>NC_136431.1:52562500-57362500 GCF_052849685.1 Lactuca virosa
AAACCGAAACGACGGAATCGTTCAGGGGTGGAGGACGTCATGTTTAGTATCACGAGATATGTATATGGTAAGCAAGTAATGAACAACCATTTCATTTCGAAAGAAAGTGTTTACAATGTGTGTGTTCACAAAACATAGAATTCATACACAAATAACAAAACAAGACTTGAAGCTATATTGCTTCATCTTCTGAATCCCCAGCACGAGCACCTGTCTAATAGTCTCCTGAGAATACAAGTTATTTGAAAGAGTTGATCAGCAATTAAGCTGGTGAGTTCATAAGAGTTTAGTGATGCAAGTAGTTCATAAAGTGTTGTTAAAAATGTATATGTAAAAATGGTGTAAGTGGTAAGTTCTATTATGAAAAGTTCGCCTGTTCCTCTAGAAAATCATATATTTCCTACTTTGATGAAAGTTTAAGTAAAATGACACTACAACCCATTCTATGGGTACTAAGTGGGTACAAATTATATAAGACTCAGAGTAAACAAACAATCGATTGTGCGCATCTGCCTCAAGCTCACAACCAAACGAGGAACAAAAATTAAGGCGAATAGCACACATTCCATTGGTTGTTAGATCATCGTCATATATAACCCTGGTGTATTCACTTGTTACTCATGGAGTTAGTTGTGATGGTTCCTTTGTATCTAATGAAAAGTTCTTTAAGAAAAACCTTATTTCTTATAATAAAAAGGTGACCACAGTGACTACTTTTATAATAGCTTAATTTATACTGATATACATAATCTAATATCGGATAGAAAGTTAATTGAGTGAATCTGCCCTAAGCCCACAACCAAACAAGGAACAGGAAATAAGGCGGAAAGCACACATCCAACTACCTACTGGATATTAGTTTTATATATAAACAAGATGTATAAACTAAGGTATTATAGAGTTACTCACCTAAGGTCTTTTAAATTGTACTGGTTTAATAAAATGGATTAAACCCTTTACCGGGAAGTTTCTAGTTTTGTATACCAAAAGTACTGAAAGTATGTTTTGTACTAGAAAAACTGTGCTTTGACTCTGTGTTCTATAACCTGACCCATACCTGGTACCCTTATGATGACTTAATGTATACTAAGCATACATATATATAGAATCGGATAGAAAATAGATTGGGTGAATTCATTCCAAGCCCACAACCAAACAAGGAACAGGAAATGAAGCGGAGAGCACACATCCTATTTCCTGTCGGACCCTATTGGTATATATATATCCTGTTAAGGAATCATAAGACTAGCATTATGGTCCTATCTTTTAATCGTATCCTTCTAACAAGGCATCTTCTGTTATGTGCTAGACTCGACTGTTCCATTTGTCGTTTGCAAGAATGTATATTTTCCCTAGTTAATAACTATCTTGACTCGAAAATAGTTTGAGTTGGACTTTCAAGTGGTACCGTCACTTTATGAAAGAAAGGGAAGTGTAAGTACACAGTTGTCGTTTATAATGACATGCGGATGTACTAATAACCTAAAAACATATTTGTTTTATTACGGTTATAATGTGAAGGCTAGAACCCCTGCTATACGCTCTCCCTGTCAAGAGATTAAGGATACTAAACGCGACCTCTGCAAATTCTTGCAAGCCGTGTAATTCACATTAAAGTATATGATCATGTATACCCAATATAACTATCACCTTTTGTTAAAACAATGCGTTAGTGATTCATTGGTATAATTAGATCATGTATGTGTTCTCATGCTATAGCAACCTAACTTGTTTGTTTTGTACTGTATCTTGTACGTTCTCTCTGTATGGTATTGTTTGATTCTCTTCACTATATGTTATGTGTGGTATTGTTTGATTTATGTAAGAACTGACTCTTTGTGTGCTTCATTGTACTAGAAGTAATGAATAGTATTCTCCTAAACTATACCTATTATAGCTTACTAATGTTCTACTTGGACTGTTACTGGAAAGACTCGTTTATCTACTAAGTTATGTGTGTACTTTAAAAGCAGAGTTTTGTATAACTATAAAGTAACATAACTTTAAAAGAGTTTTGAAATGTTTTGACGACTTATAAATGACATAAGTAACATTTTGAAAGATGTTTATAACAGACATTTACACAATTATCATTGTGTTCAACTTGTATCCCCCCCCCCTTAAAACAGTTAAAACAGTTAAAAGATTCATTACGGGGTATGAACTCACCTGATGTGGGTGATTCAAACGGGTATGCGTGTAAGGATGAGAAGTTCCACGAATGAAGTCCTAAATGGCATATAAGGACACATATTGACATGAATATAGTGTTCATAGATAACTATATGAAAGGAAACACCTTCCGGGACTTAGGAAACACCTTGATCAAGTGTTATAAGTACTAAGGATTGCATCTAAGGGTGGTAGGACCTTGCATTTGAGTTTAGGGTTCAAGGGTAAACTCCTTTGGAGTTTACGGTTTTGTGACCATCACTCCTTGAGTTTACGGTCGTAAACCCATGAGTTTACGGCCGTAAACTCATGGTACTTTTACCATGATGTGTTTTGAAGCTTTACAAGTCACTAGAAGCATTCCTACTTCATGTCTAAGCCTTTGGAAGTGATTAGGGCACCATTTCACTCCTTTGTGGAGTTTACGGTCCTTGGACCATTTCCCTTTGGGTTTACGGCCGTAAACCCAAATGGTTTATGGTCTTTTTGTTGTTTCAAGTCCTAAACACATCAAGGAAATGATCTAGACTAGTTTCCAAGGCTTGGTAAGGGACTAGGGCACACTTTGGCCCCTTTGTTAGGGTTTACGGTCCAAGAACATCTTGGACCGTAAACACCTTTGATCTTGGGTTTCCTTATGTTTTCTAGATGATTATGAAGTGTAACAAGTCTTATAATACACTAGGGTAAGAGTACTTACTATGTAGAAGCTTGAAAAGGTGCTAAAAGTCCAAAAACACTAGTGTGTGTTCTTGGTGTTCTTGGTGAAACTAAGAACACTTGAAGATCTACATAAAAGGAATGATTTCATGGATGAAATCATGTAAGATCACTAGATTAAGGTAGGTATCAACTAAACAAGGAAGAAAACACTTACTTTCTTGAAGATTTTTGAAGAACTTTGGATGATACTTGAGAGAGAATTGGTTCTAGCCTTGGAAGTGTGAAAAAGAGCTAAAATAAACTAAGTGTCACTTATATAGTCATTGGGGTTTACGGCCCTAATACCATTTTGGGCCATAAACTCCAAATTCTTGGAGTTTTGGGACCTTATTGCTACATAATAAACCCTAGGGTATCCTCTCTCCGGATATCTCTTGAAGTACTAACTTTACAACACTCAAACTTATTCCAAAAAACTTGAAAGTTAACAGAAACTGTTCTGACTTCTATTGAATTGAATGGTTGTACAGAATAGAAATTTCGGGTTGTCACAATAATAAACTTATTAAGTTCACCAATCAACAATAACCCTGATTACCCATTCCCGTTGTCCTCACTTTACGTCCCTAAACACCTATCACAAGAGACCTAGCCTAAGGAATATCATCGGGATGGACACTACTGCTAAGGGGTTTCCTTGGCCATACATGTCCTAAAGGCAACCATGAGGGGGATTGGAGTACGCCAATGAACATATAGTTCATCAACACCTACAAGTTGCGAACTTGCTAGTGTACCACTGGACTGTCTAGAAAGGTCCGTGATCGTCATCTATACTCCGCTAGACGACTACAACAACAACAACACCAACAACATCGAGGCCTCTCATCATTTTAACACACATCGACTATTTCATCTACCCGTGTTCTACCCAACATATTTGTAGATAAAATATATATACAGTTTAAAACTTGTATAAAACATCTATTCAACAGTCACCTCAAATAAACAATTAATATATTTACACATAACACGTATTTTAAGGTAAATACTTCATATCTATCTGTAAAGTGAAAGTAACTACACACTCACATGATTTGATGATAATCGGGCAACAATTCGTTTCCGAAAACGTTCGTTTCTAATAAAACCGGGAGTTTTATTCAGAAACCGGGCTCTGCGAGGGTCGGGCTTCGAAACCGAAAAGATAAAAATTTTCGGGTCTTCGGGCACTTCGGGACGTGTTTCGGGTGTTGAAAATGATACCGGGGCTTCGGGGGGAAGTCGAGATAGTAAAAATATTGAATTTAGGGTGAAAAGTGGCAATTTTCCAAAATTACCCGGGAGATCTCGCAACCCCCCTATTTATAGGGTGCGAGACCGAAGTTTGAATGGCTGATAAGGCTCCACGCAGCAGCTGCGAGGCTCGGAGGTGGCTCGGATGCGAAGGGCTCGTCGGAAGCTTGCAGGCGAGACGTGGCTCGCTTCGGACAGGCCACATATGCGACACACATCGGTCTCTGACTGGGCCACGCTTCGGACTCGTCATCTGCATCGGACACAGGTCAGCAGTGAGGCGAGGGTGACGTGGCCGAAGTTGGGCCATGCGAAATTCCTCGGTTTTAGCATTTTTCTCGAATTTTGTGTCCCAAACTTCTAAAATTCATAACTTTTGTATACGAGCTCCGTTTTTGTCCTTCTTTATATGCACGCGTAGGTAAAATTATGCTCTACAACTTTCGTTTAGACTTCGTCGGCTAATTATGATTTTAATTTTTATATTATTATTTTTAACAGACCGGGACAGGAAATCCGTTAAAAATTCATAACTTCTTCATCCGACGTCCGTTTTCATCAGACTTTTTACCGTTGTGCTACTATTTACGAGACCTTTGATTCTCGTTTAGGTCGTGTCGGCTAAAAATCACTCGATCTAAAATTCAAGTTTTTAATTGTCTACTGCTAAGCTGAAACTTCGAAAAATCATAACTTCCTCATACAAAGTCAGATTTGGGCGTTCTTTTTATGCCTACTCTCGGTTTAACGAACACTACGAGTTTCATTTAGATCACTAAGGCTAAAAAGTAGTTTATCAAAAACTCACTTTTTACGACATTCAGCACCGTGTCTGTTTTGTCGTGAAACTTCGACAAGTCATAACTTCTTCGTTATAACTCGGATTTCGGTATTCTTTATATCTCCGGAATCCTTGTTTCGGCCACTACAACTTTCTTAAAAGATATGAGCTTTATTTAATATTTATTTTCAACGCTAATTTTTATTATTAATTAATTAAATCATAATAATTAAGCAAATAAGCACATAATTCACATAATATTCACATTATTCCTCTTTATTACTTCAAAATGAGTTGCAAAGGTTAACCTAGACTATCACATCAATATTAATGCTTAGGCTAGAAACACGAGCGTTACAATTCTCTCCCCCTTAGGATGATTCCGTCCCCCGAATCACACCTCAACAAACAACTGCGGGTAGCGACTCATCATGTCACTCTCCGTTTCCCAGGTGAGATTTGGCCCATTCGTATGTTTCCAGTGCACAAGCACTAAATCAACCATCTTGCGTCGCAACTTCATAGTCTTACGGTCAACGATTGCCTCAGGTTCTTCAATCAACCTCTTGTTTTCATCCAACCTTAACTCAGAAATTGGAATTATGTCGGGCACATCTCCCGTGAACTTCCTCAAATAACACACATGAAAGGTGTTATGAATACCCTCCAGTTCTTCCGATAATTCTAGCTTGTAAGCTTGATTCCTGATCCTCTGAAGAACTTTAAACAGTCCAATAAACCTTGGACTCAATTTTCCCCTTTTACCAAATCTTATAAGTCCTTTCTACGGTGAGACTTTAAGCAAAACCGAATCACCAACTTCGAATGTTATCGGTTTTCTTTTCTTGTCAGCATAGCTCTTTTGACGATCTTGAGCAGCTAACATCCTTTCCCTTATCACTTTCAACTTTTCAGCAGTCTGATGGACTATTTCAGGTCCCATAAACTGCTTTTCCCCAGCTTCCAGCCAACATGATGGCATTCGACACTTTTCTCCATACAAAGCATGATAAGGTGCCATCTTGATGCTTGAGTGGAAACTATTATTATAGGAAAATTCTACTAGAGGTAAGTGTTCATCCCAGTTACCTTGGAATTCTATGGTACATGCTCTCAGCATATCCTCCAATGTTTGAATTGTTCGTTCGCTTTGACCATCGGTTTGCGGATGGTAAGCTGTACTCAAACACAACTTGGTACCCAATTCCTCTTGTAGACTTCTCCAAAACCTTGAGGTAAAACGGCTGTCATGATCGGATACAATCGTTAACGGAACACCGTGAAGCCTCATAATTTCCTTCACGTAAGAATTCGCAAGTTTATCCATAGACCATTTCTTGTTAGCGGCTATGAAATGCGCACTCTTAGTGAAGCGATCAACGACTACCCAAATCATGTCGTGACCGTTCCTTGTTCTGGGCAGTTTAGTAACAAAATCCATGGTGATGTCTTCCCATTTACCCATGGGTACAGGTAAAGGTTCTAAACTCCCATACGGTTTCTGATGTTGTGCCTTAACCCTAGCACAAGTTACACACTCAGCCACATACTTAGCAACATCGAGCTTCATCGTCGGCCACCAGTAATAGGGTTTTAGATCCCTATACATTTTCGTACTGCCGGGATGAATCGAGTACATGGTTTTGTGAGCTTCTTCCATCAGAAGACTTCTTACTCCTCCTGTCTTAGGTACCCAAATTCTATCTTTGAATACCTTCAATCCTTGACCGTCTATATCAAACACCAACGTTCTACCCAAACGTTCCTCCTTCCTGTCATTTTTCTCCAAAGCTTCCTCCTGAGCTTTCTTTATACTTTCCACAATTGTCGATACGATTTCAATTCTCATCGCTCTTGGCCTTTTCTTTTCAAGATTTACCTTCCGACTGAGAGCATCAGCAACAACATTTGCTTTACCAGGGTGGTAAAGTATCTCACAGTCGTAGTCCTTGAGTAGTTCTAGCCAGCGCCGCTGCCTCATGTTCAATTCCTTCTGATTAAAGAGATATTGAAGACTCTTATGATCAGTGAAAAGTTTGCACTTAGTACCGTAAAGATAGTGCCTCCATATCTTTAAGGCGAATACTACCGCTGCCAACTCCAAATCATGAGTGGGGTAGTTCTTTTCATGCTCTTTCAATTGCCTCGATGCATACGCTATCACTTTATCCCTTTGGGTCAGAACACATCCTAACCCAACTCCAGAGGCATCACTATAAACTGCGAAGTCATCAATTCCTTCTGGTAACGAAAGAATCGGTGCTTCACACAATCTCTTCTTTAACTTTTCAAAGGCCTCCTTATGCTTTTCATTCCAAGCATAATTAGCTCCTTTGTAGGTCAAAGCTGTTAATGGAGTAGTAATCGAAGAAAAGCCTTGGATAAATCGGCGATAATATCCGGCTAATCCTAAAAAGCTTCGAATCTCCGTGGGACTTTTTGGTTGTTCCCACTTCATTACAGCTTCAATCTTTGCTGGTTCAACCATTATTCCATCTTGGTTAACCACATGACCTAAAAATTGGACTTCTTGAACCCAAAATTCACATTTGGAGAACTTTGCATACAACTTCTCCTTTTTCAGAACTTCTAGCACTTCACGCAGATGCTTTTCATGCTCCTGCTTGCTTTTCGAATAGATCAAGATATCGTCTATGAATACTATCACGAATTTATCATGGTATGGTTTACAAACCCTGTTCATCAAATCCATGAAAGCTGCTGGGGCATTGGTTAATCCGAACGACATAACCAAAAATTCATAGTGTCCATATCTTGTTCTGAACGCAGTCTTTTCGATATCTTGCTCCCTCACCTTTAGTTGATGGTATCCTGACCTAAGATCGATCTTCGAGAAATAGCTCGAACCTTGCAACTGGTTGAACAGGTCATCGATCCTCGGCAACGGGTACTTGTTCTTTATGGTCGCTTTATTTAGATCTCTGTAATCGATGCACATTCTCATGCTCCCGTCTTTCTTCTTTACAAATAACACAGGGGATCCCCAGGGCGATGAACTAGGTCGAATGAAACCTTTGTCCAATAACTCCTAAAGTTGTGTCATAAGTTCTTTCATTTCGGTTGGTGCTAATCGATACGGTGCTTTTGCTATTGGCGTCGTTCCTGGTAGCAAGTCAATACGGAACTCCACTTGTCGATCAGGGGGCAATCCGAGAAGATCTTCGGGAAAGACTTCCGGATAATCACACACCACCGGAATGTTCTGCACCTCCTTCTTTTCCTTCTTAGCATCGATCACGAACGCTAAATATGATGTACACCCCTTGGCCAAACACTTTCTGGCTTTCATTAGGGAAATGATTCCAGAATTTACTCTGTGTTTGTCTCCATACACCATAAACGACTCTTTCCCTGGCGGGTTTACTTTTACTATCTTCTTCCTACACAATATTTCGGCATCATTGGCGCTAAGCCAATCCATTCCTAAAACTATGTCGAATCCATTTAACTCGATAGGCAATAAGTCCTCATGGAACTTATTCCCATCCAAGTCAATGACGATGTTTTTCATACGATGCCTAACAGGTACAAACTTGCCACTAGCAATTTCGACCAATAAAGCATTAACTAGTCTATCAACAGGCAAAGCTAGTTTTCTACCAAATTTATGCGAAATAAAGGAGTAATTGGCTCCAGAATCAAACAAAATTTGGGCAGGCAATTTGTTTACGAGAAAGGTACCTGAAGCGACATCGGCTTCTTCTTTCGCAACTTCGAGTGTCATCTGAAAGGCTCTCGCCTTCTGCTTTGGTGGCAGATTGGGTTTTGCTGCGTCTTTCTTCTTCGAGCAATCCATCAAAATATGCCCTTCTTCATGGCACCCATGACAGACGTTATTAGTGAAGGTGCATTCATTGGCATAATGCCCTGGCTTTCCACACTTGTAACAAGTGACTTCCACGTTGCACTTCCCAGCATGTTTCTTCTTGCACTTGTCACACCACTTGGCTTCGGCTCCTCCTCCGAATTTTCTCGAACCATACTTCGAGAATTTTTTCTTTTTATTGGAACCTGAAGTTCCTTCAAACTTTCTCTTTTCGCCAACTTCAACCTTGCTGGTGGCTCTCCCCTTAATCATATCTTCAACAGACTTGGCAGCCCAGATAGCTGCCTCCAAAGTAAGTGCCTGACGTACTGGTACCGCAGACTCCCATGGAAGTCCCTTTGCGTACCTATCAATTTTTGTCAGCTCGTCTGGAACAATACGCAAAGCAAACTCCATTTTTTTGTGAAGCTATTTGTGTATTCATCAACGGTCATACTCCCCTTCTTCAACGTTAGAAATTGGTTTTCTAACTCAAGTACGTTTTGGGCCGAGCAAAACTTGCGCTTAAAGTGCACCAAGAACTCTGCCCAAGTCAGTTGCGGTGGCTCATTAGGGCTTAGGGTTTTTCCTAGAGTGTTCCACCAACGAGCAGCACTACCCCTGAACTGACACACTGCAAATATGATTTGTAACTTGCCTTGGCAATCACAAGTCATGAAAGCCAATTCCATTTCCGAGATCCAGTCCATTACTCCGATAGGATCTTCTTTTCCAGTGAAGGTTGATGGCTTGCAAGTCATAAAGTCCTTATACTTGCACCCATTTCTCTCCACTCTACCCTCGTGGTTATTTCTCCTAACCACAAGCGGTTCACTATGACCAACCGATCTGCTGTTGTTCCCTTCTTCAGATCGATCGTCATTTAGTTCACGTTGTTCAACAGGAACTGAAGGTTCATCCCTGTTGTTCAGCAATATTTGCCTCAATTCCTCCCTTTGTTCAGCCAACATGGTCTGAATCATAGTTCGTACTCCAGCCATGGTGATGGGTTCTGGTGCAACTCCTACTATAAGCACCTGTTCCACCGCTTCGGGTTGAGGTTGTTGGTTTTTGTTCTCATTTCCCGCTCCACTTCGAGTTCTTGCCATTACAATCTATATACCGAATAAGGCGAATTTAGGTCTTTATCCTTGTTAGATATTTCAATTCCCTTATCACTCCGAAACGTTTACATGTTAGTTCTAAAATGCCTTTATGTGCTAAATGCTATATGTTTGCTTAAAGTCTCACCGTGGAAAGGACTTATAAGATTTGGTAAAAGGGGAAAATTGAGTCCAAGGTTTATTGGACCGTTTAAAGTTCTTCAGAGGATTGGGAATCAAGCTTACAAGCTAGAATTACCGGAAGAACTGGAGGGTATTCATAACACCTTTCATGTGTGTTATTTGAGGAAGTTCACGGGAGATGTGCCCGACATAATTCCGATTTCTGAGTTAAGGTTGGATGAAAACAAGAGGTTGATTGAAGAACCTGAGGCAATCGTTGACCGTAAGACTATGAAGTTGTGACGCAAGATGGTTGATTTAGTGCTTGTGCACTGGAAACATACGAATGGGCCAAATCTCACCTGGGAAACGGAGAGTGACATGATGAGTCGCTACCCGCAGTTGTTTGTTGAGGTGTGATTCCGGGGACGGAATCATCCTAAGGGGGAGAAACTTGTAACGCTCGTGTTTCTAGCCTAGGCATTAATATTGATGTGATAGTCTAGGTTAACCTTTGTAACTCATTTTGAAGTAATAAAGAGGAATTATGTGAATATTATGTGAATTATGTGCTTATTATTATGATTTAATTAATTAATAATAAAAATAAGCATTGAAAATAAATATTAAATAAAGCTCATATCTTTTAAGAAAGTTGTAGTGGCCGAAACAAGGATTCTGGAGATATAAAGAATATCGAAATCCGAGTTATAACGAAGAAGTTATGACTTGTCGAAGTTTCACGACAAAACCGGCACGGTGCTGAATGTCGTAAAAAGTGAGTTTTTGATAAACTACTTTTTAGCCTTAGTGATCTAAACGAAACTCGTAGTGTTCGTTAAACCGAGAGTAGGTATAAAAAGAACGCCCAAATCTGACTTCGTATGAGGAAGTTATGATTTTTCGAAGTTTCAGCTTAGCAGTAGACAATTAAAAACTTGAATTTTAGATCGAGTGATTTTTAGCCGACATGACCTAAACGAGAATCGAAGGTCTCGTAAACAGTAGCACAACGGTAAAAAGTTTGACGAAAACGGTCGTCAGATGAAGAAGTTATGAATTTTTAACGGATTTCCTGTCCCGGTCTTTTAAAAATAATAATATAAAAATTAAAGTCAAAATTAGCCGACGAAGTCTAAACGAAAGTTGTAGAGCGTAATATTACCTACGCGTGCATATAAAGAACGTCAAAAACGGAGGAAAATGCAGGGTGTGAAGGTTGTAGTTAGTGAGTGGTGTAAAGATAGTGAAACCAAAGAAACCTGAAGACACGAAGATGGCAAAAGGTAGGATGATGACCAACGATAGGGTAATCGGGAGTTTCATTGTCGATAGAGGTGGATGGAAGGATATTGAGAATGTGGGAGGCCATATAAAGGACCTATGCCCAAAAGATTGGAGTTAGATGAGAGTGAAATAGTAGGGTGCACACCATATTGTTAATTGTATCATTCTTTCAAACTTTCTTTTTTTGTTGGGAAGTGTGAGGACACAAGAATCAAAAAGTGGTGCCCTAAATAACAAAATGGTTGTGAAAATAGTGGTTGTCATCTTCCTAGTTGTTATTGCATTGAAACTATTTTGTAGTACCCCCAAATTGATTTTTGATAATACATAGAAAAATGAATGAATTTTTGAAATGATTCATATTTATTTTTGAATGGATAGACCCATAGATAATGAGTATAATGATCAAGAAACAAAATATAATATTGCAATCCACCATACTAGAAATAGGACATGTCACAAGTCTACATGTATAATTTCAAAAGGTGTGAATACAAAGAAATAAAAGGAGAGTCTAGTGTGTTTTCCAAGATGACAAGTTTGACATAACACATTGGAATTTCCCGTACAACATGAAATAGAGCTATTAGAAAATAAAGTCATTAATACTTGATTATTTGGGTGACCGAGACGTTGGTGCCAAGTGATAGAGTGGTTGAAACCAAAAACTTGACTTGTGTAACTGGTGACAAGACATAGAGTCCCTGAACTATCACGGCAGATTAGAGGTCGACGCGTTTGGTAGTCCTTAACAGTAAAATCACACGAATCAAAGTCAATAGAAAAATTATATTAGGTAATGAATTTGCGGACAGAAATAAGATTTTTAAAGATGTTGGGAGTTATAAAAACATTTTGTAAGTGTAAGCGGTGATATTAGTTTGGTATTGTAAAATTCATGTGTCTTAAGGTCGTAACAGTTATTGCAGAACCATTACCGAAAAAATAGAATGAGGACTATAAATATCATTACAAAAGGAAATGCAGGACCCTGATTTGTTGGGGCGAGGTCGGTCAGCGTGTTATGGGGAGTACCGAGGTGGTACTTAAGACCACTGAGTTGATACAACAAGTTCAAAGTAGGCTTCAGATAGCTTAGAGTCGGCACAAAAGTTATGCCGACAGACGCCGATCAGATCTAGAGTTCCAGGTTAGGGATATGGTTCTCCTGAAGGTGTCGCCTTGGAAAGGTGTCATCCGATTCAGGAAGAGGGGCAAGCTAGGCCCCAGGTATATCGGTCCTTTCAAGGTTTTGGCCCGGGTGGGCCGGGTTGCATATCATTTGGATCTTCCAGATGAGCTTAGTCAGATTTGCAGCACGTTACATCTCTCTCAGCTGCAGAAGTGCTTAGTAGATGATTCCGCAGTGGTACCGTTGGAGGATATCTAGGTGGACGACCGCCTGAATTATACTAAGAGACCTATGGCGATTCTTGATCGGAAGACGAAAACCTTGAGGAACAAGGTTGTTGGGTTGGTGAAGGTGAAATGGCAGCATCACAAGGGTTCAGAGTGGACTTGGGAGCCAGAAGATGAGATGAGGGAGCACTATCCAGAGTTGTTTGGAGCAGTGGACTTCGAGGATGAAGTCTGATTCAAGTGGGGGAGAATTGTAACACTTGAATTTCATATGTTCATATTTAACCCTTCGTATTTAAAAATCATTGCAATTTTTATCCTTTTGGCTAGTACGTGGGGCGTACTATAGAGTACGCTTGGCGTAATAGCTGAAGATTTATCGCGGGAATCGACCATGTACGTTGGGCGTACGTGGGTTACGCTAACCAGGGGCAAACCCTAAATTTTAGGGTTTTTTTCCCTATTTAAGCAACATTAACCCACCTCTTGGACATTTTAGACCAGCCTCCACATCCTCAAACCCTAATTTCGTCCCTTAGCCTTTGTGTGGTGCTTTTGAGCTCTTGTGAAGCATTTTGAGTGTGTTTTGTGCATCTTGAAGTGGAAGGAGAAGACTGAAGACTCATCCTTTGAAGAGGAGCTTAAAGATCCAGCTTTAGTATCTCCATTTCATGGATTTTGAGGTATAAAGTTCATAGCTTTCCAACTCATTTCATAGATCTATTCATTGGCTTGTTTTTTGCTATTTTGGTCCCTTTTGGTTGGTTCTTGTGAGCTAAGTTCGTTTATGGAGTTTAGCCTTTTAGATCTGGACATATTAAGGGTTCCTTTAGCATAAAGATGCAACCTTTATGGTGTATATGGACCCATGCATTTGTTAAGCCATTTGTTAAGCTTTTTTGAGCTCTAGAGCCCCATTAAGTCATGCATGCTCGTAAAGTTGCCAACTTTATGTGATACGTCATCTTTTGGTTTATGATCTGAGAGTATGGGGTTAGGGCTGAATGGATTAAGCACTTTTTATGAGGGTTGGCCAACTGGGGAGTATGTTGGGTGTACAAGCTGGTACGTTGCGAATACTAGCCCCAGAGCATGCACGCTAAGTGTACGAGCTGAGTACGCCCATCGTACTCAGCAGATGGGCTTGGGAAGTTTGGGCTTCTCGGCTTGGACCATGTTTGGACTTTAGATGATTAGGGCCTTGTTGGGCCATCAGGTCTATTTTGGGCTGATGTTTTTATTTTGGGTTCACTTGGTTGAAGGCCCACGAAGGCACTTAGGCCCAATTTGGAAAAATGGGCCATATTTGGGCTTTGGGTGATTGTTTTGGAATTTAGGCCTTTTGGACAGTTGGATTGGGCCTTGGCCTTGGGCCAAGTTAGGGAAAGGGTAAAAAGGTCTTTTACCCTAGTTTGGACTCTTAGTGTGAGTCGGGATCCAATTATTAATTGTATGTTATTTTGTGATTATAGGGCGGGGATTTTAGCAGGCCAACAGTCAGAGATTTATCTGTGAGATTCAGCAGTCAGAGGTGATTTTCCTCACTGTGTTTAGTGGGTCGAAGGCACCAATGCCGACCCATGGTTATTATGATTGGATGCTAGATGTTTGCGCGTGACTCTTGCATGTCTTATGTGCTGGTATGTATACCAGGCGAGTCCCGATGACTGTATTGTATGCTGTTGTTTTGTGGTTATCGCATGTGTTAGCATGTTTATATGTTTATTATGTGTACCATGCGGGGCCCGATGTTAGGTGGGGCCTAATTAATGACAGATTTGTAATCCGAGCAGGGCTCGACGTCGAGCAGGCCCGATGAAGGGCAGGGGCCCAATATGTGTTTATTTATGTATGGTATGTGGTATTTTGGGGAAATCACTAAGCTTTGGGCTTACAATTTTCATTTTATGTTTTAGGTACTTCAGGATAGAAAGGGAAGAGCCCGAGATGATTGTAGAGCACACACAACCTTTTTCCGCATTTTGTGATTTACTCTGATATGATATGATGTAGTGACATACTTTTGTTTATTTGGATTGTATAACAACGTTTTGAAGTACCGTTTTATTTAAATCAAACATGAAATTTTTTGGTCTTATATTTGGGACGTTACATCTGGAGTAACTTCTACTCACAAGATCTAAGCCAAGGGACCAAAACATGCTCATAACCTAACCCAAAACTAGATCTACACTAAAGAGTGATAAAGTTAGAAGCTTCATACCTCCAGAAGTTTGAAAAAATGATAAAATTCCTGGATCTCCAAGCTATAGCCACAACAATCCACAAAGATGTACTTCTCATTCTTCCACAAAGCACCAAGAACAGTCCAAAACACTCAAAGGGCTCAAGAATCTCACAAAGGGGGATAGGGTTTCAAGGAAACTGTTTTAGAGGATGGAGGCTGAAGATAAGAAGGGTTTCCAAAAGGTTAAGGCCTTTAAATAGGGTCCAAGAGCAAAAAATTAGGGTTTGAACCTGCCACGCATACACCCAACGTACTCCGGGTACGCCAAGCGTACTAGGGAGAATCATCGCGACCAGTTAAGCCAGGTGTGCCATAATACATGTTTGGTACGCCCAACATACATGAAAAATTATTTCCAATTCTAACTTCCAATGGCCATAACTTATTCACCCCAACTTCGAATTCGACGTCCTTTATATGCTCAGAAAGGTAATGAAAAGCGCTAGATTCCCATCTTATCTCCTTTGACTTAAAATGTAATACCCTGTTTCGAATCATATTCAAATTCGGGGCCATGACTCAAGGATTAGTTATCATAAGGCTATGACCCTTGGGGAAGGAAAGATTTGGACCCCTTGGATGTAGATAATATAGACAGGTGTGTAACATCCCAAAAATCAAGACCAAAAATTTCAATTTTAATTAGGTTATTATAAAACCAACAGTATAAAAACATCCATAAAACATCCCAAGTCAAAACGAAAGTGTCAATAATCAAAGCATGTTATCATAGAACAATATCAGAGTGTAATACCAAAGATCTCATGTGCGAAAAACATAGTGCGATGCACTGCGATCGAGCCAGCTCCTTTCGTTTGAAAACAAGTACTTGAAACCAAAACTGTAAACCGTAAGCACGAAGCTTAGTGAATTCCCCCATCATACCATATACCATACAACACACATACTGCCAAGCATATCCGGGTGCTGGCCTACCCCTTCGGTATCTTACAACTGGTATCAAGGGACTGTTTAACCCCTATAACAACCACATAATAACATAGCATAACATAACTAAATATATTGTCAGGCATATCTGGGTGCCCCACCTACCCCTTCGGTATCTTTCAACCGGTATTCGGGAGCTGGCCTCCTCTTCGGTATCTTTCAACCGGTAACCGGGAGCTAACCTCCCCTTTGGTATCTTTCAACTGGTAACCGGGGACTAAGTCACCCCTACCACTACCACATAAATACATAACATAACATACTGATAGACATGCATGGGTTCTGACGACCCCTTCGATATCTTTCAAACGGTATCTGGGGACTATTTCACACCTACTACTACTAACATGTATCACAGAGCATCCTAGCACACAAACATAACAGATAATGGCATACCAGATAATTATCACAAAGACAATCATCTAACAAACAACTCCTACTAGTGGGTTGGCATTGTGGTCGTCGACCCACTTCTACTGGAAGGTAACTCACCTCGCACTGCTGAAGTCCCGCAGACGAAAACCCGGACTACTAGATGACAGCTTCCCGAACTGTCAATATCAAAACAATACCCAATTAATAATTGGGTTCCAACATACATCCATAAGTCCATGCTTGGGGTAAAAGACTACTTTACCCCTAACTTAGCTTGATTCAAGCTCAATGCCCAATCGAAAGGCCCAAAGGTCAAACTGTGAATCAAAGCCCAACATATGGCCCAATTTTCCTAATTGGGCCCAAACCTTTACATGGTTTTATTCTAAGGCCCAACTACTTAGTCCAGTCCAAACATTTGGCATTTCTAATGGCCCAATATCTCATAATCATAAAGGCCCAAGTATCGCCCAATTTTCCAAATTGGGCCCGAACCTCACATATGGGCCTTACCCTAAAGCCCATCTAAACGTTCTAGTGCATATGATTATTCTTGGATGCCCCACCAATAACCCAATCATTAAGGCTCAACTCAAGGCCCAAGTGAAATTAGAGTTTTCACATAAAATGACGATTATGGGTAAGTGTTTCTTACTTAACCCATTAAGGACTTAATCCATTAAGCCCATACAATAGAAACAGCAAGAAATCCCGAGATATCCTCTGTCTGACTCCCAAACTCGCCGAGTAGCAACCTGAACTCGCCGAGTTGGGCAAACTCGCCGAGTCCAGATACTGACTCGCCGAGTTGGGTCGGGCAGAGGCCAGAAAAACGATTTTCAGCAAAAATTCGACAATTACATCACATACAACAAAAACCAATCAAGTCTCTGATACCACTGATGGGTTTTATACACAAGAACTTTCCTATGTGCTCATGCAAACCCTAATGCTTGGATCTAGGTTTCTCTATTGTACATGCAATTGAATCCAAGACTTACAAACCCTAATCTAGCATACATATTTTAATCATATTGAAATACTACCAGATCTGAAAGTTTACCTCTTGGAAAACCTCTTAAATCTTCTTCTTCTTGAGCTTAGAGTCACAAGTGCAACTCCTCTAATGGCTTACAAACACCACAAGCAAGAAGGCAATTATGAGAGAGGAGGGAGAATGCTAAAATCGGCCCTAGGGTTTCTCTTGGAAGCAAGTGGCCGAAAATTGCAAGCAAGGGTCTCTATTTATACTGTAGGCTGCTAGGGTTTCAGCCTAAACCCTAATAGACAGCTTAGCCACCAAGCAGCCCAAGGAACCATCTGGAATAAGGCCTTGGACGAAAATATGATGATCCTTCATCATAATTTCGTTCTCCCTTAGTCCATTAGGTTTCCCAGCCCAAAACTCAACTATCACACATTTAACAGTTTAAGCCCCTATATTTAATTAATCTCTTTTAGTCACCAAATTAATTCCTAATTAATTTATGACTAATACTAATTAAATAAATATGATTTCTCCTTTAATATATTATTCTTATAATATATTAATAAACCATAATATCCTCTCTCTCTCCTTAAATTACCTTGTCTAGTTGCTTTGATGAAGGCAACCCAAAAGGACGATGCTCAACCGGGTCAAGTACATACCAAATATAGTTACGGGCTTAGACACTAATCCAACAGTCTCCCATTTGGATAAGTCTAGTAACTATATCTCACATACGACTTCACGATCCGGTTAGCAATCGTAGCTCTTATACGCTTCTGTCAACTCTGATCAAAATCATGTCCTTCAAATAAGGGATCGTATAATCCTCTGTTCTAGATATCATGCCGACAATACTTATTGTCCAGCATTTTATTTCTCGATCTCCGATTTGTTCGACATAGAATTTAGTTGAACACATCAACTTCATCCTGACCGGGCCCGACACATAAGTCAAACCAAATCATCGAGTGGCCAAGATATCGCTTTTGTCCTCTTAGGATAAAAGGAACAGATAAACTTCGACTTATATGCTTTTATTATCCACTAGCTAAGTTACACACAATAATACGTTTTATAACATCAAGTTACTGATGCGTTTTCGTATTATCAATGCATAATCAACGAGCAAACAATAACCATATCTCTAGGTTTAAAGATTGTATGATATTATCGTCTTGCGATCACTCGTGATAACTTTCATGAAGTGATACTTGCAAGTGCGGGTTTATTCCAATGCTTAAATCATATTTCATAAGCACTCATAAACTTTGTAGCAAACCTTTGTTATGTCTAAAACCTTTTAGACAATCTACAAACAAATTCATGACAATCTTCTTTCATATCTACTTCCAACATATGAGCGATTGTGGACCGTTCGAATAATATTATTATTCAGGAAGTCAAAACATGCAAAATAGAAACAATAGATAAATAATTAACACAAGATAGTAACCTTTCTTATAAATAACACACCTTTATTTAATCATCAAATGTTGAATACAAAATTACCCATTACAAGTTTCCTACCTATCTAATCTAAACTAATATCGTCCTTTAGCCCAATGCTCCTAGCGTGCTGCAAATGCTTGACCCTACTCAGTCCCTTCGTAAGGGGATCTGCTGGGTTATCTTCTGACGATACCCTCTTCACAACGAGGAGTCCCTCTTCTACCCGATGTCTAATAAAATGGTATTTTCTGTCGATATGTCGAGATCTGCCATGATCCCTTGGTTCCTTGGTTAAGGCAACCGCCCCTTCATTATCACAGAAATTTTCCATGGGCTCCTTTATGGATTGCATAACTCCAAGGTCTCCAATGAAGTTCTTCAACAATATAGCCTCCTTTGACGCCTCGCTTGCCGCAATGTACTCTGATTCGCACGTTGAATCAGCTACGGTCTCTTGCTTGGAACTTTTCCAAGTTACTGCTCCTCCGTTCAGGGTAAAGACCCAGCCCGACTGCGATCAGTAATTATCTCGATCCGTCTGAAAACTAGCGTCACTGTACCCTCGCACCCTTAAGTCATCACTCCCACCGAGGACTAGAAACCATTCTTTGGTCCTTCGTAGGTACTTAAGAATATTCTTGACAACAATCCAATGTGCTCTACCAGGGTTCCCTTGATATCTGCTGACCATGCTCAAAGCGAAGGCCACATCAGGGCGAGTACAATTCATAGCGTACATAATCAAGCCAATTGCGGAAACGTAAGGTACTCAGCTCATATCAGCTATCTCTGCCTCTGTACTCGGGCTCTGAGTCTTACTCAGTTTGGTATTGCATTGAATTGGCAACTCCCCTTTCTTGGAATTCTCCATACTAAAACGCTTTAGCACCTTCTCCAAGTATGTATCCTGACTGAGTCCTATCAGTCTCTTACTTCTGTTTCTCACTATCCTTATTCCCAGAACATATGCAGCCTCTCCGAGGTCCTTCATAGCGAAACATTTCCCAAGCCAGGACTTGACCTCCTACATGGTTGGGATGTCGTTTCCTATGAGTAGTATGTCATCGACATACAATACGAGGAAGCTCACTATACTCCCACTGGCCTTGACATACACACATGACTCATCTTCGCTTCGCAGAAAACCAAACTCTTTGACCTTCTCGTCAAAACAAAGATTCCATCTGCGAGACGCTTGCTTTAATCCATAAATGGATTTCTCAAGCTTGCACACTCTATTGGGATGCTTCGCATCGACAAAACCCTCTGGATGATTCATGTAAACATCCTCAGCCAACTTCCCATTAAGGAAAGCGGTTTTAACGTCCATCTGCCATATTTCATAGTCATGAAACGCAGCTATTGCGAGCATTACCCTAATAGACTTTATCTTAGCAACTGGCGAGAAGGTCTCATCATAGTCAACTCCAGGAGTTTGAGTAAAGCCCTTCGCGACCAATCGTGCTTTATAAGTGTGCACCTTCCCATCCAGGTCCATCGTCTTCTTGAAGATCCACTTGCACCCGACTATCTTACGACCTGGTACATTATCAACCAAATTCCAAACTTGGTTGTCGTACATGGACTGAATCTCGCTGTCCATTGCCTCTTTTCATTTAGCAGATTCCAGGCCTGCCATGGCTTCCTTGTAGCTATTAGGTTCGTCCAGATTTATTAGTGTACTATCACTAATAAACGTATGCCCTTCAGTAGTAATATGGAAACCATACAACTGGGGTGGAACACTAACTCTACTCGAACGTCTAAGAGGTAAGGACTGGTCAATTGGTTCAACAGGAGCTTCCTCCTCAGGTTGAACGCCAGTGTCAGAGGTTCCTTTATCTGCTGACTCTTGAAGCTCTTCAAGGTCAATCTGACTCCCACTGTCTCCTTGACTTATGAGTTCTCTCTCTCTGAAAACCCCTCTCCTAGCAACAAAGACAACATTGTCACTTGGTCTATAGAAGAGATAGCCAAAAGACTTTTGTGGATAGCCGATGAAATAACACTTCTCACTACGAGGTTCTAGCTTGTCGTGAGTCTCTCGTCTTACGAAAGCTTCACAACCCCAAACCTTGATATGTGCTAACGAAGGAACTTTCCCTGTCCATATCTCGTGAGGTGTTTTGGCAACCTTCTTGGTGGGAACTAAGTTAAGGATATGGGCGGCAGTCTCTAAGGCATGCCCCTAGTATGAGATTGATAACGAATCACGACTCATCATAAAACGAACCATGTCCAACAAGGTTCGATTACGTCTCTCAGCCACACCATTCAACTGTGGCGTTCTAGGAGGCGTCAATTGCAAAACAATTCCGCATTCTTTTAGATACTCGTGAAACTCAAGACTTAGGTACTCTCCCCCTCAATCAGATCGAAGCATCTTGATTTTCCTGCCCAACTGATTCTCTACTTCATTCTTAAACTCTTTGTGCTTTTCAAAGGTTTCTGACTTTTGCTTGATTAAGTAGATATATCCATATCTGCTATAATCATCTGTAAAAGTCACGTAGAAGCGACAAGTGTCCCTTGTGGTGGATCTAAAGGGTCCACATACATCAGTATGTATGAGATCCAATACACCCTCACCCCTTTCACATGTGCCAGTAAAGGGCGACTTGGTCATCTTCCCAAGTAAATAAGACTCACACACGTCATCGTCCCTAAGGTCGAATGACTCCAAGACTCCATCCTTTTGGTGTTGGGCTATGCGTTTCTTGTTAACATGGCCAAGGCGACAATGCCACAAGCATGCCTTGTCCAAACTATTGGATGAATCAATATTCAAGACATCATTTCCTAAATTATCTACAATCAACACAGATTCATAAATCCCATTACAAGGTAATGCATTGAAATAAAAAACACCATTCAAATAAGCATTAATAGAACCATTGCTATTATCAAATGAATATCTGAAACCTTGTCTAAATAATCCGTGAAAAGAAATGATGTTCCTTGCCATATCTGGCGAATAGAAACAATTATTTAAATCTAGCCCTAACCCATTACTCAACACTAAGGAATAAACTCCGATCTTGGTGACTGGTGAGGACCTCTTGTTTCCCATGATCAAGTTTATTCTTCCATGCTCCACTTCCCTACTTTCTCTTAGCCCCTGCAAATCAGAACAAATGTGGTAACCACATCCAGTATCAAGGACCCATGAAGTAGCAAGTGATGAGTTCTTAGATTTAATTAAATACATACCTGCAAAGGTGGGTTTATCTTCCCATCCTTAATATCTTGCAGATATTTAGGGCAGCTTCGTTTCCAGTGACACTTCTGGTGGCAGTAGAAGCACTCTGCTTCCTTGGGGTCAGAAGATGGCTTAACAGAACCCGATTTGGTCCCAATTGAAGAGGAACCATCATGGGTCTTACCCTTTTGGTGGCTCTTAGAAGGAGCCTTCCTCTTTTTACCCTTTCCTTGACCAATTGCCAACACAGGAGCAGCCACAGTAGAGGATGATGCAATAGATTTGTCCTTGAGGTTGCTCTCAGCAGTCCTCAGGAGCCCTTGAAGTTTACTCAGGGTGACCTCTTCCTTGTTCATGTGGTAGGTCATTTTGAACTGGTTGTAGCAGGAAGGCAAGGAGTGGAGGATGATGTCGATAGCCAAATCCTCATCAAACTTAACATTAAGTTTGAGAAGACGATCAACATACCTTTGCATTCTCTGCAAATGAGCGGTTAGGGATTCTCCACTCCCCATCCTAGCGGTGATCATGTTAGTAATGATCTCATAGTGCTCTTGCCTCGCGCTTTGGTGATACCTGTCCAGCAAATCTTGATGCATTTCATATGGATACATGTCCTCATAGGACTTTTGGAGTTCGAGGTTCATGGTGGCCAGCATGATGCAATGAACTTTCGTAGCATCACGCTCGTGGGCCTCAAAGGCGGCCAACTCTTTAGGAGTAGCAACTTCTGGGTTGATCTTTTCTAGTTTCTCATCGAGGACATATTCTTTGTCCTCGTAGCGCGTGATCATGCGAATGTATCTTATCCACTCGTTGAAATTCGACCCATCAAATGTCACCTTTTGACATAGGTTCATTAGTGAGAATGACCCAGAAGCGTTGTTGTTTGCGTTTGCGTTAGACATCTGAAATAGAAAGGAACAAAGTTTGATTAGAAATGAATCCCCAATTAAACACCCAAATGAGAAATTAGGGCTAGGATCCAACAACATTATTCACAACTTAGAAAAGGGATGCCGTAATCTAAAAGTAAATAATTTGAAGGTAAGTGAATGAGCATTCACTAATTTTCACCATGAAAAACGAAAAGGAGATTAAGTTTTAAATGCATTTGAAAATTCCTAGATTTCTTTTGAGATTCATTGAACATTTCAATGGCATGTTTAAATCTCGATATGCACTTCAAATTTGCGACTGGGATGCCGAGGATCGCAAACAAGTTGTGAATAACCATGCGAACCAACGTGGTGCACTCAATGTCTCTAACACCTAATCAATGTTCCGGTTACCCACACACGCTCCATTGATCTATGATAAACATCGAGCCACCCTTCGCCACCAATGTCAATCCCAAATTAGTGTGCCGGTTAGCCACGCACGCTCCACTAACGTTTGACAAGGATACAAAGTGTAATTCCATGGAATAGCATCAATTTTCACATTTTACCCTAAAGTAACTAAGATTGGGAATTTGTAAAAAACATTGTAGTTACTTAGCAATATTCATTATACTTATAATGAGGAATTAAATGTCCTATCCTATCCGTTCGGTTAACGACCCTCCACCAATCAAGGAAGCGGTAGGTGTGAGTGTACACCCATTAAGCGCCATTTTATAGGCAGCAACCTTATACCCTCCTTATAGACTGGCTTCGTGAATGAGGCCTACTAGCGATAAGACTAGCTTATTCTTATATATATATATATATATATATATATATATATATATATATATATATATATATATATATATATATATATATATATATATATATATATTGTAATAGATAAAGTATAAGATTGAATTTTAAACTTTAAAATTCTAAGGGTTGAAATTTAAAATTTTCAAAATTAATCTTTTAATTCAAAAATTAAATTTCAAAACTTGAGGGCAAGTTTTGAACTTTTCAAAACACAAGGGATCAAATAACAAATAATATAAATTAAACAATTAATTTTATGATTATCTATATTTGACCTAATCCAATTTTATTCACTTGATAATTATCAAATAATTTAAACAATCAATATTTATCATATAAAGGAACAATTATTTAAAAGATTTGATATTATCTTTTGTTTTGGTAAGGATAATCATTTAAATACAATAAAATTCGGATTTTATCATTAAAAAACGATTTTGGCATTTATCCTTAACCAAAACAGCAAGAAATCCCGAGATATCCTCTGTCTGACTCCCAAACTCGCCGAGTAGCAACCTGAACTCGCCGAGTTGGGCAAACTCGCCGAGTCCAGATACTGACTCGCCGAGTTGGGTCGGGCAGAGGCCAGAAAAACGATTTTCAGCAAAAATTCGACAATTACATCACATACAACAGAAACCAATCAAGTCTCTGATACCACTGATGGGTTTTATACACAAGAACTTTCCTATGTGCTCATGCAAACCCTAATGCTTGGATCTAGGTTTCTCTATTGTACATGCAATTGAATCCAAGACTTACAAACCCTAATCTAGCATACATATTTTAATCATATTGAAATACTACCAGATCTGAAAGTTTACCTCTTGGAAAACCTCTTAAATATTCTTCTTCTTGAGCTTAGAGTCACAAGTGCAACTCCTCTAATGGCTTACAAACACCACAAGCAAGAAGGTAATTATGAGAGAGGAGGGAGAATGCTAAAATCGGCCCTAGGGTTTCTCTTGGAAGCAAGTGGCCGAAAATTGCAAGCAAGGGTCTCTATTTATACTGTAGGCTGCTAGGGTTTCAGCCTAAACCCTAATGGACAGCTTAGCCACCAAGCAGCCCAAGGAACCTTCTGGAATAAGGCCTTGGATGAAAATATGATGATCCTTCATCATAATTTCGTTCCCCCTTAGTCCATTAGGTTTCCCAGTCCAAAACTCAACTATCACACATTTAACAGTTTAAGCCCCTTTATTTAATTAATCTCTTTTAGTCACCAAATTAATTCCCAATTAATTTATGACTAATACTAATTAAATAAATATGATTTCTCCTTTAATATATTATTCTTGTAATATATTAATAAACCATAATATCCTCTCTCTCTCCTTAAATTACCTTGTCTAGTTGCTTTGATGAAGGCAACCCAAAATGACCATGCTCAACCGGGTCAAGTACATACCAAATATAGTTACGGGCTTAGACACTAATCCAACAATAATGTCAAGAATGTCCCTCCGTCTCCCTTTTATTTCAAAACAAATCCACAATTTACCCTTTTAACCCCAGCCATCTAAAATCCCTTCAAATTAAGTCCGGAATTTACCCAACAGCCCCTCCTTCTATAGATTGTTTTCAATTGAAGTCCTTATGTTACCATTCAGCCCCTAAGCCTCCAAAATCTCTTCAAATTAAGTCCCAATAATTTACCATGCAGTCCCTGCCTTCATAATTATTTTCGAAACCAATCTGAAACTTACACTTTTAACCCCTGATTTCTAAAATTATGACAATTAGCTCCTCGAGACCAACACCTTTCTATATAATTATTGATTTTTGGGCTATTATTCATTCATTAATTTATTATTTAATAAACGGTGTGTTACAACTCTCCCCCACTTAAATTAGATTATGTCCTCGAAATCATTCCTTACCATTTCTTACGCGCCAAACCACTCAATTAACATAGACACAATCCTGGGTACACCCTAGCCTTCCTAGGGTAACCGTGACCAAACTTCGCAAGCCCCTCAAATCCGCAGAAGAACGAATTCCTTGAAAAAATATCACATGTATTCCTTTTGAAATCTGCAGTCTCGAGGTGGTCTGACTCCCCGAAAGACCGCTCATACAGAATCATTATTGTTGAACCCAGTCCACTTATCCCTCAACTGTCTACTCAACTTCTAATAACTCGAGGTTCCCACTATAAACAAGATCACAAACCCAATTATCCCTGCAGGTCACTTAGCATAACCCTTTCAATCTGTTATTACGTCCGTACTTACAACCTAAAACGTAAATACTAACACTGTCCAAAAGTTGAAACTGCCCGAACACTGAACTGCCTGAAGCAGTATGTTGCCACTAGTTATCATGCCACTGTGGCTATAAAACCCTTCTGATCTAACCGATCGGGTCCATGCGTCGAATCCTGTCGTCATCAAATCCAAGGCTAAAAGTGATTGCTACCTGAGCAATGGTAGC
The DNA here is from genome assembly GCF_052849685.1 of Lactuca virosa. Taxonomy (NCBI): domain Eukaryota; kingdom Viridiplantae; phylum Streptophyta; class Magnoliopsida; order Asterales; family Asteraceae; genus Lactuca; species Lactuca virosa. The sequence goes on from NC_136431.1 coordinate 52,588,463, forward strand.
CTTATATCACAAGCAATCTTGTACGGTCCATTGGTTCCCTGATCCCATAACTGTAGTGGCGTTCCTATAATCTTATCACTGGCTCAACCAGGTCCAATTGCTCTGGTGGAATCCATAAACCAATCTGTGGATTTGACACGCCCTCACTGCTACACCCGAACTGGTGAGTAATACTATTCCTTCTGCATCCTAACAATGCGCTCATGCTATCTACCAACCTAGTGAATGCTACGGCTACACCCGCAGACTTACAACACTCTATCACTATCTGACCGCCAGTGAATACACCCGCAGACTACCCCCGTAGTCTTACAACACTTTCCATTCTAACTGTCTGTTAGTGAAAGCTACGGCTACCCCCGTAGTCTCACAACACTTCCCATACTATCTGACTGTTAGTGAATGCTGCGGCTACCCTCGTAGTCTTACAACACTTTCCATACTATCTGACTGTTAGTGAATGCTACGGCTACCCCTGTAGTCTTACAACACTTTTCATACTATCTGACTGTTAGTGAATGCTACGGCTACCCCCGGTAGTCTTACAACACTTTCCATACTGGGTCGAACACGCACTTGAACTAACACTCAACTGAACTTGAGTCCTAACTGGAGCCCTAACATGGTTTCTGAAACCTGCTATCTATTGTCAAGGAAAAACACGAACCAAAAGTTGGAACGTTTTCTAAACTCCTAATTTACCCAATCCTCAACCTAGACGGCCACTCGACTGCCTTTCGTCCTGACGAGGATGTGAAACTCATCCTAGTTTCACACCTATTATTTATCCTAAGTACCTGGTCGATTCTCCCCCACTTAGATTCAACTAAGTCTTCACGGCACGTGAGAATTGAAGGATTCCCAATCATTCTTGCTTTCTAATAATCCACCGATGAGAACCTGTGCTTACCAATGCTAGCGATCAATCATCAGTTAAACCCTAAGATCGCTCATCCTCTGAAATCCTGAAGAGTACTCTTGAAATCTGGTCCAGTCTGACACCTCAGTCCACCTCTCATGCTGACTACTGGAGGTCTAAATCTTCACCCTGGCTGACGAATCCTCGTTCCCACCTCTAATCTTGCAGCACCACTGAACTCTATCCGAACACAACCCATGCGAGAATTACAATTCTCTTGAATATTCAATGACCAACCCATGCGAGAATTACAATTCTCTTGAATATTCAATGACCAAACGCCCATGCGTCTACACTCGCAACTGACTCCACTATCTTCATACTACCAGTCCTTTCCTAGCAACGATAGTGCCTTGAACTCCAAGGTTCTTCCCTAAGCAGTTGTCAACCATACACGAACAAATGATAGAACCATTTAACTCTGACTTCACTAGAGATCTATCGCTCTAACCCTGACGTAATATCCTCTAAATAACACTCTTGCATAGATCTCGACAAAGATCCGAAATGATAACGGTACACGCGGAACCCACTTCGCAAGATACGTCCCTCTGTAGGTTCATCAAGGACTTTCTGGCATGCAGATTGGCATATGAAAATCCTTGATAACCCAGACAGTAGCAGAGAACCGACTTGAGATCTGACTTGTCCAAACTCAATCAAAATTCCCAAGTGGTACAATTTCCAGATATCTACTTGTAAGCAGCAGCAAATAACACATCCGTAATATCCGAAGGAATCCTGATCACCTTCTCCAGAGATACTCCGACCATCCTGAGATCATGGTGCAAAACTCCCTTCTAATCTCGATGACAGGAACTAACAATAGGATCCTCCTTCCTGAAGAATTCTAAGGATACACAGGCTTTGGGCTTCAGATGAGCCCCTAATTTCCCCGCGACAAATCTGTACTATGCACAGAGAGAACACTAAACACCCCGAACCAGCAAAAGGAAACGATCTTACACTAACCTCTAGTAATTCACGGTATGCAATTGGCATATGATGATATTTGTGGTCTAACCCAACAGGATCAAGGAAGTAAACCAAGGATACACTTACTCATCCTGCTACAGTATCCCAAACAACAGCACCATTCCCACAACAATGTACAGATAAAACTGAAAGAAGGCAAGGTTACATACCCGCAACATTGCCTGCTGGAGTTCTGACTTCTCATGTCTGAAACTACAGGGCCTGACTCCTTCTGCTGACATGGCCTACCCCGCTACACTTGTAGTAGGCTAAACCCCTGGAATGTCAAACTCCCTTGTGTACTTTCTCATACGTGTTGCACTGACTCCAGCCCTGCTGGCCTTTCACCCGATGATCAGAAGTCTTGGGTCTCTCCCCCGGACCCTCTACTATATGCATCTGGCACGACCCTCTCTTCTCAAAGTGTTCCAAATCGATCTCACATCCATAGACTTTGGAAGTCGTATCCTCCAGGGTATGACACCCGGTCATGCTCGCTAGCTCACTTGCCAATGGATGAGCTGCAACAGCTGGAACATACTCTGCCCCCAAACCGGGTCACAAACTCCTCCCCGAAGCTTCTCAGATTCTGCAAGACTCTCACCGATTCGAGTATGGATCATGTGCTTTCAGTAGTACGGGCCCAATATACCTTCCACACCTATCCATACTTTCCTCAGCAATCCTCCTGAATCCTCTAAGTCACTTCCTCAAACTAATACATCCAAGTCTCACTAAACCTCACTACTAACCCACCGAACATATCTTAGGCTTTCCTAGGTTCTCGAACCCACCCAGTCCTCAGCTGCTGAAAGATTCCCAGTAATCACTACTAGAAAAACAACCTTTTACGACGCACAAACCACGACACTCATTGATCTATATTACGCAAACGAGAGTGACATTAAAAAAGTATGATCTCTTTAGAAAATTTAAGGATTTAGGTCACGCATTATTGCGTGCCCTTAAATTAGTGTCATAAGAAAAAAAAATTAAAAATACGGAGGGCACTGTATCTTAAATGCGCTTCCTCTATAAGTGTCACTTTATAATTTTAATCCTTAGTTACAAACTGGAAAAGAAAAGCGAAAAAATTAGAAAATCCCGCTACCCTCTTTGCCCTAAGCATTTTGACGCATCTTTCATTCTCCTCACATCGTTGTGCAACTTCTCAATCAAAGATCTAAGGTTACGATCATCGACAATCTTGATGCCTTCATCTCATGATTGATTGAGTTTTCTCAATCTGTCATCGTCAATAGCAGGTGCTTTCATCGCCTTTCTACCCTTTCACTTCCTGCGAACGGTGGTCCAATGTTCTCTACTTCTTCAACAAGTATGTGAATTAGATTTACGGTGATGCCGAGAGCATTCACCTGTCGTCCCAATATCCGCCTTCGCCTTCCTCTTCCGTCTCTTCCACTCCTCGAAGTACACCCCTTACTCTTGCTCTAAGGATTTTTGTTTCAAAATTAGTAGTTTATTATTACTGGAACTAGGCTTTCGGTTCTTAGTGAAATCGAAGGGGTTTTTGGTCACGAGACCATGAAATTAAGTGGGCTTGATAATGATATACCAGCAAACTTGCTACCAGACTCTATGCTTTTAGAACTAAACTCCCTGCAAAAGTATTACAAATGGGAATGAGATTTTCTTCTTCAAAATATTTGATAAAGCTACTTGTATTAAATGAAAGTCTCACATTTTTCCAGGTGCAGGATTATTTGGTAAGGTGCTCATTCTTTTATTTTCAACAGAGACGAGTTTTGTTGAAGAGACTGATACATGCTGCTTTTCAGATTCACTTCCATTTTGTTTCTTGAAATATTTTGATTGGGTAGGAATATTCCCTCTTTCTTTCTCAAAAACCAGCTCATCAGTTGTGGTTCCACTGCATAAGATCATAAAACATTTTATGTTCAAGCAGATTCCCAAAACTCTGAAGTACAAAGAGTGTAATTATGTTCAAGCGGATTCTTCTTCTGAAACATTATCTAAAGATTGACCAGATAAATCTTGCATAACTTTTTGAGGTTCTGAATAAGATCTCTCCTCTGATGAGCGAGATTCTTAGGTTGGTTCCTCATGGCTAGATGAAATCATCTTCTCAGATGAAATTGTTGTTTGTATCTCATGTTCCTCAGCATTTGAGTTTTCATATGTTACAGATTTCAAGTGATACTGATTTATATACCTTTTTCTATTTTATAATCTTTTTGGTGTTATGACAAAGTTGTAATATATTTATCATAATGCTCTGGTGGCGAACACAGTGGCAAGCTCAAGTATGATCCAAATATCGCATATCCATTTTTCTTTCAGTTTACAACATCTTATATATATATATATATATATATATATATATATATATATATATATATATATATATATCATGCATTTCTAAAATGTAATAAATTTAGGGATAAAATAGCCTTGGAAATTCTGAGAATTGTGCTTTCACATTTTCAGATTAAATTATTTGGGTGGTACTCCCAATCTTTAATCGGATAAGACTCAGAATTGAGATCAAGAACTGAAAATATGGATGGTATGAATTTCGTGATTGTTTCTGTACCCAGAAAAATGATGACCAAAAGATTAAGTAGTTCATTTGTCTGAAAACTGTCAAGGCAGTTTTCTTTGTCCAAAAACTACTCCAACTGTCAAAACCAATAACAGTCACAAAAACGGATTTTAACAAAAGGTCAAAATGAAGTCAAAAATCGGGTTCATTTCCGGGGGCAGCTCGACCGCAGCCAGGGGCTCTGCCCCTTGGACCCCTCCAGGGGTTGCCGCCCCTTGGACCCCGCTCCCAGGGGCGCTGCCCCCGGACCCCCGTTCGTTTAGGGGCTTTGCCCCTAAATGACAGTCTACTTTGAATCTTAAATAAATTTAAACAAATGTGCACTCCGCACCTTCCTTACTTGTTTAATATTCATCAAGATTGAATTTGGTCAACAAGTCAATCCATTACACTTAAATACACATTGATGATACAAAATCACCAACATAAAAGATACTAAAGGGTACAAATTAATGTTTGTTTCATGAATAGGAGTTGTTGCAGTTCTTCTTCTTCTAGCTGTAGCACTCCTCTGTGCATATGAACTATGTGCAGTTTAGGTTACAGCTGGTTCAACTGCATACAAAATTTCTTATTCTGACTGTATTCAAGTGGGACCAGTTGTATGTTTACCAGAACCACCAGATCCAAATGACTTATATCCTAGACAATCTAAAAGGCAAGTACCCTTTGTTCCTTTTTCGGTCTTTCTTATAAAAATAGCATCTATTCATACATTTACATGGTCTTTTCACAATCTTTCTATATTGTTTGGCTTAACAACAAAGGAGTCAAATTGGCTTGGAGCTATCACATCAGCTGCTGTTATAATTCTTGGTATATATATAATGCTATTCCTAATTCCCTATCTTCCTTAATATCTTGATTTTCTCTCTACTTTTTTGGCACCATAAATCCAATTTCCCAAATTGGAACGTGGGTACCTGTTTATATGGGTCTGAGCTTCTTCAAATTAAGCCGTGTCATTGCTCTGTTTGTTGCTGGTGCTTCTCGCGTCTTCCTGACATGCTTTGGAGTTCATTACTGGTATTTTTCTAATTATCTATTCCTCTAATATTTATACATACACACACCTTTTACCTTTGTTTCTTGAACTTTTGAGTATTCTTTATATGCATAGGTATCTTGGACACTTTATAAGTTATGCTGTTGTGGGGTCCGTCTTACTTGGTGCAGCCGTGACTTACCACCTGTTAGTCACAAACCCTTTAGCAGCAAGAAGAGACGCCTTACAAAGAACTATGATTCGCCTCAGAGAAGGGTTCAGAATGAAAGAACAAAACAGTTCTTCAAGTTCATCAGAAGGTTGTGGTTCAAGTGTGCATAATGCATGGTGTTATTGTGTATTGTGTATTCTTATTTTATGATCAGGACTTCTCTGTTGTCATGTCCGGTAATGTTTAATCATCTTAATATGCTTGATTAAACATTGTTTTTTGTGACTTTTTATTAAAAGAATGCTTGTTTTTAGTCTGTTATCGGCGAGGTTCCGGTGGTCATTCTTAGATGCATTATTCGTGATGAGGCTACATTGGCTGTTGCTCAGAAGGTATTTTAGTATTCTATTTCTATTTTATTTTTTGAGGTTCATCTTTCTTAACAAACAGTTTTTAACATTACACTCAACTATGTTATAGGTCTTCAAAGGCTTGTATGAAAATGCAGCAAACACAGCTCATGTTGGTGCTCATCTTGCCATGTTAGCTTCAATCTGTGATGCTAGAAAGCTTGTGGTATTCTTGAAAGTATTCCCCAATATGCTACCTTTTACTTTTCAGGACAAGATGAAAGAACAGATATCTTAATTGAATCAACTACCTAGACCTAGTCTTCTAAAACTCTTCAAAGTTTTTCTCTTTATGGAGGATTTTTATTAAGTAGTAATAACCACTTCCAAAGTATGCTTGTTTGTTTACAAATTTGCAATGTGATGATACAGGCCAGAACAGGTGTTGTTGTTTCCAATGAGGAAATATTGGGATTTGCAAAGTTATTCAATGATGAACTTACACTTGATAATAATAGCAGGTTGAGTTTTCAACTTTTCTTGTATATGATTATATATTTATAATATATCAATGTTTTCTTTTTTAACCCGGATCTATTGTTGATTAGGCCTCGTTTAGTGCATATGTGCAAGCATATAGGAATCCAACCCTATGCAACGGTTGACTTCAGGTAAGTAAACCATCATATATATTTAATGTTCCATTTCATTTAACTTTTACTATTTTTGTGTATTGAATAATTCACCATTAATTTACACAGAGGAGAACTACTAGTAGGACCCTCAAGGAATCCAACCCTATCAAATGATGTCTCTGGCAGTGGTAGGAAGTTCACTTCCCCTGTAACTAAGAAGTAATAAGTCATCATTTGATTTCACAGTTAGCTTTATGATTTCACATGAACATGTTCTTTATCATTTGGACAGAGGAAACAGATGACCTGGAATTCACCACTGCAGATTATTATCGCATCTTGGCTACTAAAAAAGAAGGTGGGTGTAATACCCCTATGTATTTTCGAGTAGACAATTGCACCACAAAGTTGAAATCATCAGGTATATACTTTTATATGTTATCAATTTTGTTTCTTATTTCTGTAAAACACAGTCTAATAAGACCATTTGATATATGTCCACCATATGTTCGATGTAATGCCAATCTGCTTTTTCGATGACTTGTCCATTACCGAATCAATTTTTTCTTCCTATGCTTACGTATCTTATATGGCATCCATTCTTGTAAAATATCATCCTACTTTTAATTATTTCTAATGCAAGAATGTATAGTTGTTCAGAACTTTGTTGTTGCTGTTACTGTGTCGTTTGCTATTTCTGTTTAGGCATTCCAAGGGCAAAATGGGCTTTTTTAGCCTACTTATTACCAAACTATTGCAAAATAAACCTCCTAAAAATATGATCTTTCAACTGTTTGTGCATGTTAATATGTGTAAAATTTAGGGTCCATGCTAGAGTGTTACGAGTGTTAGGAACCAAATCTGTCCCATTGACTTTCATGACACCCTTAGCCTACAAAGTTGTATTTTGGATTGTTGATTTGTTATTTATCAACTACCATGAATGATTTAAGTATAAAATATATGCTTTTTATTTACTATCATTACGTTATGTTTTATATCTTTTGTATTGAATGACATAAATGATATATTATTTTTACTTTGAGCTTTTTATTTTTAGGTTACTTATAATATGCACCGCTAATTTTTTAGTCCAAACTAAGCAAATATTTGAAGTTAACATCTACCTAATTTAATTATTTACAGTAGAAATAAAACTTTTTCCAAATCTGATAAATTACTTATTTCAACGTTTGTGCATATAAGTCGATGTACGCACGGTTGGTTTTCTCTCGTTATCAATGAAATTTTATTGTTTTCCAAATATTTTAATGGAAAACTGCAATAAAGTCCATACATATTGGCCTCATAATCGATTTAGTCTCTATATATATTTTTTATTCAATTAAGTCTCAAATACCGGTAATCGTATTCAATTTAGCCCTTTGACCCGGTCAACAGGTCATCCCACTTTAAAAAATGACATTTTTCGCCCAGATTTCAAAATTTATTATAAATTTGGTCCAAAATTTACACTTTTGGCCCAGATTTTAAATTTTGTTACAAATTTGCTCCAAACTTTACCCTTTTGTCCAAATTTTAGAATCTTATTATGAATTCATCCTAATTTTAGTTTTTTTACAACTTTTTTTCTCAAAGAATTGTTTCTAATATGTTTTTTCTTTATAAAATCATATTTATACAAAAAAAAATGTATTTTCACATAAAAATCTTATATTTTCTATATAAAAACTTTTTTAAAAAAGTTTTTTGTATATGAAATATCTGGTTATAAAAATAGGTATTTATTAAGTATATAAATATATACAAATCCGTTTTTATAAAAAAAATATATACAAAAACGTATTTACAAAAAATGTATACAAACACCTATTTTATCTATATTTTTTTTTATAAAATCGTGTTTGTTTACATTTTTTTTTATAAAAACGTGTTTGAATAGTTTTTTATATAATACGTGTTTGTATACATTTTATAAAATGTATGCAAACACGATTTTATAAAATATATACAAACACGATTTTATAAAATGTATACAAACACGTATTATATAAAAAATTATTCAAACACGTTTTTATAAAAAAATATAAACAAACACGATTTTATAAAAAAAATATACATACACACTTATATATATATATATATATATATATATATATATATATATATATATATATATATATATATATATATATATATATATATATAGGTGATAGGTGTTTGTATACATTTTTTTGTAAAATGCGTTTTTACATACATTTTTTTATAAAAACGGATTTGTATATATTTATATACTTAATAAATACATATTTTTATAACTAGATATTTCATATACAAAAAACTTTTAAAAAAAAGTTTTTATATAGAAAATATAAGATTTTTATGTGAACATACGTTTTTTTTTTTGTATAAATATGATTTTATAAAGAAAAAACATATTAGAAACAATTTTTTGAGAAAAAAAGTTGTAAAAAAAACTAAAGTTAGGATGAATTCATAATAAAATTCTAAAATTTGGGCAAAAAGGGTAAAGTTTGGACCAAATTTGTAACAAAATTTAAAATCAGGGCCAAAAGTGTAAATTTTGGACCAAATATGTAATAAATTTTGAAATCTGGGCCAAAAATGTAATTTTTGAAAGTTGGATGACCTGTTGACCGGGTCAAATGGTTAAATTGAATACGATTACCAATATTTGGGACTTAATTGAATAAAAATATATATATAGACTAAATCGATTATGAGGTCAATATGTAGAGACTTTATTGCAGTTTTCCCATGTTTTAAACTTCAAATTATATAAATTAGCTAATTTTTTAAGAAGTGATATCTACATCAAAATTAAAATATAACACCATGAATAGATTAAGGATACAGTTCCAATTCCAGATTTCCAATGTGAAGTAACATTCATCTTTCTTTATTTGTTTTGATTTGTTTTTCTGTTTTTTTTGTTTTTTTTTTGTTTTTCTTTTTTAAACAAAAACAAATTGAACATCAGATACTGATAAGTATAAAGCTAGTAGTAACATACAGTTAGGGAGTTTAAGGGCACCAAGTTTAAGATATGGATGTAGTTCTGTATGGAGGAATTATGGTGGTCAATTGCAGTTTTCTTTCTTACCTCTTAAAATTTATCATCGAGAGGTTATATTACTCTGTCAGTGAAGAAATTACTAGGGTGTTATAGATATTCAAAATTCTAAGAATATGATATTTTTCTAGCCTTCTGATTCAATATTGTGATGTTTCTATAAAAGATAAGCTAAACATCATAAATTGTGTTTTAATCTTTGAGAGGTTATATTGCTTAAGGGACGAAACTAATAAAATCTACCAACAATGGCACTTCCATTCAATAATTTAGTGAAATTATGTTTTAAATAGGGGCAGAGCCCTTTGGGGCCATGCCCCCCTGTTTCTTCCATGTTTTGTAGCATTCTTTACTTGTTTAAATAACGAGCTACATAGTATAGTAAAAAACATTAACTTTGTTACATTTAATGGTTGAATATTACAAAGTTATCTGCTATCGATACACACTTATGCAAATATTTTCAATGCAGAGCAGGTTTTAATGGAACCCGGAACACCAAATTGATCAAATATCATCTCTCAAGTGCGGTCCCACATTCTTTGGATGGAGAAAAGAATAATTTCGTCTTTTACAACTGACATTCCATGTTTGATTCTTCTAATAATTGTATTAGCATATTAATTTTTGACTTTTATTTGATCAGGTCACAAGAATTATCGGAGCAGGGGTTCATTAGTCTTAAAGAATTATGAAAGGCAAGATACAACTCTACTTAGTTGGAATTTGATGTTTATCATCTTTGTGTATATATTTTTAGTTTATATAGCATTACATTGCAGAAGGTATCCCTTAATAGCAATGTAGTATTAGGTTATATAGTTAGGGAAAACCTTTTAATAACAATGTACAATTAGATCCCCTTAATATCACTGTATTACAATTTTTTGACATGATGTTATTGGATGAAATTGATTGATTTGGTATATATTTGTTTACATATTTTTGTATTATGCATAAATGAGTATCGTAAAGATGCGTCGTAAATGCATATCGTAAATGGTTACTGAAGTTTATGACACGCAAATGCGTATCATCTTCATTTATGACAGGGGCTTCTTTGACACACGTTGCGTGTAATAAACACGCGCGTCGTAAGTTTACGACACACAAATGCGTGTTGTCTTCCTTTATGACAGGGCCTTCCTTGATACGCATTGCGTGTCATAACTGCGTGTCGTAAATGTGTGTCATAAATGCGCGTCGTAAATGTGCATCGTAAATAGATGACGCGCAAAAGCGTGTCGTCTCTCTCGTTATGACAGGGCCTTCCTTAAAACACATCCGCGCGTCGTCTGAGGGTTTTACGACACACATTGCGAATCGTAAAAGGCTGTTTTTCTAGTAGTGAATGTCAACTAGCTACCTCATGAATATAGCCACATGCAGCAGAGATTAGATAATCCTTCGAGTAAAAGACCCATCCCTAGAACGGTTGAACTCAAATAAGAGCTATGCAATAAGGTCAAGTCCATTACTATGAGATTATCCGGCCTGTGTCCCATGTGACTTAGCATATTCACTTAGTAGCTAACTCACATCACTAAGAGTCCCACAAAACACAAAACAAACAAAATTCAGACAATGGAAAATCTAACCATCATACTCCAATCAACCATTCTATCCTCTAATCAGGAATCTATACATGCAATTCAAAGGCTCATACAATCAGGCATAACCTAAACAGGCTATCCTATCACTGACTGATCAGTACTAGCATGCAAGTCTACAAGCACATACAATAGGCATATAAGGCATCCTACCTAGATCCTTAGCCTTAATCTAGCATGAAGTTCTCATAATCATATCATATCATATCATAACATAACATGTATGGGTATCTTGGGGAAAGCTTACTTGAGCTCGGCTGATTGCACGCATCACACACCTTGTTCTTTTCAAAGTTCTTTTCTCTTTTCAAATTATTTTCAAAATTCTTTTTATAAAATGATTTTTCTTTTGAAAATTTTCATACCAAGTCCTCATTTTGAGTCCAGACACACCCGAGAGTGTGTCCGAATCCCTCAAACCAAGGCTCTGATACCAACTTGTAACATCCCAAAATTCAAGACCAAAAATTTCATTTTTAATTAGGTTATTATAAACCCAACAGTATAAAAATATCCATAAAACATCCCATGTCAAAACCAAAGTGTCAATAGTCAAAGAATGTTATCATAAAACAATATCAGAGTGTAATCCCAAAGATCTCATGTGCGGAAAACATAGTGTGATGCGTTGCGATCGAGCCGACTCCTTTCCTTTGAAAACTAAGTACCTGAAACCAAAACTGTAAACCGTAAGCACGAAGCTTAGTGAATTCCCCCATCATACCACATACAATACAACACACATACTGCCAAGCATATCCGGGTGTTGGCCTAGCCCTTTGGTATCTTTCAACCGGTATTAGGGGACTGTTTCACCCCTATCACTACCACATAATAACATAGCATAACATACCTAAATATATTGTCAGGCATATCTGGGTGCCCGACCTAACCCTTCGGTATCTTTCAACCGGTATCCGGGAGCTGGCATCCCCTTCGGTATCTTTCAACCGGTAACCGGGAGCTAACCTCCCCTTCGGTATCTTTCAACCGGTAACCGGGAGCTAACCTCCCCTTCAATATCTTTCAACCGGTAACCAGGGAATAACCTGCCCTTCGGTATATTTCAACCGGTAACCGGGGACTATTTCACCCCTACCACTACCACATAATAACATAACATAACATACTGCTAGGCATGCACGGGTTCTGACGACCCCTTCGATATCTTTCAACCGGTATCCGGGGACTATTTCACCCCTACTACTACTACTAACATGTATCACAAAGCATCCTAGCACACAAACATAACAGATAATGGCATACTAGATAATTATCACAAAGACAATCATCTAACAATCCTACTAGTGGGTCGGCATTGTGGCCGTAGACCCACTTCTACTGGAAGGTAACTCACCTCGCACTGTTGAAGTCCTACAGACGAAACCCCGGACTACTGGATGACAACTTCCTGATCTGCCAATATCAAAACAATACCCAATTAATAATTGGGTTCCAACATACATCCATAAGTCCATGCTTTGGTAAAAGACTACTTTACCCCTAACTTAGCTTGATTCAAGCTCAATGCCCAATCCAAAGGCCTAAAGGTCAAACTGTGAATCAAATCCCAACATATGGCCCAATTTTTCAAATTGGGCCCAAACCTTTACACGGTTTTATTCTAAGGCCCAACTACATAGTCCAGTCCAAACATTTGGCATTTCTAATGGCCCAATATCTCATAATCATAAAGGCCCAATTATGGCCCATCTATGGCCCCATTTTCCAAATTGGGCCCGAACCTCACATATGGGTCTTACCCTAAAGTCCATCTAAGTGTTCTAGTCCATATGATTATTGTTGGATGGCCCACCAATAACCCAATCATCAAGGCCCAACTCAAGGCCCAAGTGAAATTAGGGTTTTCACATAAAATGACGATTATGGTTAAGTGTTTCTTACTTAACCCATTAAGGACTTAATCCATTAAGTCCATCAATCTATTGGGTAAATCATATAGTGTGATTGGGTTTAATTCACAATTCCATTCCAATGGCCCAAAAAGCAGGTCCCGATAAGTCCAAACTAATATATCTAAAATTAGGGTTTTCTAAACCCTAATTAGGGTTTCCAACCCAATTAAAGCCCAATAGGCCCAAAACTAAATCTTTAGATCAATTAGGGTTTCAATAGGCCCATTAGGGTTTCGCTAGTCGGGTACCACCCACTACCACCTCGGGTAGTGGTGGTCAACGGCGGCTCACGGCGGCGGGCACCACCTCACGGTGGTGGTTAGGGTTCTAGTCCAATCGAGTCCAAGCATCCCAAAAGTAATCCAAACACATGCAAAGCACAACGCCACCTAACACGGCGGTTGGTGGCGGCAGCCACCACCTCACGGTGGTGGTTAAGAGTTTTCTTTTCATCATTCTAGCCACTAGTTACAATTTACAATGCTTTAACCCCAATAAACACACACACACACACACAACTAGATAAACACACACACACACAACCACCTATGTGGTGGCCGATGGTGGTACGTGGTGGCACGCACCACCTCACGGTGGTGGTGGTGGCTTCCTTGGTTTTCCAGCCACACAAAACACACACAAACCCTAAGATAACACACACACACACACACATTGCACGCACCATCACTTATCAACGGCGGTGAGCGGCGATGGCAGTGGCACAACAGACGGAAACAGCAACGCTTGCATCGACGTCAGCGGCGACGGATGGAGCTAGAAGGTGGCATCGACGAAGCAACGATAGGATGCAGCTAAGGGAAGAAAGCCATTTAGGGAGGCATAAGGGGGACGAGAAGCAAGGGGGACGAGACGGTTGTTCATCTATTTAGGGTTAGGGTTTGTCTGGGTTATATACCCGAGCCCTACGAAACTTAATGCCATAATGTCAAGAATGGTCCCTCCGTCTCCCTTTTCTTTCAAAACAAATCCACAATTTACCCTTTTAACCCCAACCATCTAAAATCCCTTCAAATTAAGTCCGAAATTTACCCAACAGCCCCTCCTTCTACAAATTGTTTTCAATTGAAGTCCTTATGTTACCATTCAGCCCCTAAGCCTCCAAAATCTCTTCAAATTAAGTCCGAATAATTTACCATGTAGTCCCTGCCTTCATAAGTATTTATGAAACCAATCCGAAACTTACACTTTTAACCCCTGACTTCTTTAATTGTGACAATTAGCTCCTCGAGACCAACAGCTTGCTATATAATTATTGATTGTATGGCTACTATGAATTTATTTATTTATGTATTTATTTAATAAACAGGGTGTTACAAGATGATCTGATAGTTCAGTTTGTATTTTGGAGCCCAAGGGTATAACCGTGAAGTGATAGTTTAGGCATTTTATAAAGTTTGCATTTAAGCTCGGGAAGCTTTTAGGCAAAGGAGAGCTCATATAATTGTAGGTCTTCTCATTACATTTCAGTGTATATAAAGAGCATCGAAATCAGACTTAGAACGAAGAAGTTATGGCTTTCGGAAGATTGGTGGTTTTAGCCCTAGTCGATTACGTTAGGCGTACTCAAGGAGTACGATGGGCATAATGGCTCAATGTAGGATCACGGAGGCACCCACGTACACGTGGCGTATGTGGGAGTACGAGGGGCGTACGCTAAGCAGGTATAAACCCTAATTTTTAGGGTTGTGCCCTATTTAAACAACTTATGTTGCATTGGTGGTATATTTTGGTCAGTCTCCACTCCCCTAAACCCTAAGAACGAAACCCTAAGTGTAACATCCCAAAAATACAGATAAAATTTTGGTTTTAATTTCATTCAAATCACACGACACTAATAGTGAAATAGTCAAAAGAGTATCATAGTAATGTGTTATCAGAGTACAAATTCCCAAAATCTCTAAATATGGAAATCATAGGCTGATGCGGTGTGATCAAGCCAGGCCCTTCCTCGTCGAACTGGAGGTACCTAAAACATAAGCTGAAAACTGTAAGCACAAAGCTTAGTGAGTTCCCCCAAAATGCCACATACTAATCAAAATACTGCCAAGCATATCTGGGTGCTTTCCAACCCCTTCGGTCTATTTCAATCGAATACTATCAAGCATATATGGGTGTTTGCCTACCCCTTCGATCTATTTCAACCGGATACTATCAAGCATATATGGGTGCTTGCAATCCCCTTCGGTCTATTTCAACTAGATATCGGGTCTATTTCACCCCTACTACTACCACATAGTATCATAACAGAAATCACAGATTCATCAAGCAAATATAGGCATAACTGAAAATTGTCACAAGGAGAATCATCACACTACATCATAAACTAGTGGTCCGACATTGTTGCCTTCGACCCACGGATACTGCGAAAGAAGACTCACCTCAGACTTAAGATATCAAATCACACTCGGCGGATGACTCGCGAAAACCTCTTCCTAACGCACAAGCATAAAACTCTAATGAGAAATTAGGCCACACTCCAACTCAAAGGTCCAAACCCTAATTCTTGACTTAAGGCAAAAAGGGCTTCTTTACCCTTGCTTCATTAGGCCTCCCTCCTCCCAATGCCCAAATCCATATAAAGTCCAAAGAGGCATCCAAGCCCAACTATAAGGCCTCTAAGGCCCAATATGGCCCAAGAACCCCCAACATGGCCTTAAGCCCAAAAATGACCTGCTATAATCAGGTAGGCCCGAGGCCCAACTAATACAAGTCCAAAGCTCAACACTAATCGAGCCTAAAACTCATCTAAGCCCACCGACTACGTACACGTTGCGTACATGGTTCGTACGCCCAGTGTACGCCGATGACCAACCGGAGTCGTGACAGTGACCTAGTACGTGCAACGTAATGTAGTGTATGACCAATATACTGGACAATCAGCCCAAACTCGCTCCCATGTCTTAATCCATTCAGCCTTTACGTCCAAAACCTAGATCCAAGCTCAAAATAATGTCTTAAGCCATAAAATTGCAAACTTTATGCTTTTGCATGCATGGATGGGGCTCAAACCATGAAATAAGTCCATCAACTCACTTGGATGATTACTAACACTTGCATGGTTGAGTCTTAACCACCAAGATCTGATTTTTATGACTCAAAATACTTCCAAGAGTCGAAAAGGACAACTCAAATGGCCTGGAGTTGCTCATACTCCGAGAAATCAAACTATGGGACCAAAAGACGCCATATTCTACCCTAAACCTAGATCTAAGCTTGTAATGATCAAGGTTCAAACTTTATACCTTCACTAGGCTGGAAATGGTGTACAAGCTCTGGATCTACAAGCTCCTTCTTCTCCTTTTCTTCCTCCCAAACTTCATTCTCCTTCAAAACCATCAATGAACACTACAAACACTCAAGGCAAGCTCAAAATGCACACAAGGAGGCTAGGGTTCGAGATTTTCACTAAAAGGGTAGTGGAGGTTGAGAGGGTAGAGGACTTGAGAGACTTAAGGTCTTTAAATAGGGTGCAAACCCTAAAAATTAGGGTTTACCCTGGGTTCGATTACACCCAGTGTACGCATGGGTACGCCCAACGTACGTCGGGGATCCCCCGATGATGCGCATGCAAGGAGAATGTCGTGCGTACCTAGTGTACGCCCGACGTACTCATAATCCTCCAACGCCTTTTATTTGAATTAAAAATAGAATGAAACAATAACTCATACCTGGCGAATCAGGTGCTACAATTCTCTCCCACTTGAATCAGACTTTGTCCTCGAAGTCCGCTATCAGAAATAACTCTGGGTAATGCTCCCTCATCTCGTTCTCCGGCTCCCATGTCGATTCTCATCCCTTGCGGTGTTGCCACTACACCTTAACTAACTCATACACCTTGTTCCTCAAGGTCTTTGTCTTCCTGTCGAGGATCGCTACTGGTCTCTCAATGTAGTTCAGGTGGTCGACCTCTTGAATGTCCTCCAATGGAACCACTACGGAATCATCAGCCAAACATTTCCACAGCTGCGAGACATGAAAAGTACTGTGAATCTAACTGAGCTCCTTCGGAAGATCCAATCGATACACTACCCTACCCACCCGGGCTATAACCCTGAAAAGACCGATATACCTGGGGCCTAACTTGCCCTGATTCCTGAATCGGATTACACTTTTCCAAGGTGACACCTTCAGGAGAACCATATCCCCAATCTGAAACTGCAAGTCTGGTTGGCGCATGTCGGCATAGCTCTACTGCCAAATCTAGGCTGTCAGAAGTCTGCTACGAACCTACTGAATCAACTCGGTGGTCTTGAGTACCACCTAGGTACTCCTCATGACTTGCTGACCGACCTCGCCCCAACATATCGAGGTGTTGCATTTCCTCCCATAGAGCATCTCAAAAGGAGGTCGATCGATGCTGGCGTGATAACTGATGTTATATGAAAACTCCGCCAAAGGGAGATACATATCCTAACTCCCACCAAAATCCAAAACACATGCCCGAAGCATGTCCTCCAAGGTTCGAATAGTCCACTCGCTCTAACCGTCGGTCTGTGGGTGGAAAGTCGCACTAAAATGAAGACGAGTACCCAACTCGTCGTGGAACCTCTTCCAAAATCTGGAAGTAAATCGGACGTACCTATCAGAAACCACAGAAACTGACACCCCATGCCGTGCTACGACCTCCCTGATGTATACCTCCGCCAACTTCTCCATAGAGATACTCTCCTGAATCGGGATAAAATATGCGCTCTTGGTCAATCGAACCGCGATGACCCAAATTGAATCCAATCCGTGCATAGTCTAAGGAAACTTCGTAATGAAGTCCATGGTAATCTACTTCCAATTCCAAACGGGAATATCTAACGGTTATATCTTGTCGTGAGGTCGCTGATGCTCGGCCTTGACATTCTTGCAAGTCAAGCACCTCTCCACGTACAAAGCTATATCCCGCTCCATGCAAGGCCACCAATAATCAGGATGAATATCTATATACATCTTCGTCACCCCGGGATAAATGGAGAATATCGACTTGTGCGCCTCTTCCTTCAGAATCATACACACACCACCCCAATACGGAACCCACACTCTCCGATGGAGAGTCAATAACCCTCAACTATTATGATCAAAGGAAGCCACCTAACCCACTATGCGCTCACTCTTCCCGTGCTCTTCCTTCATAGCCTCAATCTGTGCCTCTCGAATCTGCTCCAAAAGCGGAGTAATCACTGTCATCCTCAGACAAATATCCCTGATCGGATCCACGACTGCCTTGTGGCTAAGATCATCGACCACCACATTAGCCCTCCCCGTATGGTAATGGGTCTCACAATCATAATCCTCCACCACATCCAACCACTGATGTGAAAATAATTTCACACTAGTTTTATCTTACTAATTTAACTACTTTATACCTAAGGCAGTGTACCTTGTTGTAAATAGTATAGCGCAATAGACAGGTATCGAACACATGGAACATTATTATTAGCTAATTTTTACCCATACTAACTAAGTTACTAAGAAATTTAGAAAAAGGTTTTTTTCTCTAGTTTTGCAAGACTAGAAACTTAATTAACTAAGCTAAACTAACAATTAACTAAAGTAATTATCAAACTAAAGCAAAAAACAAATAGAAATGATTTAAACCAAGGTATTTGAGAGACTTTCATTAAGCTTCAATTTACTTGCTATTATGGTTAATTTATGTAAGTGCAATGGATTAATGTTCAATTGATTACCGATTCCTAAGATGACCAAGTTAATATTCACTAACTTAATTCTTTAGCAAACAAGTTCATTCATACGGTGATCAGGAGGATAAACTAACAAGCTCAGTAGTGTCCGGTTCGAGTTAAATTAGACTTATACCAGATTGATCAAATTGGTTAATTGATTCAATTCAATATATGATATGTCATCATATATTAGCTCCCACAATTATTTACCCACTTTTCTATCTAACCCTAGGTTTTAGTCAAAACTCTAGTCCTATAATTTTTGTAATTCACAAAGATCATAAGATTCAAGTTCAATTAAGAAAGATAGTCATGAAAACTTAATTAAACTCAACAATAAATAGATAAGACAGTTTTCATAATCATAGAAGGTTCTTTAATAAGCTAATTAAACAAATAAGCAATAAAAACTTAATCCAACCATAAATCAAACCATATATAGTTAAGAAAATCTACACCAAACAAAAGTCATGGGGTTTTAGCCCATGATTTCAGCAACTAAAGTCAGAAAAATGAATTTCATATGCAAAGACATGATTAAACTAGAATGTAAAATCGTAAAGTTTATTGCCTTAATACTCTCAATTCCCAAGTTACAATCGATTTCTTCACTTCTAAGCTTCAATTCAGATCCTTGGCCTTCAAAAATCGTCAATAGCTCCAACAAAAAGTTTTCAATTCGGAGAATAATGCCAGGAATTTATAGATTCCCGAAAAACAGATCACCACGACGTGGTAAGGCCAACACGTCGTGGTCTTCGTTGTTATCCAGTATACGACAAGTCTTCGAAGTCAATCGGGAAAGGTCAAAACACCACGTCGTGGGGAAGTCACTACGACGTGTTGAGTGCATTTTTCTTCATTTAATAGTCTTCATTCAAATTCCTTAGTTTCCAGCTTCCAACTTCCTTTCTGCTTCAAGCATATCTTTTACCCCTACAACACAATACATAATAAATTAAGCACATTTTGTTCTATAAAGGGCACAAAAGTAATTAAAAATATTAAGATATGATGTACAATTGTATGTATATATATGCACATATAAAAAATACCCCACACTTACTTTATGCTTGCCCCCAAGCAAATTGATTTTTATTATTTCACCAATATCACATAGGACAATCCATTTCAAACCCAACCATTATCCCAAGACCGCAATGCATGTATTTGTGTCTATAATTCCAGAAAACCTCCCATTCCTAAATACTCACAATCCATATGAACCTTCAGTCCTTAGCTTATACAACACTCATTTTGCAACCCTCCGAATCCATCCCCATAAATCTTTATTAACCTCAAGGTATTTTTGGTTAAACTACCAAGCATACATAAACTCTAGAAAGAATTACAACTTGATACCACAATGGATCTCTTTGGAATTCATATCTTCTTTGATATTTGTCTTTCAATTCTTTGAATTCACCACCTTTTTGTTTGATCTTTGGTATCTTCAAATTTTATAATTTCTTCAAAATTTTTGATCTTTGGATTTCATACTTTGTCAGCTCCAAAATTCTTCAAATTTTTGGTAATTTCTATTTTTTTTTTGTATCTCACTTTTTTTCACTCAAAGTCCTACATGCTTAGGAAAGAAGCTTAACTTCAACCTTTATTGGTTAGAGGCATTAGTCTAAGTGCAATGACTACATAAGCTCTCCTGGATGGATTTCAGGTGCAGGCTGCATAACTTGTTATGTCATACAAGCTACCGGATTACCTTTCATACCTCATGACTTTTCACTAGGACATGGGAAGCCACAATGACTACATAAGCTCTCCTGGATGGATTTCAGGTGCAGGCTGCAAAACTATTGTTTCAAGTCTATATGAATGCAAATTTTGGAAACTAGCAATGGAAATTTTGAAAAATCAAATGCTTTTTTCTCTAATGCAATATACCACCTACCCCACACTTAACTCATGCAATGCCCTCATTTCATGTTATGCAAAACAGAAAATTAAAGAGGGAGAAAAAGGAACAGACTCCCATGGGATAGAATATACATCTTGAATCGTGTGGCTGATGTGTAAGATAGCTTGTTCAAAGGTGTGGAATCGGAAGTGGTTGACCGCTACGGAAGGTGACTCAAAGACCTTGACACATGTACTTCGTAATGTATAAGAGAAAACTCGAAAATCTGACTCGAAAAGGCACCACCTTGTGGTACTGGAGAACACGTCGTGGTGGGCTGGAGGAACTAATTTTTTCGTGTTCTGAATACGACAACACGTCGTGGTGATGGATACCACGTCGTGTAGAGAGAAAAATGTCACAAATAAGTACTGTAAACACCATATTTCATCAAAATTCCTTAACACCAACAAAGATAAACATCTCGATGATTAGACTCTTCACTCGTTAGTGCAAAATAACATTTGAAATGCTCAACTCTCACTTCTCTCACTGTTTTCTAATCTTTCTCTAAAATCCATCATTCTCTTGCCAAAACTACCCCTCACTTGGACTCAAAAATTCCTGGAATCTAAAGCAAAGAAAAGTAATAAAACTAGGAAAAAAATTAAACAAGCAAATAAAAAGATAATTATCCCAAACAAACAACCACACCAAATAAACACACACAAAAAAAACATGTCTTATATCCACTTTCAAGAAAAGGATAAAACTCTCTCATTCCTCATCATCATAATCATCACCACCGCCTCCACTACCACTGGCTCCTCCCTGTCGCTCCCTCTACAACTCCTCCCAACTTGGAACATACGGATATGTAGCTGGAAAATCATCAGGTCGACTGAAGTGCATTTGTTGCATCATGAAATCCAAACTCATATTCGTATAGTTTACACCTCGTGCCAAGTTGTCTTGGAATTGCCTTAAAGTCACATTGTATGGGTCCATCGGGAGCTCATCCTTAGTCGGGATCACCGGTGGCTCATCTTCATCCGCTTCTCCACCTCTCTGTTGTACCCTTCGACCGGGTTGGTTGTGAGGCATATCATTGGGAATGGAAAATTTTCCCAATCCATTATCAACAACAATATTAGCCCGTTTATACAAAAGAGGAGAAAAAGCTTTTTGAGGCTCAATTGTCAAGAACATGGTGTCATGCTTGTCGAGAATGCCAAAAGACCGTGCAATCCGGGTGATCAACATCCCACCATATAAAGGAGAACCGTGGCAATCTTTGCCCGCCCGGATTGTGAGAAATTCTGCCAAAAGGAATGGAGGTCCACATAGATATTGGGTGTGATAAGGGCCCACAAGAAAAACACATCCAACGTCGGGACCTTGTCCCCCTCTTGCCGTTGATAGATTGTATTTGTAATTAATCTATGCATGAGGCGATGAAGAGGTAACCGAATCTCACTTTCTTGAGCGGTCCCCTTGTTGTATGTGTCATTTGCAATGGTCGGCCAATAAGTAGCATCTTTGAACCCGTCAGTGGTTCAGATGCGACCTGTAATAAACTCCAAAAAGGATTCTGTATGCACTTCGGACGAGAGATAAATCTTTGTCCTCATTGCGATCTCGGAAAGGCATAGATCTCGCCTTTATCCTCCTAGACAAAACGTAATATTCCTGTCCTCGAGTGCACCAATTTTCCTTCTAAATGAAATTGTTGCTAAAAACTCGACCACCAATTCCTTATAGACAATCTCTTGGATCTGGAACAGCCTCCTCCATGCCATGCATATAAACCTTCCTTGCACCCCATCAAAAGCTTTAACCAAAAATGGTTCAATGCCCTCTAACAACCCAACTTGCTCTATCCACCCCCAATCAACCACAGCTGGTACATAAACTTTTCGTTGTTTCATCCACTCAAGACGTCTGTTCCATTGTGCAAACACCTCGGGACTCACAACACGATGGAAAGTGTACCAAGGAAAGTCGGGGCGACCCCCTGGTTGGTTCCTGCGAGAACGGTTGGCCATGATTTGAAAAAGAAAAAAACAACAAACCAAGCAACAATATGCAAGATTAGAAATAAAAACAAACAGATTTAAGTCACAAATTACTGACCACGACGAGTCGTTGTGGTCGACGAACTGGTCGAGTAATCTGTGGATTTTCGAACCAAAATCAAGCCACATTCAACTGTAATTAAGTCAAGACTTTTTTTAGGGCATGTAATTGTGTAAGTTAACATCAAATGCAAGGTATAAACATCAAAAAATTGGTCCGATTTTCGCAAAAATCAGAACCCTAGTTTATGAAATTGCCTGTAAATCTCATTCAAATCAGTAAATGTGAACTAATAACTACTAGAAACTCGATTATAACTAAGAAAAGATGATAAATATCATACCTTTGACTTGAACAAATAAAGAAATCAAATGTTGGAGGGAAGGGTTTCTTCGTGCGACTGATAGCACGGCGAGAATCGGAGTGGCAGTGAAAAGTAAGAAAAGTTTTTGACTGTGAGAATAAAAACCCTAATTTTTTACTGAAGTTAAACCGACAACACGTCATGTTGTTTTATCGAAAATCGTGAACTGCTTCTTTGGAAAGTCACCACGTCGTGGTGAAAAGTACCACGTCGTGGTGTGAAATAATTTCATTTTGGTCAAATTTTTATAAAAATGTCCACCCCACACTCATTCCATGCTATTCCCTACATCGAAGTCCAAATAAAAATTTAGAGGAATGAATGAACAAAAATAAAGCAAAAATAAGTAAAAATAAGGAAAAATAAAGAAAAATAAAAGAAATGGAAAGAAAATGCAAACTCAAAACCACAGGTTGCCTCCTGCAAGCGCTTCTTTTTGGGGAGTCATGAGTCGGATTCCTTCCCGCTTCACATCGATTCGGCTCGTGCAAATTTCACGATTTCCCCCTATTTTTCTTTATTTGGCATACCTTCCTCGTAACGCTTTACCCTATGTCCTTTAACTTTAAAGGGAGTTCCGTCTCTTGATATTAACTCAATGGCTCCATGTGGGAAAACTTGTTTAACAATAAATGATCCATCCCAACGAGTTTGTAAATTTCTGGGAAAAAGCTTTAATCTTGAATTAAAAAGTAGAATTTTTTGCCCCTCGTGAAAATCCTTGTGCCCTCTTAGCCTCACGTCATGCCATTTCTTTTTTTTTTTTTTTATCTTTGTAGATGAAGGAACTAGTGTATGTTTCATTTCTTAATTCTTCATGGGCATTCAATTGCATCAAACGGTTGGTACGAAGTTCAGCTAATTCAAAGTTACAAATCTTCAATGCCTAAAGCGCTTTATGTTCGATTTCAACCGGCAAGTGGCAATTTTTTCCATATACCAACCTATATGGTGTAGTACCAATATGTGTTTTAAATACCGTGTGAAATTCCCAAAGTGCATCGTCAAGCTTTTTCGACCATTCTTTTTTATTTCCTCCAACCGATCTTTTCAATATCCGCTTTAATGTCCGGTTTCTGACTTCGGTTTGTCCACTCGTTTGAGGATGATATGGTGTTGCAAATCTATGGTGTACACCATATTTTTGTAATACCTTGGCCAATTGACCATTTGCAAAGTGGGTACCCCGATCACTAATAAGAGCTTTTGGAACACCAAATCTTGAAAATAGCTTTTTAAGAAAACGCACCACTACTCGAGCATCATTCGTAGGTAATGCTTGTGCCTCCGCCCATTTAGATACGTAGTCAACCGCCATCAATATATATTTATTTCCTCTTGACATTGGAAAAGGTCCCATGAAGTCGATTCCCTAAATATCGAATATCTCACAAACTTGGATGCTATTTTGGGGCATCTCGTTTTGGGAGGAAATATTTCCCGACCTTTGGCATGAATCACATTCTTTGACAAATCAGGTCGCATCTTTAAAAATTGTTGGCCAATAAAAACCGGAATCGAATACCTTATTTGTCGTGTATTGTGCTCCATGATGTCCTACGATGGGCCCGTTATGGCAATGTTTTAAGATCTCTAGACTTTCTTTCCCGAACACACATCTTCTTATAATTCCATCCGTACAACTTTTGAAGAGGTATGGCTCATCCCAAAAGTAGTACTTGACTTCGAAAAATAATTTCTTCTTTTGTTGGCGATTCAAGTCTCTTGGAAGATACTCACTAGCCAAGAATTTGGCTATATCCACATACCAAGGTACCTCTCCCGCGATAACCATTAAATATTCTTCGGGGAAGTCATCTCCAATCTTGTTGTCTTCCAAATCTTCCAAGTTCGGGTTTTCTAATCTTGACAAGTGATTGACTGCTACGTTCTCCATTCCTTTTTTATCTTTTATTTCAATTTCAAATTTTTGTAAAAGTAATACCCATCATATCAATCTTGGTTTGGCATCCAGTTTAGCAAAAAGATACTTAAGGGTAGAATGGTTAATTAAGTATGGGCGGAATTTATCAAAAGCATAAACCACAACAAGAAGCTCTATTTCGGTAGTAGTATAATTCTCTTGAGACGAGTTAAGAGTCTTGCTTGCATAGTAGATGAGCTGAAAATGATTGTCAACCCTTTGTCCCAAAACAACTCCAACTGCATAGTCACTAGCATCATACATTAACTCAAAAGGGAGACTCTAATTTAGGGCGATCATGATAGGGGTACTACTCAATTTCTCTTTCAATAATTGAAAGGCTTCAAGGCATTCTTTAGAAAAGTCAAATGTAGCATCCTTCAAGAGAAGTTGAGTTAATGGCCTTGTGATTTTTGAGAAGTCCTTGATAAATCGGCGGTAAAATTCTGCATGGCCTAGAAGACTTCTCATCCCTTTCACATTCGTTGGAGGTGGCAATTTTGCTATAGTGTCTGCCTTTGTGCGGTCCACCTCTATCCTAAATTTTAAGATTTTGTGTTCCAATACAATCCCTTCTTTGACCATAAAGTGACATTTCTCCCAATTTAAGACTAGGTTGGTCTTTTCACAACGTGCAAGCATGAGATCAAGGTTGGACAAGCAATCTTCAAAGGAGGAACCAAAAACCGATAAATCATCCATGAAAACCTCCATAAAATTTTCAATCATGTCGTGAAAGATGGCCATCATGCCCCTTTGGAATGTGGCTGGTGCATTGCACAACCCAAATGGCATTCTTCTATACACAAAAGTTCCACTTGGGCAAGCGAATGTGATTTTTTTCTTGGTCTTGAGGATCGATAGGAATTTGGAAGTATCCTGAAAAACCATCTAAAATCAATAGTAGAGATGATCGGATAATCTTTTGAGCATTTGATCAATAAAAGGTAAGGGAAAATGGTCTTTGCATGTAGCTTTGTTTAGCTTACGATAATCGATGCACACACGCCAACCGATTACCGTTCTTATTAGAATGAGCTCATTCTCTTTGTTGGTGACCACTGTCATTCCTCCTTTTCTGGGTAACACGTGCACCGAACTCACCCATTGGCTATCGGATATTAAATATATTATACCAGCATCCAAAGTTTGACTACCTCCTTCTTCACTACCTCTTTCATGTTTGGGTTTAATCTTCTTTAGCATTGCACCACTAGCTTAGGCCCTTCTTCTAAGTTGATATTATGCGAACAATAGGCGGGACTAATTCCCTTGATATCAGTAATCTTCCATGCTATGACACATTGTCTTTTCTTGAGTACTTCCACTAGGATTTCTTTTTCATGTTTTGTGAGATCAAATGCTATAATTACTGGTTTTTGTTGTCTTTCTTCCAAAAATGCATACTCCAGATGTTCGGGCAAGGCGTTGAGCTCGATTTTCGGTTTTTCATTAGTGACCACGACGTGGGCATCCTGCTACGTCGTGGTGTCACAATTTTTTTTGGCTGATCGTGAAAATTTGGATGACCACGATGTGGTGTCAGTGCCACGTCGTGGTATTTCTTTAACTCTGTTTTTCAGCTCGTTGTACTCGCTCTCTTTTAAAAGCTTCTCTAGCTCTTGTATGTCAAGTTCAGCATCAAAATCTCCTTCTTTTAGCACCATATAGCCCTCAGTTTCCTTCTCTTTCCACCTCCAAGCTATTTCTCAAGTAATTCATCAAACACATCGACTGAAAAAGCCATATCGTTACTTATCCTTGAATGTTGAATTGCTCGATTTACCCCAAAAGTGACTGCTTCTTCTCCAACTCGAAGACTTAATTTGGATTCTCTTACATCAAATAAAGCTCGGGCAGTGCTCAAAAATGGTCTTCCAAGAATAATTGGGACTTGTTCGTCTTGCTCCATGTCTAAAACAATAAAATCTGCGGGAAAAACAAACTTGTCAACTTTTACTAGTAGGTCTTCACAAAGTCCTCTTGGAAAGGTTATAGTCTTGTTAGCTAAATGGATGACCATGCAGACCGGTCTAGGTTCGGGAAGATCAAGCTTCTTGAAGAATGAATATGGCATTAGATTCACGCTTGCTCCCGATTCGGCTAGAGCGTGGCTTGTAGCGAGATTTCCAAACTGACACGGTAGTGTTAAGCTTCACGGGTCACCCATTTTCTTTGGTAGCATATTCAACATTGTAGTTGAGCAGGTTTCATTTAGCACTACCTTTGACAATATCTCCATCTTCTTTCGGTAAGTTAGGAGGTCTTTGAGAAACTTTGCATATTTTGGCATTTGATCCAAGGCTTCAAGGAACGGAATATTGATTTCAAGAGACTTTATGTGATCTAAGAACTTCAGGTAGTCTTCAACATTCTTTTCTTAGATTACTCTGCTTAGGAAGGGCAGCGGTGAGCGGTATGGATTAACGGGTTCATCACTCTTCTTTTTAGGTTCGTTCCATGTCGTGGCGACTATTCAATCTTTTTTCTTTGACTTTCTTCTCGACTTTCTTCCTCAACATTCTGGTTGTTTCTGTTAATGGGAGTCAGATGGGTAACAATTTTCCTGCTTCTAGTTGTAACAGCTTGGATGTGAGCTCCCTTTGGGTTTTGTTCGGTGTTTCCTGGAACTCCTCTCGGTGATCTTTCATTGAATTGTTTAGCTAGTTTCCCAAGTCTTTTTTCGATGTTTAGAATTGAAGCTTGCTGATTTCTGAGTAGATTTTTCTAATCACTCATTAGTGCTTGTTGTTCTCTTATTGCAACTTCAGTTTCATTGTGTCTCTTTTCAGATGCAGCTGCGAAGCATGTGAGCATTGACTCAAAATAAGATTTCTTCTCGGCTGCTGGTTCCTCCCTTTGATAAAAGGCTCTTCCTTTTTGTTCATACTTCTCTTCCTTGCGTTTCTTGTACTCATCATAAGGTAACCACTTCTTCTTGGGGTTTCTCCAATCTTCATCATAATAATCACCGCTCAAATAGATAGCTTGAACCTTTCGGTTTCCATATTCATCAAGATCACAGTCATTGGTTAAATGCGGCCCATTATAATTTTCACACACCACTATTATAGCATGGATTGTTTCATCCATCTTAGTCATCCTCCTATCCATGTTATGCAACTTTGCTAAGACCACTGACATGTCCTCCGAAGCAGAATTTGTCGATCCCCTTGCTACATCATTTCGCAGGTTGTGGTACTCTCTCAAATGTTTAGAAAATTCTTCAATAAGCTCCTTAATTTCAGCGGGATTCTTCTTGGTTAATGGTCCTTGAGAGTCAAGGAGTTGCCTAGTCGTAACATTTACCCCATCATAAAATATGGAAACTTCTTGTTGCACATTAAGATCGTTTTGGGGACAATTTCGAAGCAATCCCTTGTAGCGCTCTGATGCTTCAAATAGCGGCTCCCCCACTTGTTGCTCAAAGTTAGAGATGGCCTTTTTGAGTTTAGCCACCTTTGATGGTGGGCAAAATTGTTCCAAGAATTACTCACGCATTTTTTTCCCATGTAGTAACTGCGCCGGGTGGAAGTGCCTTCAATCAGTCCTTGGCAGCTCCTTTGAAAGTGACCGGAAGCATTCTCAATAACACCGTTTCGCATGGAACATTTAGGATGTTAAAGTAATTGGCGATGTCACTGACTTCATCAAGATGTTTGTAGGCATCTTCATGATCTTTTCCGGTGAATGGAATCTTTTTTAGCGCAACAAGGATGTGCCCCTTGAGTTCAAACGTGGCAGTGGCTGGAATGGTAGGTTGCACGAGACCCGGACCAGTGTCTTCAAGAATTCTTTTCTTGTATGCCTCCATGGAAATGTCGTCAATGTCTGTCATGATGTTTTTGGGTTTACTTTCTTTGTCGGTTTCGGTTTCGCTTCCTTCCTCGTCTGTTTCGTACTCAATGTCCTCTTTCGTTGGATTGTTCTCAATGCTTTCGTCCTTCGGGGTTTTGTTGGATTCTTCCACTTGCTTTCCCTTCTTCTTACTAAAAACTGATTTAAGATTCTTTAAAGGTGATTTCTTTGTTGTTGTAGATTCTCCTACAGCTTTATCCGTGTTTTTGCGAAAAGCTGACACGGGGTCTTCAAGTGGTGGAATCGAAGGTGTATTTGATCTAAAGGTCATAAACTACTGCAACAAAACAATTAAAACGCGTAAAAAGAACAAAAACAAAAACTGAAACTTAACTGTTACGACACCATGACGTGGTGTTAATGACCACGACGTGGTGGGTCAAACAGATTAAAATCCTAAGACGAAAATTAAAAGAAAATCAACAGAAAATTCCTAATAAAATACCAGATTCAAAATAACTAAAATTGGATCGTTCCCTGGAAATGGCGCCAAAAATCTGATGTGAAAAATAATTACGCACTAGTTTTATCCTACTAATGTAACTACTTTCTACCTAAGGCATTGTACCTTGTTGTAAATAGTATAACACAATAGATAGGTATCGAACACAAGGAACGGTATTATTAGCTAATTTTCACCCACTACTAACTAAATTACTAAGAAGTTTAGAAAAAGGTTTTTTTCTCTAGTTTTGCAAGACTAGAAACTTAATTAACTAAACTAAACTAACAATTAACTAAAGTAATTATCAAACTAACGCAAGAAACAAATAGAAATGATTTAAACCAAGGTATTTGAGAGACTTTCGTTTAGCTTCAATTTACTTGCTATTATGGTTGATTTATGGAAGTGCAATGGATTAATGTTTAATTGATTACCGATTCCTAAGATGACCAAGTTAATATTCACTAACTTAATTCTTTAGCAAACAAGTTCATTCATACGGTGATCAGGCGGATAAACTAACAAGCTCACTAGTGTTCGGTGAGACTTATAATAGATTGATCAAATTGGTTAATTGATTCAATTAAATATATGATAGGTCATCATATATTAGCTCCCACAATTATTTACCCACTTTTCTATCTAACCCTAGGTTTTAGTCAAACCTCTAGTCCTACAATTTTTTTAATTCACAAAGATCATAAGATTCAAGTTCAATTAAGAAAGATAGTCATGCAAACTTAATTAAACTCAACAATAAATAGATAAGACAGTTTTCATAATCATAGAAGGTTCTTTAATAAGCTAATTACACAAATAACCATTAAAAACTTAATCCAGCCATAAATCAAACCATATATAGTTAAGCAAATCTACACCAAACGAAAATCATGGGGTTTTAGCCCATGATTTCAGCAACTAAAGTCAGAAAAAAGAATTTCATATGCAAAGACATAATTAAACTAGAATATAAAATCGTAATTAAGAGTTTATTGCCTTAATACTCTGAATTCCCAAGCTACAATCGATTTCTTCACTTCCAAGCTTCAATTCAGATCCTTGGCCTTCAAAAATCATCAATAGCTCCAAGAAAAAGTTCCCAATTCGGAGAATAATGCCAAGAATTTCTAGATTCCCGAAAAACAGATCACCACGACGTGGTAAGGCCACCACGTCGTGGTCTTCATTGTTATCCCGTATACGATAAGTCTTCAAAGTCAATCGGGAAAGGTCAAAAAACGACGTCGTGGGGAACTCACCACGACGTGTTGAGTGCATTTTTCTTCATTTAACAGTCTTCATTCAAATTCCTTAGTTTCCAGCTTCCTTTCTGCTTCAAGCATATCATTTACCCCTAAACCACAATACATAACAAATCAAGCACCTTTTATTCTATAAAGGGCATAAAAGTAATTAAAAATATTAAGATATGTTGTACAATTATATGTATAGATATGCACATATCAACCACCAATGTTGCCTCATATTCAGATTCGACTGATCCATCAAGTACCTCAGGCTCTTGTGATCCATGTAAATAGTACAACAGACCCCATAGAGATAATGTCACTAAATCTTGAGGGCGAAAACCACAGCCTCCGGCTCCATATCATGTGTCGGATAGTTCGCCTCCTGAGGCTTCAGCTGCCTCGGAGCGTATGGAATAATACGACCCCTTTACATCAAGACCGCACCCAATCCTGTGATAGATGCGTCACAATAAACCACAAAATCCTCAACATCCTCCATCAGGGTCAGAATCGGTGCCTCGCACAATCTCTGTCTCAGGGTCTCAAATGATGCCTGCTGCTCAGGCCCCTAGCGAAAAGTAGCATTCTTCTTCGTCATTCGGGTCAGGGGAATCACTATCTTAGATAAATCCTGAATAAAACTCCATTAATATCCTGCCAACCCAAGGAAACTCTGAATCTCAGATGGAGACCTCGGGACCTCCTACCTCATCACGGCCTCCACCTTGGCCGGATCGACCAAAATATCATTCGGTTTGACAAGGTGCCCCGGAAACCGCACCACGTGCAACCAGAACTCGCACTTGGAGAACTTCGCATATAGTCTCTCCCTCCCCAGGGTCTCCAACACCTTTCTCAAGTGCTCCTCATGCTGCTCCTGGGTCTTGGAATAGACCAGGATGTCATCGATGAATACAACCATGGAACAATCCAACATCGGTCGGTACATGCGGTTCATGAGGTCCATGAACGTGGCTAGAGCATTGGTGATCCCGAAGGGAATCACCACGAACTCGTAATGACCATAACATGTCTGGAAGGCTGTCTTCTGCACGTCGTCCTCTCTGACCCTCATCTGATGATAACCCTAACGTAGATCAATCTTGGAAAACCAAGACACACCCTGAAGTTGGTCAAACAAGTCATCGATCCTCAGAAGTGGATAACGGTTCTTCACCGTTAGCTTATTCAGCTCCCGATAGTCAATACACATTCGATGTGATCCATACTTCTTCTTCATAAACAGAATCGGTGAACCCCAAAGCGAGCTACTCGGTCATATGAATCCCTTGTCTAACAGCTCCTGCAGCTGTGTAGACAACTCCTGCATCTCTGGTGGAGCTAACTGATATGGTGCAATGGCTACCGGAGCCGCACCAGGAACCAAATCAATCAGGAACACCACCTGCCTCTCCGGAGGCACCCTAGGAAAATCTTTCGGGAACACATGTGGGTACTCCTGCACAATCGACACATCATCAACCGACTCCTTACCCATCTCTTGGGTATCCATAATATAGGCGACAAAACCGGAACAACCCTGATGAAGATAGCGTCTGGCCATAGCGGATGAGCATAGGACTGGCCCGCGCTGAGCGCCCTCTCTATGGACCACCAACCCCCCCCCCCCCACTTCGGCTCCGAACATATACCAACTGGAACTTACAATCAATCACCACCTTATTTGGGCTTAACCAATCCATCCTCACTATAACCTTGTTCTCGCGCAAAGGAATGGGAACCAAGTCGATCGGATGCCGCTCGCTAAACATCTCTAGAACACAATCCCGATGAACCCTCAATACCCGGACAGATCGATCATCCGCAATCACAACCTCTAAGGGATGATCCAGCTCACTCGGAGCTCCAACAAACCTCTTGCTGAACGCAAGAGACACGAACGATCGGTTAGCCCCCGAATAAAAAAATATCAAAGCAGAGATGTCATTCACAAGGAATGATACTAAAACAAAACACACAAATATAAGCAGAGAAATCAATATAAATAAGGAGTTAAGGAGAAAAGACATACTCTTCACCACATCTGGTGCAGCACACGCCTCCTCGACAGTCAGCTGAAAGGCCTTTCTCCTCACAATAGGCGCATCCGCCTTTCCCTGACGGCCATCTGTAATCCGTAGAGTCGCTGGAGCAGGTGCTATTACTGGTCCTCCTGATGCTAGACTCAGACAATTGGCCTTCTTGTGGACCCTCTGGTTGCAATGAAAGCAAATCAGATCTGATGTATGTGTGGTGGTGATAGTAGCAGTATAATCCTTGCTTAAGTGCCCTGACTTGCCGCACTTGTAGCAGCCCGAACCACCCACTCTGCAAACCCCATCATGCGACCTCCCGTATTTTCCGCAGCGCTCCGTCCCTTCTTTCCCTTCGACCTAGAGTCAAAACCCTTGGGTTTCTTCACTGAAACTGCAACTGTCTGCCCAGGCTCTGCCTTCCTCTTCCCTATGTGCTCCATATCAATCTCTCACACCCGTGCCCTAGATATCATATCATCTAGAGTCGGGCATGCAGAAAAACTAAAAAACTCCCTGATATCAGTTCCGCATGACATATCATATGAACAAGGAGGAAGTCACTCTGAGCAAGCTTCAGGACCTTTTGAGGACTGCCGAAAGTGGTCTTAAAGGTAAAAATGTTGTAACCACTCCTACTGCTAATGCCCCTGTTCTGGCAATTTGGCAAGGTAAGGGGAAGAAGAGGAAGGCTCCTTCCAAGATCCACAAGGGATAGTATCTTGATGGATCCTCTTCAAGTGGAACTAAAGGAGGTTCTGCTACTCCCTCGTCCATCCCAAAAGAAGCAGAGTGTTTCTATTGCCATGAAAAAGGGCACTGGAAGTGAAGCTGCCCCAAGTACTTGCAGGATTATAAGGATGGGAAGGTCAAAACCACCCATGCAGGTATTTACACTATTCTATCTAAAAACTCATCACATACTAACTCTTGGGAGCTTGACACAGGTTTTCGATTTCACATTTGTTCTGATGTGCAGGGCCTAAAAAGAAGTAAGGATGTGGAGCACAGGAAGATAAACTTGATCATGGGGAATAGGAAGGTTTCACCTGTCACCAAGATTGGAGTTTACTCTTTATTGCTTATTAGTGGGTTAGAAATAGATTTGAATAATTGTTGCTACTCGTCTGATATGGCGAGAAATATTATTTCCTTTCATGGTTTGTACAAACAAGGTTTCACATTTTCGTTTGAAAATGAAATTGGTGCAATAAATGCTTATTATAATGGTGTTTTTTATTTTAGAGCATTACCTTGTAATGGTGTATATGAAACTGTGATGGTTGTAGATAACTTAGGAAATAACGTGTTGCATATCGATTCTTCTTATGATTTGGATAAGGCATCCTTGTGGCATTGTCGTCTTGGACATGTCAACAAGAAGCGCATAGGCCAACCCCAGAAGGCTGGAGTTTTGGAGTCATTCGAATTAAGGTTGGATGACACTTGCGAGTCTTGTTTGCTTGGAAAAATGACTAAGTCACCCTTCACTGGTTCTTGTGAAAGGGGTGAGGGTTTATTGGATGTCATACACACCAATGTGTGTGGGCCCTTCAAAACCGTCACAAGGGATGCTAACCGCTTCTATGTGACTTTTACTGATGATTACAGCAAATATGGCTATATCTACTTAATCAAGCATAAATCAAAAACCTTTGAGAAATTCAAAGAGTTTAAGAAAGAAGAGGAGAATCAGTTGGGCAGGAAGATAAAGATGCTCCGATCCGATCGGGATGGTGAGTATCTTAGTATCGAATTCCTGGACTATCTTAAGGAGTGTGGAATTGTTTCACAGTTGACGACACCTAGGACACTACAGCTTAATGGTGTGGCTGAGAGGCGCAACCGAACATTGTTAGACATGGTCTGTTCCATGATGAGTCGATCTTCGTTACCAATCTCATTCTGGGGGTATGCCTTGGAGACTGCCACCCATATCTTTAATCGAGTCCCAACTAAAAAGGTTGCCAAGACACCTCACGAGATGTGGACAGGGAAGGATCCCATGTTAGCACACATCGATGTTTGGGGTTGCAAGGCTTTCGTGAGGCGCGAGACTCACGATAAGCTCGAACCTCAGAGTGAGAGGTGTATTTTCATCGGCTACTCGCAAAAGTCCTTTGGTTATCTCTTCTATAGACTGAGTGACAATGTTGTCTTCGTTGCGAGGAGAGGGATTTTCCGATAGAGGGAACTTATATTCCAAGGGGACAGTGGGAGGCAAATCGACCTTGAAGAACTTCAAGAGTCAAGCGGTGAAGGAACCTCAAACAATAGCAATCAACCTGATGAGGAAACTCATGTTGATCCAGTTGACGAGTCCGTACCTCTGAGGCGCTCTAGTAGAGTTAGTGTCCCACATGTGTTATATGATTTTCATATTACATCTGAGGGTGATACATTTATCAGTGATAGCACACTGGTAAATTTGGATGAACCTAACAGCTACAAGGAATCCATGGCAGGCCCCGAGTCTGCAAAATGGAAAGAGGTTATGGACAACGAGATTCAGTCCATGTATGACAATCAAGTTTGGAACTTGGTTGACAATGTATCGGGTCGTAAGACAGTCAGGTGCAAATGGATCTTCAAGAAGAAGACCGACATGGATGGGAAAGTACACACATACAAGTCGCGACTGGTTGCGAAGGGCTTTACTCAAACTCCGGGAGTTGACTATGATGAGACCTTCTCACCAGTAGCTAAGATTAAGTCTATTAGGGTTATGCTAGCCATAACTGCATTTTATGATTATGAAATATGGCAAATGGATGTCAAAACCACTTTCCTTAATGGAAAGTTGGCTAACGATGTTTACATGAGTCAGCCAGAGGGTTTTGTCGATGCCAAGTACCCTAATAGAGTATGTAAGCTTGAGAAATCCATTTATGGATTGAAACAAAGATCTCGCATATGGAATCTTTGTTTCGATGAGGAAGTCAAAGAGTTTGGCTTTTTGAGAAGTGAGGATGAGTCATGTGTATGTGTCAGAGCTAGTGGGAGTATAGTTATCTTTTTGGTACTGTATGTGGATGACATACTACTCATAGGAAATAACATCCCAACCTTTCAGGAGGTGAAATCCTGGCTTGGGAAGTGTTTCGCTATGAAGGACCTTGGAGAAGTTGCCTATATCCTTGGGATAAGGATATTGAGAGACAGCAGTAAGAGACTAGTTGGACTTAGTCAAAGTACCTACTTGGACAAGGTGTTGAAAAGGTTCAACATGCATAATTCCAAGAAAGGTGACTTACCGATCCAGAGTAATGCCAAACTGAGCAAGGCTCAGAGTCCGAGTATAGAGGCTGAGATACTTGAGATGATTCGATTACCATATGCTTCTGCTGTTGTCTCGATCGTGTATGCTATGACTTGTACTCGCCCTGATGTGACCTTTGCTTTGAGCATGGTTAGTAGATATCAAGGGAATCCTAGCAAGGCTCACTGACTGCGGTGAAAAACATTCTCAAGTACCTGCGGAGGACTAAGGACTGGGTCCTTACACTTGGTGGGAGTGATGACTTGAGAGTGGTGGGGTATAGTGACGCCAGCTTTCAAACCGACAGAGATAATTTCTGCTCTCAGTCGGGATGGGTGTTTACCCTGAATGGAGGAGCAATTACTTGGAAAAGTTCCAAGCAGGAGACTGTAGCCGATTCAACGTGAGAATCAGAGTACATAGCAGCAAGCGAAGCGACAAAGGAGGCGATATGACTGAAGAACTTCATCCGAGACCTTGGAGTTGTACCAACTATAAAGGAGTATGTGGAGATTTTCTGTGACAGCGATAGTGCGGTTGCCTTAGCCAAGGAACCAATGGATCATGGCAGGTCTAGACACATCGACAGGAAATATCACTTCATAAGACACAAGATAGAAGGACTCCTTATGGCAAAGAGGGTATCATTAGATGAGAACCCATCAGATCCCCTCACGAAGGGACTAAGTAGGGTTAAGCATTTACAACATGCGAGGCGCATTGCGCTGAGGGATGATATTAGTTTTAATGATTAGATAGCTATTTCAAAAATTGTAATAGATAAAATGTAACTGACATTTGATGCTTAAATAAAAAGTGTTTTTTATTTACTAGTATGGTACTGTCACATGTCAATTGTTTTACTATTGTTTCATTGTTTGCATGTTTTGACTTCCAGAATAATTGGATTATTCAAACCATCCACAGTCGATCATACTTTGGAAGTAGGTATTGAAGCAAGACTGTCATGAATTTGGCTTGTAGATTGTCAGAAATGGTTAGACATTGCTATGACATTCATGAGTGCTCATAAGGTTTGAGTATTGGAT
Organism: Lactuca virosa; assembly: GCF_052849685.1. NCBI lineage: Eukaryota > Viridiplantae > Streptophyta > Magnoliopsida > Asterales > Asteraceae > Lactuca > Lactuca virosa. The sequence continues at coordinate 52,625,473 of NC_136431.1, forward strand.
TCAACCTACGCTCACTTGCATCACTTCATGGAATTTATCTCGAGTGATCATGAGACGATAATATCATATAATCTTCAAACCTAGATATATGAGTTGTTGACTATGAGTTGATCGTACATTGACAGTACGAAAACGCATCAGTAAATCGATGTTATAAAACGTGTTGTTGTGTATGATTCAGCAAATAGTTAGTACAAGCATATAGTGTCAAAGTTTATTTGTTCCTTTTAGTCCTTGGAGGATTAAAAGCGATATCTTGGGCCCCTCGATGATTTTGTTTTGACTTATGTGTCGGTCCCAGTCAGAACTAAATTGATGTGTTCAATTAAGTTCTATGTCAAACGAATCAGAAATCGGGAAACAAACTGCTGGACAATAAGATTGACTGTGTTCCATGTGTTTTTCCGGTCGATATCTTGAGAACAGAGGATTCTATGATCACTTATCTAAAATGGTACGTCTAAGTTCGACAGAGGCATTTAAGAGCCACGATTGCTAGTCGAATGCTGAAGTTATACTTATAGTTATTAAACTTATCCAAGTGGGAGACTGTTGGATAAGGTGTCTAAGTCCATAACTATATTTGGTATGTACTTGACCCGATAGTAGCATGGTCCATTTGGGTTGCACTTCACCGGGATAATTTGAAGGATGGACTTTTGAAGAGGTTATTTATGATTTATTAATATATTATAAGTTCTAATATATGAATATGAAATCATATTATTTAATTAGTATTGATCAAGAATTAGTTTTTTGATCAAAAGAGACTAATTAAATATATGAGGATTGACTGTGTAAATCATTCATTCTTATGAAGTGGGCTAATGATCCATGATTCCTCATGTTGGGCTAAACCCATGTGGTGACCCATGGATACTCCATGGAGGTTTTAACCCATGGAGCATGAGGGATATGGAAAGTTATTAGGGTTTACATGGTGTAACCCTAATCTAGCCACACTATATAAGGACCCCTCTAGCTAGCAAAATTGGCCACTTAGCATACACACAAGAGTGCTAGCCGAATTGTGAGTGCAAGTAACCTCTCTATAGTTCTTACATTTGTTGGTGGTGATTTGTGATTCCACTTGAGGCATTCACATTATTGGTGCTAGGCTCTTAAAGGCTTAAGGTTCAAGCTACAACAAAATGTATGTCATTCAACTAGATTTTTGTATTACATATACTCCATTGTATGCTAGTTAGGATGATACCTTGGAAAAAGAAAGTTTGCATGTATATTAGAGAAAACATGGATCCAAGGTATTTAGGGTTGCATGTACACCATATGAGTGTTAGAATGCTCAAAATCCATCACTTCGGTGATCCTCAACGTAACTGGAGCAGGTGCACTCACTGCTCTACCCAACAACCTTGGACAGTCGGATTTCTTATGGCCCACCTGATTGTAGTGATGACACATCAAAATCGAGCCTCGAGGATAATCCCTGCTAAAATGACCAGTATGACCACAACTGAAACAAACCCTTCCCTTCTCATGATAGCTCCCCTCGTGGGTCCTCCCATACTTGGAAAAACGGCCCTGGCCTAATGGCCTACCAGTTGCGAATCCTGAGTCGTGGGCCTCTTTGCTTGGCCCACTGTGGTCTGAACCAGCTCCGACTTTCTCTTCCCGAGGTGCTCCAAATCAATCTCCCACTGATGGGCTCTAACAATCATATCATGCATGTTCTTGCACCCTGAAAAGCTCAAAAAATCCTTGATGTCATCCCTCAACATATCATGATACCTTGCCTTCTTCATCTCCTCGTTCGCCACATACTGCGGAACCAACATAGCCCTCTTCCGGAACTTGGCAGTGATCTATGCCATAGTTTCAGTAGTCTGACGAAGGTCCTAAAACTCCCTCGCCAGCTACTTCACATATATCTCTGGTGCAAACTCCTCCTGGAATCTTGTGACAAACTCCTCCCAAGTCATGGCCACCACAACCACAAATCCTAATGCATGACTGACCTCCCTCAAAATACATGATGCAAATCCCACATTTGCCCCCTTGGGGAAAAAACTTGACTGCTGAGCATTCTTCATGTCAACAATCCATTGGCATCTAGCAATGGGGTCCTTAGCTCCAAAGAACTCCGGAGCTACACATGCCTTGAACTCCCGAAAGGAGGGAGTCTGCACACCAAACTGTCCTGCCGCGATCTCGGCCCAAAAGACCCCTAGTCTCTCATCTAGAAGCTCCATAATCCTAGAGCGGTATGCGTCCTGACGCTCCTCCTTAATCTCCATGATCCCCTGTTTGAACGAACCAAAAATCAAAGGAGTCTGCTCCAAAATACAGCGGGTGATCTCTGACGAAATGAATTCCCACGTCTGTTCATCCATCGACTCAGTGCCAGCACCTGAGCCTGAACCAGATACTCCTCCACGAGTGCTCATCACCATTCTAAAAAGCAACCATGCAATAATCATATCATACCCATAAAATTCCTCATCCTACAGGATTCCTAGAATATCCGTGACCTTCCTTGATTAGAGTATAGATCCTGTGCTTTCAGTAGTACGGGCCCAATACTACCTTCCACACCTATCCATACCTTCGTTAGGGATTATCCCGAATTCTCAAACTGGTACTCCAAGTACTCGTTAAACAGTGCATCCAACCCACTAGAACACTTTCTAGGCTCTCATAGGTTTTCGATCTCACCCTGTCATCAGCTGCTGAATAACTCCCACTAATGTCAGCTAACTACTTCATGAATACAATCATATGCCACAAAGCTTAGATAATCCTTCGACTAAAAGACTCATCCCTACAATGGCAAGACTCAAACGAGAGTTGCGCAGTAGGTCCAAATCAATCACTATGAGATTATTTAACTTATGCAGCATGTGACTTAACATATTCACTTAATAGTTAACTCACATCATAAAGAGTCACACAAAGCACAAAGCAAGCAACATTCGTGAAGTAACACTCCAAGCCATAACCAATCAAAGGACATCTCAATCAATCTCTACTACAATGCCAGGAACTTCTACTAACAGCGTTGGTTTCCTTATGCATGAAAATTATACACAATACATGATCAAATAGATTGTCGAATAAATGACTCTACCCTAGGATCACAACCAGACGAGGAACAGAAAATAAGGCTAAATCAATCATTCTAGGGCTATATAATCCTAATCGTATACAATTTTTAAAACATACACTTAGCAATCATTCTCACCAATATAGATTCCAAATCTAACATAGCATCCAATTCCTCCTAGGATACAAAGCATCACATATCAGGCCAACCAATCATGCAATTCATGAAGGTATCCTTAGCCTTATCTTAGCGTGTAAGCATTCATGTCATATAACATATCAACATGTATGAGTATTCTGGGAATCACTTACTTGAGATAGGCCGATTGCATGCATCACAACCCTTTCTCTTTAAAAAAAATCTTTTTATAAAACTTATTTTGTTTCGAAAAGATTACCAATTCCTCGGTTTGAGTTCAGATACCCCTGAGAGTGTACCCGAATCCCTCAAACCTCTAACATCCTGGTGTTGAGGTATTTCTAAAATTTAACCCTAAGTATGAATATTATTGCATTTTAGCCCTTGTGTATGAAAAGAGTTGCAAAACGGCCCATAGTGGCATTTTTGTAAATAGTGGGCGTGGGGCACGTACGCCGGGCGTACATTTCGTACGCTGGATGTATGTGGCATGATACCAAACCCTAATTTTTAGGATTTGGATCCAGTTTAAACATATTTATGGCCTCTAAGTCTTTTCTCTCATCAGCTTCCATCACGTCACTCGACCATAACAAACCCTAGTTCCTTGTTTGAGCATTCTTGACCTTTGGTGTGCATTTTTCGTGACCTTGAAAGAGAAGGAAGGAAGTGGAATCACCTTGGGAGCATGAGGAAGCTTTGGATCTTGAACCCCCATCTATCTAGAAATCTCCAGGAGGTATAAAGTTCTGAACTTGGCTTGCAATTCTTTAGATCATGTTAACTCTTGAGTCTTGAAGCATTTTGGTCCCAAATCTTGACATTTATGAGTATGGCATACTCTAGCCTATATAAGTTGTCCTTTCAGACGTTTTGAGATGTTTAGAAACAAAAAAATATGATCTAGGTTCTTAGTTCTTCCTTATGCATGTGTTAGGATTCCTAATGGATTAAGAAGTTAGTATCTGTTGGTATTAAGCACTTCTAGCCATGCAAAGTCATAAGTTGGGAACTGTATGACTTATAATGATATTTTGGGCTTGGATCTGGATTTGGACATAAGGACTTCATGGATTAAGCTCTTAATAAGAAGTTGATGTGGCCAGGTGCATATGTTGGGCGTACCAAATGGTATGTTACGCGTACGCGGTCAAAACCTCGACTTATTGGTCAAGCTGAGTACGCCCAATATACTCAGCTGAGTTGACTCGACTGGTTTGTTGCCTTTTGACTTTGACCGAGATTTGATCAATTTTGACCTAAGGGTATTTTGGGTACTTTGAGTTGTATTTGAGATTGGTCACTATTTGCTAAATAGGTAACGGTTAGAGTTGATGTTCGAAGCAGAGACCTATTCAACTATTTGTTCGGACTGAGAGGTGAGTTTTCCTTCAATGTACTTATGGGTCGAAGGCACCAAGACTGGCCCTTTGGATTAGATATCTTGTTTTGCTACATACTATTATGTTGAGATACATGTACAATGGTTATGTGATTAGACTGGTAGATCTGTAGGAATACCTGTGTTTTGTTGATTTATGTTTGTTATTGTATATGTCGACATGTTATGGTTTAATGGGTTGAGGTGGACCAGCTGTTGCTAAAGTCCAAAACACCCAGGACGGACCGGATAGACTGAAGGCCTGCAAGGCGGTCCAGTCAGGACGAAGGCTCGAAGAGCGGTCCAGATAGGTTGTAGGCCCTGCGAGGCGGTCCAATCATGTTGAAGGCTCATGTATGCATGATTTTGTTTGTTATGTTGTGTGGTACTTTGGAGGAACTCACTAAGCTTTAGCTTACGGTTTTAGTTTATCATTTCAGGTACTTCAGAGGATCGTGGGAAAGCGAAGGCGTGATGGTGCACATCTTCCTGTTTTGATGATATTGGTTCTTGGGATACTCTAATTATACTATACTTTTGAAACAATGGGTTTTCTTGTAAACAGTTATGGTTTTGGGTTGTTTTTGAAAAGTTAAAATTTATTATGATTTTTGGGTCGTTACAAAACCGAGGCTCTGATACGAACTTGTAACATCCCGAAAATCCATGGAAAAATTTTCATTTTTAAAACATTAATCCATCCAACAATTTGTTCCCGAAAACACTCACGATGAAAAATAATATTTAAACATCAGAGTAAAAGTCATAATAAGCTATTGCGAAATAAAACTCTAGGGGATGTTGTGCAGTCACGCCGGGCCCTTTCCGTATGAACTGGAAGTACGTGAAACCATAACCATAAACTATAAGCACAAAGCTTAGTGACTTCCCCAAAATACCACATACCATACATATCAATGGGCCTAGCCACACATTGGGCCTAACCCATAATTATAGGCCTATCCCTTCCTAATAAATGAACCAAGCCCAACATACAAGTAGGCCTAGCCCGTCATGCACGGGCCTAGCCCACTCATGCAATGGGCCCAACCCTACATGCATTCCCATGGGCCCAATCTAACATACAATGCAAGATTCACAAAGATAAGTAGCATCCTACATAACACATTCCAGTGGGCCTTCATTGGTGCCTTCGACCCACAAGTATAGTAAGGTGACTCACCTCAATCCGATGTCAATAAATCACACACTCGAGCTGTTGCTACCATGGCTTCTCACACTGAACATATCCAAGATCAATTCAAATAAAAAATTAGGGTAGTAACCTATAATTAAAGGTCCAATCATATTCTATCATGCTAAGGGGTAAACGACTATTTTACCCTTCCCATACTTGGCCCAACAATTCATGGCCCAAACCCAAAATGGCCCATAAAGGTGTGTTCGGAGAAAACAATAATGACTAAAACTCGTTACAGGTAGCGTACCAGGAGGGTACGCCCAACGTACGCCACTCTTGCCCAAACTCAACTTTAAGCTTCTTAATACCTTAATACTTAAATACCAACACCCAGATCGGATTCTAAGGGACGTCTTAAGTCATAAAGTTCCTGACTTTATGACTTTGCATGGCTTAATGGATTCCAAACCAAATCCCTAGATTCAAATCTTCACCAAAGGACCACTAACTCATGCATGGAAGAGATATACCCATCAAGATTCAATTTTTATGACTTAATGACCTAAAAATGATTAGAAAAGAGGCTCAAAGGTTCTGGAGTAACTTCTACTCACAAGATGCAAGCCAAGGGACCAAAACATCCTCATAACCTAACCCAAAACTAGATCTACACTAAAGAGCCATAAAGTTTGAAGCTTTATGCCTCCAAAAGCTTGCAAAGATGATAAAAGTCATGGATCTCCAAGCTCTAGCCACAACAATCCACAAGGATGAACTTCTCATTCTTCCACAAAGCACCAAGAACACTCTAAAACACCCAAAGGGCTCAAGAATCTCACAAATGGGGTTAGGGTTTCGAGGGAACTGCTTTAGATGATGGAGGATGAATATAAGAAGGGTTTCCAAAAGGTTAAGGCCTTTAAATAGGGTCAAAGACCCAAAAATTAGCGCTTGACCCTGCCACGCGTATGCCCAACGTACTCCAGGTATGCGCATCTTACTAGGTAGAATCTCCGCGACCAGTTAAGCCAAGTACTCCCAACATACATGCCTGGTAAGCCCAATGTACACGACAAACTCTTTCCCATTCTAAATTTCAATGGCCATAACTTATTTTCCCCAACTCCATTCGACATTCTTTATATGCTCGGAAAGGTAATGAAAAGCCCTATAATCCCATCTAAGCTCCTTTGACTTAAAACCATTCGAACTAGAGTCCTCAATTCAAGAAAAGGTCTGAAGCATCACTTTTACCATTATACCCTTGGACTCCAAAGCATAAACTGAAAGCTTGGATCACACAACCTATATAATCCACACCCAATTGGGTCTAAAACTCAAACCCTTTGAAGTCCAGGGCCCTAACTTGATCCATTTAATGCCCATAATTCCCGAAATAGGAAGTTTCTCGAAACCAGATGTTACAATCATCAGACAGAGGAGGTAGTTGGTTTGATTGATTCTTTAGTCCTTGGGAAGGAGAATATATCGAACTTCAACAAAGGTCGGTAAGGGTCTTCTGTGACGGATAATACTTGCAAGATTGTCAAACTTACTAGAGAAATCATTAATGGCGTAAATGAAGAGATGTTTGTATTCAACCGATTCTTCAATGCCTTCGAGAAGATCCACAATCACTTTAATTTTTGTGCAATAATCATGAACGGAGAGATCAAAATTAGTTTATATATAATTTTTTTTCACATAACAATAACAAATTTATAGTACAATCGGTTAAAAAACTTTGGTATTTGGTTCATATCTTAACAATAATTTTTTTTTTATCAAATTTAACAAAAATTTAGCGGTCATACGAATTTCTAGGAACTGAAGGTCCTTTATTTTACTTTTTCCTCTGGCCCCAAATATGTTTGGACCGGCCCTGCCCATGGCTTTGGCTTCTTTATTTACCAGGAAAAGTAATTCGAGATTCAACCATATTTGTCGAGAGGATGCATCGGGATTAAACATATGTAAGTAGGGATTGAGCGATCAAACCATATAGCCACAACTTCACAATCGAGTCAAGTTTATGCCATTCCGAATCGGCGTCTTGGGTGGATTGTATGTGTTGTCATTGTGATTAAGTACATCGAAACTGATACAATAAGTAGTAAATATTTTGCACCAAGCATCGTAGTTGAGGCAATCAAGATCAAGAAAGAGATATACGTAGGTTTTTATGTTGGTGATGTCATAAGTCTTGGCAGAGGTTATGGTCGGTTGGTGTCCATTATATTTTAACGTGTGAAGAAAAGAAGAGAACAAGTAATATAATATATATCTTGGATAACAACCATGTAGGGATGTCAATAGGGGCAAACGGGGCGGGGATTGCATCCCCCGCCCCCTCCTCGGAAATCTCAAGCCTCCCCACCCCCGCGCCCGCCCTCGAATCCCACGATTACCACCGCCCTCGCCCCCGGATCATTTTAAATGTTAAAAACAAAAATATTATAATATCTCAAAAACATTATACTAACAACTTAAAAACATGGTATTTTATTGAATTTTGGAAGCTCAAAACCATTCATATATTTATTATATTTATATAATTAATTTATATTAATGTAAATAATATATTAATGGGGACCCTATTCGGGGTTCGGGACGGGACTGCCTATCCACGCCCCCGCCCCCGAAATTAAAACATTGCCCCAGTCCCCGATTTTTTAAATAAATATCCCGCATACATAATTGGGGTCCCACGGGTTCAGGGTCCTATGGACTTTTTGAAACCCGTACAACCTATTGTTATTTGCACAACTGGCTTGAAAATAATGCAATGAACAAGTAATATAATATATTGCTCGTCGTATTTAAACTTGTGAGGTCATATGCTAAAAAACATTATTAAACAACAAATAAAATATATATTCATAATATATAAATTTGTTATTTACCTACTCAAATAAATAAATAAATAAATGTCTTATCCACCGAAAAATGTTTTCAACTAGACTAATCACGAAGCACCTAATACAAATGTGTTAGGCCCAAACACTAACCATGGTCCATGGATAATGGATTTGCATATTGATTATTAAAGTGCTGCATACGGTATTATGTGCATCATTTTTGATTTTCTTTTGAACAACGAATTTATAAAAAAATTGATGTTTGAAAAATAAAATCAAAATGGTGCACAAAACCCTAGTTTGACCAATTTAATAGAAGACGACAGTTCTGGGTTCAAGAATATGCAAAAGAGTGATCCAACTAGAGATGAATAATTCAAGGATACGATTCGGAGAGTACCAAAATATTATTTTTTGCAAATAAAAACTCAGATGCAAATATGGACCAAATTTACCGAGCTTGATAAAAAGTTTAAATTGTCAAATTTGTCAAGTAAGGTCATGTGTGTGACATCTTTCTTTTTTTTATTAATTTATGATTCCTTTTAGAATCTGTAGACTTTTTTATTCACATAAAAACAGTATTTCTAATGAATCACCATGAAGTAAATGTAAGAAACGCGGCAACATCATGTTATAAAAAAATACTGTTATTTATTTTAGAAAGTAAAGTATGATAAATCATGTTATTATTATTATTATTATTATTATTATTATTATAGATCAGACTGTACTCCGAAATTTTTATTTAGCAGCCGGCCGACGGGCAAGCCATTAATTGTCATTAAGATCTATAAATACATAAAATATATCAAAGAACGATCCAAAATACGATGGAGTTTAACTGGACTTTTGTTTTCGTTTCTTTCTTAACTATTCTCTTTCTTCTTTACCTCCGAAAGAAATATGCCACAACCGGCGGAAAACGGCAACCACCAGCTCCACCAGGGTGGCCTGTGTTTGGTAACCTTTTTAATCTTGGTGCCATGCCACATAGAACTGTGGCCGGACTTGCCGCTGAATATGGTCCGGTCATTAGCTTAAAGCTTGGCTCAGTGAACACAGTGGCGATCTTGAGTGCCAAGGCCGCCACTGAGTTTTTCAAGAACCATGATCTGACGTTCATGGAACGCACGATCACCGAGGCCAGTAAGTCTCACGGTTATGACAAATCTTCCTTAGCACTCGCCCCATACGGAATGTACTGGCGAGTGCTGAGGAAGATCTGTACAGTCGAGATGCTTGTGGCAAAAAGGATCAACGAGTCGATCGCCGTTAGGAGACGGTGTGTTGATGACATGTTAACTTGGATTGAAAAAGAAGTCGATTCAAGTGAAATTGGGACCGGGATCCACGTTGCAAAGTTTGTGTTCCTCTCGTCGTTTAACCTACTAGGCAACCTCATGCTCTCCCGCGACTTGGCAGGCCCGGATTCTAAACTTGCATCCGAGTTTTTTACTGTGATGATAGGGATGATGGAATGGGGCGGTCATCCGAATATATCGGATTTGTACCCGTGGCTGAAATGGTTCGATTTACAAGGGGTGAGAAAGAAAATGGACCGAGATGTTGGAAAAGCGATAGAAATAGCAACGGGGTGGGTAGAAGAGCGGGTGGAGGAGCGGAAAAAGGGGGTCGAGAGACATAAGGACTTTTTGGACGTGTTGTTGGACTACGAGGGCACCGGAAAAGATGAACTAGAGAAGATGTCAGAGAGGGACATCACTATTTTTATTTTGGTGAGTTTTTGACTATTAATTTGTTGGTGTTTTGAGTACTAATAGCATATCTTTCTAATCTTTTTCAGGAGATATTTTTGGCTGGGTCTGAAACAACTAGTAGTACGGTTGAATGGGCCTTAAGCGAGTTACTCAGGGCACCTAACAAAATGATTCAGGCCAAACATGAGCTGAAGTCGGTGATTGGCCGGAATGAGAAACTCGAAGAGAGTTCCATTGATAACCTTCCTTACCTACAAGCCATCGTAAAGGAAACTCTACGGCTCCATGCTCCAATCCCATTCCTGGTCCCACGAAAGGCCGCCCATGACACTGACTTCATGGGATACCATATCCCAAAAGATACCCAATTGTTTGTGAATGCATGGGCCATAGGACGGGACCCAGAATGTTGGGAAAACCCTAATTCATTTGAGCCCGAGAGGTTTTTGGGCTCAAAGGTTGACTACCGAGGTCAACACTTTGAACTCATACCATTTGGTGGAGGGAGAAGGATGTGTGTAGGGGTACCACTAGCGCACCGTGTGTTGCACCTTGTATTGGGTTCGTTGCTACACGAGTTTGATTGGGAGCTTGAAAGCCATGTGAAAGCCGAGACGCTGGACATGAATGATAAAATGGGAATTGTTGTTAGGAAACTAGAACCACTAATAGCGATACCCAAAAACATTAAATGTTAGTTTATACTTCATATATAAGTTTGTTATCGCTACATTATGAACTTTATTAATTCAGGTAAATCTTCATGTATTGTGAAATTTATGTTAGGATTAAGGGCAAGAAATGATAAGTTGCGTGTTCTTGTTTATGATATAGTTTTATTTTCATATTTCCCACTGGAACATTATCTTAAAAAAACATATTGAAATACAGCAAAGAATGTTTTTTTTGTTACAATTGAAAATATTTTAGTAGTATAAAATTCTAATAAAAGAAGAGATCAAGAACAATGTTATAAATTTATAGCGATTGAAAATAAAGAAAACATAAAAATGTGATTTATGATACAAAAATAAAAAGGACATTATATCAAACTTTTCTGCATTTCTCCGTTATAATAATCTTAGTATAATAAATACCAATGATGAGCTTCGTGTGTAACTTCGTGGGGTAACGGCCTTCGGAAAAGATTGATATATAGCTAGCCAGTAGCCCAGTATGATCTTTTTGTACCCTTTGGAATATATGGACGCCAGAAGTGAAAAGGATTTTTTAGAAAATAGGCGTCTTATTTTTTGGAAGAGACCACAGCCTCGGCAAACTAAAAAAAATAGGCGTCTTAAATGTCATCTCCCTATTATGTGGTGTAAATATAAATGTAAGTATGTAAACAATGGTTGTGGTAGTTAGGTATGTTTGGTCATGTCCCCCTTTTAGTTTTATTCATCTATTTATGCAATTATATCTTATCTGTTGCCTTCGTCTTAGCTTCTTGGCTCTTGCTAATCTAATCGTAGCCATTTATTTTTTTCTATATAGTTTTATTAGTAGTATATATAACTGTCTTCCAAATATGACGCAAGAAAATGAGAAAACTGTCTTGTATAGTGATAAAACTTTCGATATTAAAGTATATAAACTTATAGCAACCTATTATGAGGTAGCGGTGGAGGATTATGTATCAAGAGATGATGGAAATTTTGATTTGGAAACAATTAAAAAGTGTTAGCAACAAAATTCTAAACTTGGTTATGTTAGCTTATATATATTTTGTGTATAGTACTTTTAGGTTGTAGTATTTTTTTATTGTGTGGCCCATGTATTATTAGCCAATATTTTTAGCCCTTACGATTTTTGTATATATATTTTTGGTGGAATAATATTATTAAAGGAAAACATTTGTCAACAACTATCCCTTATCCCTTCTCAAAACAACTTCCTCAAGCATTTCTCTGTGTTAGTTCATCCACGTGACATCAACGACTTCGTTATCCTAAGACTCAAATCTTCCAACATTTACTTTCCAAAAAGTTTATCTCGTGTAATATAAACGATCCTAGTATATTATGCCATGCTTATCAACATGGCATGCTACTTTGCCATTTCATGTCATTCATTATGATGTTTGGACTTCTCATTTAATAAGTCATAATGGAATAAAATATTATTCTTGATCAATATTCTCATTTTGTGTGGGTATATCCATTGTGCAATAAATCTGATGTGTATTCTAAATTTCCCCATTTTCGTGCATATGTCAATATCCAAATCTTTCAATGTGATAATGGCAAAGAATTTGATAACAAACATTTTCACCATCTTTGTGCCACTAATAGTATTTACATGCGTTTCTCTTGCCCTTAGACATCTCAACAAAATGGCAAATCTGAACGCATGCTTCGTACTCTAAATAACACCATTCAAACCCTTTTGTTCCAAGCCCATCTTCGACTAACTTATTGGGTGGAAGCCCTTCATATGGCCGCTCATTTCTTAAATATCCTTCCTTCCACCACCCTCAAACACGACACTCCATTTCACAAACTCTTCCACAAACACCCTTCATACACCCATCTTCGTGTTTTTGGTTGCCTATGTTATCCTCACCTCAACAACACTAATAAACTTCAACCCCGATCCGTCCCATGCATCTTCCTTGGTTACCCTTCTAATCACAAAGGGTATCAGTGTCTCAATCTTCATACCAAAGAAATCATCATTTCCCATCATATTAGATTTGATGAATCTGCCTTTCCTTTCGGTTCCATGACTCCTCATCAATCTCCTGACTATGAGTTACTAAATATTGAAGATCAATGAAACTGTTTCAATGATCCAACCATTCCCTCTCAATCTTCTCTATCACATCCCGAACAAAATTCAACCACCATCGACACCTCCACCCAAAATATTAGCAGCAATGTTGATAGAATTCCCTCCTAATATAATCTCGAGTCTTCTCCTTCTATTTCTAATCTTCCCCCTCTTACTAACAATAATCCTCCATCAAACACTCCTCCGATTGTTCCTACTTCCACTTGCACTCATCCTATGCAAACCCGTGCTCGTCATGGCATCTTCAAGCCCATTGAAAAACTAAATCTTCACACCTAGTTTTCTTAGTCTCTGCTTCCCAAAAACTATTCTCAAGCCTTTCAAGATTGAAATTGGTACAACTCCATGACTGAAGAATTTAATGCACTTATTTCTAATAAGACTTGGGTACTTGTGCCTCGGCCTCCCACTGCAAATGTTGTTAACTGTATTTGGATTTTTAAAAAAGAAACATAATGCAGATAGCTCGCAAGCTCGCTATAAGGCATGTCTAGGTGCTAATGGTCATAGTCAATGACTTGGTATTGATTGTGATGAGACTTTTAGCCCGATTGTAAAACCGGCTACTATCAGGACTATCCTCAGCCTGACTATTTCACACCACTGGCCGGTTCACCAGTTGGATGTGAAAATGCATTTCTCCATGGTCACTTACAGGAGATTGTTTACACGTATCACCCCCTGGGTTTTCGTGATAGATCCCTACCGGATCATGTTTGCTTACTTCAGAAGTCCGTATTTGGACTCAAGCAAGCACTGCGAGCGTGGTATCATCGGGTTGCTTAGTTTATTATAGGTTTCGGGTTCACTAACAGTAAATCTGATTCTTCGTTGTTCATCTACAGACAGGGTGCTCGGATTGCGTACTTGGTGCTCTATGTAGATGATATCTTTTTTACTGCATCATCTTCCACTCTCATGCAGTAGGTCATCACCATTCTTCATTCAGAGTTTTCCATGACCGACCTAGGCACTCTGAACTATTTTCTAAGTATTACGGTAACTAGAGACAGTCATGACATGTTCTTATCTCAGCAGAAGTATGTCACCGAGATTCTTGAATGGGCTAAGATGCTCAATTGCAAACCCACCCACACTCCTGCTAACACATTAGCTAAGTTTGACGACACCATACCTTAAACACCCAGTTTCTGGTCGTTTCTTAATTCGGGGTCGTGATCTGAAAATCGATTATCATAAGGCTTTGGTCTTTGAGGAAAGAAAGATTTAGACCTATTTGGATGTGGGTAATATAGGTTATGTGATCCACGCCCTCGATTCGTGTGTTGGAGTCAAATGGGTAATATGAGAAGAAGTGATGTTTCAAGATTCTTACGCGAATTAAGAATGTTAGTTTGGTATGGTTTTAGTCATAGTAATGTGATAGGTTTGTGGAGCTCTTCAATACCTTTCTGAGCATATGAAGATCGTCGGAATCGGAGTTTAAACGAAGAAGTTATATCTATTTGAATTTGAGTAGGATTTATGGATTTTCAATTTACGTTGGGCGTAAACCATTAAAAGGATCACGGGCATCTTTGAGTACATTGGGCATACATTGGGGGTACTCATCCAGAATCCAAACCCTAATTTTTAGGGTTCTGCCCCTACTTAAGCACCTTAAGTCCCTTGAGGCCTCTCCATTTCTAGCCTCCATCCTCCCCAACCCTAGTTTCGAAACCTTAATATTTGAGAGCTTGTTTTGGACCTTTAAAGTGTTCTTGGTGCCTTGTGGAAGATGGAGAAGTTCATCCTTGTGGATTGTTGTTGCTAGAGCTTGGAGATCCATGACTTTTATCATCGTTGCAAGCTTCTAGAGGCATAAAGCTTCAAACTTTATCTCTCTTTAGTGTAGATTTAGTTTTGGGTTATGTTTTGAGCATTTATTTGGTCCCATGGCTTAGATCTTGTGAGTAGAAGTTACCCCAAAACCTTTGAGCCTCATTTCTAGTCATTTTTAAGGTCATTAAGGCCTCGTTTGTTTTTCTACAAAAGTACTTTTTGAGCACTTTTCCCTTCTGGCGGGTAGATGTTTCTCAAGTGCACGTCTTCTTCCGCAAACATGGAAAAAGACAAAAAGACATTTAATCACTTCCAAAACAAACAACACCTAAGCCATAAAAATCGAATCTTGATGGGTATAACTCTTCTATGCATGAGTTAGTGGTCCTTTGGTGAAGTTATGAATCCAAAGTCATAAAGTTAGGAACTTTATGACTTAAGATGTCCCTTAGAGTCAGGTCTGAGAGTTGGGCATTGGGTCTTAAAGTATTAAGAGCTTAGAAAGTTGTTTTGGCCTCAGGTGGAGTACGTTGGACGTACCTCTCTGGTACGTTATGCGTAGCGAGTCTCGACCCACTTCTTTTTCGGTGATCAATCAGTACGTGGGGCGTATATGTGGAGTACATTGAGCATACTCCCAGATGCGTATGTGGTCCATTTTTGGGTCTTAGGTCATTATGAGTTTTGGGTCATGATTGTTAGGTTAAGTATGGGAAGGGTAAAAGGGGTCTTTTACCCTTAGTAAGTTAGAATAAGAATTGGACCCTTGGTAATGGATTATTACCTTAATTATTGATTAGGAATGATTTTGGATATGTTCAGTGCGAGGATCCCTTATAGCAGCCGCATGAGTATGATTCGGTTATCTTCAGTTCAAGGTGAGTCTCTTCACTGTACCCGCTGGTCGAAGGCACCAATGTCGGCCCACTAGGGTGAGTTATATAGAATGCTAGCTTGAATTTTATGTTGGGTTGGGCCCATTTGTATGAGTGGACTGGGCCCATCGTATGTTGGGGCTAGGCCCATTGTATGATGGGCTAGGTCCATTTGTATGTAGGGTTGGGCCTAAGGAAGGGTTATGCCCATTATTATGGGTTGGGCCCAATATACTGGGGCTAGGCCTAATGATATGTATGGTATGTGGTATTTTGGGGAACTCACTAATCTTTGTGCTTACAGTTATGTGTTTATGGTTTCAGGTACTTCCGGTTGCAAAAGGGAAGGGACCGGCATGACTGCACAACATCCCCAACGTTTTCCACATTGGCTATTTATGACTTATACTCTAATGATAAAATGATTTAATTATTGTAACTGGTTTTGGAACACCTAAATTGTATGGTTTAAGTGCTTTTAAAATGAAATTTTAACTCTGAATTTTTGGGACGTTACAAGTTGGTATCAGAGTATTGGTTTGAGGGATTCAGGCACACTTTCGGGTGTAACTGAACTTAAACTAAGGATTTGGTAATCTTTTGAAAGAAAACAAGTTTCTAAAAAGATTTTTATAAAGAAAAATGGGGTGTGATGTTTATAATTAGTCGAGCTCAAGTAAGTGATTCCTAGAATACCCATGCATGTGGATATGTTTTATGATATGAAATGCTTGCATGCTAGGATAATGCTAAGGATACCTTCAGGAATTGCATGATAGATTGGCTTAATTTGTGATGCCTTGTAGCCTAGGATGATTTGGATGTTATGCTATATTTCAAATCAATATTGGTGGAAGTGATTGTTAAGTGTATGCTTTAAAAATTGTATACGTTAGGATCATATAGCCCTACAATGACTGAGTTAGCCTTAATTCATGTTCCTTGTTTGGTTGTGGTCCTAAGGTAGAATCATTTATTCGACAGTCTATTTGATCCAATATTGTGTATAATTTGCATGCATAAGGCAACCGACAGTAGAGTGCTAGTTCCTTGCATGGTAGTAGCAATTGAGTTTTAGATGCCTTTTTTGATTGAGTTGTGGTTTGGAGTGTTAATGTACGAATGTTACATGCTTTGTGCATTGTGGGAATCTTGTGGATGTGAGTTAACTATTAAGTGAATACGTCAACTTACATGCTGCAAAGGTTAAATAATCTCAGAGTGACTGATTTGGCCCTATTGCGCAACTCTCATATGAGTCCAACCGTTGTAGGGCTGAGTCTTTTACTCAAAGGATTATCTAAGCTTTGTTGCATGTAATTGTATTCATGAAGTAGTTAAATGACATTACTGGGAGTTCTTTAGCATCTGATGGCATGGTGAGGTCAGGAACCTAGGAGAGCCTAGGAAGTGTTTTCGTGGGTTTGGATGCGCTACTTTGCAGGGTACTTGGAGTACTAGTTTTAGAAGGCGACTTGGAGGATTCAGGATAATTCTTGGGGAGAGTATGGATAGGTATGGAAGGTTGTATTTGGCCCGTACTACTAAAAGCATAAGATCTGTACTCGAATCGAGGAAAGTCACAGAGATTATAGGAAGCCTGTAGGATGAGGATTCTTTGGGTATTTTTCGATCAACTGTGTGATTTCTTTTCAATATGGTGATGAGCATAGGTGGGGGAGGTTTAGGTTCTGGTTTAGGAAGGTGTTGGTACTGAGCCGTTTGAGGAGCGGATGTGGGAGTTCATCTTGTCGGAGATCACCCACGGTATTTTGGAGTAGACTCATGTGATATTCAGTTCGGTCAAGGCGGGGATTATGGAGATTATGAATGAGCGTCTAGGCGCGTTCTGCACAGAGATTATGGCTTTTGTGGGAGCTCTAACTTTGTCATTTCGCGAGTTTCGTGCTTGTGGAGCTCCCAAGTTCTTTGGGGATAAGGATCCCATTGCTTGTAGGAGGTGGTTAGCAGACATGGTGAACGCTTTTCGGACGAGCTTCTGCCCCGAGGGGACGAAGTTCATATTTGCATCTTGTCTTCTGAAAGACAGAGCTTGTGACTTGTAGGAGGAAGTAGATTTCGCTTTGGGAGGAGAGGATATTGAGATAATGACTTGGGATGAGGTTGTGACCCGGTTTAGGTCAGAGTTTGCACCAGCTATCGAGGTGTAGCAGTTGGCGAGGGAGTTTTAGGACCTTCGCTAGACGACCGACACTGTGGTGGAGATTACTGCTAAATTCAGGGAAAGGGATTTATTAGTTCCACAGTATGCTGCGGATGAGGAGATGGAGAAGACAAGGTACGATAAGATGTTAATGGACGATATTAAGGAATATGTGAGCATGCCCAGCTGCAAGACCCTTGAGGATATGATTGCTAAAGCCCGGGAACGGGAGATTGATTTGGAGCACATCGGGAAAAGGATGATAGATTAGGTTCGGACAGTAGGGGGTCCTGCGAAGAGGCCAAAGACTCAGGATTCGCGAGTAGGAGGCCATCAGGGTTGGGGTCATTGTGCCAAGTGTGGGAGAAATCATGAGGGAAGCTATCAGAAGACATGAAGTGGATGTTTCAATTGCGGTTAGATGGATCATTTCAGCAGGGATTGTCCTTGGGGATCGGTTTCGATGTGTTTTCACTGCAATCAGGTGGGCCACAAGAAGGTCGACTGTCTGAGGTTAATGAGTGGAGTAGTGAAAGCACCTGCTCCAGTTACTTTGAAGATTATTGATGGCCGCGAGGGAAGGGTAGAGGTTTCAGCAGTAAGGGGTCGAGCATTGCAGTTGCAGGCAGGGGAGAACAAAGTTTCATCAGACGCTACTGCATGTATGTTCCATTTTCATTTCCTGCACACCATATCATTTATTTATATATATATATATATATATATATATATATATATATATATATATATATATATATATATATATATATGCTTTTGGATCATGCATTTGTGTTTGTAAGACATTATTTCCGGTTTAGTTTCTATATGATTGCCTGATTATTATTATCAAGGGTCGTCATATGCCATTTTGCATACCGAGAGTCATGAGTGGAGCACATCTTGTTGAGATAGATTTAGGTTGTCAGCTATTATGGTATGGGCCCTTGTTGGTAGCGAGCTAGGGGTCCTTCTCGGAGGAATCAGTAGTCAGCTTTGATATGTTAATTCAACACAATGGGTCACTAAGAGTTGCAGTGCATGTTCATTTGACTATTGAATTTCAAGATAGTGTAGGGTGTAAGGGATTGGTCAGAACACGGTTTAAAGGGGTTTGCCTCCAAGTTCATGTTTTCCGGATTGTAAATGTGGTTTGCGCATCAGAAGCTTCCTAGGAAGATCTCATGGAAGCCGATCGTTCCCTTCTATGACAATGAAATTAGAGTTCAAGGGTGCTTGTGTCGCTCCGGGTAGACGACCATCGACTATGGGAAGGCTCTTTGACCCGATCGCTACCACTAGTAAAGTGAGAGCAATAGTGAGTGAGTAATGATTTTGGTCACATAGGTTTGTTCGGACGCTGGGTTGTCAAGGAATATAAACTGTATCCGTTAGAGATGTTATGAGTGCGTCGATCTTTCAGAAAGTGGGTTGTTGGATTGGTGATCTGCCCGTTCTGGTAAAGGTTTTAACACTCGTTGTCATTAGCTAGGTTGGCAGAGCGCAGTTGAATCCAAATGGAGAAAACCGTTGGGATTATTGGGAATAATTCCAGGTACGGAAAAAGGAAGAATTTCATACCCTAGTCAAGTGGAGAGCCAGTTCTAGTTGCGGTGTGGATTGACGTTTGCACAATAAATGGGAGTGTTGTAAGACTACAGGGTAGTTGCAGCATACACTAGGTTGATAGGCTGTCAGGGACGTGTTGTAAGACTGCGATGGAGTCGTAGCATCCACCAGAATGAGATAGACCATTGCAGAAGTGGTGGTTGGGCTACTGGAGGATCACAACGTATGCATGGGTCAATTCATATCGTTTTGTTGGTCGACCACTCCTTATTTGGAATAAGGATTGTTGGATTTGTGGCAATGTTCTAGGTTTGTATAGCCCTCAAGGAGTGAGACTCATGGGCGAGGCTCGTTCAATTATGTAGATTGGGTGAAACCCGTGGGCGAGGCAAATTTGGTTATGGCAGTAGGGGTGAAACCCGGTAGAAATTGGTCTGATTAAGGTGTTGGATCACGCTTAGAGTAAGATAACTCTCTGATCGATGGATGGAATCCGTGTGGTATTTAGGCTTAGGTAGCTTGTAGCAGTTAGACTCATGGGCGAAGTCTCATGGGGTGACCCTGCGTTAGATGGTCAGATGTCGCAAACGGTAGGGGATTTTGTATCCTAACTTAATAGAAGGTCCTTTCGGCAACAATAAATGGTCAGGGATTCTGTTTTCCAGCGGTTTCAGCAAGATAAGTCAGGGTCGGAAGAGCTTCGTTTGGTTGAGTTGCGAAGTGGTGTTGTATTGACTGCGTATCATTTGTAGGTCGGGAAGTCAGACAAGTTATTGGATTTCTGAATTTTTGGGAAGAGTAGTGATGGTTACTCTTCATAAGTTAAAATTGGTTTGGCAATGCTCGTTTCTTCGTCATGGTTTATGTTTTCTGCTAAGGCTGGGGTTTTGATTGCATTCTTGGAAGAACAATTGTCGGTATGAGGAGACATCGCAACCCTATTTGTATTTCATGAAAATTCTGTCTAGATTGGACAGTATGGTAGAGAGGTAGTAAGGTATGATTTTGAGGACGAAATCTAATTTAAGTGGGGGAGAGTTGTAACACCAGGTTTCGGGTTGTTTCTTAATTTGGGACCACGATCCGAAGATCGATTATCATAAGGTGTTGCGCTTTGAGGGAAGAAAGCATTAGACCCATTTGGATGTGGGTAATACAGATTATGTGATCCAAGCCCTCGATTCGTGTTTTGGAGTCAAAGGGGTAATATGAGAAGAAGTGATGTTTCAGGCTTATTACACGAATTAAGAATCTTAGTTCAGTATGGTTTTAGTCAAAGTAATGTGATAGGTTTGTGGGGATCTTCAATACCTTTTTGAGCATATAAAGATCGTCGAAATCGAATTTGAAACAAAGAAGTTATAGCTATTTGAAGTTGAGTGGGATTTATGGATTTTTGATTTACAATGGGCATACACAACGTGTAGTATGGGTGTAAATCATTAAAAGGATTGCGAGCATCTTTGAGTACATTGGGCCTGCATATGGAGTACGCTAGGCGTACTCATCCAGACTCCAAACCCTAATATTTAGGGTTGTGCCCCTATTTAAGCACCTTAAGTCCCTTGAGGCCTCCCCATTTCAGCCTCTATCCTCTCCAACCCTAGTTTCGGAATCCTAATCTTGAGAACTTGTTTTGGAGCTTTAAAGTGTTCTTGGTGCCTTATAGAAGAAGGAGAAGTTCATCCTTATGGATTGTTGTGGCTAGAGCTTGGAGATCTAGGACTTGTATCATCTTTCCAAGCTTTTGGAGGTATAAAGCTTCAAACTTTATGGCTCTTTAGTGTAGATCTAGTTTTGGGTTATGTTTTGAGCATGTTTTGGTCCCATGGCTTGGATCTTGTGAGTAGAAGTTACTCCAGAAACTTTGAGCCACATTTCTAGTCATTTTTGAGGTCATCAAGTCATAAAAATCGAATCTTGATGGGTATTACTCTTCCATGCATGAGTTAGTGTTCCTTTGGTGAAGATATGAATATTAGGATTTGGTTTGGAATCCATTAAGCCATGTAAAGTTATAAATTCAGGAAAATTTATGAATTAAGACGTCCCTTAGAGTCAGATATGAGAGTTGGTGTAACATCCATAAATTTCACAAATTTTAAACTTTTTCAAACATCCAAAAACACCATTTATTACAAATTGTTTTCAAAATAGTTTGTCATCAGACTAATTCCCAGAAATCATAACACAAATCATGAGGAGGTGCACGATCAAGCCTTCGCCTTCCCACGATCCTCTGAAGTACCTGAAACCATAAACCAAACTATAAGACCGAAGCTTAGTGAGTTCCCCCAAAGTACCAACACCCAAACAGATAACATAACAACATGCATACTGAGCCATCAGCCTGACTGGACCGCCTCATAGGGCCTACAACCTATCTAGACCGCTCCCGAGTCTTCGATACGTATGACCGCCTTGCAGGGCCTACATCCTATCCGGACCGCTCGTCGGGCCTTCAGCGTGACTGGTCCACCTCGTAGGGCCTTCAGTCCATCCGGGCCACACTGGGTCTGTTGGCCTTCAGCACAAAGAAGGACCGCCTCAACCCAACCATACACACATATGTCGACATACTCATAACACATAAACAATCAACAAACAAGCACAGATCATACAAATCACTAAGCATAGCATCATCCTATCTACCAGGATACCGATCTAACAGATCATAACAGCATAACAACATCCTATCTACGAGGATATCTATCTAACATATCATAACTGCATACAAGCATACTATAACCAGGATAACAATCCAAAGGGCCGGCTTTGGTGCCTTCGACCCTTTAGTACAGTGAGGAAACTCATCTCACAAGTAGTGTTGAACTGGACTGAAAGTCTCCGACCGCTATCTCACCGAAAATCCCAAACTCCTGGAGCTTCTAAAGGACAAGATAATCTAAGATCTTCAAGCTTGCTACACTTCTCCAACACCTTGATGCAATTTCTTCTTCATCTTCTACTCAAAACACACACTTTTAGCTCATACACTCAAGAAAAGATTAGGGTTTGGGGAAAACGGCTCAAAGCTATGGAGGCTGAAATGATAGAGGGTTATGAGCTCATAAGGACACTCATATAGCACCCAAAACCTAAATATTAGGGTTTTCTCCTGACGTGAGTATGCCCAGCGTGCACAAGTGTACGCACAGCGTACTAGGGCATGCCTAGTACGCTCAGCGTACCCTTATGTACGCGTACCGTACTCCTCCTGATCCAAAATTGTGTTATTAGACATTAGGGCATCTCATGGCTATATCCTCACAACCCCAAGGACTAGAAATGACAATGATAATAATGAAGGAAAGATTCGAAAATACCTACAAAATCTCGGGATGTTACAACTCTCCCCCAGTTGGCCTAGACTTCGTCCTCGAAGTCTGTTGTAGCAAACAGATCTGGATAATGCTCCCGCATCTCGGCCTCCGGCTCCCAAGTCCACTCGAATCCCTTCTGATGCTGCCACAGTACCTTTACCAGAGGTATCTCCTTGTTACGCAGAACCTTTATCTTCCTTTCCAATACAGCCACCGGCTGTTCAACATAATTCAGGCGTTCATCGACCTGAATGCCATCCAAGGACACCACCGCATCCTCGTATAATATGCACTTCTGCAATTGCGAAATGTGGAAAGTGCTATGAATCTGACGGAGCTCCTCCGGAAGATCCAGTCTATACTCCACCTTGCCAACCCTAGCAATAATCTGAAACGGTCCAATAAATCGGGGACCCAACTTTCCCCTCTTCCTGAAGCGGATCACATCCTTCCAGGGTGAGACCTTCAGCAATACCATATCGCCGACCTGAAACTCCAACTCGGATCGGCACCGGTCGGCATAACTTTTCTGCCGACTCTGAGCAGTCTGCAATCGCTGTCTGATCTGCTGAATCTTCTCGGTGGTCTGCAGAACCACTTCGGTCCGACCCATGACTCGGTGACCAACCTCGCCCTAACAAACGGGGGTATGACATCTCTGCCCGTACAACAGCTCGAAAGGTGGAGCACCAATGTTGGGGTGAAAGTTGTTGTTGTAAGAGAACTCTGCAAGGGGTAGGTGGGAATTCCAGCTCCCACCAAAGTCGATAACGTAGGCCCTCAACATATCTCCGAGGGTATGAATGGTCCGCTCACTCTAGCCGTCTGTCTGCGGATGATAAGCGGTGCTGAAATGCAGTCTCGTGCCTAGTTCCTCGTGGAACGTCTGCCAGAAACGGGAGGTGAATCGAACATCACGGTCTAACACAATAGAGACCGCCACCCCGTGGAGAGCAATGATCTCGCGGAGATACACATCGGCTAACGTATCAGCCGACAAACTCTCCCGAATAGCCAGAAAATGGGCGCTCTTGGTTAATCGATCCACGGTGACCCATATAGCATCATATCCTTTCGCCGTCCTCGACAACTTGGTAATAAAGTCCATCGTGATCTGCTCCCATTTCCATATGGGAATCTCCAGAGGCTGAAGCTTGACATACGGCCTCTGATGCTCGGCCTTGACCATCCTGCAGGTCAAGCACCTCTCGACGTACCAAGCGATTTCTCACTTCATGCACGATCACCAGTAACTCAAACTCAGATCTCGGTACATCTTGGTGCCCCCCGGGTGAATAAAGAAACGAGACTTATGAGCCTCCTGCAGCATGATCTACTAAATCCCGCCAGACACCGGAACCCATACTCGACCGCAGCAGGTCAACAACCCACGACTGTCCTAAACAAATCGGGTGATCTCGCCCCTGATCCTCTCAATCTTCCAATTTTCCTCTCAGACTCCCTCGGCCTGAGCCTCTATGATCAATCTCACTAGTGGTGAGTCCACGGAAATCCTCATACATGATGTCGGAACAGAAGATCCAGCCGACTTGCGGCTCAAGGCATCCGCCACCACGTTCGCTTTACCCTAATGGTAAAGGATCTCACAGTCATAATCCTTGACTACGTCCAGCCACCTGTGCGGCCTCATGTTCAGGTTCAGCTGATCCATAATGTGTCTCAGACTCTTTTGGTTTGTGTAGATGGTACAGCGGACCTCATAGAGGTAATGCCTCCAGATCTTGAGAGCGAACACCACCGCCCCCAACTCCAGATCATGTGTGGGATATCTCGTATCATGCGACTTCAACTGCCACGATGCGTAGGCTATCACCCGTCCTCTTTGCATTAGGACTGCTCCCAGTCCGGTGATGGATGCATCACAGAAAACCACAAAATCCTCCACTCCATCCGGTAGGGTCAAGACTGGAGCCTCGCACAACCACTGCCGAAGGGTCTCAAACGTCGTCTGCTGCTCAGGGCCCCACCGAAAATCTACCCCCTTCCTCTTCAGATGAGTGAGGGTTACTCCAATCTTAGAGAATTCCTAGATAAATCTCTGGTAGTACCGCGCTAAACCCAGAAAACTCCTGATATATGAGGGAGATCTCGGGACCTCCTACTGCATCACTGCCTCGACTTTGGTTGGGTTGACCAAAATCTCATCCTGGTTAACGAGATGTCCAAGGAACTGAACTTATCGCAACCAAAACTCGCACTTTGAGAACTTGGCATAAAGCCGTTCTCGTCTCAAAAATCCCAAAAGCTCGTGGAGATGCTCAAAATGCTGCTCCCTGGTCTTGGAATACACCAAGATATCATCGATGAACAAAATAACTGAGTGATCGAGCATCAGCCTGCATACCCGATTCATCAGGTCCATAAATATTGTCGGCGCGTTGGTGAGCCCAAACGGCATCACCACGAACTTGTAATGCCCGTAACGAGTCTGAAACGCGGTCTTCTCCACGTCCTTCTCCCTCACCCTAATCTGATGATACCCGGACCTCAAATCTATCTTGGAAAACCAAGATGCTCCCTGTAACTGGTCGAAGAGATCATCTATCCGTGGGAGGGGATAACGGTTCTTCACCGTCAACTTGTTCAGCTCCCGGTAGTCAATGCACATCTGGTGTGAACCATCCTTCTTCCTAACAAAGAGAATCGGTGCTCCCCATGGAGAACTGGTCGGACGAATGAACTGCTTGCCTATCAGCTCCTGCAGCTGAGATGAGAGCTCCTGCATCTCTGGAGGTGCTAATCGGTACGACGCCTTGGCAATAGGGGCCGCACCTAGCACAAGGTCGATCCTGAACTCGGCCTGCCTCTCAGGAGGTACTCCGGGTAACTCCTCCGGAAACACATCAGCAAAATCTCTAACAACTGGAACCTTAGAAACCAAGACCTGATCTCTGACCCGCGTATCCACCACATACGCCAAATAACCCGCACACCCGTGCTGAATATACTGTTGAGCTCTGGCGGCTGAGCAAAACTCTGAACCCAACCTGGTGTCCTCACCATAGATAACTAGTTCTCCCCCACTTGGGGTTCGAACTACTACACGCTGACCCTCACAGTCGATCATGGCAGCGAAACGACTCAGCCAGTCCATACCCACTATAACGCAAACATCCCCCATGGGAATTGGAATCAAGTCAATCGGATAGGACACCCCGAATATCTCTAGATCACAACCCCGATAAATTGATGAAGCATATACCCCGTGTTCGTTGGCGATGGAGACTCGCAACGGACACTCTAGCTCTCCTAAAGGCAAACCGAACCCTCAGCTAATCGACCGAGAGACAAATAACCGACTCGCCCCTAAGTCAGACAATACAAGAGCAGGCAAAGAGTTCACTAAAAACGTACCTAACAGAGGTATAGACATATAAGTATACAATAAACATAATCAATAAGATAAAGGGATAGAAACATACCAGCCACCACATCTGATGTTGTCCTGGCCTCCTTGACAGTGAGCTAGAAAGCTCGTCCCCGAGCCCTCGAGGGCTCTGCCCTACCCTGACTCCCGTCAGTGATCCGTAAAGTAGCCGACGTGGGAGCCTGCGCCGGATTGGCAGCGAGTGACGGATAATTGACCTTCATATGGCTAACCTGATGACAATGATAACAAATCCTCATATCTGGAGCAGGGGCGGACTGGCGGCAGTCCCTCGCATAATGCCCCTCCTTGCCACATTTGTGGCACCCACTACCAGATCGACATGCTCCAGAATGAACCTTCCCGCACTTCCCATAAGTGCGGCCATGCTGACCTCCCGTCCTAGAATCAGCAGCCTTATGCCGCTTCGGCGCCGGCTTTGCCTGTGCAGGGGACTGTCTCTGCTCCCTCAACTGAAACTCAATCTCAAGCTCACGCAGCCTAATATCCTCCTGTAACTCTAGCAAAGTATCACAACGATGGGTAGCAACGAACTGTCTGATTTCAGTCTTGAGCATGCTCAGATAACGAGTCATCTGAGCCTGCTCGGAAGCAAACTCTGGGCAAAACATCGCCCTCTCGGTAAACATCCGAGTGATCTCCGTCACCGACATTGTACCCTGCCTTAGATCCAAAAACTCCTGAGCCAACATCTCACGCTCAACCCTGGGAATGTAGCGAGTGCGGAAAATCTCCCTGAACTGATCCCATGCCACAACAACTCTCTGCTCATCAGAATACGACCCAGTAACCAATCTCCACTAATCCTTCGCTCCGGACCTGAGCAGGTTCAGAGCGCACCTGACCTTCTGGTCAGTAGGGCATGAACAAGTAAAGAAACATCCCTCCACATCAGACAACCACCTCATGGCTACAATCGGGTCCTGAAATCCATCGAAAGTGAGGGGCTTCGTGTTATCAAAGTCCTAATACTGAAACACCCGTCCTGGCCCAACACATGCAGCCGCCACAGCTGCAGCGGCCGCAGCAGCAGCAGTCTCAGCGATGGCTGCGTATCTGTCATCAAAGTACTCCATCATCGCGGTCTTGCTAGACCCGAACATCTCCGGGATCTGGCCCCAGACAATCTCGATCACCTCCTCGCGGATGATCTCACTGACATGATCCTCTGTCAATGGTGGCCCACCCTAACTGCCAGCTCCTGATCCTGACCCGGATCCGGTCTCAAATCGCCTCGTAACCACCATACTGAAAATACACCAGGAAAATATCAGACAATCCGCATAAACAACGGGGAACCAACTTCCAACAAAACCCTAGGGGATGTGACTTCCTTGCTACGCGTATGGGTCCCGTGCTTTCAGTAGTACGGGCCCATACTACCTTCTACACCTACCCATATTTGTCTCAAGGATCATCACATCACCCTATCAATATACATAATCATAGGTGAGTACTCAATCCTCACTTCTAGAGGAAAGCTAAACATCTCCCAACTGGCCGACGGACCCCGCACAACTCATCCATGAAACTTCCACCAACCCTGCAACACTAGTGTATGCTAACCATACATAACACTGGACCCTATAGACTTTCGAATATCTGATCCTACCCGAAGCCCTTCATCAAACAAGAACATGAAATAAGGCCAGGCCAAAGATTCTCAGGCTATAAGATCTTAGTTATATACAACCGTGAAGCATACACTAAGCAACTACAGTAATGATGTCAATTTTATATAAGGAAAACCCTAGGCTATCAGGTATCATATAATCAGGCAATTCTACCATGCAATTCCAGAAGATCCCTAGCCTATCACTAGCATGCTTTTCTAACATATCACAGTATCAAACAACAGTATGGTATTTTGGGGTCTACTTACTGGCTTCGGCTGATCGTACACTTCGCATCCTCCTTTAGTATTTTGAAAACTGTTTGAAAATCTTTTCCTTGGTTTGAGACTGGATTCACACGAGTGTTCCTCCAATTCACTCAAACCAAGGCTCTGATACCAACTTGTAACATCCATAAATTTCACAAAAAATTTAAACTTTTTCAAACATCCAAAAACACCATTTATTACAAATTGTTTTCAAAATAGTTTGTCATCAGAGTAATTCCCAAAAATCATAACACAAATCATGAGGAGGTGCACGAGCAATCCTTCGCCTTCCCGTGATCCTCTGAAGTACCTGAAACCATAAACCAAACTGTAAGCCCGAAACTTAGTGAGTTCCCTTAAAGTACCAACACCCAAACAAATAACATAACAGCATGCATATTGAGCCATTAACCTGACTGGACCGTCTCGCAGGGCCTACAACCTATTTGGACCGCTCCCGAGCCTTCGACACGTCTGGACCGCCTCGTAGGGCCTACTTCCTATCTGGACCACTCGTCGGGCCTTCGTCCTGACTGGTCCGCCTCGCAGGGCCTTCAGTCTATCCGGGCCGCCCTAGGTCTGTTGGCCTTCAACACAAAGCAGGACCGCCTCAACCCAACCATACACACACATATGTCGACATACTCATAACACATAAACAATCAACAAACAAGCACAGATCATACAGAGCACTAAGCATAGCATCATCCTATCTACCATGATACTGATCTAGCAGATCATAACAGCATAACAACATCGTATCTACCAGGATACCGATCTAACAGATCATTGCTGAATACAAGAATACTATAACTAGGATAATAATCCAAAGGTCCAACCTTGGTGCCTTCTACCCTTTAGTACAGTGAGGAAAACTCACCTCACAAGTAGTGCTGAACTGGACTGTAAGTCTCCGACCGCTGTCTCATCGAAAATTCCGAACTCCTGGAGCTTCTAGAGGACAAGTTAATCTCATATTTTCAAGCTGGCTACACTTCTCCAACACCTTGATGCAATTTCTTCTTCTTCTTCTACTCAAAACACACACTTTTAGCTCATACACTCAAGAGAAAGGTTAGGGTTTAGGGAAAACGGCTCAAAGCTATGGAGGCTGAAATGATAGAGGTTTATGAGCTCATAAGGACACTTAAATAGCACCCAAACCCTAAATATTAGGGTTTTCTCCTGATATGAGTATGCCCAGCGTACTAGGGCGCGCCTAGTACGCTCAACGTACCCTTATGTACGTGTAGCGTACTCCTCCCGATCCAAAATTGTGTTATTAGACATTAGGGCATCTCATGGCAATATCCTCCCAACCCCAAGGACTAAAAATGACAATGATAATAATGAAGGAAAGATTCGAAAATACCTGCAAAATCTCGGGATGTTACAGTTGGGCATTGGGTCTTATGGTATTAAGAGCTTAGAAAGTTGGTTTGGCCTTAACTAGAGTAGGTTGGTCGTACCTCTTTGGTACGCTATGCGTAACGGGTCTCGACCCACTTCCTTTTTGGTGATCAGCTAGTACACGAGGCATATGTGTGGAGTACGTTAGGCGTAATCCTAGATGCATATTTGGGCCATTTTTGGGCCTTGGGTTATTAGGAGTTTTGGGCCAGGATTTTTGGGTCAAATATGGGAAGGGTAAAAGGGGTCTTTTACCCTTAGTAAGTTAGAATAAGAATTAGACCCTTGGTAATGGGTTATTACCTTAATTATTGATTAGGAATGATTTTGGATATGCTTAGTGTTACAAACCCTTGTACCAGCCTCGTGCGTGTGATTCACTTATCTTCAGTTGGAGGTGAGTCTCTTCACTGTACCCATGGGTTGAAGGCACCAATGTCGACCCATTAGGAGGAGTTATATAGAATGCTAGTTGTCTTTGTGACTCTTGCATTGTATGTTGGGTTGGGCCCATTAACATGTGTATAGGGCTAGGCCCATTTGCATGAATGGGTTGGGCCCATCGTATGATGGGGCTAGGCCCATTGTATATCGGGCTAGGCCCATTTGTATGTAGGGATGGGCCCATTGATTAGGAAGGGCTTAGCCTATTATTATGGGTTGGGCCTAATGTGCGGGCTAGGCCCAATGATATGTATGGTATGTGGTATTTTGGGGAACTCACTAAGCTTTGCGCTTACAGTTATCTGTTTATGGTTTCAGGTACTTCCGGTTGCAAAGGGAAGGATCGGGCGTGACTGCACAGCATCCCCCAACGATTTCCGCATCGGCTATTTATGACTTATACTCTGATGATAAAATATTTAATTACTGTAATTGGTTTTGGAACAACTCAATTGTATGACTTAAGTGTTTTTAAAATGAAAATTGTACTCTGAATTTTTGGGACGTTACAAGACTTCTTGTCACTAATCCGACACTCTACAGGAGCCTCGCAGGGGCTCTTCAATAACTTACTTTCACGACACCTGACATCACTTATGTGGTTCAGCAGGCTTGCATTTACATGCATGATCCTCGAGAGCCTAACTTCACCGATCTCAAGCGCATTTTGCGCTATATTCGTGGTACTTTTGATCACGGCCTACAACTTTGTGCTTCCCCATCTCGTGGTCTGATTGCTTACTCTGATGCCGATTGGGTTGGATGTCCCTCTACATGCCGCTCTATTTCTAGTTACTGTGTTTTCATGGGTCAGAACATTCTCTCTTGGTCTTCCAAGAGACAAGGTACCATTTCCAGTGAATATCAGGGCGTTGTAAACGCGGTTGCTGAGACCTATTGGCTGCGTAACCTGCTTCGCGAGCTTCACTATCCACCACTTTCTGCTATGCTTGTATATTATGAGAAAGTCAGTGTCGTTTACTTGTCCAACAATCTAGTTCAACATCAACACACAAAACACATAGACATCGACATTCATTTTGTGCGAGACAAAGTCGCTATGGGTCATATTTGTGTATTACATGTCCCATCCTCGTCTCATTATGCTGATATCCTCACCAAAGGGCTCCCTTCGACTTTGTTTCTTGACTTCAGATCCAGTTTGAACGTCCGTTCTAGACCTCCCATTCTGACTGCGGGGGGATGTTAGCCGTAAATATGTTTTGTGTATAGTATTTTTATGTTGTAGTATTTTTTTTATTGTGTGGCCCATGTATTATTAGCCCACATTCTTAGCCCTTATCTTTTTGTATATATATTTGGTGGAATAATATTATTCAGTCAAGGGAAAACATTTGTCAAGGGGATATGAAAGATCCGAAAGTATTTTCTATGAATCGAAAGCACCCAAAGTTGTGTGTACAAGCGTGCGTATATGTGTTCACGGACAAGCAACCAAGCATGAACGTGCATATGCAATTTGCTATACTTTTTCTTTAGTCTTATGTAAATATAAAATTGATATCAATCAAATGTTATTTACCAAATGGTGTATGGACAATCGGTAGTAGCAGGTAAATTGTAAATGTGTCATTGGTTGAGGATTATGTGATGGACAAATGTGTAGATTTAAGACTAAGATTAGGGTTGTGTGGGTTAACTTTTTTTTTTTTAAAGTAAAATGTCATCTGAAAAACTAGTTTAATAGTAATATTGAGTTATATAGGGACTATGTTGGTTTTTTCCTGTTTGGTATAGGGCAAATTGGTCATTATATCAATATTAAGATGTGAGGGGTTAGATATAACGATTCAAGGATGAAAATCGCAACAAAATCCAAAATTGGAGTGAAACCTTTTCTGTGGGTCACTCTAAACTTTACTCAAGTAAATTCTAATGTAATTTTGGAATCATGTTTTTATTTATGTTGTACTTCAAGTATTGGATAATACAAAGACATCCCAATAAACCTCAAATATCTTACATTATGAACATTATTTACAAGGAGAATAACATAAACCTACATTTATAAGTACATGGCAACCACCCATTTTATCCTCAAACTCACCAGCTTACTCTTTCAAGAAGAGGGACTATGGTAATAATGAGATATAATGAGTAATTACCCACATTTGTTTCTACAAAAAGAAATCTATCAAACTACAAGAAGAAAAGAGAGTAAACAGGTTTTATGCTCATCATGCAGACCCCATTAATGATTCGTCAATGATTTCTTGACTAAACCTCCAAACATGATGAAGCCCCACAAGAAGTTCTGTAATTGCAATTTCACTTGTTGCTTGATCTGCATAATGTAATGTCTGAACAAGAAGCACTTGTCCCTTTGAACCCATAGGTTGCTTCTCAAAATTTCTCTCAGAATACCATTTTATCATGTTATGAGCAAGTGGAGATAACCAATCAAGAATCCTTTTCAATGATGATCTCCAATCTGATGCAACACGATGATCAATTTTTTTTGAGGAAAGAAAAAGCTTTTGTCTTAATGAGTTTTTGATACTTGTGGTCAACATATCATACAAGTCTTCTCTTGCATCGGGTCTTAAAAAGCGAGGAGACATTGCTAAATTCTCAATAAATATGATAATATTTGCATAACGTAAAGCTAAAGCAGTGTCACCAAGGGTCGGTTCTTGACCTTTCAACAATCTTTTAGCTTTCTTGATAGGGTCAAAAGCGTCATTTTGAAAAATACCTTTGACCCTGATGGAATTAGGGTTATAACTTCTTGACGTCGTGCATCCAATATGAGCCGATTTTTGTGATTTAATTGATGGGTATCTTGCACACATGATAGGAGAGTAACAAGTTTGAGGATTTGGTGTATGTCTAAGATTTGACATGGATCTACTTGAAGAAGTTTCAGATGGGTAGACCGAAGCTCCTGCAAGGGTAGAAATGGAATACTTGCGAACAAAACAACCATCTCTTCCCATTTCGGTTGTAATTCCGAAAACGACCTTGATCCTTTGGACTATTGTGAAGAGAGATCTAAGCAATAGTCGGACAATATAGTCAAAGGTTCGAACCCATGGTGACATGTCACGTAACCCATTTACTTCCTCACGTTGCCACATCACCTTCTGGTGGAACTCAAGAAGTTGACTTTGGTTCACACCGTTTGACTGCATTTTTTTTAGTCTGGTTTCTAAATCAGACAATGTTTCAAGTTCTTCTTGCAACTGTGACATAACATTAGCAAATTTCTTCATCTTTTTAACCCTTTTCTCCATTTTCTTCAACCTATATTCCCATCCACACCATTTGAGATTAATCTCAAATGGGTTGTGGAAAACATGGTCAAGATTATGATACATGGGGTCCACACACTTCTTTCCAAGCCTAGCCACTGAGATTGATACACCCTTTAGGTTATCAATGATTTCTGATAGTGCAAGATTAATAAGGTAAGAATGATCATCTGAAATAAGTGTACGGATGCCAAGTGAATATCTGAGTTCTTCTTTTAGTCTTGACACGTGTCTGTCAGTTAGGCAGTGCCATAAATTTGCTACTTTACACATCAATCTTGAGACTTCGAATGATAAGATTCCAATGATTGGGTTTTCAGCCTCAAATCCCTTGTTTTTATGTGAAGTCTTGAGAATTGTAAACCAAGATGACTCGTTCATTTTCTTGATTTCTAAAGAAATACGTGATGATGATGATGATGATGATGTATGCTCACTATCGCTGTTACAAAAACAATAATAAAAATCAATAATTGGTAACGAAGACCATGAGTGAATAAGTAATTTTAGTTTGAAATTTTGGTAGAATGGGTTAAACACCGCATAACAAAAAATCTTTGCAATTAGCTGAGGAATTCAAGATCACTGTTAGTCAACACATTTCATATGTTCCTTTTATTGTTCCTGTAATTTGCAATTGATAAATCAATTCCCCTCGAGATTGGTGAACAGAATAAATTGCGAAGAGTGGTTTTCACG
Organism: Lactuca virosa; assembly: GCF_052849685.1. Lineage (NCBI taxonomy): Eukaryota > Viridiplantae > Streptophyta > Magnoliopsida > Asterales > Asteraceae > Lactuca > Lactuca virosa. The sequence continues at coordinate 52,659,395 of NC_136431.1, forward strand.
AAACAATTAAGAAAGAATACAACTATTTCATATCAATACTAAGCTTCAAACACTTTTTTCATTTGTTAGCCCATTAAGTACTACAATTAAGGGAACAATTGTGTGCCAACAGACTCTGAAACAGTTTTGGCACTGAAAGTGGAAGGAATATAATCAAAAACATAGAATGTATAATCATGTTCTCCTATTAAGACCAACATACAGATTTAATGCAGCAAACTAACATCAAATTTACTACATTTAAAAACTCACCAAGAATACCCAGAGCCAATCGAAAGAGCATTGACAGACAAATGTTTGGGATAGAGTTTTTATGGCAGTTATTGACATTTTGTCTGGAGAAAATCGGGAAATCCGAAGGGTTGATTCTTGGATGCAGCAAGTAGCCACTTCGTGCCAAACTAAGTAGGAAAGGTGTTGAATTTTGGAAGGTGACCCATGGCTTGCGTTATTTGTTCAGAAATATACGAAAACAAGGGATGAAAATCCACAACTGTTCCTTGGTTTCAACAAGATCGCTACATGAGATATGCTGTGGTATCCCACAAAGTATAACGAAATTACCCATCTTGTCTACTACGATAAATCTCCCAATTTAATATATAGTGTTTTAAAAGAAAGACCGGAAAATTTACATTAACTTTTTTTTTAATCATTTTGCAGATTATCAAACATAAATTAATTATTCCAATAAAATGATAAACTGTTATTCACTAAAATTATAATAAAAAATAAAAAACTTTATTTCAAGATATTCATATCTTTTGGGATCTTGGATAAGTAGCACAAAAAACACTAAGTTTACACCAAAATTCTAATTTGACACTGTGTTTTTTTCTCAAATTTGATACTGGGTTTTCCAATTTTTTATAATTCTGAACACTTGACCGGTCAACTCAGATACCTGCTGACGTGACATGATGACGTGTCAGTTTTGATGACGTGACATGACCATTAATCCCGGAAAAAACAGCCACCCAATTTGTGTGAACTATATTTTCTAAATACTTATGACGTGGTTATCTTGATGTATGAACTACTTGTTCCGCTAAATAGTAGAGTTGATTAACGAAACTGACGATAACAGATTTTTTGTAATGTATAGTTGAACAAGTTAACATAGAATACACATCAAAAATAAAAATAAAGAAAAGACTTATATTTATTCATTAACAAGTTTATATACATATTACCAAAAAATACTAATATTTTTTTTCAATATTTTCCTTGCATTTTTTCTTTGTTTGCAAAAGTTTCTTGTCTTGTTTGAAAGAGCTAATGATGTGGTGGGTTTGGAATAACTCTACATTTGCTTCGATTTTGTTTAGTCTGACACTTGATGGTGAGCGGTAAGGAACATTTTGAAAACAATATTGGCAAGTAAAATCCATATAGGTATATTAACATCCATTTTTGCAACACATGAAGCTCTTCTAACATGTTTTTACAAAACTCTCAAATAGAAATAGGTATATTGTAGAGTCAATAAATATTTGCATGAATCAAAATTTAGGTTCGACCAAGTAGATGTGTCTGATGAAGAAGAACCACTAGAAAGGAATATAGGAGAAGATGGACGGAAGGTAGTTTGTTGACATATTCGTTCGTTGGTAGTTATTATACAAGTTTTGAACGTACGCATCATCATGCATTGATCAAGATATAATTCACATGTAAGTTTGGTTAATCCATAATCTCCATATATATAAACAAAACAAAAGTACCACACAAACTCTTCGCATCAATTCATAGTTTACAATAACGATGTCATGTAATACGGTATAAATAGTTGCATGGGAAGTGAATGCTTGATAAATAACCTTTTAAATTACAAAAAGTATTCGTGATTTGCATTAATAGTTACATGCAGAATGAACGCTTAAGTAAATAATTTTACAACCAACGCGAACGATTAATGTGTACATGTTGCCTTTTAAAGCCCATGTAAATGTTGGTCGTTGTGAGGTAGTACTCACGAGGTCTTCACAAGGTTTTTCCTTTTCACTTTATAGTCTTGAAGAAGGAGGTTTATATCTTCTTTATCTTAATGGCTTCTTCATAATCTATATCAAGCTACGGAAGGAGCATGTGGTTGATAAAAAAAATGGTGAAATCCAAAGGTTTCTCTATGATGATGAAGCTTCATTATTTATTTCCTGGACTCCTTTAACCCATGCATTAGGTTTTATCGATGTCCTAATTCCACAAAGGATGTACAAGGTTTAAACTATGGCACGCCAAAAATATTTCCCTTCAACTAACATCTTATGTGGGTCTTTGGGTGGGTTAATGTGGACCGTTCAGATGGTGCAGTTAACCCTTTTTTCACATTGTGCATTTTTCTATTTGATTTGTTTGTGAAAATACATGTAATGTATATAACATGATAGTTGATTATTGTAATGTTTATCTAACTATTGTTCATTTTATAGCCAACAAAAAAAAATAGATAACAAACAATCCAAAACTCCAACCAATCAGATGGATTTTACATTATACTAGAGAACGAACTGTTACATAAAAAATGTTATATCGATAATCCAACAAACCAGGCAAATATGAAATAGAAAATGCAAACCAACAAAAGGTGGTAGCATTTAAGAAGCATGAAATACACAGGCCTCTCCAATACCTACTAGAGAACAAACTATTACATGTATTTTAATAATATTAACGCACAATATATCTTATAGTAAACACTAAGAAAGCATGAAATTTTTCTATGCGTTTTTGTCAATGTTAATGTGATCTCATCATATGAATAAATGCATGGTCATCGAAGACTATCTAGAATCTTTGGTGCAAGCCAACAATAGATGTTAGCTCATACTATGACAACATGTACATTAATTCTTGTAAGATGTTTGTGTTGGGTTTTATGCATGAACAAGAATATGTATAGAGTTATTAACTAAAATGACCATGAAATGCCAACATGTTGATATATTTTTAAACTACTTGTTTACTTTCTCCATTACAAAAATAAAAAACAAGATTAATATTGATTCAAATAAACGGGAGAGATTTAAACTATGTAAAAGCAAAGATAATTTTTACAAGTTACATGGAAATAGTCCATGATATATGATATGCATTGGTTTCTTCCACAAACATTTTTTAGGAAAGTATTAACTTCTTTAACTATATATGTTTTCTATTGCATTATTTGTTCTTCATCCACATCACGATGATCGTCTGCATTGCTTATCATGAGTAACGATTGAGCTTAATCGTGAGAAATTTGAGTATTTGATTGGACGTGAAGCAGTTTAGGAATAAATTCCGCCATATACTCCCTAATATTTGTTATGTATAAATCTTTAGAATTTTCTTGTACATATTTAAATTCCATAATTTTGTAAAATATTCTAAAAATATGCATATTTCGACGAGTAGTGGGTGCACTAGTCATTTTACATGATGTGATAAAACATGAATATATGTCTTATCCAAAAAAAAAAAATCATTTTCACCGGTGGTGACTCTTTTGCTAGTGGAGTTGGGAACGATCATTTAAGCATTCTCATTGGGTTCCTCGCTAGTGACACACCCCAACTCCCTTCAGATACAGATTTGTCATGGACTCTTGGTGAAATAGTGAAAAGAAATGTTGCTATTAGAATAATTGTATTAGATAATCACCAACTTATTATTTAAATATGTATTTTTATGTATCTTGTATTATCTCTCCTTTAATAAATGAGATTAGTTTGTATTTTGTTAATATAAATACACAGACCTCACACACGATTGAGGTGTGATTGAAATTATAAACATTTTACATGGTATCAGCCTAACAAACACTCCTCCCTCACAATAAGTCTCTTTTTTTTCTTACCCTAAACCCTCTGATTTCTTCCTGGTACCTCATCATCATGTCAACTTCTACATACTACACTTTCACTATGAATACTCTTCTTCATATGATTCCTTTTAAACTCTCTTCTACAATTACCTTCTGTAGAGGATTCAAATGATACCTTTGTTTTATTATCAGAATCTTTTAAGTCACATTGATGAAACTTCCATCGCTCCTCTTGCAACAATTGAATCAGATAATAAATCAGTCGTGAATCCTACGTTCTCTACATGGACTGATTTAGATCAGAAGATTGTCATTCTACTAAATTCCTCTCTCACTGAGAAGGCTGCTGCCGAGGTCCTTGGTCTCTCCACTTCTCACGCTATCTGGTCTGCCTTGGAGACTGCATACAATAACTCATCTGTTGAATGTATTCACTCTTTACGAGATTCTCTTCGTCAAATAACAAAAGCTATAATTTTTGTTTCTTATTATGCTCACAAATTCAAGACTTCTTGTGATAAACTTACTGATATTGGCCAACCTGTTGAGGAGATGGACAAAATTCATTGGTTTTTTATGGATTGGGAGCCTCATTTGAAACCTTATCCACAGTTATTCGAACATGTAAACCATCCCCACTTTTCAGAGATTTAGTTGCACAGGCTGAAGGCCATGAGTTATTCCTTAAAACTCTTCATGGTTACATTACTCCTCCCTATGCCTTCATGTATCAATAGAACAGGTCCAACAACTCTCATGGACGCCAACAACATTATTCTCGTGGTGGCTCTAATGGTAATGTTCTCATGGTGGTTCTAATGGTGGTCGTGGATGTAGAGGTCATCGTCCTCCCCACTGTCGATTATGCCAAACAAATGGGCATTATGCGTCCTCATGTCCAACCTCCATACTTATGCCACTAATGCACCTACTTCATACTCAAATCTAGCTGAAGCCTTTCATTCTCAGTGCCACGTCACACAAGGTCATCCTGTTTGGTATGTTGACTCTGGAGCAACTATACATATGACTTCTTCTCCAGATCATGTCTCTCAACCGGCTCCTTACTCAGGTAATATGCATGTTCTATTTGTCATACGGGAAATACTATGATTTCCAAAAATCTATCATTGCATGGTGTATTGGTCATCCCTAACTTAACCTAGAATCTTATATCTATTAGTAAACTCGCCAAGGATCACCGGTTGATGTTCTCTTTTCTCAACAATTTTTCAATATTCAAGACAGGGCAAGCAATCAGGTGATATCACAAGGAACATGTGAAAATGATTTATATGTGCTTCAAGATTACCCCACAGCTTTGGTTGCAGTTTATGGAGTCTCCAACAAAGCCTCATTCGAGTTTTGGCATAATCACTTAGGACATACTTCTTTTGATGTTATCTCTATTTTAAACAAATTGGGTGTTTTACATGTTACTTCCATTTTACCAAAACCTATTATTTGTGAACTTTGTTAGCTTTCTAAATGGAAACGATTACCATTTGAATTAAATCCAAAACGCTCCTTATATTCCTTAGATTTAATACATTATGACTTGTGGGGACCAGCTCCTGTTTCATCAGACAGATATCTCTATTATGTTATTTTTGTGGATGATCACTCAGGCTTCACTTGGTTTTACCCTTTAAAATCCAAGTGCGGTTTTTATGCAGTTTTAACAACATTTATTAAGCTTGTCCAAACTCAATTTTCCAGGACCATCAAACTTTTTCAAAGTGATTGGGGTACTGAATTTTTCAATAACATTGTTCGCAAAAGTTTTGAAGATAATGGCACTTTTCACTAAATATGTTGTCCTTACACCCCGCAACAAAATGGTCATGCTAAACGCAAACATAGACATATTGTTGAGACAGGCTTGGCAATGTTGTTTCATGATCGCGTACCCGCTTCTTATTAGGTTGATGCATTTGCTTCATCAACGTTTATTATAAGTCGCTTACCTACCAAGGTACTTGACAATCATTCTTTGTTTAAATTATTGTATTCACGTGTGCCTAACTAGGGGAATTTTTGCATCTTTGGATACCAAGTCTACCCTTATTTAAGAGATTATTCCGCTCATAAACTAACTTCGTGAAGTATTCCATGCACTTTCATTGGCTACAATTCTCAATACAAGGGCTATAAATGTATTGGTCCTATAACATCTCGAGTATATATTACACGTCATGTTAGGTTCAGTCAAACTTCATTCCCTTTCTCGGGAACTTCTAATCACACAGACTTTGCTAAACCGGACTTGTACTCCTTCCTTGATGATGGGTATGGTACCTCGCTGACTACTCCAAAGAATGGGTATGCTGCTTCTTTCTCTTCTTCCCGGCCCACAACACCCGTTTCGGATCCCTCCAAGGCTGATGTTATTCCGCCTTATCATCAATGTCAACCCGGCTCAAAGGGTATCTTTTTTTCTCCTTCATATGAGACTCCACAACAACCGTCTGATCCACCATCCATGCCACCACATCCAGTTGCTTCATTAGTTGATCCACGTGGGCCTAGATCGACGCATCCTATGACTACTCGATCAAAATCTGGGATTACTAAACCAAAACATCTTCCATATTTTGCTTCTCTTGCCCTGTATGCTCTACACGTTTCATTGTTTTCTTCTCTTGAGCCTAAAGGTTTCAAGACAGTCGCTAAAAATCCGAAATGGGTGCTTGAAATGCATGATGAAATGGACGATCTTAAACAGAATCACACGTGGAATTTAGTTCCTCGTTCAATGGCCTTTAACGTGGTTGGCTCCATATGGGTTTATCTGTAACGACCCAAAAACCAAGGGTAAAATTTTCATTTTTAGATGTAGCTAAAGCATCGATACCATTTGTTTCAAACATTTCAAATCATCATTAAATAAAATATTTATCAGAGTTTATCCCAAAATCATTCATTACGGAAATCATAGGTGTGTGCACTGCGATCAATCTGAGCCCTTCTTTTCCAAATCGATGATACCTGAAACCAATAAACAAAACTATAAGCACGAAGCTTAGTGAGTTCCCCAGAGCATACCCCACACAATCCAAATAACCACATAATCCAGATCAGTTATAACAGCTACATAAACCGTAATAATCGCATAAACATGCATATACACATATAAAGATGTCATGGAAACCCTCCAAGGTCTTATTCACATACTCATGCAAATCATATCAACTACACCAGCCATGCATATAAACATATAGGGAATCCCTAGAAACCCTCCAGGGTCTTACACCGGGTGTCATGGGAACCCCTACATGGTCCTAGCCCAATGCCTCAGTAACCCCCCGAGGTCTTTGACCTAGGATGCCAAGGAAACCCTCCAAGGTCTTACACCTAAGTGCATCGGGAACCCCCCGAGGTCTTGACCTAGGATGCCAAGGAAACCCTCCAAGGTCTTACACCTAAGTGCCCCGGAACCCCCCCCCCCCCCCCGAGGTCTTCCATGCAAGCATCACAAAGACCACTAGCATATCAGGTACCACAAAATCAATTAGCATACCACATAATCACTAGCATACTTCCTATCACATAACCAGCTAACATGCCACATAATACAACTTCAGCTAGTGTATTACATATCATAAAATGGGCCGGCCTTGGTGCCTTACACCCATTGGTATGGTGAGGAGACTCACCTGGCATTACTGAAGTCCCGCAGATAAAACTCCAGCTACTGGATGACAGATTCCCGATCTGTCAATATCAAAACATCACCCAATTAATAATTGGGTCCCAACACATAACCATAAGTTCTTGGAGTAACAGGCTACATTACCCCCATCTAGGCTTGATTCAAGCACAAGGCCCAATCCAAAGGCCCACAAGTCAAACTAGGAATCAAAGCCCAACATATGGCCCAATTTTCCAAATTGGGCCCAAACCTTTACATGTCTTATTCAAAGGCCCAACCAAAAATTCCAATCCATCATTTGGTATTTTTAATGGCCCAATATCTCATAATCACAAAGGCCCAAACTATGGTCCATCTATGGCCCAATTTTCTAAATTGGGCCCAAACCCTCATATGGGTCTTACCCTAAGCCCATCAACATATTCTAGTCCATAAGATTATTCTTGGATGTCCCATTAATAATCCAATTACCAAATCCCAATGGAAAGGCCCAACTCAAGGCCCAAGTGAAATTTCACATTAAATGATGATTAGGGTTAAGTGTCCCTTCTTAACCCATTAAGGACTTAATCTGATAAGTCCTGCATGGCCTTAGGTTAATGTGCAATGATTATTAATTAATATTTTAAGTTCATTAATTAATTCTGATGCGGTCCGATCAGTCCCAACTTAGGGTTTCATAGCATTAGGGTTTTCCAAACCCTAATTAGGGTTTCCAACCCATCTTAGCCCAAATAGGCCCAATCGCTAGGTCTTTTGGTCATTTAGGGTTCACTAGACCCATTAGGGTTTCACTAAGTCCATTAGTTACATGTTTGGGCTTTTAGGTCTAATAGGGCTTCATTGGGCCTATTAGGGTTTCAAGCACCCCAAACGATTCAAACTCAACAAGGCAAGCACACCGCCACCCGACACGGCGGCCGGTGGCGGCAGCCACCACCCTACGGTGGTGGTTTGGGTTTCTTTTCATTATACTTTAGGTAATTACACTTTACAATGCCTTAACCAAGAATAAACACACACACCAACTACATCAACACACACACATGGTGGCTTATGGTGGCAGCCACCACCTGGTATCAGAGCTAAGGCACGGGTCGATGTGTTCGACGGGGACGTCGAACCCTATAATGGGGGTGAAGGTAGGTTGCACCTGATCCCACATCGGCTTGGAAGGAGAACTAAATACTCCTTATAAGGGGTGTGGATACCTTCCTTGTTACAACGCGTTTTAATGTCGTGAGGGTAGCAGATCCCATAAGAACTCTGCAGTTAAGCGTGCTCGGGTGGGAGTAGTACCGGGATGGGTAACCACCTGGGATGTCCTCGTGCCGAGTGGCCCAAAGCGGACAATATTGTGATACGTGCCAGAAGGGGATGTTACATTATCGTACAAAATACAACTCTAATGATTTGATAGAACGATTTAAAGCACGTCTTGTGGCTCAAGTTTTCACTCAAATTCCCGGTCTTGTCTACTCTCATACCTTCAGTCCAGTTGTCAACCCATCAACTGTTTGCATTGTTTTGTCACTTGTTGTTTTACAGAACTGGCGTCTACATCAACTCGATGTCAAAGCCGTTTTTCTTCATATTTAATTAAATGAAATGGTTTTCATGGAGAAACCTCCTGGCTTTATTGATCCTAAATTCCCTAATGTAACGACCTAAAACAGTAGTAAAATTTTTCATTTTAAAAGCAATAGCTTCCAAATATCAAGATGTTCCAAAACATTCACCATATACAATCTCAAAAACCATCAGAGTAATAATATCCCAAATGTGTGGAAATCATGAAGGGAGGATGTTGTGTCATCATGTCAGGCCCTTCCCTTTAGTATCAGAAGTACATGAAACCATAAACATAAACTGTAAACAAAAGGCTTAGTAAGTTCCCCCAAAGTACCACATACCAGACATACAAGTGGACCCCGCCCTGGGGTATATTTCAACCTAATAGAAAAATATAGGCCCCACCCTGGGGCCTCGCACTGGGGTATATTTCAACCCAAATATGACATAGTGGGCCCCACCCTGGGTGTATTTCAACTCGAACATGCCATAATAGGCCCCGCCTAGGGTGTATTTCAACCCGACATACAATAGTGGGCCCCACCCTGGGGTGTATTTCAACTCGATCACAAAACACATATATCACATAACAACTAGCATTCTATACAAACAAATAATCGGCCGGCATTGGTGCCTTCGACCCATGGATACATTGAGGAGGCTCGCCTCACAGACAACCGAGTCAACTCAGCTGAGAACGCATAGCGTCCAGAATGGACGCATATCGTTCTGAGGCCTTTGTTTAGAATGCAAAACAGACCACAGACGCTTAGCGTTCCTGGAGGATGCATGGCGTTCTCCAACTACTTCCTTTTTCTTCTATTAAGAGCTTAATCCTTAAGCTCTTTCGTCCAAATTCCATATCTAGGCCTCAAATGATGTCCTTAACCTTAAACTTTCCAACTTTATGGTCTAGCATGGATATTAAGTGCCCAATAACAAAAACCCTAGCTTCTTAACTCATAAAGACAACCTAGATCATGCATGAATGAAAAATAACAATCAAGATTGCATTTTTACGCTTCTAAACACTCCAAAACATCTGAAAGGATAGCTTATATGAGTTAGAGTAACTCAAACTCATAAGACTAAGCTTATGGGACCAAAATGAACATAAAACCATGTCTAAATAAGATATAGATATAACTTCATCAAGTTCAAAGCTTTTTACCTCCAAGAGATGTCAAATGATGATGAGATTCTAGATTCAAAGTGCTTTAATCCTCTAATATGGTCTCTACTTCTTTCCTCCTCCTTCAAGATCTCTAAAACACACTTTAATGGCTCAAGAATGCTCAAGAATGGACTAGGGTTTGCTTGGGGACAAAAGTGGGTTGGAGGCTAATGAGAGAAAGAAGTCTTGGGGGTTAAGGATGAATAAATAGGATCGAAACCCTAAAAATTAGGGTTTTAAGTCTAGGCCGAGAACGCATAGCGTCCAGAACGGACACATAGCGTCCTTCAGAATACGCGTTTTCTACAAAATGCTACAATGGACCCATTTTTACAACATTTCCCATATCGGGGTGTAAATGGAATACCTGGAAATCAAGATGTTACAACTCTCCCCCACTTGAACTAGAATTCGCCATCGAAGTCCGATGTCGTGAATAAATTCGGGTAGTGCTCTCGCATCTCCACCTCGGGCTCCCACGTCCATTCGGAACCCCTCTAGTGTTGCCACTGGACCTTGACCAAAGACACTTCTTTGTTGCGCAGAGCCTTCCTCTTCCTATCCACGATCGCCACTGGTCTCTCCATATAACTCAGGTGATCATGAACTTGAATATCATCTAGATGGACAATCGCTGAATCATCGGGCACACACTTCTGAAGTTAAGAAACATAGATGGTGTTGTGGATTTGGCTGAGCTTCTCGGGCAATTCCAGCCGGTATGCAACCTTTCCCACATGGGCGGAAATCCTGAATGGACCAATAAATTTGGGGACCAGCTTGCCCCGCTTCCGAAATTAGATGATTCCTTTCCGATGTGACACCTTTAGAAGCACTAAGTCCCCCACTTGAAACTCGAGGTCCGAACGTCGCCGATCAACATAACTCTTCTACCGGCTTTGTGCGACTCGCAACATGTCGCGCACCTACTGAATCAACTCAGTAGTCTTGAGTACCACTTCGGTACTCCCCATGACCCGATACTCGACCTCCCCCCAACAAACTGATGTCCTGCACCTCCTCCCATTCAACATCTCAAACAGTGGTCGGTCAATACTAGCATGATAATTGTTTTTGTAGGAGAATTCGGCCAATGGAAGGTAAGTATCCCAACTCCCTCCAAAATCCAATACGCATGCCCGAAGCATTTCCTCGAGTGTCTGAATTGTCCGTTCACTCTTTCCATCATTCTAGGGGTGGTATGATGTGCTGAAGTGCAACTGAGTACCCAACTCCTCATGAAACTTCCTCCTTAACCTGGAGGTGAAACGAAGATCCCGGTCTGAAACCACTGAAACTGGCACCCCGTGCTGAACCACCACCTCCCGAATGTAGATGTCAACTAACTTCTCAGCAGATATACTCTCGGCAATCGGTATGAAATGTGCACTCTTGGTCAATCTATCAACAATGACCCACATATAATCAACTCCACATTCCGTACTTGGCAGCTTTGTGATGAAATTCATGGTAATCTCTTCCCATTTCTACATGGGAATGGGTAATGGTTGCATCTTTTCGTGGGGTATCTGATCTTCGGCCTTGACTTTCCTGCAAGTCAAGCACCGCTCAAAAATCATGTTATCTCCCTCTTCATATAGAGCCACCAATAACTCAACTTCAGATCTCGATACGTCTTCATGGCCCATGGATGAATCGAAAACTTTAACTTATGAACCTCTTCTAGAACTACCTGCCTCACCTCACACTGAGTCAACAACCCCCCGACTGTCTCTGACAAATAAAGGAATCTGCCCCCTGATTCTGTCAGCCTTCTAATTCTCCTTTTTTAATCCCTCCACCCGAGCCTTTTTTATCATATCCAACAAAGGCGAAGTAATAACCATCCTTAAGAAAATATCCCTGATAGGAGCACTTATAGCCTTACAGCTCAAAGCATCGACCACTACATTATCCTTCCCAGGGTGGTACATAATCTCGCAATAATAATTCTTTACCACATCCAACCTTCTCTGATGTCGCATGTTTAAATTTGGTTGATCCATCAAGTACCTCAAACTCTTGTGGTCGGTGTAGATAGTACACCTAACCCCTATATAGATAGTGCCTTCAAATCTTGAGGGAAAAAACCACAGCCCCCAACTCCAAATCATACGTAGGATAATTAGCTTCATGAGGCTTCAGCTGCCTTGAAGCCTAAGAAATCACATGACCCCTCTGCATGAGGACAGCTCCCAAACCCAAAATTGAGGCATTAAAATAAACCAAAAAATCATCCATGCCCTCGGGAAGCATGGGAATCAGGGCATCGCATAATCTCTGCCTTAGAGTCTCAAAAGCCAATTGTTGATCAGGCTCCCATCAAAAAGTAACATTCTTTTTCGTCAAGCGGGTGAAAGGCATTGCAATCTTGGAGAAATCCTGGATAAATTTCAGATGATACCTCACGAGCCCCAAGAAGCTCTGAATCTCAAATGGGGTCCTCAAGACCTCCCATCGCATCACGACCTCGATCTTGGCCGGGTCGACCAATATACCCCTTTGATTGATGATGTGCCCCAATACCTGCACCTCACACAACCAAAAATCACATTTGGAGAATTTGGTATACATCCTCTCCCTCCTTAGAGTTTCCAACACCTCTCTCAAGTGCTCCTCGTGTTGCTCCTTAGTCTTGGAGCAGACCAGAATATCATCGATGAATACTATCATTGACCGATCCAGCATCGGCCTGGAAACTTGATTCATGAGATCCATGAACGCTGCCAGTGCATTGGTGAGCCCGAATGGCATCACCACGAACTCGTAATGACCATAACGTGTCCTGAAAGCTGTCTTATGTACATCATCATCATGGACCCTCATCTGATGGTACCCTAATCACAACTCAATCTTGGAAAACCAAGATGCACCCTGAATCTTGTCAAATAAGTCATCGATCCTCGAGAGTGGGTAACGGTTCTTCATTGTTAGCTTATTCAACTCCCAGTAGTCAATGCACATCCTGTGTGAGCCGTCCTTCTTTTTCACAAACACGATCGGTGCTCCCAAAGGTGAGCTACTCGACGGAAAAAATCCCTTGTCTAGCAGCTCCTGAAGCTGTGTAGACAACTCTTGCATCTCTGATGGTGCCAAACGATACGGTGCCTTGGCTATAGGAACCGCTCCAAGAATCAAATCAATCTGAAACTCGACTTGCCTCTCGGGATGCACTCCTGGTAAATCCTCAGGAAACACATCGGAAAAATCTCGAACAATAGGCACCTCACTCAACTCCATCGATCTCTCAACTCGAGTATCTGGTACATAAGCCAAGAATCCATAACAACTTTGCTGAAGATATCTCCTGGCCCTCGCAGCTGAATAGAGACTTGGCCCATGCGCACCACTCTCACCCGGAATAACTAGTTCTCCCCCATTTGGGGTTTGAACTCTCACTAGCTGGCGCTCACAGTCAATCATGGCCCCATTAGGGCCCAACCAATCCATCCTGATAATAACCTTCGATCCTCGCAGAGGAATCGACACCAAATCAATAGAGTATATCTCACTAAACAGATTCAGGACACACCCATGATGAACCCGTGAAGCACTCACAGAAAGAACATCTGCAATCTCAAACTCCAATGGGTAAATCCAAAATCCCAGGAGCGTCACGAAACTTCTTCCTAAGCGCAAAACATACAAAAGATCGGGTAGCACTTGAATCAATAAGAACAGAAGCGGTCATACCATTGACCAAAAAGGTCCTTATACGAGATCAAATATAATCATAAGCATAAAAAAGGAAAGAAATAAAATATATGAATAAGTCACGTACCAGTAACCACATCCGGTGCTTCACGGGCCTCATCGGTGGTCAGCTGAAATGTCATGCTCTTCACCACAGGTGCTTCCGCCTTGCCCTGGAGGCCATTAGTAATCCTCAAGGTGGATGGTGCAGGCACTGTCACTACCCCTCCTTCTAATCTCGTACAATCGGCCTTTTTATGGCCGGTCTGATTTCAATGAAATCAAATCAAAGGACTTTGGGGGCAGTCCCTACTCATATGACCCGACTGACCACAGTTGAAACATCCTGAACCCGCCGCTCGACATGCCCCACTATGCGAATTTTCGCACTTGCCGCAACAGACTCGACCATGTTGGCCTCTGGTGTGTGAATCAAAAGTCTTGGGCCTCTTAGCCTATCCCACTGTTGTTTACACCTGCTCCGGCTTGCGCTTCGTCCGAAGCTCCAGCTCAATCTCCCACTCACGGTCCTTCTCAATCATATCATTAAGAGTCTTGCACCCCGAAAAGCTCACAAACTCCCTGATATCATCCCTCAACATGTCGTGGTATCTCGTCTTTTTCATCTCCTCATCCGTAGCGTACTGCGGAACCAACACAGCCCTCTCACGGAACTTGGCGGTAATCTCCGCCACAGTCTCAGTAGTCTGGCGGAGGTCCTGGAACTCCCTCGCCAGCTGTTGCACCTCAATCGTTGGTGCAAACTCCCTCTGGAACCTTGAAACAAACTCCTCCCAAGTCATGACTGCCACAGCTGCTTACCCTAAAACTTAGCCAACCTCATCCCACCAGTCGTAAGCTTGGTCCCTTAGCAGGCAGGATGAAAATCTCACCTTTTCCCCCTCAGGGCAAAAACTCATCTGTTGAGCATTCTCCATTTCAGCGATCCAACGTCGTCTAGTGATTGGATCCTTAGCCCCAAAGAACTATGGAGCTCCACACGCCTTGAACTCCAGAAACGAGGGAGTCCGTGCTCCAATATGACCTACAGCAATCTCGACTCAAAAGGACATGAGCCGCTCATCCATAAGCTCCATAATCCCCTCCTTGATGGTACAAAACATCACAAGAGTAGCATCCAAGATACTGTGAGTAACCTCGGCCGCAATGTACTTGCGTAACCTCCCATCAATTGGTTATGTTCCTGAGCCAAAACGTGAACTAGAACCTCCTCTTCGAGTGATCATTATCGTACTCAAACTGAAATACAAACATATAAACAATGAGCATAAACTCAAGGGAACTCGCAACATACAGGTACCCTTAGAGTCCGTAGGTCTATTCTTGTCTCCGGTACAGATCATGTGCTTCCAGTAGTACGGGCCCAATACTACCTTTCACACCTATCTATACCATCCTCAAGAGTCGTCCTGATTCCTCTAAGTCACCACATTAGAACCATATACCAATCCTATGCTAAACAACATACATATCTTAGATCTTCCTAGGAATCCTCAATTCCCACCCCTCACAATACCGAGAGCCTTAATCAACACTGTTGACTGCCTTATGCATGCAAGTTATACATAAAATGAAATCATATAGACTGTTAAATGATGATTCTACCCTAAGTCCACAACCGAACAAGGAACATGAAATGAGGCTAAATCGATCATTCTAGGGTTATATTATCCTAATCGTATACAACTTTAAAAGCATACACTTAGCAATTAACTGAGCCAATATCCATTCCAAGTAAAACATGACATCCAGGCCTCCTAGGCTATAAGGCATAACACAAATCGGGTAATTCTATCATATGATTCCTGAAAGTATCCTTAGCCCTAATCTAGCATGCAATTCACATATCAAGCATACTGATCATAATACATAGGTATGTGTAATTTGGGAACCACTTACTTGAGCTTAGCTGATCGCACGCATCGCACTCCTTTCCTCTTAGTAAAATCTTTTTAGAAATGCAATTTATTTTTCTTTTCAAAAAGATTATAATTTCCTCGGTTTGAGTTCTTACACCACCGAAAGTGTGTCCGAATCCCTCAAACCATGGCTCTGATACCAACTTGTAACTTCCAAAAACAGTAGTAAAATTTTCATTTTAAAAGTAATAGTTTCTAAATATCAAGATGTTCCAAAACATTCACTATATACAATCTCAAAAACCATCAGAGTAATAATATCCAAAAAGTGCGGAAAGGAGGGGAGGATGATGTGTCATCACGTCGGGCCCGTACCTTTAGTACCGGAAGTACCTGAAACCATAAAAATAAACTATAAGCAAAAGAGTGAGTGAGTTCCCCCAAAGTACCCCATACCAAACATACAACTGGGCCCCGCTATGGGGTATATTTCAACCAGAACATGCCATAGTGGGCCCTAACTTGGGGTGTATTTCAACCCGAACATGCTATAGTGGGCCCCTCCCTGGGGTGTATTTCAACCCAACATACAATAGTGGGCCCCGCCCTGAGGTGTATTTCAACCCAATCACAAAACACATATATCACATAACAGCTAGCATTCTATACAAATGAATAATTGACTGACATTGGTTCATTCGACCCATGCATACAGTAAGAAGACTCGCTTCACGGACATACGAAAAAGCTGAAACAACACGATACTCCGGTAACCAACTGTACCGGTCACATTTACAAATAACAGTGACCAAAACTCAGACTATAGCTCAAAATACCCAAAATAGCCTTAGGTCAAACTTGGTCAAAATCTGGTCCAAGTCAAAAGGTCAAAAAGTCAAATGAGTCAACTCAGTTGAGAACACATAGCGTCCAGAACGGGCGCATAGCGTTCTCATGCTTTTGTTCAGAACGCGAAACAGACCACGGACGCTTAGCGTTCCTGGGGACGCATAGCGTTCTCCAACTGCTTCCTTTTTCTTCTATTAAGAGCTTAATCCTTAAGCTCTTTCATCCAAATTCCAGATCTATGCCTCAAATGATGTCCTTAACCATAAAGTTTCCAACTTATATGGTCTAGCATGGATATTAAGTACCCAATAATAAAAACCCTAACTTTTTAACTCATAAAGACAACCTAGATCATGCATGGAGGGAAACTAACAATCAAGATTGCATTTTATGCTTTTAAACGCTCCAAAACATCTGAAAGGATAGCTTATATGAATTAGAGTAACCCATACTCATAATACTAAGCTTATGGGACCAAAATGAACATAAAACCATGTCTAAAAAAGATCTAGGTATAACTTCATCAAGTTCAAATCTTTTTACCTTCAAAAGATGCCAAATGATGATGAGATTCTGGATCCAATGTGCTTCACTCCTCTAAGATGGTCTCCTCTTCTTTCCTCCTCCTTAAAGATCACTAAAAACACACTTTAATGGCTCAAGAATGCTCAAGAATGAAATAGAGTTTGCTTGGGGACGAAAGTGGGTTGAAGGCTAATGAGAAAAAAAAGTCTTGGGGGTTAAGGATGAATAAATAGGGTCCAAACCCTAAAAATTAGGGTTTTGAGTCCAGGACGAAAATGCATAGTGTCCAGAACGGACGCATAATGTCCTTCAGAATACGCATTTTCTCCAAAACACTACAAGGGAACCATTTTGCCAACATTTCCCATATCAAGGGTATAAATGGAATACCTGGAAATAAATATGTTACAACTAATCATGTTTGCAAGTTGTCCAAAGCTCTATATGGACTAAAACAAGCCCCACGAGCTTGGTTTCATCGTCTAAGCCCATTTTTGCTTGAAAACGGATTCAGTTGCAGTCGTGCAGGCACCTCCTTATTCATCTATGCCAAACACTCCTATGTTATTTACTTGCTGGTCTACGTAGATGATCTCATTCTCACTGGTAATCAAGAATCGCTAATCACTTCTTTTACTACTCACTTAAATCAAGAATTTTCTATCAAAGATCTTAGTGATCTTAATTACTTTCTTGGCTTGGAGGTCACCTATACCGATGATGGTTTGTTTTTATGTCAGTCCAAATATGTTAAGGATGTCCTTACTCGAGCTGATTTACTTGATTCCAAACCACTTCCCACACCGCTAGCTACTCATGATACATTTACTTCAAACGGACCATTGTTTTCTGATCCTACTCTCTACCGTTCATTAGTTGGAGCTTTACAGTATTTTACTATTACTCGATCTGGTTTGTCGTATGCTATTAATCAAGCAAGTCAATATCTTCATGCTCCTACTCATGCTCACTTTCAATCAGTAAAACGAATCTTGCAGTATGTCAAGGGCACTATTTTATTTTGTCTTATTTTTCGCCGTCCACATACTAATAACATCTTGGGCTACTATGATGCTGATTGGGCTTGTTGCCTTGAAACACGTCGATCCACGTATGGCTACTCCATATTTCTCGGTGGCAACTTGGTTTCTTGGAGTGCAAAGAAACAACCCACTGTCTCAAGATCTAACTGTGAATCGGAGTATCATGTTATAGCTAACACTGCAACTGGCATAGTTTGGATCACTCACCTTTTACGAGAGTTGCATGCCTTACCTCCGGATCGACCAACTTTGTTATGTGACAACAAAAGTGCTCTCTTCATTACTCAAAATCCAGTCTCCCCCATAAACGAGCCAAACATATCTAGACTATCACTTCGTTCGAGAACTAGTTGCTTCCGATAAACTCTACACGAAGTTCATTTCCACCAAGCTTCAGGTGGCAAATATTTCACCAAAAGTCTTCCGCGTGCCCAGTTTGAACAATTTCGCGCTATGCTACGACTTGGTCCACCACCCATTCGCTTGAGGGGGGGGGGGGGGGTATTAGATAATCACCAACGTATTATTTAAATATGCATTTGTATGTATCTTGTATTATCTCTCCTTTAATACAGGAGATTAGTTTGTATTTTGTTAATATAAATACACCGACCTCACACACGATTGAGATGTGATTGAAATTATAAACACTTTACATATTGTTACCCACTTTACCAACTGAGACACTCAGAGGTTGTGGCAGTGGGTGGTTTGCAGTAGGAGGTGGTGATGTTGGTTTACAGTAGGACTAGGATGAAGTGATCTATGCGATAGGTGAGTGAAAGAGAGGAAGGCAAAGTGAGTGCTTATTTTTGTCGTTAACTGAAGAAGGAAGGGTGGGATGTGGTGGGGTGGGGTGGGGTGAGGGTGGGTCCTTTCTATTTAATTAAAACAAATATTTAAAAATATGCTAAGAAATTGTGAAAAATAAATCAAATTATAGTCTTTTCAAATTTGATAACCATTTTCATAATAAAACTATGCAAAAGAAAAACTATATCCACAACTTTTCAAAGATTGGAGTTTGGACCTATCCAAAGAAAATGACAAAACACATTTACTATTTTTGCAAGTTTGTCTTCAAAATTCTACAAAAGGCCAAATCTCTTAACTTATAAAACATTTGAAACAAAATATTTTTTCAAAATATTTGACTTTATTATTTTTTATTCTTCTCGTAAATAAGTTCTTGAAAATTTCTAAATAATTAAGTTTTTAGGTTAATCATTTAAAAAATCAAGAGTATTAATTCGTAATCTTGAAAAACTAATTTGCTTATCTATATTCAATAATATCATAAGTGCTTGTTAAAAGTCAAAAAAAACTATCAAAATTATATTTTATGTTAGATAAGTACAGTATTACTTAAAAACTATATATTTATGAAACAAACAAAGCAAGCTTTTCGCGTTATTCTAAATATTGTCTTCGTAGATAAACACAAAGATTTTCAATCTCAGGTTTAAAAACTCTAGACTAACGGCAAAACCACGTGCTTCGTTTTTTTTCAAATAACAATATCATTAAAGGATTAAACTGTTACTAAGAAATTTGTTGAGTCAGGGAAAAATATAGAAACAACTAATAATTAACATATTGCTAGTGGAATAATTCATTTAGGCTGCGTTTGGCGCGTCACAACTATCTAAAAAGCTAGCTTATTTTTCGAGATTTTTTAGGTTGTCGTGTTTGGTAAGCCAAAAAACTAGCTTTCAAAAAGTTAGCTTATAAGCTTTTAAAAAGTTACTTGGAGTAGTTTTTTAAGAGCTTTTTTACAAACTTCTCAAATATACCCTTAATTAATTATAGAAAACTTATTTTGTAAAATGTCATTTTTATGTAATTTTATACCTTTCAGCTAGCTTATCAGCTAGTTTTTACCAAACACTCTTTTTTTATCGACTAGTTTATCAGTTAGCAGCTAGCTTTTTTAACCATCAGCTAGTTTTTCAGCTATCAACTAGTTTTTCAGCGAGAAATCTGCGGAAAAGTCCCAAACTTTTGCCCCAGTTTATGACTTAGTCATAAATTAATTTTCATTTATGAAAAATGACATGTTACCGGTTATTACTCTCATTTTAGCCCCTCGAACCGGTAACCCTTCTATTAGCCGGTTACCCCAGCTGACTCGTCCTTATCACCCTCCATTAACCACCCTGTCATCCACTCCTCTATAAAAACCCTTTCTTACCATCCATCAAAGCAAAACCCTACCTCAGAAGAATCAAAGGTAAGAAAATCCACGTGGTCCTCCAATATCTTGTTTCCCTTATAATATTCTGATTAATTTTTGTTTTGTAGTGATAATGGAGACAGTATATGACTTGGATACCATTGACGTGGAATTGGATGAGTTTTTCAAACAGAAACAAAGAGGTCGATGTAAAGATGAGTTCCTAAACACTCTCACAGACGAAGCGCTTGACGAATGCACCATACCTAGATAAACCTAAATGATTTTGAAGGAATCTCGGAAGATGAAGCACCACAGGAGAAGCTGAGTGATAGTGAGGGTGACGATGAAGACAAATTGCAGTTTCAGTACTCAATCCATGATCCGAAGGTGAAATGGAACAATATGAAGCTAGTTCGTGGGGAGAGGTATGAATCACCACACCAACTAAAGCTTTGTTTGACAAATTACTCTATAAGTAGGGGTTATCCAATTAGGTTCAAGAAATGTGATAGTGTAAGGTTTGTGGTTGTATGTGCAAGTGACCCTGAGAAATTTCAATGTCCCTTTGTGGTAAGGGCCTCATGGATGAGCACTGAAAGATCATTCCAAATCAAAAAATTGGTTGAGCAACATACTTGTGTTAGGAATTTCCGTAGTGCTAATCTTATGGATCCCACATGGATAGCTAGGCAGTTTCTGAAGGAGATGGTTAGGAAACCAAATCTGAAATGTAAGGAAATGCAAGCTATTATTCAAATCAGGTTCCATTGCAAGGTTTCATGGTCAAAATGTTATAGAGCAAAGTGTAGTGTAATTTCTTTAATAGATCGAAAGTTGAGTGATCACTATGAAAAAGTATGGGATTATATACATGAGTTGATGAGGTCCAATCCAGTGAGTACAATTCAAATATATGTCACTATAAACCCCGATAACACTACTACTTTTCCATAGAATGTATACATGTTTTAAGGCTATCAAAGAAGGATGGAAAGTTAGTTGTTGAAGAGTTATTGGGCTTTATGGGAGTTTTCTGAAGTGACAATGTAAAGGTGAGTTGCTAACTATCATAGAGAGGGATGTAAATAACCATGTGTATCCCATTGCTTGGGCAGTAGTTGAAATTGAGAACAAGCCCAACTGAAAGTGGTTCTTGGAACTATTACATGATGACGTGGAATTACAAGGAGGCTTGGATTTGTGTGTTATTTCTGATTAACACTTTGGCTAATTTTGGTATGTTTTGTTGATGTATAAGTTACATCCATTTTGGTCATTATGTTATGTTGAAAAACATCCTTCATTTTCTCACATCATACACTTACAATTGTACATTACTCAAACACTAGGTATCCATAAAACCATTTTTCATTCAACAACATACAACTTACATCCAATTTTCATTTAAGTAATCAAGATTACATACATTGCCAAAAGTTTTACAACAACTTAAAATTACTTCAACACAATCCACACAATCACCAACAAACACAAAAAACCCCAATCTTCTATTTTTCACCTTCACCTTGTACATGAACCTCTTGAATGCCATTATTGTGAAAATCCACATCTTCTTCCACGAAATCATTGTGTACTTGAATGCCATTGTTGTGAAAATCCATCAACATGTTTTTGCACCAATTGTTTGGTAATGGGGGATCGACCCAAGCAAAATACTTGCAGTCTTTTTCCTCATCCTGATATATAGGAAATAAAACCTAATTGGAAGAGATTTGAGATGTAATTAAAGAGGATTAAGGGATACTTACCCGGAAATTAGGGCAGCCGATGAACCTCCTACCAGGGTTTGTGTAACATCCGGATTCCCAGGTATGTTATTTTACGAATTTATTTTTGAGGTTCATTGACCTACTCGACGAGTTGGTGCTATAACTCGCTGAGTAGAGACGGGATGGCCACGTGGGTTTAATGATCTACTCGACGAGTCCAGGAGTAGACTCGCCGAGTAGGCACTGGGAGTGAAAACCCTAAATCCCCGGGTTTGAGACCTATTTAAAGGCACTTATAGCCTCCTTTTCGGCCACCTTCTCCAGAGAGAAAGCCTAACCTGCCCTATTCGTGCATAGAGTTAGAGAGAGGCCATCTTGAGCATTCTTGAGATTTTTGGAGGAAAGATTGGAAGAGTTGGTGAATCTAATCAAGAGGAGGTTGTGGATCTTGCATTCTTCTTTTCATTTGCTGCTATTCAGAGGTATAAAGCTTTCATCTTGACCTCTTGTTTGTTAGATCCCATTTTTGGGAGCTTTTAGGGCTTTCTTCCAATCATCTTGTGTCCTTGAGTAATGTGAGCATGGTTTGAGGTTAGGACCTCAAATCTGGACTATAGGAGGCCTTGAGAGCCCAAAGAGTCAAGCTTTATTGAGCTAAAGGCAAGCTCATGTGCTTTCAACCTTCTTTGGAGCTTGTAATGGCATATTAGAGCAAATATGACATGCATGAACGTAAAGATCGAAGCTTTACGTGACATTTGAGCCTAGGGGGCCTAGATCTAGAGTTTGGAGTGATAGATCTGCCCTAAAACGTCTGAATGGGAATACAGACTGGATGAACTCGCCGAGTCCATGAACGGACTCGACGAGTCGCTTGGGGTTTGTCCCGATAAGTCTGAGCACGTTGTGCCTCGACGAGTTGGCGGGCCTACTCGACGTGTAGAGTTGGTCTTCATAAGGTCCCTGAGGGAACAAGGGAACTCGACGAGTCTTCCCGGTGCACTCGACGAGTTGAGTCAACACGGACTGTTGACTCAAGTCTGACTTCTGTTGACTTTTGGAGCTTTGATCAAATATGAGCAATGGGGACCATGGAGGGGTAGAAGGGTCTTTTGCCCTTACCAAGAGTTAAAGGGGGGTTAGAATGAGTTTATTAGAATTATGGTCTAATTAGAAATAATCATCGCATGTATTAAGTGGAGGCTAGATCGGTGGTTCGTGTACGAGGTGTATTAGCTTGCTCACTTCAAGGTGAGTCTTCTCACTATACATGCCTAGAGTGGTAACCAGAGTTGTGTGATAGAGTATCTTATATGTTATTTGTGCACTGTGATATACTGCATTATTTCTATGTGATTATTGCCATGTATTATTCAGAGTTTACAGAGTTAGGACCAGAGGGTCCACAGAGTTAGGACCAGAGGGTCCACAGAGTTAGGACCGGAGGGTCCATCAGATTTGTGGGACTGGAGGGTCCCACTGAGACACATTGACCAGAGGGTCTTACAGAGTTATAGCCTCGAGTGGCTAATATGTTGTATGTAGTATTTTGGGAAACTCACTAAGCTTCGTGCTTACCGTGTTATGTGTTATGTGTTTCAGGTACCTCAGAGGATCGCGGGAAGGCACCGGCATGATTGTACACATCTGTTCGAGATTTTATTGAGGATTCTGGGATTTGACTTTTGTCATGGATTTATGTTGACTTGAGACACTTATGATTTTTATGATATATAATATATGAGTTTTAAGTGGTTTAAAAATGAAAAATTGGTTTGAAAATTTACGTCGTTACAGTTTGTTGGCCTCCATGATGTCCACTTACCAACAGGGTCTTCACAAAAGCATGTTGCCCTTAATGCTTGCCTTCGTGATCGGATATTGCTCGTGCTTCCCACTGATCTTGAAAATGCCATTTTTGGTAGAGTTGTGCTCCGATAGAGGGTAAGAAAGAGTTTTTACGGAGGAGTTGGTGACAGAGAGGTTAATGGAGTGTAATAAGGACGAGTCAGCTGGGGTAACCGGCTAATAGAAGGGTTACCGGTTCGAAGGGCTAAACTAGGTGTAATATTCGGTAACCTGTCATTTTTCATAAATGAAAATTAATTTAGGACTAAATCATAAACTAGGGAAAAAGTTTGGGACTTTTCTGCAAATTTTCCTTTTTTCAGCTACCAGCTAGCTTTTCAGCTAGTGCGTCAAACGCAGCCTTAGACCTAGTGAGTCCGAACCATTTGTTTTTCTATTTTTATTTTATAATGCTTGGTGGAGTAGGGGGGCAAAGAGCTCAACGCCATGATGGCATACTCGACAAACATCACCCCACCATGGTGGCATACCGAAGAAAGAGAAGCCCCACGATAATGGGTTGCCGAGGAAAGAATGTGCATGTATTTTTCCATCTACATTTGACAATTTTAATGCCATTTTTGACTTATATATTTAAATGACATGTTAAGCTTGTATTGTTGTAAAATTTAACAAAAAGTTAAAGTAACATGGTGGCAACCATGTCATCGTTCCATTCGTTTAAAAAAATTCAAAATTATTTCCAAAAATTGGCTAGCCATTTTTGTGCTTTGTTGTCCTTCGTGTTGCAAATCATATATTTACATCCACCAAATAATTTACAATATGCAATACATACATTGTTGTTGATACTTTTAGGGAAAATATTCAAAATGGTATATTGTTTTCATTTTATATACATTTCATCATTAATATTTTTCTTTATGCAAAATACACGAGTTAACTTGTTTGTTTTATCTACATTACATCCTTATGACTAGTTGTAGGGTTTTGGCGTAACATTGACTTCGTTTTATACACATTTAGTCACTAATACTATTTTAGCAAAATGCATTAGTTAACTTGTTGGTTTTGTCCATATTATGACCAAAAGATAGATTTTCCGATGATTTTGGGATCTCCGGCAAACCTGTTGTCATCTTTTAAGGCGATTTTATTTTTTTGGCCAATCGACGATTATGTTTTTTCTGGCCAAAATTTGTTGATTCTGTTTTTTCTAGCCAAAATTTGTTGATTCTGTTTTTTATGGCAATTCATCAATGATCTGTTTTTCGGGCCAATCTCTGACGGCGACGGTATGCACTTTCTGCTGTTTTGGTGGTGCGACACCGGATGCGAACCTCCGGAAAGTGGACAAAGGCTATGGGTATACTCAGGGAGTTTGAGGACAAGTGTAAGACTCCGATTGCGAAGCTCTGGCAGGTTGCTAACGCCATGACTGGCGAGATGTACTTCAGAGCTTTGCCGGAAGAACAGAAACACCGGAAAAATACAAATTGAGGAAGAAAGAGAAACCCAGAAACACAATCACAAGATTGACCAGAAAGAATCGTCGGAGATTGGCCTAAAAACAAAGTTACTAAAGATTGTCCGAAAAACAAAATCGTCGGAGATTGACCGTAAAAGCATAATCTTCGGAGATTGGTTGGCAAAATATAATTGTTGGAGATTGGTAGGAAAAAAAATCAATCGCCAAAGAAGATGATCGGAGGTTCTTCGAAGATGCCAATATCGCCGGAAAATCCATCTTTTGGCGGTAACGTGGACAAAACCAAAGAGTTAACCACTGTATTTTGCAAATATATATATATATATATATATATATATATATATATAATAAATATATCGCATTAGTCACTAAATGAGTACAAAACAAAAACAATGTTACGCCAGAAACTAACAACATGTCATGAAAACCTAATACGGACAAAACCATCGATTAACCAATATATTTCATAAAAAAATATATATATATTAACAATAAAACAATCTTACCCTTTGTTATCTATTAACGTTCTAACTTTTTTTTTACAATAGTTATCTTTTTAACAAAACATGTATGAATGAACACTCTTCATTACAAATATAATCAAACCCCCTAAGTATATTACTTTATATAAGTCCACACAAACAACTATTAATGAGATATGAGACTTCAAACAACTAGGTTAACATGACTGCCAAGCATATATAATCAGGATCTCTTCATCATCAGAACCGGCTAATAAGACTATTACATGTCATAATGTTAAAATCAAGACAAAAAGTGTGATAACACGTTGTAGTGCTAGAAATTAAAATTAGGTAAACTATATTGGAAACTTTGATAGTATAGTATATCAAACTTTTATTTTAAGATATATTTTAATAGAATAATTGAATAAGATAAAATGTATTAACATTAAAAGATATTTTTTAATGAAATTGTTTTTTTAAACCGGAAAATAAATAGGGTAAATAACACAAAAGACACTACGTTTACACGAAAATTCTAATTTGACACTTTGCTATTTTTTGTCTCAAATTTGACATTGTGTTTTCTAATTTGTTACAATTCTGACCACTTGACCGGTCAACCCAGTTACTTGCTGACGTGGCATGATGACGTGTCAGTTGTGATGACGTGGCATGCTGACATGACATGCTGACGTGTCAAAATTGAATTTTTTTTCCACAAAAGACATTAAGTTTCTAATTTTTTTCGATTTTGACACTATGTTTTTTTTTTCAATTTTGACACTTTATTTTTTTGTTCCAAATCGAACATTATTTTTTTTCAATTTTGTTTAATGCTTACCATTTTCCATTTCAAACCGTATAAATATTTTTTTATTACATTTTAAACCTTATAAAAACATTTTTTTCATTTAAAAACCATATGTTTATATAAATACAAAGTTTTTTTTACATTCAAAGCATATGTTTTATAAATATTTTTAGTTATATAATGCGAGCCGAACTAACCATAAACTTCAAATAAGAATAACAAATTTTTATCAATTATCACTTATGAAATATTATTTATTTTATTTTTTGTCGTAGATTTTAGACATATTTTTATTTATGATTAAATAATTATAAGGTTTCAAATAGAAATGATCGGTATTGAACAAAATTGGAAAAATGATTTTCGATTTGGTACAAAAAAATAGAGTGTCAAAATTGAAAAAAATAAATAAACTTGATGTCAAAATCGAAAAAAAAATAAAAACGTAGTGTCTTTTGTGGAAAAAACAATTCAATTTTGATGCGTCAGCATGTCATGTCAGCATCCTACGTCATCATGCCACGTCAGCAAGTAACCAGGTTGATCGGTCAAGTGGTCAGAATTGTAACAAATTGGAAAACACAGTATCAAATTTGAGAAAAAAATAACACAATGTCAAATTAGAATTTTCGTGAAAACGTAGTGTCTTTTGTGCCATTTACCCAAATAAATATATAAAAATAAGAGGTTACAAGCCTTGCAAGAAGCTAGAACTGAGCAAAACAAGGAACAACACAAATTACAAATAATTAAAAGGAAATTATTTATAAATAAATTTTATCTAAAAGGAATAATACAAAATGATAATTAAAATAAACAAAATGGTGGATTTAAAGTTTCAAAGTTAATTACTATAAAAACAACTAAAGTGAGTTTCAAATTATTGATTAGATAAAAGTTAAAGTTAAAATATTAAAGGCTTGGAATTAAAGAATAAAATTTGAATAAATTCATTTAATTATGATATTGGTTTGTTTAAAGAAAGTTTTATTATTTAAGGTTAAATTAAATTTAAGAAACTCTAAATGATAATATCATTTTAGAGTTAAATCACGAATTAAATATTAAAGGGTTATATCTGTCACGTTTGAAAATTTTGGCATAACTTGGATATAACTTAGTAAATTATCTTTTGGGGTTCTAAATTGTTAATATACTAACACTTTATGGCGTGAGTTACAGTTCCTATGTTAGAAAGGTCAGTGAATGTCATTTTGGGAGCAAAGTCACATACTAAGAACTTAAAGGACGAAACTCAAGTATGAAAAAAATAAAATCTAAGATCTCCAACTCCTTTTGAGAGAGAGGTGTTTTGTAAAATTAGAAGCTAATTTGAGTGTTTCTAAGTTAATTCTTAAAGATGAAGCTTGTAAGGTAGCCACTCTTCCTCTCCCAAATTTTTGGCTTCAAGTGCTTCCTAAACATGTTAATTATATGATTGAAATTAATGATTATAAGTTTATGACACCAATTTAATTATGTAAGTTCATCGCTATAATCAAAAGTGAATTTATGAAGCTTTATATTATGTTTGACATATCACAGCTAGTTTATAAGCTATCTAATTTTATAAGTTCTTTTAGGTTGTCATGTTTGGCAAGTTAAAAAATAGCTGATAAGCTAGCTTTATAAAAATAAAAAAAAATAAAAAAAAAAAAACCTACTCAAAGTACTTATAGGCTTCGCAAAAATGTAAGCAACCAAGGTTTCTTGTAATGATAATAAGGTGAGAGTAGATAGTAAAAATTGGTCTAGGATCTTATACCAATCGTTAAACCATGATAATATTAATGACAAATATTAAGTGTGGAATGAAGTAAACTAACAACTAATATATAAGATAAGAACAAAGGACTATATCATAAAGTATATAAATATTATAAATCGAAAGAATAATTTGATATAAAAAGTAGTAATTATTCAGGAAATGTGTAAGTGAACCCACAAACCAGTTTTCCTTTATACAGATATACAAAGGGTCAATCTTGTAAATAATATCTAACATGAGATTGACCATGATACTCTACAACAGTTACAAACCGATCATCTTTACAAACCGGAAATTATTACACGTTTACAAAAGACAAAATACATTAAGTCAACTTCTCCGTGATCACCAACACCTTCAGGCTTCACTCTTCTCCAGACACAACTTCTGAGAGTTATTTTAGGTCACTTTCAGTTCCAACAGTTGGGAGTGTTGTTGTCATCCTAATCATGTATATGGATGACATATGACTAATTGGAAATGGAACCCCCACCTTACATGATGTAAAGTCTTGACTTATGTATATGGATGACATATGACTAATTGGAAATTGCACCCCCACCTTACAGGATGTAAAGTGTTGACCAGGAAGAGGCTTTTCGATGAACAATTTAGAAAACACAACGCACATACTCAAAATCAAGATCTATATAGATAGATCAAGGTAGCTTGTCGGTCTCAGTCACAGTACAGACATTAATAAGATTTTGAAGTGCTTCATGATACATGACTCCGCGCATAGTAAAATTATATAGTGTACATAGTAGTCGGAATATGTTGCCGCATCATAGGCAACTCGAAATGTAGTTGGATGAGGAAGCTCATTATGGACCTAAGAGTGGTGCCAAAAAATGAAGATCCACGAAAATATATTCTGACAACACTCGGGCTATGGTGATAAAAAGGATACAAGAGAGAACAAGAAGTCTGGGCATATCGAGACGAGGTATCACTACATTCAAGAGGTAATCAATTTCGGAAATGTTTCAATCTTGAAAGTCCACATCTATCAAAACCTTATGGATTCTTTCACCAAGGCCATGCCCACAAAAAAACATTAGATACATATAATGGGAATTGGACTTCGTAGTGTTAGTAGCTTTTCGTTGATATTTAGTATTTTCGATATTTGGAATATTAAGTAGTTTTTTTAGTGTGTCGTTGTAATATGGGAGCAATATTTCTTCATCTAGTATAATTGTGTTCCGATTTTGCTTGATTTTGTCCTTGAATTGTTTTAAAAATATCCTTAGTCAGTAACCCTTACGAGAATGATTATATACAAGACTATTATGAAGGTGTTGGAGACATTCATGAGATGAATGTATCTTAGAGGAGGATCCAAAAATTCACATGTTTTCATGAGATGAATATTGGACTAAGCTACTTTGATATTGCGCTTCATGGATCAATGTAATGAGGTAATTGTGTAAAGAATATTTAAGTTTTTGTTATCCTTCAAACTGAGTATATATGCCAAGCACTAAATGAGTGTAGTGTTATACGTATAAGTACATCAAATACTGACCTAAAACATGGAAGCTATTGTAATGACTAGAAAGTCATCTTAAGCAAGGAATTAAAAGAAAATGTAAAGATTATTAGCAATTAGTTATTAAATTGAAGTTGTAGTTCTCCCGGATACGATTCCATGGATATAAAGTTCGTCAAAAACGGAGTTCGTATGAAGAAGTTATGGCCGTTATAAAAGTACGTTGCCATTCTGAAAAGTCAGCAGAAAAGTCTGAGGGTGTGGGGCGTCCCTTTTAAGGGCGTGGGGTGTCCTTTTTAAGGGCGTGGAGCGTCCATGGTGATTCAGCAAAATCATGTGTCGATCGTAAAAGGAGACGTGCCGGAACGAGGGATACGTGATAGCTCTGAAAACGCCACTTGGCTAGGGCGCGACTGTAACGTCCCAAAATTTGAAAACCAAAAATTTCGTTTTCATAATAATAAAACCATCAACCCAACATGTTCATAAAACCATAAAGGAAAATTAGAGTATGTCAATCAATCATCCCAATACATCCAAAATCAAATAAGGCGGAAATCATGGTGTGCGCGGTGCGATCACCCCTAGCTCTTCCCCTTCGAACCGGAAGTACCTGAAACACAAACTAAAAATCGTAAGCACAAAGCTTAGTGAGTTCCCTAAAATACCTCATACTATACATATCAAACATACAATGGGCCATGCCCAGTAACCAATGGGCCCCGCCTGGCATCAGGCCCCACCCGACATACATACAATACATACACACATGCAAGATCACACAGACAACTAGCATACAGATAACCATAATCCATGGGTTGGCATTGGTGCCTTCGACCAGTTAAGCATTGGGAAGAAACTCACCTCAAACTGCTGAAAAATCAGATAAATGCCCGGACTGCTAATCTGGGAAATCTTTGCACTAAATATCATCAAACAATACCCTGATTAATAATTAGGCCATAAACCTTAATCGGGGTCCCAACTCATCATCCTCAACCTTTAGGGTAAAAGACTATTTTACCTTTTTCCTTATTGGGCCCAACTAGCTTTGCGCAATAACCCTATACTGGCCCAAGTCCTATAAATGGGCCAACTCACAACCTAAGGTCCAATTATGGCCCAATAGATACAAAGCCCCAAAATCCAGCTAAGGCCCAAAGCTCAAAAGAAGTCCAAGTCCAAAGGGGCCCAAAACCAATAAAACCCCACTGCTTGGTGTACACCCTGCATACCCTATACGTACGCCCTGTGTACTCTACGTTGACCAGGAAGTGGGCTGTTGACCCAGTACACGCAGCGTATGAAGGAGTATTCACGACGTACTGGCCAGAGTCCAAAAGGCTAATCAATGGTCTTAATCCCTTAAGACCTTAATGTCCAAACCTCAGATCTACATCATTTTAAGGTCTTAACACGTAAAGTTGGAAAATTTATAGTTTTGCATGACTTAATGGGACCCAATACTCGTTTTTGACCATTAAGACCCATAATAAGAGCCCTAACTCATGCATGGTCCAAAATAACACATCAAGATAGCATTTTTATGCACAAGGAACATCAGAAATGCTAAGATCTACCATCCTTAGCTTCTGGAGTAGCTCATACTCCTAAGATTCACTTAAGGGACTCTAAAATGCACAAAATCAAGCCCTAAACTAGATCTATCATAAAGAACCATCAAGTTAAGAGCTTTATACCTCCAAAAGCTTCAACTACACCAATGCAACTTCCAAGAGCTCTTCTTCCTTCAAGATCACCAAAAACACCCACAAAGGTCACTTCCAAGCTCAAAACACTCCAAAATGAAATTAGGGTTTCATTCTTAGGGTTTGGAGAGATGGAGGCTAGTCATAAGTAGGTCCAATAGAAACTTAAGGTGTTTAAATAGGGCTCAAATCCTAAAAATTAGGGTTTTCCCAGGTGGCCATACGCCCCACGTACTCCACGATCAGCTTCTTGACCCAGTACACCCAGCGTACTCCTAGCGTACACCCAGTGTACTGGCCAGGGACCCAATTGCATAAGATTTTAAGTTTAAGGGCAAAAAGGGAAATACCTGAAATGCGAATGTTATAGCGATGTGTCTCCAAGTTTATATATATGTATTTTTTCATTTGTTGTGCGTTTTTCTGGTGAGAGCTATGTGCGGTTACATTGTGATGTGTAGTTTACGAAAGCACGTACTAACGTTGATGTACATGAAATCGATACCATACCGAGGTATAATATTTCGTTTTGTTATTTACAATATCGTGATTTTAAAATGAGGGTCAGGGCCCGAGTTGGATTGTCGGGTTTATAATACGGTGTTATTATAGACTCAACAACACATTGGATAGTTGAATTCTATGATGAGAATTCTTAACTCGCTTAATGAGGGTTATAAACCCTAAGTTACGAGATAACCAGAAGTGAGCGGTCGAGTTAATGGTTTATGGGGGGTTAAGCTGTTTGATAGTTAAATTACGGAACTCGAAGATTCGTGTAACAAATGGTTATTGAATTTGGTTAATAGTCGAATAGAAGAACACTATAGCAGGTGTGACAGTAAATTTGTACAAGTTCTAAGGAACTTGGTATATTACCTAACTAGGTTTGTACGAACGGTAGACCGAAAATCAACACCAAACATGAGGCCGAGCTAGCAGTTAGTCTTCACTAACTAGCCTAATGAGTACATGTGGATTTTCTGGGTATATAGAAAGATAAATGTTTTACTTGAAATATGGGAATATTTCACCATGTGTGAAGAAGCTTGATTAAATGAAAATGTTTTATTGTTAAAAGATTTTAGAATATAAATCCCTGCCTTCCTTGGTTAAGGGAAATGGGTATTGTTGGCTACTTAATAAACTGTTAGACTGTATATTATATAATTGGGCGATCAGAGCTCTAGATAAGCTTAACAACCACATAATTTGTTATTGATGAGTTTGGCAAAGGCCTATATGTGAATTGTATTATGAAATCTATAGAGAGTTGTTTAGGGAACAAAGCTTACCCGTGTATTTGTATTGAAAGCTTAGGATGTCTTCAATGTAGTTGATAATAAATCGTACTCCAAGGGTAAGTACCCATAGTATAAATAAGCTCCATAATTAATATGAACTTCCGGGAAAATTATTGGAACCAGGATCTGTATGAACATATGTATGTATAAGAAGCTTGATAAAAAGCTATGTATGAAAAAGGCATTGGATGCCTCCTATCTGATTAATGATATAATGTATTCTACAAATGAGTACTAGGCAGTTGATGATGAATATTGTTTGCAACATGTGACATACACATGTGTCACAATTGTTTGGAGTCCCGTGATAGGTGATAACGGCCACACATGTTGGAGCCCCGTAACAGACGATAACGATCACACATGTTAGAGCCCCATGACAGGCGTAACAATCACATATATTAGGACCTTGGCGATAACGGTCACACATGCTGGATCTCGTAACAACAAGTGTATCACATTAAAGCGGCAGGTAGTTTGTTGGTCAGGGATTATAGTATCTCGTATGTGCTAGGTTCTTGTATGCTAGGACTTGCATACTAAAATCACTGTGTACAGAACAAATGAAAGTATTTAAAAATGATTTAAAGTTTGAGGTGAAACCCATGTAACTCACGAGTCTTTGGACTTTAGTAGTTTGTACTTTGTACTCAGGTATAGAAGTAGATGAGAGGAGCGTGCATAATGAAGATGATGAAAGGAAACATAGAAGGTTGTAGAATCATTTTCTTTTTTACTATGGTCGTTGGTATTGGTTTGTAACACCGAATGTTATAAACCCTGATGATTATTTGAAAGTTTTTGTTAAACCCTATTTTTATTGATAATATATGGTGTTTTAAAAGTACGGCGTTACAGTTATAATTGTTTCCATCATATATAACATGAAACTCATGAACATGACTAATCATCAAAACGAAATTTTTTCCCCTCCAAGAGTTTGGATCTTGATGTATGGTTAGGGTCTTTCGGAAGAATCAAACAAGATAAAGTGTATGGGCATGTCCAAACCATCCAAGTAGAAGTCTGATTTTATCTTATCTACTTCATAAACCGATAAAACCTATGTTGAGCAAACAAGTGATTTAAATCCATGCTTCATGCTCCATAATATTATAACAAATGGCAATAAGGACAACAACATATTCGCCTATTAAAAGTTGATGGAGGATTTACGGAGACAATAGTTGTTACACACTTGAAACTATTTCTACGGTTGGATGTTGTATTGCTTACACAAATGGGAGTTTGTTGGAATTATATGCAATGAAATAACAATTTAACGATATTATTGTTTATGTGAAAGACTATGTGGTCACACGCTAACAGCCTTAAAAGATCCATAGTAACTAATAAATATTTATTTGATAAATTTTATTATTTATCAATTTAAAATAAATAAAGAAAATAATGTAGTTTTTATTTTATTTATTTATGAGATGAAAGAATTAAATAAAGTAATTTATTTAATAATTAATAAAAAATTTATTGCTAATTCCATTTTAGTCATTAGCTTGTTTTGTTGCTGGGCCATTAAAAGACTTAGTAAGTCTTGTCCAACAAGTTAAACTTAGAACTTAGAAGGAAGGATTTAGGGTAATCAAATAATTAAGCAACAATGGTCAAATCATAATCTTTCCCCGCCGTTGACCAAACATTCGGTCTCGTCCCCTCTCTCTATGTTGCTCGACACATCCAAGGAGCAATGAGGAAAGGAAGGAGTCATTGATCAAGTTGAAATCTATTAGTCAGTTAGATTGGTTTATGTTGATACATCATAGGTATAATTTGCATAGATCGTGACCTCCTATCGTATCAAGGGCACATGCTTTTGAACACTCTATGGTTGATTAAGTTGGTAAAAACATGTCTAATTTCATAATTTGTATCCATGGTTCGAAGTTGATGAAAATTTTGAGTTGCTACTTCCACATGCAAACAATTTTAACTGTTATATTGATTGCATCAAACCCTAACCGGATATTGTTAATAAACTACTTTGTAATATATGTTTATTAGAATCAAAATGTGGTGTTTATTTTATAAACTTTGTTTAGAGATTGTTCAAGAATTGTTAATATTTGTAAAATATTGCCATTAGCACCTCCCCTATGTGCACTTTCAATATGTGAAGCACGTAAAGAAATATGCCATCGTGCAAAGCAATGTGAGACAACTGTCCCTAGGATAACACTCTAACATCACAAACAAACAAAATCACACAAGGGATATCCATGACTTTTGACATTGTGAGGGATGTGCATGTCATTTCACTAATGTTCACATGGTGCAAAATAGTTGTGACAATTTACCATTATCGTTAAAAGCCATAGCTCCATTTTTTTATGGATAGATGAAGATAATGGTCAAACAACATCCTAACACGTATAAAGACTCAAACATCTATCAATGCGTAACATCTAAAATATCATTAATAAACCCATAACAACAATAAAACCTCCATTCCTATCTTTCAATTTCTTTTAACCATGTCTAAAGAGGTTTTAAAAGCATGAAAACTCATATACATTGTGAATTTGACTAAACTAGATGCTACAATAAGTTTATAAATCTTCATAAACAATATCCTAACTCATATAAAGACTCAAATATCTATCAACGCATTTCAAGTCCCCAATAAACACCTTCTCTTCAAAATATATGCGCAAAATAGCAACCAGCTATCAACTTCAAGGAAATTGTAACTTAACTCAATGTATAAGTTTCAATACAATAATTACAAGTCTCCAATGAATGATCACCCTGAGATTCATAGTTATACTCGAACTCAATATCTTCACAAAGAAGAACAAATGTATAAGTTTCGAGACATAAAGTACAAGTAATTAATGCATGAGAATTCGGGAATTATTGCTTTGGAAAAAGATTTAAAAAAAAAAAAGCACTCGAAATGGCTCAAAGAGCAGCAAGCATATCCTGGGCACTACTGGAAGTAAAAGCACCTCCTTCTTCAAGATTCAGAACCTTCACAACACCATCTTCAACAAGCATCGCATACCTTCTTGACCTAACCCCTAATCCAATCGGATTATCGCTCAGATCCAATTCACACCCAATTGCTTTAGTGAAATCGCCATTCCCATCGCTCAGTATCAACACTTCATCGCCGATTTTCAGATCGGATTTCCATGCCTTCAACACAAACGCGTCGTTGACGGAGATGCAAGCGATTGTATTGACGCCTTTCGCTTTGAGCTCACTGGATTTCTCGACGAACCCAGGGAGGTGTTTCTGGGAACAAGTCGGAGTGAAGGCTCCAGGGACGGCGAAAAGGATGGTTTTTTTGGATTTTGTGAGGTCGGAGATGGAGGTGGTTTGGAGTTCGCCGTCGGAGTCGAAGTAGGATAAGGTGGATTCTGGGAGCTTGTCTCCGACGGAGATAATGGCGGTGATAGTGGAGGTTTTGATGGAGTGATGGTGGAGGAGACGGGAGCGAAGGTTTCTAATGGGATTGACAGAGTAAGATGAAGAGGCGAGTGGGAGGTAGTTGTGGTGGTGTTTGGTGGCGCAGGAGAATGCAGAGAAGGTCAATGAAGTTGCTGCGGCTGCCATTTTTGCAGGTGGAGAGCGTAGAGTGTGTTAGTTTTTAGGGGATATGTGGTGATAACATGGATGTTAATTTGGAGTGTAATGTAAAATGGACGGAGGAAATTATGGCATAGCTGCAACCAAATTTGTTAAAGGTTACAGGGTCTAAAATGTTGGTGAATCAGAGGTAGGCTGTCAATCGGGTTGTGTTGGTTTTTTGTTGGTTGGTTGACGGGTCAGAAAACATAAACTAAACCCAACTCATATAATATAATATATGGGTTGGCGGATTGACGGGTCATGGGTTGGTGGGTTGGAAACATCAATCCAACCCAACTCATATAATCCGTTTAAGTATATGGGTTCGCAGGTTCACAAGTTAATGGGTCGAACCCAATCCATATAAACCGTTTAATAAATAAAAAATGTATTTTAAAAAATAAGGTTTTTTCAAGGTAAAATCACAAAATGATTAAAGTAATTAACATCAAAAAAGAGGTTTTCAATATAAATTCATAAAGTCATTAACATCCAAATAAAATTGAAAAATAAAAATTTTCATACAAAGTGGATACGTTCTTCGTTCGTAACTCGTGAGTATCTAAAAATGACGACATGTGTTTTTTTTCTTTTTGATTAGGAAATCACAAACAGATTAGCCACATTATAATACGAAAGGAATAGAATGAATTGAAGTATCAGCCACATTAGATTAGCCCCATATATATATATATATATATATATATATATATATATATATATGTATATATATATATATATATATATATATATATATATATATACCAAAACTCGTATATTTTTAAGTTGGGTCAGTGTCGGGTTACGGGTTTGATCGAGAGTTGTCACCCCTAATCGCAAACGCTCAAATAAGGACGATAAACTGATTTTAGATTAATGAAATTGTAGAAGAAGACAACATCCGTCAGTTAAACTTGAATTAGGAAATGGTTTGTCTTGGTTAGGATTGATTTTAAAGAGTACAATTTCTTGAATGTTTTAAAAGATTGGAGAAAATAATTTTGACAAAGAGTAAATTATGCGGATGGTCCCTATAGTTTGGGGTAATTTGCGTGTTTGATCCATAACTTATTTTTTTAACTCGAGCCATCCTTATAGTATGCTTTTATTGCGTCGTTGGTCCTTGAAAGATATAAAATACTATTTTACCCTTACTTATTTTCTTTTTACATTTTTTATTTCTTAAATAATTGTATATTATTACAAAAATCTGATGCGTCCCACTTCTAACCTTTCAGCCATTTTATCTCATCTGATACCCTCTTCCCCAACGTTCAAAGAAATTATCCTGGCCGACATCACCTTCACCTTCTCGGCTTCTCCGATGCTACATATCCTCACTGGGTGATCGAGTCATTCAAATCAGTGAAAGTTGAAAGCTTCGACTAAACAAACCCCTTGCATCTTCAAGCATGGTATCCTCACCCCAACTTGTTCCCTCCCCTCCTCGCTTCTTCTTCCTTAGCTTCTATCAACTCCGGCGAATCTAAAAACTTGAAACCATTCCACTTACCTCTGGCAAGCACCACTTTCCAATCAAATTAAAAAGTATCCAAAAACAAAATCGCTAGAAGAAAACAAAAAATCAATCAAATTGAAATTACAAATGGAGCAGACTGTAGACTGGAGAAGAAAACATCAAAATCAATCAAATTATAAAAGTTCTTATTAAGATCTAATTTAGGGTTAGAATAAGAGACGTAGAAGAGAGGCAGAGTCTGACATCACACACCAACTTCAATTCTCCCTTCCTCCTTCATCAGCCTTTCACGCCTTCCACAGATTTCGAGACCGTCTCTCTTCTCCGGAAAATTATACAACAAACAAGCTATCAACATGAAAGTTGTAGTTCCATTATAATCCCGAATGTTAAGACTACCAATTTATATCCCTAATTTTAGAAGTAACCATAATATTTATGCAATTGAGCATTTCAATCGATTCCCTAAATTCTCATAAACAATTCTTGTAGTTTCGACCCCACGACTTGTTGATTCTCCTTCTCTTTTTTCCTCTTGCTCCATCATCATCAAACCTGCAAAGCAAAGAGATCTAATAGAAGGAGGTGCATGTTCAGGGGATAAGAGGGGAACGAGAGGTGGAAGAGACCGTACCAGGAGGTGTACGATGGGTGTACTAAGGGAATACTAAGTACGCTGGGCGTACCAAGAGTACGATGGGCATACGCAATCAGTGCCCAAACCCTATTTTCATGGTTTGAGCCCTATTTAAGCTCCTTAACTCCCCCAAAACCATTCCATTCTCATCCTCCACATCTCCAACACCGTTTCCATGAAACCCTAACCCTAGTTGAGCCTTGTGAGCTAAAAGAATGTGTTTTTGAGTGCTTTGGAGTGAGTATGCATGGTGCGCCTTGGAGAAGAAGGAACTTCTTGGGGAAGTGTTGGTTGCATTGGAGCTTGTAGATCTAGACTTTGTTCACCTTGATCTATCTTCTAGAGGTATAAAGTTTGAATCTTGTTGATGCATTTGTTAGATCTAGCTAGTTTTGGGTGTTATGAGCTTTTTGTCATTTTAATGCATAAAGTTTAGATCTTGAAAGTTTGTGACCTTGTTATGGATAAAGTTGGAAGCTTTATCCATCTAAAAATCATTGTAATTCAGATCTGAAGGTTGGAGACACGGACTTAATGGATTAAGTTGAAACAGATGCACTTTTGGTCCCATTTGATGCTTAAAGGCTACATCTTGGTGGATTGGACCATTCTAATGGATAAAGTTGGAAACTTTATCCATTATGGAGCTTTTAGGATCCATAAAAATGTGATCTTGATCCTTCTATACCTTCCATGGAAGTGTCATGATGTTTTAATGGATTAGTAAGTTAAGGTTTTAGCTTTTGGACCTTTTATAGACATGGAAAGTCATAAAGGTGGAAACTTTAGACTTAGAATGATGTTGTGGGACTAGATGTAAGTATTGGATGAAATGACGTAAGAGATTAAGCACTTAATGGAAAAGTGTCATTTGGTCGAGTACGTCGGGCGTACCTTTGAGTACGTTGTGCGTACTCGTATGGGGTCCTGATTCTATATGGTGAGTACGCCATGCGTACGAGCTGAGTACACTGGGCGTACTCAGCCTAAAGTTTGACTTGTTGACTTTGACTTCTGTTGACTGTTGAATTTTTTACCAAGTTTGACATTGGGTCAAACTTGAGGATTTGGGGCTATTAATAAAGATTTTATCTGGTTCTGCTATTAGTGGATTTTAAGGTGCAAGCAGTGCAGAGAAGGGATCATGTCGTAGTGTCTCAGGGTTCTTCGATTCAGGTGAGTCTTCTCCCGGTGCTCGTGAGTCAAAGGCACCAATGTCGGCTCACTAAATTATGTATGTAGGCTGCTAGTTGTCTTTGTGACTCTCGTATGTTTGTATGTGCCTGTGTGGTAGAATAGTTGTATTTGTGATGACCAGCTGGGTCTAGCTGTTATTATTGTGTTATGTTGTTTATATGTGATTGAGACAGCTGATAGTCTCTAGGGTTGCTGATAACCCATCGGGCGTGCTGTTAGCCACTAGGACTGCTAATAGTCCCCAGGTTTGCTCATAATCCATAGTTGTCTATTTGTGATGTGTTGTATGTGGTATTTTGGGGAACTCACTAAGCTTTGTGCTTACGATTTGTGGTTTATATGTTTCAGGTTCTCTTATATTAAAGGAGGGGCACGACTCGATTGCATCGCTTCAATGGGGGACTTGTGTACTTGATAACTTTTAATGATACTCTGATAAATGTTTTTAGATCTTGTAATTGTGAATTAAATAAATAATTAAAGTTTTAAATCGAAAAATTTGGGTTGAAATTTGGGGTGTTACACATAACCAGAGTAAAAGGCCATTTTACCCTTTTCCTTACATGGCCCAAAACCAAGGCCCAACTCAACCACTCGAAAGGCTCAAATCCTAAATGGCAACCTAAAGCCCAATTATGGCCCAATCTTCCAAATTGGGCCCAAAACCCTTCATGGGCCTAAATCCAAGGAAGCCTAATATACTAGTCAAAAGCCCAAATCAGAAGTCTAACAAGGCCCAAACTTAGAAAGCCCATACCGAGAATGCGAAGCCCAAATGTCCATCTATTGAGTACGAAGGGCGTACTCAGCTTGTACGCCCAACATATGCATCAGGCTCCCAAACTACTTCATTAAGCACTTAAATAGTTAATACCATTTTTCAAACTCTCAGATCTGGTTTTTAACGGTGACTTATCACGTAAAGTTGGCAACTTTACACTCACGCATGGCTTAATGGGACTCAAAGCTCAAAAAGGAGCTTAAAAAAGATCATAATGCTTGCATGGACCAATATCCTCCATAAATATTGCATTTTTATGAATATGGGGCCTTAATGGAGCGAAGATCTAGCATTCATTGCTTCTGGAGTAGATCAAAAGCTCAACTTTAACTCAAGAGACTCAAATGTGCACAAATAACACCATAAAGTAGATCTAGCACAAATGGACATCAAGGTGAGAACTTTTTACTTCAAAATGCTTACAGATGTGAAGGTAACTCTGGATCTACAAGCTAAAGTTATTCCTCCAAGTTCTGCTCTTCTTCTTCTTCACCACAAAACACCAACAAACACACTTTCAAGCTCAAATCTCACCAAATGCACTTAGGGTTTCGTTTTCAGGGTAAAGGGAGATGGAGGTTGATTAAAAATGTCCAAGAGGTGCTATAATGAGGTTTAAATAGGGTGCAAACCCTAAAAATTAGGGTTTGTCCCTGGACCAAGTACTCCATGCGTACTCCACGTATGCCCCGCATACGTGGGTGAAACCGCGATTAGGAATGGGCTAGTATGCTAAGTGTACTCATAGAGTACGCCCCACGTACTAGCTAGGGACCAAGATGTTAACAATTTTCATTAAAGGAGCTAAAAGGAAACTTAACAAAACTCGAATGTTACACGTTGACTTTCTCGTCGAAGCAAAGATTCCATCTACGAGAAGCTTGTTTCATTCCATAGATTGATTTCTCAAGCTTACACACTCTATTAGGAAACTTTGCATCAACAAAACCCTCTGGATGACTCATGTAAACATCCTTAGCCAACTTCCCATTGAGGAAAGTCGTTTACATCCATCTGCCAAATTTCATAGTCATGAAATGCAGCTATGGCAAGCATTATCCTAATATATTTTATCTTAGCCACTAGTGAGAAGGTCTCATCATAGTCAACCCATGGGGTTTGAGTAAAGCCCTTCATAACCATTCGAGCCTTGAAAGTGTGTACATTTCCATACATGTCGTTCTTCTTCTTAAAGATCCATTTGCACCTAACTGTCTTACGACCTGATACATTATCAACCAAATTCCAAACTTGGTTGTCATACATGGACTTGATCTTGCTATCCATTTCCTCTTGTCATTTGGCTGCCTCAGGGCCTGTCATTTCTTCCTTGTAGTTAGCCGGTTCATCCAAATTTACCAGTGTACTATCACTGATAAACATGTCAGCATCTGCAGTAATATGGAAACCATAGAACTTAGGTGGCATTATACCTCTACTGGAACGCCTAATAGGTAATGACTCGTCAACTGGTTCAACTGGAATCTCTTCCTTTGGTTACACCTTAACGTATTAAGAGGTTCCTTTATCATTTGATTCTTGAATCTCTTCAAGATCAATGGTACTCCCACTGTCATTTTTGCATATGAGCTCTTTCTCTCTCTCTCTCTCTCTCACTCTCTCTCTCTTTCTCTCTCTTAAAAGACTCCTCTTTGCGCTACAACGACCATGTTCTCACTGGGTCTGTAGAAAAAATATCCAAAGGACTTCTGTGGGTAGCGGATGAACATACATCTCTCACTTCGAGGTTCAAGCTTGTCGTGAGTTTCTCGTCTAACGAAAGCTTCACATCCCTAAACCTTGATATGTGCTAACGAGGGAACCTTCCCTGTCAACATCTCGTGAGGTGTTTTGACAACCTTCTTAGTTGGGACAAGATTAAGAATGTGGAATGTGGGCGGCAGTATCTAAGGCATATCCCCAGAACAAAATTGGAAGGGAAGCTCGACTCATCATGGAATGAACCATGTCTAACAAGATTCGGTTGTGCCTATCGGCCACACCATTAAGTTGTGGTGTCCTAGGAGATGTCAATTGTGAAACTATTCAACATTTCATGAGGTAGTCGTGAAACTCGATACTAAGATACTCTTCGTCTCTATTTGATCGGA
Organism: Lactuca virosa; assembly: GCF_052849685.1. NCBI lineage: Eukaryota > Viridiplantae > Streptophyta > Magnoliopsida > Asterales > Asteraceae > Lactuca > Lactuca virosa. The sequence continues at coordinate 52,702,137 of NC_136431.1, forward strand.
GCATCTTTATCTTCCTACTCAATTCATTCTCGACTTCATGTTTAAATTCTTTGAACTTTTCAAAGGTTTCTGAATTATGCTTGATTAAGTAGATATAACCATATCTTCTATAATCATTAGTAAAAGTCACATAGAATCTATTAGCATCCCTTGTGGTGGATCTGAAGGGCCCACACAGATCTATGTGTATGAGGTCCAACAAACATTCACCTCTTTCACAAGATCTAGTGAAAGGCAATTTTTTTATCTTACCTAAAAGAAAATACTCGCATGTATCATTTGACCTTAGGTCAAATGATTCCAACATTCCATCCTTTTCGAGTTGGGCGATGCCTTTCATCCTTTTTCTATACCATTAGACGAATCAATTTAAAATACACTTTTGCCTAAATTGTCTACACACATCACAATTACATACACATCATCACAAGGTAAGGCTTCAAAATAAAAAAATACCATTTTTATAAGCAAAAATAAAACCATTCTCATCATCAAAAGAATATCTAAAACCTTGTTTGAACAATGCATGAAAAGAAATATTTTTTCCTGTCATTTATGACGAGTAACAACAATTCAACAAATCTAAACTAACACCATCACTAAGCACTAGACTATAAACTCCAATCTTGGTGACAGGTAAAGATCGCCTATTCCCCATGATCAAGTTTATTCTACTGTACTCCACCTCCTGACTTCTTCTTAGCCCCTACAAATCAAAACAAATGTGAAATCCACATCCTGTATCAAGGACACAAGAACAAGAAGATGATGAGTTATTAGATAAGATAGTTTATATACCTACAGAAGTCATCTTCCCTTTTCCATCTTTAATGTCTTTCAGATACTTTGGGCAGCTTAGTTTCTAGTTCCCTTTGTCGTTGCAATAAAAGCAAGTGGTCTCTTTGGGATCAGAGACAGGAGGAGCATCAGAACTGGACTTACCTTTGGGTCCATTGCTTGACGACCCAACTTGAGACTTTCCATTCCAGTTCTATTTTGGAGGACCTTTCCTCTTCTTCCCTTCGCCTTGACCAACGGCCATAACGGGAGTACTATCAGGAGTGGAGGAAATACTCTTTCCCTTCATCCATGCTTCAGTTGTTTGTAGGAGGTAGTGCAATTGAGCCAAAGTGGTCTCATTGTTGTTCAGATGATAGGTCAAGATGAACTTATCATAACAACCAGGTAAGGAGTTTAAGACTATGTCAATAGCTAACTCCTCATCAAAATGCACATTCATCCTAACAAGGCGATTCATGTATCGTTGCATTCTTTGCACGTGGCTGCCTATAAATTCTCCCTCTTTTATTTTGCTTGTTATGAGGGACTTTACCAACTCATACTTTTCTTGACGAGCTCGCTTACGGTACTTTTCCATAAGGTCCTTGTTCATTTCGTACGGCCAGTAATCCTCATAGAATCTTTGTAGTTCTGGAGTCATGGTGGCTACCATGATGCAAGTAACTTTTGTCGCGTCATTGTAGTGCTTCTTATACATGGCTAGTTCTTCAGGAGTGGGCTTCTCTTTGTCAATTTCATTCAGTTCTTTCTCAAGGACATACTCCTTATCCTCGAAACGAAGGGCCGTCTTGATGTTGCGCATCCATTCATTATAATTGGTGCCTCCAATGTCACCCTTGAGCAGATGTTCAACAATGAGAAGTTTTGATTGGAGGAGGAGGAACCAAAAGCATCATTTGAAGTAGACATCTGTAAAAGAAAGGTAGTTTTTGTGAGTTAAGAATAATCCTTAATATAACAACCCAAAATGAGATATTAAGGCTAGGATCCAACTATATAATTCACAACTTAGAAAAGGGATGTGGTAATCTAATTGTAAATTTTATAAAGGTAAGTAAATGACAATTTACCAATTCCACCATTGAAAAAGAAATTTGAAAGAAATTAGGTTAAGTGAAATTCCTAGATCTTTTGAGATTCATTGAAACTATTCAATGACATGTTTAATCTTAGATCATGCTCTTGTATTTGTGACTGGGATATCGAGGATCACAAACAAGATGTGAATAACTATGGAAATTAGCTTGGCACTCTCGATGTCATTTATCATCTCATTTTAATGTGCCGGTTAACTACATGCGCTCCATTAATCAATGATAATTTTCGAGATGCTCATTATTACTCTTTATAGTCACTATTAGTGTGCCGGTTAACCACACACGCTCCACTAACTACTATAAAGTATAATGTGTAATTTCATGGGTAAGCATACAAATTCACATTTTTCCTAAAGTAACTAAGATTGAGATTTTTTTTACTAAAAGGAGTTTTGTTACTTTTAATCGCATTATAATTATTAATGAGAATTAATTGTCCTATCAAACTCGTTCAGCTAACGACCATCCACCATACAAGAGAGCGGTGGGTAAAAATGAATACCCAATGACGATCATTTTATAGGCCGCTTCCTTAAACTCCCCTTATAATATGGCTTCATGAATGAGGCGTACTAGTGGTTCGAATGGCTTATTCTTATACATATAGTATTATTAAACTTTTAAATTTACATATAGTATAAGTTGTATTTTAAAACTTTTTCAAAATACTAGGTTTATAATAAATTTCGAAAATTTATATAATTTAAATTTAATATAAACCAAATAATATTTGACATTAATTATTTGGATTAATTAATATCTAAATCAATTATTTACACACTTAAAAAATTAATAATATTAATAAATAAAATAATTAATCAAGTCAAAGATTTATCTCCTAACTTATAGGCTTTTAATTTATCATCAAATATTCAAAAAATTCGAATTTGGAAGATATTTAAAGCAAATAATTACCAAATAAAACAGATTAGGCAGTTAATCTCGAAAAATTTGGATCCATTCAGATCTCACGTCGTGAGCATCAATGCTCACGTCGTCAGATGCAACAAATTCGAAAAATTTAGTTTGATCGATTCACCAATGTGCAATCACATGAAAGATAACCATAGGCTCTAATACTACCGATGGAAAACGTAGGTTACAAAACCATTGCTCTAAGCGGAAAAACATTTAACAATTAAATGATTATGGCACATGCAACCTAAGAAGGATCAATGTCTTTCATATAAAGGCAGCATACTATGAACTATCAAACTACAAAATTTTCCTATTAAAATATGAATTCATAAGTATGAATACATACCTTATTGATTGTTGAAGTAAACAACCAAGAATACTTTTGATGATCTTTTGGAAGCAAGCACCACAAGCATCGTGCCTCTAGTGGTTCACACCCAACACAAGCAAGAAAGATATTATGGAGAGAGGAGGGGGGAGGTGAGAATTTTGGCCAACCCTTGGGGAATTATGAGTGCCGAAAGTCAAAGGCCTAGGGGCCTTTATATAGTGGAACTTGGAAACCCTAGATAAGCCCAAAACCAATATAATAATATTGTCTTGAATTGGTAATTATCCAACTTCCTGATTATCCTACAAGGATAACTCTAGAACCCCTAAAACCCTCCTAAAACCATCCACCCTATGTGTGGAAGGTTCTGGAGCCTTTTGCTCAATTATTGAACAATTGCACTTTAGTCCCTACACTTTTAATTAATTCTTTTAATCATAAAATTAATTCTAATTAATTTATGATTAATTATTAATTAAATATTACTATTTCTAATTAATATATTATTTTTGTAATATATTAATAAATCAATTATTTCAATTTATTACTCAAATAATAAATTAACCTCTCTCTCCAAAAATCATTCTTTCCAATTGCTAGGTTTGAGGGCAACCCAAAAGGATTGTGCTACTATCAATTTAAGTTTATAACAATTATAGTTATGGGATTAGACACCTAATCCAACACTTATATATGACTTACACTGGCTAAGGACCCCCTAGATTTGTATGCAAATAGATGGTCAGACAATTCATCAGGTAAGGTGATTCTTCTAGATGATTGTCGAACTAGGATCTATGAGGATCAATTGGGTTGGGTAGTTGGTCTTGGGTCAGATATATATACACCTATCTTATCTGACAACATTGTTTTGCAGGAATGATATAATTTATTATCATTAAATTATTATGAGCTTGAAAACCCTACATATCTCACCAGGTTTTCCCAAACCTAACCAACTCAGTTTTTATGCATCACATGTAGTGGAACCAAGGCTACTGTAGTCTAGTTAGGATATTGAGTGGAATGAAGAGATGTGCATGTAATAAGTAGTTTCAGGACTTTTTATATTTACGCTATAATGTATGTTTGGATATGAACGATGACATCCTTGAAGTTTTAATAAAATGAAATAACTTTTTTATCTCAAAAATGCTTTATTTAACAAGGAAGTTTTGCATCTCAATTTATTAAAGCATAAAGCAGGTGTTTTAATTGGTTCTGAAAAGTATGGGATGTCTCGGATAAGACTGACAAACTAAAGATGGTTTAATACGATTACATGAACTAAATCTATTTGTCCTAGGAGAATTTAAAACTGAAATGCCAGGGTGGCCAAGATGATGATGCCATAGATCTTGAGACACAGTAGTTAGAGCATGATGAGTAGATAGTTATGGTGTCTTGATGAGGGGAAGAGGGTAGAGATTGTTAGAGCTATTGCATCTCAAAATTGGGGTCCCCGTTGGGTAATCCTTCATAGTAAAACCATAAGGGTGAAAATCAACAAAGAAGTAATTGTCAATGGAAAAACGGCATACGAAATTTTGATTTTTGACAAGAAAATGAGAATGAAGGACACTTATTAATTAAAGTTATTGGAAGGGAAAAGGAAAGGATGTATGTCCATATCCATAAATCAGGAGTGTATTGTCATTACCAACAATGATTTTTTATTAAGTGGGCATATATTGAAATAGCTCTTGAGTATACCTTGCGAACCAATCATATGGGAAGAAGCTCCAGTGTCAAAGTACTGGTTGTCATCCGAGCTAGAGTGCAACCATTACATGTTGGAGGTTTGTAGGACTTTATTGCTACTGTTGGGGCGTATAGGCTTGGTATTGGGTCATTTAGGCTTGTTGAGGTCACTGGCCAAGGATGACTGGTCCATTATTTGGTTGGGTGGGTCGAACCAATGAGTTGGTACGAAAAAGGGCATGGAGGAATGGCCCAATTTTGAGATGCCCATGCCCAAAACAAAAAGGTGGACCAAAGAGGGGGTCGACGTTGATTGTTTCTGCATCCGCAACAACCTCCCCTACCATGAAAATTTCTGCAGTTGTCGTGTTCGCGTGTAAATCCGGACCTACCCTAGTTCCGAATATAAGGTTTTCCGTCAGACCTGACATCAGAAACATGGTAAGGGAATGTAGAGGTTTTTGTAGAGTTTTTCACGGCTGATTTGTTACTTGTGGTGGTGAGAAAGGAGGTAGAGGATTGTGTTGCCTTCCCTAATTCTCCAAGCACAAGGAGTGATCGGGCATCGAACAAATCAGTGAGCGGGTTAGTCTGTTGAATGAGCGTAGCCATATTGTCATAGTTTTGGTTTAATCCAGCAAGCAATTGTAAAACCATGTGAGATTTAGGAATAATGATCCAACGTTTCCGAGTTGATCAACAATGGTCTTTAGTTCCTGAAAATAAGCAGCCACACTAGGAAAAGAATCCAGTTTGACATTCGTGAATTGGTGTTTTAGATGTAGAGCCATGAGTTCATGTTGTTGAGAAAGATATTAGCACGACATTTCCATGTTGATTGAGTGGTGGTGTCTATATCAAGAATCGTATGAAGGAGATCAGTAGATATGGTGTTGTATATCCACTGAAAAACAACAACATCGAAGCGATTCCAAGTTTCGGGGGTGGAAACGTTGGTGATTGGAGCAGGTGGAGGCATATGTGGGTAGGGCTAAGCATGGGTCGGTTTTGACCTAAAACCAAACCCAAAACTGACTTATCGGTTTTTAGAAAATTAGAAGTGTAACACCCTCAAAAATCATGCCAATGTAAAACTTATTTTTAAAACATTTATAAAGCAATAATTACTACATATTTGTTTTCAAAATAGTTTAAACATCAGAGTATCCCCAGAATGAAATCATAAAAATATAAGGAGGTGCACGATCACGCCTTCGCCTTCCCACGATCATCAGAAGTACCTGAAACATAATCAACAACTGTAAGCCCGAAGCTTAGTGAGTTCCCCCAAAATACCAACGCCATACAGATATAAACATACCATATAAACAAACACAACATGCATAATGAGCCATCAGTTTGACTGGACCGCCTCGCAGGGCCATCAGCCTATCTGGACCGCTCTCCGGGCACGTCTGGACCGTCTCTCAGGGCCTTCAACCTATCCGGACCGCTCGTCGGGCCTTCGGCCTGACTAGTATGTCGTCACCGGGTCTGCAGTCTATCCGGTCCGCCCTGGGTATGTTGCCCTATAGCACAAAGCAGGACCTGCCTCAACCCAACCCCCAATCAAACAATCATGTGCACATAAATATCATACGCTAGCTAGCATGTACATATAATCATACAGATCTAACAGATCACTAACATAGCAACCATCCTATAACCAGGATACCGATCTAACCGATCACGAACATAGCAACCATCCTATAACGAGGATACCGATCTAACAGATCACTAACATAGCAATCATCCTATAACCAGGATACCGATCTAAGAGATCACTAACATAGCAACCATCCTATAACCAGGATACAAATCATAAAGAGCCGACCAACCATCCTATAACGAGGATACCGATCTAACAGATCACTAACATAGCAACCATCCTATAACCAGGATACAAATCATAAAGGGTCGGCCTTGGTGCCGTAGACCCTGTTGATATAGTGAGAAGAACTCACCTCACAAGTACCTCGGGATGATAATGTTAGCTCCTCCAAATACAGGTCCAACTCAAACACCTACATCCACCAATGATCCACTTCCATAAATTCCCAAATTACTAAAACACCCCAAGTAGTCAAACTGGTCAACCCTTGGTCAAAGTCAAAGTCAACGGTCAAGGTCAACAGTCCATGTTGACCCAACTCGTCGAGTGTAGCCCACTGACTCGTCGAGTCCTTCTAGAACTCGATAAATCGTGAAAACCCTAGTTGACTCGCCGAGTTTCCAGGCAACCCGTCGAGTCCATGCGATGTCTAAATATCGGGAAAAATCCTAACTAACTCGCCGATTCTTTTCGCTGATTCACCGAGTCCATGCAGAACTAATACAATCAATCTTCATCCGACTCGCCGAGTTAGCCATGCAACTCTTCGAGTCCCTTCAGGCCATTTCTCATCCAGACGTTTTTAAGCTACCCCAAAGCGCCAAATTGCAGATCTAACCTCCTAGGGCATGGTTTCCATGTAAAGTTGCAAACTTTACGTACATGCAAGGTCCTAAATGCCAAAACCAAGCTAAGGGAAATGTTTAAGCCAAAGAGAAGGGCCAAAGCTTGCTAAATCTGATAATTTTATGACTATAAGGACTTACAAGAGTCCAGATCTGAAGTTACAACTTCAGATCATGCCCAATACCCGAAATGATCCACAAATATGCTAAAGATTGTCCTAAACCTATGCATGAAGAGATCTAGCTAGAGAGAAGTCAAGGTAACGACTTGTTACCTTCAAGATGATGCCAAGATGGAGTAGAATCAGATCCACAAGCTTCTCCTTGCTTCAAGCTCCTTAGACTTCAAGTTCTCTTTACAAGATCCACCTTCCAAGCTTCTTAACACACAAAAATGGAGAGTATGCGCGATTAGGGTTTTCTAAGCTCAAGGGGGACGGTAAGGGAAGCTGATGATCCTTTAAATAGGGTGTAAAACCCTGGAAATTAGGGTTTCATATTCCAGCTCCAACTCATCGAGTTGGGTCCTCCAACTCGTCGAGTAGGTCCCTTAACTCACGCGACCACATTCGATTCTACACGACGAGTTCGGGCATCCAACTCGTCGAGTAGGCCTTTGAAAATGAATATAAAGTTGTAAAATCTATACCTGGGAGTCGGGGTTTTACAATTCTCCCCCACTTGAACTATACTTCATCCTCGAAGTCTGCTGCGATAAGCAACTACGGATAATGCTCCCGCATCTCTGCCTCCGGATCCCAAGTCCACTCGGATACCCTCCGATGCTCCCATTGTACCTTTACCAAAGGTACTTCCTTATTCGTTAAAACTTTCACCTTCCTCTACAGAATAGCCACTGGTCTATCCATGTAATTCAGGCACTGATTGACCGGAATATCATCTAACGACACCACTACCTCCTCATCCAGAATGCATTTCCGCAACTGTGAAACATGGAAAGTGCTATGAATCTAACTAAGCTCCTCTGGGAGATCTAGTCTATACGTCACCTTCCCAACCCCGACAATGATCCTAAATGGTCCGATGTATCGGGGACCCAATTTCCCCCTCTTCCTAAAGAGAATCACACCCTTCCTGGGCTATACCTTTAGGAGTACATGTCACCAACCTGAAACTCCAACTCAGATCGGCGTCGGTCGGCGTAACTCTTCTGCCGACTCTGTGCGGTCTGCAACCGCTATCTGATCTACTGAATCATCTCAGTAGTCTGCAGGACTACCTCGATCCGACCCATCACCCTGTGACGAACCTCGCCCCAACAGACGGGGGGTGCGACATCCGTACAACAAATCATAAGGTGGAGCACCAATACTGGAGTGATAGCTATTGTTGTAGGAAAACTATGCAAGGGGTAGGCAGGAGTCCCAGCTCCCACCGAAGTCAATGACGCAGACCCTTAACATATCCTCGAGGGTCTGAATAGTCCGCTCACTCTGGCGGTCTGTCTGCGGATGGTATGCGGTACTGAAATGCTGACGCGTGCCCAGTTCCTCGTGGAACTTCTGCCAGAAACGGGAGGTGAACCGAACATCACGGTCTGAAACGATGGAGACCGGAACTCCATGGCGAGCGACAATATCACGTATATACACATCGGCCAGCTTCTAGGCCGATGATCTCTCCTGAATGGGCACAAAGTGGGCACTCTTGGTCAATCGCTCCATGATGATCCATATAGCGTCGAAACCCTTCACTGTTCTCGACAATTTGGTGATGAAGTCCATCGTGATCTGCTCCCATTTCCACATGGGAATCTCTAGAGGCTGCAGCTTGCCATGCGGCCTCTGGTGCTCGGCCTTGACCATCCTGCAGGTCAAGCACCTCTCCATGTACCAAGCGATCTCCCGCTTCATGCACGGCCACCAGTAACTCAAACTCAGATCCCGGTACAATTTGGTGGCCCCCGGGTGAATAGAGAAGCGAGACTTGTGAACCTCCTCCAGAACAATCTGTCTGACCCCACCAGACATCAGAACCCAGACCCGACTGCAGCGGGTCAATAACCCCTGATTGTCCTGCACAAATCGGGTGATCTCGCCTCTAATCCTCTCCAGCTTCCAGTTCTCCTATCGCATACCCTCAGCCCGAGCTTCCCCGATCAACCTCACTAGTGGAGAATCCACTGAATCCTCATACATGTCACTGGAGTAGAAGATCCAGCTGACTTGCGACTCAGAACGTCCGCAACCACGTTCGCTTTATCAAGATGGTAAAGGATCTCGTAGTCATAATCCTTGACCACGTCAAGCCACCTACGCTGTCTCATGTTCAGGTTCGGCTGATGCATGATGTGCCTCAGACTCTTGTGGTCCGTGTAAATGGTACACTGGACCCCGTAGAGATAATGTCTCCAAATCTTGAGAGTGAATACCACCGCTCCCAACTCCAGATCATGAGTAGGATATCTCGTCTCATGCAGCTTCAATTGTCATGATGCATAGGCTATCACCCGTCCTCTCTGCATGAGAACCGCTCCTAGTCTCGTGATGGATGCATCACAGGATACTACAAAATCCTCAACTCCTTTCGGGAGAGTCAAGACTGGAGCCTCGAATAGTCGCTGTCTGAGGGTCTCAAACGCTCTATGCTGCTCGGGGCCCCACCGGAAATCCACCCCTTCCTCGTCAGACGAGTGAGGGGTACTGCAATCTTGGAGAAATCATGTATGAATCTCCGGTAGTACCCTGCCAATCCCAAGAAGCTCCTGATATCTGAGGGAGATTTCGGAACCTCCCACTGCATAACCGCCTCGATTTCGGCCGAATCGACCAAAATCCCCTCCTGGTTATCGAGATGTCCAAGAAACTGAACCTCTCGTAACTCAAACTCGCACTTCGAGAACTTGATATAAAGACGTTCTCGACTCAAGACTCCCAATAGCTCCCGTAGATGCTCCTCGTGCTGCTCTCTGGTCTTAGAGTACACCAAGATATCATCTATAAACACGATGACCAAGCGATCGAGCATCAGTCTGCAGACTCGATTCATCAGGTCCATAAATACTGATGGCGATTGGTGAGCCCAAACGGCATCACCACGAATTCGTAATGTCCATAACGAGTCCGGAACGCGGTCTTCTCCACGTCCTCCTCCCTAACCCTGACCTGATGGTACCCGGACCTCAGATCTATCTTGGAGAACCAAGATGCTCCCTACAACTAATCAAAAAGGTCATCTATCCTCGATAGTGGATAACAGTTCTTCACCGTCAACTTGTTCAACTCCCGGTAGTCAATGCACATCCGGTGTGAACCATCCTTCTTCTTTACGAAGAGTATCAGTGCTCCCTATGGAGAACTGCTAGGACGAATGAATTGCTTGCCCAGCGGTTCCTGCAGTTGTGATGATAGCTCCTGCATCTTTGGTGGTGCCAATCGGTATGGCGCCTTGGTGATAGGGGCCACACCTGGCATAAGGTCGATCCTGAACATGACCTGCCTCTCCGGAGGCACTCCGGTTAACTCTTCCGGGAACACGTCAGCAAACTCCTTGACTACTGGAACCTTTGAAACCGTGGTCTGATCCCTGAGCCGCGTATCCACCACATACGCTAAATAACCCGCACACTCGTGCTGAATGTACTGCTGAGCCCTGGAAGATGAGCAAAACCCTGATCCCAATCTGGTGCCCTCGCCGTAGATCACCAGGTCTCCCCCACTTGGGGTTCGAACTATCACCAGCTGACCCTCGCAGTCTATCATGGCACCGAAGCGACTTAGCCAGTCTATACCCACAATCACGCATACATCCTCCATGGGAATCAGAATCAGGTCTATCGGAAAATATACCCCGAAGATCTCCAGTACGCAACCGTGATAGACCGAAGAAGCGGAAATCCCATATTCATTGGCGATAGAGACTCACAACGGACACTCTAGCTCAATCCTCACTCCTAGAGGAAGGCTAAATATCTCATAACCGGCGGACTGATCCCACATCCTCATCCATGAAACTTCCACCAAGCCTGCAACACTTCTGTATGCTAACCGTACATAACGCTATACCCTATAGACTTTCGAATACCTGATCCTACCCTAAGCCCTTCATCAAACAAGAACAGGAAACAAGGCCAAACCAAACATTCTCAGGCTATAAGATCTTAATTATGTACAGTTGTGATGCATACACTAAGCAACTACAGTAATGATGTGAATTTCATATAAGGAAAAGCCCTAGGCTATCAGGCATCATATAATCAGGCAATTCTATCATGCAATTCCTGAAGATCCCTAGCCTAGTACTAGCATGTTGTTATAACATATCACAAAATTAAATAATCCGTAAGATATTTTGGGGTTTACTTACTGGCTCCGGCTGATCGTACACTTGCATCCTCCTTTAGTATTTTGAAAACCATTTTAAAAATCTTGTCCTCGGTTTGAGATTGGATACACATGAGTGTTTTCTCAAATTCACTCAAATCAAGGCTCTGATACCAACTTATAACACCCTCAAAAATCATGTTAATGTAAAAAAAAATTTAAAACATTTATAAAGAAATAATTACTATAAATTTGTTTTCAAAATAGTTTAATCATCAGAGTATCCCCATAATCAAATCATAAAAATATAAGGAGGTGCACGATCACGCCTTCGCCTCCCCGCTATCATCAGAAGTACCTGAAACATAATCTACAATTGTAAGCCCGAAGCTTAGTGAGTTCCCTCAAAATACCAACGCCATACATATATAACCATACTTAATAAACAAACACAACATGCATAATGAGCGGTCCGTTTGACTGGACCGTCTCGCAGGGCCATCAGTCTTTCTGGAACGCTCTCCGAGCCTTCGGCACGTCTAGACCGCCTCTCAGGGCCTTCAGCCTATCCGGACCGCTCGCCAGGCCTTCGGCCTGACTAGTATTCCCTAACCGGGTCTGCAGTCTATCCGGTCCGCCCTGGGTATGTTGGTCTATAGCACAAAGCAGGACCTGCCTCAACCCAACCTCCAATCAAACAATCATGTGCACATAAATATCATACGCTAGCTAGCATGTATAGATAATCATATAGATCTAACAGATCACTAACATAACAACCATCCTATAACCAGGATACCGATCTAACCGATCACGAACATAGCAACCATCATATAACGAGGATACCGATCTAACAGATCACTAACATAGCAACCATCCTATAACTAGGACACCGATATAACAGATCACTAACATAGCAACCATCCTATAACCAGGATACAAATCATAAAGGGTCGGCCTTGGTGCCGTAGACCCTGTTGATATAGTGAGAAGAACTCACCTCACATGTAGCTCGGGATGATACTGTCATCTCCTCCAAATACAGGTCCAACTCAAACACCTACATCCACCAATGATCCACTTCCATAAATTCCCAAATTACTAAAACACCCCAAGTAGTCAAACGGGTCAACCCTTGGTCAAAGTCAAAGTCAACGGTCGAGGTCAACAGTCCATGTTGACCCAACTTGTCGAGTGTAGCCCACTGACTCGTCGAGTCCTTCCAGAACTCGATAAATCGTGAAAACCCTAGTTGACTCGCCGAGTTTCCAGGAAACCCGTCAAGTCCATGTGATGTCCAAATGTTGGGAAAAACCCTAACTAACTCCCTGAGTCTTCTCACTGACTCGCCGAGTCCATGCAGAACTAATACATGCAATCTTCATCCGACTCGCCGAGTTGGCCATGCAACGCGTCGAGTCCCTTCAGTCCATTTCTCATCCAGATGTTTTTAAGCTACCCCAAATCTCCAAATTGCAGATCTAACATCCTACGGCATGGTTTCCACGTAAAGTTGCAAACTTTACGTACATGCAAGGTCCTAAATGCCAAAACCAAGCTAAGGGAGATGTTTAAGCCAAAGAGAAGGGCCAAAGCTTGCTAAATATGATAAATCTATGACTATAAGGACTTAGAAGAGTCTAGATCTGAAGTTACAACTTCAGATCATGCCCAATACCCGAAATGGTCCACAAATATACTAAATATTGCCCTAAACCTATGCATGACAAGATCTATTTAGAGAGAAGTCAAGGTAAAGACTTGTTACCTTCAATATGATGCCAAGATGGAGTAGAATCATATCCACAAACTTCTCCTTACTTCAAGCTCCTTAGACTTCAAGTTCTCTTTACAAGATCCACATTCCAAGCTTCTTAACACACAAAAATGGAGAGTAGGCGCGATTAGGATTTTCTGAGCTCAAGGGGGACGGTAAGGGAGGCTGAGGGAGGCTAATGATCCTTTAAATAGGGTGTAAAACCCTGGAAATTAGGGTTTCATATTCCAGCACCAACTCGTCGAGTTGGGTCCTCCAACTCTTCGAGTAGGTCCCTTAAGTCACGTGGCCACATCCGATTCTACACGACGAGTTGGGGCATCCAACTCGTCGAGTAGGCCTTTGAAAATGACTATAAAGCTATAAAATCTATACCTGGGAGTCGGGGTGTTACAAGAACCCAACCCAACCCTAAACTGATGGGTTCGGTTTCTCAGTTTTCGGTTTCTTCTGGGTTCGGTTATGGGTTGATCGGTTTTAAACCCAACTCAAACCATAGAATGTTGTCCACGGAAGCATTGATTATGTAAGCACCAAGAGGTATTGATTTTCCTTCCCATTGGTGATGTAAGATGGATATGAACACATGAGAAAAGAGTAATCATTTTATAATCTTGAAGTGGGCATTAGGTTTCAACTCTCCAACGATGTGGGATAATTTTATTTTTTGGGAAAAGAAAAAGAAATCAGCAAAGTGTATCCCATGTTTCGAACATGAGACCTTAGGTTTAAAGGTCCAGCGCGCTAAGTAGTTCAACCAACTGCTTCTTGTCACACCCCCAAACCAAGGATGGCGGAAACGTCCGGGGGTGGAGGACTTCATGTATAGTATCATAACAACAATTGTAATAGTAATTGAAGCAAACACAACCAACATATATATAATTGAAAAAGTGACATCATTGTATGAATTACATGTTTACGAATCAATTACAATATGTTGACAAAATATGAAATAGTAGACGCCTTAGCGCCCCATCCTCAAAAGCACTTGGTTACATGTTTAATGATTTCCTGAGAATACAAGTTGTTTGAAAAAGTGTCAACACAAAGGTTGGTGAGTTCATAAGCTTTTGTTTGGTATTATTAAAAGCCTTTCGTTTGTAAAAGTAGTATTTTTGTTAGAAAATCCAATATTTTCCTTAGTGTGTAAATGTAGTCTTAAAACCCAAAGACCGAAATGTACAAGTAATTTGTCATATTTATAGTAAAACAATGCAAGTTTAAATCGACATAAACTCGTTAAATTTTAATGAAGTTCCCATAAATTCCAATGTTTATTAATACTTTATGTGAGTTTATTATAACCATACTATGACCAAGGTTGCCAAAAACGACGTTCTTCAGGCGTCGGAAATGTTATGACATTTGTCACCCCAGACCTATCGGTCTAACTGTTGCATGCAGTTTAGGTGTGGGTTTGTCAAACCCAATATAGATCTATACACAACTATCACGCTCTCCCTCAAGGAGACTCTGGTTACAATACAGGACTTAATGGTAATTTGAAGTAAATGTCTCACAAAGTCATTAACGGAATTACGTGTTATGAAAACTTGGTACCGTATGGCCGTACCTTGCTTAATGAAAATATCATTTGTATAAATGTACCCTTTTTAAATGTATGTGTTATGTAATGTATCATAAACTATACCTATTATAGTTTATCAACCAAGGGTAGTACGTAGTAATGTATGCAAACTATATTCAAAATAGTTTATTAAATGTTTGAATGTATCGGTTGTACTTTGATTATAATCACTTGTTATTCTTTATATTTTATATGTCCAAATCCATTTGTAAACTGATGTGTGTCAAAATATTAAGATAAAATGTCATATATTGCAATAACATATAATCACATAAAGATATACACCTTGCTCAACATGTTACATGGTGAAATGAAATTGACAGCAACTTTTCGTTGAATACAGTTTCTGTTACTGTTCTTAGAAAATTTATAGAAAAATCATCAAAGCTCCAAATCCAAATCCATAAATTATGAGAGTTTGGAATATGAGTCTAGTTTGTTCATAAATTTTATCATGATTTTTAGTGATCTCTAACAGAGGTCAAAATGTCCATAATCACAGGCTGGTCCAGGTTTGCCTCTGAAATGATAGGCAGTTTTGTAAAAATCACCATAAATTGTAGAAACATCATATGGAGATGTGCAAGTAGCCATTTTAAAGCTAAGAGTTTGAACTACTTGCACCTGGAACAGTTTTGAAAACTAAAATATTTAAGTTGACCAAAACAGTCTGTGATTAAAGTCCATCTTTTCTGATGTAATCTGTTAGAAAAAGTTTAATTGTGTTCTTGATGATTTTACTTGTATTCCCCCCTTAAAACTTAAGAAAACATGTAAATGTAGGGGTATGAACTCACCTTATGTGATTTCAGTAGATGAAAGTGAGATAGAGGAAGTGTTCAACCCAAGAACACTAAGAAGATGTCTTGATGATTCGAGAATCTAACACCGAATAAGATGGAATTTGTGTAAGATATCAATGATTTGAGTAGAATGGAGTTTAATAATTATGTGAATGATGAAGATACTTACTAATTGAAGGAAGAAATCCCTGGAGAAAGCCTTGAAGTTCTTGAAGTTGAGAGAAAAGATGAGAGAATTTTGGAGAGTGTCCTTTGGTTGCTAAGTGTAGAATGAAAGAACTTTATGGAGAATGAGGAGAGAGGATCAATCCTCCAGCTCTTAGAACGTGGGAAGAGCTGGAGATTGGGTGTAAAGGTCCACTAAGGTGACAAGGAGTAGTGGGAAAGAGTGGATGATCATAGAGTGAGGTGGTGGTGGCTTGCTTTTGTCATAAAATAAGGAAAAGCAAATATTCCCTCAATAATTAGTCCAACCACCAATTCTTTTAATACATTTTTATAAAAACCCTGGAGATTTATATATTTTGGGGCCTTAGTTTATAAAATAAAGTTTTGGGTGAAAATCCCACGTTAAAATAATGAAAAACGGAGTTAAAACGAAGTCGTAGTCGAAAAACCGGTAAAAAGGGGCCGTCTTTGGGAGAGATTTGGGAGAGATTTCAAATAGAAAGAGATAGAGTGAAAACGATTTAGAGAGGTTTCGTTTGTGATTAATTTGAGTGTCCGGCTTCACAACGCAAGGTTCGTAAACCCCGTTAAACCGTGTTTTAGTGTCGTACACAATCCCGATGATTGTGCAATAGTGTTTTATCGCTTTGGTTCGTTGTTTAGCACTGTTAAGGCTAAGGAAAATCAAACACATGAACTTTCCAAATGATGATTTCTCATTAAAATAGCGAATTATATAGTGATTACATAACGTAAACCCTAACATACAAGGGTTATTGGAGTTGACCGGTTTGACTTGTTGACTTTGTTTGACTTTGACTTGACCGAAATTTGACGGTTGTCACATCATCCCCCCGTTAGAAGGAATTTCGTCCCGAAATTTTCATTTTGACTGGGATTTCAAGAGTTTGGGAAGAGATGTGGATACTTTTGTTTCATCTGATCCTCGCGTTCGCAGGTGAATTCGGGTCCTCGTTTAGCGTTCCAACGGACCTTCACGATGGGAATACGACTTTGTTTCGTTCGTTTGATTTCCCGATCCATGATTTCGACTGGTTCCTCCACGAAGTGGAGATTTTCGTTAACTTCGATTTCGTCGAGTGGTATTACGAGTGTCTCATCAGACAAACACTTCTTTAGGTTCGACACGTGAAATGTGGGATGTACTTTGTCGAGTTCCTGAGGTAATCGAAGTTTGTATGCTACTGGCCCAATCCTAGCAAGGATTTCGAATGGCCCGATGTACCTTGGATTTAGTTTCCCGCGTTTGCCGAATCGTATCATTCCTTTCCAAGGGGAAACTTTTAGTAGTACACGATCACCCACCTGGAATTCCAAGGGTTTGCGTCGTTTGTCTGCGTAACTCTTTTGCCGATCGCGAGACGCTTTCAGTCCTTCTCGAATTTGAACGATCTTTTCTGTGGTTTCCCTTATGATTTCAGGGCCAGTGAGGGTACTATTAGAGACTTGCCCTCTAGCTAGCTGTGTATCCCCCACCTCAGCCCAACACAGGGGTGATCTGCATTTGCGACCGTAAAGAGCTTCGAATGGAGCGACTTTGATGCTAGTATGATAGCTGTTATTGTAGGAGAATTCGATAAGCGGTAGATGGGTATCCCATGCTTTGCCGAAGTCTATCACACAAGCTCTTAACATGTCTTCCAACGTTTGAATGGTTCGTTCGCTCTGTCCGTCGGTTTGTGGGTGGTAGGCCGTACTCATGTCAAGCCTAGTTCCCAATGATTTTTGTAGAGACTGCCAAAACCGTGAGGTAAATCTACTATCTCTATCGGAGATAATGGATATCGGCACACCATGGAGTCGTACAATCTCTTTGATGTACGTTATAGTCAGCTTCTCCATCTTGTCGGTTTCTTTTATCGGTAGGAAGTGTGCTGATTTGGTCAATCTGTCTACGATTACCCATATGGTGTCAAGCCCGCCCGATGTCTTAGGCAGCTTGGTTATGAAGTCCATGGTTATTCGTTCCCACTTCCACTCAGGTATATCTGGCTGTTGTAATAGCCCGGATGGTTTCTGGTATTCGATTTTGACCTTGGCGCAAGTCAGACACTTGCTCACATAGGTAGCAATCTCAGCTTTCATGTTCGGCCACCAGTATAATTTCTTGAGGTCCAGATACATCTTATCCGACCCGGGATGGATGGAGTATCGAGTCTTGTGTGCTTCATTCATGACGACGTCTCGGAGTCCACCGAACTTCGGTGTCCAAATCCGGTTCATGATATAACGTACTCCATCATCCTTGACTTCTAAGTTTTTATCCATTCCCCTTAATGTCTCTCCTGCCACCTTTTCTGGTTTCAAAGCTTCCAGTTGAGCTTCCTTGATTTGTATGGTCAGGTGGGAATGGATTGTCATTGTTAAGGATTTTACTCGGCGGCCCGAGTACTCCTTCCTGCTTAGAGCATCGGCCACTACATTGGCCTTGCCCGGATGATAACGAATTTCGCACTCGTAGTCATTCAGCAACTCTACCCATCTCCTCTGTCGCATGCTGAGCTCTTTCTGATTGAGGATATGCTGAAGACTTTTGTGATTAGTGAAGATAGTGCATTTCGTGCCGTAGAGGTAGTGTCTCCAGATCTTCAAAGCGAATACTACTGCTCCTAATTCCAGGTCGTGCGTAGTATAATTAACCTCGTGCGTCTTAAGCTGTCTTGATGCATACGCGATAACCTTCCCTCTCTGCATGAGCACACATCCGAGGCCTTGATTCGAAGCATCACAGTACACTACGAAGTCTTCGGTTCCCTCTGGGAGAGACAAGATCGGTGCGCTGCATAGGGCTTGTTTTAACGTTTGGAAAGCAGTTTCTTGTTTATTTTCCCACTTGAATATCACACCTTTCTGCGTCAAGGTGGTGAGTGGTTTCGCAATCTTGGAGAAGTTTTGTATAAATCTTCGGTAGTAGCCAGCAAGCCCAAGTAATTGTCGAATTTCGGTTGGCGTCTTGGCTGCTGACCAATTCTCGATTGCCTTGATCTTGGAGGGATCCACATGTATGCCTTTCTCACTTACCACATGGCCAAGGAAATCCACTTCTCTAATCCAGAATTCACACTTAGAGAACTTAGCATAAAGCTTCTCCGCTCTTAGTGTCTCTAGCACTTGGCGTAGATGTAGGCGATGCTCTTCTTCGCTTCGCGAGTAGATCAAGATATCGTCGATGAATACGATTACAAACTTGTCTAGGTAGGGTCGACACACTCTATTCATTAGGTCCATGAATACCGCAGGTGCGTTTGTTAAACCGAAGGACATCACCACAAACTCGTAGTGCCCATAGCGAGTTCTGAATGCAGTTTTGGGAATATCTTCTTCTTGAACTCGTAGCTGATGGTAACCTGACCTTAGGTCGATCTTTGAGAAGAAATTTGCTCCTTGGAGTTGGTCGAAAAGGTCGTCGGTTCGGGGTAGAGGATATCGGTTCTTGATGGTGAGTTTGTTTAGTTCCCGATAGTCGATGCACATGCGAAAGGATCCGTCCTTCTTCTTTACAAAAAGGACTGGTGCTCCCCAAGGTGAGAAGCTTGGTCTGACGAACCCTTTGCTCAAAAGCTCGTTCAACTGACTGGACAACTCTTGCATTTCTGTTGGTGCGAGGCGGTATGGAGCTCTGGCTACGGGGGTAGCTCCGGGTATTAAGTCAATTCTGAAATCGACTTGTCGTGCGAGTGGTACACCAGGAAGATCTTCTGGGAACACATACGGGAAGTTACACACTTCGGGGATGTCTTTGATGTCTTTCACGTCTTGTTTCTTGTCTACTACGTGGGCCAAGAAGGCGTGGTACTCCTTCCGGAGATACTTTGGGGCTTTGATGCATGAGATGATTTGTAAATTCGCACTAAGTTTGTCACCATAGATGAGAAGGGTTTCGTCATTTGGTAGATTGAGGCGAACGGCCCTTTCGTAACATAGAATGTCGGCACGGTGAGGAACTAACCAATCCATCCCGATGATTACGTCGAAGCTTTTTATGGTGACCGGCATCAGGTCAATTTTAAATGCATGCTTGTCTAGAGTGAGAGTACACTCTGAGTATATATCACTAGTGCGTTCTACTTTCCCATTTACCATTTCTACTACATAAGTATCCTTTAGTGATTGGGGATTTTGTTCAAGTAATTGTTTATATTGGTGGCTCACGAAACTCCTCTCCGCTCCACTATCGAATAGTACGCATGCATAAGAGTTATTGAGGAGAAACGTACCGGTAACCACCGTGGGATCCTCGACTGCTTCCCCATGTCCTATTGCCAGGACTCTTCCTACTCCACCAGCATTAGGGGCTTGTGCTTTGGGGCAGTTTCTTTTGAAGTGACCTGCGTCTCCACAGTTGTAGCAGGTTCGGGTTGCCCCCGTACTGGCGACTTGGTTGATTGGTCGAGCAGGCGCTTTACAGAAACGAGCAGTGTGCCCCTTCCTGTCGCAGTTGTTACAGTACATCTCCCTACAAGCACCATTGTGGTGAAAGTTGCACTTGTTGCACTTAGGTAGGGTTCCAGCATATGGCTTCGGTGGTGCTGGAGTGGTAGCAGTAGTGGCAGCATTAGTGGCAGCATGGACAGCAACAGTTTGTTGCTTCTTAGCGGGGTCCTGTGCTGGTTGGCTCTTCTTTTGGTTCCAGAACTTCCTTTTGTTGTTTCCCCCTTTTGATTGATCAGTGGTGGTGGTTGTAGTATTATGACCGGCTCGGTGGTCAACAAGTTGTTGTGCCAGCTCCCTGGCACTGTCAAAAGTAGTTGGCCTTGATGCCAGGACACTACTTTGCACTTGGGGAGACAGTCCCCAAAGGTATCGCTCCACCTTTTTCTCCTCCGGAGTAACCATTGTTGGGCAGAGGAGAGCCAATTCATTGAATCGGGTGGTGTAGGTTTCAAGGTCGGAGCCCGTCATCCTGAGGTTCCAAAGTTCTTGTTCCAGCTTTTGAATTTCACCTCTCGGGCAGTACTCCTTCATCATCAAGGTTTTTAGTTCTGCCCAGGATATGGAGCTAGCCACTTCGAGAGTAAGTGAATTAATCCGACAGTTCCACCAAGTAAGGGCCCGGCCGGTGAAAGTGAAGGCTGCGAACTTAACTTTGCTCGCTTCGGGGCAAGAGCACACTTGAAAGACTACTTCAGTCTTTTCAAACCATTGCATTAAAGTGATGACTCCCCCGCTCCCATTGAAATTGTCGGGTTTGCCATTGGTGAAGTCTTTGTAGGAACACTCTCTTGTACGCCACGTACTGTCTCCGTGGTTAGAGTTTGTAGCACCCGATCCAGAACCACCAGCTCCGTTTGTCCCTATCTGCGATATTGCGGCCGCTACGGCTGCTGTTACTGCAGCCTGGAACATCGCAGGATCAAACTGTGGAGGCAGCGGCGGAGGAGGTGTTGCTGTGTTGCCGGAAGGTCTTGGTCTTCTCCTTAGCGGCATGGTTCTGTCATAAGTCGTAAACCAATGTACTTTTAGTAAAAGTATATTTATAGGAAGAGAAATCTTTTATACATAAAGTATATTATTACGTTGTTTTCCGGTATGTTTACGATACATACGATTTTATACTTTTAATTGACCCAATACATTGGGTTATGAGGTAAAATGAAAGTATAAAATATTTTATTTGAGTTTCCTTGTTTCCAAGTATATGACTGTTTGTAAAAGTTTTACATATACTAATTTAGTCGGGACATAATTAATATATTATATTTTAAAATGATCTTTATCGGTTACTTAATTAGTTGCAAAGTGCATACCAGTCATATGTGATTAAGATATAATAGTCCTTCGAATAGATGACCCTAACTCCAAGACCACAACCAAACAAGGACAGGAAGTGAAATAAAGATACATAAATTCTAAGTCTATAGCATCTTAGTTACATATGACCTTAGCGCATCCACTTAGCAGCTATTGATCTATAAATAAAGACCTATTTAATTCTCAGATAATTTATTATAGTAACACAAAATACTCCTATAGTATTTGTAAATGTTTAGTTTTGAGTTCTTAAAGTATCCTTTTGTAGTGTGTTATTAGGTTTGTTAGATTTGTTGTCCATCCTGACCATCCCCCGGTATATGCAAGTCAATTCCCGGACAGATATAGTTGATCAGGCTATATCCTTCCCAGATTTAATCCACATATACTAAGGCATACTCAAAATGTTCAACTCTTCTTCTTTTGCTTTATGTTTTCGCTAGTTATGATACCATGCGAGCATGTAATGTATGTATGTATACTTTAATCAAGAAAATCATTTATTTTCTAAGAGTATATTTATTTGAAAAATGCACAAATCAAAGACTATTAGTCCCAATTGTGTTTATAGTTTGTATATCTTATGTGGTTTGATATACTTAATTTACTATAAACTGTGCCCTGATACCAATCTGTCACACCCCCAAACCAAGGATGGCGGAAACGTCCGGGGGTGGAGGACTTCATGTATAGTATCATAACAACAATTGTAATAGTAATTGAAGCAAACACAACCAACATATATATAATTGAAAAAGTGACATCATTGTATGAATTACATGTTTACGAATCAATTACAATATGTTGACAAAATATGAAATAGTAGACGCCTTAGCGCCTCATCCTCAAAAGCACTTGGTTACATGTTTAATGATTTCCTGAGAATACAAGTTGTTTGAAAAAGTGTCAACACAAAGGTTGGTGAGTTCATAAGCTTTTGTTTGGTATTATTAAAAGCCTTTCGTTTGTAAAAGTAGTATTTGTGTTAGAAAATCCAATATTTTCCTTAGTGTGTAAATGTAGTCTTAAAACCCAAAGACCGAAATGTACAAGTAATTTGTCATATTTATAGTAAAACAATGCAAGTTTAAATCGACATAAACTCGTTAAATTTTAATGAAGTTCCCGTAAATTCCAATGTTTATTAATACTTTATGTGAGTTTATTATAACCATACTATGACAAAGGTTGCCTAAAACGACGTTCTTCAGGCGTCGGAAATGTTATGACATTTGTCACCCCAGACCTATCGGTCTAACTGTTGCATGCAGTTTAGGTGTGGGTTTGTCAAACCTAATATAGATCTATACACAACTATCACGCTCTCCCTCAAGGAGACTCTGGTTACAATACAGGACTTAATGGTAATTTGAAGTAAATGTCTCACAAAGTCATTAACGGAATTACGTGTTATGAAAACTTGGTACCGTATGGCCGTACCTTGCTTAATGAAAATATCATTTGTATAAATGTACCCTTTTTAAATGTATGTGTTATGTAATGTATCATAAACTATACATATTATAGTTTATCAACCAAGGGTAGTACGTAGTAATGTATGCAAACTATATTCAAAATAGTTTATTAAATGTTTGAATGTATCGGTTGTACTTTGATTATAATCACTTGTTATTCTTTATATTTTATATGTCCAAACCCATTTGTAAACTGATGTGTGTCAAAATATTAAGATAAAATGTCATATATTGCAATAACATATAATCACATAAAGATATACACCTTGCTCAACATGTTACATGGTGAAATGAAATTGACAGCAACTTTTCGTTGAATACAGTTTCTGTTACTGTTCTTAGAAAATTTATAGAAAAATCATCAAAGCTCCAAATCCAAATCCACAAATTATGAGAGTTTGGAATATGAGTCTAGTTTGTTCATAAATTTTATCATGATTTTTAGTGATCTCTAACAGAGGTCAAAATGTCCATAATCACAGGCTGGTCCAGGTTTGCCTCTGAAATGATAGGCAGTTTTGTAAAAATCACCATAAATTGTAGAAACATCATATGGAGATGTGCAAGTAGCCATTTTAAAGCTAAGAGTTTGAACTACTTGCACCTGGAACAGTTTTGAAAACTAAAATATTTAAGTTGACCAAAACAGTCCGTGATTAAAGTCCATCTTTTCTGATGTAATCTGTTAGAAAAAGTTTAATTGTGTTATTGATGATTTTACTTGTATTCCCCCCTTAAAACTTAAGAAAACATGTAAATGTAGGGGTATGAACTCACCTTATGTGATTTCAGTAGATGAAAGTGAGATAGAGGAAGTGTTCAACCCAAGAACACTAAGAAGATGTCTTGATGATTCGAGAATCTAACACCGAATAAGATGGAATTTGTGTAAGATATCAATGATTTGAGTAGAATGGAGTTTAATAATTATGTGAATGATGAAGATACTTACTAATTGAAGGAAGAAATCCCTGGAGAAAGCCTTGAAGTTCTTGAAGTTGAGAGAAAAGATGAGAGAATTTTGGAGAGTGTCCTTTGGTTGCTAAGTGTAGAATGAAAGAACTTTATGGAGAATGAGGAGAGAGGATCAATCCTCCAGCTCTTAGAACGTGGGAAGAGCTGGAGATTGGGTGTAAAGGTCCACTAAGGTGACAAGGAGTAGTGGGAAAGAGTGGATGATCATAGAGTGAGGTGGTGGTGGCTTGCTTTTGTCATAAAATAAGGAAAAGCAAATATTCCCTCAATAATTAGTCCAACCACCAATTCTTTTAATACATTTTTATAAAAACCCTGGAGATTTATATATTTTGGGGCCTTAGTTTATAAAATAAAGTTTTGGGTGAAAATCCCACGTTAAAATAATGAAAAACGGAGTTAAAACGAAGTCGTAGTCGAAAAACCGGTAAAAAGGGGCCGTCTTTGGGAGAGATTTGGGAGAGATTTCAAATAGAAAGAGATAGAGTGAAAACGATTTAGAGAGGTTTCGTTTGTGATTAATTTGAGTGTCCGGCTTCACATCGCAAGGTTCGTAAACCCCG
This sequence comes from Lactuca virosa, assembly GCF_052849685.1. Classification (NCBI taxonomy): domain Eukaryota; kingdom Viridiplantae; phylum Streptophyta; class Magnoliopsida; order Asterales; family Asteraceae; genus Lactuca; species Lactuca virosa. The sequence goes on from NC_136431.1 coordinate 52,726,849, forward strand.
TTAAACCGTGTTTTAGTGTCGTACACAATCCCGATGATTGTGCAATAGTGTTTTATCGCTTTGGTTCGTTGTTTAGCACTGTTAAGGCTAAGGAAAATCAAACACATGAACTTTCCAAATGATGATTTCTCATTAAAATAGCGAATTGTATAGTGATTACATAACGTAAACCATAACATACAAGGGTTATTGGAGTTGACCGGTTTGACTTGTTGACTTTGTTTGACTTTGACTTGACCGAAATTTGACGGTTGTCACACTTCTTGTGTTATTATATTGCATAACGTATTTATAATAAGTATATAAAATATATATTTTTGTAAACATTATATATAATCGGATCAGTTCGGTTTCTTTTGGTTTTACCAAACCCAAAAAAACCGAACCCAAACCAAAATTTTCGGTTTTTAAAACATCTAAACCCAAATCATCGGTTTTTGCTTCGGTTTCGGTTTTTTGGTTTTGGTTTTCTTGGTTTTTTGGTGTCCGGGTTTGGTTTTACTCACCCCTAGATGTGGGGAAGGAGCTGGTAGGCACGACAATTTTTTTTAAAGAGCACAAACACAGAATTGTAGTGGTCGGTGTTTGTGACTTCCCGTAATTTTCAAAACCAATTAAAATTTTTTCTTTACACTTTGAAGTATTGTGTTGCGGAAAAATCCCAGTTAAATAAAACATTTTGAGATAACAAAGTTATTTCATTATATTAAAAACTCTGAGGATGTCATCATTCATATCCAAACATAAATTACAGCGTAAATATTAAATTGTCCAGAAATACTATAACAAACATATGTCCTTATTTCACTTGGCATCCTAATTAGACTTCGGCCACCATATGTCCACTACCTGTGATGCACATAAAATGAGTGAGTCAGGTTTGGGAAACCTGGTGAGATGCATAGAGTTTTCAAGACCATAATATACTAATGGTAATATATAATAACATTCACGCAACAAACATTATAGGTATAATCAGACATAAGACCATCTGGGCAATCGATTCTCACAAATCCTGAAGTAACAATTATCTAGAGGAATCACCGTACATGATAAACCATTTGAGTATCTGGTTGACTACACAGCTAGGGAAGTCCATGGCCAGTTTAAGTCATATAAAGGCAACCAATATTCAGAGCTATTGATAAATATGGTATCCCATTTTATCTACATCTGTGGGTTATAAGGCCACACTAGCAACATAATTCACTAGACCGCCTAGAATAGTCAAGTGTTGTCATCTACTCTGGTCGATGACCAAGACATACATGCCAATTGCCTGATCTGGACCCACCATTTCTAGTCAACCAAGAAAGAGGAGGAATACGACACTCCGCTCTGATCTCACACTCCACCCTAGGATGAGACCTAATCATTGTCCAGCTCATCGGGAACTAACACCTTTTACAAGTCTTATTATAACTAATCCAGAATCATAAACACCCTCAAGTTTTCAGGTTATTATTGGGTTTTCTCAAAGTTAAGTTTTATGCCTGTTTTTACCCTTACATTTTCCCAAAAATGTTCGGTTTTACCTTTTTACCCGGTGATAATAGGTTTTCAGGTTACCATTAAATTAATTTCGCAAAAAGAACCCTTAAGTTTACAGTTTTTTACGTTTTTACCCTTAAGTTTACAGTTTTTTTACGTTTTTACCCAATATAACAATTCACAACTAAGAAGAGGGATGTAATAATCTTATTGTGAATTTATGAAACGTAGGTAAAAGCAATTCACCAATTTCGAACTATGAAATTCCTAGGTTTTTTTAGAGTCATTGAATCTTATCAATGGCATGTTTAATCTTAGATTATGCTCTTCTATTTGTGACTGGGATTCTGAGGATCACAAACAATATGTGAATAACCATACAAATATGTTTGGCACTCTTGATGTCATTTATCATCTCCAATTAATGTGACGGTTAACCACACGCACTCCATTGACAACGATAATTTTTCAAGATGCCTATTATTACTCTTTATAATTATTAGTGTGTCGGTTAACCACACGCTCCACTAACTACATATAAAGCATAATGTGCAATTTTATTGATTAGCATACTTTTCACATTTTTCCTAAAGTAAATAAGAGTGGGATTTTTAAAAAAATAGTTTAGTTACTTTATATCATTATATTTATTAATGAGATTATGTCCTATCAAATCCATTCGGCTAACGACCCTCCACCATACAAGAGAGAGGTGGGTAAGAGTGGATACCAATGACGGTCATTTTATAGGCCGCTTCCTTAAACTCCCATTATAGTATGACTTCATGAATGATGCGTACTAGCGATTTGTCTGACATGTCTTATACATATAATATATTAATCTTTTAATTATATATATAGTATAAGGTGTATTTTAAACATTTAAAAAACATAAGGTTTAATCCTTTAATTATCTAAATTAAAACTTCTATTTTAATTAAATTTAAACCATTTATGGATTTTATAATTTTTCTTTTAGTTAAAGCATTGAATCAAATTAATAATAAGATCCATATTAATTAATGTTATAATAAATGTTTACCAAATCTAAGGATATCTCCTAACGTTTAGGGTTTCAATTAATTATCTAATATAGGCAAAAATCGGATTTTGACATATATGGAAACAAATAACTACCAATTAACAACCATATAAATCATATTAGGCAAGAAAATTCGAAAATCTGGATCTGAGCTATGCTCAGGTCATAACAGAAGCAGCTCACGCTGTGAGCATCGATTTTTTGAAAAAAAATTATTCATTCAACAAATGTGCGATTAATGCAAGACACACCAATAGATCTAATACCACTTATGGGTTTTACAGGTTGCAACAAAAATGTACAAAGCGAAAAATACTTAACCATTAAGAATTTGAGCACATGCAACCTAAAGGATCTATGTTTTACACATAAAGGCAACATACTTTGAATTAACAAAATTACTATAACCCTAATGAAATCGAAAATCATAAGAGAACGTTGCATACCTTTTGAATTTTTATAGCAAATAAATCAAACCAATCCTTCTTCAAAACTCTCGGAAGCAAGCACCAGAAATATCGTGCCGATGATGGTTCACACCCAAACCCTAGCAACTAAGAAACTAAAGAGGAGAGAGGAGAGGGAAGGAATTTTTGGATTTTCTCTCTTGGAATGAAGTGAATTCTGAAAATCAAACCCAATGGGGTTTATATAAGTGATAGGGAGGTTGAATATAAGGAAGGTTCCTTTTAGATAACCTTAACCCTATTGCTTCCCCCCTAAGACATCTAAGCTTCCTTATAGCCCAAATATACCTATAAAAATCCTCTATATACCGTCCCCTCTATGGGAGGTTCTAGAATTGGTCAATATTTAACTTTTAAACATTGTCACCTTTAGTCCTTCTACTTTTAATTAATCCAGTTAATCCCAAAATTAATTCCAATTAATTTATGATTAATTTTTAATTAAACAATACTATTTCTAATTAATATATTTTTCTCATAATACATTAATAAATCATTTATTTTGATTTCTAAAAATTTATTAATCATAAATTAATAAACAAGTCTCTCTCTCCAAAAGTCATCCTATGCAATTACCGAGTTTGAGGGCAACCCAAAAGGACTTTACTAGTAATTCAAGTATATACCAATTTAGTTATTGCCTTAGACACCTAATCCAACAACTTACTGAGTATGTATCATGTGATCTTGTGTGACTTAGGATCCATACTCGAGGTAAGTTCACCTTTACAGTCACAAGAGCCTACAAAAGGGCCATCAATGATTGAATTTCAACAAACATTTCACAAATGAATCTCTTTTAGTCACGTTGTTTTCTTTGAAGTTTAACCAAGTAAAATGCAATGACCCAAAAATCAAGGGTAAAAATTCATTTTTTTATATAACTAAAACATTGATACCATTTAATTCCAACATTTCAAATCATAGTCAAGTAAATCATTTATCAGAGTTTATCACAAAATCATTCCTTGCGGAAATAGTAGGTGTGTGCACTGCGATCAATCTGAGCCCTTCCTTTCCAAAACGATGTTACATGAAACCATAAACAAAACCTGTAAGCATCTTAGTGAGTTTCCCAGAGCATACCACACACACAATCCACATATCACATATCATGTTAGTTATAGAAGCTAACTATAACACTTAAGCCATGCATACAAAAACCTGTAAGGATGCCGTGGGCTCCCCCCAGGGTCTTACACCATTGTGTCATAGGCTACTCCACATGGTCTTAACCTAGGAATGTCATGGGCTACCCCGCATGGTCTTACATCCAGTTGCCACGGGCTCCCCCCGGGGTCTTCCATGCAATAACATACATAATCACATAACATATCATATATCACAGAAATATCTACACATAACACAAACATAAACCTGTAAGGATGTTGTGGGCTCCCCCCAGGGTCTTACACCATTGTGTCATGGGCTACCCCACATGGTCTTAACCTATGAATGCCATGGGCTACCCCACATGGTCTTACATCCAATGTCATGGGCTACCCCACATGGTCTTTACCTAGGAATGCCATGGGCTACCCCACATGGTCTTACATCCAATGCCACGGGCTCCCCCGGGGTCTTCCATGCAATACACACAATCACATAGCATATCAAACCACAGAAATGACTAACACATATACCATAGTCACATAATGGGCCGGCCTTGGTGCCTTAGACCCATGGGTATGGTGAGAAGACTCACCTCACACTGCTGAAGTCCCGCAGACACAATCCCAGCTGCTGGAAGCCAGATTCCCGAACTGTCAATATCAAAATATCACCCAATTAATAATTGGGTTCCAACACAAAAATCATAAGTCCAATTATGGCTGGTGGTGACGATATAAGGTGGTGACGAGATAATTGGGTTCCAACACAAAAATCATAAGGGCCTTCATTGCCTCCCATGGTGGCTGGTGGTGACGAGATAAGGCAACGAAGGCAGCAACAACACCATCGGCAACTGCAGCGGCACGGCGGAGAGAAGGTCCGATAGAAACGGCGGTTCACAGCAACAACACTCGATACCGTGGCGGGTTACTCCAACTCCAGTGGCGGTTAGGAGGCTGACGACGATAGCGATATGGAGTCTCGACGGGTCGGAAAAAGTAGGAGGTCGGGTGATTGCTTGGTGCCGCTAGCCGGTCGGAGCACGGATCAGATGGGTGGTGCCGGCGCCGGAGTTGAAGGAGGCATAAGGTGGAGGTGACGGCTGAACATGTTAACATTAGGGTTAGGGTTCCTTAGGCTTATATATCCGACTCAATGGGAATGATTGCCATGATGGCAGAAATGGTCCCTCCCTCATGAATTTATTTCGAAACTAACCCATAATTTACTCTTCCCACCCCTGCTCACATAATTCCTTTCATATCTAGTCCCACAGTTACCATTCAACCCCTCCTTTACAAATTATTCTCAAATAAAGTCCAGATGTTACCCTTTTAACCCCAGCCTTCAAAACTCTTTACAATTTGAGTCCGAAATTTACCATTTAGCCCTTAATTCCATAATTTCCTTTCATTTTAGGTCCAAAAGTTACCAAATAGCCCCTGCCCTTAGAAATCATTACAAATTGAATCCGGAATTTATACTTTAACCCCCAAATAATCCAACTTTTGACATTTGGCTTCCAGAAACCAACACCTTGCTATATAATTATTGATTTTAGGGCTTTTATACATTCATTAATTAATTAATTTATTTATTTAATAAACGGGGTGTTACAACTCTCCCCAACTTAAATTAGATTTCGTCCTGGAAATCATTCCTTACCATCCCTTACACGCCCGACAACTTAGGCGACATGGTCACAATCCTGGGCACAACTTAGCCTTCCCAGGGTAACCGTGGCCAACCTTCGCAAGGTTCTAGAACCCGAAGATAAACGAATTTCCTACAACAAGATCACATCTATTCCTTCCGAATTCCGCAGTCTCGAGAGGTTCTGTCTCCCTGACAGACTGCCCGCACTGAATCATTGTCGAACTCATTACACTTATCTCCAACTGGCTACCCAAATTCTGATAACCTGAGGTTCCCACTAGAAAATAGAGTCACAGACCAAATTTCCCCAAGTACACTTATATCTGACCGAAGCTCAGATAATCCCTCAAAGCAACGGACATCTAACCGATTATTGAGCCAAAACACACTCAGCAGTCCCATGCGGCCTCTGAAGGATACCTCGTCCCATAATAATTGCACTGTCTATAAAGCCACTCATGGATCCTTCAATCCATTTGATCCATCCGATCATGATAGGCTGACAACCTATCGCTACTGAATCCGACGCGAAAAGGTGAATGCTTCCAGAATACCTGTAGTCTTACATCATACTCGGTGTCCTTCGACCTACCATTTCCTGATTTCAGTTATGTTGTGACCTACTCACAACCTTGCAAACTGGCCCACCCTGGCCTAAGTCATCCGAACGAATCTGTGAATGCTGCAGCTACCCTACAATCTTTCTACACTTCCCACACTATCTGACTACTGGTGAATGCTACGGCTCCCCCGTAGTCTTACAACACTTTCATACCAACTGACCATTAGTGAATGCTACGGCTCCCCGGTAGTCTTACAACACTTTCATACCAACTGACCACTAGTGAATGCTATGGCTCCCCCGTAGTCTTACAACACTTTCATCCTGACTAACCATTAGTGAATGATACGGCTCCCCCGTAGTCTTACAACACTTCCATCCTAACACAACTGCAGCCCAATACCTTACCCCTAGTCTATCGGGTCGAAACGCATGCAGAGTCAATCGCACCCTCGACCGAACACCCGCATTGAACTCAATTCATAACTGGAGTCCCGATCTGCTTTCCTAAATTCTGTTATCAAGCCCCCAAGAAGACGCGATCCACATGACAGGAAGTTTTACCGAACTCCAAACTCACACAACCTCCAACCAAATAGCCACTTTAGCCGTTATTTTCCTCGATGGAATGAGAAACCCATCCCGGTCTCATACTTGACCCTATCCTGAATACCTGCGCGATTCTCCCCCACTTAGATTCGACTAAGTCTTCGCAATACATGAGATTTGAAGGATTCCCGATCCTTCTTACTTTTTAATAACCAACTGCTGACAACCTGTTTCTTGTCCGTGAGAGTGACCTATTACGGGCCCAAATCCCCAAGGACCACGCAACTCCTAAAGATCAGACAAACAATTTCCGAATCCCAACGAGACTAATAATCTCAGACGCCTTAAAATGATGCCCCACTTATATCTTGAAGTCCAAATAATCGATGCCCAGACCAAAGCCTCAATAGTAAACCACTTCCCCTGGCGCTTCCAAAAGTCGACCCAAGCATAATGGCTGAGTCACCAATCCCGTCCGTAGACCTTCCGCATCCTGTCCCTGAACCGATCTCAACCATAGACCCGGATAACATTGAACGCTCCAAACCAGCAAAGAGGGAAACGACCCTCACTAACCACCCCGTAACTCACAGTATGCAAATGGAATATGACAAATGTTTGAATGCATAGTCCAAACACAAGTAGGGCAACAAACCCAGAGATATACTTACTGAAACCCTCGAAACGAAAACTCCCTCGTGCAGTTCCCTGCAAGTACCGCACTAAATCCGGCCCTGTTGGCCTCTCAAAACTGACTCGAGCTCTTGGGTCCCTTCCCGGGACCCTCCAATGTATGTACCTGATCTGGTCCCCTCTTCCCAATGTGACCCAACTCAATCCCTGCTCTCGAGCTCTAGAAATCATATCACTTAGGGTCTCACACCCTGGCACACTCACCATCTCAATCGTCCACGGCCGAACTACTGTAGCTAAAGCAATCTCTGACCTAAACCGGGCTACAAACTACCCCCAAGACATAGTCTCTAATCCAGAAAGTGCAATCGATCGCACAATCAATCCTTGCAGCCTGATACAAGAGATTCCAGGCGAACTCAAAATCCTGGCAGTCCTTCTGCTAACTGGCTCTCCACCGGAGCTGAGACCAAACCCTGGTCCCTCCATTTGTGTGCTCATCCGCATTCTGCACCGCAGCTATCCCCACGGTCCAATCATAACCAAGAATTCTCCTTCCCAGGCTTCTTAGATTCTCCAAGACTTTCCCTGATTTGAGTATGGATCCTGTGCTTTCAGTAGTACGGGCCCAATACTACCTTCCACACCTATCCATACTTTCCTCCGTAATCATCACGAATCCTCTAAGTCACCTACTCACATGATGTACTAAATGTCTGCTAGACAGCAACACAGTATCCACCGAAGCACCTCCCAGGCTCCCTCTGGGTTCCCAACCCCACTGAACTACCCCATTAACTCATTGGAGCATATCATAGGCTTTCCTAGGTTCCCAACCTCACCCTGCCATCAGCTGCTGAGGAACTCCTCATGATGCCAGCCATCGACCTCCTGGATATTGTCATATCCACTTAGCAGCTGACTCCCATCACTCAAGAGTTCCACAAAGCACAAAGCAAGCAACATTCGTGCAGTAGCACTCCGATCCCAAGAACTGCCATAGAACATTTCGTCCACATATCGCAACTCGCGCTATCCACATCCATCCATCCTCACTGTTGGCTGCCTTATGCATGCAAATTATACATATAACAGGATTTAATAGACTGTCGAAAAATAGATTCTACCCTAGGACCACAACCAGACAAGGAACAGGAAATAAGGCCAAATCAATTATTCTAAGGCTATAAGATCCTAACCGTATATAATTTTTAAAATCATACACGTAGCAGTTACAAATACCAATAATCATTCTCATTTTAGCATGGAATCAAATATTCCCAAGGCTACAAGAATCACATATCAGGCCAATCTATTGCTGACTACTCATCACTAACATGCAAGTCTACTAGCTCATACAACATATACAGGCATCTCCCCTAGCCCTAACTAGCATGCGATTCACATATTTATAATCAAATCATATCAGATAACAAATGTGGGTATTCTAGGGAAACTTACTTGAGCTCGGTTGATTGCATGCACCACACCCTTTCTTGTCTTAGAAAACCTTTTCCATGAAAACATTTTCTTTTGAATTTTTTTGAAAACTTTACAGATCCTCAGTTTGAGTTCAGACACACCCGAAGGCATACCCGAATCCCTCAAACCAAGGCTCTGATACCAACTTGTAACGACCCAAAAATCAAGGGTAAAATTTTCATTTTTTTGTATAACTAAAACATTGATACCATTTAATTCAAACATTTCAAATCATAGTCAAGTAAATCATTTATCAGAGTTTATCCCAAAATCATTCCTTGTGGAAATCGTAGGTGTGTGCACTGCGATCAATCCGAGCCCTTCCTTTCCAAAACGATGTTACCTGAAACCATAAAAAAAACCTATGAGCACGAAGCTTAGTGAGTTTCACAGAGCATACCACACACACAATCCACATATCACATATCCTGTTAGCTATAGAAGCTCCCTATAACACTTAAGTCATGCATACAAAAACCTGTAAGATGTCGTGGGCTCCCCCCCAGGGTCTTACACCATTGTGTCGTGGGCTACTCCACATGGTCTTAACCTAGGAATGGCATGGGCTACCCCACATGGTCTTACATCCAATTGCCACGGGCTCCCACCGGGGTCTTCCATGCAATAACATACATAATCACAAAACATATCATATATCATAGAAACATCTACACATAACACAAACATATACCTGTAAGGATGTCGTGGGCTCCACCCAGGGTCTTATACCATTGTGTCATGGGCTACCCCACATGGTCTTAACCTAGGAATTTCATGGGCTACCCCACATGGCCTTACATCCAATGCCATAGGCTACCCCACATGGTGTTTACCTAGGAATTCCATGGGCTACCCCACATGGTCTTACATCCAATGTCACGGGCTCAAGGTGGGTTGCACCTGATCCCACATCGGCTGGGAAGGAAACCTAAGCATTCCTTAAAGGGGTGTTGATACTTTCCTTATCACAACGCGTTTTAAAGCCGTGAGGGCATCAGATCCCATAAGAACTCTGCAGTTAAGCGTGCTCCGGCGAGAGCAATCCTAGGATGGGTGACCCCCTGGGAAGTTTTCGCGCCGGGAGCCCAAAGCGGACAATATTGTGATACGTGCCAGAGAGGGATGTTACAAATGGTATCAGAGCTGGAGCACGGGTCGATGTGTTCGACAGGGATGTCGAACCCTATAATGGGGGTGAAGGTGGGTTGCACCTGATCCCACATCGGATGGGAAGGAGAACTAAGCATTCCTTGTCACAACGCGTTTTAAAGTCGTGAGGGCAGCAGATCCCATATGAACTCTGCAGTTAAGCGTGCTCGGGTGAGAGCAATCCTAGGATGGGTGTGACCCCTGGGATGTTTTCGCGCCGGGAGCCCAAAGCGGACAATATTGTGATACGTGCCAGAGAGGGATGTTACATAAAATATTATCTAAGTTTGTTGAATCCACTATGTTTTGTTACTTGGTACTCTTCCAAGCTAATATTTCACCATTCAAAAAAGCATGAATTCCAACTGCCAACATAATCGTCTTTATTAGTGTGGAACTTAGCATTAGTCTAACCTTTACAATGATCTCTTCCATACTATCAAGATCCTTTCTTCTGTCCTTCTAGGACACTTAAGAATGTTCTTGATCTTGATTCGTTAATTCTTGCCAAATTGATCTAATCCAACTTACCATGCTCAACGAGTCATCAGATCTGATACATGTCATGGCATATATGATTGATTCCATAGCAGAAGCATGTGGGATACGACTCATTTCCATTATCTAAATAGTAGATCTAGGACATTATCATTTATCAATGTCATTCCATATTTATTAAGCATGAACTCCTTTCGAGTTCTGCATGTCGAGTTTCCTCAAGATTCCATGTACTTTGGCTTAATCCAATGAATAACTTAGATCTATCTCCATAGATCCTTATATTATGTATGTGTGTTGTATATCCCATGTGTATCATAGTGAAACAATTCACATACCGAGCCAATATTTTACACTTGCTAAGTTAGAACGTAGGTTCATATGAATCGTACACAATCTATGTTCAACACAAGGGTGATAACAATGCTCCTACTAGGATTGACATATATATGTCTTATCTATGTTTCTTGAAATTCAAACTCCTTGAACTTTCTCATTAAAATAAAGATTCCAATTACTCCCACAAGCTTTGACATATATATGGCTCACCTTCATTTCTCGAAATTCAAATTCTTTAAACTTTCTCACTGAAATAAAGATTCCAATTGCGAGGTGCTTGTTTAAGCACATAAATGAACTTCTCAAGCTTACACATCCTTCAAAACCTATCTTGGTTTGATTATGTGTCTATTCCTATCCATGATTGTCCTCTTCTTGAAGATCCACTCATACTTACGGTTTTAAAGCTAAATGTTTGATTAACCAATTTTCAAACATTCATGGACTGAATCTTGCTCTCCATGTCCTCCTTCCATGTTGTAGTCTTTAGGGCCTACCATAGCTTTCAGTAGCTGATATACTCTAATTTCTATCTACCAATGACTCATATACCTAAGTAGGTGTATGATGTCCTCCATCAGATCTAAAAAAGAGGTGGAGGTTTGTCAGTTTCCCCAATAGCTCTTTCAACCTTGAATTGAATGTTATGGCCAACTTTAGGTTCTTCATTGGCTAACTCTTGATTCTTATCAAGATTAATATGGCTCCGACTAGCTATTATGCATATCAGCTCCCACTCCTAGAAGACTGCCCTTAGAGCGACATACACTTTGTTCTCAAAAGGTTCTTAAACAACTATCCAAAATGCTTGATGGGTTCTCCAACGAGATAACATATCTCTATTCTAAGTCCTTGATTGTCAAGAGCTTCACAATGAACATAAGCATTATAATCATAGACTTTCATATGTGTTAGAGAGGATCGAATATCACTTCATGTATCATAGAGTGTTTCATGAACCTATTAGTTGCTACAAGACCAAAGGACTTCTCGTAACACTATTCATGATACAATCCATGAATCGTAAGCAAGCATAGTACGACTCATCTAGTACAAAATTAAGTAATTATTGTTGGGTTTTGAGCATTCTAACACTCCTAAGGTATACATGCAACCCTAAATACCTTGGATCTATTTTTTCTCTATTATACATGCAAATATGAACTTTCCAAGGTATTACCCTAACTAGCATACAAAGGTTTGATACTTGGGTAATAAAACAAGTTTAGATGACATACCTTTTCTTGTGGTTGATTCCTTGGAGCTTTAAGAGCCTAGCACCAATAATGTGAATGCCTCAAGTGGAATCACAAATCACCAAAACAACTTGGAATAACTTGAGAGAAAAGGTTCCTATGCTCAAATCGGCTAGCCCTCATGTGTACACACACTAGTCCCCAATTTTGTGAGCCAAGGACCCCTTTATATATTATGGAGGATTAGGGTTACATCCATGTAAACCCTAATACCCATGACCTTTCATTTACATAAGATCCATGGGTTAAAAGCTCCATGGACTTCCATACACTCTTATCCCATCCTAAGTAAACCTTGGCCCATTCCATATATATGTAAGAGTCCATATTTAATTAGTCCAAATTAATTGTAGATCAATACTAATTAAATAATATGATTCCATATTAATATATTATAACTTATAATATATTAATATATCATATATAACCTCTTCTCTCAAAAGTCTATCCATACAAATGGTTCCGGTGAAGTGCAACCCAAATGGACCATGCCGGGTCGGGTCAAGTATATACCAATTATAGTTATGGACTTAGACACTAATCCAACAATTATATGTTTCTCTATCCAACTAACACTCCTTATAGCAGTGTTTTGGGTGGAGACAGCTCATAAAACTCTTTCATAATTCGTTAGATGATCGATAAATTTTTTCTTCGAATGAGATGATCACTATCCTATATTATCCTATTACCTAGTTAATTTACAACTTCGTTTTATGAGAGATCTGAACACCTGAAAGCTTCCAGATTCATGTTCACATGAAGTTGGTCTTACCATGTATTATGGTTAATTCGAATGGTCCATTAGTGTAAACTAATTTCAACAAATATTCTCATCTATTCATCATCTATCTTGATAAACAAGATTTGCATTTATTATAAGACTCGATGTCAAACTATATCTAAAATCTTATCCAACTGGATACTTGGTAACATGTTTCTCATTCATGTATCCAAGACTATGATTCCATAAATACATTTCACCCAAACCTTTTGGATCTATTTGAATCAGTATGTATTGTGGTCAATCTGAACGATCTATTAGGTAAACTAATTTTTTATAGATATCTGCACCACAATAATACACCCTATTCAAATATTCAAATCAGCTGTGAACTATTATTACTATACTAGCTTCATATATTTCATGACTTTCTTTTAACATGTTAGAATACTCTACATTTAAATAAGTCAGAACGATTTCATGAAACATTATATAAACAATTTGAATTATAAACCATAAACTAAAAATTTGAAAAGAGTTATCTTTTGATCCTATGAATAGTAGCAAGGGATTGGCATTCATGATCAAATCTGCTTCTTCATGTTCCAGTCTTCTTACTTCATTTCAGTCACTACACATTCTTGCAAATGTCAATGCTTAATCCTTAGTAAAATACTCAAAGTATTAGAAGTAATTTTCAAAGGTATTATGAATTCATATATTTGATTGAACACCAAACATAGGAGAATTAGTTATCTATTGATCAAATTGAACTTCTTGATGTTTCAGTCCTTTCACCTCAATATACATTAGGCATGTATACTTTCTTAGTGCTTTTCTTGTTTTGGAAAATTAATAGCCTATCAGAACATGTCTTAGAATATTCCTTCCTTTGAAATTGACATTTAGGCCTAGTTAGTTATATCAACACTAATCGCCTTTTAACCCATGGGCAATTGACTTTCTTCTTCTTGACACTTCTATTCATGACAGTAAATATATGAGAGAGTTTTGAAGTTTGAGTTTCTATGATTGGCTATGTTAGTTTCAAAAGGAACCCTAAGCATGCTACACAACTCTTTCATATACATTCCAAGTTGTTCATATCAAAATTAGATTGAACTAATCATATTTACATGTCATCTAGTTGACTAAGCCTAGTCAACTCCTAACTCAAGGAAATTCCATTTTACTTAAATATGTCACTTTACAACGTATCTTTGATAACTGCTCTTTCTGATTGATTACAATGCAGTATTTAGAGGAGCCTCAGGAAGAGCTTTGTCAAAGGAATGATCTTTCTTTTCGTTTATGAGAACTATTCCCAAACTACGAATTTAGACAAGATTGATCATCCTAATAGCTAATCCTTTTATAGTTTTCGAAGCAGTAGATTTTAGTGGATAAGGTTATAGATATCATTCAATATCAATTTCCATTATAGTTTGTTTTACTTATCCTTAGAAAATAATTACCCTAAAAAAAATTATTTAAGAAGGCTAGGATCCATATTTGGCTCCATGATGTGTAAATGGATGTTGTAAACACACCATAAAGTTATTTGGGCAGGCAAATCTCTTGTCAATTTCGATCACCACAAAATTCCTAGATCTTTGAGATTCATTGACTATCAATGATATGTTAATCTCAAATTATGTTCATCTTAATGATAGGGTCACCGTGGATCGCCGAACAGATGGTGAATCATCCATACAAAATTGCGTGGTCCCGGCCCAAGTTACGCTTGAGATTCGCGAGTTCTACATCATTCTCTACTTATACTCTCAAATTGACATGTCGGTTAACCACACGAGCTCCATCAACAAGTTTTAAATAGAATGTGTAACTTTTATGGATAACATAAGATTCACTTTTAAGTAGATTGTGAATTAACCATGCAAAATCCTATGGTCCCCGGCTCAAGTTACGCTTGAGATTCATGAGTGCCATATCATTCTCAACAATACTCTAGATTTATGTACCGATTAACCACACTACCTCCATCAACATAATATAAAGAGAATGTGTTATTTCCATGGATAACTTAAGATTCACATTCTATTTAAAAAATGGGATTTTGTTTTATACATATATTGATAATACTCTTAGAATGACCATTATCACTATCAAACCCTTTCAGTAACTCCACTCTCAAAATGTAATAGGGCGGTGAGGGTGGTAAGCGCGAAGCATATTAAAAACCGAGTTCATTAGGAATCAAAGAAATCACCTTCAACCCCTACATCAGAATGGGTGAGCCTAGTCATGGTAAGACTGATAATATTAATATATAAAAACATACGAATGCGCATGTTGTAACTTTTTTATATACAATTCTAATATATATATATATATATATATATATATATATATATATATATATATATATATATATATATATATATATATATATATATATATATATATATATATATATATATGAGATCAACATATAACCAAAATTAATCATAGAATCATAGAACCATCTTTTCTAACTATTAGATCAATATTGATCAAAAGAGTATTATGATAAAATATTAATTTTATTTAAAAAATAAAATGATAGTGTATTAATGATGTTCATAATTCATAACATTTATTTGAATCAATCCCAACATTATAGGAATAAAACATTCAAACATTAATCATTAAAAAAAACAATAATTGCATGAATCAACAAAAAAACCAAGAATCAAACTTCAAAAAATTATTACGATTAATATTCGTATGTGAATATTGTCGATTAATATTCATAGATGAACATTAGGAAATATATGAGCATTAATACATGTCCGTAATTGAACATGTACGGAAATTATGATCGGATATTAATAAATGTCTAGAATTTGATAATGTTCATAACTGAACATGTATAAATGTTATGATCCGATATAAATAAATGTTCATAATTAAACATGTTCGAATGTTATGATCATATATGAATAATTTTTCATAACTGATATGTATGAAATTAAGATCATATATGAATAAATGTACATAAACTGACAATTTCCATAAAAGATTTTTTTTAAACTTAAAAAATTAGTCATGTTCATTTGTGTTCATAACCAAACATATATAAAAATTATGATTAGAGATGAATATCAACTATAAGAATTTCCTCATGTTATGTTCACTTGTAAACATATGTTCGTAGATGAACATATATATTCATGGATGAAAATTACCTGTTCAAAAATGAATATGTATGAATATGATTAGACATGAATATCAACTATATGAATTTTCCCATGTTATACTCACTTGTAAACATATGTTCGTAAATGAACATATATATTCATGGATGAAGGTTACATGTTCAAAAATAAATATGTATGAATATAAATCATTGAAACTAAGAATCAAAAAATCAAATTAAATAAGTTTCATCCCAACTTGAAAATACTTACTCCATTGTAAATAAAGAATTCATCAATATCCCTTATGAACCATAAAAAAAATTTACATACAAATTATGAAAAAAAAAATCCAATCACCAAAAATCCCAATATATATTTATAACTAAAGTCGCTTAAATTCCTACACATCACTAATATTTTTATGTTGAAGAAAAATCCACCCTAATAAATAAAGATAATTTTGCCAAATGTCAACTTCTGATTGAATTTGACACATGTCATTTTCTTAGAATTTTAAATTTTTTTTTCCATTTGTCATTTTTGTATTTTTTTTTTCATTTTTATTCAACCTCCACCAATTAAATGCCACCTCATAGTAATTAATGTGAATTAATGTATATAATAAACCTTCCATTTGTTAATTCTTATTTCTATTAATATATTAATCAATTCCATTTATGAATTTATATTAATTAGTTTTATTAGTATAGATTAATTAAGACAAGTTACATAAATGGTCCTTGTGGTTTACTTTAAAAAATACTTATTTTTACACATTCATATTCAACATGATTATTTAAAATATGATAATAATTTTTTATTAATATAGATTGAATTACTTATTCATCATTTAATTTATATTTATTTCAAAATTTTACTTTAGAAAATACTTAATGTCTACACCTTATATTTAACTTTTTTAATCAACTCATGTAATACACGGGTCTCACAACTAGTGAGTTAATAAACATGTTCACATGTTCTCAAGCAATATCCACCTATCTATGAAAAAATCAAACATAAACCTTCAAGTATGCAAAAAACGAGGGGCGTAGCTATGGTATACCAAGGTGGGTCTTAGGACCCACCTAATTATCTTAATTATAAGCTTAGTTATATTGAAAAATTTAGGGGAACCATTTTATAATTTATGAAGGAACTACCTAATAATTTTTGCAAAAATAAAAATATGTATAAGATTTTTGAACACCTATGAGCTATTTGTATATTACAACCCATATAAAATAGCACAATGCCTAAACCAACTTAAAATTTATCCAACAAAAATTAGCCCAATCTGTTAAAATAATAATAATAATAACAAACAAAAGCCCACAACTGAATTGTCGCCTACACTTTTGGGTTTTGTGCTCCATCAAATCAGATGCATGAGTACATGTCGCACGATGATTCTGCAGAACGACCAACTGTGAATTTTATCATGTGAAAAAGATATATTAGAAAGTTTTGATTAAGATATGATTATCAATATATTTGAAACTATAAGACCTTGTCGGATACAATTCTATAAACGTTGATATTTTGACCCGCCCGCTACTAGTATATTTTAGTTTGCTATACGTTTTAGTGTTATTTAAATAAGGAACTATGTGGTTTTTGGTTCTAGATTCGTCACTGCAGAAAACACCAATTCATAGTTATGATACTCTCGATGCATATCAACATAAAGAAGCTTCTCCACTGTCCAAATTTGATACTTTATTTTAGAAAGCCTCCATAAGAATTCTATAGTAGCATCT
Source organism: Lactuca virosa (assembly GCF_052849685.1). Classification (NCBI taxonomy): domain Eukaryota; kingdom Viridiplantae; phylum Streptophyta; class Magnoliopsida; order Asterales; family Asteraceae; genus Lactuca; species Lactuca virosa. The sequence continues at coordinate 52,744,710 of NC_136431.1, forward strand.
GAAATACATTCACACATATTACCAAAAGACCTAAACAAAATGAATTTTAAATATATTCCTATTCTAATAAATGAATAGTTTTAATCTCCTTTTGCCAAGTGTCACTCTAATACAACTCCTCAATAATATTATGTCATGTGTCATGTAGATATATTATGCAACTTATTTCAAAATTCAAATTTACATTTTCTAATTATATGTTAAATTTGAAGTTATAATAACTTTAAAAATTTGATTTATCTCTTAATTAATAATTTATTTAAAATGACTTATTTAAAATAATTGATTAATAATTATAAATTTTTATTATAAAAGTTTAATTAATTTTATAACCGTGGTTCCTACGGGTTATAAACTAGTTTATAATGAAACACTAAAAAAATAGAATGTAAGCGAATTAATCAATTTCAAAAATCAATTTAAATATTGGATATATGTAAATTATGAAAAGCAAACGTCCCAAAATTCATAAAACGAGATGTCTAATATCCTTCGAGAAATTAAATATCCTCCTACTTTTTGTTCCTACAAATCCTCCTACCCAATGAACTAATGACATGTGTAACATTTAATGCTTATTTAATGATATTTTAATACACTAATATGACACATGTCATCATTTAATTGGATAGGAGGATTTATAGGAATAAAAGTAGGAGGATATTTAATTTCTCATATCGTTTATTGGTAGTATTTCAAGTTAATTATTTATTCATTTAGCCTAAAATAACATACATTTTCTCTTATTCCAAACTATTCCACACCATATTTGATGTTTGCATCCTTTAATAAATAGGAGAATCAATTTATAATCATTGCAAGATCTAGAAACCATGTATATTACTCCAATAAAGATAAAGATAATAAGTTTTTTAAAGTAGATAAAAGACTTACCAAAAAGATTAAGGGTGAATGCTTCGTAAAATTAACAGATGGTAGTATTGAACATATAATTATCTTTCCGATTGACGTATTCTTCTTCCGGTGAGAAATTAAACCCAAAACCAACATTTGTCATTAAGCTTATTGATTAGTCTTCTAGATTATGAATTTCGATTTTGGATCGATTATGGTTTCTAAAGAATGGTGGCATAAGGCAATAAGGGGCCGCTTAACAGAAGCGTGATATGCGATGGTGGTTTAGGTTTTGTAAAAAATGCGTGCTTGAGTGAGAAAGAGATAGAGGGAACCATTTAATGTATTATTTTCTTTCTTTTTAATTCCTTAATTTTAGTAACAAAGAGAGAAAATAGGATATAAAGAATGAAACGTATAGATTCTTTAAAATTTTAATCCTTATTAAACCTTTATTTTGTATTTGATTTTATAGAGAAAGGTGTATAGTTTTATTGTGCACCATTTTCTCTAATTAATTCATACAATAATCCTAGGGTTTTAAATATAGTTCTACTAGGTGTAAAACTCATGTATTACATGGGTTAATTAATAAAAATTAAATATGAAGGTCTAAATATTTAAAAACTTTGGATTTATAAGAAAATAAGAAAAATAATGAATTATTAAAATTGATTTTTTTATCTTTTAAATTTAAATAAATAAACAAAATAAACTAATGTGCTTTAATTTGAAAATTTTGAAATAAGAAGGTAAGTCCATTAATAAAAATTGATATTCATTTATTACTACATTTATTGTAATTATTACATTAAAGTATTATGTGGAATTTATTAAAATAGGAAAACCCATAAAATGACATGTGGAAAAGAAATTAATTCAAAATAACCACAAAATGACATTTGAGAAATTGAATAAGAGTATGCCACGTGGCAAAAAAAACCTTCATTTATTAGAGTAGATGGTTTTATAGATTTAATTGGTTATATATATATATATATATATATATATATATATATATATATATATATATATATATATATATATATCACACATTAAATCATGTCTTAACAAACATCGTGATTCGTTACAACTTATAAAAATTAAGATTTGACATTACCATGACAACACATCTCACGTTATTTAACACTTTATTTTTCATAAATACTAGTATATATCATACATAATCTCTAAATATTATTAAAAGAGAAACCTTAAGGCATCATCTAAAACAATTAGGACCGTTGATTGTGTTTTCCTTATAGGTTTTACACCCTTAGATCAATTTGCTTACGTCACCTTGATCAAACAAGAAGTCAACCTGTTTGTTTTGAAGCCTTATGTGGTTCCTTAATGATTTTAAAGTTTCCAAAATCAAATTTCGTTACCAATATTAATTTTCATCCGTTATATTAGGAAATTAAATGCAAGAATTGAATGAGAATGATACTTGAATTATTTCCAAACTTACAACTACAAATTTGATTCATTATTAATGTAAACCTTAAATTCATGCTCTATTTTCATTCGAAAATGCTTTCCAAATATATTATATGTTGAAATCTCGGAAACTATTCATTTCAAACTTCGAGAATATCGGATATTATTATGAACCAATATATTTTCAAGCATGATATCTTCTATTTTAAGTCTAAATGGTATTTCAATTGATTACCTGCTAATTTTCATCATATTGACTTGTATATATATTTCAAACCTTTTCAATAATCGATTTACACAAACATTCTGTCATAATTCCTCCGCAGAAAACAAAAGCAAAAAAACTCCAACTTTCCCATCAGTCTGATCAGTCGAATAAGTGTATGTACTTCTTCCTTAAATCCTTTTAATCCATTTTGATCTGTAAGTCTGATATTGTTTTCAAATTTATATGTTTTTACTCATTCATATGGTTCTTTGTTGAATACTTATAATTTGAATCTATAATTCTTTTTTTGAATTTTTTTTTTGATGTTGTGTTTGTTTCTTGGTTCCGTCTTTTTAATCTGTAACTATGATCCTGTTTTCGAAAACAGTCTACTCAATGTTAAACTTGGATGTTATATATAATCAAATTATGATGTTACATGTGTGTGTATACCTTTGTCAAAAAATCAATAGACAAGACAAGAAAGGACATTACATAATATAACAGACGGGTTGTACAAAAGACATGAACGCCCTCATTAGAAAGTTTTCTTATGTCTCCGGTAGTAACAAAATCAGAATCAGAAATGTATCTTCTTAACAACTGATGTGAGCTTTAAAGTTCAATATAAGCATGTTGTCAAAGATGAAAAGAGGCTCCTGTATTCTTTGTTCAAAAAGAATCGGTACCATACATGGGCATGTAAGAATGCGCGGTATAACATAAGTGTGTACTCAACTAAAGTCAGCATTTGACCCTGAAATACCAAAAATGCCCCTCAGAACCTTTTGAAAAAAATCAGGTATACTCAAGGACCAAAAATGTAATCTACTCTAAAACTTAAGTAAAAAAAAGAAAAACAAAAAAATATAAATTTTGTCGTTGTGGTATACTCAAGGACAAAATGGTCATTTTAAAAAAACGAACATCTAGGCTGTTAAGTTAGGCAATCATAAAAATTTTATGTAAAAGTGAAACAAGGTCTAAAAACTGCAACCTGATTCTTTCAGGGACCAAAATCGAAAAAATCAACTAAACACAGGGACCAAATATGTAATTTACTAAAAATAAATGAAAAAACTTTGGTTTATAGTGTATGTGATGGGATTTAGGTACAACAAATAAACTAGAAAACAATTCTTAATTTCACATGCAACCTACTTTGGATCTATGTTTTAACTATTGAACATACAACTTTGAATTGCAAAACAAGAACCTAAGAGGAGAGAGGCTAATTTTGAAATTAACAAACTAGGGTTTAGGGTTTACATTCCTTTCAATTGTTATAGCAAACAATTGATATTCCCTTGATCTTGATCTTGATCTTCTTGGAAGCTTTAGCACCACAAGTGTAATGCCTCTAATGGAATCACACCCAATGACTAGCAAGAAGGAAAGTAGAAGAAGAGAGAGGGGAGGGAGTATGCAATTTCGGCCAAGGTATTCTTCCAAAGAATGAGTACCCTAAAATGTGAGCCAGGAGGCTCCTTAAATAGTTGAGGGAACTAGGGTTTAGGGAAAACCCTAGTTATCCTTTGCTTAGGGCCTAAGCAAGACCCAAGGCCTTATCTTGGACCCCTTGGACGAATTCTATAGGGTTTCCCCTAGGGTTTTCGTCCACCCCCCTCCAAGGGAGTTCTGGATCCTTCCATTCAACTATCAGTTAATTGCAAACTAGTCCCTATACTTTATAATTAATTCTTTTAACCCCAAAATCAATTCTGATTAATTTCTGGCTAACAATTAATTAAACATAATGATTTCTAATTAATATATTAATCCATTAACATATTAATAAATCAATTATATATATATTAATTTATTAATCTTATAAATTAATATCTCTCCTTTCATAATTTCCTTGTCCAGTTGCTAGGTTGAGGGCAACCCAAAAGGACTGTGCTGCTATCAATTCAAGTACATACCAATTATAGTTATGGGCTTAGACACCTAATCCAACAGTCTCCCACTTGGATAAGTCTGTAACTATAATTGCTAGTATGCCTTCTAAATTTGACCAGCAAATTGTAGCTTCCAAAAAGCTGCTGCCGAACTCTGACCCAGTAAGTTACGTGTCCTAGGATAAGTGATCATATAACCCTTCGTTCTGCTTGATATCCCCAGACAAAAGACATGGAATGTAATCAATCTGTTTGTCCAGAATCTATGTTTCCCGATTCCTGATTTGTGATGATGTAGGACTTCTAATCGAACACATCAATTTAGTCCTGGCTGGGCCCAGCACATAAGTCAACACCAAATCATCGAGGGGCCCACAGATATCGCTTTTCCGGTTAGGGCAAAAGGAACGAATAAACGTTGACTCATATGCTTGTATCTTTTACTCATCAAATTATGCATGACAATACGTTTTATAACACCAAGTTACTGATGCGTTTTCGTATCACCAATGCATGACCGACTTGTAAATCACAACTCATATATCTTCGTTTCAAGATTACAAGATATTATCGTCTCAGTATTACTCGTGATGAATTCCATGAAGTAATACTCTGAGCGAGGGTATATCCAATACTCAAATCTCAATTTTTGAGTACTCATGAACGTTGCAGCAATTCTATTGCCATGTCTATCCTTAGACAATCTGCAATCCAATTCATGACAGTCTTAATTCACTACTTACTTCCAAGAGTACGAGCGACTGTGGAGTTTGAATAATCTCATTATTCAGGAAGTAAAACATGCAAAATATGAAACACAATAATAAACAATTGACAAAAGGTAGTAGCCAAACTTATAAATAATACTTTATTATTTAATCACCAAAAGTCAATTACATTTACTTTGTAACAAGTTTCAAAAACTAATCTAACTACTAAAACTAATATCATCTTTCAGTCCTATGCTCCTAGCATGCTGAATATGCTTAGCCCTACTCAGACCCTTTGTGAGGGGATCTGCTGGGTTATCTTCAGATGACACCCTCTTTACTATAAGATGGCCTTCTTCAACTCTATGACTAATGAAATGGTACTTTCTGTCGATATGTCTGGTCTTACCATGATCTCTCGGTTCCTTTGTCAAGGCAACCGCTCCTTCATTATCGCAGAACAGTTCCATAGGCTCATGGATGGTTGGAACAACTCCGAGATCCCCGATGAAGTTCCTCAACCAAGCTGCTTCTTTCGACGCTTCACTTGCTGCTATGTACTCTGATTCACAAGTAGAATCAGCCACCGTATTTTGCTTGGAACTCTTCCAAGTAACTGCTCCTCCATTCAGTAAAAATACCCAGCCCGACTGAGAACGGAAGTTATCTCTATTCGTCTGAAAGCTGGCATCACTGTAACCATCTACTCTCAAAGTATCACTGCCACCAAGCACAAGAACCCAGTCCTTTGTCCTTCGCAAATACTTGAGTATATTCTTAACTGCTATCCAATGAGCTCTACCTGGGTTTCCCTGATAGCGACTGACCATGCTCAAAGCAAATGCCACATCAGGGCGAGTACATGTCATAGCGTACATGATCGATCCGACAGCGGAAGCATAAGGTACACGACTCATGTCATCTATTTCAACATCTGTACTCGGGCATTGAGTCTTACTCAATTTGGTATTGCTATGGATAGGTAGCTCTCCCTTCTTGGAATTTTCCATACTAAACCTCTTTAGTACCTTATCCAAGTATGTGCTCTGACTAAGTCCAATTAGTCTCTTCTTTCTATCTCTCAATATTCTAATCCCAAGAATATAGGCAGCTTCTCCAAGGTCTTTCATGGCAGAACACTTTCCAAGCCAAGACTTAACTTCTTTCAAGGTTGGAACGTCGTTACCAATGAGTAATATGTCATCGACATATAACACCAGAAAAGTTACTATACTCCCACTAGCCTTGATATACACACAAAACTCATCTTCACTTCTATAGAAACCAAACTCTTTGACTTTTTCATGGAAGCAAAGATTCCAACTGCGAGATGCTTGTTTCAATCCATAAATGGATTTCTCAAGCTTGCACACTCTATTGGGGAACTTTGCATCAACAAAACCCTCTGGCTGACTCATGTAAACATCTTCAGCCAACTTCCCATTAAGGAAAGCAGTTTTGACATCCATCTGCCAGATTTCATAATCATGAAAGGCAGCTATGGCGAGCAATATCCTAATAGATTTAATCTTAGCTACTGGTGAGAAGGTCTCATCATAGTCAACCCCTGGGGTTTGAGTGAAACCTTTTGTAACCAGTCGAGCTTTGAATGTGTGCACATTCCCATCCATGTATGTCTTCTTCTTGAAGATCCATTTGCACCCAACTGTCTTGCGACCTGGTGCACTATCAACCAAATTCCAAACTTGGTTGTCATACATGGACTTAATCTCGCTGTCCATTGCCTCTTTCCACTTGGAAGCCTCTGGGCCTGCCATTGCTTCCTTATAAGTGACTGGTTCATCTAAGTTTACCAGTGTTCTGTCACTTATGAAGTGTCACCATCTGAAGTAATATGAAAACCATACAACTCAGGTGGCACACTCACCCTAATGGATCTTCTAAGAGGTAATGAGTTATCAATTGGTTCAACAGGAACTGTTTCCTCTGGTTGAGTGCTAGTGTCATCTAAGGTTCCTTCATTGGCTGACTCTTGAATTTCTTCAAGGTCAATAGTGCTCCCACTGTCCTCTTTGAATATGAGCTCGCTTTCAAGAAAGACTCCTCTTCGTGCTACAAAGACCACGTTCTCACTAGGCCTGTAGAACAAATATCCAAAAGACTGCTTTGGGTAACCAATGAAAACACATTTCTCACTTCTAGCTGCTAGCTTGTCGTGAGTCTCTCGTCTTACGAAAGCTTCACAACCCCAGACTTTAATATGTGCTAACGAGGGAACTTTCCCTGTCCACATTTCGTGAGGTGTTTTGGCAACCTTCTTTGTAGGGACAAGATTGAGGATGTGGGCGGCTGTCTCTAAGGCATACCCCCAGAAGTGAATAGGAAGCGAAGCCCGACTCATCATAGAACGAACCATGTCTAACAAGGTTCTATTGCGCCTCTCAGCTACACCATTTAACTGAGGTGTCCTAGGAGGAGTCAATTGTGAGACTATCCCACATTCTTTCAGATAGTCGTTAAACTCGATACTAAGATACTCCCCGCCTCTATCGGATCTAAGTATCTTTATCTTTCTGCCCAATTGATTTTCGACTTCATGCTTAAACTCTTTGAACTTTTCAAAAGTTTCTGACTTATGCTTGATCAAGTAGATATATCCATATCTGCTATAATCGTCAGTGAAAGTCACATAGAGTCGATTAGCATCTCTTGTAGTTGATCTGAAGGGCCCACACACATCTGTGTGTAAGAGATCCAACAGACCTTCACCTCTTTCACAAGACCCTGTTAATGGTGATTTTGTCATCTTTCCCAAAAGACAAGATTCACACATATCATCTGACTTTATGTCAAATGATTCCAACACTCCATCCTTTTGGAGTTGGGCTATGCGTTTCTTGTTAATGTGTCCAAGACGACAATGCCACAAGCATGCCTTGTCTACACTATTAGACAAGTCAATATTAAGTACACTATTTCCTAGGCTATCAACACAAGTCACTGTTTCATACACACCATTACAAGGCAAAGCTTCAAACATAAAAACACCATTCTTATAAACAGAAATTGAACCATTCAAATCATTAAAAGAATATGTAAAACCTTGTCTGAACAATGCATGAAATGAAATAATGTTTCTCGTCATCTCAGACGAATAGCAACAATTTATTAAATCTAATCTAACATCATTACTAAGTAGAAGCTGATAAACTCCGATCTTGGTTACTGGTGAAGACTTTCTGTTTCCCATGATCAGGTTTATCCTTCCTCGCTCTATCTCCTCACTTTCCTTTAGACCCTGCAAATCAGAACAGATATGAAAACCACATCCTGTATCAAGGACCCATGAACGAGAAAATAATGAGTTATTAGCAGAAATAGTGTAAATACCTGCCGAAGATGGCTTCACTTTGCCATCCTCGATATCTTGCAGATATTGTGGGCAAGATCTCTTCCAATGCCCCTTTTGGTTGCAGTAAAGCAAACTGCCTCTTTTGGATCAGAAACATGGGGAGTGGAACCATTGGGCTTAGCCTTTGGGCCATTACTAGATGACCCAGCTTGAGTCTTGCTCTTCCAGTTTTGCTTGGGAGGACATTTCCTCTTTTTCCCCTTTCCCTGTCCAATAGCCAAAACAGGGGCACTCGTAGGTGTGGAGGGTATACTTTTACCCTTCATCCCTGCCTCAGCTGTCTGCAACAAGTTGTGCAATTGGGCCAAGGTCTGCTCAGTATTGTTCAAATGGTAAGTTAGAATAAACTGACCATAACATTCAGGAAGTGAGTTCAAGACCATGTCAATGGCCAATTCCTCATCAAAGTGAATATTGAGCTTGACCAAACGCTCTATGTAGCGTTGCATTCTTTGCACATGTGACACAACCGACTCCCCATCTTTCATCTTGCAAGCCATGAGTTACTTGACTACTTCGAACTTTTCTTGACGAGCTCGCTTATGGTACTTTTCCATAAGGTCCTTGTTCATCTCGAAAGGCCAGTAGTCCTCATAGTACCTCTGCAGTTCTGGGGACATAGTTGCCACCATGATGCATGCCACTTTGGTAGCATCATCGTAATGTTTCTTGTAGGCAGCAAGATCTTCAGGAGTAGCTTCATTCTCATCAAGCTCTTTGAGCTCCTTTTTAAGAACATATTATTTGTTCTCGAAACGAAGAGCCATCTTGATGTTGCGCATCCAATCGTTATAGTTTGAGCCATCCATAACGACTTTGGAGCAGATATTGAGCAAAGAGAAGTTTTGGTTGGAGGAGGACGAAGCAGAAGTGTTTCCAGGAGTAGACATCTGAAAAGAAAGAAAGTTTTAGTTAGATTTCAAGATACCTTAATAAAATAACCCAAAGATATAATATCAAGGTTAGGATCCAACTATGAAGATTCACAACTTAGAAATGGGATGCCGAGATCCAAGTGCAAATTTCATAAAGGTAGGTGAATGACGATTCACCAATTCCACCATTAGACGAAAGAAACGAAGTGAAATTCCTAATTCTTTTGAGATACATTGAAACTACTCAATGACATGTTTTGATCTCAGATTATGCTCTTCTATTTGTGACTGGGATGCCGAGGATCACAAACAAGATCCTTTCTTCTGTCCTTCTAGGACACTTAAGAATGTTCTTGATCTTGATTCGTTGATTCTTGCCAAATTGATCTAATCCAACTTACCATGCTCAACGAGTCATCAGATCTGATACATGTCATGGCATATATGATTGATTCCATAGCAGAAGCATGTGGGATACGACTCATTTCCATTATCTAAATAGTAGATCTAGGACATTATCATTTATCAATGTCATTCCATATTTATTAAGCATGAACTCCTTTCGAGTTCTGCATGTCGAGTTTCCTCAAGATTCCATGTACTTTGGCTTAATCCAATGAATAACTTAGATCTATCTCCATAGATCCTTATATTATGTATGTGTGTTGTATATCCCATGTGTATCATAGTGAAACAATTCACATACCGAGCCAATATTTTACACTTGCTAAGTTAGAACGTAGGTTCATATGAATCGTACACAATCTATGTTCAACACAAGGGTGATAACAATGCTCCTACTAGGATTGACATATATATGTCTTATCTATGTTTCTTGAAATTCAAACTCCTTGAACTTTCTCATTAAAATAAAGATTCCAATTACTCCCACAAGCTTTGACATATATATGGCTCACCTTCATTTCTCGAAATTCAAATTCTTTAAACTTTCTCACTGAAATAAAGATTCCAATTGCGAGGTGCTTGTTTAAGCACATAAATGAACTTCTCAAGCTTACACATCCTTCAAAACCTATCTTGGTTTGATTATGTGTCTATTCCTATCCATGATTGTCCTCTTCTTGAAGATCCACTCATACTTACGGTTTTAAAGCTAAATGTTTGATTAACCAATTTTCAAACATTCATGGACTGAATCTTGCTCTCCATGTCCTCCTTCCATGTTGTAGTCTTTAGGGCCTACCATAGCTTTCAGTAGCTGATATACTCTAATTTCTATCTACCAATGACTCATATACCTAAGTAGGTGTATGATGTCCTCCATCAGATCTAAAAAAGAGGTGGAGGTTTGTCAGTTTCCCCAATAGCTCTTTCAACCTTGAATTGAATGTTATGGCCAACTTTAGGTTCTTCATTGGCTAACTCTTGATTCTTATCAAGATTAATATGGCTCCGACTAGCTATTATGCATATCAGCTCCCACTCCTAGAAGACTGCCCTTAGAGCGACATACACTTTGTTCTCAAAAGGTTCTTAAACAACTATCCAAAATGCTTGATGGGTTCTCCAACGAGATAACATATCTCTATTCTAAGTCCTTGATTGTCAAGAGCTTCACAATGAACATAAGCATTATAATCATAGACTTTCATATGTGTTAGAGAGGATCGAATATCACTTCATGTATCATAGAGTGTTTCATGAACCTATTAGTTGCTACAAGACCAAAGGACTTCTCGTAACACTATTCATGATACAATCCATGAATCGTAAGCAAGCATAGTACGACTCATCTAGTACAAAATTAAGTAATTATTGTTGGGTTTTGAGCATTCTAACACTCCTAAGGTATACATGCAACCCTAAATACCTTGGATCTATTTTTTCTCTATTATACATGCAAATATGAACTTTCCAAGGTATTACCCTAACTAGCATACAAAGGTTTGATACTTGGGTAATAAAACAAGTTTAGATGACATACCTTTTCTTGTGGTTGATTCCTTGGAGCTTTAAGAGCCTAGCACCAATAATGTGAATGCCTCAAGTGGAATCACAAATCACCAAAACAACTTGGAATAACTTGAGAGAAAAGGTTCCTATGCTCAAATCGGCTAGCCCTCATGTGTACACACACTAGTCCCCAATTTTGTGAGCCAAGGACCCCTTTATATATTATGGAGGATTAGGGTTACATCCATGTAAACCCTAATACCCATGACCTTTCATTTACATAAGATCCATGGGTTAAAAGCTCCATGGACTTCCATACACTCTTATCCCATCCTAAGTAAACCTTGGCCCATTCCATATATATGTAAGAGTCCATATTTAATTAGTCCAAATTAATTGTAGATCAATACTAATTAAATAATATGATTCCATATTAATATATTATAACTTATAATATATTAATATATCATATATAACCTCTTCTCTCAAAAGTCTATCCATACAAATGGTTCCGGTGAAGTGCAACCCAAATGGACCATGCCGGGTCGGGTCAAGTATATACCAATTATAGTTATGGACTTAGACACTAATCCAACAATTATATGTTTCTCTATCCAACTAACACTCCTTATAGCAGTGTTTTGGGTGGAGACAGCTCATAAAACTCTTTCATAATTCGTTAGATGATCGATAAATTTTTTCTTCGAATGAGATGATCACTATCCTATATTATCCTATTACCTAGTTAATTTACAACTTCGTTTTATGAGAGATCTGAACACCTGAAAGCTTCCAGATTCATGTTCACATGAAGTTGGTCTTACCATGTATTATGGTTAATTCGAATGGTCCATTAGTGTAAACTAATTTCAACAAATATTCTCATCTATTCATCATCTATCTTGATAAACAAGATTTGCATTTATTATAAGACTCGATGTCAAACTATATCTAAAATCTTATCCAACTGGATACTTGGTAACATGTTTCTCATTCATGTATCCAAGACTATGATTCCATAAATACATTTCACCCAAACCTTTTGGATCTATTTGAATCAGTATGTATTGTGGTCAATCTGAACGATCTATTAGGTAAACTAATTTTTTATAGATATCTGCACCACAATAATACACCCTATTCAAATATTCAAATCAGCTGTGAACTATTATTACTATACTAGCTTCATATATTTCATGACTTTCTTTTAACATGTTAGAATACTCTACATTTAAATAAGTCAGAACGATTTCATGAAACATTATATAAACAATTTGAATTATAAACCATAAACTAAAAATTTGAAAAGAGTTATCTTTTGATCCTATGAATAGTAGCAAGGGATTGGCATTCATGATCAAATCTGCTTCTTCATGTTCCAGTCTTCTTACTTCATTTCAGTCACTACACATTCTTGCAAATGTCAATGCTTAATCCTTAGTAAAATACTCAAAGTATTAGAAGTAATTTTCAAAGGTATTATGAATTCATATATTTGATTGAACACCAAACATAGGAGAATTAGTTATCTATTGATCAAATTGAACTTCTTGATGTTTCAGTCCTTTCACCTCAATATACATTAGGCATGTATACTTTCTTAGTGCTTTTCTTGTTTTGGAAAATTAATAGCCTATCAGAACATGTCTTAGAATATTCCTTCCTTTGAAATTGACATTTAGGCCTAGTTAGTTATATCAACACTAATCGCCTTTTAACCCATGGGCAATTGGCTTTCTTCTTCTTGACACTTCTATTCATGACAGTAAATATATGAGAGAGTTTTGAAGTTTGAGTTTCTATGATTGGCTATGTTAGTTTCAAAAGGAACCCTAAGCATGCTACACAACTCCTTCATATACATTCCAAGTTGTTCATATCAAAATTAGATTGAACTAATCATATTTACATGTCATCTAGTTGACTAAGCCTAGTCAACTCCTAACTCAAGGAAATTCCATTTTACTTAAATATGTCAGTTTACAACGTATCTTTGATAACTGCTCTTTCTGATTGATTACAATGCAGTATTTAGAGGAGCCTCAGGAAGAGCTTTGTCAAAGGAATGATCTTTCTTTTCGTTTATGAGAACTATTCCCAAACTACGAATTTAGACCTAATAGCTAATCCTTTTATAGTTTTCGAAGCAGTAGATTTTAGTGGATAAGGTTATAGATATCATTCAATATCAATTTCCATTTGTTTTACTTATCCTTAGAAAATAATTACCCTAAAAAAAATTATTTAAGAAGGCTAGGATCCATATTTGGCTCCATGATGTGTAAATGGATGTTGTAAACACACCATAAAGTTATTTGGGCAGGCAAATCTCTTGCCAATTTCGATCACCACAAAATTCCTAGATCTTTGAGATTCATTGACTATCAATGATATGTTAATCTCAAATTATGTTCATCTTAATGATAGGGTCACCGTGGATCGCCGAACAGATGGTGAATCATCCATACAAAATTGCGTGGTCCCGGCCCAAGTTACGCTTGAGATTCGCGAGTTCTACATCATTCTCTACTTATACTCTCAAATTGACATGTCGGTTAACCACACGAGCTCCATCAACAAGTTTTAAATAGAATGTGTAACTTTTATGGATAACATAAGATTCACTTTTAAGTAGATTGTGAATTAACCATGCAAAATCCTATGGTCCCCGGCTCAAGTTACGCTTGAGATTCATGAGTGTCATATCATTCTCAACAATACTCTAGATTTATGTACCGATTAACCACACTACCTCCATCAACATAATATAAAGAGAATGTATTATTTCCATGGATAACTTAAGATTCACATTATATTTAAAAAATGGGATTTTGTTTTATACTTATATTGATAATACTCTTAGATTGACCATTATCACTATCAAACCCTTTCAGTAACTCCACTCTCAAAATGTAATAGGGCGGTGAGGGTGGTAAGCGCGAAGCATATTAAAAACCGAGTTCATTAGGAATCAAAGAAATCACCTTCAACCCCTACATCAGAATGGGTGAGCCTAGTCATGGTAAAACTGATAATATTAATATATAAAAACATACGAATGCGCATGTTGTAACTTTTTTTATATACAATTCTAATATATATATATATATATATATATATATATATATATATATATATATATATATATATGAGATCAACATATAACCAAAATTAATCATAGAATCATAGAACCATCTTTTCTAACTATTAGATCAATATTGATCAAAAGAGTATTATGATAAAATATTAATTTATTTAAAAAATAAAATGATAGTGTATTAATGATGTTCATAACTCATAACATTTATTTGAATCAATCCCAACATTATAGGAATAAAACATTCAAACATTAATCATTAAAAAAACATTAATTGCATGAATCAACAAAAAAACCAAGAATCAAACTTCAAAAAATTATTACGATTAATATTCGTATGTGAATATTGTCGATTAATATTCATAGATGAACATTAGGAAATATATGAGCATTAATACATGTCCGTAATTGAACATGTACGGAAATTATGATCGGATATTAATAAATGTCTAGAATTTGATAATGTTCATAACTGAACATGTATAAATGTTATGATCCGATATAAATAAATGTTCATAATTAAACATGTTCGAATGTTATGATCATATATGAATAATTTTTCATAACTGATATGTATGAAATTAAGATCATATATGAATAAATGTACATAAAATGACAATTTCCATAAAGGATTTTTTTTAAACTTAAAAAATTAGTCATGTTCATTTGTGTTCATAACCAAACATATATAAAAATTATGATTAGAGATGAATATCAACTATAAGAATTTCCTCATGTTATGTTCACTTGTAAACATATGTTCGTAGATGAACATATATATTCATGGATGAAAATTACATGTTCAAAAATGAATATGTATGAATATGATTAGACATGAATATCAACTATATGAATTTTCCCATGTTATACTCACTTGTAAACATATGTTCGTAAATGAACATATATATTCATGGATGAAGGTTACATGTTCAAAAATAAATATGTATGAATATAAATCATTGAAACTAAGAATCAAAAAAATACTTATTTTTACACATTCATATTCAACATGATTATTTAAAACATGATAATAATTTTTTATTAATATAGATTGAATTACTTATTCATCATTTAATTTATATTTATTTCAAAATTTTACTTTAGAAAATACTTAATGTCTACACCTTATATTTAACTTTTTTAATCAACTCATGTAATACACGGGTCTCACACCTAGTGAGTTAATAAACATGTTCACATGTTCTCAAGCAATATCCACCTATCTATGAAAAAATCAAACATAAACCTTCAAGTATGCAAAAAACGAGGGGCGTAGCTATGGTATACCAAGGTGGGTCTTAGGACCCACCTAATTATCTTAATTATAAGCTTAGTTATATTGAAAAATTTAGGGGAACCATTTTATAATTTATGAAGGAACTACCTAATAATTTTTGCAAAAATAAAAATATGTATAAGATTTTTGAACACCTATGAGCTATTTGTATATTACAACCCATATAAAATAGCACAATGCCTAAACCAACTTAAAATTTATCCAACAAAAATTAGCCCAATCTGTTAAAATAATAATAATAATAATAACAAACAAAAGCCCACAACTGAATTGTCGCCTACACTTTTGGGTTTTGCGCTCCATCAAATCAGATGCATGAGTACATGTCGCACGATGATTCTGCAGAACGACCAACTGTGAATTTTATCATGTGAAAAAGATATATTAGAAAGTTTTGATTAAGATATGATTATCAATATATTTCAAACTATAAGACCTTGTCGGATACAATTCTAAAAACGTTGATATTTTGACCCGCCCGCTACTAGTATATTTTAGTTTGCTATACGTTTTAGTGTTATTTAAATAAGGAACTATGTGGTTTTTGGTTCTAGATTCGTCACTGTAGAAAACACCAATTCATAGTTATGATACTCTCGATGCATATCAACATAAAGAAGCTTCTCCACTGTCCAAATTTGATACTTTATTTTAGAAAGCCTCCATAAGAATTCTATAGTAGCATCTGAAATACATTCACACATATTACCAAAAGACCTAAACAAAATGAATTTTAAATATATTCCTATTCTAATAAATGAATAGTTTTAATCTCCTTTTGCCAAGTGTCACTCTAATACAACTCCTCAATAATATTATGTCATGTGTCATGTAGATATATTAGGCAACTTATTTCAAAATTCAAATTTACATTTTCTAATTATATGTTAAATTTGAAGTTATAATAACTTTAAAATTTTGATTTATCTCTTAATTAATAATTTATTTAAAATGACTTATTTAAAATAATTGATTAATAATTATAAATTTTTATTATAAAAGTTTAATTAATTTTATAACCGTGGTTCCTACGGGTTATAAACTAGTTTATAATGAAACACTAAAAAATAGAATGTAAGCGAATGAATCAATTTCAAAAATCAATTTAAATATTGGATATATGTAAATTATGAAAAGCAAACGTCCCAAAATTCATAAAACGAGATGTCTAATATCCTTCGAGAAATTAAATATCCTCCTACTTTTTGTTCCTACAAATCCTCCTACCCAATGAAATAATGACATGTGTAACATTTAATGCTTATTTAATGATATTTTAATACACTAATATGACACATGTCATCATTTAATTGGATAAGAGGATTTATAGGAATAAAAGTAGGAGGATATTTAATTTCTCATATCGTTTATTGGTAGTATTTCAAGTTAATTATTTATTCATTTAGCCTAAAGTAACATACATTTTCTCTTATTCCAAACTATTCCACACCACATTTGATGTTTGCATCCTTTAATAAATCGGAAAATCAATTTATAATCATTGCAAGATCTAGAAACCATGTATATTACTCCAATAAAGATAAAGATAATAAGTTTTTTAAAATAGATAAAAGACTTACCAAAAAGATTAAGGGTGAATGCTTCGTAAAATTAACAGATGGTAGTATTGAACATATAATTATCTTTCCGATTGACGTATTCTTCTTCCGGTGAGAAATTAAACCCAAAACCAACATTTGTCATTAAGCTTATTGATTAGTCTTCTAGATTATGAATTTCGATTTTGGATCGATTATGGTTTCTAAAGAATGGTGGCATAAGGCAATAAGGGGCCGCTTAACAGAAGCGTGATATGCGATGGTGGTTTAGGTTTTGTAAAAAATGCGTGCTTGAGTGAGAAAGAGATAGAGGGAACCATTTAATGTATTATTTTCTTTCTTTTTAATTCCTTAATTTTAGTAACAAAGAGAGAAAATAGGATACAAAGAATGAAACGTATAGATTCTTTAAAATTTTAATCCTTATTAAACCTTTATTTTGTATTTGATTTTATAGAGAAAGGTGTATAGTTTTATTATGCACCATTTTCTCTAATTAATTCATACAATAATCCTAGGGTTTTAAATATAGTTCTACTAGGTGTAAAACTCATGTATTACATGGGTTAATTAATAAAAATTAAATATGAAGGTCTAAATATTTAAAAACTTTGGATTTATAAGAAAATAAGAAAAATAATGAATTATTAAAATTGATTTTTTTATCTTTTAAATTTAAATAAATAAACAAAATAAACTAATGTGCTTTAATTTGAAAATTTTGAAATAAGAAGTTAAGTCCATTAATGAAAATTGATATTCATTTATTACTACATTTATTGTAATTATTACATTAAAGTATTATATGGAATTTATTAAAATAGGAAAACCCATAAAATGACATGTGGAAAAGAAATTAATTCAAAATAACCACAAAATGACATTTGACAAATTGAATAAGAGTATGCCACGTGGCAAAAAAACCTTCATTTATTAGAGTAGATGGTTTTATAGATTTAATTGGTTATATATATATATATATATATATATATATATATATATATCACACATTAAATCATGTCTTAACAAACATCGTGATTCGTTACAACTTATAAAAATTAAGATTTGACATTACCACGACAACACATCTCACGTTATTTAACACTTTATTTTTCATAAATACTAGTATATCATACATAATCTCTAAATATTATTAAAAGAGAAACCTTAAGGCATCATCTAAAACAATTAGGACCGTTGATTGTGTTTTCCTTATAGGTTTTACACCCTTAGATCAATTTGCTTACGTCACCTTGATCAAACAAGAAGTCAACCTGTTTGTTTTGAAGCCTTATGTGGTTCCTTAATGATTTTAAAGTTTCCAAAATCAAATTTCGTTACCAATATTAATTTTCATCCGTTATATTAGGAAATTAAATGCAAGAATTGAATGAGAATGATACTTGAATTATTTCCAAACTTACAACTACAAATTTGATTCATTATTAATGTAAACCTTAAATTCATGCTCTATTTTCATTCAAAAATGCTTTCCAAATATATTATATGTTGAAATCTCGGAAACTATTCATTTCAAACTTCGAGAATATCGGATATTATTATGAACCAATATATTTTCAAGCATGGTATCTTCTATTTTAAGTCTAAATGGTATTTCAATTGATTACCTGCTAATTTTCATCATATTGACTTGTATATATATTTCAAACCTTTTCAATAATCGATTTACACAAACATTCTGTCATAATTCCTCCGCAGAAAACAAAAGCAAAAAAACTCCAACTTTCCCATCAGTCTGATCAGTCGAATAAGTGTATGTACTTCTTCCTTAAATCCTTTTAATCCATTTTGATCTGTAAGTCTGATATTGTTTTCAAATTTATATGTTTTTACTCATTCATATGGTTCTTTGTTGAATACTTATAATTTGAATCTATAATTCTTTTTTTGAATTTTTTTTTTTGATGTTGTGTTTGTTTCTTGGTTCCGTCTTTTTAATCTGTAACTATGATCCTGTTTTCGAAAACAGTAAACTCAATGTTAAACTTGGATGTTATATATAATGAAATTATGATGTTACATGTGTGTGTATACCTTTGTAAAAAAATCAATAGACAAGACAAGAAAGGACATTACATAATATAACAGACGGGTTGTACAAAAGACATGAACGCCCTCATTAGAAAGTTTTCTTGTGTCTCCGGTAGTAACAAAATCAGAATCAGAAATGTATCTTCTTAACAACTGATGTGAGCTTTAAAGTTCAATATAAGCATGTTGTCAAAGATGAAAAGAGGCTCATGTATTCTTTGTTCAAAAAGAATCGGTACCATACATGGGCATGTAAGAATGCGCGGTATAACATAAGTGTGTACTCAACTAGAGTCAGCATTTGACCCTGAAATACCAAAAATGCCCCTCAGAACCTTTTGAAAAAAATCAGGTATACTCAAGGACCAAAAATGTAATCTACTCTAAAACTTAAGTAAAAAAAAAGAAAAACAAAAAAATATAAATTTTGTCGTTGTGGTATACTCAAGGACAAAATGGTCATTTTAAAAAAACGAACATCTAGGCTGTTAAGTTAGGCAATCATAAAAATTTTAAGTAAAAGTGAAACAAGGTCTAAAAACTGCAACCTGATTCTTTCAGGGACCAAAATCGAAAAAATCAACTAAACACAGGGACCAAATATGTAATTTACTAAAAATAAATGAAAAAACTTTGGTTTATAGTGTATTATGATGGGATTTAGGTACAACAAATAAACTAGAAAACAGTTCCTAAGTTCACATGCAACCTACTTTGGATCTATGTTTTAACTATTGAACATACAACTTTGAATTGCAAAACAAGAACCCTAGAGGAGAGAGGCTAATTTCGAAATTAACAAACTAGGGTTTAGGGTTTACATACCTTTCAATTGTTATAGCAAACCATTGATATTCCCTTGATCTTGATCTTGATCTTCTTGGAAGCTTTAGCACCACAAGTGTAATGCCTCTAATGGAATCACACCCAATGACTAGCAAGAAGGAAAGTAGAAGAAGAGAGAGGGGAGGGAGTATGCAATTTCGGCCAAGGTATTCTTCCAAAGAATGAGTACCCTAAAATGTGAGCCAGGAGGCTCCTTAAATAGTTGAGGGAACTAGGGTTTAGGGAAAACCCTAGTTATCCTTTGCTTAGGGCCTAAGCAAGACCTAAGGCCTTATCTTGGACCCCTTGGACGAATTCTCTAGGGTTTCCCCTAGGGTTTTCGTCCACCCCCCTCCAAGGGAGTTCTGGATCCTTCCATTCAACTATCAGTTAATTGCAAACTAGTCCATGTACTTTATAATTAATTCTTTTAACCCCAAAATCAATTCTGATTAATTTATGGCTAACAATTAATTAAACATAATGATTTCTAATTAATATATTAATCCATTAACATATTAATAAATCAATTATATATATATATTAATTTATTAATCTTATAAATTAATATCTCTCCTTTCATAATTTCCTTGTCCAGTTGTTAGGTTGAGGGCAACCCAAAAGGACTGTGCTGCTATCAATTCAAGTACATACCAATTATAGTTATGGGCTTAGACACCTAATCCAACAGTATGGCCCCCCAATTTTGAGGTCATGGTGGTGGATTGAGCTTCATCACTTCTGCCTCTAATTTGCTCTTTGCTTTGTAGTTAAATATAAGCATGTTGCCAAAGATGAAAATTGGCTCTAGTATTCTTTGTTTCTTTGAGTACCATTGATTTTTACTCAATATATGGCTACAAAGAGAACACAATACCTTATTTTTTTTGTTTATTTAGTTGTTTTAATGCCTTCCTTTTGTAATTGGCAGGCCGTGTAAGAGAATATGAGAGAGATCCTATGGGGTATTAAGAAGTTCATACATATACTTAAAAGCTTTTACTATTTTGTTCCATCTTAGGATGCCATAAGTAGTGCATATTGATTTTTTATGATTTATTCTATAAATTATGCATATTTCTAGATACATTGTTTTTGATACATGACCGAAACCAATGAGCTTTTATGATAAGTAAAAATAGTCCAGTACTCATTTTATATATTGATTTTATGTACTTCTTGCATATAATGGAGTTTTTGTTATGGGTAATTATTTTTTGCTACAAAGACTATATATAGATATTGTTTAGATAACGTTTGGAAGTTTTAGTGTGTATATACATGATTTTTTAATAAAAATTGGTTTCACCTTTCTTTTATAAGTATATTATATATATATATATATATATATATATATATATATATGAGTTAAGTCTATTGTGCATTTTAAGGTATAAAAGAGGGGCATTATCAATCTTTTTGCCCAGGGCATGGAAAACCTATGGACTAGCCCTGGTAGTAAGGAATGTTCTTTACTACCACTGGATCATTTCTTGCACGTTCTGGATTCATTGATATAATCTCTGTTGTATTTCAAATTCATTAACAAAAACTGTAATTGATTAATTTCTCATTGAAGTTAATAAATTATAAATTTATCTCACTTCTTGCCCATCCAGGTTTTCTCATTGCTACAGCATCACGAAGTTGATCATATCGCATATTTTCCTAAATAAGAAACAATAATATCAACAAGAGAAGCTATTTAATTACGTAATAAAGTTGAATTAAAATAAATAAATAAATAAATAAATAAATAAGAAGAAGAAGAACCTTGTATTGCCACCATATTTTCTGTTTGACCTCATCATCATATTCAAATCCTCCTATAATTTGAGACATTGTAATTAACCAAAATGCAGCAATGCTTGGATCTTTCATGCTATCAATAATATGCTGAAACACAAAAATATATGTTTTGAAGATTTGAAGTGAGATAAGTGTTACAAGAGGAAAATGGGTAGAATCGTAATTGACATTTACCTCATAAGGGTAGTCCATTTTTTTCATTATGTTGTAAGCTTTGCATTGAGGCTCGATAATCTGCAAAGTAAATAAAACTAAGGGGGTGTTTCTTTTTTCCTTCGTTAAGCTCTGTAGTTAATGACTATATGGATAAAGTGTTCTATACATAAAGACTGTAGATAAATATGGAAAATAAAAAGCAATGGCTTATGAGAAATCAGAAAAAGAAGAACCAAACCTAGGAACCAACATCGAACAAAAACCCTACTTTCTTTACTTCAAAAAAATCAACGTACCTGCACATACTCAAAACCGTAGAACGAATTTCACAAAAAATAATGTTGTTTCAGAAAAAAGGAACCTGAAAAAAAAAAGATGGTGGTAAACCTAAGAAGGTATATCAAAATCAACAAAAAAAATGAAGATATAAACATAAATGATGCACCTGATAAATGATTTCTGTCATATTATCCCTAAAGTAAAAAAGAAACCATCAATGAATCTTAACACTGTCGATGATAGTGATAGTAACTCAGATTAGGAAAAAAAAGACCTGATATGAGAGACGAAGTGGAGGGAGATGATTAGATTCGTTGCAGATTAATTTGCGATCCATTATAAATGCGTTCAAAGAATATATGAAATCCATAGAAGGCGTAGTGTATCCGATTTAGCTGCCGCGACTTAGCAATTTCCATGTGGTAATTGGGTACTCCTTTATTAGGATAGAAGATTTAAACTTTAAACACCAAAATAAGATGATGGAAGGGGCATATCATATTATTACCTTTAAGGTTGTATGCTTCCGTAGAATATCATTAGACTTGTACATGAAAGCAGTAATATAAATTGTAACAAAGAGACCTACAAATGATTATGCAAAAAATTATAAAATTATTAACAAAACTTCTATCTTTGTAAATGAATATTTTTTTCCAAATATATGATTACTTAAAATAATGAATCATATTATTAAACAAAGTATGTTGTTATTTCGGGTCTCACACCTAACAGCCATTGAAGTTTTCCCATTTGTTTGATTCATTTTTTCTACGACATTTGTGAATATTTCACACATATTACCTCCTACTTTACTTATTGCTTGTCAATTCGACTTATCAGAGCAGTTCAATTCATATGCGCTAGATTGAGTACACTTCAGGTAATGAAAGTAATGTTGCACAAGATCATCCATCCATCGTACGTTACTAAATTCTATTATCCGTTGAACCCATTGAGCCGGTGATGAAGGAATTCTAGCTTTTAACTGCATGCCCTGGTATGTCTCTACCTTATCACATGTTTAAGAAATAGAACCTCAATTTACCAATTTCCTTAATGGTTTTGTCCCTACTTTAATTACAGTTGGCTACTTTTGTAGTAAATGAGTATATAATGAAAATCAAGTTTTGTTTTATTCTTTTATCTGTTTAGCATCGAAGCAACAAGAAAACATTGTTTATTTTAATTCATCTTGAATAACCATTTAATAGCTATATGTAAAAGATACGAATACTTAGCAGTTAAGACCACAAACCTTACTCAAACGTCCGCAGATATCTTGAAGTCAACATTCATTTTTCCATTACTTTATCATTTTCATAAAATAAAAAAGACATCCACATGTGTTTAAATTGTTTAATATGTCTCATAATAACAAGTATGATGTGTGTCAATTCTATCTTTTGACATTTTCAATGAGTCGCGACCAATATCTAAATCGAGCAAACATAACTGTTTTTATATTTATTGGTTAGAGTTTCTTTATTTTAATATTGTTGGGGGGGGGGGGGTTATGTGGGTCATTTTGAAGGAACATAAATAAGTTGTCATTTTTTGAAATAAACAGTTCTATTTTGCAATATAACCATAAAATAACAATGTATTTTGACAGTACATTCTCAAATGTTGGATTATACTTGCGTAAACCCATTTCCACATATGGTCGGCTATATGTAGTTGTTTTCCGTGTCACAAGTAAAAAGGTTTGAAGGTACTCATATGTGACGAGGAATGTCGTTTAACTAATAAAACAAAAAATGTTGTCTATAAAGAAGTCCTTCAACGACTATATATATTTACTGATTTCAGTGTATTTTCTATACATTTCTATAATACCAATAACCCTGCTTTTTATAATTATTCTGCAATATCTATATAAATTTGTATTTTATTTATACGTTCCTCGTGTTTAACGCGGATCATAATCTAGTTACATATAACAGCACCCTTTATAAAATCGTTTAGATTATTGTTTGAGTGGGTCCTTTATATCAAATAACTTGAGTGGATCCTATATATCAAATAACTTTATTTCATTTTAAGTGGGTCTTAACAAACACATTTTTTAACTGCCCACTACCCATCTATGATTTGTTTTATAATAAAATTAAAATATTACACGTGTATATTTGAACGGTTGAAATTTTGAATTACTGTTTATTTCCCGCGAACCCAATTAATAAAAAATATATGCTTGCTTTATTGTTTTTCGCTTTTTTTCTCTCTTCTTTGAACCGAAGAAAACTGCTTTACAATTAATTTTTCTTGCCGACCGCCATCTCCGGCCACAAAACCGATGGCGAGGCTAGTCACTTTTTCATTATACTTAATCTTTTCCGATGATGAAGACTGCAACAACTTTCACTGGAGTTTAACACACAAATTAACTTTGCGTTTTCTACCTTTTTTGGTTTATGTTGATTTATTGTGCAGAATATAGCATTTGACGACAGATTGATGGCGAAGGAAAAGTTCATCTTCTCACCACCTCTCCCAGCTGACTGCGGTTATGCTCCGGCGACACCAGCAAAGCCAAGCCTATCGGAAAACACGATCTCAAAACACCGTTGGATGAAGCCTTGTTCGAAGATTTACCTGCGAACAAGAATTTCAGTTGCTAGGAGAATAATTTAGGGTCGACGAGTCAAAATTTCGAGATCAATGGTGGAATTTGTTATAATAATAATAATATTAGGTTTTCCATTGATGACGTGGAACCATGGCATAGTCTACCTTGTATAGATCTGCTTGCACTTGCAGATGCCATTAATGGATTTTTAAAGCTTCATAAATTCTTATCCGATCTAAACGCGCCACCACCCGAAATTAACCGGACCCGGGACTGGTTTTGTAAAAACATTGTGAAAAATGGCTGTTTTGTAAAATCTAATTCGATGCAAAGTACTGTTTTGTAAAATCTAAATGCAATGCATTCAAGGGGCTGTTTGTATAAAATCTAAATGCAAAGCATTTGTTAAACTTTATTGGATTCATTTCCTAAAGTGTGTATTTTATTTAAAGGGATTTGTTAAGTGTATACATTTTTAGATATGATTTACACATTTAATGAATCATTCGTTGAACAATGTGTGCATTTTCTTACGTTTAGTCTTGTAGGAACAAAATTTGAGTTGAACATAAGTTACAATTTTCCTTGATATATACTTATTGCGTCATTTCAAACTTCCTCCATAAACTGTGTCGTTTCCGAACTTTTCATGTATTATTGTGCAACAAGTGGGCTTTTTGGAGAACATTGAACAATTGCAACAGTCTGATTTAGACAACCAAACTATAAAAAACTGCCTAAAAGAGTGGAATGTCGCCAAATGAAAAATCAATGTTTTTTTTCTAGACTTTTCCAAAATCCACATGTATCAAATTATATGTAGGATGATTGATCGTTAGTTCGGAAACCCTTAATTAGGATTTTGTGTATTGATTTCAATATATACAGATACAATTTACAATAGGGTCCATATATAATACAAAGAGTATAATACAACACATAATACATATAAATAACAATCTGCCTGTTAGGTGTGTCTAACCCAACAAATGATACGAGTACATTTGACTAGTAGTACAAGGTAAGTAGGATCGATTCATAAAGAAGTACAAGGTAAGTAGGATCGATCCATAAATTATATGTTGCAACATGAACTCCAAATACATTATTACTTTGCACTAGAAAGTAGTACAAGGTAAGTAAGATCGATCCATAAAGAAACGAGACAAATGATTATACCTCTTTGCGTAAGGTATTTAAGTCACAAAATCAAGGGGGGGGGGGGGGGGGGCTGTTTAATTTGCAATTACAGAAATCAGAACTAAAGACATACAATCAAGAATATATAATTTGATAATAAAATAGATCTGATCCCGTAGTAAACTCATGTGTCATGCAATTTAATCACGTGATAAAGTTATGACATAATATATCTAAGTTGGTACTTAAAACACTAACAAGCTCTATCATTTTCAATTCACCAAAGTGTTTGATCAAAACAAGTTCTTTGAACTAAACCTAGTTTTACTAATCTAACCTTGAGTAGAATGTACAGCTGTTTCATTCCCGCTAGTAACGCTAGCGTTGAACTGAGCTAAGGCTGTCGTAACAGCCGCAGCCACTGCAGCTTGGAGAGCTGCAGGATCGTATTGTGGAGGAGGTGGTGGTTAAGTTGGAGTTATCGGAGGATTACGTCTCGCTGATCGACTTGGAGGCATCTTTCAACTGAAAGTTTACAAAGATCAAGATGATAATAAGCATTCAATAGTGAGGATAATGAGAGTGATCCATGAACTAAATCATCATAGCCCAACGAAATAGATGAGAGTATGATTGTAATGGAGATCTAACAATGGACGAAAGAAAATATTTGGATAAAGATTTCCCCATGAGATTAGATGTCTGTCAATATCACTGGTATTTAAAGATGTAATAAGTTCGGGAAAAATGACCTTGGAGTAGGTCTTACATCACACCAGAATTGAGAAAATTTTGACAGAACATAGACCTATCAGACTGAAAGTTCAAGGCCAAACAAGGAACATGAGTCAAGGTATCTAGCAATAGTCCTAAGTCTGTTAAAGCATACTTATACGTAAATAGATAGACGAATATGATTTGATATAAAAGAAGTTTATAAAAGCTTTAAAAGAGTTTTAACAAGTTTTGAGTATAAGAAATCCTTTTGGATGTTGTTTTCACATGTAAATGGTTAACACAATTCCATTGTGTTCTACTTGTATTCCCCCCCCCCCCCCCCAAAGCATTTAAAAGTGTAGGTGTAGGGGTATGAACTCACCTGTAGTGAGTGATTCGAATGAAAGATCGATATAGGATGCTAAGTATGCCAAGTGAAGTCTCGAGCACAAACGGATCCTATTTAGCATATAATAACACATATATGTATACAATTAATGTATAAAACAACTAACATGTAAGGGAAACAACCTTAGGAACTAGGAAATACTCTCAATGGAGTGTTAGAATCACATATGATTGAATGAAGGGTGTTCACGACCACACAAGGAGTGTTCACGGCCTTAGAAGGGTTCACGACCATAGAACACATGATGTGTTCACGGCCCAACCTTGATCCTATGAAGGGTTTATGGCCATGGAAGGAGGGTTCACGGCTACACTTGCATCTAAGAAGGGTTCACGGCCCAATGAAGGGTTCATGGCCGTGAACTCTTGAAGATTCATGCAAAGTGGTGTTTGTTTCATGGGGAATCAAGTGTTTCTAATGGACAAATAAGATGATGGATGAGATACTTACTTATTGGAAGCCTTTAGAGTGTTCACGGTTGAAGAAGGTTGAGAGAGAATGGGTGTGTTCACGGCTAGAGTTGAAGAAGTGAAGAAAATGAGCCAATTTCTTATATATATGGAGGATGTTCACGGCCAAGGATGTGTTCACGGTCGTGACCTCCTTTTGATGGTGTTTCCGGCTCGATTCCAACTCAATGAACTCAATCTAACACTTCCTAACACACAATACTTGAGTGTACTAGGCTTAGAACTCTCAAAAAGACCCTTAACAAGGCTAAAAGATAACATAAACAAGTCTGCCTTTTGATTGAATTGATTGACTTTACAAGATAGAAATTTCGGGTTGTCACATCATCCCCCCGTTAAAGGGAATTTCGTCCCGAAATTAGAGTTTAAGAAAATACAGATAGACTAAGGGAAAAAATAAGGATATTTAAGTTTCATTTGATCCTCACGCTCCCAAGTGAATTCAGGTCCCCGCTTTGCATTCCAGCGAACGTTCACTATCGGGATACGGCTTTGCTTCGTTTCCTTGACCTCACGGTCCATGATCTCTATTGGTTCTTCCATGAAGTTAAGGCTCTCGTTGATCTCGATTTCATCGAGTGGGATAACAAGAGTCTCATCGGATAGACACTTTTTCAAGTTCAAGACGTGGAAAGTAAGGTGTACGTTACTAATTTTTTAAGGTAGTTTGAGTTTATAAGCTAAACGGCCGATCCTAGCGATAATATCAAAAGGCCCTATGTACCTTGGATTTAGCTTCCCACGCTTTCCGAAGCGTATCAAGCCCTTCCAGGGGGAGACCTTCAATAGAACATAGTCACCAACCTGGAATTACAAAGGTTCCCGTCTCTTGTCAGCATAGCATTTCTGTCGGTCTCTAGAGGCTTTCAGTTGTTCACGAATCTGAACAATCTTCTCTGTCGTTTCCCGAATGATTTATGGACCTGTGAGAGTGTTATCCGGAACTCGTCCTTTAGCTAACTGTGTGTCACCCACTTCAGCCCAGCACAGAGGGGATCTGCACTTCCGTCCATAGAGGGATTCAAATGAAGTTGCCTTTATGCTTGTGTGATAACTGTTATTGTAGGAGAACTCGACAAGGGGTAAATGAGTATCCTATGCCTTCTTAAAATCAATCAAACAGGCTCGCAACATATCTTCTAGGGTTTGGATGGTCCTCTCACTCTGTCCGTCGGTTTGCGGATGGTAGGTTGTGCTCATGTCCAGCCTAGTTCCTAGGGAACTTTGTAGCGACTGCCAGAAACTTGAAGTGAATCTACTATCTCTATCAGAGATAATAGATATGGGAACACCATGCAGTCGTACAATCTCCTTAATGTAGGTTCTCGTTAGTTTCTCCATCTTGTCAGTTTCTTTGATAGGCAGGAAGTGTGCGGACTTGGTTAACCTGTCTACGATCACCCAAATGGTATCGAGACCACCTGTTGTCTTGGGCAACTTGGTTATGAATTCCATTGTGATCCTCTCCCACTTCCATTCAGATATTTCCGGTTGTTGTAGTAAACCTGAGGGTTTCTGGTATTCGACCTTAACCTTGGCACAATAAAGACACTTACTCACGAAGGTAGAAATCTCTGCTTTCATGTTAGGCCAACAGTATAACTTTTTGAGATCCAGATATATCTTATTTGAACCTGGGTAGACGGAATATCGAGTATTATGCGCTTCAGTTATGAGCACGTCTCTGAAACCACCGAGCTTCGGTGTCCAGATCCGATCCATGAGGTAAAAGGCTCCGCCACCCTTAACTTCCAAGTTCTTATCCATCCATCTAAGGGATTCACCCGCCACATTTTCAGGCTTCAAGGCTTCCAACTGAGCCTCCTTAATTTGTGTGGGCAGATGTGAATGGATAGTCATAGTCAATGATTTGACTCTACGACCAGAATATTCTTTCCGACTTAGGGCGTCAACTACTACGTTGGCTTTACCGGGATGATAACGAATTTCGCATTCGTAGTCATTGAGTAGATCGACCCACCGTCGCTGTCTCATATTGAGCTCCTTCTGGTCGAATATATGTTGAAGACTTTTGTGGTCCGTAAAGATAGTGTTTTTCGTACCATACAGGTAGTGTCTCCAGATCTTAAGAGCAAATACCACTGCTCCTAATTCAAGATCATGGGTGGTGTAGTTAACTTCGTGCGTCTTAAGCTGTCTTGAGGCATAGGCGATGACCTTTCCTTGTTGCATAAGAACACAGCCAAGCCCTTGGTTGGATGCATCGCAATAAACCACGAAGTCTTCTATCCCCTCTGGGAGGGATAATATAGGTGCGCTGTATAAGGCTCGCTTCAGCATTTGGAACACCTGCTCTTGTTTCTCTTCTCAGTCAAAGGTCACACCTTTCTAGGTCAATGTAGTAAGTAGTTTCGCGATCCTAGAGAATTTCTGAATAAATCTGCGATAGTAGCCAACGAGGCCTAGAAATTGATGAATTTCTGTAGGCGTCTTCGGAGCTGAACAGTTCTCAATGGCCTTTATTTTGGAAGGGTCCACGTTAATTCCTTCTTCGCTAACCACGTGACCCAAGAATTCGACTCTTCGAATCCAAAACTCGCACTTAGAGAACTTCGCATAAAGCTTCTCTGCTCGTAGGGTTTCGAAGATCTATCGTAAGTGTTGACTATGTTCCTCCTTGCTACGAGAATAGATAAGTATGTCGTCAATGAATACAATAATGAACTGGTCTAAGTAAGGACGGCACACCCGGTTCATTAAGTCCATGAACACTGCGGGCGCATTGGTTAATCCGAAAGGCATCACTACAAACTCGTAGTGTCCATAACGAGTTCGGAAGGCTGTTTTGGGAACATCTTCCTCTAAAACTCGTAACTGGTGATACTCGGATCTCAGGTCAATATTGGAAAAGTAGTTTTCCCCTTGCAGTTGGTCGAACAAGTCGTCTATGCGCGGTAGAGGGTATCGGTTTTTAACAGTAAGTTTGTTTAGTTCCCGGTAGTCGATGCACATACGGAACGATCCCTCTTTCTTCTTCACGAACAAGACCGGTGCTCCCCAGGGCGAGAAGCTTGGATAATAAATCCCTTGATGAGCAGTTCGTTCAGTTGACCGGATAGTTCCTGCATCTCAGTTGGTGCTAGACGATAGGGCGATTTGGCTACTGGGGTAGCCCCTGGAACTAAGTCGATTCTGAACTCGACTTGATGTTGAGGTGGTAATCCTGGTAGTTCTTCGGGGAAGATGTCGGGAAAGTCGCGCACTTCTAGGATGTTCTTCATGTCTTTCGCCTCTTGAATCATATCAACTACATGAGCAAGGAATGTGTGACATTCCTTTCGTATGTACTTCTGGGTTTGTATACTTGAGATGATCCGAAGGTTCGTGCCTGGTTTGTCGCCATAGATAACTAGGGTTTCGTTAGACGGTAGATTAAGACGAACGGCCTTCTCAAAACACATGATGTCAGCACGAAGAAGACTCAACCAATCCATGCCGATAATGACGTCGAAACTTTTAATTGAGACAGGCATGAGGTCGATTGGAAACGAATGGCTATCTAGAGATAAGGTACATCCTATGTATATATAGCTAGTGCTCTCAGTCTTTCCGTTAGCCATTTCTATGGTGAACGGTTCTTTAAGTGATCATGGTTTTTGTTTAATTAAGTGTGCAAATTTTTGGTTCACGAAACTCCTCTCCGCTCCACTATCAAATAGTATGCATGCATAAGAGTTATCGAGGAGAAACGTACTGGTGACCACTGTAGGGTGTCTGCTACCGCTTCCTTATGGCCTATCGCCAAAACTCTTCCTACTCCGCCAGCATTCCCTGCTTTCGGGCAGTTCCTCTTGTAGTGACCAACCTCACCACACCCGTAGCAGGCCTGGCCTGCTCCAGCACCAGGGACCTGGGTGATTGGCCTAGCCGGAGCTTTGTAGAAACGGGCAGTGTGCCCTTTCCTGTTGCAGTTTGTACACTGCATTTCCCGGAAGGGGCCGTTGTGATGGAAGCTGCACTTGTTGCACTTAGGCAAGCTCCGATCGTACTGTTTCGCCGACGTAG
This sequence comes from Lactuca virosa, assembly GCF_052849685.1. Taxonomy (NCBI): domain Eukaryota; kingdom Viridiplantae; phylum Streptophyta; class Magnoliopsida; order Asterales; family Asteraceae; genus Lactuca; species Lactuca virosa. Next base: position 52,776,394 of record NC_136431.1, read on the forward strand.
TGGCAGCAGGTGCTGTCGCGGCATGAACATCCATGACCTGCTGCTTCTTGGCATATGTCTGCGTTGCATTGCCCTTCTTCTTGTCCCAAAACTTTTGTTTGTTTTCGGCTGATTTGGATGGTTCTGGGACGGAAAGGGTTGTTGTTGTCGGTGTGCGGACTCCGTGATCGATGAGCCGCTGTGCCAATCGCTTGGCACTGTCGAAGGTAGTGGGGTTTGAAGCTAAGACATTCCCCTGAAATGGAGGCACCAGCCCTCAAATATACCTCTCGATCTTCTTTCGCTCAGTGGGGACCATTCCTGGACATAGAGCCACCAGATCACTGAACCTGGAAGTGTAGGCTACTATGTCGGAGCCCTTCATGGTTAGGCTCCAGAGTTCATGTTCAAGTTTCTGAACTTCGCCCCTCGAGCAGTACTCCTCAATCATAAGCTCCTTCAGAGCTTCCCAGCCCATTGAATTAGCCACTATCATAGTAAGTGACTTGACATGGCTATTCCACCATGTGAGGGCTTTGTCCGAGAAGGTGCAGGCAACAAATTTTACTTTGCTTCCTTCCAGACAGGAGCAGATCTCAAAGATCGACTCAGTCTTTTCGAACCATTGCGACAGAGCAATGATCCCACCATTGCCGTTGAAGGCTCTGGGTTTGCAGTTGGTGAAGTCCTTATACGAACACTCTCTAGAGCGCACGGGAGAATCACCTTGAGTAGAATGTACAGCTCTTCCATTCCCGCTAGTAACGCTAGAGCTGAACTGAGCTAAGGCTGGCGCAACAACCGCAGCCACTGCAGCTTGGAGAGCTGCAAGATCGTATTGTGGAGGAGGTGGTGGTTGAGTTGGAGTTATCAGAGGATTACGTCTCGCTGATCGACGTGGAGGCATCTTTCAACTAAAAGTTTACAAAGATCAAGATGATAATAAGCATTCAATAGTGAGGATAATGAGAGTGATCCATGAACTAAATCACCATAGCCCAACAAAATAGATGAGAGTATGATTGTAATGGAGATCTAACAATGGAAGGAAGAAAGTATTTGGATAAATATTTCCCCATGAGATTAGATGTCTGTCAATATCACTGGTATTTAAAGATGTAATAAGTTCGGGAAAAATGACCTTGGAGTAGGTCTTACATCACACCAGAATTGAGAAAATTTTGACAGAACATAGACCTATCAGACTGAAAGTTCAAGGCCATAACATAAGTAGGAAATTAATACTAGAGTCTATACATAGACCTAATTTATATCCGAAAGATAGAGTAGAGTAGGCTCTACTCGCGAGGGGAGTTGTTCGGGTTAGTACTTGATTCAGCCCTGGATTCAGCCAGCTGCTGTTCCGTTGCCCAAACACGCCTTTGCAGAACCACTTGGTTCTGATGAGGATCCCTAACTTCTGATTGGCAGGCATTCAGCTCTACCTGTAGGGCATAAATACGAGTCCTTTCCAAGTTCTGGTCATCGGTCAGATGACATAGACGAACTGTGTTGACTCTGTAGTTAGCACGGATCTCCATGACTTGGTCGAAGTTTTCTCTTCCATGGTCAGCATTGCGAGCAACTCGACGCACCAAGACAGGAAGGACTCTGTCTGCTGAGCCTCCCTCATTGAGATTGTAAAAGCTTCGGTCGCCATTATAGGGAGGTGGTTGTCCCTGTTCATTGCTCCACCTTCCCAAGTTCACCGCCCACAGAGGCGTCGGGCCTTGAAAAGCCGGACGAGGGTTAGGATTTTGAACAACTTGGGTTGGATTATAGACCTCCGGTTCTGAGTCCGAGTCTTCTTGGACTTCCTCCTCGTTCTCTTCATCAGAACTTTCTTCGGGGTCTTCTACTGTTGGGACCACCGGGTTCTCTTCTTCAGGCTCTGCATCAAGCCATCCACCATTCCCTTGACCGGGAAAGTATGGGTCGCCAGGAAGATGGAATCCAACCATGTTATCTAAGCGAGAAAAGGGATGTAAGAAACATATAATAGACGTACTACTTAAGATAATTATAGGATGATCCTTACCAGTTACTTCAACATTTGCGTAGTGCATACCCGTCATATGTAACCAAGATAGAATAGACATTCGAATAAGTGATCCTAACTCTAAGTCCACAACCAAATAAGGAACGGGAAGTAAAGCAAAGATCACAGATTCTAAGTCTATGACACCTTAGTCACATATAACCTTAGCGTATCCACTCAGCAACTATTGACCTATTAATAAAGACCTTTTAGTTTTCACACAAGCAATTATAGTATCGCAAAATACTCCTATAGTATTTTAAGTTTATGTTATGTTCTAAAGTTTTCATTGTAGTAGTGTTGTTAACTTTTTAGACTTGCTGCAACACCACAACCATTCCTAGGCACATGCTAATCACTTCTCGGAAAGATATAGTTGATCAGACTATATCACTCCCAGATCTGATTATATGTCCCCAAGCCTACTTGTGTTGTCCAACAACCATAATACTTTTGTTCTGTTCTAGTATGACACTGATCCTAGTATGAATGCATGTATGTATACTTTAGTAAAATATTTTATTATTTTAAAAGTATAAACTCTTAGTCAGAGTGTTTTAATCCCGATGTGTTTATAGTTGTATATCTTTTATGGGTTGATATACTCAATTCACGATAAACAAATCTCTGATACCAATCTCTCACACCCCCAAACCGGAACGACGGAAACGTTCGGGGGCGGAGGACGTCATGTACAGTATCATAACAATGCATAATAGTAAAACAAGCAACAACATCATCCATTGCATTAATAATATAGTTTATACAAGTGTGTTCTGTGTAAAGTTGTAAGAAACCAAAAATATGTAATCAAAATAAAAGACGAGTCTTGAACATGCTCCGTCTTCTCAAAACCTGGTCCAGTGTACCTGTCTATTGGTGACCTGAGAATACAAGTTATTTTGAAAGAGTAGATCAGCATTTAAGCTGCTGAGTTCATAAGTATTTTTGTGTCAAATGATTTCATTAGTTTGATGAAAATGTTTGTAAGTGTTTTGATGTAATTGTTTGTATACTTCCTAGAAAATTCTATATTTTCTACTAAAATGGAAAGTAATCTTCTACCAAGACCCTACTGTTTTTTATGTTTGTTCTTTTGTAAAAATGTATGTTTTCCCAAGTTTATGACTATCTTTACTAGAAAATAGTTTGCATTACCTTTTATGTGAGAATATCACTATATGAATGTAATGGGAAAATGAAGATGTACAACAGTATTGTATAAAGTAACTACTGAAGTACTAACTACCTTAAAACCATTGAGTTAAATTAAGGCAAAATGTGATGAAGTTATAACCATGCTTGATTGACTAGAATAAAACACGACGTTCTAAGACATCGAAATGGTATGACATTTGTCACCCGTAGACCTGCAGGTCCCACTATAGCTAGCAGCAAGGTGTAGGACGGTCAATCCCGTATATATCTATAAACAAACTCACGCTCTCCCTCCAGGAGACTCTGGTTACAAAACGTGACACAACAAGTATATTGCTATGCCATGAAGCAGTGGCTCACATTGATGTTATCTTGTTCTTGTTATAGTATGTTCCTTCCTGTTCTAGTTATAGTATGTTCCTTCTTGTTCTAGTTATAGTATGTATGTTCCTTCTTGTTCTAGTTATAGTATATTTGAACTGACTCATGTATGAACTGACTCATGTAAGAACTGACTCTTGTAAGTTTCACTGTTCTAGAAGTAGTAAGTAGTAATCCTCTAAACTATACCTATTATAGTTTACTAGTATGATTGTTTGACCGTTACTGATTTATAGAAAAGACTCAATTATTCACATAAGCAACTGAGTTAAGAATGAACCTTAAAAATGGGTTTAATATTCACATATGTATTTAATAAGTATAACTATGATTTAACCGAAATTCGGACTAGTGATCCTACCCCGAGCCCACAACCAAACAAGGAACAGGAGTCAAGGTATCTAGCAATAGTCCTAAGTCTGTTAAAGCATACTTATACGTAAATAGACAGACGAATATGATTTGATATAAAAGAAGTTTATAAAAGCTTTAAAAGAGTTTTAACAAGTTTTGAGTATAAGAAATCCTTTTGGATGTTGTTTTCACATGTAAATGATTAACACAATTTCATTGTGTTCTACTTGTATTCCCCCCCCCCCCCTCTAAAAGCATTTAAAAGTATAGTTGTAGGGGTATGAACTCACCTCTAGTGAGTGATTCGAATGAAAGATCGATATAGGATGCTAAGTATGACAAGTGAAGTCTCGAGCACAAAGGGATCCTATTAAGCATATAATAACACATATATGTATACAATTAGTGTATAAAACAACTAACATGTAAGGGAAACAACCTTAGGAACTAGGAAACACTCTCAATGGAGTGTTAGAATCACATATGATTGAATGAAGGGTGTTCACGGCCACACAAGGAGTGTTCATGGCCTTAGAAGGGTTCACGGCCATAGAACACATGATGTGGTCACGGCCCAACCTTGATCCTATGAAGGGTTTACGGCCATGGAAGGAGGGTTCACGGCCGCACTTGCACCTAAGAAGGGTTCACGGCCGAGAACTCTTGAAGATTCATGCAAAGTGGTGTTTGTTTCATGGGGAATCAAGTGTTTCTAATGGACAAATAAGATGATGGATGAGATACTTACTTATTGGAAGCCTTTAAAGTGTTCACGGTTGAAGAAAGTTGAGAGAGAATGGGTGTGTTCACGGCTAGAGTTGATGAAGTGAAGAAAATGAGCCAATTTCTTATATATATATATATATATATATATATATATATATATATATATATATATATATATATATATATATATATATGGAGGATGTTCACGGCCAAGGATGGGTTCACGACCATGAACTCCTTTTTTATGGTGTTTCCAACTCGATTGCAACTCAATGAACTCAAGCTAACACTTCCTAACACACAATCCTTGAGTGTACTAGGCTTAGAACTGTCAAACAGGCCCTTAACAAGGCTAAAAGATAACAGAAACAAGTTTGACTTTTGATTGAATTGATTGACTTTACAAGATAGAAATTTCGGGTTGTCACATAACTCCTTGTTAAAATCGTTTCCAAGTCGTCCAAGATAAGATATGATATGCCTGAAAGTCTAAATTATATCATTTGGCTCCCCGAAACCAACACTCTGCTAAATATTATTGATTTGTCTATAAAATAATAATAATAATTACATCTATGGGCTTTAGAGTTTATTATTTATTTAATTAATTTTAAACAGAATGTTACAACTCTCCCCCACTTAAATTAGATTTTGTCCTCAAAATCATTCCTTACCACTCCTGACACGCCAAATAACTTGAGCAACATGGCTACAACTACAAGCATACCCCAACCTTTCCAAGGCAACCAAAACCAACCCCGCAGAGTTCTAAAACCCGAAGATGAAACTAATTCCTTGCAACATGATACCATTTACTCAATCTGAAACCTGAAGTCTCAAGATGGTCTGTCTCCCTGACATACCGCCCCACTCTAAACCATTGCCGAATTTATTGCACTTATCTCCCAATTGGCTTCTCAACTTCTGATAACTTGAGGTTCCTCCTAGAAAACAGATTCACAGACCAGATTTCCCTACATTACACTTATACTTGACAGAAAGCTCATTCGGAATACTGGATTCCTGCCCGGTTGCTGAACCAACGGGCAATCTTACAGTCGCCCCACGCGACCTCCGAAGGAAACTTCGACTAACAATACTTTCCCTCGCTATATCGCCACTCATGGCTCCATCAATCCTTCTAGTCCATTCGATCATATTAGCCTGACAACTTGTCGCCATTGAATTCAACTCAAAAAGGTGATTACTACCAGAATATTTGTAGCCGTACCTCATGTCCGGTCCCCTGCAACCTACCGTTTCCTGATTCCAATTATGTTGTGACCTACTCACAACCTTGCGAACTGGCCCACCCTGGCCTAAGTCATCTGAATGAATCTGTGAATGTCACGGCTACCCTTTAGTCTTTCTGCACTTCCCACACTATCTGGCCGCTCGTGAATGCTACGACTCCCCGGCAGTCTTACAACACTTTCCACACTATCTGACTACTAGTGAGTGATACGGCTACCATGTAGTCTTTCTGCACTTCCCACACTATCTGGTTGCTCGTGAATGCTACAGCTCCCCCGCAGTCTTACAACACTTTCCACACTATCTGACTACTATTGAATGCTACGGCTACCATGTAGTCTTTCTGCACTTCCCACACTATCTGGCCGATCGTGAATGTTACGGCTCCCCCGCAGTCTTACAACACTTTCCACACTATCTGACTACTAGTGAATGCTACGGATCCCCCGTAGTCTTACAACACTTTCACCCCAACTAACTACTAGTGAATGCTACGGCTCCCCCGTAGTTTTACAACACTTTCACTATAACTGTCCATTAGTGAATGTTACGGCTCCCCCCGTAGTCTTACAACACTTTCACGTCACCACCATCGCAGCCCTACGCCTTGCCCCCAATCTTTCAATTCGGAACGCACACAGAGTCGAGCACGCACTCGACCGAACACCCAACTGAACTCACTTCATGACTGGAACCCCAACCCGATTCCCCAATTTCTGTTATCAAGCCCCAAGAAGTCGCGATTCACATGCTGAGGAGTTTTACCGAACTCCCAACTCACACAACCCTCAAACCAAACAGACATTTGGGCCGCCATTTTCCTCGATGGGGATGAGAAACTCATCCCGGTCTCATACCTTCTCCTGTCCTGAATACCTATGCGATTCTCCCCCACTTAGATTCGACTAAGTCTTCGTAATACATGAGATTTAAAGGATTCCCAATCCTGTTTACTCTTTAATAACCAAACTGTTGACAACCTGTTGCTTACCCGTGCTAGTGTTCTATTACTGGCCCAAACCCCAAAGACCACACAACTCCTAAAGATCAGACGAACACTTCCCGAATCCTAGAGAAATTGATAATCTCAGTCGCCTTGAAATGATGCCACACTTATATCTTGAAGTCCAAATAACCGATGCCCAGACCAAAGCCTCCGCAGTAGACCACTTCCCCTGGTGCTTCCAAAAGCCAACCTAAGCACAATGGCTGAGTCACCAATCCTCACCGTATACCTTCCGCATCACGTCCCTGAACTGATCTCGACCATAGACCTGGATAACATTGGACGCTCCAAACCAACAAAGAGGGAAACGACCTTTCATTAACCACCCCGTAACTCACGGTATGCAAATGGCATATGACAATGTTTAAAGGTATAACCCAAACACAAGCAGGAAAAAAAACACAGAGGTACACTTACCCAAACCTTTGGAACGAAAACTCCATCGTGCAGTTCCCCGCAAGTGGTGCACCGAATCCGGCCCTGCTGGCCTCTCAAAAGCTGATCCAAAATCTTGGGTCTCTTCCCGGTACCCTCCAATATATGCACCTGGTCTGGTCCTCTTTTCCCAATGTGCTCTAAATCATTCGCCCGCTCTCGGGCCTTAGAAATCATATCATTCAGGGTCTCACACCCTGACACCCTCACCAGCTCAATCGTCAACGGCCGAACTGCAATAGCTGGAGCAACCCCCTGCCCTATACCGGGCTACAAACTATTCCCAAGACGTAGTATCCAATCCGAAAAAGCAATAGATCACACAATCGATCTGTGCCGCCTGATACAGAGATCCAAGGCGAACTCAAAAACCCTGGTAGTCCTCCCACTGACTGGCTCACCACCGGAGTCGGGACCAAACCCTTGTCCTTCCTTATGTGTGCTCATCCTCATCTGGCAAAGTAGCTATCCTCACTATCAGATCATAACCAAGAACTATCCCTCCCATAAGCTTCTTAGATTTTCCAAGACTTTCACCAATTTGAGTATGGATCATGTGCTTTCAGTAGTACGGGACCAATACTACCTTCCACACCTATCCATACTTTCCTCGGCAATCCTTCTGAATCCTCTAAGTCACCTACTCCACTGATGCACCAAATATCCGCTAACAGCAGCATAATACCCACCGAAGCAACTCCTAGGCTCTCCCTAGGTTTCCAACCTCACCGAACCGCCCCACTAACTCACTGGAGCATATCCTAGGCTTTCCTAGGTTCCCAACCTCGCCCTACCATCAGCTGATGAAGAACTCCTCACGATGCCAACCATCCACCTCCTGAATATCGTCATATTCTCTTAGTATCTGACTCCTATCATCCAAGAGTTCCACAAAGCACAAAGCAATCAGCATTCGTGCAGTAGCACTCTGATTCAAAGAACTATCATTCAACATTCAGCATAACTCATGCTATCCACATCCATCCATCCATACCGTCGGCTGCCTTATGCATGCAAATTATACACATAACAGTATCTAATAGACTGTCGAATAATAGACTCTACCCTAGACCACAACCAGATAAGGAACAGGAAATAAGGCCAAATCAATTATTCTAAGGCTATAATATCCTAACCATATATAATTTTTAAAACATACACTTAGCAGTTACTAACACCAATAGTCATTCCCATTCCAGCATAGCATCCAGTATCTCCAAGGATACAGGCATCACATATCAGGACAATCTATCGCTGACTAATCAGCACTAGCATGCAAGTCTACCAGCTCATGCAACATATAAAGGCATATTTCCTAGCCCTAACTAGCATGCGATTCTCAGATTCATAAATCAAGTCATAACAGATAACATATATGGGTATTCTGGGAAAACTTACTTGAGCTCGGGTGATTGCATGCACCACACCCTTTTCTTATCTTAGAAAGTTTCTTTTCTCAAAATATTTTCTTTTGAAAACTTTACCAAATCCTCAGTTTGAGTTCAAACACACTCAATAGTATGTCTGAATCCCTCAAACCAAGGCTCTGATACCAACTTGTAACGACCCAAAAATCAAGGGTAAAATTTTCATTTTTCAATACAGTCAAAACACATATATCTTTTAAATCCAAGCTTTCCAAAAACATTGCTAATTAAAAACATTTATCAGAGTTCATCCCAAAATCAAATATTGCAGAAAACACAGGTGTGTGCGTTGCGATCAAGCCGAGCCCTCCCTTTCAACAAATGATACCAGAAACCATAAACAAAATTATAAGCACGAAGCTTAGTGAGTTCACCAGAGCATACCCCACACAATCCACATAACCCATATTAGCTATAACAGCTACATAAACCATATCAATCACATAAGCCATGCATATAAACATATAAGGATGTCGTGGGATCCCCCTAAGGTCTTACTCCAGGATGCCATGGGCTCCCCACATGATCTTACACCTAAGTGCCATGGGCTACCTCCCCCCCCCCCCCATGGTCTTTAACAGGAAAGCCATGGGCTCCCCACATGGTCTTACATCCAAGTGTCATGGGCTCCCCCATGGTCTTTAATAGGAAAGCCATGGGCTCCCCACATGGTCTTAAATCCAAGTGTCATGGGCTCCCCCCATTGTAACACCGTTCATTTTCAAACAAATTTTTTTCATTTTTAAATCACATAATTCTCATTAACACATTTCTCAAAAACTCAAAAGTGTCAAATTATCAAAAAAAAACACAAATCCATAATTGTTTGAATAAAATTCCAGGATCCTCAAAACATATCTCCATCTCGTGTGTACAATCAAGCCGGCGTCTTCCCGCGATCTTGAGAAGTACCTGAAACACATATCACATAACACCGTAAGCACAATGCTTAGTGATTTCCTCAAAATACCACACACATCTCATTAGCCTCTCATGGCTATATCTCAATAAAGACCCTCCAGTCGATGTGTCCCAGTGGTGACCCTCCGGTCCCTCAACTTGGGTTGGACCCTCCGATCCTAACTCAATAAAGCTCAGAATAATACACAGCATAAATCACAAAGACATAATGCAGGATATCACAATACTTGATAATAGCATACGAGACCCTCCGGTCACACAAGTTACCACTCATGGTAAGTATAGTGAGAAGACTCGCCTAGTAAGCAAGCAAGTAAACCTCGTACCCCTCGAACGGTCTAACCCCCGCCTACATGTCATAATCATCTCTAATTAACACTTATAACCACAACTATAAATAAATTCGGTCAATCTCTCTCTCTCTCTCTAACTCTTAGAATGGGTAAAAGACCATTTTACCCCTCCATGGTCTCCATAATCCAAGTCTTGACCAAACCCTAAAAGTCAAAAGAAGTCAACACTCGAGTCAACAGTCCTTGTTGACCCAACTCGTCGAGTACATCTATGTGACTCGTCGAGTCCCCTCGTTTCCTTAGAAGTTTCATGAAAATCCAACTTAACTCGTCGAGTTGTCTCATCAACTCGCCGAGTTACACGCGTCCAGACTCGTCGAGGAAAACCCTAACCGACTTGTCGAGTCAGCTCACCGACTCGTCGAGTCCTTTCAGACCATTTCCTCATTCAAACGTTTTTAGGCAGAAATGACGTCTCATACCCTGGATCTAACCTTCTAAGGCTCACTTATCACGTAAAGCTGCAAGCTTTACGTTCATGCATGGCATATAGGGCTCAAAATGCCATAACAAGCTCCATAAGGGGTTTCATGCATAGAGACTTTTCCAAAGCTTGATAAATCTTGGATCTTTGGGCTCATGGTACCTCCTTTTGTCCAAATCTGGAGTCTCAACTCCATGACAAGCTCCAGCAACTCAAAACTACAAGATAAGGGGGAAAAGCCCTAAAACTCCCTACAAGGAGATCTATAAAAAGGATTGCTCAAGGTGGTAGCTATCTACCTCCAAACTGAGGCTAGCATAGAAAAACTCTTGACCCAAAAGCCTCTTCTCGTTCCAAGGCTTGATGCTCTTCAATCCTCTTCCAAATATGCACTAGAACACCCAAAGTTAGCTCCTCTCTCTCTCACAAGCAAATACTCACGATTAGGGTTTCTCACAGGGTATCAGGGTGACAAGGGTGGCGAAAATGAGGGCTTAAGGTCCTTTAAATAGGACACAAACCCTGAAAATTAGGGTTTTCTCACTCAGATCCTACTCGTCGAGTCGGGGTCCTCCGAATCGTCGAGTAGACTCTAGAATCACGCGGCCAATAAACTCCACTACTCAGCGAGTTGGGGCATCCAACTCGTCGAGTTGCTCTGAAAGTATGAAAATAAATTAATTAAATATTGTACCTGGGAGTCGGATGTTACAATTCTCCCCCACTAGAATCAGACTTAGCCCTCGAAGTCATCCTCCGGAAACAACTCGCGGTACTGTTCTCGCATCTCGGACACCGGCTCCCAAGTCCACTCGGATCCCTTCCGATGCTGCCACTGAACCTGAACCAAGGGCACCTCTTTATTACTCAAGACTTTCACCTTCCTATCTAAGATCGCTATCGGCCTCTCAATGTAGTTCAGGCTCATCGACTACACACTTCCTCAGCTGGGACACATGGAAGGTGTTATGAATCTGACTCAACTCTGCAGGTAGCTCCAACCGATAAGCTACCTTACCCACTCGGGCGGTCACTCTGAAAGGACCAATGTATCTAGGTCCCAGCTTGCCCCGCTTCCTGAATCGAATCACCCTTTTCCATGGGGACACCTTCAGGAGGATAAAATCTCTGACCTGTAACTCTAACTCAGATCGTCGCCAGTCTGCGTAACTCTTCTGACGACTCTGGGCCGTCAGTAACCTCTGTCTGACCTGCTGGATCTGCTCTATCGTCTTGAGCACTATCTCAGTGCTCCCCATCACTCTCTGCCCTACCTCCCCCCAACAGATGGGATTCCGACACCTCCTCCCATATAAGAGCTCAAAGGGAGGCATACCTATACTGGAATGGTGGTTGTTGTTGTATGAAAACTCAGCCAAGGGCAAATAAGTGTCCTAACTTCCACCGAAGTCCATAACACATGCTCGTAACATGTCCTCGAGAGTCTGAATCGTCCGCTCGCTCTGCCCGTCTGTCTGTGGGTGATATGCGGTACTGAAGTGCAACTTGTAGCTAACTCCTCATGAAATTTCTTCCAGAACCTGGAAGTAAAACGCACATCTCGATCTGACACTATCGATGTCGGCACTCCATGCCGTGCCACCACCTCTCGAACGTAGATTTCGGCTAATTTATCAGCAGAAGAGCTCTCACTAATCGCCAAAAAGTGAGCACTCTTCGTCAACCGGTCTATAATCACCCATATCGCGTCAACGCCTCGCGCGGTCCTCGGTAATTTGTTGATAAAATCCATAGACATATGCTCCCACCTCCACTGGGGGACCTTTAAGGGCTGTAACTTGCCATGTGGATGCTGATGCTCCGCCTTAACCTGAAGACAAGTCAACCACCTCTCGAATACCCAAGCCACATCTCTCTTCATACAGTGCGACAAATAATCCCTTTTTAAGTCCAAATACATCTTGGTGGCCCCTGGATGGATCGAGAATCTCGACCGATGGGCCTCCTCCATCAAAATACGTCGAGATCCACCTGCATATTGTTGGGTTTTAGTATACTACAACATCCTATGGTGCACATACAACCCTAAATACCTTGGATCTATTTTTTCTCTATTATACATGCAAATATGAAGTTTCCAAGATATTACCCTATACTAGCATACAAATATCATATACTTGGGTAATAAAATAGATAGAATACATACCTTTTTTTTTATGTAACTTGTCTTCATGAAGCTTGAGTGCCTAGTGCCCCAAGTGTGACACCTCAAATGGTTCACACAACACCATGAACACTTGGAATAACCTTGAGAATAAGGATACTTTGGTTCTCTCTAGTGAAATCGGCATTGCCCTTTTGTGTACACACACTAGTTCCAATTTCACCAACCAAGGACATCTTTATATAGTGTGGAGATTAGGGTTAAACCCTAATACCCATGACCTTTCATTTCATATGATCCATGGGTTAAACACTCCATGGACTATCCATGAAAGCTTAGCCCAACCTAAATGAACTTGGCCCATCACACACATATATCTTAGAGTCCATATTTAATTAGTTCCTTTTGATCACTTAATTAATTATAAATTAATTCTTGATCAATACTAACTAAATAATATGATTATATATTAATATATTAGAACTTATAATATATTAATATAAATCACTAGTATCCTTTTTCCTCATCTTGTCTATCCAATTGTCCCGATGCCATGCAACCCAAATGGACCATGCCGGGTCGGGTCAAGTCTTACCAATTATAGTTATGGACTTAGACATTAATCCAACAGTCTCCCACTTGGATAAGTCTAAAACTATTATTGATTATGACTTCAAACCCCGACTAGCAATCGTAGCTCTCAAAAGCTTCTGTCGAACTCTGACCTTGCCGATGAACTCTGACCTTTGTCAATGACTTGTCCATTAGATAAGGGATCATATATTCCTCCATTATAGATATCATATGGATTGAGACATGGATTATCAATCATTCTCTCTGTCCATTTGTTGTTTCCTGATTTCCGATTCATGATGACTGACTGATTGAACAGATCAAATCAGTCCTGGCTTGGCCAAGCACTCACATGTGTCATCATTAAATCATCGAGGGGCCCACATATATCGCTTTTATCTCGAAAGTAAAAGGAATGGATAAACTTCGACTCATATGGCTTGTTCTACTACTTGTTGAATCATACACAAAGACACGTTTTATAACATCGAGTTACCAATGCGTTTTCGTGCAATCAATGTATAACCAACTCATAGTAACAACTCATATCTCTAGGTTTGAAGAATATAAGATATTATCGTCTCATGATCACTCGTGATAAAATCCATGAAGTGATTCAAATGAGCGTGGGTTGAATCCAATACTCAGAACTTATGAGCACTCATGAGTGTTGTAGCACCGCTTTGTCCAACATCTTAGACCTCTACAAGGCAACCCATGACAGTCTTGATTCATATCTACTTCCAACATATGACCGACTGTGGATAGTTTGAATAACTTAGTCATTCAGGAAGAATGACCTAGTTTATTCTGGAAGTCAAAACATGCAAAGTGAAACACAAGAATAATTGAATCTAATATGGTATCAAAACCTATGAATATAAATAAGACACTTTTATTTATCACCATACTGATTACTCATTATTCATTGTTTCGGTTTCATCAACTTTATACTTGAATTAAAAAACACTAGTTGTCCCATGCTCCAAGCAAGTACACTATGTTTTCCAAAACAATAGTTTTGCCATACACCAAGTATGCACTCTATGTTTTTCTATGATCCTTACTTTGTGAAATAAACCAATTGAACATAATTTCAATGATTCACACTCCCAAATCCTTATCGAAAAATGTGAGAATTTCAAATTCCTATCATTTATCGAAATCTGTTTAGATTTTAAACTTATGTGCACTGACCCACTTGTAATGAATATGTACAAAGTCACAAAGACTTGTCAACAGTCATTATAAGGTATTCCAATGGAGTTCAACTCCATGGAAACTAAGTCTCATATTCAAAGTACATTGCTTTGAACATGATTCTTGCATTAAGTTTTTCTAATCTTACACAGATAACTTCCACCTATGGAGACAACTCCATATTCTCATTTTGACTATCACTTCTGAACAAGAGATGCCTCTTTTCAGAATATGTCAATATAGTCCTTCCAAAATTAGCACTATACTTCCAACTGTCCCTGAGCAACCAATCATTGGTAAACCTTAGATTGTCCTCGACAATTGCTTAATCCTTTTAGTCATATCCAATTCTAGACCTTTTCCCTTCTTAATGCCCCAGGCATTTGGAAAATTTTAGAAAGGACAAATATTATAGCACATGCAATCGATCCTGTACCCAAAGCAAATGGGACACGATTCATGATGTCTCACATAAAGACATGATTCTAGACTAGTCTTTTGCTACAATATTTTTATTTGCCAAGTTCTCATAATTCAGATTATGAAAAGGGATGCCGTAATCATAATCAAATTTTAGAACGCAAATAATAGACCCATATATAGAATTTCCTTATGTTGAGTCATTCCAACACAAAATTCATATATATCCTTGACTAAAGATGATTAAAACCTCAATCTAAGCTTTTAGAATTGAAATGAAGTATAATTTCCTCTCCCATAATTATAGCAAAACAACTTTTCAACCCCTGCAACTCCACGAATTGAAACTTTTGTTTTCTATAATTAACATTGCTAACTTGCAACCTTTATCATAATTATCATGCTCCCACTAACATGATGATTTTTAGCATAACACTTATGCTCCCACTAGCTTTGACATGTACTCAGAAATCAGATGGACTTCTAGAACTCAATACTTTATTGACTTTCTTACCAAAGTTCAGACTTCTGATACGAGATGCTTTGATAAAACTTTATCAAAATCATACACCTTTCCTTAAATAGCATGCATGTGTGTCTAAACAGTTTCAGAACTATGAAAAGGGATGCCGTAATCATAGTCTCAATTGTTTAGACCTTTTGCCATCTGCTTCAAATCTACTTGGTGGAAGTGTTTCCTCACCATCATTTTCATGAATCGGAGAGAAACCTTATGACCCTTAGATTTTATGGTGTATGTGTTCTTATCCATGTGAATCGTCAAAACCATAGTCACAAGGCAAGGATAATGACAAATCCAAACATATATGGACTGATCTCAATCTTAATTTCTTACCACCTGGCAGCTCAAGGGTCTGCCATTGCTTCCAAGTTGTTATGCAACCAACTGAGAAATCTAAGAACTCATATGCAAAGCCAACTTTAACTGGAATGGGCACAGAAATAGAAATATGTCAACACGATAGGCTATAAACCTCACGTCGTGTGCTAGTGTTAAACTACAGGTTTAATTCTTGATTAGTTCTTGAGACTTTCAAGACCTTTAAGACTCCCACTGTCCTCTTGACATATAAGACTCTCTTGTCAAATATTCAAGGGATAGTGCGGATTCTTTATCAAGACAAACACTTTACACAATTGGTCTTAGTTGGTCTTTGTTTAATCCAAAACATCACAACTTACCAACTTCAAATGTACAAGAGTAGGACACTTTTACTCTTACATTTGACAAGTGTTATAAACCTTTCTTTAAGATATGTCACTCAACTTATAGTCTTGGAGTATGACTCTAAGACTTGTTTTGAAACAAACTATGACTCATCTTCTTGATTTAACCATTTCAACAATTCATGACTCCTCTTCTTAGTCATAAGAATGCACTAAGATGTCCTTAGAAGATGAATTGTGATGTGGTTCTTTAATCATTAAGATGATCACAAAACATGATACTAAAGTACTCTCCCATCTTTTCAGATTTGAGAAACTTTTATCCTTCTGCCTAATTTGATTATTCCCATTCGTTCTGCCATACATTGAGACTTTTCCAATGTTTCAGAATATATACTTAAACTTGTAAGTATAACCATATTTACTAAACTTTAGTAAATCATGACGAATAGTCTTAACGAGCTTTGTGGTGGACATGACTAGTGCACAAGAATGTGTACTCGATCCCTTTAGTCCTTCACTTGATTCACACATCCATGTGAACAAGTCTTAATTTTCCAATGCTTGAAAGTTCTCATTCATCATACTATTCAACTTGCATGATTCCAAGTTTCTATCCAACTGAAGCCTTGGGAATGAGAATCTTTCCTTATTTGGTAAATTATGACACTACCACAAACGAAAGAATCAAGTCCATTTTTTTCCAAATATTGCTATCAATGGAATCATATAAACAACTATTTTTCACAAATGCCATTGTAAGGATACTTAAAATAAATAAAATTAAAACCTTTTATTTTATTTCAAAACTTTGCGGAAAAAACTTATCCTTACAGTGCAAATGCATATGAAAAACTTGTTGTTATCTATTCCTAAGCAATATATCATAACTCCTAAGTAACAGCTTCAAAAATTCTGATGCGATCGAAATCCATCTTCGCGATCAGAAGCAGCATATACTTCCTTTAAGCTTCCTCTCTTTTCTTTGATTCTTAAAACATCAACATGTGACCCAGTCACTTTATGTAATAAGAATCTCCAAGTAGGAACTTAATAGAGTTAGACAATGAACTTTACCTGAAGTAGAGTCAAACATCTTGACATGATCAACCTTATGATCTTTCAGGTAAATAGGCAGCTTCGCAATCAATGCCCCTTCCTTTGGCAAAAGAAACATATGGACTCTTTGGGAATGGTGTACTGGACTATCACAGACTTGCCTTTCTCTATACCATTTGGTCAACCGACTTGACTATGGCCAATCCCTTTCCATTGGGAAGCGAAAGTTTTTCTGGATATCCAGTGTTACCATTTTCAAAGTCCATGGAAGTTTGGGAAGTTGATCTTCTAATCAAATTTGCTTTACTAGTCTTCCAAATCATTGCTGATTCAGCAGTACCAAGCAAATAGATAACATCATTAAGGGTCTTGTCATAGTCTGTTTCACAGGAGTCGCAAAGGAACTCACTATGTGACTTAGTAAGTGATTGAACCACCAACTTCCTCAAGACTTTGACACCCAACTCTCCCGGCTTGTCAATATGTGACTTCATCTCCAATATGTGATCACACATAGACCTTGCTTGCAATTAGGGCTTGAGTGACCTTGAACTTGTGGGTTAGGGAGAATAATTGGAGGAGGTGGAGGAAGTAAAGTTCCAAGAGATTTGGGAAGATCATAGATGTCTGAGCTAGACATCTTTCGGGAGATATTCAAGGTAGTTGATTTAAAGTCCTTAATATAACACCCAATATGAAATATTAAGGCTAGGATCCAACAACCTATTTATAACTGGAAGAGGGATGCCGTAATCCGAGTTATAAAATAGTTGAAGGTAGGTAAATGACGATTTACCAATTTCCACCATGAAAAACGAAATATAATTAAGTTTTAATTGGATTTGAAACTCCTAGATCTTTTTAGATTCATTGAACTGTTCAATGGCATGTTTCAATCTCGAGTGTGCCCTTCAGGTTTTGTGACTCGGATGTCGAGGATCACAAAACAAGGTGTCAAGTAACCATGCAAATATACTTGGTACCCTTAATATTTACCCCCTCAATCGATGTGCCGGTTAACCACACGAGCTCCACCGATACTATGATAAATATTAAGTTACCATTTGCCTACCTTGTTAAATCCAGGTTAGTGTGCCGGTTAACCACACACGCTCCACTAACGGTTTAAACAAAGTGCAAAGTGTAATTTCATGGATTATCACCTTATTCACATTTTCCTAAGTAACTAAGATTGGGAATTTATAAAGGTTTAGTTACTTAGTATTTATCATTAATACTTTTAATGAAGGGAGAATTATAGTCCTTGTCCTACCTGTTCGGCTAACGACCCTCCACCAGTCAAGGAAGCGGTGGGTGAGAGTGGACACCCATTAAGTTGCCATTTTATAGGCAACAACCTTATACCCCCCCTTATAGACCGACTTCGTGAATGAGGCCTACTAATGGTAAGACGACTTGCTTTTATACACATATATAAATATTATTAACTTATAATATTATAAAGTATAAGGGTTGAATTTTATCTTTTAAAATACTAAGGGCTTAACTTGGAATTAAAGCATTTATTAGAGAAAACTTTTCAAATTCCAAAACTTGAGGGCAAGTTTTGAAACTATTCAAAACTCTTGGATTTTCATAACTTATGAGTTTTAAGTAAAGCTTTAAAACTTTTAATGAAGAGACTCTTGGACATCCATAACTTGAGGACAAATTATGGAGCCATAAAAACTATTTATAAGAAAAGACTCTTCATTTTTTTGTAACCTAAGACATATTTATGAGTTTTTAAGATTCATAAATGTGACTTTTTATATAACTTGAGGACAAGTTACAAAAAACACATTTTATGAACAACTTTTAGGTTAATTAGGATTGAAAACAACTAAAACACAAATTTTTTTTTCCATTAATCTAAACTAACTCATAAATCAAGGAAACATAGAACTTTTGGTAATCCATAACTTATGGAGTTAATGCTTGTTTTATGATGAAACTTTTCATGTTCCATAACTTAAGAATAAGTTATGGAATTCTTTAAAACATTAACACCAAATTTTGTAACTCCATAAAAACTTTGAATCAATTTTTTTTTAAAACCTTTTCATATCCATAACTTATGGAGGTTTCAAAACACATAAGATCACAACTTTAAAAAAAAACTTTTTGAGCTCCAAAATTTTATGACAAAATTTGTAACTCCTTAAAACATTTAGCTCAAACTTTTAAAACTAATAAAATAATCATATGATTTTATCTTTTACTAAATTTGACCTAATTCAACTCATATAACAAATGATTCAAATTTTACAAATAATTAGTTTTTCACAAAACAAGTAATTATCTTAAAATTTGACAAACTTCATGTTTTTTTTCCTTTTTTTTCAACTTTGAAAATCAAACATTTGCATGAATATAACAGAAAACAACCCATGGCTCTGATACCACTGTTGGGTTTTAGTATACTACAACATCCTATGGTGCACATACAACCCTAAATACCTTGGATCTATGTTTTCTCTATTATACATGCAAATATGAAGTTTCCAAGATATTACCCTATACTAGCATACAAATATCATATACTTGGGTAATAAAATAGATAGAATACATACATTTT
Organism: Lactuca virosa; assembly: GCF_052849685.1. Classification (NCBI taxonomy): domain Eukaryota; kingdom Viridiplantae; phylum Streptophyta; class Magnoliopsida; order Asterales; family Asteraceae; genus Lactuca; species Lactuca virosa. Next base: position 52,795,993 of record NC_136431.1, read on the forward strand.
TTTATGTAACTTGTCTTCATGAAGCTTGAGTGCCTAGTGCCCCAAGTGTGACACCTCAAATGGTTCACACAACACCATGAACACTTGGAATAACCTTGAGAATAAGGATACTTTGGTTCTCTCTAGTGAAATCGGCCTTGCCCTTTTGTGTACACACACTAGTTCCAATTTCACCAACCAATGACATCTTTATATAGTGTGGAGATTAGGGTTAAACCCTAATACCCATGACCTTTCATTTCATATGATCCATGGGTTAAACACTCCATGGACTATCCATGCAAGCTTAGCCCAACCTAAATGAACTTGGCCCATCACACACATATATCTTAGAGTCCATATTTAATTAGTTCCTTTTGATCACTTAATTAATTATAAATTAATTCTTGATCAATACTAACTAAATAATATGATTATATATTAATATATTAGAACTTATAATATATTAATATAAATCACTAGTATCCTTTTTCCTCATCTTGTCTATCCAATTGTCCCGATACCATGCAACCCAAATGGACCATGCCGGGTCGGGTCAAGTCTTACCAATTATAGTTATGGACTTAGACATTAATCCAACACATATGGCACCCATATCCGCCCCTGGAAGGTCATAAGCCCTCGACCATCAGTCCCAAACTCAGAAACCTGTCCAATCACCCGCTCTCTCTTACGGTTCTCTGGTCTCATGGCCTCTGCATGGGCCTCTCAAATGGTATCTAAGACTGGAGTCATCACCGTCATCCTCATGCACACGTCTCGGATCGGAGCACTCGCTGCTCTGCGACTCTGGGCATCGGCTACCACATTAGCCTTGGCAGGGTGATACAAGATCTCACAGTCGTAGTCTTTCACCACATCCAACCACCTCCTTTGTCTCATATTCAGATTGGTCTGATCCATAAGGTACTTCAGGCTCTTATGGTCCGTATATATGGTGCACCGGAAACCATAAAGATAGTGGTGCCAAATCTTGAGGGCGAACACCACCGCCCCTAACTCCAAATCATGGGTGGGATACCTCGTCTCATGAGGCTTCAACTGCCTCGATGCATATGCAATCACGTGTCCCCTCTACATCAACACAGCACCCATCCCTGATATCGATGCATCACAGTAAAATACAAAGTCCTCCACTCCCTCGGGAAGGGGTAACATTGGGGCTTCGCACAATCTCTGGCAAAGAGACTCGAATGAGGCCTGCTGCTCGGTTCCCCAGGCAAAAGTAACTCCCTTCCTGGTCAATCTGGTATGAGGAACAGCAATCTTGGAGAAATCTCTGATAAATCTCCGGTAGTAGCCAGCCAGGCCAAGAAAACTCCTGATCTCGGATGGGGACCATGGTATTTCCCATCGCATAACTGCCTCAATCTTGGCCGGGTCGACCAAAATCTCATTCTGGTTAACGAGGTGTCCTAAGAACTGGACCTCTTGTAACCAGAAATCACACTTGGAAAATTTGGCATAAAGCCTCTCCGCCCTCAATACCCCAAGAATCTCCCGAAGATGCTCCTTGTGCTGCTCTCTGGACCTTGAGTACACAAAAATATCGTTGCTGAACACGATCACCGACCTGTACAACATGGGCCTGCACACCCGGTTCATGAGATCCATGAACGATGTCGGTGCGTTGGTGAGCCCGAAAGGCATCACCACAAACTCGTAGTGCCCATAACGAGTCCTAAAGGCCGTCTTCTGAATATCCTCCTCGCAAACTCTCATCTGATGATACCCAGACCTCAAATCAATCTTGGAAAACCAACACACCCCCTGCAACTGATCGAATAAATCATCGATCCTCGGTAATGGATAACGGTTCTTGACCGTCGGCTTGTTTAACTCCCGGTAATCGATGCACATCTGGTGTGAACCATCCTTTTTCTTTATAAAAAGGATCGACGCTCCCCACGGTGAGCTACTCGTTTTGATAAACCCCTTCCCAGCAGCTCCTGAATCTGCGAGGATAACTCCTGTATCAGCTCGTGAAAATCCAACTTAACTCGTCGAGTTGTATCATCAACTCACTGAGTTACACGCATCCAGACTCGTCGGGGAAAACCCTAACCGACTCGTCGAGTCAGCTCACCGACTCGTCAAGTCCTTTCAGACCATTTCCTCATTCAGACGTTTTTAGGTAGAAATGACGTCTCATACCCTGGATCTAACCTTCTAAGGCTCACTTATCACATAAAGCTACAAGCTTTACGTTCATGCATGACATATAGGGCTCAAAATGCCATAACAAGCTCCATAAGGGGTTTCATGCATAGAGACTTGTCCAAAGCTTGATAAATCTTGGATCTTTGGGCTCATGGGACCTCCTTTTGTCCAGATCTGGAGTCTCAACTCCATGACAAGCTCTAGCAACTCAAAACTACAAGATAAGGGGGGAAAATCCCTAAAACTCCCTAGAAGGAGATCTACAAAAAGGATTGCTCAAGGTGGTAGCTTGTTACCTCCAAACAGAAGCTAGCACAGAAAAACTCTTGACCTAAAAGCCTCTTCTCGTTCCAAGGCTTGATGTTCTTCAATCCTCTTCCAAATATGCACTAGAACACCCAAAGTTAGCTCCTCTCTCTCTCACAAGCAAATACTCACGATTAGGGTTTCTCACGGGGTATTAGGGTGACAAGGGTGGCGGAAATGAGGGCTTAAGGTCCTTTAAATAGGACACAAACCCTGAAAATTAGGGTTTTCTCATTCAGCTCCTACTCATCGAGTTGGGGTCCTCCGACTCGTCGAGTAGACTCTAGAATCATGGGGCCAATTAACTCCTCTACTCGGCAAGTTAGGGCATCCAACTCGTCGAGTTTCTCTGAAAGTATGAAAATAAATTAATTAAATATTGTACCTGGGAGTCGGGATGTTACACCCATGGTCTTTAATAGGAAAGCCATGGGCTCTCCACATGGTCTGACATCCAAGTGCCATGGGCTCCCCCATGGTTTTTCATACAAGTATACCACATAAACAACTAGCATACCTCCTGGCATATAACCAACTAACATGCCACATAACACTACATCAACTAGTGTACCACATATCATAAAATGGGCCGGCCTTGGTGCCTTCGACCCATTGGTATGGTGAGGAGACTCACCTCACACTGCCGAAGTCCCGCGGATAAAACTCTAGCTGCTGGTTGACAGATTCCCGAACTGTCAACATCAAAACAACACCTAATTAATAATTGGGTTCCAATACATAAACATAAGTCCATGCTTGGGGTAAGAGGCTACTTTACCCCTAACCTAGCTTGATTCAAAACCAGAGCCCAAACTCACACTCTGAAGGCCCAAAAGCCCAATAATCAACCAAGGCCCAACATATGGCCCAATTTTCCAAATTGGGCCCAAACCTCTACATGGTCTTACCTTAAGGCCCAACCATTTATTCTAGTCCAAACAATTGGCATTCTGATGGTTCAATATCTCATAATCATCAAGGCCTAATTATGGCCCACCTATGGCCCAATTTTCCAAATTGGGCCCAAACCCCTCACATGGGCCTTACCCTAAAGCCCATCCAAATATTCTAGTCCTTATACTTGTTCTTGGATGGCCCATCAATAGCCCAATCACCAAAGCCCAACAGAAAGCCCAACTTGAAGCCCAAACATAATTAGGGTTTTCACATAAAATGACGATTATGGTTAAGTGTTCTTACTTAACCCATTAAGGACTTAATACATTAAGTCCCTCACTCTACTAGGTCAAACATACAATATGGTTGGGATTAATTCATAATTCCAATCTAATGGTCCAAACATGCGGGTCCCGACCAATCCAAAACTCACATTCTTAAAATTAGGGTTTTCTAAACCCTAATTAGGGTTTCCAACCAAATCAAAAATCAGTTAATCCAATGGTTATGTTTTTACATTAATTACAGTCTAACATGTCGGGAACTACCTACTACCATCTCGGGCAGTGGTGGTTGTCAGTGGTTCACGGCGGCAGCCACCACCTCACGGTGATGGTGGTTATGATCTTCGGCCAAAAAAACACCAAAAGCACTCCAAATATCAATCCAAACGCACCTGAAAGCCCATAGCCACCGGAGATGGTGGCTAGCAGTGGCGGAACGGCGGCAGAAGGTGGCGGCCACCACCTCACGGTGGTGTGGTGAGTTTTCTTCGGTTTCCTGGCCAAGCAAAGATCCATACAACATTAATCTTATGAAATAAGTTTATACACACACCAGATCACGCACACAACCACCTCCTCACGGTATCTTGTGGCGGCGGAAGAAGATGATATGGCGGCAGCCACTATGGTTGGTAGCCATGGTGGTTTTTCTCGAGTTTTTCTGGCCAAACAAGCACCCACAAACACTTCACAGTTCTACAGTAACACCTATCTATTCAATACAAGAAACCACGTCTCCCAACCACCGACTAGGCGGCTGAGGACGCTGGAATAAGTGGAAACGACGCCCATAGGGCCACCGGCGGCAGAAACCGACGTACCCAACGTCAACTCACCGAGAAGAGCGAAGGAGAGGAGAGAGGGAGGTGGCAGAAGGCCTTACCCGAGGCTTCCCGGTCGCTCACGACCACGCAACAACAATTATGGTCCGTTCGTCGGCCTCCAGCGGTCATCCGAGCTACTCACAGCATCTCCGGTAGCGGCACTGTGTGTAACACCCAAAAATTTAAGCCAATTTAAAACTTTCCAAAACATTAAAAACCAATAGTTATTACAAATTTGTTTTCAAAATTGTCTAGATCAGAGTTTTCCCAGAAACATAAACAAAACATGAGGAGCTGTACGATCATGCCTTCGCCTTGCCGCGATCCCCCGATATACCTGAAACAATAAACTAAAACTGTAAGCCCGATAGCTTAGTGAGTTTCCCCCAAAATACCGATACGTTGCACGTAACACATATACAAATAACAGCATATACTGGGTCCACATCTTTACAGACTGGATTACCCCCTGGGCCCACAGTGTGAGTCTGGATTGCCACCGAGCCCACAGTACGAGTCTCCCTCAGCTCGTATCTGGAATGCTCCCGGGTTTGTTGGTTACCGCACAGAGCAGTATCACCTCAACCCATCTCACATAATATGTTGACATATAACATAACTAATGCACATAAAGATAATCACATAATACTACAGGTTGTCATACAGATCCACCTAACTGGCATAACTACCAGCATGCTGACAATCAGACGATCTATAGGTCACTAAGCAAAACCACATCTGATCTACTAGGATACCGATCTAACAGATCATAAAGCATATAATCATCCTATCTACCAGGATACCGAACCAACATATCACAACAGTAATAATCCGAATAACAAAACAAAGGGTCGGCCTTGGTGCCTTAGACCCTTGAGTATAGTGAGGGTAACTCACCTCACACTGTCGACTCGAAGATAAACTCAAGCTCTCGGATTGCCGGCACAAACTCCACCACCTATATTCACCATAGAACCATACTTGTAAATTTCCAATTTCCCGAAATGCCCCCAGAAGTCCACTGGTCAACCCTTGGTCAAAGTCAAAGTCATTGGTCAAGGTCAACAGTCCATGTTGACCTCAACTCGTCGAGTACCCTCAGCTACTCGCCGAGTCACTAGAGTGACTCGTCGAGTTCCTAAGGTTTGCGGCCGTAAACTCCTTGTCCAACTCGTCGAGTTCCTCTTGCAAATCGCCAAGTCCATACGTGTCCAAAGGTTAGGAAAACCCTAGCCGACTCGCCGAGTCACTCGACTGACTCGCCGAGCCTATAAAAATCTTCATCGGACTCGCCGAGTTAACCATGCAACTCGCCGAGTCCCTTCAGTCCTTCATCCATACAGACGCTTTTAACCCATGCAAAGGTTCCAAATTTTAGATCCAGCTTCCCAAGGCATGTTTATCATGTAAAGTTGCAAACTTTACGTGCATGCAAAGCTCTAAAGTCTTAAAATGACAAAACCAAGCTTATAAAGAGGTCTCACACTTGAGGGAAAGCTCATACTTGTCAAAGCTGATAACTTTATGGACCTAGAGACCAAGAAGAGCTCAGATCTGAAGTTGCAACTTCAGATCTTATCTCAAACACAAGAAAGGCTTCCAAAGAAAAACACCCAAAGAGATCTAAGAAGAAATGATCCAAGATAACAGCTTAATACCTTCAAAAGGGTGCCAACTGAAGTAGATCTCTGATTCCCACGAGTTCCTTGCTTCTAATCACTTGTTTTCCCCAAGCTTTTCTCACCAAAAATCCTTCCTCAAAGCTTAAATACACCAAAGAAGCATACACACACGAATTAGGGTTTTGAAATGTCAAGGGGCTGTGAAGGGGAGGCTGGGGAGGCCAATGATCCTTTAAATAGGGTGCAAAACCCCAGAAATTAGGGTTTCATCATCCAGCTCCTACTCGTCGAGTCCTTACTTGGACTCGGCGAGTAGGTCACTTAAACACGCGGACCAACCCGTTGCTACTCGACGAGTTGGGCACCCAACTCGTCGAGTAGGCCTTGAAATCAAGAAAAAATCTTATATAAACAAAATCAATACCAGAGAATTGGGGTGTTACACTGTGGCGGCGGCGTTCATCGGCAAAGCAGCGGCGGAATAGGGCGTTCCAAAGGTAGTGGCGGCTGGGGAAATGACGCTCTAGGGTTAGGGTTACCAATGCTAAATCTTGAAGCGCGAAGGGAAGGGTGGTCCGGGTCTAAACTCGTGCTCTTTTCAAACATCCATCCATTTTTACAAGTTTGGCCCCTCCTTCGCCATAACTTTTCAACATAACCCCAATATTAACCATTTAGCCCCTTAGCCTCCAAACCTTATTCAATATAAGTCCAATATTTTACCAAACACCCCCTGACTTCTGAAAATCTTCACAAAATAAATCCCGGAATTACACTTTAACCCCCGAAAGTCTAAATTATATCATTTGGCTCCCGAAACCAACACTCCGCTAAATATTATTGATTTGGCTATAAAATAATAATAATAATTACATCTCGAGACTTTAGAGTTTATTTTTATTTAATTAATTTTAAACGGAATGTTACAGCTATGCTCGTGATTTACCTTGTGTCTTGCACTAGAACATCAAAATTGCTAATAAAGCACTTGCTCTCATGAATTGAAAGAACTCTATATGTGTCAAAAATACTACAACTTGCTTATACTCTTGCAAGCAAGGCGAAAAGTGATTCTCTTTGTCGACATAACCGACAAATCAAGAAAATTATAATTAGGCAATCCATGTGACATAAGTATTTTAGTGTCGATAGCCATTAGGTAGGTTCAAAAAGATCGTTGCATGGCAAAAGAAGAGAGCAGCCATGGTCTGAAGTTGTGTAGAAGTAAGCAACTGCATGTGATGAAGAAGAGGATGGGATGGCCTTGATGCTTGGAGGACAAGGAATAAGATGATAGTTGTTATGGCGTCGACGTTAGAAAGAGAAAGAAAGGTGTAGGATACTTAAAGTAATTATACCATGATACAAATCAACCCTAACATTATTATTAATATCTTGAGTAGTGAAATCTCCAGAAAAAACTTATTAGTTTGATAAAATTACCGATTAAGTTCTAATTTTTTTTAATAGAAAAGCCCAAGAAACCAGCAAATTTCTTCACTTTAGCCCATTTTTACCTGTTGAGCAGCTCATGAGACCAAATTGTTAATTTTCTTAAAATAATGAGGCTTTTTTACAGGTTTGCTCAAAATTTGTATATAATGTAATAATGTGTACATATATTTTTTTATGTATTTTTAAGTATTTTATGTATTTTCATATATATATTTTTTATTTATTTATATATTTTTAAGTTTTTAAAGTTTTTTTTATAAAGTTTTTTTATGCTTCTTATATATTTTAAAATGTACAAATGTATTTTTTTTTATGTATTTATCTGAATTTTTAAGTATTTTGGTATATTTTTCACGTATTTATATATTTTTTAAGTATTTTTTTACATATTTATATGTATTGTTTAATTATTTTTATGTATTTTAATATATTTTTATGTATTTTAATATATTTTTATGTATTTATGTATTTTAAATGTGTAAACGTATTTTTTACGTATTTATATTAATTTTTCCATTCTTTTATGTATTTTGGTATATTTTCATGTATTTAGATATTTTTTAAGTTTTGTATATCGTTTTTACATATTTTTATGTGTTTTAAATATATAAACGTATTTTTTTCTATATTTATATGTACTTTTTAAGTATTTTGGTATTGTTTTTTTTATGTATTTTTGTATTTTTTTTATTTCAAGTTTCATTGTAATATACCTCGTAAGTGAAGGAAAAAGAACAATAGAATACTTCAAAACAAACATTTTTCAAATATCATCCTTACCAATCAACGTCATTTTTGCAAGTAAATTTTTTCATTTTTTTTTTTGAATTCGGTTTGTAGATGAACGAAGTTTAGGGATATCTTTGTCATTAATAGTAAAGATATTTGTAAACTTTGTTCATCCATAAATTGAATTCAAAAAAAAAGGAAGAATTTATCTGCATAATTGGCGTTGATTGTTAATGATCATCTTTGAAAAATGTTTGCTTTGAAGTATTCTAATGTTTTTTTATTTATTTACAAGGTCTAATAGTTAGTTTACAATGAGACTAGAAGTATATATATATATATATATATATATATATATATATATATATATATATATATATATATATATATATATATATATATATACCAAAATACATAAAATACTTTAAAAAAATACTTAAAAGTACTAAAAAAATACATAAATATGTGAAAAAAATATATACTAAAATACATAAAAATACGTAAAAATATTTAAAAAAAACTCATATGAATACGTAAAAAATACGTTTATATATTTAAAATAGATGAAAAAAACGTAAAAACAACTTTATTTTGAACGACGGATTCATTTAAACAAAAAACTAATAAGACTTTTTTGTGGCACAACAGGATCCCTTTGGCGGTTAATCTGTCTCGTAGAGGTGTGCAAATTGGCTCGGTCTCTTGCCCGATATGTTTGGAAGGAGATGAGGATATTGAGCATGTGTTCTTTAAATGTTTTTTTGATGCTCGTGTGTGGCAATGGTTTTTGCTCCTGGTCTGGTTTAATTAATGCTGCCCCAGATTGCTTTTCGTCTTTGGTTTCGTTGGCTAACTCTTGGATGGGAGATAAGAAAAGGAGAAAGTTGTTTTTTGGCCTTGTCCTACTCGGTTTTGTAGTGCCTTTGGAAAGATAGAAACGATCTCATTTTCAAAAAGAAGAAAGGGAGCCCCTTGAAAACGTCGGATAATATGCAATTGTTGTCTTTTGGTTGGATTAAGCACAGAGCTTGTTTTAATTTGGGAAATTGGTTTGATTGGTATTCCTATCCTACTATTATTTGTATTTTGTAATGGTTTCTAGCACTTTGTTAGTTTTTTAATATATTTTCGCCGTTCAAAAAAAATAAGACTTTAGAAAGAGTTACAAAGTACACGCATTAAAAGGAGATATAGACGAAAAAAATGTAAAAACAACTATATAAAAAAAACTTAAAAAATACATAAATATGTAAAAGATATATATATATATATATATATATATATATATATATATATATATATATATATATATATATATATATACTTTAAAAAAATACATAAAAATATGTTTATAAATTATATACAAATTTTAAGGAAATTTGTTTAAAAAAAAGTCTCAAATACTTTGGGAAAGTTATCGATTTACTCTAATGACCTATTGAACATGTCAAAATGGCTAAAGTAAATAAAGTTGTTGGCTTTTTGGGCTTTTCTATTCAAAAAAATTATTTTGGGATTTAATTGTTAATTTTTTTCTAATAATGAAATTTTTCTAGAGATTTTCTACTTTAAAATACACGTTAAGGTTCAATATTTCTAAGGAAATTATAATTGTAATGCAATTATAATACTAATAAGAGATATGTACGCCTAATATCTAATAATAATATACAAATGAAACAAAAATAGTTCATTGCAATAGGTCACAATAAACAAACAAATAAATAAAGGAAAAACCGTTGCTTAATAAGGATATAATTCATATTAAGTTTCAAGAAAAGTGAAATATGATAATAACCCTGTCCAAGAAAATAAAACAATGTTTATTTAAGTTATCACACAAAATGCGACACGTATTTAGAAACATTCCTTTTCAAATATACACATTTTACACATTAATAATCATTAACATATATATTAACAACAAAAAAATATTCGTCCACAATAATTTCTTTTCATACACAATAATTTATGTTTCATAATTATTGTATAATACAATATTTTAAAACATTAATTCTTGTATATGGATATGAATAGATAACAATTGCTATTGTTAGTGTATTGTTCTAAACATTTAACTATCACTTATTTCTTTATCAGATTTTATACCACAAATCAGATATTAGGAAGAAAACAGAAGTTGCAGAACCTAACGTTCCTCCGTTAAACGTTTTATGTGATGAAAAGGAGCCGTAGACGCTGTTAAAATGCTTACCAACCGATTTAACATGTGCAGTGTGCCAAGTAAGCCCTTGGCACGTGTTGATAGACTCACCGCTCACGTGATTAGTCCCAGTGATATCGCATGACACGCCGTTTGTCCGCATCCTTCTTACAAAAGTATCATTTTACCCCTTATCTAGTCCATAAATAATTATTAAGGTGGTAAAAGTACAATTCTACCCCTCATGTCCTCCGAAATTACATGATGATGAGCGGTTCCCAAATCCCAATAACTTCACATTTATTTATGTAATATTTTAATATATGACTGCATAAATTTAATACAAACTCTGATAAAGGGGAAGTAATTAACTTTTTTCACAATCACACATGCATGACCGTTGGAGAATCTTAGTGGTTGACCTATTACAGTTATATTTTTTTAATTTAAATATCTACAAGAGTTTTTAACCGAAATAAATAAGGTTATCGAAAAAAATATTTCTAAATTTAATATATTTTAAAAATAGTTATTAGATTAGTATTTTTCTTTTTTTATGTTTCCTATATTTTACAGGAAGGGCTTAATTATTGTTAGAAAATACCTTTATGCTTTTTTTCTTTTTTTAATGTGTACTTTTCTTTGGAAATCCTTTTTCCCCAAATGCGGATATATTCAAATATCTTGTAGTCAAAAAAAGAAAAATAAACTATATAATCGAGTTTAATATTTGAGATTTATGTCATTTTATTATTTGACAAATGATTTTTAGTGATAATATTAGAAATATATAAGTTTAATATTGTATTAATAGTAAATTTAATATTGCGTTATTAGTAAATAGATCAATTGGTAAAATATATTTAATTTAAAATTGTATGATCAAAATATAAAAGGAAAATAAATTACATAGCCATTTATATGCTAATAAATCGTGGAGTAACCATTAAAGCTAACTATGCACAATGGTAAAAGGTTTTAGGTAATTTAGATGGGTTATTTCCATAAAAGACTCAATATTCTGACTTTTTTTCTTTTTAAACCTAAATTTTTTTTTTTCGAAAAAAACCTAACTTTTATGTGTTACTTGTTATTTCAGACCTAGCAGGTCACCAATAGGTAAATTAGGTATTTTTGTTTCATAAAAGACCCTATATTTTGTAGTTGTTTCCATTTTAGACCTAAAATGTTTTTTTTTCAAAATAAACTCAACTTTAAAATTAGTTATAATCTCCAAGATCAAATACATTTGGTATTTATTGACTACGCCGAAAAAAAAATATACATGTATACACTAAAAAATGTTATCTAATCTATTATTTTTTGAGCGAATATAACCTAAAAGAATTACAAAATTTTATTTTTGTCTAAAAGATATAATTAAACTTTATCTTGGATATATATTATATCATTAAACATGATATATTGTTTATAGAAAATGTTATTATTACCGATAATAAAAAGTTTGATGTTAATTTGATATTTTTTGGTAACATGGATAATACATGGCTAAGAAGAATCTTTTAGATAATAACAAATTTTTTTATTTATAGAAAAAAAATACCATATAATTTAACAAAATGTACACAAAATAATTTTTTTAGTTTGTCCATTATACTTATTTGGTGCGTTTGGACATATTTCCCTCACTCACTTTTCTATATTATTTTTTTGGCCGAATTTTTTAATCAATTTTTTTAGAACAGTTAACAAACGCACTCATTATCATACTCCTAAACCAAAGCCATATAATATTTTGTAGCATTAGCCCATTATTAAATAATATGTTATAATTATATCAAATAAATACATAAAAATATTAATCCTAAACATTGTATTAGTTTTGTTTAGATATATGAGATTCAAGTTTAAGACTTTCTTAAAAAATGTTAACATCACATATGAATACATAAAACTATATTTTTGGAATGAAACCGTTTGAGCATAAGTTGAAAATCCAAATAACAAGAATGATGCACACTTAAATATCAAAATACGACGGTTGACATTATTAACAATGGTTGGAATGTGGTGAATGAGCAAAACCAATGTTCTAAATAACATAAGGCGTGACTTTACGACAATGTCAAACCTCAAATTTTTCCGAGCCTTGGCGAGCCACATCGTTTGTAAGACGTGACTTAGCAATTTTTTGTATATAATTAATATTTTTATATGTTTTTTCCACTATTATATATATATATATATATATATATATATATATATATATATATATGACTTAAGGCGACATTTTGGTAAAGCTTGGCGGCAGGTACAAGCCTTGGAGCAATGGCGGGCTATGGCGAAGCCATGACGAACTTTTTAGAACCTTGAGCAAAACTGACAAAACTATGAAATTTTGTTGTAGAGAAAAGAAAATTGAATAGTTGGCCTACTACCTCATTTTATTAATCTATCTTATTTATACATGGTGTTTGTATATCACTGTTATTGAATCTTAAGGAAAATCATAATAATTACCAAAATAAAATTTAGGATTTCATTTTAATTTGAAAGGATATAATCATGTTTTTATGCATGAACGAAGTTAAGCTTCATTAAATCAGTGTGGTTAAGTACCTTATACAACTAGTGTTAAAGGTTGTAACCAATTTTAAAGTTGAGTTTATTTTGAAATAAAAAAAAATTAGGTCTAAACTGGAAAAAAGTAAAAAATGTAGGGTTTTTTATGAAATGAAAATACTTGATTTCCCTTTTGGTAACCTGCTAGGGTCTAAAACAACAAGTAATAGATAAAAGTTAGGTCTTTTTCGGAAAAGAAAAAAGTTTTAGATCTAAAAAGAAAAAGAATCAAAATATAAAGTCTTTTATGGAAATAACCCAATTTAGACTGCTACAAGCTATAAAAGAATCAAATAGCTTTTAATCGAGAGGTATCTGTGTGTTTCCTTTTTTTTTATGGTCGAGGGTTCAAAACATATCATGGACAGAGATGAAATTAGGTGTTAGATTATTAATAGATTAGATTTGTCGGTTAAAAAAAATAGCTATAAAAGAATTATCATTTGAGAAGCTCTTACTTATTATTTATTATTATTATTTTATTAAATAAAATAAAATATAAGCATTTTTTATTTTCTGTTATATAAAACTTGTACATACAACATAGATATGAAATTTTATTTTGTGTTATACTATAAAACTTTTGCAGCAAAATAAATTTATATGCATTACCTAGTATTTTATTAATAAAAAGAGGGGGAAAAATCCGTTTACTAGATATTTAATAGTCTTAAGGGATTTTATATAATTGAAAAAAAACAACTTTTTCATACATATGAAGACGTTGGTAAGTAATTTACTATATTACTTTGGGAAACTGTTCTATGTATTATGTTTTGTGTTTACGATTAGGGTTGTTCAGTATTTGGATAAAACTGAGTTGTTCAATTGGACAATTTGGATTAGATTATTTGGTTCGGATATTCAGATTTTTGGATTGGTTTTCGACAAAACCGAATTATTATTTTGGATTTCGTATTGGTTATGGTTTATAAAATATGAACCGAATAGTCCAAAAAAACCGAATAACAGTTTATTATTTATTTATTTTTAATATATATCTATAATTATTTATTAGTAATTTTGTAATTTATTTTTTTAAATAGATTCAAAAAGTTTCACCTAATTTAAAAATATTAATATACGTTTTCTCTCAAAAGTTTTTTATCTATAAAATATTAAAATATTATACCTTCATAATGGTTGCTTATAAATTTCAAATCGTAACTAAATAATTTGTTTTTTCTTCTTGTGTAAAATTCGGTAATATTATAATTATATTTCGTTTTAAAATGTTTTAACTTTTAAAAACCGATCCATCCAAATTGTAATTGGATCGGATCGGATCAGATTTGAATTTAGTTTGGACTATTCAGATCTATGTTTTGAAAACCGAAGTCAATTTCGATTCACTTGATTGGATTGGATCAAACCGATCCATCCAAACGAACACCCCTATTTAATATCCTATAAATCTAACTAAATTTTTTTAAATATGATATTATGTTTACAGTACTATCATAAATTTCTCGTATATAATATTATGACTCTTAAATATTACCACATGACTAAATCTTAGAATGACTTGTTTAATTTTTTTGTAAGTGTGTAATCAGGCTGAACAATACTCAAAATCATATATATGAAACCTTTTTTAAATATATTTATGAAGGGTAAATTACATCATTATCATATTTGGTTGAGTTTTCCCAGTTTTTACTAAATTTTTTCATTTTGTTCAATATTTTTCACATTTTCTTCAACATTCCAAAACCAACATTGATACGAACACTTCTTATTAGAAAACTAAGTCTCCTATTTTCTTTTGCCAATTATGCATGCATTTAGTGATAGTCCATGTTCCCTTATTTTTAACAATTAGTGGTCTGTTTTAGCTAGCATATTTCCATTATTCAAGTTTCCATTTAGTAGTTGTTATAGGTTGCATCTATATATTCATGTATTGCATTCTTTATGGAAAATTAAGCATTAAAGTTTAATGAAATTGTTATGTTATTTTAGTCTATCTTCTTCATCTTAATTATTGAGAGATTAGCCATCTCGAATTACTTTCTATCAAACATTTTATACAATTCAAAAAGACGAATGTACATGAGTGAACGGCTCCTATAAGTTAATTGAAAGCATATGTTCAAATGCATCATAAACACAAATGCAGCTAATATTTTTTTTATTTATAAAACCAAAAGGAAGGAACATTTGCTATATTACTAGATTTAAAAGGTTTGCGATAAGAATGAAATCAACAAATAATAAATTATATAATTTTATTTTTTATTTGAAGTTTGTTTAAGACGTATTTAATTTCTTTAACAAATATTTTTATTTATTTATTATCTTTTACTTAGATAACTTAAATTTGAAAAAGATCAAATTGTAAAATTTGGTCTTTTATGGTTATAATGGAGCCATAACAAAATATCATGGACAGTTCACGTAAATTTTAGGGTATTAGGCCGGAAAAATTACACTACACCAAAATAAAATTCTAAAAAATCTACTACGTCTAAAAATTTGAAGGGTAGCACGGGCTACCTCTAATTCCTTAGTAGATCCATCAATATCTTATGGTATGTAGTCTTTTTTTTTTTTTGATCTAGTTCAACGACTTTCACAGATTTGATCATTTTAACCTACTTTTATTATGAATTTGGTTATTTCCCAAATTAAAAAGACTCTTTACTCATGTGGTTTTTCTTTTTTCATTAATTAAGTCTTTATGGATTAAAACAATTTAAGACAAGTGAAGACTAACATCTTGAAGTGGTTTGTCCTGTTTTGATGGATACTTCTATGGAAGCTGTATTTTGAGACTTTTTCCATCTTTATCAACTTGCAACCTCCCAAGAGGAATCAAAGTCTTCAAATGTTGTAACATTTTTTTCCTTTTATGGTTGTGTTAATCTTTCAATGCTTTGCGAAATGATCTGATGGGTTAAAAAGAGTTTTAAGTTTATTCTATTTTTTAAAACTTCCGTTGTCGTTTTTAGATCTGGTAGAATTCGTAGATCTGGTAGAATTCGTCAAGAACCTAAGAGATATGGATTTCTCATTGATGAATGCTTCATGATGATGAATGTTGATGAGCTTGTCACCTACTAAAATGCAATGGCGGGTCCTGAATCTGACAAATGGATTGAAGTCATGAACACGAAGATGCAATCCATGAGAGAGAACCATGTAACGCCCTGTCCCGAATCGTTTCCTATTTCGAGGTGGTATCCAAAGATCAGGTATTATCAGGATTAAGACCTTTGAGGAAATGAGATCCGGGCCCACTTGGATGTGGGTGATGTAATTTAGATTATCCGGGTGTTCGGTTTGTGTTTTGGAGCCAAATGGTACTTTGGTAAAGTGTCAGCTCGGGCTTTTATGGAAATTGGATTTTTGTTCGGGAAATTTTAAGGCAAGCATGAGTTGATAAAAGTGTAGAGTTTCTCGTTACCTTTTCATGGATATAAGGATCGTCGAAATCGAATTTATAATGAAGAAATTATGGCCTTCGGAGGATCATAGGGTTTAAGGATAACCCTAATACGTGGGACGTATATAGGGAGTACGCAGGGCGTACTAGTGCAAAGTTCAGTACACGGGGCGTACACTGGTGTACGCTTAGCGTACTAAGAGGGATTGATCGCGGGACTGAGGCCTCGTACGCTAGGCGTACGAGGAGTTAATGAAACCCTAGTTTTGAGATGTCGCGGGACTGAGGCCTCGTACGCTAGGCGTACGAGGAGTTAATGAAACCCTCGTACGCTAGCCTCTTTACCAGCCTTCATACTGATGGGTTTTAGATAAAACAAATAAACTAGAAAACAATTCCTAAGTTCACATGCAACCTACTTTGGATCTATGTTTTAATTATTGAACATACAACTTTGAATTGCAAAACAAGAACCCTAGAGGAGAAGGCTATTTTCGAAAATAGTAAACTAGGATTTAAGAGTTACATACCTTTCAATTGTTATAGCAAACAATTGATAATCCTCTTGATCTTGATCTTGATCTTCTTGGAAGCTTAGTACCATAAATGTAATGCCTCTAATGGAATCACACCCAAGAGCTAGCAAGAAGGAAACTAGAAGGAGAGAGGGTAGAGAGAGTATGCAATTTCGGCCTAGGGTTTCTTTCAAAGAACACAGTGACCGAAAATGTGAGCCAGGAGGCTCCTTAAATAGCTGAGGGATCTAGGGTTTTGGGAAAACCCTAATGCTCCTTGCTTAAGGCCTAAGCAAAGCCCAAGGGCCTTATCTAGAACCCCTTGGACGAAATCTCTAGGGTTTCCCCTATGGATTTCGCCCACCTCCTTCCAAGGAGGTTCTGGATCCTTCCACTCAACTATTAGTTAATTGCAAACTAGTCCCTGCACTCTATAATTAATTCTTTTAACCCCAAAATTAATTCTGATTAATTTATGGCTAACTATTAATTAAACATAATGATTTCTAATTAATATATTAATCCACTAACATATTAATAAATCATTTATATATTAATTTATTAATCTTATAAATTAATATCTCTCCTTTCACAATTTCCTTGTCCAGTTGCTAGGTTGAGGGCAACCCAAAAGCACTGTGCTGCTATCAATTCAAGTTCATACCAATTATAGTTATGGGCTTAGACACCTAATCCAACAGTCTCCCACTTGGATAAGTCTGTAACTATAATTGCTAGTACGCCTTCTAAATTTGACCAGCAAATTGTAGCTTCCAAAAGCTGCTGTCGAACTCTGACCCAGTCAGTTACGTGTCCTAAGATAAGTGATCATATAATCCTTCGTTCTGCTAGATATCCCTAGACATAAGACATGGAATGTAATCAATCTCTTTGTCCAGAATCTATGTTTCCCGATTTGTGATGATGTAGGACTTCTAATTGAACACATCAATTTAGTCCTGGCTGGGCCCAGCACATAAGTCAACACCAAATCATCGAGGGGCCCACAGATATCGTTTTTCCGGTTAGGGCAAAAGCAACGAATAAACGTTGACTCATATGTTTGTATCTTTTACTCATCAAATTATACATGACAATACGTTTTATAACACCAAGTTACTGATGCGTTTTCGTATCACCAATGTATAACCGACTTTGTAAAATACAACTCATATATCTTCGTTTCAAGATTATAAGATATTATCGTCTCAGTATTACTCATGATGAATTCCATGAAGTGATACTCTGAGCGAGGGTTTATCCAATACTCAAATCTCAATTTATGAGTACTCATTAACATTGCAGCAATTCTATTGCCATGTCTATCCTCAGACAATCTACAATCTAGTTCATGACAGTCTTAATTCACTACTTACTTCCAAAAGTACGAGCGACTGTGGAGTTTGAATAATTAAATTATTCGGGAAGTAAAACATGCAAAATATGAAACATAATAACAACCAATCGACAAAAAGCAGTAAATAATACTTTATTATTTAATCACCAAAAGTCAATTACATTTACTTTGTTACAAGTTTCATAACAAAACTAATCTAACTACTAAAACTAATATCATCTTTCAGTCCTATGCTCCGAGCATGCTGAATATGCTTAGCCCTACTCAGACCCTTTGTGAGGGGGTCTGCTGGGTTATCTTCAGATGACACCCTCTTTACTACAAGATGGCCTTCTTCTACTCTATGTCTGATAAAATGGTACTTTCTGTCGATATGTCTGGTTTTACCATGATCTCTTGGTTCCTTAGTCAAGGCAACCGCTCCTTCATTATCGCAGAACAGTTCCATAGGCTCCTGGATGGTTGGAACAACTCCGAGATCTCCGATGAAGTTCCTCAACCAAGCTGCTTCTTTCGACGCTTCACTCGCTGCTATGTACTCTGATTCACAAGTAGAATCAGCCACCGTATCTTGCTTGGAACTTTTCCAAGTAACTGCTCCTCCATTTAGTAAAAATACCCAGCCTGATTGAGAACGGAAGTTATCTCTATCCGTTTGAAAGTTGGCATCACTGTAACCATCTACTCTCAAAGTATCATTGCCACCAAGTACAAGGACCCAGTCCTTTGTCCTTCGCAAATACTTGAGTATATTCTTAACCGCTATCCAATGAGCTCTACCTGGGTTTCCCTGATAACGACTGACCATGCTCAAAGCAAATGTCACATCAGGGCGAGTACATGTCATAGCGTACATGATCGATCCGACAGCGGAAGCATAAGGTACACGACTCATGTCATCTATTTCCTCATCTGTACTCGGGCATTGAGTCTTACTCAATTTGGTATTGCTCTGGATAGGTAGCTCTCCCTTCTTGGAATTTTCCATACTAAACCTCTTTAGTACTTTATCCAAATATGTGCTCTGACTAAGTCCAATTAGTCTCTTCTTTCTATCTCTCAATATTCTAATCCCAAGAATATAGGCAGCTTCTCCAAGGTCTTTCATGGCAAAACACTTTCCAAGCCAAGACTTAACATCTCTCAAGGTTGGAACGTCGTTACCAATGAGTAATATGTCATCGACATATAACACCAGAAAAGTTACTATACTCCCACTAGCCTTGATATACACACAAAACTCATCTTCACTTCTAGAGAAGCCAAACTCTTTGACTTTCTCATGGAAGCAAAGATTCCAGCTGCGAGATGCCTGTTTCAATCCATAAATGGATTTCTCAAGCTTGCACACTCTATTGGGAAACTTTGCATCAACAAAACCCTCTGGCTGATTCATGTAAACATCCTCAGCCAACTTCCCATTAAGGAAAGCAGTCTTGACATCCATCTGCCAGATTTCATAGTCATGAAAGGCAGCTATGGCGAGCAATATCCTAATTGATTTAATCTTAGCTACTGGCGAGAAGGTCTCATCATAGTCAACCCCTGGGGTTTGAGTGAAACCTTTTGCAACCAGTCGAGCCTTGAATGTGTGCACATTTCCATCCATGTCTGTCTTCTTCTTAAAGATCCATTTGCACCCAACTGTCTTACGACCTGGTGCACTATCAACCAAATTCCAAACTTGGTTGTCATACATGGACTTAATCTCGCTGTCCATTGCCTCTTTCCACTTGGAAGCCTCTGGGCCTGCCATTGCTTCCTTATAAGTGACTGGTTCATCTAAATTTACCAGTGTCCTATCACTTATGAATGTGTCACCTTCTGAGGTAATATGAAAACCATATAACTCAGGTGGCACACTCACCCTAGTGGACCTTCGAAGAGGTAATAAGTTATCAACTGGTTCAACAGGAACTGTTTCCTCTGGTTGAGTGCTAGTGTCATCTAAGGTTCCTTTATTGGCTAACTCTTGAATTTCTTCAAGTTCAATGGTGCTCCCACTGTCCTCTTTGAATATGAGCTCCCTTTCTAGAAAGACTCCTCTTCGTGCTACAAAGACCACGTTTTCACTAGGCCTGTAGAACAAATATCCAAAAGACTGTTTTGGGTAACCAATGAAAACACATTTCTCACTTCTAGCTGCTAGCTTGTCGTGAGTTTCTCGTCTTACGAAAGCTTCACAACCCTAGACTTTAATATGTGCCAACGAGGGAACTTTCCCCGTCCACATTTCGTGAGGTGTTTTGGCAACCTTCTTTGTAGGGACAAGATTGAGGATGTGGGCGGTTGTCTCTAAGGCATACCCCCAGAAGTGAATAGGAAGCGAAGCACGACTCATCATAGAACGAACCATGTCTAACAAGGTTCGATTACGCCTCTCAGCTACACCATTTAACTGAGGTGTCCTAGGAGGAGTCAATTGTGAGACTATCCCACATTCTTTCAGATAGTCGTTGAACTCGATACTAAGATACTCCCCGCCTCTGTCGGATCTAAGTATCTTTATCTTCCTGCCCAATTTATTTTCGACCTTATGCTTAAACTCTTTGAACTTTTCAAAGGTTTCTGACTTATGCTTGATCAAGTAGATATAACCATATCTGCTATAATCGTCAGTGAAAGTCACATAGAATCGATTAGCATCTCTTGTAGTTGATCTGAAGGGCCCACACACATCTGTGTGTATGAGATCCAACAGACCTTCACCTCTTTCACAAGACCCTGTGAATGGTGATTTTGTCATCTTTCCCAAGAGACAAGATTCACACATATCATCTGATTTTAGGTCAAATGATTCCAACACTCCATCCTTTTGGAGTTGGGCTATGCGTTTCTTGTTAATGTGTCCAAGACGACAATGCCACAAGCATGCCTTGTCTACACTATTAGACAAGTCAATATTAAGTACACTATTTCCTAAGCTATCAATACAAGTCATTGTTTCATACACACCATCACAAGGTAAAGCTTCAAACATAAAAACATCATTCTTATAAACAGAAATTGAACCATTCAAATCATTAAAAGAATATTTAAAACCTTGTCTGAACAATGCATGAAATGAAATAATGTTTCTCGTCATCTCAGACGAATAGCAACAATTTATCAAATCTAATCTAACATCATTACTAAGCAAAAGCTGATAAACTCCGATCTTGGTTACTGGTGAAGACTTTCTGTTTCCCATGATCAAGTTTATCCTTCCTCGCTCTATCTCCTCACTTTCCTTTAGCCCCTGCATATCAGAACAGATATGAAAACCACATCCTGTATCAAGGACCCATGAACGAGAAGATAATGAGTTATTAGCAGAAATAGTGTAAATACCTGTCGAAGATGGCTTCACTTTGCCATCCTTGATATCTTGCAGATATTGTGGGCAAGATCTCTTCCAGTGCCCCTTTTGATTGCAGTAAAAGCAAACGGCCTCTTTTGGATCAGAAACATGGGGAGTGGAACCATTGGGCTTAGCCTTTGGGCCATTGCTAGATGACCCAGCTTGAGCCTTGCTCTTCCAGTTTTGCTTGGGAGGACCTTTCCTCTTTTTCCCCTTTCCCTGTCCAATAGCCAAGACAGGGGCACTTGCTTGGGAGGACCTTTCCTCTTTTTCCCCTTTCCCTGTCCAGTTTTGCTTGGGAGGGCCTTACCTCATTGTCTTTATCATTAACTATTGATGTGCTGGTAAACCACACACGCTCCATCAAAATGACAATTATGAGATACCCATTACTACTCTTTATTAGTGCCTTTTAGTGTGCTGGTTAACCACACACGCTCCACTAACGACCAATAAAGCATAATGTGCAATTTCATGGATTAGCATACTTTTCACATTTTTTCTAAAGTAACTAGAGTTGGGATTTTGTAAAATAATGTTCTAGTACTTTCTTTAATAGCATTATACTTTTAATGAGAAGTAGTTGTCCTATCAAATCCGTTCTGCTAACGACCCTCCACTAATCAGGGGAGCGGTGGGTGAGAGTGGACACACATTCAACTACCATTTTATAGGCAGTTTTCTTATACCCCCCCTTATAGACTAGCTTCGTGAATGAGGCATACTAGCGATTTGACTGACCATATTCTTATACATATATAATATTAAACATTTAATCATAATACATATATAAGGTATGTTTTAAACCTTTTAAAACTTTAAGGTTTATATATATTTCGAAAATTAAACTATTAATTTAAATTTAAAATAAACCAAATTACTAGATTTAATATTTATCTATGAATTAACTTTTAATCAATTTATTAAATTTTGTAAGGATTATCTAATTAAATTAATCAATTAATTTAATCATAATCCTTATCCCTCTAAATTTCGAAAATTAGGGTAAGGATAATTATCCAATTAATCTAATCAAGTAACAATTATCCAAAACAAGAAACCCTAAAACTTCTAGCATATTTCGAAATTTACAAGGGAGGAGGCTAGGGTTTTCAAAACCCTAACCCTAATTTCGATTAGGGTTCTTTGGAGGCTAGGGTTTTCGAAAACCCTTTTATCCAAAACCCTAATTTCGAAAATTTGGCATTTAGGGTTTAATAGCTATAAACCCTAATTTGCAATTCAACAATTATAGCAATTCAATTTAAAACAAACAATGGCTCTGATACCACTGATGGGTTTTAGATAAAACAAATAAACTAGAAAACAATTCCTAAGTTCACATGCAACCTACTTTGGATCTATGTTTTAACTATTGAACATACAACTTTGAATTGCAAAACAAGAACCCTAGAGGAGAAGGCTATTTTCGAAAATAGTAAACTAGGATTTAAGAGTTACATACCTTTCAATTGTTATAGCAAACAATTGATAATCCTCTTGATCTTGATCTTGATCTTGATCTTCTTGGAAGCTTAGCACCACAAATGTAATGCCTCTAATGGAATCACACCCAAGAGCTAGCAAGAAGGAAACTAGAAGGAGAGAGGGTAGAGAGAGTATGCAATTTCGGCCTAGGGTTTCTTTCAAAGAACACAATGACCGAAAATGTGAGCCAGGAGGCTCCTTAAATAGCTGAGGGATCTAGGGTTTTGGGAAAACCCTAATGCTCCTTGCTTAAGGCCTAAGCAAAGCCCAAGGGCCTTATCTAGAACCCATTGGACGAAATCTCTAGGGTTTCCCCTATGGATTTCGTCCACCTCCTTCCAAGGAGGTTCTGGATCCTTCCACTCGACTATTAGTTAATTGCAAACTAGTCCATGCACTCTATAATTAATTCTTTTAACCCCAAAATTAATTCTGATTAATTTCTGGCTAACTATTAATTAAACATAATGATTTCTAATTAATATATTAATCCACTAACATATTAATAAATCATTTATATATTAATTTATTAATCTTATAAATTAATATCTCTCCTTTCATAATTTCCTTGTCCAGTTGCTAGGTTAAGGGCAACCCAAAAGCACTGTGCTGCTATCAATTCAAGTTCATACCAATTATAGTTATGGGCTTAGACACCTAATCCAACACATACCTCCTAAACCCTAAATTTAGACCCTTAGCATCCATTGTTGTGTCTTTGAGCTCTTGAGGAGAAGTTGGTGCTTATTTTGCTCATTTTGAAGAGATTGAAGAAGATTGAAGGTGCATTGCTTAGTGGGAAGCTTAGAGATCCAGAATCATCACTCATTTAGAAAGTGGTCAAGTTCATACCTTGTCTTCTCCTTGCTTAGATCTCTTCATATTATGGTTTTATGCTTCTTTGTCCCCTTTTGGTTGGTCTTGATGGGTTGAGGCCGTTTTAGAAGCTAAGTCATGTAGATCTAGATGTTTGGAGGGTTCATTAAGCTTAAAGGTGCAAGCTTTATGGTGTTTATGGTCTCATGCATGCATTAAGTCATCTATCAAGTCCTTTTGAGCTTTAAGAGCTTCATTAAGCCATGCATGCACATAAAGTTGGCAACTTTATGTGATTAACAACCTTAAGGAAGTCAAATCTAAGCTTGGGACGTGGTCTTAATCGATTAAGAGCTAAAATAGGAAGTTGGTTGTAACGCCTGGTTCCTGGTATGTATTTAACTTATAATTTATTCCATTCTATAGAGCAAATCGACGAGTTGGGAGCCCCAAACTCGTCGAGTAGAGATCATAAGGGTCGCGTATTTTAAGTAACCTACTCGACGAGTTAGGAGGCCTCAACTCGACGAGTAGGCTAGCAGAGATGAAACCCTAATTTTCAGGGTTTGCACCCTATGTAAACACCTTAACCCCAAGGTGTTGGCCTCATTTCCAGCCTCCAAGTCCCTAACCCTAGATCTCGAAACCCTAATGCTATTGTGAGAGTTTGTGAGCCATTTTAAGTGTTTTGGTGTGTGCTTGAAGCCATTGGAATAAGGAAAAGCTTGAGGACACAAGAAGGAGTCTGTAGATCCAGAATCCTTGCCTCATCCACGACATTTTGTTGGTATAAAGCTTGAACCTTGCCTTCTTTTGGGGTGATTTTGCTTTGTTTTGGTCTAAATATCATGGTCCTCGGGAGTTGGACGTCCCAAATGGGTTTACACTGCAGATCTAAGGTCTTGAGGGGTTTTCATGGCATAAAGGTGCCAACTTTATGGCCATGGAAGACCCATGCAACCTTTAGACCATCATTTTGGCCTTTTGGAGCTTCTAATGGCCATGCATGTGGAGAAAGCTAGGACTTTACGTGATCTTCTTGTCCCTAGAGTCCAGATATATGACCTCATGGTCTATCTTGTAGTTTTGGTGATATTTGGATTAAGACTTTGGTCTTTTTGGGTTAAGGTTTGAGCTTAATCCATTTAGGAAAGGTATTAATGGGTAAAGTTGGAAACTTTACTCTTCTAAAGACATTTCCAGTCGAGATCTGAAGTATAGGGTTTAGGTCTGAAGAATAATGGCTTAATGAGTTAAAAAGGGATTAACAGACTGAAGAACTCGATGAGTTCATGAAGGAACTTGACGAGTTGAATGGAAGTGTCCCCATTCTGTTGATAAGGATGAACTCGACGAGTTCATGGAAGAACTCGACGAGTTGGATCGTGAAATCACAATTCTGTGATTAATAGGAACTCGGCAAGTTGAAAGGTAACTCGACGAGTTGAGTCAACTCGGAGCGTTGACTTCAAGTTTGACTTTAACCTTGACGTTGACATTAACCATAGTTGACCCTAAAGGGGTTATGAGTATGAAATGGTATCTAAGGGGTTGTTTTGGTTCAGGGAGTGAGCAGAGTTGATTATGGGGTAGAGACGTTTCAGCTATCATCCGACATTGGAGGTGAGTTTTCCTCCTGTATGAACGGGTCGAAGGCACCAATGTCAGCCCATATATTTATGTTAGTATGTTCCGGACAAAGGTCCGATGTCGGGCGGTGCCCGATGTATGCTTATATAATTTCCGAATTTCAGTCCGATGTCGGGCGATGCCCGAGGAATGTTTGTATGCTCGATGTCTTCGTGATTCTTGCATGTGTCTGTATTTGTATGTTTTCGGATTACGGTCCGATGTCGGGCAATGCCCGAGGAATGTTTGTATGCTTTCCGGATTACGGTCCGATGTCGGGCGGGGCCCAAGGAATGTTTATATGCTTATGTTATATGATTATTCTATGTGTATTGTTGATATGTATGTATGTATACCGAGCTTTGCTCGATGTCGGGCGGGGCCCGATGCTGGACACAGTCCGATGTCGAGCGGGGCCCGATGTTGGACACTGTCTGATGCCGGGCGGGGCTCGATGAAGCGGGCGGGACCCATGATATGTTATTACGTGATTATGTGATTATGTGTATGATATGTGGTAGTTTGAGGAAACTCACTAAGCTTCGTGCTTACAGTTTTCAGTTTTGGTTTCAGGTACTTCCGGTAGTAAAGGAAAGAGCTCGGGATGATTGCATTGCACACACCATAATGTTTAGCCTGAGATGATTTACTCTGATGTTTTGATTTGGAAACAATGTTTTGAGATACTTTGACTTGTGTTTTGATGGAATGTTTTTACAACTATGGTTTACTTAATAATAAAAAAATGAAATTTTTGGTCATGAATTTTGGGATGTTTCAAGTTGGTATCAGAGCCTTGATTTGAGGGATTCGGACACAATGTCGGGTGTGTCTGAACTCAAACTGAGGACTTGGCATTAAAATTAAAAGAAAATCATTTTTATGAAAAGGATTTCCAAAAAGAGAAAATGGTGTGGTGTATGCAATCAGCCGAGCTCAAGTAAGTTCTCCCAAATTACCCATACATGTTTGTTATGATTATGAGAACTGCATGCTAGATTAGGGCTAAAGATCTAGGAAGGATGCCTTATGTGCCTGTTGTATGTGTATGAGAAATGCATGTTATATTAAGGCTAAGGATCTAGGAAGGATGCCTTGTATGCCTACTGTATTAGCTTATTGAACTGCATGCTAGTACTGATTAGTCAGTGATATGATTGATGGGTTTTAGGTAAAACAAATAAACTAGAAACAATTCCTAAGTTCACATGCAACCTACTTTGGATCTATGTTTTAACTATTGAACATACAACTTTGAATTGCAATACAAGAACCCTAGAGGAGAGAGGCTATTATCGAAAATAGTAAACTAGGGTTTAGGGTTTACATACCTTTCAATTGTTATAGCAAACAATTGATATTCCCTTGATCTTGATCTTGATCTTCTTGGAAGCTTTAGCACCACAAGTGTAATGCCTCTAATGGAGTCACACCCAAACTAGCAAGAAGGAAAGTAGAAGAGAGAGAGAGGAGAGGGAGTATGCAAAATCTCGGCCTTAGGGTTTCTTCAAAAGAAAGAGTCACCAAAAACATGAACCAGGAGGCTCCTTATATAGCTGAGGGATCTAGGGTTTAAGGGAAACCCTAGTTATCCTTTGCTTAGGGCCTAAGCAAACCCAAGGGCCTTATCCAAGCCCCTATGGACGAAATTATTAGGGTTTCCCCTAAAGATTTCGTCCACCCTCTTCCAAGGGGGTTCTAGAGCCTTCCACTCAACTATTAGATAATTGCAAACTAGTCCCTGCACCTTATAATTAATTCTTTTAACCCCAAAATCAATTCTGATTAATTTCTGGCTAACAATTAATTAAACATAATGATTTCTAATTAATATATTAATCCATTAACATATTAATAAATCATTTATATATATATATATATATATATATATATATATATATATATATATATATATATATATTAATTTATTAATCTTATAAATTAATATCTCTTCTTTCATAATTTCCTTGTCCAGTTGCTAGGTTGAGGGCAACCCAAAAGGACTGTGCTGCTATCAATTCAAGTACATACCAATTATAGTTATGGGCTTAGACACCTAATCCAACAGTCTCCCACTTGGATAAGTCTGTAACTATAATTGCTAGTATGCCTTCTAAATTTGACCAGCAAATTGTAGCTTCCAAAAGCTGCTGCCGAACTCTGACCCAGTCAGTTACGTGTCCTAAGATAAGTGATCATATAACCCTTCGTTCTGCTTGATATCCCCAGACAAAAGACATGGAATGTAATCAATCTCTTTGTAAAGAATCTATGTTTCCCGATTCCTGATTTGTGATGATGTAGGACTTCTAATCGAACACATCAATTTAGTCCTGGCTGGGCCCAGCACATAAGTCAACACCAAATCATCGAGGGGCCCACAGATATCGCTTTTCCTGTTAGGGCAAAAGGAACGAATAAACGTTGACTCATATGCTTGTATCTTTTACTCATCAAATTATGCATGACAATACGTTTTATAACACCAAGTTACTGATGCGTTTTCGTATCACCAATGCACAACCGACTTGTAAATTACAACTCATATATCTTCGTTTCAAGATTATAAGATATTATCGTCTCAGTATTACTCGTGATGAATTCCATGAAGTAATACTCTGAGCGTGGGTTTATCCAATACTCAAATCTCAATTTCTGAGTACTCATGAACATTGCAGCAATTCTATTGCCATGTCTATCCTTAGACAATCTGCAATCCAATTCATGACAGTCTTAATTCACTACTTACTTCCAAGAGTACGAGCGACTGTGGAGTTTGAATAATCTCATTATTCAGGAAGTAAAACATGCAAAATATGAAACACAATAATAAACAATTGACAAAAGGTAGTAGCCAAACTTATAAATAATACTTTATTATTTAATCACCAAAAGTCAATTACATTTACTTTGTTACAAGTTTCAAAAACTAATCTAACTACTAAAACTAATATCATCTTTCAGTCCTATGCTCCTAGCATGCTGAATATGCTTAGCCCTACTCAGACCCTTTGTGAGGGGATCTGCTGGGTTATCTTCAGATGACACCCTCTTTACTATAAGATGGCCTTCTTCAACTCTCTGTCTAATGAAATGGTACTTTCTGTCGATATGTCTGGTCTTACCATGATCTCTCGGTTCCTTTGTCAAGGAAACCGCTCCTTCATTATCGCAGAACAGTTCCATAGGCTCCTGGATGGTTGGAACAACTCCGAGATCCCCGATGAAGTTCCTCAACCAAGCTGCTTCTTTCGACGCTTCACTTGCTGCTATGTACTCTGATTCACAAGTAGAATCAGCCACCGTATTTTGCTTGGAACTCTTCCAAGTAACTGCTCCTCCATTCAGTAAAAATACCCAGCCCGACTGAGAACGGAAGTTATCTCTATCCGTCTGAAAGCTGGCATCACTGTAACCATCTACTCTCAAAGTATCACTGCCACCAAGCACAAGAACCCAGTCCTTTGTCCTTCGCAAATACTTGAGTATATTCTTAACTGCTATCCAATGAGCTCTACCTGGGTTTCCCTGATAGCGACTGACCATGCTCAAAGCAAATGCCACATCAGGGCGAGTACATGTCATAGCGTACATGATCGATCCGACAGCGGAAGCATAAGGTACACGACTCATGTCATCTATTTCAACATCTGTACTCGGGCATTGAGTCTTACTCAATTTGGTATTGCTCTGGATAGGTAGCTCTCCCTTCTTGGAATTTTCCATACTAAACCTCTTTAGTACCTTATCCAAGTATGTGCTCTGACTAAGTCCAATTAGTCTCTTCTTTCTATCTCTCAATATTCTAATCCCAAGAATATAGGCAGCTTCTCCAAGGTCTTTCATTGCAAAACACTTTCCAAGCCAAGACTTAACCTCTTTCAAGGTTGGAACGTCGTTACCAATGAGTAATATGTCATCGACATATAACACCAGAAAAGTTACTATACTCCCACTAGCCTTGATATACACACAAAACTCATCTTCACTTCTAGAGAAACCAAACTCTTTGACTTTCTCATGGAAGCAAAGATTCCAACTGTGAGTTGCTTGTTTCAATCCATAAATGGATTTCTCAAGCTTGCACACTCTATTGGGAAACTTTGCATCAACAAAACCCTCTGGCTGACTCATGTAAACATCTTCAGCCAACTTCTCATTAAGGAAAGCAGTTTTGACATCCATCTGCCAGATTTCATAATCATGAAAGGCAGCTATGGCGAGCAATATCCTAATAGATTTAATCTTAGCCACTGGCGAAAAAGTCTCATCATAGTCAACCCCTGGGGTTTGAGTAAAACCTTTTGCAACCAGTCGAGCCTTGAATGTATGCACATTCCCATCCATGTGTGTCTTCTTCTTGAAGATCCATTTGCACCCAACTGTCTTGCGACCTGGTGCACTATCAACCAAATTCCAAACTTGGTTGTCATATATGGACTTAATCTCGCTGTCCATTGCCTCTTTCCACTTGGAAGCCTCTGGGCCTGCCATTGCTTCCTTATAAGTGACTGGTTCATCTAAGTTTACCAGTGTTCTGTCACTTATGAATGTGTCACCATCTGAAGTAATATGAAAACCATACAACTCAGGTGGCACACTCACCCTAGTGGATCTTCTAAGAGGTAATGAGTTATCAATTGGTTCAACAGGAACTGTTTCCTCTGGTTGAGTGCTAGTGTCATCTAAGGTTCCTTCATTGGCTGACTCTTGAATTTCTTCAAGGTCAATAGTGCTCCCACTGTCCTCTTTGAATATGAGCTCTCTTTCAAGAAAGACTCCTCTTCGTGCTACAAAGACCACGTTCTCACTAGGCCTGTAGAACAAATATCCAAAAGACTGCTTTGGGTAACCAATGAAAACACATTTCTCACTTCTAGCTGCTAGCTTGTCGTGAGTCTCTCGTCTTACGAAAGCTTCACAACCCCAGACTTTAATATGTGCTAACGAGGGAACTTTCCCTGTCCACATTTCGTGAGGTGTTTTGGCAACCTTCTTTGTAGGGACAAGATTGAGGATGTGGGCGGCTGTCTCTAAGGCATACCCCCAGAAGTGAATAGGAAGCAAAGCTCGACTCATCATAGAACGAACCATGTCTAACAAGGTTCGATTGCGCCTCTCAGCTACACCATTTAACTGAGGTGTCCTAGGAGGAGTCAATTGTGAGACTATCCCACATTCTTTCAGATAGTCGTTAAACTCGATACTAAGATACTCCCCGCCTCTATCGGATCTAAGTATCTTTATCTTTCTGCCCAATTGATTTTCGACTTCATGTTTAAACTCTTTGAACTTTTCAAAAGTTTCTGACTTATGCTTGATCAAGTAGATATATCCATATCTGCTATAATCGTCAGTGAAAGTCACATAGAATCGATTAGCATCTCTTGTAGTTGATCTGAAGGGCCCACACACATCTGTGTGTATGAGATCCAACAGACCTTCACCTCTTTCACAAGACCCTGTGAATGGTGATTTTGTCATCTTTCCCAAAAGACAAGATTCACACATATCATCTGACTTTAGGTTAAATGATTCCAACACTCCATCCTTTTGGAGTTGGGCTATGCGTTTCTTGTTAATGTGTCCAAGACGACAATGCCACAAGCATGCCTTGTCTACACTATTAGACAAGTCAATATTAAGTACACTATTTCCTAGGCTATCAACACAAGTCACTGTTTCATACACACCATTACAAGGCAAAGCTTCAAACATAAAAACACCATTCTTATAAACAGAAATTGAACCATTCAAATCATTAAAAGAATATTTAAAACCTTGTCTGAACAATGCATGAAATGAAATAATGTTTCTCGTCATCTCAGACGAATAGCAACAATTTATTAAATCTAATCTAACATCATTACTAAGTAGAAGCTGATAAACTCCGATCTTGGTTACTGGTGAAGACTTTTTGTTTCCCATGATCAGGTTTATCCTTCCTCGCTCTATCTCCTCACTTTCCTTTAGACCCTGCAAATCAGAACAGATATGAAAACCACATCCTGTATCAAGGACCCATGAACGAGAAAATAATGAGTTATTAGCAGAAATAGTGTAAATACCTGCCGAAGATGGCTTCACTTTGCCATCCTCGATATCTTGCAGATATTGTGGGCAAGATCTCTTCCAATGCCCCTTTTGGTTGCAGTAAAGCAAACTGCCTCTTTTGGATCAGAAACATGGGGAGTGGAACCATTGGGCTTAGCCTTTGGGCCATTACTAGATGACCTAGCTTGAGTCTTGCTCTTCCAGTTTTGCTTGGGAGGACATTTCCTCTTTTTCCCCTTTCCCTGTCCAATAGCCAAAACAGGGGCACTCGTAGGTGTGGAGGGTATACTTTTACCCTTCATCCCTGCCTCAGCTGTCTGCAACAAGTTGTGCAATTGGGCCAAGGTCTGCTCAGTATTGTTCAAATGGTAAGTTAGAATAAACTGACCATAACATTCAGGAAGTGAGTTCAAGACCATGTCAATGGCCAATTCCTCATCAAAGTGAATATTGAGCTTGACCAAACGCTCTATGTAGCATTGCATTCTTTGCACATGTGACACAACCGACTCCCCATCTTTCATCTTGGAAGTCATGAGTTACTTGACTACTTCGAACTTTTCTTGACGAGCTCGCTTATGGTACTTTTCCATAAGGTCCTTGTTCATCTCGAAATGCCAGTAGTCCTCATAGTACCTCTGCAGTTCTGGGGACATAGTTGCCACCATGATGCATGCCACTTTGGTAGCATCATCGTAATGTTTCTTGTAGGCAGCAAGATCTTCAGGAGTAGCTTCATTCTCATCAAGCTCTTTGAGCTCCTTTTCAAGAACATATTCTTTGTTCTCGAAGCGAAGAGCCATCTTGATGTTGCGCATCCAATCGTTATAGTTTGAGCCATCCATAACGACTTTGGAGCATATATTGAGCAAAGAGAAGTTTTGGTTGGAGGAGGACGAAGCAGAAGTGTTTCCAGGAGTAGACATCTGAAAAGAAAGAAAGTTTTAGTTAGATTTCAAGATACCTTAATAGAATAACCCAAAGATATAGTATCAAGGTTAGGATCCAACTATGAAGATTCACAACTTAGAAATGGGATGCCGAGATCCAAGTGCAAATTTCATAAAGGTAGGTGAATGACGATTCACCAATTCCACCATTAGACGAAACAAACGAAGTGAAATTCCTAATTCTTTTGAGATACATTGAAACTATTCAATGGCATGTTTTATTCTCAGATTATGCTCTTCTATTTGTGACTGGGATGCCGAGGATCACAAACAAGATGTGAATAACCATGCAAATGTGCTTGGTAACCTCATTGTCTTTATCATTAACTATTGATGTGCTGGTAAACCACACACGCTCCATCAAAATGACAATTATGAGATACCCATTGCTACTCTTTATTAGTGCCTTTTAGTGTGCTGGTTAACCACACACGCTCCACTAACGACCAATAAAGCATAATGTGCAATTTCATGGATTAGCATACTTTTCACATTTTTCCTAAAGTAACTAGAGTTGGGATTTTGAAAATAATGTTCTAGTACTTTCTTTAATATCATTATACTTTTAATGAGAAGTAGTTGTCCTATCAAATCCGTTCTGCTAACGACCCTCCACTAATCAAGGAAGCGGTGGGTGAGAGTGGACACCCATTCAACTACCATTTTATAGGCAGTTTCCTTATACCCCCCTTATAGATTAGCTTCGTGAATGAGGCATACTAGCGATTTGACTGACCATATTCTTATACATATAATATTAAACCTTTAATTATAATATATATATAAGGTGTGTTTTAAAACATTTTAAAACTTCAAGGGTTTATAAATTTCGAAATTTAAGCTATTAAATTTAAATTTAAATAAACCAATTAACTAGATTTAATATTTATCTATTAATTAACTATTAATCAAATTATTAAATCTTGTAAGGATTATCTAATTTAAATTAATCAATTAATTTAATCCTAATCCTTATCCCTCTAATTTCGAAAAATAGGGTAAGGATAATTATCCAATTAATCTAATTAAGTAACAATTATCCAAAAAACAAGAAACCCTAGTTATCCTCTAGCATATTTCGAAATTCATAAGGGAGGAGGCTAGGGTTTTCAAAACCCTAACCCTAATTTCGATTAGGGTTCTTTGGAGGCTAGGGTTTTCGAAAACCCTTCAATCCAAAACCCTAATTGCGAAAATTTGGCCTTTAGGGTTTAATGGCTATAAACCCTAATTTGCAATTCAACTATTATAGCAATTCAATTTAAAACAAACAATGGCTCCGATACCACTGATGGGTTTTAGGTAAAACAAATAAACTAGAAACAATTCCTAAGTTCACATGCAACCTACTTTGGATCTATGTTTTAACTATTGAACATACAACTTTGAATTGCAATACAAGAACCCTAGAGGAGAGAGGCTATTATCGAAAATAGTAAACTAGGGTTTAGGGTTTACATACCTTTCAATTGTTATAGCAAACAATTGATATTCCCTTGATCTTGATCTTGATCTTCTTGGAAGCTTTAGCACCACAAGTGTAATGCCTCTAATGGAGTCACACCCAAACTAGCAAGAAGGAAAGTAGAAGAGAGAGAGAGGAGAGGGAGTATGCAAAATCTCGGCCTTAGGGTTTCTTCAAAAGAAAGAGTCACCAAAAACATGAACCAGGAGGCTCCTTATATAGCTGAGGGATCTAGGGTTTAAGGGAAACCCTAGTTATCCTTTGCTTAGGGCCTAAGCAAACCCAAGGGCCTTATCCAAGCCCCTATGGACGAAATTATTAGGGTTTCCCCTAAAGATTTCGTCCACCCTCTTCCAAGGGGGTTCTAGAGCCTTCCACTCAACTATTAGATAATTGCAAACTAGTCCCTGCACCTTATAATTAATTCTTTTAACCCCAAAATCAATTCTGATTAATTTCTGGCTAACAATTAATTAAACATAATGATTTCTAATTAATATATTAATCCATTAACATATTAATAAATCATTTATATATATATATATATATATATATATATATATATATTAATTTATTAATCTTATAAATTAATATCTCTTCTTTCATAATTTCCTTGTCCAGTTGCTAGGTTGAGGGCAACCCAAAAGGACTGTGCTGCTATCAATTCAAGTACATACCAATTATAGTTATGGGCTTAGACACCTAATCCAACAATGATGGCATGTTTAGGATGTGCCTGGTTTTGGTTACTCAATGCTCAAATGCTGCTTACTTTGTGCTCTTACGAGTTCTAGTTATCTTTAATTAACTAGTAAACGAATAGGTTAAGTTACATATTACAATGACTAAATAATTTCAAAAGGTTAGGTCTAGCCCTCTTTCGCAGCTCTTGTCTGAGTCCAACCGTTGTAGGGTAGGACCTCTCATTCGAAGAATTATCTGGTCTTAGTGATATGTAATGGTATTTGCGAACTAGTTAGGGAAAGATAGCAGGGACTTCTTATGCGGCTGATGGCGAAGAGTGGGACGAAGATTACCCTAGGGCAAGCCTAGGATGAGATTAGCGGAAAGCAATAGTAGTGAAAGAGACTTGGTGGAGTCAAGGCAATTCTTGAGGAAAGCACGGATAGATGTGGAAAGTAGTATGGGTTCGTACTACTGAAAGAAGAGGATCTGTACTCAAATCAAGGAGGGCTGAGATGAAACCAGGGAACTTGTAGTGTGTGAGATCCCTCGAGTTATGATGAGTATTCTGATGATTGTTATGGTGTATTTTCAGTATGGTGACGCTACGCACTAGACCAGTTGGCAATTCTGGCGCCGACAAGGGATCAGGCTCAGGCTCTGGAGTCGGGCAGCTCGATGATCAGATAAGGGAGTTCATTTCATCTGAGATCACGCGCAGTGTCATGGACCAGACTTATGTGATCTTAGGTACGATCAAGGAGGCATTTTGGAGATTTTGGATGAGAGGTTGGGTGCATTCCGCACTAAGATGGCGGCCATGATAGGGACGTGCACGTTGACGTTCAGGGAGTTCCAAGCTTGTGGAGCTCCAAACTACCATGAGGCTAGGGACCCCATTGCTAGCAGCAGGTGGTTGGCGGATGTCGCCAACGCCTTTCGCACCAGTCGTTGTCCCGAGAGACACAAGGTCCGACTTGCTTCCTGCCTTCTAAAGGACAGGGCGCAGGATTGGTGGGAGGAGGTTAGACGAGCTATTGGATATGATGTCGCTATTGATGCGATGACCTGGAGTGATTTCTCGGCCAGATTCAGGGCCGAGTTTGCACCTGTGATCGAGGTGCAACAACCTGCGAGGGTGTTCCAGGATCTCCAGCAGAATACTGAGACGGTGGCCGAGATCACCGCCATGGTCAGGGAGAGGGCCCTTCTTGTTCCGCAGTACGTGGCAGACGAGGAGATGAAAAAGACTCGGTACCATGAGATGCTGAGGAGTGATATCCGGCAGTTTGTTAGCCGCTCCAGCTACAAGACGCTGGAGGATATGATAGCGAGGGCTTGGGAAAAGGAGCTGGATTTGGAGATGGAGAGAAAGAGGAAACTAGATGGGGTTCAGACAGGGAGTGCGGCCAAAAAGTGTAACATCCGAATCATGAGGTATAAAATATTGGTCTTTGCACTTGGAAGAGGCTCATGACGTGAGCCATAGTGGTCACGTCATGAGTAGGGCAGTTGACTCTTTGACCCACTTCCTCGAACCTCACGACGTCAGGCATTAGTTCTTACGACGTGAGCCAGACCTGATGCCCCCAAACCCCAAAAATCGGGTATAAAACACAACGATGAGGCTAGGGTCGCCCATCTTCAGCCTCTTTCACTCTCAAGTCACTGAAAACCCTAAATTTGATCCTTTTGAGCCCCTTGAGCCATTGTTGGAGGTTTTGGTGTTAATGGTGTTTTGTTTTCTTTGAAGAAGAAGCTCTTGTGGTGACTCATTTTGGCAAGATAAGCACATCTTTGGGGACTAGCTGAACTTGTGAGCTCCAGTAAGGTATAACGATCCTACCTTTTCACTTAAGGTTGTTAGATCTACGTTTTGGCTACCTTCTTTGCATGAGATCTTGGCTTATCAAGCATGAGGTTCATAAAGTTAGCAACTTTATGAACCATTGAGTCATTTGCTGTATTAGAACCCCTGGATCTGGACTTTGGTGCAAGTTATGGCCCCCAAGCTTGAATCTTTATGATTATATCAACATTTGACCTAGCTAATGATTAAATCATGCATTGGACATGCATGGCTGAAATAATATGATTTTTATGGTCTTTTAAACTAGAAAAGGTATTCTGGAAAGTCCCAACTCTCGTCTTAAAGGATTAAGAGCTTTATGCTCACAGAACAGTTCTCACAGCGTGAGGGGTATAGCCTTACGACGTGAGCACGACGATGTCCCCAGTCTGAGACCCTGAGACAAGTAAACCGGGTTGACTCGATGTGTCAACCCAAGCCGAGTTAACTCTCACGACGTGAGACGAGGAAGTTCACGACGTGAGGATAGAAGGATAAGGAAGGTTGGATCATTTCCTTGGAATATGCTACTATGGGCCTATTGGATTATTCTTTTGGGGCTGGTAGTGGATTAAGTCACTTGTTTGACTTGATGAAGGGTCCATTCTAGGAGTTGGGCCCAATTTAGAAAATTAGGCCATAAGTAGGACGTTAGTGGGCTTGGGCCAAGCTATAAAGAATTGGGCTTCATGCTATGGACTTGGGCCTAGGTCATGGACCATACTAGATTAGGGGTAAAATGGTCATTTTACCCTAAGAAGGATTATTGGATTTTGACTAAGTATTAATTGTGATAATGATAGTCGGGGAGTCGCGGAAGCAGCCGTTAAAGATTCCTTACCGAGAGATTCAGTTTTCAGCTTTGCGAGGTGAGTCCTCTTCCAGTAGGAACGGGTCTAAGGCACCAAGCCCGGTCCGTTTATGTATGTTAGCAATGTCGGGGTTAGCCCAATGTAGTTATATGTTTCCAGACTTCAGTCCGACGTCGGGGCAAGCCCGATGAATGTTTGTATGCTTGATGTCTTCGTGATTCTTGCATGTGTTTGTTTGTGTGTTCCGGGCTTTGGTCTGATGCTTGGTCAAGCTCGAGGAATGTTTATATGTTATATTATGTGTTTACGTTATATGCTTGTTGATTTGATATATGTATACCGGACTTAGATCCGATGTCGGGCGGGGCCCGATGCCAGACTTCGGTCCGATCAAGTTTTTGGCGCCGTTGTCGGGGATCTTTACTGCATATATTAGACGTGTACTTTACAGTAAAGATTTCAAAAACTTTGTTGGGGTTTTATTCTAACTTGATTCTAAGTATACTCAACACACATGCAGTAAAGATTTCAAAAACTTGATGCATGCAAATAACTACACCTAATTTTATATTTATAACCTAACTAACTTAACTAACTAAATTGCACCTAGGCAGTGTACCTAGTCAAATTATAGAATAGTCGGGTAAGTCGGGTGTCGATCACAGGGAACGGTTTTGACTAATTAATCTATCTACTACTAAATTAACCTAATTTTCTAGCAAAGTGGGGGTTTTATCTAATTTTGCAAGTTTAGATGAACTTAACTCTTACCACAAATTCAATTAGTAAACAAAACACTTATGTTAGTTCGAATGCGCTTTCCCTCAATGGTTTATAGATTAGCTATGACAATTACTGTTGGTTACCAATTAAGATAGTATTAGCAATTTAGTTCTAAATCTACTAACATTAATTAATTCATGTAAATCTATGTATGGTCACACAATAGCTAACACGAAATCAATTATTAAATGGAATTGGAGCCATGTAAGATTGATTTGAAAAACACACTTATGATCATAATATGAGTTCTCTAGCACAGACTAATTTTAATAATTCAATTGCTTATCTAAGATTGGTTTGATCTTAGCTCTAATAACCTAGTGTTCACTGAATTATTAGGTATTCAAATTCATGCAGATTCATATTCACTAACTACACAGAACAAGAATTTAAAGCAATCAAATATCAAATCAAACGTGCTAGGTTCAATCAATCAAACACAAGTCATAACCAACAAGTAAATCAAAACTAAGTTATTGAAACCATGAGTTTCAGCTTCATCTAGCTAACAGAAACAGCTAGATTTAGCTGGACATACTAACAAACAAACTCAAATAACTCATACTCAAAAACATAATTAAAGTATACCAAATTATTAAGCTAAAATGAACTCTTCTTTCTTCATTGGTAAACAACTTAATTCCAGAATTCTTCTCCCTCTGAATTTCGTCTCCGGGAACCCTCCAAGTTGCCCAAAAGTCCACCAAGTCGTGATGATCAAGCAAATATATAGTTTCTGATTTTTCCATTCTCACGACGTGAGCAAGTATGTCTCACGTCGTGAGCACGTAATTATCCGTGTTTGATAAGGATTCTTCCTCCCGATGCCTATTTTCTCGAATACTCCAACTCACGTCGTGAGTACGCGTTTTCGCTAGATTTTTATTCTTCTTTTCTTCAAGCCTCCAAAGTTCCATGTTTTGACGTTTTTAGTCTCTTTTCTTCAAAACGTCTTCTATTCGGCTGCAAAGTACAATTTAACCTTATAAGTATCATTATTTCATGCAAATAACCAAAATATTAATAAAAATGTACTTAAATATTGCCTAAAAACATGTACAAATATGGCAATATCAAAATACTCCACACTTATGCTTTGCTTGCCCTCAAGCAAGTCTAATTATTTAAACTCAAACCCTCATCACTAACATCACATAGAACAATCCATTTCAAGCTCAGCCATTATGCCAAGACCGCAACGCATGCATTTGTGTCTAAAATTTTCCTAAGAACCCCCCCTAATTCTAAATACTCACAATCCTCATAAACACTCGCCAACTTCTTTTGAACAACGCTCATTTTATTCATCCCTCCGAATCCATCCTCAGAAAACTTTCTAACCTCAGTGTATTTTTGTAAAGCTACCCAAGCGTACATAATCTAGAAATTACAATTTTTTTAGATACCACAATATGGAGTTCTTGAATTCTTCGCTTTCTTTGATAATTGATCTTTGACTTCTTTGAATTCACCACCTTTTTGTGTGATTTTTGGTATCTTCAACTTTTGAATTTCTTCAGAATTTTTGATCTTTGATCTTCAAACTTTATACTTCTATTGCTCCAAAAATTCTTCAGCTTTTTAGTAATTTCTCTTTCTTTATTTTTTTTTATATGTACTCACTTTTTTTCACTCAAAAACCTACATCCTTAAGCAGGGGCGCTTAACTTCAACCCTTATTGGTTAAAGTATTAGTCTTCCTGGATACATTTCTGGTACACGATGCTAAACATATTGAGATCCTCAAATTAAGCGAGGTTGTGTTTTTGTCCCATGATTTCACTAGAATAAAGGGGGCCACAAATGCACTATAATGTATATTGTCTCAACTAAACATTGAGCTCTCATCGGATCATCTCATACAAGACTAGCAACTTAAGTTCCAATTACTATTACTAGATTAATTTATTAGATTATAATTTCAAACCTATCAAAAATTTATTTCTAAATTTTTAAATTATCTAAATTTTCTAGCAATTTACTTTTTCTACCCCCTACCCCACACGTCGGAGATGTTGGCTATGCTCTTCTTCGCCTCGAGAGTATACAAGAATATCATCGATGAAAATGATTACGAAATTGTCAAGGAATGGGCGGCAGACTCGATTCATGAGGTCCATAAATGCAGCGGGGGCATTTGTTAGACCGAAGGGCATCACAACAAATTTGTAATGACCATAGCGAGTTCGGAAAGCAGTCTTAGAAATGTCCTCATCTCGGACTTTGAGTTGATGATAATCGGATCTCAGATCTATCTTTGAAAAGTAACTAGCCCCTTGAAGTTGGTCAAATAGATCATCGATCCGTGGAAGTGGATACCGATTTTTGATGGTGAGCTTATTCGGTTCCCTATAGTCAATGCACATCCTGAAGGATCCGTCTTTCTTTTTAACGAAAAGAACCGAAACTCCCCATGGAGAGAAGCTTGGTCTTATGAATCCTTTATCCAAGAGTTCGCTCAGTTGGCTTGATAATTCTTGCATTTCAGCGGGAGCCAACCTATAGGGTGATTTGGCGATCGGAGTGGCTCCAGGCACGAGGTCGATTCGGAATTCGACTTGTCTTTCTGGGGGTATTCCCGGAAGATCTTCTGCAAATACATCCGGGAAGTCACATGCGACTGGAATGCCTTGAATATTCACTTCTTCTTTAGTCTTATCCACCACGTGAGCAAGGAATGCGTAGTTCTTGTTGTGTAGACACTTTTGTGCCTTGATACACGAGATAAGGCGAAGATTTGTGTCGGGTTTATCTCCATAGATTATTAGGGTTTCGTGATCGGGAAGGTGAAGGCGAACGGCCTTCTCGTGACACATAATATCAGCATGATGGGGGCTTAACCAGTCCATGCCAATTATCACATCAAAACTCCTAACATTTACAGACATCAAATCTATCTGGAAAGAGTGGTTGTTTAGTGTTAACGTGCATCCTATATAGATATCTTTAGTTGATTCAGTCTTCCCATTAGCCATTTCCATCGTGAAGGTTTCATTAAGCTTCTGGAGTCGTTGATTTAGTAAATGTTTAAACTTATTACTAACGAAACTTCCCTCTGCTCCACTATCGAATAAGATGCATGCATATGTGTTGTTAAGTAGGAACGTACCGGTGACAACGGTAGGGTCTAGACTGCTTCACCTTGTCCCAAAGTCAAAACTCTTCCCGATCCCCCAGCTCCTTGATTGTTAACATTGGGGCAATTGCGCCTGAAATGCCCGGTCCGATGCCGGGCGGGGCCCGATGTAGCAGGCAAGGCCCAATGTATGTTACTATGTGATTATGTGTGGTAGTTTGGGGAGACTCGCTAAGCTTCGTGCTTACAGTTTTCAGTTTTGGTTTCAGGTACTTCCGCTAGCAAAGGGAAGAGCTCGGGATGACTGCATGGCACACACCATAGCTTTTAGTCTGGGATGTTTAGACTCTGATATTTGGCACATGATTTTGATACAGTATTTTATTATGATGATTTGAG
The DNA here is from genome assembly GCF_052849685.1 of Lactuca virosa. NCBI lineage: Eukaryota > Viridiplantae > Streptophyta > Magnoliopsida > Asterales > Asteraceae > Lactuca > Lactuca virosa. The sequence continues at coordinate 52,837,619 of NC_136431.1, forward strand.
ATATACTCCCTCCGTCCCAAAATTATAGTCCATCTTTCCTTTTTGGTTTGTCCCAAAATAATAGTCCACTTCTAAAAATAAATAACATTTTTACCAAAATACCCCCTCATTATTACTTAACCAACTAAGCATTTAATGGAACATTAAATGCAAAGTAAGGACAAAACTGTCATTTTATTAAATAAAGTTAATGGTAATTAATGTTTTTCTTAATATGTGTGTTTTTTGTCTGTGGACAATAATATTGGGACGGAGGGAGTATGACTTATGGTTTTGTGAAATGACAAGTGGTATTTATGGTTTTTATAAATAACCAAATTAAATTTTTGGACCGTATTTTTGGGATGTTTCAAAAAACCCAAGGTATCAGATCACAGATCGAGGAGCCAGCAGGGTCGAAGCCGATGTGGTAAGTGCGGCAAGATGCGCGAAGGGACGTGCAGGGCGGGTAGTTCGGGGTGCTTCAAGTGCGGCTGGACTAGTCATGTCAGCAGGGATTGTACTACTACCACCACCACAACTACAGTATCTGATCTGATTTGCTTCCAGTGCAATCAGAGGGGCCATAAGAGGACCCATTGTCCGAGTTTAGCAGCAGCAGCAACGGGACAGGTGGCAGCACCCGCTAACACTGAGGATTACCGATGGCCGTCAGGGCCGGACAGAGGCGCCTACGACGAGGAGCAGAGCTTTTCAGCTGACTGTAGAGGAGGCACGTGCGGCTCCCGATGTTGTGAGGGGTATGTATTTTCTCCTTATCTATTGATTTATATCGACTATTGCTTATGTTTATGTGTTTCATTATAGGATCGTTCCTTGTAAACGGTATATCTGCCCTGGTATTATTTGATTCGGGGGCTACCCGGTCTTTTGTGTCGCTCGCGCTCAGCATGCGATTTGTGGAGCTCCAGGGGAGCTAGACTGTCCACTTGATGTACACTGCAGTTGTTTGATGAGTAGTTTTTCGTGGATTTAGTCCCCATTCCCCTGTGAGGGAATAAGGTTATCGTAATGATGGACTGGTTGAGCCCCAACGGGGCAGTGATCGACTGTGAGCAGCAACTAGTACGAGTTAGGACCCCAAGTGGTGGAGGGTTGGTGATTTAGAGCAAGAGGTCGCGCTCGAAAAGTAGAGACTAAGCTTCGTCCATAACTTTCGCATACGAGCTCCGTTTTTGACGTTATTTATATCCACACGTTGGTAAAAATAAAATCTACAACTTTCCTTTTTACTCCGTCGGCTAATTCTCGACCGATCTTAAATTTAACAATAGGAGGTGATTACACTGTTAAATGTCCGCGTAAAATTCATAACTTTTACATGCGGACTCCGTTTTCGTCTGTCTTTTTGTCGTTGAGTTCCTATTAATGAGATCTTCAACTCTCATTTAGGTCGCGTCAGCCAAAAACCGCTCGAACTAAAATTCAAGTTTCGGGTCGTGCACTGCTATGCCAAATCTTAGAAAAATCATAACTTCCTCATACGAAGTCAGATTTGGGCGTTCTTTATATCCCCGGAATCCTTGTTTCGACCACCACCACTTTATGTAAAGATATCGGGTTTATCTCACACTTTAATTTTGACGCTTATTTTTATTCTTTATTAATTATACCTTTATAATTAAGTATAAAGCACATAAATTCACATAATTTACATAATACTCAAATAATTCATCTTTATTACTTCAAAAAAAGTTACAATAGTTGACCTAGACTATTACATCATCTATTAATGCTTAGCCCCGAAACCCGGGCGTTACAAACTGTATATTTGCCCTGGTATTATTTGATTCGGGGGCTACCCGGTCTTTTGTGTCACTCGCGCTCAGCATGCGATTTGTGGGAGCTCCAGGGGAGCTAGACTGTCCACTTGATGTACACTGTAGTTGTTTGATGAGCAGTTTTCCGTGTATTTAGTCCCCATTCCCCTGCGAGGGAATAAGGTTATCGTAAGGATGGACTGGTTGAGCCCCAACGGGGCAGTGATCGACTGTGAGCAGCAATTAGTACGAGTTTGGACCCCAAGTGGGGGAGGGTTGGTGATTTAGGGCAAGAGGCCGCAGGGTGGACCGACTTTGTGTTCGACAGCGAGGGCGAGACGTTACCTTCAGCAGGGTTGCGCAGGTTATGTTGCCTATGTTATGGATAACCGGGATAAGGGTAAGGTGACCGTGGATGATGTACCAATCGTACGGGAGTACCCAGACGTGTTTCCAGAGGATTGACCTGGTTCCTGGTGCGGCTCCGATAGCCAAGGCACCATATCGGTTGGCTCCTCACGAGATGCAGGAGTTGTCTACACAGCTGCAGGAGCTGTTAGACAAGGGATTTATCAGGCCGAGCAGTTCGCCATTGGGAACCCCGATTCTGTTTGTGAAGAAGAAAGACAGGTCACATCGAATGTGTATAGATTACCGGGAGTTGAATAAGGTAACGGTGAAGAACCGTTATCCCCTTCCGAGGATTAACGATTTATTTGACCAGCTATAGGGTGCATCTTGGTTCTCCAAGATTGGTCTGCGATCAGGATATCACCAGATGCGAGTCAGGGACGACGATATGCAGAAGACAACCTTTCGGACTCGCTATGGTCATTACGAGTTTGTTGTGATGTCGTTTGGGCTCACCAATACTCCTGCCGCATTCATGGATCTCATGAACCGCGTGTGCAGACCAATGTTGGACTGGTCTGTGATAGTTTTCATCTATGATATCTTGGTTTACTCCAAGACTCAGGAGCAGCACGAGGAGCACCTGAGAGAGGTGCTGGAGACACTGAGGAGGGAGAGAATTTTCGCAAAGTTCTCCAAATGCGAGTTTTGGCTGCACGAGGTGCAGTTTCTGGGACACCTCGTCAACCAGAACGGTATACTGGTTGATTCGGCCAAGGTAGAGGTTGTGATGAGATGGGAGGTTCCGAGGTCTCCATCCGAGATTCGGAGTTTTCTTGGTCTAGTGGGTTATTATCGGAGATTCATCTAGGATTTCTCCAAGATTGTTTTTCCATTGACCCGAATGACCAAGAAGTCGGTGGCATTCCGTTGGGGGCCTGATCAGCAGGCAGCTTTCGAGACTCTCAGACAACGGTTGTGCGATGCACCGATTCTGACTTTGCCAGAGGGCGTCGACGATTCTGTGGTTTACTGTGACGCTTCGATCACGGGTATGGGTGCAGTGCTGATGCAGCGGGATCGCGTAAGAGCGTACGCTTCGAGGCAGTTGAAGCCTCATGAGGAGAATTACCTGACGCACGATTTGGAGTTAGGGGCTGTGGTTTTCGCCCTCAAGATTTAGCGACACTACCTTTATGGGGTTCGTTGTACCATTTACACGAACCACAAGAGCTTGAGGTATATGATGGACCAGCCGAATCTGAACATGAGGCAGCGTCGTTGGTTGGACGTGGTGAAGGATTATAACTGTGAGATCCTTTATCACCCGGGGAAAGCCAATGTGGTGGCCGATGCTTTTAGTCGCAAGGCGGCCGCAGCTCCGATTCGGGATATATGTCTGAGGATGACAGTGATAACTCCGTTGCTAGAGTAGATTCGGGAGGCTCAGGTCGAGGGTATGAAGGAGGAGCGTCGGAACTGTGAGCGAATCATAGGTCAGGTGGCTTCATTTGATTATGAGAGCCATGGGTTGTTGACCCTGCATCGGGGGGTCTGGGTTCCTTACTGGGGCAGTGTACGTCAGGTTCTGATGGAAGAGGCTCACAAGTCGAGATTCTCCATTCATCCCGGGACGTCGAAGATGTATCGGGATCTTCGCCCTAATTACAGGTGGCCCTGCATGAAGCGAGACATAGCTTGGTATGTGGAGCGATGCTTGACTTGTAGGAAAGTCAAGGCCGAGCACCAGCGACCTCACGGCAAGATGCAATCGTTGGAGATCCCCGTGTGGAAATGGGAAGACATCACCATGGATTTCATCACAAAGCTTCCCAAGACTGCACGTGGAGTAGATTCGATTTGGGTCATCGTGAATTGGTTGACCAAGAGTGCACATTTCATCCCGATCCAGGAAAGTATATCGGATGAGAAGCTAGCCGAGATCTACGTCCGCGAGGTAGTGGCACGACATGGAGTGTCAGTGTCGGTTATGCCAGACGGAGATGTTCGCTTCACTTCCAGATTTTGGAAGCGGTTCCATGACGAGATGGGTACTCATCTTCACTTCAGTACAATTTTTCACCCTCAGACGGATGGGCAGAGTGAGAGGACAATTCAGACTCCGGAGGATATGCTACGCACATGTGTGTTGGATTTTGGTGGGAGTTAGGATACGTATCTTCTGTTAGCGAAATTTTCGTATAACAACAGTTATCACGCTAGCATAGATCGACCTCCCTTCGAGATGCTCTACGGGAGGAAGTGTAGGACCCCGATTTGTTAGGGTGAGGTCGGTCAGAGAGTCATGGGGAGTACCGAAGTGGTACTCCAGACTACCGAGATGATCCAGCAGGTCCGGAGCAAGCTCCAGACTGCTCAGAGTCGGCAAAAGAGCTATGCCGACAAGCATCGGTCTGACTTGGAGTTTCAGGTGGGGGATATGATTCTCCTGAAGGTGTCACCTTGGAAAGGTGTCATCCGATTCAGGAAGCGGGGCAAGTTGGGTCCCAGGTACATTGGTCGATTTAGGGTTTTGGCTCGGGTGGGTCGCGTAGCTTATCGTCTTGATCTTCAAGCCGAGCTTAGTCAGATCCACATTACATTCCATGTCTCCCAGCTGCGGAAGTGCTTAGTGGATGATTTCGCAGTTGTGCCTTTGGAGGATATTCAGGTGGACGACCGCCTGAACTACATTAAGAGGCCAGTAGAGATTCTGGATCGGAAGACGAAAACCTTGAGGAACAAGGTTGTACAGTTGGTGAAGGTGCAGTGGATGCACCGCAATGGGTCAGAGTGGACTTGGGAGCCAGAGGAGGAGATGAGAGAGCATTATCCAGAGTTATTTGAGACAGCAGACTTCAAGGACGAAGTTTGAGACAAGCGGGGGAGAATTGTAACATCTGGTTCCTGGTATGTATTTAACTTATAATTTATTCCATTTTATAGAGGAACTCGACGAGTTGGGAGCCCCAAACTCGTCGAGTAGAGATCATAAGGGCCGCATATTTTAAGTAACCTACTCGACGAGTCGGGCTCAACTCGACGAGTAGGCTGGCAGATATGAAACCTTAATTTCCGGGGACTCTATTTAAACACCTTAACCCCAAGGTGTTGGCCTCATTTCCAGCCTCCACGTCCCTAACCCTAGATCTCGAAACTCTAATGCTATTGTGAGAATTTGTGATCCATTTTAAGTGTTTTGGTGTATGCTTGAAGCCATTGGAAGAAGGAAAAGCTCGAGGACACGAGGAGTTTGTAGATCCAAAATCCTTGCCTCATCCACGACATTTTGCTGGTATAAAGCTTGAACCTTGCTTTGTAGTTGTTTAGATCTTCTTTTGGGGTGATTTTGCTTAGTTTTGGTGTAAATATCATGATCCTCGGGAGTTGGACGTCCCAAATAGGTTTACACTGCAGATCTAAGGTCTTGAGGGGTTTTCATGGCATAAAGGTGCCAACTTTATGGCCATGAAAGTCCCATGCAACCTTTAGACCATCATTTTGGCCTTTTGGAGCTTCTAATGGCCATGCATATGGAGAAAGCTGGGACTTTATGTGATCTTCTTGTCCCTAGAGTCCAGATATATGACCTCATGGTCTATCTTGTAGTTTTGGTGATGTTTGGATTAAGACTTTCGTCTTTTTGGGTTAGGGTTTGAGCTTAATCCATTTAGGAAAGGTATTAATGGGTAAAGTTGGAAACTTTACCCTTCTAGAGACATTTCCAGGCGAGATCTAAAGTATAAGGTTTAGGTCTGAAGAATAATGGCTTAATGAGTTAAAAAGGGTTAACAGACTGAAGAACTCAACGAGTTCATGAAGGAACTCGACGAGTTGAATGGAAGTGTCCCGATTCTGTTGATAAGGATGAACTCGACGAGTTCATGGAAGAACTCGACGAGTTGGATCGTGAAATCACAATTCTGTGATTAATAGGAACTCGGCAAGTTGAAAGGTAACTCGACGAGTTGAGTCAACTCGAAGCGTTGACTTCAAGTTTGACTTTGACCTTGATGTTGACTTTGACCATAGTTGACCCTAAAGGGGTTATGAGTATGAAATGGTATCTAAAGGGTTGTTTTGGTTCAGGGAGTGAGTAGAGATGATTTCGAGGCAGAGACGTTTTAGCTATCATCCGACATTGGAAGTGAGTTTTTCTCCTGTATGAACGAGTCGAAGGCACCAATATCGGCCCGTATATTTATGTTAGTATGTTCCGGACCGAAGTCCGATGCCGGGTGGTGCCCAATGTATGCTTATATGATTTCCAAATTTCGATACGATATGGGGCAGTGCCCGAGGAATGTTTGTATGCTCGATGTCTTCGTGATTCTTGCATGTTTCTGTATTTGTATGTTTCCGGATTACGGTCCGATGTCGGGCAATACCGGAGGAATGTTTGTATGCTTTTCGGATTACGGTCCGATGTCGGGCGGGGCCCGAGGAATGTTTATATGCTTATGTTATATGATTATTCTATGTGTATTGTTGATATGTGTATATGTATACCGAGATTTGCTCGATGTCGGGTGGGACCCGATGTCGGGCGGGACCCAATGTCGGACACAGTCCAATGACGGGCGGGGCCCAACGTCAGACATTGTCTGATGTTGGGCGGGGCCCGATGAAGCGGGTGGGGCCAATGATATGTTATTACGTGATTATGTGATTATATGTATGGTATGTGGTAGTTTGAGGAAATTCACTAAGCTTCGTGCTTACAGTTTTCAGTTTTGGTTTTAGGTACTTCCGATAGCAAAGGGAAGAGCTCGGGATGACGGCATTGCACACACCATAATGTTTAGCCTGTGATGATTTACTCTGATTTTTTGGTTTGGAAACAATGTTTTAAGATACTTTGGCTTGCGTTTTGATGGAATGTTTTTACAACTATGGTTTACTTAATAATAAAAAATGAAATTTTTGGTCATGAATTTTGGAATGTTTCATTGGCCAAGTTGGTGAGTACGCGGGGCGTACAAGCCCTTTAAGCAGTACGCTGAGCGTACATGCTGAGTACGTCCCGCGTACTCAACAGGTTGGGTTTTTTTTGTTTTGGGCTAGGGTGGGCTTGGTTGTTTTGGGCCATGTTAGACCATCAAAACTCTTTAGTTGGGCTGTGAGGTTTTGGTGGACTCTCTTGGGAAAAGGCTCATGAAAGGGATTGGGCCCAATTGGAAATTTAGGCCATATTTGGGCTTTGGATGATTATTTTGGATTTTAGGCTTTTTGGTCGATTGGATTGGACCTTGGCCTTGGGCCAAGTTAGAGGAAGGGTAAAAAGGTCTTTTACTCTAATGTGGACTCCTAGTGTGAGTCGGGAGCCAATTATTAATTTGATATTATTTTGGTAATTGATTGCACGGGATATTTTTTTAGCGGATCTGCAGTCAGAGATTATCCGTGGGTTTCAGCTATCTGAGGTGAGTCTTCTCACCATATTCATGGGTCGAAGGCACCAATGTCAGCCCATTACCTGTTATGTGGAATGCTAGTTGTCTTTGTGATACTTGCTTAGAAGACCCCCGGGGGTAGCCCGTGGCATTTGAATGGAAGACCATAGGGGATAGCCCATGGCACTTAGATGTCAGATCATTGGGGCAGCCCATGGCATTTCAAGGAAAGACCATGGGGGTAGCCCATGACATTTCAGGGAAAATACCACTAGGGTAGCCCATAAAAATACTTAATACATAAGTCATGTTTTCAATGTATCAATTATTACTTATGTATTGTAAATAGTGTTTTGTTTGTCAACGATCTACATTCGATGGAGACTAAAGTGATAGTATATACTTCCAAGTGTAAAAACTTCAGTTGCATTAAAAGTGTAGAATATAATACATTAGGTCTATTACATAGTAGGTTCGCAGTGGCTTAGACCAGTAAACGATGACCTGATTTTACCAATTATCACAATGATCGTATTCGCATAATTAATACTTGTTGTGTTATATATTAACATGTTTAATCCATGAATAATCCAAATATTCTAAAAGTTCATATCGGCTATAATTGTGGGAACAATTATGTAACACTCAAATTTGGTAAGTTTCACTTTTAACCCTTTATTGAAAACCTTTCATTTTGGTCCTTTAGCTAGTACACAGGGCGTACTAAATGGTACGCTTGGCATACTAACCCGATGATTGATCGCAGATATCGCCCACATACGTGGGGCGTACGTAGAGTACGCATGGCGTACGTAGGGCTAGGACAAACCCTAATTTTTAGGGTTTGTGCCCTATTTAAACGTCTCAAACTCATCTCCTGGACATTTTAGACCAGCCTCCATCCTCCTTGTCCAAGAGAACGTCCTAAACACACGGAACGAATCGAAGTGGTAGTTTATGAGAGGGGTTGAGATGAGGATAACAAAGACAACCGAAGACACGAAGATGGGAATATAATGGTTGTTTATTGAAGAGTTTGTGAAATGGGGTGTCGTGTTTGAGAGCGGAAGATGGAAGTATGTTCAAAAGATGGGCTGCCATATGGAGTGCTTCCACCCAACAGAAGGGTGGAAGATGAGCTTGAAACAATAGGGTACGAATCATATTGTTTAGAGTGCAAAGCATGCGTTCAGATTTACCATTTTGTTGGGACGTGTAAGGACATGAGAAACGCATGTGAATACCGTGTTTGTCGTATAATTGATGAAAGTGGGAGTTGTCATACTCCTTGCCATTGTCACATTGAAAAAATTGTATATCTGTCTTAAATTGGTTTTGAATATAAGCACGAAAGTGAAGAAACTTAGAAAAGACTTCGAATTTCTTTCGAAGAGGATAAAGCCAAACAAAATGAGTAAATTGATCAAGAAAAATCACATAATATTGAATGCCACTATGACTCAATAAAGGAGAAGTCCACACATCACTATGAATAACTTGAAACAAAAATAACACGTCGGTTTGAGATAATGAAAATGATAATCTAGTGTGTTTACCAAGTTGACACGCATGACAAAGCAAATGAGAATCTGGTTTATTACATGAAATGGAATTACGAGAAATTAAACGCTTGGAAACTGGGTGATCAGGATAACCAAGTCTTTGGTGCCATAAAGATGAGCTGATGGTGAGAAAAGCTTGAAATGTTGGCTTGGTCAACGGATAGAGATCACCCGGGCTATCACATCGGAAGAGGATTAGTTTGGTCAGAAAATCCTTCACAGAGAAACCAAATTCGTCAAATTCAATAGAACACTTGTTATCACAAGTAAGTTTACAAACAGAAATAAGATTTTTAATAATCTGTCGTGTAATAAGAACGTTTTTTAGGTGAAGAGGACGAAATAGGTTGAAAGGAAGTGTAGTGTGACCGATTTGAGTAACCGGAATGTGTGATCTATCGCCAACTAAAACGGAGAAATTTGAATTATTGCACGAATTTCCAATGGAACTGAGGATGCCTGAATTATTGTGGAGATGTGCGGTCGCCCAGGTGTCCATGTACCAACCGTTGTTCGTTGGATCTTCAAGAGTCATGGAGCTAAAAGCTTGCGGTAGGGCAGTGGGCTGATCCGATGGATACTGAAAGTAAGTGGGTTGTGAAGGCAATTGGGCTGCCATGTTGAAGAAGGCATGTTGCGGCTGTTGTTGAGCTAACAGCATGGTGGGCCAGGTAATGGGCTGATTGGAAGTGGCACTAGAGGGTCATTGTACCTGATTGGCAGGTAGCATGGGCAACAGTCCACATTGTTGATGTTGTTGGGCCAATGGAAAATCCATGACAAGCTACGGAACGAGTCCCCCCCCCCCAGCCTTAGGGTTGCATCAAATAGCTGTTGTTGTCACCACAAGGTTAGCGGCCACCTCCTCTACCTCCAGATCGACCGCCACGACCACCACCACGCTAACAACCGCCACCGCAACCAGCCCCGAATTTATTTGAGTTGCAATTTCCAAAAGTTGAGGACCAACTATTGTGTTCCGTGGCGAGAACCGTTGGTGATGATGCATAATCGCGGTGCTCAGCTTGGACTTGTTGAGTGTATTCCTTGATAAGAGACCGTTCTTTTAAGGCTAGAATGGAACGCATCTAAAGAAACGTTAGGAACGAATTGGAGTGATGAAGAGTAGGTTTCACATGGTTATATTTGGAGGAGAGGCCGTTAATTTCACATGGTTACACTATGAAGCACTAACGACTTACCTTTGTGAGAGGAATGGGTAGAAAAAATACACCATAGTATAAAAAATAGACAACTTCTTTATCCGTACAAATAGAAAATTTCATTGTTTACTACTTGATTTTACAAGAAAATGAAATAACTAAGAACAAAATAAAACACAATTTGAAAGTATAAAGAAGTTCTAAAACAAATTGAAAAAATAACATAGTATAAAAAATATTAACACGTATCATGTCATTATAGTTTAAATTTCATAATTATTTATCATTAGGATGAATATATTTTTAAAATATATAATTTCTAAATAAAAATAGATTGAAAAAACATCGCACTAATAAATAAGATTACGATGTTACGATAAAAAAATAAAATATATATATTATACAAAAAAATATGATATTACACGACAAAAATAAAAATATATTATTATTTCTTGCATTTAATCCTTATATAATACATCAGACTTTTTAGATTGTGTATGTCAGTTTGTGTGGGTCCTATGTTTGAATAGGACACACCTTTTCTAACTACCAGTCCTCTTATCTAGGTTTTGTTTTTAATATGTTAGAATATTACACGTGTGTAATTCGAAACCGTTATAAATTTCGAATTACAGCTTATCTCCCGCGAACCCATGCCATGCAGAACTTTACGTAAACTAAAGGGTATCAAATTACTAACTGAGAACAAGAAGCAAAGAATAAAAAACTCTGATTCTGTTCGCTTCTCTCTCTCCACCCTCTTTCTCTCTTTCTATGGACTGAACCACTGCTTTCCAATTAACTTTTCTCGCCGACCACCGACTGAATCAGATCTCCGGCCATAACATCTACGTCTCCGATTACTCCCGTCAGCGAGGTAAGTCACTTTCCGTTATATTCATCTTTTCCGGCGATGAAAGACTCCTAGTAATCTACCACAACATCCGATTTAACACACTTTACGTTTTCTACGTTTTTTGGTTTATATAATTATTTACTCGTGTTTTCACAACCTCCATTTTCTGTATACCGGAAGATCTGATGGTTATTTGGTATATATAATATAATTAGCATAAATTTTCGCGATAAATTATCAATTTTGACGAATTGATTTATTCTGCAGAATAGCGTTTGAAGGCGGACTGATGGCGAAGCGGAAACACTGTAAAATTTGATTTTTTTTGTTCCTTTTTTCGCTGCAATTTGTTGAAATAAGAATCGCTAGAGTTTTAGGGTAGGCGAGAATAAGAAAAAAAAATTGTGCTTTTTTCTTTATTTTTTTCCGAAAATGGATAATAAAGAGGGGGAAGGTTCATCTTCTCACCAAATTTACCCAGCTGACGGCGTTTATGCTCCGGCGACACCAGCAAAGCCAAGCCGATCGGAAAACACGATCTCAAAACACTGGCTACAAACTCCGTTTGATGAAGCGTTGTTTGAAGATTCACAAGCGAACAAGAATTTCAGTTGCTGGGAGAATAATTTGGGTCAAAATTTCGAGATCAATGGTGGAATTTGTGATAATGGTAATAATATTAGGTTTTCCATTGATGACGTGGAACCATGGCATAGTATTCCTTGTATAGATCTGCTTGCGCTCGCAGATGCCAATGGATCGGCAAAGCTTCATAATTTCTTATCCGATCTAAACGCGCCACCACCGGAAACCGTCGTAACAGAACCGGTGGCGGAGGTGATTATCGCACAATCACAGGAAGCTGAAATTTCAACGATTGTGGAATCGAATCAAGAGAAGGGATTGAGTGAACAAATCAATTTGAATGAAACGCCACAACAACCGAAGCAACGGAGGAGAAAGCACAGACCGAAGGTGATAAAAGAGCGTAAGCCCAGAAGTGCAAAAAAGCCCGCTACTCCAAAGCCCGATGGTTCTTCAACCGGAAAGAGAAAATACGTCAGGAGAAAACCGCTTGAAAAATCGACACCAAAATCAACACCACCAAAAACAAAAACAAAAACACCTGTTGTTGAGGGAATCATAGATCTGACCAAAGATGAAGAAGAAGAAGAAGAAACTGAAAAATCATGTAAAAGAAAAATCAACTTTGATGAGGTTGAGAAAACATGCTCTACAAGCACTATCCCTATAACCCCAAGTAAAACTGAAACCCAACAGGGGAGATCAAGATCCATTAAAGATGGCAATGGCGATGGGAATCAAAGTTACAAAACAGCAAAATGTAGGATAAATTTCTTGCAAGAAACTCATGAGAAAGGAGTGATTACTAATGTATCAAGTCCGAATGAATCAAACTGCAGCACAAGTGCACAGGGATCAAAGCAACAGATTGATGGAAATGGAAATGGAGTGTCACCTTTTCCTGATTCTTTGGAGGCATATCTATCAGTGTACACAGACTATAACAATAACAGTAGCAATAACAATAACAATAACAAACAAGTGAGCTTACCTGTGATTCACAAGAAAAAGAGAATCAGAAAGCGTAAGACTTCCATGATATCTGTGTGGGAAAATGGTATAAAAGTAAGTTATGATCAGCAATCTTACAGATACATGCAAGCATCGACTGGATTTAAAGGAGAAGCAATATATGAAGCAGAAATCCAAGTGAGTAAAGCAACCAAGAAACGTGCAAAAAAAACAACCACCACTATGGTGGTGGCTTCTTCGTATCAAGACCAAATAAGCTTCACAAACAACTTAGGTATTTTATATATTATATATACTAAATTTTAATCGAAAATAAAAAAATGTGTCTGTTTTAAACTTCTAAAATTCTTGTGTGACATATTCAAATATTGCAGGGTGTCAACCAAATTTAAGATGGAATTTTGATGAACTTGTTAAGCAATTTGAGCGGATGGATATTAATGGATTGATGAAGGAAAAGGACAGGGTGGCGATTGTTCCTTACTTGTCAAGAAACAATGAAAAGAATGAGAATGTGAATGTGAATGTGAATGTGAATGTGAATGCTATTGTTCCTTTTGAAGGACATGGGAGTGTAGTTCCATATGATGGTGTGTTTAATCCTATTAGAAGAAGAAAGCCAAGACCTAAAGTTGACCTTGATGATGAAACGAGTAGAGTTTGGAGGCTATTATTGGAAGATATAAATAGTCAAGGAATCAATGGAACAGATGAGGATAAAGCAAAGTGGTGGGAAGAAGAACGAAGAGTGTTTAGTGGAAGAGCAGATTCGTTCATAGCTCGCATGCATCTTGTCCAAGGTTAGAATCGTCTTTTCACAAAAATATCATTGGAAATTTTATCAACACTGAAAATGAAATTTTTTTACAGGGGACAGACGATTCTCTCGGTGGAAAGGATCTGTTTTGGATTCTGTGATTGGGGTTTTTCTTACACAGAATGTATCAGATCATTTATCTAGGTAAACTAAACTAAAATTTAAAAAAAAAAAAAAAACAATTTTTTTATTTTTTCATTAAAAAAAAAAAAGTAAATATTTTCACTTGCATTTGCAGTTCGGCATTTATGTCTCTTGTATCACGATACCCCTCAAAGTCAAAAAGCAGCAGTGAACCCCTTCATGAAGAGAATTCAGGTGTGTCTGTTGAAGAACCTTTAGATGAAGAAGAAACCATGATGTTGAAGGATAATGAAAAAAGAGAAGTTGTATACAGCAATGAAGTGTCAAAAAATATCGCGTATACAGTTGACTTGAATGAAAATTCAGAATGTGGAGTTGAAGATATAATTTCCTCACAGAATTCTACAGATACATCTCCAAGCTCTGTACAATCACCAATTGTTCATAGTCAAAGTCAAAGTCAAAGTCAAACCACTGAAGAACAACAAAAGAACAGGTGTCAACCTAATGAAGAGCAACAAAAGGACAGGTGTCAAGCTACTGAAGAACAACAAAAGGACAGGTGTCAAGCTACTGGTCTTAATGAATACACTTCTTTTGTTGAGTTACTTCACATGCAAGGATCCAGCACATCACCTTGTTGCAATGGTTCCGAAAATACCCTTTTGCCTAAAGAGTGTGGAAGTGAAGAAAGTGGATTATCAGCAGAATCTGCGAGTCAAGCTAGGGGTAAAACGGTCGAAACAATAAGTTCCCAAGAATCCCACAAAACCAGTGAGGTGCGACAAATGTTTGATAAGGTGGTTGAATTTAATTCAGGTGGGAGTAGTCAAAGTCAAACAGTTGATAAGGGTAGTTCTGTAATTGATAAAGTGAGAGCTGGAAAGAAACAGGTTAAAGTTGAGTGGGATAAATTAAGATTGCAAGCTGAAGTCAAAGAAAAGAAAGAAAGAACTCCTTACACAATGGATTCATTGGACTATGAGGCATTAATGAATGCAGATGTTAGTGATATTGCTGATGCCATAAAAGAAAGGGGTATGAACAATGTACTTGCAACAAGAATTAAGGTATGAATTATGAATAATTGAATATGTCATTTTGATATTATTTAAATATTAATGGCATACCATGTAAATATCTGCATTGATACAGGCCTTGCTTGACCGGATTGTACAAGACCATGGAAGTGTTGACCTTGAATGGTTAAGAGATGTTCCCCCTGACAAAGCAAAGTAAGTTCATTATTATTTTTTTACAATTAATATTATTTGAAATAGTGCTAATATTTTTTTATGATTTTAGGGAGTATTTGTTAAGCTTTAGAGGCTTGGGATTGAAAAGTGTAGAGTGTGTTCGACTTCTAACACTTCACCATCTTGCCTTCCCTGTAAGAATTATACTTGAGATATTATACTTCATCATTTTTAGTAAGAGTAAATTACAAAAATGGTCCCTATGCTTTCTGATTTTTACCATGTTTAGTCCAAAACTAAAACACTTTTCCATTTGGTCCTTATTTCAAGATTCCAGAGACCAAATCGAATATGAAACGTTGAAATAAGGACTAAAATTAAGAAACTTTTCAAGTTTGAACTAAACACGGTAAAAATGAAAAAGCACAGTGACTTGTTTTGTAATATTCATAATCAAACATTTTGACATGAATGATTGAATGCTTTGAACTAGGTTGACACAAATGTGGGGCGTATAGCTGTAAGACTCGGATGGGTACCCCTGCAACCACTTCCTGAGTCTCTTCAGTTGCATCTTTTAGAATTGTAAGAGCACTAAACCTTTTGTAAAACTGTTTATTGAAATTCAAAAAACTCTCATTTTTTTTTTAAAAAAAAAAACTAATACTTAAATTTCTACACAGGTATCCGGTTTTGGAGACGATTCAGCAGTACCTATGGCCACGACTTTGCAAGCTTGACCAGAGAACTTTGTATGCCAACTTTTTTCATGCATTAATATTTAATAACTAATACTATGCATATAAACATTAAAAAATTAATTAATTAAAACTCTACTTATTCACAGGTATGAATTACATTATCAGATGATTACATTTGGAAAGGTTTTTTGCACAAAGAGCAAACCAAATTGCAATGCATGTCCAATGAGAGGAGAATGTAGACATTTTGCAAGTGCATTCGCAAGGTCAGACAGAAATAAACTAAAATTCATACTTTTTAAGCCTATTTTCAACGATGACAATGAGAAGGGCATTTATGTCTTTTCCTCCACAGTCAAAGTTTTAATTATAATTTTTAACTACAGTGCAAGGCTAGGGTTACCAGCACCAGAGGGGAGTGTAGCAAGTATAACAGAAAACAAAACTGGTCAAAAACTAATTGGAATGTCAGATCAACCTAATGAACAACTACAACAGCTATCTGAACTCCAAAATTGCAACCCTGATATTAATCAACCTAATGAAGAACAACAAAAACTATCTGAAGTCCAAAATTGTAACCCTGTTGTTGAAGAATCATCAACACCAGGGACAATAATTGAAGCACCATCAACATCAGGGCCTATAGTGGAGGTGCCATTATCACCAGAGCCTATAATTGAGGTTCCCACAACACCAGAGCCAGAACAGATACAACAAGAACTTGATATGGAGGATTTTTGTGAAGAAGATGGTGAAGAAATTCCTATGATTAAACTAAACATGGAAGAGTTTACTCAGAATTTGCAGACTTACATGGAAAGACACATGGAACTTGGAGAAGGTGACCTGTCAAAAGCACTAGTTGCCTTAACATCAGAAGCTGCAGCAATCCCTGTACCTAAACTTAAAAATGTCAGCCAACTAAGAACAGAACACCAAGTGTAAGTAATTATGGAAAGATGATGTGTTTTGTGAATTCTAATTTCTAAATTATTTTTTTATTTCAATTTTGCAGATATGAGCTTCCAGATTCACATCCTCTTTTGGAAGGGGTAAGTGTACCTTATGAAGAATATGAAATGCTCTTGATTTGATTTATGCTTCTTAACAAATGTGTCATGAATTACAGATGGACACACGAGAGCCTGATGATCCTTGCTCATACCTTCTTGCAATTTGGACGCCTGGTGAGTGGATGAAATGAAAATGAGAGAATTAAATAAATGGTTTTGTGAAATGCTGATTGGATTATTTGTTTGTTTATATTATACCAATAGGTGAAACTGCAGATTCGATTCAACCGCCAGCTGGACAATGTTCCTCCCAAGAATCTGGCAGGTTGTGCAATGAAGAAACATGTTTTTTCTGCAACAGCACACGAGAAGCAAATAACCAAACTGTTAGAGGGACACTCTTGGTGAGTTTGTAGATATAAAAAAAGTAATGAAAGAAAGATGCTATAATAAACAAATAAATAGAATTATATTTGTATTTCTTGCATTTAACCCAAAACCAAACAACTAAATTTGAAATAAAGGGCCTCAAGGAAATGTATGTGCTTTCTTCATCTGTATTTGAAATAATTGCAAAATACACATAATGGTAATTGTTCAAATCAATATGTAAATTCAAATACATTGTCCTGCTCATAACTCTCAAATTTAAAAATACAAATCATGTACAGATACCATGTAGAACTGCAATGAGAGGGAGCTTTCCACTCAATGGGACATATTTTCAAGTCAATGAGGTATGACTTTGCTTAACATGAACTCTTTCTGAATATCAAAGCATTTTTCTTTTTCTTTTATTTCTTTCTTTCCTAATGTTATTGTGATGTTTGAAACAAACAAATTCTATTGGAATGCAGGTGTTTGCAGACCATGACTCAAGTCTTAATCCAATTGATGTCCCGAGATCTTGGTTATGGAATTTACCAAGAAGAACAGTGTATTTTGGTACTTCTATACCAACAATATTCAAAGGTAGAATAAAAAAAATTTTGAATAATTTAAAAAGAATACCAAACTCACAAAGAAGTAAATTTCTTTTATCTGACAGGCCTTACAACAGAAGATATTCAATACTGCTTCTGGAGAGGTATGTAGATATCATATAGATAATAGATCTTTATAAGTTATAATAATATTATGTTACACTAATCATTTTTCTTAAGACTTGGTTTTTAACTTTTAATGATGTATTTCAGGATTTGTTTGTGTGAGGGGATTTGACCAGAAGACACGGGCCCCCCGCCCACTTATGGCCAGGCTACACTTTCCAGCTAGCAAGAGAACAAAGACCAAGACTGATGCAAATGCAAATGCAAATGCAAATTAGAGTTAGAGATATAAATGGCATGTATAAAGAGCAACAGCAGACATATAGCTTTGGTGAAAAGACAATGTCTGCTGTTGATGGCCAGAGTGGCTTGATTCATAGCTTAGGATTTCATAGAGACAGCAGTTAATTTGTATTAACCCAAAGATAAATTGTGATATTGTATTGTTTTAGCTTTGTTCTAGAGATGTTAAGAGTTTTTACTCTGAATCCTTAGCTGTTTGTTCTAGAGCTATACTGATATGAGATTGGTTAACTTGCAAAACACAAATTCCAAAATAGAACACTAAAAAAAACTGAAAGAGTTGCATAAAATTAACATACAGGGGAAGTTGAGAAACATGTAATATCATTTCAAGCTGATAAATAGATAACAGAAAGACGAGTACTTATCTATTTGAGAGAATCAGTCAATGTCAAGCCTATCAAGCATAGATATGCAGTTTGTTCAGTAGTGTATGAGTTCATATTCCAAACTCTCTTCTAAAAAAAATATCTACCAGTGTCGATTATACATTAGATGTCCTACCATGCCATAAATGGAGAACCAATCAGCAGTGCTCCATTTACTGCTTACAAACATGAAAAAATTTCTATCCATTTCAATTGTATGGGTTCTCCTATCATGCTGATTGAATGCAGAACCACAAACATTCAAGATGTACAGAATCAGCAGAAAACAAGCGCAGATTTGATCCAAATCGAACAATTACTGTTTATAATAGGTTAAGTCATCAAAAATTACACAAACGTATATACAATAAACCTATATGATCGATCTACTTGTGATATCATGCAATTATAACATCCTTTTACCTTGTACGTGACTTTGCACAATCCGATAACAAAGAAATCTATCGGTATATAAGTTTGATGATAACAACTCGCATGTAGATATATTCATTAATGTAACAAAGTAAGTACATCAAATCTGTGACGTACCTTTACTGAAATCGACATACCGGTAATGTACAGACGCAGAGAGTTGATGCGGCGGAGAGTGGAAATGATATTGACGACGACGGATGCCTCGGGGGAATCAGATGAAAATGGTATGTAATGGTGAATCCGGGATATGTGTTTTGGTATATTTCCCGCCTTTCCGCTATTAGATATATGGACTCCCTCTTCTTTTTGACCAAAAGTTGTGTTGCTATCCGGTTCAATCCTAAACTTTAACTAAACTACAATTTTGGTACCTAAACTAATTACTGTTATATTTTGATCCAAAATTGTTGATTTTTGGTCATTTTGGTCCTTCAGTTTCTTGGATCTCTATCAAATGAAGTCATGTGAAATTGTGCATAACAATTTAATTTTTAAGAATATTGTGTACATCTTCTTTTTCTTTTATATAATTTCTATATTTGTTTATGATGGGTACCTTGATCATCGGGGTAGTTTGTGACTAGACATCGGCTTTAATTTTAGCTTCATTAATACTTGAAACAAATCAGTTAGCCGTATTATCAGGTTGAAATCTGAGAATACACTCCGATGATAAAGTCAGTATGTGCGGAGGTAAATAATCAGAGAATAATAGAAGAAGAGTTTTAGGTGTTTTGAGTGTATAGAATGTCTCCCCTATTTGACGTCTCTCCCTTTGTATTTATAGGTGATGAGAACCTATTGGATTAAGATAAGAACTTCATTGAGTATTTGTATTCGAATAAGGATTCTTTAAAATACAGGATGGACCCGATTCAGGATATATATATATATATATATATATATATATATATATATATAGGATAGAGTGAGAACTCGAAAATCAACGAGGACAAATCCTAACCATTTGTTTCACTAAATTAATGGTTGAGATTATATATATATATATATATATATATATATATATATATATATATATATATAATACCAATTTGGGATTTTAGGCGGTGACATTTTTGTTATTAATTAAAAACTTTTTATGATTTTCCTGAAAGGTCAAGAAAAAATAAGGACAAACAAGATATGCCCGACTTATTAACATATGTTATAATGTTGGTTGTTGGTTGTTGCTACGCCGTCATATGCGTTGCGTCATCATATGTGTCTGACCCATTTTCTTGACCTGTTTCGTCCATATAAATTATTTATTTTCTACCTAAAATTTTAAGGGTACTATTATTAATACCCTTAATGATTACTTTTTCACTTAAACCATCTCCAACCCACTTTCATTTTTCCCCCAAAAATGAAATAAAAATAGGGTAAATAGTGTTTCATCTTCAACCATACACCATTTTTTACCTTATTTTTACCCCCAAAAAGTATATTTCTTGTATATTTCATTCTTCCAACTTATATAAATTATCATACACACCTTCTACTAATTTGATTTTAACAAATATACAATCTATATTTTTTTCATTACAATAATATTAAATAAATAAGATTATATTTATAATACTTAATTATAAACTTTTGTAAAATACGTTATCGTGTTTTAAAATTTCTATATATATTTAAATTTTTATATGAATTTGATAAACGAAGAACAAAATTTATATTTATAATTAATTAATATAATTTAATATATAACACAATATTCTAAGTATTAAATATTACATTAAAATTATTATTATTAGATAAAAATAAACTAGAAATGTATAAATATATAAAAAAATGGATTAAAACCGACAACTCAAAATTCATCCCCATTTTGGGGGAAATTAATAATAGTATAACACCATATTTGGTGTTATACTATTCATTTCCCTCAAAATGGGGGAATAAATGGGGTACGGTTAGAGAGGAATGGGGGAATAAATTGAGGAAAATAATGGAAAATGGAAATGGGTTGGAGATGTTTTTACCATACACATAATAATTACAGTGTTTTGTAGTTTACAAAAGTCAATTCTAATAATTAACTAATCATTGATTTGTAGTTTATAAAAGTCAATTATTAATACTTAATAGTTAATTTAATTTTTTTATTTTTCAAATAGATTAATATTATATATATATATATATATATATATATATATATATATATATATATATATATATTAGTCGTTTACCCGCGCTAAGCGACGGGTGCGAATAATTTTTTAAAAAATTAGTTTATACAAGCGATTTGTTTTTTATATCGATTTTCAACCGGTTTCCATTTTTTAAAATCATTTTTTAGACCGGTTTCGGTTATAATAAGTTCGGGTTTTTTTGAAGTGAAATTTAATTAGAAAACGGTGTTAAGACCGATTCGGTTATATTAGAAAAACCGAAATGCATATATTAAAACCTATTACTAAATGGCGGTTATGTTTTAACATATCCGTGCAAAACGGCGGCGGCAAATAGTTTATTTCAACGATAAGGTTTTTTTACAAAAATGTTATGTTTTAAGGAATGTACATGTCTAAGATGATAGAATCCAACTTTTGCATTATTTGTGAAATGATAGCCACATCAAGTAACCAATAAAAAGAAACGGTTCAAGGCGGCAGACACTATGAAATGTGTTATCCGTTCAAATAAAAATAATATAATACATAAAATCTAAAGGTGTGTGTATTGGTTTATTTCGGCAAATAATTTTTTTTTTAAAAACATGGTGGATTATGGAAAACACATAATGTATCGGCATATAGTTTCCTTTAGGTTAAAGGGCATATAGTTTTGTCGGAGCTTTTCACATGTACACCACTATTTTATAAAGGGTTAACCTAGTAAAATGAAAAATATTTTTACCGTTTCATTAATTATAACTAGAAAGGTTATCCCCGCTACGCGGGGATCAGAAACTTTCAATGTTGTTTCTGAATCGATAAATATGACAGACGTAGAAAGTGCAAGGATGAAAAAACTGGGCTTTGCCCCAGACCATTTTTTTCATGTTTTTATGAAAAAATGTAAAAGTTTTGACTGCAAGGACCAGAAGTGTCAAAATGGATAAAAAAATTAAAGGGGTATGAATTAGCAAGTTTTTAGAAAAGGGATCAAAGTTGTCAAACTGTTAAAGTTTTGTGGCCAAACTTTAAATATTAAAAGGTTCCTAAAAAGTGTAAAAATATTGATTGTAATGACCAAAAGTGTCAAAATGGCTAAAGAATGATGAGCAAAGTTGCCAAAAAACATACAAATTTATTATTCCTAACTTTGAAGCCCAACAATAGTACAAGGACCAATTTTGCCAAAAAAATGTTACCCCCGCTACGCGGGGGCCAGAAGCTTTCAATGTTGTTTCCGAATCGATAAATATGACAGACGTAGAAAGTGCAAGGATGAGAAGCCCGGCTTTGCTCCGGACCGTTTTTTTTCATGTTTTTATGAAAAAATGTAAAAGTTTTGACTGCAAGGATCAGAAGTGTCAAAATGGCTAAAAAATTAAAGGGGTAAGAATTAGCAAGTTTTTAGAAAAGGGATCAAAGTTGTCAAACCGTTAAAGTTTTGTGGCCAAACTTTAAATATTAAAAGGTTCCTAAAAAGTGTAAAAATATTGATTGCAATGACCAAAAGTGTCAAAATGCTAAAGAATGAGGAGCAAAGTTGTCAAAAAACATTCAAATTTATTATTCCTAACTTTGAAGCCCAACAATAATACAGTGACCAATTCTGCAAAAAAAAACGTCAAGTTCACTATTCCTAAGCCTTCATTTCTTTAATATATATATAATAATAATAAAATACATAATACTTCCAAATAATTGTAATAAAACTCTAACAAAATGATTTACTTTGAACAATAATGACATTGGCAAACAATTTATTACGAATGAAAACCAATTATAATAATACCCTAACCAAAATAACCTTTTTAATGTCACAAACTTTTGTGGCATCATAAGTGATTTATAAGACTGGTAGCCCACACCGGCGTTATTAAGAAAAGACAAAAAAAAATGTGTTATAACGTGTTATGGTGGTAGCGGGGAGTAACGTGCAAGCTAATAACGTCTGATAACGGGTAAGGGGGGCGGTGTTCACATGTTATAACACCCAATAACGCCCCTTGTGGCGTTGCTCATACCCACCTCTCTAAGAGAACTTTAACGAATAACATTTTTTTTCACAAAATATCTTAATAGAGAATCTGTTAACAAAAGTATTAATGTCACATGGAAATTATCATTATCTTATAATTAAAACATTTATGTTTGTAAAACAATGGGATTTGACAAAAAAAAATTCTAAACAACTAATTAGTTTCATATTATATTATTACTTGTTTTTACTTTTATTTTTGTAAAATAATTTTTATTAAATGCTACATTAAACTATATAATATATATTAATCTTTTTAGTCTTTCATTTATTAAATGTTTAACGCATGTACTTATATGTTTTCTTAAAAATAAATAACTATCTCATAACCTAAAATATTTTTGAAAAAGCATGTAATAAAAAATAGAAAATGATTTTCGATTTTCAAGCACACCGATTGACAATTAGTAACTTCAATCGAACAAATAAAAAACCATCCGTACATCATCATATCTAAACATATTCAAGAATTTTTTTTCACAAAACCTATCTATGCTCTACTAAATCTGAGGCATATTTCCAGATACATAGAATACTACTTGTTGGATACTCAACACATTAATCATATCTAGATCCCAAACTTTGTATTTTTTTTAGAATACTTTCTATCTAGTCGACCAACTTGCAGAAAAGCATCCCTATAAAACCAAATGCCAAAAGTGAAATAAACTTTATAAGAACATCAAATATTTTTTCTATTTACATTACATTAGCAGCGCACCTTAATTTATGCGTATATTATACAATCATACTTTCAAAAAACAACTTCAAGACTAAAAAAAGATTGGTCCATGGGCTACTTATATTTGACTTGTTTCTAAGTTTTTGTGGTACTACAAATAAACAAAGAAAAACAGATTATGAAATTTAAAAATAAATTAAAATAAGCAAAAAATCCACAAATAAACAAAATATATACTTGTATCTTGTACTTTGGTTAGCCTAAATTTTTAGCTTTAAGTTTGTTAAATATAGCTCTCGACCACAAATTTTTGTTGTATGTGTTCTATATGTATACATACATATGAGATTTCTAGGCTGATAAAGAAATGCATGGACCGATACATTTCAAGCACCTATAAAGTGTTAATATCAGGATAAATAGTAACTCTGCATACCACATATCATTAACAACATCTCCCATATGCTATCTCCTTTATTTTCTTAATCAATTGCCCCTTCAAGCTGCCATAAACAAATAGTTCACTTAGTATTCTCTTGTAAACAGTATAAGCCTAAATTATAATGCTAAAATACTCAAAATAGTCAAAGTGCATTGTTAAATTTATTTGCATTGAACCCATAAGTATGCATACGACTTAGAACCAAACAGAGCTTTTAAAAGGAATACACTTTCAAATGCAACAATTTAGAGCCTGTAAGAAATATCATTTGCTATGATCCTGGGTACAATAACAATGTCAATCGGTCAACTGTTATGTAAAATATTGAAAAAATATCTTCAAAATGTGAATTTAATCTATAAAAGGTCGGAAAAAATAATGAAAATCACTTGTACTTCATCTCCAACATCACATAAAAGATTAAGCTTATAACCAACCAACTAACCATGGTAAAAAAAACCCAAACAATCAAATGTTTATGTAACGGGAAGCATAAATCCAAAATTATCTCATAAAGAAGAAGAGTTTTGAACCAGGATAATAAAAAATTAAGAATATCTGGAAATAGAAAAGGAATTAAAACCTTGATGAAGAACTCAGGTGAGAAGTGTAACATCCCAAAAATACAACCCAAAAAATTTTGTTTGAAAACTTTACTAAACCATAATATCAAATATTAAGAGGTAAAAATCATGAATCGTGTATCTCAAAATGTCATAATAAATTTATCAAATCGAAACTAGTGTCAAGATCATATCAAATATCAGAGTCTAACTCCCAGGCTAAACTGTGGTGTGTGTCATGCCATCATCCCGAGCCCTTCCATTTGTTAGCTGAAGTACCTGAAACCAAAACTGAAACTGTAAGCACGAAGCTTAGTGAGCTCCCCCAAACTACCACATACCATACAATAACATATAAAGCACATACTGGGCCTTGCCCACTGCATCGGACCGAAGTCCGGAACTAACTAGGGCCTTGCCCACTGCATCGGACCGAAGTCCGGAACTAACTAGGGTCTTGCCCACTGCATCAGACCGAAGTCCGGAACTGCATCGGACCGAAGTCCGGAACTAACTAGGGCCTTGCCCTCTGCATCGGACCAAAGTCCGGAACTGACTGAACATAACATAACATAATCACAACATATAATATGAACACATATACTGCATACTGCATTGGACCATAGTCCGGAACACATAAAACATACCATGCATGTATCACAAAGACACTAAGTATACTGAACGACTGCATCGGACTGTAGTCCGGAACTACTGCTAACTAAACGGGCTGGCATTGTGGCCGTAGACCCGTGCCTACTGGAAGGAAAACTCACCTCGTAAGGCTGGCTGCTGAAATGCTGCTCGGGAACTGTCTGACTGCTGCTCCGGTAACTCCCCGACTACAATTCCCAAAAGACACTTAATCAGACGCTGATAACTAATCTTAGGGTAAAATGACTATTTTACCCCCTGGTCAAAGTCAACAATCCGTTGACCTGACTCGCCGAGTTGGGCCGCCAACTCGTCGAGTCCCTATCTTTCCTTCTACTCCCCTTCCCGACTCTACTCGTCGAGTTTAACCAAAACTCGAAGAGTTCTCCTTCTTTAGTGATATCCTGCCAACCTTCATCCGACTCGCCGAGTTGTATGAACAACTCGTCGAGTTCACCTTCAACATAAGAACACGTCCAGTCTGTGACTCGCCGAGTTGTATGAACAACTCGTCGAGTCTGTTCTTACGGGTAAGGAGATTGCCTTGGACTCGCTGAGTCAGGGCGTAGACTCGCCGAGTTCCTCTACACTTAGATCCATGTCTTAACTCACTGAGTCTTTACTCCACTCACTAAACAGACTCGCTACTACTGAACAGGGAATCTAAGACTCGCAACCTGACTCGCCGAGTCATAAGAACGACTCGTCGAGTCCTTTGCATGCAATTTCTATTCAGTCGATTCTAATCAGTTTTAGTGCATCCAATTCATAGATCTGGGTTTCTGGGACTATCTGAGCACGTAAAGTTGCTAACTTTACGTGTATCTATGATGCAATGAAGCAATAACACTCAAACTTGGCTATTATGGGGGTTACTTGTCTAGAACAAAGCCATGGCTGCCAAAAGGTGGCCTTCTTGAGCTCCTGGAACTCAAGAGAGGCTAGATCCAAGATATGGCTTGATTACAAAGCTTCATCACTAGGGATTTGGGGTTTTTGAGCTCAAAACCATCAATTTGGGGACAAACTAGATCTAGCAATACAATAACCAAGATGAAAGCTTTATTACCAGAAAGGATGGCCAAAGAGGAGTATAATCTGGATCTACTTCTTCTTCCTTGAGTTCTTCTACCTTCTCCTTCTTCTTATTGCTCAACAATGCACCAAGATTCCTTCACAAGGGCAAAGATCACTCACACACACTTCAAGGAGGCTAGGGTTTCGGGAATAAGTCTCTGAGAGGTGAAGGAGGCTGGTTTGGGGCTATAATGGTGTTTAAATAGGGTACACTCCCTGAAAATTAGGGCTTCGTCCAGACTGGCGGACTCGCCGAGTCCGGAATATGGACTCGTCGAGTCGCCACGCCAACTCCACGTGCTGACCCGCTGCTACTCGACGAGTTAGGGCCACTGACTCGTCGAGTAGCTTCTAAAATAAGAAGAAAAATAATGTTTTAAATACATACCATGAATGGGGCGTTACAAGAAGTTTGGTTGTTTAGGTTACATGCTAAGAAAGAGAGCTCATAAAAGATAGATGGTTAAAATGAGAACATGAAAATTAAAAACATCGAGACTAAGTGCGGATTTACGAAACTGAACCTGTTTTCTCTTTTTTCGAACAACACCACTATACCAAAACAATTCCTCTTTTTACTAAAAAGTTTCTCTGTTTAAAATAAAAAAACTCTAAAAGTGTTTCTCAATTTAAAAGAAAAATCATGGGCAGATCTAATAATGGAAATATGAACATCAAAAGTAATTAGCAATGTTTCATGACAAAAACTGTATCAATCACTTGTAAGTTCGCTGATCAATTTTTGTTGAATAAATTGAAATCATGAAACAAGTTTTAGGCATCTTGATGAAAAAAATTTAACCTCATCCCAAGATGAGTTGTCCATTCGAAGATCTAGGCCGAATGTAACCTTCAATATCAGTAGGACAGCCAGTCAAAAATTTGAAATTTACCCAAAGTAAGTGAAAAAACTATCTTCTAAGATCTAAAAAGACCAAATACAATAATAAAAATATTATGTATTCTGTGTGATCATCCAGAGAGATCGAAAGCAAAACTTGTCCCTGTTTTTGGTCATCCAAATTTGTTAGGATAAATCTCGCTCAGGCAGATAGGTACAAACACAAAAACACCAAAATGACTATACAGATCAAAGATTTGAAAAAACTAAATCAGAAAGAGAGAGGGCAAGTGATGTGTTTTTGTGCGTAGATTTGGAACAAAACCTGCACATCAAACCAAACAATATCAGTATCAGATGTGATCTTGCACAAAACTCCATTTCGAGTTTGAAATAAAAGAGAAGCCAGGTAAAAAAAACTTTACCTGGAATCAAAGAGAATCTAGGATAAATCCATTTGGTTTGCCCAGTCAATGAGTTCCCCACGACAACTACCACCTGCAAGAGATCGTAGATGGATACACCAGCGAGACCTCGACCTGCAAGAGAGGAAGGCGACACATTAAGAAGAAAAAAATCAAAATTTAGAAGAAACACCATTTATGGAAGAGGTTCCGAGAGTGAGAGCCAAAGTTAGTGATATAAATCTAAAAAGACTAAGAACTCACTTGTTAGAAATCGAGAAAGCTAATCCATTATTGAGCCAATTTTTGTAGCCACCGTTGATCAAAATTGCCTTGATTTCACTCCTATCGTTTAACGGATAATTTCTATTTGAATGGGAAGAAAATGGTGAATGGATCTCTATGAATTACATCAGCAAGAGTTAGATATGTAAATATAGTGCTCTAACCCATCAGAGGTATGGAAAACCGACCAACAAAAAGCTTGGGTTAGGCAGATACAATCTTAACTGCTGATTTCATCCTAAATACAATTCTCTTAACAAATCAATACCTGTTCGATTGAAACTTCAATGAAACAAACAACAAATCAAATCACAGTTCGTCTAGAAGACCATAACGAACTTTGGGAATCAAGAATTTGGCGTAGTATAGAAGGAGGACTGGAAAGAATGTGAGAAAAACCCTAAATGCATTTTAGCCTGAAGGAGGTTATGGTGAGGAGGATTGAGATATTGGGGAAAGAAGATGAGGAGATGAGTGTTTGTAACTATAAATAATGTTACGGTTAGGTTTTCAGAGAGAATGACGAGAGACTGGTCAGGGAAGATGGAAAAAGGTGGTGGTAAGGGTTTAGAGGGAGATGAAGCGGGGCGTAATTTAGAAGGGGGTTGTGTGCGGTGGTGCAATTGGTGGTAAACGGCGGCAACGGTGGGGGTTTTTGGGAGAGGGAAAGGGAGTGAAATGGAAATCAAGAAATGAATCAGCGTGAGTGGTGGTGGTTATTAAGTTCGTTATGGTTAGATTTTGTGGTTGAACACAGTGAAGATGATGACGACGCTTGTGGTTGAAGGAAGCGATGATGGTGGTGAAGCCTGGTGGTGCTGTCGTTGGCTCAAACTTTGAATAAACGGTGAGAGAGGATGAGAGAAGGCGAGAGAGATGTTATATAACATGTAAGTGGATTTACGCTGCCTAAGTTGGTTGAAGAAGATGAATACTCGGTCAATTTTGACTCGATCAAATTGCTAAAAATAGGGAATATGGAGTCACGTTTGACCAAATTACTTTCCTTAATTTCCTGTAATATTGTTAATGTATAAAAGGTTAGTACATGATGCCTTAAGGGTTATACCTCTTAAAATACAACATTTGAGGCTAATTTCTTATTAAGGTATATATATATATATATATATATATATATATATATATATATATATATTATTTTAAAATAAGTTAAGTAACATAATTATTACTATTTTTATTTTAATTATTTTAATTATTTTACATAATATTATTTGCATTGGGTTTTATTAATTTTGTTTTTGACGTTTTGTTTGAATACAATGTTGTATTTTGACGTTTTATTTATCTTTATGCTTTTAATTTTATTTTGACGTTTTTTTCGAATATATTATTTAATGATTTTTTTTGACATTTTGTTCATTTCGAGTTATACATGTGCATAAAGAAGAATAAATTTCAAAAAAATCAAGATATTTATCCAATTAAAAACCAGTTTTTTTTTTAAAACGCATTTAGCTGAATTTTTTTTAAATATTTTAATAACTATTTATTTGGTTAAAATAAGTTCAAATATAAAAGAAATTTGTTTATAAAAAGAATATTTAAAAATATAATATTGGAATAAATATAGACTATTAAAATATATAAAAAACATTCAAAAAAATATTTGAACAAAATCTTAAAAACACAAAAAGTATTTATATTTGAACAAAACGTCAAAAATAATATAAACGATAAAAATATACTAAAAAATTTATTCA
This sequence comes from Lactuca virosa, assembly GCF_052849685.1. Classification (NCBI taxonomy): domain Eukaryota; kingdom Viridiplantae; phylum Streptophyta; class Magnoliopsida; order Asterales; family Asteraceae; genus Lactuca; species Lactuca virosa. The sequence continues at coordinate 52,867,054 of NC_136431.1, forward strand.
GACAAAACAGTAAATAATGTATTCGAACAAAACGTCAAAATAATTAAAAAAAAAATAAATCACACAAAGAAAGATAAATAAATAAATTATAAAAAAGAACCTAACATATACTAAAATAAAATACTATAATTATAAAAAAAATGATAGGAATGATATCATATTTGATAATTATAATTAAAAAAATAAAATTACTATGTAATAATTATAGTTATTTATAGAAAAAATAATTATAATAATTAAAGGTGTAGTAAGAATTGAAAAAGGGTATAAATAAATGGTGATGTTATCCCTACCCTACTTTCAATAATCCTATGCCCTTAATTATTATTTTTTTGGTAGTATTTTAAAGTCAAAACTTTATGTCACATCAACTACATCACAGATAATCATTATGTTTTTTTATTATTTTTTGGGTGTTATTTAAAAAAGTGTTTTAAAAAAATAAGTTTTTTAATTATTTTTTTCTATTTTTCTAATGTATATTTTTTGATTTTTTTTTTAACTTTTGACTATATTTTTTATGGGGTATGCTTTTATGTATGTAAGTGAGAAAATTATTTATATACAATATACGAATAAATTTTTTGAAAAATATTTTTATATGTATAAGATCCAAATGGAAGTATAAATTTTTTTTTCTCTTTACGTCAACCATTAAAAAAAGTGTTTTTTGTTTATTATGCACTTAAATAAAAATGCAAAAAATGGCTAGTATACTTGAACGAAAAACACAAAAAAAAATATGATACGTATATGCTTTATATGCGTAACGCTCGATCCAAGTATTATTCATTTTTGGTCCCTTATATATTAGGTTATTGCTTTTTGGCCTTGTTTTGCAAGTTTGGGGGGAGGAGGGACCATTTCTGCCAAGTTTGGACTTTTGGAGGCGGAGCTCGAACGCGGGGGTTCCCTTGGAGAACGCAGGGCGTTTACGCGTGGAGCTCAAACCCTAATTTTGAAGGTTTGAGACTTATTTAAACACCTTAAGTCCCAGGTGCTGGCCTTATTTCCAACCTTCATAGCTCCCAACTCCTAATCTCGAAACCCCAGAGCCTCCAAGAGTGTTGTGAGCTCATTGTGTGTGTTTTGGTGTGTGTTTGAAGCCCATTCAAGGAAGAGAAGCTTGGTTCAAGGTGGTGGTTCAAGTAAGAGCTTATAGATCTTGGTTCTCTGCTCCATTTCCAGTTCATTTGAGGTATAAACCTCTAACCTTGCTCATTAGAAGCTTAGATCTAAGTTTTAATGGATTTTAGTCCCTTGTTGGTCCTATAGTTGAGGTCTAGTAGTTTGTGATCACTCCAGAAGCTTTGAGTTGCTCCTCTTGGTGTTTTTGAGGTTCTAGATTCATAAAGTTTGCATCTTTAAAGTTGTACAAGCCCCATGCATGAGATTAAGCCCTTTTTATGGAAGTTGAATGTTATATCTTGAATTTTGGACCTTTTGGGGCATGCAAAGTCACCAAGTCAGTGACTTTATGGTTCTAGATGTTCTTTAGGAATTGGATCTATGTTTTGGTCGTGTGGCTTTAAGCATTAAGTGCTTTTATATTCATTTTTGGAAGTCAGTGTGCGAACTCCCAACGTTGGGTCGAGGAACGCCCAACGTTCCGGCTAAGGTTCGCGATCTGTTGGCTGGTGACGAGCGCGCCCAACGTTCCACAAGGGAACGCCCAACGTTCGGTCCATCAGTGGGCTTTTTCCTTGGGTCATCTTTTGGACTCTTGAGCTTTGGGCTTGGTTTGGGTGTTGTTTGTTGGGCTTAGTTTGGACTTAAGGATTCCCTTAGAGTGTTGGACTTCTTGTTTGAGCTTGTCTTGTTGGGCCTAGGATTATATATTGGGCCTTAGTGGGCCCAATGGAGTTGGGAATTAGTGGGCCCAATGGGCTTGGACCATTGGTGAGCCTGGTTAGTTGGGCCATTGTGAGCCTAATGTTTGAATCTAGCCTCAATTATTTTCTGAGTTTAGCTTTGGGTCTTAGCTCAGTGTTTGGAGCCGATTCGCGGCAGCCGCAACATTCTTAGGATTTGGCTATCTTTGAGGTGAGTCTTCTCACTATATCTATGAGTCGAAGGCACAAATGTCGGCTCATTACGTGTTATGTGATATGTTAGTTGTTTCTGTGATACTTGCATGAAAGACCTTGAGGGGATCCCGTGACAATTGGATATCAGACCATGGGGGGAGCCTATGACATTCCAGGTAAAGACCATGGGGGAACCCATGGCATACCAGATAAAGACCATGGTTTTCGGGTCGTTACAATATGTAATGTTTGTCGCACAAAAAAAAGATTTTTTTTTCTATTCAAAGTTATAAATAGAAAAATATAAATACTTAATAATTACAATATGTGCAAAGTTATAATCAAAAGATTATAAAAAAGAAAAATATAAATAACCTAATTTATATTAAAATAAAAAAAAACATAATGATTATATCCAAAATTTGTCGATATTTGCTATGAAACAAAACTTATTTGAATAAATTGATATGTTTTAAAACTTTATGATCCAAATTTGACGATTCAAAAATATTTAAAGATATTATAAAAAATATGATATAAATCTAATTTATAGATTAAGAAATTAGTATTAAGAACTTTTATGGGTTATAAAATATTTAAGATAAGTAAAAGTATTTTAAGAAAGTTATTAAAATATCAACTAGTAAGGTCTACCTATATGATTAATGTGTGCAACACATTCAAAAATATTAAATACAAGCATGTAGAATATTAATTATGCTATAAATATTTTATAAAAAATATGATATAAATCTGAATTATAGATTAAGAAATTAGTATTAAGAACTTTTATGGGTTATAAAATATTTAAGATAAGTAAAAGTATTTTACGAAAGTTATTAAAATATCAACTAGTAAGGTCTACCTAAAATGATTAATGTGTGCGACAAATTAAAAAAAATATTAAATACAAGCATGTAGAATATTAATTATGCTAACGTTAGAAAAAAAACATTAATGTAATTTCAAATCATAGCCACAGTAATTCAGGAGTGCACATTGGGCCAACGTAATTGGGGGTGGGGGGTCACACATATTTCCAATTTACTAATACGTGCCAAACATAAAAAACGAAAACGATGCATTAATGGCCATATCATGTGACGCAATTAGGGGTGTAAGTGAGTCGAGCTATTCGGGATCAACTCGATATAAGATTAAACGAGCTCGAGCCTAAACATGAGGCTCGTTTATCAAACAAAAAGCGAGTCGAGCTTCAATCAGTGAGCTCGCGAGCCTAAACGAGTCTATATATAATATATTATTATTATTATTATATTAAAATAAAAATATATGTGAGGCCTCCGGTATTAACCCTTTCATAAAGTGTTGAGAATTTTGTGGTATTTTGCTATGCTTCAATCACGAGTTTGAGGGCAGTGCTCATGCAGCGAGGTAGGATCAGCACGTATGCTTTCATGCAGTTGAAGCCTCATGAGGTTAGGTATCTGAAACACAATTTGGAGTTGGGGGTAGTGGTGTTTTTCCTCAATATTTGGTGACACTATCTTTGTGGGGTCCATTGTACCATCTACATTGATCACAATAGCCTGAGATATCTTATAGATCAGCCGAATATGAACATGAGGCAGCGTAAGTAGCTCGACGTAGTCAAAGATTATGATTGTGAGATTCCTTATCATCCAGGGAAGGCCAATGTGGTCACCGATGCCCTGAGCCGTAAGGTGGATAGTACTCCCGTCCGAGGACTTTGTTTGAGGATGACCATTTTTCACCACTTTTGGACTTGATCGGGGAAGCTTAGGTTGAGGGAATCATAATGGAGAATTGGAAGAGGGAGAAGATCAGGGGCCATATTGACAGATTTGTCACTGACAGTCGAGGTCTTATGACCGAGTGTAGGCGAGTTTGGGTCTCAGTTTCTGGTGGGGTCCGGCAGACATTGTTAGAAGAGGCGTACAAGTCCAAGTTCTCGATTCACCCTGGAGCCACGAAGATGTATCGAGACTTGAGACTAAGCTATTGGTGGCCATGAATGAAGTGAGATATAGCTTGGTATGTTGAGAGACGCTTGACCTGTCGGATGGTCAAAGCGGAGCACCAGAGACGATACGATAAGTTGCAGCCCTTGAAGGTTCCCTTGTGGAAATGAGAGCAGATTACCATGGATTTCATCACCAAATTTCCAAAGACGATCAAGAGATTTGATTCTATATGGATTATTGTTGATCGCCTGACCAACAGTGCCCATTCTCTTGCTATTTGGGAGAGTTCTTTGTGACATCCCCAAATTTTACGGCCAGAAAATACCGATTTCGTTTATGCTTTTTAAAATAAAATCAGAGTAATCTTTCAAAAGGTGTTGCGGAATTTGTACCCAAAACAAAATATAATAAATATTTATCAAAGCATTTCTTAAAGAAATGTATTTTCGTTTTATTACAAAACTCGGGATGTCCGCATCGATACAGACCAAAAGCATAAACATAACATACATTCATTTACACTAGTGATTTACATCTCCTTTAATCTCTCTATGCAAAGCAGCTTCGTATCGACACCTGTGATACAAATAAACTGAGTGGGTCAGGCTTGGGAGCCTGGTGAGCATATAGAGTTTTCAACCCACAATAATATAATTATTATTAATTTCAATCATCAAACAATCAACCCAATTACCCATCCCTATTATCTTCTTTATTTCTTAAGGTTTTACCCTAAGAATCAACTATCCTTCATTCATTCATTCCTAAGGATTAACCTAAGGAATTGGCACAAAATCCATTGCTACATAAGGCGCATCTGCCAACTTTATCCTTTAAGCGCCTCTGCCAGGATTACGACATTCACTATTAGACGTCACTGCCTGGATTACGACATACACTATTAGGCGCATCTGCCAACATTATCATTTAAGCGCATCTGCCAGGATTATGACATTCACTATTTGGTGCATCTGCCAATTTTATTCTTAGGCGTATCTGCTAGTATTTTGAGATTCTCTATTGGTGCATCTGCCAATATTATTCTTAATTATCTTTCATACCTCATCATTTATCTACCCATGTTTTACCCAACATCTTCGTAGATATAAAATGCATATACAGTTTAACTTATTTAAAACCTGTACCAAACATTGCATTCAACACCCATCTAAAATAAACAAACAACTTATTTAACACATATCACGTATTTTATAGCCAAAACTTCATATTAAACACCCTTCTCAAATAAACAAACAATTTATTAACACATAGTACGTATTTCATAGCAAATGCTTCATATTTATGTGTTAGAAGAAAGTAACTATACACCCACATAATTTATATAAAATACTTCATATCTATGTGTAAGATGGAAGTGACTATGCACTCACATAATTTATATAAAATACTTCATATCTATGTGTAAGATGAAAGTGACTATACACTCACCTGATAAGACGATGATCGGACAACACCTCGTCTATTAAAATAATAATCTTCGATGAAACCGGGATGTTTTCTCCAAAACCGGGCTTTACGCGGGCAGAGTTTCGGCTCAGAAACTTTACTTCTCGGGATCCTCGGGGCTTCGGGACTTGCTTCGGGTCTCGGGAATGATACTGGGGCTTCGGGGTATAAGTTGCACGCAAAATGAGGCAATAATGAGAGAGAGAAGAATTGAGCAACAAAACTCGACAACCCTTGAGTTCTATTTATAGGGGCTGAAACCCCGATTTACGTTGGGCGTAAATCCTTATTACGCTGGGCGTAATGCCTCTACAAGCAGTACGCTGGGCGTACGAAGATCTACGCGGGGCGTAGTTCGGATAAGCTTTGGTATGCGTGCCTCGAACTTCAAAAATTCATAACTTTCGCATACGAGCTCCGTTTTCGACGTTCTTTATATCCACGCGTAGGTGAGATTATGATCTACAACTTTCGTTTAGACTCCGTCGGCTAATTTTGACTTTATTTTTAATATATTATTTTTAGTAGGCCGGGACAAGAAAACTTCGTTATAAAATCATAACTTCTTCATCCGACGTCCGTTTTCGTCTGTCTTTTTACCGTTGGGCTACTAACGACGAGATCTTCGATTCTCGTTTAGATTGTTTCGGCCAAATATTACTCGATCTCAATTTCGAGATTTGGGTTGTATACCGCTAAGTCGAAACTTAGAAAAATCATAACTTCTTCATACGAAGTCAGATTTAGACGTTCTTTTTATGCATGCTCTCGGTTTAACGTATTCTACAACTTTCGTTTAGACCACTAAGGCTAAATATCGCTCTATCGTAAATTCACTATTTACGTCGCGATGTGTCGTGCCGTTTCTGTCGCGAAACTTCGACAGGTCATAACTTCTTCGTTATAACTCGGATTTCGGCGTTCTTTATATGTACGGAATGCTTGTAACATATACTACAACTTGGTTAAGATTACTCCTTCTAAATAATATTCCATCAAAAAGTCATTTTTGACGCTTAACGTCTCTAAATTGACTAGCTCGGATCTACGGGCGTTACATTCTTCGACCGAGAAATTGGCCGACATGTATGTACACGAGATTGTTGATCGCCACGGTGTACCGGTTTTCATCGTATCCGATCGTGATGTACGATTCACTTCTCGGTTATAAGAAATTTCATGTGGAGTTGGTGCTCCAGATGGCGAAACTTATTCAACAGATTAGTCAGAGGTTATACACAACATAGAGCCGACAAAAGAGTTACGCTGATAGGCGACAGTCTAAGTTGGAGTTTCTGGTTAAGGATATGGTTCTGCTGAAGGTATTGCCTTGGAAGGATGTTATACGCTTCGAGAAGCGAGGGAAGTTGGGCCCCCGGTTTATCGGACCTTTTCGAGTGGTGGCCAGGATAGGCAAGGTAACCTAAGCAACTATACTATTTTAGGATGCAAAAGTATATTTGAGAGAAAAGAAAGCTCAATGTTACAAAAGTTACAAATGACTTAAGCACCTACACTATTTATATTGTACTCAACAGATAAAAAATATATCAGGACTTCGACTCTCAAAACGATACAACGCCTGATACAATACATATAAAATCGAAGTTGTGAAAACATTTAATATGGGTACACTAACAAGACTTCGACTGTACCTAAGACTTCGATACATCATAACATATTCGACTCTACATTAACCAACTAATTATCATTAAGACATTTAAACTCATGATTAAAAAACACAAGAATGATATAAATGTTCAAATAGAATATGCATTCATAGAATACCATCAAAACCACACAAAATTACTCTTAATCAATTAATTTTTGTATTCGTTCACCCAAAATTGGAAATAAAAAGTAAGTAATCATAATAATAATAAAAAAATATTGAAAAACATATCAATATCGATTGCAAAATGAAGATAACAAAAGTTTTTTGAAATCGTCACTTATTGCTTCAAAAACTCCATTTACAATCAAGGTATTAATATGAAATTTAACCTATAATCTAAAAGATAAATAACTAAAATTTAAGATAACATTATAATATTAATTGTTACAAAAATAAAAAGGGTGAAAAGAAATGAGGCACCAAGAAGGTGTTGGCATCCTTCTAACCTACTGCATGTAAGTGATTTTGTATGTTTGATGTAATGTAATGCCCTTTTTTTCACTACCTTGTGTTTTTTTCCCAACCAACACAACCCAAAATGGGTTGCCATATTACAACTAGGCTGATGAAAAATATGGAAGTTTGGCTCTTTATATTGGGTTGCCATAGTTGAAACTAGCCAATATGTCATGCTGTTCGCGAGGCCAAAAAACAGACCAAACGTCGTTCGAATCTACTCATTTGCGGTTAGATCGAAGATCAACGAGTTAGGAATGTAAATATATGTGGAGCCAAATATTGTCTCTCCAAAAGAGCCATCGTGGAAAGAGGGGAGACTCCAACGTATATAGTCACCTATAAATATGTGTTGCACCGATGTGGGATACACTAATAGGGAAGACACATGTAAAGTTTAAACTCAATCGGAAAACATTTGCCCTTTGTCTGATTGCTTGAAAAAGATCGTGTCGTGTTGTCAAAATCTGAAAATTTCTTTATATTGCTTGGTTTTTCTTCTCGCTCACGGATTTTGTTACGAGACTTCAATCGTGGTTGCAAGGCCTTCGATGTGCCTTTAACGATGCTCCAAAATACCATCCCTCTCATATAAATCTACACATAGTTAGCTTAAACGAGTAAAGTATCCAAAACAATAAATATAACAATTTAATGAAAAAAGAAATATAAAAAAAATGCTAAAACTAAAATCAAATGCATGCTAAAATAAATATTGAAAATCAAGTTATCAATGGCGATTGGTTTAGGTAGCTTGGGGACATACTACATGTCCATTTATAAAGTGTCAACTATGGTGTTGGATTTATTGGAATCCGTTCAAGCACGATTCTTTTGGAGAGATACTCTTGGAGAGTGAAAGTTATCTTGAATTAGTTGGCAAAAGTCTTTGGCTAGTAAAAATAAGGGTGGTCTTAGATATGCAATCTCCATCCCTTAACCACTGTTTGTTGTTTAAATGTAGGCGTAGTTTATTTCATTGTGGCGACTCACTTTGGGTTAGTGTCATAAAGGTAATACATGGTGAGTTTGAGGCGATTGTGAATGTTCTAAGAAGTCCTTGGGATACCATAGTTCGTGATATGCAAAAAATATTCAAGATAAAGGTTTGGATCTTACTGAATTTTGTATTTTGTATGATTGGGGTGGGAAATGAGAGAAATACTAGAATCTAGTTTTTTGATATTTAGAGTGGGAACCATCTGTTTTACCAACAATTTCATAAGGTTTTTGTTCTTGATTGTCACATGGAAAGATTTATTGAGAAGATCGCCAAGAGGTGGGGCCGAAGAAGAGTAATGGTAGGGTTGGTTGTAGTTTTATAGATGTTTGATTTTTCTAAAAATCATGACAAATTGGACTGGTTATTGTAGTCTTCAGGTGTGTTTTCGGTTGCTTTGACACAATACTTCTTGGATTCTAGACGTTGCCTTCAAATGAGGCTTTAACTAGATAAAACAATTTGCTCCCTATCAAATTGAATATAATGATGTAGCAGATGGTTATTGGTTGCATGCCTACTTGTGTGAATCTCGATGATAAGGGTATTGACTTGGAATATATTCTTTATCCCCTTCGTGTTTAGGGTGAGGGGTATCCTTACGCGTGAGAAAGGAGTGAAAGCATGCCATGTCATTATTTTAACCATTCCACAACCAATCCACTAGGTTGTGGAAACAGTGTTCACTAGTGAGGTGGTGGTGAATAAGAGACAGAATGTAGAGAGAGATAGACACAAACAAATTTTCCACCAATCAAAGCCCACGTCTCCTTCCGTAGCCGGTACCACGCCACAAGATACCTACTCCCCATTGGGGCGGTGTTCACGTGTGGGTAGAGGTGCCACATAGGCACCACGCGTAGCCAAACCCAATCCATACCGCAAAGCCTTATGCTACAAAGACGGGCAAGCTACATTTTCCTAGGTGTTGTCTATTATGGATATTTTATGGATATTTGAAGACTTATTGCTTGGTAGTTGAACTCAAACCTCTTAAACTTGGGCACGGTTTTTGATAGGATTAAATGGGTTGACAACCTGAAGTTAAATGAGATGCAACGCAAATGATTTGACAATGTGGTTGTTACTAGGGATGAGCATTTGACTTGCTGAACCGGACCGGACCGGAAAAATTAGAACGGGAGCCAAACTAGATCTGAAACTGAGGTGTTCGGTCTGGTTCTCAGTTCTCCATTTCCCTTTAAAATCGGTTATCAGTTCTTCGGTTCTCGGCCCGGTTCTGGCAGGACCCGAAACCGAACACATCCCTAAAGAGCACACTTACTTATAAAACTGAACCGAACCGGGTTATTCATTCCGGTTTATGGTTCTCCTTTTCCCACTAAATCATATCCCGATTTTTTGGTTTTCGGCCCTAGTTTGGATCGATGCTCATCCCTAATTGTTGTTGTTGTTTGGATAGCTTGAAAATTTCAAAACAATCTTCTCATTGGAACATCTAAACCTAGACAAACAATTATTTTTTGGCATAGTTTCTCAATCTTTTTTTTTTCTGGATTTGTGATGGACTTGATTTTATTTTAAGATAAACTGTTCTGGTTGTTGCACAACTCGACCTTAGCTAACATGTCTTTGTAATTTGCTTTATTTGTTGCCACCTTCTTGCTAGTCACTTAATATAATCTCGTTGATAAAAAAGACCGCATCAATGTTAAATTTAAACCATTTGACGGTAATACTTCCTAACTATTTATTGAAATGTTTAAATGGAGATTCTAAAAAATAGATTTTGTAAATACTTTACAAAAATTATTTATTCAAATATTTTAAATGAACATTTTATAAAACAGATTTTCTTAATATTTTACAAAAAAAAAAAACTAAAAGGTAAAGTTTTTGTTCTTAAATCTAGAGTTCTTTTAAGAGATAAGCTCACCTCATGTTAAAAATAAGTTTTTTATTAGAAGTCTTGTTTAGCCACTCTTGTTACCCCCTTTACATTTTAATTTATCGGAGAATTTCGTATATACCTTTATTAAACGTCTAAATATCGTATTTGCCCGACCTAAACTATAAATATCATATTTGTCCTTCTTAATGTTTTAAAATATCAAATTTGCCCAAATAAGTTAACAATTTTTATTATTTAATAATCATTTTTTATAATTTTAAACCACTAAAACTAAAAAAAATAATTAAATGGTCCATAATACCTTTCTATTCTAAATCACAGGATCTTTTACACTATGTTTTATAACTATCGTGTTCTTCCTTAAGCCGCCCTCCTCACTATTGTTCACCTATCGCCATCTTCCTTCTTGCATCTCGTCATTTTCTTCTTGCAATCATTAATAAGCTTCAGGTAATATTCCCCTTTGTTATATCTCATTCTTTTTGGCAACATAATCAACACTTATGTGACAATCACAAGAATCTCGAATTGTTGATACTCATGTATTAATTTCACAATTCCCTTTCAATATATGCCCTTTGTTTAGGCCAAGACTCCAAATCACAAGCTTAATTTCATAGTATTGCCAATATTGGTAGCTAGAGTAAAGTAAATTGCTACAGGGAGCATGCATTCAAAACGTGCTTGATTCTATGGTTCAAGCTCTGTTGGTTGACAATAATTGGAATTTATATATGTTGAACAGGTTATAAATTCGAAATCATTAGACTTGACTGTGCATTTTGACTTTTCATTTTAGACTTATGAGTTTGTTACTATTGTTACATGCATTTTTTAGCAGTGGCGGAGGAACTAAAGCGAGGCAACCCAAGAGACAGTGAAGTGTTTACCTGATGCTTATTATCTTGTTAAAGATTAATCAAAAACATTACCAATAGTTTCAATATTTTCAGTTTAGATATACTGTCTTGCAACATGAGGTTTATGATCACATGCAAACATAAATAATAGTAATCATAATTACCTGATGGTTATTAGCTTAGTAAAAATTGATCAAAAGCATGAAATGTGATGGAGAGAGGTCAAATAGGAATATGGAGGAATTACAATTACCTGCTGTGAATAGTTGTTTGCAAGAAGAAAAGTGCAACAGGGGAAGGAGGACTGCATACGAGTGTTTAACTGGTAAGGGCATTATTGTCCATACAGTGTTTTTGACAATAATAATAATGTAAAATTATAGAAAAAGATTATTTAATGATAAAAACTATTAAAAAAATATATTTTGGCAAATTTGATATTTTAAAACATTAATAAGGGTAAATATGATATTTAGAGTTTAGGTCGGGCAAATACGATATTTAGTCGTTTAATAAGGGTATATACGAAATTCTCCTTTAATTTATAAAACTAGATCTTTCATAAAAACTAAACGATAGGACTTCTATTAAATTGGGATAAGACATCTTAAATGTAAGAACTTGATGGAAAAAACTCACCTTTGAAACAAATCAAAAGGCCTATTAAGTCGTCTGAATTATCAACAGAAACATCTTTGGGTTAAATAATGTGAGTTAGATCCATATTCTCCTCTGAGTTCAAGATATCAAGATTGCAAATATTGTACACACAATTTCAAATATACATTTCAATTTATTGTTTTTAGTGAATCAAACCTCCACGTGTTTAAATATTGTGATTGTTTGTTGGAAAAATATTGTTCTTGAACTATTGAACTATTGTGCAATTTGTTCAAGAAGTTTTTCCCTCCACAAACCCTAGCCTGCATCTTCATGAGCAAACCTGGAAAAAGAACAACAAAACAGTAAGATTATATTCACACAACAAAAAAAATAAAAAAATCATTGTTAACCCAATAAACTTATTTATAAACAAATCACCTCCCCAAATAAAAATTATTTCAATTTGTGAAGAAACATGCAACAAAAAAAAGCATGTGCTTTCAGTAATAAATATAAGTAAACTGCAAAATATGCAGATTTAAATTAAATTATTGGATAATAATAATAATCATTTTTATCAGTTTCAGAACTCCTATGATTCAAAACCCGTATTGGTTTTTACTAGTTTCACCATGTTCACCACCGGAAGCTGCTAAATCCCAGAAATCAGAAAAATCTCCACCACCAAACTCCGCCAACTCATCGGAATGAGGAATTCCAACATCATTCCAGTCATTGGAATGAGGAATTCCAGCAATCGTTTCAAAATCCAAGCTCCAAATATCTTCCTGTTTAACTACACAGTCATCAAGAACAACAGCGCTCTCTTTAGTCAAATCTTTGGGTTGACCGAGTTCATGTAAATCAATACTTTTTAAACCGGAATCGGAATCAGGATTCCAAACATTGTCATCAACTGGAATTGGATCAAATCCAAGATCCTGATCATGGGATTGATGCTTCACAAACTTACGAACCCTTCTTTGAGAAGAAATGCGATTCCTTAACAGTGTTGGAATCTTGAAAGCTTTAGCCAAAGATGAAATCATAAGCTTTTGTCTGTTTTCAGCAGCTTGAAGCTTTTCATTCACTGATTCCATATACTCATGAGTCCCACGTTGCTGTTGTTGTAGCTTCATTACCTCTTGCATCATTTCCATCTTCTCTTTCTGTAATCTTTCCACCTCGTTTTCAATGGAATTGGAATTCGAATTCCATTCTTCAATCTGTTGTGATTTGCGCCTCTTGATGTTCTTCAAGAGATGCCTTTTTCCTTTTAAGAAGCTTTCACACGCGAATTCCCACCTGTCTGTATCAATCTTGCGAAAACCCTGAACTCGATTAATCACCCACAAAAAATTTAGTAGTGAAGATGCAAAAGATTAAAGAAAAACATGAAAAAGATATAGATTATTAGCACAATTGAACAATAATTGTTACAAAAGAGTAAAAATTAGCATTTTTTAACGGTTTACCAGAGTCCAGACACTGAAAATCTATCTGCAACAATATAATCCTTCTTGCAGGAATATTCACAATATAAACAGTGCATCTCATTAATGTAGCGCAATGAAGATTGAAGAAAGAAAGAAGAGTTCTTGATATATATACATATGTTCAAACAAATGCAAAAAGGAGGAATAATATAACATGAATAATTTGACTTGATATAAGTATAAAAAAACCAGTAAAACTATAAGTGAGAATCGATATCAAGAAACAAAACACCTTCATTATTTATGTCAAGTATCAGATTACAATGAGAAATTTACAGGGGTGAAAAGACAAAAGATGATATACAAAAAACACTATGCTAGAGATGTATAGAACAAAAGAAAGACATGAAAATCTGAAGGAAAAAAAAGGGTGAAAGATATGAAGTAGAAAAAGTTCAGAATGTACATACGGACTAACATAGTGAACCCCATAATTAGGGGTTTAGTGTTTAAAGCAAATATATACCCACATATGTGTTAAGTTGTCTCACAAAGCTTGAAAGATTGTTGTGCTTGAAATTTCTTGGCAAGATTACCCTTGCGAACTCCACTGGGTCCCACACAATGAAGCTTGCGCCATTATCGCTCCATGAGATGATATGGTTTAATCTCGGGTCATCCACCAAATCATAGGTCTTTGACAAAAATGGCGGAATTGGTGTCCCGATTAAACAATCAAGGGGTTGGGGGAGATGATGAACATCCCCTTCGTCAATCTCTACGACAGCATTTTCTGTGGTCAATTGTCAACAAAAAGTGATTAGACAGCAATATATCAATCAGAACAAATCAAAATATGAGATAGAACTTTTCGAACTCTGTATATAAAAATACCAGAAAACAGAGTAGCTTATTGAGAACTTTTTCGAATTCAACGAAGAACAAGGTAGCGCCATAAGAAAAAGGACCAATCACTCAAAGAAATTACAGTTTCTAATACTAATTTATGCAAAGTAGAATCATCATCGGTTTAAGCATTAGCAAATAGTAGAGGTAAAACAATGCGTAATTGGTCAGATTGAAGCATTAGCTAGTAGTAGAGGTAAAACAATGCTTGTGAGAAATTGAAAATTGTGAGAAAAGCGAGTAGCTTCATGAAAATAAGGAACATTACTACTCACCAAAAGCCTTTGACAGAATTTTTTTTTTATCGATTTCCATTAAAAAGCAATCAGATATAAACTTTTAACCAGAGCATGAGAGAATTAATGAAATATAAGACGAACCAAATCGTAACGGATGAGACCCATGTGGGCGATACGAAGGAGATGAAAGTGAGCGTTTGTAGGGACGATGATCCATCGGTTGAAATGAAGAAGATGACGATGAAAATGGTGGGCGATGACTGAGGAGTGATAGTAGAATTGAGCCATGTATATATAGGCATGTAGTGCAGACAAGGTGTTTGATAAATATCTTGAGAAAGGCGGTGGAGGAATGATACTGTTAATGTTCGTCCGGAGAAGTTTCGGAGAGGAAGGGTCGGCAGATATTTTTTGTTGCAGGTGGATTTTTTTCTAACTGTTGACGACAGTTTCTAATGCGTCGTCGTTTTGTTACTTGGAATTTAAGGCTTTAAATTAGCCAATTGGATTTTGGGAGTCGAGAGAAATCTGGTGGACTCCTGGATGGGCCCGGCCATGGGGCTTTGGTCGGTGTATTTATTTATTTATTCGTTATTTTTTAAAGTATATTTTCGTTTTTAATACAGGATTCTCTGTAATGAAATAATAAATAATAATTTTTTACTTTTGCATTGTTTTTTTCTGAATAAATCACAGTAAGTAATAGTTAAATCTTTACTAATTACTAGGTTTATATTATTAAGAAGCTTATGCTAAAATTTTGCGATTAATATTATCTAATTATAAATAGTAATTACTTTTTTTTGTCAAATTAATTATCTTCTAATTATATTTAATATGACAATGTTTTGAGATCTGGTTACAATGTTAACCAAAAAGTTGTTTGTTTGTCTGTTGAATGCAATTAAATGATAAATGATATGAAAAACAAATTAAATATTATTAGTTATCATGTTCTAATATCGATACATCGATGCTAATTTTAGTAACTCCTTATATTGTCTGATTATAGACTTATGATGTGTATGTTAATCGGAAGGGCGTTGATTTTTCCACATCTCTTTTTTATCTATCCACTGAATTTTAAACATAATTGACAACTATGCCCCTTGTTAGATTTAAAGAAGAGAGAGAAACCCAAACATTTATTTCCAAACACAGGAGGCTCCTTCTTCCTTCTTGGGTATGCCGGTGACTCACCCTTCTTCCCGTCTTTTGGTTTGCTTGCTGGAAATACATTAAACAATTTGAAAACTTTGAAAAATAACCCTTTGAAAATTGTTGACAGTGAAAACGTTTTTTATTGTTTTGTAATCAGTTCTTCGATTTAACTCCCCCTGCACCTGCAAGTGATGCCATCAATGGTGTTTATGGAGTAAAATGTTGTTTGGTGAAAATCTCAGACCAACATCACCATTAGAAATCTCTAGAACATCTCCGCTAATCACCTCCGACGAAATCTCTGAACACCACCACCACAACAAAAGCCCAAAATAGATAAAACACAAGGGTTGAAGGCGAAATCTCCGGCAAAGGGTCTCTCCCAGGTTTGTTTGTGTGCATAGTCGACGATCTTCATCATCGTCTTCACCGTCATCGTCTTTTTCAATGGAACAAGGATGACTAACGATGAGATAGGGGTGGTCTTTTGGGTCGAAAAGGGGAAAAGAGACCCAATGTTGCTCAAGTTCCTTCCATACAAACCTTCATCTTAATCCTTGGTCGTGAGAGTTTTTGATGTTCTTCATCCTCTTCATGTTGTAAGATCACCATCAATAATGATCTTTTAACCTAGGTAGGGTTTTGGATCGTTTGGTTGTATTGAAAAGGGAGTATTTTTGCTTCCATTTATGAGGATGGATTTACAACGATAAAGAAAAGGTTTGGCGCAGGAAAAGGGGTTGTCGGCGAGGAAAGAAGAAGCATGTGACAGATACAAGGGCGTCACACTTACAGAGTTTTTAGATGGAGTCATCAGGGGCAATTTTGTCAACTAACAATAAAATTATGTGGATGAATAAAAATAAGCCGTGGAAGAATCAGTGCTCTAATCGGAAGTCGAGAAGCATATCAATTCACTTGCACCTTGTTAGCTTAAAGTTATTGTATGCCATCATTTAAAAAAAAAATTCGATCTTTTTATTTATTTATATATAGCAAGAAAGAACATCTTGTATATTTACCCAAGCATCTAAACTATTCAATTATATAAAATTGATGTTTTACAAGAATTTGTAGAGTGATTTAGTTATAAAAAACACTTCACTTGTTTGTATGACTTACAAAAAGTCACATTAGCTACTGATTTAACTTTTAGAATACTATTTGTACACATAAATAACACCTAAAATGATCACGAAGAATTAACCATTGATGCAAATCTTTAACAAGAAAGATATAGAGAAAGCCCTAAACATTAGGGTTGTTTTTGTTATAGAAACGTTGAATTTGATTTCAAATTAGACTTGAAAAGACAAAAAAAAAGTACATTATACATTGATATGAATATTCGGTTGATCTAAGTTATGTAAAACGTTTAATAACTAATCTTTCTGTCGTCTTCATTTATTTGAATACTAGATGAATATACATGTTCCACATGAATAAAATTACAAGATTAAAATATTAAAAGATTATATGTTATTCAAAATATTACATGCGTGTTTGGTTCATAGCTCCTTTATGATTTAATAAATATTGAAATTTTATTTCGATATATTAGTTGTAATCTGTTGAAAATTGAATAGTATGAACAATAGTTCCTTTTTATTACAAACTAGATATTTATTATTAGAATGTTCGAAGTTGAAATTTTGTAGTGGTGATAATCTATTAATGCAAGTTACGAGATAAAATTTGAATTATTATGATTCAATATAAATATATATATTTGAATCACATTATCTTAATGTTTCCTATTAATGAGTTTTGTATGAATAAAATTTTTTATTATTGTTTAGAGAAAAAGACAAAATAGATTAATCTTATTGCTACTTTTTAAAAAATAGCTAAAAATGTCCAAAAGATCCACTGTTCCAGATCCCGATGACATCTATGAAATTAGGAAGTGGATTGAAAAATAAGTCATTTTAAGCTATGGAAAAACGCCTTATTATTGGCCGTAAGATGTCTCAATACACAACACACATATTTCTTAGAGCATATAGTATGGACAACGAGAAATGCTATTATTGCTGATGTGACACCTCATAACCTAGTCATAACAAGATGAACCCACCCCCCTTCTTGTTGTATCTAGTTGTGTTGCTTCGTGTTGTGGTCATGACTAGATGAAACGTGATCTTCTATTGGCTGCACAAATTCTCTCTCTCTCTCTCTCTCTATCTATCTCTCTCCTCTTAACGAGTGTTATAACACCATGAACACCACACCCCTTCTTGTTGCTTCTTGTTATAACACCACTTCAAGTTGCCCATACCTAATAGTCTTAGAGTGTCGAGTATGAGACTCAACAACGACGTTAATGTCAACGTGTGGACTAACCAAAACGACACCATAAGGACAACGGTGTGCAACGCCTCATATCAACCAATCACCTCTTGCTTTGACCATTAAAGATCAAGTTTTAAAATAAATTATTATTATTATTTTTTCCAATAAATACGTACCATCTATCTCACTTTTATTTACATTATTCTTTTCTTTCTCTATATTTAATACAAGTTCAATATTTACTAAAAAAAAAATTATGGATCTGTTTGACCATTTCTATGATGAAGATGATGATGTGTTTATCAATATGATGTACGGATATTACACCAATGAGCTACGACATATGAGATGGAAACTCTATGAGATATTATATATGCATGTATCATAATGCATAACATGGTTGTTAAAGATAAAATACGAAATATTGCAGATTATATGCTTACAATCTAGACACATGCAATTTCAACCATATACATATGAATATTTACATAGAAGAGTTGATATCCAAGACACACAAAAACACATGCAACTTCGAGAAGACTTGATGGATCATATATACCATGGTAACGACGATGAAGACTAATTTATTTAGGAAAAATGTATTTTTTTCTGTCGTGTAATGCTTTTTTTTAAAAATTTTTTTTTTTATAAATTTTAATGTTATGTTTAATTTAAATATTATGTTTTGTTTAAATATTAAGTTTAGTAAAATTATATTTGTTTTTATAATTATAAAAAAAAATTCAAAAAAAATAAAAATAAATTATTACATTAAAGTTATTTAATATTATAACACGCGACCATACCATAATCTCCTCATTCTAATAAAAGAATAAGTTTATTCTCCTTTTGACATGTGTAATCCCATTAGACCTTATAATTAATGTTATACCATTCGTCAACCCATTGATTTTCCATTTCAAATTTCAAATTTTAATTTTCTAATTACATTAAATTAAAATAAATCTAGAATAAAAGTCAAAATAAAACTAATAAAATTATAAGGTGATATAGTTTCATGTATTTATTTAAATCAACTATTATAATTTTATATAACTAAAAAATATATCTTAATTAATAATTTATTTAAAATAAATATTTAATAGTTTTAAGTTTTTTACTATGAAAATTTAAATTTGTAACCGTGGTTTCCACGGGTTATAAACTAGTATCTTATAATATAATAAGTGATATGATATGTAAGATCACACTGTTTTAATGTTATAACAAAATGGGATACTTAATAGTCTTATCTTTTCTTATTTGCATATTTATTGATGAAACAGTCTTAAAATCATGAAAAAAACACTCTATTTTTACATAATTTAAAGCCTTTTTTTTTTCTCTAATTGAAAATGCTCATTGAAGAACGAATGATTAAATGGATCAGATTTTATAGGATTAAAAGAGCATGGCCCATTATTGGACTTTAAGCCCACTGATATCAGGCTTAAATGGACTTTAATCCCACCCAATTCAGGCTTTTCCTTTTTGACCATTTACCAACGGTCTACACTCTACACAGTACACACACCACACACACACGCACATGAAAGAGAGACTCCAGTGAAATTCTGAACATAGAACAAATAGAGCGAGTGCTAACGACAGCTCTTGATCTGAATACGTGACGCCTTTCGAATCTCTTCATCTAAATCTCCAACAAAATCCATCACTTTCTCGCAGAACATATAAATTCCAACACCCTGCAATCGGTTCTTCGTGTCTCGTTTTTGATTTTGTTTTCCCTTTTCATTTTCTCGATTTACGCATTTGTAATTGCCTCTAGCTAGGGTTAGGGTTTTCGATTTGCTTACCTTTTTAATGTTTGTTGTATGTTGTAACGAATCGAATGAAATTTCTACAGGAAGTTAAACTTCCTCTTCAACATGCTAATTCTAGATTAGATTAATTTTGATTTTTGTAAAATTGATTTGGCGGGGTGTTAAAAATGGAGATGGACAACACTTCTCGCGGCAGATCATTCGATAGATCATCACGAAACCCTGCTACACTGAAGAAACCTCGATTGGTAACGGAAGAGCCAACGATTCTTCGCAGTAATAATAATCCCAACGGTAATAATAGACCTATAGTTCAACGGCCGTCAGTGGGGTTCCGGCCGGCGGTGGAGAGAGATGGAGACTCCGAGTCGTATCAGCCACAATCGCTATCTCAGATAAAACAGCAACAACATCAAGAGCTTGTGAGTCAGTATAGGACAGCTCTATCGGAGCTGACTTTCAATTCGAAACCAATCATAACGAACTTGACTATCATCGCCGGAGAAAACGCCCAGGCTGCTAAAGCTATTGCTGCTACTATCTGCAATAACATTATCGAGGTGATGATTTCTGTTACTATGTTTGTGTAGAGCTAGCTGGTTATAATTATAAGTTTATAAGTTATAACCACTGTCACTGTAACAAAAAACGATTTTCACATTTTTAGGTTCCGAGTGATCAAAAGTTGCCATCGTTATATCTTCTTGACAGTATCGTGAAGAACATTGGTCGAGATTACATCAGACACTTTTCCACCAAACTCCCTGAGGTTAGATCTTCATTCTTCAGTTCCATTGTTTTCTTAACTATGTCCCTCTGATAAATCAATTCACTTTCTTTACTTCTTCAATCTTTTAGGTATTTTGCAAGGCATATAGACAGGTTGATTCTGCATTACATTCTGGAATGCGACATCTTTTTGGGACATGGAAAGGAGTATTTCCACCTCAATCACTTCAATCAATAGAAAAAGAACTTGGTTTTTCAACAGTTGGGAATGGGAATGGGAATGGTTCCTCTTCAGGGTTGACCACATCTAGACCTGACTCACAACCACAACGCCCTGCTCGCAGTATTCATGTAAATCCCAAGTATTTGGAGGCAAGACAAAAACTCCAACAATCAAACAGGGTAAAGAAACATTAAAGTTTACATTTTTAACCTCATCTAAATCATTTTTGTCATCATCACTCATTGAATTTCATCTTTCATGAAGCCAAAAGTTGCATCCAGTGACATACCCACAACTCGTGCTGATCCTCGCCTAAAATTGCATGTATGATACTAATCATACTATTACTAACCATTTAAACTCTTTATAAATATGTTAATATTTGACAATAATTCTAAAAAATGTTCTATCTATGCTTTGCCATGTCAGCAGGCACAAAGAGATCCAGAGAGTGATCTTACACACGAGAATTATGAATTTGGTTCTGATATATCAAGCCCTTCCGAGGGTAGTTTTGGAAAATCCAATGGAAGAGTAGGAGAACAAGGACTTGAAAAGACATGGTATGAAAGAAATGGACATGGGTTATCATCGAATTATTCACTCCATAAATCTTCAATTCCTGATGTGAAATTACAACCTATCAACAATCTTATAAAAGGAAGTGGTGAAGTGAGTAGGAGTTGGAAGAATTCAGAGGAAGAAGAGTATTTGTGGGATGATGTGAGCTCAAGAACAGTGAATCCTATTCTTACCTCTTCCAATAGTTCAAAGAGAGATCCTAGACTGTATTTTGACCCCGATAGACCGGTAAGTCTAAAAGACGGAATTACCCTTATTCTTTTCCTTACATAAATACATTGAAACGTATTTTTTTTTTCTTTCTAGGGTTTTGATAATCGTCTTCAGAAATCACAACGGATGCATGAGAAAGAATCTTCACCTGATCTACCATCTGCAGAACAGCGGATACCTTTACCTTCTACTTCACTAAGGGCAAAAGGGTCATTTTTGACAGACGAAAATGCTTTTGTAGGTGCTTCTAGAAACTTGTTACATGGTTCTAAAGTTTTCCCTTCCTCTTCAAGTGGGGTGTCAGTGTCAACAAGTCTTGATTCTTTATCCAGAATCTCTTTGCAATCTCTTAAAGCAGCTCGATCTCAGGGGCAAATAAGTCAAGATTCTCAAAAATCAAAACTTCAAAATTTACACCCAATAAAACGCGCGCCAATTCCGCCACCTCATCAAGAACCTGTATCAGAACCTTCTGTTCAACTTCAACATCAACTTCAACCTCAACCCCCTAAACCCTTACCAGTGCCACGTCAGCAAAAACCTGTAGTTGCAGATATACCAGGATTATCATCCACAAGTAGTTTATTAGCTGCTGTTAGCAGCATTTTTGGCAAAAAAACTACCACTCAATCCATGTCATCATCTCTCAAAATCCCATCCTCCCATGAAAGCACATCACTTTCATCATCTCTTCTTGGTACTACTCCAACAACACAGAGTACAACTCTTCCAAATCCTGAATCAAATGTCTCAAGTCTTTTGAGTACATTGCTCTCAAAGGGTTTAATCTCTGCATCAGAAGACAACAAAAACAACAACAAACACAACAACAACAATAAAATTAATAATAACAAAAGTGATGATGTCATTGTTACTCAAACTCGAAAACTTCCTCCAAAAGTTTCCTCAAAGAGTGTTGTTATTAATAATAAGAGTGTTGTAGGATTAGAGTTTAAGCCTGATGTGATTAGGGAGTTTAATCCTTGTGTGATTAGTGAACTCATTGATGATCTTCCACATCAATGTGGGATTTGTGGGTTAAGATTCAAAGCTGAAGAACAATTCGATAATCATATGGAGTGGCATGTGTTAAAAAATTCAGAATCCAACACTCTAAATACAAAATCATCAAGGAGATGGTTTTTGAAAGCTGAAAATTGGGTCAACGGGGAGTCTGACTTTGACTTTGACCCTGGGTCAACTACACAAGAAACATTCTTGATTGATGGTGAACAGATGGTTACTGCAGATGAAACCCAAATTGTGTGTGTTTTGTGTGGAGAAATTTTTGGTGATTTTTATAATCAAGAAAGGAATAAATGGATGTTTAAAAGAGCTGCTTATTTAAATATTGGCAATGGTGGGACCCGGGGTGTAATTGTGCATGAAAATTGTGTATCAGTGAATTCGCTTTCTGATTTGGGGTTAGCTAATGATGTGAAAGTGGTAAGTGTTTGTTTGACTTTGTTCAATTTGTCTGAATGCATGAGTTGACTCGGTTATCTTGCTTTTGACTTTTTTCAGGAAAAGAGTGTATGAAGGGTAAAAGAGGGAAACCAGGTTCATTTTTCTATATCAAGATTACTTGTTCTGTTAAAAGTTTGTTGTTTTCTGGCTGATGATTCTTGAATGGAAGAGAATTATTAGATGTCACATACCGTTTTTGACTTTGTTTTGGATGTTGATTTGTATAATGCTATAAGTATAAGCTGCATTGTATATGTTTGTGACATTAAATTATTTTACTTTTTGGGTCGTAAGGACAATGTTGGTAAACCCATGATATAGTAGAATGAATGGATGAAGTTTATACTTTGCAACTTTTTTTTTTACTTTCTTGAGTTCTTAATTAACACAAAATACTCTCAAGTGAAAGCCAAAAAGAGACATTAAACAGCAAACATTAAAAAAGTCTCTTTTTTTTAATCATATTTCACATGTTGTATGATGTTTGTAGTTAGTTAATCATGTTTTCTTTTTCTTTGGAAGAGACTACGAGACAATAAAATAATAAAATAATAAAATGATCACTTGTCTCAATCCAAATGATCATTTGTCTTAATTGGAGTATCATGTTGATGACTTAGACAATTTCCAACCCTTAACACTATTTTTTTTTACATTATACCTATAATTATAGTGTAAAAGACAGTGATACATTAAAGTCCTCCAATCCATTACACTATACATCACAGTAAAAAGAATTGGGTTTTTGGCACTGTAGCACAACAAAGTTTGGCAAACTTACACATTTAGTCACTCAAGTATTTTTTGTGCTCAACTGGTCCTTAAATACCTACTAATTAAGGGTTTTAGGGGAAATTGTATCCGGTTTACGGATGACATGCTGACGTGGCTTGACATATGTGGGTTTGTTTTTGGCACTGTAGCACAACAAAGTTTGACGAATTTACGTATTTAGTCACTCAAGTAACTGGCTGTTCATATACCAGGTCATATAATGGTGTAATTTATAGGTAAAATTCAACTTTAATGGTCTATTAGGCACAAAAAATACTGGAGTGATTAAATGTGTAAATTCGCCAAACTTTATTTTGCTACAGTGCCAAAAACCCAAAAGAATATTCCAGGTATATTGCTCTTTATTCAACATTATATTTAGTGTTACATTAAAATCCAACACTATATATAGTGTTACGCTAAAATTCAATATTATATATAGTGTAATTTATAGTGTAAAAAATGACTTTTTAGTGTAGGGTTAGAGATGCCTTTATCACTAAACAACTTGGCCATCAACTAAAAAGTAATCAAAACCGACATTTTTTGAATTGTAAATCTTTAATCTTTCCATAATCTTACATTAATTTGAGCCCAAAAGCGTTCATCTTCCAATCACGTGTTGTATGATGAAAAGAAATTCATTGTAGGTGTATTGACACAACATGCTCAAAATCCTAAATCATTATTATTTTTATCGTTTCAACATGAAATTGAGTCCAAAAACCTTTAGCTTCCTCGACAATATGATTTGTTTATTCTCATATCCAATAATACCGTTGTAATAGAAACTAGCAAAAGTAAACAATGTAAAACCTAATAACATGTTGTGAAATATGGAGTAGACATGTTGACGAAGGTACTATGGCATATTGAGGGTTCAATATATTTTATCGTAGTCATAAATGTAAACAATATTTAACATGAGAAGCTATAACTTGAACTAGACGGTTAAATTACTGCAATATATGAAACATTTTACACCATATAAAAGTTGATCTAAACTTATTTACGTTTGTTTTATAAGATTACATGTATATAAAGTGGATTATGTGATGCTCAATATAGTAAAATAAAGATAACTTTAAAAAAATCAAATACACCTTAGTATGAGATATGGTTCTAAACGAATTAAACTTAACATGAACAAAAAGTTGTTCATTTTCGTTTGTTTAAGTTCAACCGAACAAACAAAAACAGATAAAAAACATATTTTATTGTTTTTGTCCTTCATTTATATTCATTAAGATAATAAACGAAACATATACAAAACATAAAAATGAGGGTAATCATTCACATCAAGATCTTTAAAACTTGATGTTCAACATTTTTAATATTTTGGTTAGTGTCACTTTTAATATGTTTACCATATTTAAAAAGTTCAAAAACTTGAACCATTCTTAGAAGCTATA
Organism: Lactuca virosa; assembly: GCF_052849685.1. Classification (NCBI taxonomy): domain Eukaryota; kingdom Viridiplantae; phylum Streptophyta; class Magnoliopsida; order Asterales; family Asteraceae; genus Lactuca; species Lactuca virosa. Next base: position 52,892,179 of record NC_136431.1, read on the forward strand.
TTTTCATCCTCACTGTATAATATTATATATAATGTAATACAATAATCGAATATAAACGAATATTCATAAAACTAAATAAACAAACAAAATCATCGTTCATGTTTTGTTTGTTTAACTAAACTAACAAAAAAATTTGTTAATGTTCTTTCATTTATATGATAAACGGACTTTGTTGGGATTTAATTGCACCAAGAAATACTTTTTTATTTTTTGAAAATTAATTTGTTGAAGTAAATAATTGGTTGATATATTTGGTATAAAAGGCAAATACCATCATTTGAAAGGAACATTTTTTGATAACAAGAGGACAGGGAGAGAGACAGGAGAAACCAAGAGAAATCGAGAGGGAATTTGGAGGGAGAAAGAAAAGTCTGTTAAAGAGCTTTTTGACTCTCCTTCTCTCTCATTCATATCATCATCTCATCTCATGCTTCATCCATGGCCGATTGAATAACACAACACAACACCCCCAACAATTCAACAAAACAAACCCTTCTTTCATCACCATTCATTCAAATCTCTTGACTTTTCAACACCACCCCTCCAATTTTCACCCATTGATCTCCCAAAACGAATGGTATTTTACTATTTTTCACAAATTCTCGCACAGGTATCTTCACATTATCTCTCTCATTTCGTATTTGTTTTGATTTCAATCAACGGACTGATTGTTTTTTTTTTAGTCAGAATTCTTCGGAAAGTAATTGGAAAGATTAGACCAGTTTGAATCATGGGAAATTGCTGTGTTACTGGTAATTCCGCTCGTAGAAAGGAGAGGAAGAAGAAGAGGAGGGGAAATCACAAACCGAATCCTTTCTCAGTCGATTATCACAACCCATCTGCATCTCAAAACAATGAAACCATTTTCTTCGTATTAAAAGATCCCACAGGTCACGACATTACACAGCGATACAATCTGGGTCGAGAGCTTGGAAGGGGCGAATTTGGGGTAACGTGTTTGTGTACGGATTTGGGAACTGGGGAACGATTAGCCTGCAAATCGATATCAAAAAGGAAGCTTAGAACAACAGTTGATATCGATGATGTGAGGAGAGAAGTTGAAATCATGAAGCATTTGCCTAAACATCCCAACATTGTCACTATGAGAGATACTTATGAGGATAATGATGCAGTTCATATTGTCATGGAGTTGTGTGAAGGTGGTGAATTGTTTGATCGGATTGTGGCAAGAGGACGTTATACTGAACGAGCTGCTGCTTCGATTATGAGAAAGATTGTGGAAATTGTTCAGGTTTGGATTTGATTTGATCGATTTTGTTTTTGGGTTTTGTTGTTTGATTTTTTGTTGATGATTGGATTGTTTGAATTGATTACAGATGTGTCATAGTCATGGAGTTATGCATCGTGATCTTAAACCAGAGAATTTTCTGTTTGGAAACAAGAAGGAAACAGCTCCTTTAAAGGCCATTGATTTTGGGCTTTCGGTTTTCTTTAAACCGGGTATGTATGTAAACTTAGAGATTGAACAAAACAATCCAAAACTGAATCATTTGAACCAATTCTAAAAAAGATTGGACTGATTATGCGCACCACTGTTTAATTTCAGTCATAAACCGGTTAAAACTGAAACCGGTATAAAACCATACTGAAATTGTAGTAAATCGGTTTACAATTACATGAAACTTGCATCAATTAAGATTATGGGCCCGAAATCCTACCGAGGTGTTGTGCCCTTGGACTCCAGCAATCGTCTGAGCACTCACTCACTCTGCTAACCATTAATCTTCATAACTCAACAATCTCCTACTTGGAGGCTGTTCACCAAGCCAAATGTCTTCTGCAACATGTAATTCTCGTAAACCCAAAACAATGTAACATGCCCTTTCTAGTTCGACGTCTTCTCATTAATCATCTAGAATAGTTGAAGCTATGCAAATTGACCTGACAATTTGATACACGATTGACACGACATGAGTTTTCTATGTATGAGTTTTAGAAATTCGTGTTTCGCGTCAACACAAATTTTAAATTCGTGTTTCGTGTCTTACGCGTGTCAAACACGGAATTAACTGTGTTTATATACACAAATTAAATTCATGTTGACACACGACAAATATAAACACACGAGGCATATAAAACATGAATTAAATTCGTGTAAATTCATATTTATCCATGTTTTTGTGTGACATGATTAAAAACATGTCTATTCGTGTCGTGTTCGTGTTTGATACCCAATTTTACAATTCGTGTCGTGTTTGTGTTTACCAAATTTGTTCCGTGTCACGTGTCACACATATTAATTACGTGTCGTGCTCGTAATTATACCTAAAACACGTTTTACACATATACATGACACACAGACACAGATTGCCAAGGTCTGTGTAAAGCTCCAACTTTTTTGCTCACCACCTTAGTTAACATATCTATTGGATTCTTTGTACCAATGATATTTCTTAGGGAGGAGGGAGTCATTCCCTCCCAACCCACTCAATCCACTGTCACATCAGTTTTTGGTTCTTTTTTCTATTCATATTTTCCAACCCACAACATACGAAAATCCTATATTTCTCAACCCACTCAATTAAAAAAAAATACAAAACAACTAAGATACAAGTCTTAATTAGAAATAGAGCTACCGCTGGTACCTCAAAGATTATATTTGTGGACCTTCGTGTTGACTAACTATTCAATGAATAAAACCTTATTCAATAGAAACAATTTTCATGCATGTTGGACAACGCCTAAACATGGTGTTTTACTCGATGAAATTGTATGCAACATTTTCTACGCCATTGTAAACTTGACTACACCAAAAGGCCGCAGATGCAACATATCACAATCTTCTTGCCTCATAGTACGAATAAAATTCGTTCATGTGATCTGAAACATGCATACATTCATTTATTTTCGCCTTTACTAACTGCTGAATTAAGAAAACCATATTCGATGAAAATAATTTATCATACATGTTGGAGAACTCTTTGACAATAATGCATGCATCGTTCTTTGCCAACATAAACTAGACTACATCAAGGGCTCATTAATCCAAAAGATCCCAATTTTCTTACATTTATCACCCGACATCTGTCCATGGAGCTTTTTCTTGTATTACTAATCTTCAATTTTGCATATTCCAAATTCCAAAATCGTTATCAAACTTGTTGATATTCACTTTCTTATGTTCAACCATAGCTCTAATATAACCATAGCTCTAATATGAGGCATGCTTTTTTTGTCCATACAAACAACTCAACAACGGATTTGTCTATTATCCAGGGGAAGTCTTCAACGAGATAGTGGGAAGTCCTTATTACATGGCTCCAGAAGTTCTAAAACGCAATTATGGCCCAGAAGTTGACGTTTGGAGCTCCGGAGTCATCTTGTACATTTTACTTTGCGGCGTTCCACCATTTTGGGCAGGTATATATATATTCTTCACTATTTAAATCATCACCATGAAAAATCGACTTTATTATTTAGGGGATGTTTGGATAAATTAGATTATATCTTATTAGTTTATTTGCGGTGGGAATAAGCAATAAGCAAGGGGATATGCTTATTAAAATCAGCTTATTTGGCTTATCCCTACCACATTAAACTGATAAGGATTCTATCCAAACACTTAAACTTAGCTTATTGTGGTGGGAAAAAGCTAAACAGATTCTTTTTTCCCTGTCCAAACATACTTCATCTTTCTTACAGAAACTGAACAAGGAGTAGCACAAGCAATTATTCGCTCAGTAATCAATTTCAAACGAGATCCATGGCCTAAAGTTTCCGATAACGCAAAGGATCTTGTGAAGAAAATGCTTGACCCCGATCAAAAACGCCGACTTACAGCTCAACAAGTTCTTGGTAATGTTACGTTAATATAGGTAGTACTAATTTGTTGGAAAATACCTTTTCTTATCTTACATGCTGCCTAATTTACTTTCGTATTTCAATTTCAGATCACCCATGGTTATTGAATACAAAGAAAGCTCCGAATGTTCCATTGGGTGATGCTGTTAAATCCAGGCTTAAACAGTTCTCAGTGATGAACAAACTCAAGAAAAGAGCTTTGAGGGTATTGTTTATTTATTGAGTTTTGAATCTGAAACCCTAATTTGGAAAACCCTAATTTAATTGACTACATGTATAGGTGGTGGCGGAGCATTTATCAGTGGAGGAGGTGGCCGGAATAAAGGAGGAATTTCGTATGATGGATACAGGAAACAAAGGCAAGATAAATATTGAAGAACTAAAAATCGGTTTACAGAAACTTGGTCATCAAATTACAGATGCAGAACTTCAAACATTGATGGAGTCTGTAAGTCCAATCAATGTCAAAAACATATTTCAAAACAAAATATTACTTTTTTTTTTTTTTTTACGAACATTCTCATTTTTGTGATTAACTATATATATATATATATATATATATATATATATATATATATATATATATATATATATATACTTTTATGATAATATGACATATGATTTTGTAGGCTGATGTTGATAGAGATGGGACTCTCAACTTTGGGGAATTCATAGCTGCTAATGTTCATTTAAAGAAAATGGCAAACGATGAGCATTTACATAAAGCCTTTAACTTCTTTGATAAAAACAATGATGGTTATATAGAGGTTGATGAGCTGCGTCACGCGTTAAGTGATGAAGGTGACGTTAACAATGATGTAATAAACGCGATTATGCATGATGTTGACACCGATAAGGTACAGTGTTATCTGTATAAATGATATTTAAAACAAATTTGAAAAATAATGCGTAACCCCAGAAAACTCAACGTCTCCCGAAACATTATGTTATATTTTCGTTGATTAAAACTATTTATGTTATGCATTTATCCAAATTAATGCTTCTTGACCATAACATAAATGGTTCTAATAGCGAAAATAATGTTTTTTTTAGAAAAAGCATCGAGAGATAACGCGTTGGATTTTTTCTAAGCTTTTCCCTTAAATATAAAAAGGTTAATTGCAAAAATGACCAAAATGGAAGGGTGCTATTAATACCTTTCACCACATTAATCGCACAATAACCTACTTTTTTTTCGCAAAATTGATTTTGCAATTTATGAAATTGTTTTGTTAATGGTCCCTGCTACATATAACTTTCACAAAAATTATTTTCTAGCGATTTTTTTTTTGTTACGAAATGACATTATTTTGAAAAAAAATAGTTATAATTTCGCAAGAAAAAGTAATTTCGTATAGTCCATTTTGACAAATGAGTGGTTATTTTGTGATGATTGTTGTTGAAAATGTGATCATTTTCTCAATAACACCTTCCAATTTTTGTCCTTTTTGTGATTAACCCGAAAAATAAACATCCATATATATATATATATATATATATATATATATATATATATATATATATATATATATATATATATATATATATATATATATATATATATATATCCGTATTAGGTACTTAGTGTCTTCATTAAGTAATTAATTGTGATTGGATTTATTTGTCAGGATGGGTGCATAAGTTACGAGGAGTTTGTTGCAATGATGACAGCTGGCACAGATTGGAGAAAAGCATCAAGACAATATTCCCGAGAACGATTCAACAGTCTTAGTTTGAAGTTGATGAAGGATGGTTCATTAAAGGTAACGGGCGAGGGCCGTTGAAATTAAAAAAAAAAAAACAAAAAACAAAATGGGAAATTTTCCATTTGTGTATTATTAGGGTAGAGAGGTGGGAGGGGTGTGAGACTGTTTTAAGTGTTAACATCTCTATCTTCATAGATCCTTTTGTTCAAGTTCTTTTTGAGTAGAATTAGGATGGATACGAAAGCAAATGTATGAGATGGAGTTGTAAACATGGTGTAATTAGCTAGGCCCAATATAGGTCAATAGCTGCCTTTTTTGAGAGTTTCCTATTGTTGGCATGTATCTAACAGTTGAAAAACTGTATATTTATTACACTTCAAGTTAACTGCTTTGCTCTTTGTTTACCACATGATTTGGGTTTGATTGATTTGTGTCTAGGATGATGGATTTGTCATGAAATCATCTCACTTGACATGTTAATCTTCTGGTTAAGATATCGGTTTATTGGAATGAGTGTAGCTTTGATGTTTAAAATTGTTGAAATGTGTAAGAAAATGGGTATGTGTTGAGAAAAAAAACGTAGAACAAGTGATTAATTACTAAAACATTGTAATGCATTAGGTAATTTGATGTGTTACAAATAATGCAAGGACTCGACCACTTTCTATGGATATATAAATGGTAAATTAAGTACCCACAAACTAAACCAATTTCGTGACCAACACGTGGAGGCTGGCGTATGCATGCTACTTTTGTAGTAAACAAAACAATAAAAAATATCCAGCAACGGAGTAAGTTCTTACGCATTTGTGGTTAAACGTTTTCTTTACAGGTTCTATGAAGAAAACGAGAATCCTTTGAGCGTCTGAGAGAGAAGACATCTTCAACCGGAAGCTAGAAAAACCCAAAAATCTAAATCATGTGAAATAAATATATTAGTTTTGAGATTACATTAAAATAAGGCAATGTGTAATTTAATGGGTTAGCATCAAAATCATATTTTTCCTAAGTAACTAAGATTGGAAATTTATAAGTGTTTAGTTACTTAGTATTTTCATTATATTTTTAATGGAAATTTATGTCCTATCCTACCCGTTCGGCTAACGACCATCCACCAATCAAGGAAGCGGTGGGTGAAAGTGGATACCCATTCAACTGCCATTTTATAGGCAGTTTCCTTATACCCCCTTATAGATTGACTTCGTGAACGAGACCTACTAACGGTAAAACTGACTTTTTAATTATACATATATAATATATTAAACTTTTAATTTTATATAGTATAAGAGTGTATTTTAAACTTTTAAAATACTTGATGGTTTAATCTATTAATAAATTATACTCTTAATTTAATTAAACTTAAACTATATGATCATGGATTTAATAATACTCTTTTAATTAAACATTTAATTAACTATTAATAAAGTCCATAAGAGTTAATTTGAACTATTCAACAAAACATCAAGGTTCCAAATACTAAATTCAAAATTAAAACTAATTAATTAATTTTTTTAAGTTATGAACCCAAGAGTTTTAGAATTCAATGTTTCATAAAAAAGACATTTTCAAATTCCAAAACTTGAGGGCAAGTTTTGTAACTCGTGAAAACTTTTGGATTCCATAACTTATGGAGTTAATGTTTTTTTATGAATGTGACTTTTCATGTTCCATAACTTGAGGACAAGTTATGAAACTCTTCAAAACCTTTTGACTTCCAAATTTGATGGAAAATTTTGTAACTCCTTAAAAAGCTTTTTGAGTTCAAAATCTTGATGACAAGTTTTGTAACTCCTTAAAATATTTAGATCAAATTTTAAACTTATAAAATAACCATTTTATCTTTTACTAATTTGATCATAATACAACTCTTGTAGTAAGATAATTTCAAATCAAATTACACAAATAATTAGTTTATCATATAATCTAGTAATTATTTTATAATTTGACAATTTATCTTTTAATTGGATGAGGACAATCACTACCATATCAGAAAAAACAGATTTTATGATACAAAACAGTTTGTGGTAATGATCCTAATCCAATTTTGGCCAAAAAACTCAAAAAACTGCCAACAGATGATCCAACTCGTCGAGTCCGATAATAGACTCGTCGAGTTCATCACTGATGAACATGGATTCATCGAGTTCATGTATGGAATCGTCGAGTCCTTCAATCATAATGCAATTTTTCAAAATTTTCAACTTTGAACAATTAATCTATGCATCTATATAACAGAAAACACCCATGGCTTTGATACCACTGTTGGGTTTTAGGTACTATAACACTCCTATGGTGCACATACAACCCTAATAGCTTTGGATCTAAGTTTTCTCTAGTTATACATGCAACAAAAATTATCCAAAGCATGAAGCCTATAACTAGCATACAATATTGATATTTGAATCATAAAATACTAGTTAGAGATTACCTCTTGTTGTAGCTTGTAGAGTTTTTGGCCTTTCAAGAGCCTAGCACCTCAAGTGTGATGCCTCAAATGTCTTACAACAAACCAAGAACAAAAGGAGGAACTTAAGAGAGAGGTTTGGAGACACAAAAATTGTCTAGAGCTTCTTAGAATCACTAGTGCATGATTTTTGGCTTATGGGCTACATATATATAGTGTAGAATTCCAAGGGTCATTTGTAAACCCTAATCCATACACTTAGGCTTATGATCCATAACACACATGGACTAACTCTTCATGGACTCTCACATAAGCTTAGTCCATCATGGATCAATAGCCCAAACCATATGTATCACTGATTTACATAACCAGTCCCCGTTAATTTAATTAGTCTCTTTTGATCACTAAATTAATTCCAAATTAATTCTTGATCAATACTAATTAAATAATACGATTTATCAATTAGTATATTATACTTATAATATATTAATAAATCACAATAACCTCTTTCTCTAATATCCATCCTATCAAATTGTTCCAGAGAGTTGCAACCCAAATGGACCATGCTTGTAGGGTTATCTCTTACGCAACATGTAGGAGGGAATCATATCGCGGGGACTTAATGATCTATGCCCTGCGTAGCGGCCCAAAACCAAAACCCTAATTTTGGGGTTTTGAGCCCTATTTAAATGCTTTATTACCCTTGAGGCCTTTCCATCATCGGCCTCCATCTTCCCAACGTTCCATTTGAAACCCTAATTACATTTTTGGTGTATTTTGAGCTTGAGAGTATTTTTGTGTGCATTTTAAAGAAAGAAGAAGGTGGTGAAGTTTCTTGGAAGCTTAAATCTGCATTGGGTCCATAATTTCCTTTCCCTCATCCAAATCAAGGAGGTATAAAGTCTCTACCTTGGTTCTTATGAGCATGAGCAACTGCAGGCCATTAGGGTATCATTTCCTGTCCATTTTAGAGTTGTTAAGTCATAAAAATGAGAGCTTGGTCACTATCATCCTCCTATGCATGAGTTTTTGATCAATAGTTGGCTTTTGGGGCCTAGGATTTGGTTTGGTCTCCTTTGGAGGCACGCAAATCGATAAAGTCAGAAACTTTATCCATCAGGACGCTTATTTTGTTTAGATCAAAGGGTTTGATGGGTTGGCCTCCTGTATTAAGCACTTAATGGATGGGTATGTGCAATAGCTTATTACGCGGAGCGTAATTCTAGCTACGCAACGCGTAGCCTCATTTTTCCCCGTTTTTGCCACCTTAGGATCTACGCAGGGCGTAGAGCTGTTACACATGGTGTATTCTGGTTGGATGTTGACTTTTGACTTTTTGACCGTCGACCGTCGACTGTAACACCGTAAATTTCAAACAAAATTTTCATTTTAAAAAAACATAATTCTCAATATCACATTCCAAAAACCACAAATGTCAAGTTGTGAAAACACAAATTCATAAATTGTTTGATAAACACCAGGATCCACAAAACATAAACTCTATCTCAGGTGTGTGTACAATCAAGCCGGTGCCTTCCCGCGATCCTAAGAAGTACCTGAAACACATAACACATAACATGGTAAGCACGAAGCTTAGTGAGTTCCCCAAAATACCACACATATGTCATTATCCTCTCATGGCTATATCTCAAATAAGACCCTCCGGTCAATGTGTTTCAGTGGGACCTTCCGGTCCCACAACTCGGGTGGACCCTCCGGTCCTAACGCAGTAAAGCTCAGAATAATACACATCATAAACCATAAAGACATAATGCAGGATATCACAATACTTAATAATAGCATACACGACCCTCCGGTCACACAAATTACCACTCAAGGTAAGTATAGTGAGAAGTCTCACCTCGTAAGCAAGCAAATGAATCTCGTACATGAAACACCGATCTAGCCTCCGCCTAAGACATACGATAATTATCTCTAATTGACACTTAAATCACAACTCTAAGTAAACCAAGCTATTTTCTCTCTTTAATCTCTTGGAGTGGATAAAAGACTATTTTACCCCTCCATGGTCTCCTTATTCTCTGTCTTGACCAAACCCTAAAGTCAATGGAAGTCAACACTCGAGTCAATAGTCCATGTTGACCTGACTCGTCGAGTGCACCTATGTGACTCGTTGAGTCCCCTTGTTCCTTTAGAAAAGTCGCGAAAACCAAACCTAACTCATCGAGTTGTCTCATCAATTCGCCGAGTTACTCATGTCCAGACTCATCGGGGAAAACCCTAGCTGACTCGTTGAGTTGGATCATCCATTTGGCGAGTCCCTTAAGTCTCCATTCTCATTCAGACATTTTAAGGCAGATTCATAACCCCAAACTCTAGATCTAACCTCCCAAGGCTAATATATCACGTAAAGCTACAAGCTTTACGTCCATGCATGGCACTTAGGGCTTGAAATGCCAAAACAACTTCCATTTAGTGTCTTAATCATAAAAGCTCTCCCATTAGCTGGATAAAGATGGGACCTTTGGACTCTAGGGACCTCACATGGTCCAGATCTGAAGCCTCAATCACTTGGTACACTCAAAGTATCAAGGAAAATGGAATAAGCCCTAAAACTCCATATAATGAGATCTTATCAAACTAGTGAGCAAAGTAGAGACTTTTTACCTTCAACAGAAGCTCTAGATGAAATAACACTAGATCCCACAACGTCTTATCGTTCCTTTCTTGATACTCTTCTCTTCTTCTTCACAAAGTGCACCAAAATGCCCAAAGATTAGCTCTATTTCTCTCTTAGCTCACTAAAAACGATTAGGGTTTCACACAGGGGAGTAGGGTGGCTGGTGAGGCGGAAATGAGGGCTTAAGGTCCTTTAAATAGGACCTAACCCTGGAGATTTAGGGTTTCCTCATACAACGCCAACTAGGCGAGTCGGCTCTCTGACTCATCGAGTTGGTCATTAAACCCACATGGCCAATCCGACTCTACTCGACGAGTTGGGCATACAACTCGACGAGTCACTCAGTAAACCCTAAAAATATAAATATATAAATATTATACCTGTGATTCGGGATGTTACAATTCTCCCCCACTAGAATCAGAGTTCGCCCTCGAAGTAATGCTCCGTAAACAACTCTGGGTACTGCTCGTGCATCTCGGACTCTGGCTCCCAAGTCCATTCGGATCCCCTGTGGTGCTCCCACTGCACCTTAACCAGTCACACCTTTTTGTTCCTCAGGGTATTAACTTTTCTATCCAAGATCGCTGTCGGTCTCTCAATATAGTTCAAGCTGGCATCAACCTGAATGTCCTCTAAGGGTACCACCTCCGTCTCATCGGCTACACACTTCCTCAGCGGAGACACGTGGAAGGTGTTATGAATCCGGCTCAACTCTGCAGGTAGCTCCAACCGATAAGCTACCTTCCCCACTCTGGCAGTCACTCTGAAAGGACCAATATATCTCGGACCCAACTTTCCCCGCTTCCTGAATCGGATCAACCCCTTCCATGGGGATACCTTCAGGAGGACAAAATCTCCCACCTGGAACTCTAGCTCGGATCGTCGCCGGTCTGCGTAACTCTTCTGGTGACTCTGGGCCGTCAATAACCTCTGTATGACCTGCTGGGTATGCTCGGTTGTCTTGAGCACTATCTCAGTGCTACCCATCACTCTCTGCCCTACCTCTCCCCAAAAGATGGGAGTCCGACACCTCCTCCCATATAAGAGTTCAAAAGGAGGCATACCAATACTGGAATGATGGTTGTTTTTATAGGAAAATTCAGCCAAGGGCAAATAGGTGTCCCAACTTCCTCCGAAGTCCATAACACATGCACGCAACATGTCCTCAAGCGTCTGAATCGTCTGCTCACTCTGCCCATCCGTCTGTGGGTGGTATGCGGTACTGAAGTGCAATCGGGTACCCAACTTGTAACGCCCCGATTCTCGAATATCAATTTATGGTGATAAATTCTCATAAATTCAAGGTCTACTCGACGAGTTGGTTTCCTGACTCATCGAGTAGCAGCGGGTTAGGCCGTGCACTTAAGTGACCTACTCGCCGAGTCCAAGAAGGGACTCGACGAGTAGGAGCTGGAGGATGAAACCCTAAATCTCGGGGTTTTGCACCCTATTTAAAGGATCATTTGCCTTTAGCCTCCCTTTGCAGCCTCCAGAGAGTTCAACAAAACCCTAATACGTGTGTGTGTGTGCTCCATTGTGTGTTTCAAGCCTTGGAAGAAGATTCTTAGAGAAAGGAACTTGAAGATCAAGTAGCTAGCAGCAAGGTGCTTGTGTGGACCTGAAGTCTACCTCAGTTTAGCATCATTTGAAGGTAACAAGTTGTTACCTTGACCTTGTTCTTCCTAGATCTCTTCATGTTAAAGATTATGGCTTTTATAGCATGGGTGATAACTATTTTCGGGTATGGCATAGGATCTGAAGTTGCCACTTCAGATCTGAGCTCATCTTGGACTCTAAAGCAATAAAGTCTCCAGCTTTAGCAAGCATGAACCCTTCCCTTTGAGTTGAACTCCATTTCAAGTTTGGTTTTGGCATTATGAGTCATTAGAGCCTTGCATGCACGTAAAGTTTGCAACTTTACGTGATAAGCATGCCTTGGTAAGTTGGATCTGCAGTATGGAGCCGTATCATGGCTTAAAAAGCATCTGTATGGATGAAGGACTGAAGGGACTCGACGAGTCGCTTGGTAGACTCGGCGAGTCATATGAAGATGGTCTTGAACTCAACGAGTTGGATGAACAACTCGGCGAGTCCGATGAAGATTGCCTTGGGCTCGACGAGTGGCATGGTGACTCGACGAGTTGGCAAGTTATGCAAGGAACTCGGCGAGTAGCTGAGGGTACTCGACGAGTTGAGGTCAACATGGACTGTTGACCTTGATAGTTGACTTTGACTTTGACCAAGGGTTGACCGTTTTGATTTTTGAGGATAATTGGTAAGCGGGTATTTATGAATTGGATCATTGATGGTTATAGGTGTTGGAGTTTGGGGCAGTGTTTCGGGAGTGTGATTTCGTGGTTCAGTCCGTCATTGCAAGGTGATTTATCCTCACTATATCAACAGGGTCTAAGGCACCAAGGCCGGCCCTTTATATATATGTATCTGGATTATGGCATGATATGTTTATTGATTACATCCTGGTAGTTAGGATGGTGTTATGCTTATGCTTAGTGACCTGGTTAGGTCAGTGTCCTGGTTATAGGATGATGTTATGTTAGTGGCCGGTTAGGTCTGTATCCCGGTTATTGGGATGTTGTTATGATTAGTGATCTGTTAGATCGGTTGGACTGTTATATGATATGAGCTAACATATGATATTTATGTGCACATTTTTGTTTGATTGGGGGTTGGGTTGAGGCGGTCCTGCTTTATGCTGTAGGCCGACATACCCGGCGAGCGGTCCGGATAGGCTGTAGGCCCTGCGAGGCGGTCCAGTCATGCCGAAGGCTCGGGATAGATTCAGATAGACTGTAGGCCCTGCAGGGCGGTTCAGTCAGGCCGAAGGCCTAGTATGCATGTTGTTGATTATCTGTATTTGTTGATATGGTATGATTATGGTTATATGATGTTGGTATTTTGGGGGTAACTCACTAAGCTTTCGGGCTTACAGTCTCAGTTTATTGTTTCAGGTTCAGCGGATGGCCGCGGGTAGGCGAAGGCGTGACCGTACACTTCCTCGATTGATGATTATGATTTCTGGGAACTTTGATGTATAAACTCTTTTGAAAACTAATTGTAATAATTGAATGGTTTTAAATGATTCAAAAAGTTTTAAATTGGCTCGAATTTTATGGGTGTTACAAGTTGATATCAGAGCCTTGGTTTGAGTGAATTGGAGGAACACTCGTGTGAATCCAGTCTCAAATCAAGGAAAGATTTTCAAAATGATTTTAAATGGTTTTCGAAATAAGTAAGAGAGGATGCGAAGTGTACGATCAGCCGGAGCCAGTAAGTAGACCCCAAAATACCATACAGTTATTTGATATTGTGTTATGTTAGAACAACATGCTAGTACTAGGCTAGGGATCTTCAGGAATTGCATGATAGAATTGCCTGATTACATGATGCCTGTTAGCCTAGGGTTTTATTTATATGAGATTGACATCATTACTGTAGTTACTTGTGTATGCATCACAGCTGTATATAATTAAGATCTTATAGCCTGAGAATGTTTGATCTGGCCTTATGTTCTGTTCTTATTGATTAGGGCTTAGGGTAGGATTGGATATTCGAAAGTCTATATGGTCCAGCGTTATGTATGGCTAGCATACACTAGTGCTGCATGGGTTGATGGAAGTTTCATGGATGGGTGGGTAGTGAGAGGCCGGGAGGCCAGTTATGAGATATTTAGCATTCCTCTGGGAATGAGGATTTAAGTGCTCGCTATGTCTATGTATATTGTTAGGGTGTTGTGGTGATACTTGAGACAAATATGGGTAGGTGTGGAAGGTAGTATAGGCCCGTACTACTGAAAGCACAGGACCCATACGCGTATCAAGGAAGTCACAACCCCTAGGGTTGGGTTGGGAGTCGGTTCCTAGTTATGGTATGAAATATTCGAGACGTCTTGAGACCGGATCCAGGTTAGGATCGGGAGCGTCCAACCAAGATATGCCAACATTTTCAGGGGATCGTGTTAGTGAGATCATCTGGGAGTAGGTGATCAAGATTGTCCGGGGGCAGTTTTCGGAGATGTCAGGTCTATTAAGACCGCCATGATTGAGTATTTCGACGAGCGCTATGCAGCCATTGCCGAGACGGTTGCCGCGGCAGCTTTAACAGCTGTAACGACGGCAAAGGGGAGGAGCTGGTCGAGCTTCCTAGTTCTGGGACATATTCTGATGAGCAGAGGGTTGCGGTTATTTGGGATCAGGAAGATGATCTGTACTCGTTATATTTCTGCGGGTGGAGCGGGAGAGGTTTGCGCACAAGTTTATAGATTTGAGGCCCGGGGGTATGCTCGAGGCCGAAATATGGGTCGCGGGAACTCCGGAATGGAGTGATGATTATGTTTAGCTGGGGTTTTGCAGCTGGAAGGGGAATGGTTTATTGAGGGATTGGATTGTCGTTTTGTAGAGCAAGGATTGTGCCCTCTCAGTTTTTCGAGCTCGAAGGAGTGAGTAGACTTGTGACCCCAGGATCAGGTTGTATTCCAACTCGGGGTCAGTTGGTTGTAGGAATAGGAAACATTATTTCAGCGCCGGTGAGCGCAGGACGGTCGACGTGGCATAAGTATTTGTGAGGTCCGGTTTTCCTTGGATCTCTTGTATCGGACGGAAATGATTGATTGTGCGATCTATTGCAGTTTTGGGAGTTGGGACTGTAGACTATGTCTTGGGAGTAGTTTGTAGCCCGGTTTAGGGCAGAGGTTGTTTCAGCTGCTGCAGTTCATCTGTGGGCATTGAGCTGGTAAGTGAGTCAGGGTGCGAACCCTGAAGAGAATGATTTCTAGAGCCCGAGAGCGGGAAGCTTGTTTGGAACACCTTTGGAAAAGGGGTAATATGTGGGAGGCCTACGGATAGGGTCCCACAGAAGGGTTATTCAGCATTGTCAGGATTCAGTGGTTAGAAACCGTTAGTGATTGACGAACTAAAGCGCCAAGAGAAGTAACTCGTTGCCGTGGTATTAGTTGGAGCATCTATCTTGTGGTGTTCAGGACGTGAGTGTGGGGTCATTCAAGCATTAGTGGCTGTCGGTTTCACTGGGATTCAGGAAGTGTTCATCTGGTTCTTAGAAGTGTGTGATCAATTGGGACCAACTAGTAATGGGGCACTAGTAGGCAAGAGTTGGTTGTCATCAGATCGATCGTTGAGAAGTGAGAAGGATTGGGAATCCTCAAATATTCATGTATTATGAAGGCTTAGTCGAATCTAAGTGGGGGAGAGTTACCCCGAGATGCAGAACAGGAGAGGTTTTGAAACGGGGATAAGTTTGACAACCCGACAGGGAGAATCTAGGGCTGCTTGGTTTGAGGGTTGTGTTGATTGGGGGGTTCGGCAAAACTCCCCAGCATAAGAACACGTCTTCTGGGTGCTTGATAGCAGAAGTTGGGGAACCAGGTTGGAATTCTAGTCAAGAATCGAGTTCAGTTCAAGTATTCGGTCGAAGGGGTGCTTGACTCTGAGGATTTTTAGATTGATAGATTGAGGGTTTTGTTAGCTACCAGGGCTCGGCAGTACATTCAGCACGAGAGTGCGGGTTATTTAGCGTATGTGGTAGACGCACGGGTCAGGGAGCAGACCATGGATTTCCGAGAGGGTGGACGATTGACATGAGGCCTAGGGTTAGGTCGGGGTTAGAGTCCACGGAATGGATCAGGATTTCGGAACCCCAAGTGGGTGAGAACAGTTTGCATGGGAAAGATCACCGGGGGGTGGTCCAGGGAGATGCTCAACAGTTAGAGTGGTCCAGATGACTGAAGGCCTGGTGAGGCGGTCTAGTCATGCTGAAGACTCTATATGTGTTTGTAGATCTATGTGCGGGTATTGAGTATGCTGCTATGCTATATCAATCAGTGGGGCTGTCCCCAAGTATTAAACATGTTGCTGGAGTAGGCTGAAGTCTCCGGTGTATTTTTGGTTTGATCGGAAGTTGTTATTAGAGATCGGATGGAGCGCAGAGGATCTTGGTGATCTCATCAGTTCGGAGTGTCTCATAGGATTAATCTTCTTGGATCGGGTAATACTCCAGTTGGGGACTGGGAGTAGATCCGAATGGGTATTCGTCAGCTTTAGGAAGGCTTGGGATTAGAATGTTCTGTCGTTCAGGTTCTGGGAACCGGGTTAGACCTTTCTCATAATCGTTTATGGCATTTGGATAGGGTTGACGCGGTCCTGCTCTATGCAGTAGGCCAAGATACCCGGTGCGGTCCGACTGTAAGTCGTAGGCACGGAGGCTCAAAGGGAGCGGTAGGGTTGAGGCGGTAGGCCAACAAACCCTGATAATTTCAACTCGATAGTTGAATTGATTCGACATGGTGGTAATCGCTTACGGGACTGTATTCTATGGATGTGTTGTGAGATACAGGTGGAGATTCATGGATGTTGGGTCATGAGTGGGTATCGAGTCGGTTTTGGGTAAGATCTAAAGTCGGGTATCGCGCATGTTTAGTGCATGCTTTTTCGTTTCAGCAAGAATATGGATTGAGATATTTGTAAGCTGAGGACACAATCGCCAGGTTCAAGGGTAATGGATGAGTTTAGTTGATGGTGGTTGAGTTGTTGTGATGTGTCTTGGGTTGGTTCATCTGTGAAAGAGCCATAGCGTGTCTGAAGTGAGGAGAGGATGGGTCGCTGGAGACCAGGTAGGAGGTGAGGCTGTAGTGGGTCATGTAGCGTTTATTAGGTTAGCAGAAGTTTGATGGCAGGGAGTGGAAGCAAGTCCAGCCAGTCGGTTTTCTTTTTGGGAGACGCGTGGGACTGCTGTTTGTGTGTGTCTTTTGGTTCAGTAATCGGTGAGGTGTGTAACGCCCGGGTTTCAGGGCTAAGCATTTTTAGACGATGTAATAGTCTAGGTCAACTATTGTAACTCTTTTTGATGTAATAAATATTAAATATTTGAGTACTATGTGAATTATGTGTATTTGTGTGCTTATTATTTAATTATAAAGATATAATTAATAAAGAATAAAAATAAGCGTCAAAATTAAAGTGTGATATAAACCCGATATCTTTACATAAAGTTGTAATGGTCGAAACAAGGATTCCGAATATATAAAGAACGCCGAAATCCGAGCTATAACGAAGAAGTTATGACCTGTCGAAGTTTCGTGACAAAACCGGCACGACACCGGGAGACGTAAAAAGTGAATTTACGATAGAAGACTTTTTGGCCTTATTAATCTAAACCAAAGTCGTAGAATATGTTAAACTGAGAACATCCATAAAAAGAACGCCCAAATCTGACTTCGTATGAGGAAGTTATGATATTTCTAAGATTTGGCTTAGTAGTGCACGACCCGAAACTCGAATTTTAGTTCGAGTGGTTTTTGGCCTACGCGACCTAAATGAGAGTTGAAGATCTCATTAATAGGAACTCAACGGTAAAAAGACAGACAAAGACGGAGTCCGTATGAAGGAGTTACGAATTCTTCGCGGTTATTTAGCAGTCTAATCTCCTCGTACTGTTAAATTTAAGATCGGTCGAGAATTATCCGACGGAGTCTAAACGAAAGTTGTAGATATTGTTTTTACCTATGCGTGGAAAAAAAGAACGTCGAAAACGGAGCTCGTATGTGAAAGTTATGAATTTTTGAAAATCGGCTGATTTCCACCCTGTGTGTGATGCCACGTGTCAGCACCAGGCTGCGCCTGGCTGTAGCCAGCCTGGCTCACGACGTGAATATCAAAAATTCACGACGTGAACCTTTCTCCAGCCTCCTATAAATAAGAGGTGAAGCCCTCTTCATTCCTCACACCTCCCCTAATTTCCCTCTCTCTAGAACTTCTCTCTAGCCCCCGAAACCCCCCGAAAAGCCTAGGGAACCTCCCTAGCACGAGGCGGAAGCCCCGGAGTGCCCGACGGCTCCGAGAAGAAGATCCTTTCAGCTCGGGAACGCTGCTCCAGCGGTGCCCGGTTTTGATAAAAACCCGTTGTAAGTGAGCTACGCCTACGCTATTTTTAATATAGCTTTTATTTAATTATAGTAACGTTATTAGGAACTTATAATAAATACTTGGGCTATTATTATGGGTTATATAAGTATTGTTTAACGCTTATATAATAGTAATAATAGCTAGACTATTAATTAGTCTCGGTGAATATTAAACTAAACTCTAGTGGTAATGATACTAGGTTTTGTCGAGGGAAATTGTTTTAAGAGTAACGAAGCGCTGTCTGAATTCAGAGTCACCACCTTATCAGGTGAGTGCATAGTTACTTTCATCTTACACATAGATATGAAGTATTTTATATAAACTACGTGCTATGTGTGTATATTATCTGAATACTTGCTGTCTGTGCTGGGTGAAAGATTTTCATACATGTTTTAAATTATTTAAACTGTATATGTATTTTATATCTACAAAATGTGTTGGGTAAAACATGGGTAGATGTAATAGTTTCTGTGTGACAAAATAAAATAATGAGAGGCCTCGTTATAGATGTTATTGATGATCTAGTCATCTAGCGGAGTATAGATGACGACCACAGACTATTCTAGACAGTCCAGTGGAACGAGTAATCGGGTTATTGTTGGTTGATGAAATTAATAAACTTATTTATTGTGGGTTGAAAACCCTATGTGCTCACCAGGCTCCCAAGCCTGACCCACTCAGTTTCTTGTATTACAGGTAGTGGCACATGAGCATAGATGTGATGTCTTGGGATGAGAGATTAAGGGATTTTAGGCCTGTAAATACGGAATAATGTAGTAAGGCCTATGTTGTATTGTTTATGCTTATGATCTGTATCGAACATGACATCCCGAGTCTTTTTAATGAAATACATTTCTATGGAAATGCTTTTGATAAATCTTTATCATATTTTGTTTTGGGACAATTTCCGCAACACTTTTATTTAAAATGTTACTCTGATTTTCAAACAAAGCATAAACAAAATCGGTCTTTTCTGGCCGTGAAAATGGGGATGTCACAGTTGGTATCAGAGCATTAGTTTAAGCGAACTAGGAATTTGTAGGATTTATAGACTTAAACTTAGAATGCTAAGCGATGATTGTGAGGTGTGAGCACTAGCTTATTTTAGGAATTATGCCTAAAATGCTTTTATGTGCTAAATGCTTTGTGCCCGATATGCTGTTATTTGT
Source organism: Lactuca virosa (assembly GCF_052849685.1). NCBI lineage: Eukaryota > Viridiplantae > Streptophyta > Magnoliopsida > Asterales > Asteraceae > Lactuca > Lactuca virosa. The sequence goes on from NC_136431.1 coordinate 52,911,855, forward strand.
TCGGATCTATGGTCTGTTGCCGACCGGATCTGGAAACCTTATGTGTTTAGGATTCTAAACGTACGACTACGATATTAGAACTAACATGTAAACGTTTCGGAGTGATAAGGATGATTTAAACGACTATCCTAAATAAAGATCTAAATTCACCTTATTCGGTGTATAGATCAAGATGGCAAGAACCCGCAGTGGAGCCGGTAATGCAAATGGGAACAGAAACCAACCCCCAGTGATTGAGCAAATACCGGTTGTGGTAGCCGCTGCTGAGCCAATAACAATGGCCGGAGTGCAAGCGATGATCCAGGCGATGTTGGATCGTCAAATGGAGGAAACCAGACGTTTGCTCTAACAAAATCGAGAGGAAGCTACCATACAGATCGAACAGCCCGAGTTGAACGAAGGGCAGACTGAGGAGGGGAACTACAGTGGAACCGTTGGTCAAGTCAACCCACCGATAGTTCGAAAAAACAACTAGGATGACGGAGTCGAGAGGAATAGATGCAAGTACAAGGATTTTCTGACTTGCAAGCCATCGACCTTCACTGGAAAGGAAGATGGAAAGGAAGATCCGATCGGGGTCATGGATTGGATCTCGGAGATGGAGTTAGCTTTTATGACGTGTGGTTGCAGAGGCACACTACAGACCACGTTTGCAGTGCATCAGTTCCGAGGAGGCGCTGTGCGTTGGTGGAACACCCTGGGGAAGACCTTGAGCCCCAATGAGCCCCTGCAGCTGACATGGGCGGAGCTTTTAGTACAATTCAAGCGCAAGTACTGCTCAGCCCAAAACCTACTCGAGCTAGAAAACCAGTTCCTAACCCTGAAGAAAGGAAGCATGTCCATTGATGATTACACTAACAACTTCACAGAGAAAATGGAGTTTGCCTTGCGTCTTATCCTAGATGAGCTGACAAAGATCGACAAGTACGCTAAGGGACTCCCATGGGAGTATGCGGTACCGGTACGTCAGGCACATACTCTGGAGGCGGCTATCTGGGCTGCCAATTCTGTGGAGGAAATGATCAAGGAAAGAGCTGCCAGTAAGGTTGAGGTTGGCGAGAAGAGAAAATTTGAAGGGTCTGCTAAACCCAACAATAAGAAGAGCAAGTTCGGTTCGAAGAAGTTCGGGGGAGGAAATGAATCAAAATGGTGCGAAGTGCAAGAAGAAGCACTCGGGTAAATGTAGCGAGGAAGTGACCTGCTACAAATGTGGGAAAACGGGGCACTATGCAAATGAGTGCACCATCAACAAAAGGGTGTGCTACGAGTGTCGTGAAGAAGGGCACATTGCTAAGGATTTCCCAAAGAAGAAAGATGCGGCAAGGCCCAACATTCCACCAAAGCTGAAGGCGAGAGCCTTCCAGGTGACGCTCGAGGCTGCGAAGGAGGCAGCAGACGTCGCTTCAGGTACCTTTCTTGTAAATGGTTTGCCTGCGAATATACTATTTGATTCCGGAGCCAACTACTCCTTTGTGTCACATAAATTTGGTGGGAAATTAGCATTGCCTATAGAAAAACTTGATAATGCCCTAATTGTGGAAGTTGCCAGTGGCAAATTCGTACCTGTTAGTAATCGTATTAAGAACGTCGTCATCGACTTAAACGGAAACGAATTCCACGAAGAGTTATTGCCCATAGAGTTGAACGGTTTTGACATCGTTTTGGGAATGGATTGGCTTAGCGCCAACGATGCTGAGATTCAATGCCGAAAGAAGATAGTAAGGGTAAACCCACCCAAAAAAGAGTCATTTATGGTGTACGGAGACAAACGCAGAGTGAATTCTGGAATCATCTCCCTGATGAAAGCCAGAAAATGTTTATCCAAAGGATGTGCATCATATTTGGCATTCATTATCGATGCTAAGAAGGAAAAGAAGGAGGTGCAGAGTATACCAGTCGTGTGTGATTATCCGGAAGTCTTTCCCGAAGATCTTCCCGGATTACCACCTGATAGACAAGTGGAGTTTCGTATAGACTTGTTACTAGGAACGACACCGATAGCAAAGGCACCTTACCGATTAGCACCAACGGAGATGAAGGAGCTTATGACGCAACTTCAGGAGTTGTTGGACAACGGTTTCATTCGACCTAGTTCATCACCCTGGGGAGCTCCGGTGTTATTCGTAAAGAAGAAAGACGGAAGCATGAGAATGTGTATAGACTACAGAGAGTTGAACAAGGCAACGGTGAAGAACAAGTATCCATTGCCGAGGATTGATGACCTATTCGATCAGCTGCTAGGTTCGAGCTATTTCTCAAAGATCGATCTTAGGTCAGGATATCATCAGCTAAAAGTAAGAGAGCAAGATATCGAGAAGACTGCGTTCAGAATGAGATATGGATACTATGAGTTCTTGGTTATGTCGTTTGGACTAACCAATGCTCCAGCAGCATTCATGGATTTAATGAATAGGGTTTGTAAACCATTCCTCGATAAATCCGTGATAGTGTTCATCGACGACATTCTGATCTACTCGAAAAGCCAGGAGGAGCATGGCAAGCATCTACGAGAAGTGTTGGAAGTCTTGAAGAAGGAGAAGCTTTATGCTAAGTTCTCCAAATGTGATTTTTGGATCCGAGAAGTCCAATTCTTGGGTCATGTGGTTAACCAGGAGGGAATAATGGTTGACCCAGCAAAAATCGAAGCTGTAATGAAGTGGGAACGTCCAAAGAGTCCCACTGAGATTCGAAGCTTTCTAGGATTAGCCGGATATTACCGACGATTTATCCAAGGCTTTTCTTCGATAGCTGCTCCATTGACAGCTTTGACCCACAAAGGAGCTACTTATACATGGAGTGAGAAACACGAAGAAGCATTCGAGAAGCTAAAGAAGAAGTTATGTGAAGCACCGATTCTTTCTCTACCCGATGGAGTTGAAGACTTCGCGGTCTATAGTGACGCATCTGGAGTCGGGTTGGGTTGTGTTTTGACCCAAAGAGAAAAGGTGATAGCATACACATCTCGACAATTGAAGGAACACGAAAAGAACTACCCCACTCACGATTTGGAGTTGGCAGCGGTAGTTTTTGCTCTAAAGATATGGAGGCATTACCTTTATGGAACGAAGTGCAAACTTTTCACTGATCATAAGAGTCTCCAGTATCTCTTTAATCAGAAGGAGTTGAACATGAGGCAACGACGCTGGGTAGAGTTACTCAAGGACTACGACTGTGAGATACTTTACCACCCCGGTAAAGCAAATGTTGTTGCTGATGCTCTCATTCGGAAAGTCAATCTTGAAAGGAAAAGGCCAAGAGCCTTGAGAATTGAAGTTGTCTCGACAATTGTAGAAAGTATCAAGAAGGCTCAAGAAGAAGCTTCAGAAAAGAATGACCGAAAGGAAGAACGTTTGGGAAAGACGTTGGTGTTCGGTACAAACCGTCAAGGACTGAAGGTATTCCAAGCTCGGATTTGGGTACCTAAGACGGGAGGGATAAGAGATCTTCTGATGGAAGAAGCTCACAAGACCATGTACTCGATTCATCCCGGTAGCACTAAAATGTATAGGGACCTAAAACCCTACTACTGGTGGCCGACGATGAAGCTCGATGTTGCGAAGTATGTGGCCGAGTGTGTAACATCTGCTAGAGTTAAGGCACAACATCAGAAACCATATGAGAGTTTAGAACCTTTACCTGTACCCATGGGTAAATGGGAAGACATCACCATGGATTTTGTGACTAAACTGCCCAAGAGGAAGAACGGACACGACATGATTTGGGTGGTCGTGGATCGTTTCACAAAGAGTGCACACTTCATAGCTGCCAACGAAAGGTGGTCTATGGATAAGCTTGAAAATGCTTACGTGAAGGAAATTGTGAGACTTCACGGTGTTCCTATAACGATTGTATCCGATCGTGATAGTCGTTTTACGTCGAGGTTTTGGAGGAGTCTACAAGAGGAACTGGGTATGAAGTTGTGTTTGAGTACAGCTTACCATCCGCAGACTGATGGTCAGAGCGAAAGAACGATTCAAACGCTTGAAGATATGCTGAGAGCATGTACCCTTGAGTTCCAAGGTAACTGGGATGAGCACTTACCTTTGGTAGAATTTTCCTACAATAACAGTTTCCACTTGAGCATCAAAATGGCACCCTATCAAGCTTTGTACGGGCAAAAGTGTCGTACGCCGTCTTGTTGGCTTGAGGCTGGAGAAAAGCAGTTTATGGGCCCCGAGATAGTCCATGAGACTGCTGAGAAGCTAAAGGTAATTAGGGAAAGAATGTTAGCAGCTCAAGATCGTCAGAAGAGCTATGCTGACAAGAAAAGACGACCGATGACCTTCAAAGTTGGGGATTCGGTTTTGCTTAAAGTCTCACCGTGGAAGGGACTTATAAGATTCAGGAAGCGAGGAAAGTTGAGTCCAAGGTTTATTGGACCGTTCAAAGTTCTTCAGAAGATTGGGAACCAAGCTTACAAGCTCGAATTACCAGAAGAACTAGATGGTATTCATAACACCTTCCATGTGTGTTATCAGAGGAAATTCATGGGAGAAGTTCCCGACATAATTCCAATCTCAGAGTTAAGGATGGATGAGAACAAGAGGCTGATTGAAGAGCCCGAGACAATTGTTGACCGTAAGACTAAGAAGTTACGACGCAAGATGGTCGATTTAGTGCTAGTCCGTTGGAAACATTCTAATGGGCCGAATCTCACTTGGGAAACAGAGAGTGACATGATGAGTCGCTACCCGCATCTGTTTGCTGACGCATGATTCCGGGACGGAATCATCCTAAGGGGGAGAGAATTGTAACGCCCGGGTTTCAGGGCTAAACATTTTTAGACGATGTAATAGTCTAGGTCAACTATTGTAACTCTTTTTGATGTAATAAATATTAAATATTTGAGTACTATGTGAATTATGTGTATTTGTGTGCTTATTATTTAATTATAAAGATATAATTAATAAAGAATAAAAATAAGCGTCAAAATTAAAGTGTGATATAAACCCGATATCTTTACATAAAGTTGTAGTGGTCGAAACAAGGATTCCGGATATATAAAGAACGCCGAAATCCGAGCTATAACGAAGAAGTTATGACCTGTCGAAATTTCGCGACAGAAAACCGGCACGACACCGGGAGACGTAAAAAGTGAATTTACGATAGAAGACTTTTTGGCCTTAGTAATCTAAACCAAAGTCATAGAATATGTTAAACTGAGAACATCCATAAAAAGAACGCCCAAATCTGACTTTGTATGAGGAAGTTATGAATTTTCTAAGATTTGGCTTAGCAGTGCACGACCCGAAACTCGAATTTTAGTTCGAGCGGTTTTTGGCCTACGCGATCTAAATGAGAGTTGAAGATCTCATTAATAGGAACTTAACGGTAAAAAGACAGACAAAGACGGAGTCCGTATGAAGGAGTTACGAATTCTTCGCGGTCATTTAGCAGTCTAATCTCCTCGTACTTTTAAATTTAAGATCGGTCGAGAATTATCCGACAGAGTCTAAACAAAAGTTGTAGATATTGTTTTTACCTACGCGTGGAAAAAACGGAGCTCGTATGCGAAAGTTATGAATTTTTGAAAATCGGCTGATTTCCACCCTGTGTGCGATGCCACGTGTCAGCACCAGGCTGCGCCTGGCTGTAGCCAGCCTGGCTCACGACGTGAATATCAAAAATTCACGACGTGAACCTTCCTCCAGCCTCCTATAAATAAGAGGTGAAGCCCTCTTCATTCCTCACACCTCCCCTAATTTCCCTCTCTCTAGAACTTCTCTCTAGCCCCCGAAACCCCCCGAAAAGCCTAGGGAACCTCCCTAGCACGAGGCGGAAGCCCCGGAGTGTCCGACGGCTCCGAGAAGAAGAGCCTTTCGGCTTGGGAACGCTGCTCCATCGGCGCCTGGTTTTGAGAAAAACCCGCTGTAAGTGAGCTACGCCTACGCTATTTTTAATATAGCTTTTATTTAATTATAGTAACGTTATTAGGAACTTATAATAAATACTTGGGCTATTATTATGGGTTATATAAGTATTGTTTAACGCTTATATAATAGTAATAATAGCTAGACTATTAATTAGTCTCGGTGAATATTAAACTAAACTCTAGTGGTAATGATACTAGGTTTTGTCGAGGGAAATTGTTTTAAGAGTAACGAAGCGCTGTCTGAATTCATAGTCACCACCTTATCAGGTGAGTGCATAGTTACTTTCATCTTACACATAGATATGAAGTATTTTATATAAACTACGTGCTATGTGTGTATATTGTCTGAATACTTGCTGTCTGTGCTGGGTGAAAGATTTTCATACATGTTTTAAATTATTTAAACTGTATATGTATTTTATATCTACAAAATGTGTTGGGTAAAACATGGGTAGATGTAATAGTTTCTGTGTGACAAAATAAAATAATGAGAGGCATCGTTATAGATGTTATTGATGATCCAGTCATCTAGCGGAGTATAGATGACGACCACGGACTATTCTAGACAGTCCAGTGGAACGCTAGCAGGCTCGCAACCTGTAGGTGTTTATTTGAACTGTGTGTTTATTTGAACTGTGTGCTCACCGGGTGTACTCCATCCCCCTCACGGTTGCCTTAAGGACATTTATTGCTGAGGAATCCCCTTAGCATTAGTGTCTATCCCGATGTTGACCCTTAGTCTAGGTCCCTTATTATAGGTGTTTTAGGGACGTAATGTGAGGATAACGGGAACGGGTAATCGGGTTATTGTTGGTTGATGAAATTAATAAACTTATTTATTGTGGGTTGAAAACCCTATGTGCTCACCAGGCTCCCAAGCCTGACCCACTCAGTTTCTTGTATTACAGGTAGTGGGGCATGAGCATAGATGTGATGTCTTGGGATGAGAGATTAAGGGATTTTAGGCCTGTAAATACGGAATAATGTAGTAAGGCCTATGCTGTATTGTTTATGCTTATGGTCTGTATCGAACATGACATCCCGAGTCTTTTTAATGAAATACATTTCTATGGAAATGCTTTTGATAAATCTTTATCATATTTTGTTTTGGGACAATTTCCGCAACACTTTTATTTAAAATGTTACTCTGATTTTCAAACAAAGCATAAACAAAATCGGTCTTTTCTGGCCGTGAAAATGGGGATGTCACAAGGTGTCCGATGTTCGGGTTGTGGGCAGACAAGTTGGGACCAAAGAGGTTTCGACTTCGCTTGAGAAACGTCATATGGTAGCAGGAAGAGTTGAAGTGGGTTTATGACTTGGGATTCATGTGTGGTAGTAGTTTTTGTATCGTTATGTTGTTAGTTGATGAGAGGAGCGTCGATTAGGCCCTTCGAGTGGCGAAGGAAAGTGGATATTTGCAGGGTCGGAGTGTTGGGCAACTGAAGTGACGACAGTAGTGTCGATCGGTCATCGGGAGCATTCCAGTCATGAGCTGAGGGCCGGGGAGGGCATACCAGACTCATGCTGTGGGCTCAGAGGCAATCCAGTCCTATGTTGAGGACCACGAAAGGGTATTCCAGTCATAGGCTGTGGGCATAGTGATTGTGTTGGTTATGTTTGTTGTAGGAGCGCGTTCGGATTGGATGTATTGTTGAAGATTCGGGGGAGTTGCACTCGGTTGTGACGAATCTGAGGATGATCGGACCCTATGATTGACTGGATCTGATATGTTTGGTATTCTAGCCCGAGGCTGATTGGGCAAGGCATGAGTGTTCGTATTCACTAGTGGATTGATTATGTATGATATTCTGAGAGCTGAAGGATGCATTATCATGTCAGTAAAAAGGGTTCGCTTCAGGAAAAAGGGAAAGTTGGGTTTCTAATAATTTGGATCATCTGGATTTTATCAAGTTGTCTAAGTGGCATGAAGGATAGATCTTATGAAAAGGTTCGATGGGGATTCACATCACCTTTCACGATTCGCACTTGCGAAAGTGCGTCATGGATCAGGAGGCGGTGGTAGCGTTGGATGACATTCAGGTCGATGAGCGTCTGAATCATGTTGAGAGGCCTGTGGCCTTCTGGAGAGAAGGGAGAAGGCTCTGCGAAACAAGGAGGTACCTTTGGTAAAGGTACAGTGGAAGCACCAAATAGTTTCCGAGGGGACGTGGGAGCCGGAGGCAGAGATGCGGGAGCACTATCCGAGGATGTTCCCCGCAGCAGACTTCGATGACGAAGTCTAGTTCAAGTGGGGGAGAATTGTAACGCCCCGATTCTCGAATATCAATTTATGGTGATAAATTCTCATAAATTCAAGGTCTACTCGACGAGTAGCAGCGGGTTAGGCCACACACTTAAGTGACCTACTCGCCGAGTCTAAGAAGGGACTCGACGAGTAGGAGCTGGAGGATGAAACCCTAAATCTCGGGGTTTTGCACCCTATTTAAAGGATCATTTTCCCTTAGCCTCCCTTTGCAGCCTCCAGAGAGTTCAGCAAAACCCTAATACGTGTGTGTGTGCTCCATTGTGTGTTTCAAGCCTTGGAAGAAGATTCTTAGAGAAAGGAACTTGAAGATCAAGTAGCTAGCAACAAGGTGCTTGTGTGGACCTGAAGTCTACCTCAGTTGAGCATCATTTGAAGGTAACAAGTTGTTACCTTGACCTTGTTCTTCCTAGATCTCTTCATGTTAAAGATAAGGGCTTTTATAGCATGGGTGATAACCATTTTCGAGTATGGGATAGGATCTGAAGTTGCCACTTCAGATCTGAGCTCATCTTGGACTCTAGACCCATAAAGTCTCCAACTTTAGCAAGCATGAACCCTTCCCTTTGAGTTAAACTCCATTTCAAGTTTGGTTTTGGCATTATGAGTCATTAGAGCCTTGCATGCACGTAAAGTTTGCAACTTTACGTGATAAGCATGCCTTGGGAAGTTGGATCTGCAGTATGGAGCCGTAGCATGGCTTAAAAAGCATCTGTATGGATGAAGGACTAAAGGGACTCGACGATTCGCTTGGTATACTCGGCGAGTCATATGAAGATGGTCTTGAAGTCGACGAGTTGGATGGACAACTCGGCGAGTCCGATGAAGATTGCCTTGGGCTCGGCGAGTGGCATGGTGACTCGGCGAGTTGGCAAGTTATGCAAGGAACTCGGCGAGTAGCTGAGGGTACTCGACGAGTTGAGGTCAACATGGACTGTTGACCTTGATAGTTGACTTTGACTTCGACCAAGGGTTGACCGCTTTGATTTTTGAGGATAATTGGTAAGCGGGTATTTATGAATTGGATCATTGATGGTTATAGGTGTTGGAGTTTGGGGCAGTGTTTCGGGAGCATGATTTCGTGGTTCAGTCCGTCATTGCAAGGTGAGTTATCCTCACTATATCAACATGGTCTAAGGCACCAAGGCCGGCCCTTTATATATATGTATCTGGATTATGGCATGATATGTTTATTGATTACATCCTGGTAGTTAGGATGGTGTTATGCTTATGCTTAGTGACCTGGTTAGGTCAGTGTCCTAGTTATAGGATGATGCTATGTTAGTGACCGGTTAGGTCAGTATCCCGGTTATTGGGATGTTGTTATGATTAATGATCTGTTAGATCGGTTGGACTGTTATATGATATGAGCTAACGTATGATATTTATGTGCACATGTTTGTTTGATTGGAGGTTGGGTTGAGGCGGTCCTGCTTTGTGCTGTAGGCCGACATACCCGTCGAGCGGTCCGGATAGGCTGTAGGCCCTGCGAGGCGGTCCAGTCATGCCGAAGGCTCGGGATAGATTCAGATAGACTGTAGGCCCTGCAGAGCGGCCCAGTCAGGCCGAAGGCCCAGTATGCATGTTGTTGATTATCTGTATTTGTTGATATGGTATGATTATGGTTATATGAGGTTGGTATTTTGGGGGTAAATCACTAAGCTTTCGGGCTTACAGTCTCAGTTTATTGTTTCAGGTTCAGCGGATGGCCGCGGGTAGGCGAAGGCGTGATCGTACACTTCCTCGATTGATGATTATGATTTCTGGGAACTCTGATGTATAAACTCTTTTGAAAACTAATTGTAATAATTGAATGGTTTTAAATGATTCAAAAAGTTTTAAATTGGCTCGAATTTTATGGGTGTTACACAACTCCTCATGAAACTTCTTCCAGAACCTGGAAGTAAAACGCACATCCCGATCTGACACTATCGATGTCGGCACTCCATGCCGTGCTACCACCTCTCTCACATAAATCTCAACCAATTTCTCTACAGAAGAGCTGTCACTAATAGCAAGGAAGTGAGCACTCTTCGTCAATCGGTCCACAATCACCCATATCGCGTCGACACCTCGCGCGGTCCGCGGTAACTTGGTGATAAAATCCATAGAAATCTGTTCCCACTTCCGCTGGGGAATCTCTAGAGCTGCAACGGGCCATGTGGATGCTGGTGCTCCGCCTTAATCCAACGACAGGTCAAGCACCTCTCAACCACCCATGCAACATCCCTCTTAATACAGGGCCACCAGTAATCTCTCTTCCGATCCAAATACATCTTAGTGGCTCCTAAATGGATCGAGAATCTCGATCTATGTGCCTCCTCCATCAGTATGCGCCGAGCTCCACTTGTGTAGGGCACCCAAATCCGTCCACGGAAGGTCATAAGCCCCCGACTATTCGTCTCAAACTCAGAAACCTGTCCGACCACTCGCTCCCTCTTGAGGTTCTCTGGCCTCACAGCCTTCACCTGAGTTTCTCAGATGGTATCTAGGACCGGAGTCATCACCGTCATCCTCATACACACGTCTCGAATCGGAGCACTCTTTGCTCTACGGCTCAAGGCATCGGCTACCAAATTAGCCTTGCCTGGGTGATATAAGATCTCGTAGTCGTAGTCTTTCACTATATCCAACCACCTCCTCTGTCTCATATTCAAGTTGGGCTGATCCATGAGGTACTTCAGGCTCTTATGGTCTGTGTATATGGTACACCAGACTCCATACATATAGTGGCGCCAGATCTTGAGGGCGAACACCACCGCCCCCAGCTCCAAATCGTGGGTGGGATACCTCGTCTCATGAGGCTTCAACTGAGTCAATACATATGTTATCACATGCACCCTCTGCATCAACACCGCACCCATCCCTGTTATAGATGCATCACAATAGACTACAAAGACCTCCACTCCATCGGGAGGGCTAACACTGGAGCTTCGCACAACCTCTGGCGAAGAGTCTCGAATGAGGCATGCTGCTTGGGCCCCCATGCAAAAGTAACACCCTTCCGGGTCAATCTTGTAAGAGGAACGACAATCTTGGAGAAATCCCTGATAAATCTCCGATAGTAGCTGACCAAACCCAGAAAACTCTTGATCTCGGACGGGGATCTCGGCACCTCCCACCGCATAACTGCCTCAATCTTGGCTGGGTCGACCAAAATCCCATTCTGATTAACGAGGTGCCCCAAGAACTGGACCTCTCGTAACCAAAAATCGCACTTGGAGAATTTGGCATAAAGCCTCTTCGTCCTCAATACTCCAAGAATCTCCTGTAGATGCTCCTCGTGCTGTTCTCTGGACCTCGAGTATACCATAATCTCATCGATGAACATGATCATCGACCGATCCCACATGGGCATGCACACCCGGTTCATGAGATCCATGAATGTTGCCGGTGGATTGGTGAGTTCGAAGGTTATCACCACAAAATCGTAGTGCCCATAACGAGTCCTAAAGGCCGTCTTCTGGATATCCTCCTCGCAAACTCTCATCTGTTGATATCCAGATCTCAAATCAATCTTGGAAAACCAAGATGCCCCCTGCAGTTGATCGAATAAGTAGTTGATCCTCGGTAGTGGGTAACAGTTCTTGACCGTCAGCTTGTTCAACTCCCGGTAATCAATGCACATTCGGTGTGAACCATCATTTTTCTTGAAAAAAAGGATCGACGCTCCCCACGGTAAGCTACTCGGTCTGATAAATCCCTTCCCCAGCATCTCTGGCGGCGCAAGGCGATAAGGTGCCTTGGCAATTGGAGCTGCGCCCGGAACCAAATCAATCCGGAACTCTACTTGCCTCTCGAGAGGCACACCCGGCAACTCCTCGGGGAAAACATCCGGGAACTCACACACTATCAGAACCTCGGAGATAAAACTTGGCCTCTCCATAGAAACCCGCGTATCCATCACGTACTCCAAAAAGCCCATACAACCCTGCTGTAAACTCTGTCTCGCTCTGGCAGCAGAGCAGAAAGCTGATCTAGTTCTGGTACCCTCGCCATAAACCATGAGCACTCCCCCACTAGGGTCTCGTATGGTCACCATCTGACGCTCACAGTCGGTCACAGCTCCAAACCGACTCAACTAATCCATGCACACTATGACACAGACATCACCCATCACTATCGGCACCAGATCTATCAGAAACTCAACACCAAAAATCTCTAGCACACATCATCGGAATACATTAGTGGAAAAACCGCATGCTCATCGACTATAGAAAGCCTCAGAGGTCGACTCATCACCTCTCGCCTGACACTGATATGACGACTAAAAGCTAAAGACACGAAGGATCGACTCGCACCCGAGTCATATAACACCAAAGTAGGTACATAACTCACAAAAAAAGTACCTATATATAACGGAGTCTAAGCATAACAAATCTCAAATAATAGGAATGAGGAAATACGTACCAGCGACGACATCAGGTGCTGCACGGACCTCCTCCGCTGTCATCTGGAAAGCTCTCCTGTGAGCCTTTGGTGCCTTGACCTTTGCTGGTCGACTATCTGTAGCTCACAAAACAGCAAGAGCAGAACCTTGGGCTGATCCTTGAATGAGCTAGGGGCACTCGGCCTTCCGATGGCCGATATGGTTGCAGTGAAAGCAAACTGCAAACCCATTGGGGAAATCCTTTGCCAGGTGCCCCTATTTTCCATATTTGTAGCAAATCCCTGATCGACATGATCCCTCATGATTCTTGCCGCATTTTCCACAAGTGCGGCCCTTCTGGCCCCCAACTCTCATATCAACGAGCTTTTCCCGCTTCGTCACCGGCTGCGACTGTACTGGCCTCCGGTCTCTCCCCCGAGACTCCCCCTCCTCCCTAGCCTGTAACTCTAGCTCAATCTCCCTACGTATGGCATTGGTCTGAAGCTCAGCCAATATCCGGTATGACGAGTTCACTATGAACTCTCGTATATCCCTCCTCAGTATGCTTAGATATCGGCTCACACGTGCCTGCTCAGTAGACACGTGCTCAGGGAAAAACAGCGCCCTCTCATGGAACATCCTCGTGATCTCGGTCACAGTTTCTGTCTTCTGCTTGAGAGACAGAAACTCCTGGGCCAACCGTTCCCTCTCCACCGGGGGAACACACTCATCTCGGAACAACTGTGTAAATCTCTCCCAAGTTACTGCAACATGATCTGCAGGAGTAAAGCTGGCTGTCACAAACTTCCACCAGTCGTTCGCTCCCAAGCGAAGCTGGTTCAGCGCAAACCGAACTCTCTAATGCTCTGGGCATGAACACGTGTAAAAATACCCCTCAATGTCGGAGATCCATCTCATAGCAACAATCGGATCCTACGTCCCATCAAACTATAGTGGCTTCGTGTTGCTAAACTCCCAAAGCAACAACGAGTCACCCCTCTGCGGTCTCGAAGCAGCTAGGGCTGCGGTGGCTGCGACAGCAGCAGCCTGAGTAACAGCAGCATAGCACTCGTCGAAGGTCTCAATCAACGTGGTTTTAATAGACCTGAACATCTCTGGGATGGCCTCTTTGATGGCTGCGCCCACCTCAGCATGGATGATCCTGTGGATCTCCTCATCACTGGTACCACTGGTGCTCCATGGGTTGTGGCGTGTACCCACCATAATGTCTCTGAAACACAACACGAAAATAATCAAAGACTCATTCGAGCATACTCACACTCGATTTCCCACCCCTACATGCTCCTTAGTATCCCAAAGATTCTTACTTGGGTTGCATACATATCCGGTGCTTTCAGTAGTACGGGCCCAATACTACCTTCCACACCAACCTGTAGTCATCCCAAGTTCTCCTCCTAGGATCCTAATTCGAAGTACTCTATCCCTCACGAATATCAAACTACTCTCCCGGTAGATTCCTCTATGCTCATCTAGGTATCTCTCCTAGATCACTCAACTCTCTCTAAAAGATTCCTGCTATGTCTCTCCAAATCAGTTCACACATAGCAAATAACAGATAGGATCACTCAATAGCATACCCTAGGCTAAGGCATCATGAATCAGACAACTCTAGCTCTAAATTCTGAAGTACCTAGCCTATCTTCTAGCATGCAACTCTAATATCTCATAAATATCTCATAATACAAACAAGTTGTGGTATTTCGGGAATCACCATTCGGGCTCTGGCTGATTATACACACTGATCCTCCTCCTTTTCTCTCAAAAACTCTTTACTCATTTAAGAAAATCATTTCTCTTTGAAATTTTTTCTCAAATCCTCAGTTTGAGTTCAGACATACCCGAAAGTACATCCGAATCCCTCAAACCAAGGCTCTGATACCAACTTGTAACACCGTAAATTTTCAAACAAAATTTTCATTTTTAGAACACATAATTCTCAATATCACATTCCAAAAACCACAAATGTCAAATTGTCAAAACATAAATTCATAAATTGTTTGATAAACACCAGGATCCACAAAACATAAACTCTATCTCAGGTGTGTGTACAATCAAGCCGACGCCTTCCCGCGGTCCTGAGAAGTACCTGAAACACATAACACATAACACGGTAAGCACGAAGCTTAGTGAGTTCCCCAAAATATCACACATATCTCATTAGACTCTCATGGCTATATCTCAAATAAAACCCTCCGGTCAATGTGTTTCAGTGTCCGGTCCTACAACTCGGGTGGACCCTCCGGTCCTAACTCAGTAAAGCTCAGAATAATACACAACACAAACCACAAAGACATAATGCAAGATATCATAATACTCAATAATAGCATACAAGACCCTCCGTTCACACAAATTACCACTCAAGGTAAGTATAGTGAGAAGACTCACCTCGTAAAAAAGCAAATGAATCTCATACACGAAACACCGATCTAGCCTCCGCCTAACACATACGATAATTATATGTAATTAACACTTAAATTACAACTCTAAGTAAACCAACCTATTTTCTCTCTTTAATCTCTTGGAGTGGATAAAAGACCATTTTACCCCTCCATGGTCTCCTTATTCTCTGTCTTGACTAAACCCTAAAGTCAACGGAAGTCAACACTCGAGTCAACAATCCATGTTGACCCGACTCGTCGAGTGCACCTATGTGACTCATCAAGTCCCCTTGTTTCTTCAGAAAAGTCACAAAAACCAAACCTAACTCGTCGAGTTGTCTCATCAACTCGCCGAGTTACTCATGTCCAGACTCATCGGGGAAAACCCTAACCGACTCGTCAAGTTGGCTCAACCACTCGGCGAGTCCCTTAAGTCTCCATTATCATTCATACATTTTAAGACAGATTCATAACCCCAAACTCTAGATCTAACCTCCCAAGGCTAATATATCACGTAAAGCTGCAAGCTTTACGTCCATGCATGGCACTTAGGGCTTGAAATGCCAAAACAACTTCCATTTAGGGTCTTAATCATAAAAGCTCTCCTATTAACTGGATAAAGCTGGGACCTTTGGACTCTAAGGACCTGACATGGTCCAGATCTAAAGCCTCAATCACTTGGTACACTCAAAATCTCAAGGAAGATGGAATAAGCCCTAAAACTCCATATAATGAGATCTTATCAAACTAGTGAGCAAGGTAGAGACTTTTTTACCTCCAACAGAAGCTCTAGATGAAATAACACTAGATCCCACAGCCTCTTATCGTTCCTTGCTTGATACTCTTCTCTTCTTCTTCACAAAGTGCACCAAAATGCCCAAAGATTAGCTCTCTTTCTCTCTTAGCTCACTAAAACGATTAGGGTTTCACACAGGGGAGTAGCGTGGCTGGTGAGGCGGAAATGAGGGCTTAAGGTCCTTTAAATAGGACCCAACCCTGGAGATTTAGGGTTTCCTCACACAGCGCCAACTAGGCAAGTCCGCTCTCTGACTCGTCGAGTTGGTCATTAAACCCACATGGCCAATCCGACTCTACTCGACGAGTTGGGCATACAACTCGATGAGTCACTCAGTAAACCCTAAAAATATAAATATATAAATATTATAACTGGGAGTCGGGATGTTACATC
This sequence comes from Lactuca virosa, assembly GCF_052849685.1. Classification (NCBI taxonomy): domain Eukaryota; kingdom Viridiplantae; phylum Streptophyta; class Magnoliopsida; order Asterales; family Asteraceae; genus Lactuca; species Lactuca virosa. The sequence goes on from NC_136431.1 coordinate 52,927,950, forward strand.
GAATTTGACCAAGTTTGACTTTAGGTCAAATGAAGTAATTTGAGTCGTAGAATGAGGCTTGGTCCATGTTTGATGTATAGGTGACCTGTAGAGTCGGTATTTGGAGAAGTGATCAGTTTAACTATCTTCTAGACTTTGAGGTAAGTTTTCCTCACTGTACTCATGGGTAGAAGGCACCAATGCCGGCCCACTAGATTGTGTTATGTATCCTTGTGTGTAGGATGTTGCTCTGCTATAGTGATCTGTTAGATTGGTAGATATATATGATTTCCCGTGGTAGTTGGTTATTTGTTTATGTGCATATGTCGACATATTGTGGTTGGGTTGAGGCGATCCTGCTTTGTGCTGAAGGCCAAGATACCCAGGCAGTCAAATTGATACCGTAGGCCGAAGGGGGCGATCCAGTTAATACTGTAGGCCCAAGGGAGTGGTCCAACTTATGTTCTAGGCTCGGGAGCGGTCCAACTTATAGATGAAAGCTCGGTGGCGGTCCAGCCTTGTGCTGTAGGCCTTGTTTGCGTGCATTGTGAGAACTCACTAAGATTTGCCTTATAGTTGTTTATTTCATGGTTTTAGGTACATCTAATGATCGGGGCAAAGCAAAGGCGTGACCGTACACATTATCCTTGGATTTATGTTGAGAACTGTTTTTGGATACTCTGATTTGATGACTAAGTTTTGAAGATAATGTTTTGTATGACTTATGAATTATAAAATGATTTTTGAAAAATAAAAACTTTTATCATGATTTTTGGGATGTTACACATGATGATGGCATGGATTCCACGTGGATAATTCTACAAATGTTGATTTTATAAGGACCCCAAATGAAAAGTTCCTTAGCAGTTTGCTTTACCGTATAATCCCAAAATAGATCAATCCAACGAACACCACCATCAACCAACGTCCACCATTAATCTTCCAACTAAGAATATAAAAAAAAATTGGATTTCCAAAAAGAGGAAATCCATAATTCAAGAACACCATTAAACCATACGCTTTCAAACCATCACCTTCAAACCATATGATTTCAAGAACAACAAAATAAATAATGAATCCAAAAACCTAGAAAAATTCACCTGTAAAATCAAAGTAGGAAGATTTACATTTCTGGTAAGTTACATATCATGAAGGTGACATATCAAAACTAGAACTCATGAAATTGAGGTCACATATCTAAAAAGATACATCACTATAACCAATGAAATTGAATCAGAAAAAAAAGTTACATCTCTTTAAGGTAACATATTTAGATATATCGCCATGTAATCCTTTGATAAACAGACCTGGGAGACAAATAAGATAAACGTGTATTGAAGATGAAAAAAATCCAAACCCAAAAGATGAACATATCTTGAAGATGAAGAAGATGAACAATTTCAAACCATCACTGTGTCATTGGCCGACGCACCACTGTCGACGCTGATGTTGTTTGTCCTCCCCAATTTAATTCTTATTTTCCTTTCATATTGAATCGATGGTATCTCTATGTTGCTCCATCACAATGATTTCTTTATGGTGATAAAATGGAAGTGAATCGAGTAGATGGTGGCCGAAGACGAAGAGAGTTTTGATGAACTGAGTTCTAGAATTAGGGACAACCAACACTTATCTCTAACCTTTTTTTTTTTTTACAAAAGCCACATTTTTTCAGATATTATAAGTTCAAGTTCTTTTTTAGCTGGTTAATATAAAGTTTATGTCTTTAAACTAAAAAAATAGAAGTGACCTTTTAAACTGAAATTCACGAGTTGGTTGGGCTACGGTAATATTATCCCTTATATGATATAGATAAATATAATATTTTGTATGAGCTTCGTTTTTTTGCTTTGTAAGTTTAAATAGGTTATTACCGAACAATGAACATGAAGTAGTATATATATATATATATATATATATATATATATATATATATATATATATATAGAGAGAGAGAGAGAGAGAGAAGATCATTGGAGAACTAAATTGAGGGAGAGAACTAACAAACTTTTTATCTATAATAAATTTAGTTACCAAATTTCACATGTGCATGTACATACATATATCTAAGGGAATTGCAAAACAAAATTTGAAAAAAAATTACATGCTTGTACGTATGCACATATTTTTGAATATATATATATATATATATATATATATATATATATATATATATATATATATATATATATTCGGTAAGAAATTTTTTTTGGTAGGAAGATAAGTAGTTTTTTTTCTACATATTTTTTTGACGAACAAAACAAATGAATCACTAGATGAATCAAAAATAACATGATTCACAAAAAAAATTCTCAAAAAAACATCTTGAGGATACATTTATACAATGATTTTGTTGTTATTCACCAAAATTGTCATAAAAGTGATTTTTTTTCTTAATTTACTTAAAAATGAATCATGAAGATGTTTTTTTGGGAATTTTTTCTTGTGAATCATCTAACTTTTGAATCATCTAATGATTCATTTTGTTTGTTCGGTAAAAAAATATATAGAAAAAAACTTCTTACTTTCCTACCAAAAATTTCCTTATTATTTGATGACTTTATGATTTGATTCTGGGATACTCTGACATTATACTATTTTGAAAACAAGTTTTGTAATAGCCATGGGTTTTGAATTGTTTAAAAAAAAGTTTAAATTTGGCATGATTTTTATGGATGTTACAAGTTGGTATCAGAGCTTTGGTTTGAGTGAATTGAAGGAAACACTCGCGTGTCTCTAGTCTCCAACTGATGACAAGATTTTAAAAAGATTTTCTTAAAATGTTTTCAAAATAATAAAGGAGGATGCAAGTGTACGATCAGCCGGAGCTCGCGGATAGACCCCAAAATACATTACGGATTATTTGGTTTTGTGATATGTTAGAACAGGATGCTAGTACTAGGCTAGGGTTCTTCAGGAATTGCATGATAGAATTGCCTGATTATATGATGCCTGATAGCCTAGGGTTTTTCCTTATATGAAATTGTCATCATTACTGTAGTTGCTTAGTGTATGCATCACGGTCGTACATAATTAAGATCTTATAGCCTGAGAATGTTTGGTTTGACCTTATTTCCTGTTCTTGTTTGATGAAGGGCTTAGGGTAGGATCAGGTATTCGAAAGTCTATAGGGTCCAGCGTTATGTATGGTTAGCATAGACAAGTGTTGCAGGGTTGGTGGAAGTTTCATAGGTGGGTTGTGAGAGGCCGGGAGGCCAGTTATGAGATATTTAACATTCCTCTAGGAGTGAGGATTGAGAGCTCACTATGTTTATGTATATTGTTAGGGTGTTGTGGTGATACTTGTGATAAATATGGGTAGGTGTGGAAGGTAGTATGGGCCCGTACTACTGAAAGCACAGGGCCCATACGCGTAACAAGGAAGTCACATCCCCTGAGGTTTAGTTGGGAGTTGGTTCCCTGTTATTGTATGGATTATCCGAGATCTCTCTGGTGTATTATCAGAATGGTGGTTACGAAACGTCTTGAGACCGGATCCGGGTTAGGATCGGGAGCTGGCAGCCAGGATAGGCCAGTATTGTTAGAGAATCATGTCAGTGAGATCATTCAGGAGGAGGTGATCGAGATTTCCCGGGGACAGTTTCCGGAGATGTTTGGGTCTATCAAGACCGCCACGGTTGAGTATTTTGATGAGCGCTATGCAGCCATTGCTGAGACGGCTGCCGCATCAGCTACATCAGCTGTAACGACGGCAGGGGGAGGAGCTGGTCGAGCTTTCCAGTACCGGGACTTGATACTGGGACATATTCTGACGAGCAGAGGGCTGCAGTTACTTGGGATCAGGGAGATGTTCTATACTCAATACATTCCGCGGGTTGAGCGGGAGAGGCTAGCACAGGAGTTTCTGGATTTGAGGCTTCGGGGGTATTGCTCAAGGATGAAATGCGGGACGCGGGGACTCCGGGAGGGAGTGATGATTATGTTCAGCTGGAGTTATGCAGCTGGAAGTAGAATGGTTAATTGATGGATTGGAATATTGTTTTCTAGGGTAAGGATTTTGCCCATTCAGTTTTTCAAGCTCGAAGGAGTGAGCAGGCTTATGACCCCAAGATCAAGTTGTATTCCAGCTCGGGGCCAGTTAGTCGCAAAGATTTACGATAGTATTTTAGCGCTGGTGAGCGCAGGTGGGTCGATGTGGCATGAGTGTCTTGTGAGGCGTACGCGATTACCGTCCCGACCCATAGGAGCTAAGATCCGATTCGCCTTGGATCTCTTGTATCGGGCGGTAAGGATTGATTGTGCGATCTATTGCACTTTTGGGATTGTAGATTATGTCTTGGGAGTAGTTGTGGCCCGGTTTAGGGCAGAGATGGTTTCAGCTACTGCGGTTCAGCTGTGGACGGTTGAGCTGGTGAGTGAGTACTCAGGGTGCGAGACCCTGGATGATATGATTTCTAGAGCCCAAGAGTGGGAGATTTGTTTGGAGCACCTTGGGAAAAGGGGTATTATGTGGGAGGTCTGTGGACCGGGTCCCACAGGATGGTTATTCAGCATTGCCAGGATTCGATGGTTTTAGTAACCGTTATTGATTGGCGGATGAAAGCACCAAGGGAGGTAGCTCGTTGCTGAGGTATAGGTTGGAGCATCCATCTTTTGGTCCTTAAGATTTGGGTGGGATCATTCAAGCATTAGGGACTGTCGGTTTCACTGGGATTCAGAGTTTCACTAGGATTCAGGAAGTGTTCATCTAACTCTTAGAAGTGTGTGAACATTTGGGATTGGCCAGTAATGGAGCACTAGTTGGGAAGAGTTGGTTGTCATCGGATCGATCGTTGGGAAGTGAGAAGGATTGGGAATCCTCCAATTTTCATGTATTGTGAAGGCCTAGTCGAATCTAAGTAGGGGAGAGTTACCCCGGGATTCAGAAGCGGGAGCGGTTTTGAAACAGGGATAAGTTTCATATCCCGACAGGGAGAAAGGAGGCCCAAGTGGCTGTTGGGTTTGAGGGTGGTGTTAGTTGGGGGTTCGGTAAAACTCCCCAGCATGAGAAAATGCGTCTTCTTGGTGCTTGGTAGCAAAATTTGGGGAACCACGTTGGGGTTATAGTCATGAATTGAGTTCAGTTCGGGTGTTCGGTCGAGTGTGTGCTCGACTCTGAGGGTTCTTGGATTGATAGATTGAGGATTTTGTTAGCTGTCAGGGCTCGACAGTACATTCAGCACGGGTGTGCGAGTTATTTAGCGTAGGTGGTAGATATGCGGGTCAGAGATCAGACCACGGTTTCCCGAGAGGGTGGGCGATCAACATGAGGTCTAGAGTTAAGCCGAGATTATAGTCCTCATATTGGATTAGGAGTTCGAAACCCCAAGTGGGAGAGAACTGGCTATATGGGAAAGGGCACCAGGATGGGTCCAGGTTTATGCACAACAGACTTAGAGCGGTCCGAATAGACTGAAGGCCAACGGGGCGTACCAGTCAGGCCGAAGACTTGGAGAACGGTCCAGACAGGCTGAAGGCCCGGAGAGGCGGTCCAGACATGCTGAAGGTCCTGAGAGTGGTCCAGATAGGCTGAAGGCCCGGTGAGGCGGTCCAGTCATGCTGAAGACTCTGTATGTAATTCATTAGATCTAGCGGTCAGATAGTGAGTGAAGTGTTGTGAGACTGTGGGAGGACCCGTAGCATTTACGAATTGTTTCAGACGATTAGGCCAGGGTGGGCCAGTTCGCAAGATTGTGGGTAGACCACAGCATAATCAGAATTAGGAAACGGTAGGTCGTTAGAGACCGGACAGGATGTAAGACTACAGTATTCTGGTAGCGTTCTTTTTTCGTATTTGGTTCGATGGCGACAGGTTGTCAGGTCATTATGGTCGGATGGACCAGAAGGATTGCTGGAGCCATGAGTGGCGATATAGCTAGGGCAGTTATTGCTAGTTGAGTTTCCTTCGGGAATCGTGTGGGGCGACTGTAGGATCGCTCGTTGGTTCAGCAACTGGGCAGGAATCCGGTATTCCGGATGAGTTTCCTGTCAAGTATAAGTGTACTGCAAAGGAAATTTGGTCTGCGCCTCTGTCTTCTAGTAGAAACCCCAGATTATCAGAAGTTGAGTAGCCAGTTGGGAGATAAGTGCAATGAATTCGACAATGATTCAGTGTGGGCGGTCTGTCAGGGAGCCAGACCATCTCGAGAATTCAGATTTCAGATTGAGTAATGTGCTCATAATGTGGGGAATTCGTCCATATTCGGGTTAAAAAAAACCCTGTTAGGGTTGGTTTTGATTGCCTTGGGAAGGCTAGGGTTATGCTCGGGATTGTGGCCATGTAGTTCAAGTTGTCTGGCATGTAAGGAATGATAAGAAACGATTTCGAGGACGAAATCAAATTTAAGTGGGGAAGAGTTTTAACATCCCGTTTAAAATAGAATAATTAAATAATAAACTCGGAACCCCGAGAAGTAATTTTTATTATTACTTTATATTATTATAGCCCAAAAATCAAATAATAATTATCGGGATGTTAGTTTCGGGGGTTAAAGTGTAATAAAGGGACTTATTTTGAAAAGGTTTTGCAAGAGGAGGGGATATTTGGTATCATTTGGACCTAATATAAAAGAATTTATGGAAGAAGGGGTTGAAGAGTAAATATTGGACTTAAATTGAAGGATTTTAGATGGCTGGGGCTAAAAGGGTAAATTATGTACTTAAGTTGAAAAGAATTCGTCATGGAGGGGCCATTTGGTAACTTTTGGGCTTAATTTGAAAGAAAAGAGAGAAGGAGGGACCAAATGTGGTATTTGGGGCAAAGTTTCATGAAGCGGGATATATAATCGTTACCACCCGGTAACCCTAACCCTAAACTTCTAAACACCAACCGCCACCTCCTTCCTTTATCTTCCGGCCGCCACCACCCGATTCCCTCACGTTTTCCGGCCAGACGAAGCACCAAACGAGTCCATGCTGTCGACAGCAGTCGTAATCTAGCATCGTCGCTGTCCAGCTGCCGCCATTTTCTCGTGAGAACTATTTCAGCCGCTGCCTCCTTGACTGCTGAAGCCGAAGGACCACCGATCAACCGCCGCTGTTTCTGCCGTTGCTGGACTATTCCGTCAAGATGGTGGCAACGTTCGTGGTTGTAATGCGGTTGTGCACGTGAGTGGGTTTTTTCGTATGGAAGTCGTGAAGAACCACCATGGCAGCCGGCCATGGTGGCTGTCGCTGATGACGCTGCTGCTGCCCGCTTTCCTGTCGCTGCCGCCGTCAACCTCCTTCAAGATCGATGAAGAGCTGCTCGGTGGGTGTTTATTCACATGTGTGTGTGATGTACTGTGTGTGATGTAGTGTGTGTGATGTAGTGTGTGGGTGAGAAACCCTTGGCCGGAATCTGAAAAGAAGTCACCACCACCACCGTGAGGTGGTGGCTGCCACCATCTACCACCGCCGGCCACCACAAGGGTGGCTATGTGTGTGTGTTATTTTATGTGTGCGTGTTATTTGGATATTGTTGTAAATTGTATTGTACGGCTGGAATAATCAAGAAAACGACCCGTCACCGCCGTGAGGTGGTGGTTGCCACCTCACGCCGCTATTCTGCCGCCACCACCCGCCAACTTGGGTGGCTGTGTGCTTTTGTGTGTGTGATTATTATTTTGGGATGTTTGAATATTTTAGCTAAGAATCATAACCACCACCACGAGGTGGTGTCCGCCGCCGTGAGCCGCCATTGACCACCACTACCCGAGGTGGTAGTGGGTGGTGCCCGACTAATGAAACCCTAATGGGCCTAATGAAGCCCTAATTGACCTAAAAGCCCAACCATTTGACTAACGGGCTAGTATGTGGGTTGGAAACCCTAATTAGGGTTTGGAAAACCCTAATGTTAGGAAACCCTAATTTTGGGGATTGATCGGGACCCACACTGGAATTATTTAATAAACTTAAAATATTAATTAATAATCATTCACAATTAACATAAGGCAATATTGGACTTAATGGATTAAGTCCTTAATGGGTTAAGTAAGAAACACTTAACCCTAATCGTCATTTCATGTGAAAACCCTAATTTCACTTGGGCCTTGGGTTGGGCCTTTATTTTGGGCTTTGGTGATTGGTTCATTGATAGGCCATCCAAAAACAAGCATATGGATTAGAATATTTAGATGGGCTTTAGAATAAGGCCTATTGGAAATGCTTGGGCCCAATTTGGAAAATTGGGCCATAGGTGGGCCATAATTGGATCTTGATGATTATGAGATATTAGGCCATTGGAGTACCAAGAGTTTGGACTAGAATAAATGGATGGGCCTTAAGGTAAGACTATGTAGAGGTCTGGGCCCAATTTGGAAAATTGGGCCATATGTTGGGATTTGGCCCATTACTTGACTTTTGGGCCTTTGGAGTGTGAGTTGTACCTTGTGCTTGGAACCTAATTATTAATTGGGTATTGTTTGATGTTGACAGTTCGGGAATCTGTCAACCAGCAGCTGGAGTTTTATCTGCGGGACTTCAGTAGTGCCAGATGAGTTCTCCTCACTATATCAACAGGGTGTATGACACTAAGGCCGGACCTTTATGATTTGCATCCTGGTTTTAGGATGGTTGCTATGATATTGATCTGTTAGATTTCGTCCTGGTTTTAGGATGGTTGCTATATTATTGACCAGTTAGATTTCATCCTGGTTTTAGGATGGTTGCGATGCTATTAATCTGTTAGATTGATATCCTGGTTGTAGGATGGTTTCTATGTTAGAGATCGGTTAGATCAGTATCCTGGTTATAGGATGGTTGCCATGTTAGTGATCTGTTAGATCTGTATGACTATCTACTATTGTATGCTAGCGTATGATATTTATGTGCACATGTTTGTTGGTTTGGGGGATTGGGTTGAGGCAGGTCCAGACGTGTCGAGGGCTCGAAGAGCGGTCCAGATAGACTGAGGACCGGGAGACGGTCCAGTTAGACTGATGGCTCATTATGCATGCTGTTTGTTTATATGTTATTGATATGTTTTATGGCGTTGGTATTTTGGGGGTAACTCACTAAGCCTTCGAACTTACATTTATCGATTATTGTTTTAGGTATTTCTGATGATCGCGGGAAGGCGAAGGCGTGATCGTACAACTCCTCATATTTTATGACTTTATGATTTGATTCTGGGATACTCTGACAATATACTATTTTGAAAACAAGTTTTGTAATAACCATGGGTTTTGAATTGTTTTAAAAAAAAGTTTAAATTTGGCATAATTTTTATGGATGTTACAATTGGTCCTACATCATTGCCTGGATACCAAAAGAAACCCAAATATTACACATAACTCACAAAAACAAGAAACTTTAAAAAAAATGAAAACGGGGGGAATAAAAAAACCTGAAGAGGCTCATTTTCATCAGTAGTACCAAGCATCTCATTCACTTGTAGCTGGCGTTCACTTACAACACCAAAAGTCTAGCATTTTTCAACAACATTTGATGCAAACTTCTATTGACTCATTTGTACAATCTTCCCGGCTAGTGCTTGAATTATTATTGATCGTTCATTTGGCTTTCCATGTTCCAACGCATGCTGTTTCAAGAAAGTTGAAACAAAAATAAGCATGATTTCAAGAAAAATTCAAGATATTCAAATTTAAAACAAATCTGAAAATCACCTGAACATAAAATCACCCTTTGTTTGTTTTAGCTTCCATTTCCCCTAAAAGAAGAGCAATAACACCTACTTCAAGAAAAATGTTCTTACTCATATCTTAATGATTAAAATGACTATAAGAAGAAAGCAAAAACACAAAATCAATGGTGATTGGTTAGAGTTCCATATCAAAAACCCACATTTTTTGGTACATAATTGAAAACATACTTATTTTAATGGAAGGAGTGCTTTGAAAACAAAAATGTGTATTTTTTTTATTGTTGCACACCATCTGTTCACTGAAATGTTTACAAGAATCAATAAGTCGACAATGAAGATGCTACAGCTATCCAACAACTAAAACCAAAGGATAAATTTCTATGCATAATTCTTTGACTTGTAAAACCTTATCTGTCTCTAGTTGTAGTATTTACTGATGTCTATACAACCACATACAAAAATTAGTTGAGGAAGGATGGCAAAAGGATATCTTTTAGAGGGTTGAAGATGACTTTCAATTTCTTCTCAAACATTTCAACAAATTGGTAACACACAAACCTTGAATTTCATCATTTCAATCGAAAGAAAAAACTCTTCAATCTTGTTTGAGAAGTTTTGATTAGAAAAAAAAATTAAGAAGGTTTACCCAGCAAGAAAAAGATTAAAAAAAAAAAACAGAATCTTTTCTCATAAGCACTTGAACAAACAGGTAACAAACGAATTCTGACTCGTCAACTTTAAAAAAAAACAACAAAACCCATCTGATAGAAGAAAAGAACGACTACAAAACTTCGATCAGGGTGAAATTTAAGAAAAAAAGTCCATGAGCGTACCTTGAAGAAGACAAAAGACTAGTTCTCAGTTGTCACAACTGAAAGATAAGATCGTATCTATACGTTGGGTTGTATTTATATCTATTGAGTTCCACTAGTGGTTTGGTTTTATGAAGAAATAAGATTGCAATTCGATCAAAACAGACCTTAAAGTAAACTTACAAAAAAACATACGCATTTGATTGATGCATTGTTTTTTTTTCTCATTCACTTTCGATATCAACATCATTTTCAACACTATTCTCCATGAATCTTATTCACACTTGCACAAACAAAATCTCGGTGCAATGCATTGCATCATCTCCGATTATCTACCCTGTTCGGTATTCCTTCCAATTGAACTTGAAACTAGAGAAAAAAGAAGGACCCGCCATCAATTGAAAGGAGAAAGAGGGGCTGAGATCGATTGGAGAGGCTGAGAAAAGAGGGAGGTTATCGCAATCGATCTCCAATATAGAAGAGGCTAGGGTGGGTGTCGATCAATGGAGAAAAAAAAGATTGCACAATTCGTTGGTTCGTTCCATTTTTAAGAGTTCGCTGTTGAACTTGATTATATATATATATATATATATATATATATATATATATATATATATATATATATATATATATATATATATATATATATGAGGTATGTTCAAATGTTTCTAACAACTATTGTGTTCCTGAACGCACCAATCAGGAATTAGAAAAAATTAAATAATAAATAAATATAAAAAGGGTATTTTGGTAATCTTAACACATCTAATCATGGTAAAAGAAATCATTCAATTAATATCCCCTAAAATAAAGATATCAATTACACCCTACAAAACCATCGTTTACATCACCATCACCACAGAAGGCCTTGAAATCGTTGACCACAGTCAGGTTTTTAAAACCTTCGTTCCACACTTCCATCATTGCCAACAACAGCCATCGTCGATACCGTCTTCCATCTTCTCCTCTTCGTCGATATCCTCATTGTCGACACAAGTCTCTGCATCTATCGAACCTACCCTTTTTCTCAGATCAGATCAAAAGTGATTTGGTGGATCTATAGATTGAAGTTTGGTCTTGATGAGTTAATCGGTAACACACAAGATGCCTACTACCACAAAAATCCAGGTTTGTTCTTCATAAGAAGATGGGTATACAGAAGGGAGAGGCAGCAAGAAGCAAAGCTCGTCCTTCCAGCAGCATGCAATTAGAAACTTGACTCTCTTTCCTTCACAAGAAGATACACGCACATGTTTTGTTTAGTTTTGGTTTAAATTAATGATTTTGAAATCGATTGATTGCAGTTTAGCAGCTTCGCTGCTACCATCAGGTGCTATAGCTGTTGGATTTGGGGGTTACGTCGGAAGTTCACGAATTGATACTTCTACACCGATAACCCAAGACATTGATTCTCTTTTCTTGGTATTTCAAGTTCCTTTTCCTCCTTTTTCTGATGTACACCGGTATTTAAGTTTCAGAACTTCAAAATTTTAGAGACAAATGAATTTGTCGCAGAAAAGACCTAAGAAATAATCTACAGCTTAAATATGGATGTCAATTGGATTCACTACATACATAATGATTGGTGAACTGTTAAATGTTATGTAGGACATAGATGGCGAATTGGCACAACATCTGAAGAGACTTGCCAGAAAAGATCCAACCACAAAGGTAACACACCATGATCTATGGATAATTTGCTCACTAATTCATTCTGTTACTTTACTTGTTGCAAATATTGTCTTTCTTGTTGTGATACCCCAATTCATTCATTAATTTAGACATCTAAGCTTTCCAAAATCATTAATGATTTGGAATTTTCGGTAACAAACAATAACATTCTGTCATGGCCTCCATGTGTTCGATAAAATGCCACAATGAAAAAATAGTTAATAATCTTTAATGTATTTACTTCGCTTTGTTCCTTATTCTTTTCAGAACTATATAAGTTAATTTAGATTGGGTTGGATGCCCTTTTCATAACAAATAGGTTGATGCTAGTTCCTTATTCTATCAGAATTTGCAGTTAAATACATTGAGGATATCGAGAAGAAACATAAGGAACTCGAAGAAGCAAAACAAGTTTCAAATTGGTATGTGATGAATCGACAATTTAAAGACCCCTGGTAAACCTCATGATCCTCGATATTATGCAAGACCAGTTCATGAAGCAGCACGTCAAGATGCTTATGAGGTTGTTGATGAGATTTTAATGAAAAACTATCAGGTTCGTCTTCTTTGTTTTTATTTGGTATTGAAAAACTTAAACTTTGATGTTCCCTTACTGTGTTCCATGTGGTTTGGATATTTGGTTTCTTTTTTTTTTTCTTGTAACATGATTTTTTATACATAAAGAGAAACTGAATATTCAAAAGCATTCTGCAAGAATAATGTATTCCGTAAGAATATTATTGTTGTATTCTGATAGAATTGTAGTTAATTATTTATATGTTTAATGTGCAGTTGTTACAATGTATCACTACAAAATATTTGGCAATGAATTTGTGATAAAAATGGCTTGAAGACCTGATAAGAAAGGCTTGAAAAATGAATCAAAGAATGATCACACTCACTGTTTAAGAATGTTGTTATTTTTTAAGAATTACACTTGTTATTCTTTCAGAATGTTGTTATTATTCAATGAATTACAATCATACAATGTAATTATTTGATGTATATTAGTTCAAGAATCGATTTTGTGTATTCTTTTCAGAATATATTTACTAGTTTATGGTTGGCATTCTGTCATTCTGACAAAATAAAATCGAAAATATATTTACTAGTTTATGGTTGGCATTCTGTCATTCTGACAGAATAAAATTGAAAAATATATTTACTAGTTTATGGTTGGCATTTTGTCATTCTGACAGAATAAATTCAGATTTTTAAATTTGAATTATTTTAAATATTCAGATTTTTAAAAATAAAGGAATTAATTATCCCTAAAAATCCGAAAAATTCCTTTTTTAATATAGATTAATTGACTAAAATGCCCTTATGCTGAAATTTGTGTGATTATATGGTACATGTTATCGTATTCTAATATCATAGACCCTCAGATCATGACATTTGATTCTATTCCATCCGGTGGTGTAGATCTGTGCATTCTGGCACACAATAGTTAGTAAAAACAAAATAACCTAAGCCTATATATATATATATATATATATATATATATATATATATATATATATATATATATGGTAAGATTATGAACAGTAATGTTTGTGGGTTTACATTTTTGGCAGAATAGTTTGTTAGATTGCTACTTTTAGTCCCTGCCTCCCCTGACGTCCAATCAGGTCGCTTATACCCTTCTTCTAAACCTTCCGGCTCCTTCCAACACCACTCACTTTTTCTTCACCCAAGTCCTGTCGTCTTCTACCAAATCGAATGCCGACACATATTCCACCACCTTCGTCATTCATTCTCTATCTCTGTTCCGATCAACAAATCCTAAACGCATCCCACCGCCATTACATCTTCTACCTTTCTCTTCTTCCGGCTTCCATGAAAAGGTTTATACATCGTCGATTTCGTCCACCATCGTCTTCACCGAGAAGCGAGCCTACTAGCGACACACACAACATACGTCAGTGACACACACACGCATGATATCGCCAACATCAGTGGATCCATACATCGATCGACACTGACTTCGTTCTCTCCTCTGGAAGCCTTCGATGGCCATTGCGATCGCCGACGCTCCCCTTTCTTGCACCTCGAGCCGCTCCTCCTTTCTCTTAGCCTCCACCACCGCCTGTCATCCGATTACATCCACATTCGAAACCTAATATCGTAAGTTTTATTTATCTCATGGAAAACGATATGTTTTGTTATCGAAATCATGCTTTTCAATTGCACGGTTAATGTGGATTTGTTACTAAAATGATTTTTTGGAATTTTCAATTCGTAGTGTTAGCTATCCATCTTCATAGAACCTTTTAGAATCCGTATCAATTCTGTTCAAATTTCCTTTATTGGGGTTTAGGTTTTAACTTTACATTATAAACTTCTTTTTTGTGACCTTTTCCCTGTTTCCTGTATATCTTTTCTGTTTAATCCACATAAATGGAGCTTAAAAATCATCAATTTCATCAGCAGGTAATCACCGATCTTTCCAGTAATATAGGAATTTTTTTCCGTTAAAGCTATGTAATTTAGGTGAAGGAGTTGATTAGGGTTGCGGAGGGGGTAAAGGAGAAGGAGGTTACGAGGAAGAGGACAAGAATGAGGCAAGACCAAAAGGTGATCACCTTCAATTGTTGCAGGTTTGCTTACTTCAGTTGCTTCCATTTTGCATCTCAGTTGTTAACAACTACAAATTTTCAATTTTGCTTCCACAATCAGAGCAATATTGAGTCATTATTCACTGTAGCTTCGTATTGGGGGGAAATAGAGCAATAAGTCGACAATTTTCTATGGTTTATTGTTAATTGAAGTGAGTTGAGGTTGTTCATTTTAATTTTTTGGGGAAGATTTAGTTTTGTTTAATGGGAATTGGTTGTATCAAGGGAAAGTAAGGTGGGACTCTCAATACAAGGATTACGGTTTTATTGTCAGGTAATTTCTTTAAGGCTTCACTTTTTGTTTACATATATGAAAGTTGTGATAGATGTCTTCTTTTTTGGATTATTATTTATTTCCTTTTTATATATTTTCAGCTAATGGTTTGATCAATGGGAGCTGATAAATCCACGGTACTTTTTGATTCATCCACATATTTTTAAAGTCAATGGACAATTATGCCCTTCATAGTAATCCTTTGTAATAATTAAAAATAATAACCCCTTTATCTTCCCAGTTTCCTCGACACCCACCCTGGAGACCTTTAACCCATACCGTCGCATCGCAGTAAACTACTCCTTCTTCGGTCACCTGCAAAATCCATGGGTAGGTAGCAAAATCACCTGTAAAAGCATTGAACAAACCACCAGTAAAATTGACGATGTCATCTTCAAGAAAACAACATGAACACCAACACCTTCAAAATCTGATTTGTTGGTCGATGGGGTTTTAAGGTTTCAAGATTCGATGTAGAAGAGTTCAATATTTGATTAGTTCGGGAATTGTTTGAGCTTTCATCATCGGTGGCGAGTATGGCTTCCAATCTAATGCTTTCTATCGGCTGGTGTAGGAGGGTTTCTTGAAAACGACGGAGGGGCAGTGGCAGGAGGACCTTTTGGAGCGAGCTTAGTCCCGGAATGGAATCGATCAGAGATGGGTGTTTCTCTGGAAGTTCCGGTGATGCTTGTGGCTTTTATCGAGAGAAGATCATGAGAGGGTTTCTTGAGGAGATGGAACTGTGTGTACACCCCACACCGATGTTATAAATGAAAGAGATAAAAAGGATATAACACCTTACACTAATGACGTTCATAACCCTCTGTTTGTAAGGGATATAACACCCTCCACCAATGTCGTTCATAACCCTCTGTCTATGTGCTTACAGACACATCTCCTTGGCTCTATCCGACATCTTTTTTCCGGGAATTTAGGTCTTTAGTCCCTCATCGAATACTCTGTTAAATCCAATGTTCTCGTTGATTCAACTAAGCTTACTGAGTACTCGTCTGAAACCATAGATTCCTAACAATGATTCATTCAGGTGACTCTGTTGGAGATTGTGGTCGATCGGGACGACCAGAAACTTGAGCAAACGAGGAAGAAAGAAAGAGTTGCATGCTGAAGATTACCGACAAATAGAATTGAAGATCGCTTATCGTTTGTCTGCTAAGATTGCACGTTGGAGAAAAATTGCAGCCGTGTGTGCGTTGTTTTTGGTTTAGAAGAGTTTACTGAAAATAATGTTGCCTTTGAATAATTTAATTACACTCTAAATATAAATGAATGAAGGGCATAATTGTAAACTTACTTTAAAAATCAATGGATGCATCAAAAGGATCCGTGGAAATATTACTACCCTTGATCAATGCAACCATGTGTATTCCATTTTGAATGTGAATTCTGTTGACGACAACGGATGAGAACGAGATGGAGTATATGGGTACATTCTTTTGGTGAAGTATTTAAGCAAATAAACAATTTCGATAGTCGTATAGTTATATCTCTGCAGTCTAAATAAAGGTGTTCGACTTTTAGAACAATTAACTAAATATATGAATTGTTAAAGGATTGCTCAACTAGCCAAAAAATATATTTTAATTTTTTCAATATTTTTTTCATGTTCTTCTCTTTTTTGTTTTATAAGAATGTTGTTCTACAATATAAACCTATAACTATCCACATGTCTTTATAGGAGTATATGCTTCCCAATTTACTCCCTCTAATGTGTGTTGTAACTACAGTTTTATCCATTCACATCTTAAAAAGTAAAGGAGCATGTCATTATGTGTTAAAGCGACACCCTAAAAACCATTGTGTTCAAATTCACACCAAAATATGTTTTCTTTTTGGAGTCTAAATTGTATAAGTACGTTGCTATGCTTTCCGTTTCTATGCTATAACGAATGGTTCATTCCATTTCATCAGAAAAAACAAACAACTTTTTTTTTCATGCCATGGAATTAACCATTGGTTCTTTCATATCAAACAATACCTCACTCCTTTGTGATTCCTTTGGTTGAAATGTCTATTTTACCCACTGTTTTATGAATCTACTTCCATCTAGAATTATTATTCCATTATGTTTCCGTTCGTTGTGATGTGTTAGGACAGGATGGTTTTGGGCATGTGGCCTTACGGAAGAATAAGCTGGATGAAAAATAGTATGTGGTTAAGAAGATTCGACTAAAGGACAAAAGTCAAAAAATTGCAATGTAGTTTCGTTGTTTTATTTACAAAAGTAGTTATGTTTGTGGTATATCTCTCTACTTCTTTGAAATTTTGTTTCGCAACTTTACCAATTGAAAATAGTAATTTGATTAAGGTTATCTTTTCCATTGACAATTTATGCTTAATGAATATTTGAGAAAATGGTGAGCACAGTTGGGAAATTTGAAAAAGAAAACATAGTTGACGGCAAATTTGTAAAAATTTAGGGGTTAACTTATTTATTAGGTTGTTCTTTCTACACTAACTTCCTAACATTCTTTAAAACACTTTCTATATGTCTTAAACAACCTAATCAAGTCTGCTTTTCTATGCTTTTAATATTGGATGGGGGTTCATTTTCATCAATCCAGCCCTTGCGAAGCAAGGGTCATCCCTCTAGTTAAATATTAAATGCAGATTAGAAAACAAGCAGCAAACCACCTTACGAAATACAGTATAAAATATGTTTAGAATACGATCACACTTTTTCTGAACGACAAATGGAATATGGGTAATAGAGCTCCATAAAAAAAGGTTCATCCATCAATTCTTCTCGTCTTTACTTATTATTCTTACACCTTATCGATTAATTTTGAATCTTGTTTGCAAATTATATTGGAAGCAAGAAATGTAAAAATACAAATGGTAAAATTGTTATAATCCGTATAAAAATAAAATAAATTTATCCATATATTGAAATGGATAACTTTAAAGGTTTATGTATTCTCATTAAAAATCTCAGAATAATCCAAATATGTATATATATAATCTACGTATTTACATGTAGGTATCCTGATAATATGGTTAATACAAAATACCAATAATGTTGAAATAATGCTACGCTAATAGTCCCCCACAGTTCGAGCGGGAGGAGGATGAGCGCTGAAACTCGACCTGAAGGTGGTGAACAAATGTCGAGAAAGAACCTTTGTAAAAATGTCAGCATATTGAAATTCCGAGGGGACATGAAGAACCCGAATGTGTCCAAGGCGAACCTTGTCACGAACAAAGTGTATATCGATCTCGACATGTTTGGTTCCTTGATGTTGAATCGGGTTATCCGAAAAATAAACCGCAGAAACATTGTCACGGAAGACAATGGTAACGTGACGAAGGGGAACGTGTAGTTCAAGAAGCAAGTTACGTAAGCAGCTCACTTCAGCAACCATGTTGGCGACGACACGGTACTTGGCCTCGACACTCAAACGAGAGACTGTGTGTTGTCTTTTGGAGGACCAGGAGAGTATGTTATCACCTAAGTAGACACAATAGCCGGACGTGGATCGACGAGAGTCTGGGCAGCCTGCCCAGTCGGCGTCGGAATAGACCGTGAGTGAATCCAACCGTGTAGGAGTGATTTTAATGACATAGTCGAGGGTGCCTTGAAGATAACGAAGAATACGTTTGAGAAAATTATAGTGAGGTTCGCGAGGGGCATGCATGAACAAGCACACCTGTTGAGCTGCATAGGAAATGTCACGGCGAGTAACGTCAAATATTGAAGAGCACCTGCGAGGCTCCGGTAGAGAGAGCCGCCGGGTAAGAGGGTACCGTTAGTGGCGCTGAGTTTGGCGGAGGTGTCAACTGGTGTTGAGACTGGCTTGCACATAGACATGGAGGCACATTGTTTAATGTCCTTTGCAAATTGAGATTGTTGAAAGAATAATCCTGACCTGCTGTGGGTGACTGAAATCTCCAAGAAATGGTATAAATCACCTAAGTCGGTCATGGCAAACTCCTTGGAGAGCTTGGTTGTAATAGAACGTAATACCGAAGAATCTGAAGCGGTCAAAATAATGTCGTCAACGTAAAGAAGCAAATAGGCAGTGTTTTCCCCATGGCGATACACAAATAAGGTCACAAGAAGTTGTCGCATCGGCTGCTTGTAAAACCGTGAGTTAAAAGAAAGTTGGAGAACCGAGTGTACCAAGCTCATGGAGCCTGCTTGAGGCCGGATAAGGACCTTTTCAAACGACACACATGATTTGGATGAACCGAGTCGGTGAATCCTTGTGGTTGATGCATAAAGACCGTTTCATTGAGATCCCCGTGAAAAAATGCATTTTTCACATCTGATTGTTTAATGGGCCATGAGCATGACACAATAAGAGTTAATATTGTGTGGACTGTAGCAGGTTTGACCACCGGGCTAAATGTTTCAAAACAGTCAACACCAACAGTTTGAGATTTACCGTTACCCACCAGTCGCGCTTTGTAGCGCTCCAGAGACCCGTCGGCTGTAAATTTATGCCGGAATAACTACATGCAACGAATAATCGGGTGGTTAGTGGGTCGTGGTACTAGTTCCCACGTGTCATTATCCTTTAATGCTTTATATTCGTTGGTCATGGCTTGTTGCCAATTTGGGTCAAGAAAGCATTTAAGGTAGGATGTGGGAACGATGGAGATATGGGGAGTATGGATGACATTTAGGTTAAGTCTAGTGATTGGCTTGTTTATACCAGCTTTGGATCGAGTTGTCATGGAGTGAGTGTTGAATGGGGTGGGTATGGGTGTTTGGTCTTTCGTTTGGGTGTTGATGGAGGGGGGACCGTTAGGTGATGGTTCATGGTTGGAGAGAGGTGAGTTGGTGGGTACGGTTGGTGATAATGGTTGTGGGACGATATGAGGCGGTGGGTTATGGTTGGGTGGAAGGGTTTCAAAAATGATTGGGGATGGGTCAGAGTCCATTGAAGTGGGAATGGGAGTAGATGTGGAAGAGATATGAGGTGATGGAAATAGGGATTCATTAAAGATAACATGATGTGAGAGATGAACTCTTCCAGAGATCGGGTCGTAACATCAATACCCACGGAAATTATTAGGGTAACCAAGAAAAATGCATTGAGTGGACCTAGAGTGAAGCTTTTGTGGGGATGTAGCTGATAGATTTGGATAACAAGCACACCCAAAGACTCAAAGGTGGTCATAGGTGGGATGGAGAAGATATAGGGCAAAGGTGGGGGTGAGGAAACTTAATCATTTGGTGGGAAGTATGTTGTGAAGATAGGTTGCAGTATGTAATGCTTCGACCCAAAATGTCGGGGGTAAGTATGATTGCATTAAAAGAGCACGAATAATATCATTAAGACGTTGAATCATACGCTCGACTTTGCCATTTTGGGGTGAGTTTTGACGGCAAGCAAATCGAAATATGAGACCATGGTTATTTGCAAAGGTTTTGAACTCGGTATTGTCGAATTCACCCCCAAATCACACTGAAAACTTTTGATAGGTTTATTGAATTGAGTTTTGATCAATGTGTGAAATTTAACGAAAGTAGGAAAAGTTTTAGATTTGAAATTCAAAGGATACACCCACACATAATTTGTAAAGTTGTCAATAAGAACCATATAATATTTGTAACCGGTTTTTTTTGGAATAGGTGAAGTCCATAAATCACAATGAAAAATATCAAATGACGAAAAAGTGCAAGATAAAGATTCAGAAAACGGTAAATGTTTGCTATTTGAAAGCTGACAAGAATGGAAAATAGTAGAGTTATGGTCTATAGTACATGAAATAAATTTGTGAGTAGTAAGTAAATCTAAGACTTGGCGGCCGGGATGACCAAGGGGGTTATGCCATATGTGAGACGTGGCGATGAGAACTGATGAGCTGGCTGCATGAGCGATGAATGGATAGAGATCACCTTCACTGTTGCCGTGGGAACGGTGTGACAACCCGAAAATTTTTGCCTTGTAAGTTCAACCATTCAATTCAACCGTGAGTCAGACTCATTTCTAATGACTTATAGCCTTGTTAAGGGTCATTCTAAGGAGTTTTAACCAAGTACACTTAAGGATTAAGTGTATGGATGTGTCAGCTGAAGTTCTTCAAATTGCATTCAAGCCATAAACTCCATCACTGGGAGTTTACGACCGTAAACTAGAGATTACGTCCGTAAACTCTTGGCTGGCCGTAAACTCCTTCCTTAAGTATGATATCCCTTCATTTCTAGCCATTTCTTCAACCTCCAAGTCTAGAAATCGGATTTCTCTCTCAACTATCATCAAGTTCTTCATCCAAATCCTCCAAAATCATAGGTGATTCTTCTACCCTTCTTGATATTCTTCCTTGGTGTTGTAAACATCTCTTGATTCATCCATGAAAACATCGTTTTATGTTAGATCTTCAAGATCTTCATATTTCACCAAGAACACCAAGAACACACACTTGTTCTTGGTGGCCGTGAACTCCATAAAGCCTCCCAAAGGTGATTATTCTTTCCCTACACTTGCTATCTAGTAGAGTCAGTAGCCTAAACACCTGGAGCAAACGAATGAGGATGATCTCCAGGAGTTTACGGCCATGGAATCTCCCTTGGCCGTAAACCCCTTGGCCGTAAACACATAGGGCCGTAAACCCCTTGGCCGTAAACACATAGGGCCGTAAACCCTATGGCCGTAAACACATAGGGCCGTGAACACCTTGACCATGAACTCATCCCTTTGGCCGCAAACTCCCCTTGATGAATCACATGTGATTCTAACACTTGGTCCAAGTGTTTCCCAGTCCCTAGGAGTGTTTCCTTTCATATAGTTGCTTATAAACACTATATTCATGCCAATATGTCATTATATGTCATTTAGGACTTGTTGTGTCTCGGGACTTCATTCGTGGAACTTCTTATCCTTACACGCATGTTCGTTTGAATCACCCACATAAGGTGAGTTCATACCCCGTAATCAATCTTTTAAACTGTTTTAAATGCTTTTAAGAGGGGGAATACAAGTTGAACACAATGATAATTGTGTAATTGTTTGTTATAAACATCTTTCAAAAGGTTGCTTATGTATTTTATAAGTAATCAAAACATTTCAAAAACTCTTTTAAAGTTATGTTACTTTATAGGTTAACAAAACTCCGTTTTTAAAGTACAAGCATAACTTAGTAGTAAAATGAGTCTTTTCAATAACAGTTCAAGTAAAATACTAGTAAACTATAAGGGGTATAGTTTAGAGGTTCAGTTCATACTTGATGCTAGAACATACCATAAAGAGAAACAGGGAGGTAGATACAATACACGATAACATAAAGAGAAACAGGGAGGTAGATACAATACTTCAAAGAGAACATACTATGATACTATAACAGAACGAACATACTAAGATGCTATAGCATATAACAACTACAAGATCTAATTATACCAATGAATCACTAACTCATTGTTCTTAACAAAAGGTGATAGTTAAATTGGGTATAATGCTAACTTTATGATTCCTTAGTGTATGCATTCAGGGATATATATTAACCGGATCCGACAGGTAGTAGGATGTGTGCTTTCCGCTTCATTTCCTGTTCCTTGTTTGGTTGTGGGCTTAGAGCAGATACACCCATCCTACTATCTATCCGATCTTAGATATCTATATGTTTCCGTATACCCTAAGTAATCATAAGGGGTACCAGGTATGGGCCAGGTCATAGGACACTAATTCAATGCACCGTTTTCTAGTACAAAACATACTTTTCAAATAAAGAACTTTTGAATACAAAACTAGAAACTTAACCAGTAAAGGGTTTAATCCATTTTATTAAACCAGTAAAACTTAAAGGACCTTAGGTGGTTAATTCTATAATACCTTAGTTTATACACCAGGGTTATATATAATTAATATCCGATAGGTAGTTGGATGTGTGCCTTCCGCCTCATTCCCTGTTCCTTGTTTGGTTGTGGGTTTAGGCCAAATTCACACAATTAACTATCTGTTCGATATTAGATTATATATAACTAGTATAAACTAAGTGATTATAGAAGGAACTACTGTAGTTATCATTTTATTATAAGAAATAAGGGTTTTCTTAAAGTATCTTTTCATCAAATATAAAGGAACTATTACAGTTAACTCCGTGAGTACCGAGTGAATACGCAGGGGTTATATACAACGATGATATAACAAACAATGGGATGTGTGTCTTCCGCCTCATTTCCTGATCCTTGTTTGGTTGTGGGCTTAGGGCAGATACACACAACCGATTGTTTGTTTACTCTGGGTTTTATATAACTTGTATCCATTTAATACTCATAGAAAGGACTGTAGAGTCATTTTTACTTATCTTTCATAAAAGCAGGAAATATAGGATTTTCTGGAGGAACATGCAAACTTTTCTAAACAAGAACTTACTACAACTTTCTACAAACTTTCTTACTACTTACTACATCACTAAAATCTTATGAACTCACCAGCTTAAATGCTGATCTACGCTTTCAAAATAACTTGTATTCTCAGGAGACCAGTAGACAGGTTCGCGCACTGGGATTCAGAAGATGGAGCAGTATAACTTCATGTCTTTTTGTTATTTGCTATGTATTCTATATTATGTGAATCACATACTTTGTAAACACTTGCTTTCTAATGAAATGGTTGTTTATTACTTTGCTTACTATGATGCATGTCTTGTGATACTAAACATGACGTCCTCCGCCCCAGAACGTTTCCGCCGTTCCAGTTTTGGGGTGTGACAGATTGGTATCAGAGCATTGTTTATAGTGAACTAAGTATATCAACCGATAAAAGATATACAACTATAAATACAATGGGGCCGGAGTGCTCTGGATAAGAATATATTTTAAATATATAATGATACCTTATAAAAGTATACATACTTGCTTATACATATATACATACTAGAACAAGTATCACAAGAAGAACAGAACAGAAGAAGTTAAAGGTTGAACACTATGGTCAAACCTGGACAGTTATGTAATCATAGCTAGGATCAATATAGCCTGATCAACTATATTCATTCGAGATGTGACCGACATGTGTTTGGGAGTGATGTGGTGTTGCAATGGTCTTAAAACTTACGAAATACTAAGTCAAGAGAATACTAGATCAAGTACATAGAGTTAGAATACTATAGGAGTATTCTATGATACTATAACGCGATAACAAGTTTAAAACATACCAAGTTCATTACATTAAAATACTATAGGAGTATTTTAGGCACTAAATAAATAACTTATGTGATAACTTAAAAGGCCCTTACGGATAGGTCTATAATTTTACAATGTATACTTCCAAGGTTATATATAATTGAAAATTTATAGACTTAGAATTTGTGATCTACGCTTCACTACCTGTTCCTTGTTTGGTTGTGGTTTTGGAGAAGGATCACTTATTCGAAGGTCTATTTAGTCTTAAGTTATATACAACTTGTATACATTGTGCAATTATAGGAGGACTCTGTAAGGATCACCCCATAACGTTTCACTTAATCTCATAGATTCTTTAGTCACTTCCATTCTCGCACGACAAACCCAAATAGATGTAACCACTTCCTCATTGTAGACAACAGAAGAGTCAGGGGGAAACGAGAGCAAGTTCACGAGGAGCTTTCAAAGAAGGATTAACCGAAGTAACCCAAAACGTCTTACACGTCACACTAATAAATAATAATCTTGTTAACTTAATGAGCGAGTGGAGACACTGCTCACATTATATGTTAGGATTATTTTCTTACATGCATCTGGTAATAGTTATTCAGGAAAAAGATATTCATTCGAGGATAGCCATTCCAAATTCATAAAGTTTATTAGGTATAAACTCTTTTATGAATTGTTTCCAGAACCCTGTGGAAGTCAGGACCCGATACACCTAGAACTAGGATAACCTTGTCTTTTTCAGCTTTCGACTTGCGTCCATTGCTTTAGACTTATTCCATCTCATCTTTGTATTCTTTTAGCAAAGATGCCTCCTCGCAAATCAAACAAACGCGCTACTCCGATAACTCCAACTCCACCGTCGCAATTCGATCCTGCTGCTCTTCAATCAGCGATATCCTCCGCAGTGGCAACTGCTCTAGCTCACTTCGGTGAAAGTGGTACCCTCGGATCTGGTAGCGGTACCCACTTAACCAACCCCGGTGTTACTCACGAACACCCAAGGGAGTTTTCGTATAAGGACTTCATGAACTGCAAACCCAATTCCTTCGATGGAAATGGTGGAGTCATCGCTCTGATGCGATGGTTCGAGAAAACATATTCGATCTTCGAAATCTGTTCGTGCCCTGAAGGGAACAAAGTGAAGTTTGCTGCCTGCACCTTCTATGACAGAGCCCTGACATGGTGGAGCAGCCATGTTAAGTCATTGACCCTATCAGTGGCTAACTCAATAGGTTGGGAGAACCTAAAAGAGTTGATGCTGGAAGAATACTGCCCGTTGGGCGAAGTTCAAAAGATGGAACAAGAACTGTGGGAACTCACGATGGTCGGCTCAGACATAGTGGCCTACACTGACTGGTTCAGCGACCTAGCAACTCTATGCCCCGGGATGGTTACCCCGGAGAGCAAGAAGATAGAAAGATACATCTGTTGGATAAGGTGTCTAAGTCCATAACTATTTCTGGTATGTACTTGACCCGACCTGGCATGGTCCATTTGGGTTGCATGGTATCATGCATTTGGATAGACTAAATGAGAGAAATAACACTTATGGTTTATTAATATATTATAAGTTCTAATATATTAATAGTATTATTTAATTAGTATTGATCAAGAATTAATATGGGATTAATTAAGTGATCAAAAAGTGACTAATTAAATATATGGGTTGATTATGTAAATCATCCATAATTTGTATAGTGGGATAAAAGGCTCCATGGATAATCAAGTTGGGTTAAACCCATTGTATGCTCCATGGAGGCTCCATGGGAGTTACAAACCCATGGGTCATGGAAATGAAGAGTCATGTCACATTAGGGTTTACATGGTGTAACCCTAGATGTGACACAATATATAAAGAACATGTCATACACCAAAATCGGCTACACAAGAAGTTGCAAGAGGGCTAGGCCGATTTTCAAGTGTTCTACATATCTCTCAAAGTTATTCCAAAACATTTGGTGTTGTGTGAAACATTTGAGGCATCACACTTGGGGTGCTAGGCTCTCAAGGTTTCAAGGAATCATAACAACTAGAAGGTAAGTAATTCTAGCTATCTTTTATATTATAAAGTTCCCCATGTATGCTAGATAGGTTTATGAATCTTGGAAAAAGTATTTTGCATGTATCTTAGACAAACATAGATCCAAGGTTTTCTAGGGTTGCATGTACACTTAGGAGTGTTAGAATTGCTCAAAACCCATCAGTCGTATCAGAGCCTAGGCTTGTTTGTTTTGATACTTGATGCAAAATTATGAAAAAACTCGTTTTTATGCATTCTGACACATGAACTCGCCGATTCCACCTACTCGTCGAGTAGGTTCGTGCACTCGACGAGTAGGAGCCTCACAATGCAGTTTTTCGACTTTTGCTGCTGGAAATGGACTAGAAACATTACCCTAAACTGTTTTGGTGTTATTAAACTTGTTTTAGATGGTGTAATGGGTGTTCTAATCCATTTACAATGGCTAATATCAAAATTCCATGATTTTATGTGTTATTGAAATTTTGATATTCATATTCATGTTCTTATGAGTTTAGATGATCATAGGAATTATTTGTAACTTCTTGCTAGTTTTAATTCTTGATTATCATGTGTGTTAATGGAATCCATAATTTGTCCTCAAGTTATGGATTACCAAAAGTTTTATCTTTTAATGTCCATTAAAGAAACACATAGGTTATATAAAATGAAGAGTCACTCATTTTAATGAACCAATTAATCTCATAAGTTATGAATTGAAGAGTTTTGAAAAGTTACAAAACTTGCCCTCAAGTTTTGGAACATGTAAAGTCATCTAATTAACTTTAGTTCCAATCCCTAGAGTTTTAAAAGTTAAAATTCAACCCTTATACTTTATAATATTATAAGTTTAATAATATATATATATATATATATATATATATATATATATATATATATATATATATGTATGTATAAGATCAAGTCGTTTTACCGTTAGTAGGCCTCATTCACGAAGCCGGTCTATAAGGGGGGTATAAGGTTGTTGCCTATAAAATGGCAGCTTAATGGGTGTCCACTCTCATCCACCGCTTCCTTGACTGGTGGAGGGTCGTTAGCCGAACGGGTAGGACAGTGACTTAAAATTCTCATTAAAAAGTATAATGATTATTATAAAGTAACTAAATGTTTTATAAATTCTCAATCTTAGTTACTTTAGGAAAAATGTGAATAAGGTGCTAATCCATGAAATTACACTTTGCACTTTATTTAAGTCGTAGGTGGAGCGTGTGTGGTTTACCGGCACACTAACTTAGACTTAACAAGGTAGGCAAAGGGTGACTTAAGGTTTTTCATAAGGTCGGTGGAGCGCGTGTGGTTTACCGGCACATCGATTAAGTGAAAAAACATTAAGGGTACCAAGTAATTTGCATGGTTACTTCACACCTTGTTTTTTCATCCTCGGTATCCCAGTCACAAAACATGAAGGGCACACTCGAGATTGAAACATGCCATTGAAAAGTTCAATGAATCTCAAAAGAATCTAGGAATTTCAAAAGCAATTAAAACCTAATAATACATTTCGTTTATCTTGGTGGAAATTGGTGAATCGTCATTCACCTACCTTCAAATATTTTATAGCTTGGATTACGGCATCCCTCTTCCAAGTTATAAAATAGTTTGTTGGGTCCTAGCCTTAATATATCATATTGGGTGTTATATTAAGGACTTAAATCAACTTAACGTGAATTTCTCCCATTGTTGATGTCTGGTTTAGACAACAATGATCTTCCCAAACCAAGCTTTCCTAATGAATATGACTTCCCGAGTTTGGCTCATGGAAGTCATACTTCTCTTCCTCCACCTCCTCCAATTATTCTCCCTAACCCACAAGTTCAAGGTCACTTAAGACCTAATGGCAAGAAAGGTCTATGTGTGATCATATCTTAGAGATGAAGTCACATATTGACAAGCCGGGAGAGTTGGGTGTCAAAGTCTTGAGAAAGTTGGATGTTCAATCACTTTCTAAGTCACATAGTGGAAATTGGTGAATCGTCATTCACCTACCTTTCAAATATGTTATAGCTTGGATTACGGCATCCCTCTTCTAAGTTATAATATATTGTGATTGGATCTTAGCCTTAATATTACATTTGGGTGTTTTATTAAGGACTATCTCTATATCTAAACTAAACTTGTTTTCTTCTTTTCAGATGTCTTCCAACAATGTTGCTCCTGGCTCAAATCCTACTGGCTCCTTCTCTCTCATGAACCTTTGTGGGAGAGTCATCTTTGATGGATCCAACTTTACTGACTGGATCAGAAACATCAGGATGGTCACTCAATACGAGAACAAGGAATATGTTCTTGACAAGGAGCTTAAGGTACCTGAGCCAACTGCTACTCCTGAGGAGTTTGCTGAATATGAGGCACATGAAAGAGATGCTACTAAAGTGGCATGCATCATGATGGCCACTATGACAGCCGAGCTCCAAAAGTCCTATGAGGACTACTATCCTTTTGAGATGCACCAGGATTTGATGGACCGCTACCATCAGAGTGCCCGTCAAGAGCGATATGAAATCATCTTCTCTATGATCACAACCCGAATGAAAGATGGTGAACCCATCACAAGCCACATGCAGAAAATACAAAGGTATGTGGACCGTTTGATGAAGCTGAATGTGAACTTCCCAGAGGAGTTGGCAATAGATATTATTTTGCACTCCTTACCATCGTGTTATGATCAATTCCGCATGACATATCACATGAACAAGGAAGAAGTCACCCTCAGCAAACTTCAAGGACTCCTAAAGACCGCAGAATCAGGTCTCAAAGGTAAGTCGGTTGTGACCACTCCTACTACTACTCCAAACTCAGCACCTGTCCTGGCAATCGGGAAAGGTAGAGGGAAGAAGAGGAAGAACCCTTCGAAGGGTACCAAGGGTAAGACTCTTGATGGCTCCTCTTCTAGCGGAACCAAGAAAGGTTTCGTTACACCTTCTTCTGATCCCAAAGAGGCTGAATGCTTCTATTGCCATGAAAAGGCGCACTGGAAGCGGAACTGCCCAAAGTACCAGCAAGATTTGAAGGATGGGAAAGTGAAACCCAACCATGCATGTATTTACACTATCTTATCTAATAACTCACCCTATTCTAACTCTTGGGTCCTAGATACCGGTTGCGGTATTCATATTTGTTCTGATTTGCAGGGACTAAGAAGAAGTGAGAATGTGGAGCATGGAAAGATAAACTTGATCATGGAAAATAGGAAAGTTTCACATGTCACCAAGATTGGAGTTTATACGTTGTTGCTAAGTAGTGGGTTTACTTTAGATTTGAATAAATGTTGTTATTTGCCAGAAATGGCGAGAAATGTTATTTCCTTTCATGCTTTGTACAAACAAGGTTTTACCTTTTCCTTTAATAATGAAATTGGTGGAATAAATGCTTTCTTTAATAATGTGTTTTATATTAAAGCATTACCTTGTGATGGTGTGTATGAAGCTGTGTCTGTTGTAGATAATTTAGGAAATAATGTGTTGTGTATTGATTCTACTAATGATAATAACTTGGATAAAGCATCATTATGGCATTGTCGTCTTGGACATGTAAGCAAGAAACGCATAGGCCAACTCCAAAAGGATGGAGTTTTGGAATCATTTGACCTAAAGTCAGATGATAGTTGTGAATCATGCTTACTTGGAAAAATGACAAAGTCACCCTTCACAGGTTCATGTGCTAGGGGTGAAGGTTTGTTGGATCTAGTGCACACGGATGTGTGTGGACCCTTCAAAACTGCCACAAGGGATGCTAATCGTTATTATGTGACTTTTACAGATGATTATAGTAGATATGTATATGTCTACTTAATCAAGCATAAGTCAGAGACTTTCGAAAGGTTTAAAGAGTTTAAACAGGAAGTCGAGAATCAATTGGGCAGGAACATTAAGATGCTTCGATCCGATCGCGGTGGTGAGTATCTTAGTACTGAGTTCCTCGACTATCTAAGGGAATGTGGGGTTGTCTCACAATTGACACCTCCCAGGACACCACAGTTGAATGGTGTAGCTGGGAGGCGTAATCGAACCCTGTTGTACATGGTTCGTTCCATGATGAGTCGAGCTACGCTACCAATCTCATTTTGGGGGTATGCCTTAGAGACTGCCGCCCATATCCTTAATATGGTCCCTACAAAGAAGGTTGCCAAAACACCTCACGAGATGTGGACTGGAAAAGTTCCTAGTCTAGCCCACATCAAGATTTGGGGTTGCGAGGCTTTCGTGAGACGCGAGACTCACGACAAGCTCGAACCTCGAAGTGAGAGGTGTATTTTCATCGGCTACCCACAAAAATCCTTTGGTTACCTCTTCTACAGACCCAGTGAGAATGTGGTATTTGTAGCAAGGAGGGGTGTCTTTCGAGAAAGAGAGTTCATAAGCCAAGGAAACAGTGGGAGGCAAATTGACCTTGAAGAAATTCAAGAGTCAAGTGGTGAAGGAACCTCAAACCCTAGCAGTCAACTTGAGGAGGAAACTCCTGTTGATCCAATTATACCTCCAATTGTACCTCTGAGGCGTTCCACAAGGGTTAGGAATGTACCTGAGCATTACTATGGTTTCCATATTACTGCGGAAGGTGAGACACTTATCAGTGATGAGACACTGGTAAGTCTGGATGAACCTAACAGCTATGCAGAAGCCATGGCAGGCCCCGAGTCTGCTAAATGGAAAGAGGCAATGGACAGCGAGATACAGTCCATGTATGACAATCAGGTCTGGGACTTGGTTGACAATGTACCAGGTCGTAAGACAGTTGGGTGCAAGTGGATCTTCAAGAAGAAGACCGACATGGATGGTAATGTACACACTTATAAGGCACGACTGGTTGCAAAGGGCTTTTCTCAAACTCCAGGAGTTGATTATGATGAGACCTTCTCACCAGTAGCCAAGATTAAATCTATTAGGATATTGTTAGCCATTGTTGCATTTCATGACTATGAAATATGGCAAATGGATGTCAAAACTGCATTCCTCAATGGAAAGTTGGCTGAGGATGTTTACATGAATCAGCCAGAGGGTTTTGTCAGCACAAAGTACCCTAATAGAGTGTGTAAGCTTGAGAAATCCATCTATGGATTAAAGCAAGCACCTCGCAGATGGAATCTTTGCTTTGATGAGAAAGTGAAAGAGTTTGGCTTTTCGAGGAGTGAAGATGAATCATGTGTATATGTCAAGGCTAGTGGGAGTATAGTTAGCTTTTTGGTATTGTATGTGGATGACATACTACTCATAGGAAATGACATTCCAACCTTGCAGGAAGTTAAGTCCTGGCTTGGGAAGTGTTTCGCTATGAAGGACCTTGGAGAAGCTGCCTATATTCTAGGGATAAGGATTCTGAGAGACCGGAGTAAAAGACTAATTGGGCTTAGTCAGAGTACATACTTGGAGAAGGTGCTGAAGAGGTTCAACATGCAAGATTCCAAGAAAGGAGAGTTACCCATCCAGAGTAACGCTAGACTGAGTAAGACTCAGAGCTCGAGTACCGAGGTTGAGATAGCAGAAATGAGTCGAGTACCTTATGCTTCTGCAATAGGCTCGATCATGTATGCTATGACCTGCACTCGTCCTGATGTAGCCTTTGCTTTAAGCATGGTTAACAGGTATCAGGGGAACCCTGGTAAGGCTCACTGGACAGCGGTAAAGAATATTCTCAAGTACCTGCGGAGGACTAAGGACTGGGTCCTTACCCTTGGTGGGAGTGATGACTTGAGAGTTGTAGGGTATAGTGATGCTAGCTTCCAGACTGATAGGGATACTTTCCGCTCTCAGTCGGGCTGGGTCTTTACCTTAAATGGAGGAGCAATCTCTTGGAAAAGTTCCAAGCAGGAGACAGTGGCTGATTCAACTTGCGAATCAGAGTATATAGCGGCAAGCGAGGCAACAAAGGAGGCTATATGGCTAAAGAACTTCATTGGAGACCTTGGAGTTGTACCAGCTATAACGGAGCCCATAGAGATTTTTGTTGGATTAATGTCTAAGTCCATAACTATATTTGGTATGTACTTGACCCGACCCGGCATGGTCCATTTGGGTTGCACTTCACCGGCACAATTTATATGGATAGTCTTTTGAGAATAGTATATTTATGATTTATATTAATATATTATAAGTTCTAATATATTAATATGGAATCATATTATTTAATTAGTATTGATCAAGAATTAATTTAGAATTGATTAAGTGATCAAAAAGAACTAATTAAATATGGACTCTTATGTATATGGAATGGGCCAAGTTCATTTAGGTTGGGCTAAGCTTTCATGGATGGTCCATGGAGCTTTTAACCCATGGATCCTATGTAAATGAAAGGTCATGGGTATTAGGGTTTACATGGATGTAACCCTAATCCTCCATAATATATAAAGGGGTCCTTGGCTCACAAAATTGGCACAAGTGTGTGAAAATAAGAGTGGGCCGATTTTAGTGTGCATACATATTCTCTCAAGTTCTTCCAAGGTGTTTTGGTGATTTGTGATTCCATTTGAGGCTTCCACACTATTGGGGTTAAGCTCTTAAAGCTTGAAGACATCAAGCTACATCAAAAGGTATGTCATCTAACTAGAACTTTGTAGTATAGGTGCTTCATAATATGCTAGTTAGGATGAAACCTTGGAATAGTTAATATTTGCATGTATAATAGAGAAAACATAGATCCAAGGTTTATAGGGTTGCATGTACACCATAGGAGTGTTAGAATGCTTAAAACCCAACAATTTTCTGTGATAGTGAAAGTGCAGTTGCCTTAGCAAAGGAACCAAGGGATCACGGGAGATCCAGACACATTGACAGAAAATACCATTTCATCAAACATCGTATAGAAGAAGGACTCCTCGTTGCAAAGAGGGTATCATCGGATGAAAACCCGGCAGATCCCCTCACGAAGGGATTGGGTAGGGTTAAGCATCTACAGCATGCAAGGAGCTTAGGGCTGAAGGATGATATTAGTTTTAGTAGTTAGATAATTCTGAAATTTGTAAAGTGTAATTGACATTTGATGATGAATATAAGTTGTGTTTATTTATGAGTAAAGTGTTGCTATCTCTTGTCAATCGTTTACTATTATTTCTTTTGCATGTTTTGACTTCCAGAATATTTATGTTGTGTTTACATATTATTCAAATTATCCACAGTCGGCATATGTTGGAAGTAGATATGAAGTAAGACTGTCATGAATTGGTTGTAGTGGTCTAAGATGTTGGACATAGCCTCAACACTCATGAGTGCTCATAAGTTCTGAGTATTGGATTCAACCCACGCTCGCTGGTATCACTTCATGGAATTTATCTCGAGTGATCGCGAGACGGTAATATCATATAAGTCTTTAAACCTAGAGATATGACTTGTTAACTATGAGTTAGTTATGCATTGATCGTGCGAAAATGCATTGGTAACTCGATGTTATAAAATGTGTGTTTGTGTGTAATTTAACAAGTAGTAGATCAAGCATATGAGTCGAAGTTTATATGTTCCTTCTTGGATTAGAAGCGATATCTGGGCCCCTCGATGATTTTGTTTTGACCCATGTACCGGGCGCGGTCAGAACTAAGTTGATGTGTTCAATTAAGTTCTATGTCAAACAAATCGGAAATCGGGAAACAAACTGCTGGACAAAAGTAAGACATTGTTCCATGTAATTGTCTGGCTGATATCTAGAACAGAGGATTATATGATCACTTATCTGAAATGGCGTACCATCATCTTCTCAGTTCTGAGAAACCTTGAAAAGAGCTACGATTGCTGGTCGGTTCCTGCAGTCGTACTTGCAGTTATAGTTATTAGATTTATCCAAGTGGGAGATTGTTGGATAAGGTGTCTAAGTCCATAACTATTTCTGGTATGTACTTGACCCGACCTGGCATGGTCCATTTGGGTTGCATGGCATCATGCATTTGGATAGACTAAATGAGAGAAATAACACTTATGGTTTATTAATATATTATAAGTTCTAATATATTAATAGTATTATTTAATTAGTATTGATCAAAAATTAATCTAGGATTAATTAAGTGATCAAAAAGTGACTAATTAAATATATGGGTTGATTATGTAAATCATCCATAACTTGTATAGTGGGCTAAAAGGCTCCATGGATAATCAAGTTGGGTTAAACCCATTGGATGCTCCATGGAGGCTCCATGGGAGTTACAAACTCATGGGTCATGGAAATGAAGAGTCATGTCGCATTAGGGTTTACATGGTGTAACCCTAGATGTGACAGATTATATAAAGAACATGTCATACACCAAAATCGGCTACACAAGAAGTTGCAAGAGGGCTAGGCCGATTTTCAAGTGTTCTACATATCTCTCAAAGTTATTCCAAAGCATTTGGTGTTGTGTGAAACATTTGAGGCATCACACTTGGGGTGCTAGGCTCTCAAGGTTTCAAGGAATCATAACAACTACAAGGTATGTAATTCTAGCTATCTTTTATATTATAAAGTTCCCCATGTATGCTAGATAGGTTTATGAACCTTGGAAAAAGTATTTTGCATGTATCTTAGACAAAAATAGATCCAAGGTTTTCTAGGGTTGCATGTACACTTAGGAGTGTTAGAATTGCTCAAAACCCATCAACATCTGGGGTCTATCTGCCCCGATCCAAGGAGATGTACTGTCTTCTAACCCAGCCACATTCGATAGTGCTAAACGCCTGGCTCAGCGACTCATCGACCACGGAGTCCGCCATGGTATGGAAGTCCCCATTCCCGAGCCATCGAGGGAAGAGGACAATAGCCAGAAGTCGGGGAACAAGAGGAAGAAGAAGCAAACAACACAGGACACCATGCAGGAGGAACAAACCAGTACTATGTACGCCGCCACAACACCTGCTACTCCAGCACCTGCCAGTCGATATGCTGGAACCCTCCCAAAGTGTGGAAAGTGCAAATACCACCACACCGGAGTATGTCGGGAAATGCAGTGTCTGAACTGCCACAGAAAGGGACACACAGTCCGTTTCTGCAGGGCACTGGCACAACCGATCTCCCAAGTCCCCGGAGTTGAAGAAAACCAAGCCTGCTATGGCTGTGGTGAGATTGGACACTACCAGGAGGACTGCCCGATAACAAAGAACTCAGGAGCGGATGGGCGAATTCTGATGATCACCGTAGGAGAATCGACCTCGGAGTCGCCATCGAGCAGCGGTACGTTTTCGAAATAGTAATTGCTTTGAAAATTAATTTATATTTATATAAGATTAAAACTTGGGGGATAACACTTAAAAGTAATTATAATAACTCACTTCATGAAGTAGGTCACAGTATTCAAAAGAACTAAAAGATCCGTTCTGAGAAACTATGATGGCTTAGTATGTACGTTAGGGTTGTGCATATCTAAGATTTTGCAGACTCAGAGTGAGTGATTCCACCTTAATTCCTGTTCCTTGTTTGGTTGTGGATTTGAGGCAGAGTTACTCAGTCGACCATCCAATTCATCTTAATTATTCATAACTTGTATATTCAAGGCGATCGTAGTGGTACCAAGGAGGATCGTAGTTTAAGTATCGATACTAGATAACAAAGCACTTTCGCGGTATGTATGCGCACATCGCGGTACGATACGTAGAAGTGTTAACATCAAGGGAAAACAAAAAGCACTAGAACATTTACAAAGAGTACATTTTCGAGCACACTAGGGAAGTACATCATCGTATAACAGACGTTTCTTTCAAATCGGCCAAACTTTGTTCAGTAAAGAGTCCGTTGCTATCTTTCGTCATGAGTTGGCGTGGTCCTCACCATACTAAGTTCATAGGTTTCTAATCGCCTCGACCGTCATGTTCATGAAACCTTCGTCATTTGTAACGACAGTCCGACCTAAAACCTCAGTTTTGTCTTTCGTATTCTAAACCCTGAAGTACTCGTGCGAAGAGTACTTTGTCCTCCGAAGCCTTGCCGTCGTATGTCCGCAAACCCTTCCAAAATACCACCCGTCCAGCAGACCAAGTTCAAGCACAGAGGCTAAGGACGAACACAACCCACCTATCACTATTAAGTATATACGCGAGGGTAGTATATGATTATGATTACGCAGATCTAGTATGTGTGTTTCTGCCCTATCTCCTATTCCTTGTTTGGTTGTGGACCTGGGGCAGAGTCGCACATTCGACCGTCTTACTAATCCTAATTATATATGACTTGTATACACGAAGTAATGATAGATGGACCGAGTATGAATCCTATCATGAACAGTAAGGCAAAGTGCCAGGTCTACGAGTAGGTATTCTGCCAATCAGAGGAGCGTAACCCCAGTAGTACTGCTAAGAAAGCTAATTTCGGGACGAAATTCCATCTAACGGGGGGATGATGTGACAACCCGAAAATTTTTGCCTTGTAAGTTCAGCCATTCAATTCAACCGTGAGTCAGACTCATTTCTAATGACTTATAGCCTTGTTAAGGGTCATTCTAAAGAGTTTTAACCAAGTACACTTAAGGATTAAGTGTATGGATGTGTCAGCTGAAGTTCTTCAAGTTGCATTCAAGCCATAAACTCCATCACTGGGAGTTTACGGCCGTAAATTAGAGATTACGGCCGTTTTTAAAGTACAAGCATAACTTTGTAGTAACATGAGTCTTTTCAATAACAGTTCAAGTAAAATACTAGTAAACTATAAGGGGTATAGTTTAGAGGTTCAGTTCATACCAGATGCGAGAACATACCATAAAGAGAAACAGGGAGGTAGATACAATACACGATAACATAAATAGAAACAGGGAGGTAGATACAATACACGATAACATAAAGAAAAACAGGGAGGTAGATACAATACTTCAAAGAGAACATACTAAGATACTATAACAGAACGAACATACTAAGATGCTATAGCATAGAACAACTACAAGATCTAATTATACCAATGAATCACTAACTCACTGTTCTTAACAAAAGGTGATAGTTAAATTGGGTATACATGATCATATAACTTTAATGTGAATTACACGGCTAGCAATTGTTTGCTGCAGTCGCGTTTGGTTCCCAGAATCTCTTGACAGGGAGAGCGTATAGTATGGGTACCAACCTTCACATTATGACCTTACTAAAACAAACATGTTTTAAGCTAATTAGTACTACATGATGTCAATTCAAAAGACAACTGTGTACATATAATTTCCCATTACTTTCATGTTGTGACAGTTCCACTTGAAAGCTAATAAAACTATTTTCGAGTCAAGATAGTTATAAACTAGGGAAAACTTACATTTTACAAACGACACACAGAACAGTTGAGTCTAGTACATTCAGTAGAAGGGGGCCTATAATGCTAACTTTATGATTCCTTAGTGTATGCATTCAGGGATATATATTAATCAGATCCGACAGGTAGTAGGATGTGTGCTTTCCGCTTCATTTCCTGTTCCTTGTTTGGTTGTGGGCTTAGAGCAGATACACCCAGCCTACTATCTATCCGATCTTAGATATCTATATGTTTCCGTATACCCTAAGTAATCATAAGGGGTACCAGGTATGGGCCAGGTCATAGGACACTAATTCAATGCACCGTTTTCTAGTACAAAACATACTTTTCAAATAAAGAACTTTTGAATACAAAACTAGAAACTTAACCAGTAAAGGGTTTAATCCATTTTATTAAACCAGTAAAACTTAAAGGACCTTAGGTGGTTAATTCTATAATACCTTAGTTTATACACCAGGGTTATATATAATTAATATCCGATAGGTAGTTGGATGTGTGCCTTCCGCCTCATTCCCTGTTCCTTGTTTGGTTGTGGGTTTAGGGCAGATTCACACAATTAACTATCTGTTCGATATTAGATTATATATAACTAGTATAAACTAAGTGATTATAGAAGGAACTACTATGGTTATCATTTTATTATAAGAAATAAGGGTTTTCTTAAAGGATATTTTCATCAAATATAAAGGAACTATTACAGTTAACTCCGTGAGTACCGATTGAATACGCAGGGGTTATATACAACGATGATCTAACAAACAATGGGATGTGTGTCTTCCGCCTCATTTCCTGTTCCTTGTTTGGTTGTGGGCTTAGGGCAGATACACACAACCGATTGTTTGTTTACTCTGGGTTTTATATAACTTGTATCCATTTAATACTCATAGAAAGGACTGTAGAGTCATTTTTACTTATCTTTCATCAAAGCAGGAAATATAAGATTTTCTGGAGGAACAGACAAACTTTTCTAAACAAGAACTTACTACAACTTACTACAACTTTCTACAAACTTTCTTACTACTTACTACTGTTGGATAAGGTGTCTAAGTCCATAACTTATTTGGTATATATTTGACCCGACCCGGCCTGGTCCATTTGGGTTGCACTTCACCCAAACTAGTTATGGATAATTTTATGAGAGTTGTATACTTACAATTTATTAATATATTATAAGTTATAATATATTAATATAAAGTCATGTTACTTAATTAGTTTTAATCTTGAATTAATTATGAATTAATTTAGTGATTAAAAGGAAGACTAATTAAATCATGGGCTATTATATTTATATGGTGTGGGCTAACACTCATTTGGGAATGGGCTAAGCTTATATGGAAGTCCATGGATGATCCATGGAGCTTTTACCCATGGATCCTTGGAAGAGGAAAAGACATGGGTTATTAGGGTTTCACCCTAACCATGTACACTATATAAACAAGCTTATGTTGCATGAAAAATACCTAGTGTGTGGGTAATAGTGGTGGCCGATTTCTAAGTGTTAGTATACTCTCTCATACATTTTCCAAGTTTGTGGTGATTTGTGATTTCCATTTGAGACATTCACATTATTGGTGCTTGGCTCTCAAACTCCAAGGAATCAACAATCAACAAAAGGTATGTAATTCATCTAGTACTTTTATGTTTAAAAGTACCCCATGCCATGCTAGATAGGTTATAAACCTTGGAAAATAATATTTTGCATGTACCTTAGACAAACATAGATCCAAGGTTTATTAGGGTTGCATGAACACTTAGGAAGTGTTAGAATGCTTAAAACCCAACAGTGGTATCAGAGCCTAGGCTTCTTTGTTTGATACTTGATGCAAAATAGTGATAAAAAGTCGATTTTTTGCTGTCTGACTGATGAACTCGCCGAGTCCATGGGGGGACTCGCCGAGTTCATGTGTAAACTCATCCTACTCGCCGAGTAGGTTCGTGCACTCGGCGAGTAGGAGCCTCAGAATGCAGATTTTCGACTTTTGCTGCTGGAAATGGACTAGAAACGTTACCCTAAACTGTTTTGGTGTTTTAAAACTTGTTTTTGGTTGGTGTAATGGTTGTTCTAATCCATTTACAATAGCATATATCAAAATTTCATGCTTTGTATGTGTTCATATAATTTTTGAAACTTTGATAATCATGTTCATGTTCTTATGAATTTAGAAGATGATAGGAATTATTTGCTGAATTGTTTAGGATTAATTCTTGATCATTTATGTGTTTTAATGGAGTCCATAATTTGTCCTCAAGTTATGGATATCCAAAGGTCACTTCTTTTAAACACACACTTAAAACACATAAGTTACATGGAAATGAAGAGTCTTCATTTTTATGAACCTTTAATTCATAAGTTATGAAATGAAAGGTTTTGAATAGTTTCAAAACTTGTCCTCAAGTTTTGGAATTTGTAAAGTTACACACACTTTAATATACTTTAATTCCAAACCCTTAGAGTTTTAAAAGTTAAAATTCAACCCTTATACTATTTATAACATTAATGGTTAATTATTATATATATGTATAAGATCAAAGTCGTCTTACCGCTAGTACGCCTCATTCACGAAGCCAGTCTATAAGGTGGGTATAAGGTTGTTGCCTATAAAATGGCAACTTAATGGGTGTCCACTCTCACCCACCGCTTGCTTGACTGGTGGAGGGTCGTTAGCCGAACGGGTAGGACAAGGACTTATAAATTCTCATTAAAAGTATGATGAATATTATAAAGTAACTAAACCTTTTATAAATTCCCAATCTTAGTTACTTTAGGAAAATGTGAATATGGTGCTAACCCATGAAATTCACACTTTGTACCTTACCAAGTCGTTGGTGGAGCGTGTGTGGTTAAACGGCACACTAACTTGGACTAGTAAGGATCACGAAGGGTGACTTAATGTTTATCATAGATCGGTGGAGCGTGTGTGGTTAACCGGCACATTGATTAGGTGATAATATTAAGGGTACCAAGTGAATTTGCATGGTTATTCACACCTTGTTTTGTAATCCTCGGCATCCCAGTCACAAAACTTGAAGGGCACAATCGAGATTGAAACATGCCATTGAAGAGTTCAATGAATCTCAAAAGAATCTAGAAATTTCAAAAACTAATTAAACCTAATAATTCATTTCGTTTTCATGGTGGAAATTGGTGAATCGTCATTCACCTACCTTCAAATATGTTATAGCTTAGATTACGACATCCCTCTTCTAAGTTATAATATATTGTGTTGGATCCTAGCTTTAATATTACATTTGGGTGTATTATTAAGGATTCGACATATGTCTAATCTAAACTTGTTTTCTTCTTTTCAGATGTCTTCCAACAACAATGCTTCGGGCTCTAACCCTACCGGCTCCTTTTCCCTCATGAACCTTTGCGGGAGGGTCATCTTTGATGGTTCCAACTTCATGGATTGGATCCGGAACATCAGGATGGTCACTCATTACGAGGACAAGGAATATGTCTTCGATAAAGAGCTAAAGGAGCTTGATGAGTCCACTGCTACTCCTGAGGAGGTCGCTGAGTATCAGGCACATGAAAGAGATGCCACCAAGGTGGCATGCATCATGATGGACACCATGACAGCTGAACTCCAAAAGTCCTATGAGGACTTTTACCCTTTTGAGATGCATCAGGATCTGATGGAAAGGTACCATCAGAGTGCTCGTCAAGAGCGGTATGAAATAATCTCCTCCATGATCACTACCCGTATGAAGGATAGCGAACCAATCACAAACCACATGCAGAAAATGCAAAGGTATGTGGACCGTCTAATGAAACTGAATGTGAACTTCCCTGAGGAGTTGGCAATTGATATCATTTTGCACTCCTTGCCATCGTGTTATGATCAATTTCGTATGACATACCACATGAACAAGGAGGAAGTCACACTCAGTAAGCTTCAAGGACTTCTGAAGACTTCCGAAAGTGGTCTTAAGAGTAAGTCGGTTGCTACTCCTACTCCTACTACTACCCCTGTTTTGGCTATCGGGCAAGGCAAAGGGAAGAAGAGGAAGCACCCTTCGAAGGGTACCAAGGGAAAGTCCCTTGAAGGCTCCTCATCTGGAACCAAAGGTGGTTCTATCACTCCTTCTGCCATCCCTAAGGATGCTGAATGCTTCTACTGTCAAAATAAGGGGCACTGGAAGCGAAACTGCCCAAAGTACTTGCAGGATGTCAAGGATGGGAAAGTGAAACCATCCCATGCAGGTATTTACACTATATTATCTAATAACTCACCATATTCTAATTCTTGGGTTCTTGATACAGGTTGTGGTATTCACATCTGTTGTGACTTGCAGGGCCTAAGAAGAAGTGAGGATGTGGAGCACGAAAAGATAAACTTAATCATGGGGAACAAGAAGGTTGCACCTGTTACCAAGATTGGAGTTTATACTTTGTTGCTAGATAGTGGGTTAAAGTTAGATTTGAATAAATGTGTGTACTCGTCTGAAATGGCGAGGAATATTATTTCCTTTCATGCTTTGTACAAACAAGGTTTTACCTTTTCTTTTGATAATGAAGTTGGTAGTATTAATGCTTTCTTTAATAATGTTCTTTATTTTAAAGCATTACCTTGTGATGGTGTGTATGAAGCTGTATCGGTTGTAGATAATTTAGGAAATAATGTATTATGTATTGATTCTTCTACTAGCTTGGATAAAGCATCTTTGTGGCATTGTCGTCTTGGACATGTAAGCAAGAAACGCATAGGCCAGCTCCAAAAGGATGGAGTCTTGGAGTCGTTCGACCTCAAGTCGGATGATAGTTGTGAGTCTTGTCTACTTGGAAAAATGACAAAATCACCCTTCACTGGTACTTGTGCAAGGGGTGAGGGTTTGTTGGACCTTATACATACTGATGTATGTGGACCATTCAAAACCGCCACAAGGGATGCTAATCGCTATTATGTGACTTTTATTGATGATTTTAGTAGATATGGTTATGTCTACTTAATCAAACATAAGTCAAAAACTTTTGAAAGGTTTAAAGAATTTAAACAGGAAGTAGAAAATCAATTGGGCAGGAACATTAAGATACTTCGATCCGATCGAGGTGGTGAGTATCTTAGTACTGAGTTCCTCGACTATCTTAAGGAGTGTGGGATTGTCTCACAATTGACACCTCCCAGGACACCACAGCTGAATGGTGTGGCTGAGAGGCGCAATCGAACTTTGTTGGACATGGTTCGCTCTATGATGAGTCGAGCTTCGCTACCAATCTCTTTTTGGGGGTATGCCTTAGAGACTTCCGCCCACATCCTTAATCTAGTCCCTACAAAGAAGGTTGCCAAAACACCTCATGAGATGTGGACTGGGAAAGTTCCCAATTTGGACCACATCAAGATCTGGGGTTGCGAGGCTTTCGTGAGGTGCGAGACTCATGACAAGCTCGAACCTCGAAGTGAAAGGTGTATTTTCATCGGCTACCCACAAAAATCCTTTGGTTACCTCTTCTACAGACCCAGTGAGAATGTGGTCTTTGTGGCTAGGAGAGGGGTCTTTCGAGAGAGAGAATTTATAAGCCAAGGAGACAGTGGGAGGCAAATTGACCTTGAAGAAATTCAAGAGTCAATTGGTGAAGGAACCTCAGACACTAGCAATCAACCTGAGGAAACTCCTGTTGATCCAGCTGACGAGTCTGTACCTCCGAGGCGTTCCACAAGGGTTAGGAACACACCTGAGTTTTATTATGGATTTCATATTACTACGGAAGGTGATACATTTATCAGTGACAGTACACTGGTAAATCTGGATGAACCTAACAGTGTTAAGGAAGCCATGGCAGTCCCGAAGTCTGCTAAATGGAAGGAGGCTATGGACAGCGAGATACAGTCCATGTATGACAATCAAGTTTGGAACTTGGTTGACAATGTACCAGGCCGTAAGACAGTCGGGTGCAAATGGATCTTCAAGAAGAAGACCGACATGGATGGGAAGGTGCACACTTATAAGGCTCGACTGGTTGCGAAGGGGTTTACTCAGACTCAGGGTATTGATTATGATGAAACCTTTTCACCAGTAGCAAAGATTAAGTCTATTAGGGTTATGCTAGCCATTGCTGCATTTCATGATTATGAAATATGGGAAATGGATGTCAAAACCGCTTTCCTTAACGGAAAGTTGGCTGAGGATGTTTACATGAATCAGCCAGAAGGTTTTGTCAGTGCAGAGTACCCCAATAGAGTGTGCAAGCTTGAGAAATCCATTTATGGATTGAAACAAGCATCTCGAAGTTGGAATCTTTGTTTCGATGAGATGGTCAAAGAGTTTGGTTTCTCAAGAAGTGAAGATGAGTCCTGCGTGTATGTCAGAGCTAGTGGGAGTATAGTTAGCTTTTTGGTACTGTATGTGGATGACATACTACTCATAGGAAATGACATCCCAACCTTGCAGGAGGTTAAGTCCTGGCTTGGGAAGTGCTTTGCTATGAAGGACCTTGGAGAAGCTACCTATATCCTAGGGATAAGGATATTAAGAGAAAGGAGTAAAAGAATAATTGGACTTAGTCAGAGTATCTACTTGGATAAGGTGTTGAAAAGGTTCAACATGCAGAATTCCAAGAAAGGAGAATTACCGATCCAAAGCAATGCCAAACTGAGCAAGGCTCAGAGCCCGAGTACAGAAGATGAGATAGCTGAGATGAGTCGATTACCTTATGCTTCCGCTGTTGGTTCGATCATGTATGCTATGACTTGTACCCGTCCTGATGTGGCCTTCGCTTTGAGCATGGTCAGCAGATATCAAGGGAACCCTGGCAAGGCTCATTGGACTGCGGTAAAGAATATTCTCAAGTACCTGCGGAGGACTAAGGATTGGATCCTTACCCTTGGTGGGAGTGATGACTTGAGAGTAGTA
Organism: Lactuca virosa; assembly: GCF_052849685.1. Lineage (NCBI taxonomy): Eukaryota > Viridiplantae > Streptophyta > Magnoliopsida > Asterales > Asteraceae > Lactuca > Lactuca virosa. Next base: position 52,972,058 of record NC_136431.1, read on the forward strand.
GGGTATAGTGATGCTAGCTTTCAGATTGATAGGGATAACTTCCGCTCTCAGTCGGGCTGGGTCTTTACCCTAAATGGAGGGGCAATCACTTGGAAGAGTTCCAAACAGAAGACTGTAGCTGATTCGACTTGTGAATCAGAGTACATAGCAGCGAGTGAAGCGGCAAAGGAGGCGATATGGCTGAGGAACTTCATCGGAGACCTTGGAGTTGTACCAGCTATTAAGGAGCCTATGGAGATTTTCTGTGACAGCAATAGTGCGGTTGCCTTAGCCAAGGAACCAAGAGATCATGGCAGATCCCGACACATTGACAGAAAATATCACTTCATAAGACACAAGATAGAAGAGGGACTCCTCGTGGCAAAGAGGGTATCGTCAGATGAGAACCCTGCGGATCCCCTTACGAAGGGACTGACGAGGGTGAAACATTTACAGCATGCGAGACGCATCGGGCTGAGGGACGATATTAGTTTTACAGATTAGATAGTTATTACTGAAACTTGTAAAATGTAATCGACGTTTGATGATGAATAAAAGTTGTGATTTATTCATGAGTAAGGTGTTGCTATCATTGTCAATTGTTTACTATTGTTTCAACTTTGCATGTTTTGACTTCCAGAATAATAAATTTATTCAAACTCTCCACAGTCGGTCATATGTCGGAAGTAGGTATGAATCAAGACTGTCATGAATTGGGATTGTAGATGACCAAAGGTGTTTAGCCATAGCAATGGTTGCTACAACATTCATGAGTACTCATAAGTTATGAGTATTGGAATAAACCCACACTCACTTGTATCACTTCATGGAATTTATCTCGAGTGATCGTGAGACGGTAATATCATATAAGTCTTCAAACCTAGAGATATGAGTTGTTACCTATGAGTTGGTTGTGCATTGATTGCACGTAAACGCATCAGTAACTTGATGTTATAAAACGTGCCTTTGTGTGCAATTCAATAAGTAGTAGAACAAGCATATGAGTCGAAGTTTATCTGTTCCTTCTAGAAATAGAAGCGATATTTGGGCCCCTCGATGATTTTGTGTTGACCCATGTACCGGGCCCGGTCAGAACTAAATTGATGTGTTCGATTAAGTTCTTTGTCAAACAAATCGGAAATCGAGAAACAACTGCTAGACAATAAGTAAGACATTGTTCCATGTATTTGTCCGGCTGATATCATGAGAGCAGAGGATTATATGATCACTTATCTAAAATGGCGCTTCATAGTTCACAAGAGTTTTCGAGAGCTACGATTGCCGGTTGGTTCCTGAAGTAATATAGGCAAATACAGTTATTAGACTTATCCAAGTGGGAGTCTGTTGGATAAGATGTCTAAGTCCATAAGTTATTTGGTATATACTTGACCCGACCCGGCATGGTCCATTTGGGTTGCACTTCACCCAAACTAGTTATGGATAATTTTATGAGAGTTGTATACTTACGATTTATTAATATATTATAAGTTATAATATATTAATATAAAGTCATGTTACTTAATTAGTTTTAATCTTGAATTAATTATGAATTAATTTAGTGATTAAAAGGAAGACTAATTAAATCATGGGCTATTATATTTATATGGTGTGGGCTAACACTCATTTGGGAATGGGCTAAGCTTATATGGAAGTCCATGGATGATCCATGGAGCTTTTACCCATGGATCCTTGGAAGAGGAAAAGACATGGGTTATTAGGGTTTCACCCTAACCATGTACACTATATAAACAAGCTTACGTTGCATGAAAAATACCTAGTGTGTGGGTAATAGTGGTGGCCGATTTCTAAGTGTTAGTATACTCTCTCATACATTTTCCAAGTTTGTGGTGATTTGTGATTTCCATTTGAGGCATTCACATTATTGGTGCTTGGCTCTCAAACTCCAAGGAATCAACAATCAACAAAAGGTATGTAATTCATCTAGTACTTTTATGTTTAAAAGTACCCCATGCCATGCTAGATAGGTTATAAACCTTGGAAAATAATATTTTGCATGTACCTTAGACAAACATAGATCCAAGGTTTATTAGGGTTGCATGTACACTTAGGAAGTGTTAGAATGCTCAAAACCCAACAACTACATCACTAAAATCTTATGAACTCACCAGCTTAAATGCTGATCTACGCTTTCAAAATAACTTGTATTCTCAGGAGACCAGTAGACAGGTTCGCGCACTGGGATTCAGAAGATGGAGCAGTATAGCTTCATGACTTTTTGCTATTTGCTATGTATTCTATATTATGTGAATCACATACTTTGTAAACACTTTCTTTCTAATGAAATGGTTGTTTATTACTTTGCTTACTATGATGCATGTCTTGTGATACTAAACATGACATCCTCCGCCCCAGAACGTTTCTGCCGTTCCGGTTTTGGGGTGTGACAAACGGTGTTTTCCAATCAGGTAATCCTTCAAATAAAAACCATTAGGGTCAAATTCAACAGAAACACTATTATCACGAGAGAACTTATGAACATAAATAATATTTTTGATGATGTCGGGGGCTAGGAGGGTATTTTTGAGATGGTATGTTTGGTTGGGTAATTTGTGTAAAATTGTACCGGATCCAAGGGTGGGCAACGTATTGCCATTACCAACGAATATATAACCATTTTGAGATATTGACAGAGGGGTAGAGAATGTAGCTGGGTTTGAAGTCACATGATTGGAAGCGCCTGTATCATGTACCAGTTTGGATCCGGGGGCGTGAGTTGCGTATAATGTTGGCGGCTGGTTGACTGGGTGAGTGGTGTGGGGCTTGCGGTCGGTTGGAGAATGGTTGAGAAGTGCTCCATGGAACATGTTGCGTTGGGTACGGACATGGTGGAGTCTTCCACCAAGACCACGGTGGAGGGTAGTGAAATTAAGACTGGCCTCCTCCTCCCCCCGGCTGTTGAACCTCCCACCTCGGTTTCCTCTATGGCCTCATCCACGACCATGGTATTGTTGGAAGTTCTAATCATAGGGACGGTTTTGTGGTGTGGTTTGAGGTGTCGGTGGAGATGATTTTTGTGTAAGAGCTGTGATGTTTTGTGGGGTAACAAGGGTAGATTGGTTTGGTTGTTACCGGACTGCTTGACATTGTTTTTCAAGATCGAGCATGCCCCTGGCATCATTCCATGAGTAGGAGCCATGGTTGATTAGGGAGGCGGTGGTGTCATACTCGGGAGGTAGACCACAAACTAACTGTAAGAACAATCGTGCTTCTGAAACTGGGTACCCAACATCTTCAAGTTGACCTGCTAAGTCCTTTAGTTTTTGACAGTATTCATCCATAGATGAACACGCAATGAGTGACAGGTTGGCAAATTCGTGCTCGAGGGCAGCCACACGTGAGCTTTTGTTATTAAAAAAAACCGCCTGTATTTTAACCCAGGCATCTCTAGCGGTAGTGTCATTCTCTAGAATTCTAACCAATAGATCAGCAGATAGTGTGTCATAGATCCACTGTAGGATAATGGAATCAATCTCGACCCAAGAAGAGTATGTGGGGTCGGTAGTCGTAGGAGGGTCGGTGCCATCAATGTGTTGTAAAACTTTAGAGCCCTTTGCATGAAGTTTAAATAATTTGACCCAAGATGAGTACGTGAGTTTAACAACATCAAGAATGCGTACCTTATTCTAGAATGCGTACCTTATTCTGAATATTCGTGACCGTATAAACGGGATGGGGAGTAGAGTTTTTGGAAGAAGGAAGATCGCTAGCTTCTCCTATCATTCTGTTTTTTTTTTCGGAGGGAGTACTGCAGAAGAGACGGTGATGATGGTGTAGTCTCAATTTGTGAGATGGAGACTGTAGAGGATCTTGATTTTCGGCTGTTGCTGATCGTGATCAGAGACAGTAGAGAGGCAGAGGAAGACGAGCTAATGGGATGCGAGATCGTTCAGATGTGAGGAGAGGCCTGATCGACGATTTTAGGGTTTGGGTGTGATCGTAATCACGTATCGCTCTGATACCATAAAGGTTTCTGTATTCTCATTAAAAATCCCAAAATAATACAAATATGCATATATATAGTCTACGTATTTACACGTAGGTACCCTCATAATATGGTTAATACAAAATACCAATAAAGGTTGAAATAATGCTACGCTAATATACTTAAGCTTTTATTTCATGCAATATATTTGTATTTCTTCAATTATAGCACATTTTGGTTGAGGAGAAGAATATATAACTACTTTTCTGTTTCAACAATCGTAATGATGAATATTCAATCTGTGTGTCCGATGAGAAGTCCGTGATAATATGTTTGAGAGAGAGAGAGAGAGAGAGAGAGAGAGAGAGAGAGAGAGAGAGAACGGGTTGAAGAACACGTATATTGCTTTTGGAGTTGTACCATCTTCGACTCGGAATCGGGATCCCGACAATGCCGTCAATATCTACACTTGTCATGGCCAACCCGCGGACGACACCGTCCACCTTTATAGATAAACAAGGTGGATATATATTGATCCACTTAAATTTAGAGGCTGCATAAAATAAAATAAAACTTTATATATAATTGTTTTCTTTTTATTTTTAAATTTTTAGCAATGCAACTCTACTTTTACTTTCAGTTGATCTCTATTTCTACGAGTGGTGTTTAAGATGTAAGGGCTTTTGCTTTGTTATTGTATCTTCAAGTTATATAAAATAAAAATAAATCTGTATTTAATCGGGTTTACAAATTAGAAATATGTACATATCAATCTTAGTGCAAGTTATTTAATTATCGATCTATTTGATCAAATATCATTATCGATCTATTTCATGAAATCTCTTCAGAATCTAGTATCCAACAAACTAATAATTTTATTGACTCGACCCATTGGATCATTTTTGTCTGTTCTAATATAAATGGTGAAAAAGCCTTTTTGGATGACATTCGCGTAATTGAACTTTTTTGGCGGATCAGTTTTGCAATAATCCAGAAGACCAAGGGTATAATAGTGAGATAATATATACTGAAAACCCATTATCATTTCAAAAAAACAACATGTAGGTGCTTCCAACATTGTCCTTAGAGTTGTAAATGATGGGTTTATACAAAATATAAGTTAGTTTTTTTTATTAAAACCAACAACGAAAGTCTTAAAAAATAAGAAGTTTATTTTCAAGTTTATAAAAAAGCCAAACCATCTATGATCCATTTATAGAGGCTAGAATGATATTAAAAACAACCATATAATGTTTTAGAATGACAATTTTTGGAGCCTTTGAACCCACTTGGTTTTGGGGTGTTGATGGAGATAGAAAAATCAAAAAGTATGATTTTCTATACAAGTATCCACCATCAAGATGAGACACTTGGAATAGTAGTTCCTTATTGTATTCTTAAGTGTCTTTAAGACTTTAAGCATTTAACTCAAATAAACACTAAAAGAGACAACTCAAGGGTGCTTCTAATTACCAAAAACTAGCTTCAAAAGATGAGAGGTGAGGAGAAGAGAAACCTATGATTTTATGGAGAAGAAGAGAAAAAGAAGCATTAAAACAACTTGCCAAAAAACTCATGCAAAAGCCTTCTTTTTATACTCTAATGCAAGACATACATTTATATTATAATAACATAAAGTAACTCTAGCTTTTTAAAAGCATGAGGGACAAGGTATGAAGGTTGATAAGCAACCTTCATGCCTTCACAAAAGTTTCGGCCATGGCATGGTTGAAAGAGACAAAATTGACTAGCTAGCTAGTTTAACTCAAAGACAAAATAACTAACTTAATCATGGTTAACCAAAGTATACAATATTTTGCACATTACTTATTAAATCATACCATATAATATAATAACTAATTATGCTCTCTTTAATTATTATTTTCACAAAACAATAATTATTCCCCAATTAAATACAAGAATCGATATTATTTATTAATAATTATATTAATAATAAATATACAAAATGTGTCAACTTGATAAAGATGTGACCCTATAGAATTATATATTATTAGCAATATCACTCAATAATTATTCTTAAACATATAGATCCAACAAAAAATCTGATAAACCATATTGACCAATCACGTAATTATATATATATATATATATATATATATATATATATATATATATATATATATATATATATATATATATATATATATATATATATTAAAGCACATGAATAATTTTAACAGTAACTTTTCTCAATTCATACTTTTGACACTTTACTTTTATTTGTTTACATTTTTGCCTTAACCTTTTCCAATTCATACTTTTTGCACTTTTAACTTTTCCTAATTCATACTTTTGCCACTTTACTTTTATTTTCTTACACTTTTGCCTTAATCTTTTCCAATTCATACTTTTGCCACTTTGAACTTTTCCTAATTCATATTTTTGCCACTTTAGTTTTATTTCCTTACACTTTTGCCTTAACCTTTTGCAATTCATATTTTTGCCACTTTACTTTTATTTGTTTACAAACACGTCTGAAAAAACCTTTCCGACCAATGTGAAGCATGAGTCCTTTTCCTAGTTTGATCATTAAATCATAAGGAAGGAGATGGAAGTGGATGTGTGGAAAGAAAAGGTGTTTAGTGCATTGTAAACATCATTCCCACTTTACGGTTCCTTTCCAAGTCATAATTGAATATATATATATATATATATATATATATATATATATATATATATATATAGGGGAGGGTTCATGCGAAAATGCAAATAATTTGCGAAAATACAAATAAAACGCGAAAACAAGAAAAAACTATGAGATTGTGCTACCTCAACCTTATATTTTGGACAATAATCCATCCAAACTTTGAATTATAAGATGATAATTGATTATACATGATAAATTATTTCATATTAGCAAAATATGATTTTTGACATTTTTATTATGAAAACATGAATTTAAAAGTGGTCAAGAACGTGAAAAAAAAATAGTTGATAAAATCGTCTTTAAATCTATAGTATCATAACACAATCCAATGTAAACTTATTATCTTTAATTTATTGCTAATAAATTTAATTTTTATAGTACTTGTGTTTGATTTTTATAAGATAAAATCTGTTTTCACGTTTTCACAGGATATTTATGTTTTCGCATGAACCTACTTTTATATATATATATATATATATATATATATATATATATATATATATATATATATGGATTTTCTAATATATGCCCTAATGGCACGTATAAAAAATAATATTATGGAAAATATTTATATTAGAACTATCTTCCTTATTAAAAATCAAAGTGCCTTATTCTCTTTCATATTTACCTTTCTATTTATCCCCTTCAAAAATTTCATATTAATTACTTTACTTTTTTAATTCCCTACATTTATCTCTCTACTCACCTCACCGTAATATATATATATATATATATATATATATATATATATATATATATATATATATATATATATATATATATATATATTTGTTTTGGTTCCTTCCAATATGATTACATATGAAGTTTTGTAGATGATCTTTTTAATTTATTTAATTCCTCCCTTTATAGCGCATCTTTCTGTTTTTTTCTTAAACAACTAATAGCTTTTAGCTAGCATATTTTAGAATCTTAATTCCCTTCAAATTATTCTTTCGATTACTTACTGCCATTAAAATATAAAACATTAAAAACAAAAATAAAAGGATTTTCATAAGATAACAAAACGTAGAATTTAATTGCAATATTACAATTTAGCATTTAAAATTAAATATCGGATTGAAATATTTACTTTGCATATCATGTTTCTTTTTTTTTAGCCACTTGTTGAGCATTATTAGCCTCACGCTCTGGACACATGCTGAAGTTGTGACTAGAAGATTTGCAAAGTCTGCAACGCTTTACTTATCTCGCTAATTCCTTTCCATTTTTCATTCGCTTTTGCTTAGGGCGTCCTTTTGTTTTTGAGATAGTTGGGCATGAACCAACTCAATTGCATTAGTTACGAGATCATTATTGTTTCCACATGATGATGAAGCATCAACATTTCCTTTTTGGTGTAACTGAGAAATTTCATTAAATTGAGCATCTTCTCGACTCCAACGTGATAGCCAGTAACTAGAAGGAATTTTAAAGAAACCCTTGTGGAGAAGAACACTTAATATGTGACGACAAAGTATTCCGACAAATTCAAAGTTTTTGCAAGTGCATTTAGCCATCTTACCATCCCAAACCACCTGATGTCGTCGAGTTGCTTTGTAATGTTTGACAATATAACTTATGCCATTTTCTTCCTGAGCCGAATATTGAATCGCTAGAGCAAATTGATCTTGAAACTTTTTGAATGCATATGGAGTCAAAACTTGGTAACCTTGTTTTTCTAATGGTGATAATGATCTCAAAAGTGACTCTTGATATTTTGACAACATAGTATCATGTATTTGTTTATGCCCAACATCTTCAATGACAAGATCAACCTATACAATTATAAGTAAAAAGATTAATTAAAAATGTTTAACCTAATAAAATATAGTAAAGTAAATAGTGGTACTTACTTGTTTAATAAACTCAATTAGACATGTATGAGAAGATATAATTTTTTTTTTTGATAAATGAATTTATGCTCTCTGAACTTCCGGTAGTCGTCATGCCACCAAAGAAAAAGCTACGAAGATAACTTGGAACCCAAAAATTTTTAATTTGGTGCAACGCAGTCACATGCTTATTCTTTTCGAAATTGAATTTTGCAATTACTAACTGCCATTGTTGCTCAAATTCTTCAACAGAGTCTAACTTATATAAGTTGTAAAATTTGGTGCACCAACTTGAGTATTCACTTCTTAGCACCGAGGTAAACCAACTACTAAGCTTAGTGGTGATATGCCATATGCAAAATGCATGTTTAGTATACGACATATCCTTTTCAATTGCTTGTTTCATCCAAGGATCTTGATCGGTCAATATCGTTTTCGGTGACTTTTTCATCAATATAGTAATATTCTAAAAATAAAGTAAACTTAATAAACTTAACCACATACTAATGCAAATAACTTTCGAAATAATCAAACAAAAATATAGTTACCTTAAAGAGCCATTCGAATGTGTTTTGTTTCTCGTTACGTAGAAGTGCACAACCAAGCAATATAGTTCTTCCATGATTGTCAATACCAACATATATGCCAAATGGCATGTCATATGAATTCACCTTGTATGTAATATCAAATACCACAACATCTCTGTATTTTTGATACAATTCAAAACAATGAGCATGACACCAAAAAATATGTTCTAGCCTATTTTCGCTATCTAGTGTAAATGAATATTAAAAATTAAGATTTTCATTTTTAGCACTTCTAAAGTACTCCAAAAGCTCCATTGCATCATTCTGTGAGTGTAATTTATGATTTTTGGTAAAAAGATTATAGACATCCTTCTTTAGAAAAGAAAGCTCTCCATGTCTCACATTCCTTTTAAGCTCAATCACTCGCATAATTTGTGTAACGAACAAGCCCCCTTCTTTAATAAAAGTATGCGGTTTTCATCTTCTAATGTAATATTACGGTAAGATGGTAAAAAACAAACCTCTTGAGCAGACAACAAAGCATGATTATGTTCCGCAACAAAGTTAGTGACTTGCCACTCTTTGGGGAAAATTTCGTTAATTCTTCTCAATGTTATACGCATGTGGGCCTTGCATTCACATCATGTATAACCTCGGTTTCTTGTTTTTTTTGTGTAATCTTTTTTAAACTTCGGTGTTCCTTCACGGTGACAAAAATAGGCACGTCTTTTCTTTTCCACGGTTTTCTTATTCACGAACCTTCCTTTTCGAACGGAAAACCCTTTCTTTCTCTCATAATATTGATAAAAAATAAGAGCCTCTTCTTCACTTAGAAAATATTGACCAACGAACTGTTCATAAAAAACTGTGTTGTTTTGAATATGTTCTTCGATAGCAATTTCTTCATGTTGAGCATTTATGGAGTTTTCTTCATCAGGAACTTCATTAAGATTTAAAAAGATGCGTTCTTCCATCTCTAATCTTAGATAAATGCTAGCTAGAAGCTATTAGTTGGTTAAGAAAAAAGACAAGAAGATATATTGCAAAAAGAAGAATTAAAAAGATCATATACAAACGTGCAATTATGTAGTCATATTGCAGGGAAAAAATGGAGGGAATTAAACAAGTAATTAATATGCAATTTTAGAAGGGGTAATAGAAAGGTAAATATGGAAGAGAATAAAACAATTTGATTTTTAATACGGAACATAGTTCTAATACAAATATTTTCCATAAATACTATTTCTTATATGTGCCCTTAGGGCATATATTAGAAAATCTCATATATATATATATATATATATATATATATATATATATATATATATATATTAGGTGTAAAACCCGTGTATTACACGGGATGATTAAAAAAATAAAATATTAAAAATGTAAATAATAAGTATTTTTTTAAAATAAAATTTTGAAATAAGGAATGAAAAACATATTAATTGCAATTTAGTATAATATTTATTACATTTGATACTTTACATATATAACTATAAATATTATGAGGCTTTTTAATTTTAAAAATTAGAAAAAATCATAAATTGACATGTGGATATTATTTATTTAAAAATTATCACAAAATGACAAGTCTCAAAACTCATTAAGAATGAGATGTGTCAAAAAAGTTCTTTATTTATTAGGGAGGATATATATATATATATATATATATATATATATATATATATATATATATATATATATATATATATATATATATATATATATATATATATATATATATATATATATATATACACGCGCCTATTTCTCAACATTTCCATACATAAATAGTGAAAACAATCTACTTGAATCTATAGTTACAAAATGGAGTTGGGTGGGATTCTTGATGTACTTGACAAGAAAACCATTTTGGTAACAGGTGCCACCGGTTTTCTGGCAAAAAGTAAAGTCTCTTACTGTCTCTTTAACTTTGGTTTATGTGTTTTATACTAGGTTAAACATAACTTTGTTTCTATATTTATAACATATGATATCAATCATTGCATTTCCAACTTACAAGAAGTTATTGTCTACGTGATGAAACATACATTTTATTTAGAGAAATTTCATGAAATAATCAAATCTTAAGGGGTGTTTTAAGTATATAGCCACAAAATTTCGAGTTTTGTTAAATGCCTTTCAGATCCACAGAGGGGGCTCTGCGGATCGCTTAATGTCTCTGAGGAACTTAGCACACCTCTGCGGAAATGAGTGACAACACTAAAAGACAATTTTTTTTGGGGGTTTTTAAGGTTCCGCAGAGGTGTCTCTGTGGATCTTGTGAACACCTCTGCGGATTGCTTAATGTTTCTGAGGAATGGGTATGAACAATTTTTTAAGAGAATTTTTTTTGGGGGTTTTAAGTATTTACCAATTCCTCAGAGACATTAAGCGATCCGCATAGGTGTTCACAAGATCCGCAGAGACCTCTCTGCGGAACCTTAAAAACCCCCCAAAAAAATTGTCTTTTAGTGCTGTCACCTCATTTTCGCAGAGGTGTGCTAAGTTCCTTAGAGACATTAAGCAATCCGCAGAGCCCCCTCTGCGGATTTGATGGTCATTTTATAAAACTCAAAATTTTGTGGCTAAATACTTAAAACACCCCTAAAAATTTGGTTATTTCATGAAATTTCTTTTTTATTTAATCGTTTTATGAATTGCTTTTCTATGCTTTTTATTAATAAACTTCCGTTGTATATGTATATTAAATATGAAGATGTTATATGTATTATTGTAGTATTTGTGGAGAAGATACTTAGAGTTCAACCAAATGTGAAGAAACTATATCTTCTTGTCAGAGCAACCGATAACATGTCTGCCTTACAACGCTTCAACACCGAGGTATCATTCATGTCATTACACACATAATTTATAAGTTAAAAGTTATGTTCCATTCTAATTATTGTCAAGATCCAAAATAAGACACTTTCACATAATAGGTAGTAGCAAAAGACTTGTTTAAAGTCCTGAAAGAGAAGTACCATACAAAACTGCAAAATTTTCTCTCTGAAAAGGTTATTCTTGTTCCGGGGGACATAACATGTGAGAACTTGGGAGTAAAAGACTCATGCCTGAAAGAGGATATGTGGAGAGATGTTGAAGTTGTTGTTAATTCAGCTGCCTCCACCGACTTTTATGAAAGGTTCAAAGTTTTATACATTGATTGACTCCATCTAGATCTGTTTCACTTCAACTATTTATGCTTGTTTGGATTGTTGTAGATACGATGTTTCCCTAGATCTTAACACATTCGGCGCTAAATTCGTTTTGGATTTCGCGAAGAAATGTATCAACATAAAGCTATTACTTCATGTTTCCACAGGTTGGTGTCATACATAACTTCCAAATTAATTTTTAGAGCATACACAATGGTGAGTTCAATGTGAGAGTTGAATGATGTGACAAGTCTATGTGTCATTCAATTGATGAAACTCTACCATTGTGAGATGTCAGCTTGGCATTCAATGGATTTGGAGTTCAATGACCATTGAACTTTTCAATGAGAAAAATGAAAGTTTTTAATTCTTAAATATTTATTATAAATTACATTTTGTAACATTCTATTGAACTTTGTAGAGTTCAATGCATTGTAGAAAAAAATGATAGAGTTGTATGGATTGTAGAAAGATGATGTGACAATCCGTTGAACTCTATGAAGTTCAATGCATTATGGATGCTTATAGAACGAAAAGTTGCTATCGTCCTCATAACTCTTAAAATAATAACTTTTATGTATTGTTAGGTATATGTCTTCGATCCACGTTATATTGTTCTACCATGGTTAATTGTTGTATGCATGTTTGGTATATATCTTTCAATCCACATTATATTTGGTTTTAATTTCAATTTCCTTTTCATCGAATTACTAAACCTAACACAAGTTTTGTCAAGTCACCCTCATAAAATATTTATAAGAAGCAAAATTTTAAATATATGTGAAATTTTGTGTCTATCATAATTTCTTTTATTTAATATAATTATAAAACAAATTAAAAAAAATAATAGACAAATTTAACTATTTTAACCATTTATTTATAAAAACTCAATTAATATATTTTTATTTTATTTTGTAACTGGTCAATGGGTCATATACTTCTAAAATCTATCAAATAAATATTCAAAAGTTAAAGCACGATTAATATTTTATTAGTAAAAATTAATTGGTTTTGATTAATATAGTTTTGTTATTATTACATAATATTATGATATTGTTTTTTTTTTCAAATTTAAATATATTAAGTGATAAACCAAATATTGTTTGACATATTTTAACTTATATAATAAATATATATCTTTCTTATGAGTTTTTTTTTAATAAGTTTAAATATGTAATGAACACGAAATAGTATATTAAATATTAAATACAAATTAGAAGAAAAGCAAAACCACCTTACAAAATATCAAATATGTTTAGATTATGACCAAACTTTTTAAAAGGAAGTGATTTGTACAAAATATTTTTCTCTATACACAACAATCCATGGTTTAACAATCTATGGTTTATGGGTTGTACAACATTTAAAAAAAATTATTATGTGTGGAGAAAAACTGTTGTATAATAAAACGCCATAAAAAAGGTTTGTCCATCAATACTTCTTGTATTTACTTTATTATTACCATCAAATAATTTTTAAATGCTGATTTGCAAATTATATTGGAAACAAAAACTTTAAAAATCACAAATGGTAAAAATTGTAATAATCCATATAAAATTAAATTAAATTACCCATGTATTGAAATGGACAACTTAAGTCTCTATTCCAGGCAGTTTAATTGGTCTTTCTTCAGTTAGCACAGTTTGACTGTCGATGAGAAGAAAATCTAACTCCTTTTCTGTTCCAACTATCCTAATGATGCATATTCAGCCTATGTCTCCGGTGAGAAGTCAGGGATGATACATGAGACTCCATGCTACTTGGGACAGATTCTTGACATCAAATACGAGAAAATGATCCTCGAAGATAGACTAAAAGAACTTGAATATCACAATGCTAACGAGGAAGCAATTAAAATGGCCATGAAAGATTTGGGTACGCAAAGGTAGTCAACTACTTTTGCTTTCACCATCAGCTGTTTAATTTGCTTAGAAAAGGAAAAAAAAAATTATCCTATTATTATTGTAACAGAAAGATTTTGGTCTAAATGAGAAAGTGGAGATTTTGATTCATCCACTTTAAAAGAAAAAGAAGTGATTTGATTCTTATAACGCTTATTTTTAAATTCCGACAATCATGATAAAGGGTATAAATGTTAAACCATCTCTTTGAATGAATCAAAAAAACATAACCGGAAATATCACCTTGCTAGCTTCTCTTAATTTTTAGTATAAACGCGTATTAATTTTCGATCAAGGGCAAATCATTGTGGATGGCCAAATACATATGTTTTTACCAAGGCCTTAGGAGAAATGGTTCTTCATCAATTTAAAGGAGACATTCCGCTGGTTATTCTTCGTCCAACCATCATCACTAGTACCTACAAAGAACCCTTCCCCGGGTGGATCGAAGGCATTAGGTAACTTTTTCTTTGTTTTTGTCTAACAAGCACAGTTTCTGTTAGGAAGTTTAAACCCTGAAAAACATAATTTCTATTTATAAAAATCTCAGGACCATCGATAGCTTTATTGTTGGCTATGGAAAAGGCAGGTTAAAGTGTTTCCCTGCAGATCCTGAATGCGTGTATGATGTGGTGAGTTTTCTGGAACATTTTAGCACAATTTAACTTTCATCTGGAAACAATTTTGTTTGAATGATAATAACGCACAGCAAAATGTGGGTAGGTACCTGCTGACATGGTGGTGAATGCTATGATCGCTGCAATCATGGCTAATACAGATCAAACTTCTTCTGAAACAATTTATCATATTGGATCTTCGGTGTCAAATCCTTTGAAGTACACCATAATACAGAAATGTACCTACCTGTATTTTACTCAACATCCATGGACTAAAAAAGATCGGAAATCAATCATAGTTCGCGAGTGTAAAGTGTTGAAATCAATGGCAAGCTTCCATAGATATATCACGCTTCGTTACTTGCTTCCCCTGCAGGTTTATCTTATTTAACTATTCTTTCTCTAACTTTTTCTCACTTCAATTCTACTTTTGTTATTTTTGTATGTTAAGAAATTAATCTCACTCCCTAGGTACTAATAGTTGTGAATGTAATACTCTGCCAAGCGTTTGCGGGTACATGCAAGAATATTGAACGAAAGATCAACTTGGTACTTCGGCTAGTGAAGCTTTACCAACCATATCTGTTCTCGACAAGTTTGTAAGCATTATATATTAGTTTTCATCTTAATGAAAATTGGTTAATCTTTCCACATGTATATTTAGGTTTACGAACTCATTAAATTTGTGATAGGTACCATGATATAAATACTGAAAAGTTGCGTAACATGGTGAGGGAGAGTAAGCATGATGATGTTGCCTTCTACTTCGACCCAAAGATAATTGATTGGGAAGACTACTTCCTGCATACACACATTCCTGGAGTGGTAAGATATGAATTCAAATGATCAAGAGCTCAAAAAGACGGGTATCGATCATGCATGTTCCTATCTTTTCAGTTACATTAATAACTATGGTTTGTATGAATAATCATTGTATCAATGCTATCAAGCTGAAAAACTTTATTAAGTCACTTAATTGGTTGATGCATATGCATAAAACTGTTATCGCTTTCTATAATTCATGTTTGATATTAATTTTATTAGCTGTTCTCGGAATTTTTTTTCTTCCTATTCATCCTCATACCTGTGTATCACATTTAATAAAGTTAACAATATTTTAATCTACTACTATTTGATATGGGTATAAGCCATAATGATAGGTAGGCATCACTAAATATCTTTAATAACACATCTGATTTTAAAAGATTGTCTTGACGATGTCTTCTTAAATCTTCAACTAATAATATCTAGGCCGCAATGTTTGAGAAGTAGTTAATAAACTGTTGCACAATTTTAATTTAAGCGTCCACCCGAGGTTTTTTTTTGACCGGCGGATCACCGGCCAGAAGCATTTAAGATTAAAACCTAAAGCAACTTTATTTTAATGTGCTTAAATTTTAAATCATCACCACAAGGCCATGTTGGTGGTACATGAAAAGGTTATGTATTATTTGTAAGAAAATCGGGATAAAATAGTCTTGGAAGTTCTAAGAATTGTGTATACACTTTCAGATTAAAGTATTTGGGTGGTACTCCTAACCTTTAATCGGATAAGACTCAGAAAAATGAGAGCAAGAACATAGAATCTGGGTGTTATGAATTTCGTGTGTACCATCAAAATGAAGACAAAAAATTAATTAACTAACATTTCCATCAGAAAACTGTCACCAGATAGTTGTATGTCTGAAAACTGTTACAAAAACAGTTTGATGTCTGAAACCTGTCACTAATCCGGGTTATTTATATAAGGGTCAAAACAAAGTCAAAAATCGGGTTTATTTCCAAAATTCAGATTTCTAATGCATTTTTAATATAGCAATATAACCCAAATAAAAAATTCCCGCCAGGCAGGGGCTCTATCCCTTGGACCCCGCCAGGGGCTGCCGCCCCTTAGACCCCGCTCCCAGGGGCGCTGCCCCCGGACCCCCGTTCGTTTAGGGGCTTCACCCCTAAATGACAGTCTACTTTGAATCTTGAATAAACTTAAACAAGTGTGCACTCCACACATTCCTTACTCGTTTAATATTCATCAAGATTAAATTTTGGTCAACAAGTCAATACATTACACTTAAATACATATTGATGATACAAAATCACCAACATTATTTGGAAATAATAAATGATTTCCAAGCTGATAATAGCATAATAATCCGTAAAACAAAATAAAACAAATAAATAGACATTTATTTAGTGGGAAGAAACTGAGACATATACTAGATGGGTAATTTGTTCTGTCAAATCGGAAAGATTGAAATCGTGAAACTAAAGGATAGATATATAATTTTGAAACTGAAGTGCATATTGTTATAACATAAACAAATATTGACTAGTATACTTCGTTTTATGATTTCAAGTATACCATAATACAGAGGTGCATATTGTTATAACCAAAAATACAGAGGTGCATATCGTTTTATGAAGTGCATATTGTTATAACCAAAAATACATGCATCTTAATAATAAATTAAAATCAAAGTTTAAGATATAAACTAAAACAATTTTAAACATATACTTCGTTTTATGATTTCAAGTTCTTAAAATGTAGAGGTACTTTTATACTTACGGTTTCTATAATATATTCGTTTCTATTATACTTGGTTTTATATTCGTTTTATGATTTCGTTTTTTTTAAGCAGAACAAATTTTAGCCAGTTTTTCATGTTCGCATTATTACCAGTTTTGCATCTGACCTTAAACCAAAGAAAAGAATTATTAAAAACTTCCGAAGCAAGGTTAGAGATGCCCTTCACTTTGCTATTGAAGCAAAGATCGTTTATGTTTATGTTGCGCCAATACTCCAGAGGAAAGCTCTAATTACAACATCGTATTTTGTCAGCTCCTCCTTAGAGCAGCTTGGATTAACCCTGCCTTTGATTAGATCATCCACTTCATTACATTGCACGATATCAAAGAGCTTATTCCACCTTCTTCTAAGGGACGCCATCATCTCCTACACTGTAAGAACAAATGGTTCACCGACTCAGGAAAACTATTGCAGGTTGGGCAAAACAAAGCTTGAAGGGCAACACCTCTTTGGAGCAGGTTATATGATTTTTTCTAGTTCCAAGCATGACTAACATTATATTTTTTATAAGTTAAAGCCAATTAAATATAACAACTTGTTCTAAAATAAACAACCATTTTGAACTACATTATCCTAAGTTTAAAAAATAAAATTTTATGTCTAATTCAATTTTGTAATTTAATATTGTTTTTTTATTTTTACGATTTGTTTGAATATTTTTTAATGTTGTTTTCTCTTGAGGTTTGTATCTTTACATGATATAACGTTGCAATTTAATAATTTTATGGAATATAATACTTTTAAAACATTTATCAGTTAAAACATATATTCAGATAAATAAAAACATATAATTATGCCATGCCTACGTATATAATAGAAACCTTAATGTTAAATCGAGTAAATTGCATTTTTATTCTATGTAATTTTATCATATTCGTTTGATTATATTGTTCAACTTTTGAAAAATTAGAAACTATCTATGCCGTTTGGAGAAATTATACTTGTTGTCCATCATCAAACTAAAAATTCAATTTTACCACTTTCAATTACTTCTTTTACTTATTTATATCAAGACTAACTCTAATGGATCTCTAAAAAACATCATTTTAGAGGTCATTTTTACTTCAATAAACTTTTAAAAATCACATTATTTTTGTGTTAACTCATTTTTAATATTAAATAGGCCAAATATGAAACCCTCTAAAACCACCATTTTAGAGGTTATATGGAATGCAACCACTAAAATTGTATTAAATAATCACTATTTGGATGTTTATGGTTGGAAAAGCTCTAATTAATAGTATTATTAATACAAAATAAATAGGGTATGCTTTTTAACACACACCAACACACCAACGCTAGTGCGGATCCCCATCGTCTTCTTAATTACCGTACCTCTCCTTCACCACCGGACACCTACCCCTTTATTACGAGCATCAAATCAAAATCTTCATCTTCAACGACTAGAAACAACTAATACATAACACATCATTATATATGGGGTCCATTGATCTCGATAACTTGGTTCAATCACCATCGTCAATAAATTCTATTTGGTGGTAGGCATACACCAACAACATTAAACCATTAATAGTTTTTTTTTTTGAAACGACAAATATATTATATAAAAAAAAGGTACCCAAATCTAGCAAGAAACTAGAAAATGGAACCAAAAGGTGCAGTACATATACATTACAAACCACTAAAAGGAGAAACTAACCATTCATCCCAACTACATATTCCGCTTTTACCCCTGTGCTTCAGCCAATAGAAGGCCATTAGCTTAATACTTTCAGAACCATGAAGAGGCGAAGTACCTTCAGTATGGAATACTAGATTAATTAAGCAACAAAATGACCGACAAAATTGCCTTATGATACCCCATTTCAGTATGTAAAACACACTATCCTGATTCAAAATGACCGACAAAATTTCCAAATCGGTAAACCTCAAATGAGATTACTAGATTAATTAAGCAACAAATCAATGTATGCGATTTTAATTTTTATTTATCCCAAAAAATGGTTTTCATATATACTAAAATAAAACCATAGCTCCAGCAAAGTTCATCTTTCTCCTTTGCATATGAAGCCAAAAAGAAGCAAAATTTACTTCCAAATGTAATTTTATATTGGCTCGTCTCACAAATATCACATTAACAAATGGGGTATCATAAGGCAAGTAATCAATAAACAATTCAAAACCCTAACTTTTTTGTTTTAAATGGACAAGAATACGGTGGCTGGTACTTTTTAATCATCATCAGCTACATAAGATATTTGGATAACCTAATAAAAATGGGGGATTGTTATTATAAACTAAAGATGAAGAGAGAAAAGACGAGACTTAACGCTGTGGGGGAGTGGTCGCTGTCAAGCCACCGGAAAAGCGCTGCTAACTCAGCGTCACGTTATCTCCACCACCAACTCACTAGACATTGGAAATGGTTACCACTTCATAATATTTTTTTATGATTAAATTAAATAAAAAACATAATTTAAAACAAAAAAAAAATATTTTACATTAACTAAAACCACATTACATTAATTAAAAAACATAGAAAATTATAGCTAAATTACTAAAAAAACATAGAAAATTAAACATAAATTACTAAAAAAACATAGAAAATTAAACCTAAATTACTAAAAAAAACATAGAACTAGTTGTGATATTTCTTGAGAACTTCTTGTTGAATTTTTAAAAAAAGGCTTAAATTTTCTGGGTTGAGATTTGGTTGCGGCACCATGTTTAAAATTTAAAGATCGGTGAGTGCCATTTTTCGCCGACGAGCTTCCTCCGTTGGTTCAATTCTATTTTTCTAAAAAACTTAGAGTTTTGTCTATTTTGTCCGCTAGTGCGTCCTCATTGGTTGATTTTCCGCTTGAAGACACCTCCTTTCTCACTTTGTCCCTTCCCGGTGGTCGACGAAGTTGGACGTCCGGTGGACCCTCCCCCTCGGTGGCGTCAAACTCATCATTGAGGTCGAGGCTAACACCAATGTCCTGACTCAGAAGTTCTTTCCCTTTTTTTTGGAGCCGGTGGTAGATCCCGAATGTGCCGTATCCGGATAAAGAACCAATTTTCGACCGTCACGACAAACTTCCCACGCTTTTTGGTTGGCGAATGGTTTACCATTGTTGGTAATTTTGTATTGGTATAACGCGGATGATAAAATATTGAAATCGTTGCTACCACTTCTATACATATTTTTAAGATTGTCAAATATGACGTTAAATTTGGTGCAAGCCGCTCGAAGGTCACGTCATTTTGCATTGACCGAGTCGTATGCATTGACCGCTCGAAGGTCACGCGTGGAAGTGGTCTAAAACACGATTCCAAAAACTTTGACCCGTTTGCACGTTGCCGACATCCCGGTATTGTGATATGAAAATCCAAGCTTTAGCTAAAGCTTCCTCCTCCTCTTTGGTCCATTGCGTAGTTTTCTTTTCTCTTTTCTCTTTTAATTTTTTTTGCCTTCTACGATTTGGCTATGTTTCTTCAACCCGTTCGTCGTCGTCATTGTCAATGTTTATAGGTTGAGATTAAGATAATGGAACTTGAGATGGTTGAGAAGGTTGTGCGTGAAATTGTTGACGTTGAGAAGTTTCGGGTTGAAATTGTGGAGAAGGTTGTTGTTGAAAGACTTAAAATTGGGGTTGATTGAATTGTGGTAGTTGTTATTGGTAGTAGTGTGGGTGGTATGAAAGATTGGTGAATAGAGATTGTTGTTGGATTGGAGATGCTATCAATTGCATGTAACTAAGATTTGCTAATGGATCATTTGGAGTGTTTGAGGTGTTTGTAGTAGGCGGAGTATTTTGATTTGGATCCATACAGAAGATAAAAAATATATGAGATGAGTGTTTTTTTGTAGAAGATAATAAGTAGAGAGTGTTTTTTGAAGTATAAAGTGTTAGTAAATTAGTGAGTATTTATAGTTGAGGTTGATAGGTTTTAAAATGAAAAAAAAAAGAATTTTTTTTATTAATGTTTAACGGTCAAATGAAATTGGGGACCGTTGAAAATTTCCGAGCCTGCTCCTTCCTCATTGGTCGTCTTCAAGCGTCTTCGCAGCCACGTCACACGCAAGCTACCGGGTCTGGGGACAGTGTTCACGCGTTTTCAGACCCTCCAGGTCAGCTTCACGCGTGATTTGAGGGTGCCACTCTGGATAGCCTAATTGACTGTCAAGAACCATTCATCTAGGTGGCGGAAATAATGATGATTCCACCCTACCCAATGGTGGATTGAGAAGAAGAAAGATGACGACAACATGAGCTATAACGGAGGTTCTCCATCCTTTTCATTACCACTGTTAGGCACTGTATGCAAACTCTTCTGTTAGAACATTGCCACTACCAATAATAATACATCACAAAATCAAGCCAACGAGATGGTTGTAGTTTTAGGTGCTGTTTGTTTTTTCTAAGGCAAAATGTCTGCAGTCTGCGAACCACATCTATAGACCTCTGCAGTAGAAGATGTGGACCAAACGTCTGCAGTCTGAAAAAAGAAGATTGTTTGTTTTTTTAACATCTGCGGACTACTAAAATAAACTGAGATCTAAATAAACTGATTTTTTTAAACTTCAAAGTGTTTTTTTAATATTTTTATGACTTTGTTATAAATAATTAACAAATCTATATCAACTTTTATGTATTATTGTATAAAAAATAAAAATAAAAATGGTATGAATTAACGTATATATTTGATAAAAACCAACAACTTTGGTTGCAAAGTTATAACTAAACATTATAATTAAGGATCAAATAATTTGATACATAAATGAATGGAAATAAACTTCGATTTTTTCATTTAAATCCATTAAAAACGTAACATAAATATTTTTTCGAGAAATTGATGATAGTGTATTAAATAATGTTTTACAAAATTTAGCAAAAACATATAAGAATATATTATGATTTTTTTTCCGTATTTATATAAACAACTTCAACGACTATTATTGTAATAAATCTTTATTTATAAATTTGTCAAAAATATCATGTTTGTATCGTCGAACGTTTTTTTTTTTTTGAAGTTTTGTAATTTTTTTTCAAATTTTTTATCATTAATAAAGTTGGAAAAAATATAAATTAAAAAAAAAACTTAAAAAAATATAGATATATGTGTTTTTTAGGCTAGAAGATGTCAGAAGACTTTTGTCCACATCTACGCCAAGAAGAGGGCGCGCAGACATTTTTAGGTTTGCAGTCTTCAAAAAAACAAACAGTCTGCGAAGGCTAATGTCTGCACGTGGTCTGCACGGCGCAGACAAAAAAGACCACGCAGATTTGCAGACGAAAAGCAAACATCACCTTAATGTCTCTCATGGTGAAACAAATAAGAGAGTAGTTGTCATAGCATGGGTGGCTCCTTCTATGGCGTTGGAGAAAAAAGAAACAAAAGAGGGGTGGGTTGGGACAGGCGATTTGGTGCGTAGGGTTGGTGGGGCCAACATTATTAAGTAAGAATTTATTTTTATCCACACAATTAAATAAAGGTAAAACAAATTGTATAAGGGTAAGATAGTCTTTTACATGGATAGAGAGAGACATTGTAATTTTTTAAAACCAAAGTGATACGGTCTATTAGTTTTGAAACGAAAAAAAGTGCCATTCTATCCGAAGCATATGGATCAAAAATATAATTTAATATAATATACTAAAAAATCTTTATGCTTTGACCAATTAACGATTTAGTCCTTATCTTTTCTTTTAGTCAATTAAGTCTCAAAAAGAGACAAATGTTTGAATTTAGATCATTTTAACAGATAAATCGGTCATTAACAGAATATGATGATTTTTCCGCATATATGAACAAAATATAATGACTTTTAAAAAAAAAATATTATTTTAGTATTCTTAATGTAATCGTTTATGTATTACACAAAGTATTTTCTTACTATTATCTGATGTATTTCTATGTTATTATCGTACAATATTATCTTGAAAAGACAAAACTGCACAAATGGTCCCTGTAGTATGTCGAAAATTGCCACTTTGGTCCAAAAAGGTTTGGACTAGCACTAGAGGTCCAAAGTTTTCATTTTGTTGCTTGTTTGGTCCAATCTATTTTGATATTTTTCAAAATGACTGATTTGCCCCTGTTAATATTATTTTTTTTCTTATTTGTTTTTCTGATTTAAAAAAATAAAAAATAAAAATAAAAAATAAATAAAAATAAATCTCTCTCTCTCTCTCTCTCTCTCTCTCTCTCTCTCTCTCTCTCTCTCTCTCTCTCTCTCTCTCTCTCTCTCTCTCTCTCTCTCTCTGGCCACCATCCAACATCCTTCCCCTTTAATCTGCCATCATTCCCTTTTAATCTGTAGTCCAACATCATCACTCTTGAAACAAACTCCGACCGCCAGCCAACAACATCGCAAATAATCACCGATACCAAATCTAATGACACTAAATCAAAAGGAAACCTTAAACTTGGAATTAAAAGCAAACCAAAATCAAACTTGAATCAAACCTAGAAAATAAAAAATAGATTGAATGAAATTTAGATTCCAACCATTAATTAACACCACGAAAAATAACGATTCAAACCGGAAAAAGAAACCTAAACCATTTTTCTAAGAAATTGCATCAATTCCCAAATAAAAGACTTGATTTCAGTCCTCGATTTCAACCTGTATCAAACCAGGAAAAGAAATCAATACCTTGTATATAAAAAACCTTCATAAAACCCAAAAGTCATGATTTCAAATGAAAAAAAACCTGAAAAGCCCTACATCAAATCCAAAAAAATCACATTACCGATTGGAGATTAGGGTGATGGCAGTGTATCACAGAGATGATGTTGGAATCGTTTTTTGCAAGAGAGAAATACATGGGTTGTGCAGTCATGAACAAAGGATGGATTGTCGGTGGGTTTGCACATGGTGGGAAACATATACGAACAACCACCACCACTCGAAAATGACAGTGGTTGAGGGAGAAGGAGACATGACAAACAGATCCGCTCCAAATCGACCCCGTACCCCGTCGATCTTGTACATGGCAAAATCCAAATGTTGCCACTGGAACCCGGAATCCACCACCGCCACTAGCGATGCTAAATGATCTCCTGAAAACCTAGATCATTGGCGGCTCGCTGGATAAGGAGAAAGACGAAGGTAATGGAGAGAAGGCGGCGATTTGAAAGAGATGAGAGAAGGGTAGCGGTTCTAGATGGTGAAGTTGGGTAGGCTGGTTTGTTGGTGTACTAAAGTCGTAGTCATCGGTTTGTGGGGGAAGAAAGGTGTAACACCCAGAATCAGAAAGACCAAGAAAGGAAAGAAAATCCCTAAGTCGAAAGAGTCAACTCGTCGAGTCCAAGGAAGAACTCGACGAGTCGGAGCGGGCTCCGTGTGGAAGATTAAGTGACCGACTCGACGAGTCGGCGAGTGGACTCGACGAGTCTGGTCTGGGTTGGGAAACCCTAATTCCGGGACTTGGTACCCTATTTAAGCATCTCATTCTCTTCCCTAGGGTTCATTTGCGGCCCCTATAGTCCAGAACTCGAAACCCTAGCCACCCAACCTCATTACCTTGAGAGTGAATTGAAGCTTGGAGAAGGAAGAAGGACCTTGGAGGTGCAAGAAGAAGTTGTAGATCCAGAGTTGGGGTAGCATTTCAGACCATTTAGAGGTAAAAAGCTTATACATTGACTGTTAATCAACTAGATCCCCTTTCTAGCATAGATTTTGTCACATTTGGACCATTTCCAAGGTCAATCCGAGCATTGAGCCTTTGAGGACGAAAGGGACTTAAGATCTAAGCATTTCTGAGCTTTAGAAACTCTAAGGGGGCAGCTTTACCTAGCCATGGCTTCATTTCATGACCTAGGCCTTCCTTGTAGCTTGGATTAAGTGTTCTAGCCTCATAATACCTTGCATGCACGTAAAGTTAGCAAATTTACGTGCAATGTTAGCATTAGAAGTCCAGATCTATGGGTTGAAGGTGTTACAATGGACTGTAATCGACATAATAGATATGTCACAAGGTGGACTCGGCGAGTCGGGTCGCAAACCCAAACCCTTCTGTTTATGATTCGGATCAGTGAGTGGAGTTAGTAAAGGATTCAACCAGACTGGGTCCGTATTGGACATGAAGATCATGGTACTCGAGGAGTTCGAAGAGGAACTCGGCGAGTCCAAGACAATCTTCTTAGTTATGAAGATGAACTCGACGAGTTGTTCATACAACTCGGCGAGTCATGGCCTAGATATTCATATGATGATGATGAACTCGGCGAGTTCAAAGATGAACTCGGCGAGTCGGTTGAAGATAGTCCTGAAGTGTTAGATGACGGAGAACTCGTCGAATTCTCGCTAGACTCGACGAGTGGAGTCGGGGTTGTTTTGGGATTTGAGGAACATGGACTCAGCGAGTGGCAGAACAACTCGACGAGTCGAGTCAACTGGAAGGTTGACCTTGACCAGGACTTTGACCTTGAGAAGGACTTGACCAGAATTGACCTAGTTGGCTTCTGGGGGGGGCAGTTTAGGCTAAGTATTATTATTGGTATTGGTAGCTAAGGGAGCTAGAGGAGCAGCATGTCGGAGAGTTGTCGGGTAGCAGCCAGGGGGTTATCGGCCGAGTTCAGCAGTTCAAGTGAGTTTCCTTTCCAGTAGGAACGGGTCTACGGCCACAATACCGGCCCGTTTAGTTAGCAGTAGTTCCGGACTTCGGTCCGATGCAGTAGTTCAGTGTGCTCGATGTCTTTGTGATTCAAGCATGTCTTTGTGTTATGTGTTCCGGACTTCGGTCCGATGCAGTATGCAGTATATGTGTTTATGCTAGTAGTTATGATTATGCTATGCTATGTTCAGTCAGTTTCCGGACTTTGGTCCGATACAGAGGGCAAGGCCCTGGTTAGTTCTGGACTTCGGTTCGATGCAGTGGGCAAGGCCCTAGTTAGTTCTGGACTCCGGTCCGATGCAGTGGGCATGACCCTAGACAGTTCCAAACTTCGGTCTGATGTAGTGGGCAAGGCCCTAGTCTGTTCTGGACCTCGGTCCGATGCAGTGGGCGAGGCCCAGTATGTGCTTTATATGTTATTGTATGGTATGTGGTAGTTTGGGGGAGCTCACTAAGCTTTGTGCTTACAGTTTTCAGTTTTGGTTTCTGGTACTCAGTTTTCAAAAGAGGAGCTTGGGAAGATTGCAGTGCACACTCCATTTGTTCAGCCTGGGATGTTTATACTCTGATATACATGACAGTGGTTATATTATTCTGAGATACATTGTTGTGATTTTTCTATGACGTATGATAACTATGGTTTTATTACTGATTTAAAACGAAATTTTCAGACTGTATTTTTGGGATGTTACAAGTTGGTATCAGAGCCTTGGTTTGAGGGATTCGGGCTCACTTTCGGGTGTGTCTGAACTCAAACTAAGAGATTGGTATGGAAATTTTTAAAAGGGAAAATCAATTTTTGTAGAAAAGAGTTTTAGAGAAAGCGAAAAGAATTTTTTTTTAGAAAGAAAAGAACTTTGAAAAGAGAAAGGGGCGTGGTGCATGCAATCACCCGAGCTTAAGTAAGTACTCCCAAATTACCCATACAAGTTTTTGTTGGGTTATGAGCATTCTAAAACTCCTAAGTGTACATGCAACCCTAAATACCTTGGATCTATGTTTTCTCTATTATACATACAATTATGAACATCCAAGGTATTATCCTAATCTAGCATACAAAATAATAAATATAACAAGATAGAATACATACCTCTTTGATGTAGAATGTCTTCATGAAGCTTGAGTGCCTAGTGCCCCAAGTGTGACACCTCAAATGGTTCACACAACACCAAATGCACTTGGAATAACTTGAGAGAAACTTGAACACTCCTTGAAATCGTCTAGCCCTCACACTCACACATTAGTCCACGATTTCTTGAGCCATGGGATTCTTTTATATAGTGGCTATTAGGGTTACACCATGTAACTCATAACTTTACCCATTCCTTATGCTCCATGGATTTTAACCTCCATGGAGTATCCATGGGTCACCCCATGGACTTAGTCCAACATAAGGAATCTTGGATCACAAGCCCACATATATAAGAATGAATGATTTACACAATCAACCCATATATTTAATTAGTCTCCTTTTGATCACTTAATTAATTCCAAATTAATTCTTGATCAATACTAATTAAATAACCTTATTAATATATTAGAACTTATAATATATTAACCAACCTTAAGTGTTATTTCTCTCATTATAGTCTATCCAAATGCATGATGCCATGCAACCCAAAAGCTTCTGTCGAACTCTGACCTTGTCGATGAACTCTGACCTTTGTCAATGACTTGTCCATTAGATAAGGGATCATATATTCCTCCATTCTAGATATCATATGGACTGAGACATGGATTATCAATCATTCTCTCTGTCCATTTGTTGTTTCCCGATTTCCGATTCATGATGACTGACTGATTGAACAAATCAAATCAGTCCTGGCTTGGCCAAGCACTCACATGTATCATCTTTAAATCATCGAGGGGCCCACAGATATCGCTTTTATCCCGAAGGTAAAAGGAATGGATAAACTTCGACTCATATGGCTTGTTCTACTACTTGTTGAATCATACACAAAGGCACGTTTTATAACATCGAGTTACCAATGCGTTTTCGTGCAATCAATGTATAACCAACTCATAGTAACAACTCATATCTCTAGGTTTGAAGAATATAAGATATTATCGTCTCATGATCACTCGTGATAAAATCCATGAAGTGATTCAAATGAGCGCGGGTTGAATCCAATACTCAGAACTTATGAGCACTCATGAGTGTTGTAGCACCACTTTGTCCACCAACTTGGACCTCTACAAACCAACCCATGACAGTCTTGATTCATATCTACTTCCAACATATGACCGACTGTGGATGGTTTGAATAACTTAATCATTCAGGAAGAGCGACTTAGTTATTCTGGAAGTCAAAACATGCAAAGTGAAACACAAGAATAAATGAATCAAATATGGTATCAAACCCTATGAATATAAATAAACACTTTTATTTATCACCATACTGATTACTCATTATTCATTGTTTCGGTTTTATCAACTTTATACTTGAATTTAAAACAATAGTTGTCCCATGCTCCAAGCATGTACACTATGTTTTCTAAACACTAGTCATGCCATACACCAAGTATGCATACTATGTTTGTCTATGATCTTTACTTTGTAAAATAGATCAATTGAACATCACTCCAATGATCCTCTTTTCACAGTCCCAAATCCTTACTGCAAATGCAAGAATTCCAAATTCATGCCATTTACTGAAATCTGTTAGATTCTAAACTTATATGCATTGATCCTCTTAATGATTATGCACAAAGTCAGAAAGACTTGACAACAATCATTACAGAGCATTCCAAAGGAGATCAGCTCCTTGGAAACATCCTTCTTTCATTAAGTTTCCTAATCTTACACAGATTGAATAATTTCTAACTTTGAAGCATTTCCATATTCCATTTTGACTATCACTTCTGAACAAGAGTCGCCTCCTTACAGATTATGTCAATATGGTCCTTCCTGAATTAACATTATACTTCCAACTGTCCTTGAGCAACCAATCTTTGGTAAACCTTAGATTTTCCTCGACAATTGCTTAATCATTTTAGTCATATCCAATTCTAGACCTTTTCCCTTCATAATGCCCCAGGCATTTGGAAAATTTTAGAAAGGATGAATATAGCACATGTAATCGATCCTATATCTGAAGCATATGGGACACGATTCATGATGTCTCACATAAAGACTAAACCAGTCTTTTGCTATAATATTTCCATTTCAATTTACCAAGTTCTCAAAATTCTGATTATGAAAAGGGATGCCGTAATCATAATCAAAGCAAATAATGGACCCATATATAGAATTTCCTTATGTTGAGCCATTCAACATGAAATTCATATATATATCCTTGATTAAATACGATTAAAATCTCAATCTAAGCTTTTAGAATTGAAATGAAGTATAATTTCCTCTCCCTTAGTTATAGCAAAACAACTTTTTCAACCCCTGCAACCTCATGAATTGAAACTTTTGTTTTCTATAATTAACATTGCTAACTTGAAACCTTTGTCATAATTATCATGCTCCCACTAACATGATGATTATTAGCATAACACTTATGCTCCCACTAGCTTTGACATGTACTCAGAAATCAGCTGACTTTCTTACCAAAGTTCAGATTTCTGATACTAGATTGTTTTGATAAAACTTTATCAAAATCATACACCTCTCTTAGATAGCTCACATGTGTGTCTAAACAATTTTAGAACTATGAAAAGGGATGCCGTAATCATAGTCTCAATTGTTTAGACCTTTGCCACTTCTCACAAGTCCATGTTAGTGTGCCGGTAAACCACACACGCTCCACTAACGACTTTGAGAATGCAAATATCACAATTGCTATCTAGCTAAAATATACTTAGTGAAAGTGTTTCCTCACCATCATTTTCATGAATCGGGGAGAAACCTTATGACACTTAGATTTAATAGTGTATGTGTTCTTATCCATGTGATTTTGTCAAAACCATAATCACAAGACAAGGTTAGTGACAAATCCAAACTCATATTGATTAAACTTGTGCAATCTTAAATTCTTGCCATTTGGCAGCTCAGGTGCCTGCCATTGCTTCCAAGTAGTTGTGCAACCAATTGAGAACTCTCAGAACTCCTATGCAAAGCCAACTTGAATAGGCACAAAAATTTCAACACGATAGGTTATAAACCTCAAGTCGTGTGCTAGTGAAGGACTTTAGGTTTTATTCTTGATTAAGTCTTGAAACTTTCAAGAGCTTTAAGACTCCCACTGTCCTCTTGACATATAAGACTCCCTTGTCAAATATTCAAGAGATAGTGCGGATTCTTTATCAAGACTAACACTTTACACAATTGGCCTAAGTTGGTCTCTGTTTTATCCAAAACATCACAACTTACCAATTTCAAATGTACAAGAGTAGATAACCTTTTACTCTTACATTTGACTAGTGTTAACAAACCCTCTTTAAGATATGTCACTCAAGTTACAATCTTGGAGTATGACTCTAAGAATTGTTTTGGAACGAAGTATGACTCATCTTTTTGATTTAACCATTTCAACAATTCATGACTCCTCTTCTTAGTCATAAGAATGCACTAAGATGACTTTAGAGGACCAATTGTGATATGGTATCTTAATCATTAAGATGATCATAAACATGATACTAAAGTACTCTCCCATCTTTTCAGATTTGAGAAACTTTTATCTTTCTGCCATACTTTGATTCTTCTTATTTGTTCTGTCTCACATTGAAACTTCTCCAATGCTACAGACTTATACTTAAACTTATAAGTATAACCATATTTACTGAACTTAAGTAAATCATGACGAATAGTCTTCTTGATCTTTTGTGGTGGACTTGACCAGTGCACAAGAATGTGTACTCGATCCCTTAGTCCTTTCCTTATTCACATAAGGAATTAGTCTTAATTTTCCAAGCTGAAAGTTCTCATTCATCATACTATACAACTTGCATGATTCCAAGTTTCGGTCCAATTGAATCTTGGGTGATGAGAATCTTTCCTTATTTGGTAATATTAGACACTACCACAACCGAAAGAATCAAATCCATTTTTCCAATATTGCTATCAATGGAATCTTATAAGCAACAACTTTTCACAAATGCCATTGTAAGGATACTTAAAATAAATAAAATCAAAACCTTTTTCTTTTATTTTAAAACTTTGCGGAAAAACTTATCCTTACAATCCACATGAAAACCTTGTTGTTATCTATTCCTAAGCAATATAAATATCATAACTCTTAAGTAATAGCCCAAAATTCTGATCACCGAACCATGCGATTGAAATCCATCTTCGCGATCAGAATCAACATGTACTTAATAGAGTTAGACAATGGACTTTACCTGAAGTAGAGCCAAACTTATTGATTTTAACATCCTTAGGTAAATTTGGCAGCTTCGTAACCAATGCCCCTTCCTTTGGCAATAGTTACCTATGGACCCTTGATAATGGGACTATCTCAGACTTCGCCTCTCTCTTTACCATTGGGTCAACCGAGTTGACTATGGCCGATCCCTTTCCATTGGGAAGAGAGAGCTTTACTGGATATCCAATGTCATCATTGTCAATGTCCATAGCGTTTTAGAAAGTTGATCTTAGCAAATAGATAAGATCATTAAGGGTCTTGTCTTAGTCTGTTTCATAGGATTCCCAAAAGAACTCACTATGTGACTTAGAAAGTAGTTGAGCCACCAACTTTCTCAAGACTTTGACACCCAACTCTCCCAGCTTGTCAATATGTGACTACATCTCCAAGATGTGATCACACCTAGACCTTGCCTTGCCAATAGGGCTTGAGTGACCTTAAACTTTTTAGGAACTTGTGGGTTAGGGAGAATAATTGGAGGAGGTGAAAGAAGTATGATATCCATGGGACATCATCTTCATTTAGGAAAGCTTGTTTCAAGAGATTTGGGAAGATCATAAATGTCTAGACCATACATCTTTTTGGGAGATATTCAAGATAGTTGATTTAAAGTCCTTAATATGACACCCAATATGAAATATTAAGGCTAGGACCCAACAAACTATTTTATAACTTAGAAGAGGGATGCCGTAATCCAAGCTATAAAATATTTGAAGGTAGGTGAATGACGATTCACCAATTTCCACCATGAAAAACGAAATAATTTATTAGGTTTTAATTGGATTTGAAAGTCCTAGATCTTTGAGATTCATTGAACTGTTCAAAGGCATGTTTCAATCTCGAGTGTGCCCTTCAGGTTTTGTGACTGGGATGCCGAGGATCACAAAGCAAGGTGTGAATAACCATGCAAATATACTTGATACCCTTAATATTTACCCCTTAATCAGTGTGCCGGTTAACCACACACGCTCCACCGATACTATGATAAATATTAAGTTACCCTTTGCCTACCTTGTTAAGTCCAGGTTAGTGTGCCGGTTAACCACACACGCTCCACTAACGACTTAAGCAAAGTGCAAAGTGTAATTTCATGGGTTAGCACCAAATTCACATTTTCCTAAGTAACTAAGATTGGGTATTAATAAGAGTTTAGTTACTTAGTATTTATCATTAATACTTTTAATGAAAGGAGAATTATAGTCCTTGTCCTACCCGTTCGGCTAACGACCCTCCACCAGTCAAGGAAGCGGTGGGTGAGAGTGGACACCCATTAAACTGCCATTTTATAGGCAGTAACCTTATACCCCCCCTTATAGACCGGCTTCGTGAATGAGGCCTACTAACGGTAAGACTGACTTTACTCTTATACATATATATAAATATTATTAACTTATAATATTATAAAGTATAAGGGTTGAATTTTAACTTTTAAAATTCTAAGGGCTAACTTGGAATTAAAGTATTCATAAGTGAAAAATTTTCAAATTCCAAAACTTGAAGGCAAGTTTTTGAAACTATTCAAAACTAATTAATTCCATAACTTATGAGTTTAAAGTAGTTTTAATTAAAAAAAAACTCTTCAAGTTCCATAACTTGAGGACAAGTTATGGAAGACTTTAAACTAATTAATAAAAAAAATAACTTTTTTTCTTATTGTAACTTATGGAACTAATTAAGGTTACACTTTTTTTTTTAATTTAATGAAGAGACTCTTCATTTTGTAACCTTTGCCAACTTTTATGAGTTTTATGATTCTTAAATGTGACTTTTCATATAACTTGAGGACAAGTTACAAAAACACACTTTGGAATCAACTCTTAGATTAAAATGGATTGAAAACAACTATTTCACACAACTTTTCTATTAATCTAAGAACCTCATAAGAACAAGATAATTCAAATCATCAATCTTCAAGAAATTAGCATGAACATACAAACTAATACAAATCTTGAAATTATGACAATTATCTTAGAAATTGGATTAGCATGAACATTACCACATCAAAAACAAGTTTATAAGTCCAAAAACATCTTAGGGTAATGTTCCTAGTCCAATTCCAGCCAAAACAATCGAATATATGCATCCAACTCGATTTTTCAGCTACTTTTGCAAGTATAACAAGAAAACAAGCCTAGTCTCTGATACCACTGTTGGGTTATGAGCATTCTAACACTCCTAAGTATACATGCAACCCTAAATACCTTGGATCTATGTTTTCTCTATTATACATACAATTATGAACATCCAAGGTATTATCCTAATCTAGCATACAAAATAATAAATATAACAAGATAGAATACATACCTCTTTGATGTAGAATGTCTTCATGAAGCTTGAGTGCCTAGTGCCCCAAGTGTGACACCTCAAATGGTTCACACAACACCAAATGCACTTGGAATAACTTGAGAGAAACTTGAACACTCCTTGAAATCGTCTAGCCCTCACACTCACACATTAGTCCACGATTTCTTGAGCCATGGGATTCTTTTATATAGTGGCTATTAGGGTTACACCATGTAACTCATAACTTTACCCATTCCTTATGCTCCATGGATTTTAACCTCCATGGAGTATCCATGGGTCACCCCATGGACTTAGTCCAACATAAGGAATCTTGGATCACAAGCCCACATATATAGGAATGAATGATTTACACAATCAACCCATATATTTAATTAGTCTCCTTTTGATCACTTAATTAATTCCAAATTAATTCTTGATCAATACTAATTAAATAACCTTATTAATATATTAGAACTTATAATATATTAACCAACCTTAAGTGTTATTTCTCTCATTATAGTCTATCCAAATGCATGATGCCATGCAACCCAAATGGACCATGCCGGGTCGGGTCAAGTCTTACCAATTATAGTTATGGACTTAGACATTAATCCAACAGTTTTTGTTATGTTTATCAGCTTATGAGAATTGCATGCTAGTTAGGACTAAGGATCTAGGAAGGATGCCTTATGTGCCTATTATATGTGTATCAGCTTTATGAGACTTGCATGCTAGTTAGGGCTAAGGATCTAGGGAGGATGCCTTATGTGCCTGTTATATGTATACCGGCTTATTGAGAGATGCATGCTAGTATAGAGTAGCCAGTATGATAGCCAGAGTAGTGTATGCTTTAGTATGTGTACTCAACGCCTGAATGCTGCTTGCTTTGTGCTCCTAGGAGTTCTAGTTTTCCTTCACTAACTAGTAAACGAATATGATAAGTTACATATTGCGAGGACTAAATAATTTCAGAAGGTTAGGTCTGGCCCTATTTCGCAGCTCTTGTCTGAGTCCAACCGTTGTAGGGTAGGGTCTCTCATTCGAAGAATTATCTAGTCTGAGTAATATGTAATAGTATTCGCAAGTTAGTTAGGGGAAGAAAGCAGGAACTTCTTATGCAGCTGATGGCGGGGAGTGAGTTGGTGGTTACCCTAGGGCAAGCCTAGGATGAGAGTAGCAGAGAGCAGTAGCAGTAGAAGGAACTTGGTGGAGTCAAGGCAGTTCTTGAGGAAAGTACGGATAGATGTGGAAGGTAGTAGGGGCCCATACTACTGAAAGCAGAGGATCTGTACTCGATCCAAGAAGGGCTAAGATGAAACCGGGGAACTTGTAGTGTGAGCGTGATCCCTCGGTAGAGATGTGTATGTTAATGGTAGTTATGGTATGATGCAGAATGGTGACACTACGGGGTAGACCAGTTGACGGATCAGGCACCAGAGAGGGATCAGGCTCGGGTTCAGGGACCGAGCAACTCGAGGAGCGGATGAGGGAGCTTGTATCAGCCGAGGTTACGCGTAGTATTCTGGATCAGACTCCTTTGATCTTCGGTACAGTCAAGAAGGGAATTTTGGAGCTTTTGGATAGCCGCCTCGAGGCCTTCCGGGCCGAGATTGCTGCAAGGATGTTAGGGGCTCCTCTGGGGCCCGATGTTTATGGATCTCTGGGATCCCTCGGGAGGAAGGATCCGTTTATTAGCTCTTGTCGTCAAGGATCGGAGGTGGGGTATGCACCTTGTCTACAGGAGATTCCACTACATGATAGGATTGTTGTGGAGGTTTCGCGAACCGTACGCGAGGAGTTACCTAACTTTATTGAGCATGTTACTGATATAGTAACCACTGGGCTTAAGGGTCAGACAACGACGGTTCAGACAGTTGACGGGGTAGTTGGGGTAACTCGGGAACAGGAGTTTGGCTTGGATAGACAGCTCGGAAAAAGGAAGCGGGTACTCACCGCAGGACAAATGGAAGAAGGAGGAGAACCCAACTTGGCTGATTTGGATATGGAGGGTCGGGGAGGCACGGAGGTGTGTGGCAAGTGTGGGGGGAACCCATGGGTTTGCTTGTCACAAGTTTAGGTGTTTCAAGTGTGGAGAAAGAGGGCATGTGCATCGGGATTGTAAGAAGATTCAGATATGTTTTCATTATCACCAGC
The DNA here is from genome assembly GCF_052849685.1 of Lactuca virosa. Classification (NCBI taxonomy): domain Eukaryota; kingdom Viridiplantae; phylum Streptophyta; class Magnoliopsida; order Asterales; family Asteraceae; genus Lactuca; species Lactuca virosa. Next base: position 53,007,582 of record NC_136431.1, read on the forward strand.
CAGGCCATTTCAAGTCTCGTTGTCCGGATTTAGTGGCGGAGAGAGTCCTGGTTTCAGCGTCCATCGTTCCGCATGAAGTAAAGACCGAGCCACAATAGATCGCTAGTATGTAATTCGAATTCTCCTTTCTGTAATGGTTTAATTTCTATGGTACTACATCGATATTAGTGATTGTACTTTGGTTTCTGTTTCCTGCTTATGATTGAGTTATATGCCATCTGCATACCATGGGTTTTAGAGTGGTGGTCCATAGTTGTACCCTTTTTAGACCAGGTTACTCAGGATGTGGTCGCTGTAGCAAGCGTGCATTGGAACTCTAGAAGTATTTCTCCAACCTTCAAGGACGATGGTGTCACGATATTGGTTAGTTTTGGAGCACATTGGTAGGAGGGAACCAGATCAGTTGCTTATAATGAGGGGCCTCGGGAGGAGACCGTAGATTTCAGATCAGCTTTTGAGAGGCCAACAGAGTCAGATTCAGTACCGCACGTGCGGGAAACTGCACAAGGGAGCATTTTGTTCCATGGGTTGAGTAAGTGTAACCCTGAGTTAACTCCGTCTGTGTCTGAATTATATTTTTAAGAGATGTCATATGCCAATTTCATACCGAGGAGCATTAGCGAATAGTGATAGACCAATTCCCCAGATTATGAGATTGGGAAAGTACAGCGTCACCTTGGTTTATTCCAAGACTGAGGAGCAGCACGAGAATTACCCGAGGGAGGTGCTAGAGACTTTGAGAAGGGAGAGAATTTTCGCAAGGTTCTGCAATTGTGAGTTCTGGTTGCGCGAGGTGCAATTTCTTGGGCACCTTGTCAATCAGAAGGATATTCTAGTTAATCCGGCCAAGATAGAGGCCGTGATGCAGTGGGAGATTCCGAGGTCTCCAATTGAGATTCGGAGCTTCTTGGGTTTAGCGGGTTATTACCGGAGATTTATTCGGATTTTTAGAAGTTGTGTGATCTTTTGGATTAGCTGGTGTTGAAACCCTAGCAAGGATAAGCGTGAGTTCTAGCAGATTGGTCATGGGAGGGTAGGAAGAATTGAGAATTTTTCAAGTTTTGGGTGTTGTACGGCATTAGGTGAATCAAAGTGGGGAAGAATCACCCAAGGATTCCGAAGCAAGAGTGGTTGTGAAGATGGGATAAGTTTCGCATCCTTGTCAGGAAGGAAGAAAGCCCAAGCGGTTGTATGATTTGAGGATAGTGTGAGATGGAAGTTCAGAAAAACTTGTCAATGATGAGATCGCATTCTCGGAATGTTGCTAGCAAGCCTTCGGGAATCAGTTTGGGGATTCCAGTCAGGACATGGGTTTAGTTTTGGATGCTAGGTCGTGTGTATGCTCGACGTTGGATGTGTTCGGATCAGTAACCAGCGAATGAGATAGTGTTAGAGTGTTGTAAATCTGCGGGTGTAGCCGTAGCATTCACTAGCAGTCAGATAGTGTTAGAGTGTTGTAAGTCTGCGGGTGTAGCCATAACATTCACTAGCAGCCAGATAGTGTTAGAGTGTTGTAAGTCTACGGGTGTAGTCGTAGCATTCACTAGCAGTCAGATAGTGTTAGAGTGTTGTAAGTCTGCGGGTGTAGCCGTAGCATTCAGTAGCAGCCAGATAGTATTAGAATGTTGTAAGCCTGCAGGAGTAGCCGTAGCATTCACTAGCAGCAGATAGTGATAGAGTGTTGTAAGTCTCCGGGTGTAGCCGTAGCATTCACTAGGTGGGTAGATAGCGTGAGTGCATTGTTAGGACGCGGGAAGGACAGTAGTACCCACCAGTTCGGCTGTAGCAGTGAGGATATGGAAGTCCACGGGCTGGATTTCGGAATTACCCAGACGGATTGGATCGGGTTGAGCCAGTGACACGACTGTAGGAGTGCCACTACAGTTATGGGATCAGGGAAGCAATGGACTGTATGCAATGGCTTGTGGTATAGAGCTACCATTGGTTAGGTAGAAATCACTTTTAGCCTTGGGTTTGGTGACGTCAGGATCCGACGTATGGAATCGACCAGTTAGATCAGAGGGCCACCAGGGCCACAGTGACAAGATAACTAGTAGCAGCTAGTACTAGAGAGGGATTTCGTTCAGAATTCGTGTGAGACGACTACATAGGGAGTCCTTTGGCTCTGCGACCGGGCTGGAACCCGGTATTTCAGATAATTGGTGAACGAACTAAGACCAGGGAGGTCTCGTTAGATTTTGGGAGAGCAGCAATGTGGCAGCATACTGCTCAGGCAGTTCAGTGTTTCAGGCAGTTAGTGTTTCAAGCAATTTAGTATTTTCAAGAAGATCAGTGTTTCAGACAGTTTTGGGTCTCCAACGGTAATGGTATTTTGGAATTTCATGGATAGCTTGGGGAGTGGCAAGTCACTCACAGCACGATTATCTGAGTTATGGCCAAGTATAAGTGAATTGCAGGGATAAGTGGATCTGTGAATTTTGTTGTTCTAGTGGGAACCTGGAGTAGTTAGCATGTGAAATGGTAAGGAATGATTTCGAGGATGAAATCTAATTTAAATGGATGGAGTAATGGATAGCGTGAAAGGTATGTCCTTCGCAGTGGCAAGGGAGGTGGTTAGTTATGGGGAGTTGCCTTGGGAAGGCCAGAAAACGCGCAAGGAAAAGGGGGTGAGCCCCTAGGATGTTCATCATAAGTACTCGGGAAGTACCAGATGGATGGTCAGTTGGGTAAGATGTGTTCTCAGGATTGTTGAGGATTAGAGTGCACTCAAGGTGATTAGCTACAAGAACTAGTTTTAGCCGGAATGACCGGGCAGAAAGCCATTGAAGGCGGTTCCCCCAGGGTTGGACCGAGCAAATAAAGTGTGCATCGTATAGGAAGGTTGTGAGCAGATTGGAGGACGGTTGGCTGTGGCGGACTTCGAGGACGAAGTCTAGAATAAGTGGGGGAGAGTTGTAACACCCAGAATCAGAAAGACCAAGAAAGGAAAGAAAATCCCTAAGTCGAAAGAGTCAACTCGTCGAGTCCAAGGAAGAACTCGACGAGTCGGAGCGGGCTTCGTGTGGAAGATTAAGTGACCGACTCGACGAGTCGGCGAGTGGACTCGACGAGTCTGGTCTGGGTTGGGAAACCCTAATTCCGGGACTTGGCACCCTATTTAAGCATCTCATTCTCTTCCCTAGGGTTCATTTGCGGCCCCTATAGTCCAGAACTCGAAACCCTAGCCAACCAACCTCATTCTTGAGCTAGTTTCTTACCTTGAGAGTGAATTGAAGCTTGGAGAAGGAAGAAGGACCTTGGAGGTGCAAGAAGAAGTTGTAGATCCAGAGTTGGGGTAGCATTTCAGACCATTTAGAGGTAAAAAGCTTATACCTTGACTGTTAATCAACTAGATCCCCTTTCTAGCATAGATTTTGTCACATTTGGACCATTTCCAAGGTCAATCCGAGCATTGAGCCTTTGAGGACGAAAGGGACTTAAGATCTAAGCATTTCTGAGCTTTAGAAACTCTAAGGGGGCAGCTTTACCTAGCCATGGCTTCATTTCATGACCTAGGCCTTCCTTGTAGCTTGGATTAAGTGTTCTAGCCTCATAATACCTTGCATGCACGTAAAGTTAGCAAATTTACGTGCAATGTTAGCATTAGAAGTCCAGATCTATGGGTTGAAGGTGTTACAATGGACTGTAATCGACATAATAGATATGTCACAAGGTGGACTCGGCGAGTCGGGTCGCAAACCCAAACCCTTCTGTTTATGATTCGGATCAGTGAGTGGAGTTAGTAAAGGATTCAACCAGACTGGGTCCGTATTGGACATGAAGATCATGGTACTCGAGGAGTTCGAAGAGGAACTCGGCGAGTCCAAGACAATCTTCTTAGTTATGAAGATGAACTCGACGAGTTGTTCATACAACTCGGCGAGTCATGGCCTAGATATTCATATGATGATGATGAACTCGGCGAGTTCAAAGATGAACTCGGCGAGTCGGTTGAAGATAGTCCTGAAGTGTTAGATGACGGAGAACTCGTCGAATTCTCGCTAGACTCGACGAGTGGAGTCGGGGTTGTTTTGGGATTTGAGGAACATGGACTCAGCGAGTGGCAGAACAACTCGACGAGTCGAGTCAACTGGAAGGTTAACCTTGACCAGGACTTTGACCTTGAGAAGGACTTGACCAGAGTTGACCTAGTTGGCTTCTAGGGGGTAGTTTAGGCTAAGTGTTATTATTGGTATTGGTAGCTCAGGGAGCTAGAGGAGCAGCATTTCGGAGAGTTGTCGGTTAGCAGCCAGGGGGTTATCGGCCGAGTTCAGCAGTTCAAGTGAGTTTCCTTTCCAGTAGGAACGGGTCTACGGCCACAATGCCGACCCGTTTAGTTAGCAGTAGTTTCGGACTTCGGTCCGATGCAGTAGTTCAGTGTGCTCGATGTCTTTGTGATTCAAGCATGTCTTTGTGTTATGTGTTCCGGACTTCGGTCCGATGCAGTATGCAGTATATGTGTTTATGCTAGTAGTTATGATTATGCTATGCTATGTTCAGTCAGTTTCCAGACTTCGGCCCGATGCAGAGGGCAAGGCCCTGGTTAGTTCCGGACTTCGGTCTGATACAGTGGGAAAGGCCCTAGTTAGTTCCGGACTCCGGTCCGATGCAGTGGGGATGGCCCTAGACAGTTCCGGACTTCGATCCGATGCAGTGGGCAAGGCCCTAGTCAGTTCCGGACCTCGGTCCGATGCAGTGGGTGAGGCCCAGTATGTGCTTTATATGTTATTGTATGGTATGTGGTAGTTTGGGGGAGCTCACTAAGCTTTGTGCTTACAGTTTTCAGTTTTGGTTTCAGGTACTCAGTTTTCAGAAGAGGAGCTCGGGAAGATTGCAGTGCACACACCATTTGTTCAGCCTTGGATGTTTATACTGTGATATACATGACAATGGTTATATTATTCTGAGCACACACCATTTGGGTGAGCGTATGAGTGTGAGAGAAGTCGGTGCCGGAAAAAATGAGGATGGGGTTCATATTTTTCCGACAGTAGAGAGATAAGGAGTTGGTGGGGGGAGTATGGGTGGGGTAGGGTTATATTTGTTTTCTTTTTTATTTAATTGTTAATCAGAAAAAATCAAAATTAATAAAAAGAAAAGCGAAAATCAAATAGAGAGTGCAAAAAGGTCATTTCATATACTTCCAATTATGAAATGGACCAAACAAGCAACAAAATGAAAACTTTGGACCTCTGGTGCTAGTCCAAACATTTTTGGACCAAAATGGCAATTTTCGACATACCACAGGGACCATTTGTGCAGTTTTGTCTCTTGAAAATAAATATAAGAGTTTAAAAGTTACAAAAAGTTATCTTTAGAAAAAAAACATTTGTTAAACAAATGATATCAATGTTGTTAAAATTAGGGTTGTTGTTTGGTTGGTTTATTCGGTTTTTTAATAATTTTAAGTTAACCATAACGAAACTGAATAAGGTTCGATTTAATCAGTTTTGGAATATTTGGTTTGAATTATTCCGTTTGGTTTATGAATTAACCAAAAAAGATTTCATATATTTAAGACCAAAATATTTCATTTACATGTTAGAAAACCAAAATAATTTGTTTTTGCGTATAAAAACTAACGGTTACAAACGAAAAACACAGCCCAATCACAAAAGTTTATGACAAACAAATAATAAACTATCATCAATAAAACAATTCAACTATTTAAAGTGAGTTCCATATGACGAAGTTTATGATAAACAAATTTAAACATATGTCCCACAACAAATGAAACAACACTAAACGACATTAACGAACAAATAACAAACATGCAAAATTATGTAATGTACTCGTATAAAACCTCTTGTTTTCTAAATTAATATTTACTAACAATAATTAAAGGACAAATATTATTTTACTATATTAAGGTAGCACCTTGTTCCTGGTATGTATTTCATTTAAGTAATTTTTCATTTTTGGCCTGGGACTCGGCGAGTTGATGGTCCAACTCGCCGAGTAGAAGCGGGATAGAACGCGGGATTTAAGTTTGGGACTCGTCGAGTCGGGTCCTGGACTCGACGAGTAGGCTCTGTCTGGACAAAAACCCTAATCTGAGGGTTTGCACCCTATTTAATCATCTCATTTAGCCCCCACTCGTCCCTATTGCTCCCAGAAACCCTCCATAGCAAACCCTAAGTGTTTTGGTGCAAGATCTAAGGCTTTTGAGTGATTTTTGTCGATTTTGACTACAAGGAAGAAGGAAAAGCATAGAAGGATTAAGAGGAGGCTGAAGGATTCGAGTTTGGTGCATCATTTGCTGTTCACAGAAGGTATAAAGTCTATACCTTGCTTGTTCTTTTGTTAGATCCCTTTTTGGGGAGATTTAGGGCTTTTATAAGCCATTCTTGGTAACCAACCATGATTGCAAGCATGGTTGGGGGTTGAAGCTTCGGATCTAGGTCCATGGAAGGGTCACAAGGCAGTTCGGGGTTACTTTTGCACCCATGGAAGGCCCCATGCATCTTAAGAGCTTCTTTTTGGGCATTTTAGGCTCAAAGTCCCATGCATGCACGTAAAGTTCGTAACTTTACGTGCTAGATCGAGTTTAGGGACCTAGATCTATCATTTGGACGAGAGTTGTACACAAGAAATCAGAGAAATAAGACTTGGACTGTAGCGACTCGGCGAGTCGTTCTTGGGACTCGGCGAGTCCGAGGTTAGACTCCCCTTTTTCTGTTATGGTTCATGGGAACCAGTTGAGTGAAAGAAAGGTTTTAGAGGGTTCTAGGGAGTGACCCAAACGTATTGGGATAAGCCATAGTCCTGGAGTTCATAGGACTCGACGAGTGCACGAGCAGACTCGGCGAGTCCAAGGAAACCTCCCAACCCTTGAAGAACGACTCGACGAGTTGTTCATACAACTCGGCGAGTCGAGGACAGGACGTGTTCATAGGATGAAGATGGACTCGACGAGTGTTCATACCGCTCGGCGAGTCGGATGAAGGTTCATCCAGGGTTGCGTTAGAAGGAGAACTCGTCGAGTCGTTGCTAAACTCGACGAGTAGGGACGTGGATGAGGGCAGTTAAAGAAATAGGGACTCGACGAGTTGGCGGCCCAACTCGGCGAGTCGGGTCAACTGGAAGTTGACTTTGACTTTGACTTTGACTTGGTCTTGGTTAGGGGTAAAATAGTCATTTTACCCTAAGAGTAGATATCAGATTCTGACTGAGTGTTTTGTGGGGATTATAACCGGAGGACTTCCGGAGCAGCAGCAGACAGAGACTTCCCGCACAGATTATCAGCAGCTACTCGTTTGAGGTGAGTTACCTTCCAGTAGCGGTGGGTCTACGGCCACAATGTCGGCCCACCAGTAGGAGTTGTATGATTGATGATTGTCTTTGTGATATTCATCTAGGTTTGCTACTACCTGTTATGTTATGTGCTAGTATGGTATGATGTTAGCAGTAGGGGAGATAGTCCCCAAGATTCCCGGTCGATAGGGCCGAAGGGGGGTAGTCATACCCAGGCATGCTAGATGGAATATGATTATGTGTTACATGTTATGTGGTAGTAGTGGTGGGGTGAAATAGTCCCCAGTATCCGGTCGAGAGGACCGAAGGGGAGGCCAACACCCAGATATGCTAGGCAGTATCCGGTCGAGAGGACCGAAGGGGAGGCCAGCACCCAGATATGCTAGGCGGTATCCGGTCGAGAGGAGCGAAGGGGTAGGTCGGGCACCCAGATATGCCTGACAGTATATGTATGTTATGTGATTGTATGGTATGCGGTACGATGGGGGAACTCACTAAGCTTTGTGCTTACATTTATAGTTTTGGTTTCAGGTACCTCTTCAACAAAGGGGAAGGAGCTGGCGCGGTAGCAGCACATCATACACACTCGCATTGATTTTCCGCACTTGAGATTTTCTGGGATTGTACTCTGACATGATGCTATTTTATGAGTTGGGTTTCCAGACATGATATATTGATTTACGTAATGATATCTTTTATGTGGTTTTCTTGTGAATGCTTTTATGATCAGTTAATTAAAATGAAATTTTTGGACTCGAAATTTGGGATGTTACAAGTTGGTATCAGAGCCCTGGTTTGAGGGATTCGGACACACCTTCGGGGTGTCTGAACTCAAATCAAGGGATGTAAAAGATTTTTACAAGAAAAATGGTTTTCTAAAAGCTAAGTTAAAAGAGTTTTGAGAAAGAACGAAGTGTGTGATGTGCGCGACCGGCCGAGCTCAAGTAAGTATTCCCCAAAGTACCCATACAAGTTTATATTATGTTTATCAGTTTCAGTAGAACAGCATGTTAGAATAGGACTAAGGATCTAGGAATGATGCCTTATGTGCTTGCTTTATGTGCTTCAGTTTATGAGAATTGCATGATAGTATTGAGTAGACAGTAATAGGATAGCATGTTTAGGTTATGCCTGGTAGTATGAGCTCAGCATTGTATGCTAGTAAAGTTTCCTGTTCTGAGGATAGGATTGCTTGAGATCGATCCCTCTGGTCTGAATACTGCTTGCTTTGTGCTTTGTGGGACTTTGAGTGATGGGAATTAGCTGTTAGGTGAATACGTTAAGTCACATGTGATAAGGGTTGGATAATCTTAGAGGATTGGATTTGACCCTATTGCGCAGCTCTTGTTTGAGTCTAACCGTTGTAGGGACGATTCTTTTACTCGAAGGATTAGCTGAGCCTCGTTACATGTGATGGTATTCAGGTAATGGCTAATTGGCATTACAAGGAGGCCTTCAGCAGCTGAGGACCGGTTTGGGTGGTGTCAGAGATTTTCCCTAGGGTAAGCCTAGGATGAGAGTAGTAGAGATCAGTAGCAGTAGTAGTGACTTGGTGGAGTCGAGGCGGTTCTTGAGGAAAGTACGGATAGATGTGGAAGGTAGTATGGGCCCGTACTACTGAAAGCAGAGGATCCGTACTTGAATCGAGAAAGGCTGAGGCAAGACCAAGTAGCTCGTGATGGATGTGACCCCTCTAGATGTATCAGTATCACTGACGGTTGTCATTATGTATTGCAGAATGGTGGTACTACGTCCGAGGCCAGCAGTTGGCAGTTCAGGAGAGGGATCGGGTTCGGGCTCAGGTTCCGAACCGGTGGATGAGAGGCTACACGATTTTATCGCGTCTGAGATCACTAGAGGCATCCTTGATGCGACCCCGGTCATCTTTGGGTCGATCAAGGAAGGGATTGTCGAGCTGATGGAGGATCGCCTCCGGGCGTTCAGGAGCAACATGGCGACCAGCCAGTCGGGATCACGCACACTGTCCTTTAAGGACTTCAGGGGCAGTGGTGCGCTGGATTTCCATGGGGCGAAGGACCTCATTGTGGCTAGACGGTGGATTGCAGACATTGAGTCTGCACAGTTGATCAGCTTCTGCCCTGAGGGGTCGAAGGTGAGATATGCAGCAGGGTGCTTGAGAGATAGGGCCAGGGATTGGTGGGAGTCGGTTGGTGACTCTCTGGGAGACTCGGCTGTTGAGGCTATGACGTGGCCGGACTTTATGACTCGGTTCAGAGCGGAGTTTGCACCTGCAGTGGAGCTCCAGCAGTTGGCGAGGGAGTTCTTAGATATGAGACAGACTACGGAGACTGTGGCGGAGATCACCGCCAAGTTCCGGGAGAGGGCGCTGCTAGTGCCCCAGTATGCGGGAGATGAGGACATGAGGAGGACCCGCTATCACGACATGCTACGAGCTGACATTCGGGAGCATGTTAGTTTTTCAGCTTGCCCTACCCTGGATTCTATGATTGCCAGGGCCAGGGAGAGGGAGATTGATCTGGAGCATATCCGGAAGAGGAAGGTCGAGGAGGGACAGGTGGCTGGGGCTTCGGGGAAGAAGCCCAAGGGATCAGACATTGGGCCAAAAGGCCAGTAGGGCTGAGGCCGCTGCAGGAAATACGGCAAGTCACATGAGGGAGTATGCAGGTTGGGATCGTCGGGCTGCTACAAGTGCGGCAAGACGGGGCACTTCAGCAGGGATTGTACCGCCCCTGCACCCACTATTCAGACATCTGAGTTGCTGTGTTTCCACTGCAACCAGAGGGGCCACAAGAAGGCCAATTGCCCCCAGTTGACAACAGCAGCGCCAGTGAAGGCGCCAGCTCCAGCGACCCTGTGGATTACCGATGGCCGGCAGGGCAAGGCAGAGGCTCCATTGGTGAGGAGTCGGGCTTTCCAGTTGACTACCGAGGAGGCACGCGCCGCACCCGATGTGGTGACGGGTATGATTCTTTCCCTCTGATCTATTTATATGATGTTTATGATATTGATATGTGCTCTGTATATATATATATATATATATATATATATATATATATATATATATATATATATATATATATATATATATATATATATATATATATATATATATATATTAGGATCGTTCCATGTGAACGGTATCCCAGTACAGGTGTTGTTTGATTCAGGTGCCACTCGATCTTTTGTTTCTCTTGCGCTCAGCAAGAGGTTTCCCGAGTCTTCGGGAATGTTGGATTGCCTTTTAGAGGTAGAGATTGCCGATGATCGATCGGTGCAAGCATCAGCGGTATTCTGAGATTGTGTGCTGAGATTATTTGAGGAGCGCTACCTCGTAGATTTGGTTCCTATACCTTTGCGGGGGAACAAGGTTATTATCGGCATGGATTGGCTAAGCCCCAATGGGGCGGTGATCGACTGCGCGCAGCAGTTGGTGCGGATCAGGACCCCAAGTGGGGGAGAGCTTGTGATTCAGGGCGAGAGGCCGCAGCGAGGACCAGCTTTATGTTCGGCAGCGAGGGCTAGGCGTTACCTATAGCAGGGTTGCGCAGGATATGTCGTCTATGTCATGGATACCCGGGAGGCGGGTAAGGCGACAGTGAGTGACGTTCCGGTGGTGCGAGACTACGCAGATGTGTTCCCAGAGGAGCTTCCTGGGATACCTCCAGAGCGACAGGTGGAGTTCAGGATCGACCTAGTCCCTGGTGCGGCTCCGATATCCAAGGCACCGTATCGGTTGGCTCCTCCCGAGATGCAGGAGTTGTCTACACAGCTGCAGGAGTTGCTAGACAAAGGATTTATCAGGCCGAGTAGTTCGCCTTGGGGAGCCCCGATTTTGTTTGTCAAGAAGAAGGACGGGTCACATCGCATGTGCATAGACTACCGGGAGCTGAACAAGGTGACGGTGAAGAACCGTTACCCACTCCCGAGGATTGATGACCTCTTTGACCAGCTACAGGGAGCATCTTGGTTCTCCAAGATTGATCTACGATCAGGATATCATCAGATGAGGGTCAGAGAGGAGGATGTACAGAAGACTGCGTTCTGGACGCGCTATGGCCACTACGAGTTCATGGTGATGCCCTTCGGGCTCACCAATGCTCCTGCCGCGTTCATGGACCTCATGAACCGCGTGTGTAGACCGATGCTGGATCGGTCCGTGATAGTTTTCATTGACGACATCTTGGTCTATTCTAAGACGCATGAGCAGCATGAGGAGCATATGCGATAGGTTTTGGATACTCTGAGGAGAGAGAGCTTGTACGTCAAGTTCTCCAAGTGTGAGTTCTGGTTGCGCGAGGTGCAGTTTCTTGGGCACCTTGTCAACCAGAACGGTATTCTGGTCGACCCGGCCAAGGTGGAGGCTGTGATGAGATGGGAGGTTCCGAAGTCTCCATCTGAGATTCGGAGTTTCCTGGGATTAGCCGGCTACTATCGGAGATTCATCCAGGATTTCTCCAAGATAGTCGTACCCTTGACGCGGCTGACGAAGAAGGTCGTAGTCTTTCGTTGGGGGCCTGAGCAGCAGGCAGCGTTTGAGACACTGAGGCAGAGGTTGTGCTAGGCGCCGATCTTAGCCTTGCCAGAGGGCGTAGAGGATTTTGTTGTGTACTGCGACGCGTCTATTTCAGGTTTGGGCGCAGTATTGATGCAGAGAGGGGATGTCATCGCCTACGCTTCGAGGCAGCTGAAGCCTCACGAGGCGAACTACCCGACGCATGATTTGGAGCTGGGGACTGTCGTATTCGCCCTCAAGATTTGGCGTCATTACCTCTATGGGGTCTGTTGTACCATTTACACAAACCATAAGAGCCTGAGGTATCTCATGGACCAGCCAAATCTAAATATGAGGCAACGTCGGTGGCTTGATGTGGTAAAGCATTATGATTATGAGATCCTCTACCACCCGGGGAAGGCCAATGTTGTGGCCGACGCGCTTAGCCGCAAGGCAGCACCGATCAGGGATACCTGCATGAGGATGACCGTGGTTACTCCACTGTTGGAGCAGATTCGAGAGGCCTAACAGGAGGCCATGAAGGAGGAACATCGGAAGAGTGAGCGGATTATAGGCCAGGTTTCCTCCTTCGATTATGATAGCTGAGGGCTGTTGACCCTCCACCGCAGGGTGTGGGTGCCGTACCACGGGGGTGTGCGCCAGGTTCTGATGGAGGAGGCACATAAATCTCGATTCTCCATTCATCCTCGTGTATACAAGTCGTATATAATTAGGGTTAGTAAGATGGTCGGATGTGCGACTCTGCCCCAGGTCCACAACCTAACAAGGAATAGGAGATAGGGCGGAAACACACATACTGAATCTGCATAATCATAATCATATACCACCCTCGCGTATACACTGAATAGTAATGGGTGGGTTGTATTCGTCCTTAGCCTCTGTGCTCGAACTTGGTCTGCTGGACGAGTGGTATTTCGTGACGGTCTACGGATATCTGACGATAATGCTTCGGAGGACAAAGTACTCTTCGCACGAGTACTTCGGGGTTTAGAATACAAAAGATAAAATCGAGGTTTAGGTCGGACTTTTGATACGAATGACGAAAGTTTCGAGAACTTGCCGATCGAGGCGATAGAAACATATGAACTCGGTATGGTGAGGACCACACCAACTCATGACGAATGAAAGCAACAGACTCTTTACTGAACAAAGTTTTGGTCAAATGAAAGAAACGTCTGATATACGACGATGTATCCCTTGTATGCTCGATACTGTACTCCTAGTATGTTCGACAATGTACCCTTTGTAACTGTTCCCGTGTTTCATGTTTCTTCTTGAAGTTAACACTCCTACGTATCGTATCGCTATATGCGCATACATACAAACGAAAGTGCTATAATAACTGGTGGGGATACTTTATATCATAATCCTCCTTGGTACCACTACAATCGCCTGCCATATACAAGTTATGAATATTTAAGATGAACCAGGCAGTCGACTGAGTAACTTTGCCTCAAATCCTCAACCAATTAAGGAATGGGGAACTAAGCGGAGTCACTCACTCTAAGTCTGCAACATCTTAGTTGTGCACAACCCTGATGTATACGGTAAGCCATAATAGCTTCTCTAAACGGATCTTTTAGTTCTCTTGAATACTGTGACCTATTTTAACACGTGAGTTATTATAATTACTTTTAGGTGTTATCCACAAATTTTAATCTTATATGAATATAAATTGATTTTAAAAGTAATTACTATTTCGAAACGTACCGCTACTCGTCGACGACTTCGGGGTAGATTCTCCTGCGGTGATCATCAGAATGCGTCCATCCGCGCCTGAGTTCCTGATTATCGGGCAGCCTCTCTGATTGTGTCCAGACTCACCACAGCCATAACAGGCTTGGTTTTCTTCAGTTCCGGGGACTTGGGAGATCGGTTGAGCCGGTGCCCTGCAGAAACGGACTGTGTGTCCCTTTCTGTGGCAGTTCAGACACTGCATTTCCTGGCATACTCCGGTGTGGTGAAAGTTGCACTTTCCACACTTCGGGAGGTTTCCAGCATATCGACTGGCAGGTGCTGAAGCAGTAGGCGTCGTAGCGGCGTACATAGTACTCACTCTTTGCTCTTGCGGGGTGTCTTGTGTTGTTCGCTTCTTCTTCCTTTTGTTCCCCGACTTCTGATTATAGTCCTCTTCCCTCGATGGCTCGGGAATAGGGACTTTTACACTATGGCGGACTCCATGGTCTATGAGTCGTTGGGCCAGACGTTTAGCACTATTGAACGTGGTTGGGTTAGAAGACAACACATTTCCTTGGGTCGGTGCAGTCAGACCCCAAATGTATCTTTCTATCTTCTTGCTCTCCGAGGTAACCATCCCGGGGCATAGAGCTGCTAGCTCGCTGAACCGGTCAGTGTAGGTCACTATGTTTGAGCCGACCATAGTGAGATCCCACAGCTCTCGTTCTAGCTTTTGAATTTCGCCTAATGGGCAGTATTCCTCCCGCATTAACTCTTTTAGGTTTTCCCAACCTATTGAGTTAGCCACTGATAGGGTCAGTGACTTAACATGGTTGTTCCACCATGTTAGGGCCTTGTTAGAGAAGGTGCAGGCAGCAAACTTCACTTTGCTTCCTTCTGGGCATAAACAGATTTCGAAGATCGACTCTGTTTTCTCGAACCATTGCATGAGGGTAATGACTCCTTCAGTCCCATTAAAGGACAATGGTTGGCAATTGGTGAAGTCCTTGTAGGAGAACCCTCTCGAGCGTACGAGGACCTCACCTTGAGTAGAATCAGTAGGCGTTTCACCTCCGCTGGTACTGATGGGGTGAAATTGAGCCATGGATGTTGCCACAGCCGCAGCCACTGCAGCGTTTATAACTGTCATATCGATGTGCGAAGGAGGCGGTATTGGAGTTATCGGAGTAGTGCGTCTACTAGATCTGCGAGGATGCATCTTTGCTAACAGAATACAAAGATGAGACAGTATAAGTCTAAAGCAATGGATACAAGCCGAAAGCTGAAAAGACAAGGTTATCCTAGTTCTGGATGTATCGGGTCCTGACTTCCACAGGGTTCTAGAAACAATTCATAAAAGAGTCTATACCTAATAAACTCTATGAGTTTGAAATAACTATCCTCGAAAGAATATCTGTTTCCTGAATAACTGTTACCAGCTGCATGTAAGAAAATAATCTTAACATATAATGTGAGCAGTGTTTCCACTCGCTCATTAAATTAACCAGATTATTATTTATTAGTGTGACGCGTAAGACGTTTTGGTTACTTCGGCTGATCCCTATTTAAAAACTTCTCATGAACTTGTTCTTGTTCCTCCTGGACTCTTCTGTTGTCTACTATGAGGGAGTGGTTACATCTATATGGGCTTGTCGTGCGAGAATGAAAGTGACTAAAGAATCTATGAGCCTTTAAGGTAACTTTATGGGGTGATCCTTACGGGGTCCTCCTATAATTGTACAATGTATACAAGTCTGTATATAATTGAAGATTAAATAGACTTTTCGAATAAGTGATCCTACTCCAAAACTACACCCTTAAGAGGAATGGATAGCGAAGCGTAGACCACAGATTCTAAGTCTATACGATCTTGATTATATATAAAACTTTACGAATATACCTTGCAAGATTATAGGCCTATCCGTAAGGGTCTTTTAAGTTATCACATGGTTATTTATATGGACTAAAATACTCTTATAGTATTATAACGTAATGTACTTGTTCTGGTGTTCAGGTAAGTTTTAACACTGTTGCAACACCACATCATTCCTAAACACATGTCGGTCACATCTCGAATGAATATAGTTGATCAGGCAATATTGATCCTAGCTATGATTACATAACTGTTCAGGTTGATGACAGTGCTCAACCTTTAAATACTTTAGTTCTGTTCTCCTCGTGACACTAGTTCTATTATGTACATGTATAAGCAAGTAGGTATATTTTTATAACCTATAGTCATATTCTAAAAATATATCATTATCCAGAGCACTTAAGCCCTATTGTATTTATAGTTGTATATCTTTTATCGGTTGATATACTTAGTTCACTATAAGCAATGCTCTGATACCAATCTGTCACACCCCAAAACCGGAACGGCGGAATCGTTCAGGGGTGGAGGACGTCATGTTTAGTATCACGAGATATGTATATGGTAAGTAAGTAATGAACAACCATTTCATTTCGAAAGAAAGTGTTTACAATGTGTGTGTTCACAAAACATAGAATTCATACACAAATAACAAAACAAGACTTGAAGCTATAATGCTCCATCTTCTGAATCCCCAGCACGAGCACCTGTCTAATAGTCTCCTGAGAATACAAGTTATTTGAAAGAGTTGATCATCAATTAAGCTGGTGAGTTTATAAGAGTTTAGTGACGTGAGTAAGTTGTAAAGTGTTGTAAGTTGTAAGTTCTGTTTGGAAAAGTTCGTCTGTTCCTCTAGAAAATCCTATATTTCCTACTTTGATGGAAGTTTAAGTAAAATGACACTACAACCCTTTCTATGGGTACTAAGCGGATACGAGTTATATAAGACTCAGAGTAAACAAACAATTGATTGTGCGCATCTGCCCTAAGCTCACAACCAAACGAGGAACAGACTTTAAGGCGGATAGCACACATCTCATTGGTTGTTAGATCATCGTCGTTTATAACCCTAGTGTAAACACTTGTTACTCATGGAGTTAATTGTAATGGTTCCTTTATATCTAATGAAAAGTTCTTTAAGAAAACCCATATTTCTTATAATAAAAATGGTGACCACAGTGACTACTTTTATAATAGCTTAGTGTATACTGCTATATATAATCTAATATCGGATAGAAAGTTAATTGAGTGAATCTGCCCTAAGCCCACAACCAAACGAGGAACAGGGAGTAAGGTGGAAGGCACACATCCAACTACCTATTGGGTATTAGTTTTATATATAAACATGGTGTATAAACTAAGGTATTATAGAGTTACTCACCTAAGGTCCTTTAAATTGTACTGGTTTAATAAAATGGATTAAACCCTTTACTGGGAAGTTTCTAGTTTTGTATACCAAAAGTACTGATTTTGGAAGGTATGCTTTGTACTAGAAAAACTGTGCTTTGCCTCTGTGTCCTATAACCTGACCCATACCTGGTACCCTTATGATGACTTAATGTATACTAAGCATACATATATATAGAATCGGGTAGAAAATAGATTGGGTGAATTCATTCCAAGCCCACAACCAAACAAGGAACAGGAAATGAAGTGGAGAGCACACATCCTATTACCTGTCGGACTCTATTGGTATATATATATATATATATATATATATATATATATATATATATATATATATATATATCCTGTGATGTATACATTAAGTAATCATAAGACTAGCATTATGGTCCTTTCTTTTAAACGTAGCCTTCTACCAAGGCATCTTCTGTTATGTGCTAGACTCGATTGTTCAGTTTGTCGATTGTAAAAATATATATTTTCCCTAGTTTATAACTATCTTGACTCGAAAATAGTTTGAGTTTGACTTTCAAGTGGTACTGTCACTTTATGAAAGTAATGGGAAATGTAAGTACACAGTTGTCGTTTATAATGACATGAGGATGTACTAATAACCTAAAAACATATTTGTTTTATTACGGTTATAATGTGAAGGCTAGAACCCCTACTAAACGCTCTCCCTGTCAAGAGATTAAGGGAACCAAACGCGACCTCTGCAAATTCTTGCAAGCCGTGTAATTCACATTAAAGTATATGATCATGTATACCCAATATAACTATCACCTTTTGTTTAAAACAATGAGTTAGTGATTCATTGGTATAATTAGATCCTTTATGTGTTCTCATGCTATAGCAACCTAACTTGTTTGTTTTGTACTGTATATTGTACGTTCTGTTTGTTTCTCGTAATTGTGTGTTCTCTCTGTATGGTATTGTTTGATTCTCTTCACTATATGTTCTGTATGGTATTGTTTGATTATCTTCACTGTGTGTTTGACTCATGTATGAACTGACTCTTTGTGTGCTTCATTGTACTAGAAGTAATGAATAGCATTCTCCTAAACTATACCTATTATAGTTTACTAATGTTCTACTTGGACTGTTATTGAAAATACTCATTTATCTACTAAGTTATGCTTGTACTTTAAAAACGGAGTTTTGTATAACTATAAAGTAACATAACTTTAAAAGAGTTTTTGAAATGTTTTGACAACTTATAAATGACATAAGTAACATTTTGAAAGATGTTTAATAACAAACATTTACACAATTATCATTGTGTTCAACTTGTATCCCCCCCTTAAAACAATTAAAATAGTTAAAAGATTCATTACGGGGTATGAACTCACCTGATGTGGGTGATTCAAACGGGTATGCGTGTAAGGATGAGAAGTTCCACGAATGAAGTCCCGAGACACAATAGGTCCTAAATGACATATAAGGACACATATTGACATGAATATAGTGTTTATAAACAACTATATGTAAGGAAACACCTTTCGGGACTAGGAAACACGTTGATCAAATGTTGGAATCACATGTGATTCAACAAAGGAAAGTGAAATGGCACTAACATGAGTTTACGGTCATGGGTTTACGGTCCTAATGGGTTTACGGCCGTAAACCCATGGTAACTTCTACCATTTGGTGTTTTAAGGTCTAACATAAGCATACTATGATCAAGTCCAAGCCTTAGGAAGTAATTGTGGCACCATTGCACCACTTTTTAGAGTTTATGGCCCATGGACCATTCCCCATGAGTTTACGGCCATAAACTCATGGTCAAACATGGATAAGTGTGGGTTTGAAAGCTAGGGATGCTTTGAGGACTTTTGTTCTACACTTGTATGAGCAAGACCACCTCAAATGAGGCTTTTGATGAGTTTACGGCCCAAAGGAGTTTACGGCCGTAAACTCATGGTCATTATCATCTTGAGTGAAGTTTAAGGTCCTTCAAACATCAAGGAAGGGTTCTGGGTCACTTGCTTTGCATGTTATAGGGTTTATGGCCCTAATGGCCACCAAAAAGGGGTTTACGGTCTTGGGAGTTTACGGCCGTAAACTCCCTTTGATCTTGTGTTCTTGATGTTTTCAAGCCTCTAAGCATGGATACTAACTAGATATGAAGTATAGGGAAGTGTACTTACGATCTAGAAGCTTGAAATGGTTGATATTGGCCAAGAACACTAGTGTGTGTTCTTGGTGTTCTTGGTGAAACTTGAAGATCTATGAAAACATGATTTTCATGGATGAATCATGAGGATGAAGCTAGTTAAGAATGATTAACAACTAACTTGAGAAAGAACACTTACGATTTTTGAAGATCAAGTATAAAGATCGGGATGATACTTGAGAGAAAACTCATGTGTTCTTGAGGTGAAAGTGAAAGAACGAAGAAAAGTTGAAGGATATGAACTTATATGGAGGAGTTTACGGCCTACATGAGTTTACGGCCGTAAACTCCATGTTTACGGTCGTAAACTCCATAGGATGGAGTTTAGGGTTTGAATCCTGTACTGTGGCCTTTAGCAGATAAAATCCAACACTTATTCCTTAAGTTTACTAGGCTAAAACTCCTTAGAATGACCTTTAACCGGGCTAGAACTCAGTACTAATGAGTTTGACACTTAGTTGAGTTAATTGACTGGGTCTTAAAAGCAAAAATTTTCCGGGTTGTCACAGAAGTGGTGCTCAAGACGACGGAGAGGATTCAGCAGGTCTGGATCAGGCTTCAGACTGCTCAGAGTCGGCAGAAAAGTTATGCCGACAAGCGCCGATCAGACCTGGAATTCCAGGTCGGGGATATGGTTCTCCTTAAGGTGTCGCCATGGATAGGCGTCATCCGATTCAGGAAACGGGGCAAGTTAGGCCCCAGGTACATTGGACCGTTCAGGGTTTTAGCCCGGGTGGGCAAGGTGGCGTACAGGTTGGATCTGCCAGCCGAACTCAGCCAGATCCACAACACTTTCCACATCTCCCAGCTGTGGAAGTGCCTGGTGGACGACTCAGCAGTGGTACCCTTAGAGGACATTCAGGTCGATGACAGCCTAAACTACATCGAGCGACCTGTAGCAATCCTCGACCGGAAGTCGAAGGATCTGAGGAACAAGAGGGTGGAGCTCGTGAAGGTACAATGGCAGCATCGGAAGGGATCGGAATGGACATGGGAGCCGGTAGATGAGATGATGGAGCATTATCCGGAACTTTTCCAGGAACGAGCAGCAGACTTCGAGGACGAAGTCTGAAATAAGTGGGGGAGATTTGTAGCACCTTGTTCCTGGTATGTATTTCATTTAAGTAATTTTTCATTTTTGGCCTGGGACTCGGCAAGTTGATGGCCCAACTCGCCGAGTAGAAGCGGGATAGAACGCGGGATTTAAGTTTGGGACTCGTCGAGTCGGGTCCTGGACTCGACGAGTAGGCTCTGTCTGGACAAAAACCCTAATCTGAGGGTTTGCACCCTATTTAATCATCTCATTTAGCCCCCACTCGTCCCTATTGCTCCCAGAAACCCTCCATAGCAAACCCTAAGTGTTTTGGTGCAAGATCTAAGGCTTTTGAGTGATTTTTGTCGATTTTGACTACAAGGAAGAAGGAAAAGCATAGAAGGATCAAGAGGAGGCTGAAGGATTCGAGTTTGGTGCATCATTTGCTGTTCACAGAAGGTATAAAGTCTATACCTTGCTTGTTCTTTTGTTAGATCCCTTTTTGGGGAGATTTAGGGCTTTTATAAGCCATTCTTGGTAACCAACCATGATTGCAAGCATGGTTGGGGGTTGAAGCTTCGGATCTAGGTCCATGGAAGGGTCACAAGGCAGTTAGGGGTTGCTTTTGCACCCATGGAAGGCCCCATGCATCTTAAGAGCTTCTTTTTGGGCATTTTAGGCTCAAAGTCCCATGCATGCACGTAAAGTTCGTAACTTTACGTGCTAGATCGAGTTTAGGGACCTAGATCTATCATTTGGACGAGAGTTGTACACAAGAAATCGGAGAAATAAGACTTGGACTGTAGCGACTCGGCGAGTCGTTCTTGGGACTCGGCGAGTCCGAGGTTAGACTCCCCTTTTTCTGTTATGGTTCATGGGAACCAGTTGAGTGAAAGAAAGGTTTTATAGGGTTGTAGGGAGTGACCCAAATGTATTGGGATAAGCCATAGTCCTGGAGTTCATAGGACTCGACGAGTGCACGAGCAGACTCGGCGAGTCCAAGGAAACCTCCCAACCCTTGAAGAACGACTCGACGAGTTGTTCATACAACTCGGCGAGTCGAGGACAGGACGTGTTCATAGGATGAAGATGGACTCGACGAGTGTTCATACCGCTCGGCGAGTCGGATGAAGGTTCATCCAGGGTTGCGTTAGAAGGAGAACTCATCGAGTCGTTGCTAAACTCGACGAGTAGGGACGTGGATGAGGGCAGTTAAAGAAATAGGGACTCGACGATTTGGCGGCCCAACTCGGCGAGTCGGGTCAACTGGAAGTTGACTTTGACTTTGACTTTGACTTGTTCTTGGTTAGGGGTAAAATAGTCATTTTACCCTAAGAGTAGATATCAGATTCTGACTGAGTGTTTTGTGGGGATTATAGCCGGAGGACTTCCGGAGCAGCAGCAGACAGAGACTTCCCGTATAGATTATCAGCAGCTACTCGTTTGAGGTGAGTTACCTTCCAGTAGCGGTGGGTCTACGGCCACAATGCCGGTCCACCAGTAGGAGTTGTATGATTGATGATTGTCTTTGTGATATTCATCTAGGTTTGCTACTACCTGTTATGTTATGTGCTAGTATGGTATGATGTTAGCAGTAGGGGAGATAGTCCCCAAGATTCTCGGTCGATAGGGCCGAAGGGGGGTAGTCATACCCAGGCATGCTAGATGGAATATGATTATGTGTTACATGTTATGTGGTAGTAGTGGTAGGGTGAAATAGTCCCCAGTATCCGGTCGAGAGGATCGAAGGGGAGGCCAGCACCCAGATATGCTAGGTAGTATCCGGTCGAGAGGACCGAAGGGGAGGCCAGCACCCAGATATGCTAGGCGGTATCCGGTCGAGAGGAGCGAAGGGGTAGGTCGGGCACCCAGATATGCCTGACAGTATATGTATGTTATGTGATTGTATGGTATGCGGTACGATGGGGGAACTCACTAAGCTTTGTGCTTACATTTATAGTTTTGGTTTCAGGTACCTCTTCAGCAAAGGGGAAGGAGCGGGCGCGGTAGCAGCACTTCATACACACTCGCATTGATTTTCCGTACTTGAAATATTCTGGGATTGTACTTTGACATGATGCTATTTTATGACTTAGGTTTCCAGACATGATATATTGATTTACGTAATGATATCTTTTATGTGGTTTTCTTGTGAATGCTTTTATGATCAGTTAATTAAAATGAAATTTTTGGACTCGAAATTTGGGATGTTACAATTAAACTTCAAGTAGTATGTATAATAGGGAAATTTATATAGGTTCAAATGTTTCTAACAACTATTGTATGCATGTATGCACCAATGAGAAATGAGGAAATAATAAATCATTAAATAAATCATTTAAGGGTATTATAGTAATCTTTGCATATTTAATTATGGTAGATAATTAGTATATTTATTATCCCTTTAAATATGGGATGTCAAAGTCAAAACCTGTAGAAAAAACCCATCGCCTGCCTTTACACAATCCATCATTTCGTCGGCCTCTACGTCGCATATATCATTGCCGATCGAGTCTGCAACGATTCTTCATTCCTTCCGATTTTCCAACGTCCCTTTTGCTAGAATCGATTTTTTGATTCTTCAAGTTATCAGGTTTGATTATCCATTGAAGGTATGAAATTACAGTGATTCGTGGTCGAAGTATGGTGCTTTTGAAACCCAAAACACCCCATATGATGTTCATGTCTCTGATTCGGATGATTTGCTTCAACCTGAAATCAACATGAGAAGTTTACCTTCATCCGTCCTTCATTCTCGTTCCTGTTATGGTACGTTTACGAAGAAGCATTAGTTTATCCAATGAAATGTCCAAATCGATTCTTTGGCTGCCATTTCAGAAGTTGGGGATGTATTATTGTGATTTATGGAAAAGGTGAGCCTTATTCTCTCATTATTATAATTTCTAGTTTTTTTCCTGTAAATCTAATTGCTTTTTACATGTGTTTCAACTGAGGTTTTCAATCAATTCTTACACTTGTTTTTTTTACATGAATTTTGGCTTGTTTGATGATAATGCCTAACATGTGTTTGCTGAAATGCCTGAAAGAGAATATAAAGAATATAATCATGTAGTATGCATTCTGTCAGAATTACTAGCAATGGGTGTTTTATTTCAGGTTTTTTTTATGTAAATCTAATTGTTTTTTACATTTTTTTCAACTGAGGTTTTCAATCAATTCTTACACTTGTTTTTTACATGAATTTTGGTTTGTTTGATGTAATGTCTAACAAGCGTTTGTTGAAATGTCTGAAAGAGAATATAAAGAACCTAACCATGTGGTATGCATTATGTCAGAATTACTAGGAACACGTGTTTTATATAGTATTTATATTCTTATAGAATGAACAGGTTTTTGCATTTTAATATGGAAAAGAAAGAAAATATGGTAAATGATAGTGTAAGAATTAATTGAAAATCTTTCAGTAAAGCATCATGAGGCAAGGAATACATTCTATGAGCATTCTTTCAAGAGCATTCTCATAGAATATCATTGTTGTAAGAATGGTTTGCTAAATTTTACTATTTTTTCTAATGTACAAAAATTTCAAGATTGTTAAATTGCAAATTGTTGGTTTGTTAAGTTTTATCATCTAGAAATACGATTTCAAGTTGCAAGTAACAAGTTTTTAATTATTTATAGTGGCAATTAAAGTTACAACTAGCAAAAATGTATTCTATGGATTTTGTTAGAATGTATTCTATGTATTCTGCTAGAATGTATTCTATGTATTATGTCATACTGTATGTATTCTGTCAGAATATATAAAGTGATAACATGTTTTTAACCATTTTTAGTTTTTGTTGTAATTGTGATAGGATGGCTGGAAGAATGTGTTGAAGACCTGATAGGAATAACTTGCAGAATGCATAATAGATTGATCACACTCAAAGTTAAAGAATGTTGTTATTTTTTAAGAATTTTATTCATTTTTGTTGATATTCTTTTAGAATATGTATAATTATATTAAAATATATAATACTATTAGTCCGTAAGAATATGTATGTATTTTTATTTAAGTTCGGATATATACGAATATATTAGAATGTTGTTATTCTTCAACTGGGGATTCAAGAATCTGTGATTCTACAATAATATTCTAATAGAATAAAATTATGAAAGAACATCATTATAACAAAAAACATTCTAACAGAATAAAATCGGTTATTTTTACAAATTACGTTAGAATTAAAATTGAATTAATTTAAAAATTAGGAGAATTAACTATCCCTAAAAATCTGAAATTTCATTTTTAAAATATAGTTAATTGTCCAAAGTACCCTTATGTTGAAATTTGTGTGATTATATGGTGCATGTTACCATATTGTAATATCATAGACTCTGAGATCATGAACTTTAATTCTATTCCATCAAGTGGTCCATATTTATGCATACGGGCACAAAATAGTTAGTAAAAACACAATAACCTAATCATATATATATATATATATATATATATATATATATATATATATATATATATATATATATAAAATAAATCATTTAAATAATTTTTTGAAAAATGACCATATTCTTCGGAATGGGCCGTTCTAAAAACAAATTCAGAGTCATTTTCTGGTGGGCTGGGCATCAGGTTTCCTTCGGAATGGCCATTCCGAAGTATCCGTACTTATTCCAGACCAAATTTTTGAATTTCAAATTCCGAAATATATTCCAAATTCATTCCGGATCTCGAATTTCTGATACCAATTCCGACTCTCCGATACGCCACTCCGACACATCAGTCCGACTCTCCGATTCCGAAACTCATTCCGAACTCAGACTACAAATATGGAAGACGATCACTATGACCCAGCTGTTTTACGGATAAATCCTTTACTCCCACTTAAGTTTTTTGTTTATATTTATATCCTCCATAATGAACTGATAACGTTTCGGAGTTGCAATAGAAGATTCCAATGCATTTGGACCAACTCAAACCTACTTTAGTTGTTTATATAATGTGTTTATTCATCGAAAAGTACTTTTTCGGAACAAAAAAAAAATAAATTCTTGAATTTGAAGAACACCTTCGGAATGAATTGACCACGTGTTCTAGAATTCTTGTTTTGGGAGGTGGTTAGACATTCCGAATGTAGATGGGGATCATTTACTTCTACATTACGTGTTTTGCCACGGATTTATCACAGAACCCCGAAGCAAAGTAGATGAAATGGTTTGAGATTGGGGGTTATGAGCTGTCATTTGGGAAGAAAGAATTTTGTCTTGCCACTGACGTCTGCTTTGGAGATTATTTTCCTGCCTCCGGTTACGACGCTGCCTTCCGTTCCTGTGGGTTTCCTATGTTCGATAGGAATATCTCCGTGAAATTATATGATGTGAAGAATGTGTTTAATCATTCGCTTAATGACTTATCGAACGAGGATGTAGTCTGTGTATGTCTTTTATATTTGTTAAAGAAGGGGCTCAATGGGCGGTTGGCTAAATAACATGTTTTAGAGGAGTATTTTGCTTTGGTATCCGAACTTGATGAATTCAACAAATATCATGTCGTTAATATATAATTATAGATTATAATTTATTATCATTACTAATAGTTTTACAAATTTAATTGGGAATTTTTATGTCGTAGATATCCAAGGGGAGGTGGGGGTAATTTGGGATCAATTGTAATCACAACTATTGATTGTATTCACAACTATTGATTGTATTCAATAAGGTTGACAAACTTATACATCCAGTGGAACCAAAAGCAAAACAACATTAAATATAGATGTACACTGTAAACAGGCTTTTACACGCTTTTAAGGTAACGTACATGATTAACAATTTATTATAATTTTTTGTTTGTTAAATAATCTAATACATGATTCTTTTAGATATGGGTTCTTGAGAGTTTTTTTTGTGAGCATTTTGTATGGTACCAAAAAAGCGAATGTGATACATCGGGTTATTGCATGGTCGAAACTGAGGCATTTACATGCGACTGAGTGCAACCAGATTATAATAACCGATGATGTATGATTACTTATATATTTAATAATTTTCTTATATATATATATATATATATATATATATATATATATATATATATACTATTATATAAAGCATTTTATACATTTCTTGAAATTTAAAAAGTACCACACCAATTACATCATTATTATATATATATTAAAGTTGTGAAAAGTTTTAACAGTAAACCTGAGACATTTTGGCCAATTTTGGTCCCTTAAATTACATTTCCGGTCCCTCTATTTTTGTTTGTGTGTCACTTTGTTGGTTTATATATTCCTGGGGTTCTCGATTCTTCTGATTTTTCTGCTTCATCCCCCTACCCACTTTCTCATCCACTAATATTCGGATGTGTTTCGCTTCCGTTTCAATAACAGAGAAGGATAGAGATGCAGCAACGATACCGCCGTCGTTTCTATCCTTCCCGACTCCACTGCCTCTTTATTTCACATATTCAACTTAGAGAAGGAAGTGGTGTCTCCATCTTTGGTTGTGGTTCTAGAACCCATTTTGCCTTAATCTCCATAAATCGAACGGCAACACCGCCACCATGTCACTTCGATTGGCTTTTATCTGTTCACGAAGGGTTTATTTTCGGATGCTTTATTCCAAAAATTCTCCTCTTTATGAAGATTAGGGCTTTGATCGAGAAAGTCGACGGATCAATTTTTAAGGGTCCTAATTAGGTATTTTCTTTCCCCAAAATTATCTCCTTTCTTGCAATCGTTTCACCATGCCTATATACACAAACCAGGTTTGCAAGTGGATATGTAATCAAATTTGTGTTGGCATATATTCATCCTTTTGCCAGCTTCTTCGTAACTTCTAAGTCCTATCTGAAATTTGCAGGTTTGTCATGTGTATTCTGGAAAATCGACACTTTCAGGAAGGTTGCTTCTGTTTTTTCTCAATCCTCTCGATCAGGGTATCGGAATGAGGGGACCATTCAGGAAGGCTGCTTCTGTTTTTCTCATCAAATCCTATTTGCTATGTACGATAATCATGAGGGGACCATTCAGTTACGATAATCTTTTGCTATCTCGATTTCTTTTTGCGTTTCTGCAGACAAAGATGGGTGAAGACTTATCTGGAAGAGACGGAATGAGGATTAGCAAAGTAACATTTCTATCTCTCAGTTACTTATTACATAGGAAAAATCGTAACCTAATTTTCTTTTTATATCCTATTTCCAACTGTCGTTTACTTTTAGGATAGGCAGATGATACATTATACTATTACAACAAATGTTTGGAGTCTGAGGAAATCATTTGTTTGCATAAGAGAATGACAATTGAAGCTGTGGATGGCCTGCAAAAGGCACAGGTAACTAACTACCTTTGATGCAGGTTTTCCAATTTGCGTCATTTAAACTAAATTCCCAAATTGACCTTGCCAGAAAGTCTCGGATTATTCAAAGCTGTCTGCAGAGGGAACTATCACTGAATGCATCAACCATTGCTTGATTCAGGTTTCGAAACCAAATAGTTTTAGGGATTATTTCAAACACCTTAATGTGATTCGTTTTCTTTTCTGGGATAATTAGGTTGGTTTTCATTTTTGATATGATTTTTTTTTCGACTTTGCGAATTGAAAGGTGACCTGATGTGGCTAACTTTTCTGCAGGATTTGATCAGGGATTCACTCAACGGATGCTAATACTTACCATGAAGAAGGTAGTTTGGTTTCCTTTGGTTTCTTAGGTACATTTAAATGCTAATAGTGATCATAAAGAAGAGACTTGTATTGGATGTTTTATTCATTCCGATCAGAATTGGTTGAAGCCTCTTCTTGGATGTGATGAACTGTAATGAGGAGTGGGTGAAAATGGAATCCAAATATGAAAAGTTGCTTATATAAGTGCCAACATAATTGAATGGTTACTCCTTACTACTTTATTTATTTTTTCGCAGATTACCATCTTACTTTTTTTCATTTCTGGTCCTAAAAAAATTTTCATTACATTTTTTGTGCCAAAAAGTTTGTCTTTTGAAATTATGGTCCTCATTTTAAGTTTCTGTAAGTTATTTTTTTTTTGTCTTCTAAGTAAAATAACGATATTACCCCTTTTTTAATATTTGTTATTTAATTACCTGATTTCAATAATAATAGAACTACATGATAAATAATAAAAATAATATCAAAAAGTTAAATAAAGGGTAATATAGTCATTTGCACATGGAAGAAGGACAAACATTATTATGATTCTCCAAAATAAGGAGCATATAGCAATATATGTTACAAAACCATTAATTTTGATGTGTTTGCATGTTCCTGTTATTATAGGCTTACTAGCCTACTACTTCAATCATTTGGGGCTTTTAGGTTAGTTTGGTCAAATATGAGCTTACTTTAATTTAGGTTAGTTTAATTTATAAATTTTTAACTTTTATTCAATATAATGATAGATTTGATTTTTTGAATAATCAACCCGACAAAATATAATGGAGTGTTGATAAAAATGTATATGTAGGCACAATTTGGGCAACAGCAGTTGCTACATCAATGGCTCACACAAGTGCTAAGAGAGTTGCACTTAAGCCTAGCCTTAGGCTTATTCATGCCACGTTTCTAATCTACAAATTATACAGTTTATATTGAAGCATTTAAACAATTTATATTTATCTCTGTGCTTATTTTTATATGTATTTGTTTTCTCCATCCTTAGGAATAGTGTCGGTTTGCCGGTCATTTTATCCCCACACCCGTAGGTAATTGAAGGTGATTGAAGCAGGGGACAAAAAATGTTTTGTTAAAACAAAAAACAAGAACAAATGAACAATAGCAAAAGATTTATGTTTGGGTTTGTAAAGAGTTTTTGTATTTGTTGAATTTACAATTTTAGATTGTTACTTTTTTGCTAATTACCATCACCGGTCTAGGCATCCATTCAGATACTGTTGTTACAATTTATAGTAAATAATCACATTGCATCAATCTCTTTTGTCTGGTACGCAACCACCCATTCAGTAAAATGTTTATCCTTTTTTTCTAATAGGTCCACTCAAACGTTGATTTTCACTTCACCATGTAATTGATATTCATGGTTTCATATCGATTTTCTGTTTGTAAACCGGTGTAGCAAACTAAATCTTAATAAATATTATTATATTTATAATAATTTTGTTTTTTGGTGTAGCAGGTGGCCCCGACAACATGGGATTGGATATATGCTTATGAACATCTTTTGGGGGCTTGGAACCGGTGGCTTCACAATGCCAAACAATTCAAATGGTAACTAACTTATTTACTTATTATTTAATCTGTCAAAATCATCATTCATAACTCACAAATAAACAAACTCATATATTTTTCGTTTTTTATTAATAAAATAAAAAACGTTGTGCCTCCGGAAGAATTGTATGCTACACAGCTGGCACAGCTACAAGAAATGGGATTCTTTGACACACGTGAGAATCGTCAAGCACTGACAGCCACTGCAGGTAATGTTCATGCTGCATCTGAGAGTCTATTTGGAATTTTGGGTTAATGTCAGATATGGAATACTGATTATGTAATTGATGTCTTTTAGTTTATCATTTAATTGTAATATCACATTTTAGTGTATGATTTATATGGGTGTTTTTCCCTAGAGGAAGAAGAGCAATGTATTTGCAAACTTGCAGGTAAGGCATTACATGCAATTGTTCTTCCTTTCATTGCCTGCAATTGTGTCCGTTTGTATCTTTCTACATTTGTTTTTTTTTTGTGGGACATCTTTTTTCCATGTGCATTCGTAATACTTTGATTACACATATTTCCCTTTTTGTTGATCGTAATTGTTGAGGTTGGTTATGCAGTTTTTAAGGTGCCTTCTATTTTTGAAGATACACATCTTGGTGGTTAATAGTAACGGAAAAAATTGTCGCATCACATATTTCCCTTTTTGTTGATCGTAATGTTGAGGTTGGTTATGCAGTTTTTAAGGTGCCTTCTATTTTTGAAGATACACATCTTGGTGGTTAATAGTAACGGAAAAAATTGTCGCATCCGACCCCCGCAACGCGGAGGTCCTCACCTAGTGTATAATCAATTTATGTTTACCATTCAATAAACATATTTTAGGTAGATTGTGTTAAAAATTCAATTTTCTTTTTAATTTTAAGTAATATCTTAGACTTACTTAGATGAAATCCAAATAATGATTGTTTAATACATTATCATTTTATATAGATAAATAAAACAATAAACTTTTATTTTTACCTAAAATATCAAAATATTGATACAATAACTAGAGATGTAACTAACTTACATAAAAATTAATATCTAAAATCCCACCGTGATTTATTTGGTTCTAAAAAAACCAAATGTTTAAGTTTGGTTTAATTTCTTTATATATAAACCAATATAAATCAAGATACGGAAACCTCATGTTAAAAAAAATGTATAAATTCAATTTATCGTTATTTAATTTTGTTAAATCTTAAAATATATATATTTTTTTAAACGGTAAACGAATTAAGTGGAAGCCTACTCGTAATATTTCAACGAGCACCCCGGATTCAAGCTTCTTGACAGGGCAAACCCAGCCACCATAGGGATTTCCAGGGAAAAATTCTCCATATATGGCACCACAAGAGGTAGTTAAAGGAAATCATTTGTTTGTTTTTTGTTAACATTTTCGTAACAAGGTCACTTTACGAAATTATATATATATTTTTACAAAAAACGTATTTTCTTTATAACAAAAAAACATATTTAATGTATTAAACCAAAAACACTGTTGTTGAAAGAAACTCAATCTTCAAATTGTCGAAATGAAAACTAATCGCCACCACTGCATTTCAAATTGCGATAAAATCAACAAATCTTAGGGAGAAACAAATTCAAATGTAGGTATTTATCTTTCAGAACCAGTATTTTTACATGACCAATTTTTTGTTGTATTGTCTAGAGGGATCTCACATGACAGTATAAAAATGTTAGTGAAAAGTGAAAACTAACGAAAAATTCAAAGGTGATGAAGTCGATACATCAAATATGGTGTAAAAGAAGTGTTTGCGATTTACAATGTATAATATGTCATGTGTTATTACATTGAAAGTTTTCCGAAACAAATTATCCGCCGACTTTTATATGCTGAAAGGAAATTATCTCTGTCGCCGCTTTGCGCGGGTACACGACTAGTATGTATGTATATATATAATTTATGTTTATTTATAATTTTATAATTTTGTTAGCATGATAATAGACTTGTACAGAAGCTAGAGCCGACCAAAACTGAGAGCCATGCTAAATGGTGGATAATTAGCTCGGCGTGGATTGATTGCCCTGATTTTCCTGACACGGACGTTCAGAGGGCACCTTCCCTAACACCATCAACCAAACACTCCCCTACCGATGAGCCTCGACAAAAGAATGTCACATAGATGTTGCATCTCACCGGTCACCACCACCATCCCCGCCCACTGTACCACCTACCGGTAAGGACCAAATTATTTCTAAGTTGCAAAACAAGGTCCGTGAATTGCAAAATGAGGTCATTCAATGTCGCGAGAAGTTAAGGTTACGGGATAAACGTTTTAGCAGAGCATGACACTACTTTAGCCATGCTTCTAAAACTTATTAATAAGACTCCTGAAGATGATGTTGGTACCTCAAAGGCAGTGGAGGTACATTGTTACCTATTTTACTCCCATATAATATTTAGTTAACTTTATGGTCCTTATGTTTTTGCATCGTTTATAATTAAAAACTATTAATATAACATCCGGAATCTAAAATGTCATTTATGGAAATAAATTCCCTTTTTAGGGGCCAACTCGTCGAGTTTATGGCATAAACTCGACGAGTTGGAAGCTTTTGGGGCACGTGTTTTTAAGGACCAACTCGCCGAGTTGGTGAAGGGAACTCCATGAGTTGGGCGTTGTTTGAGAAACCCTAATTTTTGGGTTTTGCACCCTATTTAAACACCTTAAGTTCTGGTGGTGGCCTCATTCCCAGCCTCGATAGCCCCTAACCCTAATCTCGAAACCCTAGAGCCTCCTTGAGTGTTGTGAGCTCATTGTGGATGTGTTTTGGTGTGTTGGAAGCTCATTAAAGGGAAGAAAAGGTTGGTTCAAGGTGGTGGTTCAAGTAGGACCTTTCAGATCTTGATTCTCTGCTCCATTTCCAGCACATTTTGGGTATAAAGTTCTAACCTTGCTTAATATTTTCTTAGATCTCTTCTTTGGTTCAACTGCATGCTTTTAGCCATAGATGGGTGATTGTTGGGGAAGTAGAAGTCCCAAGTGTGTATTCTTTCAGATCTATGATCTTCATGAGTTCTTTTGGCATAAAGGTGCCAACTTTATGGTCTTAAGGGCTTCATGCATCTATTAAGCTCTTCTTTTGGTCTCTTATGAGCTTTTGAGCCTCCCCTAGCCATACATGAGTGTAAAGTTGGAAGCTTTATGTGACCATGCAGCCTTAAAGGACCAGATCTATATTTTGGGGCCTTGTCTTGGTGATTAAGTGATTATTGATTAAGCCATTAACCTTTTAAGCCTAGGGTTTGGGTTTTGAGCCCACTTGGATGGTCCCTAGGGGTAAAGTTGGAAACTTTACCCTTCTAGACGCTATTTCAGTTAAGATCCGAGTGGGGAAGCTGTTAGTTTTGATTACGTCGGCTTAATGGATTAAGATGTTTGGTTCCTGATGAACTCGGCGAGTTTTAGGGTGAACTCAGTGAGTTGGATCGATTTTTTAGTCTGATGAAGGAAACTCGACAAGTTGGGTCAACTTAGACCGTTGACTTTGACTTTTGGCTTATGTCTTCGATCATGTTTGTCCCAAGGGGTGTTTGTGGTAACCTGATTTGTATTTAAGGAAAATATGTGCTTAGGATAAGACCCGTATGGGGTTGGGCCCAAATCAGAAAATTGGGCCATTAGTGGGCCTTTGTAGGTCTTTTGGTTTTGGGCCTTAGTTTTGGTTCATGTTGGGTCAGGGGTAAAATGGTCATTCTACCCCCAAGTAAGGATTATGGATTATAGCATGGAACCCAATTGCTAATTGGGTATGTTGTTAGTATTGATAGCTCGGGAAGCCGGTAGGGCGGCGGCCAGGGATTTTCCTTCTGGGAGCTTCTGCATTCGAGGTGAGTTTTCCTCACTGTATTTGTGGGTCGAAGGCACCAATGCCGACCCTTTTGGATTGTTATCCTGGTTTATTGTATGCTTGTATGTTGTAGGGATCTGTTAGATCAATATCCTGGTAGATAGGATGTTTCCATGATGTAGTGATCTGTTAGGTCGGTATCCTGGTAGATAGATGATGCTATGGCAAGTGATCTGTTAGATCTTCTTGTTATCTCATCTGGCTATATGTTTACCAGTCGCTTGTGCATGAGTAGTGTGGTTGGGTTGAGACTGTATTGCTTTGTGCTGCCAGTCAACAAACCCTGAGATATTTATATTGGTATGTTATATGCATGCTTATTTGTTATGTGTATGACGACATGGTTGTATGTGTGGTTGGGTTGAGGCGGACCTGCTTAGTACGGAAGCCCAACAGACCTAGGTTGTCCTAGATAGACTGAAGGCCAGTAGGGTGAACCAGTCAGGCCGAAGGCCCGGAGAACGATCCAGACAGGCTGAAGGCCCGGTGAGGCGGTCCAGATATGTTGAAGGTTCTGTGAGCGGTCCATACATGATGAAGGCTCTGTATGTACGCTGTTTGCTGTTATGATTATGTGTTGTGGCGGTGTTTTGGGGGAACTCACTAAGCTTCATGCTTACAGTTTTAGTTTATGGTTTCAGGTACTTCAACGGATCTTGTGTGATGACCCGAAATTTTTGTCTTGTACTGTTATTCAAATCAATCAAAGTTAGACTCATTTCTGCTACTTTTTAACAGTATTTTGAGTCAAATTGAGTGTTCTAAACCTAGTATCTTCAAGTTAGAGTTTAGATTTGGGTTCTGCGAGTTCACCCGACACAAAATAAGGCCAAACACTCCAACAT
This sequence comes from Lactuca virosa, assembly GCF_052849685.1. NCBI lineage: Eukaryota > Viridiplantae > Streptophyta > Magnoliopsida > Asterales > Asteraceae > Lactuca > Lactuca virosa. The sequence continues at coordinate 53,041,401 of NC_136431.1, forward strand.
AAGGAGTGTACGGCCGTACACTTGGGTGTGCGGCCGCACACCCCTCCTCTGGCAGCACACTCACGACCATATAGTGTAGACATGACCTTCATTCAATCCTTTTCACTCTTCTAGACTAGAACTCGTTTTCTCTCAAGTAGCATCCAAATTTGCAACTAGATCTTCAATTGGTAAGTGTTTCTATCCTTTGAATTGTTGATTCCTTACTCCATCTAGCTTAGATCACTGATTTCATCCATGAAATCACTCCATTTTGGTAGATCTTCAAGTGTTCTTCAGTTGCACCAAGAACACCAAGAACACTTACTAAGTTCTTGAGCTCCAAACACCCCTATACGCTTCTATATCGTAAGTACCCTACTCCTACATGTTATTAACTATATTTGAGCCTTAGAAAATGTCCATAACTCAATCTTCAAGGAGTGTGCGGCCGCACATACTCATGTGGCCGTACACCCCTTTTCTTTAGTGCATAAGGGCCTCAAACTCCAATTGTAAGCTACCACATGATCAAAGACACTTAGGGGATACAAGATGTGACCTTAGAAAAAACGTTTTTGACCATTTTCCCTAGGTGTGTGCGACCGCACACTCCATGGCCGCACACACAGGTCCGCACACCCAAAGGGCAACACACTTGGTGGCCGCACACGTCCGTGTACGACCATACACCCATTTCAGTCCACTTTTGATGCTTCTAACACTTAAATCTAAGTGTTTTCTAAGTCCTAGGGTGTTTTCCTTTCATGATTAGTGGTATATAGACTAATTATATTCATATATGTGCTAATATATTCTCATCAGGATCCATTGTGTTCAAGACTACACTTGACACTTAGCATCCTTCACCAACTTACATTTGAGTAACTTACTACAGGTGAGTTCATACCCCCGTATTTTCATAGTTTTTACTGTTTTAAGGGGGGGGGGGGGAATACAAGTCTAACACAAAGATTTTGTGTTATAACAAATGATTTCAATTGGATTTCAGTTATCAAAACAAATGGTTTCAAACATCTTATCGAAATGAATTTCAGTATCATCAAATCAAGTGGTTTTAAGTGTTTGTATCAAAATGATATTAAATCACCAAAAATGAATTTCAAAATATGAAACTTCCTTTAAATGTTTTATAAACTTATATTTTCCTCCAAAAGTCATGTTTTTATATATATATTTATATAAATAAGATTTAAAAGGTTTAGGGTTGACAATCCACTTTGGTTCATTTTCCTTGTTTGGATGTGGGATTATAAGTAACAGTTGTCTGTCCGAGTGTCATTTAAATTTTACTTATATATATATATATATATATATATATATATATATATATATATATATATATATATATATATATATATATATATATATATATATTTGTATATGTATACAAATATAAAAGTTAATTCTATAAATTTCAATAACCCTTTGTAACATGTTGAGCAAGGGGTTACATTCATGAATACACATTATCAATTCAAAATGTTCATATAAATTATTATAGGTATAATTTATGATTCATAGTACATTGATTTACAATTCAAAGTATACTATAGTACATTATTTTACAAGAACAAAGATTGATTCAAAACTATTCAAGGGTATACATTCTTTCAAGATTCATGTTAAGAATACTAATTCAAGAACATACCAACAATCATTCATTTCAGAAGGATTAGATTTTCATATCTGTTATACAAATAACGTTATATGCTTTATGAGTCAAGTAGTACAGGTTGTTTAATTTGTTTTAAACAATATAGTAAAGTCTTGATATTATGACCAGAGTCTCCAGCAGGGGATCGAAACAATGTGTGTATAGATCTATATTGGGATTGACAACCCCACACTCGGACTGCTAGCTACAGTCAGACATACACGCCTGTGAGCGACAAATTGTTATCATCAACTTACAGCGCATTCATAGCGTTGGGTCAGGCCATCTAGTCAGTATAGTTATAATAACTCATTAAAGATATTAACATTACGTTAGTGTATAATTAACTAAACTTATGTACTATTTCAAAGTACCAGTTTACAAGATACAGTTTACAGCTGAACATTACAGTTTACAATAACAGTTGGTGAAACCAGATATACTCTCAAATACAAGTTTACAAAAGGATTGCAAATACAGAACATTGGTCTACAAATAGAACAGTTTTATGCAAATACAACTACTTTTCATATACAACAGAAAATATAGGATTTTCTAGAAACAGTTTACATATTCAAGAAACAGAAGACATTCTTACAAAACATAAATACTTATGCACTCACTCAACTTTATGTTGATACTCGCTTTTCAAATTACTTGTATTCTCAGGGAACCAGTAGATAGGTACACCCCGAGCTTTTGAGAAGATGGAGCTATTTACGTCTTGTCTTCTTCTTTTGTACAACTTTTTAGTTACTGTATACATTAGTGAAACTCATGTAAATATTTATAACTTTTAAATACAGTGGTTGTTTGTACTTTGATTACTATTATACATGTGTTGTTATACTACAAATGAAGTCCTCCACCCCCGGACGTTTCCGCCGTCTGGTTTGGGGGTGTGACAGATTAGTATCAGAGCTTTGTTTATAGTGAACTCAGCATATCAATCCAGAAAAGATATACAAACTATAAATACATTTGGGGCTGAGAGCTCTGACTACAATTATTCTTTTAAAAATTTAAGTATTTTTACAAGAAGTATATTAACACTCATACCTATAAGTACAGTATCACAATCATAAGAACTTAAAAGTATTTAGATGTTGAACATTACCGTCAAACCTGGACAGTTATGTAATCATATCTGGGATTAATATAGCCTGATCAACTATATTGATTTGAGATATGACCAACATGTGTTTGGGGGTGATAGTGGTGTTGTGGCATGTCTAAAACTTACCATATATATTCAGAAGAACTTTAGAATAGAACATAAAGATTAAAATACTATAGGGGTATTTTAGGCTCTATATACTAATAACAAACATGTGAAATCAGTAGAACAATCAAGGGTAGAACTATAAATATTAAGGGTATATTATAATTATATATAATTAAAGTTATATAGACTTAGAATATGTGATTTAGCTTCATTTCATGCTCCTTGTTTGGTTGTGGATTTAGAGCTGGGTCATTTAATCGAAGGTCGAATATAACCAAGTTATATATAATTAGTATACACTTTATAGTTATAGTAATATCTAGAACAAGTTGTACATAATACATTATTTGTTGATTGTAGGTCTTTCTTGTAGAAACTTATCGTTACTAACTATATTCTATATCTCTTATCCCTATTCTCGCTTAGATAACAATGGCTGGATTTCACATACCTGGAAACCCGTATTTCCCCAACCAAGAACAAGATGCAGAACTAGAGGAAAATCACGAGATTCCCTTAGATGATGACTTTGCTGAAAATTTTCCTGAAGAGAATAATTCTGAATCAGAAGCCTATAATCCACCACCAATTGCTCAAAATCCTAACCCTCGTCCGGTTTTCCAAGGTCCGACGCCTCTGTGGGTAGAAAGCTTGGAAACATGGAGTCAAGAGCAGGGTCAACCAATGCCTTACAACGGAGACAGAATCTTCTACAACTTAAGCGAAGGAGGTTTAGCAAACAGAGTCCTGCCGATTATAGTTAGCAGAGTTGCTCGAAATGAAATTCAGGGTAGAACAGCCATCAACCGAATCGGGGAAGTCGATGCCAATGTGAGAATTAATACAATCAGTATTAATCGTCTTGAATATACTCGTGAGAGAGATGCAAGGGACAATGAATCTCTATTGCAAGCATTAGTTGAAACTCGAGCTGAAGTCATAGAGCTTCGAGCACGCCTGGCAGTGTATGAAAGGCATCTGCTTGCTATGGAACGTCAAATGGCTGAGATGAGATTACATCCAAATGATACCCGTCGCCATTAGAAAATACTCTACTCGTTTCTTATTCACTCTTTTGGTTATAGTTAAGTCTATGGATAGGTTTAACGTTATTTTTCAGGTTTTTCAGTAAGACCACGAAAATTTTATTTTCGATGGGTCTGTATGATGTCGATGTTTTTCTCAGAATTTGGTGTATTGTAGACCTGTCTAGGGTCAAGTTTTCCAGACTTATGTATTCAATATGCCAATTTAATCGACACACATTTTCTTAGTAATTGAAAAATAACCATTCAATTTCATATTATTCAGTTACAAGTTGTACTTGTCATAGACTTATATTTCCAATTCATTCCAAGATTCATGTCGGACTATATGTTTTAGTTCAGAGATATCAGAATTCATATTCACTCTTGATATCTTATCATCCTTGTATCTTTTGAATTTTATAGAAAAAGATGTCTCCTCGTAGAAATCCAAGACGTCACAATGTAAATGAACCACCGGTGCCACCTCCGCCACCACCTCCTCAGTTCGACCCTGCTATTTTCCAAGCGGCGGTCACGGCGGCTGTAGCTGCTGCCATGTCTCAAATCCATACTTCTGGTGCTAGTGGTTCTGGAGCTGGTACAAATCCTGCTAACCAGGGCGAAGGTCATGGGCATTCGCGAGAGTGCACTTATAAATATTTTTCCAATGCCAAACCCAAGACCTTTAATGGAACTGGGGGAGTTATGGCATTAAGGCAGTGGATAGAGAAGACAGAAGCAATTTTTGAAATCTGCTCCTGTCCTGAGAGCAGTAAAGTCAAGTTCGGTGCTTGTACTTTTTCGGAAAGAGCTTTGACGTGGTGGAATGGTCACGTTAAGTCACTTACTCTGGTAGTGGCTAATTCGATCAGCTGGGAGAACTTCAAAACTATGCTTATGCGGGAATATTGTCCGCGAGGCGAAGTCCAAAAACTTGAGCAGGAACTCTGGGGTCTTTCAATGGTTGGTTCTGATATATCAACCTATACTAGTAGATTTTGTGATCTGGCAATTCTGTGCCCGGAAATGGTTGCTATGGAGAGCAAGAAGATAGAGAGATATATTTGGGGACTGTCACCCCAAATTCAGTCAAGTGTGTTAGCTTCAAGGCCTGTTACTTTCGACAGTGCCAAAGAGCTAGCACAATCACTTATCGATCATGGAGTCCATCAACACTCATGTTGGATTAGTGTCTAAGTCCATAACTATAATTGGTATATACTTGACCCGACCCGGCATGGTCCATTTGGGTTGCATGGCATCATGCATTTGGATAGACTAAAATGAGAGAAATAACACTTAAGGCTTATTAATATATTAAAAGTTCTAATATATTAATAAAGATTATTTAATTAGTATTGATCAAGAATTAATCTAGAATTAATTAAGTGATCAAAAAAAGACTAATTAAATAGATGGGTTGATTGTGTAAATCATCCATACTTATATAGTGGGCTAATGCTCCATGGATTATCAAGTTGGGCTAAAACCCATTAGGATGCTCCATGGTGTATTTGAACCCATGGATCCAAGGAAATGGAAAGCCATGACAATTAGGGCTTACCCTAATTGTAACAAATATATAAGCATATCATTCTTGTCAAAATCGGCACTAAGTCTATGTGTGGAGGGCAAACCGATTTTATGAAGTGTGCATATTCTCTCAAGTTATTCCAAATGTTCATGGTGTTGTGTGAACCATTTGAGGTGTCACATTTAGGGCACTAGGCTCTCGAGCTACATGGAATCAAGCACCAACAAGGAGGTATGTAATTCTACTAGATTTTATATTATATGTACTTTATATTATGCTAGTTAGAACAATACCTTGGAAATTGATATTTGCATGTATATTAGAGAAAACATAGGTCCAAGGTATTTAGGGTTGCATGTACACCATAGGAGTGTTAGAATGCTCAAAACCCAACAGTGGTATCAGAGCCTAGGTTTGTTTTCACTTATACTTGATGCAAACTGCTTAAAAAAACGAAGTTTTTTTTGCTGCTGGGACAGTGGACTCGCCGAGTTCACTAATGGACTCGACGAGTCCAAGACAAAATGCATCCAACTTGCCGAGTTGGTTCGTGCACTCGACGAGTTGGACCCCCAAACAACATATCTTCGAGTTTTGGTGCTGGAATTGGTCTAGAATCATTACCTTTGACTGTTTTGGTCTTATAAAACCTGTTTTTAATGTGGTAATGATTATGTTAAACCAAATTTCAATGCTATAATCAAAGTTTCAAGTTTATATATGTTTATGTAATTCTTGAAAATTGTTGATTGTGAATGTTCATGCTTATGAGTTTTGGTAGATCATAGGAATTATGTGCAAATTGTTTGTTATTATAATTCTTGATCTCAATGAAATTGTAAGGAGTCCATAACTTGTCCTCAAATTATGGATTACCAAAAGTTTTTTATGTTTCCTTGATTTATGAGTTAGTTTAGATTAATGAAAAAAATTGTGTTTTAGTTGTTTTTTATCCAAATTAATCTAAAAGGAGTTCATAAAATATGTTTTTGTAACTTGTCTTCAAGTCACATGAAAAGTCATATTTATGAATCTTAAAACTCATAAAAGTGTCATAGGTTACACAAAAAATGAAGAGTATTTTTCATTAAATTGTTTTATGACTCCATAACTTGTCCTCAAGTTATGGATGTTTAAGAGTCACTTCTTTAAAAGTGTTATTAAAGAATAAGAGGTTACATAAAAATGAAGAGTCTTCATTTTAATGAGCCATTAAACTCATAAGTTATGAAATGAAAAGTCTTGAATAGTTTCAAAACTTGCCCTCAAGTTTTGGAATTTGTAAAGTTACTCTTCATGTATACTTTAATTCCAAATTGAACCCTTAGAATTTTAAAAGCTAAAATTCAAACTTTATGGACTTCATTAAATTAATTAAAGTGTTTAATTAAAAGAGTTAATAATTCCATAAAGACATGGTTTAAGTTTAATTAAATTAAGCGTATAGTTTAATTAATAGATTAAACCACCAAGTATTTTAAACGTTTAAAATACACCCTTATACTATTATTATAATTTTAATTATATAGATATGTATAAGATAAAGTCAATCTTACCATTAGTAGGCCTCATTCACGAAGCCGGTCTATAAGGGGGGTATAAGGTTACTGCCTATAAAATGGCAGTTTAATGGGTGTCCACTCTCACCCACCGCTTCCTTGACTGGTGGAGGGTCGTTAGCCGAACGGGTAGGAAAGGACTATAATTCTCCCTTCATTAAAAGTATAATGATAAATACTAAGTAACTAAACACTTATAAATTCCCAATCTTAGTTACTTAGGAAAATGTGAAATAGGTGCTAACCCATGAAATTACACTTTGTACCTTACCAAGTCGTTAGTGGAGCGTGTGTGGTTAACCGGCACACTAATAAGGACTAGTAAGAGTGAAAAAGGGTAACTTGACTTTATTATAGATCGGTGGAGTGTGTGTGGTTAACCGGCACATCGATTAGGTGATAAAATTAAGGGTACCAAGTCAATTTGCATGGTTATTCACACCTTGTTTGTGATCCTCGGCATCCCAGTCACAAACTTGAGAGGGCACAATCGAGATTCAAACATGCTATTGAAAGTTCAATGTATCTCAAAAGATCTAGGAGTTTCAAATCCAATTAAAACTTAATTATATTTCGTTTTTCATGGTGGAAATTGGTAAATCGTCATTTACCTACCTTCAACTATTTTATAACTCGGATTACGGCATCCCTCTTCCAGTTATAAATAGGTTGTTGGATCCTAGCCTTAATATTTCATATTGGGTGTTATATTAAGGACTTTAAATCAACTAACTTGAATTTCTCCCTTATAGATGTCTCCTTCAGACAACTATGGTCTTCCCAAATCTTTAGGAACAAGCTATCCTAATGAAGATGATATCCCAAATGGCAATCAAGGTGAAAGATCAATCCATTTGTTGTGCACTAATGGGACTGGAAATCATACTTCATTTCCTCCACCTCCTCCAATAAATCTCCCTATCCCACAAGTTTCAAGACTTGATAAGTTCTAAGTCACTCAATCCCTATTGGAAAACAAAGTCTATATGTGCTTAGGTCTTGGAGATTAAGTCACATATTGACAGGTTGGGAGAGTCGGGTGTCGAAGTCTCGAGGTAGCTGGCTGTTGACTTGGTTCTTCAGTCACTCCCTGATGACAGATCACGACATGACCCTTTAATGATCTTGTCTATTTGCTTGGTGATGCTGAATCAACAATGATTTGGAACATTGGTAAAGCAAATTTCATTAGAAGATCGACTTCCCAAAACTTCATGGACATTGACAATGGTAACACTGGAAATCCAGAAAAACTTTCTCTTCCCAATAGAAAGGGATCGGCCATAGTCGACTCGGTTGACCAAATGGTAAAGAGAAAGGCTAAGTCTGAGATAGTCCCATGTACCATTCCCAAAGAGTCCATATGTGCCTATTGCCAAAGGAAAGGGGCATTGGTAGGGAAGCTGCCGAATTTACCTGAAACCTCATAAGGATGGTAAAGTCAAAAGTTTGACTCTACTTCAGGTAAAGTCCATTATCTAACTCTATTAAGTCTCTTTTGGAGATTCTTAATACATGATGTAATGTAATTACATTTTGATGTTTTTGAAGAATCAAAGGAAGCTTAAAGAAAAGGTGTGCTGATTCTGATCGCATGGTTCGATGACCAGAATTTTGAGGCACTGCATAAGAGTTATGAGATATTGCTTAGGAATAGATAACAACAAAGTCTTCATATGAATTTGCATTGTAAGGATAAGTTTTTTCGCAAGTTTTAAAAATAAAAGAAAAATTTTTGATTTTATTTATTTTAAGTATCCTTACAAAGGCATTTGTGAAAAATTGTTGTTTATATGTCTCCATTGATAAGCAATATTGGAAAATGAATTTGATTCTTTCATTTGTGGTAGTGTCATAATTTATCAAATAAGGAAAGATTCTCGTCACCCAATTTTCAGTTGGATAGAAACTTGGAGTCATGCAAGTTGTATTGTGTGATGAATGAGGTTTTTCATCTTTGGTAAATTAAGACTAATTCCTTGTTCACATTCGCATGTGAGTCAAGCGAAGGACTAAAGGATCGGGTACATTAGGTTGTGCACTAGTCAGGTCCACCACAAAGGTTGATAAGATTATTCGTTATGATTTACTAAAGTTTAGTAAATATGATTATGCTTACAAGTTTAAGTGTAATGTTGAAACATTGGAAAAGTTTCAATATATGGCAGAATGAATAAAAAGAATCAAATAAGGCATAAAGATAAAAGTTTCTCCAATCTGAAGAGATGGGAGAGTACTTGTGTATCTTGTTTTATGATTATCTTAGTGATTATGGAACCATATCACAATTGATCCTCTAAGGACACCTTAGTGCATTTGTTGGCTAAGGAGAGGAATCGTGAATTGTGGAAATCATTAAATCAAAAGATAAATCATACTTCATTCCAAAATAAAATCTTAGAGTCATACTCCAAGATTGAGCCTTGAGTGACATAATCTTAAGAAAGGTTTAAAACACTTGTCAAATATAGAGTAAAATGTTTTCTTACTCTTGTACATTTGAAATTGGTAAGTTGTGATGTTTTGGATAAAACAAAGACCAACTAAGGCCAATTGTGTGAAGTGTTTGTAAAAGAATCCGTACTATCTCTTGAATATTTGGCAAGAGAGTCTTATATGTCAAGAGGACAGTGGGAGTTTAAAAGATCCTGAAATAGTTTCAAGAACTAATCAAGAGTATTGTTAATCACTAGCCCACGACTTGAGGTTTGTAACCTATCGTGTTGACATATTCTTATTTATGTGTCTATTCCAGTTAAAAGTTCACTATGCTTGTGAGTTCTATGAGTTCTCAATTGTTTACATAACAACCTGGAAGAAATGGTAGGCCCTTGTGCTGCCGGGTGGCAAGAAATTAAGATTGAACAAGTTCAGTCCATATGTGTTTGGATTTGCCACTAACCTTGTCTTGTGATTATGGTTATGACAAATTCACATGGATAGGAACACTTACACCATAAAATCTAAGTGTCATAAGGTTTCTCTCTGATTCATGAAAATGATGGTGAGGAATCTCTTTCACTAAGTAGATTTTAAGTAGATAGCAATTGTGAGAATGACAAAAGGTCTAAACATTATGATTACGACATCCCTCTTCATAATTGTTTAGACACACAAGTGAGCTATCTAAGGAAAGGTGTATGATTTTGATAAAGTCTTATCAAAGCATCTCATATCAGAAATCTGAACTTTGGTAAGAAAGTCAATAAAGTATTGTTTTTCTAGAAGTCCAGCTGATTTCTGAGTACATGTCAAAGCTAGTGGGAGCATAAGTGTTATGCTAGTAAGATAATAATCATTATGCTAGTGGGAGCATGATGATTATGTTGCAAGTTAGCAATGTTAATTATAGAAAACAAAAGTTTCAATTTGCTTTGAAAAGTTGTTTCCCTATAATTAAGGGAGAGGATTTTATACTTCATTCCAATTCTACCAGCTTAGATTGAGATTTTAATCAACTTTAGTCAAGGATATATATGAATGTTATGTTGGAATGGTTCAACATAAGGAAATTATATATATGTTGCGTTCTCAAAATTCGTTTATGATTACGGCATCCCTCTTCATAGTTCGAATTGTGAGAACATGGCAAATAAAAAATTTTATAGCATGAATCGTGTCCCATATGCTTAGGATATAGGATCGATTGCATGTGCTATAATATTCATCCATTCTAAATTTTCCTAATGATTAGGGCATTAAGAAGGGAAAAGGGATTAGAACTAGATATGACTAAAATGATTAAGCAATTGTCGAGGACAATTTGAGGTTTACCAAAGATTGGTTACTCATGGACAATTGGAAGTATAGAGTAAGGATCATATTGACATATTTTGAAAAGAGGCAACTCTTGTTCAAAAAGTGATGGTCAAAATGGGAATATGGAATTGTCTCCATAGGTGGAAGTTATTTTTTGAATCTGTGTAAGATTAAAGAACTTAATGCAAAGAAGGATGTTCAAAGGAATGTACTTTGAATTTGAGACTTCGTTTCCATGGAATTGCTTTCCATTAGAATACTTTCTAATGTCTGTTGCCAAGTCTTTGTGACTTGTGTGCATATTCATTACAAGAGGATCATTGCATATAAGTTTAGAATCTAACAAGATTACGGTAAATGACAAGAATTTTGGTGTTCTTGCATTTATTGTAAAGGATTTGGGAATGTGAAATGCGCATCATTGAAATGTTTTCAATCGATCTGTTTCACAAAGAGAGGACCATATGTAAACATAGTGTGCATACTTGGAGTATGGCATAGCTATTGTTTGGACGAACATAGTGTGAATGCTTGGAGCATGGCATGACTATTGTTTCAATTCAAGTATTAAGTTGATTAATCGAAACATGAATAATGAGTAATCAATATGGTGCTTAGATAAAAGGGTTTTTATTTACACTCAAAGTGTTGGGGCCATATAGGATTAGTATTATTCTTGTGTTTCACTTTGCATGTTTTGACTTCCAGAATAACTAGGTCATTCTTCCCGAATGACTAAGTTATTCAAACCATCCACAGTCGGTCATATGTTGGAAGTAGATATGAATCAAGACTGTCATGAATTTGGCTTGTATGATTTGTCTAATGTGCATTAGACATAGCAGTGGTTGCTACAACATTCATGAGTGCTCATAAGTTCTGAGTATTGGATTCAACCCACGCTCATTTGAATCACTTCATGGATTTTATCACGAGTGAATCATGAGTCGATAATATCTTATATTCTTCAAACCTAGAGATATGAGTTGTTAACTATGAGTTGGTTATACATTGATTGCACGTAAACGCATTGGTAACTCGATGTTATAAAACGTGCCTTTGTGTATGATTCAACAAGTAGTCAGTACAAGCATATGAGTCGAAGTTTATCCATTCCTTTTACCCTCAAAGGGATAAAAGCGATATCTGTGGGCCCCTCGATGATTTAGTGATGACAAAATGTAAGTGCTCGGCCGGGCCTGGACTGATTTGATTTGTTTAATTAGTCAGTCGTCATAAATCAGAAATCGGGAAACAACAAATGGACAGAGAGAATGATTATAATCCATGTCTCAGTCCATATAATATCTAGAATCGAGGAATATATGATCACTTATCTAATGGACGCGTCATTGATTTGTTCAGAGTTCGACAACGGCTTTTGAGAGCTACGATTGCTAGTCGGGTTATGAAGTAATACTTGCAATAATAGTTTTAGACTTATCCAAGTGGGAAACTGTTGGATTAGTGTCTAAGTCCATAACTATAGCTGGTATATACTTTACCCGACCCGGCATGGTCCATTTGGGTTGCATGGCATCATGCATTTGGATAGACTAAAATGAGAGAAATAACACTTAAGGCTTATTAATATATTATAAGTTCTAATATATTAATAAAGATTATTTAATTAGTATTGATCAAGAATTAATCTAGAATTAATTAAGTGATCAAAAGAAGACTAATTAAATAGATGGGTTGATTGTGTAAATCATCCATACTTATATAGTGGGCTAATGCTCCATGGATTATCAAGTTGGGCTAAAACCCATTAGGATGCTCCATGGATGCTCCATGGTGTATTTGAACCCATGGATCCAAGGAAATGGAAAGCCATGACAATTAGGGCTTACCCTAATTGTAACAAATATATAAGCATATCATTCTTGTCAAAATCGGCACTAAGTCTATGTGTGGAGGGCAAACCAATTTTATGAAGTGTGCATATTCTCTCAAGTTATTCCAAATGTTCATGGTGTTGTGCGAACCATTTGAGGTGTCACATTTGGGGCACTAGGCTCTCGAGCTACATGGAATCAAGCACCAACAAGGAGGTATGCAATTCTACTAGATTTTATATTATATGTACTTTATATTATGCTAGTTAGAACAATACCTTGGAAATTGATATTTGCATGTATATTAGAGAAAACATAGATCCAGGTATTTAGGGTTGCATGTACACCATAGGAGTGTTAGAATGCTCAAAACCCAACAACTCAGTGGTTGCTACACCAGAACAACCAAAGGGAAACAACAACAACAACAACAATAACAACAACAATAACAAGAAGGGTCGGAACAAGAGGAAGGGCAAGTTTTCACAGGATTCCTCAAAGAAACAACAGCTGGCTACAGTCAACGCTGCGACTGTACCTACTGCTGTTCCTGTTAATCCAGCACCAGCCAAGCCTTATGCTGGAAACCTCCCCAAGTGCAATAAGTGCAATTTTCACCATAATGGGAATTGTCGGGAAATGCAGTGTCGTAACTGCAACAGGAAAAGGCATACTGCCCGATTCTGTAGAGCACCACCCCAACCACTTAACCAAGTATCTGCGGCTGGAGTTGGTCAAACATGTTATCAGTGTGGTGAAGTGGGGCATTTCAAGAGAGACTGTCCTAAAGCTGGAAATGCAGGTGGAGTAGGGAGAATTTTAGCCTTGGATCATGAAGAAGCGGTGGCAAATCCTGCAGTAGTTACGGGTACGTACCTTCTCAACAACACTTATGCATGCATTGTATTTGATTGTGGTGCTGAGAAGAGCTTCGTGAGCCATAATTTTAAACACTTGCAAAATCAAAACTCCCAATCATTAAAAGAAACATTCACGGTCGAAATGGCTAATGGGAAATCCGAATCCACCAACGATATATACATAGGATGTATTCTTACTTTGAATAACTTTTCGTTTCCAATAGACCTTATGCTGGTCTCTATCAAGAGTTTCGATGTCATAATAGGTATGGACTGGTTGTGTTCTAACCATGCTGATATTCTATCTTATCAAAAAGCCATTCGTCTGAATTTACCAACTAATGAAACTCTTGTTATTTACGGCGACAAACCTGGAACGAACCTTCAAATCATTTCTTGCATCAAGGCACATAAGTATCTTCGCAAGGAGTACTGTGCTTTCTTAGCTCACGTAGTAGACAAAAAGCAAGAAGTGAAAGATATCACGAAAATTCCTGAAGTCTATAACTTTCTCGACATCTTTCCCGATGATCTTCCAGGAGTACCTCCCGAACGACAAGTCGAGTTCAGAATCGATTTAATTCCAGGGGCTACCCCTGTTGCCAAGTCTCCTTATCATATTTCACCTTCAGAAATGCAGGAATTATCCAGCCAGCTTAACGAACTTCTTAGCAAAGGTTTCATAAGACCAAGCTTCTCACCCTGGGGAGCACCGGTTTTGTTCGTGAAGAAGAAGGATGGATCATTCCGTATGTGCACAGACTACCGCGAGCTGAATAAACTTACCATTAAGAATCGATACCCTCTGCCTCGCATTAACAATATGTTCGACCAATTTCAAGGTGCAAGCTACTTCTCAAAAATAGACTTAAGATCCGAGTATCACCAGTTACGGATTTTGGAGGATGACATTCCCAAAACCGCGTTCAAAACTCGTTATGGTCATTATGAGTTCGTAGTGATGTCATTCGGATTAACGAATTCACCTGCTGTGTTCATGGATCTAATGAACAGAGCGTGTCGTCCATTCTTGGACAAATTCGTTATAGTATTCATTGACGACATCCTTATTTATTCAAGAAGTGAAGAGGAACATGGCCAACATCTTCGTCAAGTTTTGCAAATTCTTAGAATAGAGAAACTCTATGCGAAGTTTTCAAAGTGTGAATTTTGGATTAGGAATGTTGAATTCCTAGGTCACGTGGTTAGTTCTGAAGGAATACACGTCGACCCTTCCAAAATTAAGGCTATTGAAAACTGGTCAGCACCCAAAACACCTACAAAAATCCGTCAATTCTTAGTTCTTGCTGGCTATTATCGCAGATTCATCCAGAATTTCTCTCGAATAGCTAAACCTCTTACCACCCTGACGCAAAAGGGGGTAACTTTTAGCTGGGGAGAAAAACAAGAAACAGCGTTCCAAACGCTGAAACGAGTCTTGTGTAGTGCATCAATCCTGTCCCTTCCTGAAGGAACAGAGGATTTTGTAGTATACTGTGATGCTTCTAATCAAGGGCTTGTATGTCTTCTGATGCAAAGAGGAAAGGTTATATCCTATGCCTCAAGACAGTTAAAGACGCATGAAGTCAACTATATGGCACGAAATACACAGTATTCACGGACCATAAAAGTCTCCAGCACATCTTCAATCAGAAAGAGCTGAACATGAGACAACGACGATGGGTGGAGCTGCTAAACGACTACGATTGTGAGATTCTTTATCACCCTGGTAAAGCTAACGTTATAGCTGACGCCCTTAGCAGAAAAGAATACTCGGGACGCCGAGTAAAGTCGTTGACCATGACAATCCATTCACATTTGCCCAAGCAGATCAGAGGGGCTCAACTGGAGGCCTTAAAACCTGAAAAAGTGGCAGGTGAAACATTGAGAGGAATGGATAAAAACTTCAAAGTCAGGGTTGATGGAGTTTATTGTTTCATGAATCGAATCTGGACACCAAACTTGGGTGGTTACAAAGATGTAGTCATGAATGAAGCACACAAAACTCGATACTCCACTCATCCAGGTTCAGACAAGATGTATCTGGACCTTAAGAAACTATATTGGTGGCCTAACATGAAGGCCGCAATCGCTACCTTCGTGGACAAGTGTCTTACTTGCGCCAAAGTAAAGGTAGAATACTAGAAACCTTCAGGTTTATTGCAACAACCTGAAATACCATAATGGAAGTGGGAGCGGATTACAATGGATTTCGTAACCAAGTTACCTAAGACATCGGGTGGTTATGATACTATTTGGGTAATCGTCGATAGATTAACCAAATCCGCACACTTCTTACCGATCAAAGAAACTGACAAAATGGAGAAGCTAACAAGAACTTACATTAGGGACATTGTTGTTGGATTAATGTCTAAGTCCATAACTATATTTGGTATGTACTTGACTCGACCCGGCATGGTCCATTTGGGTTGCACTTCACCGGCACAATTTATATGGATAGTCTTTTGAGAATAGTATATTTATGATTTATATTAATATATTATAAGTTCTAATATATTAATATGGAATCATATTATTTAATTAGTATTGATCAAGAATTAATTTAGAATTAATTAAGTGATCAAAAAGAACTAATTAAATATGGAC
The DNA here is from genome assembly GCF_052849685.1 of Lactuca virosa. NCBI lineage: Eukaryota > Viridiplantae > Streptophyta > Magnoliopsida > Asterales > Asteraceae > Lactuca > Lactuca virosa. The sequence goes on from NC_136431.1 coordinate 53,057,468, forward strand.
TCTTATATATATGGAATGGGCCAAGTTCATTTAGGTTGGGCTAAGCTTTCATGGATGGTCCATGGAGCTTTTAACCCATGGATCCTATGTAAATGAAAGGTCATGGGTATTAGGGTTTACATGGATGTAACCCTAATCCTCCATAATATATAAAGGGGTCCTTGGCTCACAAAATTGGCACAAGTGTGTGAAAATAAGAGTGGGCCGATTTTAGTGTGCATACATATTCTCTCAAGTTCTTCCAAGGTGTTTTGGTGATTTGTGATTCCATTTGAGGCTTCCACACTATTGGGGCTAAGCTCTTAAAGCTTGAAGACATCAAGCTACATCAAAAGGTATGTCATCTAACTAGAACTTTGTAGTATAGGTGCTTCATAATATGCTAGTTAGGATGAAACCTTGGAATAGTTAATATTTGCATGTATAATAGAGAAAACATAGATCCAAGGTTTATAGGGTTGCATGTACACCATAAGAGTGTTAGAATGCTCAAAACCCAACAGTGGTATCAAAGCCTGGTTGTTTTCTGTTATATTGATGCAAATGTTTTATTTTCAAAGTTGGAAAAAAAAAAGAAAAAAAACATGACGTTTGTCAAATTTTAAGATAATTACTTGTTTTTGTGAAAAACTAATTATTTGTAAAATTTGAATCATTTGCTATATGAGTTGAATTAGGTCAAATTTAGTAAAAGATAAAATGATATGATTATTTTATTAGTTTTAAAAGTTTGATCTAAAGAGTTTTTTGAAACCTCCATAAGTTATGGATATGAAAAGGTTTTTAAAAATTTGATTCAAAATTTTTATGGAGTTACAAAACTTGGTCTTAATGTTTTAAAGAATTTCATAACTTGTTCTTAAGTTATGGAACATGAAAAGTTTCATCATAAAACAAGTATTTAACTCCATAAGTTATGGAATCCAAAAGTTTTCAAGAGTTACAAAACTTGCCCTCAAGTTTTGGAATTTGAGAAAAGTTTTTTATGGAAAAAAAGAATTGAATTCTAAAACTCTTGGGTTCATAACTTAAACAATTAATTAAATGGTTTTAATTTTGAGTTTAATAATTGGAATTATGATGTTTTGTTGAATAGTTCAAATTAACTCTTATAGACTTTATTAATAGTTAATTAAAAGAGTATTATTAATCCATAAATATATGGTTTGAGTTTAATTAAATTAAAAGTCTAGTTTAATTAATAGATTAAACCACCAAGTATTTTAAATGTCTAAAATACACCCTTATACTATTATAATATTAAAAGTTTAATATATTATATGTATAAGAGCAAGTCGTCTTACCATTAGTAGGCCTCATTCACGAAGCCGGTCTATAAGGGGGGTATAAGGTTACTGCCTATAAAATGGCAGTTTAATGGGTGTCCACTCTCACTTACCGCTTCCTTGACCGGTGGAGGGTCGTTAGCCGAGCAGGTAGGACATGGACTATAATTCTCCCTTCATTATAAGTATAATGATAAATACTAAGTAACTAAACACTTATAAATTCCCAATCTTAGTTACTTAGGAAAATGTGAATAAGGTGCTAATCCATGAAATTACACTTTGCACTTTGTTTAAGCTGTTAGCGGAGCGTGTGTGGTTAACCGGCACACTAACCTGGACTTAACAAGGTAGGCAAAGGGTAACTTAATGTTTATCATAGTATCGTTGGAGCGTGTGTGGTTAACCGGCACATCGATTGAGGGGTAAATATTAAGGGTACCAAGTATATTTGCATGGTTACTTCACACCTTATTTTGTGATCCTCGGCATCCTAGTCACAAAACCTGAAGGGCACACTCGAGATTGAAACATGCCATTGAAAAGTTCAATGAATCTCAAAAGAATCTAGGAGTTTCAAAACCAATTACAACCTAATAATACATTTCGTTTATCTTGGTGGAAATTGGTGAATCGTCATTCACCTACCTTCAAATATTTTATAGCTTGGATTACGGCATCCCTCTTCCAAGTTATAAAATAGTTTGTTGGGTCCTAGCCTTAATATATCATATTGGGTGTTATATTAAGGACTTAAATCAACTTTACGTGAATTTCTCCCATTGTTGATGTCTGGTTTAGACAACAATGATCTTCCCAAACCAAGCTTTCCTAATGAATATGACTTCCCGAGTTTGGCTCATGGAAGTCATACTTCTCTTCCTCCACCTCCTCCAATTATTCTCCCTAACCCACAAGTTCAAGGTCACTCAAGCCCTAATGGCAAGCAAGGTCTATGTGTGATCACATCTTAGAGATGAAGTCACATATTGACAAGCCGAGAGAGTTGGGTGTCAAAGTCTTGAGAAAGTTGGATGTTCAATCACTTTCTAAGTCACATAGTGAGTTCCTTTGGGACTACTATGAAACAGACTATGACATGAACCTTAATGATCATATCTATTTGCTTGGTGCTGCTGAATCAGCAATGATTTGGAACGATAGTAAAGAAAATTTGATTAGAAGATCAACTTCCCAAAAACTTTATGGACAGTGACAATGGTGACACTGGAAATCCAGAAAAAGCATTCTCTTCCTAATGGAAAGGGATTGGCCATAGTCAACCCGGTTGACCAAATGGTAAAGAGAAAGGCTAAGTTTGAGATAGTCCCATTACCAAAGGGTCCATATGTTTATTTTGCCAAAGGAAGGGGCGTTGATTGCAAAGCTGCCAAATTTACCTAAGGATGTTAAAGTCAATAAGTTTGACTCTACATCAGGTAGAGCCCATTATCTAACTCTGTTAAATTCTATTCTGAGATCCTCATTACATGATGTGACTGGGTCACATGTTGATGTTTTAAGAATCAAAGAATAGAGAGAAATCTTAAAGGAAGTATATGTTGATTCTGATCGCGAAGGTGGATTTCGATCGCATCAGAATTTTGAGCAGTTGCTTAAGAAGTTATGATATATTCCTAAGGAATAGATAACAACAATTTTCCATGTGGATTGTAAGGATAAGTTTTTCCGCAAAGTTTTAAAATAAAAGAAAATTGTTTAATTTTATTTATTTGAAGTATCCTTACAATGGCATTTGTGGAAAATTGTTGCTTATATGATCCCACTGACAGCAATATTGGAAAATGGATTTGATTCTTTCATTTGTGGTAGTGTCTAAATTTACCAAATCAGGAAAGTTCCTCATCACCCAAGTTTCAATTGGACCGAAACTTGGAATCATGCAAGTTGAATAGTATGATGAATGAGAACTTTCAAGCATTGGAAAATCAAGACTAATTACTTGTTCACATGGATGTGTAAGTCAAGTGAAGGACTAAAGGGATCGAGTACACATTCTTGTGCACTGGTCATGACCACCACAAAGCTCGTTAAGACTATTTGATTTACTAAAGTGTAGTAAATATGGTTATACTTACAAGTTTAAGTATAATTCTGAAACATTGGAAAAGTCTCAATGTATGGCAGAACGAATGGGAAGAATCAAATTAGGCAGAAAGATAAAAGTTTCTCAAATCTGAAAAATGGGAGAGTACTTTAGTATCATGTTTGTGATCATCTTAATGATTTAGAAATCATATCACAATTAGTCCTCTAAAGGTCATCTTAGTGCATTCTTATGACTAAGAAGAGGAGTCATGAATTGTTGAAATGGTTAGATCAGGAAGATGAGTCATACTTCGTTCCAAAACAATTCTTAAAGTCATACTCCAAGATTGTAACTTGAGTGACATATCTTAAAGAAAGGTTTAAAACACTTGTCAAATGTAAGAGTAAAAGTATCATATTCTTGTACATTTGAAATTGGTAAGTTGTGATGTTTTGGATAAAACAAAGACCAACTAAGGCCAATTGTGTGAAGTGTTTGTCTTGATAAAGAATCCGCACTATCTCTTGAATATTTGGCAAGATAGTCTTATGTGTCAAGAGGATAGTGGGAGTCTTAAAGATCCTAAAAAGAATTTCAAGAACTAATCAAGAATAAAACCTGAGGTTCTTCACTAGCACACGACTTGAGGTTTATAACCTATCGTGTTGACATATTATGTGCCCATTCCAGTTAAAGTTGGCTTTGCATAGGAGTTCTGAAAGTTCTCAATTGGTTGCATAACAACTTGGAAGCAATGGCAGGCCCTGTACTGCCAGGTGGCAAGAAGTTAAGATTGCATAAGTTCAGTCCATATGAGTTTGGATTTGTCATTATCCTTGTCTTGTGACTATGGTTTTGACGATTCACATGGATAAGAACACATACACCATAAAAGTTTCAATTATTGTTAGTGTTTCAAGTTAGCAATGTTAATTATAGAAAACAAAAGTTTCAATTCGTGAGGCTGCAGGGATTGAAAAAGTTGTTTTGCTATAATTAAGGGAGATGATATACTTCATTTCAGTTCTAAAGGCTTAGATTGAGACCTTAATCATCCTTAGTCAAGAATATATATATATGAATTTCATGTTGGATTGGTTCAACTTAAGGAAATTCTATATATTGCGTTCTCAAAATTCAATTATGATTACGGCATCCCTCTTCATAGTTAAATTTTGAAAACATGGCAAATAAAAATATCGTAGCAAAAGACTGGTCTAGAATCATGTCTTTATGTGAGACATCATGAATCGTGTACCATTTGCTTTGGGTACAGGATCGATTGCATGTGCTATAATATTTGTCATTTCTAAATTTTTCCAAATGCCCAGAGGCATTAAGAAGGGAAAAGGTCTAGAATTGGATATGACTAAAATGATTAAGCAATTGTCGAGGACAATCTGGGGTTTACCAAAGATTGGTTGCTCAGGGACAGTTGGAAGTATAGTGCTAATTTTGGAAGGACCATATTGACATATTCTGAAAAGAGGCATCTCTTATTCAGAAGTGATAGTCAAAATGAGAATATGGAGTTGTCTCCATAGGTGGAAGTTATCTGTGTAAGATTAGAAAACTTAATGCAAGAAGCATGTCCAAAGCAATGTACTTTGAATATGAGACTTAGTTTCCATGGAGTTGATCTCCATTGTAATACCTTATAATGACTGTTGACAAGTCTTTGTGACTTTGTACATATTCATTACAGGAGGGTCAGTGCATATAAGTTTAAAATCTAAACAGATTTCGATAAATGATAGGAATTTGAAATTCTCACATTTTTCGATAAGGATTTGGGAGTGTGAAAATAGAATCATTGAAATTATGTTCAATTGGTTTATTTCACAAAGTAAGGATCATAGACATACATAGAGTGCATACTTGGTGTATGGCAAAGCTATTGTTTAAGAAAAACATAGTGTACATGCTTAGAGCATGGGACAACTAGTGTTTTTAATTCAAGTATAAAGTTGATAAAACCGAAACAATGAATAATGAGTAATCAGTATGGTGATAAATAAAAGTGTTTATTTATATTCATAGGGTTTGATACCATACTTGATTCATTTATTCTTGTGTTTCACTTTGCATGTTTTGACTTCCAGAATAACTAAGTCGCTCTTCCTGAATGATTAAGTTATTCAAACCATCCACAGTCGGTCATATGTTGGAAGTAGATATGAATCAAGACTGTCATGGGTTGGTTTGTAGAGGTCCAAGTTGGTGGACAAAGTGGTGCTACAACACTCATGAGTGCTCATAAGTTCTGAGTATTGGATTCAACCCGCGCTCATTTGAATCACTTCATGGATTTTATCACGAGTGATCATGAGACGATAATATCTTATATTCTTCAAACCTAGAGATATGAGTTGTTATACATTGATTGCACGAAAACGCATTTGGTAACTCGATGTTATAAAACGTGCCTTTGTGTATGATTCAACAAGTAGTAGAACAAGCCATATGAGTCGAAGTTTATCCATTCCTTTTACCTTCGGGATAAAAGCGATATCAGTGGGCCCCTCGATGATTTAGCGATGACACATGTGAGTTCTTGGCCAAGCCAGGACTGATTTGATTTGTTCAATCAGTCAGTCATCATAAATCGAAAATCGGGAAACAACAAATAGACAGAGAGAATGATTATAATCCATGTCTCAGTCCATATGATATCTAGAATGGAGGAATATATGATCCCTTATCTACTGGACAAATCATTGACAAGGTTAGAGTTCGACAGCGGCTTTAAGAGCTATGATTTCCAGTTAGGTTTTGAAGTCATACTCAATAATAGTTTTAGACTTATCCAAGTGGGAGACTGTTGGATTAATGTCTAAGTCCATAACTATATTTGGTATGTACTTGACCCGACCCGGCATGGTCCATTTGGGTTACACTTCACCGGCACAATTTATATGGATAGTCTTTTGAGAATAGTATATTTATGATTTATATTAATATATTATAAGTTCTAATATATTAATATGGAATCATATTATTTAATTAGTATTGATCAAGAATTAATTTAGAATTAATTAAGTGATCAAAAAGAACTAATTAAATATGGACTCTTATATATATGGAATGGGCCAAGTTCATTTAGGTTGGGCTAAGCTTTCATGGATGGTCCATGGAGCTTTTAACCCATGGATCCTATGTAAATGAAAGGTCATGGGTATTAGGGTTTACATGGATGTAACCCTAATCCTCCATAATATATAAAGGGGTCCTTGGCTCACAAAATTGGCACAAGTGTGTGAAAATAAGAGTGGGCCGATTTTAGTGTGCATACATATTCTCTCAAGTTCTTCCAAGGTGTTTTGGTGATTTGTGATTCCATTTGAGGCTTCCACACTATTGGGGCTAAGCTCTTAAAGCTTGAAGACATCAAGCTACATCAAAAGGTATGTCATCTAACTAGAACTTTGTAGTATAGGTTCTTCATAATATGCTAGTTAGGATGAAACCTTGGAATAGTTAATATTTGCATGTATAATAGAGAAAACATAGATCCAAGATTTATAGGGTTGCATGTACACCATAAGAGTGTTAGAATGCTCAAAACCCAACAATTGTACGGCTGCATGGTGTTCCCATATCCATTATCTCGGATAGAGATAGTAGATTCACTTCAAGGTTCTGGCATTCGCTACAAAGTTCCCTAGGAACTAGGCTAGACATGAGTACAGCCTACCATCCTCAGACTGACGGACAAAGTGAGAGGACAATTCAAACTTTAGAAGATATGTTGCGAGCTTGCGTGATAGATTTTGGTAAGACATGGGATACTCATTTACCCCTTGTCAAATTCTCTTACAACAATAGTTATCACACTAGAATTAAGGCTGCTCTTTTCGAAGCTCTCTATGGCCGTAAGTGCAGAGCCCCTCTGTGCTAGGCTGAAGTGGGTGATACGCAGTTAGCTAGAAGTCAAGTTCCTGACGGTGCCCTCACTGGTCCGGAAATCATTTGTGAAACCACGGAGAAAATCATACAAATCTGGGAGCGACTCAAAGTTTCCAGAGATAGACTGAAAAGCTTTGCTGACAAAAGAAGAAAACCTTTGGAATTCCAGGTTGGTGACCGCGTTATGCTATAGGTCTCACCCTGGAAAGGCATGATACGCTTTGGTAAGCGTGACAAGTTAAATCCAAGGTACATAGGACCATTCAAGATTCTTGCTGGAATTGGTCCAGTAGCTTACAAACTCCGTCTACCTCAAGAACTAAGTAATATACATCATGTTTTCCACGTCTCGAACTTGAAAAAGTGTCTATCCGACGAGACTCTTGTTATTCCACTCGACGAAATCGAGATCGACAAGAGCCTCAACTTCGTGGAAGAACCTGTAGAGATCATGGACCGAGAAGTCAAGCAAACAAAGCAAAGCTGTATTCCTATAGTGCAAGTTCGCTGGAATGCCAGGCGAGGACCTGAATTCACTTGGGAGCGTGAGGATCAAATGAAATTGAAATATCCTCTTCTTTTTGCTTAGTTACTTGTAACAGCTTAATTGCTTAAACTCTAATTTCGGGACGAAATTCTCTCTAACGGGGGGATAATGTGACGACCCAAAATTTTTGTCTTGTACTGTTATTCAAATCAATCAAAGTTAGACTCATTTCTACTACTTTTAACAGTATTTTGAGTCAAATTGAGTGTTCTAAACCTAGTATCTTCAAGTTAGAGTTTAGATTTGGGTTCCGCGAGTTCACCCGACACAAAATAAGGCCAAACACTCCAACATAAGGAGTGTACGGCCGTACACTTGGGTGTGCGGCTGCACACCCCTCCTCTGGCAGCACACTCACGACCATATAGTGTAGACATTGCCTTCATTCAATCTTCTTCACTCTTCTACACTAGAACTCGTTTTCTCTCAAGTAGCATCCAAATTTGCAGCTAGATCTTCAATTGGTAAGTGTTTCTATCCTTTGAATTGTTGATTCCTTACTCCATCTAGCTTAGATCACTGATTTCATCCATGAAATCACTCCATTTTGGTAGATCTTCAAGTGTTCTTCAGTTGCACCAAGAATACTTACTAAGTTCTTGAGCTCCAAACACCCCTATACGCTTCTATATCATAAGTACCCTACTCCTACATGTTATTAACTATATTTGAGCCTTAGAAAATGTCCAGAACTCAATCTTCAAGGAGTGTGCGGCCGCACATATTCATGTGGCCGTACACCCCTTTTCTTTAGTGCATAAGGGCCTCAAACTCCAATTGTAAGCTACCACAAGATCAAAGACACTTAGGGGATACAAGATATTACCTTAGAAAAAACGTTTTTGACCATTTTCCCTAGGTGTGTGCGACCGCACACTCCATGGCCGCACACACAGGTCCGCACACCCAAAGGGATTTCAGTTATCAAAACATATGGTTTCAAATGGATTTCATTTATCAAAACAAATGGTTTCAAACATCTTATCGAAATGAATTTCAGTATCATCAAATCAAGTGGTTTTAAGTGATTGTATCAAAAAGATATTAAATCACCAAAAATGAATTTCAAAATATGAAACTTCTTTTAAATGTTTTATAAACTTATATTTTCCTCCAAAAGTCATGTTTGCATATATGTATATTTATATAAATAAGATTTAAAAGGATTAAGACTGACAATCCACTTTGGTTCCTTTTCCTTGTTTGGATGTGGGATTATAAGTAACAGTTGTCTGTCCGAGTGTCATTTAAATTTTACTTATATATATTTGTATATGTATACAAATATAAAAGTTAATTCTATAAATTTAATAACCCTTTGTAACATGTTGAGCAAGGGGTTACATTCATGAATACACATTATCAATTCAGAATGTTCATATAAATTATTATAGGTATAATTTATGATTCATAGTACATTGATTTACAATTCAAAGTATACTAGAGTACATTATTTTACAAGAACAAAGGTTGATTCAAAACTATTCAAGGGTATACATTCTTTCAAGATTCATGTTAAGAATACTAATTCAAGAACATACCAACAATCATTCATTTCAGAAGGATTAGATTTTCATATCTATTATACAAATAACGTTATATGCTTTATGAGTCAAGTAGTACAGGTTGTTTAATTCATTTTAAACAATATAGTAAAGTCCTGATATTATGACCAGAGTCTCCAGTAGGGGATCGAAACAATGTGTGTATAGATCTATATTGGGATTGACAACCCCGCACTCGGACTGCTAGCTACAGTCAGACATACACGCCTGTGAGTGACAAATTGTTATCATCAACTTACAGTGCATTCATAGCATTGGGTCAGGCCATCTAGTCAATATGGTTATAATAACTCATTAAAGATATTAACATTACGTTAGTGTATAATTAACTAAACTTATGTACTATTTCAAAGTACCAGTTTACAAGATACAGTTTACAGCTGAACATTACAGTTTACAATAACAGTTGGTGAAACCAGATACACTCTCAAATACAAATTTACAAAAGGATTACAAATACAGAACATTGGTTTACAAATAGAACAGTTTTATGCAAATACAACTACTTTTCATATACAACAGAAAATATAGGATTTTCTGGAAACAGTTTACATATTCAAGAAATAGAAGACATTCTTACAAAACATAGATACTTATGCACTCACTCAACTTTATGTTGATACTCTCTTTTCAAATTACTTGTATTCTCAGGGAACCAGTAGACAGGTACACCCCGAGCGTTTGAGAAGATGGAGTTGTGTATGTCTTGTCTTCTTCTTTTGTACAACTTTTTAGTTACTGTATATATTAGTGAAACTCATGTAAATATTTATAACTTTTAAATACAGTGGTTGTTTGTACTTTGATTACTATTATACATGTGTTGTGATACTACAAATGAAGTCATCCACCCCCAGACGTTTCCGCCGTCTGGTTTGGGGGTGTGACATCTTGTCAGGGCGAAGGCGTGACCGTACACATCCTCTGGTTTTGGACTTATGATTTTTGGGAAAAATCTGATAATATGAAAACTATGTGGAAAGCGATTCTGAATTTGAAATAATGTCTTGGAAACAATGATTTTGTAAACACTTCTTTTGTTAAAGGGTTGATTTGAAAAGTTTAAATTTTTTTGAAATTTTTGGGATGTTACAAGTTGGTATCATAGCCTTGGTTTGAGTGAATTGGAGGAACACTCGTGTGAATCCAGTCCCAAACTAAGGAAAAAGGTTTTTTTTTAAACAATTTTCAAATGGTTTTCAAAATAATTAAGGAAGATACGATGTGTACGATCAGCTGGAGCCAGTAAGTTGACCCCAAATTGCCACACTGTTATTTGATCTTATGATATGTTAGGACAACATGCTAAAGATAGGATAGGGATCAGGAATTGCATGATAGAATTGCCAGGTTATATGATGCATGATAGCCTAGGATTCTTCTGTATATGAAATTAACATCATTAGTGTATGCAAGGTTGCAGAACTCGCTACTCGGTACCTGCTCGGCCGACTACCAAGTAGTGAGTACTCGGGAGTACTTAGGGAGTACTCGGTAATTCGTGTAGAAATATTGTTAATAAAATCTTATATGTCAAAATCATAAGTTAAAATCATAATTTGATTGAAATATATAACAAAAATAGATACATGTGAATACATAAAACCTGAAATACACACAATTGTCTCAATTCGTGAATAATTACTGAAAATTTACGATATATATACAGTAATAATCACATGTGTGTGTTAAATAATAAATCATTAAGTGTATTATACATATTAATCTTGAAATTCTTGATTTTTTTTCTCTTTTTATGACAATTTTAACCCTTTGACCTAGTTTGACCGAGTTGGCCGGGTTTGACCGAGTAGGCCCGAGTTAGAGAGATATTGAACGAGTTTTGACCGAGGTTGACCGATTTGGACTTAATCCGAGTTTTTTTGCCGAGTTCACAAAACTCGCCTCGGTGGAGGGCCGATTCCGAGTACTCGGCCGAGTAGGTCGATTTTTACAACACTAAGTGTATGCATCATAGTTGTACATAACTAAGATTCTATAGCCTAAGAATATTTGGTTTGGCTTTATTTCCTGTTCCTTGTCTGGTTGTGGGATTAGAGTAGGACTGAGTATTCGGCTGTCTATAGGATCCAGTGTTATGTATGGATAGCATACACAAGTGTTGCAGGGTCGGTGGAAGTTCCATGAGCGGGTGCAGTGTATAAATGGTCAGTACGAGGAATGATTAGCGACTCTGGGGAGAGTGTGAGCAGGACGAAGGTGCACCTGTGGTGCTGAGAGTTGAAGACCGAGGATTTCGCTCGAGGATATGTCTGATTTTATTGTATTTTAGTGTTAGTCGGCTTCTCTGCTCGAATGTTGCTTTCTTTGTGCTTGTGGGACCCATGTTGATGGGAGCTAACCATCAAATGAATACATTAGAATATATGCTATGAGGGTTAAATAATCTTAGGATAAAGGACTTGGACCTATTGCGCAACTCTTGTCTGAGTCCAACCGTTATAGGGCTGAGTCCTTTAGCCGAAGGATTATTTAAGCCTGGTTGCATATAATTGTATTCGTAAAGTGGTTAGCTGGCGTTGGTAAGGGTTCTTCAGCAGTTGATGGTAGAGGGGGTATGGGTGAATCCTAGGATAGCCTAGGGAGTATAATTAGCGTGGTTGTTGCGCTGTTGAGCAGGTTTCAGGAGTATTTTATGATTAGGTCTTAGAGGGCCCGAGAGGATTTTTGAGGAGATTATGGATAGGTGTGGAAGGTAGTATTGGGCCCGTACTATCGGAAGTACAGGATCCATACTCAAATCAAGGAAAATTTCGGATATTCTAAGGACTGGTCGGAGAAGATAGCATGGTTGGATACCATGGTTCGAGGCAATGGTTCCGTATCTGTTGATCTTTTGGATTGGGGCTGCTCAGGCGGGGATGGGTTTTGTGTTGTTCAGGCCCTTGTGGCGATATTGATGTGAGATGAGTGGTTCAACTCAAATAAGTATGTTGGTTGGGAGTCTCGAGGGTTTTGTTAGAGGTCGTGCCTCGAGCCTCGAGGCACGAGGAAGAAGTAGTTGACATGATCGGTTTGGAAATTGCGTCTGGGATTTGAGTGGCAGATTGTCGGATTAGATTGCCATTATCTATGGCAAGGATCTTTCCCTTCAGTTCTCCGATTTTAAAGGTGTGGGCAGGCTTGTGACCTCCTGAGTTAGGTTGGATTCTCAGCTTGAGGTTTGTTGGTCGTGGTAGTCGGCAACAGTATGTAAGCGCCAGTGTGCGCAAGTGGTTTGATGTGGCTCAAGTACCTTAGCGATGCGAGCAAGGGCCGTATCCTTGGGAGATAGGAGTGCCAGGTGTAGGATGTTCGTTTAGGTTGCAAGAAAGGGGGTGTATGTTTGGATCGTAAATCGGTAGATACCTATGCTCTGTAAGTGGTTATTATTGGTAATTAATAGGTTTTCACCTGGAACTCAGGGTTCGCTTGGGGTTCGTTCGGTCCGTATCTGGAGGACCATTCTGCGGATGTTATTCACTCCATGGTCAAGTATGATTGTGCCTGATTGGGCTAGTTGAGTTATGTTTTGGTATCACCACCAGTGGGTGGTGGTTCGAGTTCTAGGTGGGGGAGAATTAGGAATTATCAGGTTGAGTGTCAATCCTTAAGGGTATTGGCAGTTCGTTGTTTCGGATCGTTGTCTTCGGATTAGTTGGGCAGTTGTTGATCGATGGATCTTTTCCGGAGGTGTGTCCAGTTCCATGCGGGTCTTGATTTCTTGTTTTTGGTGTTAGTGTGTCCTTGACCATTGGTCGTGGGGTTCATCATTCAGCGAAGTTTCCTTGGAAGGTTTAGAGTTGTCAGTCGGGATTCAGTAATTGGGCCAATATGTTGTCAAGTTCAGTATATTCTATGATTCCTTTGGTATTTAGGTATGCTCACCCTTAATGGTGGAGTGTGAACTTTGTTCATAGCAGACTCAAGTTTTGGTAACATGCAGGATCATATTGGAGGAATCCTCGAGCGAGTAGTGTAGTGATGGAATCCGTTCAGCCTAAATCAAGTATGGGGTCTTGTTGTGTCCGATCATGGGGATGTTTTCTGTTTTGATTAAGGTGGCTTTCAGATTATCTCTAGTGTTTCTTTTCTCTTCGGATTGGAATATGGATTTCTCAAGTATGTGTATGGGGGTGTTCTATGTGAGCTGGGCAAGATGGCTTTGGGGCTCTTAGTTCGAATTATGTTCATGGTTCTTTTGGGTTTTAGCTTCCGATTTGGACCTAGAATGCAACCGTTATCCTATCCGCCGGTCGTGTGTGACTTTGTTTTCATAAGGATTGCTTTGGTAGAAGCTATGTGGTGCTCAGTGGCGTTGTGAGAGTGTCGTGAAGGTGTGCGTGTTATCGGAAGCATTCCAGTCATAGGCTGTGGGCCTAGTGATCATAATGGTTCATTTCTTCTGCTTCTAGTGCTTTCGGAGTTGACACGTTGATGGGAATCGGAGGAGCCACAAATTTATTGGTTAGATAAAGGGAGAAGTAAGGGTTGTGTGGAGTATCAGTCAGGTATCAGAAAGTTTATGCGGGGTGTATGCATTATAAATCCAATTATTCGCAAGATGTTGTTGGATTTGTGATTTTCGAGTTGAAAATTGCTTATGCAGTCGTAATTCATAAAGTTCTTGATGATCGTATCGAGTGGATGCTAGGTGGGGGTGCACTGGGGCCGGTAAGGGTTGGATGCATTGCAGAAGTTCATGGTTTGATCATCGTTTCTCATCGAAGCAGTGGTTGATGTTGTCATAGCAAAGAGTTAAGGTTTCTAAGATTTTGGTTCATTAAATGGTTTGGTTTCGGTTTAAGTTCGCGGTCGGTGTATTTCGAGGATCATTCTGCATGGTTCTGGTAGTGCCCCGGTCAGGATCTGGGGGTGGAATCAAATGGATATTCATCAGTTTTAGGGATGTTTCGTGAGTAGATATCATGGGTAACCACTTTCGAGCAAGTTTTTGGTGGGAACTCCTGTTGGGAATCGCGAGCGGGTCCGCGCCAGGTCTGTATTCAGATCGATGTGAGTTAAGAAATATGTATGTCTAAGACATTAGCTGGAGGGTTCAAGATTTAGTTTATGTGTCTGTACTCAAGGATGGTTTTTCCATTATGAAGGTTGGGCAAGTGAGGAGGTTTTAGGCTCCTAGTATCAGTCTTTCTGGGAAGTATCCGTGTTCCGGGCGGTATCAGTTTTTTGGGCAGTATCAGAGTTTCGGGCAGTGTCAGTGTTTCGGGCGGTATCAGTGTTTCGGGCAGTATTAGTGACGTGGGATTTCACGTTTGTGTGAAGTATCTGGGTGATTGGGAAATGATAAGTCACTCGCAGCTGGATTAAATAATCTCAGAGTAATTGGTTTGACCCTATTGTACAGCTCTCGTCTGAGTCTAACCGTTGCAGGGATGAATCTTCTACTCGAAGGATTATCTGAGCCTTCTGTCGACTATAAGTGTTACGTCGTTGTATATGGTTAGTGACTTTGTTTCCATTTCGAAGAAACAATGTGATCAGGGGTTGGAAGCATTTTGTTTTGTACGAGACTCTATGAGGTTGGCTTGATGACAGTTCGGTGGGGGAGGTCTGACAGGGGGTCAGACCATTGAGACATTGGGTTTCGTATTTCAGGTGAGGTAAGATTTGTTTTTAATAAAAAGATTGAGGATTCGTCCTTCATCAAGCTTGAAGAACTATTCTAAGGATGGTTTTGAGTAGATCTAGATAGATCGCGGTATGATTAGAGTTCGAAGTGTTATGTTTGGTCTGTTATTAGTTGAGAGTTTAGCATGGAGTTGTTTCAGTGTGGGAAGTCTGTTGGGAAGTCAGACCAGTATAGATTTCAGGTCTCAGAAAGGTAGAAGTGGTTTGCATGGGCTGAAGGTTGGGATGTTATCCTTGGGATAGAAGTTTCGGTTTGGGTTTCGGTTGGCTTGGGAAGATTATTTTGTGCGCAAAATTTTTGACTATGATCATCAGGTTGGTTGTTTTGATATGAGTGTTACTAAGGAGTGATTTCGAGGATGAAATCTAATTATAGTGGTGGAGAGTTGTAAGATCCGGAATCTAGAAGGTCATTTATGGAAATAAATTCCCTTTTAAGGGGCCAACTCGTCGAGTTTATGACATAAACTCGACGTGTTGGAAGCTTTTGGGGCACGTGTTATTAAGGACCAACTCGTCGAGTTGGTGAAGGGAATTCGACGAGTTGGACGCTGTTTGAGAAACCCTAATTTTTAGGTTTTGCACCCTATTTAAACACCTTAAGTTCCGGGTGGTGGCCTCATTCTCAGCCTCCATAGCCCCTAACCCTAAGCTCGAAACCCTAGAGCCTCCTTGAGTGTTGTGAGCTCATTGTGGGTGTGTTTTGGTTGAAGGGAAGAAAAGGTTGGTGCAAGGTGGTGGTTCAAGTAGGAGCTTTTAGATCTTGATTCTCTGCTCCATTTCCAGCACATTTTGGGTATAAATTTCTAACCGTGCTTAATATTTGTTTAGATCTCTTCTTTGGTTAAATTGCATGCTTTTAGCCATGGATGGGTGATTGTTGGGGAGGTAGAAGTCCCAAGTGTTTATTCTTTCAGATCTATGATCTTCATGAGTTCTTTTGGCATAAAGGTGCCAACTTTATGGTCTTAAGGGCTTCATGAATCTATTAAGCTCTTCTTTTGGTCTCTTATGAGCTTTTGAGCCTCCCCTAGCCATGCATGAGTGTAAAGTTGGAAGCTTTATGTGACCATGCGGCCTTAAAGGACCAGATCTGTATTTTGAGGCCTTGTCTTGGTGACTAAGTGATTATTTATTAAGCCCTTAACCTTGTAAGTGTTGGGTTTGGGTTTTGAGCCCACTTGGATGATCCTAGGGGTAAAGTTGGAAACTTTACTCTTCTAGACGCTATTTCAGTTAAGACCTGAGTGGGGAAGCTGTTAGTTTCGATTATGTCGGCTTAATGGATTAAGATGTTTGGTTCCTAATGAACTCGACGAGTTTTAGGGTGAACTTGGCGAGTTGGATCGATTCTTCTCGATTTTCCAGTCTGATGAAGGAAAGTTGACGAGTTGAAGGGCAACTCGACGAGTTGGGTCAAATTGGGCCATTGACTTTGACTTTTGACTTATGTCTTTGACCAAGTTTGTCCCAAGGGGTGTTTGTGGTAACCTGATTTGTATTTAAGGAAAATATGGGCTTAGGATAAGACCCATATGGGGTTGGGCCCAATTCGGAAAATTGGGCCATTAGTGGGCCTTTGTAGATCTTTTGGTTTTGGGCCTCAATTTTGGTTCCTATTGGGTCAGGGGTAAAATGGTCATTTTACCCCAAGTAAGGATTATGGATTATAGCATAGAACTCAATTGCTAATTGGTTGTGTTGTTGGTATTGATAGCTTGGGAAGCCGGCCGGGCAGCGGCCAGGGATTTTCCTTCGGGAGCTTCTGCATTCGAGGTGAGTTTTCCTCACTGTATTTGCGGGTCAAAGGCACCAATGCCGACCCTTTTGGATTGTTATCCTGGTTTATCATATACTTGTATGCTGTAGTGATCTATTAGATCGGTATCCTGGTAGATAGGATGTTTCCATTCTGTAATGATTTGTTAGGTCGGTATCATGGTAGATAGGATGATTCTATGAGTAGTGTGGTTGGGTTGAGCCTGTAATGCTTTGTCGTGCCAGTTAACAAACCCTGTGATATTTATATCGGTATGTTATATGTCGGCTTATCTGTTATGTGTATGACGACATGGTTGTGTGTGTGTGGTTGGGTTGAGGCGAACCTGCTTAGTACTGAAGGCCAACAGACCCAGGGCGTCCCGGATAGACTGAAGGCCAGTACGGGGAACCAGTCAGGCCAAAAGGCTCGGATAACGGTCCAGACAGGTTGAAGGCTCGGTGAGGCTGTCCAGATATGCTGATGGTTTTGTGAGCGGTCCAGACATGCTGAAGGCTTTGTATCTACGCTGTTTGTTGTTATGATTATATGTTGTGGCAATGTTTTTGGGGAACTCAGTAAGCTTCGTGCTTACAGTTTTGGTTTAGGGTTTCAGGTACTTCAGCGGATCTTGTCAGGGCCAAGGCGTGACTGTACACATCCTCGCGTTTTCGACTTATGATTTCTGGGAAAACTATGATAATTAATGAAAACTATGTGGAAAGTGATTCTGACTTTTAAATAATGTCTTGGAAACATTACTTTTCTAAACACTTCTTTTGTTAAAGGCTTGATTTGAAAAGTTTAAATTTTATTGAAAATTTTGGAATGTTACAATTAAACTATACATGCATTTATCGTGCAAGATCCTGGTACCACAAAGTATAATAACAATGACTTATGGGAGCATGATTATAGGTTAGGCACATCCAAATAACCGCTAAATCATGACCCCATGCAAATGTCTACATGTATTTAATCATCAAATATAAAAGAGATTATGCGAGATGAAAACAAAACGCCGCCGAAAACACCTCTTAGGCGTTTTATGCACCAAAAAAGTTATGTTCATATGGCATAACTCCTCATGGATACAAATGAAGAGGAAAGGTGTTGGATATTAATGTAACCCGGTTTTTTGTCACGAGGATGATAGAGTAATAGCTATTATTGTGTGTTTCGATGCCGCTAGCAAGCCTCAACATGATACATGTTATGTTCGTAAACGAGATTTTTATAGTCGTCTCAGGACTTGCATCCCGGGAATGACCTCCGACAATCAAGTTAGTATCGATACAAAATATGATTTTGATCCTTGAATGAAAGGAACCTAATTGTATATATGTGTGATGAGTATTTTGAGAGAGTTAGAGCTCTCCTTTTTTGTGTGTGTTGAGATGTATATACATATATATATATATATATATATATATATATATATATATATATCAATAAGTCCCCTAAGTCCGAAGTAGGATCGAGTCAATGTTTGGTCCTGCTTCGGACTTATAGTAGCACACTTACACAACCGAACTTCCTCGTTTAACTAGCTTGGGAGAAATTGATGGGTTTTGAGCACTATAACAATCCTATGGTGCACATACAACCCTAATGCTTTGGATCTAAGTTTTCTCAAGTTATGCATGCAATTTCATTTTATCCAAAGCATATACCCTAGCTAGCATGCAATTGGAGATATACAACATAAAAACTAGTTAGATGAATACCTCTTAGTTGTAGCTTGTAGTTCTTGGCCTTTCAAGAGCTTAGTACCTCAAGTGTGATACCTCTAATAAGTTACAAACACTAAAAGAAAAAGGAGGCTTATGAGAGAGAGGTTAGGAAGTACAAATCGTCAGCTAGGGTTTCACCTTGGAATTCTTATGGCCGATTTTAGGGATGCTAAGGGTTACTTTTATAGTGTGGAATTCCTAGGGCTTCTTACATGTAAACCCTAATTCAGTATGACTCTTCACATTTGATAGGCCCTTTCGACTAAACCTTCATGAACTCTCATATAGGTTTAGTCCATCCCTAATCAACATGGATCATTAGCCCAAACTATAAGTATTACTGATTTACCTAATTAATCTCCGTAAATTTAATCAGTCTCTTTTGATCACTAAATTAATTCCAAATTAATTCTTGATTAATACCAATTAAATAATATGATTTCTCAATTAACATATTATTTATATAATATATTAATAAATCACAAATAACTTCTTCCTCAAATATCCATCCTATCAAATTGCTCCAGTGAAGGCAACCCAAAAGGATCATGCTACTATCGGGTCACGTACATACCAAGTATAGTTATGGGCTTAGACACCTAATCCAACATTCTCCAACTTTGATAAGTCTAATAACTATAACTGTCAATGCAACTTCAAAATCCGATTAGCAATCGTAGCTCTCAAAAGCTTCTTTCGAACGCTGACCTAGTCAATAAAGTGTCCTTTAGATAAGAGATCATATAATCCTCTGTTCTTCAAGATATCGTGTGGACAAAGACATGGAATAAAGTCATACTCATTTTCTAAGAATTTTGTTTCCCGATTTCTGATTTGTTTGACATAGAACTTAATTGAACTCATCAATTGAGTCCTCACCGGGACCAACACATAAGTCAAAACAAAATCATCGAGGGGCCCAAGATATCGCTTTTAATCCTCTTAGGATAAAAGGAACAGATAAACGTTGACTTATATGCTTGTACTAATTACTTGTTAAATTACGCACAACAGCACGTTTTATAACATCAAGTTACTGATGCGTTTTTATACTATCAATGCACAACCAACTCGTAATCAACAACTCATATATATTGGTTTAAAGACTATATGATATTATCGTCTCACAATCACCCATGATAAATTCCATGAAGTGATTCATGTGAGCGTGGGTTTAATCCAATACTCAAATCTTATTTCAGGAGCACTCATGAACGTTGTAGCAAACTTTTGCTATGTCTAAACACTTTAGAAAATCTACAGGCCAATTCATGACAATCTTGCCACAATACCTACTTCCAAAGTATGATCGACTGTGGATAATTTGAATAATCTTATTATTCTGGAAGTCAAAACATGCAAAAAGTGAAACATAAAATAAACAATTGACAGAAGACAGTAAACCTTACTTATAAATAAAACCCTTATTATTTAATCATCAAATGTCAATTACATTTATTTATTACAAGTTTCTAACTACCTATATAATCACTAAAACTAATATCGTCCCTTAGGCCAATGCTCTTAGCATGCTGCAAATACTTAACCCTACTCAGCCCCTTCGTAAGCGGATCCGCTGGGTTATCCTCTAACGATACCCTCTTCACTACGAGGAGTCCCTCTTCTACTCGATGTCTTATGAAGTGATATTTTCTGTCGATGTTCCTGGATCTACCATGATCCCTTGGTTTCTTGGTTAAGGCAACCGCACCCTTGTTGTCACAGAAAATCTCCATAGCCTCCTTTACAGTTGGTACAACTACAAGCTCTCTGATGAAGTTCTTTAGCCATATTGCCTCCTTCGACGCTTCGCTTGCTGCTATGTACTCTGATTCGCACGTTGAATCAACTACAGTCTCCTGTTTGGAACTTTTCCACGTTACTGCTCCTCCATTTAGGGTAAATACCCAGCCCGACTGAGAGCGGAAATTATCTCTGTCGGTCTGAAAGCTGGCGTCACTATACCCTGTCACTCTCAAGTCATCACTCCCACCGAGGGTAAGGACCTAGTCCTTAGTCCTCCGCAGGTACTTAAGAATGTTCTTTACCGCTATCCAGTGAGTTCTACTAGGATTCCCTTGATATCGACTCACCATGCTCAAAGCAAAAGCCATATTAGGGCGAGTACATGTCATAGCATACGTGATCGAGCCAATGGAGGAAGAATATGGTACTCGACTCATTTATACTATTTCGGCATCAGTACTCTGACTCTGAGTCTTACTCAGTTTGGTATTGCTCTGGATAGGCAATTCTCCATTCTTGGAATTCTCCATGTTGAAACGTTTCAACACCTTGTCCAAGTAGGTACTTTGACTAAGTCCTATTAGTCTTTTACTCCTATATCTCAATATCCTTATCCCTAGAATGTAAGTAGCTTCCCCGAGGTCCTTCATAGAGAAACACTTCCCAAGCCAGGACTTAACCTCCTGCAAGGTTGGAACGTCGTTTCCTATGAGTAGTATGTCATCCACATACAATACCAGAAAGCTAACTATACTCCCACTAGCTTTGACATATACGCAGGACTCATCCTCACTTTTCGAAAATCCAAACTCTTTGACTTTCTCATCGAAACAAAGATTCCATCTGTGAGATGCTTGCTTTAATCCATAAATGGATTTCTCAAGCTTACACACTCTATTAGGGTACTTCGCATTTACAAAACCCTATGGCTGACTCATGTAAACATCCTTAGCCAACTTCCCATTAAGGAAAGCGGTTTTGACATCCATCTGCCATATTTCATAGTCATGAAATGCAGCTATGGTTGGCATAACCCTTATAGATTTAATCTTTGCAACTAGTGAGAAGGTCTCATCATAGTCAACACCGGGAGTTTGAGTAAAGCCCTTCGCAACCAATCGCGCCTTATATATGTGTACTTTCCGATCCATGTCGGTCTTCTTCTTGAAGATCCATTTGCACCCGACCGTCTTACGACCTGGCACATTGTCAACCAAGTTCCAAACTTGATTGTCATGCTTGGACTGAATATCGTTGTACATTGCCTCTTTCCACTTTGCAGACTCTTGGCCCGCCATGGCTTCCTTGTAGTTGTTAGGTTCATCCAAATTTATCAGTTTGCTATCACCGATAAACATATCACCTTTACTTGTTATATGAAAACCATACAACACAATTGGAACACTAACTCTACTGGAATGTCTCAGAGGTAAGGACTCGTCAACTGGTTCAACATGAGTCTCGTCCTCAGGTTGTTTGCTAGTGATAGAGGTTCCTTCATCGCTTAACTCTTGAAGCTTTTCAAGGTCAATTTGCCTCCCACTATCCTCTTGGCATATGAGTTCTCTTTCATGAAAGACACCCATTCGTTCTACGAAGACCACGTTCTCACTAGGTCTATAGAACAAATATCCAAAGGATTTATGTGGGTAGCCGATGAAAATACTACGCTCACTACAAGGTTCGAGCTTGTTGTGAGACTCTCGTCTTACGAAAGGCTCGCAATCCCAAACCTTGATATGCGCTGATGAGGGAACCTTCCCTGTCCACATTTCATGAGGTGTTTTGGCAACCTTCTTAGTTGGGACTAGATTAAGGATATGGGTGGCAGTCTCTAAGGCATACCCCCAAAATGAGATAGGTAACGAAGCTCGACTCATCATGGAACGAACCATATCCAACAAGGTACGATTGTGCCTCTCATCCTCACCATTAATTTGCGGTGTCCTAGGTGACGTCAATTGTGAAACAATTCCACATTCTTTAAGATAGTCGTGGAACGCGATACTAAGATACTCACCACCTCGATCGATCGGAGCATCTTTATCTTCATGCCCAATTGATTCTCCAGTTCTTGCTTAAACTCTTCGAACTTTTCAAAGGTTTCCGACTTGTGCTTGATTAAGTAGATATACCCATATCTACTATAATCGTCGGTAAAGGTTACATAGAATCGGTTAGCATCCCTTGTGGCGGATCTGAAGGGTCCACACACATCGGTGTGTATGAGATCCAACAAACCCTCACCTTTTCACAAGTACTAGTGAAAGGTGACTTGGTCATCTTTCCAAGAAAACACGATTCGCACGTGTCATCCGACTTTAAGTCAAATGACTCCAATACTCCACCCTTTTGGAGTTGGGCTATGCGCTTCTTGTTAACATGTCCAAGACCATTGGACGAATCAATATGCAGTACATTATTTCCTAAGTTGTCTACAACCATCACAGTTTCATATACACCATTACAAGGCAACTTCAAAATAAAATATACCATTATAAAAAGCATTAATAGAACCAATTTCATTGTTAAATGAAAATCTAAAACATTGTTTATATAAACCATGAAAAGATATAATGTTTCTCGCCATATCAGACGAGTAGCAACAATTGTTCAAATCTAGCCCTAACCCATTACTAAGAAATAAAGAATAAACTCCAATCTTGGTGATAGGCGACGCTTTCCTATTCCCCATGATCAAGTTCATCTTCCCGTGCTCCAAATCCCTACTTCTTTTTAGACCCTGCGAATCAGAACAAATGTGAAAACCACATCCTGTATCAAGGACCCAAGAACTAGCATGTGATGAGTTATTAGATTGAATAGTGTAAGTACATGCGAAGGTAGGCTTTATCTTCCCATCCTTAATGTCCTTCAAGTATTTTAGGCAACTTTGTTTCCAGTGTCCTTTTTCATGACAATGGAAGCACTCTGCTTCCATTGGATGAGGGAGCAGCAGGACCACCTTTGGACCCACTGGAAGAGGATCCATCATGAGACTTTCCCTTGTGGTTTTTTGAGGAAGCTTTTGTTTTCTTTCCCTTCCCATTTCCAATTTCCAGGACTGGGGCAACAGTAGGAGTAGGTACAACAGACGTGCCTTTTAAACTACTTTTAACAGTTCTCAGTAGGCCCTGAAGCTTGCTTAGAGTGACTTCCTCATTGTTCATATGATAAGTCATTCTAAACTGGTCATAACAAGGAGGCAAGGAGTGTAGGATAATGTCAATAGCCAACTCTTCGTCAAAATTGACATTCAACTTTAGCAAGCGGTCCACATATATTTGTATCTTTTGCAAGTGGGTTGTGATGGACTCTCCATCCTTCATTTTGTTGTTATCATGGAGGCAATGATTTCATACATTTCCTGTCGAGCACTCTGATGATACCTTTCCATCAAGTCTTGGTGCATCTCGAAAGGCCATAAGTCCTCGTAGGATTTCTAAGGCTCAGAAGTCATAGTGGCTAGCATGATGAATGACACCTTTGTCGCGTACTTCTCATGAGCCCTATACTCAGCCAATTGCTCAGGAGTAGTAGTTTCTTCATCAATCTCCTTTAGCTCTTTGTCGAGGACATATTCCTTTTCCTCGTAGCGAATGACCATGCGAATGTTTCGAATCCACTCATTGAAATTCTACCCAGCGAAAATGACCCTCCCACATAAGTTCATGAGGGAGAAAGAGCCAGAAGCATTTGAGTTCGAAGCATTGATTGAAGTAGACATTTGAAAAGAAAGGACAAGTTTTATTAGATAGAAATTCCTTAATATAACACCCAAATGAAATATTAAGGCTAGGACCCAACACAATATTTCACAATTCGGAAGAGGGATGCCATAATCCAATTGTAAAATATTTGAAGGTAGGTAAATGACGATTTACCAATTTCACCACCCAAAACTAAAATTTTAAAGAATTAAATTTTATGAAATTCCTAGTTCTTTGAGATTCATTGAACTTTTCAATGGCATGTTTAAATCTCGATTATGCCCTTCAAGTTTGTGACTGAGATACCGAGGATCACAAACAAGGTGTGAATAATCATGCAAATTTACTTGGCACTCTCGAGTCATTTACCACCTAATCAATGTGCCGGTTAACCACACACGCTCCATTGATCTATGACAATTCTCGAGCTACCCTTTGCGACCCTTGTTAGTCCATATTAGTGTGCCAGTTAACCACACACGCTCCACTAACGACTTGGCAAGGTGCAAAGTTCAATTTCATGGAATAACACCATTTTCACATTTTTCCTAAAGTAACTAAGATTGGGAATTTAAGAAAAACATTTAGTTACTTTTATAATTATCATTATACTTTGTAATGAGAATTAATGTCCTATCCTACCCATTCGGCTAACGAACCTCCACTAGTCAAGGAAGCGGTGGGTGAGAGTGGACACTCATTCAATCGCCATTTTATAGGCAATTTCCTTATATCCCCCTTATAGACCAACTTCGTGAATGAGGCCTACTAACGGTAAGACTGACTGTCTTATATATATATATATATATATATATATATATATATATATATATATAAGTATTAAGCTTTTAATATTATAATAGTATAAGGGTTGAATTTTACACTTTTAAAACTCTAAGATTTAGAATTTAAATAGTTCAAAATTAAAACCTTTTAAATTCCAAAACTTGAGGGAAAATTTGAAACTTTTCAAAACTCTTGGATCAACTTAAAAACAATTCAATTAATCATATAATTAACTATATCACAAAATTTACCTAATCTAATTTCATATAGCAAGATGATTCAAATCAAATTCTACAAATAATTAGTTTTTCACAAAATCAAGTAATTATCTTAAAATTTGACAATCATCATTCAATTGGATGAGGATAATCATTACCTTATCAGAAAAATCGAATTTTATGAGTCAAAATAGTTATTGGTAATGATCCTAATCCAAATCTGGCCAAAAACTCGAAAATTCTGCCAAGAGATGATCCAACTCGTCGAGTTCCTTCATAGGACTCGTCGAGTCCAGCAGTCAGAGGCCAAAAATGAAAAAATTTCAGCTTTGAAAATAACACAATTGCATCAATATAACAGAAAACACCCTAGGCTCTAATACCACTGATGGGTTTTGAGCACTATAACAATCCTATGGTGCACATACAACCCTAATGCTTTGGATATAAGTTTTCTCAAGTTATACATGCAATTTCATTTTATCCAAAGCATATACCCTAGCTAGCATGCAATTGGAGATATACAACATAAAAACTAGTTAGATGAATACCTCTTAGTTGTAGCTTGTAGTTCTTGGCCTTTCAAGAGCTTAGTACCTCAAGTGTGATGTCTCTAATAAGTTATAAACACCAAAAGAAAAAGGAGGCTTATGAGAGAGAGGTTAGGAAGCACAAATCGGCTAGGGTTTCACCTTGGAATTCTTATGGCTGATTTTAGGGATGCTAGGGGTTACTTTTATAGTGTGGAATTCCTAGGGTTTCTTACATGTAAACCCTAATTCACCATGACTCTTCACATTTGATAGGACCTTTGGACTAAACCTTCATGGAATCTCATATAGTTTTAGTCAATCCCTAATCAACATGGATCATAAGCCCAAACTATAAGTATTACTGATTTACCTAATCAGTCCCCGTAAATTTAATCAGTCTCTTTTGATCACTAAATTAATTCAAAATTAATTCTTGATCAATACCGATTAAATAATATGATTTCTCAATTAACATATTATTCATATAATATATTAATAAATCACAAATAACCTCTTTCTCAAATATCCATCCTATCAAATTGCTCCGGTGAAGGCAACCCAAAAGGACCATGCTACTATCGGGTCAAGTACATACCAATTATAGTTATGGTCTAAGACACCTAATCCAACATAAATGAGATCGAGATGCCTTTTTTCTCCAAGCGTATGTGAACAAGATTGGAGTTTTGATATACTTTATCTAAATTGTAGTTTATTTGAAATGATTTTGTATGATCGTCAAGTTGTAGTAAATCAAGGGTGTTGTATATAACCAATGTGTCATGAAAACTAACGTTGATCGAATCTTCTTAAAGAGAGGATTGTCAAATATTAATCCCCCAATTGTGAAGTAGGAACGTGTCGATGTATGGTCCTACTTCAGACTTATAGTATGCTGAAGTATAACAAAAATGGTGTATGAAAAAAATGACCCGTATTTAGCAGAACCATGGTATGGAAAACATGGTGATTTGTATTTGATCAAACCATGGTATAAGGACCATAACGACCTATTGTAACACCCATAAAAATCACCAGAAATTTAAATCTTTTAAAACCAACCCAATTTCATAAATTGTATACGATCATTGTTTTCAAAACATTTCAAACATCAGAATCTCCCAAAATCATTAGTCATAAACAAGAGGATGTGTATGGTCACACTTTCGCCTTCCCACGGTCATCCGAAGTACCTGAAACATAACTCAAAACTATAAACCAACGCTTAGTGAGTTCCCCCAAAGTACCAACATATAAACAAATAACATATACAACAACAATATGTCGGGTTCAATCAACCATGGGGTTGGAATACCCCCATGCCTAATCGACCATTGGGTTGGAATGCCAATATACTATGGGTCTAGTAAACCATCAGGTTGGAATACCCCAGGCCCATCAACCATCGGGTTGGAATGCCAATCTACAACGGGTCCTGTCATCCTCGGGATGGATTACCCTTAGGCCCAATCAAACATCAGGTTGGTATGCCCCTAGCTTGTTGGCTTACGCACAAAGTAATAAAGCCTCAACTACCAACCAAATATGTGCACATATAACATATAACATATAATAACAGTCTACAAACAGTTAGACATATCTACAGATCACTAAGCATATCATCATACTATATACCAGGATAACGATCTAAGATATCACTACAACATGATAACATACACGATAGGATATTAAATCTAAAGGGTCGACCTTGGTGCCTTCGACCCGCAAGTACAGTGAGGAAAAGTCACCTCACAAACTGGACAAAAGCTGATGAGATCTCGACTCCGAATCTCAGCTCTCTAACCGAAACCTATTCCAACCAAATAACCAATTTCCATTAAAATCCCAAAATAGCCAAAATACCCTTAAGGTCAAACTTGGTCAAAGTCAAGGTCAAACTTGGTCAAAGTCAAGGTCAAACTGGTCAAAATCCATAAATCAATTGAGTCAGCCCAGCCGAGTCAACCCAACCGAGTCAACTCAGAGTGAGTACATGGGGCGTACTCCGAAGGTTCGCTGGGCGTACTCGCATGTTGACCACCATCGAGGTGGTTGACCTCGTACGATGGGCGTACTCCAGGTATGCGGGGCGTACTCCCAGAAGGTCCAAACTCATTAAGAGCTTAATGACTTTAGCTTTTACGTCTATATTTAAGGTCCATGGCTAAAATATACTCAACAGTCATAAAGTTTCCAACTTTATGACTTTGCATGCCCATTAAGTGCTTAACTTAACTTCTTAATCCATTAAAACATTCTACAAGATGCATGGAGCAAAACCAACCATTTGAAACCCTTTTTTATGACTCAAAACCCTTCCAAGGGTTTGAAAGGACAGCTTAATGGGTCAAGAACATGATTTTTTCATGAAACACCACATTTGGGACAAAAATAACCTAAAACTAAGCCCACAACAAGATCTACAAGAAACTACACCAAGTTCAGAACTTGTTACCTCCAAAATGGTGCCAAAAGGTGGTGTGATCCTGGATCTAGAAAGCTACACTCCTTCAAGGTGGTCTCCTTTTCCTTCATTTTTCTTCAAAATCACAAAACACACACACTCAAGCATAGAAATGCTTCACAAGAGGGATTATGGTTGGAAAAACGTATCAAGAGGGTGGAGGCTGATGAGTTGAGGGAAAAATGAGGTTATAATGAGGTTTAAATATGAGCCAAACCCTACCAATTAGGGTTCGCATGCCTGGCACGTACGCCCTGAGTACCTATGTACGCCCTGCGTACTATGGCGGACTTTATTACGCTAAGCGTACACACGTACGCATGGCATACTCCTAAACTTCCCAAATTACAAAAATGCCACTAGGGCTTCCAATGCACACTTCCTTATACTTAGGGACCAAAATGCAATATAATTCAATTATTGGGTTAAAATTAGAACTACCTTATCATCGAGATGTTACAGCTCTCCCCCACTTGGTCTAGAATTCGTCCTCGAGGTTCGTTGTGGAGAATAACTAAGGATAATGCTCCCGCATCTCACCCTCCGGCTCCCGGTTCCATTCGGAGCCTCTCCGATGCTTCCATTGTACCTTTACCAAAGGCATCTCCTTGTTTCGTAGGACCTTCATCTTCATTTCCAAAATAGCTACTGGTCTCTCAACATAGTTCAGGCGCTCATTGACCTGAATATCATCCAACAGAACCAGTACCTTGCTGTCCAACACATACTTCCACAACTGAGAGACATGGAAACTGTTGTGAATTTGAATAAGCTCCTCAGGTAGATCTAACCTGTAAGCTACCTTGCCAACCTAGGCAATCACCCGAAAAGGCACAATATTCCATGGGCCCAATTTTCCCCTCTTCCTGAAGCGTATCACACCTTTCCAAGGTGAGACCTTCATTAGTACCATACCACCGACCTGAAAATCCAACTCTGATCGGTGTCGGTCAGCATAGCTCTTCTGCCGACTCTAAGCGGTCTGCAGTCTCTACCTGATCTGCTGAATAAGCTCCATGGTTTGAAGGACTACTTCGGTCCTTCCCATGACTTTGTGACCAACCTCACCCAAACAAAGCGGGGTATGACATCTCCGACCATACAAGAGCTCAAATGGCGGAGCACCAATGCTGGAGTGATAACTATTGTTATTGGAAAACTCCGCAAGAGGTAGGTAGGAATCCCAACTCCCACCAAAATAAATAACACAGGTCCGCAACATATCCTCAAGGGTTTGTATAGTCCTCTCACTATGGCTGTGGATGATATGCAATGCTAAAATGCAACCTCGTGCCCAGTTCCTCGTGGAACTTCTGCCAGAACGGGAATTGAACCGATCATCACGGTCTGAAACAATGGATACCGGGACCCCATGACGAGCAACGATCTCCCGAACATACACATCAGCTCTCCCAGATTGCCAAAAAAGTGGGCACTCTTGGTCAATCGATCCACGATGACCCATATAGCATCAAAACCCTTGTCCTTCTTCAACAACTTGGTGATAAAATCCATGGTGACTTGTTCCCATTTACACATGGGAACCTCCAGACTCTGCAGCTTACCATGCGGCCTCTGATCCTCAGCCTTGACCACCCTGCAGGTCAAGCACCTCTCGAGATACCAGGCTATCTCCCTCTTCATACACGGCCACCTATAACTCAATCTCAAATCCTGATACATCTTGGTGGCCCCTGGGTGAATAGAAAAACAAAACTTATGATCCTCCTCCAGCACTATCTTTTTGATCCCGCCTGAAACTAGAACCCAAACCCGACCTCACTGGGTCAATAACCCTCGACTATCCATGAAAAATTTGTCAATCTCACCCCTAATCCTTTCCTGCTTCCAGTTCTTCTTCTGAACTCCTTCTACCTAGACCTCTCTGGTCCATCCCAAAAGTGGAGAATCCACAGATATCCTCATACACATCTCTCCGACCGAAGACCCAGCCGACTTGCGGATCAAGGCATCTGCTACCACATTCGCTTTACCCAGATGGTAAAAGATCTCACAGTCATATACCTTGACCATGTCCAGCCACCTGTGTTGCCTCATGTTCAGGTTCGACAGGTCCATAAGATATCTCAAACTCTTGTGATCCATATAGACAGTACAACGGACCCCATATAGATAATGTCTCTAAATCTTGAGGGCAAACACCATTGCCCCCAACTCCAGGTCATGCGTAGTAGGATATCGTGTCTCATGCGGCTTTAGCTGCCGTGAAGCATAAGCAATCACTCGTCCTCTCTGCATGAGGAACGCCCCTAAACCAGTGATGGATGCATCACAAAATACCACAAAATCCTCGATCCCCTTCGGGAGGGTCAATATCAGGGCATCACATGACCTCTGACGAAGAGTCTCAAATGTTGACTGCTGCTCAGGGCCCCATTGGAAATCCACCCCTTTGTTCGTCAAACGAGTGAGGGGTGCCACAATCTTGGAGAAGCTCTGAATGAATCTACAATAGTACCATGCTAAACCTAAGAAACACCTTTTCTCTGAGGGAGATTTCGGAACCTCCCACTGCAGCATAAACTCGATCTTGGCGGGATCGACCAAAATCCCATCCTGGTTAACGAGGTGCCCAAGGAACTGAACCTATCGTAACCAAAACTCGCACTTCGAGATCTTGGCATAAACCCGTTCTCACCTCAAAATCCCTAAAAGCTCTTGAAGGTGTTCCTCATGCTGCTCTCTAGTCTTGGAATACACCAAGATATCATTAATAAACATAATGACAGATCAGTCGAGCATCGTCTTGCATACCTGATTAATGAAATCCATAAACACAGCAGGTGCATTGATGAGCCCAAATGAAATCACCACGAACTCATAATGCCCATAACGAGTTCGGAATTCGGTCTTCTCCACGTCCTCTTATCTCACTCGCACCTGATGATACCCAAACCTCAGATCTATTTGGGAGAACCAAGATACACCCTGCAACTGATCAAAGAGGTCATCAATCCGCGGAAGGGGATAACGGTTATTCACCGTTAACTTGTTCAACTTCCGATAATCAATGCACATCCGGTGTGAACCATCCTTCTTCTTGAAAAACAGTATCAACGCTCCCACGGAGAACTGATCGGTATAAGGAACTGCTTTCCTAACAGCTCCTAAAGCTGAGATGACAACTCCTACAACTCAGGTGGTGCCAAGCGGTACGACGCCTTGGCAATCAGAGCCACACCTGGCACGAGATCAATACTGATCTCAACCTGCCTCTTAGGAGGCACACCGGGTAACTCCTCTAGGAAAAATTCAGTAAACTCCCTGAAAAATGGTACCTATGAAACTGAAGTTTTCTCCCTAACCCGAATATCAACCACATAATCCATATAACCGGCACACCCATGCTAAATATATTGTCATGTCTGGCTGTTGAACAAAACCCTGAACCAACCCTGGTGCCCTCTCCATAGATAACCAGTTCCCCCCACTTGGGGTTCGAACTACCACTCGCTGGCCCTCACAATCAAACATGACACCAAACCTGCTCAGCCAATCCATACCCACTATCACGCACACATCCCCCATAGGGATAGGGATCAGATGAATCAGATAAGGCACTCCGAAGATCTCCAATGTACAATCCTGATACACTGAAGATGTTGGAACCCTGTGTTCGTTGGCGATAGAAACCCACAACGGACACTATAACTCCCTAATAGGCATATCAAGCTCCCTACTGAAAGATCGAGATACAAAGGACCGAATCGCGCCCGAGTCAAATAATACAAGGGCAGTAAAAGAGTTCACTAAGAACATACCTATTAGGAGCATAAACATGAGCATAACATAAAACATTATAAAAAAATAATGAATAGGAACATACCAGCCACAAAGTCTCCGCTCCCTCATCTAGAGCTCCATCTCAATTTCACGCCTCCTGGCGGCCTCCTGAAACTCCAATAATGAACCATAACGCTGAGTGGATACAAAATGTCTGATATCTGTCTTGAGCATGCTTAAGTAACGGGTCATCTAAGCTTGCTCAGAAGCAGCAAACTCATGAAAAAACATGGCCCTCTATGTAAACATCTTGGGGATCTCCATCACCGACTCAGTCCCCTGTCTCAAATCCAAGTACTCCTGGGCTAACCTCTCACGCTCCACCAGTAGAACATATCTAGAGCGGAACATCTCCGAGAACTGCTCCCAAGTCATTGCAATCCTCTGCTCAGGAGAATACGAGCTGGTAACAAGTCTCCACCAATCCTTCACTCCGAACCTAAGAAGGTTCAGAGCGCACCTGACCCTCTAGTCAGCTGGGCAAGATTAAGTGAAGAAACATCCCTCAATGTCAGACAGTCACCTCACGGCTATGATCGGATCCTAAACTCCATCAAATGTCATGCGCTTCATATTGTTGAAGTCCTGATACTGAAAGGCCGTCCCAGCAGCCACAACGGCTACGGTGGCTACAACAGCAACAACCTTAGACAGTGCAGCATAATGTTCGTCAAAGTACTCCACCATGGCGATCTTAATAGACCCAAACATCTCTGGTAACTATGTCCGAAAGAGGGAAACTATAACACTTGTATTTGTAAGTTTCATGTTTAGCCCTTCATATTAAAAGCATGGTATCTTGATCGCTTTGGTTAGTACGCGGGGCGTACCATAGTGTACTCTTTGCGTACTAGCTGAGGTTTAGTCGTAAAGCTCATCCACGTACGCTTGGTGTACGTGAAGTATGTTGGGCGTACGTGAGCGGATATGAAACCCTAATTTTAGGGTGCTTCACCTTATTAAATCCTTATGATAGCCTCACTAGGTCATTTTTAGACAACATCCATCCCCTCTTGTCCATAAAATTGAACCCTAAGTGAGATCTTGAGAGTTTGAGCCTTAAAGTGTGATTGTTGGTGCTTTGTGAAAGAGAAGAAGAAGCGAACGATTTGGAGTGGTGCTTGCAGCTTGAAGATCTGAGAGTTTTTCTTCATTTTCTTTCCTTGTGAGGTAAAAAGCTTACATCTTGCTCATCCATGATGCTAGATCTAGTTTGGTGCCATTTGGTGCTTTTTGAGTCCATAGTTTGGTTGTTGAGCCTCTTGATTCACTCCAGAAGTGATTGATGGTAGATATAGGGTCCTTTAGGTCCCTTTGTCCATAAGAATTCAAGCTTTATGGTATTAGTGGCTCATGCATGTGTTAACTCATTTGTTAAGCTCTTTTGAGCTCTAAAAGCCTCATTAAGCCATGCATGCACGTAAAGTTCGCCACTTTACATGATAAACTACCTTTAGGAAGTCAAATCTAAGTGTTAGAGTGAACTCTTAACCGTTTAAGAGCTGAATGATATAGTCGGATAAAAGGGTAGAGTATGTTGGACGTATATGCAGGTACGCTGCACGTAAAAGCCCTTAAGCGCGTACACTAAGCGTACGAGCTGAGTACGACCTGCGTACTCAGTAGTGGGCTTCAGATATGTGGGCTTCTCGGTTTTGGGCCATGTTGGACTTTCGTTTTCTTGGGCCTTGTTAAGCCATCAGAATTCTCTTGTTGGGCTATTGATATTTTACTGGACTCTTTTGGTTGAAGGCCCAAGAAAGGGGTTTGGGCCCAATTTGGAAAATTAGGCAATATTTGGGCTTTGGGTGATTATTTTGGAATTTGGGCTTTTGGACAAATGGATTGAGCCTTAGGCTTGGGCCAAGTTAGGAAAAGGGTAAAAAGGTACTTTACCCTAATTTGGACTCTTACTGTGAGTCGGGATCCAATTATTAATTGGATGTTATTTTGTTCTTGATAACACGGGGATTTTAGCGGGTCAACAACTAGAGATTTTTCTGTGTGATTTACTAGTACGAGGTGAGTTTCCTCACCATGTTTAGCGGGTCTAAGGCACCAATGCCGACCCAATATCTGTTATGCTAGAATACTAGATGTCTGTGTGACTCTTGTATGTGTGTGTGCTTGTAGGCTTATTGGGCGGGGCTTGATGGTTATTCTGTATGCTTTTATCTGTTATGCTTATAAGATTTATATGTGGGCGGGGCCTGTTATGCGAGTTTGGGCAAGGCCCGTTATACTCATTGGGCGGGGCCCGTTATGCGAGTTTGGGTGGGGCCCGTTATACTCAGTGGGTTGGGCCCGTTATGCGAGTGTGGGCGGGGCCCGTTACACTCATTAGGCGGGGCGCATTATGTTTTTATTTATTTATGGTATGTGGTATTTTGGGTAACTCACTAAGCTTTGTGCATACGGTTTTTAGTTTATGTTTTAGGTACTTCAGGATCGAAAGGGAAGAGCCCGGGATGATTGCAGAGCACACACCACCTTTTTCCACATGTTGGGAATTACTCTGATATGTTTTGATTTATTGACATACTTTGATCTTTTTGGGGTTGTATGCCAATGTTTGGATTAATGTTTTATTAAATCAAAAATGAAATTCTTGGGTCTTATTTTTGGGACGTTT
Organism: Lactuca virosa; assembly: GCF_052849685.1. Classification (NCBI taxonomy): domain Eukaryota; kingdom Viridiplantae; phylum Streptophyta; class Magnoliopsida; order Asterales; family Asteraceae; genus Lactuca; species Lactuca virosa. The sequence goes on from NC_136431.1 coordinate 53,091,859, forward strand.
CAAGTTGGTATCGGAACCTTGGTATGAGGGATTTGGACATACTCTCAGGTTTGTCTGAACTCAAATTGAGGATTTGGAAAAGTTTTCAAAAAGAAATGTATTTTTAAGAAAATAGTTTTCTAAGACAAGAAAGGGTGTGGTGCATGCAATCGACCGAGCTCAAGTAAGTTTTCCCAAAATACCCATACATGTTATCTGATATGATTTTATCTGTGAATCTGTGAATCGCATGCTAGTTAGGGCTAAGGATCTGCTCAATATTTGCATGATAGAATGCTATGAGAGATGCCTTTGTATGCCTATTGTATGAGCTTGTAAACTTGCATACTAGTACTGATCAGTTAGTTACAGGATGGCCTGATTAGGTGATGCTTGGTTCTGACTACTTGATGCTTGAATGCTGCTTTCTTTGTGCTTTATAGGAGTTCTCACTAGCTTCAACTAACTAGTAAGCGAATATGCTAAGTTACATATTATGGGAACTAAATAATTTTAGAAGGTTAGGTTTTAACTCTTTTTTGCAGCTCTTGTTTGAGTCCATTATCTGGTTTTGGTGATATGTAATTGTATTCGTGAACTAGTTAAAGGAAGTTAGCATCAGTTCCTTCTGCAGCTAATAGCGAAGAGCGGTGTGAAGGCTGTCATAGGAAAACCTAAGATGAGATCTAGTGCTGGAACCTTGCCTTGAAGAGGGTTAATTGGATGAATAAAAGGTGAATTGGCAGATTCGAGGAAATCCTTGAGGAAAGTACGGATAGATGTGGAAGGTAGTATGGGCCTGCACTACTAGAAGAAGAGGATCCGTACTCAAGTCAAGGAGAGCTGCGATGAAACCAGGAAGCTTGTAGAGTTTGTGATCCCTCGATATATTATGAGGCTTATTCTGATGGTTTATATGGTCTATTTTTTTGTATGGTGACCCTGCGGGGCAGACCTGTTGGCAGTTCTGGTGCTGGAGAGGGATCGGGCTCGGGTTCTGAAGTCGGGCACTTGGATGATCAGACTTTCGAGATTACGCGTTGCATTCTTAAGCAGACTCCTATGATGTGACAACCCGATATTTCTATCTTGTATAGTCATTCAATTCAATCACAGTCAGACTTGTTTCTGCTATCTTTTAGCATTGTTAAGGGTCTGTTTGAGTGTTCTAAGCCTAGTACATTCAAGGATTTGGTGTTAGGAAGTATCTGCTAGAGTTCACTGTGCAACATTCAAGCCGGAAAACTCCAAGTCTTGGAGTTTACGGCCGTAAACTCTTGGCTGGCCGTAAACTCCTTCCATATACACGATATTCCTTCATTTTTCACCACTTCTCACACTTCCAACTCAAGAAACTCGATTTTCTCTCAACTATCATCAAGAGTTTTCATCTTGATCTTCAAATAAGTAAGTGTTTCTTCCATTTGTTAGTTGGTACCTTGCTTAATCTAGTGAAACCCTATGATTTCATCCATGATTTCATCTCTTTTGGGTAGATCTTCAAATCTTCATCACTTACACCAAGAACACCAAGAATACATACTAGTTCTTGGACCGTGAACACCCCCTTCAAGCTTCAAAACATAAGTAATCTTCCATATACTAGTTATCCTATAGAAGCTCTTAACATACACCCTTGAAAACAACCATTTCCCAAGAACAATAAGAGTTTACGGCCATGAGCATCTCCTTTGGCCGTAAACCCTCCTCAAGATCTCTCTTGACCGTAAACTCCCATGGTCGTGAACACCTTGGCCGTAAACACCTTGGCCGTAAACACCAAGGTCGTGAACACATTTGTGTGGCTGTAAACCCCCCTTAGTGCAATCATATGTGATTGTAACACTTCATTCCAAGTGTATCCTATTCCCTAAGGTTGTTCCCTAGCAATATTAGTTGTTATATACACTAATTATATCCATATATGTGTCATCATATGCTTAATAGGATCCATTTGTGCTCGAGACTTCACTTGACACTTAGCATCCTATATCGATCTTACATTCGAATCACTCACTACAGGTGAGTTCATACCCCCGTATTTTCATAGTTTTTACTATTTTAGGGGGGGGGGGGGGGGAATACAAGTCTAACACAAAGATTTTGTGTTATAAACAAATGGTTTCAAATATCTTATCAAAATAGATTTCAGTTATCATCAAAGCAAATGGTTTTCAAAGATCGTGTTAAAATGACATTAAGTCTACAAAAGTATTTCAAAATATTAAACTTCTTTTAAATGGTTTTATAAACTAATATTTTTCCCCATAAATCATATTTGTATACATGTATTTATATAAATAAGATTTAAAAGGCTTAGGACTGATAACCCACTTTGGTTCCTTTTCCTTGTTTGGATGTGGGATTATAAGTAATGATTATTTGTCTGAGTGTCATTTAACTTTTAATTATATATATTTGTATATGTATATAAGTATAAAAGCTATTTCATTCATTTCAAATACCCTTTGTAACATGTTGAGCAAGGGGTTGCATTCATGAATACTCAGTATCAATTCAGAAAGTACATATAAATTATAATAGGTATAATTTATGATTCACAGAACATTAATTCACGATTCAAGTATACTAAAGTACATTGTTTTACAAGAACAAAGGTTTGATTCAAAACTAATTAAGAGTATACATCTTTGATATACATGTTAAGAATACTAATTCAAGAACACACTATCAATCATTTATTTCAAAATGATTGGGTTTTCATAACTATTATACATGTAACGTTTATATGCTTTTATGAGTCATTTGATACATGTTGCTTAATTCATTTAAACAATATAGTTAAAGTCCTGACATTATAACCAGAATCTCCAGCCGGGGATCGAAACAATGTGTGTATAGATCTATATTGGGATTGACAGCCCCGCACTCAGACTGCTAGCTACAGTCAGGCATACATGCCTACGAGTGACAGTTGTTATCAACAGCTTTCAACGCATTCTTAGCGTAGGGTCAGGCCATCTAGTCAGTATTGTTATAATAACTCATATAAAATATATTAACAATACGTTAGTGTATAATTAACTAAGCATAAGTACATTTTCAAAGTACTAGTTTACAAGATACAATCTACAGTATTACATTACAGTTTACAATAACAATTGATGAAACCAGACACACTCTCAGTTACAAGTTTACAAAAGGAATACAAATACAGAACATTGGTTTACAAACAAAACGGTTTTATGTAATTAAAACTACTTTTCATATACAGCAAAAAATATAGGATTTTCTAGAACAGTTTACATATTCAAGAAACAGAAAACATTCATTCAAACATAAATACTTATGCACTCACTCAAATTTATGTTGATACTCTCTTTTCAAATTACTTGTATTCTCAGGGAACCAGTAGACAGGTACTCCCCGAGCTTTTGAGAAGATGGAGCTATTTGTGTCTTGTCTTCTTCTTTTTTATAACTATTTGGTTTCAGTATACAATGATGAAACACATGTAAATACTTATACTTTTTAAATACAGTGGTTGTTTGTACTCTGATTACTATAATGCATGTGTTGTGATACTACAAATGAAGTCATCCACCCCCGGACGTTTCCGCCGTCTAGTTTGGGGGTGTGACATATGATCTTTGGTATGGTCAAGGAGGCCATTCTAGAGATTTTGGATGAGCGGTTATGCTCGTTTCGTTCTGAGATGGTGGCCTTGGTGGGAGCGCATTCTTCGACCTTCAGGGAGTTCCGGGCATGTGGAGCTCCAGACTATCATGGGGCAAAGGAACTGATAGCGACCAGGTGGTTAACGGATGTTGCTAATGCCTTCTGCACCAGAAGTTGCCCCCGGGTGGGGGGGGGAAGGTCAGACTTCTTCTTGTCTTCTGAAAGATAGGGCATGAGATTAGTTAGAGGAGGTGGGACACGCAGTTGGTGACCAGGCTGTTGATACGATGGCATGGGATGATTTTGTGACTAGGTTCAGGGCTGAGTTTGCAATGATGATTAAGGTGCAGCAGTTGGCACGAGAGTTTTAGGATCTCCTCCAGACTACTGAGACGGTGGTTGAGATCAACGCGATGTTTTGAGAGAGGGCACTTTAGGTTCTGCAGTATTTGGCGGACGAGGAGATGAAAAAAGCAAGGTATCACGAGATGTTGAGAAGCGATATTAGGCAATTTGTGAGCCAATCCAGTTGCAAGACACTGGAGGATATGATAACGAGGGCTAGGGAGCGGGAGATTGATCTCGAGATGGAGAGGAAGAGGAAGTCAGCTGAGGCTCAGGTATCGGGAGGTTCAGGCAAGAGACCCAAGGTTGTTGATGTGAGAGGGAAGGGCCAGCAGGGTCGGGTCTGTTGTGGCAAGTGTGGCAGGATACACGGCGGGGCGTGCAGGGTGGGTGGTTTTAGTTGCTTCAAGTGCGGCCGGACATGTCATATTAGCAGGGATTGCACTGCTACTATCACCACCACCCTGGTATCTGATCTTATTTTCTTTCATTTCAATCAGAGGGGCCACAAGAAGGCCCATTGTCTGAGTTTCGCTGCAGCAGGACCGGTGTCAGCACCCGCTCCTCCAACGCTTCGGATTACTGACGGCCGCCAGGGCCGGGCGGATGCACCTGTGGTGAAGAGTAGGGCTTTTCAGTTGACGGTCGAGGAGGCTCGTGCAACTCCCGCCGTGGTGACGGGTATGTATCTTCTCCTGATCTCTTTATTTATATTGATTTGTCTACTTATATGTGACATCCTAAAATTTATGGCTAATATTGTAGACAGCCAATTCACTGCAAATCTCGTTGTAACTTGACTTATTGAGTTTTAGTGCATCTTAAATATAATAAATAAGTTCATTTCAACTTTTATATGATACCTGATGATATCATACTTCCAAATGTATAAAATATCAAACGAATCAAATAGCACAAACTCTAACCTTAGTAATACGTCTGAGAAACTGAAAATTCGTAATAAGAAGTATTGAGCGAAGCAATTATTCTAGACTCATAGTATGTGTTTCCTTGAATCCGAAAATATAAAGAACATACAAAACGGAGTTCGTATGTCAAATATCCGACCGTTTTAAAAAGCCAAACCAGTATAACACGACGTTTACCTGTTCTGCATAAACTGTTTTAATCCATTGAGGAACTTATGCATTGCCGACGGGATTTCCGAGAATCTTTTTGGAATCAGACTATAGTCTATTATTTAATTCCACACTCGAAATATTTTTAGCAAAAATATTTACAAAAGTCGCAAAAACGGACACCGCGAGCCATTTAGACGCGAAACTTCAAACGCAATTTTCCGGAGTTCCATAACTCCAAAAATTAATCCGTTTGATGTTCCAGAATCCTTGAATTAAACTCTATCTAATGGTACTTTCAAAAAAAATTCTCGACTTTCGGATCCTAATGCACCCGATTTGGAGTGTTTTGAACATTTAATGAATGCATAACCCGTAAGCGGGACCTACTAGGCCTAGGAGGATTAAATTTCCAGCTCATTTTCCTTCATCGCGTTTCCTTCACTGCTAGAGCTTGTGTACACATCTTGATAAACAAGGTACAAAGTATGTGTCAAGGTATGGCAAAAAAATGAGTATGTGTGTGAAACTTTTAGTATAAAGTGAAGCTTATAGAGCTTTAACCTCAATCCATCAGCTTCTTTCTTCTTCTTTATCTCACACTCTCTCAAACCTCCCTAAAATCTCTAACCTCTCTTGATTCTCTCCAACCCCCAACATCATCAACATCACCACCATTAATCCACCACATTATACCACCCCCCATTGATCAAAACTTCACTCAAACACTTCCCTCACACCTCCTTTCCCTTCCCCTCCCTGTTTCTACCAAGAAAAATGAAGAAGGACCCAAGACAGCCACCACCAACCACCCACTGCCACCTTCAAACACCCACTGCCACCACCGGAAAACACCATCTCCAAGCTTTTATTGTTGTTATTTTCGATCCCCAAAGGCCTCTCCCTCCTCCCTTACGTCATCTTCGTCGAGTTAGGCAAGAAAGGAGCAGCAGAAGGCCACCGGAGTAGCCTCCTACCACCCTCGTCACCCCCAATGTTGCTGCTGTAAATCGTCGGCCACCACCGCCACTCATCACCTCCTCCCATTGTAAGTCCTCCCTGCCATTTTCCATTTGATATTAAATTCATTCGAATAAAGAATTAAAACCCGATCGTGTGCACGTGAATTTTTTTTGTTTAAACTGTGTTCGAAACATACACAGGAGGTGAGGAAGATGATCTCCTCACTATACAAACATCATTTCAAATTAAATAAATGCACTCCCTTATCTATGAAATTGCCCAACTTTAGCCTCTCCCTCTCAAAATCTGTTTTCAAATCTAGTCCTAAGTCATTAAAATACATATAAAATGTTCAAAATCTACCCTATGGTGGAAAAATTCTTTCAAGTTGAGTCCAAACTTTTAACATAAAAATTTAATAAATTATATTTTAATAATATTAATTTATTTTAGATTAAATGAACCTTGGATTTATTAAATTTTTGGAAATTATTAATTACATGTTGATTTAAATAAAATTTTGGATTTAATTAAAACTTTGGAAATTATAAAATAAATCATTTACTAGCTAAAATACCAATTACTCTCATACATTAATTTATGTTAACATTTCCTTATAAAACTAAATTATCTCGAAATATCGCGTTCACGGCAATAAACCCTGGTTTTCTCGCATCCATTCTCGAAAACAAATCATTAATCACACTTTAAGGTGAGTGTTACCACCCCACTTTTACATATTTTCTGTGGGGAATACATGTACTACTTGTACTATATTATATATACATGTGTCAAAATGTTTTGTTTATACAAACAACATCATCATTTTTATGCGATATAAATCACAAAAAAAAAATTATTATTTACTACTCTACTACTTACGATATGGGGAATCTGGTTTGAAGGGCCACATAGGGTTGTTGGATTTCAGAACGGATTAATTGCTAAAATGATCTTGCCCTCCGGTGTTTTATATTTGGCCCTCGTCTGTACATGGTAGTATGGGTACTAAGTAATATTTATCATACAAAATACACATAAATATCATTATTTTGTGTAAACACATTACTGGTTGGTGAAATATTTGTTTAAACGCTTACGTGTTATAAGCAAACAAGCTATTTTTAAACCTCAATATCAATATATGTTACGTCGTTAAAATGATACAACTAATAAAAATAACATATACTTTCCGACTACAAATGTGCTATGACTGTGTAGACGGTTATCAACTTGGTAGTGTCAATATACCTCATACATACACAAAAATATATAAGTTTATATATTTATACATGTTATTGAACTTGTATCTTAGGATCATATATGTGCTTGTGTACACTACCCTAAGTTTTATCAAATGTTTAAACAAGTATCGTACACTTTAACGCTTACGCTTATCAAGTATACTTGTCTTCCATCTGTTTATCTGTATCTACGGTTGTTAAGTACAACCTTGGAAGATAACTTTATCCGTATAACTGTATATCCGTTTATCTGTTATCCATACAACTTTGTCACTATAAACGATAACTAGATTTCATTATCTAGAAACCACAGTTTAGATTTCTATCTTTATCAAACATTTCCAAACACAGTTTTACTTATAACAAAGGCAATACTTATTGGATTATATTAAAAGTATCACTATTTTAGAAAACATGTGAATCTCAATAACCTTTGTGTTGACTCTCAAACTTACATGTATTCTCAAGAGATCATTAGACAAGCGTATATAAAGAAGATTGGTCATTGATTATAGAAGACCTAGCTATCTAGTTTTTGTTATCTGCTTACCTGTTTAAGGAAACTACTGAACTACTATTATTTGTAAGAACCTTGTATTCAAAATTAATGATGGAATGCAAATGTTGTTTTTTTATTGTTGTACTTGTACTATATATTCAGTTTACCTATGATCCATGAACTTAGTCGCACAGTCCGGCATGTTCCGCATCGGCCGGGGGTGTGACATTATATTTATGTGTTTTATTTTAGGATCGTTCCTTGTGAACGATATTTCTGCTTTGGTGTTGTTTTATTCGGGGGCTACCCGATCTTTTGTATCGCTTGCGCTTGGCAAGAGGTTTGCTAGAGCTCCGGGGGAGTTGTATTGCCCCTTAAATGCTGAGATCGCAGATGATAGATCGTTTCGGGTTGCAAGAGTTCATCAGGGTTGTACTCTTCAGTTGTTCAGTGAGGAGTATTCGATAGATTTGTTCCTATTCCTTTGCGTGGGAATAAGGTTATTGTGGGTATGGATTGGCTGAGCCCCAATTGAGCGGTGATTGATTGTGAGCAGAAGTCAGTCCGGATTCGAACCCCAAGTTGGGGAGAGTTAATGGTTCAGGGAGAGAGAGCTCAAAGTGGGTCGTTATTATGTTCAACAACGAGGGTCAGACGCTATATTCAACAAGGTTGTTCAGGATTTGGCGCCTTTGTTATGGATGCCCGAGATAAGGGTAAGGCGACCACGGATGATGTGCTGATTGTACGGGATTATCCCGATGTGTTTCCATAGGATTTTCCTGGGGTGCCTCCGGAGAGGCAGGTTGAGTTTAGAATTGATCTGGTTCTGGGTGCGGCTCCGATAGCCAAAGCACCGTATCGGTTGGCTCCTACCAAGATGGAGGAGTTGTCTACACAACTGCATGAGCTATTAGACAAGGGATTCATTCGACCGAGCAGTTCTCCATTAGGAGCACCGATCTTGTTTGTGAAGAAGAATGATGGGTCTCATCGTATGTGCATTTGATGGGTTTTAGTATACTACAACATCCTATGGTGCACATACAACCCTAAATGCTTTGGATCTATGTTTTCTCTAATTATACATGCAATATTGTTTCCAAAGCATTAAGCCTACAACTAACATGCAAATGACATAATCAACATAAAAGAAAGTTATAGAGTTACCTTTTGTTGTAGCTTGTAGAACTTCTTGAGTTTGGCCTTTAAGAACTTAGTGCCCTAAATGTTGCACCTCATATGGAATCACATCACACATAGGACAAGGATGACTTTTTGAGAGAATATCCTAACACCAAAATCGGCTCAATGATCTCCAAGAACACTAGTGTGCCATTTTGGATGCTAAGGGGCTTCTTATATAGTGTGGCAAGATTAGGGTTACACCATGTAAACCCTAATGTGTATGACCTTCCATTAGGCTCCATGGGTTTAAAACCCCCATGGATCATCCATGGGTTGTAACATTGGTTTAGCCCAACCTAAAGAATCATGGATCATTGGCCCACACCATAAGAATGAATGATTTACCAAATCAATTCTCATATATTTAATTAGTCTCTTTTGATCACAAAATTAATTCCAAACTAATTCTTGATCAATACTAATTAAATAATATGATTTCATATTAATATATTAGAACTTATAATATATTAACAAATCATAAATAACCTTTTTTCTCAAAAGTCCATCCTATCAAATTGTCATGGTGATATGCAACCCAAATGGACCATGCTACTCTCGGGTCAAGTACATACCAATTACAGTTATAGGCTTAAACACCTATTCCAACAGTCTCCCACTTGCATAAGTCTAATAACTATTATTGCAAGTACGACTTCACAACCCGACTAGTAATCGTAGCTCTTAAAAGCCACTGTCGAACTCTGACCTAGTTAATGACGTGTCCATTAGATAAGGGATCATATATTCCTCCATTCTAGATATCATATGGACTGAGACATGGATTATAATCATTCTCTCTGTCTATCTGTTGTTTCCCGATTTCCGATTTATGACGACCGAATAATCGAACAAATCAAATCAGTCCAGGCTTGGCCAAGCACTTAGGGGTTTCATCACTAAATCATCTAGGGGACCACATATATTGCTTTTATCCACATGTAGTAAAAGGAATGGATAAACTTCGACCCAAATGCTTGCTTATACTTACTCACCAAATTACACACAACAATATGTTTTATGACACCAAGTTACTAGTGCGTTTACATACGTCAATATGTAACCGACTCGCAAATACAACTTACATGTCTCCGTTGCAAGAATATAAGATATTATCGTCTCACAATCACTCATGATAAAATCCATGAAGTGATTCAGTTGAGCGTGGGTTGAATCCAATACTCACTACTAGAAAAATAGCCTTTTACGACGCGCAATGCGTGTCGTAAAACGCTCAGACGACGCGTAAATGCGTGTCAAGGAAGGTCCTGTCATAACGAGAGACGACACGCTTTTGCACGTTGTCTATAGACGACGCGCATTTATGACGCGCAGTTACGACACACATTTACGACGCTCATTTACAACACGCAATGCGTATCAAGGAAGGCTTTGTCATAAAAGAAGACGACACACATTTGTGTGTTGTAACCTTACGACATGCGTTTAGGACAAGCATTGCGTATCATTAAAGCCCCTGTCATAAATGAAGATGACACACATTTGCATGTCATAAACTTCAACAACCATTTACAATATGCATATACGACGTGCCTTTACGATACTCTTTTACACATAATACAAAAGTATAGAAAATATATATATACTAAAACAATAAATTTCATCCAATAACATCATGTCAAAAAATTGTAATACATTGATATTAAAGGGATCTTATTGTACATTGTTATTAAGAGGTTTTCCCTAACTAGATAACATAATACTACACTGCTATAAAGGGGCACCTTGTTTCAGTAACTCATCATTAAGCTGTCTTTAGAAGCTCTGAAACCCTTCATGTATCCAACTAATCATCATTTCTCTTAGCTTCAATATCAATCCCAACTCTTGATAAAAAAACAACACGGAAATCCTATACAATAATCATGTCAGTTGTACAATATCAATATCAACTAATTAATAATACACATGATAAAGTGGAATCAAAATGATCTACCAATAAGAGTTTTATACTGTCTTGAATCAAAGTATTTTTGGTGGCCTCAAGGGTAGCTCCCAAAGGATACTCCTTTCCTGTGCCATCTTCCTTTTGAATTTGCATGAGAGTCAGTGTATGGCTGTTCAAATCAAAAAAGAAAACCAACCAAACCATTACACTTTTATCCTTGTTCATATTAAAAAATCTCTTTCTATACATATCCAAAGACTGACTAAACAGATATTTCAAAAAGAAGATGACTAACCAGATATATTTCTTGCTACGAATTGTATCATAATAACCACTCAAAACTTGCTCAAAATCATTTTGGCTTCCTCTTGGCTCTATTAAGTAATAACACAACAAACAAAATTCCATTATCAAACCAAAAACTAACCATATGGGTTATTAGAGATAACATATAACTTCAACAGAAACATTGTTTTGCTTTTTAATGCATATTGTAGAATAATCTCACCAACAAAATAGCTTTTTGTGCATTTAGGCGAGTCCATTGACCAGTTTCAGACTAACGACTGCATAATTTGTCCATAAGTTTATAACTAGGGAAGAACTCCAAACACCCACTAGGGACAACTTTGCATATTTCTTCAAGGGATGTTCGAAGTGCATCTTGCACGACAAAAACATCATACTTCAAAACCAAATAAAGGGTAAAACCGTCATTTAAATAAGAAAGATTACAGAATTGTTTAAAAATGATTGATTCTAAAAAAAAGGTAAGAAACTTTATTGGTACCTGTGACTCCACGTTGATAACATGAGGAGCTTCAAGAGATGTTCCGAATTGAACCCCAAGTTCAGAATGGAAGGAACTCATTGGTGATAGAGTCCTGTAATAATATAAAATAAAATAAATAAATTGTATTAAATATTAATAAATAAAACTTTAGATAATTGAATGCATACACCTACTACCCAGATGTTAAAATTACTGAAAGAGAAGCATCAGCAATGTTCTTGAAGACAAGAGAGCTGGATTCAAGCACCACAAACTCGAAGTACAGGGCCAATCATCACCATCAACTCCTGCATGCAAAATGTAGATATTATTATAAGAGTAAATTACGTTTTTTGGTTAAGCTGATTTTTGCAATACAAGTTTGGTTCCAACAAAGGTTTTGGTCCTCATTTATGGTTCTTGTAACAATTTTTATCCCTATTCTATACAATATGACTATTTTTGGTTCCTAAGTACAGCTCATTTTTGCAATTTTAATCCTAAAAATAGTCATTTTCTTGAATAAGAGACCAAAAAACTCAAATAATGACTAAAATTTCAAGAGAAAACTTTTTGGGACCAAGTTGCAGAAATCAACTATTCTCATGATAAAAAATGTGATTGTTGGAACTTTGGGTCCCAAAAATAGCAATTTTCTTGGAATAGGGACCAGAAATGTTGCAAAAAAAACTCAAATAAGGACTAACATTGCAAGAAAAAACTTTTTGGAACCAAATTTACAAAATTCAACTAAGGCACCAAATCTGTAATTTGCTCTTATTATTAAGAACATAATGGTAAATAAATTTTATAAACTTACCAGCATCACCTTTGATAGGTTGAAAAAAAAGGCTTGTAGGTTTCACCAGAGTTCAACTCATGAAAAAAGGACCTGTAGGTTGAAAAAAAAACAAAAAAGGACTGTGGGATAACTACATTAAACTCTATATCAACATTACTTATAGAGAAATTACAAAAATGGTCCCTGGGTATCAATTTTATTTGAAATATAAATCTCCAAAAGTTTTTTCTTGCCATTATGGCCCCCTTATTTGAGGTTTTTGTAAAACTTAGGACCCTATTCCAAGTAAAATGACTATATTACCCATTTCACCAGAGTTCAGCTCATGAAAAAAGGGGGGAATCCAGGGTTCGGGTAGGCCAACTGGCCAAATCCCAGTATATATTAATAAGTATATAAATATAAAATAAATAAAAGTTTGAAAAATAATTAGATAAAGGGTAATATAGTATTTTTACATGGAACAGGGACCTCATTCATTAGGATACTTCAGATTAATGACTAAAAACATTAGCGAAAAAACATTAAATGAGGACCAAAATTTTCAAAAGAAACCTTTTTTGGAACCAAAACAGCAATACTCATGGACCATCTATGTAACTTAATCTTAATTGTATGAAAAAATGGATGTTTGAAAAATACTAGATGTGGCATAAAAACTCAAAGTAAATCTTTTTAATTTTGATGGAGAAATGCAGCTGAAGAGGATTACTTTTGTGGCACATTCTTGTAAGCTTGGGAAGCACTGCTTTGATATGCTTGCTTCTTCAAGTTCTTTTAAAGCTTTATCACCAGTCCAACTAAAATAGTAGTCATGCAAATATACAAATCATATATATATCTTATAAAACAAAATATATGATAACATGAAGAAAACTTCAAAAAAAAATTATATATAAGAGAACTGACCATGATGCATTATGTTGAAAACTATGCTTCCCCAATGAATTTTTCTTCCCCCTGATCCAACTAATAATGCCCTGTCATAACAAACAGTTTAAAATAACTATTTAAAAAATAATTACAGTTGTAATATAGGAGTATGAGGATTTAATCTAAGGAGTAGTACCTCCATCATTTCACATAAGGGCTGATAAATCTCTACCTTTTCATCTTGTTGTAACTCGATTACGATGACAAAGATTTTCCAGTTCCATCTGTAATTCTTCCATATGTACAAACAGAATACAAAATCAACAAATACATTAAAGTAAAGGGAGGGTAAAAATGGAATAAAAAGATGCTTACGAAGCAGAACGACTTCTTCAACATCTACACTACCAGCATCCGGGTCTATGTCTTCTATATTACTGAAAAGAGGTAAAAGAAAAGAACTATATAAATTGTCATGTGAGTGTAAAATATATATCTGGAAGTCCTAAACTTTTCATATATTCCAAAATTGCCCCTAATTTTAAGACTTTAGGGTCATTTAGGATTTCCAAATGGACATAAGAATCACAAAATTTTAACCTTTAAGTAAATTACAAAAATGGTCCTGTGCTTTGTTATTTTACTGTGTTAGTTTCAAAATTGGAACATTTTTCAGTTTTGGACATTATTTCAAGGTGTCGTATCTATTTTGGTCCTTATTCCAAACATCATATGTTAACACCAATTCTTCCTTTTGCAATTGATTAATCATTTCCAACTTCTAACTTCATCTAAAACTGACTCCTACAACTTCAAGTCACAACAATTGGATTAAACACACATCCAGACATCCCATATGTCATAATTCCAAATAGAATGTTCGTTTTCATAACTAACCTTGCATTACAACAAATTGTACAATGATTATCTGATACAACTATTAAGAAAAAGTGTGTTTCAATACAAAAGCTGTTATTTAAATCCCTGATCCTGGAGGTATATGATCACAATTTACCAAATTAAAAAAAATCCACCAGTAGATCCTATAAGTTTGTTGTACGCTTGGTTAAGAGCTTATAAACCCTAAGAAGTAGTTCCTATAATAGTTTTGAACAAAATCAAACTCAGTAGGCCAGATCAAAATTAGAAAAAGTGAAAAACATAACCACAATTCATATGGTGAAATCTACATAAACAGAGAAAAATTACCTGACAATGATTCGTGATTACTCTTGAGGGGTGGCGGCGAAGCGGAGCATCATCGGTGGAGGATAGATTGTCGTAAGGCGGTGAAAATCAGTAGGCGAAATAAAAATTAGCAAAAGCAAAAAAAAAAGTAACCACAATCAATATGGTGAAATGTAAATGGGAACAAAATTAAAATACTAAATTTGATTTGAAAGCACCAGAATAAACATAATACACATCTTGGTGACTTATTTCCGCCAGGGGGACTTCTCCTCCAAAGCTCGCATATCCACCTTTTTCACTATTGATGTGTACTCCAATGACGGTGATTGAGGGACTCGACGTACCAGATGTGGGTGAAGATCGAAGCTGGATGTGGGTGAAATGTAAATGGGAACAACCTTCATCTTTGAGACCTTATGCTGACCTAATCATCATATCAGAACAAAATTTCAACCGTAGAGGTACGCATAGAGTTCTTGTATGCCCAAACCCTAAATGGATGTGAGATTGAAGAAGAAAAGCGTATGTGAGGGAAGTGTTTTTGAAACTCTGGATGAAAATCACGATTATATGTAAGGGGGAAATAAAAGCCCTAGTTGTTGGTCGCCGTTTTGTGATGTTCAGGAATGGACGCGCGTATTTAAGAAAAAAAAAATTATAAAACGATTATATGAGTTGTCGGAGATGTATAGCAGAGATGGTATCCTGATTAGGGTTTGTAGAGAGAAGGGAAGAAGAGAACGAAGCAGATCTTCAAGCGGGGTATTTAAAAATTTTAGAATTTTAAGAGGATTTCATTTCCCCCCTTTGAGAACGCGCGTTTTGAGTAAAAATTATAAGCCGACGTTTTTTTAATTTTTTTTAATGAGACACTAATTTAAGGGCACGCAATAATGCGTGACCTAAATCCTTAAATTTTTTGAAGAGATGAAACTTTTTTAATGTCACTCTCTTTTGCGTAACATAAATCAATGAGTGTCGTGCTTTGCGCGTCGTAAAATGGTCTTTTTCTTGTAGTGACTCAAATCTTATTCCAGATGAACACTGCAGCTATGTCTAAAACACCTAGACAAACTACAGACTCATTCATGACAGTCTTGCATCAATACCTACTTCCAAAGTATGATCGACTGTGGATGGTTTGAATAACCTAGTTATTCGGGAAGTCAAAACATGCAAAGTGAAACACAAAAATAATATTAATCCTATATGACCCCAAAACCTTTAAGTATCATATTGATTAATCATTATTCATTGTATAATGTTTCGATTTTTCAACTTAATACTTGAATTAAAACAATAGCTATGCCATGCTCCAAGCATACACACTATGTTTGTCTATGGTCCTGACTTTGTGAAATAGATCAATTGAAAAACATTTCAATGATGCTCATTTCACAATTCCAAATCTTTATTGCAAGTGTAAGAAATCCAAATTATTGTCACTGGTAAACTATCATGTAATGCAGCCTTTGTAATGTCACGGTACCAAAAGTCATAGAGACTTGACCAACGGTATTACAAAACTTTCCACTGGAGATTGATAACAAAACAATTCCAAGGAAGCGAAGTCTCAAAATCAAAGTACATTCCTTTGAACATCCTTCTTGCATTTAGTTTTCTAATCTTACACAGAATTAAAGAATAACTTCCACTTATGGAAACATTTCCATATTCTCATTTTGACAATCACTTCCGAAAAGAGTTGCCTCTTTTCAGAATATGTCAATATGGTCCATCAGTTTTTATACTTCCAACTACAAGCGACCAATCCTTGGCGAACCTTAGATTGTCCTTAATAGTTGTTAACCACTTTAGTCATATCCAGTTCTAGCCCTTTTTCCCTCTTAATGCCCTAGGCATTTCGAAAAATTAGAACGCGAGAATATTATAGGATATGAAATCGATCCTATATCCGAAGCATATGGGATGCGATTCATAATGTCCAACATAAAGACATGATACTTGACCAGTCTTTTGCTATAATATTTCTATTTGCCATGTTCTCATAATTTAAATTATGAAGAGGGATGTCGTAATCATAATCAAATTTTTGAGAACGCAATTAACATTTCCATATAGAATTTCCTTATGTCGAATCTTCCAACATAACATTCATATATATTTGACTAAATTTGATTAAAAAACTCAATCTAAGCTTTTAGATTTGAAATGAAGTATAAATTCTTCTCCCTTAATTATAGCAAAACAACTTTTCAAACCCACCAACTTGCGATTTGAAACCTTTTGTTTTCTATAATTAACATTGCTAACTTGCAACACTTTCCATAATAATTATGCTCCCACTAGCATCAGAATTATTATCTTACTTGCATAACATTTATGCTCCCACTAGCTTTGACATTCAGAAATCAGCTGGACTTCTAGAAATCAATACTTATTGACTTTCATTACCAAAGTTCAGATTTATGATACGAGATGCTTCGATAAGACTTTATCTAAGCTTCTCAAACTGATAACCTTTCCTTAGATAGCCCACATGTGTGTCTTAACAATTTTAGAGCTTACAAAAATAAGTCTCAAATGTTTAGACCTTTGTCATTTCTCACAATTCGAACTATGAAGAGGGATGCCGTAATCATAATCGAATTTGAGAATGCAAATATCACAATTTTTATCTCTTTAAAATCTACTTAATGAAAGCTTTTACTCACAATTATTTTCATGAATTGGAGAGAAACCTTATGACACTTAGATTTTATGGTATATGCGTTCCTATCGATGTGAATTTGTCATAATCACAAGACACAGTTAGTGACAAATCCAAACCCATATGGACTGAACTTGTTCAATCTTAATTTCTTGCCGCTTGGCAGCACAAGGGCCTACCATCGCTTCCAAGGTTGTTATGCAAATAACTGAGAACTCATAGAACTCATATGCATAGTCAACTTTAACTGGAATGGGCACAGAAACAAGAATATGTCAACACGATAGGTTACAAACCTCAAGTCGTGTGCTAGTGATTAACAATTGGTTTACTCTCGATTAGTTCTTGAAACTTTTCAAGATCTTTAAGACTCCCACTGACCTGTTGACATATAAGATTCACTTTGTCAAGGAACATTACTTGACAAACAAATATTCAAGAGTTAGTTGGGTTTCTTATCAAGACAAACACTTCACACAATTGGCCTTAGTTGGTCTTTGTTTTAACGAAAACATCACAACTTACCAATTTCAAACATACAAGAGTAAGAAACATGTTACTCTACATTTGATGAGTTTTATAAACCTTCTTAATTTAGTGGCACTCAAGGCACAAGCTTGGAGTATGACTCTAAGACTTGTTTTTGGAACGAAGTATGACTTATCTTCTAGATTTAACCATTTCAACAATTCATGATTCCTCTTCTCAGCCATAGAAATGCACTAAGATATCCTTAGAGGATCAATTGTGACATGGTTTTCATAATCATTAAGATGATCATAAAACACGATACTCAAGTACTCTCCCATCTTTTCAGATTGGAGAAACTTCTATCTTTCTGCCTAATTTGATTCTTCTCATTTGTTCTGCCATACATTGAACTTTTCCAATGATTCAGAATTATAATTAAACTTTTAAGCATAACCATATTTACTAAACTTTAGTAAATCATGATGAATAGTCTTATCGTTCTTTGTGGTGGACCTGACCAGCGCAAACCCAGTGTACCTGATCCCGTAGTCCTTCACTTGACTCACATATTCATGTGAACAATACAAGTTTAGTATACTACAACATCCTATGGTGCACATACAACCCTAAATGCTTTGGATCTATGTTTTCTCTAATTAAACATGCAATATTGATTCCAAAGCATTAAGCCTACAACTAGCATGCAAATGACATAATCAACATAAAAGAAAGTTATAGAGTTACCTTTTTG
Organism: Lactuca virosa; assembly: GCF_052849685.1. NCBI lineage: Eukaryota > Viridiplantae > Streptophyta > Magnoliopsida > Asterales > Asteraceae > Lactuca > Lactuca virosa. The sequence continues at coordinate 53,110,232 of NC_136431.1, forward strand.
TTGTAGCTTGTAGAACTTCTTGAGTTTGGCCTTTAAGAACTTAGTGCCCCAAGTGTTGCACCTCAAATGGAATCACAACACACCTAGGACAAGGATGACTTTTTGAGAGAATATCCTAACACCAAAATCAGCTCAATGATCTCCAAGAAGACTAGTGTTCCATTTTGGATGCTAAGGGTGTAACACCCCAAGTTCAGAAGCAAGAGTTCAGGGATGTAAAGTGTAATTAGAAGGATGGACTCGACGAGTTGGAGCTATGACTCGTCGAGTCGGGGCGTGTGAAGAGCACGTGATAAGTGGCCTGACTCGCCGAGTCGGCGGCTGGACTCGACGAGTCAGTGCTGAAAGAGGAAAACCCTAATCTTAGGGTTTGCACCCTATATAAAGAACATTATATCCTCCCCTCAGCCCCCTTGCTACCCTGTGAGATCCAGAAACCCTAAAGTCGTGAGTGAGAGTCCTTGGAAGCAATTTGGAGCTTAGATAAGTGATTTTGTGAAGAGATCTTGAAGATCAAGGAGCTTGGATCAAGGAGACTTGTGGAGATTTGGCTTATTCTTCAGTGGGAGGTCGTTTTGGAGGTAATGAATCGTTATCCTTGGCCTTCTCCTTTCCAGATCCATCTTTCATAGAGTTTTAGGGTTTGTTTGGAGATGATATGATGAGATCTTGGTGCATGGGTTAGATCTAGAGCTGAAACTCCAGATCTGAGTTCTATTTGGATCAAATATGCAGAAAGCCCTTCTAATTGTTATGCAAAAGCCATTCCGCATGAGTTAAGTTCCTTTCTAGCTTGGTTTTTGGAATTATGGGACATGAAGTACGTAAAGGTAGCAAATTTATGTTGCTAAGGCACTCTAGGGACCCAGATCTATTGTTTGGAGCAAAGGAGTAGCTCTGTGTCTTTCGAGTATGGGAACACCCGTATCAACTCGGCGAGTCTGGGAGATGACTCGGCGAGTTGGGCTAAGGTTTCAGGCATTGAGTCGCGTAGTGACTCGACGAGTCGCATGGGTGCACTCGGCGAGTCATACGATGATGAGCTTGGACTCGACGAGTGGAGGAGATTGGACTCGGCGAGTCTGTTCTTGGACTCGGCGAGTCAGGTCGCAGAACCCCAACCTCTTTTGGTTAAGCTTCGAATCAGTGAGTCGGTTGGCGACTCAGTGAGTTGGACAGGATGGAATTCAGAGATCGTTGAACTCGACGAGTCTTGGGGCGACTCGGCGAGTTGAGTCGTGTTATGAGAGTTTTTTGAGTATAAGAACTCGACGAGTCGACGGTTTGACTCGGCGAGTAGAGTCAATCAGGAAGGTTGACTTTGGCAAGGACTTGGTCTTTGACCTGTTTGACTGTGTTATGGTACTTTGGATATTTATGTTGTGATCCATCGATGACATCAGGTGTTGGAGTTTGGAGCAGTGCTTCGGACCAGTGCTTTCGGGGTTCGATTCGGCAGTTGCGAGGTGAGTTATCCTCACTATATCAACAGGGTCTACGGCACCAAGGCCGGCCCTTTATCGGATGGGAATCCGGGTATTTGTTTGATATGTTTTGAGTTGTTAGATCTGCATCCTGGTTTTTGGATGGTGTTATGTTAGTGACCTGGTTAAGGTCAGTGTCCTGGTATGTAGGGCAATGTCATGTTAGTGACCGGTTAGGTCGGTATCCTGGTTAGGATGTTGTTATGCTGCATGATCTGATAGATACATTTGTTTGACTGAGGATTGTTATGTGGTTAACTGTTTATGTGCACGTGGTTGTTTGACTGGGGTTGGGTTGAGGCGGGTCCTGCTTTGTGCTGTAGGCCAACATAGCCAAGGCGGACCAGAAAGACCAAAGGCCCAGCGAGCGGTCCAGATAGGCTGAAGGCCCCGAGAGGGCGGTCCAGACGTGCCGAGGCTCGGAGAGTGGACCAGGCCGACTGAAGGCCCGGTGCGGGCGGACCAGTCATACTGTAGACTCAGAGAGTGGACCAGGCCGACTGAAGGCTCGGTGCGGGCGGACCAGTCATACTGTAGACTTAGAGAGTGGACCAGGTGGATTGAAGGCCTGGTGCGGGCGGACCAATCACACTGTAGACTCGGTATACGTGGCTAGACTCGGAGAGTGGACCAGGTGGACTGAAGGCCCGATGCGGGCGGACCAGTCACACTGTAGACTTGATATGCATGACTGTTCTGTATTTTGATATGATATGAGTATGGTTATATGTAGTTGGTATTTTGGGGGTAACTCACTAAGCTTTCGGGCTTACAGTTGTAGTGTTATGTTTCAGGTACTTCAGGAGATCGTGGCAAGGCGAAGGCGTGATCGTACCGCTCCTCATGTTTTACGATTTATGTGATATGGTTCTGGGGATACTCTGATGATTAAACTATTTTGAAAACAAGATGTATAAATTTAATGGCTTTTGAATGAATTAAAAAGTTTTAAATCGATGCAATTTTTATGAGTGTTACAAAGGGGCTTCTTATATAGTGTGCCAAGATTAGGGTTACACCATGTAAACCCTAATGTGTATGACCTTCCATATTCCTTAGGCTCCATGGGTTTAAAACCCCCATGGATCATCCATGAGTTGTAACATTGGTTTGGCCCAACCTAAATAATCATGGATCATTGGCCCACACCATAAGAATGAATGATTTACCAAATCAATCCCCATATATTTAATTAGTCTCTTTTGATCAAAAAATTAATTCCAAATTAATTCTTGATCAATACTAATTAAATAATATGATTTCATATTAATATATCAGAACTTATAATATATTAACAAATCATAAATAATATTTTTCTCAAAAGTCCATCCTATCAAATTGTCCTGGTGATATGCAACCCAAATGGACCATGCTACTCTCGGGTCAAGTACATACCAATTATAGTTATGGGCTTAGACACCTAATCCAACAACATTGACTACCGGGAGCTGAATAAGGTAATGGTGAAGAACCGTTATCCACTCCCGTGGATTGATGATCTTTTTGATCAGCTTCAGGGTGCCTCTTGGTTTTCCATGATTGATTTGCGATCGGGTTATCATCAGATGAGGGTTATAGAGGAGGATGTGCAAAAGACAACTTTCTAAACTCGTTATGGTCATTACGAGTTTGTGGTGATGCATTTTGGGCTCACTAATGCTCCAGTCACATTCATGGATCTCATGAACCGCGTGTGCAGGCCAATGCCGGATCGGTCTGTGATTGTGTTTATTGATGATATCTTGGTCTATTCCAAGACTCAGGAGCAACACGAGGAGCACTTGATGGGAGTGATAGAGACTTTGAGGAGGGATAGACTTTTTGCAATTTCTCCAAGTGTGGGACTGGTTGCGCGAGGTGCAGTTTCTGGGGCACCTTGTGAACCAGAATGGTATTATGGTCGATTCGGCCAAGGTCAAGCCTGTGATGCAGTGGGAGGTTCTGAGGTCACCATCTGAGATTCGGAGTTTCCTTGGTCTTGCTGGTTACTATCGGAGATTTATCTAGAATTTCTCCAAGGTAGTTGTTCCTTTGACTCGGTTGACAAAGAAGATGGTTACATTTTGTTGGGGGCCTGAGCAGCATGCAACTTTTGAGACCTTGAGACAGCGGTTGTGCGAGGAACCGATTTTGAACCTGCCGGAGGGTGTTGAGGATTTTGTGGTCTATTGTGATGCGTCGATCATGGGTTTGGGAGCAATATTGATGCAGAAGGGTCGCGTGATCACTTACGCTTTGAGGCAACTGAAGCCTCATGAGGCGAATTATCCGATGCATGACTTGGAGCTGGGGGCTGTGGTTTTCACCCTCAAGATTTAGCGGCATTACCTCTATGGGGTCCGTTGTACCATCTACACGAATCAGAAGAGCCTGAGGTACCTGATGGATTAGTCAAATCTGAATATGAGGCAGTGCCGGTGGTTGGATGTGGTGAAGGATTATGATTGTGAGATCCTTTATCACCCAGGGAAGGCTAATATGGTGGCTGATGCTCTTAACTGCAAGGCAGTCGCGACTCTGATCAGAGACATATGTTTGAAGATGACCGTGATTACTCCGTTGTTGGATCAGATTCGTGAGGCTTAGGTCGTGGCTATGAAGGAAGAGAATCGGAAGAGTGAGCGTATTGTGGGTCAAGTGGCTTCCTTTGATTATGATAGTTGTGGGTTGTTGATTCTGCATCGGCAGGTTTGGGTTTCGTATTCGGGCAGTATAGGTCAACATCTAATGGAGGAGGCACACAATTCTAGATTCTCCATTCATCTTGGGGCGACTAAGATGTATAGGGATCTTCGTCCTGATTATTCGTGGCCCTGCATGAAGCGGGATTTGGCTTGGTATGTGGAGCGGTGCTTGACTTGAAGGAAAGTCAAGGCCGAGCATCAGTGACCTCACGACAAGATGCAGTCGTTGGAGATTTCCGTATGGAAATGAGAGGATATTACCATGTATTTCATCACGAAGTTACCCTGGACTGCGCGCAGAGTGGGTTCGATTTGGGTCATCGTGATCATTTGACCAAGAGCACACATTTTATTCTGATTCAGGAGAGTATTTATGCAGATAAATTGGTTGAGGTTTACATTAGGGAGGTTGTGGCACGTCATGGGGTGCCGGTTTTGGTGGTTTATAACAGAGATGTCCGGTTTACTTTCAGGTTTTTGGACGAGGTTCCATGATGAATTGGGTACTCGTCTCCATTTCAGCACATAATTCCATCCGCAGACGGATGGTCAGAACAAGCAGACGATTTAGACATTAGAGGATATGCTCCAGGCGTGTGTTTTGTACTTTGGTGGGAGTTGGGATGCATACCTTCGGTTAGCGGAATTTTCATATAACAACAGTTATCACACCAGCATTGATCGACCTCCTTTTGAGATGCTCTATGGGAGGAAATGCAGGACCCATATTTGTTGGGGCGAGGTCGGTCAAAGGGTTATAGGGAGTACCGACGTGGTACTCAAGACCACTAAGCTGATTCAGCAGGTTCAGAGTAGGCTACAGACAGCTCAGAGTCGGCAGAAAAGTTATGCCGACAAGCACCGATAGGATCTTGAGTTCCAGGTGGGGGATATGGTTCTCCTGAAGGTATCATCCGATTCAGGAAGAGGGGAAAGTTGGGCCCTAGGTATATCAGTCCTTTTAGGGTTTCGGCTCGGGTGGTCCGGGTTGCATATCGCTTGCATCTTCCAGATGAGCTCATCCAGATTCATAGTACGTTCCATTTCTCTCATATGCGGAAGTGCTTAGTGGATGCTTCCGCAGTAGTGCCGTTTGAGGATATTCAGGTGGATGACCGCCTGAATTATATTGAGAGACCGGTGGCGATTCTTGACCGGAAGACGAAAACCTTGAGGAACAAGGGTGTAGAGTTGGTGAAGGTGAAATGGAAGCACCATAATGGTTCAGAGTGGACTTGGGAGCCGGAAGATGAGATGTGGGAGCACTATCCGGAGATATTCGGTGCAGCGGACTTCGAGGACAAAGTCTGATTCAAGTGGGGGAGAATTGTAACACTTGGATTTGTATGTTTTATGTTTAGCTCTTCATATTAAAAGCATGACATTTTGGTCACTTTGGTTAGTACGTAGGGTGTACCATAGTGTACGCTTGGCATACTAGCTGAGGTTTGGTCGTGGAGCTCATCCACGTACGTTGGGTGTACATGGAGTACGATGGGCGTATGTGAGCCGATATGAAACCCTAATTTTAGGGTGTTGCACCCTATTTAAACCTTGTGATATCCTCGCTAGGTCATTTTTAAACAACCTCCATCCCCTCTTGTGTAGAAAATCGAACCCTAAGTGAGATCTTGAGAGTTTGAGCCTTAAAGTGTGATTGTTGGTGCTTTGTGAAAGAGAAGAAGAAGTGAACCATTTGGAGTGGTGCTTGGAACTTGAAGATCTAAGATTTGTTCTTCATTTTGCTTTCCTGGTGAGGCAAAAAGCTTCCATCTTGCTCATCCATGATGCTAGATCTAGTTTGGTGCCATTTTGTGCTTTTTGAGTCCATGATTTGACTGTTAAGCCTCTTGATTCACTCCAGAAGTGATTGATGGTAGATCTAGGGTCCTTTAGGTCCCTTTGTCCATAAAAATGCAAGCTTTATGGTATTTGTGGTCTCATGCATGTGTTACGTCATTTGTTAAGCTCTTTTGAGCTCTAAAAGCCTCATTAAGCCATGCATGCACGTAAAGTTGACAACTTTACGTGATAAACCACCTTCACGAAGTCAAATCTAAGTGTTGGAGTGAAGTCTTAACAGTTTAAGAGCCGAATGAGATAGTTGGCTAAGAGGGTGGAGTACGTTGGGCGTACAAGCAGGTAAGTTGTGCGTACAAGCCCTTAAGTGAGTACACTAAGCGTACGAGCTGAGTACGCCCTGCGTACTCAGAGGGTGGAGTACGTTGAAGATCTAATATTTGTTCTTCATTTGCTTTCCTTGTGAGGTAAAAAGCTTCCATCTTGCTCATCCATGATGTTAGATCTAGTTTGGTGCCATTTTGTGCTTTTTGAGTCCATGGTTTGGTTGTTGAGCCTCTTGATTCATTCCAGAAGTGATTGGTGGTAGATCTAGGGTCCTTTAGGTCCCTTTCTCAATAAAAATGCAAGCTTTACGGTATTTGTGTCTCATGCATGTGTTAAGTCATTTGTTAAGCTCTTTTGAGTTCTAAAAACCTTATTAAGCCAAGAATGCATGTAAAGTTGGCAACTTTATGTGATAAACCACCTTAACGAAGTCAGCTCTAAGTGTTGGATGAAGTCTTAACCGTTTAAGAGCTAAATGAGATAGTTGGCTAAGAGGGTGGAGTACGTTGGGCGTACAAGCAGGTAAGTTGCGCGTATAAGACCTTAAGCACGTACGCTAAGCGTACGAGCTGAGTACGCCCTACGTACTCATCAGTGGGCTTCGGATATGTGGGCTTCTTGGTTTTGGGTCATGTTGGACTTTTGTTGTTTTAGGCCTTGTTGGGCCATCATAATTCTCTTGGGCTGTAGATATTTTATTGGATTCTTTTGGTTGAAGGCCCATGAAAGGGGTTTGGGTCCAATTTGAAAAATTGGACCATATTTGGGCTTTAGGTGATTATTTTAGAATTTTGGCTTTTGGACGATTGCATTGGGATTTTGGTAAAAATCTTAATAAGTTTTTTTTCTTTAAATTCATTTAAACATTGTTTATAATTTGTTTCCAACTTTTTATAACATTGTTTTTATTTTAAAAAAATTAGTTTTTCATTTTAATTTGGACAACCTTTTATATATATATATATATATATATATATATATATATATATATATATATATATATATATATATATATATATATATATATATTTCTTTCAAAATTTACATCATTGTTTTTGCATGGTTCTTTTAACATTTTTTTTACAAATTGACACAACTGTTTTTCCCAAAAAGTTTCATAAAAATTTTTCGGCAGCAACTTGCGGAAGGAATCAACAGATTAGACCTGCACATTTGCGGTCACAGATCGGTCTTGGGTCGGTCTCGAAACGGTCCGGTCTTTTTTCAGACCGTCCCGTTCGGTCTTTTTCCGATCCGGTCTTTTTTCGGATCGGTCTTTTTCGGACCGGTCTTTTTTTGGACCGGTCTTTTTCGGTCTCGTTTCTCGGTCTTTCCGTACGTCTTTTTCGGTTCGATTTACGAGTTTTTTTTTCGGTTTCGGTATTTTTCGATTCTTTTGTTTTGGTTTCGAGTTTTTTTGCATATATAAATATGAGATTATCACCAAAATAATAAATTAAGATTTATTAAAAATAATAATTCAAATTTAATAAAAGAAAAAAATGAAATAAATTAGATAGTTTGTGATTAAAATTGTATAATTAACACAAAAATTATATATTTATAAAGTTTGGTTACAAGCCGATCTTCTTCGGACCGGTCTGATCTTTTTCGGACCGGTCCGGGTCGGTTTCAAGCCGATCTTTTTTTGGTCCGGTTTTTTTTTCGGTCCGATCTCGTTTTAGACCGGTTCGATCTCGGTCTTTTTTTGGGTCCGGTCCAAGACCGTTCTTTTTGTGCAGGTCTACAACAGATACTTATAAATGTTATAAACATAAATAGAAAAATAACTAATAACTAATAAAATAATAAAATAATATTATATAATTTAAATAGTCGAATTAAATATAACTTTTCTAAATAATTAAATCGTTAAAAAGTAGGATTGTTAAAATACAGAATTGATGTGAGTAAAATCATATGATATTTTTGAAGATCGACAAATTTTTTAATAACTCAAAATAAATGAACTTATGATTGTCAAAATCGCGATCCTGATCGTAGAATTTTACGATCTTACGATCCTAAGTATGAAAAACGAGTTGGATAATAAACAGATCGTATTTGAGATAAGATCACAGGTTGGATAGTAAGATCGTATGGTCGTGATCTGATCCAATCCTACATTTCCTTGGTCTTTTTTTTACAAATGAATTTTTTTACCATTTTATGTTGTTTATACTTTACCAAATTATCGTTTATCATTTTATATTGTAATTTTTGACTAACATTTTGAAGCTTATGAAACTTTTTAACGAAAAATTAAATGTTTTAAATATTTTTCATGTTTTAAAATTATAAATTAAAATTATGTTTGATTTTGTAGGATCTTAGGTTTTCTATCTCGATTTTACAAATAAAAAAACGATCGTATTTATAGAATCCTAATCTTAACAGCTTTAAATGAACCAATAGCTTTAATCAAATAAATAATAAACATGTATAGACTAATAAACACATTTATATTGACTTTTTTCTTACAAACATGCATAGATTAATAAACACATATATATTGACTTTTTTCTTATAAAATAATTGTAAAGACAAATAATTAGTTCGAAAAATAACGGACCAGGCCCCCCAAGACATGCTCTTTGACTTTCATACACGTTATTACTTTCATTTTAAGTTTTGTATTAAATAATATACTTAAAAAAGAGTTTATATTAAATGATGTATTTTTAAATTTTATCGTATATTACTTTTCTGTTAGTTCCATTTATTCAACTTCCAAAAAAGCCAAAATTAGCAACAAGCTACCCGGCAAAAAAATAAAAATAAAAAAACATACCGTTATTTAGGGGTGAGCGCGATGTGGTTCGGTGCGGTTATTGGCCAAAACCTCATCACTAACCGCAAATGCGGTTAATCCATTTTCAAAACCGCTTGGTGCGGTTATTTTTGCGGTGCGGTTAGACGGTTATTTTTGCGGTGCGGTTTTGTTTTTTATGTTTCAGTTATTAACCGCATGGATTTGGTGCGGTTATTTTGTGTGGTTTTTAACCACACTTTACAGTTCAAAAAGTTTTAAGAGTTTAAACAGATTACTTATAATAATAAAAAATCATAAGGTATAAGACAATTAACTTAAATTACAAAAAACTAATATCTTAAAAACGTTAAATCACCAGTAATTAATAAGAAATATCTTAAAATTGTCAAATTTCACCATTTTCTAAAGTTAAACATAAGAAAAAACCAACACTTTTGTCTTCTAGAATTTTATCATTCTTTCATCCATGAAACTTGTCTTATTTTTAATATTTAATATATTAATAATTAATAAAAATAATTTGTATATAATATATGCGGTGCGGTGCGGTTTTTTTTGCCGTTTTTGAAAACTAATAACCGCATCGCACCGCAAGTTTGCGGTTTTTGTAAAACAGAAAACCTCACCATTGGTTTTTATTGCGGTTGCGGTTAATAGGTTGCAGTTTATATGGATTTTGCGGTTATTTTTAGTTGCGGTGCGGTTTTTGCTTACCCATAGTTTCTGCTAATGATCACGACGTGGCCATGGAATGGCCACGACAATGGAGACCAACTTCATGATTATGTTGTCCTGACATTCCCACGATGTGGCCAAGGAGGGCCCACGGTGTGACGATATCTACATGTCGTTTATTTTGTCCTCTCATGTTCACGACATGGCAAAGAGGTCTCCACAACATCGTGGCTGTTAACTTCCGTTGACCGTTGACTTTTGACCAGTTTGACTTCAGGTTAAATTTGGATGATTTGGATTTTTGATTGAGTATTTTCCACAACATATTTACAAAACATATTTTTCAGCTGCTTTGGACTTTCAGATCTCATCCCAAGAATAGGTACTTTCCTCTCCTAATGCAAGTCCAGATTGAAAAAAAGGAATGGACTTCTACACCTTTATTTTCAACTTCATTACAATCACCATTATCTTCTTTAGAAGGATATAAATTACTTAGAAACTCATCACCAATGGTCTTTTTTGCAAAGGTCTTTTGTCATGTACAATAACTTTATCTTCAAGACCTTTAGTGGGAGGGGTTCCATTAGTAGGATGGTTACTTTCAATAGCATGGCACCTTCATTAGTATGGGCTCCTTCATTAGTATGGGCTCCTTCATTTGTAGCCACACCTTCATCTTCAATGCCACTTTCATCATCACTAACAACTTGATTCATTTCATCATCCCACCATTCCTCCATACCATTCCCAATATGATCAACATAAATTGAAATTTCCTGATATTCATACTCGGTATCTATAAAATCGGCATAGTCCAAATCATATTCTATGAAATGAATGCCTCTAGATAATGTCGTGTTAGGGATGCAATAGTAAAGATTTTGAACCTTTCCTGAATGGTTCTTTCAATAAAAACAAAACATTCCCTTACATCCATACATGGTCAATCGATGTGACTAAAGAGGATATGATTCTTACTAACATACGCACAAGGATGTCGAAAAAAGTACACCATTGTAGTGTAGATGAAGTCTCATATACATAGCTTCTTGATCTTTCACAGTCATGAAAAAGTTTAACGGAAACCAAAGAGTAGAATACCTTAGAACGTACATGGAAGCTCTCAACAGTGGCTAAGATGGTTAGAAACCCTTGGTCGTCTTCTTTATTATGAATATACTTCCAAGTTTTATAGGAATAGTCAGCTAAGCAAAAGATTTAAACACTTTGTTCGTGCGAACTTTCGCACGTGGAATATATGATCTAGACATTTTTTACTTAGACTTATGGGAGTCAAAGTACACATCATCTAGATAATTTGTTTCGAATGTCAATAATAGCAAGGGTAACAAATATTTTTTGACTTTGGGGTCCATATAGACCAAAAAAACTTAAATAAAATTTTAAAACCAAACATTAAACGTTGTTAGGTTTCTATGACATTTTCCCAGTAATTTTCCAATAAAAGTTAATTGTTTTTATTCGGTAAAATAGTTTTGATATTATTACTAATATATTATATTTTTAAAATTTTTGAGAATATCAATTGATAAATCAAACATTGTTTGATACATTTTAAATATATAATAAATGTAGTATGTTTATGAGTTTCTTTTGCTTTATAGGTTTAAATAGGTATTAAATACTAATGGAGTTTGGTGAACTCTAATCATCATTCCCATTTTGAATTTTCTTTCTAAGGCCCCGTTTGATACGCATCTTTCCAGGTCCAAACAGATCTTTCTGGCTGCATGGACCGGAAAGACTGTTTGATTTGCACAAAAAAAAATAGTCTTTCCCGGTAAGATATGTCTTTCCCAGAAAGCTCCAAAATCATATCTTTCTGGCTGAATGGGCTGGAAAGACAATTATACACCAAACCCGGCCTCTTTCTTTCTTTCTTGGATTATTAATTTTTTTAAATAACTTTTTTTAAATTTATTTTTTATTGAATTATTTTTTTTTTCATCATTCAGCACAGTCAATCAGATGTACAATCAAACAGCATGGTTTCTTTCTCAGTCAGAAAACTTTCCCAGACAGCACTTTACCAGACAGCACTTTCCCACACAAAAACTATCAAACGGAACCTAAGTCATACTTGACTCTATATTCTATATATATGTGCGTAATTCTATGCATTTCCATATACAAATAGTGCAAGAAATCTACTTAAATCTATTGTTACAAAATGGAGTTGGATAGTATTATTGATGTTCTTGACAAGAAAATCATTTTAGTCACGGGTGCTACTGGTTTCCTCGCAAAAAGTAAAGTCCTGACTCTCTCTTTAACACTGGTATATGTGTCTTACGCAACGTCAAAAATGACTTCATGTCTATGTTCATAATATTAACATAGTATTACAAAGCATGTAATTTCAGTCCCTGTGATTATTATTATTATTTTTGTACTACTTTACTTGGCAATTTTATTCATTGTGATTTTTTTTTGTCCTATTTCTTTATTAGGCAGTTTTAGTCCCTCTACTTTTAGATAAATTAACTAAGTATTAAAATGTCACTTTGATCTCCTCTATTTAAACTTTGTAATACGTCACTTTCATGATTCTATTTTCTAAATTTTCGTATTTTATCACAGGTATATAGTATATAAAATCTAATTTTTCTTAATAACTTTCGTTTGTTAACTTATCAAAAAAAACATTTTACGTGCTTACTTGTATTTATGCGTCGATATAAATTCAAGATGTTCAACATTTCAATGTAAATTTGAAATTTTATTAATTCCTTTTTTATATACGTGTAAGTTTGTGCACGTTTTGAATTTCTTTTTTTCCGTTTTCGTACTTATTTTTATGTCCACTTCATCGCTTTCTACGTATGATTCGGGTGACATATATTACGTTTTAAATATTTGAACATCCGTTCGTTAACTTAAAAAGAATAATCTTACTTGCTTATTTTTATGTGTGTGTGGATATAAAATCGAGTTTCTTTATGTTTTTGACGTAAATTTTATGTACGTTTTCGTTCTTATTTTTGTGTACATTTCACGGTATAAACTTAAGTAAGTTAGTGGTACCAACCTTCCGTGGATGTTTCTACCGATACTTTCCACAATTCAACTTTATGAAATGGTATTTTCCATCCCTCTACTTTGTAAAATGTCACTTTTAGTCTCTCGACTTACAACTTTCTAAAATGTCAATTCCACCCCTCAATTTTCTAAGGTTTCATGTTTATCCTCCGTAGTTTATATATTATGATTTTCCTACAGTTGTCACTCCACAATTCTATCAACTGTCACTTTGACCCCTCGACTTTGAACTTCGTAAAATGTCATCTTCTTCCCTTCGACTTTCTAAACTATCGTGTTCACCCCATCCACCAATAGTTTTCTTAGTTATATCGACATTGTATATTTATCTACCAACAAGTGCAACGTTATCTAACTTTAATCAATATAATCATTAAAATTCAATTTATAAAACGTATTGGCGTCTCCGAAACATGTGGTGGTAAAATACTAGTTTCATATCAATTAAGAAGTTATTGTCTACATCATGAAAGACCCATTCGATTTAATCATCCCATGAAGTGTTCTTCTATGTTCTGTATTAGTAATTAACCATTGTATATGTATATTAAATATGGATATGCTATATGTATCATTGTAGTTTTTGTGGAGAAGATACTTAGAGTTCAACCAAATGTGAAGAAGCTATATCTTCTTGTCAGAGCAACAGATAACATGTCTGCCTTACGACGCTTCCAAACTGAGGTATCGTTCATCTCATTACACATTTATTTATAAGCTAACATTTATGTTCATTTGTAATTCCTATCAAGAACCAATAAGACACTTATACATCATAGGCAGTAGAAAAGAATTTGTTTAAAGTCCTGAAAGAGAAATACCATACAAACCTACAAAACTTTCTCTCTGAAAAGGTAATTCTTGTTCCGGGGGACATAACATGTGAGAACTTAGGAGTAAAAGACTCATGTCTGAAAGAGGATATGTGGAGAGATGTTGAAGTTGTTGTTATTACAGCTGCATCCACAAACTTTTTCGAAAGGTACAAACTTTCATACATTTGACTTCATCTACCATTATTTCACTTCAACTAATTATACATATTTGGATTGTTGAAGATACGATGTTGCCCTAGCTCTTAACACATTTGGCGCTAAATTCGTTTTGGACTTTGCTAAGAAATGTATCAACATAAAGTTATTGCTTCATGTGTCCACAGGTGCGTCATACATAACTTCCAAATTATTTTTGAAAACGATAAGTTGGTATTGTCCCTATCATTTCCAAAAACATAACTCTTTATGTATTGTTTTACCGTGGTTGTCCTATGATGTTTGGTATGTATCTTCAAACAACATTATATTTGGTTTTAATTTTGATTTCCTTTTCATTGAATTAATAAATGTAACAAAATTTATAAGTTAAGTCTATCTCATAAAATATCTTCTATGAAGCAAAAGTATGCATGTATGTTTAATTTTGTGTCTACCATAATTTTCTATTTTAATTTAATTATAAAATATATTAAAATAAATAATAAGCAGATTTAACGTTAACCATTTATTTATAAAAACTCGTTTAATTTAACCGGTCAAACGGGTCAAATACTTCCAAAGTCTATCAAATAAATATTAAAAAATCAAAGCAATGTTTAATAATTTTCAAATTTCAAGATATCAATTTTATATTGGAATCACAAATATATCAAAATATTCATGCTTTGCAAGGAATTAGACGAGGTGACACGCAAAATACGAAGTATGTTTATGAGTTTCTTTTCTTTTTTCTTTTTCTTTATAAGTTTAAAAAGGTTCATATTTATTAATGAATAAAAAGTAGCATATTAATAAGTATAAGTATTAATTAATACAGAGAAGAAAACAAGCAAAACCTTTCCAAATATCAAATTATGTTTGGAATATAATCACACGTTTTTCATTTGAAGCACAGGTGGTAATTAAAGATGTGGCCATAGTTCTTCTCGTGTTTACTTTATTCTTCGTATATCAACTAATTAGGTGTAAAACCTGTGTAATACACGGGTTAATTAAAAAAAAATTAAATATCAAAATATAAACAATAAGTATTTTTTAAAATAAAATTTTGAAATAAAAAATAAAGAAACGTATTAATTGCAATTTATATTACATTTAATATTGTACATATATAAATATATAAGTATTTTGTGGCTTTTCTAATTTTAAAAATTAAATTAATCTAGAAATTGACATGTGGATATTATATATTTCAAAAATATCATAAAATGACAAGTGTCAAACTCATTACAGATTGACAAACGGCAAAATTATTTTCATTTATTAGGGAGGATATTTGAATCTTAATTTTTTTGAGAAGTTAAATATTGTCCTAGTTTTTCTTCCTTTTATATTGGAAGCAAATAGTTTTAAAAATACAAAAGTTTAAAATTGTCATAATCCGTAAATAGTAATTAACTGCAATTTCCATATATTGGAATTGACAACTTAATTAACTCTCTGTTTCAGAAAATTTAATTTTTTTTTCTTCAGTTAGCACATATTTTGTCTGATGAAAAGAAATCTAACTATTTTATGTTCTAAATATCCTAATGATGCATATTCAGCCTATGTGTCTGGTGAGAAGCCAGGGATAATACTTGAAACTACGTGCTACCTGGGAGAGATGATTGACATCGAACATGAGAAAAGCATCATCGAAGATAGACTAAAAGAGCTTGAATATCACAATGCTAACGAACAAGTAGTTAAAATGGCCATGAAAGATTTCGGTAGGCAAAGGTAATCAACTACTTTTGATTTCGCCTTCAACTGTTTTACTTAGACAAGGGAAAACGTTTATCCTATTATTATTGTAACAGAATGTTTTTAGTCTAAGTGAAGATAATGATTCATCCACTTGAAAAAAGCTGATTTGAGTTTTATACCTCTCATTTTATTAAAAGAGAAATCAAGTATAAAATTTAAACCACCTTATTATCAATTAAAAACACATAAGTGGAAACATTATTTTGCTATATACTATTATATATATACATATTAATTTTCGATCTAGGGCGAATCATTATGGATGGCCAAATACATATGTTTTTACCAAGGCATTAGGAGAAATGGTTCTTCATCAATTTAAAGGAGACATTCCTTTGGTTATTTTTCGTCCAACCATCATCACTAGTACCTACAAAGAACCCTTCCCCGGGTGGATCGAAGGCATTAGGTAACTGATTCCTTGTTTTTGTCTAACAAGCAGATGGTTTATGATAGGAAGTTTGATCCTAGAAAAAACATAATTTTTATTTATAAAAAATCACAGGACCATCGATAACTTTATTGTTGGCTATGGCAAAGACAGGTTAAGGTTTGTCCCTTCAGATCCTGAGTGCGTGTTTGATGTGGTGAGTTTTCTGGAGAATTTTATCTCAATTTAACTTTCATCTTGAAAACATTTTGCTTAAATTATACTAATAATGTAAACGTTGGTAGTTACCGGCTGACATGGTGGTGAATGCTATGATCGCTGCCATCATGGCTAATGTAGATCAAACTTCTTCTGTAACAATTTATCATGTTGGATCTTCGGTGTCAAACCCTTTGACATACACCATGACACAAAAATATATCTACATGTATTTTACTCAACATCCATGGACAAACAAGAATGGGAAACCAGTAATAGTTGGCAAGCTTAGAACGTTGAAATCAATGGCTAGCTTCCAAAGATATATCACTCTTCGTTTCATGCTTCCCCTGCAGGTTTCTCTCAGTTAACTTCTCTTTCTCTAACTTTTTCTCACTTCAAATTTTGTTATTTTTGTATGTTAATAAATTTCATGTGTAGGTACTTAAAGTTGTGAATGTAATACTTTGCCAAGCGTTTGCTGGTACATGCAAGAATATTGAACGAAAGATCAACTTTGTGCTTTGGCTAGTGAAGCTTTACCAACCATATTTGTTGTCGAAAAGTTTGTAAGCATTATTAGTTCACTTTTTAATGAAAAATCTATTAATCTTTCCACCTTTTTAGGGGTTACGAATTGAACTCATTAAATTTGTTATAGGTACGATGATATAAATACCGAAAAGTTGCGTAACATGGTTAGGGAGAGTAAACAAGATGATGTATTCTTCAACTTTGACCCAAAGATAATTGATTGGGAAGACTACTTCTTGCATACACACATTCCTGGAGTGGTAAGATACGAATTCAAATGATCAAGAGCTCACATAGACGGGTATAGATCATGCATGTTCCGATCTTTTCAGTTACACTAATAATTATGGCATTAATAATTATGGCTTGTATCAATAAACATTGTATCATTTCGATCAAGATGAACAACTTAAATTGAGTTGGTTAATGCATAAAAGTATTCTCACATTCTATAATTGTTGTTTGATATTAATTTTATCGGTATCACCAAAATATTTAATGACACATGAAATAGTATAAAAATAATAATAACCAGAAGGGTTTTCCACACGTTTGAGTGGGATGGACGGTGTTCGTTTTGTGTGTTTGTTCATGTGTTTCATTCGTTGCTTTTATCTGAAGTACATTGCATGAATTGGTATTTGAAAATTCTGAAAAGTTAGATATGTAAGGATGTATTTATATGGTGTGTGTCATTGGAGTTCAAAAAGAAATCAATATAAAAAGTTATCTTATACTCTAATCTTGTAAGTCACAAATTTTTATGGTTTAGGTTTTTAATAAAATAGATTAAATTGTTTTTCCCAATAAGTATCCCCAATTCTGCACACCCATGTATGGTCCCACTGTAACTGCCAAAGAATCGAAATTAACTGACCTGTGACAATTTGGCCAGATTGAACTATTTGTTGAGAGATGTAAAAGTAAAAATATACTTTGGAAACACACAAAAAAAAATCAAAAGCTACTATAAACAAAGAAGATACCTCACCTACACCACATGCTGCTAGATATAACAGAGCAGGTGATCCCAAATCCCCAGCTCCAATAACTAAAATGGATGACTAAGAGATTTGAATGCCCCGTAACCAAAGAAGAGAGTGAATTAGATGAAACTTTTTAAAGCAACAGAATTTTGCAGGCTAATTGTTTGACATAATATGAAAACAGAGCTGTTTCTTTCTTTTTCTTCACAAAGTAAACTTATAAACATGGAGTAAACTTCATCTGCTATAACAACAATCTTGTGCTTTTTTGCAGTTTCAGCAATCTACTTTCATTTAATCCAAGAAAATCCAGATTAGTATCTCAAATCATTAACCAATTGCAAAAAAGACTAAATTATGAATCATGTATATTGTATAGTGTATACGTTTCTTTAAATGTTGATAACTATAGATATTTCCACATGGATTATCGGGGTTTATGATGACAATTTTTACTGATTGCCCTATTTTGATCGTATAACATAGAATAAATAAGGTGTGATGCAAAAAGAAAAGCTTAAACTTTTATATGCGTGTCTGTGGCTCAACCTTTTTCTAAGTATGTATTTTGGCAAATTCATATCATTCACCTAGATCTATCCCTATAGATGTAACAACCCAAATTTTCAAAAGAAAATTTTCATTTTTGATTAGCCAAAACACTTTTCCATAAACCATGAAATCCAAATACAATTGTTTTCAAAATTCATATCAACTATAATTTTATTTCAAAACATCAGAGTGTCCCATAAAACGGCTGAGACAGAGTGCACGCCGCGCCATCAAGCCTTGCCCTTGCCCTTGGGCTCAGATGTACCTGAAACAAATCCACAAACTGTAAGTTAATGCTTAGTGAGTCCCCCAGAGCATACCTCACACACAATCCACATAACACATATCAACTTAGCTATAAAAGCTACATATATCACATAAGCCATGCACATAACATATAAGGAAGCCATGGAAACCCTCCGGGGTCTTACACCTAGTGTCACTGGAACCCCCACGTGGTCTTAACTGCTTGCCATGGGAACCCCCACATGGTCTTCCTGCCATGGGAACCCCTACATGGTCTTCACTACTAAGCAAACATCATACAAACTACACATACAAATATACTAGGATGTCATGGAAACCCTCCAAGGTCTTATACTAAATGCCACGGAAACCCCCACATGGTCTCAGACTACTGCCACGGGAACCCCCCGGGGTCTTCCATGCAAATCTCATACTAACATAACGCATAATCAATCGACAATCCACATATCATAAAATGGGCCGGCCTTGGTGCCTTAGACCCATTGGTATGGTGAGAAGACTCACCTCTTGAATGTTGAACTGACAAGCTAAGATCAGATGTATCGCACGCACTGCTCCAACTCAACTGCCTATGATCATCATGTGATTAACTTGTCACGATCCCAAAACACCATAAATACCCTCAAAGTCAAAGTCAACAGTCAAGGTCAACAGTCCATGTTGACCTCAACTCGCCGAGTGCATCCAGCAACTCGTCGAGTTAGCTGTATGACTTGTTAACTCGCCGAGTTACCTTTGTAACTCGTTGAGTTCCTCCCAAGTCCATTCCACGGAATCCCGCATCAACTTGTCGAGTCACCCTAGTGACTCGTCGAGTTCATCAAATGTCCAAAAACTAAAGTCCGCTCAGACCAAAACCCTAATCCTTCACTGCACTCATTCAGAAACTCAGAAACGGACAAACCCTACCCCGACTCATCGAGTAAGCTAAGGGACTTGATGAGTTCCTTCAGTCCCTTTCATGTTCAGCCCTTTTCAGTGGGATCTAATTTCCCAAACTTCAGATCCAACATCCCCTAGTGCAGATACCACGTAAAGTTGCAAACTTTACGTGCATGCAAGGCCCTCCAAGGCTATAACATCAAAACTAGGCTTCTTACAAGGTTTTAATGCATGGAAAGGGGTTAAACTATATAAAGTGAGCAACTTTATGTCATTGGGGACCTAGAGAGGTCCAGATCTGGAACCATATCCTTGTGATAAGTCCAGATCCGAGTTTGACTCCGTTTTGCACCAAAAATGGCCATTTACTTCCAAGAAAAGGGATCTAAGCAACTAGAGATCAAGGTAACGACTTTATACCTCAAAATGATGGCCAATACAGAGTAGATGGCGGACTACTACTTCTCTCCTTGCCCCTTCTTCTTCAAGCTCTAAAATCCTTCACAAATACCCCAAAATTGCTCACAAAAGCTCTTTCTCTCACTCAAGAAGGTGCAAGGTCCAACTAGGGTTTTCTCTGACTAATAGGGTGATAAGGTAGGCCACAAGAGGCGGGTTATGTTCTACTCGACGAGTTGGAGCTCCCCAACTCGCCGAGTCCATGCACAAAACCCTAAAAATTAAATAAATTAAATAATACCTGGAACAGGTGTTTCAAGTCTCCCCCACTTGAACTAGACTTCGTCCTCGAAGTCTGCTGGCCCAAACAAATCTGGGTAGTAGTCTCACATCTCGTCCTCCGGCTCCCAAGTCTACTCGGAGCCCCTGCGGTACTGCCGTTGCACCTTCACCAGCTTCACTTCCTTGTTTCGAAGAACCTTGGTCTTCTTATCTAAGATTGCAACTGGCCTGTCAATGCAGTTCAGGCTCTCATCCACCTGAATGTCGTCCAGAAAAACAATTGCGGCCTCGTCAGCGACACACTTCCGAAGCTGTGATACATGGAAGGTGTTGTGAATTTGCCTAAGCTCATCCGACAGATCCAAGCGATAGGCCATCTAGCCCACCCGGGCCGTAATCCTGAACGGTCCTATATATCGGGGCCCTAGCTTGCCCCTCTTCCGAAACCTGATGAATCCCTTCCACGGTAACACCTTTAGTAACACAAAGTCTCCCACCTGGAACTCAAGATCCAATCGCCGCCGGTCATCATAACTTTTCTGACGGCTCTGCGCGACCCGCAGCCGGTCGCGCACCTGCTGAATCAGCCCGGTGGTATTGAGCACTACCTCAGTGCTCCCCATGACCTGGTGTCCAACCTCGTCCCAACAAACCGTGGTCCTGCATCTCCTAGCATACAACATCTGAAATGGAGGTCGGTCGATACTGGCATGGTAACTGTTGTTGTACGAAAACTCTGCCAATGGAAGGTACGTATCCCAACTCCCTCCAAAATCCAACACACATGCCTGTAGCATATCCTCAAGTGTCAGGATCGTCCTCTCACTCTGGCCATATGTCTGGGGGTGGTACGCCGTGCTAAAATGAAGTTGAGTGCCCAGTTCCTTATGAAACTTCTTCCAGAACCTAGATGTAAACCGAACATCCCTGTCAGAGACTACCGACACAGGCACCCCGTGTCTAGCAACCACCTCTTGCACATAAATATCTGCCAACTTCTCAACGGATATACTCTCAGAAATCGGAATGAAGTGGGCACTCTTCGTCAGTCTGTCCACAATCACCCATATGGCGTCCACACGTCTCATCGTCCTTGGTAACTTCATGATGAAGTCCATAGTAATCTCTTCCCACTTCCACATGGGAATGGGTAGCGGCTGAATCTTTCCATGAGGCCGCTAATTCTCGGCCTTGACCTTCCTGCAGGTCAAGCACCGCTCCACAAACCAGGCGATCTCCCGCTTCATGCAGGGCCACCAGTAACTCAATCTCAAATCTCTATACATTTTCGTAGCCCCCGGAATGTATAGAGAATTTGGACTTGTGTGCCTCCTCGAATATCTTATGTCTCACTCCTCCAGTCACCGGTACCCATGTTGGATTAGGTGTCTAAGCCCATAACTATTATTGGTATGTATTCGACCCGAGAGTAGCATGGTCCATTTGGGTTGCATATCATCAGGACAATTTGTTAGGATGGACTTTTGAGAGAAAAGGTTATATATTAATATATTATAAGTTCTAATATATTAATATGAAATCATATGTTTTAATTAGTATTGATCAAGAATTAATTTGGAATTAATTTAGTGATCAAAAGAGACTAATTAAAACTATGGGGACTAATTATGGTAATTAGTTGTACTGATATGTGTTGGGCTTATGATCCATGTTGAACCAAGTATATGTATGGATACATAAAGAGTTGGGCCACATGAACCATGGATCATAAAACCCATGAGTATGGGTTTGGGTTATACCCATGACTCTTAGAATTCAACACATATAAATACATATGGCATGACCTAAAAACCGCCAACCACTAGAGTGTGTGCATGTTCTTGGAGTTCATGAAGGTTTTAGAATGCATGGAGATTCTCTCTCAAGTCCTACCTTTGTCCTTGATGTGTTGTGACTTCATTTGAGGCTTCCACACTATTGGGGCTAAGTTCTTAAGGCCAAATACATCAAGACTTCCAGCCACATAAAAAGGTATGTTACACTATCTAGTATTTTATGTAGTTTGTATGACAATTGCATGCTAGCTATAGGTTCAATACCTTGGAAACCATTTGCATGTATAATTAGTGAAAACATAGATCCAAGGTATTTAGGGTTGTTTGTGCACCATAGGATGTTGTATTATACCAAAACCCAACAGTGGTATCAGAGCCAAGGCTTGTTTTCATGTTATACTTGCTGAAATGGCTGAAAAAACGAAAATTTTGGTTGTCTAGGCACTGGACTCGCCGAGTCCACTGATGGACTTGCCGAGTCCATGAAGAAATTCATCCAACTCGTCGAGTTGGTTCATGCACTCGACGAGTTGGACCCCCTGACAGCATATTTTCGACTTTTAAGGCTGGAATTGGACTAGAAACATTACCCTAAGCTGTTTTTGGTCTTATAAATCTGTTTTTTATGTGGTAATGTTCATGCTAATCCAATTTCAAAAGATAATTGTCAATAGATTAATGTTTTGTATTAGTTTAATGGTTAGGCTAATTTCATGAAAAAGTTTGACTTGAATTATCTTGTTCTTATGAGTTAGTCTAGATTAATAGAAAAGTTATGTGATAATTTGTTTTCAATCCAAATTAATCTAAAAGTTGTTCATAATATGTGTTTTTGTAACTTGTCTTCAAGTTATATGAAAAGTCACATTTACGATTATTAAAAATCATAAGATTTCCATAAGTTATGAAAAATGGAGAGTCTCATTTTTTAAATGTTTTAAAGTCTTCCATAACTTGTCCTCAAGTTATGGAACTTGAAGAGTTTTTCATTAAAACTACTTTAAACACATAAGTTATGGAATTGAAAAGTTTTTGAATAGTTCAAAACTTGCCCTCAAGTTTTGGAATTTGTAAAGTTTCCCCCCATGAATACTTTAATTCCAAGTTAAGCCCTTAGAGTTTTAAAAGTTAAAATTCAACCCTTATACTATTATAATATTAATAGTTAATAGTTATATATATATATATATATATATATATATATATATATATATATATATATATGTATGTATAAGAACAAAGTCAGTCTTACTGTTAGTAGGCCTCATTCACAAAGCCGGTCTATAAGGGGGGTATAAGGTTACTGCCTATAAAATGACAGTTTAATGGGTATCCACTCTCACCCACCGCTTCCTTGACTGGTTGAGGGTCGTTAGCCGAACGGGTTTGACAGGACTATAATTCTCCCTTCATTAAAAGTATTAATGATAAATACTAAGTAACTAAACACTTATAAATTCTCAATCTTAGTTACTTAGGAAAAATGTGAATTTGGTGCTAACCCATGAAATTTACACTTTGTACCTTACCAAGTCGTTAGTGGAGCGTGTGTGGTTAACCAGCACAC
This sequence comes from Lactuca virosa, assembly GCF_052849685.1. NCBI lineage: Eukaryota > Viridiplantae > Streptophyta > Magnoliopsida > Asterales > Asteraceae > Lactuca > Lactuca virosa. The sequence goes on from NC_136431.1 coordinate 53,133,636, forward strand.
TAACATGGACTAGTAAGAGTGGCGAAGGGTAACTTAATGTTTATCATAGATCGGTGGAGCGTGTGTGGTTAACCGGCTAATCGATTAGGTGATAATATTAAGGGTACCAAGCGAATTTGCATGGTTATTCACACCTTGTTTTGTGATCTTCGGCATCCCAGTCACAAAATTTGAGAGGGCACAATCGAGATTGAAACATGCCATTGAAAAGTTCAATGAATCTCAAAAGATCTAGGAGTTTCAAAACCAAATAAAACCTAATAAATTATTTCGTTTTTCATGGTGGAAATTGGTGAATCGTCATTCGCCTACCTTCAAATATTTTATAGCTTGGATTACGGCATCCCTCTTCCAAGTTGTAAAATATTGTGTTGGGTCCTAGCCTTAATATTTCATATTGGGTGTTATGTTAAGGACTTAAATCAACTAACTTGAATATCTCCCATTTTAGATGTCTGGTTCAGACAACTATGATCTTCCCAAATCTGTTTCCTCCACCTCCTCCAATTATTCTCCCTAACCCACAAGTTCAAGGTCACTCAAGCCCTATTGGCAAGCAAAGTCTATGTGTGCTCACGTCGTGGAGATGAAGTCACATATTGACAAGCCGGGAGAGTTGTGTGTCAAGGTCTTGAGGAAGTTGATTGTTGACTCGGTTCTTCAATCACTCTCTAAGTCACATAGTAAGTTCCTTTAGAGCTGCTATATGATAGACCATGACATGACCCTTAATGATCTTAAGTATTTGCTTGGTGCTGCTGAATCAACAATGATTTGGAGCACTGGTAAAGCTGATTGGAGGATCGACTTCCCAAACTACCAAGGACATTGATAATTGTAACATTGGAAATCCAGAAAAACTTTCTCTTCCCAATGGAATGGGGTCGGCCATAGTCAACTCGGTTGACCAAATGGTAAAGAGAAAGGCTAAATCTGAGATAGTCCCGTGTACCATTCCCAAAGAGTCCATAGGTCTCTATTACCAAAGGAAGGGGCATTGGTTGCGAAGCTGGCCAAATTTACCTGATAGTCTGTAAGGATGGTAAAGTCAAAAGTTTTGACTCTAATTCAGGTAAAGTCCACTATCTAACTCTATTAAGTTCCTATTTGGAGATTCTTATTACATGATGTGACTAGATCACATTTTGATGTTTTAAGAATCAAAGTGAAGAGGAAGCTTAAAGGAAGAATATGATCGCGAAGATGGATTTCGGTCGCATGGTTCGGTGATCAGAATTTTGAGCTGTTACTTAAAGAGTTGTGATAGATTGCTTAGGAATACATAACAACATAGTTTTTCACATGCATTTGCATTGTAAGGATAAGTTTTTCCGCAAAGTTTTTAAAATAAAAGAAAATTTTTGATTTTATTTATTTTAAGTATCCTTACAATGGCATTTGTGAAAAATTGTTGTTTATATGTTTCCATTGATAGCAATATTGGAAAATGTATTTGATTCTTTCGACTGTGGTAGTGTCATAATTTACCAAATGAGGAAAGATTCTCATCACCCAAGTTTCAGTTGGGTAGAAACTTGGAATCATGCAAGTTGTATGATGAATGAGAATTTTCATCTTTGGAAAGTTAAGACTAATTCCTTGATCACATGTATATGTGAATCAAGTGAAGGACTAAGGGATCGAGTACACATTCTTGTGCACTGGTCACGCCCACCACAAAGATCGATAAGACTATTTGTCATGATTTACTAAGGTTTAGTAAATATGGTTATACTTACAAGTTTAAGTATAATTCTGAAACATTGCAAAAGTTTCGATGTATGGCAGAACGAATGAGAAGAATCAAATTTGGCAGAAAGATAAAAGTTTCTCAAATCTGAAAAGATGGGAGAGTACTTTAGTATCATGTTTTATGATTATCTTAATGATGGCGAGACCATATCACAATTCATCCTCTAAGGACATCTTAGTGCATTCCTATGGCTAAGGAGAGGAATCATGAATTGTTGAAATGGTTAAATCAAGAAGATGAGTCATACTTTATTCCTAAACAAGTCTTAGAGTCATACTCCAAGATTGTAACTTGAGTGACACATCTTAAAGAAGGTTTATTAACACTAGTCAAATGTAAGAGTAAAAGGTGTCCTACTCTTGTACATTTGAATTTGGTAAGTTGTGATGTTTTGGATAAAACAAAGACACTAAGGCCAATTGTGTGAAGTGTGTGTCTTGATAAGAATCCACACTATCCCTTGAATATTTGTTTGTCAAGGAATGGTTCTTGGCAAGAGAGTCTTATATGTCAAGAGGACAGTGGGAGTCTAAAAGATCCTGAAAGAGTTTCAAAATCTAATCAAGAATAAAACCTGTAGTTTATCACTAGCACACGAATTGAGGTTTATAACCTATCATGTTGACATATTCCTATATCTGTGCCCATTCCAGTTAAACTTGGTTTTGCATTGGTTGCATAACAACTTGGAAGCAATGGCAGGTCCTTGTGCTGCCAAGTGGCAAGAAATTAAGATTACACAAGTTCAGTTCATATGAGTTTGGATTTGTCACTAACCTTGTCTTGTGATTATGGTTGACAAATTCACATGGATAGGAACACATACACCATAAAATCTAAGTGTCATAAGGTTTCTCTCTGATTCATGAAAATGATGGTGAGGAAATACTTTCATTAAGTAGATTTTAAGTAGATAGCAATTGTGATACTTTCATTCTCAAAGTCGTTAGTGGAGCGTGTATGGTTAACCGACACACTAACATGGACTTGTGAGAAATGGCAAAGGTCTAAACAATTGAGACTATGATTATGGCATCCCTTTTCATAGTTCTGAAATTGTTTAGACACACATGTGTGCTATCTAAGGAAAGGTGTATGATTTTGATAAAGTTTTATCAAAGCATCTTGTATCAGAAGACTGAACTTTGGTAAGAAAGTCAATAAAGTATTGATTTCTAGAAGTCCAACTGATTTCTGGATACATGTCAAAGCTAGTGGGAGCATGAGTGTTATGCTAATAATCATCATGTTAGTGGGAGCATGATAATTATGATAAGTGTTGCAAGTTAGCAATGTTAATTATAGAAAACAAAAGTTTCAATTCGTGAAGTTGCAGGGGTTGAAAAGGTTGTTTTGCTATAATTAAGGGAGAGGAAATTATACTTCATTTCAAATTCTAAATAGCTTAGATTGTGAGATTTTGATCGAATTTAGTCATGATTACATTATTTGCGTTCTAAAATTCGATTATGATTATGGCATCCCTTTTTTCATAATCTGAATTATGAGAACATGGCAAATAGAAATAGAAATATTATAGCAAAAAGACTGGTCTAGTATCATGTCTTTATGTGAGACATCATGAATCGTGTCCCATATGCTTCGGATATATGATCGATTGCATGTGCTATAATATTCATCCTTTCTAAATTTTCCAAATGCTCAAGGCATTAAGAAGCGAAAAGTCTAGAATTGGATATGACTAGAATGATTAAGCAATTGTCGAGGACAATCTAAGGCTTACCAAAGATTGGTTGCTCATGGACAGTTGGAAGTATATTGTTAATTTTGGTAGGACCATATTAACATATTCTGAAAAGAGGCAACTCTTGTTCAGAAGTGATAGTCAAAATGGGAATCTGGAAAGGTTTCCATAGGTGGAAGTTGTTCTTCAAATCTGTGTAAGATTAGAAATCTTAATGCAAGAAGGATGTTCAAAGTAATGTACTTTGAATTTGAGACTTTGTTTCCGTGGAATTGATCTCCATTGGAATACTCTGTAATGTCTGACAAGTCTTTGTGACTTTGTGCATAATCATTACGAGAGGATCAATGCATATAAGTTTAGAATCTAACAGATTTCGGTAAATGACAGGAATTTGGAATTCTTACATTTACAATGAGGATTTGGGATTGTGAAATGAGAATCATTGGAATTATGTTCAATCGATCTATTTCACAAAGTAAAAGATCATAGACAAACTTAGTATGCATACTTGGTGTATGGCATAACTAATGTTTGGATAAACATAGTGTGCATGCTTGGGGCATGGCATGACTATTGTTTTGATTCAAGTATAAAGTTGATTATTTGAAACATCAAACAATGAATAATGAGTAATCAATATGGTGTTTAAATAAAAGGTGTTTTATTTACTCTCAAAGGTGCTTGGGACCATAGAGTGATTAGTATTATTCTTGTGTTTCACTTTGCATGTTTTGACTTCCAGAATAGCTAGGTTATTCTTCCCGAATGACTAAGTTATTCAAACCATCCACAGTCGATAATACGTTGGAAGTAGGTATTAAGGCAAGACCGTCATGAATTGGGTTTGTAGATGTCTAAGGTGTTGGACATAGCAAAATTTGTTGCAACATTCATGAGTGCTCCTGGAATGAGATTCGAGTATTGGATTAAACCCACGCTCACTTGTATCACTTCATGGATTTTATCTCGAGTGATCATGAGACGATAATATCTTATATTCTTCAAACCTAGATATATGAGTTGTTAACTATGAGTTGGTTATACATTGATTGTACGAAAACGCATTGGTAACTCAATGTTATAAAACGTGCCTTTGTGTATGATTCAACAAGTAGTAGAACAAGCATATGAGTCGAAGTTTATCCATTCCATTTACCCTTTGAGGGATAGAAGCGATATCTGTGGGCCCCTCGATGATTTAGTGATGACAAACGTAAGTGCTCGGCCGGGCTTGGACTGATTTGATTTGTTCAATTAGTCAGTCGTCATAAATCAGAAATCGGGAAACAACAGATGGACAGATAGAATGATTATAATCCATGCCTCAGTCCATATGATATCTAGAATGGAGGAATATATGATCCCTTATCTAATGGACGCGTCATTGATTTGTTCAGAGTTCAACAGCGGCTTTAAGAGCTACGATTGCTAGTCGGGTTTTGGAGTCATACGCAATAATAGTTTTAGAATTATCCAAGTGGGAGACTGTTGGATTAGGTGTCTAAGCCCATAACTATTATTGGTATGTATTCGACCCGAGAGTAGCATGGTCCATTTGGGTTGCATATCATCAGGACAATTTGTTAGGATGGACTTTTGAGAGAAGAGGTTATATATTAATATATTATAAGTTCTAATATATTAATATGAAATCATATGTTTTAATTAGTATTGATCAAGAATTAATTTGGAATTAATTTAGTGATCAAAAGAGACTAATTAAAACTATGGGGACTAATTATGGTAATTAGTTGTACTTATATGTGTTGGGCTTATGATCCATGTTGGACCAAGTATATATATGGATACATAAAGAGTTGGGCCACATGAACCATGGATCATAAAACCCATGGGTATGGGTTTGGGTTATACCCATGACTCTTAGAATTCAACACATATAAATACATATGGTATGACCTAAAAACCGCCAACCACTAGAGTGTGTGCATGTTCTTGGAGTTCATGAAGGTTTTAGAATGCATGGAGATTCTCTCTCAAGTCCTACCTTTGTCCTTGATGTGTTGTGACTTCATTTGAGGCTTCCACACTATTGGGGCTAAGTTCTTAAGGCCAAATACATCAAGACTTCCAGCCACATAAAAAGGTGTGTTACACTATCTAGTATGTCAAATGTTGAGGCTCTGCTGATCCATCAAATACTTCCTACTCTTGTGATCAGTATAAATAGTACACCGGACTCCATACAAGTAGTGCCTCCAAATATTGAGGGCAAACACCACTGCCCCCAATTCCAGTTCGTGAGTGGGGTAATTCACCTCATGAGGCTTCAACTGCCTCGAGGCATAAGCTATCACATGTCCGCTTTGCATCAATACCGCGCCTAACCCTGAGATTGATGCATCATAGTACACCACCAAATCATCTAACCCCTCAGGTAGTACTAGAATCGGAGCCTCGCATAACCTCCGTCTCAGGGTCTCAAAAGCCAACAGCTGATGTGTGCCCCACCGAAATGTCACATTCTTCTTGTTCAAGCGAGTCAAAGGCACATCAATCTTGGAGAAATCCTGAATGAATCTCCGATAATAGCCCGCTAGACCCAAGAAGCTACGGATCTCGGAAGCATTCTTCGGCACTTCCCACCGCATCACTGCCTCAACCTTGGCTGTATCAACCGAAATGCACTCCTGGTTGATGATGTGCCCCAAAAACTGTACCTCTCGCAGCCAGAAATCACACTTGGAGAACTTGGCATACAACCTCTCTGCCCTCAGGGTCTCCAACACCTCTCTCAAATGTTGCTCATGCAGCTCCTTGGTCTTAGAATAGACCAAGATATCATCAATAAAAACGATCACCGACCGATCCAGCATCGGTCTACACACTGTGTTCATGAGATCCATGAATGCTGTTGGGGCATTGTTGAGCCCGAATGGCATCACCACAAACTCATAGTGCCCATACCGAGTCCTGAAATCTGTCTTCGGTATATCCTCATCCCGAATCCTCATCTGATGGTATCCCGACCGAAGATCAATCTTGGAAAACCAAGACGCGCCATGCAGCTGATCAAAGAAATCATCGATCCTCAGTAACGGATAACGGTTCTTCACCGTTAATTTGTTAAGCTCTCGATAATCAATACACATCCTGTGTAACCCATCCTTCTTTTTCATGAACAGGACCGGAGCTCTCCACGAGGAACTGCTCGGTCAGATAAACCCTTGGTTTAGCAGCTCCTGAAGCTGCGTAGATAACTCTTGCATCTCAGGCGGTGCTAACCGGTATGGTGCCTTGGCTATCAGAGCGGCACCCGGCATCAAATCGATGTGAAACTCCACTTGCCTCTCCGGAGGCACTCCCGGTAACTCCTCGGGAAAGACATCCTGAAACTTCTGTACAACCGGCACACTACCCACATCCGTCGTGGGCTCAACCCTCGTATCCGAGATATAAGCCAGAAATCTCGTACATCCCTGCTGCAGAAATCTCCTAGCCCTCGCAGCTGAACAAAGGGTTGGCCCCTGCGAGGCCCTCTCACCATGAATAACCAGTTCTCCCCCACTTGGGGTTCGAACCCTCACCAACTGGCGCTCGCAATCGATCATTGCCCCATTGGCCCCCAACCAGTCCATCCCGACAATCAACTTTAGCCATCGCAACGGTATCAGGACTAGATCAACACGAAACCTCTCCCCAAGTACATTCAGGAAACAGTCCCGATACACTCTCGCAGCATCTCACAATGCGTTCATCCGCAATCTCCACTTCGAGTGGGGAATCCAAAGTTTCCGGTGCATCCCGCAACTTCTTTCTAAGCGCAAGAGACACAAACAATCGAGTAGCTCCCAAATCGAATAAAACATGAGCCGACATACATTGACCAAAAGGGTCCCTATACAAGCACAATGTACACATAAGCAATGCAATTAAACATAGAGCAGAGAAGAATAAACACATACCAGCCACAACGTCTGGCGCTTCCCGAGCCTCCTTAGTAGTCAACTGAAATGCGTGGATCTTCACCGCTGGAGCATCCGCCTTAGCAAGGCGGCCATTAGTAATCCTCATCGTGGCGGGCACATGCGCCACCACTGCTTCACCCCCTCCCTGCAACCTCAGACAATTGGCCTTTTTATGGCCAGTCTGGTTGCAGTGGAAACATATCAAGCCCTTCTTGGGGCAATCACTGCTCACGTGACCCGGCTGACCACCCGTATAACATACCGGGCCCGTCCCCCGGAAAGCTCCCCTATGAGATCACCCACACTTGGCACACCGGTCACGACCCTGCTAGCCCCTACTGGATGAATCCGAGGTCTTAGGCTTTTTAGCCTGACCTACTGCTGTATGTGCCTGCTCAGGCTTCCGCTTAGTGCGGAAGTCCAACTCCATCTCCAGCTCAAGGGCCTTCTCCACCATCTCATTCAGGGTCTTGCACCCTGTAAAGCTCACAAACTCCCGTATATCATCCATCAACATGGAATGATATCTCGTCCTCCGCATGTCCTCATCGGTAGCATACTGTGGGATCAACAATGCTCGCTCCTAAAACTTGGTGGTGATCTCTGTCACAGTCTCGGTGGTCTGCTGGAGCTCCTGGAACTCCCTCACCAACCAGTGCACCTCAATAGCTGGTGCAAACTCCAAATCAAATCGCCGAACAAACTCGGCCCATATCATCTCAGCCACATCGGTTGCTCCCACCTGACTAGTCACCTCGCCCCACCAATCTCGGGCTCTGTCTCTCATCATACATGAAGCAAAACCCACCTTTTCTGCATTCGGGAAAGAACTCGTGTGCTGGGAGTTCTCGATGTCCGCCACTCAGCGTCGGATCACAATGGGGTCCCTGACCCCAAAAAACTTCGATGCTCTGCACCCCTTGAACTCCCGGAACAAGGGAGTTCGGGCCCCGACCTGGCCCGCAGCAATCTCGGCTCTGAATGACCTGAGCCTCTCCTCCATAATCTCCATCATCCCCTCCTTGACCGTCCCAAAGATCACTGTGGTAGCGTCAAGGATTCCCTTTGTCACCTCGACTACAATGAGCTCGCCCAACCTCTCATCAGCGGGCTCAGTACCGCTGCCCGACCCAGATCCAGATCCCGATCCAGATCCAGATCCCGATCCTGATCCTGATCCTGATCCTGATCCCCCTTCTCCAAATCGTGTCCCCACCATGTTGAACTGAAATGTCATAAATCATAACAATCAGGATATCTATAGGAGATCTTCCCACCGGTCCTCCTTAGAGCTTTCAGATCTAACATTGGTTCGGGTACAGGTCCTGTGCTTTCAGTAGTACGGGCCCAATACTACCTTCCACACCTACCTGTACCTTCTCCAAAGCTCTACCTGATAACTCCAATTCGTCCAAAAATAAATCATATCCCACAGACTACCGCATAACCCAAATCCCAGGCTATCCTAAGATTTGCTCTACCTACATCAATCAAACCAATCATAGCAGGATGCCTTTATGCATGCAAATTATACACAGAAAAGGATCAAATATGCTTTCGAATAAGAGATTCTACCCTAAGACCACAACCAAACGAGGAACAGGAAATAATGCCAAATCAATCATTCTAAGGCTATAAGCTCCTAACCATATACAATTTTAAAAGCATACACATATCAAGATCCATACGATTATCATAGCTCAAATATCAGTATAACATGGCTAACACATTGGGGAACTACTTACTTGGCTCGGCCGATCACGCGCGTTGCACTCTCCTCTTTTCCATACTTTAAAAGTTTTAACTTTTATTTTATTTTTGAAAACAATTTTTACCATTTCCTTAGTTTAAGTCATGACACACCCCAGAGTGTGCCTGAATCCCTCAAACCAAGGCTCTAATACCAACTTGTAACAACCTAAATTTTCAAAAGAAAATTTTCATTTTTGATTAGCCAAAACACTTTTCCATAAACCATGAAATCCAAATACAGTTGTTTTCAAAATTAATATCAACTACAATTTTATTTCAAAACATCAAAGTGTCCCATAAAACGTTTGAGAGAGAGTGCACGTCGCGTCATCAAGCCTTGCCCTTGCCCTTGGGCTCACATGTACCTAAAACAAATCCACAAACTGTAAGCTAATGCTTAGTGAGTCCCCCAGAGCATACCCCACACACAATCCACATAACACATATCAATTTAGCTATAAAGCTACATATATCACATAAGCCATGCATACAACATATAAGGAGGCCATGTAAACCCTCCGGGTCTTACACCTAGTGCCACTGGAACCCCCACGTGGTCTTAACTGCTTGCCATGGGAACCCCCACATGCTCTTCCTGCCATGGGAACACCCACTTGGTCTTCACTACTAAGCAAACATCATACAAACTACACATACAAATATACTAGGATGCCATGGAAACCCTCCAAGGTCTTATACTAAATGCCACGGGAACCCCCATATGGTCTCAGACTAGTGCCACAGGAACCCCCGGGGTCTTCCATGCAAATCTCATACTAACATAACGCATAATCAATCGACAATCCACATATCATAAAATGGGCCGACCTTGGTGCCTTAGACCCATTGGTATGGTGAGAAAACTCACATCTCGAATGCTGAACTGACAAGCTAAGATCAGATGTATTGCACGCATTGCTCCAACTCAGCTGCCTATGATTATCATGTGATTAACTTGTCACGATCCTAGATTACCATAAATACCCTTAAAGTCAACCCTGTTCAACCTGGACAAAGTCAAAGTCAACAGTCAAGGTCAACAATCCATGTTGACCTCAACTCGTCGAGTGCATCCAGCAATTCGTCGAGTTAGCTGTTTGACTTGTTAACTCGCCGTGTTACCTTTGTAACCCGTCGAGTTGCTCCCGAGTCCATTCCACTGAATCCCGCATCAACTCACCGAGTCACCCTAGTGACTCGTCGAGTTCATCAAATGTCTAGAAAACTAAAGTCCACTCATTCAGAAACTCAGAAACGGGCAAACCCTACCCCGACTCGTCGAGTCAGCTAAGGGACTCGACGAATTCCTTCATTCCCATTCATGTTCAGCCCTTTTCAGTGGGATCTAAGGTCCCAAACTTCATATCCAACCTCCCCTAGTGCAGATACCACGTAAAGTTGCAAACTTTATGTGCATGCAAGGCCCTCCACGGCTATAACATCAAAACTAGGCTTCTTACAAGGTTTTAATGCATGGAAAGGGGTTAAACTATATAAAGTGAGCAACTTTATGTCATTGGGGACCTAGAGAGGTCTAGATCTGGAACCATATCCTTTTGATAAGTCCATATCCGAGTTTGACTCCATTTTGCACCAAAAATGGCCATTTACTTCCAAGAAAAGGGATCTAAGCAACTATAGATCAAGGTAACGACTTTATACCTCAAGATGATGACCAATACAGAGTAGATGTCAGATCTACAACTTCTCTCCTTGATCCTTCTTCTTCAAGATCTAAAATCCTTCACAAATACCCCAAAATTGCTCACAAAAGCTCTTTCTCTCACTCAAGAAGGTGCAATGTCCAACTAGGATTTTCTCGGACTAATAGGGTGATAAGGGAGGCCACAAGAGGCGGGTTATGTTCTTTAAATAGGGTGTAAACCCTAAAAATTAGGGTTTTTCTTTACAGCGCCTACTCGTCGAGTCGGGGCCTTCTGACTCGTCGAGGAGGATCTAGATCCCGTGTTCTCATAATAGTCTCTACTCGACGAGTTGCAGCTCCCCAACTCACCGAGTCCATGCACAAAACCCTAAAAGTTAAATAAATTAAATAATACTTGGAACAGGTGTTACAATAGATCTTAATACCAAGTATGTAAGCAGCTTCTCCCAAGTCCTTCATAGCGAAACTCTTCCCAAGTCAAACTTGTACACTGTTTTGGGATATCATTTTCTATAAGAAGAATGTCGTCGACATATAAGACAAGAAAGACAACTACTCTCCCACTAGATCTAACATACACACATTGTTCATCTTCATTTCTTAAGAAACCAAACACATTGATAGCACTCTTAACATTATTATTATCATATATTTATATGTATTGATAGCACTATTCTCTCATTTACTACGTAATATATATATATATATATATATATATATATATATATATATATATATATATATATATATATGTATGTATATATGTGTATATATATATATATATATATATATATATATTGGAAAATTGGGAGTTTCGCATGGTGAAATGATTTACAAAATCTTAAATTGGTGTTTTTAAATGTTATTTTAAATTTGGTCATATGAGGGATTTTCAATTTATATTAAAGCATATGTTTAAGTTTGGAGTTATCAGTGCTTAGACTTAAACCACAATGCTTAAGAGGTGATTTAGTGAGAGTATACATTTATGACATATGATTCAAGTGAACTACCTAGTTTTGAAGTTAGGTTTCATATATAGAAAAATGACAACTTTCTCTAATTTATAGATGAGGTACCATTTTCTCATATCTACTAATTTTCGCTAATGATAGTGTCCTCATGACTTCATCGGTCTTATTGCAATCAAACATCAGTAACACACTAAAGTTTGTTATGAAGGATTTAAGATCATAAAGCTACTAATGTGTTTTTTTAAAGAGAATATGTGTATTTCATTATTTACAAATCCAATATGTCAAATTGGAATCCCGTGTATAGCTTAGTTTATGTAAACATCGAAGCTCAATGCTAACAACGGTGAACCCCTTCTCGATCCTACACTCTACTATAGCCTTGTAGACGTCCTCTAGTATCATAACTCTCATTACCAACCCCATATTATATACATTGTAGTAATTATATTTGGTTATGCATGCCTTCTAGAACAACATTTGAACACCCTTAAGCATAACATCCCAAAAGAGAAATCTATATCAAGGCCCACACCTTTATGCATCACATCATGGGGTTGCCTCGACACACCACTCCACTAATATCGAATATTGAGTTCTTGTAAATGTAGTTGCATAAACATGTTGGATGCTAATCCTTCTTGTTGGAACTTGTGTGCCCAGTTCTCAATCTATTGCGAAAATGTTGTTTTCTACTTGCTAGTAATCATGGTTCAGCACCAACGAAGCAAACAAATCGACCTAGACATCCACTTGGCACGCATGAAGGTTGCATCGGGTCATGTTCAAGTTCTTTATATTACCTACACTTAGCAGTATGCAATTTTCTTCACAAATTAACTACCACTACAATTTTTCTAAGTGTCAACATCTAACCTCATGTCCATACAGTTTTGGGGAGTGATAGCCAATTCGTATGATTGTCCTACTAATTTGGAAAGAAATAGTGTGATACTATTTTGAATAAAGGTTATATTATTAAGAAATTAACTAAAGTAACCATAATGTGATGTATATTTAAAGAAAATAAAAAAAAAACATTTGGCAAAATAACCACAAGTCCGAAATGAGGCATTATGGACCGACAAAAACATTTTTCTGACAAATAAGTACATTTCGAACTGACATTCTAGATTTCGGACTTCCGGACTGACATTCAGACTGAAATTTTGGAGTTTGGAAAAAAATGAAAAAAAGTTCAAAATCCGATGAACAATTACAGAATTTCAAGTAAAAATTATGTTTCTTACTAAAATATAACAAAAAGTAATCAAACATAATAGATAAGCACTATATACAATAATAGAGATTAAAATCAGATATTTGATTGAAAAATGATGATATTAAACATCTCGAAAATAGAAACTTCAGACATATTTCTTTGAAAAAAAAATTACAAAAAAAAAAGAACTCCAAAATTTTAAGAACTGAGTATGGAATTAGCTATTGAGAAGAAAGTGATAATTTTTTCATAAATTGAGAAAAAAAAATGGTTATTTTCTTTATAAAGCTTATTTATAATGGTTGATGTAATGAACTTCCCTATATTATTAGGCTAGGGTAGGCTTTACGTCACTTTTATCACAACAAATTTTCATGTCATGTAGGCGTAACGTTATTTTTGTCACAACTCTTCAACATCTTGCCATTTATGGGGGGTATAGTTTGTCATGCAACAAGATTTTTTTCTTTTATTTAAACAAACTAATTTATATAAAAATTAAAATTTTCATTAACCTGAAATGGAAATTACAATAAAACTTATACACCATAAATTAAACATAGAATTTAAAAATATGAAACATGAATATATATATATATATATATATATATATATATATATATATATATATATATATATATATATAGAGAGAGAGAGAGAGAGAGAGAGAGAGGTAGAGGTTCATTTGAGACCACCTATATTTTGTGAGACATAGGGACCAAATCTTAGCCTTTGATCAAATTTGATATTGTGGTTAAAAAAACCCTGATTAATGCGCTTAATTAAGCACTCAAGGGTAGATTAGTCAGATTTTAATCATATAATGGAATCCCCTGATTTATATGATCTTTCCTTAATCAATGTAACAAAATCAGATTCGCCCTTTCATTTGGTGATTTCCTCGGATGGTTTTCTCAATCGCAACAATATTCATTTTGAATGAGAAGCAAAAAAATTGAGTTTTGCACGTTAATTATCACTCACGCTGTGATCATTTGTGATATTATAGGCTTATTGAAGGATATTTCAACAATTGATCATTAGTTCACATCGATTTCAAGCTTTCACGAGCGACTGATCTTCAATTGATATCTTCGGTTGAGTTCGTTTTCAGTAATTGGAAGTTTCATTGGAATCAGGTCTTATCCCTTCACTTGATAATTTTCAACTACACAACTAGATTGAAATCGATTTTCACCAAAATACGCTTTCATCCAGTTACATAAATCGATGTTAGCAATTGATCATAAGATTCATATCGCTTTCAGCATTTTCAAGCTTCGATTTTGCTTCCTGGTAAGCGCTTTCAACTATTCATCATCATTGTCATCAGATTGAGATCTATTTTCAGCCCCTTCAGCTTTGATTTTTACTCCCAGATCTTGAATTTGAACAATTGATCATTATCTAAGATCAATTATCAGTTAGAAGCTTTGATTTCAGGATTCGGTTATCTATTTCAATGTTTGATTTTCATTTTTCATTCAATCAATTTGGTTTTTAGCAATAGAACACCATAATATATATATATATATATATATATATATATATATATATATATATATATATATATATATTTGATATCATATTTAGCAATTTTAATCTGTGATATTTGTTATTCATTAAGTAATTTTCTTTTTATGAATACAAGTTCATGTTTATGAGATTATATATCATATTATGTTATATATCAGATTAACTTTCTAACTTGTCTAATATGCGAAAGATATTACTAAAATTGCACATCAAATAGATAATGTTATTCTAATAGAATACTATACATACATAAATTAACATCAACTTATGATAATAGGTAATGTATAACATCAACTTATGTTAAGCAATCTCAACAATTATCATCATCATCAATCGATCATGAGGTTAGGATCAAATTCGTTGCACCTTCAAGCTTTGATTTTTACTCTCACAGTCTTGTTTCGATAATTCATCATAATATAATCTCAGTAATCGATTGGGGCTTTGATATCAACAATCAGTCATTATTTCAAGGTTTGGTTTTCATTTTGCATTCAAACAATATGTTTTTTAGCAATAGAACACCATATTAATCATTTTTCTATTTCATATTATATTTTACAACATGATATCTTTTATGTTCACGGTGCAGACCGTACAGATTAAGATATGGATTCAACATATGGCTCTTGTGATTCTAAAAAACTCGGTGACGCAGATCATAAACAACATAGCCATGTTATACTTGATTACCAAAGACAAATGCTTTTTAGTGATCAAGAGAAATTAAAGAGGGGTTCATCAAATTTGAATGAACAAGCTGAGGAATCTGCTCAACATAATGCTCATAGGGATCTTTTTGAAATATTATTGTTCTGTACAAACAATTCTTTATCAAATGTAATACCATATTTCTTATCTCCAGATCTTATAAAATTAGCTAGCCATGAAATGTGATTTTCAAATTATCAGGATTTTTTATGGTATAAAAATCCTTATGATAGATTTTTTATGGTACAAAAATGAAATATGATGTTCAAACCATCATGATTTTAGAATACCTAGAATTATAGAAAAAGGAACATGCTTTAACTTTAATACCAATATAAACAGTGTATTATAACTCTATATGATTTTCTAACCAGTCAACTTTGTTATGTAGTATATAAAATTTATAATAAAGTTCAAACTATTACAACATTCTAAAACATGTAAAATCATAATACCTAGAATTACCTAGAATATCATCTATGAACCACAAGCCTGTCATATCATAATACGTAGAATTATGGAAAAGTAGCAACATGATTTATTCTAACTACTAATATGGAAATTGCTTTACTTTTCATTCATTATAAGAACCTACTTTTACTTATTAACCAATATAATAAATATGTAACTCGAACCTTTGTAAATTGATCACATGTGTTAGATTAATGTTAATACAAACAATTACATAATATTAATATTATAAACTGTAAAGAAATGATAAACATATAGAGTTCAATGTTACAAAAGCCTAAACCATCTAAATAAAATCAACGAAAATCAAGTTATGTAGTAACATATGATTTATCTTATTAGAATACCTAGAATATCAATTATGTAACCATAAGCTTGTCATATCAAAATACGTATAATTACGTAAAATAAAACATACTTACTCTTGCTACCAAAATTATGTTTTCTATAAATTACTTTGGTTTCCTATAAATTATTCTAATTTTAATTAAGAAAGATTCAATTAGAATATTCTACATATAACTTAGAGTATCCTAGAAAATTATTCTATAAGAGTATAAAAAAGCCTAATTTTAATTAAGAAATATTTTACATATAACTTAAAATATCCGAGAACCTTATTCTATCATAATATTCTACATATAACTTTTGAAAAGAGGTCATATACAATATTATTATATTAGAATATTTTATATATACACATTATTTACATGTAGTAAATCAAGTTATTCAATTGAACGTAGAACATTATTCTACTAGAATATTCTACATATAACTTAGAATGTACTAGAACATTATTCTACAAGAGTATAAAAAAAGCCTAATTTTAATTATATTCTATTAGAATATTCTACATATAATTAAAATATCCGAGAACATTATTTTGTCGTAATATTCTACATATAACTTTTGAAAAGAGGTCATATGCAATATTCTTATATTAGAATATTTTATATAAACAAATTATTTACATGTAGTAAATCAACTTATTCAATTGAAAACTTAGAACGTTATTCTATTAGAATATTCTACATATAACTTGGAATATCCTATAACATTATTCTATAAGAGTATAAAAAAGCCTAATTTTAATTAAGAAATATTCTATTAGAATATTCTACATATAACTTAAAATATCCGAGAACGTTATTCTATCATAATATTCTACATATAACTTTTGAAAAGAGGTCATATACAATATTATTATATTAGAATATTCTATATATACACATTATTTACATGTAGTACATCAACTTATTCAATTGAAAACGTAGAACATTATTCTATTAGAATATTCTACATATAACTTAGAATATCCTATAACATTATTCTATAAGAGTATAAAAAAACCTAATTTTAATAGAAAGTTATACATACAAACTTTAAATATAAACCCGTGTAATATGAGAAAGATGTTACTGACATTACATGAGATAAATTAAAACATTACAAGTACTATTCTTGTAAATACATAAGTGAATATCAACATTATACATCATATGTTCTAAAATTACAACTATAATGCCATATGCACATGTTCATATTCTGTTGACACGTCTTGATCAGATGACGAACTATCAGACGAGGTATCATGAAGTATGACTTTTTTGCCTTTATCTATTTCCGAGGATAAAAATTGTTCAACATTCTTTCTTTTAGTATCAAAAGCTCGTTTTTCCCTTGATTTGGAAGTTTCTTCATTTCAGATGTATCAAAACATAAACCATACTTTTATTAAAACAATAAAACTAGGATATAAACAAACAATTTATTATACTTGAATATTTGAACATTCTGAGAATAATTAACAACATAAAAATTGTTTAATAAATAATTTAAAATTATAGAATTTTATTATATTTTCACATTTAATTTTACACAAATCTAATATGATCAAGGCATTATTAACAATACACAAAGTAGAATCTATGAGATAAAATAACAAAAAAAACATAATTGTCCACATGGTACTGACTCCAAATAAAGTTTATTTTTTTTTTAATTTCGATTAGTAATATCTAGTATAATTCAAACAAGCGATTTAATATTATATAAAATACAAAAGATCAGATAACCTAATCACCTAATCAAACGTTTATGTTAATAGACACCACCAACCTAAACCAACAATTTCATTAGCTTTCAATGTGTATCAAACACTAATCCTAACTACAGTAAACGATTTCAAAAATATTTAACCGAAACTACAATAAAGAAGTTCGTTTCTAGCCCCAACTATAGTGAATCCGGATCAAACACTAACCATAACTACAATATAAATTTTAGAAAAATAATTCATAAATTTGAATAAATAGAATAATAACTTCCTGAAGCCTATTACAAGAGATGATTTAGAATCTACATTATGTAGAATCCAAATCTTAATAAAATATTATTGAATTAAAACATAAAGAGATGAATTCAATTATGTCAAGATAGAATAACAAATTCTCAAAACATATTATGGTTTTGACTTATCAAAGTAAGCTGTAACATTTGGTTGATCAATAAAATAACATCTGAAATAAAATTTATAAAGTAACACCTAACTTAACAAATCAGAATACCTAGAATATTAAGTTATCAAATACTATTTTACTAATATTTTTATAGGATCATCTATATAATCAAACAAAGTAACATCTTAATCAATTAAGAAGTACCATATGACTTATCAAACCAGTATACTCAGAATATCAAGTTATCAAACAATATTTCACTAAATTTTTACTAGATAATCCAATTACTCAAACAAAATAACATCTAAAATCAATTTAGGAAGTAAGTTATGACTTATCAAATTATAATAAGTAGAATATCAAGTTATCAAACATTTATTTACTAGATTTTTACTAGATAATAAGATAAATCAAACAAACTAAGATTTTGAATCAAATTATATTTCAAATGCCAGAAATATCTCTACATATTTTGTGAATAACTTCATTTATGCATAATAACATAGCATAGATTGTAGATTTATTAATATTGAAATTGTTAACAGCCAAAGATGAGTCAGTGGAATCTTTTATTACCTGATGAAAAGAATCCTTCCTCAACTTGAGAATCATGAGAAGAAGTGTCAACTGAAGGATTGGCAGAAATATGTATGTGCTAAGAAGTTTTTATTGTTTATTAAAACAAACTAACAAGGTGATGATATTGGAGATTCAAAATCGAAATCAGAAGCACAAGATCCAAAATCACAAAATAAGGTTTTGGGGGGTTTTAATGTAGAATTAAAATCAGATTGTATCGAAGGATCCATTCTTAATGATCAATTAGAATAAAAAGGGTAGAAAACGATGTAAGTGAGCTTAATTCGAGGTAGATCCAATTGCAATTATGTTTCTAGGGTTTCGAATCCATAAATCTGGATCACAACTGAATTTGAGATCGTATGTGAAGAGGGGATCGATTTTGGATGAAGAAAGACCTGTAGAGATATTGAATGACGTTAGAATACAGATAGAACGTAAATTGTCATAATTACCCCTATGTGTCCTTTTCTAAACATCAATGTTTAACAATTCATGATCATTTTCTCTATTACCTACATCGATAAGGAATTTCTAGATTTCAACATTTATTTTCAGCAATTCATCATCAATTCTATATTATCAAAGGATTATCGTAAATGATCGATTTTCAACAATTATTCATTAATTTTGCTATTATAAAATAAGTATTAGCAAGAATCAATGAAAAAATCATCAACAATTTCAATTTTTAGCAATTCATCATCAAAATTAGAATTAATAGAATACTAACTCTAGCATACAAAACTCAGAATTACTATAAAAGTATACTAGAAGCTCATATGCAAAACAAAACATAATGATTAGATATTGTACTATACGAAATCAGAAATAGTAGAATATTGTTCTGAAAGCTAAACATTGAGTTTTTGTTGGAAAATAGCTTTATGTCCTTTCTTTTTGAATCGGTTACTTCTCTTTGGTTCTTTAGACTAGACTTCAGTACATGCTATTTTAATCACTCTATCTACTTTATCTGATGACATTAATGATTCATCTTTTATATTGAGAAGGGGAATTGGAATCTGATTCTCTCGAACAAGACATTGTTGAAAGATGAAATCAAAGCCTTTGATGGGTATGAGTTCTAAAGTCGATTCTTAAAACTAGAATGAAACAATCTGAATAACATAATTAGGGTTTATGATTTTGAATGATCGTTGATTCCTTCTATTTAGAAGGACAGGGTTTATGTGAATTTAAGGGATGATAGATTAAGGAAAGAAAAAACCTGTATATATGATTTTGATTCCTTAGCGATCTTCTAGATTTGATCTTCGGTTTTTATAAACAAGAAACCAAAATTATCTCTCTCTGATAAACTTTGCTTCATTTTGCTTCAATTGGGAGAATGGTTAACAGCGAGGATATGATCTGTGGTTTTGATTTGATATACTAGGGTTATTCGACTCAGAATCCGTTCAACCCGAATTATTCAGCGATTCAATTACACAATCCGAAATTTGAATAGCTTGAATTAATACCTGTTTTGTGAAGGATTGGCTGATAATCGAGATTGAATAAGAAGGTTGAAATTACGAATTAGAAGGAATAAGAATTTGTTGATAATCGAGATTGATCGAGGGTTTTCTGTTTGTTTTTGGCTATGTGAATCAATTAGGATTTGTGTTCGAGTATGAATCAGAGGATGAATTCGAGCTAGAATCAGAATAAAGAGCTCGACTTTTCAATTTCGATTTAGGGTTAATCTGAAACAAATTTGTGATGGATGGGTTTTCGATCGATGAAATGGTTTTGAAAAATGAAAAGCATATGAATGCGTTTGTGAATGTGCCAAGTTACATTTCTACCCCTCCGTGTATTCTAGTTAATTACAAAGTTTGTGTTATTTACACAAACTGCCACCGCCAGCTTCTTTTTTTCTTTTTTTTTTATGAAATCTGAACCACATATCAATTTTGATCAAGAGCTAAGATTTGGTCCTCATGTCTCACAAAATATAGGTGGTCTCAAATGAACCCAACCATATATATATATATATATATATATATATATATATATATATATATATATATATATATATATATATATATATATATATAGCAATCTGCTCTGTATCCTTTAATGCCAACTAGGAAAAGGCTCGTGCGTTGCACGGGTGAAAGTTTAGTGGCAAAAATATAAAGAAGTAAAAATAAAGTGCCAAAATTATAAAGATGAAAAGTTTGTTGAAACTTTAGTGGCAAAATTAGTAAAAATAAAGTACCAAAACTATAAAGAGGAGTAATTTGTTGAAACTTTAGTGGCAAAATTATAAAAAAGTAAAAATAAAGTGGTAAAATTATAAAAGAATAAAGAAAAAGGGTTTTAAAGAAGTAAAAGTGAATGTTTAGTGGCAAAAATATGAAGAAGTAAAAATAAAGGGGCAAAAAAGAAAAGTTTGTTGAAACTTTAGTGACAAAATTAAGAAAAAGTAAAAATATAGTGTTAAAATTAGAAACATGGAAACTTTCCTGTTGAAACTTCTCATGTGCTTTAATATATATATATATATATATATATATATATATATATATATATATATATAATTCATGTTCCTCTTCATGGGTCACATATTTCATTAAGAGTTTTATGTCACAATATATATATATATATATATATATATATATATATATATATATATATATATATATATATATATATATATATATATATATATATATATATATATATATATATTTTGCAACGCTCAGGATCCAAAGTAGTTTTTATGTTGTCGAGTCTGTTCGTCATTTGATCTACACCACTCGAACTATGTGCGACCCCTCTGCCCTTTCATTTTCCTTGGTCTTTTCTCATCGGATGACTAGGTTTTGGAACCTCAGTAGGCTCATATTCGTTGAGGTCTATCCCGAGATGTGTATCCGAAGATTGGCTATAGGAGGTTTCTAATGCTTTGGTTATTTTAGAATCATCCGTGTATGAGTCTAAAGTATTGATATCATCCCATTTTTTAGACTCCATAATATTCCAAAAGTCAATAAATTTGAATTGTGGCCCCTTATCGTGTCTGTAAACTTCTAGAGCTTTGTTCAATATTGTTACATCATTCGCACCACTTTGCCGCTCGCGATTCATGTTCATAAGTACGTTGTTAAACTACACGACAACTATGTTTGTGTTCCTCCACTTCGAGTAAATTTAATCTTTTTTTTTTCAATAATCTCTGCGCGTCAGTTTAGTGAGAAAACGCCTTGTAACTTTTTGGTAAAAAGTTGGTTCATCTTGTTCATTACCGACTTTTAGGTCTTCCAAAACGCCAACCTATGCACAACACCTTCTCTTCCTCTGAGGTCCATAAAAATCTAGGACTCTTTCCTTTTTCTTGGATTCCAATTGAGGTCGAACATCATCAGGTTTGCAATCCGTTTCAAGTACGATATGAGGTCATGGTTGGGTTTGGAATTGGGCTTGGGATTGAGTTTGGAATTAGGGTTGGGATTGAGTTTGGAATAGGGATTAGGATTGGAATTGGGTTTCTGGAGTGTTCTTAAATGGGTTGAAATCAATTTTGGGATTAGAATTGGGGTTGGGGTTGGTTAGGATATGGATTATAGTACGAACCATCACCGGGATAATGGAAAGTAGGAGTGAAAAATAGGGGTGATGAAGGTTTTGAAGTGACTACAATTTGGGTATTCTTTTTGTTTCTTCTTGGAGATTTAAGGTTGGGATGAAAGTTGGAGGAAGTCATCTTCACCGAAATAAGAAGAATGTTTGAGTGAAATATGGAGAATATTGTAGGTTGTGGTGTGATATTAAATACTGTTTAGCCTTAGAGATAAAGATACATAGGGAAATGCTCCAATTAGGATACTATAATTACAACATGGGAAAGTATTCCAACCTTCAAACACAACTAACGAAACATTATATTTTCCAAGAGGAAGTGTTTTTTCCTTCAACCGAAGACAACTTTTCGTTACACCAAAGCATGAAAAGTTCGACAACATACATTCAAAAAGCTAGGTTCATTTCTATTCCAAATACTTGTACACTATGCAAGAACAGTTGCACCTTGCTTAAGGCTTTCCATTTCTCACTAACCCATCCGAAAAACTTGCATTCCAATACAAAAACCTTACAAAGATAGGCATTCATTCCCCTCTTAGTAATGTAAAATCTTTAAACATCAAATAAGCAAATCTTTATACGCATCCAAACCCTGGCTTTCAGAATACTGCTTCAACTTGAACAACGATCGGCTTTCCAATTGTCGAATCCGTTCCTTTGACACCCCTAAAATGACTCCAATATCCGCTAACGATTTACTAACTTCACCTCCAATTCCATACCTGAGTCTGATTACTTTCCTTTCTTTTGGATTAAGAACACTTAGAAGATTTGAGATATGGTTTCTCACAACCCACCCATCCATGAAACCTCCACCAACCCTACAGCACTAGTGTATGCTAATCATACATCACAATAGACCTTATAAACTTTCGAATACCTGATCCTACCCTAAGCCATTCATCAAACAAGAACAGGAAATAAGGCCAAACCAAACATTCTCAGGCTATAAGATCTTAGTTATGTACGACTGTGATGCATACACTAAGCAACTACAGTAATGATGTCAATTTCATCTAGAGAAAACCCTAGGCTAGCAGGCATCATGTAGTCAGGCAATTCTATCATGCAATTCCTGAAGATCCCTAGCCTAGTACTAGGATGTTGTTCTAACATATCACTATATCAAATAATTGTATGGTATTTTGGGATCTACTTACTGGCTCTGGCTGATCGTACACCATGCATCCTCCTTTGATATTTTGAAAACCTTTTTGAAAATCATTTTGAAAATCTTTTCCTTGGTTTGAGACTGGATTCACACAAGTGTTCCTCTAATTCACTCAAACCAAGGCTCTGATACCAACTTGTAACACCCATAAAAATCATGCCAAATTTAAACTTTTAAATTCATTTCAAAACCATTAATCATTACAAAACTTGTTTTCAAAATGTATAATATCAGAGTATCCTAGAAACATAAACTTAAATATGAGGAGCTGTACGATCACGCCTTTGCCTTGTCACGATCCCCTGATGTACCTGAAACAATAGACTGAAACTGTAAGCCCGAGGCTTAATGAGTTCCCCCAAAATACCGATACACTGCACATAACACATATACAAAATAACAGCATGTACTGGGTCCACAGATTTTCGGACTGGATTACCCCTGGGCCCACAATGTGAGTCTGGATTACCTTTCGGGCCCACAGCTCACATCTGGATTGCCACCGAGCCCACAGTACGAGTCTCCCTCAGCTCGTATCTAGAATGCTCCCGAGCCCACAGTACGAGTCTGGCATGCCTTACCCGGCCCTCAGCTCGTATCTGGAATGCTCCCGGGTTTGTTGGTTACCGCACGGAGCAGTATCACCTCAACCCATCCCACATAATATGTCGACATATAACACAACTAATGCACATACAAGTAATCATGTAATAATAACAGAGGTAGTCCTACAGATCTACATAACTGGCATAGGAACTAGCATGCAACACTATCTCATACTCAACATACCACCAACTACTAGGATATCATACCCAATGTGCCGTCCTTGGTGCCTTAGACCCCTTAGTATAGTGAGGTAACTCACCTCGCAAGTAGTGCTGACAGTACTGCAAATCTCTGTCTGATGTCTCACCGGGAATCCCGAACTATCACATAATAAATACTAAGTTAATACACAAATAACCTTCTTGACTAAGTGTCCACACCACTTATTAAGTCCATCCTCTTTACTGGGCCTAAACCCAATGCCAAGTCCTTAACTTGAAAGTCCATTTATAAAGCCCATTATTGGCCCAATTTACCAAATTGGGCCAACTCCCTAATTAGGCCTAATTCCAAGATCCATTATCAAAACTTGGCCCAAAACAATATATTCATGAACTCCAGCAAAGGCCCAAATCCAATTAGTCCATAAACAGCCCAAAACTCGTAGCCCAATTGACAAAGGCCCAACAGAGGACGTACGCGGGGCGTACTCGTCCAGACATTGACCACCATCGAGGTGGTTGACCCAGTACGATGGGCGTACTGGATTTACGCTAGGCGTATGCAGTGTCTTGCCAAAATCTTATTAAGTGCTTAATGGCTTAAGCACTTAAGCCCAAACTTCAGATCCAGAGACCTAACGTGCTTAGGACCCATAAAGTCACGAAATTTATCACTTTGGACGTCCAGAAAACTCTTAATACTTGGTCTTAATCCATTGAAACCTTCTTATTCCATGCATGGGACACATTCAGCTATTGGGACCTTATTTTTATCACTTAGGACCTCTTCTAAGGTTTGAAAGGACAGCTCATTTCGTCCAAAACATAACATGCACCATTTTGGGACTTTTGGGACAAGAATGCTTCCATAAAGCTAAAATGTCTAGATCTATAACATACAAGTATAAAGTTCCAAGCTTTTTACCTTCTGGAGCTTCTAGGGCACAACACAACTTCAGATCTATAGCCTTGTTCTCCTTCTCCAACTACTTGATGTAATGTCTTCACCTTCAAGAGTTCAAAATACACACCAACTCACACTCACACACAAAACTAGGGTTTGGAATGTTTTCTGTAAGATGGAGGCTGAGAATGATGAGAGAAAAATGAGCCATAAGGATGTTTATATAGCCTCCAAACCCTAAATATTAGGGTTTCCTCCTGACATTAGTACACCCAGCGTACACAAGTTTACGCCCAACGTACTAAGGCGGACCTTAGTACGCTTAGCGTACTCTTATGTACGTGCAACGTGCTCCTTCTTTGCCCAAATGTTGCAACTTTGGCCCTTAAAATTATCTTGACTCTACACTTCCAACCCCAATGACTATAAATGACAAGGTAATGATAGAGTAGAGTTCGGAAATACCTGCAAAATCTCGGGATGTTACATTTTCTGACAAATAAGTACATTTCGAAGTGACATTCTAGATTTCGGACTTCCGGACTGACATTCAGACTGAAATTTTGGAGTTTGGAAAAAAAATGAAAAATCCGATGAACAATTACATAATTTCAAGTAAAAATTTTGTTTCTTACTAAAATATAACAAAAAGTTAATCAAACATAATAGATAAGAACTATATACAATAATAGAGATTAAAATCAGATATTTGATTGAAAAATGATGATATTAAACATCTCGAAAATAAAAACTTCAGATTGATTTCTTTGAAAAAAAAATTACAAAAAAAGAACTCCAAAATTTGAAGAACTGAGTATGGAATTAGGCATTGAGAAGAAAGTGATCATTTTTTCATAAATTGAGAAAAGAAATGGTTATTTTCTTTATAAAGCTTACTTATAAGGGTTGATGTAATGAACTTCCCTATATTATTAGGCTAGGGTAGGCGTTACGTCATTTTTATCACAACAAATTTTCATGTCATGTAGACGTCACGTCATTTTTGCCACAACTCTTCAACACCTTGCCATTTCTGGGGGGTATAGTTTGCCATGCAACAATATTTTTTTCATTTATTTAAACAAACTAATTTATATAAAAATTAAAAATTTCATTAACCTGAAATGGAAACTACAATAAAACATATACACCATAAATTAATGCCAATTCATGTTCCTCTTCGAGATAATGGGTCACATATTTCATTAAGAGTTTTATGTCACAATATATTTTCTTCTTTTTTGCAATGCTCGGGTATTGATCCAAAGTAGTTTTTATGTTGTCGATTCCGCTCGTCATTTGATCTACACCACTCGAACTATGTGCAACCCCTCTACCCTTTCATTTTCCTTGGTCTTTTCCCATCGGGTGACTAGGTTTTGGAACCTCAATAAGCTCATATTTGTTGAGATTTACCCCGAGATGCACATCCGAAGATTGGCTATATGAGGTTTATGATGTTTTTGGTTATTTTAGAATCACTCATGTATGAGTCTAAAGTATTGATATCATCCTATTTTTTGGACTCCTTCACAATATTACAAAACTCAATAAATTTGAATTGTACCCCCTTATCATGTCGGTAAACTTCTAGAACTTTGTTCAATATTGTTACATCATTCGCACCACTTTGCCGCTCGTGCTTCATGTTCATATGTACGATGTTAAACGACACGACAACTATGTTTGTGTTCCCCCACTTCGAGTAAATTTCATCTTTTTTTTTTCCGAGATAATCTCCATGCATCATTTCAGCGAGAAAACGCCTTTTAACTTTTTGGTAAAAAGTTGGTCCATCTTGTTAATTACCGACTTTTAGGTCTTCCAAAACGTCAACCTATGCCCAACACCTTCTCTTCCTCTGACGTCCACAGAAATCTAGGTCTCTTTCCTTTTTCTTGGATTCCAATTGAGGTCGAACATCATCAGGTTTGCAATCCGTTCCGGGTACGATATGAGGTCATGGTTGGGATTGGAATTGGGGTTGGGATTGAGTTTGGAATTGGGGTTGGGGTTGAGTTTGGAATAGGGATTAGGATTAGAATTGGGTTTCTGGAGTGTTCTCAAATGGGTTGAAATCAATTTTGGGATTAGAATTGGGGTTGGGATTGGTTAGGATATGGATTATAATACCAACCATCACTGGGATAATGGAAAGTAGGGGTGAAAAATAGGGTGATCCATTCGAGATTTAGAAGAGGGGTGATGAAGGGTTTGAAGTGATTGCAATTTGGGTATTCTTGTTTCTTCTTGGAGTTTAGGGTTGGGACGAAAGTTGGAGGAAGTCATCTTCACCAAAAATAATTATTTGCTGTTCAAAAAAAAAAAAAATAGATAGATGTTGGTATTTATATTGATTGAAAGAGAGTAAATATTTTGAATTTTGATTAAAAACGAATATATTTTTGAAAGCGAGTAAAAATTTTGAATTAAAAAGTTGGAGGAAGTCATCTACACTCTCACTCCTCTGTTACTCGTTGTTGAGTCAAAAATACACTCTTAGGGAAATGCTCCAATTCGGATACTAAAATTACAACATGGGAAAGTACTCCAACTTTTAAACACAACTAACAAAACATTATATTTTCCAAGAGGAAGTGTTTTTTCCTTCAACCGAAGCCAACTTTTCGTTACACCAAAGTTCGACAACATACATTCAAAAAGCTAGGTTCATTTCTATTCCAAATACTTGTACACTATGCAAGAACAGTTGCACCTTGCTTAAGGCTTTCCATTTCTCACTAACCCATCCGAAAAACTTGCATTCCAATACAAAAACCTTACAAAGATAGGCATTCATTCCCCTCTTAGTAATGTAAAATCTTTAAACATCAAATAAGCAAATCTTTATACGCATCCAAACCTTGGCTTTCAGAATACTGCTTCAACTTGAACAACGATCGGCTTTCCAATTGTCGAATCCGTTCCTTTGACACCCCTAAAATGACTCCAATATCCGCTAACGATTTCCTAACTTCACCTCCAATTCCATACCTGAGTCTGATTACTTTCCTTTCTTTTGGATTAAGAACACTTAGAAGATTTGAGATATGGTTTCTCATAACTTGCTTTGATACACTTGTGTCTGGGCTATCGATTGTGGTGTCAGGAGTAATCTCCTGTCATTTTAACAACAAACATCATATATATATATATATATATATATATATATAAGAATTGTTGATAGAGACATATAGTTTGGTCAAATGAAGGAGGTTTGACTTTTTAGATAAGGACCTCGTATGTAGTGGTGTCGTTTGGATAGATTGGTTTTTGCAATGAGAGAGTTATCTTTTGTACAGAGCGTAATTTTTGGAGCTTTTCAAGAGTCATTCCAGCTTGTTCTGCTATTTGCTTTTGTGATGGATCATGATTGCCTTCACGGATGCATACTCTCTTTGCTTCACTAACTTTGTATAAAAGATTATATACACCTTCCTGTAGGATTTTATATGATTAGGTGAGATTAACTAAAAGTATATGTTTTTATTTATTATAATTCTTTTTTGAGATTTCATGGTATTTAATTTTTATTAGTCTTTTATATTTTGTAAAAAAAAAAAATTGTGAGTGATGAATAAACTTTTTTGACTAGTTGAAATACATATAGACATATAGTATATATATTAGTATATTACAAACAAAATCAAATATGTTTATATGAAAAAAGAAAAACTAGTGATGTATCTTTATGTTATTAAATTTGGGGTTAATCTTATAAAAGACCTTATATTTTGTGTTTTTTTCCAGATTAAACCTCAACTTTATTTTTTTCCTAAAAAGACCTTGTATTTTTTCATTTTTTCTGAAAAGACCCTTAACTTTGTCTTTTTTTTTTCTAAAAAAAACCCTCAACCCTCTAACTGTTTCCGAAAAATCCTCAACTTTTTTAGTTTTTTCCGGAAAAACCCTCAACTTTGTCTTTTTTTCCGGAAAAAACCCTCAACCCTCTAACTGTTTCCGAAAAAACCACAACTTTTTTAGTTTTTTCCGAAAAAACCCTCACATTCTACAAGTTTTTTTGGAAAAAAAAATGACTAAAAGGGCCAAATTGAAAAAAATGAAACTTTTTTCACGAAAAAAATAAAGTTGAGGTTTAATCCGGAAAAAAAAACACACAAAATATAAGGTCTTTTATGAGATGAACCCTTAAAGTTAATTTTTAAACAATAATTTTTTTTTCTTTATCTACCATTTAGATTTTCTAATTATACATAACAAACAACATATACGAACGACTCATTTCATTCCTTTAAGCCAGCCAAACATGATAACGGAATGCAATGATCCATTCCATTACCCTGTTCATTCCATTCATTTCTGATTCCATTCCATCATTAAAAAAAAAAAAAAAAAAGTGCATACCGGCAAACGAATGAGCTTAGAATTTTGAAATATGGCTCGTCTGATAGACTGTCTTATCCACCAATAAGCATAAGTAGCAAACCTACAACCAGCTTGTGGCTTAAACTTTTGGACACTTCTCATGAGTCCCATACTCCCCTCCTAAAAAAAAGTCAACCATGGGTCAACTCCCTTAAAACACAAATTACATGAAATATAAAAAGTCCCTTAGATTTTGACTAAGTTTGACCTGAAGTAGGTCTTGAAGGTCAAGTCCACGTCCCCTATACTGCTTTGCTATATAAACAACCATCCGTAAATTTGCACATATTAACTTCTCCCTGCTACTATTCCCAAGATGAAGTTGACTTTTCAACTCATGAGAACTAAGATTAGCAGCTTCAGCCCATTCAACCAATGTTGGTTCACGATTAAACTGATCATGAAACCTACTCCTTGCTTCTTCTAATCTCATTCCAGCCTGAAAATCACAAGGGCAAAATGGTCATTTTCATCATTCAGAGGTTGCCAACTATGTTGATTAAATTAACTAACCTTTATATGGACAATGAGTTGAAGTTCTTCTTTTGAAGTCAAAAGTTCTCTTGTTACAGGACGTGCTAAGAACATTCTAAGAGGGTCGTGTAAATTAGAATCTTTATATGATGTTTTCTTCTCTATCTCTGGTTTTGTAGAGTTTTTAGTCTCACGAATAACAACATTTGACTTTGTCCCCTTTCTTCTTTTAGATTGTCTCTCTTGGTGACGTGTTGACTTTACAAATTTGACTTCCTTGGTTTGAAGCTCGGTTTGATGTCTAGATCCTAAGCTGAAGAATCACCACACATCAAACTTTGGAAAACGTGTCCACTCAAACATACAAGAATATCCAAAATCATAAGACAAATGGGTAATAGGAAGAAGTCTGAAAAAGAAAAGAAAACACGGACCTTGAAGTGAAGGAGTTATCAAGATCAACACCTAATGATTCACCATCATCAGCTAATGAAGCTGCTTCTTTGGAAGCTGAAAGAGCTTTTTTAGCAAGATCAAGTACTTGTTGCATTTCAACATCCATGAGTTTTTTTGATCCATTTGGAACTGGTTGTGTAGTAGTCAAAGGGGAGAGTGGTTTTTCTCTTGTATGTGAAGATGGTAACCTGTAAAATCACATTAGGGATACATCATACATCATACATGATACATCATCAAATATGTTATAATGAATATATTTGATGGTTTTGTTGGTCTTACATGTACCATAAACCAGGCCACTGTAGCAATTGGCATTGGAATTCTTTAAGGTATTCATCAGAGCTTGTGGGGTTGACTTCATGTGTTGAAGAATCAGCTCCTATTTGACTGGTTTTTTCGTCTTTTATTGTCTGCAATAATGGCTTGCTTTCACGACGTTGTTCTTGAATTAGGACAGAAGTAGGGAAATGTTGGGCTAAAGTAGTTGCTAGCATAGAAGAATGTGCAGGAGCTGAAGGCTCACAAAACTTTAGAGCTGCAATAGTATTTTTATTAGCATTAGGAAGGGGACCTTTATTTTAGACTCAGAATTCTCAAGATGAGTGTATTTATTTGTTAATTCTTACTTTCTATAAAAGGTAAAGAAAACACAACGGGTAACAACTACGAAAATGGTAATCACAACAATTTCCATATTCAAAGAGGCAAAACGTCGAACACTTGGTGGACCAACACAAATGTTCGCATTTCCTCATTGTTAACACAACAAAGAATCAAGATACGAGTATTACCAGTTGCTTGTACGCTCAAACATGAAGAATATGTATACAAAAGACTCGCATAGAACAAAAATTACAGTTCAAGAACAGAAAAGGAGGTGATAGTTAGAATTTAGTTATCACCTGAAGGAGGAGGAGGAGATTGCTTGAGCTGGGTTCTTGGGGGCAAAGATAAGGATGATGATGAAAGCATTTTGCTGGCTGCTGCCTCCATTAATCTGCATCAATGTATCTATTGGATTGAAACTTCGGACAGGTGATGGTAATGAAGAAAAACAATCAAACAGAGAATTGTTCCGGGGAAGAGAGTTGGGTTTTCTCTGGCTCTGAGGCCATAAGAGAAGGGGGTTTATCTTTCTGAAAGGATAATGGTTTTTCAGTATATATTATCTCACTATTATACCCTTGGTCTTCAAGATTATTGCAAAACTGATCCTCCAAAAAAGTTCAATTACGCGAATGTCATCCAAAAAGGGGTTTTCACCATTTATATTAGAAGAGACAAAAATGATCCAATTGATCAAGTCAATAGAATTATTAGTGTGTTGGATACTAGATTCTTAAGATATTTGATCAAATAGATCATTAATTGAATAACTTGGACTAAGATTGATATTTACATATTTCTAATTTGTAAGCGCGTTTAAATACAGATTTATTTTTATTTTATATAACTTGAAGATACAATAACAAAGCCGAAGCCCTTACATCTTAAACACCACTCGTACAAATAGATATCAATTGAAAGTAAAAGTAGAGTTGCATTGCTAAAAAATTAAAAAATCAAAAGAAAACCATTATATATAAAGTTTTATTTTATTTTATGTAGCCTTTGAATTTAAGTGGATCAATCTATGTCCACCTTGTTTATTTATAAGGGCGGACGGTGTCGTTTGCAGGTTGACCGTGACAAGTGGAGATATTGACGGTATTGTTGGGATCCTGATTCCGAGTCGAAGATGGTACAACTCCAAAAGCAATATGCTCTCTCTCTCTCATTGGTAAGTTGTATTTCATGTTGTAAAACTTATATAATATTGTGTTTTGTATTTTTTTTAATTAGTTTTGTATGTTTTTACTGTTTTTGTTAATTAATTTTATATGATTTCAATTAGTTTGTAATTATTTTAAAATTAAAATTTGAATGAGTTTGGAGGATGGAAAAAGTTTTCATTGTGTTATGCAGTTATGGGATGGGAAAGATTGAAAAAGTTTTCAATGAATACATTCGGAACTATCTCATCCCAAACATCCAGTTCAATCGATAATCGATAGGAGAAAGCATGTACAAGGATGGAAGCATGTAGGAGAGAGAGAGAGAGAGAGAGAGAGAGAGAGAGAGAGAGAGAGACCCATTGTATATTAAAATAATTATTTTTTGTTTATTATTTTTTTTTAAATAACAAAAACTCATAAATAGTCCCTGTAATAGTGAAATGATGGAAATGCCTTCACGTAACAGACAAAATGTAATAGCTCAAATTTTCAAACAATTTTTTTTCATTTTTAAATTTCTCGAAACATAGTTCATAGCATCAACCCATGCCAAAATGTAATTGTCAAATACAAAATATTATGAAACAAAGTCAAGTATCCCAGAATCAACATAAACCCTAATCATCAAGCTAGTGTGTACAATCATGTCGGTGCCTTCCCGCGATCCTGTGATGTACTGAAACACATTCAATTAACACTGTAAGCACAAAGCTTAGTGAGCTCCCCAAAATACCATATACACAAATAATTAGCCTCTCATGGCTAAAGCTTGATAAGGACCCTCTGGTCATATATCTCAGTGAAGACCTTCCGGTTTCACGTCTCGGTATGGACCCTCCAGTCATAACTCAACAGATACACAGAATAATATAACAGCATAAGTCACAAAGACAGAATGCATAATAACACATAAACATATAAGACCCTCTGATCAGTAATACAATTAAGACCCTCCGGTCCATAACATGAAAAAGACCCTTCGGTCACACAAAAGTTACCACACAGGTAGGTATAGTGAGAAAACTCACCTCTCGCTGGAAAGCAATCAATCTCGCACCCGAACTGCCGGTCTAGACTCCGCCTAATTATGTCACATTCAAATATAATTAATAATTAATACTAATAACCTCAAAATGCTAGACCGAGTCTCTCTACAAAATCTCAGGAGGGTGAAAAGACCATTTTCCCCTCCTTGGCCAAAGGTCCACAAATTGACCAGAAGCTCAAAAGTCAACGAAAGTAAACACCCAGTGAGTACGTTGGGCGTACAACCAACCATGCATGAATTGGGGGGTCTCAGCGCTACGCTGCGCGTAGCTAGGAGTATGCACGACGTACTCTCCAGACTTCCACTCCTCACTTCACTTGGTCTTAATTCGTTAAGACAAATGCTACAACTACAGATCTGAGTTGAATAATGCCTATTACTTCATAAAGTCATGGACTTTAAGCCATAACATGACTGAACAAGTCCCAAACTCACAAACTCTAACCTTCCCAACACAAAAGGCCACATAACTCATGTATAGAGAGGTTTACATGATCAAGCTCACATTGTTATGAATCTAGACAACCAAATACACTTAAAAGGATAGGATAAGTTCTACAAACTCACAAAGCTCCAAACATGGGACATAAAACCCTAAAAATGGACCCAAAACATGAACTAACACAACAATAAGCAAGTTTCGAACTTGATACCTCTGGAAGATGCACCAACAAGAGTAGAGTTCAGATCCAAGAGTTAGAAGCACAAGCTATCCTTCCTTCAAGGCTCCTTCTTCACCAAAAGCTTCACAAGAACACTCAAATGAGCCACAAAAACTCACACAAACTAGGAATACGATATTAGGGTTTGAGGGAGGTTGGAGGCTAGAAATGGTGGTTGGAAATGAGGCCATCATGTTCCTTAAATAGGGGTACAAAAGGGCATTAGGGTTTTAGTCTGAGCCTAGTATGCCAAACGTACCCTCTGGTATGCCCAACGTACTAGATGGCCTCCGCGATCATGCAAAGTGCATGAGTACGTTGCACATACACATGCGTACGCCCCGCGTACTCAATTGCCACCTTTTCTCAATAAGGACTAGTCTTGAAAATTACATAAAAGATTAAGGTCGGAGAACTATACCTATTTTCGGGATGTTACACAAAACTTGACAGAGTTAGCAATAAGGACCTTTTGTTAAAAGTTTTGAAACCATAGGGACCATCCGTAAGGTTTTTTAAAATTAAGGACGAAATTTCAGATTTTATGAAACCATAGGGACCATTTATGATGTCTT
The DNA here is from genome assembly GCF_052849685.1 of Lactuca virosa. Taxonomy (NCBI): domain Eukaryota; kingdom Viridiplantae; phylum Streptophyta; class Magnoliopsida; order Asterales; family Asteraceae; genus Lactuca; species Lactuca virosa. The sequence goes on from NC_136431.1 coordinate 53,168,208, forward strand.
GTCAAAGAATAAAGATTGTAGAGGTGATATAACAAATGGTTTGAAATGACTGGGTAAGAACCCTAAGATTGGCTTAGGAAAAAAACATACATAAACGAACATGACTGGAGTGGAGAAATTATCACAGCGAACATCGTTAACAAAGCGAACGTGCAATCTGAGCTCAAGTGACCGAACCTAAGTTCGTTTCAAGACCGCCAATTATTCACCTAAAGCGAACCCAACCGAAGGTTCGGTTCCTTTCGCTTCCATTTTCGTTTCAAGCTTCATCAGCCGAAACACCCTTTCTCTTTCGGTCCTCCCTTCATTCCCTCCAACCATTAACAAGCGAAACTAAGGTCGTTGTTCCAGGTTCGGTCCTAATTCATCAGCTTTTACCTCAAGGCGAAACCATTCACATGTTCGCTTATTGTTCTCACTCTTCATTCGCTGCAAGCCCTTTCGTTCCAAGTGCTAACACATGAACATAGATTCGTTCCGAGCACAAAAGACGTTTGTGAAAAGCGAATAGAGATAACATGTTCGGTTTTCGTTTCTAGCAAAATGAGATTCAAAGAAAGTTCAACCCAATTCACAGTCAAATTTGACTTTTCATTGACGTCCAATTGCGAATCCAATATTGTTAGCAGCGAATCCATTCGACCCAAATCAACCAATTGAAGTGATTTTATAGTTCCGATTTCAACTTTAAACCCATTGATCTGATTTTGACTTTCGATTTTTACCATCGAGTTTGAATCGGAACTAGCCATCAATTTCACCACAATCGATAAACAACCAAACCATTATTCCAATCGATATGGTTCCGATCACATTCACGGTTCCAAACAAAGTTTTCACAATGTCGATTTGATCTACAAATCGCAAAATCAAATCTGATTCCTTCATTGATCTCGAAAAATATTGACCATCGTAACCCAATATTTGACAAACACCAAAATCATCTTCTTCAAATCGATTTCCAGATCAAACTTGATTCAATCAATAATCATCACCATATCTATCTGTTCTTGATTGTTATTCACCAGAAGCCATAAACGAACCATTTTTGGCAAAAGCCAAATCAAATTTCTTTAAGATGAATCAATGGACAATAAAAAGGAGATTTAATTGAATTGAACATGAGGCAAGAAAAATCAGGATCGACTGGAAAAATAGGAACACAATCTAAAAGTATGACATATTAATACGAGATTTAGAATTCATACAGTGGAAACGATAATCGATCAACTATTTTGACCAGGAAACTCGATAATGAATCTTGAATAAGGAATAACCGGAACAAAAAGTATCAAAGGTTCAAAGAAATATGATTTGGGCTAAATAAATAGCGGATGAACAGTGACGAAAAAAATGGGCCAATTGATCCATAAGGCAAACGATTGATTTTAGCAAATCAAATGATCAGGATCAAATCAGAAAATACGAGTATGAAACAAATCGGATTAAGAAAAATACAGTTGAACAGTAACAAAGAAAACATAAATCTCCATGAACAGTAGCTTGAACAGAAAGCTTGATTCCAAGACGCCAAAACGCCAATAATTTCCAAAATCTTGTGCAGAAAATCATCAAATCAAGAACCGATACTTCAAAAATCAATAGATCTTCAAAGAACCGCTCTGATACCACTTGTTGGGATTGAAACCCTAATTGTGATTTGATGAACAAGATGCAGAAAATAAGAACAAACACAAATAAAGAAGATATGTCGAATGATCACTCGATTTATTGATAACATGAGGAATAAATTACACTTTCAACATAGACTAAAGAATCTAACACTACATAAGAAACCTCACAACGTGGCGGTTACATTTTGCCTCACTCTTAACCCTAATTATGAATAATACATGACTATTTATAGGGAAAAGACAAGTCTTGGGCTTTTAACCTAGACTTCATCAAGGGGGCCCATTGCCATCATCCATGGAGTACTTTGAAACCCTACAAGGTGAAGTTTGGTTCGCAATAAATCGTCTATGTGTCACAACGACGGGATGTTTATGATGTGATTGTTCTTTGGTTCAATAAGGCCATGTCACAAGTGGCATATGTATCTCAGATTCGAGAAGATCGGGTATAACCGAAGAGCCATCGAGGTGTTCCTATTTTGGGTAAAAGAGTTATGTAGATATGTTGGGTTTGTCAGAGCTATGGTTTGAGCATCTATGAGGGATTCATGAAGCTTCAAGAGGAGGATGTGGTTGTGGATAAACTCTTCAAGTGTAAGATTTTTTTTGGCATAATTTCAGTTCAGAAGGTGCTTAGTTTATCCAAGGGTGTCTGAATTATTTTCGCTAAGTTTAGTTGGCGATGCTGGGGGAAAGGTCTCCGAAGTCTTCATCTGAGATTCAGATTTTTCTTGTTCGAAGGATCATCTTGTGTTGTTTCATGCATTTTGAGAGTCAAATTGAGTATATTCATTGTTAAGCCGGTCTGAGGCTTTGGTGTTGCAGACGCCAGTCGATGATGGTTCAAACCCTAAGTTGGGAGAACTGGGTATTCTGTTTGGAAGATCAGATATCTGAGCAACATTGTTCAGTTTTCAGGTATCATTGTGGGTACACAAGGTTTGGTTTTGGCAGGTATCGTCAGCTGGGTTGGTATTTGGATTGATTCGACCAGGATTTTGGCAGCATGTCTGGATAATTTTGGAATCCTTTTCAAAATTGAAGGTTTTATTGATCTTTTGCGCATTGGTGAGATATGTTCAGCTTCTTCAAGGTGTGGGATCTTGTTATAAGAATGCTTTTAATAGCGTTTGAGGTTCGTCATTTCATTTGATTCCCTGGTGCGTCACCTTTTGGGTAAGGTGATGGTTAAAAAGAAACACAGTTGGCCTGACGGGCGTTGTGTTCTCTTGTGGGGAGTGTTTCATGTTGGGTTTGCAAGTTGGATCAGGTGCTTGGATGTCTATTTCATTTCCTGAGTGTATACGGTCATCTTTAGTCTGACGATATGTATGTGGCAGATGGATTGTGGAAAAGTGTGTGTTTTAGAATAGCATGGCTCATGTAGTTCGGCAGAGTGTTAAGTGAGATATTGACTGGATTCCTACCGGTCAATGGGACAATGTCAGTGTGTCTTTAGGACCGTTGGATGTTGTTTGGGAGTCCTCTTGTTATGGTTGGGTAATAGCAAGAACGGAAAGGAACCGTTAACTTCTCATCCCAATGGTTAGATGACGTTACATCCTTCCATAAGCCATCATGGAATTCACTTTTGTGAGTGGGGGTAACAGTTGTGTAGCGGAGGACCGTTTTTTCGTTCTTTCATTTAGCCTTAGTTTTGACATTCAATTCCACAGGTGAGAGTGGTTCATCTTTAGGGTGGAGATGTAACATACTACTAGTTGAAGCTTCTCAAACCTATATTTCGGAAGAGTCTTCAAACATTTTTTTGGGTCTTATATGATATATCATCTATCTTATAAAAAGGATGCTGATCTGTATTGAATCCACAGCCTTAACCAGTTGAATGGTGTTGGTACTCCTGGTCCTACAAAATACATGTAATTCCACATGAAACATGATCAAATAATTGTTAAAAGTAATCTATTCAACCCTAATGCATTCTGCAACTTACACGACACTAAAATATGACAAATTCTAACCTCAAACCATATAAACACATATATTAACTAGATAAATTTGAAAATTATTACAAAAATTAGGGGTTTGACTATCATTAATGTCATTAGATTGGATTTTGAATGCATACGCGTAATTTCAAACTTTCTCAATGGTTCAAACTAATTGAATGCTTATTATTTCCTTCCCCCAAAAAATACAATATTAGAAACTACATTTATTTACTATACATATTAATTTGGGTACCGACTTACGATTAATGCTCAATATTGTTGGTGATTTTAGTGTCACGATATCATTTTATGTAATTGGAACTAACATGTGAGCTAAGGGGCTTCATAATCTATACTCTAATATATGTACGGGTATGTGCGGAGTGCATGCAAGTATAAGATCGAATTAGAAGCTGGTTCGACGACAAGTCAGGGTCCGGGGCAATTCCCTTGGGTCTGGCGTTTCCAAAGGGGCAAAGCCCCTTTGGCGGGGTCTAAGGGCAACGCCCCTAGCGGGTCCAAGGGGCAGAGCCCCTGGCTCGGAACATAGTGGAAAATTCAAATTATTGAGGGTGATTATGGTAAAACTAACGAAATTCATTAGTTTTGGAAACCCTAAATCCTCATTAAAATTTGGATTTCCCTGACTTGCTTCCAAAGCAAGCCATGACAGCCAACCCTAAGAGGAAAACCCTAATCTCATTTATTATATAAACGACTCTTCTCTTTGAGGAGAGATACACTATCATTATCTCACTTTTCTTCAAACGAACATCGAGTCCCTCTAGCAATTTGGCTTACGATTTGTGTGCCTAGATTCATAAGTGTCCTCTTGGATTATCCTAGGCTGAATTTCTTGTAACCCAGGCATAGGATAGATTTATCAGTTCGGAAAGTGTTCACACGATCCAAGGGGTATCCAGATCTCCAACATAAACCCTAATTCCTCCAACAATCGAATTGATATCTGCTATTTCTGGAGATGGGAGAATCAATCCGTGAGATAACCATGAAGTTTGCAAAGCTGGAGAAGTTTGAAGGCGTCGATTTCAGGTGTTGGAAGAAGAAGATGCATTTCATGCTGACTACTCTGAAAGCAACATACGTGCTGACTACTCCAAGACCACCGGAGGTTGAAGAAGGTACTACTGAGACAATTGAAGAGATAAGGAGGAGACAGAAGTGGGACAACGACGACTACATCTGCAAAGGTCACATTCGGAACGATATGTTTGATTCCCTATTTGATATACATAGTGAAGCCTTGTGTGCCAAGGATTTGTGGGACACCCTTGAATTGAAATAAATCACTGAGGACGCTTCTAGCAATATGTTTTTGGTCAGTGATTTTAATAATTTTAAGATGGATAATTCCATGTCTGTCACTGAACAATACAATGAACTCCTTGGCATATATGGTCACTTTAAACTGCATCGTATGAATATTGATGAATCCATTGTTGTGTCAAGCATCATTGACAAACTTCCTCCATCCTGGAAAGACCTCAAACATAACTTAAAACATCAAAAGGAGGAACTGTCTTTGGTTCAACTTGCTAGTCATATTCCTATTGAAGAATCTCTTCGTGCGAAGGAAAGTGACAAATCTGATAAACCCAAAGGGAAAGTTGAATCTGGATAGCCCTCGGTTCATATGGTTGAAAACAAACCAATAAATCAGAACCACAAAGGACATGGCAAACGTAGGCAGGAACATGTCCCAAGTAACTCCATAAAAAAGAAAAAGGATCTGGTTTGTTGGAGGTGCAGTCAGGTTGGGCATTGCTGTCACACCCCCAAACCAAGGATGGCGTAAACGTTCGGGGGTGGAGGATTCATGTATAGTATCACAACAACGAGTATAATAGTGCTCAAAGTAAATACAACCATCATAAATATAATTGAAAAGGTTACACCATAGTATATGTTTACATGTTTCAAAACCAATTACATTATGATGACAAAATAAACTGTTTGACGATTTAACGTCCCATCCTCAAAATGCTGTTGACTTCATGTTTCACTGATTTCCTGAGAATACAAGTAGTTTTGAAAAAGTGCCAACAATTAAGTTGGTGAGTTCATAAGAGTTTTATTTGAGAAAGAAGTCGTTTTCCTTGTAAAAGCGATAAAGTATGATTCCAGAAAATTCAATATTTTCTAATATAATGGGTCTGCCCTAGGTCCACAACCAAACAAGGAATAGGAAGTAAGGCGGGCCCACCAATTCTAAGTCGATTGCCACTAAATTCATATATAACTCTAACATGTACACTTAGCAATTATAGCTGAAGCCTAACAATTCTAGATGAAACGTAGTTTTAATAGAAATGTGTTTCCAAAGAAAATCCAATATTTTCCTTATAAAAGTCATGTAGTCCTAAATCCCAAGACCGAGAGTATGAGTGTGTTTTATACTTATAACGTGTTTGTAGTTTTAAATAGATAAAACCCATTTTCAAATAGAATTTTCCCTGTAAACTTGAAAGACTGTTAACTCCCTATGTGAGTCGTTATAACCATACTATGAAGAGAAATAACCTGCAACAACGTTTTTCAGGCGTCAAGATCCTATGACTCTTGTCACCCGTAGACCTGCCGGTCCGGCTGTAGCTAGCAGCAAGGTGTGGGGTGTCAATCCCAATATAGATCTATACACAATTATCACGCTCTCCCTACGAGAGACTCTGGTTATACCTTACAGGAATTTGAACCCGTACTCTAAGAGTACGATGGAAGAATTGTCTCACAACTTACGTTAACTAGTTTACATATGGTTTGAGTATAAAAACCTCTTCCGTGGTGGAAGTGAAATCACTTTTTATGAAAATAAATTAGTGATATGAAATCCATAAACTATTATTATTATAGTTTATCATGTAGTATATGGAAAACCCATTTGTTTTGAGAGTAAAACCTTTTTCAGGTAGTATGATTTTATCGTAAAATCCATAAACTATACTTATTATATTTCATCTTGCATTATTTGTAATTTCAAAGGACCCTTATACTTGTTAGAGTATTTTCTGTTATATAAACATGTCACAACAGATAAACACATGAAAAATACAAAGTCATCAAAGGTTACACTTTGCTCAACATGTTACAAAGTGTTATGAATATTGTAAACTGTTAACTTGTTTTTAACTTTTCTACACTGTTTTAGAAAAGTCATAGAAAAATCATACGAAGTCAAAAACCGAATCCGTAAACTCTGAGAGTTTAGAAAAAGTGTCTAGTTTATTCATAATTTTTATTATGATTTTTAGAAGTCTCTAACTTGTGAGAAAATGTTCATATTCAAAGACTGGTCCGAATTCGTTTCTGAAATGATAGGCAGTTTTGTAAAAATCACCATAAATTGTAGAAAAATCGTATGGAGATGTGCAAGTACTCATTTTAAAGATATGAACCTGAGCTATTTGAATATTAAACAGTTTTGAAAAATATTTAGTTTAAGATGGTAAAAACAGTCCGTAAATGGAACTAAACTTTCCTGTTGAAAGCTGATGTTTGAGTTTAGTTAAGTTCTTGGTATTTTAACTTGTATTCTCCCCCTAAAACTTGAAGAAAACATGAAAACGTAGGGGTATGAACTCACCTTGACTGATTTTAGTAGATGTATGATGAAGAAAAGGAGTTTCCAAGTGAAGAACACTTGGGAGATGCTCGAAGATTTGAAGATTCTACGAACAAATATGATGATATTTGTGTAAGGAATCCAAGATTTGAGTGAAAGAGTGTAAGATAATCAAGTGAAAGATGAAATTACTTACCCAAAAGTGAAGAAGAATGCTCAAGAACAGCTTGAATTTCGAGTTTAGAGAGAGTGAGTGAGAGAGAGAGAGAAATGGGTTTGTTCTTTGGTGAAGGAGTGAATAATGTGGGAGTAGTGATGAAGATCTTCAGCCCTTGAATCAAGATCTTTGCTGGAGAAAGAGGGTGAAAGGACAAATAGTTGACTAGGGATGATAGGAATAGTGACATAAAGCATGAATAATGACATGAAGTGGGTATGGGAGGTTGCTTGTCTCATAACTTTATGGTAAAGTCAACACTCCTCTTAAAAATCTTATCCAATAGATTTTATTCTTGGACAAGGATTTCCCCTAAAATATGATTATATTATGAATATATAGGGTCCTATATGTCAAAATATGAGTTTGAGTGAAAATCCCGCGTTAAAATCACGAAAAACGAGCTTAAAACGAAGTCGGGGTCGAAAACCGGGTAAAAAGGGTGAAGCTGCGAAATTGCTCGGATTGGGCCGAAGGTTCGGTCCTTAGGTGCTTAGAACCGAGAGGATGGTTCGGTCCGAGCCTCGCAGGCGAAGCCATCAGAAGGAACCGAAGGCGAAGGGGTAGTTCGGTTCTTGAGGAGGTCTCGGTTCATGGCAGTTTCGGTCCTCCTGAGTTCGGTTCTTAAGCTAGTTTCGGTTCTAATGAGAGGTTCGGCTCCTAAGAGGGTCCGGCTCCTTAAGAGGGTTCGGCTCTTTAAAGCTGTTTTTCGCATAAACTTCCGTTTTCGAGTTGTTTTCGACTAAATTAAGGGTCGGGATGCCCCGAGTGATTATAAAAAGTTGAGAGAGATTTTGAGAGAGATTTGGGAGAGATTTCTCATACTTAGAGAGATTTGGGAGAGATTTCACATACTTGGAGAGATTTCTCATACTTAGAGAGATTTGGGAGAGATTTCACATACTTAGAGAGATTTGGGAGAGATTTCACATACTTAGAGAGATTTAGGAGAGATTTCACATATTTAGAGAGATCTGGGAGAGATTTCACATACTTGGAGAGATTTCACATACTTGGAGAGATTTCTCATACTTAGAGAGATTTGGGAGAGATTTCACATACTTGGAGAGATTTGGGAGAGATTTCACATACTTAGAGAGATTTGGGAGAGATTTCACATACTTGGAGAGATTTCTCATACTTAGAGAGATTTGAGGTAGAGAGAGATAGAGCGAGAGAGATTTGAGAGAGACTTCGTTTGAGACATTTTTGGATGTTTAGCTTCGCTACGCAAGGTTTGTAAACCCTGTTAAGCCTTGTTATGAATGTTATACGCCCCGAGGGGTACGAGATAGTGTTTTACCAAGTAGTTTCATCACTTACCCTGATTAAGGTTTGAGAATTCTGAACATATGGATTTTTCAAGTGATAACTTCTTATTAAAGTAGCGATTTGTACAGTAGTAACATAATGTCAACCCTAATATACAAGTTTAATTGAGTTGACCGGTTTGACTTGTTGACTTTATTTGACTTTGACTTGACCAGAAATTGACAGTTGTCACAATTGCAAGTGTGATTGTCGTGTGAACTTAGGCAACAATGGTGCTGGAAACAGTGGAGCCAATGGAAAGGTGAATGGGTCTTCGACCCAAGTTAACCCAAGTTAAAGGAGGTCAGTTCTTGACTAACTTTTATAATTCTAATCAGAATTATGTTTACTATGTTTAATTCATTCTCGAATCATTCTATGTAGAAGATGATGATGTTGCTTGGTGGATCGACTTCGAGGCAACAAACCATGTGTGCAAGGATAAACGGATGTTTGAAACATTAAATCCGCTTGAATATAGATCGGTGCTGAAAATGGGAGACAAGTATTTTATTCCAATTTGTGGTATTGGTGTCGTGTTTCTTGAATTTACTTCTGGAAAGACAATTAGGATTTTTGATGTTTTGTTTGTTCCTAAGATTCAAAAGAATCTTGTTGGTTCTATTTGTTTGAATTCTGATGGTTTTAAACAAGTTATTGAGTCGGATAAGTTCATCTTATCTAAGGGTGGAATGTTTGTTGGCTTTGGATATTTAAATAATATAATGTTTCGTTTGAATATTGTTGACAAATTATTACCTGTTCAAAATTATGCATTTGTATCTTCTGCTTCTAATGTTGATAAACTTATGCTTTGGCATGTAAGATTAGGTCATGTCAACTTTAGAAGGATGCATGAGATGTCAAAGATGGATTAATTCCAGCCTTTGATATGACTTCTGATAAATGTAAAACAAGCATGCTTACAAAAGTGACAAAACAGCCCTTTCCTAATGTCACTAGAAATTCAGCTATTTTGGAACTTGTACACAGTGACCTGTGTGATTTTCAGTCCACTCCTTCTTTAGGAAATAAAAATTATGTAGTCACCTTTATTGATGACTGCACTAGGTTTAGCTATGTGTATTTGTTACATTCTAAGGACGAAGTCTTAGACAAATTCAAAATATACAAAATCGAGGTGGAATTGCAATTGGGAAATCCGGTTAAATGTCTTATGAATGATAGGGGAGGTGAATATATGGATCCCATATACTTCCAGTCAATGGGTATCATTCATGAGACCACGTCACCTTACACACCCAACACAATGGTATTGTTGAACGGAAAAATCAAGTTTTAAAGGAAATGGTAAACTCGATGTTGTCATACTTGGGATTGAGTGATGGATTCTGGGGAGAGGCCATGTTCACGGTCTGCTATTTATTAAATAGGGTTCCAAATAGAAGGAACAAAACAGTCCCATATGAACTTTGGTTCAAGAAAAAGTCAAATCTAAATTATTTTCGGGTTTAGGGATGTTGGGCAATTGTAAAACTCACCAAGCCCAAAAAGAAATTTTTGGGAGAATATGGAATTGATTGTATATTCACTAGATATGTTGAACATGTCAATGCATATAGGTTTTATGTAATAGAACCTAATGATTTGGTTTCGATTAACACTGTTATCGAATCACGGGATGCAACTTTTGATGAGATGCGTTTTTCATCGATTCAAAGGCCTAAGGATCTGACTTTTGGTGCTAATAAATTGCAAAATTCAGAAAGACAAGATGGTGGTAATGTGCAAGAACCACAAGAGCTTCGTAGAAGAAAAAGAGGACAGATTGCGAAAATTTCGGATCCGATTTCCAACTGTATTTGGTGGAAGGTTCAAGGGATGAAGTTAATCTTGAATACTCTTATTTTTATAGTATCGAAGATGATCCTAAGACATATCAAGAGCCCATGGAGTCTTGTTTTAGTGCATTTTGGAATGAAGCGATTGATGATGAAATGTCATCAATCCTTGAGAAAAACACATGGGTGTTGTCTGATTTGCCTCCAGGTTCTAAACCACTTAGTTGCAAATGGATTTTCAAAAAGAAAATGAATGTTAATGGTACTATTGCCAAATTCAAAGCTCGGTTAGTCATTCAAGGTTATAGACAAAAACCTGATGTTGACTATTTTGATACGTATGCTCTGGTTGGACGTATTTCTACTATTAGATTGCTGATTTCCTTGGCAAGTATCCACAATCTGGCTATTCACCAAATGGATGTGAAAACAGCCTTTTTAAATGGTGATCTTGACGAGGAAGTTTACATGAAACAACCAAAAGGTTTCATTATGCCCGATAAAGAGCACATGGTTTGTAAACTTGTCAAATCTTTGTATGGGCATAAATAAGTGCCTAAACAATGGCATCAAAAGTTTGATGAGGTTATTTTTTCTTCTGGTTTCAAGAAAAACTAATGTGACAAATGTGTTTATAGTAGATTTGATGATGCTACTAGAGCTGGAGTGATCATTTGCTTATATGTCGATGACATGTTGATTTTTGGTACCGACCAAAATCAAGTAGACGAAACAAAGAAATTGTTATCATCTAAGTTTTCCATGAAAGATTTGGGAGAGGTTGATGTAATTCTTGGAGTAAGAACTAAAAGGATGAACAAAGGTTTGGTTATGACTCAAATTCATTATATTGAGAAAATTCTCAAGCAGCTTAAGTTTACCGATTGTTCTCCTGTGAGTACTCCTAGGGATCCAAGTGTGAAATTAATGCCAAATAATGGCGTTCCTATTTTAGTATTGGAATACTCTAAGGCTATTGGTAGCTTGATGTATGCCATGACAAGTACCAAACCTGATATTGCTTTTGTTTTGGGCAAGTTGAGCAGGTACACTAGTAGTTCTAGTGCTCAACATTGGAAAGCAGTGAATAGAGTGTTTAAGTATCTCAAATGAACCATGGATTATGGTTTGATTTACTTAGAGAGTCCTTCAGTTTTAGAAGGTCATTCGGATGCAGGTTGGATAATCAAAATGGAGGACCATTCCTCAACTTCTGGTTGGGTATTCTTGCTTAGGGGATGTGTCATTTCTTGGGTTTCCAAGAAGCAATCTTGCATTAGAAACTCAATGATGGAATATGAATTTGTTGCGTTAGCAGCTACTGGTAAAGAAGCAGAGTGGCTAAGGAATTTAGTCTATGAGATTCCTTTGTGGTCTAAACCGATAGCACCTATTTCCATCCTTTGTGATAGTGCAGCCGCTTTGGCTAAGGCATACGACCTGGTTTATAATGGAAAGTCTAGACACCTAGGTGTTAGGCATAGTATGATTAGAGAACTAATCATGAACGGTGTGATTTCGGTTGAGTTTTTGAAATCGCAACAAAATTTGGCAGATCACTTGACTAACGGTCTGACAAGAGACTTAGTGCACAAGTCTGTAATCGAGATGGGATTAAAGTCCATTTAATTATGTAATGATGAGACACCCAATTCCCTCCATATATAATGTTACAAGTTGAATTCAATGTGGAAAGCTCTTACTTATAGATTGGAACGCATGAAGCATTCATCCCAGGTATGTGTTCGGTTCTGCAAGTTAACTAGGTTGAAGTTTAACTTCTTAATAATTCCTTTGATAAATGTATGTGAAGATACATGGAAATGAGTTACCTACGTGATTGTGAAATGTAGCCGCATTTCAAGAGGTTTTGGACTTGACCTTGATACGATCATGAGAGGATTGGGACACACGGATTTATAATAGTGTCAAGTTTTATTTTGCTAGAAATTCAATAAACTAGTATTTATTTTACTTTCTGGTATTCAAATGGGTTGATGGGTTCAATTCTTAGAACACCCTGATTCTTGAGTATTTGCAAATGTATGATACTAAGTGGAAATTCAATCGTTTCAATATTTCCATTATGTACTAGTTTGGTTTGTTTTGATAAGGTTATGCTTGTTTAAGGGTTACACTAAAATGAGGGGGGGTGGGGGGGGGGTTATTTGTGATTTTAGTGTCACCATGTCATTTTATGTAATTGGAACTAATATATGAGCTAAGGGCTTCATAATTTGTACTCTAATATATGTACGTGTATGTTTGGAGTGCACGCATGTATAAGATCGAATTAGAATCCGGTTCGAGGACAAGTCGGGGGTCCGGGGGCAGTGCCCCTGGGTCGGGGGTATCCAAAGGGGCAGCGCCCCTTTGGCGGGTTCTAAGGGAAGCGCCCCTAGTGGGGTCCAAGGGGCAGAGCCCCTGACTGGGAACATAGTGGGAAATTCAAATTCTTGAGGGTGATTATGGTAAAAGTAACGAAATTCGTTAGTTTTGGAAACCCTAAATCCTCATTAAAATCCAGATTTCCCTGACTTCCTTCCAAAGCAGCCCATGACGGCCAACGCTAAGAGGCAAACCCTAATCTCATTTAGTATATAAACGACTCTTCTCTTTAAGAAGATATACACGATTATTAGCTCACTTTTCTTTAAACAAACATAGAATCCTTCTAGAAATTTGGCTTACGATTTCTATGCGTAGATTCGTAAGTGTCCTCTTAGATTATCCTAGGTCGAATTTCTTGTAAGCCAGACATATGGTAGAAATATCAGTTTGGAAAGTGTTAACACGATCTAAGGGGTATCCAGATCTCCAACATAAACCCTAATTCCTCCAACAGTATTGAGTCGGCTCTAATACCACCCTGTTTTAAGTTGTAGTTGCATGGTAGGCACCTTCATCATCATCCAATCAGATGTCTCCTTTGCCCCACTTCTCATGTCGCTGAATTTCTTTTGGTCATTCAGTCCGTAAATTCGTTTTTGTCATCCACGTCTTTTCCATCGCTTCGTGGCATTTGAAACACTCGTCCCCTATCTTCTGTTGTTTGCACTCTTTTATGTCCTCCTCGATGAACCGTCTTCAGATTTCAATTGTGAATGAAATATGTCTGGAATTCCCGTTGTTTGCCCTCCCTCATGGTTTCTTGATTTAAATTTTGGGATTAACCGATTCAGGTATCAATGGTTTGTAGCTTCTCTTTGGAATTTCAATTCAAGAAATATGAAGAATGTTTAATAGTTTGGGTTGTTGTTTGTTAGGCTTCATTAGTGATGGATAGGGCTTACAGAGAAGACATAACAATGGGTGGGGGTGCCTCCCTTATATTTTTGTTTCTATTGTGAATCATTCTACTAGTTTACGACTTGACCTTTTTTTTATCTTCCTCTACTTTTCTTGTAACTTCCAATGACAACGAGGCCCCGGTGGTGGGATTTTTAGATGCATCATCAACGCCTAATGGTGGTGAGAGTTGCGGATTACGAGGAATGGTTGGAGAGAGAATATCATGTTGTGTATTCTTGGGATTTTCTTAAATACCCTGTAACTATGGTTGGTGGTAATCATGTATATGTACAATTGCATCTGAAGTTTTAATAATCTACTATTAACTTCTTGAATTCTAAAAAATTGAGTTGTTTTCTTGAATTAGAGGTCTTGTAATGTGGGATGTAAGTTTTGTCAGCACCATAAAAGGGGGCAAGCTGATGTTGTAATTGGTTTCACTCACACAGGTGAAAAATATGGTGTTCTTAAAACAATGGAGCTTGGTAGGTGTTTATTAGGTTCTAATTGGTCAAGCTTATGAAGACCATCTGACAGGTAAAATAAAAATTGTTTATCAATTGTTATGTGGTTGTATATATTTAAACGTTTATTTCTTTGTACTTCATGATGCGTATAATGATTTGAAATCACATATTCTGATTTTTTTTCGGCATAAAAATAATCGATGATTTGGATTGGGTCAGTATGCACAACCTCTTCTTGCTATCATTTCGGCATAAATTGATATATGGTACTTAAAAAAAAGGCAACGACCAGTTTCAATCCAATTTTATGTTTTTATGAACTGAAAGGAGATGGTATAATGATAAATTAAAAAAAAACCATCCAACCAAATGTCATTAACTTTTCATGAAACCATCAATTTCACCGATCCAATTGGTCCCCACCACAAAAAAAAATAATAAATAAATAAAAGTTGGCTAAAAAGGCACTCTATTTTACCATATAGACACCCCAATTAAATTTTCATATATTTTTATTGGTTGAAATTGTATTGTTTTCCGAAAAAGCTGATTATATGTAGTTAATTATAGGTTGATTTTTTATAAATGTGTCAATATGGTGTCTAAGGAGTGTCTTATTAGCAGCACCATAGTGAGAAATTGGATGCAAACAAACGTATATGGACAATTGCATGAATCCTTATTAAAGAAAAATTAATGAAATTGAATCAACTAATGTGCAATGTTGGAAGTTAGTCTTGTGCATAGACCATTGAAACCTATTTGATGCAACAATGAAGAACAAAAAGTGGGTTCATGCAATTCAATTCAATTTCATTTCACCAATTCAATTAAGAGTAAAAACTAGATACATATACATGTATGCTTACAAAGGAGCGAGGGATTTAAGAGATGCCATGGAGGCTTGCCTAAGATGAGGAGGAAGGATGAGAGATGGTGTAAGAATTCTTTCTCTGCATGTAGAAAATTAGAAAAGATTTGAAGTTTATGCGTTTGTAATTTGATGATTTGATGATTATGCTTAACCACCGTCGTGTAATGGAAACATCATTAACATATGAACAAACACAAAAAAAACATCTTCAACATGTGGGAACCTTCTAGTTATGAATTAATAATAGAATAGTGGAATATAAAAAAAATAGAAAGTCAAATTTTGTTTCGTGCACTATTTATCCTTGTACAAGGTAGTATATACAATATGCCCTAAACTATGACCCAAGATTATTTTATTGCAACAAAGTACGAAATGTTCTTTTTAGAAGCAAACCAATGCAAACAAGAAAATGAAGTTATGTATTTCATTTCATGAAAACCAACATTGGGATAACAATAATACTTGTTATTACATCAATCACTAAATAAATCAAAAGTCAAAAGTCAAAACCACAATTGAACCGATTAACTGGAAACACAAACCATATCATGGGAAAGAGGCTCAAATACGAAATGTTGAGGATCCGCATAAAGAAACATAACCGACGCAAAAGGTTGAATAGGCCGACCACCATTGACAATACACTTGTCATTCCCGATAGGTGCAAATACATTTGGATCAACATTCTCCACCGAGTGGAAACCTTTGCATGACACAGTGACGCCTTTTAGAGAACATTTGCAATTGTTTACAAACATCACTTGCCATTCGTGTACACCTTGTATTTGTCTTGGAGTCTTCGATGACAACACAGTTAAGTCTTTAAGTTGACACTGACAATGGCCTATGTGAGAGAGATGTTATATCAGTAGAGTACATACTAAAAAACGAGTAAGACACAAAAATAAAACATTATGTGATCATCATTAGTTATACCTTTGACAAGAAAAGTGAAGAGAATAATAGTAAGCAGAGACACATATGTGGATGCCATTGTTGCAATGAGAATGAAGGTCTAATTGTGTTTTGGTGAGTATTAACGTGTTGATTGTATCCCTATTTATACACTTAACTGCATGGTTTGGTATTTATAGTATTGAAATCGGGTGTAAATATTCAGTTACTTTGGAATTTTTTTTTCTTAAAAGGTATTTAATATGATGTGAAGGAAAGTTAGGACTACTTCCCTATTTGGATTATCCGTTATTTAGGCAAAAACCAAATTAATAAGGAAAATCGATCAATTTAAAAGTTAAATGATCAATCAAGGATCGGTTATATTGAGGAACCAATAAAGGAGGGTTACCACAATTTCCTCTTATACCCATATTATATCCGTCTAATATAAATTGATTCATCCACTTCAAAATGTATATCCACTTCAAAATGTATGTTTTACTAATTTGTAAAAAAGTGTTGTACCTCATATAAATAGATCAAATTATTAAGTGAAGATATGTATCTCATATAAATAGATGTGAAGATATGTACCTCATATAAATAGATCATGAAGATATCATTTCCCATATAATAGATCAAATTATTAAGTGAAAATATCATTTTCCATAAAATTTCCCATATAATATCAATCAATCTGTGGAATTCTTTATACGGTAACATTCCCTCGAGTATGGTAGTTGAGATGATTATTCTACCGTTTTCCGAATGTTTCTTATAAATGATGAGAATCTGTTTCAAATTTAATAACGATTTTGTGAATAAATAGATAATTGCATAAGTATGCATATAATAATAATAATAATAATAAATAAAATAATAAAAAACCGTAATATATGGCAAATGTCAACTCTAGTTGTGGTACCCATGGAATTTATGGGTTTTAACTCCGGACCTCCATTGTAAAATTTCACTTATCAACTGATCGTAAATAAAGATGTTTTCTTAAAAAAAGTTTGATCATTAAATAAAGTAAATACTACACCTAGTCGGTACTTATATCGGCAACCATTCTTTTACAAAACGATATCTATTTTTATCTTCAATCGATCGGTCCGCCTCCAAAAAGAAATTCTCACTCTCATGATTTAGTATTGCAGTTTGCACAAGCGAAAGAATATGACTGAAAATGAGTGACAATTTGCGATTTTGCAGCTCCGATTTCATCTTATATATAAGATGGTTTTCGATCTTGATCATTAAATTGTTTTAAAATATACAGAAAAAAATGGTAAGTATACATATATACTCAATCATCTTAATTAGTAAATTAATGTTACCTTTAAATTAAACCAAATAAATTCATAATCGCATTCAAGTTAGATGAGCCATGAGCGTTGCATATATATATACATCAAGATGAAAAACTACATTGAAAAGCACATCCACAAATAAATATCATAAAATTTATAAAGAAAGACATCACACATGACACACCAACAATTAGTTCATAATCAAATTCTTAAGAGTCGAGTATTACTATTTGTTACATATAACTACACATCATGACTTCATTTGAATCCGTCGCTACAAGCAGGAAAAAGGTAGTACAAGATCTGCAACTGGCTCCTCTTCAAAAGCGGTGGTGATGCGGATGTGGTCTGTGTGGTGGCGGCGGGGGAGGGTGGTGATGAACTGGTGGTGGATGGTGGTGATGAACAGGAGGAGGTGGCGGATAGTGGTGATGAACTGGAGGAGGTGGTGGATAGTGGTGATGAACTGGGGGAGGTGGCGGAAGGTAGATATGAACAGGAGGAGGGTGATGATGATGAGGAGGTGGAGGAGGATGGTGGTGGCTGTGAGGTGGTGGTGGGTGGTGGTGTCCTGGTCTATGCATCTCTCTCATCTTGTTTCTGTTTCCGGGGGTTATGTAAAGGTGTAAAGTATGAAACTAAGGAAAAGCTTTGGAGTATTTAAGGGGTGAATAAGAGGGAGACGAGGAATGAAGATTTGACTGGTCAGTTTTTCTTAACGTGGTGGTTTATCTTAAAAAACAAAAGAAATCCAAACCGTGTACAGATCTAAGATCTACGTGTCCATCATCTGATGGAAACTGCATTTACTTAATTTGTAAAATTTATGCTCTATCTGACACGTGCTGCACTATTATATGGCCACGTGGTTATGTGGCGTCCGTTCACGTCATCCATTTCTATCAGATCTGGTCGACAAAGTTTTCTTTAAAGAAAAAGAGATATTTTCAATAACATACGTCGAGAAATCAAATATCCTCCGATCTATTGTTATCAATATAAATGTTAAATTCAAAGGAGAAAGATTAAAAAATTGGATTTTTTTTTTTTCAAACACAAACGAATTAAACGGAAGCTACTCGTAATATCTCAGCAAGCAACCCTGGATTCGAGCTTCTCTATTGGACAAACCCAGTCCGTATATGTTATTATTTTATATGAATAAAAAAATAAATAAAACAAAATGTAATGATATTTAATTTTTCATATTACTTATTGTAGTTATTTTTGCCCAATATGTTATAACTTCATGTAAACTAACAAAATGTAAACTAACAAAATATAGAACAACTAAGGGGTCGTTTGATAGTTGCTAACTGGATTAGAAGCTAACTGGATTAGAAACTGACTGAGTTAGAAGGTCTGACTGAGTTAACTTCTGACTGAAACTTACTGTTTGATGTTGCATCTGACTGACTGTGTAAAATGACTACATTACCCTCAAACAACATTTTTATAATAACACATTTATGATTTACCATTTTATTTATAACATTACAATTTTTATAAAAAAACATTAAAAATAATCAAAATGATGTAATTTACAACCATTCTTAAAAAAAAGATGTATATAAGCATATAACACATGACCAAAATGACGTAATTTACAATTATTCTTCAAAAATAATAACATTTTATCACACCAAAAAATGTAATTTATTCTATAGAAAAAAGTGATGCAACACAAGGAAAAAAATATAACACAATGGTTTAACTATACACACAACATGACAAAAATATTCCAGTTCTTAAAGTTTTTGATCAAGAAAAAGATGGTTTCTTTTGTTCTATAAAGATTTCTTCTCTCTTGGCCTGGTCTTTTGATCAACACACAAACACAACGAAACAAAAACAAGAAATTTCTTCAATCTTCTTCTCCATCATCAAATTACCATTATAATTCCTAAATCCATAAATTCACCTGGTCTCTTGATCACCACACAAACGCCAATTCAACAAAAGAAAGCCAGATAAAGATCCATAAATTCACCTAAAAATGGCCTCAACCTCCTCTTCCTCTGTTTATGATTTTCTCCACCTTATTCAAATAGTTTTTCTACTTGAGATTGAACAACAACCAACACTATTATGTTTCCTTATGCTGTTAAACAATAATGGATAAGGCTTGAACAACAACCACCCCCACTCATGAAGCCATAAAATCCCCGATTCATAACTAATATCACTGCTTCATAGCAAATACCATATGAAAGCATATTTACAGATTACAATGAAATCAATATCAAATTATCAACAACAAGATGGGATAGATGGAGAATGGATGACTGATGAATTACAGACTCGTGAGGTCGGCGAAGCTGATTCTGGAAATGGTAGACTTCGACGAAGACAGAAGTTTGAGAGGGAGAATCGGCGAGGCAGATGTCGCCGAAGGTGAACCAACGGTGGGGGTTTTCGTTCAAGATAGAGGAGCGACGTTGGATGGCGCTGGACGACGACGATCTTTCCACCTACTTCTTTACTGTGTGCTTTTGAATTGTGCATCGGTAGTAGCTTCTGTAACACAGATCAAAACTTTTTCTTACAAGAATTCTTGATCAAAAAGAAAGATAGGAACAACAAAATGGGTGGTCGGAGGTTGGGAGGAAGACGCCGATGCTGTGTAGAGGAGATTCGTATTAGGGCAATATGGGTAATCTTCAATTTTACTCCAGAGTTGTCCCGGTCCTTCAAATCTTGAGAAGGGACCGAATCAGATGAATATCATGGACCGAGTCCAAGGTTTGGACTGAGTCCATGAGTTTAAAAGCCAAATCAAACTTGCCAAATCAAAAATTTTGGACCCAGTCTACATTTGGACCCAGTTAGAAGCTTTATCAAACGACCCCAAAGGTTTCATATTATTATCAAATGATAAGTACAAATACAATGAAAGGGAAAGACATAATATATAGAGAAACTAATTAGGGTTTCCTAGCTAAAATGCCCAATCATAAAACTCAATACAAGATAAAGCCCAAAATCTTATTAGGGTAACACCCCCCTCAAACTCACAATGCAACAACAATAAGCATTAAGAGTTTGCCAGACAAAAAATGGAATCGGTGAGCAGTCAACGGCTTCGTAAGAATATCAGCAATCTGCAAAGAGGAAGGAACATAAGGAAGGGAGATAGTGCCCTTCTGGAGATGATGACATGTGAAATGACAGCCAATTTCAATGTGCTTTGTGCGCTCATGAAACACTGAATTCTTGGCAATCATTATCGCACTCTCGTTGTCACAATACAAAGGGGTAGGCTGAGAGATGTGAACGCCCATATCTGCAAGAAGCCATCTCAACCACACAATCTCTCAAGTGGCAATAACCATGGCTCGATACTCAGATTCTGTAGAAGATTGAGAAACAACATATTGTTTCTTGCTTTTCCATGATATCAATGAATCTCCAAGAAAAACACAATACCGAGTAGTGGACTTACGATCATAAATATCATTATCCCAATTTGCATCACTATAGGCACGCAACTCGAGAGAGGATGTAGATGGAAACATAAGAGTGCGGAACTGAGTACCACGTAGATATCTCAAAATACGAAGAACAGCTCCCCAATGAACAGTAGTAGGAGCAGTGACAAACTGGCTAACCACATGAACTGCATGAGCAATATCCGGTCTAGTGACAGTCAGGTAAACCAAACTCCCTACAATTTTACGATAAATACTTGGATCTGATAATGGGACACCATCAGTTGGAGAGTACTTTGCATTACTCTCTATAGGCGTATCAACTGCCCGAGTATCCGTGAGTCGTGCGCGTTCAAACAAATCTGAAATATACTTCGTTTGAGATAAAAGATAACTCTTTGGATACTGAGCAACTTCAATCCCTAAGAAATAACGTAGCAAACCCAAGTCTTTCATAGCAAAACGGTGAGCCAAATCACGCTTTAAAGACTCTATACTACCATCATGATCATCACCATTAATAATCATGTCATCAATATATAAGGAAAGAATAATCCGACCTACATTCGTACATCGAATAGATAGAGCCGATTTATGGTTACTTGGTTGAAAACCAAGCGAAGTAATCACCGTAGAAAATTTCTCAAACCAATCATGAGGGGCTTGTTTGAGGCCATATAGTGCCTTCCGAAGTCGACAAACTTCACCTGGTTGGTGAGCAATACCAGGGGGAGGAGACATGTATACTTCCTCATGAAGATCACCATTCAAGAAAGCATTCTTGACTTCCATCTGATAATTCTTCCATTGGCGAATGGAAGAAATTGTAATCAAGGTGTGAACAGTTGTCATTTTTGCAACAGGAGCAAACGTCTCCTCATAATCCATACCATATTTTTGCGCGTACCCTTTCGCAACAAGTCTGGCTTTATAACACTCAACGGATCCATCATACTTTGTTTTGATTTTATATACCCAACGACAACCAATCGTGTGCTTTCCGGGCGGAAGCGGAACTAGATCCCATATATAAGTCTAATAAAGAGCTGCAAGTTCCTCCGCCATAGCGGTCTGCCAAAGGGGATCAGAAATGGCCTCTTTGTAGGATGTTGGCTCAGAGAGACGATGTACATTAGCAATAAATGAGGCAAACACCGATGAGTAAGAGTAATAGACAAAGTCAGGAAGCTTTGTGGAATTCTTATTACAATAAGGCCTCGATGGAGGGGGTTCTTGATGATCTGCAGCAGGTGGTGGATCAGCAGCAGATGGTAGATCAATGACATGTGGTGGATCATCAATGTCAATGCTAAATGGATTAATAGTACAAAGCTCCTCTCGAGATGCATCATGTGACTAAACAGGAATGCTATAGAATGGAATATGCTCCAAAAAAGTGACATTTGCGAGAGACATACAGTTTCTGAATTTAAGGATATATCATAGCACCGATAACCCTTCTGACCAATACATATCCCAGAAAAACACAAAGAGATGATTTTGAAGACAACTTATCTCTCTCTACATGAGGCTTCAAGATAAAACATGTACACCCAAACACTCGTAATGAAGAATCATCTGGAAGTTGTCCAAACAACATTTCATAATGAGACTTCCCCGAAGTGTACGTAGTAGGAATGCGATTAATAACGTAAGTGGGGGTATGAATAGCTTCTCCCCAAAACAGATTGGGAACTTAAGCAGAAAGTAGTAAGGATCTGGCAGTTTCTAGAAGATGTCGATGTTTTCTTTCTGCAACACCATTCTGCTGAGGAGTGTCTGTACAAGATTATTGATGTATAGTGTCATCAAATGCCAATAATTGTTTAAAATCATTGGAGGTAAATTCTCCTCCCAAATCACACCGAAAACATTTTATGACAGTAGAGTGTTGAGTCTTGACATGAGCTCTGAATTCACTATACATGGTGAAAAAATCAGACTTGCACTTCATAAATTAAACCCACGTATAACGAGTGTAATCATCAATGAATGAAACATAATAGTTAGCTACCGATTTAGAGGTGATCGGAGAGGGACCCCACACATCAGAATGCACGATATCAAAGGGGGAAACAGAACGAGTGACACTTTTATTAAACGGTAAAACAGAAAATTTCCCCAGTTTACAACCACAACAATCAGAAATATCATCATTTTTCAAAGAGCCTAATGCACCAGTGGAAACCAAAAACTGTAAACGAGACGCTGACACATGTCCCAAACGAGAATGTCAAAGATAAAAAAACAGACAGATAAAGGTTTAAACGAAAAGACGACAAATCGACACTAGATGCAACAACATCAGCAACATGTAGCTGCTTCAAAACATAGAGCTCCCCAAGTCTATGGCCTATCCCAATCACCATCCGAGAACGAATGTCTTGTACTCAACAGAAGGAATCAGAAAAAGAAGACCCAACAACCATATTGTAACATCCCGTTTGTTAAATAAATAAATAGATAAAATCGGTGAATGAATAGTAGCCCTAAAATCCATAATATTTAGTGGGGTGTTGGCTTTGGGGCGCTACATGTTATAATTTGGATTATTCGGGGGTTAAAGTGTAATTTCAGGATTTATTTTGTAAAGATTTTTAGAAGACTGGGGGTGTTTGGTAAGTATTGGACTTGATTTCAAAAGGATTTCAGAAGGTAGGGGCTAAATTGAAACATCCCAAAAATATGACCCAAAAATTTCGTTTTCAAATTATTATTAAAATCATAAACCATCCGAAGTCATAAGTAAAATCATAAATCATGTATCGTAAAACATCATATTATCTGTCTCAAATCAAAATCTCATGACAAAACATCACAGTAAACTCCCAGGCTGCGACTGTGGTGTGTGCCATGCGATCAACCCGAGCCCTTCCCTTTGCTACTGGAAGTACCTAAAACCAAAACTAAAAACTATAAGCACGAAGCTTAGTGAGCTCCCCCAAACTACCACATACCATACAATAACACATGCTGGGCCTTGCCCACTGCATCGGCCCCCGCCCAGCATCGGACTGAAGTCCGACATAATTGGGCCCCGCCCACTGCATCGGGCCCCGCCCGGCATCAGACCGAAGTCCGGAATAACTTGGGCCCCGCCCACTGCATCGGGCCCCGCCCAGCATCAGACCGAAGTCCGGTATAAGCTGAACATAACATATACCATAATCACATATACTGCATCGGGCTTGCCCGACATCGGACCGGAGTCTGGAACATATAACACATATCATAACATGCATGAATCACGAAGACATCAAGCATACATAACTACTTCTCGGGACCACCCCGGCATCGGACCGAAGTCCGGAACTACTATCATCTAAACGGGCCGGCATTGTGGCCGTAGACCCATTCCTACTGGAAGGAAACTCACCTCGTATGACTGACTGCTGAAACTCTAGGTGAGGAATCTTTGTTTGCTGCTCCGGCGAATCTCCGACTATAATTTCCATAAAGATACTTAGTCAAAAACTGATAATTGCTCCTAGGGTAAAATGACTATTTTACCCCTAGCTAAAGTCAACATCCTGGTCAAAGTCAACCTTTCAGGTTGACCAAACTCGCCGAGTCAGCCATGTGACTCACCGAGTCCTAGAATTCAGAACCCTAGAAATCGCGACTCGACTCGCCGAGTCACCTCTTGACTCAACGAGTCCTTAAGCTACTTGCCATCGCGTTTGTCGAACTGACTCGTTGAGTCTTCTTCAGACTCGCCGAGTCTTGGCATAATCAGGGATGGGACAAGATCCTCCTACTCGCCGAGTTCCTAATCAACTCGCCGAGTTCTACGAACATCATCGGGGTTTCTTCATCAGACTCGCCGAGTTCCTTATGAACTCGTCGAGTCCCATGCATATCTAACCTAGTTAGCTGGTTTCACATTTCTACAGCTCCAAAATACAGATCTAGATTGTTTCCAAGGTCCATTTCTATAAATTTGGAGACTTGATGGCTTTGCACACCTCAAATGAACCCAAACTCAAATTATAGCAATGTACTTTCATGAACATGGTCATGTCTTGCATGAAAACGGGTTCAAGACCCTTTTTATGGCCCTAGAGGCCCCAAACTACAGAAAAGGGGGGGGTAAGGTCTTGCAACAATCCAAGAGAGTAGCTTTGCCTAATCAAAAGGGTCAAAAGACCCAAGAATCCACATGCAAAAGATCTAAGCTATAACTCATCAAGATAAGAACTTTTTACCTCAGAAAGCTACCAAAGATGAGTGTGTTCCTGGATCTAGTTCTCTTTCCCCAAGCTTTGCTAGCTCAAGCTCTTGCACCCACCTTCAAAGGCACAAAACACGCTCAAAACTCAAGAGAGAGGCTCACAAACGAACTAGGGTTTTCTGGAGACAAGGAGGCTGATAAGGGAAACCCTGAAAAGGGGTTTAAGATGTTTAAATAGGGTGCAAAACCCCGAGAATAGGGTTTCTTCCTGGAAGTCCTACTCGTCGAGTCCATGCTTGGACTCGCCGAGCAGGCTTTTTAAAAACCGTGTCTTATAAGGCATCTACTCGACGAGTTAGGGCTACCAACTCGTCGAGTGGATCAATCCTAAACACTTGAATAAATAGAGAATTTCGTACCAGGAACGGGGCGTTACAATTCTCCCCCACTTGTCTTAGACTTCATCCTCGAAGTCTGCTGCGCCTGATAACAACTTCGGGTAGTGCTCCCTCATTTCCTCCTCAGGCTCCCACTTCCACTCCGAACCCTTGCGATGCTGCCACTACACCTTCACTAACTCTACCCTCTTGTTTCTCAGCTCCTTCGTCTTGCGATCCAAAATCGCCACGGGTCTCTCGATGTAGTTCAGGCTATCATCAACCTGAATGTCCTCAAGGGGTACCACTGCTGAGTCATCCACTAAGCACTTCCGCAACTAAGAAACATGGAACGTGCTGTGGATCTGGCTGAGCTCTGATGGAAGATCTAACCGATAGGCAACCCGACCCACCCGAGCCAAAACCCTAAATGGACCAATGAACCGGGGGCCCAGCTTTCCCCGCTTCCGAAATCTGATAACACCCTTCCAGGGTGACACTTTCAGGAGGACCATATCGCCCACCTGAAACTCCAAATCTGAACGCCGCTTATCAGCGTAACTCTTCTACCGACTCTGAGTAGTCTGGAGCTTGTTCCGAACTTGCTGAATCCGCTCCGTGGTATTGAGTACTACCTCCGTACTCCCCATGACTCTCTAACCGACCTCACCCCAATAGATTGGGGTCCTACACTTCCTCCCGTAGAGCATCTCGAAGGGAGGGAGGTCTATCGAACATCTCGTCGTGAGGGTGGAAAGCGGTGCTGAAATGGAGACGAGTACCCATCTCGTCGTGAAACCGCTTCCAAAACCTGGAAGTAAATCGAACATCTCGGACTGACACCACCAAGACAGGCACTCCATGACATGCCACTACCTCTCGCACATAAATCTCGGCCAACTTCTCGGCCGAGATGCTTTCCTGGATCGGTAGAAAATGGGCTCTCTTGGTCAACCGATCCACGATGACCCATATCGAATCAACCCCACGTACGGTCCTGGGAAGCTTAGTAATGAAGTCCATAGTGATATCCTCCCATTTCCACACGGGAATGTCTAACGGCTGCATCTTTCCGTGGGGCCTCTGGTGTTCTGCCTTGACCTTCCTGTAGGTCAGGCATCTCTCCACATACGAAGCTACGTCCCGCTTCATGCAGGGCCACCAGTAATCGGTTCAAAGATCTCTATACATCTTCGTCGCCTCTGGATGGATGGAGAACCGAGACTTGTGGGCCTCATCCATCAACACCTGTCGTACTCCGCCCCAGTACGGCACCCAGACCCTCCCATGCAGGGTCAACAATCCTCGGCTATTGTAATCAAACGAAGCTACTCGACCCACTATCATCTCGCACTTCTGGCGCTCCTCCTTCAGGCCCTCAACCTGCGCCTCCATAATCTTCTCCAGTAATGGAGTAATCACTGTCATCATCAGACAAATATCTCGAATCGGAGCCGCTACCGCCTTGCGGCTCAGGGCGTCGGCCACTACGTTGGCCTTGCCCGGGTGGTAAAGGATCTCATAGTCGTAATCCTTTACCACATCTAACCATTGACGCGGCCTCATGTTCAGACTCGGCTGGTCCATGAGGTACCTAAAACTCTTGTGGTCCGTGTAGATGGTACACCGGACCTCGTAGAGGTAATGCCGCCAAATCTTGAGGGCGAACACCACCGCCCCCAGCTCTAAATCATGCGTCGGGTAGCTAGCCTCGTGAGGCTTCAACTGTCTCGAGGCATAAGCTATCACATGCCCCCGCTGCATCAATACTACTCCCATACATGTGATAGAAGCGTCACAGTAGACTACAAAGTCATCTACTCCCTATGGCAACGTAAGAATCAGCGCGTCGCACAGTCGCTGCCTGAGCGTCTCAAAGGCTGTCTGCTGCTTAGGACCCCAACGAAACACCACCGACTTCTTGGTCAGTCGGGTCAGCAGAACTGCTAACTTGGAGAAATCCTGGATAAATCTCCTGTAATACCCTGCCAAACCCAGGAAGCTCCGAATCTCGAATGGAGACTTCGGGACTTCCCACTGCATCACAACCTCTATCTTGGCCGGATCGACTAATATACCCTTCTGGTTGACGAGGTGTCCCAGAAACTGCACCTCGCGCAACCAGAACTCGCATTTGGAGAACTTTGCGAAAAGTCTCTCCCTCCTCAAGGTCTCTAGCACCTCTCTCAGGCGATCCTCGTGCTGCTAATGAGTCTTGGAATAAACCAAGATGTCGTCGATGAATACTATTACAGACCGATCCAGCATCGGTCTGCACACGCGTTTCATAAGATCCATGAACGCGGCTGGAGCATTGGTGAGCCCAAACAGCATCATCACAAACTCATAGTGACCATAGCCGATCCAAAAAGCGGTCTTCTGCACATCATCATCCCTGACCCGTATCTGGTGGTAGCCGGACCGTAGATTAATCTTGGAAAACCAAGATGCTCCCTGAAGCTGGTTAAACAAGTCATATATCCTCTTTTTGGTAGAAGCCTCGCCCTGTCTGCTTATATTTTTCTTCTTTTTGCCTCTTGTACTCATCGTATGGCAGCCAATCTTTCTTTGGTTTCCTCCAGTCTTCATCATACTTGTCCCCACTTGAGTATCATACTTGAGCCTTCTTGTTCCCATGTTCATCCAAATGGCAATCCTTAGTTAAGTGTGGCCCACTACACCTTTCACATCCAACCCTTATTGCATGAATTGATTGGTCCATTTGGGTCAATCTCTGGTCCATAGTATTCAGCATCACCATCATAGCAGCTATCTCTTCAGATTGTGCACCCCCACTGCCTTTTACTCCCTCTTTCCTTGGGTTGTGGTACTCTCGAGAATGTCTTGCGAATTCTTCAATTAACCCCTTGACCTCCCTTGGATTCTTCTTTGTCAATGGCCCTTGAGAATCAAGGAGTTGTCTTCTTATAGCATTGACTCCATCATAAAAAATAGACATCTCTTGTTGGATGTTTAGGTCATGTTGAGGATAATTCCTTAACAACCCCTTGTAGCGCTCCCAAGCTTCGTATAGCGACTCCCCCCGTTGTTGCTCAAAGTTTGCTATTGCCTTCTTAAGTTTAGCTATCTTGGAAGGTGTGCAAAACTGATCTAGAAATTGCTTACGCATTTGAGCCCAAGTAGTGATTGTACCAGGAGGAAGTGCTTTCAGCCAGTCTTTTGCAGCTCCTTTGAAAGTGACTGGTAGCATCCTTAGTAAGATGGTGTCTCGGTTAACATTCGGGACATTGAAATAGTCAGCAATGTCATTGACTTCATCTAGATTCTTAAATGCATCCTCATGATCCTTCCCATAAAATGGGATATCCTTTAGCGCAGTGAGGATATGTCCCTTCAGCTCGAATGTGGCAGTGGCATGTATTGCTGGTTGCACTAAACCTGGACCAACATCTTCTCGAATTCGCTTCTTATAAGCTCCGATGGACATTTCTTTAATGTTTTCCATCTCGTTTCTTGGCTCGTTCTCGGGTTCACTCGTATACAGTCCAAACTCGGCTTCGGATTCGTATTCGGATTCGTTTGGGATTGGTATTTGATCGATGCTCTCAACTTTGCTCTTGTCCTTTGAAGATGAACTTGACTCTCCCGTTTTCTTCCCCGACTTCTTTGAGAATACTGGCTTGAGTTCTTGTAAGGGTGTCTTCTTTGGTGTTTGATCTTCCCTTACGTTCTTATCTTTCTTTTTGTGAAGGGCTGACTCTGGATCTTCAAGTGGTGGCACCAAAGGTGTATTGGACCCTCTGGTCATGTACTCCTGAAAAATAAACAAAATAAAAACGTAAAACTGAACTCAAATAGAAAAGCAAACTAAAAATAAAGAAAACTAGAATCACAAGATTCACGTCGTGAGTCTGTAAGGCTCACGTCGTGAGTTCTGTAATACAGGAAAAAAACTGAAACGAAACTAAACTAAAAAAAATAACTCTTTGCAGGTTTTACCCCAAAAAAAGGATTGATTAATTTAAAGCAAATAAATTAGCAATTACTAAGTCGTTCCCCGGCAACGGCGCCAAAAACTTGATGTGCACAAAAGTACCCACTAATTTTATATTTATAACCTAACTAACTTAAGTAACTAAAATGCACCTAGGCAGTGTACCTAATCGGATTGTAGTGTAGTTGGGTAAGTTGGGTGTCGATCACAGGGAACGGTGTTAAATAATTAATCTACTTACTACTAAATTAACCTAGTTATTAACAGTTTAAAAGGGGTTTTATCTGATTTTGCAGGATCAGACGAACTTAATTCACAGAATTCAATCAATTAATTAAACACACTCCTGCCTAGTTTGAGTCCACTTCTTTATTTATGTTTAGCTAATAATTATGGATTATCAAAGTTGATCACCAATTATTTTGTAATTATCAATTCAAGTCCAAATTTACTAATCTTTTTACCAATTCATGAACTACCTTGTATGGTCACACATAAGCAAAACACAGAATTAGTTATTGATTATAAGTGATCTATGTAAGATTTATCTAAGCAAACACAATTATAGTCATAAATTATGTCCTCTAGCACAGCTAAATTAGTTACTTTTATCACTTATCTAAGATTTTGGTCGATCCTAGCTATAGCATATCAATGTTCACTAAATCACTAGGTTTCAAGTTCATGTAATTTAATAATCACTAAGCTATACAGAACATGAATTTAAGCAACCAAGAAACCAAAATAACATGCTAGGTAATGATAATCAAACACAAGCAATTTACCAACTAATCAAATTCAATAGTCATTGAGCCAAAACATAATTCAGAAGCTTCATCTAGCTAGACAAGAGCTGCTAGATTCAGCTACTCATGATAACAAGTAAGCAAAAACAAATCAAATTATCAAACATGTTCATAACTATCAAACTAATTAATTAATTGTGAACCTTTACTCCTTTTGGTGTTGAAAGCCTTTTCCAGAACTCTTCTTCTGCTCAAAATCGTCTTCAGGTAACCTTCCAATCAGCCAAAAGTTCTCCAAGTCGTAATGGGCAAGGGAATTTATACTTTTCCCGAAAGCCGCGATTCACGTCGTGGCAGGAAGCTCCACGACGTGATTTGAGAGTTATCCATATCGTGTAAGGATTCTTGCTTCGCACGTACTTATCTTCTGGAGTACTCATGCCACGTCGCGGCCTGGTAGTTAACGTCGTGACCTCAGATAAATCCGTGAATTTCTTCAACTTTTGTACTCCAAGTCTCCAATGTTCCAAATATTGTCAGTTTCAGTCCCTATCTTCGAGAATGCTTCTATTTTGGCTGCAAATAACAATTTATCCTTCTAAGTACCATTATTCTATGCAAATAACCAAAATTTTAATAAAAATGTAAATAAATATTGCCTAAAAATATGTATAAATATGGCAATATCAAAATACCCCACACTTATGCTTTGCTTGCCCTCAAGCAAATCTAATTATTTTTAAACTTAAACCTTCATCACCAACATCACATAGAATGATCCAACTCAGACTCAGCCATTATGCCAAGACCTCAACACATGCATTTGTGTCTAAAATTTTTTCTATGTAACCCCCATCAATTCTAAATGCTCACAATCCTCATAAACACTCGCTCACTTCTTTTGAAAAACGCTCATTTTATGCAACCCTCCAAATCCATCCGCAGAAAACTTTCTAACCTCAAGGTATTTTTGTAAAGCTACCCAAGCATACATAGACTAGAGAATTACAACTTTTAGAAGATACCAAACTATGGAGCTCTTGAATTCTTCACTTCTTGATATTTTGATATTTGATTTCTTTGAATTCGCCAACTTTTATGTTTGATTTTGATATCTTCAACTTTTGAAACTTCAGAATTTCCGATCTTTGATCTTCATCTTTGATACTTTTATGCTCCAAAAATTCTTTAATTTTTCACTTTTTGGTAATTTCTCTCTCTTTTTTTACATGTACTCACTTTTTTATATCACTCAAAAACCTACATGCTTAAGTAGGGGCGCTTAACTTCAACCCTTATTGGTTAAGGATATTAATTTTCCTGGATACATTTCAGGTTTAGGCTGCTAAACATATTGCATCCCTCAAACTAAGCGAGGTTATGTTTTTGTCCCATGATTTCACTAGAATAAAGGAGGCCACAAATGCACTATAACGTGTATCGGCTCAACTAAACATTTGAGCTCTTATCAGATCATCCCAATGCAACACTAGCAACTTAAGTTCAAATTATTATTGTTACTAGAAATTTGATTAGATTATTATTGCAAACCCATGAAAATTTTTAAATACCCTAAGATTTCTAGCAAATTTACTA
The DNA here is from genome assembly GCF_052849685.1 of Lactuca virosa. Lineage (NCBI taxonomy): Eukaryota > Viridiplantae > Streptophyta > Magnoliopsida > Asterales > Asteraceae > Lactuca > Lactuca virosa. The sequence continues at coordinate 53,199,822 of NC_136431.1, forward strand.
ACTTACGTTTTCCGACCTCCTACCCCACACTTATTACATATAATGCCCTCATTGTATGCATAAACTAAATTAAAAGCAATGAAAAGGGAGGAAAAAGGAACAGACTCCCATGGGTTAGTGGCGTGATCGAACTCCAATCGTGTGGATGAAATGTGCATCTCAAATATGGACTCCTTCTAAATAGGAACTTGGACCTCGAACTCGCGAAATATGTAGATGAGCCAACAAGTGATTAGTCAACACTTAAATCTTCAATAAGAATGGTGCAAGTCTCCAAGACGTGTAGAATAATGTGGGAAAGCATACGTCACATTGTATGGTAGAGGAAATGACCTAGAATAGTCTTCATAATGATCCCTAGAAGAAACATGGTAAGCCCTAAAGGAAAATGCGCCAATGGACTGCAGATTTGAGAAAAAAAAATGAGAAATCACGTCGTGATGAAGAAGGTCACGTCGTGTTGTCACACAAGAACGCGTTTTAATAATGTACTGATCACCGAATCACGACGTGAAATATGTCGCCACGTCGTGAAAATTGGGCAATCCAGAACTATGATTTCCCACTTCTTCATTCAACTTGGAATTTTGACCAATTTCTTAACTAGTTAAGACACTTCTCATTCAGTATTCTAAAGACCCTTTCTGACTATATCCTCTCTCTTTGACGCACCCCACACTTATTTTCAATTGTGGATCTCGACTCGCGCTCTAAACTCTAAACTTCCCTTGGCTAAATATAAACGCTCATACTCCCGACTTCCTCTCTGAAGATTCCACATCAAATCTGGAATAAAGCCACCAAAAGAAAACTAAAAGTAACATGATAGTGTACCAGTCTTACAAATCATAAGTTTAAAAACAATTCAAAAACCACACAAAACAGAACCAAATAAAAACTAGAAATAAGGAAATCAATCATCATCGCCATGTACTTGAGCTCCACTCGATCCTTCTCCATCTCCCCTCGGTATCCAAAGCTGCTCCCAAGTCGGTATGTAAGGGCCTTGCGGAGGCACGAAGGGTGGTCGCACCACACTCATGTGAGAAAACATGGTTTCAAGAAGTTGGGTGTTATAAGTCATCCCAGCGCGAAGATTAGCTAAATAAGAACCAACCCGACTTTGAAACAGGTCGGTGGGTACTCCACCCGCATATTGTGCTGCGTGACGATCTCGCTCCATATCTCCCCGGGCTCTCACATTCCTTCGTCGTCTCGCCGGAGGTTGTTGCTCGGGTTGCTCTCCTTGTTGCTCATCATCCTCCGGGGGTATAACATTTCCTCCCCTGGCATTTACCACCACTCGCATAACACCCAATACTTGTATTGTCACATCATTGTCCGGGAATCGGGTAAGATTCCGGACAAAATTAGGAGTCAAAATATTGTATGACCGGGCAAGTCGGGTAACCAAATGTCCACCCGTAATCAGACTCCCAGGCCTAGAATTAACCGCTTTCTTCCCCAAAAATCGAGCAAGCATGTAGGGAAGGTCGCAACAAACCCTGGGAGTAACAATACTCCACAAAAAGAACAAATTCTGAATGGACACCTTATCACCATGGTGTTTGTGGTTGATCGAAAAGGTGACAAGGCGATGAAGAAAACGATACACGGGGTTCCGAATCTGTGACTCACTAGAATCATGAGTATTGTACTTGTGATTGGAGATAGTCCGCCAAAACTGGACGTCCATAAGGCCGGGAGCAAAATCCCGAACACACCCAAGTAAAAAGGGTACAAAGAAAGGAGATTGAGTCTCCACTTCCGTATATAGCCCCATGAGCCAAGCAAATTCCCGAAGACTACATTATCGATATACCCCACCTAACCGGAAAACAAGTGCCCAGTTATAATCAAAGTCCATAGACCGTTCTTCAAAGTCTACGGTAGAGAAAAATTCCACCGATAACTCCCAATAAACGGGTTCTTGAATGGTAAACAAGTTCCTCCAACCGTGACATGTAAAAGAGAAATCAACCCCCTCGTAAACCTTTGTCCAAAACCTCTCCAATTCCGCAACCATGCCCACACCACACAGCCATCCCCAATCCACAATGGGTGCTATTGCAAATTCCCTGTTATAAAGCCATCCCAAACGGTTTTCATATGTGGTCAACAAACCCTGAGAAATGTTACGTGGAAATCGATAAATTGGGTGAATGCTCGCCACATCGATCATGTTGTTTTCATCCTGTTGAACAACACGTCTAGGAGCCATACCTGAAATCACAAAGAAACCAAAACAAACAAAACACCCAAAGTAAAAAAAAACGAAGGAGCATGCTGTTCGCCCAGAATCCACGACGTGGGCTAGTGCTCCACGTCGTGGTGCTAAGTCGGGACGTGATACTGGATCGACCGTCATACACCCTAAATTTAGCCAAAATCATACTTGGGGTTTGTTTATCTCACTAATCTAAGGCCATGAAAACTGAAAATACGAACCAATTCAACCAATTTAGGGAATTTTCAAATCTATATAAACCCTAAACACCAAAATGCATATGATATGAACAATAGCAACAATTAGGAGATGAAATACTTACCGGATGAAGTTAAAAGACAAGAAAATACAGGCAATTTGGAAGAAAAGTGTAGAAAATCGGTTGTGGGGACTGCTTCCGTTCGTGCGCAAGTGAGTAAACAAATGTGAAGGTGGGTCAAAGTGTTTATGTAAATGGTCCCCCCTGAATTTTAAAGGCCACGTCGTGATAGACTATACCACGATGTGGTTTTCGTATTGGGCTAAAAAAATCTGGTCCATCTCATGTATACTTAGTGGGCATATAAGATTTGGGCTACTCTAAGTAAGTCCCCGTAATTCATCGACGACCACGACGTGGTGAAAAGGCTCACGACGTGAATGTAGTCTGGACACAAAAATTAATTTAGTTAATAATATTTGTTTATTCTAATTGTTGTCCACCTAATTCCTAAGTACCCCACAACTAACTTTTACCAATTAAAAGTTTTTTTTAGATGACGAATTGATATTTCCCTAAAAATGCAAAAACTAAAAGAAAAGAAAATCCAAACCAAACTCGGGTTGCCTCCCGAGAAGCGCTTCTTTTTTTGAGGAGTCGCGAGCCGGACTCTGTGCCTCGCTACGTTGAATCTTTAGATGAGTCCATCACCAGCTGGATTTTCTACTCCTTCCATCGCCTCTTGTATGCTTGGACTCGCCGAATGTATGCCTTTTTCGAATTTTCCTTTTTAGCCCTTGCGTCGTCTAAGTCAAGCTTCCTTTTGGTCCCTTTTGCTTTCAATTTTTCCCCATTCTTTTTTATCTCAATAGGAACCTTCTCTTCCTTCACCACTGGAACCGTTTCCTTGGAAGTAGCCTCGTCTTCATCACTTGACAAATCATCGCTTTCCTCACTTATTAAAGTTGTCGGTTTTGTGAACGCAATGACTTCAACGAAAAACGGGACGGATGCTCTCGGTTTGGTGTGTTTAACTTAATTAATTATCTTTATTTCTTCCTCCATGAGCTTTTCTAATTCTTCAAGTTCATTATCTTTATCAATATTGAACACCTCACCGTTCACATCATATCCTTGAAATCCATCTTGTATTCCAAAGTCTTCCTTAGCATCACCCACCCTCAATGTAAGCTTGGATTCACGAACATCCACTAGAGTGCCAGCAGTATTTAGCAAAGGGCAACCAAGAATGATCGGGACATTTGCATCCTCCTTCATATCCATAATCACAAAGTCAACTGCGAAAACAAACTTCCTAATTTTAACAAGGATGTCTTCTACAATTCCCCTTGGTTGCGTCACTGAACGGTTGGCCATGTGGATTGTCATCTTTGTTGCCTTCATTTTTTGAATATTTAGCTTTTGGTAGAACGAAAAAGGCATCAAATTTATGCTAGCCCCGGAATCGGCTAAAGCATAAGTATTCAAATTGTTACCAAACTCACATGGAAGAGTGAGGCGTCCGGGATCTCCCATCTTCTTAGGTAACTCTCCCAATACAGCTCTTGAGCTTTGTTCACTAAGATTGACCTTAGAATTTTTCTTTAGTTGCTGACGAGTGTTTACAAGCTCTTGTAGGAACTTTGCATATTTTGGAATTTTGGATAGTGAATCTATAAAAGGAGTATTAATAGGAATACCCCTTACTTGCTTGATAAACTGCAGATGTTCTCTTTCCAGTGGATTGAGATTAGCTCGGGATGGAAACGGAAAAGGTGGTCGGTAAGATGGAACGGAATCTGGAATTTTCTGTTCAGACTGGGTCCACGACGTGAGCATAGCAGGCTCACGACGTGAACCTGGTGTTTCAGCAATGTCTTCATTTTCGAGTTTTGGCTTCTTCGGCTTTGGATCGGGCTGTGTTGGTCCCACTTCTAATGCCTCCAAAAATTCAGAGATTGCCTCTTCTTCAGTATCAATAGCCATAACATGGGGTTGAGCTTTCTTTTCGAGAAGTTGTGAAGATAATTTATTAGTCACCAAAGTAGTGAGTTGACCAACTTGGACTTCTAGATTATTGATTGACGCTTGATGATTCTTTAATGAAGCTTACTGGCCAATCATCATTTTGTGTTGTTCTTTCATCATATTCATGTGTTCCTTTAGCACTGCATCAGTATCATAATGTCTTTTCTCTGCTGCTTCTATAAATCGGGTCAACATGTTTTCCAAGTCTACTTTCTTGTCGGCTGGTGGTTGCTCTTTTTGGTAGAAGCCTCGCCCTGTCTGCTTATATTTTTCTTCTTTTTGCCTCTTGTACTCATCGTATGGCAGCCACTCTTTCTTTGGTTTCCTCCAATCTTCATCATACTTGTCCCCACTTGAGTAGCATACTTGAGCCTTCTTGTTCCCATGTTCATCCAAATGGCAATCCTTAGTTAAGTGTGGCCCACTACACCTTTCACATCCAACCCTTATTGCATGAAATTATTGGTCCATTTGGGTCAATCTCCGGTCCATAGTATTCAGCATCGCCATCATAGCAGCTATCTCTTCAGATTGTGCACACCCACTGCCTTTTACTCCCTCTTGCGTTGGGTTGTGGTACTCTCGAGAATGTCTTGCGAATTCTTCAATTAAACCCTTGACCTCCCTTGGATTCTTCTTTGTCAATGGCCCTTGAGAATCAAGGAGTTGTCTTCTCATAACATTGACTCCATAAAAAAAATAGACATCTCTTGTTGGATGTTTAGGTCATGTTGAGGACAATTCCTTAACAACCCCTTGTAGCGCTCCCAAGCTTCGTATAACGACTCCCACGGTTATTGCTCAAAGTTGGCTATTGCCTTCTTGAGTTTAGCTATCTTGGAAGGTGAGCAAAACTGATCTAGAAATTGCTCACGCATTTGAGCCCAGGTAGTGATTATACCAGGAGGAAGTGCTTTCAGCCAGTCTTTTGCAGCTCCTTTGAAAGTGACTGGTAGCATCCTTAGTAAGATGGTGTCTCGGTTAACATTCGGGACATTGAAATAGTCAGCAATGTCGTTGAATTCATCTAGATTCTTAAGTGCATCCTCATGATCCTTCCCATAAAATGGGATATCCTTTAGCGCAGTGAGGATATGTCCCTTCAGCTCGAATGTGGCAGTGGCAGGTATTGCTGGTTGCACTAAACCTGGACCAACATCTTCTCGAATTCGATTCTTATAAGCTCCCATGGACATTTCTTTAATGTTTGCCATCTCGTTTGTTGGCTCGTTCTCGGGTTCACTCGTATACAGTCCAAACTCGGCTTTGGATTCGTATTCGGATTCGTTTGGGATTGGTATTTGATCGATGCTCTCAACTTTGCTCTTGTCCTTTGAAGATGAACTTGACTCTCTCGTTTTCTTCCCCGACTTCTTTGAGAATATTGACTTGAGTTCTTGTAAGGGTGTCTTCTTTGGTGTTTGATCTTCCCTTACGTTCTTATCTTTCTTTTTGTGAAGGGCTGACTCTGGATCTTCAAGTGGTGGCACCAAAGGTGTATTGGACCCTCTGGTCATGTACTCCTGAAAAATAAACAAAATAAAAACGTAAAACTGAACTAAAATAAAAAAGCAAACTAAAAATAAAGAAAACTAGAATCACAGGATTCACGTCGTGAGTCTGTAAGGCTCACGTCGTGAGTTCTGTAATACAGGAAAAAAAACTGAAACTAAACTAAACTAAAAAAATAACTCTTTGCAGGTTTTACCCCCAAAAAAAAGGATCGATAATTTAAAGCAAATAAATTAGCAATTACTAAGCCGTTCCCGGCAACGGCGCCAAAAACTTGATGTGCACAAAAGTACCCACTAATTTTATATTTATAACCTAACTAACTTAACTAACTAAAATGCACCTAGGCAGTGTACCTAATCGGATTGTAGTGTAGTTGGGTAAGTTGGGTGTCAATCACAGGGAACGGTGTTAACTAATTAATCTACTTACTACTAAATTAACCTAGTTATTAACAGTTTAAAAGGGGTTTTATCTGATTTTGCAAGATCAGACGAATTTAATTCATAGAATTCAATCAATTAATTAAAAACACTCCTGTCTAGTTTAAATCCACTTCTTTATTTATGTTTAGCTAATAATTATGGATTATCAAAGTTGGTCACCAATTATTATGTAATTAGCAATTCAAGTTCAAATTTACTAATCTTTTTACCAATTCATGAACTACCTTGTATGGTCACACATAAGCAAAACACAGAATTAGTTATTGATTATAAGTGAGCTATGTAAGATTTATCTAAGCAAACACATTTATAGTCATAAATTATGTCCTCTAGCACAGCTAAATTAGTTACTTTTATCACTTATCTAAGATTTTGGTCGATCCTAGCTCTAGCAATTCAATGTTCACTAAATCACCAGGTTTCAAGTTCATGTAATTTAATAATCACTAAGCTACACAGAACATGAGTTTAAGCAACTAAGAAACTAAAATAACATGCTAGGTAATGATAATCAAACACAAGCAATTTACCAACTAATCAAATTCAATAGTCATTGAGCCAAAACCTAATTCAGAAGCTTCATCTAGCTAGACAAGAGCTGCTAGATTCAGCTACTCATGATAACAAGTAAGCAAAAACAAATCAAATTATCAAACATGTTCATAACTATCAAACTAATTAATTAATTGTGAACCTTTACTCCTTTTGGTGTTGAAAGCCTTTTCCAGAACTCTTATTCTGCTCAAAATCGTCTTCAGGTAACCTTCCAATCAGCCAAAAGTTCTCCAAGTCGTAATGGGCAAGGGAATTTATACTTTCCCCGAAAGCCGCGATTCACGTCGTGGCAGGAAGCTCCACGACGTGATTTGAGAGTTATCCGTATCGTGTAAGGATTCTTGCTTCGCGCATACTTATCTTCTGGAGTACTCATGCCACGTCGCGGCCTGCTAGTTCACGTCGTCACCTCAGATAAATCTGTGAATTTCTTCAACTTTTGTACTCCAAGTCTCCAATGTTCCAAATATTGTCGGTTTCAGTCCCTATCTTCGAGAATGCTTCTATTTTGGCTGCAAATAACAATTTATCCTTATAAGTACCATTATTCTATGCAAATAACCAAAATATTAATAAAAATGTAAATAAATATTGCCTAGAAATATGTATAAATATGGCAATATCAGGAAGCAAATCAGATCAGATGATGCGGTCGTGGTAGTGGTAGTAGCTGTACAATCTCTACTCATATGCCCAGTCCGACTGCACTTGAAGCAGTCGGAACTCCCCGCCTTGCACACCCCATCGTGCAACCTGCCACACTTGCCACACCGACTGTGGCTCTGCTGTCCCCTATACCTGTGATCAGATACCTTGGGCTTCTTGCCCGAACCCGCTGCGCCAGACGCCACCTCTGGCTTCCTCTTACTCTCCATCTCTAGATCAATCTCCCTCTCATGAGCCCTCGCAATCATGTCCTACAGCGTCTTGCAGCTGGAGCAGCTCACAAACTGGCGGATATCACTCCGCAACATCTCATGATATCTGGCCTTCTTCATCTCCTCGTCTGCCACATACTGCGGAACGAGAAGGGCCCTCTCCCTAAACTTGGCGGTAATCTCCGTCACTGTCTCTGTCATCTGCTGGAGGTCCTGAAACTCTATAGCAAGCTGCTGCACCTCAATGAAAGGTGCAAACTCGGCCCTGAACCTGGTCGTGAAATCACTCCAGGTCATCGCATCAAAAACTGAGTCATCACCAATAGCTCGTCCGATCTCCTCCCACCAATATCGTGCCCTGTCCTTCAGAAGGCAGGATGCTAATCTGAGCTTGTCCCCTTTGGGACATCTGCTGGTGCGGAACGCGTTGGCGACATCCGCCAACCATCTGGTACTCGCAATGGGGTCCCGAGCCCCATGGTAGTCGGGAGCTCCAGAAGCTTTGAACTTCCTGAAAGTCAAAGTGCGCGATCCCATCATGGCCGCTATCTCAGTACGGAACACGCCTAGCTTCTCATCCAGAAGCTCTAAGATACCTCCTTGACTGATCCAAAAATCACAGGGGTCTGGTCTAGTATGCTGCGTGTGACCTCCGAGGAGATGAACTCCCTGTTCTACTCATCTAACTGCCCGACTCCAGCGCCTGAGCCCGATCCCTCTCCTGCACCTGAACTACCAACTACTGGTCTAGGGCGTAAAACCACCATTCTGAAAACACATCATAACAAACATCAGAATACTAATATAACTGAAGGGATCACATACACTACAATTTCATTGGTCTTATCTCAGCCTTTCTTGATTCGAGTACGGATCCTCTGCTTTCAGTAGTACGGGCCCATACTACCTTCCACATCTATACGTACTTTCCTCAAGAACTGCCTCGACTCCACCAAGTCCCTTCTACTACTATTACTGCTGATCTCATACTAAACTCTTCCTAGGCTTGCCCTAGGGTAATCACCAACCCACTATCCGCTATCAGCTATACAAGAAATCCCTGCTACCTCCCCTTAACCAGCTCGTGAATACTATTACATATCACTAAGACTAGATAATTCTTCGAATGAGAGATCCTACCCTACAACGGTTGGACTTAAACAAGAGCTGCGCAATAGAGCTAGACCTAACCTTCTGAAATTATTTAATCCTCGCAATATGGAACGTAACATATTTGTTTACTAGTTAGTAAAAGATAACTAAGACTCCTACAAGCACAAAGCAAGCAGCATTCGAGCATCGAGTATACATAATCAGGCATCTACTACTCTGGCTGTCATACTAACTAATCTGTACTAGCATGGAGTTCTCATAAAGATGAACACATATAACAGGCACATAAGGCATCCTTCCTAGATCCTTAGTCCTAATCTAGCATGTTGTTCTAATAAAGCTGATAATCATATCATAACATAAACTTGTATGGGTAATTTGGGAGTACTTACTTGAGCTCGGCTGATTGCATGCACCACACCCTTTTCTCTTTTCAAAGTTCCTTTCTTTATACTTTTCTAAAATTATTTTATTTTCTCAAAATCCTTTTATAAACATGGTTTTTCTTTTGAAAACTTTATACCACTTCCTTAGTTTGAGTTTAGATACACTCGAAAGTACGCCCGAATCCCTCAAACCAAGGCTCTAATACCAACTTGAAACATCCAAAAAATATGACCCAAAAATTTCGATTTCAAATTATTATTAAAATCATAAACCATCCGAAGTCATAAGTAAAATCATAAATCATGTATCGTAAAACATCATAGTATCTATCTCAAATCAAAATCTCATGAAAAAACATCAAAGTAAACTCCTAGGCTGCGATTGTGGTGTGTGCCATGCGATCAACCCGAGCCCTTCCCTTTGCTACTGGAAGTAGCTGAAACCAAAAATGTAAGCACGAAGCTTAGTAAGCTCCCCCAAACTACCACATACCATACAATAACACATATAACACATACTGGGCCTTACCCATTGCATCGGGCCCCACCCACTGCATCGGGCCCCGCCCGACATCGGACCGAAGTCTGGTATAAGCTGAACATAACATAAACATAACATATAACATAATCACATATACTGGATCGGGCTTGCCCGACATCGAGCCAGAGTCCGTAACATATAACACATATCATAACATGCATGAATCACGAAGAAATCAAGCATACATAACTACTTCTCGGGACCACCCCGGCATCGGACTGAAGTCCAAAAGTACTATCATCTAAACAGGCCGGCATTGTGGCCGTAGACCCGTTCCTACTAGAAGGAAACTCACCTCGTATGACTGACTGCTGTAACTCTGGGTGAGGAATCTCTGTCTGCTGCTCCGGCGACTCTCCGGCTATAATTTCCATAAAGATACTTAGTCAACAACTGATAATTGCTTCTAGGGTAAAATGACCATTTTACCCCTGGCTAAAGTCAACATCCTGGTCAAAGTCAATCTTTCAGGTTGACCAAACTCGCCGAGTCAGCCATGTGACTCGCCGAGTCCTAGAATTCAGAACCCTAGAAATCGCGACTCGACTCACCGAGTCACCTCTTGACGCGACGAGTCCTTAAGCTACTTTCCATCGCGGTTTGTCGAACTGACTCGTCGAGTCTTCTTCAGACTCGCCGAGTCTTGGCATAATCAGGGATGGGACAAGATCCTCCTACTCGCCGTGTTCTACGAACATCATAGGGGTTTCTTCATCGGACTCGCCGAGTTCCTTATGAAGTCGTCGAATCCCATGCAGATCTAACCTAGTTAGCTGGTTTCACACTTCTACAGCTCCAAAATACAGATCTAGATTGTTTACAAGGTGCATTTCTATAAAGTTGGAGACTTGATGGCTTTGCACACCTCAAATGAACCTAAACTCAAATTATAGCAATCTATTTTCATGAACATGGCCATGTCTTGCATGAAAACGGGTTCAAGACCCTTTTTATGGCCCTAGAGGCCCCAAACTACAGAAAAGGGGGGGGGGATAAAGTCTTGCAACAATCCAAGAGAGTAGCTTTGCCTAATCAAAAGGGTCAAAAGACCCAAGAATCCACATGCAAAAGATCTAAGCTATATCTCATCAAGATAAGAACTTTTTACCTCAGAAAGCTGCCAAAGATGAGTGTGTTCCTGGATCTAGTTCTCTTTTCCCAAGCTTTTCTAGCTCAAGCTCTTGCACCCACCTTCAAAGGCACAAAACACACTCAAAACTCAAGAGAGGGGCTCACAAACGAACTAGGGTTTTCTGGAGACAAGGAGGCTGATAAGGGAAACCCTAAAAAGGGGTTTAATATGTTTAAATAGGGTGCAAAACCCCGAGAATAGGGTTTCTTCCTGGAAGTCCTACTCGTCGAGTCCATGCTTGGACTCGCCGAGCAGGCTTTTTAAATCCCGTATCTTATAAGGCATCTACTCGACGAGTTAGGGCTACCAACTCGTCGAGTGGCTCAATCCTAAACACTTGAATAAATAGAGAATTGCGTACCAGGAACGGGGTGTTACAATTCTCCCGCGCTTGTCTTAGACTTCGTCCTCGAAGTCTACTGCGCTTAAAAACAACTTTGGGTAGTGCTCCCTCATTTCCTTCTCAGGCTCCCACGTCCACTCCGAACCCTTGCGGTGCTGCCACTGCACCTTCACTAACTCTACCCTCTTGTTTCTCAGCTCCTTCGTCTTGCGATCCAAAATCGCCATGAGTCTCTCAATGTAGTTCAGGCTATTATCAACCTGAATGTCCTCATGGGGTACCACTGCTGAGTCATCCACTAAGCACTTCCGCAACTGAGAAACATGGAACGTGTTGTGGATCTGGCTGAGCTCTGCTGGAAGATCTAACCGATAGGCAACCCGACCCACCCGGGCCAAAACCCTAAAAGGACCAATGAACCAGGGGCCCAGCTTGCCCCGCTTCCGAAATCTGATTACACCCTTCCAGGGTGACACTTTCAGGAGGACCATATCGCCCACCTGAAACTCCAAATCCAAACGCCGCTTATCAGCGTAACTTTTATGCCGACTCTGAGCAGTCTGGAGCCTGCTCCGGACTTGCTGAATCTGCTCCGTGGTCTTGAGTACTACGTCCGTACTCCCAATGACTCTCTAACCGACCTCACCTCAACAGATTGGGGTCCTACGCTTCCTCCGATAGAGCATCTCGAAGGGAGGTCGGTCTATACTGGAGTGATAGCTATTGTTATACGAAAATTCCGCTAACGGAAGATACGTATCCCAACTGCCATCGAAATCTAGCACACATGCCCGGAGCATGTCCTCGAGAGTCTGAATTGTCCTCTCGCTCTACCCATCCGTCTTAGGGTGGAAAGCGGTGCTGAAATGGAGACGAGTACCCATCTCGTCGTGAAACCGCTTCCAAAACCTGGAAGTAAACCGAACATCTCGGTTTGAAACCACCGAGACATGCACTCCATGACGTGCCACTACCTCTCGCACGTAAATATCGGCCAACATCTCGGCCGAGATCCTCTCCTGGATCGGTATAAAATGGGCGCTCTTGGTCAACCGATCCACGATGACCCATATCGAATCAACCCCACGTGCGGTCCTGGGAAGCTTAGTAATGAAGTCCATAGCGAAAAGTCTCTCCCTCCTCAAGGTCTCTAGCACCTCTCTCAGGCGATCCTCGTGCTGCTAATGAGTGTTGGAATAAACCAAGATGTCGTCAATGAATACTATTACAGACCGATCCAGCATCGGTCTGCACACGTGTTTCATGAGATCCATGAACGCGGCTGGAGCATTGGTGAGTCCAAACAGCATCATCACAAACTCATAGTGACCATAGCGGGTCCTAAAAGCGGTCTTCTGCACATCATCATCCCTTAACCGCATCTGGTGGTAGCCGGACCGTAGATCAATCTTGGAAAACCAAGATGCTCCCTGAAGCTGGTCAAACAAGTCATCTATCCTCGGGAGTGGGTAACGGTTCTTCATCGTTACCTTATTCAGCTCCCGGTAATCTATGCACATACGGTGCGATCCGTGCTTCTTCTTCACAAACCGGATCGGGGATCCCCATGGTGAACTGCTTGGCCTGATAAAACCCTTGTCTAACAGCTCTTGCAGCTGCGTAGACAACTCCTGCATCTCAGGAAGAGCCAATGGTGCCTTGGCTATCGGAGCTGCACTAGGGACCAGGTCAACTCGGAACTCAACTTGTCTCTCCGGAGGTATCCCATGCAACTCCTCTGGGAATACATCCGGGTACTCTCGTACCACTGGCACATCATCGACTGTCATCTTACCCTTATCCCGGGTATCCATGACGTAAGCAACATATCCTACGCAACCCTGCTGAAAGTAACGTCTCGCTCTTGCTGCTGAACAAAGAATCAGTCTGTGCTGCGGTCTCTCACCCTGAATCACTAACTCTCCCCTACTGGGAGTGCAAACTCTAACCGACTGTTGCTCACAATCTATAACCACCCCATTGGGGCTCAACCAATCCATACCCACGATAACCTTATTCCCTCGCAGGGGAATAGGAACCAATTCCACTGAAAAAACTGCTCATCAAATAACCGAAGTGTACATCCTCTATGAACTCTTGCGACCCTGACGGTCCTATCATCTGCTATCTCAACATCAAGTGGGCAATCTAGCTCCCCTGGAGCTCTGCTAAATCGCTTGCTAAGTGCAAGCGACACAAACGATCGGCTAGACCCCGAATCAAACAATACCATAGCTGAAATGTCGTCCACTAGGAACGATCCTATAAACAGCACATAAACATGAGTAATAATCAAAAGTAATAAAGAGAAGATGGAGATAATACATACCAGCAACCACATCAGGAGTCGCTCGTGCCTCCTCTGCTGTCAACTGGAAAGCTCTACTCTTCGCCACTGGCGCCTCAGCACGACCCTGTCGGCCGTCTGTAATCCTCAGTGTGGTAGGAGCGGGTACCACCACCTGTCCTGTTGATGCTAAACTCGGACACTGGGACTTCTTGTGTCCCCTCTAATTGCAATGGAAGCAAATCAGATCAGATGCTGCGGTCGTGGTAGTGGTAGTAGCTGTACAATCTCTACTCATATGCCCAGTCCGACCGCACTTGAAGCAGCCGGAACTCCCCGCCTTGCACACCCCATCGTGCAACCTGCCACACTTGCCACACCGACTGTGGCTCTGCTGTCCCCTAGACCTGTGATCAGACACCTTGGGCTTCTTTTTCCCGAACCCGCTGCGCCAGACGCCACATCTGGCTTCCTCTTCCTCTCCATCTCTAGATCAATCTCCCTCTCACGAGCCCTCACAATCATGTCCTCCAGCGTCTTGCAGCTGGAGCGGCTCACAAACTGGCGGATATCACTCCGCAAAATCTCATGATATCGGGCCTTTTTCATCTCCTCGTCCGCCACATACTGCGGAACCAGAAGGGCCCTCTCCCTAAACTTGGCGGTAATCTCCGCCACTGTCTCTGTCGTCTGCTGGAGGTCCTGAAACTCTCTAGCAAGCTGCTGCACCTCAATGACAGGTGCAAACTCGGCCCTGAACCTGATCGTGAAATCACTCCAGGTCATCGCATCAAAAACTGAGTCATCACCAATAGCTCGTCCGATCTCCTCCCACCAATATCGTGCCCTGTCCTTCAGAAGGCAAGATGCTAATCTGACCTTGTCCCCCTCGGGACATCTACTGGTGCGGAATACGCCTAGCTTCTCATCCAGAAGCTGTAAGATACCCTCCTTGACTGATCCAAAAATCACAGGGGTCTAGTCTAGTATGCTGCGTTTGACCTCCGAGGAGATGAACTCCCTGTTCTGCTCATCTAACTGCCCGACTCCAGCGCCTGAGCCCGATCCCTCTCCTGCACCTGAACTACCAACTACTGGTCTAGGGCGTAAAACCACCATTCTGAAAACACATCATAACAAACATCAGAATACTAATATAACTGGAGGGATCACATACACTACAAGTTCCCTGATCTTATCTCAGCCTTTCTTGATTCGAGGTCGGATCCTCTGCTTTTAGTAGTACGGGCCCATACTACCTTCCACATAACATAACATAAGCTGAACATAACATAAACGTAACATATAACATAATCACATATACCGCATCGGGCTTGCCCGGCATCAGACTGGAGTCCGGAACATATAACACATATCATAACATGCATGAATCAGGAAGACATCAAGCATACATAACTACTTCTCGGGACCACCCCGACATCGGACCGAAGTCTGGAAGTACTATCATCTAAACGGGCCGGGATTGTGGCCATAGACCCGTTCCTACAGGAAGGAAACTCACCTCGTATGACTGACTGCTGTATCTCTGGGTGAGGAATCTCTGTCTTCTGCTCCGGCGACTCTCCGGCTATAATTTCCATAAAGATACTTAGTCAAAAACTGATAATTGCTCCTATGGTAAAATGACCATTTTACCCCTGGCTAAAGTCAACATCATGGTCAAAGTCAACCTTTTAGGTTGACCAAACTCGCCGAGTCAGCCATGTGACTCGCCGAGTCCTAGAATTCAGAACGCTAGAAATCGCGACTCGACTCGCCGAGTCACCTCTTGACTCGACGAGTCCTTAAGCTACTTGTCATCGCAGTTTGTCGAACTGACTCGTTGAGTCTTCTTCAGACTCGCCGAGTCTTGGCATAATCAGGGATGGGACAAGATCCTCCTACTCGCCGAGCTCTACGAACATCATCGGGATTTCTTCATCGGACTCGCCGAGTTCCTTATGAACTCGTCGAGTCCCATGCAGATCTAACCTAGTTAGCTGGTTTCACACTTCTACAGCTCCAAAATACAGATCTAGATTGTTTCCAAGGTCCATTTCTATAAAGTTGGAAACTTGATGGCTTTGCACACCTCAAATGAACCCAAACTCAAATTATAGCAATCTACTTTCATGAACATGGTAATGTCTTGCATGAAAACGGATTCTAGACCCTTTTTATGGCCCTAAAAGCCCCAAACTACAAAAAAGGGGGGTAAAGTCTTGCAACAATCCAAGAGAGTAGCTTTGCCTAATCAAAAGGGTCAAAAGACCCAAGAATCCACATGCAAAAGATCTAAGCTATATCTCATCAAGATAAGAACTTTTTACCTCAGAAAGCTGCCAAAGATGAGTGTGTTCCTGGATCTAGTTCTCTTTTCCCAAGCTTTTCTAGCTCAAGCTCTTGCACCCACCTTCAAAGGCACAAAACACACTCAAAACTCAAGAGAGGGGCTCAAAAACGAACTAGGGTTTTCTGGAGACAAGGAGGCTGATAAGGGAAACCCTAAAAAGGGGTTTAAGATGTTTAAATAGGGTGAAAAACCCTGCGAATAGGGTTTCTTCCTAGCAGTCCTACTCGTCGAGTCCATGCTTGGACTCGCCGAGCAGGCTTTTGAAATCCCGCGTCTTATAAGGCATCTACTCGACGAGTTAAGGCTACCAACTCGTCGAGTAGCTCAATCCTAAACACTTGAATAAATAGAGAATTGCGTACCAGGAACGGGGCGTTACATAAATGGTAAATTTTGGATTTGAATTGAGAAGATTGTGAAGGGGAGGAACTAGAGTTTCCAAATTCGTTAATTGTTTGAATGGAGTCACAAGACTTAAACTCGTACCTTCCATTCCCGTTGGAAACTGTTTCATTGAGCAAACCCTAACCCTAATCGTTGGAAGCATCCGCCACCACCTTATTCCTCCCATCCCAGCCGCTGCCTCCCTGTTTGCTGAAGCCGGAAAACGCCGAAGGAGCACCGGAACATCGGTTGTACCCGTCTCACTGCCGACAAAGACGTGTATTGCAAAGCTTGAGCCATCGCTGTGAATGAGAGAGACTGGTCGGACTGCAACCATCGACGACGCAATTACCGCTCCATCATCTTCGCATTCCCCTCGCATTTTGCTGTAGTTATCGCCGCCATGCGGCCGTTCCGTGATGCTGGTGCTCTCCGGCAGCCGCCTGCCGTCTTGTGGTTGTCGAGCGGATTACGTTCTATGTTATCACCGAGGAATGATGGCATCGTTCGTGGCTCGCGATGTGGATGCGTATATGTGGGGATGTTCTATCGAGTAGGAGTCGTGAAGAACCACCATGGCAGCCGGCCATGGTGGCTGCCGTCATCAACACCATCGCCACCGACGTACGCTGCCAGGTGGGTGGCTGGGTCCATTTTGCAAGCTGAAACATGTGTGTGTGTGTGTGTTTATTACAGTGAAGTGTTGTGTGATGTTTCTTGGCCGAACATCTCAAGAAAGCCACCACCACCACCGTGAGGTGGTGGCTAGCACCTCCGACCACCGCCTGCCACCACAAGGGTGGTTGTGTGGGTGTGTGTGTATGTGTGTTATATTAAGTGTATATTTCTTTTGATGATGTGTTGTATGTATATTATTTCGACGGAAAACCCGAAGAAAACCCACCACCACCACCGTGAGGTGGCGGCTGCCGCCTTCTGCCACCACCAGCCGTCGTGTTAGGTGGCGGTGTGTATTTGTATGATTAGATTGCTATTTTGGATGTTTGATCAGGTTTTGGTTTAGAATCATAACCACCACCGTGATGTGGTGGGGCCGCCGCCGTGAGCCGCCATTGACCACCATTACCCAAGGTGGTAGTGGGTGGTAATTAATTAATATAAAAACTTACCAAATGGATTAATTGGAACATGATTGGGTTGGAAACCCTAATTAGGGTTTGGCCTTGAGTTCGGCCTTCCTATTGGGCCTTGGTGATTGGGCTACTGATGGGCCATCTAAGAACAAGCATATGGACTAGAATATTTGCATGGGCTTTAGGGTAAGGCCTATGTGAGGGGTTTCGGCCCAATTTGGAAAATTGGGCCATAGATGGGCCATATTTGGGCCTTGATGATTATCAGATATTGGACCATTAGAATGTCAAGTGTTAGACCAAGAATAAATGGTTGGGCCTTAGGGTAAGACCATGTAAAAGTTGGGCCCAATTTGGAAAATTGGGTTATATGTTGGGCTTTGGTTCATAGTTTGACTTTTGGGCCTTTGGATTAGGCCTTGAGCTTGAATAAAGCTAAGATGGGGGTAAAGTAGTCTTTTTTCCCAAGCATGGACTTATGGTTATATATTGAAACCCCATTTATTAATTGGGTGTTATTTTGATGTTGATAGTTCAGGAATCTATCATTCAGCAGCTAGAGTTTTGTCAGCGGGACTTCAGCAGTGTGAGGTGAGTTTCCTTCAGTAGGAACAGGTCTACGGCACCAAGGTTGACCCGTATATGTGATATGTTAGTAGCTGAGTGTGGGTGGGGCCTGAATCTCATAGTAGCCGAGTGTGGGTGCGGCCCGAATCTCGTAGTATTATTTGAGTACGGATATGTGACTGCTTGATAGAAATAGATATACTTGTCGTCTATGTGATACTTGTATGCATGTTAGTAGCGGAGTGTGGGCGGGGCCCGAATCTCCTAGACAGCGGAGTGTGGGCAGGGCCCGAATCTCCTAGACAGCGGAGTGTGGGCGAGTCAGATCAAACATGGACTGTTGACTCGAGTTTGACTTCTGTTGACTTTAGGGTTTGGTCAACATGAATAATGGAGACCATGGAGGGGTAAAATGGTCTTTTACCCATTCCAAGAGCTAGAAAGAGAGGAAGAGAGAAAGAGAGAGAGAGAGAGAGAGAGAGAGCAGCCCTTGGTATATTTTGAGAATGAGTAGAGTATTAATTAGAGGTAATTATTCTGTGTTAGGTGGAGGCTAGTTCGAGATTCCGTGTACGAGACTGTTACTTGCTAGCTTACGAGGTGAGTCTTCTCACTATACTTACCTTGAGTGGTAACCTATGTGTGACCGGAGGGTCTTATGTACATATACTGTGTATTGAGATATCCTGCTTATTGTTTTTGTGATATATGTGCTATGTATTATATTGAGATGCCGAGGTGAGGGGCCGCAGGGTCCAACTGAGTTGTGGGACCAGAGGGTCCCACTAAGACACATTGACCGGAGGGTCCTATCCGAGTTTAGCCATGAGAAGCTAATGAGATATGTGTGGTATTTTGGGGAACTCACTAAGCTTTGTGCTTACCGTGTTATGTGTTATGTGTTTCAGGTACTTCTCAGGATCACGGGAAGGTGCCAGCTTGATTGTACACACGTCAAAGATTGAGTTATGTTTTGAGTGGATCCTGGAGTTGTTATATATACAGTTTATGGATATGTGTTTGATGATTTGGTATATTGGCACTTTTGAGATGTTTGGATTGAGAAAAATGTGTTTTTAAATCGAAAAATTTGGTTTGAAAATTTACGTTGTTACAAGTTGGTATCAGAGCCTTGGTTTGAGGGATTCGGATGCACCTTCGGGTATGTCTGAACTCAAACTGAGGATTTGAGAAATATTTTCAAAAGAAATGCATTTTTCTAAAACGAGAAAAAGTTTTAAGAGAAATCGAGTTGGAGCAGTGTGTACAATCAGCTAGAGCCCGAACGGTGATTTCCTAAAATACCCTTACTTATTTGTGTTATGAATTATTATTGAGATATTAGTGATGCATCCTAGAGGATAGGCTAGGTATTTCCTATTTTAGGGCTAGAGTTGTCTGATTTGTGATGCCTTAGCCTAGGAGTTGTTGCTATCTGTTATGTTTGAGTATGTGCTGAGTAAGAGTATCTAGCAGGAATCTTTTAGAGTGAGCTTAGAGTAGTGGAGTAATCTAGGAGAGATACCTAGATGTGCTTTAGAGGAATTTGCTAAGGGAGTAGTCTGATATTCATGAGAGATAGAGTACTTGTGAATTAGAATCCTAGGAGGAGGACTTGGGGTGACTACAGGCCATGTGTGGAAGGTAGTATTGGGCCCGTAGTACTGAAAGCACCTAATCTGTATGCAACCCAAGTAAGAATCCTTAGGAAACTAAGGAACAAGTAGGGATGAGTGATCAAGTGTGAGTATGCTCGAGCGAGTCTCTGGTGATTTTTGTGTTGTGTTTCAGAGACATCATGGTGGGTACACGCCACAACCCCGAGCGCAGTGGGACTAGCGATGATGAGATTCACAGGATGATTCACGAGGAGGTGGCCGCAGCTATTCGAGCGGAGATTCCTGAGATGTTTGGGCCTATTAATACCACCTTGATTGAGACTTTTGATGAGCGGTATGCTGCTGTTACTGAGGCTGCTACTGCTGCAACCACTGTAGCTGTCGCCGCTGCTAGGCCAAAGGGAGGTGACTCGTTGTTGTTCCGGGAGTTCAGCAACACGAAGCCACCAGAGTTGGATGGGACACAGGATCCGATTGTTGCGATGAGATGGATCTCTGATATCGAGGGATGTTTTTACACTTGTTCATGCCCAAATCACTTGAGAGTTCGGTTTGCGCTGAACCAGCTTCGCTTGGGAGCGAAGGACTGGTGGAAGTTTGTGACAGCCAGCTTTACCTTTGCAGACCTTGCTGTAGTGACATGGGAGAGGTTTGTTCTGATGTTCCAAGACGAGTATGTTCCCCTGGTGGAGAGGGAACGATTGGCACAGGAGTTTCTGTCTCTCAAGCAGAAGACAGAGTCAGTGACTAAGATTTCGAGGATGTTTCACGAGAGGGCGATGTTTTGCCCTGAGCACGTGTCCACTGAGCAGGCACGTGTGAGCCGATATTTGAGCATGCTGAGGAGGGATATACGAGAGTTCATGGCGAACTCGTCATACAGGACATTGGTTGAGCTTCAGGCCAATGCCAGGAGGAAGGAGATTGAGCTTGAGCTGCACACCAGGGAGGAGGAGTAGTCCGGGGATAGGGACCGGAAACCAGTCCATGCACAACCGGCGGCGAAGCAGGATAAGCCCGCTGATACCTGAGCTGGGGGCCAGAAGGGCCTCACTTGTGGCAAGTGCGGCAAGAGTCACGAGGGGTCGTTTCGTGCGGGGATTCACTACAAATGTGGCAAGGAGGGGAAGATGGCGAAGGATTTCCCCAAGGGGTTTTCAGTTTATTTCCACTGCAACCAGACCGGCCATCGGAAGGCCGAGTGCCCACAGATCGTGCAAGGATCAGCACAGGGATCTACACCTGCTGATTTGCGTGCTACTGAGAGTTAGCCAGCGAAGGCCGAGACACCGAGGGTTCGTGGGAGAGCCATTCAGCTGACAGCGGAGGAGGTCCGTGCAGCACCTAACGTCGTGGCCGGTATGTATTCTTATTATTATTCTTTTGATATATATTGTACTTATATTGTGATGTGCATAGGTACTTTTCTTGTGAACTCTGTACCTGCTTTGGTGTTATTTGACTCGGGTGCGAGTCGATCCTTCGTGTCCGTAGCTTTTAGTCGTTACATCAGTATCGGATGTGAGGCGTTGAGTCGACCTCTGAGGGTTTCTATAGTTGACGATCATGCGGATTTATCTACTGACGTGATCCGTGAGTGTATACGATAGATTTTTGGTGTTAAGTTTCTGATAAGATCTGGTACTGATCGCTATGGGTGATGTATGTGTCATAGTGGGCATTGACTGGTTGAGTCGATTTGGAGCTGTGATAGACTGCGAGCGACAGTTAGTGACTATACGAGACCCTAGTGGGGGAGTACTTACGGTGTATGGCGAGGGTACTAGATCTGGATCAGCTTTCTGCTCTGCTGCTAGAGCGAGACAGAGTTTACAACAGGGTTGTGTGGGTTTTCTGGCGTACGTGATGGATATGCGGGTTGCTACAGAGAGACCGAGTTCTACCTCCGAGGTTCCGATAGTGTGCGATTTTCCAGATGTTTTTCCCGAGGAGTTGTCGGGTGTGCCTACCGAGAGGCAAGTGGAGTTCTGGATTGATTTGATTCCGGGTGTGGCGCCTATTGCCAAGGCACCCTATCGCCATGCGCCGCCAGAGATGCAGGAGTTATCCTCACATCTCCACGAGCTGCTGGGGAAAGGGTTTATCAGACCAAGTAGCTCACCGTGGGGAGCTCAGATCCTTTTTGTCAAGAGAAAGGATGGTTCACACCGGATGTGCATTGATTACCAGGAGTTGAACAAGATGACGGTCAAAAACCGTTATCCACTTCCGAGGATCGACGATTTGTTCGATCATTTGCAGGGGGCATCTTGGTTTTCCAAGATTGATTTGATATCCAGATATCACCAGATGAGAGTATGAGAGGAGGATATTCTGAAGACAACCTTTAGAACTCGTTATGGGCATTACGAGTTTGTGGTGATGCCTTTCGGACTCACCAACGCACCAGTGGTGTTCATGGATCTCATGAACCAGGTGTGCAGGCCTATGTTGGACCGGTCGGTGATCGTGTTCATCGACGATATCTTAGTATAGTCGAGATCCAGAGAGCAGCATCAGGAGCATTTGCGAGAGGTTCTTGGGGTTTTGAGGTCGGAGAGGTTGTATGCCAAATTCTCCAAGTGTGATTTCTGGTTACGACAGGTCCAGTTCCTGGGACATCTCGTTAATCAGAATGGGATATTGGTCGATCCGGACAAGACTGAGGCGGTTATGCGATGGGAGGTGCCGAGATCCCCATCTGAGATCAGGAGTTTTCTGGGATTGGCTGGCTACTATCGGAGATTTATCAAGGCTTTCTCCAAGATTGCGGTTCCTCTCACCAGATTGACCCGGAAGGGCATTACTTTTTTTTGGGGGCCTGAGGAGCAGGCATCATTCGAGACTCTTCGCCAGAGATTATGCGAAGCTCCGGTGTTAGCCCTTCTGGAGGGAGTGGAGGACTTTGTGGTCTATTGCGTTTCGTCTATCTCAGGTATGGGTGCAGTGTTGATGCAGAGGGTCACGTGATAGCATATGCATCGAGGCAGCTGAATCCTCACGAGACGAGGTATCCCACCCATGATTTGGAGTTAGGGGCGGTGGTGTTCGCCCTCAAGATTTGGCGCCACTATCTTTATGGTGTCCGATGTACCATATACACGGACCATAAGAGCCTGAAGTACCTTATGGATTAGCCCAACCTAAATATGAAGCAGAGGAGATGGTTGGATGTAGTGAAGGACTACGACTGCGAGATCTTATATCACCCATGCAAGGCTAATGTGGTAGCCGATGCCTTGAGTCACAGGGCCGAGAGCTCTCCAATCCGGAACATGTGTATGAGGATGACGGTGATGACTCCAGTATTAGATACCATCCGAGAGGCTCAGGTGGAGGTTGTGAGACCGAAGAACCGCAAAAGAGAGCGTGTGATTGGGCAGGCTTCCGAGTTTGTGACGGACATTCGTGGGCTTATGAATTTCCGAGGGAGGATTTGGGTGCCTTATACCGGCGGAGCTCGCCATATTCTGATGGAGGAGGCGCATAGATCGAGGTTCTCGATCCATCCAGGAGCCACTAAGATGTATTTGGATCTGAAGAGGGATTACTGGTGGCCCTGTGTGAATAGAGATGTCGCATGGGTAGTTGAGAGGTGCTTGAACTGTCGCCGGGTTAAGGCCAAGCACCAGCGCCCTCATGGCAAGTTGCAGCCACTCGAGGTTCCCCAGTGGAAGTGGGAACAGATTTCTATGGATTTTATTACCAAATTACCGAGGACCGCGTGAGGTGTCGACACGATATGGGTGATTGTGGACCAGTTGACGAAGAGTGCTCACTTCCTTGCTATTAGTGAGAGCTCTTCCGCAGAGAATTTGTCCGAGATTTATGTGAGAGAGGTGGTGGCACGACATGGAGTGCCGACATCGATAATGTCATATCGGGATGTGCGTTTTACTTCCAAGTTCCGGAAAAAGTTTCATGAGGAGCTGGGTACCCGATTTCACTTCAGTACATCTTACCACCCACAGACAGACGGGCAAAGTGAACGGACAATTCAGACGCTCGAGGACATGCTGCCTGCATGTGTTACAGACTTCGGTGGAAGTTAGGACACTTATTTGCCTTTGGCTGAGTTTTCTTACAACAACAACCATCATTCCAGTATTGGCATGCCTCCATTCGATCTTCTGTATGGGAGGAGATGTCGAACTCCCATCTGTTGGGGGGAAGTGGGACAGAGAGTGATGGGGAGCACTGAGATAGTGCTCAAGACGACCGATCAGATTCAGCAGGTCAGACAGCGACTACTGACATCCCAGAGTCGCCAAAAGAGTTATGCAGATCGGAGACGTTCCGAGCTAGAGTTCCAGGTTGGAGATTTTGTCCTCTTGAAGGTATCCCCATGGAAGGGGGTGATCTGATTCAGGAAACGGGGCAAGCTGGGGTCCTTTCAGGGTGACCGCCAGAGTGTGTAAGGTAGCTTACCGATTGGAGCTACCTATAGAGTTGAGTGAGATTCATAACACCTTCCATGTGTCCCAGTTGAGGAAGTGTGTGGCCGATGAGATGGTAGTGGTACCCCTAGAGGACATTCAGGTGGATGCGAGCCTGAACTATATTTAGAGGCCGATCGCGATCTTGGATCGGAAGGTGAAGGTTTTGAGGAACAATGTCACACCCCAAAACCGGAACGGTGGAAACGTTCAGGGGCGGAGGACGTCATGTACAATATCACAACAATGCATAATAGTAAACAAGCAACAACATCATCCATTGCATTAATAGTAATAATTTTAATACAAGTGTGTTCTGAAGTTTAGAAGACACCAAAATGTATAATCAAAATAAAAGATGAGTCTTGAATGTGCTCCATCTTCTCAAAACCTGATCACCGGTACCTGTCTACTGGGGACATGAGAATACAAGTCATTTTGAAAGCGTAGATCAACATTTAAGCTAGTGAGTTCATAAGTATTTTAGTGTCATTGTTTGTATAAGTTTGAAGGATGTACTTGTAAATGTTTGTTGTAAAAGTTTGTAAGTGTTTGTTGTAAATGTTTGTAAACTTCCTAGAAAATCCTATATTTTCTACTAAAGTAGTCTTCTACCAAGACTCAACTGTTCTTTATGTTTGTTCTTTTGTAAAAGTGTGCGTTTTCCCAAAGTATGACTATCATTACCAAAATATAGTTTTTGATTACCGTTTATGTGAGAAGATCACAATTTGAATGAATATGGGAAACTAAGGATGTACTAGTAGTTTTATCTAGGTAACTACTAATGTACTAACTACCTTTAACTTGTTAGTTAATTAAGGTAAAATGTGATATGATTGTAACCATACTCGATTGACCAGTGAAACACGACGTTCGAGAAGTCGAAATGATATAACATTCGTCACCCGTAGACCTGCAGGTCCCAATATAGCTAGCAGCAAGGTGTGGGAGGGTCAGTCCCATATAGATCTATACACAAATTCACGCTCTCCCTCCAGGATACTCTGGGTACAAAACGTGACACCACAGTATATGCCGAGCCATGAAGTAGTATCTCACATTAATGTTATAGTATTCTTGTATTTGTATAGTATGTAATAGTGTAGTGTATGTTCTCTCTGTCTAGTATGTAGTATGTTCTCTAGTGTATAGTGTGTAGTATGTATTGTTTCTCGTTATAGTGTTCTCTCTATCTGTTTCTCTTTATAGTGAGTATTGTCTCTCATAATAGTATTCTCTATCTATTTCTCTTTATAGTGAGTATTGTCTCTCATAATAGTATTCTCTATCTGTTTCTCTTTATAGTGAGTATTGTCTCTCATAATAGTATGTATTGACTCATGTATGAACTGACTCTTTGTATGTTTCATTGTTCTAGTAGTAGCATTAGTAACTTCCTAAACTATACCTATTATAGTTTAATAGCAATGTTGTTTGTATGTATGAATATGTTTGTACACCTTTGCTACCCAAAGGTATTGAACTGGATGAAGGAACTTTTTATATCTATATACGTATACATAATATATAATTAAGATTCAAACGACCTTCGGACAAACAACCGATACCCTAAGTCCACAACCAAACAAGGAACAGGAAGTAAGGTGAGCTATCAGTCCTAAGTCCTTTCAATCCTACTTATATAACTATATCTATATAGATAAGCTTTTGTCAAAATATAAATTTAAAAGAGTTTAATAAAGAGTTTTGCATATATAAAATAGTTTGTAAAACGATTTGAAGTAGTTTGTTTGAAAACACAGTTTGAAGTATAAGAAATCCATTGTTTGATAGTTATTAATCACATGTGATTGATATAATAACTATAATGTTCTACTTGTATCCCCCCCATAAAAGCATTTAAAATCATTTAAAAGGTAAGTTAAAGGGGTATGGACTCACCTGTAGTGAGTAGTTCGGATGAAAGTGTGGTATAGGATATTGGGTGTCAAGTGAAGACTAGAGCACACACACGGATCCTATTTGGCATATAATGACACATATATGGATAAGAGTAGTGTTTATAACAACTAACCATGAAATGGAACAACCTTAGGGACTAGGAAACACTTGTAATGAAGTGTTAAACCACATAGGGTTGCATATAAGGGGTGTAGGGCCTCACATTGGAGTTTACGACCCAAATGGTAAGACTCCCATGAGTTCACGGCCCATGGGTTTATGGCCCTATGAGTTTACGGCCGTAAACTCATGGTATATTGTACCAAAGTGTATGTTAAGGTCTCATGGTCTTCCCAGAAGTGTTCTAGTTCACAAGCTTAGCTCCTAGAAGAGTCATGACCCCATTTGCACCACTAATTAGGGTTTACGGCCAAGGGAGATGCTCTTGGCCGTAAACACCTTTTGTTCTTGAATTCTTGTTGTTTTCAAGGTGTAAATCAAATGTTCCTAGTATATAAAAAGCTAAGGAGAGTGTACTTACGTAATAGAAACTTGGAAGGGTGTTTTAAGGTCCAAAAACACTAAAGTGTTCTTGGTGTTCTTGGAGATCTTGAAGATCTAACCCAACGGATGATGTTAATGGATGAAAACAAAGGGTTGTGCTAGTTAAGAAGGTGTATCACTAATCAAGGGATGGAAGCACTTACATTTTTGGGAGAAAATGATGATCCTTTATGATAGTTGAGAGCAAAATCCGAGTTCTTGAGTTAGAAGTGTTAAAAGTGTTTGAAAAATGGCCAAGTATCATCTATATAGACTAGAGTTTACGGCCACCAAGAGACATTGGCCGTAAACTCATGTTTCCTGGCCGTAAACTTTTCATGAAAGGGGCTTATGGCTTGCTTGGTGGTTTTGAACTTCAACAGACACGTCCTATCACTCATTCATTGGATGTACTAGGTTTAGAATGCTCAAAAAGACTTAAAACAGTGCTAAAAGTTAGCAGAAACCAGTCTAACTTTGACTGAATTGAATGGTTGTACAAGATAGAAATTTCGGGTTGTCACATCATCCCCCCGTTAGAGAGAATTTCGTCCCGAAATTAGAGTTTAACAAATAAGCTATTACAACTAACTAAACGAAAAGTTGAGGATATTTCAGTTTTATTTGATCCTCGCGCTCTGTAACATCCGGATTCCTAGGTATTCTATGTTATTCATTTATTTTGAGTTATGAGGAGGGACTCGACGAGTTGACGCCTAGAGTCGTCGAGTAGGATCGCGTTTTGCTGACTGGATTAATGAAGAGACTCGACGAGTCGATGGGTGGACTCGACGAGTCCGCGCTCTGGACAGAAACCCTAAATCTTTGGGGTTTGTGCCCTATTTAAGGGTCCTCATAGCCTTAAATTGCGGCTACCAGTCCAGAGAGAGAAACCCTAGAGAGCTTGATCGAGTGGTATAAGAGAGAGAGCCTTTTTGATCCTTATTAGTGTGATTTTGCAAAGAAGAAGGTGTTTCCAGCAAGAGGAGGTCAAGGGGATTGCTATTATGTGGATTTCCAGCTTGGATCTGCAACTTTGAGGTAGTAAATCGATCCATTCTTCTGTTTAATATTAGATCCTTGAATTTAGGGTTTTCTATACCCTTTTATGGGCTTGAAATGATGAGTATATTGTCCCTTTGAGTGTTAGACTCTGGATCTGGACCTTTAGAGGTCCAAAGAGCCTTATCCAACCTGCTTTATGTTGTTCCATGGAAGAAATAATCTTAGGTTGCCTTTTTAGAGATGATTTCACTAAACTGTACCTAGAGTGGTACCTATGTGTGACCGGAAGGTCTTATATGTTATGATATGTATGTACTATATGCCGTTATATGATATGGATGTATTATGTATGTTATGAATGATAAGGACCGGAAGGTCATCATGATGTGGACCGGAAGGTCAGGATGATATGGACCGGAAGGTCATTACGGGTAGGGCCGGAAGGTCTACCAGGGTTGTGGGACGGAAGTCCTCTGAAACACAGTGACCGGAAGGTCTTATAGCCTTGAATGGCGTATGTGCGTATGTGGTATTTTGGGGGACTCGCTAAGCATTATGCTTACAGTTGTTGTGTTATGTGTTTCAGGTACTAGCGAGGAACACGGGAAGGCGCCGACATGATCTGTACACACTCATGGATATTATGTCTTGAGATTCTGGGATATGTTTTGTTATGATAACATTGGATACATTATTTTTTGATATTACTTTATGATTAAAAGTATGTTTTAAAAATGAAAAATTGTTTTGGAAATTTACGTTGTTACAAGTTGGCATCAAAGCCTTGGTTTGAGGGATTCGGATGCACCTTCGGGTGTATTTGAACTCAAACTGAGGATTTGAGAAAGTTTTTCATAAAATAAACAATTTTTCTAAAAAGTAAAAGGATTTGAGAAAAGCAGAAGGAAGCAGTGTGTACGATCAGCCAGCGTCCGAACGGTGATTTCCCAAAATACCCTTACATTATGTGTTATGAGATATGCTATGATATGATATGCATGCTAGAGTAGGCTAGGTATTCATATTAGGACTAGAGTGGCCTGATTTGTGATGCCTTAGCCTAGGAACATTTCTGCTGCTATGTGATGCTTGAGAGTGAGTAGGTAGCAGTGAAGAGCTTTTGAGAGGTCTACCGAAGGCTAGCCTATGCCAGCGAGATGTAGAGTACTTGTGATCTGGGATCCTAGGAGGAGGACTTGGGGTGAATACTGATGCGGTGTGGACGGTAGTATAGGGCCCGTACTACTGAAGACATCGGATCAGTGCGCAGTCCAAGTAAGAATCCTTAGGGTACTAGGGAACAAGTAGGGTTGAGTTATCGAGTGTGAGTATGCTCGAGCGAGTCTCTGATATTTTTATGTTGGATTTCAGAGATATCATGGTTGGGACACGCCACAGACCTGAGATGAGCGGCGTGAGTGACGAGGAGCTTCGTCAGATGATCCACGACGAGGTGGCTGCGGCGATCCGAGCCGAGTTTCCGGAGATGTTTGGGTCTATCAAAACCACATTGATTGAGACCTTTGATGAGCGGTACGCAGCGGTTACTGAGGCTGCGGCTGCTGCAGCTACTGCAGTTGTTGCTGCTGCTAGACCACAAGGGGGTGACTCGTTGCTGTTCCGGGAGTTCAGCAACACGAAGCCACCAGAGTTTGATGGGACGTAGGATCCGATTACTGCGATGAGATGGATTTCTGATATCGAGGGATGCTTCTACACCTGCTCGTGTCCGGAGCATCTGAGCGTTCGGTTTGCACTGAACCAGCTTCGCTTGGGGGCGAAGGACTGGTGGAAGTTTGTGACGGCAGACTTCACTACGGCGGAGCTTACTGCGGTGACCTGGGAGAGGTTCACCACGATGTTTCGAGATGAGTATGTTCCCCCCTGTGGAGAGGGAACGTTTAGCCCAGGAGTTCTTGTCCCTCAAGCAGGGAACTGAGTCTGTGACGGTGATTACGAGGATGTTTCATGAGAGGGCGTTGTTTTGCCCTGAGCACGTGTCGTCTGAGCAGGCACGTATGAGCTGGTACTTGAGCATTTTGAGGAGGGATATTAGGGAGTTCGTGGCGAACTCGTCATACCGCACATTTGCTGAACTCCAGGCAAATGCCCGGAAGAGGGAGATTGAGCTGGAGACTCAGGCCAGGGAGGAGGCCGAGTCTCAGAGGAGGGACAGGCGACCGGTGCAGGCGCAGCCGGCTGCCAAGCGGACAAAGTCCGCTGATACGAGATCTGGAGGCCAGAAGGGCCGCACTTGTGGGAAGTGCGGCAAGGGACATGATGGGGTTTGTCGATCAAGTGCTTGCTACAAATGTGGCAAGGAGGGGCACATAGCCAAGGATTTCCCCAAGGGGTTCATGGTTTGCTTTCATTGCAACCAGACGGGCCATCGGAAGGCCGAGTGCCCGCAGCTGACGTAGGGATCAGCACAGGGATCTGCCCCTGCTACTACACGAGCTTCTGAGGGTCGGCCAGTGAAGGCCGAGGCACCGAAGGCTCGCGGGAGAGCCTTCCAGTTGACAGCGGAGGAGGTCCGCGCAACGCCCGATGTCGTTGTTGGTATGTATTCTTTCATTTATTTATGCTGACAGATATTGTGCTTATATTATGATATGCGTAGGTACTTTTCTTGTGAGTTCTGTACCTGCTTTGGTTTTATTTGACTCGGGTGCGAGTCGGTTATTTGTGTCTTTAACGTTTAGTCAGCACATCAATATCCAGCGGGAGGCGTTGAGTCGACCCCTACGAGTTTCCATAGCTGACGAGCGAGCGGTGTATGCTACGGATGTGATTCGAGGATGTGTACTCGAGATCTTCGGTGTTGAGTTCCCGATAGATCTAGTCCCGATTGCGATGGGGGACGTGTGTGTCATAGTGGGCATGGATTGGTTGAGCCGATTTGGGGCTGTTATAGACTGCGAGCGACAGTTGGTGACGATAGGAGACCCTAGTGGGGGAGTACTTACGGTGTACGGCGAGGGTACCCGTTCTGGGTCAGCATTTTGTTCGGCTGCTAGAGCGAGGCGGAGCCTACATCAGGGCTGTAACGAGTTTGTGGCTTATGTGATGGATTCACGGGTGGCCGCAGGGGGGCCGGGTTCGGTTAGAGATGTGCCGATAGTGCGTGAGTTCCCGGATGTTTTCCCCGAGGAGTTGCCAGGTGTGCCTCCCGAGAGGCAAGTGGATTTTCGCATCGATTTGGTTACGGGAGCGGCGACGATCGCCAAGGCGCCCTATCGCCTTGCGCCACCAGAGATGCAGGTGTTATCCTCACAGCTTCAGGAGCTATTGGGGAAAGGATTTATCAGACTGAGTAGCTCACCTTGGGGAGCGCCAATCCTTTTTGTCAAGAAAAAGGATGGTTCACACCGGATGTGCATTGACTATCGGGAGTTGAACAAGTTGACGGTTAAGAACCGTTACCCACTACCGAGGATTGATGATCTATTCGATCAGTTGCAGGGAGCATCTTGGTTTCCAAGATAGACTTGAGGTCTGGATATCACCAGATGAGGGTGCGAGATGAGGATATCCAGAAGACGGCGTTTAGGACTCATTATGGGCACTACGAGTTTGTGGTGATGCCTTTTGGGCTCACCAATGCACCAGCATCATTCATGGATCTCATGAACAGGGTATGCAGACCAATGTTGGACAGGTCGGTAATTGTATTCATCGACGATATTCTGGTGTATTCGAGATCTAGAGAACAGAACGAGGAGCATCTGAGAGAGATTCTCGGAGTTTTGAGATCGGAGAGGCTCTATCCCAAATTCTCCAAGTGCGAGTTCTGGTTACGGGAGGTCCAGTTCTTGGGGCATCTCGTCAACCAGAATGGGATATTGGTCGATCCGGCCAAGATTGAGGCTGTGATGAGTTGGGTGGTGCTGAGATCACCCACCGAGATCAGGAGTTTTCTGGGGTTGGCCGGCTACTATCGGAGATTTATCAAGGATTTCTCCAAGATCGACGTGCCTCTCACCAAGTTGACCCAGAAGGGCGTTGCTTTTTCGTGGGGTCCGGAGCAGCAGACCTCGTTTGATACTCTTCGCCAGAGGTTGTGCGAAGCCCCAGTGTTATCCCTTCCAGAGGGAATGGAGGATTTTGTGGTGTACTGCGACGCATCGATATCGGGGTTGGGTGCGGTGCTTATGCAGAGAGGGCATGTGATAGCGTATGCATCGAGGCAGCTGAAGCCTCATGAGACGAGGTATCCCACCCACGATCTGGAGTTGGGGGCAGTGGTGTTCGCCCTCAAGATCTGGCGTCATTATCTGTATGGGGTTCGGTGTACCATATACACGGACCACAAGAGTTTGAAGTATTTGATGGATCAGCCCAACCTGAATATGCGCCAGAGGATATGGTTGGATGTGGTGAAGGATTACGATTGTGAGATCCTGTACCACCCGGGCAAAGCTAATGTTGTAGCTGATGCTCTGAGCCATAGGGCAGAGAGTGCCCCGATTCGAGACACTTGTATGAGATTAACGGTGATGACTCCGGTGTTGGACACCATTCGGGAGGCCCAGGCAGAGGCCGTAATACCATAGAACCGCAAGAGGAAGTGGGTGACGGGGCATGTGTCTGAGTTCGTTACCGATAGCCGAGGGCTGATAACCTTTCAAGGTCGGATTTGGGTGCCGTATACCGGCGGGGCACGTACCATTCTGATGGAGGAGGCGCATAGATCGAGGTTCTCGATCCATCCCGGAGCCACTAAGATGTATTTGGATTTGAAGAAGGACTATTGGTGGCCCTGTATGAAGAGGGATGTTGCGTGGTTCGTTGAGAGGTGCTTGACATGTCGCCGGGTTAAGGCCGAGCACCAGCGTCCACATGGCAAGTTGCAGCCACTTGAGGTTCCCCTGTGGAAGTGGGAACAGATTTCTATGGATTTTATCACCAAATTGTCGAGGACCGCGAGGGGCGTCGATGCAATTTGGGTGATCGTTGACCGGCTGACGAAGAGCGCTCACTTCCTTGCTATCAGTGAAAGCTCTTTCGCAGAGAGGCTAGCCGAGTTGTATGTGAGAGAGGTGGTATCGCGTCATGGAGTACCAATCTCGATTGTATCAGTACCGCCTACCACCCACAGACGGACGGACAGAGTGAGCGGACGATTCAGATGCTCAAGGACATACTTCGAGCATGTGTGTTGGACTTCGAATGAAGTTGGGACACATACTTGCCGTTGGCTGAGTTTTCCTATAACAACAGCCACCATTCGAGTATTGGTATGCCTCCCTTCGAGTTGTTGTATGGGAGGAGATGTCGGACTCCCATTTGCTGGGGAGAGGTAGGGCAACGCGTGATGGGTAGCACTGAGATAGTGCTTCAGACGACTGAGCAGATACAGCAGGTCAGGCAGAGGTTGTTGACATCTCAGAGTCACCAGAAGAGTTATGCGGATAGGCGACGATCCGAGCTTGAGTTTCAGGTGGGAGACTTCGTACTCCTGAAGGTGTCTCCTCGGAAAGGAGTGATCCGATTCAGGAAAAGGGGCAAGCTGGGGCCCCGGTACATCGGTCCATTCAGAGTGACCGCGAGGGTGGGCAAGGTAGCGTATCGTTTGGAGCTACCTGCGGAGTTGAGCCAGATTCATGATACCTTCCACGTGTCTCAGTTGAGGAAGTGTATAGCCGACGAGTCGGCGGTGGTGCCGCTGGAGGATATTCAGGTGGATGCGAGATTGAATTATGTTGAGAGACCGATCGCGATCCTGGATCGGAAGATCAAGGTTCTGAGGAACAAGGAGGTGCCCCTGGTTAAGGTCCAGTGGCAACATAGGAGAGGGTCCGAGCTGACTTGGGACCCGGAGTTAGAGATGCGGGAGCAGCATCCAGAGTTGTTTGCCAAGCGAGACTTCGAGGGCGAAGTCTGATTCTAGTGGGGGAGAATTGTAACATCTGGATTCCCAGGTATTCTATGTTATTCATTTATTTTGAGTTATGAGGAGGGACTCGACGAGTTGACGCCTAGAGTCGTCGAGTAGGATCGCGTTTTGCTGACTGGATTAATGAAGGGACTCGACGACTCGATGGGTGGACTCGACGAGTCCGCGCTGTAGACAGAAACCCTAAATCTTTTGGGTTTGTGCCCTATTTAAGGGTCCTCATAGCCCTCAATTGCGGCTACCAGTCCAGAGAGAGAAACCCTAGAGAGCTTGATCGAGTGGTATAAGAGAGAGAGAGAGAGCCTTTTTGATCCTTATTAGTGTGATTTTGCAAAGAAGAAGGTGTTTCCAGCAAGAGGAGGTCAAGGGGATTGCTATTCTGTGGATTTCCAGCTTGGATCTGCAACTTTGAGGTAGTAAATCGATCCCTTCTTCTGTTTAATATGAGATCCTTGAATTTAGGGTTTTCTATACCCTTTTATGGGCTTGAAATGATGAGTATATTGTCCCTTTGAGTGTTAGACTCTGGATCTGGACCTTTAGAGGTCCAAAGAGCCTGATCCAACCTGCTTTATGTTGTTCCATGGAAGAAATAATCTTAGGTTGCCTTTTTAGAGATGATTTCACCAAAGAGAGCCCTATGTGTGTTGCATGAGTGTAAAGGTCGGACCTTTACGTGATTATTGTGAATGGGGAGGCCAGATCTATAGGTTAGAGAAGCGGATCTGACCTCAGAAGGTCATTTGAGTGTTGCCATGGACGCTACTCGCCGAGTTCATAAGTGGACTCGACGAGTCGAGTCGGGGTTGCCCCGCGATTCGTGACAGGTGTAACCCGTCGAGTGAAGGGATGACTCGACGTGCCAAGTGAGGCTGGAAGGATTCTGAGGACCCGCATGGACTCGCCGAGTCGCCCATGTGCACTCGACGAGTCGGGTCAAAGTTTGACAGTTGACTTCAGTTGACTTTAGGGTTTTGGTCAAGCTGATTCTGGAAGTTCAGAGAGGGGTAGAATGGCCTTCTACCCAATCTGTAATGATGAGACTATGAGAGGGTTTTGATCGGAAATGTTATTCGGATGATAGGAGGCTAGGTCGGGACGTCAAGCACGAGAGTTTATCCGATTTCGTACGAGGTGAGTCTTCTCACTATACTGTACCTAGAGTGGTACCTATGTGTGACCGGAAGGTCTTATATGTTATGATATGTATGTACTATATGTCGTTATATGATATGGATGTATTATGTATGTTATGAATGATAAGGACCGGAAGGTCATCATGATGTGGACCAGAAGGTCAAGATGATATGGACCGGAAGGTCATTACGGGTAGGGCCGGAAGGTCTACCAGGGTTGTGGGACGGAAGTCCTCTGAAACACAGTGACCGGAAGGTCTTATAGCCTTGAATGGCGTATGTGCGTATGTGGTATTTTGGGGGACTCGCTAAGCATTTATGCTTACAGTTGTTGTGTTATGTGTTTCAGGTACTAGCGAGGAACGCGAGAAGGCGCCGACATGATCTGTACACACTCATGGATTTTATGTCTTGAGATTCTGGGATATGTTTTGTTATGATAACATTGGATACATTATGTTTTAATATTACTTTATGATTAAAAGTATGTTTTAAAAATGAAAATTTGTTTTGGAAATTTACGTTGTTACACGCTCCCAAGTGAATTTAGGTCCTCGCTTGGCGTTCCAGCGAACCTTCACTATCGGGATACGGCTTTGCTTCGTCTGCTTGACCTCTCGGTCCCTGATCTCTACAGGTTCTTCCACGAAGTTGAGGCTCTCGTTGATCTCGATCTCGTCGAGTGGGATTACAAGAGTCTCGTCGGACAGACACTTTTTCAAGTTCGAGACGTGGAAAGTAGAATGTACGTTACTAAGCTCGCGGGGTAAGTTGAGTTTGTAAGCTACAAGGCCGATTCTGGCAAGAATCTCGAAAGGCCCTACGTATCTTGGATTTAGCTTTCCACGCTTTCCGAAGCGTATCAAGCCCTTCCAGGGTGAGACCTTCAATAGAACACGATCTCCCACCTAGAATTCCAACGGTTTCCTTCGTTTGTCTGCGTAGCTTTTTTGTCGGTCTCTAGAGGCTTTCAATCGTTCACGAATCTGAAGGATCTTCTCTGTCGTTTCCCGAATGATTTCTGGACCTGTGAGAGTGCTGTCAGGAACTCGTCCTTTAGCTAACTGCGTGTCACCCACCTCAGCCCAGCACAGAGGGGATCTGCACTTACGGCCATAGAGGGCTTCAAATGGAGCAACCTTTATGCTCGTGTGATAATTGTTGTTGTAGGAAAATTCGACAAGGGGTAAATGAATATCCCATGCTTTCCCAAAGTCTATCACGCAGGCTCGCAACATATCTTCTAAAGTTTGAATAGTCCTCTCACTTTGTCTGTCAGTTTGCGGATGGTAGGCTGTACTCATGTCCAGCCTAGTTCCAAGGGAACTTTGTAGCGACTTCCAGAACCTCGAAGTGAATCTGCTATCTCTATCAGAGATAATGGATATGGGAACACCATGCAGTCGTACTATCTCCCTCAGGTATGTTCTTGTTAGTTTCTCCATCTTGTCAATCTCTTTGATTGGCAGGAAGTGTGCGGACTTTGTTAACCTGTCTACGATCAACTAAATGGTATCGAGACCACCCATAGTCTTGGGCAACTTGGTTATGAAGTCCATCGTGATCCGCTCCCACTTCCATTCAGGTATCTCCAGTTGCTGAAGTAACCCTGATGGATTCTGGTATTCGACCTTAACCTTGGCGCAAGTAAGGCATTTACTCACGAAGGTAGCAATCTCTGCTTTCATGTTAGGCCACCAGTATAACCTTTTAAGATCCAGATACATCTTATCTGAACATGGGTGGACGGAATATCGAGTGTTGTGAGCTTCGGTCATGACCAGGTCTTAGAAACCACCGTGTTTCGGTGTCCAGATCCGATCCACGAGATTTAAGGTTCCGCCACCCTTGACTTCCAATTTCTTATCCATCTCTCTCAGGGATTCACCCGCCACATTTTCAGGTTTCAAAGCTTCGAGCTGAGCTTCCTTAATTTGTGTGGACAAGTGTGAATGGATAGTCATAGTCAATGATTTGACTCTACGACCAGAATATTCTTTCCGACTTAGGGCGTCAGCTACTACGTTGGCCTTGCCGGGATGATAACGAATTTTGCATTCGTAATCACTGAGTTGCTCGAACCACCGTCGTTGTCTCATGTTGAGCTCCTTCTGGTCGAATATATGTTGTAGGCTTTTGTGGTCTGTGAAGATAGTGCTTTTCGTACCATACAGGTAGTGTCTCCAGATCTTCAGAGCAAACACTATTGCTCCCAACTCAAGATCATGAGTGGTGTAGTTGCCCTCGTGTGTCTTCAGCTGTCTGGAGGCATAGGCGATGACCTTACCTCGTTGCATCAGAACACAGCCGAGCCCTTGATTGGATGGATCGCAGTAAACCACGAAGTCTTCTGTTCCTTCGGGAAGGGACAGTATCGGTGCGGTGCATAAGGCTCGTTTTAGCGTTTGGAACGCTTTTTCCTGCTTCTCTTCCCAGTCAAAGGTTACGCCCTTCTGGGTCATTGTTGTAAGCGGTTTCACAATCCGCGAGAAGTTCTGTATAAACCTGCGATAGTAGCCAGCGAGGCCTAGAAATTGACGAATTTCTGTAGGCGTCTTCGGTGCTGACCAATTCTCAATGGCTTCAATTTTGGAAGGTTCCACATGTATTCCCTCTTCGCCAACCACGTGCCCTAAGAATTCGACTCTTCGGATCCAAAACTCACATTTTGAGAACTTCGCATAGAGCTTCTCCGATCGCAGTGTTTCTAAGACATGTCGAAGGTGTTGACTATGCTCCTCCTTACTACGAGAGTAGATAGGTATGTCATCGATGAAGACGATGACGAACTGATCCAAGTAAGGACGACACACCCTATTCATTAAATCCATGAATACTGCGGGCGCGTTGGTTAATCCGAACGGCATCACTACGAATTCGTAGTGTCCATAACGAGTTCAGAAGGTTGTCTTCGGAACATCCTCCCCTAACACTCGTAACTGGTGATACTTGGATCTTAGGTCGATTTTTGAAAAGAAGTTCGCCCCCTAAAGTTGGTCAAACAGGTCGTCTATGCGAGGCAGAGGGTAACGATTTTTGACGGTTAGTTTGCTCAATTCCCTGTAGTCGATGCACATACGGAACGATCCGTCTTTCTTCTTGACGAATAAGACCGGTGCTCCCCAAGGTGAAAAGCTTGGCCTAATGAAGCCCTTGCTGAGCAATTCATTAAGTTGACCGGATAGCTCATGCATCTCAGCTGGTGCTAGACGATAGGGCGATTTGGCTACGGGGGTAGCTCCTGGAACTAAGTCGATTCTGAACTCGACTTGATGTTGCGGAGGTAATCCTGGAAGTTCTTCTGGAAAGATGTCGGGAAAATCGTGTACTACTGGAATGTTCTTAATGTCTTTCGTTTCTTGGCTCACATCGACAACATGAGCAAGAAATGCGCGACATTCCTTTCGCAATAATTTCTGGGCTTGAATGCTCGAGATGAGACGAAGGTTTGTGTCGGGTTTGTCGCCGTAGATAACTATAGTTTCGCTAGACGGCAGATTAAGGCGAACAGCCTTTTCATAAAACATGATGTCAGCACGATGAGAACTCAACCAATCCATGCAGATTATGACGTCGAAACTTTTAATTGAGACCGGCATGAGGTCGATTGGAAATGAATGGCTATCTAGTGTTAGTGAACAACCTATGTATATGCAGCTAGTACTCTCTAGGGCGCACTGGAGTTTCAACTGGGGTGGGAGGCACATTAGTACCACTCCCGCTAGTACTGGTTGAGTTGAATTGTGCTAGAGCTGCCATAACAACCACATTCACAACAGCTTGGATAGCTGTTGGGTTGTATTGAGGAGGAGGAGGAGTTTGATCCGGGTTTCTTGGAGTAGCGCACATGTTCGATCTATGCGGAGGCATCTTGAAGTTATAAAATCACAAGGATGTAAATATCGGTAAGAGTAGAATGATGAGTGTGACTCATGGACTAACTCTTCATAGTCCAACAACACAATTGAAAGCATGATTGAATAGAAATCTAGTACTGGAAAGATGAAAGTTTTTGGATAAATTCCATGGAGTTAAATATCTGCTAGGAATATTGGTATTACAGATGTAATAAGTTCGGGAAAAATTGACCTAAAAGTAGGTCTTACATCAAACCAATATAAGAAAATTTGACAGAATAAAGACTTATCGACCGAAAGTTCAAGGCCTTACGATAATAGGAAATTACAGGGAGAAGTGCTACTTAGAGCATAACTAAGAAGGCTATCCTTCAAGAAAAGAAAGGATGATCAGAGCATCCCTTACTGGCGACGGGCACCCCTTGGGCGAACCCTTAAGTCAGCCAGCTGGCGCTCCATGTCGAGAAGGCGTCGCTCGTACACTCGCTGGCGTACGCGATGCTCTATGACTTCAGCCCTAGTCTCAGCTAATGCCTAAAGTAGAGACTCATGGTCTCTTTGAGCTTTCTCACTAGCATCTTCCAGATGACGGATGCTGATATTATTCATCCTTGTGTTGGCATCAAGCTCCGCAATTTGGTTAAGGGCTGTCCTACCCTGAATTTCGTTTCGAGCAACCCTGCGGACCATAATAGGCAGGACTTTGTCCGCTGAGCTTCCTTCGCTCACGTTGTAGAAACTTCGGTCCCCATTGTAAGGAATGGGTTGGCCCTGTTCCTGAATCCATGTTTCCAAACTCTCCACCCACAGAGGCGTCAGGCCTTGAAAAGCCGTACGAGGGTTAGGATTTGGGTTTGGAGCTACCAGGGGTTGATTGTTAACTTCCGACTTGGAGTCAGAATCCTCCGGGATGTTCTCTGCGAAGTCATCGTCCATTGGAATCTCATGATTCTCCTCTGGCTCATCACCGAGCCATCCTCCATTGCCGTTGTTGGGAAAGTACGGGTCTCCGGGGATATGGAATCCAACCATGTTATCTACGCGAGAATAGGGATAT
The DNA here is from genome assembly GCF_052849685.1 of Lactuca virosa. NCBI lineage: Eukaryota > Viridiplantae > Streptophyta > Magnoliopsida > Asterales > Asteraceae > Lactuca > Lactuca virosa. The sequence goes on from NC_136431.1 coordinate 53,239,321, forward strand.
AAGGAATAGTTAATAGACGTTCTAATTAAGTTAATTATATGATGATCCCTATCAGTTACTTGAACATTTGCGTAGTGCATATCAGTCCTATGTAACCAAGACAGGATAGACCTTCGAATAAGTGACCCTAACTCTAAGCCCACAACCAAACAAGGAACAGGAAGTAAAGCAAAGATCACAGATTCTAAGTCTATAACACCCTAGTCACATGTAACCTTAGCGTATCCACTCTACAACTATTGACATACTAATAAAGACCTTTTTAGTTTGCACATAAGTAATTTATAGTAACACAAAGTACTCCTATAGTATTTTAAGTTTATGTTATGTTCTAATGTTTTCGTTGTAGTAGTGTTGGTAAGTTTTTAGACTTGCTGCAACATCACAAACAACCCTGGACACATGCTAATCATTTCTCGGAAAGATATAGTTGATCAGGCTATATCACTCCCAGATCTGATTATATGCCCCCAAGACTACTCGTGCTGTCCAACAATCGTAATACTTTTGTTCTGTCCTAGTGACACTGATTTTAGTATGAATGCAGGTATGTATACTTAGGTTAAATATTTTATTATTTAAAAGTATAAACTCTTGGTCAGAGTATTTTAATCCCGTTGTGTTTATAGTTGTATATCTTTTATGGGTTGATATACTCAATTCACTATAAACAATGCTCTGATACCAATCTGTCACACCCCAAAACCGGAACGGCGCAAACGTTCGGGGGTGGAGGACGTCATGTACAGTATCACAACAATGCATAATAGTAAACAAGCAACAACATCATCCATTGCATTAATAGTAATAATTTTAATACAAGTGTGTTTTGAAGTTTATAAGACATCAAAATGTATAATCAAAATAAAAGATGACTCTTGAATGTGCTCCATCTTCTCAAAACCTGATCACCGGTACCTGTCTACTGGCGACCTGAGAATACAAGTTATTTTGAAAGCGTAGATCAACATTTAAGCTAGTGAGTTCATAAGTATTTTAGTGTCATTGTTTGTATAAGTTTGAAGGATGTACTTGTAAATGTTTGTTGTAAAAGTTTGTAAGTGTTTGTTGTAAATGTTTGTAAACTTCCTAGAAAATCCTATATTTTCTACTAAAGTAGTCTTCTACCAAGACTCAACTGTTCTTTATGTTTGTTCTTTTGTAAAAGTGTGCGTTTTCCCAAAGTATGACTATCATTACCAAAATATAGTTTTTGATTACCGTTTATGTGAGAAGATCACAATTTGAATGAATATGGGAAACTAAGGATGTACTAGTAGTTTTATCTAGGTAACTACTAATGTACTAACTACCTTTAACTTGTTAGTTAATTAAGGTAAAATGTGATATGATTGTAACCATACTCGATTGACCAGTGAAACATGACGTTCGAGAAGTCGAAATGATATGACATTCGTCACCCGTAGACCTGAAGGTCCCAATATAGCTAGCAGCAAGGTGTGGGAGGGTCAGTCCCATATAGATCTATACACAAATTCACGCTCTCCCTCCAGGATACTCTGGGTACAAAACGTGACACCACAGTATATGCCGAGCCATGAAGTAGTATCTCACATTAATGTTATAGTATTCTTGTATTTGTATAGTATGTAATAGTGTAGTGTATGTTCTCTCTGTCTAGTATGTAGTATGTTCTCTAGTGTATAGTGTGTAGTATGTATTGTTTCTCATTATAGTGTTCTCTCTATCTGTTTCTCTTTATAGTGAGTATTGTCTCTCATAATAGTATTCTCTATCTATTTCTCTTTATAGTGAGTATTGTCTCTCATAATAGTATTCTCTATCTATTTCTCTTTATAGTGAGTATTGTCTCTCATAATAGTATGTATTGACTCATGTATGAACTGACTCTTTGTATGTTTCATTGTTCTAGTAGTAGCATTAGTAACTTCCTAAACTATACCTATTATAGTTTACTAGCAATTTTGTTTGTATATATGAATATGTTTGTATACCTTTGCTACCCAAAGGTATTGAACTGGATGAAGGAACTTTTTATATCTATATACATATACATAATATATAATTAAGATTCAAACGACCTTCGGACAAACAACCGATACCCTAAGTCCACAACCAAACAAGGAACAGGAAGTAAGGTGAGCTATCAGTCCTAAGTCCTTTCAATCCTACTTATATAACTATATCTATATAGATAAGCTTTTGTCAAAATATAAATTTAAAAGAGTTTAATAAAGAGTTTTGCATATATAAAAGAGTTTGTAAAACGATTTGAAGTAGTTTGTTTGAAAACACAGTTTGAAGTATAAGAAATCCATTGTTTGATAGTTATTAATCACATGTGATTGATATAATAACTATAATGTTATACTTGTATCCCCCCCCCCCATAAAAGCATTTAAAATCACTTAAAAGGTAAGTTAAAGGGGTATGGACTCACCTGTAGTGAGTAGTTCGGATGAAAGTGTGGTATAGGATGTTAGGTGTCAAGTGAAGACTAGAGCACACACACGGATCCTATTTAGCATATAATGACACATATATGTATAAGATTAGTGTTTATAACAACTAACCATGAAATGGAACAACCTTAGGGACTAGGAAACACTTGTAATGAAGTGTTAAACCACATAGGGTTGCATATAAAGGGTGTAGGGCCTCACATTGGAGTTTACGACCCAAATGGTAAGACTCACATGAGTTCACGGCCCATGGGTTTACGGCCCTATGAGTTTACGGCCGTAAACTCATGGTATTTTGTACCAAATTGTGTGTTAAGGTCTAATGGTCTTCCCAGAAGTGTTCTAGTTCACAAGCTTAGCTCCTAGAAGAGTCATGACCACATTTGCACCACTAATTTGGGTTTACGGCCAAGGGAGATGCTCTTGGCGGTAAACACCTTTTGTTCTTGAATTCTTGTTGTTTTCAAGGTGTAAATCAAATGTTCCTAGTATATAACAAGCTAAGGAGAGTGTACTTACGTAATAGAAGCTTGGAAGGGTGTTTTAAGGTCCAAACACACTAAAGTGTTCTTGGTGTTCTTGGAGATGTTGAAGATCTAACCCAAAGGATGATGTTAATGGATGAAATCAAAGGGTTGTGCTAGTTAAGAAGGTGTATCACTAATCAAGGGATGGAAGCACTTACATTTTTGGGAGAAAATGATGATCCTTGATGATAGTTGAGAGCAAAATCCGAGTTCTTGAGTTAGAAGTGTTAAAAGTGTTTGAAAAATGGCCAAGTATCATCTATATAGACTAGAGTTTATAGCCACCAAGAGACCTTGGCCGTAAACTCATGTTTCCTGGCCGTAAACTCCTCATGAAAGGGGTTTATGGCTTGCTTGATGGTTTTGAACTTCAACAGACACTTCCTATCACTCATTCATTGGATGTACTAGCTTTAGAATGCTCAAAAAGACTCAAAACAGTGCTAAAAGTTAGCAAAAACCAGTCTGACTTTGACTGAATTGAATGGTTGTACAAGATAGAAATTTCGGGTTGTCACAAACAAGGAGGTGCCGCTAGTGCAGGTTAAGTGGCAACATCGGAAGGGATCCGAGTGGACTTGGGAGCCGGAGTGTGAGATGCGAGATCAGTATCCAGAGTTATTTCCAGAGCAGGACTTCGAGGACGAAGTCTAATCCTAGTGGGGGAGAATTGTAACATCCAAATTTCCAGGTATATTGTTTGTTTATTTATTTTTGTGGAGTATTGAGCAACTAGACGAGTTGGTGCTACAACTCGTCGAGTAGAGTGGCGATGTGCCACATGGGATTAATGATCTACTCGACGAGTCAGAGAGTCGACTCGCCGAGTAGACGTTGTGGAGTGAAACCCTAAATCCCCGGGTTTGGGGCCTATTTAAGGGCACTTATAGCCTCATTTGCAGCTCATCAGCTGCTTACATTCACTGAGAGAAACCCTAATTGCCCTTTGAACTAATAGAGAGAGTGTGAGCTAATATTGAGTATTTTGGTGCATCTTTGGAAGAGAATAGAAGGATTTCATGCAAGGAACGAGAGGAGGTTGTTAGATCTGTTGCTATTCATTCAAGAGCTTCTATAAAAGGTATAAAGTTTGTACCTTTCTCTTTAGTTTGGGTATATCTCACATTATTGGAGATTAGGGCTTCTTTTCTATCTAATATTGGGACTTTGAGGATATTGTGTTCATATGGAGGTTTGGACTTCAGATCTGGACTTTGTGACGTCCCTAGAGTCCAAAGGACCTTGCTTTATTCAGCCTTAATAGGGCTCTTGAGTGAAAAATCCTTATTAGAGCATGTTCTTGGCATTTCAAGCCCAAAGTGACATGCATGGACGTAAAGATTGTGGCTTTACATTATAAATGAGCCTTTAGAGTTTAGATCTAGAGTTTGGGAAGGTTCTCTACCTTAAAATCGTCTGAATGAGAAATAAGTATGAATGGACTCGCCGAGTCGATGAGCCAACTCGACGAGTCGGTTAGGGTTGTCCCGATAAACTTGACCATACTATAGCTCGGCGAGTTGGGGTTAACTCGACGAGTTGAGTTGGACCTTTGCGAGGCTTCCGAGGAAAAGGAGTGGACTCGACGAGTCACATGGGTGCACTCGGCGAGTCAGGTCAAACATGGATTGTTGACTCGAGTTTGACTTCTGTTGACTTTAGGGTTTGGTCAACGTGAGTAATGGAGACCATGGAGGGGTAAAATGGTCTTTTACACATTCCAAGAGTTAGAGAGAGAGGGGGAGAGAGAGAGAGAGCAACCCTTGGTATATGTTGAGAATGAGTAGAGTGTTAATTAAAGGTAATTATTCTATGTGTTAGGCGGAGGCTAGTTCGAGATTCCTTGTACGAGACTGTTACTTGCTAGCTTACGAGGTGAGTCTTCTCACTATACTTACCTTGAGTGGTAACCTATGTGTGACTGGAGGGTCTTATGTGCATATACTATGTATTGAAATATCCTGCTTATTGTTTTTGTGATATATGTGCTATGTATTATATTGAGATGCCGAGTTGAGGGACCGGAGGGTCCAGCTGAGTTGTGGGACCAGAGGGTCCCACTGAGACCCATTGACCAGAGGGTCCTATCTGAGTTTATCCATGAGAGGCTAATGAGATATGTGTGGTATTTTGGGGAACTCACTAAGCTTTGTGCTTACCGTGTTATGTGTTATGTGTTTCAGATACTTCTCAGGATCACGGGAAGGCGCCGACTTGATTGTACAAACGTCGGAGATTGAGTTATGTTTTGAGTGGATCCTGGAGTTGTTATATATACAGTTTTTGGATATGTGTTTGATGATTTGGTATATTGGCACTTCTGAGATGTTTGGATTGAGAAAATTTTGTTTTTAAATCGAAAAATTTGGTTTGAAAATTTACGTTGTTACATACTGTATGAGCTTATTGAACTGTATGCTAGTATTGATTAGTTAGTAATATGATAGCCTGAGAAGAACATGCTTGATTATGTTACTCAATGCTCAAATGTTGCTTGCTTTGTTCTTTTAGGAGTTCTAGTTATCTTTAACTTACTAGTAAACGAATATGTTAAGTTACATATCACGATGACTAAATAATTTCAGAAGGTTAGGTTTAGCTCTTTTTCGCAGCTCTTGTTTGAGTCCAACCGCTGTAGGGTAGGACCTCTCATTCCAAGAATTATCTAGTCTTGGTGATATGTAATGGTATTCGCGAGCAAGTTAAGGGTAGATAGCAGGGACTTCTTATGCAGCTGATGGCGGAGAGTGGACTGGAGGTTACCCTAGGGCAAGCCTAGGATGAGATTAACAGAGAGCAGTGGTAGTAGAAGGGACTTGGTGGAGTCAGGACAGTTCTTATGGAAAGTACAAATAGATGTGGAAGGTAGTATGGGCCCGCTGAAAGCAGAGGATCCGTACTCGAATCAAGGAAGGCTGAGACGAACCCAGGGAACTTGTAGTAGATGAGATCCCTCGAGTTATGATGAGTATTATAATGGTTGTTATGGTATATTTCCGAGTATGGTGACGCTACGTGGTATACCAGATGGCAGTTCTGGTGCCGGCAAGGAATCAGGATCGGACTCTGTAGCCGGGCAACTTGATGGTCTGATGAGGGAGTTCATTCCATCTGATAGTACACACAATATCACTTACCGTACTCCTGTGATCTTCGGTATGATCAAGAAGGGAATTTTAGAGATTTGTATTGAGAGGCTGAATGCGTTCTACACTGCGATAACAGCCATGATAGGGATGCGTACGTTGAGATTTCGGGAAGTTCAGAGCTTGTGAAGCTCCAGATTATCATGGGGCTAGGGACCCCATTGCTAGCAGCAGATGGTTGGCAGATGTCGCCAACGGTTTTCGTACCAGCCATTTCCCGAGAGGGACAAGTTTCGATTTACTTCCTGCCTCATAAAGGAAAGGGCACGTGATTAATGGGAAGAGGTTGGTAGTGAGTTGCGTGATGATGCGGTCGATACTATGTCATGGGATGAATTTTCGACCAGATTTCGGGCAGAGTTTGCCCAGGCGATTGAGGCACAGTAGCTGGCACAAGAGTTGTTAGATCTCCGCCAGACTACGGAGACTGTGGCAGAGATCACTGCCTGTTGGGGTTCGAAGGTTGTGAGATGTCGAATTTATCTTTGTTGTATGTAATATCGAATGTTTGATTGTATTTTATTTTTAGTACTACTCTAGTGTCGAAGCTTAGATGTCGAATGTCCTTATACTTTTTGTGCTATCAGTTTTCCCTATAAATATGGGAAGGATACTTTTAGAGGTAAAGAACGCTTTCTCTGATTGTAATCATTTTCTCTTTCATGTTGTATTCAACTGATAAAGCAATACAACGTGCCAAACAAATTATATTTAGATCTCGTCTTCTAAATCAATTCATACTCTGATTCTGTTTCATTACTCGATTCAATTGGAACTACAATTGGTATCAGAGCAGGAATCAAACTGTTTTGATCTAATTTTCATCTGTTTCAAAAGCTTTTTAAATCTCGTTCTAGATTCAAAAGTTTCCGCACTTTTGGTCATGAAAATCCTTGTAGATCTTCAGTTTTGATTTGATTCTGCACTTCGATTGACTAATCGAGTGATCGTTGTTCATTTGCTGTTTGATTCATCTTGTTAATCTCAAATTTCTCAAGCTTTTCTTTGAATTCGTCCGTACATCCATGGAGAACTTCAACATGAATACCATGACTTCTTATTCTCATCTGCTAGGATCTTCAACAAAGATTCCTATGCTTATTCCGAAGTATTACGATCAATGGGTAGATCGTATGGAGGATTACTTCAACGGAATTGATGAAGAGTTATTGAAGTGCATTACTGATGATGTTCTTCCTCCAACTTCTTTTAAAAGCATTGGTACATCTGCATCAACTCAAAGTGTTGCTGAACAATCTACAAGGCTGCAGAAGAACGAGAAGAGGTGCATGAGATAGCTTCGTGGTGCCCTTCCTCCTATTGTGTATAATTATGTTCGAACCTGCAAAACCTCAAAATAAATCTGTAATACACTGAAGGAAAAGTACCAGGGTAGTGAGAAGACCAAAATCTGTTCAGTCAAGCAATGTCTGATTGAATTAAGGGAATTCAAGGAAAAAGATGGAGAAAATCGATCGAATTGTACTATGACCATCTGAACGAGCTCATCTACAAGTGTAATTGGTATGGAATTACCAGGTCTACTATGGAATTCAACCTTACTTTCATCGTGGGGCTTTACAAGGAGTGGAGGAATGTGAGTTTGATGATGAAGACACAACAGACCTTCGATTTTTTTTATCTCTCAATGATCTTTACAACTTGCTAAAAGCTCACGAAGCTGAAGTGAATGATATAGCTGAAGAGTCAAGGATCAATCTAGGTGGTCCATTAGCATTGGTTTTGAAGGTATCGGGAAGAATAAGTGAGATGGAAGTTACTGAGAAGGAAAGTTCTGAAGATGAAGGTCTTATCGTCAACTCTGATGACGAAGCAGTGGCTTTTTCTCCAACAATAGAGTAAAGAAGTTTTACAAGAAGCCGTTCAATGCGAAGTCAAAAGCTATGGAAATGAAGGGAAGCAACACTGGGAAGGTTAGTGATGAGAAGAAGTTTGAGAAGAAAGAGGCTAAGGTTGAAGATTCGAAACAAGAGAAAAAACTGAAGGGTGATTTGGGGGTAGATTGTCACTACTGTCATTGTGCAAATCATTTGGCCAATGATTGTATGCTGAAGAAGAAAGAAGAAAAGAAGAATAGGATTAAGGATGAGGCATACTATTCTGAAAGGTTGGAAGAAGTGAGGGCTAAGTGGAAAGGGTTACCACTAGTAGCAAGAGGAGAAGATGAGGACAAAGGAAAATACCAAATATGGTCTTCAGGCTCGGATGACGAAGAAATGAGGAATCCAACGCATGGAGCCATTTTCGCGAGGTATGAGGAGGAAGAAGAATAGAATACCACTGGTAGTTGCTTTGTTTCGACATCAGGAGACAATGCACCAATGACATCGAAGGTACGTTCTCTACTTCAGTCCTTTAATATCCCTTCAAGTGCTTATAATTCTGTTTTAACTGAGTTTGATGCTGCTATTACTTATGTTAATAATCTGGTTATCTCTGCCAGCAATGAGGCTAAAAAGTCTAGTACTCAGTTACTAGAAACACAGAGGATGTTGTAGGCGAAGAAGGCTAAGATAGATCATCTAGAATTACAAATAACAAACATCATGGTTGATAGAGATAGTCTGAATACAGATAATAGGATTTTGTTAAAACAAAGGAATATTTACTGTAATTCTGCTGAAAGACTCTATTGTAAATTGACTGAATTGCATCACTCCGGTGGCATAAGTAAAGAACAACATAGGAAGCTACTACCATTTTTATCTTTCGAAAGGGAAAAAGTAGATACAACTTCTTATGATTGTGAGATGACTATTTCTGACTTTGATAAAGTTCCTGATAATAGATATCCATATGGAGTTGTGAAAATTGATGAACATCTAAATGCTAATGATCTTGTTGATATAGTTAATAAGACCTTGACTGTAAATGAACAAATCAAGATTTTGAAAAATATTGAGAATTCTACTTCTGACTCCCAAAACAATTTTGTTGATATCGAAGATGACAATATCATTGAATTTGAAGAAGATGAAGTTGTTGACTGTTTTCAGTTATCTGTCATTAATTTCAAATCGTTAGCTAAGGGTAAAGAAATATGTCATGATTCGAATATTAAAGTTGACAAAGACCAACCCTCTACTTTGAAAGTTTTTAATCCTGACCATGTAACTGTTGAAGATAGTCAGACTGACAATGACGATGATGAAGATGTTTCAAAAGAAACAACTACTCCATGTGTTTCGAAAGAAACAAAAATTCCCCGAACTGTTGAAGATCAGATGTATGAAGAGATAAATAAATTTGACAAAATCATGAAAGAAAAAGGTTCCCATTATCTTGAACCTAATTCTGTGGTTTATCCGAATTTCAAGTGTACTGATAATGTCGTATTTCCAAGCCAAGTTTTCGTCACAAAGGGTAATGGAGAAAGTGTGAATCTAGAGAAAAACAAACTGGTTGAAGAGGACAATAAGAAAGCTTCGAATGAAGGATTTTTCTCGAATCAGAGCACCATTGAGAATAATCTTACCAAAAACTCATACACTTTTAAAATACAAAAGCCAAGTCGAACTTGGGTGGTTAAAACTGAAACGTCAAAAGTTGAAAAACAAACAAACATTAAACTTTCTGAAAAACCAATTGAAAAAGTTCAAAGGCAAAAAGAAAATATTCAAAAGATTTCACAAGAAAATGGAATTTCAATGAACAAAGCACGATAAAGCGTATTGGAATAATTATGTGTCTAAAAAGAAACAACAAAATTTTTCTTCCAAAAGGTCTAAAAAAAGTCTGAATTTGTTAAGACAAAGTCACAAAATCCATCTTTTGGTGAAAAGAAACCGATGTCAAAACCTTCACAATCACAAAATGATTTTTCTAAAGACAAGGAACATGTTTCGAAACCAAAACAAAAGTCTAATATTCAGACTTCTTATCATGAGAGTTATGTGAAAAATCAACAATCCAAGAGTTTTGTTAAGAATTCTAACAATCAAAGGTTTTCACAAAATAAATTTCAGAGAAGTGATTTTCGATCAAATGAAAAAAAGAGTTATCATCGTGTTCCTTATCAAAATCAGTTTTTGTATTCACAAAAAGTCTTTCTAAGAAATAATGTTGGTTATCAAAACTGATTTCGGAATTGTTATACTCCTCATGTTTCGACAAGAAAGCCAACAAGAAACTATGAGAAATTGAAAGTTCAAGGGAGAAGAAATGAATCTTTCAAGCCTGAACAACCTCATTTTTCAAACCCACCTTCGAAGCAATCTTTCAAAGCTTCAATTGTTAAAGGAAAAACAAATGTGAAAAATATCAATCATTGGTTGGAAGGAAAGGGAAAGAGGTTTCAATCTGGGAAATTCTCTCAAGAACAGATTAAGGATGCCTATGAGAAGTATCTGAATGAATCATCAAATGGAAGTTCTTCTTCGAAAAAATCAAATCCTTCTGTTAAAAAATGGAGAGAAACTTTGAAAGAAAAAGTCAGTAAGAAAGAAACTAAGAAGAATGAGGTGAACCTTAATGCTGACTTTAAATCTTTGAATGATTACATTTCGATACCCTTAAATAATGACGTGAACTTAATTGATAGTGTCAAAACAAAAGCTCGAAACTGGATAATAGGATCTTCGTTTCACCAACCATTTTATTCTAATAACAAAGGACCCAAACAACCTCGGGGGCCTAAATTCTTTAAATGATTGTAGGTTTTGTGTGACGAGCAACATGATGACAAATGGTATATCGACAGTGGTTACTCTCGTCACATGACTGGGAGAAAGGAAAACCTGAGAGACTTTCGAAGGCTGGATAATGTTGGTGTTGAGAAATTCGGTAATAATAACAAGTGTAAAGTCAAAGGCTATGGGAAGGTGACCAGTGGGAAGTTTACAGTCAACAGAGTTTCTTATGTCGAAGGTCTTCAACACAATTTGATCAGTGTTTTGCAACTTGTTGTGGGCACTGGCAATCAAGTTGTCCTTAATGAAGAAGGAAGTGTCATATCAAACATCGAAACAAAAGAAGTTCTTCTTAAATCAAAGCGAAAAGGAAATATGTTTACACTTGACATCAAACCCATTGTTGGTGTTCCTTCTGTTTGTCTACTTTCGAAGGCTTCCTCTGATATTAGTTGGCTGTGGCATCGAAGATTGTCTCATTTGAATTTTAAAAATATGAACAAATTGGTGGTAAAAGATCTTGTTCGAGGTTTTCCTGTATTAAAATTTGATAATGATACTCTATGTGCAGCTTGCGAACAAGGAAAACAGCATACACAAGGTCATTCGATTGTGATTGATTCGAAGATCGTCGAACCTTTGGAACTTCTTCATATTGACCTTTGTGATTCTCGGGAGAGAGCTTAGTTGGTGCCGCAGTATGCAGCAGATGAGGAAATGAAGAAGGTAAGGTATCATAACATACTGCAGAAGGATCTCAGGGAGATCGTGAGTATCTCGGGGTGCAAGACCCTGAATGATATGACTTATAGAGCCCGAGAACGGGATATTGACTTGGAGCACATTGGGAAGAGGGAACCAGATCAGTTACTTATATTGAAGGGTCTCGGAAGGAGACCCAAGATTTCAAATCAGCTTTTGAGAGGCCAGCATGGCCAGATTCAGTGCAGCACATGCGGGAAACTGTACGGTGGAGCCTTTCGTTCCAAGGGTTTGAGTAAGTGTAACTCTGGCTTTATCCTATGTTTGCGTTTGAATTATATTTTCAATATATGTCATATGCCAATTGCATACCGAGAATTATTTGTGGGTAGCAGAAGGTCATTTCCCTAATTGTGGATTCGAGAAGTGTTTATCTGGTACTTAGAAGTTGTGTGATCTTTTGGATTGGCTAGTAATGGAGCACTAGTTGGTAAGAGCTAGTTGTCATCGGATCGATCGTTGGAAAGTGAGGATTGGGAATTCTTCAAATTTCATGTATTTTGAAGACTTAGTCGAATCTAAGTGGGGGAGAATCCTCCAGGGATCTAGAAGCAGGAGCAGTTTTGAAACTGGGATAAGTTTCGCATCCTTGTCAGGAAGGAAGACAGCCCAAGTGCCTATATGGATTGAGGATAGTGTGAGCTAGAAGTTCGAAAAACTTGCCAATAATGAGGTCACGTTCTCGGAATGTTTGATAGAAGGCCTTAAGGGAATCAGGTTGGGGATTTCAGTCAGGACATGAGTTCAGTTTGGGATGCTAGGCCATGTGTGTGCTCGACGTTGGATGTGTTCGGATTGGTAATAAGCGATTGAGACAATGTGGAAAGTGTTGTAAGACTGCGGGATAGCCGTATCATTCACTAGCATCCAGATAGTGTGAGAAAGTGTTGTAAGTCTGCGGGTGTAGCCGTAGCATTCACAAGGTTGACAGATAGTGTTAGAGTGTTGTAAGTCTGCGGGTGTAGCCGTAGCATTCACAAGGTTGGAAGACAGTGGTAGAGTGTTGTAAGTCTGCGGGTGTAGTCGTAGCATTCACAAGGTTGGCAGACAGTGTTAGAGTGTTGTAAGTCTATGGGTCTAGTCATAACATTCACAAGGTTGGAAGACAGTGGTAGAGTGTTGTAAGTCTGTGGGTGTAGCCGTAGCATTCACAAGGTTGGCAGACAGTGTTAGACTGTTGTAATTCTGTGGGTATAGCCGTAGCATTCACAAGGTTGGCTGATAGTGATAGAGTGTTGTAAGTCTACGGGTGTAGCCATAGCATTCACAAGGTTGGCAGACAGTGTTAGAGTGTTGTAAGTCTGCGGGTGTAGTTGTAGCATTCACTAGGTTGGTAGATAGCATGAGCATGTTGTTAGATCGCGGAGGGAACAATAATACCCATCAGTTCGGGTGCAATAATGAGGGCGTGGCAGATCCACAGATTGGATTATGGATTTCCCCAGATGAATTAGACCTATTTGAGTCGGTGATAAGACTATAGGAACATCACTGCAGTCGTGGGATCAAGGAAGCGATGGAGCATTTAAGGTCGTTTGTGATATAAGGCTACCCTTGGTCATGTAGCAATCACTTTTCTCTTTGGATTTGGTAATGTCAGGACTTGACGTATGGACCCGATCAATTGGATCAGAAGGTCGTTAGAGCCATAGTGGCAAGATAACTAATGGCAATTATTGTGAGACAATGATTTCGTTTGGAAATCGTGTGAGGTGACTATGTGGGAGTCCTTTGGCTCCGCAACCGGGCCGGAACCCGGTATTTCAGATGAATGGAAAACGAATTGAAACCAGGGAGGTCTCGGTGGATTTTGGAAGGCATCCAGGGTGAAACAAACTGTTTCAGGCAGTTTAGTGCTTCGGACAGTTTCAGTGTCTCAAGCAGTAATGGTATTTTAGGATTTCATGTACGGACGGAGTAACTAATTTCTTGGGTAATTCTAAGTCACTCACAGCAGGATTTAGCTATAATGATTCTATATGGCTGGTCTGTCAGGGAGTCAACCCATAACGAGACTTCGAATTTCAGATTGAGTAATGTGATCATAATGCCAGGAATTCGTGCATCTTCGAGTTTTGGAACCCTGTGAGGGTTGGCTTGATTTGCCTTGGGAAGGCTGAGGTTATGCTCGGGATAGTGGCCTTGTCGCTCAAGTTGTTTGGCGTGACAGTATTGGTAAGGAATAATTTCAAGGATGAACTATAATTTAAGTGAGGGAGAGTTGTAACATCTCGTTTGTTAAATAAATAAATAGATAAAATTGGTGAATGAATAGTATCCCTAAAATCCATAATATTTAGTGGGGTGTTGGCTTTGGGGAGCCAAATGTTATAATTTGGATTATTCGCGGGTTAAAGTGTAACTTTAAGAATTATTTTTTAAAGATTTTTAGAAGACAGGGGGTGTTTGGTAAGTATTGGACTTGATTTAAAATGGATTTCAGTAGGTCGGGGCTAAATGGTAAATTTTGGATTTGAATTGAGAAGATTGTGAAGGGGAGGGACCAGAGTTGCCAAATTCGTTAATAGTTTGAATGGAGTCACGGGACTTAAACCCGTGCCTTCCATTCCCATTGGAAACTGTTTCATTGAGCAAACCCTAACCCTAATCGTTGGAAGTAGCCGCCACCACCTTATTCCTCCCATCCCAGCCGCCGCCTCCCTGTTTGCTGAAGCCGGAAAACACCGAAGGAGCACCGGAACATCCGTTGTACCCGTCTCACTGCCGACGAAGACGTAGATTGCGAAGCTCGAGCCATCGCTGTGAATGAGAGAGATCGGTAGGAATACAACCATCGACGACGCAATCACCTCTCCATCATCTTGCATTCCCATCGCGTTTTGCTGTAGTCGTCGCCGCCATACGGCCGTTCCGTGACGTTGGTGCTCTCCGGCCACCGCCTGGCGTCTTGTTGTTGCCGAGCGGGTTGCGTTTTATGTTATCACCGAGGAATGATGGCATCGTTCATGTCTCGCGATGTGGATGCGTATATGTGGGGATGTTTTGTCGAGTAGGAGTCGTGAAGAACCACCATGGCAGCCGGCCATGGTGGCTGCCGTCGTCAACACCGCCGTTAACCGCCGCTGTGATCGCAAACTGCCGCTGCTGCCCGCTATCTCGTGCCATATCCGCCGACGTACGCCACCAGGTGGGTGGCTGGGTCCATTTTGTAAAATGAAACATGTGTGTGTGTGTGTTTATTACAGTGAAGTGTTGTGTGGTGTTGCTTGGCCGAACATCTCAAGAGAGCCACCACCACCACCGTGAGGTGGTGGCTAGCACCTCTGACCACCGCCTGCCACGACAAGGGTGGTTGTGTGGGTGTGTGTGTGTTATATTAAGTGTATATTTATTTTGATGATGTGTTGTATGTATATTATTTGGACAGAAAACCCGAAGAAAACCCACCACCACCACCGTGAGGTGGTGGCTACCGCCTTCTGCCGCCACCAACCGCCGTGTTGGGTGGCGGTGTGCATTTGTATGATTAGATTGCTATTTTGGATGTTTAATCATGTTTTGGTTTAGAATCATAACCACCACCATGATGTGGTGGCCGCCGCCATGAGCCGCCATTGACCACCACTACCCGAGGTGGTAGTGAGTGGTGCCCAACTTAATTAATAATTAATTAATCTAAAAACTTAACAAATGGATTAATTGGAACATGATTGGGTTGGAAACCCTAATTTGGCTTGCGCCTTGAGTTTGGCCTTCCTATTGAGCTTTGGTGATTGGGCTACTCATAGGCCATCCAAGAACAATCATAGGGACTAGAATATTTGCATGGGATTTAAGGTAAGGCCCATGTGAGGGGTTTGGGCCCAATTTGGAAAATTGGGCCATAGATGGGCCATATTTGTCCCTTGATGATTATCAGATATTGGACCATTAGAATGCCAAGTGTTAGACCAAGAATAAATGGTTGGGCCTTAGGGTAAGACCATGTAAAGGCTGGGCTCAATTTGGAAAATTGGGCCATATGTTGGGTTTTGGTTCATAGTTTGAGTTTTGGGCCTTTGGATTGGGCCTTGAGATTGAATCAAGCTAAGATGGGGGTAAAGTAGTCTTTTACCCCAAGCATGGACTTATGGTTATGTATTGAAATCCCATTTATTAATTGGGTGTTATTTTGATGTTGATAGTTCAGGAATCTGACATTCAACAGCTAGAGTTTTGTTCACGGGACTTCAACAGTGTGAGGTGGGTTTCCTTCAGTAGGAACGGGTCTACAACACCAAGTTCGGCCCGTATATGTGATATGTTAGTAGCTGAGTGTGGGCGGGGACCGAATCTCATAGTAGCCGAGTGTGGGCGGGGCCCGAATCTCGTAGTATTATTTGAGTATGGATATGTGACTGCTTAATAGATATAGATATACTTGTTGTATGTGTGATACTTGTATGCATGTTAGTAGTGTAGTGTGGGCGGGGCCCGAATCTCCTAGACAACGGAGTGTGGGCGGGGCCCGAATCTCCATGAGAGTGGGCGGGGCCCGTATCTCCTAGTTACATGTTATGTGTATGGTATGTGGTAGTTTGGGGAACTCACTAAGCTCCGTGTTTACAGTTTTCAGTTTTGGTTTCAGGTACTTTCGGTAGCAAAGGGAAGAGCTCACGATGATTACAGTGCACACACCATTTGTTCAGCCTGGGATGTTTATACTCTGATATATTTGACAGATGTTATGATATTCTTGAGATACACGATTTATGATTTTTATATGTTGAATGATAATTATGGTTTTATTAATGATTTAAAATGAAATTTTTAGACTGTATTTTGGGATGTTTCACAAATTTACACAACTGATTGACCGATGCAAGATTCAAAGCAAATGTAGGAATGTAATACACATCTGTTAAAGATATATAAGGAGTGACAATAGAACCAACACTGTAACGCCCACAGATCCGGGCTAGTCAATTTAGAGACAATAAGCATCAAAAATGAGTTTTTGATGGAAGATTATTTACAAGTATTAATCTTTTCCAAGTGGTAGTATATGTTACAAGGGTTCCGTACATATAAAGAACGCCGAAATCCGAGTTATAACGAAGAAGTTATGACCCGTCGAAGTTTTTCGGCAAAACCGGTACGACACCGTGAGACGTAAATAGTGAATTTATGATGGATGACTTTTTGGCCTTAGTAATCTAAACCAAAGTTGTAGTATATGTTAAACCGAGAGCGTCCATAAAAAGAACTCCCAAATCTGACTTTGTATGAGGAAGTTATGAATTTTCTAAGATTTGGCATAGCACTGCACGACCCGAAACTCGAATTTTAGTTCGAGCGATTTTTGGCCTACGCGACCTAAATGAGAATTCAATATCTCATTAATATGAACTCAACGATAAAAAGACAGACGAAAACGGAGTCCGTATGAAGGAGTTACGAATTCTTCACGGTCATTTAACAGTCTATTGTCCTCCTACTGTTAAGTTTAAGATTGGTCGAGAACTATCCAATAGAGTCTAAATGAAAGTTGTAGATCTTGTTTTTACCTACGCGTGGAAAAAAAGAACGTTGAAAACGGAGCTCGTATGCGAAAGTTATGAATTTTTGAAAATCAGCTGATTTCCACCCTGTGTGCGATGCCACGTGTCAGCACCAGGTTCTGCCTGGCTGTAGCCAGGTGGCTCACGACGTGAATATCAAGAAATTAACGAGGTGAATCTTCCTCCACCCCCTATAAATAAAAGGTGAAGCCCTGTTCATTCCTCACACCTCCCATTACTTCCCTCTCTCTCTAGAACCTCTCTCTAGCCCCGAAACCCCCCGAAAAGCCTAGGGAACCTCCCTAACACGAGGCAGAAGCCCTGGAGCGCCCGACGGCTCCAAGAAGAAGAGCCTTTCGGCTTGGGAACGCTGCTCTGGCGAAGCCCGGTTTTGCGAAAAACCCGCTATAAGTGAGCTATGCCTACCCTATCTTTTGTATAGCTTATGTTTTAATATAGCAACATTATTAGGACCTTAAAATAATTACTTGGGCTGTTATAATGAGTTATATAAGAGTGTTACTTAATGCTTATATAATAGTAATAATAGCTAGACTATTAATTAGTCGCAACTAACGTTAGACTAAACCCTAGTGGTATTGATACTAGGTTTTGTCAAGGGAAAATTGTTTTGAGATAACGAAGTGCTGTCCGAGTACCGAGTCACCACCTTATCAGGTGAGTGCATAGTTACTTTCATCTTACACATAGATATGAAGTATTTTATATAAATTACGTGCTATGTGTGCATATTGTCTGTATACTTGTTATCTATGCCGGATGAACGATTTTATACATGTTTTAAATGATTTAAACCGTATATGTATTTTATATCTACGAATATGTTGGGTAAAACATGGGTAGATGAATGATGAGAGATGAAAGATGATATGAGTGAACATTGGCAGCTATAGACTTAGTGCCTAATAATTAATATCGGCAGCTATGGACTTAGTGCCTATTAGATAAACGCTGGTAGTTATGGACTTAGTACCTGATAGATAACCGTTGGTAGCTATGGACTTAGTACCTATTAGATAAACGCTGGTAGCTATGGACTTAGTACCGGTTAGAT
Organism: Lactuca virosa; assembly: GCF_052849685.1. Lineage (NCBI taxonomy): Eukaryota > Viridiplantae > Streptophyta > Magnoliopsida > Asterales > Asteraceae > Lactuca > Lactuca virosa. The sequence goes on from NC_136431.1 coordinate 53,257,425, forward strand.
AAACGTTGGTAGCTATGGACTTAGTACCTATTAGATAAACACTGGTAGCTATGGATATAGTACCCGAAGAATGAACTTTAACAGCTATGGAATTAGTGCTTTACAAACGAGCATTGGCAGCTATGGACTTAGTGCCTGTAATACAAACCCTGGAAGTAATGGACTTTGAAATGAGCGGATGCAGGATAGATGATTCTTAGGGTAGATCCTTAAGAGTAAAGAAGATAACGGGGATGGGTAATTGGGTTGATTGTTTGATGTTTAAACATAATAATTATATTATTGTGGGTTGAAAACCCTATGTACTCACCAGGATTCCCAACCTGACCCACTCAAGCTTATATGTATCATTGGTGTCGATACGAAGCTACTTTACACTGAGAGATTTAAAAGAGATGTAGATCACTAGTGTAAATGAATGTAAGTTTTGTTTATGCTTATGTTTCTATATTGACGATGACATCCCAAATGTTTTAAAATGGATAAAAATACATTTATTTGGAAATGCTTTGATAACGTATTTATCATGTTTTTCTGGGAACAAATTCCGCAACATTTTTATTAAAAGAGGTACTCTGATTTTTATAAAGCATAAACAAAAATCGGTCTTTTCTAGCCGTGAAAAATGGGGATGTCACAAACACCCTCTACTGACATGGGTGTAGCACTAGGAGACATAACAGAGACAGGCGTACGAGAAGATAATGAAGCAAAAGATGACAAATATGGTGACATGTGATGAGATGCACTAGAATCCACTATCCACAAGGATGAAGGAATACATGACGTGTTGGATGAAGAAAGACCTGAATGAGACATGGAAGCTGACATGTCAGTTGGATTGGCAGCTAATAATTATCTGAACTGCTCAACAATCTGTGAATCCTAGGCTGATGGTGGTGTGAAATCTGTTTCATTCTCAACTGAAGGTGTAGCAGCAGCGTATTACAGTGGCCTAAAAGATGGAAACGAGGGACGTGACTGTCTAGAAGACTTGTTCTGTTGTGATGCCTGAGACTGTGCAAGTGATCTCATTTGATGTTGCTGCTGGTTTCACTTATTTGTCAGCAAAGGACAATTTGCCTTCTAATGGTTCTTCTTCTTACAGAAAGCACACTCATCAAATGCAACTTTCGGACGATTCTGGTTTGAAGACTGAGGTCGTTGTGGAACAGCAAAAACAGCAGGAGTGGCTGTCTTAGGTAATGTCCCAAAAATAATGACATAATTTTTTTTTGTTTTTAGATTAATAAATCATTGATACATATCATTGCCATAAAACCAAGGTAATCAAGATTTAACAAAACATCATCAAATCAGAGTAAATCACGAAATGCGGAAACATGCGGTGTGTGCTTTGCAATCATCCCGAGCTCTTCCATTTGAAAATCTGAAGTACCTGAAACATAAACTGAAAACCGTAAGCACAAAGCTTAGCAAGTTCCCCAAGATACCACATACCAAACATACACAACACATAATGGTCCCCGCCCACACTCGCATAACGGGCCCCGCCCAATGAGATACGAGCCCCGCCAACTAAGATACGGGCCCCGCCCACACTCACATAATGGGCCCCGCCCACTAAGATACGAGCCCCACTCACACTCGAATAACGGGCCTCGCCTACTAAACATATAACCATATAATCATATACATTCAAACACATGCGAAAATCATAAAGATAGTGGCATACTGCACAATCATTAGGCCCCGCCCACATACAAATTATACATGTATAACTCGATACTAGCATACAGTATAACCATCGGGCCCAGCCCAGTAAACATAGAACTCATAACACATGCAAGAGTCACGCAGACAACAAGCATACTAAGCATAACAAACCATGGGTCGGCATTGGTGCCTTCGACCCGCTAAGCATAGTGAGGAGACTCACCTCGCACTGCCGAAACAATCAGATAAATCCCTGGCTGTTGGCTGACAGATCCCCGAACTATTAAAGTCAAAACATCACCCAATCCGGAATTGGGTTCCAATCCATAACCATAAATCCATTACTAGGGTAACTGACCAATTTACCCCTCACCTACTTTGGACCAAGACTTAGGCCCAAACCTAATAATCCACAATGCCCAAATACCAAAAACTACTCAAGGCCCAATCCATGGCCCAATTTTCCAATTTGGGACCAAATTCATAGTGGCCCTCCACAAATAAATATCAACCCAAAACTTGATGGCCCAACAGGGCCCAAAGAAACAAAGCCCAAAAGATGGCCCAATCCGAAGCCCAAAAACCAAAATCCCACTCTGCTGAGTACGCGGGGTGTACTTAGCTTTTACGCTAAGCGTACTGGCTTAAGAGCTTGTACGCTACGCGTACAAGCTTGTACGCCCAGCGTACTCCTCCTGTTGACCAACTCTCAATTCTAGCTCTTATTCCATTAAGTCAAGACGTCCCAAACCTCAGGATAACTAAATATAAGTGACTTGATCCATAAAGTCGAAGGCTTTAAGCCTTTGCATGGCTTAATAAAGCCCAATCACCAAAGATGAACTCCAAAAGGTCAAAATCACTCCAAAAATGTCTTAAAACTTCTTAATACCTTAGGACCTCTGTAACACTCTAAAATCTCATATAAAATTTTCATTTCTAAACCTTATAAAACAATATCTCATTTTCTCAAAAACCCAAATATATATGTTGTTCAAACACAAGACAACAGAATGTTTGACAATATCCCAGAATCCTCAAAACATAATCTCAACTTGGTGTGTACAATCATGTCGGCGCCTTCCCGCGATCCTAAGAAGTACCTGAAACACATTTACACAAACACTGTAAGCACGAACCTTAGTGAGTTCCCCAAAATACCACACACAAATAATGTAACAACGTAAATTTCCAAAACAATTTTTCATTTTTAAAGCATACTTTTATTCATAAGATGATGTCAAACATAATGTGTCCAATGTTATCATAACAAAAACATATCCCAGAATCTCAAAACATAAACTCCATGAGTGTGTACAGATCATGCCGGCGCCTTCCCGTGATCATCGCTAGTACCTGAAACACATAACACAACAACTGTAAGCATAAATGCTTAGTGAGTTCGCCAAAATACCACATACGCACATACGCCACTCAAGGCTATAAGACCTTTCGGTCACTGTGTCTCAGAGGACTTCCGTCCCACAACCCTGGTAGACCTTCCGGTCCTACCCGTAATGACCTTCCGGTCCATATCATCTTGACCTTCCGGTCCATATCATAATGACCTTCCGGTCCTTAGCATTCACAACATACATAACACATCAATATCTTATAACAGTATACAGCACATACTTCTCATAGCATATAAGACCTTCCGGTCACACATAGGTACCACTCTAGGTACAGTATAGTGAGAAGACTCACCTCGTACGATGTCGGATGACCTCTCGTGCTCGATAACCCGACCTAGCCTCCTCCTATTAACATAATAACATTCCTGATCAATACTCTCTCATAGCCTCGTCTCTAAATATTGGGTAGAAGGTCATCCTACCCCTCCCTGGACTCCGTGAATCAGCTTGACCAAAACCCTAAGGACAACTGAAGTCAACGGTCAAACTTTGACTCGACTCGTCGAGTGCACATGGGCGACTCGGTGAGTCCATGCGGGTCCTCTGAATCCTTCTACTCTCACTTGACACGTCGAACCATCCCTTCACTCGACTGGTTACACCTGTCATGAATCGCGGGGCAACCCCGACTCGACTCGTCGGGTCCTCTTATGGACTCGGCGAGTTCCTTCCATGGCAACACTCAAATGACCTTCTGAGGTCAGATCTGCTTCTCTAACCTATAGATATGGCCTTCCCAACCACTATAATCACGTAAAGGTCCGACCTTTACACTCATGCAACGTCCATAAAGCTTCTTTTGGTGAAATAGCCTCTAAAATGGCAACCTAGGGTCATATCTCTAATGGAATAGCAAAAAGCAAGATAGATAGGACTCTCTGGACCTCTTAAGGTCCAGATCTAAGAAGAACTCCACCTTGGGACCTCACATACTTCGAATCCAAGCCAAAGAAGGCATAAGAAAACCCTAGATTCAAGTAGATCACCAAATACACGAGATTGAGCACAAATTAGTACCTCTAGCAGCCTCTTCTGATCAAATGGTGGTAGATCTGAGCTCCCTAATCTTCCTTGTTTGCCCTCCTTCCTTCTTTCTTGCAAAATCACACTTAGAATGATGAAAATGGCTTCTTCTCTCCCTCACAACACTCTCAGGTGCTCTGGTGCTCTCAAAGGTGAAGGTGGCCGCAAATGAGGGCCATAAGGTCCTTTAAATAGGGCACAGGCCCGAGGATTTAGGGTTTCAGCCCACAGCGCGGACTCGTCGAGTCCACCCATCGACTCGTCGAGTCCCTTCATTAATCCAGTCAGCAAAACGCGATCCTACTCGACGATTCTAGGCGTCAACTCGTCGAGTCCCTCCTCAAAACTCAAAATAAATGAATAACATAGAATACTTGGGAATCCGGATGTTACAATTCTCCCCCACTAGAATCAGACTTCGCCCTCGAAGTCTCGCTCGGCAAACAACTATGGATGCTGCTCCCGCATCTCTAACTCTGGCTCCCAAGTCAGCTCGGACCCTCTCCTATGTTGCCACTGGACCTGAACCAGGGGCACTCCCTTGTTCCTCAGAACCTTGATCTTCCGATCCAGGATTACGATCGGTCTCTCAACATAATTCAATCCCGCATCCACCTGAACATCCTCCAGCGGCACTACCGCCGACTCATCGGCTATACACTTCCTCAACTGAGACACGTGGAAGGTATCATGAATCTGGCTCAACTCCGCAGGTAGCTCCAAACGATACGCTACCCTGCCCACCCTCGCGGTCACTCTGAACGGACCGATGTACCGGGGCCCCAGCTTGCCCCTCTTCCTGAATCGGATCACTCCTGTCCAAGGAGACACCTTGAGGAGTACGAAGTCTCCCACCTGAAACTCAAGCTCAGATCGTCGCCTATCCGCATAACTCTTCTGGCGACTCTGAGTTGTCAACAACCTCTGCCTGACCTGCTGTGTCTACTCAGTCGTCTGAAGCACTATCTCAGTGCTACCCATCACGCGCTGCCCTACCTCTCCCCAGCAAATGGGAGTCCGACATCTCCTACCATACAACAACTCGAAGGGAGGCATACCAATACTCGAATGGTGGCTGTTGTTATAGGAAAACTCAGCCAACGGCAAGTACGTGTCCCAACTTCCTTCGAAGTCCAACACACATGCTTGAAGCATGTCCTCGAGCGTCTGAATCGTCCGCTCACTCTGCCCGTCCGTCTGTGGGTGGTATGCGGTATTGAAATGCAGCCTCGTACCTAACTCCTCATGGAACTTCTTCCTGAACCTGGAAGTGAAACGTACATCTCGATCTGACACAATCGAGATCGGTACTCCATGACGCGATACCACCTCTCTCACATACAACTCGGCCAGCCTCTCTGTGGAAGAGCTCTCACTGATAGCAAGGAAGTGAGCGCTCTTCGTCAACCGGTCAACGATCACCCAAATTACATCGACACCCCTCGCGGTCCTTGGCAATTTGGTGATAAAATCCATGGAAATTTGTTCCCACTTCCACTGGGGAACCTCAAAGTGGCTGCAACTTGCCATGCGGACGCTGGTGCTCGACCTTAACCCTGCGACAGGTCAAGCACCTCTCAACAAACCATGCAACATCCCTCTTCATACAGGGCCACCAATAGTCTTTCTTCAAATCTAGATACATCTTAGTGGCTCCGGGATGGATCGAGAACCTCGATCTATGCGCCTCCTCCATCAGAATGGTATGTGCCCCGCCTGCATACGACACCCAAATCCGACCTTGAAAGGTCATTAGCCCTCGGCTATCGGTAACGAACTCAAACACCTGCCCAATCACCTGCTCCCTCTTGCGGTTCTCCGGTATCACGACCTCTGCCTGGGCCTCCCGAATGGTGTCCAACACCGGAGTCATCACTGTCAATCGCATACAAGTGTCTCGAATCGGGGCACTCTCTGCCCTTCGGCTCAGAGCATCAGCTACAACATTAGCTTTGCCCGGGTGGTACAGGATCTCACAATCGTAATCCTTCACCACATCCAACCATCTCCTCTGGCGCATATTCAGGTTGGGCTGATCCATCAAATACTTCAAACTCTTGTGGTCCGTGTATATGGTACACCGAACCCCATACAGATAGTGACGCCAGATCTTGAGATCGAACACCACTGCCCCTAACTCCAGATTGTGGGTGGGATACCTCGTTTCGTGAGGCTTCAGCTGGCTCGATGCATACGCTATCACATGCCCACTCTGCATAAGCACCGCACCCAATCCCGACATCGATGCATCGCAGTACACCACAAAATCCTCCATTCCCTCTGGAAGGGATAACAACGGGGCTTCGCACAACCTCTGGTGAAGAGTCTCAAACGAGGTCTGCTGCTCCGGACCCCATGAAAAAGCAACGCCCTTTCGGGTCAACTTGGTGAGGGGCACGACAATCTTGGAGAAATCCTTGATAAATCTCCGATAGTAGCCGGCCAACCCCAGAAAACTCCTGATATCGGTGGGGGACCTCGGCACCTCCCAACTCATCACAGCCTCAATCTTGGCCGGATCGACCAATATCCCATTTTGGTTAACGAGATGTCCCAAGAACTGGACCTCTCGTAACCAGAAATCGCACTTGGAGAATTTGGCGTAAAGCCTCTCCGACCTCAATACTCCGAGGATCTCTCTCAAATGCTCCTCATGCTGCTCTCTGGATCTCGAATACACCAGTATATCGTCGATGAACACGATCACCGAACGATCCAACATCGGTCTCTGCACACCTTGTTCATGAGATCCATGAACGCTGCCGGTGCGTTGGTGAGCCCAAAAGGCATCACCACGAACTCGTAATGGCCATAACGTGTCCTGAACGCCGTCTTCTGGATATCCTCATCTCGCACCCTCATCTGGTGATATCCAGATCTCAAATCTATCTTGGAGAACCAAGATGCTCCCTGCAACTGATCGAACAGATCATCGATCCTCGGTAGTGGGTAACGGTCCTTGACCGTTAACTTGTTCAACTCCCTGTAATCAATGCACATCCAGTGTGAACCATCCTTTTTCTTGACAAAAAGGATTGGCGCTCCCCAAGGTGAGCTACTCGGCCTGATAAATCCTTTCCCCAACAGCTCCTGAAGCGGTAAGGATAACTCCTGCATCTCTGGTGGCGCAAGGCGATAGGGCGCCTTGGCGATAGGCGCCGCTCCCGGAACCAAATCGATGCGAAACTCCACTTGCCTCTCGGGAGGCACACCCGACAACTCCTCGGGGAAAACATCCGGGAACTCACGCACTATCGGAACATCATCAACCGAACTCGGCCTTTCCGCGACCACTCGTGTATCCATCACATAAGCTACAAAACCGCTGCAGCCCTGCTGTAGACTCTGCCTCGCTCTAGCTGCCGAACAGAACGCTGACCCAGATCGGGTACCCTCGCCGTACACCGTAAGTACTCCCCCACTAGGGTCTCGTATCGTCACCAACTGTCGCTCGCAGTCTATAACAACCCCAAATCGGCTTAACCAATCCATGCCCACTATGACACACACGTCCCCCATCGCAATCGGGACTAGATCTATCGGGAATTCAACCCCGAAGATCTCGAGTACACATCCTCGAATCACATCCGTAGCATACACCGCTCGCTCGTCAGCTATGGAAACTCGTAGAGGTCGACTCAACGCCTCCCGTTGAATACTTATGTGCTGACTAAAGGCTAAAGACACAAATGATCGACTCGCATCCGAGTCAAATAACACCAAAGCAGGTACAGAATTCACAAGAAAAGTACCTACGCATATCGTAATATAAGCACAATATCTCAAACTCAGCATAAATAAATGAAAGAATACATACCAGCCACCACATCGGGCGCTGCGCGGACCTCCTCCGCTGTCAACTGGAAAGCTCTCCCGCGAGCCTTCGGTGCCTCGGCCTTCATCGGCCGAACCTTAGTAGTTCGCACAGCAGCAGGGGCAGATCCCTGCGGTGCTCCCTGTGCTGTCCCCCGCAGCTGCGGACACTCGGCCTTCCGGTGTCCGGTTTGGTTGCAATGAAAGCAAACCATGAACCCCTTGGGGCAATCCTTGGCTATGTGCCCCTCCTTGCCACATTTGTAGCAAGCACCAGATCGACAAACCCCATCATGTCCCTTGTCGCACTTCCCACAAGTGCGGCCCTTCTGGCCTCCAGATCTCGAATCGGTGAGCTTTGCCCGCTGGGCTGCCGGCTGAGTCTGTGCCGGCCGCCGGTCCCTCCCCTGAGACTCGGCCTCCTCCCGAGCCTAAGTCTCTAGCTCAATCTCCCTTTTCTGGGCATTTGCCTGGAGCTCGGCAAATGTCCGGTATGATGAGTTCGCCACGAACTCCCTGATATCCCTCCTCAAAATGCTCAAGTACCGGCTCATACGTGCCTACTCAGACGACACGTGTTCAGGGAAAAACAACGCCCTCTCATGAAACATCCTCGTAATCACCATCACAGACTCAGTTCCCTGCTTGAGGGACAAGAACTCCTGGGCTAAACGTTCCCTCTCCACAGGGGGAACATACTCCTCTCGAAACATCGTGGTGAACCTCTCCCAGGTCACCGCAGTAAGCTCTGCCGTAGTGAAGTCTGCCGTCACAAACTTCCACCAGTCCTTCGCCCCTAAGCGAAGCTGGTTCAGTGCAAACCGAACCCTCAGATGCTCTGGACACGAGCAGGTGTAGAAGCATCCCTCCATATCAGAAATCCATCTCATCGCAGTAATCGGATCCTACGTCCCATCAAACTCTGGTAGCTTCGTGTTGCTGAACTCCCGGAACAGCAACGAGCCACCCTCCTTGAGGTCTAGCAGCAGCAACAGCTGCAGTAGCTGCAACAGCCGCAGCCTCAGTAACCGCTGCGTACCGCTCATCAAAGGTCTCAATCAATGTGGTCTTGATAGACCCAAACATCTCCGGAATCTCGGCTCGGATCGCCGCAGCCACCTCATCGTGGATCATCTGACGAAGCTCCTCGTCACTCACGCCGCTCGTCTCAGGTCTGTGGCGTGTACCAACCATGATGTCTCTGAAATACAACATAAAAATATCAGAGACTCGCTCGAGCATACTCGCACTCGATCACTCAACCCTACTTGTCCCCTAGTACCCTAAGGATTCTTACTTGGACTGCGCACTGATCCGGTGTCTTCAATAGTACGGGCCCTATACTACCGTCCACACCGCATCAGCATTCACCCCAAGTCCTCCTCCTAGGATCCCAGATCACAAGTACCCTACATCTCGCTAGCATAGGCTACCCTTCGGTAGACCTCTCATAAGCTCCTCACTGCTACCTACTCACTCTCAAGCATCTCATAGCAGCAGAAATCTTCCTAGGCTAAGGCATCACAAATCAGGCCACTCTAGTCCTAATATGAATAGCTAGCCTACTCTAGCATGCGTAACATATCATAACTCATAACACATAATGTAAGGGTATTTTGGGAAATCACCGTTCGGGCGCTGGCTGATCGTACACACTGCTTCCTTCTGCTTTCCTCAAATCCTTTTACTTTTTGAAAAATTGTTTATTTTATGAAGAACTTTCTCAAATCCTCAGTTTGAGTTCAAATACACCCGAAGGTGCATCCGAATCCCTCAAACCAAGGCTCTGATACCAACTTGTAACAACGTAAATTTCCAAAACAATTTTTCATTTTTAAAGCATACTTTTATTCATAAGATGATGTCAAACATAATGTGTCCAATGTTATCATAACAAAAACATATCCCAAAATCTCAAAACATAAACTCCATGAGCGTGTACGGATCATGTCGGCGCCTTCCCGCGATCATCGCTAGTACCTGAAACACATAACACAACAACTGTAAGCATAAATGCTTAGTGAGTTCCCCAAAATACCACATACGCACATACGCCACTCAAGGCTATAAGACCTTCCGGTCACTATGTCTCAGAGGACTTCCGTCCCACAACCCTGGTAGACCTTCCGGTCCTACCTGTAATGACCTTCCGGTCCATATCATCTTGACCTTCTGGTCCATATCATAATGACCTTCCGGTCCTTAGCATTCACAACATACATAACATCAATATCATATAACAGTATACAGCACATACTTCTCATAGCATATAAGACCTTCCGGTCACACATAGGTACCACTCTAGGTACAGTATAGTGAGAAGACTCACCTCGTACGATGTCGGATGACCTCTCGTGCTCGATAACCCGACCTAGCCTCCTCCTATTAACATAATAACATTCCTGATCAATACTCTCTCATAGCCTCGTCTCTAAAGATTGGGTAGAAGGCCATCCTACCCCTCCCTGGACTCCGTGAATCAGCTTGACCAAAACCCTAAGGACAACTGAAGTCAACGGTCAAACTTTGACTCGACTCGTCGAGTGCACATGGGCGACTCGGTGAGTCCATGCGGGTCCTCTGAATCCTTCTACTCTCACTTGACACGTCGAACCATCCCTTCACTCGACTGGTTACACCTGTCATGAATCGCGGGGCAACCCCGACTCGACTCGTCGAGTCCTCTTATGGACTCGGCGAGTTCCTTCCATGGCAACACTCAAATGACCTTCTGAGGTCAGATCTGCTTCTCTAACCTATAGATCTGGCCTTCCCAATCACTATAATCACGTAAAGGTCCGACCTTTACACTCATGCAACGTCCATAAAGCTTCTTTTGGTGAAATAGCCTCTAAAATGGCAACCTAGGGTCATATCTCTAATGGAATAGCAAAAAGCAAGATAGATAGGACTCTCTGGACCTCTTAAGGTCCAGATCTAAGAAGAACTCCACCTTGGGACCTCACATACTTCGAATCCAAGCCAAAGAAGGCATAAGAAAACCCTAGATTCAAGTAGATCACCAAATACACGAGATTGAGCACAGATTAGTACCTCTAGCAGCCTCTTCTGATCAAATGGTGGTAGATCTGAGCTCCCCAATCTTCCTTGTTTGCCCTCCTTCCTTCTTTCTTGCAAAATCACACTTAGAATGATGAAAATGGCTTCTTCTCTCCCTCACAACACTCTCAGGTGCTCTGGTGCTCTCAAAGGTGAAGGTGGCCGCAAATGAGGGCCATAAGGTCCTTTAAATAGGGCACAGGCCCGAGGATTTAGGGTTTCAGCCCACAACGGACTCGTCGAGTCAATCCATCGACTTGTCGAGTCCCTTCATTAATCCAGTCAGCAAAACGCGATCCTACTCGACGAGTCTAGGCGTCAACTCGTCGAGTCCCTCCTCAAAACTCAAAATAAATGAATAACATATAATACCTGGGAATCCGGATGTTACAAATAATTAGCCTCTCATGGCTATATCTCAATAAGGACCCTCCGGTCATGTGTCTCAGTGAAGATCCTCAGTCTCACAGCTCGAGTCGGACCCTCCAGTCTGGTATCTCAATGAAGACCCTTCGATCTCACAACTCGGGTCGGATCCTCCAGTCAGGTATCTCAGTGAAGACCTTCCGGTCTCACAACTCGGTTTGGAACCTACGGTCCTAACTCAATAAAGCACAAAAATAATATACATCATAAATCACAAAGACAAAATGCATGATATCACATAACTCAGTATAAGCACATAAGACCCTCCAGTCAATAACTCAAATAAGACCCTCCGGTCAATAACTCATATAAGACCCTCTGGTCAATAAGTATTACCACTCAGGTAAGTATAGTGAGAAGACTCACCTCGCATAGTAAAGCAGTATATCCCATATTCGACTGCTGGTCTAGACTCTGCCCCTCCATAGCCTCCAAAATCCACAGCTTGACCAAAACCCTAATGTCAACGGAAGTCAACGGTCAAAGTTGATCCAACTCATCGAGTGTAACTCATGAGCCCATCGAGTTCCTCAGTACTTAGTAATCACAAAAACCCGAGTCAACTCGCCTAGTTGCTAGCCAACTCGTCGAGTCCATGCAGAGTCCAGAAGATCGGGGAAAACCTTAACCACTCGTCGATTCGTTCCACCAACTCGTCGAGTTTACTCTGTATACAAAAACAAGAAAACCCGACTCAACTCGTCGAGTTGGATGCCCAACTCGTCGAGTTCTTCACCCTTTTTCTCATTAAACTCATTCCAGTCGATTCCAATGCTCCAAACTCCAGATCCAACCTCCTAGGATGAAGCTACCACGTAAAGTTGCTAACTTTACGATCATGTAAGGCCTCACAGGGCTAAAACACCCAAAACTAAGCTCAAGAAGGGTTTTAGGACATAAGACGGGTCAAAGCTTCATAAAGCTTGAGGCTTTAGGCCTAAAGGGCCTAGTAGTGTCCAGATCTGAGGTCTCAGCTCCATGGCATGCTCACAACCATTAATGACTCAAAGAGAAGCTAGAAAGGGCCATAAACTCTCAAATGGAGAGATCTAACAAACAAGTGATCAGGTAATGACTTTTTACCTTCAAAAGACTGCTACCACTGAGATGATGTCGGATCCAAGGACTCCTTCTTGTTCCAAGCCTTCTAGTCTTCATGGAATGCACCAAAACACACCCTCTATTAGCTCTAAACACTCACAAATGGAAGATATTCGATTAGGGTTTGTCTCAGGGTGGTAAAGTGATGAGGGAGGCGGGGTAAAGGAGTTAAAGTCCTTTAAATAGGGTGCAAGTCTGAATAATTAGGGTTTCATCAAACAGACTCAACTCGTCAAGTCTAGTCCTCCGACTCGACGAGTAGACTTCGTACTCCGCGCGTCCTGGTCAACTTCTACACGACGAGTTGGGACCAACCAACTCATCGAGTAGGTCCTATAATGTGCATAACATTTTCAAGTTCCACATCCAGGAAATTGGGGTGTTACAACCTCAGTCCAAACTTTCAAATCTAATTTCAAGGGACTTCTTATGTCATAAAGTTTCCAACATTGTGACTTAGCATAACTTAGTGGGACACAAATCAAAACCCTAATTCCCAAACTTCACCAAAAGACTACCAAATCATGCATGGAAGGTTTATACTAATCAAGATCCAAACTTTATGAATCCATAACCCCAACAAGGGCCAAATATGAAGCTCAAAGGTCCTGGAGTAACTTCTACTCACAAAAACCACCACAAAAGGACCAAAATCATAACAAAGTGCCACCTAGCTAGATCTACAAGAAAGAGTTGTCAAGGTTGAGACTTTATACCTCCAAAAATTAGATCTAGGTGCACAAAGCCTGGATCCAAAAGCTCTAAGTCAAGCAATGACTCTTCAAGAAGTTCCTTCTTCCTCCTCAAGCACCAAAAACACACATAAATCACTTTGAAGCTCAAGAATCACTCAAATGGGGCTAAGGGTCGATTTCTAGGGTTTAGAGGGATGGAGGCTGAAGATATTAGGGTTAGGTTATGAGAACAGGAGCTTAAATAGGGTCCAAGACCCTAAAATAGGGTTCCGATCTGACTGGAGTACGCCCAGCGTACTCCGTAGAGCACCCGCGACCATCCTGACCAATACGCCCCGCATACTTCCCTTTTCACTAGTTCGTTGCGCGTACACCTGAGTACGCCCCGCGTAGTTCACTAAACTCTAAAACCACCAAACTTCTGAAGGTCATAACTTCTTTGTTTTAAGTCTGTTTCCGACGATCCTTATATCCACAAAAAAGTAACGAGAAGCCCTACACTTATATCAACTCATACCAGGATTAAGACCTTCGGAACAAAAATCCAATTTCCATAAAAAAAGCCTGAACTGACACTTTACCGAAATACCCCTAGGCTCCAAAACACGAACCAAACAATCGGATCACTTCAATTACATTACTCGCACCCAAATGGGTCTAGATCTCACCTTTTCAAAGGCCCTAAGCCTTACGATGACCGATCTTCGGGTCACAACCTCGAATTAGGACTTAATTCGGAACAAGGTGTTACATCTTGAGACTTTTGTCAGCATGGGACTTGATACGAGTTTCTTCAGCAATCAACTCATGAACAACCGAATCAACAGTGGGAAGAGGTGTGTGATGCAAGATTGATCTGCAATAGCCTTCAAAATCTGAACGTAATGCCATCAAGAACTGAACCAAACGTTGCTCTTCCCTTCTATCAATATAAGGCTTAAAAGCCTTCAACACATCAGGTTCTGTAAGAGCCAACTGATCCCACAAATCCGACATAGCTGCATAAAATTCCTGAACACTGAGATTGTTCTGTTGGAGGGCTCGAATGTCAAACTCTAACTGATACTACTTTGCAAAGTTAGACTGAGTATACAGCCTAGCCAAGTGATCCCAAACCTCATTTGTTGTGTCATACTTCGCCATATGAGTACCAATAGACTGGATAATAGAATTATTAATCCAAGTAATGATCTTGGAGTTATCAGTCTCCCATGAATCCAATAAGGTTACATAATTATTAGCCTTCTCGTCTGTTGGTTTATTCTTGTCACCTGTAACAATCCCCCACATAGTCTTGTCTCGCAATAAATTTTTCATAACATAACTCCAATAGGCATAGTTTTTGTCATCGATTTGAATACTAATGGACTGAAGATAATCATCTCTTGGGGCCATATTTCAATATCAGTCAAACAGTAAATACGAGTAGCATTAGAAATAATCAAGATCTCGAAATCAAAAAAACCAACAGACGAAACGAAACCCTCGAAACCGACGAAACGAACAAATCAAATCAAACTGAATACAGAAACGAGCAAGAAACCATAACCAAGATTGCGATGAACAGTAACGTAAACAGTGTCGTGAACAGTACGATGAACAGTGTCGTGAACAGTAACGATGAACAATGTCGTGCCTGCTACAACTCACCCCCAAAATGAAAGTACAAACGATCAACCGAACTTTGATACCATGTAAATTAACAAAATATAGAACAGTTAGGGTTTCATATTATTATCAAATGAGAAGAACAAATACAATGAAATGGAAAGACATAATATATAGAGAAGCTAATTAGGGTTTCCTGGCTAAAAGGCACAATCATAAAACTCAATACAAGATAAAACCCAAAATCTTATTAGGCTAACACTTCAAACAATCAAAGGCTATGAACACGTTGGCTCTATACCACGAAGATTTACAGTTAAAAAAAGGCTAATGTTTTATTATTAATGAAAAATGACACTTACGATCAAAGAAAAAGAAGATTATAATTATGTAGAAAACATCTAAGAAAAAAGGCTAAACAACCCATAAGCTAAAAAGGCAAAATAAATGCCCTAACATAGATATATGCTACTACACAAAACATGAATTTACATAATAACTGAGAAATATAAATACTAATCATCAATCATCAAGAAAGAATATATATTTTGTTTGGCAGTTTACCATTAACCAAAAGACCTTTGGTCCATCTGTATCACATGTTTACAAAGGTGTTCTTCTCTAAGAGGTTGAGGTTTCAAGTGTGTTGACAAAATTAAGTGTAGTTTACGAATAGGATGGATTTAGAGTGTGTACGATAAAAAATAAAATAAAAAATAAACTAAACATTAATCCAACACTAAAACCAGAAATATGAATAACAGCCCCTTAACACCAAGATCTTCCCGTTGTACAATACAACAAAAATCAATGTATACAACATTTTCCTTAAGTTTTACAAAGAATTACAGAAAACATATCATATAAGAAAACTTCTATAATCTTACCATTTTCTCTTCCTTCTATAGCAGCAAAATTACCATATAGCCACTTTACCTCCCACTGCATCCACAAATTTCCTCCAACAAGCCGACTACCCGTCTATACAAACCATGCAAGGGTAAAAATGTCTTTTACTAACATCCATCCTTTAATCCCTCTTCTATATTTACTTCCAACTTCAAAAACCATCAAGTTTTCACAATCTTCGAAGGCCAAATCCTCGAAAGCCAAACAGAGTTTCCAAACTTGATGTCCATAAACCTTCTCTTCCTTTTACTAGGCATGTCCTGAAATGTCTTTTTACCCTCAGTGGACCCCACAAAAACCTTTTCCGGCTCAATGGGTTCAACCTTATGAACCACCACCGGCTCTACGACGGGACCATTTCCAGGTGGCGGTCTAGGACTGGTTCCTTCCGGTGCACCACCACCCCCAACAAGCTCATTAACCATCTCCAACACCTCACTCATTTTTGGCCTTCCTTTCGGGTTCTTTGACAAACACTTATTAGCTATAATCGATAATTTTTGTGCTGTTTTCATCGAGTATTTTCCTTCCAATCTAGAATCAACAATCATCCGGAACTTTCTAGAGTCGAGATACGGTTTCACCCATTCTAGAAGCTTCTGTTCGCCTTTTGGACGATTTCGATCCAATGGTCGCCTACCCGTGATAAGCTCGTAGAGAAACACACCGTAGCTCCACACGTCACTTTGGGATCTGAGTCGACCGGTTTGGATGTATTCAGGAGCCGCGTATCCCATGGTTCCTACAACCGCGGTGGAGACATGGGTTAGTCCTTCTTCGGGACCTAACCGAGCTAATCCAAAATCTGAAAGCTTCGCGTTCCATTTATCATCAAGAAGAATGTTGGATGATTTGAAATCTCGGAAGATGATCTACATAAACATAGGACAAAACAAAGTTATTTGTTAAGTACACGTGTAGAATGATATTGTTAATTGTCTCACATCAGTGTCACATCAAAAAGCTAGCTTAGAATGTTGGATGATTTGAAATCTCGGAAGATGATCTACTAGAAACTTTTAGTTTATAAGCTAGCTTATCAAAAAGCTAGCTTATAAGCTAATATATAAGCTACATTAAGCTATTTTTGTGGTTTTAACAAACACTAAATTGCAATATGATTACAAAATAAGATAGCTTATTCGCGTCAAACATAGCCTTAAGTCATATATGATATATGATTAAGTGGTTGAATGGGTAATAATGTTTGTCCGGATAAAGTGTTATATACATATTAGTTGTTTCTTTTCAAGACCGAATAAATAAATTTCACAATATTCGTCAATTTTAACAATATTCATCAGTTGTAACATGAGAAGAGTTGAGATGAAAAAAGAAGAAAGACAAAAGGTAAAAGGTTAGTGCTTTAATACATTTAGGGGATGTTTCTTTTTTACTGAATGAGCTTAATTGATGAAACACTTAATCTAGACAACTATACAAGTTGTTTCACTTTTACTTAATTTAGACAGAACGATTTAATGGGTTATACCAAAAAACTTGGCTTACTATATTAAGAAACCAACCATTTACCAGTTTACCTATTTGTACTTTTTCCCTTTTAACTCCTTAGGTTAAAATTGATAAATATTGTGACATTTGTTTTTTAGACTCATTCAAAACTGTTTATTCAGTCTTATAGATAAGAATCACATGCTATGTAGACAACATTTTGTATACATAGCATTCTTATCTTAGATTAACGGCTTATACACTTTAGGTAAAAAAAGAAACTACCCTTCATATGAAAGAAGATAGAAATGGTAAAAATACCTGAAAGCCCATTTCCTCGTGTAAATAAGTCAACCCACGAGCAGCATCTTGAGCTACTTTAAGTCTCATACTCCATGAAAGAGTTTCTTCATTCTTAGCACATAAATGATCCTCGACACTTCCATTCGGCATATATTCGTAAACCAAAAGCCTTTGAATACCTCTTTCATCATCTTCTGCACAATACCCGATTAATTTCACCAAATTCGGGTGTTCAACAATCCCAAGAACATTCACCTCCGTCACCCACTCCTTATGTCCCTATCAGATCAAAATTCCCAAATTCGAAACCAAAATCAGAAACCAGAATCCCATCAAGAAACTCGATCTAAAGTTCTTGAAATCTTACCTGTAACCCTCGTCGGCTGAGCTGTTTAACGGCGACACGAAGCTTTTTCGTCGGGTCTTGATCGGATTTAATGGCGCCGATGTAGACACACCCGAAACCACCTTCGCCGATCTTTGCTGATCGGCTGAAGCCATTGGTGGCCGATTTGAGTTCAGGGAAAGTGAAGACTCGAAGATTACTTGATCTCTGTGAAAAACTAGGAACATTAGACCTTCTTCCGATCGATTCTGTGCTTACGTCGGAAACAGTTTGGGAGTTTAAGTCTGTCGTCCATGATCTTCTCACATCACGATCTGTAAATATGGAAGTAAAAGATTGAACTGATATCGATTTTGTTGGAGTTTTAGCGGATTCGTCTTTTTCGTTGCAGTACGAGAATGGAAAACACTTCATAGCCTCCCAAAACTTATCGTCCCCACTGTAAAAAAAATGGATTTTTATCAGCATTCTTCAGAGAATAGTTCGAATGACATACTTTTTTATGAAATGGATTGGATTTTTCTTTAAAATCTTTGTTTTTTTCGAAGGTTTTTATGTGAAAATAGCTTAAAAGTTGATAATCTTACTGTTGAAGGATAAATGATGGATAATTTAGCATACCCAATTAACAAAAACTCAAATTTTATACAGAAATCGAACAAAGAATCGAATAATCATAATAATTATTTGTGAAGAGTTGAAAAATCAAAGAGATTTAAGAAAGAACCCACCTTTAATCAGATATGGAATCAATCAGCTTCCCAGAAGTGAATCCGAATCTTGTTCTTTTGGGATCAAACCATGGAACCCTATCTGGATTATGCACAGTAACACCATATAATCAAGAAATTGAGATGAGAAACCATTTCAAGACTAAAAATTTACAGTCAAATTGAAGAACCCATGTTGAATCAACGACAATTTATGTGATTAGGTGAAGAAAAACGTAGAAACTCAACAAAACGTCATACCTGAATCAGCTTAAAACTGGATATGATTGTATAAAATCATCTCCACACAGGTGTCCTCAACGTTTTGAGGAAGAAATAATTAAAGAAAGCTCAAAAAGGATAGAAGGACAAGAAGGACAAGATGAGAGAGTGTATGCAAAGGGTTAGCTGGAAAACAAATCTATAGATAAAACCTTATGAAAAGTCAAGGTAGCCACAGTGTGTAAAAGATTGAATTCTTTTATTAATTGTATTTTATAATATAAAGTTATGTTTTATTAATTTTTTAGTTATGATTATACTGCGTTTAATGGAAACGTAATCCTACATCGATTATATTACTAACACATGTTAGTAAATAACTTTAAGTTTTATTGTAGTTTTTTAGATCAATGATAAATAGAAAATTTAATAATTTAACAAAAACATTTATCGTTTTTTGATCGTTTATGAAGATATTTTTATCTTTGTATTCAAAAACTTGTCAAGTATTACGTCTAATCAAATATATATTTTCTGAGATTTGTAACAAAATATCATTTAAATCGCAGTGGTCTTTTAATAGTCTGAAAAGGATTTACAGTAAAGACGAAATCGAGAGGAAGGTGTGTGAATGGGGTCAGGTCAACGAAAGGGAAATGTGGGTAGCTGGTAGCCCAAAAGATTAACACTCTTTTATTCAGAAAATGAATAAAGAAAAGATTACTTTTATGATTAAGAAAGAATAAAATATATTTTAGTTCATCTTTTATAGGTTAGAAATAAATATAAAACATTCAAAAGTCAAAACCACTATTATCTTTAAGTTTTTTTTAAAAACTCTACCTTAATATATCCAGCAAGAGCTTTGGGAGTCTTTTTGGCTTTAGTTTTTAAGAAAAACGTTCGTAAAAAAGAAAGAAAAAAAAATTGTTCGACGACATGATCGTTTAGTTTTTAGCTTAAACAAAAACGCTTCAAAATCAAAAGCAACATGGAGAACCTTTCAACAAAAAAACTCTAAAATTAAATGTTACCTGTTATCCACTAACTATTATTTGCTACCAGTTAATTTACCGAATACACAATATATATATATATATATATATATATATATATATATATATATATATATATATATATATATATATATATATATATATATATATAGCCAGGGAGTAACATACTAACATATAGCCAGGGAGTTGATTTTTCTACATTACATTTTGATTCGTTATGTGTGATTAATTATACCTCTTAACCCACTTTCATATTCATAAGATGAGGATTTGTGTATTCTAATGGGGTTTTATTCATTTCTCAATATGTGTTACTTTAGGTGGTAAGAAAATTAACGAGTTATTTTGCAGCTAAAATCAATTTGTCCTGGTATTCTATTTGTATTGCTTTTATAGATTGATTTTGAAATACTTTGATCTATAATTTCTGAGTATTCACATCAAAATTGATTTTTCATTGGAAACCTAATTAATTGAGGATTCAAAATGTGAATAGAAGGGGTTATAGAACCACCTAGACTAAGAACCTATATGATTATGTGCTGATTTTTATGCCTAATAATTAGCACTGCCAAACATAGAATGCATATGAAGAGCATAGATGAAGAAATGCAAATGATGAACACAAATAAACATTCACACATACAAACACACCTACGTACTAATCGAACTCGATATAAAACACACCTACACATAATGGTGCACTCACACACCTACAAATCTCTAACCATGTTCCTTTTGTATCTATGGGAGTTCAAGAAAAAGCAGTAAAAGCTTTGATGGTGGTCACTAAATCGAAACATGAAACCACAAAAGCCCTGATAGTGGTCTCCACCAAAACAACTCCACCAAAACAAATGAAGAATTCAAATCAGTTTCTTGGTGTCACACATGAGAATATTACGATTATGAAAGCCAACAGTCCAATTGTTAATGCGCCTTTCCATCCTTACATGGTGTAGCATACGAGTAGTTCTTAATTTATTTTAATTAAAATTATGAAAAATGAGTTTTTTTTTGGAAATCACGATGCGGAGCTTAAGGCTTCGTGGTGCACACCACGTCAATAAGTAGTGACGCGACTTTGGTGTGAGTCGTTACAGGGCGCTACTTGACACCTCAAACCTATTTTTTCGGGTTTTGGACACTATTTAAGGACATTAACATTTTAGGGTTTTACATTCTTAGCCTCTAAACCTCAACGAAAACTCTAGCCTTGAGTGTGTTTTTAGTGTATGTGGGAGATATTGAGCAGTAGAGTACCATTTAGAGAAGAAAAAGGTGATATTAGAGCTTACATAGACTGTTCAAGTTGAGATTTTGCATTGCAAGCTTCTTCTGGACCTTGGGAAGGCATAAAGTTGCCACTTTTATCATTCATAATGCTTGTTTCATGATTTGGAGTCCCATTTGGCTCTCTTTAAGGAAGATCCTTGGAGTATGAACAGCTTTAGAAACCTAGGATGATTTTGTTATGTTTAATATACTTAAGATGTTAGAAAAACGTATGTGCTTGGTTCCCTTGGAGCCATACATAATTTTTTGTCCTTAAGAGCACTTGGAGAGTTAGGATTTTAGTTTTGGGCTTATTTTGGTTAGGAAATTGATGAAGTTGGAAACTTTATCCTTTAAGACCTTCAGCAGAGTCAAATTTGAGGATGTGAGCTCGAGAATTAAGGATTAAGAGCTTAATGGAAAGTTGTCTAAATGGTGGGGACTAGCAACGCGACCATAAGGGTGTCGTAACACGAGTCGTGATGGCTAGTCACAACTATTTTTATCTTTTATCATTCACAACGCAAACAAGGATAGGGTTGTGATGTAACGTCTGTGAATTCGGGCTAGACATTTAAAAGATAATAAGTGATAATCACTTATAAATAAAATCATCAAATATGATGATTATTCATTGTATGCGTTACGAGCAAAAAAATAATATTTTAAACTAGAAGATTATCTAGAATAAATAGTCTTAACTAAAGTTGTGGTAGTCGTGACGACAATTTTGTGGATATAAGGAACGCTTAAATTTGACCTCATATGAAGAAGTTATGATCCCTTGAAGTTTCGTGTTCAACCCTACACAACAGAATGTGTCGTAAAAAGTGAATTTGAGATAAGTTTCTTATTAGCATGATTAATCTAAATGAAATTCATAGTAATCATAAAAAAGAGAGCGTGTGTATAGAAAATGTCCAAATCTGACTTCATATGAGGAAGTTGTGATTTTTCAAAGTTTCGGCGTAGTAGTGTCAACACAGAAAATCAAAATTAAAATCAGTTGAGTGTAGCCAAAACAATCTAAACGACAGTTGAAGATCTTATTATTAGGAATATGTTGATATAAAGACAGTTGAGAAAAGAATCCGTATGAAAGAGTTATGATTTTTATACATATTTTAACAGTCTAAGCTTATAAAAATATATATTTAATAATAAAATGAGAATTAGTCGACAAAGTCTAAATGAAAGTTGAAGTACTCATCGATAGCTACGTGTGGATAAAAAGAACGTCAAAACGAAGCTTGTATGAGAAAAATACAATTTTTAGAAAAAATAAAATAAAGTTCAGTGCGTGCGGTGCCCATAAGGCGCGACGCGCCTACCTTTCAGAAGGGGAGATGCAGACCACCGAAACGATGACACGTGGCAGTTTCTGTGAGGATCGACGTAACACAAAGGCGTAGCGCGCCTATGAAGAGGTACGTGACTTGCCCCGTAAAATTCTATAAATAGGAGCTGGGCCTTCAACTATTTGCTCACACCTCCAAAACCATTTCTCTGGAATTTCTACTTATTTGGTCCAAAATTTCCTTAGATTTTAGAAGTTTTTAGCGGGGCTCTGAGTCGTCGAAGAGTCCAACAAATAGAAGCGTTCGGGTTGGAGTTCTGCCTGCAAATTTTTTAGGCTTTTGTCAGGAAACTCTGTAAGTTAAGTTACACCTATTTTTCTGTAAGTGTAACTTACATTTATATGCATAATCATTATTATGAACCTATAATTAAGATTATTAGTGATTTCAAGTCATAATATTGATTGATCTACTTATAAGGGTAATGTCCAGTCTAGATTTAGTGGGGTGTTTAAAGTGAGATTTCCAAACAGTATACTCTATATACCAAACGGACTCTACCTTCGATATAATCTTATATAGTTATTCCTTATCAACTATAGATCAATATTCATTGAGATTATTGAGGAATCTAGACTATCATTATTATAGTCGAGAAAATTATGAAACAAAGAATAAGACTTGGTGATAATTATATCTAGGTCTTTCAAAAGAAAAAGTTAAGGTGTTAGGCGAAGCGTTACCCTAATCAAAAGTAACCCACTTTTAAAAAGTGAGCACATAGTTACTTTCATCTTACACATAGATACAAAGTATTTAGATAAATAAATACTATATATGCTTATTATATGTGTTCTTGATATCTGTGTTAGATGCAATAAAATGGCAAGATTTACTTGATTTAATCGTATATGAATTTTACCATATTTGTAAAATATTTGGTAGGAAAGGGATGAGAAAAAGATAACATAATGGTGACAGACCATGTCAGAGATAGAATAATGGTGAGAGATCGTTCCCAACATTGTACTATTGTACTACTGAGACCAGTCATCTAGCAGAATATTGATGATGACTACAGACTCTTCTAGACTGTCAAGTGGAACACTAGCAAACTCGCAATCTGTAGATGTTAATAAAGCATACAATTCGGGAGTAAGGAGTGTGTGTTCATTCGAGTACTCTATCCCCTCATGGTTGCCTTATCGACATATATTACTACAGAATACCCGAAGTAGTATAGTCTACTCGTTACTTCCAGCGATTTTTTAAGATAGGTCCCTTGAGATTGTCTATTTAGGATCAAAGAGTGAGAATAACGGGAACGGGTAATTGGGTTATTAATTTTGTGTTAAAGAGATATATTTAAGAGATTATAATTAAATTGTTGTGGGTTGAAAACCCTATGTGCTCACTAGGTTCCCAAGCTTGGCCCACTCAGTTTCTTTGTATTACAAGTAACGATACGAATGTTCAGGGGTATTGATGTTTGAATCTGCCAAGAGATTTAAGGAGTTTTAGGCCATTAAATGAATTGTTGTAAGGCATGTAAAGACTAGTTTATGCTTATGTTTTGTATCGATTATGACATCCCAAACTTTTAAATATCAATGAAAAACATTTCTTCAGAAATGTTTTAATATTGATATTCTCTCATATTAATAATGTTTTGGGGAAAAATTCCGCACTAATAAAAGAATACTTTTTTTTAAATAAGCATAAACAAAAAAAAATTAATTCGCCGTAAATTTAGGGATGTCACACGTACTGTGTCGATCGTTGACCGTTGACTTTTGACCAGTTTGACTTTTGGGAAAACTTTAAAGAAATTATCTATAGATTGAGGTTTGACCTCTGATTTTAATCTAGGTGGTTCGTGTTGCTTATACGTTCGAGTATGAGAGAGTTTGTTCGTTTAAATTATCAATTCATGTGAGTTTTCTCACTATTGTATGTGACATTGTACCTCCAGTGTGATAGGTTGTATGGGTACCGTTAGGGTACGATTGTATGTTTAGGCTAGTTAGTCTATTTTCTTTTTATGTGTTGGATCATAGGGGAAGTTGGCCCTAAACCTTCTAGCACACTAGGATAGGTAGCTGGAAGTTCAACAGGTCTTTGGGATGATAGCCTTGGGCCTATAGGCCAACTGAGGTGTTGACTATGAGCTGATGATGGCTGGAAGTTCTGCAGATCTTTGGGATGATGGTTATGTGAATATAGACCCACTACGGTGTAAATTATAAGCTTTTTATGTTTGCATTGTATATGTTGTGTAATATAGGGTATTTTGGAGATCTCACTAAGCTTTGTGCTTATATTTGTGGATTAATTTTTAGGTAGTTATGTTGATTGTGGGAAGGGCCCAACTTGACCGCACGACGCACAAATCATTTATGGTTTACATTTTAGACTTTCAATTTTTTGATGATTCTGATACATTAGTTTTTATGACTTGGTTGTAAGGTTTAAAACAATTTGGTATTTCTATGTTTATGAAAAAGGATGTATTACACATGTTTTTTTCTTAAAAAAAATTGGTTTGAAATTTGGGACGTTACACATAACCAATATTATGTTTTTAC
Source organism: Lactuca virosa (assembly GCF_052849685.1). Taxonomy (NCBI): domain Eukaryota; kingdom Viridiplantae; phylum Streptophyta; class Magnoliopsida; order Asterales; family Asteraceae; genus Lactuca; species Lactuca virosa. The sequence continues at coordinate 53,282,359 of NC_136431.1, forward strand.
ACCAAATTCAAGTGATTAGTTATGCTCACTTCGATCTTTATTTTAGTTCACTAATATGATATCATTGTCTCCAAACATGAGTACTTCATTTTCACCTAGTTTGTTTGTCGTTTGAATCGGAGATGAAGACACAACGGTTGAAAAAGGTTTCATGGAAAGTATTAAGTCGTTTGAATCGAAGATGCAAACATAAATCATTGTGCAGTTTAGAAACAACTTATTCTCTTTCTCACTCACTCACACACACACACTCTCTCTCTCTCTCTCTCTCTCTCTCTCTATATATATATATATATATATATATATATATATATATATATATATATATATATATATATATATAATATTATAAACTCAACCTAAAATGGGTTGAGGGGTTAATATTATAAACTCAACCTAAAATGGGTTGAGGGGTATAAGTGTCTACATATTAATTTTTCAGTGGATAAATCAGAAAAAATTATGGAAAAATTAGCCTCATATAGGTTCATATGTGGATTTTCGAGCTATTTTATAATTTTCGAACTTAGTTTTCTATCGGTTCAAATTTTGTTTTCCTTTTGAAAGATTTGAATTTTCAAACTTTATTTTGAATTTTAAGCTTATTTTTCTGAAAAAAAAATTAGCTCAAAATTTCAAACATGTGATGTAAACTTTCTAACATGTTTTTCATATAAATTTTAAACAACACGTCATATATGTCATTTAAACACACACACACACACATATATATATATATATATATATATATATATATATATATATATATATAAGTTGTATAAATTATGATGCTAAATATACAACCATTGATGAAGTCAACAATAGTATAATTGAAGACTACGACATTCATATAGAATTGATTTTCTAAAATCATAATTTAACAAAATTCACATGATCAATAGGAAACCAATGTTATGTTTGAATGAATTATGTCTTTCAAACCGACCCTTCCGACAAGTTTAACATTAGAAATCAAACCTTTTGAAAATGATCGAGACTCGTTTCTTTTCATAAAAAATCATGTGTCAATAGGAAACCAGTGTTAGTTTTGAATGAATTATGTCTTTCAATAACCCCCCCCCCCCCCCCCAATAAGTTTACCATTGGAAATCAAACCTTTTAAAAATGGTCAAGACTCGTTTCTTTTCATAAAAAATTATGTTGACCAGAAGTCAACAAGTTAATAAGAATGCCTACATGTTTTCTTCAAAGCAATTTTGATAATTCCAAAATTGTGTTTAAAAACTTTCAAGCACGAAATGTACATCAACTTTAAAATGCTTAATTTTTCACGGAAACTAGAATTAATGCTTACTTAATAGTAGATTCATTGTCACAAAAAAAAAGTTAACAAAAGTTAAATTTTTAATACCCAAATCAAATAACTTTAAAATCTACATAATTTCACAAGAGATTGTTCAAAGAGTTCTATACTCCGGCTCAAAAAAAGACCTTGAAATAATATCATGTTTTTTGTTCTTCTAATAAATTATTTAATTTCCTAAGTAAATACAAACCGACCTACGCGATGTTGCACATTTTGTCAAGTTAGCATCTACATATGCTTTACGAGAATACATCAAGTTCTGGTATACCAATCCTCTTACCTGGATTCTATTTTAATAACCTCAAAACACGAAAAGAAATATTAAAATTTAATTTCCTAGGATTTTGCTTAGACTGGCTTAATATTTATACAACAAAAGAAATACAAAGACGTGTAATGTTCAAATATATTAACTTTCCAATTAGTTTTTGAAACTCAATTATATTTTTAACAGATCATCACTATCATCAATACCATCATCACTAATAAACCATATTAAGATCAAAAGAATCTTTACTAGTTTACACCCTAACATTCCAAATTCATGAAGAATCACTACGCAATAATTTTTTTGAGTTAAATTCTTACAAAAAGAAAAAAAAAAGAAAAAAATCCCTTCAATTTTCAAAAGCCTTTCATAAAATTTTTGATTTTAAAAATATCTCCTACATTTAATCCTAGTTAATCATTTGTAGTTATTATAATATCATCAATATATATCAACAAAAAACACTAGATTGTTTTTTTAACTTTAACAAATAAGGAATAATTTTCTAGACTTTGTTTGAAACCAAATTTAAATAAAAAAGAACATAGTTTTTGTTCCAATTTGAAGAACTTGTTTATTTCCATAAAATGACTTCAATTGTTTGGAAACCCTATTATCACATTTCGTGTGCACACCTCTAGGCAATTTATAATAACTTCCTCATCAAGACGACCATAAAGTAAAGCATTATTTATGTGCAACTGAAACTAAATTCCAATGATTATTAACAACAAAGACATAACTGTTCTAATAGTTACCACTTTTGCAACAACACAGAAAGTCTCATCATAGTTACCTACTATAATACTAGCATACCTATGTATCTCTCAACCTCACAATTGGATTTATATTTAATTTTATAAGCCCAATGGCAACTAATAGGGTTTAGGTTAGGAGAAAGGTAATTAATCTCCCTCATTATATATATATATATATATATATATATATATATATATATATATATATATATATTGGAAATAGGTGTCCAATGTCATAACTAACTGGTATAATTTTGAGAATAATAGCAAAATCCTTTTTAGGTTGTCCTCAAGAGCAAGAATATCTAGAAATAGTTTTAAGAGATTGAGAAAAATAGTTTATTAATTTATTACATGTTAATAAATTAATTAGAAACTAGTTAAAATTAATTTGAGATTAATTGGAATTAATCAAAAAGTGCAGGGACTGAATGTTAATTGTCCAATAGTTGAACAATGGGAACATTCTGGAATACCATAAGTGGTGGACGGTTTTGGAGACTCCTTGGAGGGTTCCAGAATTAACACAAGTGACAGATAAAAGCAGTGATTTGAATTAGGATGAAATTTGATTATTTAATTGATTCAAATTTGGGTTATCCTATTATCACCACAACTATATAAAGGAGCCTTGGGGTGCTAATATTTTCATCCCATATATCCCTCCTAAAAGGTTGAGAATCGCGACTCTCCCTTCTCTCTAATCGCTTTCCTTAACTTTTAGGGTTCTTGACTTTTGGGTGTGAACCATTAGAGGTACCCTACTTTGGGTACTAGTCCTTCAAGAGTAACCAAGGATCAAGGGAATCAAGCTTTAAGGACAAATAGTATTTTTTTTAAAAGGTTAGTGTGTTAATTCTCTCTCTTTTAGCTTGCTAGATTAGTTTTAAAAGTACGTTTCTATGATAGTAAAAACTTAGATCCTAGAGTGACTGTACACTTGGGATGTTTTTGTTTGTTTCCGCTGTTATAATCTAGTGTATAGTTATATAGAAAACCCATATATATATATATATATATATATATATATATATATATATATATATATATATAGTTTTAACATCAGCATTAAAATACTTTTGAATAAAACTATTATAAGGAAAAACAATGAAAAACTTCATTGAGTAAACAAAGGAAGTCTTTATGAAATCATACATTATAATCGGAAAGAACCTAGACCTATCAATGGTAGTAACTATATATAAACCCCACATATTTAGATGCAAAAGATCACCTAAAGTAAAGGATTTATGATGACTAAAAGGAAATGATTCATTGGGTTGTTTGGCATTGTGACAAATACCACAAAATCCTCGACTCCCTCTGGGAGGGTCAATACCGGGCCCTCACATAAACTCTGCCGAAGAGTCTCAAATGACGACTGCTGCTCAGGGCCCCATTGGGAATCCACCCCTTCCTCGTCAGATTAGTGAGGGTACCGCAATCTTGTATAAGTCCTGAATGAATCTCCGATAGTACCCTGCCAAACCCAAGAAACTCCTAATCTCTGAGGTAGATTTCAGAACCTCCCACTGCATCACAACCTCGATCTTGGCCGGATCGACCAATATATCATCATGGTTAACGAGGCGCCCAAGGAATTGTACCTCTTGTAACCAAAAATCGTACTTCGAGAACTTGGCATAAAGCCGTTTTTGCCTCAAAACCCTCAAAAGCTCTTGAAGGTGCTCTGCATGCTGCTCTATGGTCTTGGAATACACCAATATATCATCAATAAACACAATAACCAATCGGTCAAGCATCGGCCTGCATACCCGATTCATCAAATCCATAAACACCACAGGCGTATTGGTGATCCCAAATGGCATCACCACGAACTCGTAATGCCCATAACGAGTTCGAAATGCGGTCTTCTCTACGTCCTCCTCTCTCACTCTAACCTGATGATACCCAGACCATAGATTTGTCTTGGAGAACCAAGATGTTCACTGCAACTGATCAAAAAGGTCATCAATCAGCGGAAGGGGATAATGGTTCTTCACCATTAACTTGTTCTACTCCCACTAATCAATGCACATCCAGTGTGAACCATCCTTTTTCTTGACAAATAGTATTGATGCTCCCCATGGAGAACTGCTCGGTCTGATGAACTACTTGCCTAGCAGCTCCTGCAGCTGAGATGACAACTCATGCATCTCAAGTGGTGCCAAGCGGTACGATACCTTGGCAATCGGGGCCGTGCCTAGCATGAGATCAATCCTGAACTCAACCTGCCTCTCGGGAAGCACATCGGGTAACTCCTCCGGGAATACATTGGCAAACTCCCTAACAATTGGAACCTCAGAAATTGAAATATGATCCCAACACGAGTATCAACCACATAAGCCATGTAACCTACACACTCGTGCTGAATATACTGATGAGCCTTGGTTGCCGAACAAAACTCTGAACCAACCCTAGTGCCCTCCCCATAGATAACCAGTTCTCCCCCACTTGGGGTTCGAACTACCACTCGTTGGCCCTCACAATCAATCATGGCACCAAACCTGATCAGCCAGTCCATACCCAGTATCACGCATACATCCCCCATGGGGATAGGGATCAAATCAATCAGATAAGGCACCCCGAAGATCTCTAATACACAACCCTGATATACTGCAGATACAGAAACCCCGTGTTCGTTGGCGATAGAAACCCGTAACAGACACTCTAACTCTCCAATAGGCATATAAAAATCCCTACTAAATGACCGAGATACAAAAGACCGACCTGCACCTAAGTCAAACAACATAAGAGCAGGCAAAGAGTTCACTAGGAACATACCTATCATGGGCATATATATATAAGCATAACATAAAACATGATCAACAGATTAATAAACACAAACATACCAGTAACGACATATGGAGCTGCCCTGGCCTCCTCGGCAGTGAGATGGAAAGCACGACCCCGAGCCCTCGGGGGATCTGCCTTCCCCTGATGCCCATCGGTGATCCTCAAAGTAGCTGGCGTTGGGGCCTGCGCCGGCTTGGTAGCGATTAATGGACAATTGACCTTCATATGGCCAACCTAATCACAGTGATAGCAAATTCTGGAACTCGGAGCTGGGGTCGACTGGCGACAATCCCTCGCATAAAAAAAGTGCCCCTCCTTGCCACATTTGTGGCACACACCTCCTGATCGACAGGCCCCCTCATGAACCTTGCCGTACTTCCCACAAGTGTGGCCCCTATGCCCTCCAGATCTAGTATCATCGGCCCTGAACCACTTTGGCGCAGACTGCGACTGCGCCAGGGTCGGTCTCTTCTACCTCGACTGGAGCTCCATTTCAATCTCAAGCCGCCTGGCGGCCTACTACAACTCCAACAAAGAACCATAACGTTGAGTGGATACAAACTACATGATATACGTCTTGATCATGCTCAAGTAACGGGTAATATGATCTTTCTTAGAAGCAGCAAACTCAGGACAAAACATGGCCCTCTCCGTGAACATCTTGGTGATCTCCATCATCGACTCAGTCCCCTTCATCAGATCCAAGTTCTCCTGGGCCAACCTCTCACGCTCCACCAGCAGTACATATCAAGAACGGAACATCTCTGAGAACTTCTCCCAATACACAACAGCTATCTGCTCAAAAGAATACGAGTTAGTAACAAGTCTCCACCAATCCTTCGCTCCGTACCTCAGAAGGTTCAAAGGGCACCTGACCTTCTGGTTAGTTGGGCAAGAGCAAGTGAAGAAACACCCCTTCAATGTCAGAAATCCACCTAATGGATATGATCGGGTCCTAAACTCCGTCAAATGTCGGCGGCTTCGTATTTTCAAAGTCCCGATACCAGAAAACTCTCCCAGCACCAACCCTAGCAGCGACAACGGTTGTGGTGGCTGCAGCAGCAGCAACCTCAGAAAAAGGAGCATAACGCTTATCAAAATACTCCACCATGGCTGTCTTAATAGACCCAAACCTCTCTGGAAACTGTGCTCGGAAGTGAGCAACAACCTCCTCCTGAAGGATCTCCCTAATCCTGTCATCAGACACAGCTGACCTACTCTGGCCGCCTGTCCCTGATCCTGATTTGGATCCTGTCTCGAAACGACACGTCATCACCATATTAAAAATAAACCAGGGAGATATCAGATAACATTCATATCGTATCAGGGGAACCAACTCCCAACAAAGCCCTAGGGGTTGTGACTTTCTTGTTACACGTACGGGTCCTGTGCTTTCAGTAGTATGGGCCCATACTACCTTCCACACCTACCCGTATTTGTCTCAGAGGATCATCACAACAACCCTAACAATACACACTATCATACGTATACACTCAATCCTCACTCCCTGTAGGAAGGCTAAACATTACGAAACTGGCCGACTGACCCCACACAACACATCCATAAAACTTCCACCAACCCTGCAACACTCGTGTATGCTAACCATACATAACATTGGACCCTATAGACAGTCGAATATTTGATCCTACCCTAAGCTCTTCATCAAACAAGAATAGGAAATAAGGCCAAACCAAACATTCTTAGGCTATAGAATCTTAGTTATGTATAACTATGATGCATACACTAAGCAACTACAATAATGATGTCAATTTCATATAAGGAAGAACCCTAGGCTATCAGGCATCATATAATCAGGAAATTATATCATGCAATTCCTAAAGATCCCTAGCCTATCACTATCATGTTGTTCTAACATATCACAAGATCAAATAACAGAGTGGTAATTTGGGGTCTACTTATTGGTCCCGGCTGATCGTACACATCGCATCCGCATCGATTATTTGAAAACAATTTGAAAATTATTTTAAAAGTCTTTTTCCTTAGTTTTAGACTGGATTCACACAATGTTCATCCAATTCACTCAAACCAAGGCTCTAATACTAACTTGTAACACTCATAAAAATCATGATAAATTTAAACTTTTTAAAACCAACCAATTTCACATTTTTTACAAACATAGTTTTCAAAACATGTTCAACATTAGAGACTCCCAAAATCATAAGTCAAAACATGAGGATGTATACAGTCATGCCTTCGCCTTCTCGCAATCATCTGAAGTACCTGAAACATAACCCAAAACTGTAAGCCGATGCTTAGTGAGATCCCCCAAAGTACAAACACATAACATAAGCATATTACAGACAACATGCATATAGAGCCTTCAGCCTGAATGGAACGCCCCACCGGCCTACAGTCTATCTGGTACGCTCACAAAACCTTCAGCATGACTGGTACGCCTCACCGAGCCTTCAGCCTACCTGGAATATTCTCTGGGCCTTCGGCCTGACTGGTACGCCTCTCAAGCCTTCAACTTATCCAGGACACCCTAGGTCTCTTGGCCTTCAGTCTACACTGATCTGCCTCAACCCAACCATACATAACCATGTCAACATATACATAACATATAAGCATACATATAACCGGTCAACAGACACTCAGACAAATCTTACAGATCACTAAGCATAACATGATCATATATACCATGATACAGATCTAACAGATTACTACATCATACCAACATACGATAAACCAAGATAACAATCCAATGGGTCGGCCTTGGTGCCTTCGACCCAAAAGTACAGTGAGGAAGACTCACCTCCCAACTGAACAAAAGCTGATGAGGTCAAGACTTAGAATCTCAGCTCTCTAACCGACACCTATTCCCACCAAATGACCAAATTCCATCAAAATCCCAAAATACCCAAAATACACTCAAATTCAAACTTGGTTAAACTTGATCAAAGTCAAATTCAAGTGGTCAAACCCAGTAAGTCAACTGAGTCAATCCAATCGAGTCAACTCAACCGGATTGACCTAGTGCGAGTACACGGGGCGTACTCCGGAGGTACGCTGAGCGTACTTAAGCCTCTCATGTTGACCACCATTGGGGTGGTTGACCTCGTACACAGGGCGTACTCCGAGTACGCGGGGTGTACTCTCACAAACTTCAAAACTCATTAAGTGCTTAATGGCTTAAGCACTTACCTCCATATCTCAGATTCAAGGTTAAAATACACTCTACAATCATAAAGTTTCAAACTTTATGACTTTACATGCCCATTAATTGCTTAACTCAAGGTCTTAATCCATTAAGACCTTCTACAAGATGCATGCAACAAAACTAACCATTGGGACTTCATTTTTATGACTTAGGACCCCTCCTAGGGTCTGAAAGGACAACTCAAATCTTCAAGAACATGCCATGCTCAAGATAAGACATTTGGGACCAAAAAGCATCAATAAAACACCCATTTCTACATCTATATGATTGAAAGATAAAGTTGCAATCTTTATACCTTTGAAAGGTTGCAAATGAAGAATACGTCCTAGATCCAAAGTGCTTCACTCGTCCATGGTGAGCTTGGCTTCCTTCCTTCTTCTTCTAAGCACACAAACACACTCTTTTAGGCTAGAAATGGCTTCTCAAGGTGCACTAGGGTTACAAACACGAATGAGAGGATGGAGGCAGATAAAGTGAAGGGAAATGAGGCTATAAGGATGCTTAAATACCAGCCAAACCCTACAAATTAGGTTTTCCTCATTTAGAAAGTAATGCCAGTGTACACCACGTACTCATGGCATACTCCGAAGACCTCAATTTACAATAACGCCATTAAGGCCCTTTTTGGATCCACATTTTGAACTTTGGGACCAAATGCAATATAAATGAATTAAATGGGGTTAAATTTAGAAGTAACTCACATTAGGATGTTATAGTTTCTGATTAATATATTATTTTTATAATACATTAATAAACTTTTAATATTAATTTATTTCTCACATAATAAATTAATCTCTCTCTCTAAAAGCCATCATGTCTAATTGCTAGGTTTGAGGGCAACCTAAAAGGATTGTGCTACTATCAATTCAAGTATATACCAATTATAGTTATGGGCTTAGACACCTAATCCAACAGTCTCCCACTTGGATAAGTCTGTAACTATAACTGCCAGTTTAACTTCTGAATTGATCAGCAAATTGTAGTTTCCAAAAGTCGTTGCAAAAATCTGACCTAGTCAACTACACATCCTAAGATAAGTGATCATATAATCCTCCGTTCTGCAAGATATCATTCGGACATGAGACATGGAATAGAATCAATCTCATTGTCCAAGACATTGTTTTCCGATTTCTGATTTGTGATGACATAGGACTTATTATCGAACACATCAATTTAGTCCTGCTTGGGCCCAACACTATAAATCAACACCAAGTCACTGAGGGGCCCAAAGATATTGCTTTTCCCGTTAGGGAAAAAGGAACGGATAAAATTTGACTCATATGCTTGCATCCTTTACTCATCAAATCATGCATGACAATACGTTTTATAACATCAAGTTACTGATGCGCTTAAGCATTTCTAATGTACAAGCGACTTGTAAATTACAACTCATATCTCTCCGTTTCAAAATCATGAGATATTATCGTCTCATAATTACTCGTGATAGATTCCATGAAGTAATTCTCTGAGCGTGGGTTCATCCAATACTTAAATCTCTATTTCTAAGCACTCATGAACATTGCAAAAACACTATTGTTATGCGTAACACACTTAGACGATCTACAATCCAGTTCATGATAGTCTTAATTCACTACTTACTTCCAAAAGTATGACCAACTGTGGAATTTGAATAATCATATTATTTGGAAAGTAAAACATGCAAAATCAACACACAAGAAAAAAAATTGACAAAATGCAGTAAACAAACTCATAAATAATTCTCTATTATTTAATCACCAAAAGTCAATTACATTTACTTTATTTCAAGTTTCAAACTAACTATTTGTGACATCCCCCATTTTTCCGAACCGATTTAAAAATTTTCTTTATGCTTTTAAGTATTGAAATGCGGAAGTTCCCAGTTAAATAAACATTTTTGAAATGACAAAAGTTATATTATTAAAACCTTCAGGATGTCATTCGTTTATATCTGAACATATGTTACATCGTAAATAAAAAGGTCCCTTCCATGGCGAGATTTTAAGTAACACTTGATCACCCATATCAAATGTTATCGATCGTCGTTTCTTATATGCGTAGCTTTTTTGACGACTTTGGGCAACTAACATCCTTTCCCTAATGACTTTAAGCTTCTTGGCGGTTTGATGTACTATATCCAGAACCGTAAAATGCTTCTCTCCTGCTTCTAGCCAACACGACAACGTTCGGCACTTCCTTCCATGTAGTGCTTCGTCTTGTGTGATAACTATTGTTGTAGGAAAATTCGGCCAAGGATAGATGGTCATCCTAACTACCCGAAAACTCTAAGGCGCATGCCTACAACATATCCTCCAAGGTTTGGATAGTTCTCTCACTCTATTCATCTGTTTGCGGATGATAGGCAGTACTAAAACACAATCTCGTGCGACGATGAAATGTGCACTCTTCGTAAGTCGGTCTACTACAACCCATATCATGTCGTGACCTCTCTTTGTCTTCGACAACTTTGTTATGAAATCCATGGTAACATCATCCCATTTCCATATGGGTGTTGGTAAGGGTTCCAGACTCCCATATGGCTTCTGATGTTGAGCCTTCACTCTCGCACAAGTTACGCATTCCGCTACATAAGTTGTTATCTCGACCTTCATTGCCGGCCACCAATAATAGGGCTTCAAGTCTAAGTAAATTTTGGTGCTGCCTGGGTGTATAGAATACATAGTCTTATGAGATTCTTCCATGAGAAGTTCCCATATCCCACCCATTTTTGGCACCCAAATATGATTCTTAAACGTCTTCAACCCTTGTTTGTCTTCTTCAAACATGAACGTATTGCCTAGACGTTCCTCCTTCAGATCACTCACAGCCAGAGCCCTTGTTTGAGCTTCTTTGATCTTCTCTATAATCGTTGATATTACTTCAGTCTTCAACGATCTAGCCCTCTTTCCTTCAGGAATCAAATTTCTACTTAGGGCATCGGCTACGATATTTGCTTTACCTAGGTGGTAAAGTATATCGCAATCGTAGTCCTTGCATAGCTCCATCCATCACCTTTGTCTCATTTTCAACTCCTTCTGAGCAAAGAGATATTGGAGGATCTTATAATCCGTATAGAGTTTGCACTTGGTTCTGTAAAGATAATTCCTCCATATGTTTAGGGAAAAAACCACTGCTGCAAGCTCTAGATCATGATTTGGATAATTCTGCTTGTGGGGCTTTAGCTGTCTTGAGGCGTAAGCTACTACTTTGTCCCTTTGGGTAAGGACACATCCCAATCCAATCTTAGAAGCATCACTAAAAACTAAGAAATCTTCAGTTCCTTCTGGTAGGACGAGGATTGGTGCCTCGCATAATCTATTCTTTAATTCACCAAAAGCTCTTTCTTGCTTCTCGCTCCAAGTATAGACAACTCCCTTTTTGGTCAGGGCTGTCAATGGAGCCACAATAGAAGAGAAATTTTGGAGGAATCATCGATAGTAGCCTGCCAATCCCAGAAAACTACATATTTTAGTGGGACTCTTTGGTGTCTCCCACTTCATTACAACTTCTATCTTTGTTGGGTTAACCATAATGCCTTCCTGGTTAACTACATGACCCAAGAACTGAATCTTGTGTATCCAAAAGTCACACTTGGCGAACTTTGCATAAAGTTTCTCCCTCTTAAGGACTTCCAATACTTCTCAAAGATGTTTTCCATGATCTTGATTGTTCTTGGAGTAAATCAAGATGTCGTCTATGAACACTATTACTGATTTATCGAGAAAAGGTTTGCAAACTCGATACATCAGATCCATGAATGCTGTTGTAGCATTTGTTAGTCCGAATGACATAACGAGGAATTCATAGTGTCCATATCGGGTTCTAAAGATTGTCTTCTCGATATCTTGCTCCCTAATCCTTAACTAGTGATAACCTGATCTAAGATCAATTTTGGAGAAAACGGTTGCTCCTTGTAATTGATCAAACAAGTCATCTATCCTAGGTAAAGGATACTTATTCTTAACTGTAGCTTTGTTTAGCTCCCGATAGTCAATACACATTCTTACAGTACTGTCCTTCTTCTTTATGAACAGTACTGGAGCTCCCCAAGGTGATGAAATAGGTCTTATAAAACCTTTGTCCAATAACTCCTGGAGTTGTGTCATTAACTCTTTCATCTCCGTCGGCACTAAACGATACGACGCCTTTGCAATCAGTGTCGTGCCTAGCAACAAGTCGATTCTGAATTCTACCTGCCTCTCTGGTGGTAATCCTGGTAATTCATCTGGAAATACCTGAGGAAAGTCTCATGCCGCAGTTATATCAGTTATTTCCCTTTTCTCCTTCTTCGTGTCGATTACGTATGCTAGGAATGTTGAACATCCCTTCGATACGCATATTTTGGCCTTCATCATTGTGATGGTTCCAGACTTCAATCTACTCTTATCCTCGTAGACAACAAATGGCTTTCTTCCAGCTGGACTGATGCGCACAATCTTCCGTCCATACAAGATGTCTGCGAGGTTCTCTCCCAACCAATCCATGTCGAGAATGACGTTCAACTCACTTAACTCAAAAGGTAAAAGATCTCAATGAAATTCATTCCCATCTAAATCTATAGTTACGGCCTCTAACCTATTACTAACAGGTATATTCCTACCACCAACTACTTCTACTAAGATAGGGGTACTTAATATAAGCGGTGATAGTCTAAGTTTCCTACCAAATTTATGCGATATAAATGAATGATCTGCTCCAGAATCAAATAATATATTTACAGGAATTTGATTAACTAAGAATGTACCTGAAGCAACATCGGTTTCTTCCTTATCATCGTTAAGGGTGATCTGGTAGCTCCGACCCTTAGGATTTGGTGGCAAGATCCTCGAGATCACCTTCTCCGCTTTCAGGCACTCCGCCTTCATGTACCCCTCGTCTCCACGATTAAAACAAACTCTTCCTTTCACAGGGAAATTTATGGAAATATGCCTTGTCTTGTTACACTTGAAGCAAACGACACAGTCGTTGAAATGATTCTTCTTGCACTGGTCGCACCACTTCGCTTCTTGGTTACTTCCAGATTTATCATTTGTTTTCGTAAACTTGTTGTTGTTGTTGTTGTTGTTGTTTTTACTTCCCTCTTCTCTTCTCACCGACCTCAGTTCTATCGGTAGCTATCTTCTTCATCATTCCTTCGACAGACTTTGCAGCCCAGATGGCCGCTTCGAAGTTAGGTGCCTGCTTTATTGGAACAATGTAAAACTACGGTATCCCCTTGGCATACCGATCAATCTTGGTCAGTTCGTCTGTAACGAGTCGTAGGGCAAACTCCATTTTATCAATGAAGGAGTTGGTGTACTCATCCACTGGCATGCTTCCTTTTGTCAAAACCAGAAATTGATTCTCCAATTCCAGCATCTTCTCAGCCGAACAAAACTTCCTCTTGAAATGGGTCAATAATTCATCTAAAGTCAGCTATAACGGCTTATTGGGGCTCAAAATCTTTCCCAACGTGTTCCACTGATGCATCGTCGTACCCTTGAAGCGCCTCACAACATAGGTGGTTTGTAGCTTTCATGTGCATCCACACGTCAGGAAAGCCGACTCCATCTCTGATATCCAATCCATGACTCCTATGGGATATTCCTTCCTGTTAAATGATGATGGTTTGCAAGTCATAAAATCCTTATACTTGCAGTAACCTCTGGGTTCATCATTTCTCTGAACTTCCGGCTGCTCCGGTCCCTAATAACTCTCTGATTCATCATTATTTCCCTCTTGGACCATCGTAGCATGTGAAGTAATTGGTCCGTTGTTGACTTGTTCAACAACTATCGGATCGTTGACTACTAACGCTCTTCCTATAATATTAGCTAGCTCCTGATCTAACAACTCCCTAAACTCATGTTGCTGTTGATTGAGCATTCCTTGCATCATCGCCCGAGCTTCATTCATCGGGATTTTCACAACAGCTACTCCGGCATTTTGAGGTGATGGAACTCCTTCCTTCGTGAAGGCTCTACTGCTCATCATGATGGTCATGGCGTTCGAGTACTAAAGTCGTAGAGATGAAAATTTTAGGATAACGAAGATAGACTATCTACCACATATATTTAGCACATAGTTAAGACATCTTCCTATAGTGTCCTAAGGTAAATGTCTAAAGCAACTAAGACATCTATCGAACAACTTACTAATCATACTTAGTATCTAAGTTTTAGTCTAGAATTTTCCTAAATCCTAGTTCTCTTAAACTACTGCTCTAATATCAACTGTGACATCGACCATTTTTCTGAACCAATTTTAAAATTTTCTTTATGCTTTTAAGTATTGAAATGCGGAAGTTCCCAGATAAATAAACATTTTTGAAATAACGAAAGTTATATTATTAAAACCTTCGTGATGTCATTCGTTTATATCCAAATGTACGTTACAGCGTAAATAAAAAGGTCCTGAAATAACTAATGCCAGCCTATCCTTTATTCCACTCAGCATCCTAACTAGGCAATTTCAACTTTGGCTGCACTACTTGTGATGCAATAAAATGAGTGGTTCATGTTTGGGAGACCTGGTGAGATACATAGGGTTTTCAAGCCCATAACATTTTAATGATAAAATATCATTCTTGCAAGACATATATCAGGTGTAAACATATAACCTTTCCTAAGAGCATCTACCCAATCCCAACCAATCCTCACAGATACTGATTTGAAAATTATCTGGAAGAATCACCTTACGAGATGAACTGTCTAAGAAATTTTTTGAATACACCTATTAGGTGAGTCCTTGGCTAGTGTAAGTCATATAAGGCAACCAATGTTCAAAGATTTGATGAATATGGCTTTCCATTTCATCTACGTACATGGGTTATAAAGCCATGCTAGCAACATAATTCACAAGACTGCCTAGAACAACGAAGTGTTGGTCATGTACTTTGGTCGATGACCCAGACATACCGTCCGCTTGTCTGATCGGGACCCACCATTGCTATTCATCCCAAGACAGGGATGATTACACTCCGATCTGGTCCCACACTCTAACCCAACTATGAGACCTAATCGATGTCAAGCCTATTCGACACTAAGCAATCCTTTATAAGCCTTACTCTAATCTAAGCAATCCTTTATAAGTCTTACTCCTAATCTAAGGCAAGACCTATATCAAAAAGCAATTGATTTCTGCAACAATTCCTAACCCAAATGTTACTATATTATCTTTACAAATAGCACATAACACAGATAATACAAGCAACATTTAATATTTGGATATTTTTAAGTTAAGATTATGTTCTTGATAATAACTACGCACTCACTTGACAAAGTGTCTGGGGATTGGTGAATCGGGCATAGCTTCTCCTTACACCTTTCTCGAAAGACCTAGATGTATATAATGCTACGTCTTAGTCTAGTTTCATACTAGATGGAACTATTATCTTAAGAGTTTAGATTCCTCAACAACTACAAAGTCTACTTCAAGATCAAACAAATAGGGATCAGCCAGGTAGGACAGACGGGAGGCAAGATCATTTCGACATATAGTCTTTCTTAAATCCAACAACCAAGCCGACGAGACCATTCTAGACACCTCTCCCATAGTAGATTAATCAACATAACAACTTGGAATCATTGATAAATCTTAATTATAAGATCCTAGTAACGACTTACAATTATAATTATAAATTACACAAGGGCAGAGTAAGTATAGCTCACTTACAGGGAATAATAGACGAGAATCAGGATCTAAATGGGCAGAATACTAACTTAGGTCATTCCTACACGAAGATTATGGCAAGCTGAGAACTCTAGGGTGTCGCAGGACTTCGTCGCAGACTAGAATGAAGAAAAATGGGCTAACTATCGATGTTTTGAGAGATATATCGGCTGGAGGGTGTGAGGAGGAGTGAAAAAATGAGTTGCCATTTATAGGTGAGTTTATAGTCTTGCGCCCTGTGCAACAGGAGGTACGCCGCACATAACGGTAATGTCGATCTACTGGGATGCCGACACGTGGCCCGATCTGGGTGGGGCTACATGGCTGACTTTGCGCGCAAGCTTCACGCGATGCACGTGAGCGTGACGTTTTTCAAAATTTCAAAATTGTATAACTCCTTCATACGAACTCCATTTTTTTGCGTTCTTTATATCCATAGAAAGCTCTCTACGATATCTACAACTTCCCTTTAGACTCCGTCGGCTAATTTTGACTTTATTTTATTTACAAAGGATTAGCCTTTTAAAGCCCGTATAAAATGCATAACTCTCACATTCGGCGACTGTTTTTGATGGTTTTATATCGTTGGAATCCTAATAACCAGATCTAAAACTCTCGTTTAGATTGTTTTGGCTAGCAATCTATTGATCTAAAATTTGATATCGGTGCGCACACTGCTATGCCGAATTTTAGAAAAATGACGACTTCCTCTAGTGAAGTCGGATTTAGACGATACCTATATGCACAAATTTGCTTTTACGACATCTTTAAATTTCGTTTAGACTTCCTAAGCTAAAACTCAATCTAACCTAGATTCACTTTTCTGTTATCCGTAGCCGTGTCGATTTTATCGCGAGACTTTGGTGCTTTCTAACTTCTCCGTTCTAAGTCGGATTGAGGCGTTCTAGATATGTACGGGGTCCTAATTACAAATACTATAACTAGTTGAGATTATTTTTCCTAAGTGATCTTTTATTTCTGAAGTGTATCTTAAATCTTATTTATCTATTATATAATATATCTTAATATCATGTAAAACACATAAGCACAAAATATATGAATAATCTTGTCTTATCCATTCACAAAATGACTACATGACTTGACCACAAAGGTTACATGTTTGATTACTAAGCTTAGCTAGAAGCGCGGGCGTTACACTATCTAACTACTAAAACTAATATCATCTCTCAGACCAATGCTCTTAGCATGCTAACTGTGCTTAACCCTACTCAGAGCCTTCGTCAAAGGATCTGCATGATTCTCTTCTGATAAAACCATCTTTACGATGAGATGACCTTCTTCTACCCTATGTCTGATGTAATGGTACTTTCTGTTGATATGTATAGACTTTCCATGATCTCTTGGTTCCTTAGTCAAGGAAAACGCTCCTTCATTATCACAGAAAAGTTCCATTGGCTCATGAATGGTCTGGACAACTCCAAGGTCATCGATAAAGTTCCTCAGCCAAGCCGCTTCCTTTTATGATTCACTTGCAGCTATGTACTCTGATTCATAGGTTGAATCAACAACCGTGTCCTTCTTGGAACTCTTCCAAGTTACCGCTCCACCGTTCAGAGTGAACACCCAGCCTGACTGAGAACGGAAGTTGTCTCTATCCATCTGAAAATTGGCATCACTATATCCACTTATTCTCAGTGTATCACTGCCACCAAGGACTAGAAGCATGTCCTTCGTCCTCCACAGATACTTGAGAATGTTTTTAACCGCTATCCAATGAGCTTTACCTGGATTTCCCTGATAATAACTGACCATGCTCAAGGCAAAAGACGCATCAGGGCGAGTATATGTCATAGCGTACATGATCGACCCCACAGCTGAAGCATAAGGTACCCTACTCATATCAGTTATTTCCTCATTTGTACTAGGGCTTTGAGTCTTACTCAATTTGGTATTTCTTTGGATAGGTAGCTCTCCTTTCTTGGAATTTTCCATACTAAACCTCTTTAGTACTTTATCCAACCATATACTTTGACTAAGTCCAATTAGTCTCTTATTTCTATCTCTCAAGATTTTTATCCCAAGAATATAGACAGCTTCTCTAAGGTCTCTCATGGAAAAGCACTTTCCAAGCCAAGACTTAACTTCTTGCAAAGTTGGAATGTCATTTCCCGTGAGTAGTATGTCATCGACATACAATACTAGAAAAGTCACTATACTCCCACTAGCCTTGATATACACACAGGACTCATCTTCGCTCCTAGAGAAACCAAATTCTTTAACTTTCTCATGGAAGCAAAGATTCCAGTTGCGAGATGCTTGTTTCAATCCATAGATGGATTTCTCAAGCTTGTACACTCTATTTGGATACTTTGTATCTTCAAAACCCTCTGGCTGACTCATGTAAACATCTTCAACCAACTTCTCGTTAAGGAAAGTGGTTTTGACATCAATCTGCCAAATTTCATAGTCATAAAATGCAGCTATGGCGAGCATTAACCGAATAAATTTTATCTTGTCCACTTGTGAGAAGGTTTTATCATAGTCAACCCCCGGGTTTAAGTAAAACCCTTCGCAACTAGTCGAGCCTTAAAAGTGTGTACCTTTCCATCCATGCCGGTCTTTTTCTTGAAGATCCATTTGCACCCAACTATCTTTCGACCTGGTACATTATTAACCAAATTCCAAACTTGGTTTTCATACATGGACTTTATATAGTTGTCCATTACCTCTTTCCATTTAGCAACCTCAGGGCCTGCCATTGCTTCCTTTTAGCCAACCGGATTATACAAATTTATCAGTGTCCTATCACTTACAATGGTATCACCATCTATAGTAATATGGAAGCCATATAACTCAGGAAGCATGTTAACTCTACCGGAACACCTAAGAAGTAATGACTTTTCTATCGGTTGAACAGGAAATTCTTCCTTCACTGGTCAATTCTTGATTTTCTTCAAGGTTAATGGTACTCCCACTGTCCTCTTTGAATATGAGCTCTCTCTCTTTCTCTCTCTCTCTCTCTCTCTCTCTCTCAAGACTCCCCTTCGTGATACAAAGACCACGTTCTCACTAAGTCTGTAGAATAAATATCCAAAACACTGTTTTGGGTAACCAATGAAAATACATTTCTCACTTCTAGCTACTAGCTTGTCGTGAGTCTCTTGTCTCACAAAAGCTTCACAACCCCAAAATTTGATATGTGATAACGAGGGAACATTCCCTGTCTACATCTCGTGAGGTGTTTTGGCAACCTTCTTTGTAGGGACAAGATTGAGGATGTGGGCGGCTATCTCCAAGGCATACCCCGAGAAGTAAATAGGAAGAGAATCACGACTCATCATGGAACGAACCATGTCTAACAAGGTTCAATTATGCCTCTCGGCCATACCATTCAATTGTGGTGTCCTAGGAGGAGTCAATTATGAAACTATTCCACATTCCTTTAGATAGTCGTTGAACTCGATACTAAGATACTCTTTGAATCTATCGGATTAAGCATCGTTATCTTCCTGCCCACTTGATTCTCGACTTCTTGTTTAAAGTCTTTGAACTCTTCAAAGGTTTCTGAGTATGATTGATTAAGTAGATATAACCATATCTGCTATAATCATTAGTGAAAGTCATATAGAATCGATTGGCATCCCTTGTGGATGATCTGAAGGGTCCACACACATCTGTGTGTATGAGATCCAACAAACCTTTACCTCTTTCACAAGATCCAATGAAAGGTGATGTTGTCGTCTTTCCCAAAAGACACGATTCACATGTATCATCCGAACTTAGGTCAAATGATTCCAACACTCCATCCTTTTGGATTTGGGCAATGTGTTTCTTGTTAATGTGTCCAAGAAGATAATGCCACAAGCACACTTTATCTACACCATTAGAAGAATCAATATAAAACACATTATTGCCTAAATTATCAACACATATCACAGTTTCATACACACCATCACAAGGTAAAGCTTCAAAATAAAAACACCATTTTTATAAGCAGAAACAGAACCATTCAAATCATTAAATGAATATCTAAACCCTTGTCTGAACAATGCATGAAAAGAGATACCGTTTCTTGTCATTTCTGATGAGTAGCAACAATTTATTAAATTTAAACTAACACCATTACTAAGAACTAGATTATAACCTCCAATCTTGGTAACATGAGAATATCGCCTATTCCCCATGATCAAGTTCATTTTATCGTGCTCCACCTCCTCACTTCTTCTTAGCCCCTGCAAATTAGAACAAATGTGAAATCCACATCCTGTATTAAGGACCCACGAACGAGAAGATGATGAGTTACTAGATGAAATAGTGTATATACCTGCAGAAGATGGTTTCACTTTGCCATCTTTGATATCTTGCAAATACTACAGACAACTTCTTTTCCAATGCCCCTTGTCGTTCCAGTAAAAGCAAATAGCCTCTTTGGGATCAGAAAAGGGTGGATGATCAGAACTATACTTGCCTTTAGGGCCACTACTGGATGACCCTGCATGAGACTTTCCCTTCCAGTTTTCCTTGGGAGGACCTTTCATGTTTTTACCCTTTCCATGTCCAATTGCTAGGACGGGAGCACTAGCAGGAGTGGAGGCTAAAACTTTTCCCTTCATTCTTGTTTCAGTTGTTTGCAGAAGGTTGTGAAATTGATCGAAGGTGGTCTCACTGTTGTTTAGATGACGAGTTAGAATGAACTGATCATAACAACTAGGTAAGGAGTTTAGGACTATGTCAATAGCCAACTCCTCATCAAAATGCACATTTAGCCTAACAAGTCACTCCACGTAACGTTGCATTCTTCGCACGTGGCCACAAACAGATTCTCCCTCTTCCATCTTGCACGCCATGAGAGACTTGACCACTTCGTAATTTTCTTGACGAGCTCGCTTATGTTACTTTTACATAAGTTCCGTGTTCATCTCGTAGGTCCAGTAATCCATATAAATCCTTTGCAGCTCAGGGGTCATGGTAGCTAGCATGATGCAAACAACTTTTGTTGCATCATCATAGTGTTTTTGGTAGGAGGCGTATTCTTCAGGAGTAGCTTTGCCTTCTTCAACTTCAATGAGTTTCTTTTCGAGAACATAATATTTGTTCTCAAATTGAAGGGCCATCTTAATATTTCGCATCCAATCATTATAATTGGAGCCATCTAATATGACTTTGGAGCAGATAGAGAGCAAGGAAAAGTTATGGTTGGAGGATGAGGAAGCAGAAGCATCAGTTGGAGTAGACATCTATAAAAGGAAAGGTAGTTTTAATTACATAAGAATAATCCTTAATATAGAAACCTAAAATAAAATTTTAAGGCTAGGATCCAACTATATAATTCACAACTTAGAAAAGGGATGTCGTAATATAATTGTAAATTTTATAAAGGTAGGTAAATGACGATTTACCAATTCCACCAATAGTAAACGAAATTAAGTTAAGTGAAATTCCTAATACTTTTGAGATTCATTGAAACTATTCAATGACATGTATAATCTCGGATTATGCTCTTCTATTTGTGACTGAGATGTCGATGATCACAAAAAAGATGTGAATAACCATGCAAATGTGCTTGGTAACCTTATTTTCATTTATCATCCCAATTGATGTGCTGGTTGTTGGGGGTCAAAAATGGCATCGACCAAGTCCTCGCACGATGGCTTGGAGTGCCGCAATTGAATGCATGGTCCTGGAGGGCTGAATGCACTATATGGGTAAGGTTACGCCCTTTCTAACACCAATTGGTTTTAGATCAACCGGTAGCGCTGATGCTCAACAAGTGGTATCAGAGCTAGTGGCGAGGGTTCGATTCTCTCAGGGAGTAATTTTTTAGGGGGATTGTGGGGGGGGGGGGGGGTGGGTCAGAAATGACATCGACCAAGTCCTCGCACGATGGCTTGGAGTGCCGCAATCGAATGCCTAGTCCTGGAGGGCTGAATGCGCTATATGGGTAAGGTTTTACCCTTTCTGACACCAATTGGTTTTAGATCAACCGGTAGCGTTGATGCTCAACAGTGGTAAACCACACACGCTCCATAAACAATGATAATTTATGAGATACCATTACAACTTTTTATTAGTCCCTATTAGTGTGCTGGTTAACCACACATGTGTTGAATATATATGCCCAAGAATCATTATGGAGTGATATTGCTAATAATATATGATCCTATAGGGTCACACCTTTATCAACTTGACACATTTTGTATATTTATTATTAATGTGATTATTAATAAATAATATCAATTCTTGTATTTTAATTAGGGAATAATTATTGTTTTATGAAAATAATAATTATAAGAGAGTATTACTAGTTATTATTTGATATGGTATGAATTAATAAGTCATGCACAACATTTTGGACTAGTTGGATTCTTTTGTCTTTTACCTAAGGACAAAGTTTATATTTTATAAATTTAGAGTTTATAAAAAGTAAAGAATCTTTCTTTTTTAAAGGGGTATGTCCGGAAGTGATGATGGTATGGGAGGTTGCTTGTCAACCTTCCTCCCTTTGTCTCCCATGCTTCTAAAGACTACCATTACTTCAGATTATTTTAATGGTTAGGCTTTACTTTGCATGGACTATATAAGAGATGCATGAGGCTTGCTTTTTTGAGTGAGTGAAGCACTTCCTCTCTTTTTCTCTCTAAAATTGTGGGTTCTTCTTCTCTTGTTCCTCTCTCTCTCTCTCTCTCTCTCTCTCTCTTTTGAATTTAGTTTGGTGGTTTAGAAGCTCTCTTGAGTTGTATCATTTAGTGCTTATTTGAGGTAATCACTTACAGGATTTAGACACTCAATAATACAAGAAGGAACTAGCATTGCAAGTGCCTTACTCTTGATGGTGGATACTTGTAGAGAAATCATATTCTTTGGTTTTTGCTATCTTCGTCAACACCCCAAAACCAAGTGGGTTCAAAGGCTTCAAAGGTTATCTCTAAAACATCCTCTTGTTGTTTTTATTTCATTAAAACCTCTATAAATGGATCCATGATGGTTTGGTTTTGTTATGAACTAAAAATAAACTTGTTATTTTTAAAGTCTTCCGTTGCCGGTTTTTGTGAAAAACAAATTTATATTTCGTATCAAAACCCAACAGTGGTATCAGAGTCATCTTTTATATGTTAGAATTATTTTTTATGTTTGATAATCTTTGGTTTTTGGAAAACAAGCATAAATTTCTTTTGGTTAAGAAAAATCCATATTTGTTTTCTTTGGCAACTTCTTGGTTAAAATTGTTTATTTTTATATATAATCATTTTTCATGCATTTTGGTTATATAAAAGTTGCCTTAGAAAAAACAAAGAGTTGTTTGTTATAATATTTGATATGTTGTTGTGTATAAATAAGCGATTTGGAACTTTGTGTTGTGTTTGGTTGATATTTATTTATTCATAAGATGTAATAGATAAATAGGTAATTTTTCATTTGTTGATTTGTTGTAATAAATTTGTTAGACTAGTTGTATTCTTTTTAAATGTAACAAGATGAAGAAATGTCCTCCTTGAAGATGACTTAACCATTTAAGACCATAATCCCAACCATAAGCTTCTACATTTGGTTTTGGGCTTAATTATAGTCTTAATGGTTTAAGTGTTGCAACTTTCACAACATGAAGATTTGAAGTCCTTTTGCAAGCAAGAGTTGACTTGGCAAGTGGGAGCTTGAATACCTTTTGAAGTGTCCCTTTAGTCCTTTAGGAAAGACTTAATAATTCTTGTGATGGCTCACAAAAATTATTACTAGACATGGCTTCGTTTATACACATTATAATGCATGCTTGTGATGTTTATTTTATGTTAAAGTAGGCGAATGTCCGCGCGTTGCACAGAAACACCTATATAGTTGAAATCTTTACAAATATATGTTTTTATTAAATATAACAATAATGTTGTTGTTAAATTTGATATAATAATTTGTATACTAAATTAATATAATATATTGATTATTTTGAATTATATGATAATATATACATCTATTATAAATGTATAAACTCAACCGTTTGAATGACTTCTACCCGCGAGTTACTCATAAATAAAATTAAATATAATATATAACTGAATGTTATTTATAGTTTTTGTTATTGTTAAATAATTATTTAAAATTTATTTTCGTAACGTTTTAATTTCTATCATTATAATTATTTAAATAATCAGACATTGTTTTTTGATTTTAAAGGTAACAATATAATTATTTATATAGAGTTATTTTTAACTATTGTCATTGTAGGTTATTTTAAGCTATTTATTTGAAAACTTTTAAAGATTATGCAAATATCTTTAGAAAATATTTTAGTTAAATTGATATTATAATTTAGTTTTTGCATTTACCTTTAAATTGATAATAGTTTATATACAACAACATATTAAATGTAATAAATTAAGTATAATATGTTAAAAGTTAAAGACATAACTTTATAAGTAGAAGTAAATATATTATTTTAATATTGAAATTTAGTTTATTTATGATTACACTTTAGGTTTGATATTTATTTAACCTTATTAACCAAATTATAATTATTATTAGAAAGACACTATAATTTATCACTTTTAACTATTTACAAAATATTATTTGGGTTGTTTAAGATAAACTAAAATTTATATTTAAGTTGGTCCTGTAATGTTATATTTAAGTTTATAATTTAAATATTTTATACAAAATGTTCAAAAGTTGTAGGTTTAAAATGATAATGGTTTACATCCAACAATATATTAAAACTAATAAATTAAGTATAATATGTATAAAGTTAAAAAACATAACTTTAGGTTTATATATGATTACATAATATGTAGAAGTAAATATATTATTTTAATATTGAAATTTAGTTTATATATGATTACACTTTAGGTTTGATATTTATTTAATCTTATTAACCAACTTATAATCATTATTAGAAAGAAATTGAAAAGTCATGGGAGTTTCAAATGAATGTGGTGAAAGGAAAAATAAATGGGAGTTTCAAATGAATGTGGTGAAAGAAAAAATGCTTCCTTTATAATATGATATGATGATATAATATGTTTTATGTATAAAAATGGTTTTTACATGTCAAATAACATTTTTTCATAAGATAATATCACTTGGAGTTTGAGTAAAAAATATTTAAAAGATAACATAAGATGTTTATAAATGAATATTTATAAAAACGTTTTACCGGTTACCGGTTACTGGTTAAAACTCAATTTTTTGTTGAAAATAGTTTTATTGTAAAACTTGTAAATATCCAACTTTAAAATATTTGAAATAGTTTAAAAGATGTTTAAATTTTATATAAACTCCATGTCTTTATAATAAATAAGGAGTTTTTATTAAAAATACTAAAATTGGTTTATAGCGTTATAACGTCAAATAATAAAACTGGTGATTATTTTTTACGTCGAAACTTCATATATGATATTGGTGTTTTAAACATAACACAACATGTTGATATTATGTTTTATGCATGCTAAGTGAGATTTAAAACATAAGTATCATCACCCAAGTTTTGGTTTATCATTAGATGCATAAAATTGAGTTTATAAAATAAAATGAGTTTATTCTATAAATTCATGAAGTCATAAGTTTTTTATTGTTAAAAGGAGATTTAAAATAGTGATTTTATAACTCATCCAAAACTCCAAGTCTTAAGTATAAAATAAAGTTTTATTAAGACTATTACCGGTTCTTAAAACCGGTCTACGAATAAACTTTAAAATACCGGATTTTAGTTTATAATTGATCGCGGTTAAAGACAAATAAAATGAAGTTTTATATGGCACCTAAAGAAACTCATAGCAACTGATATGAATTTTACAAAAGGGTACATGAATTGTTGGATGCATGCAATATTCATGAGACCATATGTTTTATAAACTATATTTGTAAAACATATATAAAACCTTTTCTAAAAATGCAAGTCATTGCCGTCCTTTTGAAGAACACTCGTTATCATTTGAGGGTTCTAACGCCACGAGGTCACCTGGGCCTAGGATTGGATTTTGATGATCAAGGTAGTTTTGTAGTTTCTGGTTTCGAAAGGGTCACCTTGTTACTGGTTAGTTACAATGCTACAAGTTGTTACAAGTAGGATGACTTGATCGGAATCTTATATGATAAAGGTCACCTAAGCATAAGAGGTCTGAGCCATAGATGGGATAAACATGTCAAGCTAAGCAATAGTTGTTTAGGATCTCATAGAGTAGGAGTTACATACCATATGCAATTGGTAATCGCTGCCTACCGAGTTTGATTAAGTTTATGGGATAAAGGTCACCTAACCATTTACTTGTTTCGTTACTTGGATCCTAGACTTTAATAAATTAATGTTCTAAGACACAATAAAAGGTATTAATTTTTAAAGACTAAATATTGAAAATACAAAATGAAACGTTGTTAAATTCTG
Organism: Lactuca virosa; assembly: GCF_052849685.1. Taxonomy (NCBI): domain Eukaryota; kingdom Viridiplantae; phylum Streptophyta; class Magnoliopsida; order Asterales; family Asteraceae; genus Lactuca; species Lactuca virosa. Next base: position 53,308,648 of record NC_136431.1, read on the forward strand.
TTGATAACTGTTAATAATTGTACGCCCTGCAAAACCTCGCTCTTGTTGAGTTTCAAGAGACAGTAACATTTGATGGTTATAATTTCTGTAACCGGTATAATATCTTGAGGTTCTACCTTTAAGATAAATAGAAATTATATATACTGAAAGATCCCATACCTGAATAACCCTAGCAACCAATTAGCCTGATCATGATATTTTGATTAAAGTATTATTGTGATGATGTGTCCCACATCGTACTGAAGAAATTAACCATGACTTGCAGAAAGTATTGGATAATTATGAAACATATCAGATGTCTCATCAAGTAAAGCATATATTCAATCAAAACACTAGAAATAGCTTCAAGTTTGTTCAAGCATTGAATAAGAGGAAGTCTAAGAGATTGTGCATAGACTTATAGTTCGGTTAAGGGAAATACAACATAAACCCAGAAATCAAGAAAGGACCAAATGATTAGTGTTGTTTCTATTGTTGAAGAAATTAGACACTAAAAGACGAATTGCTACTCTAATCTCATCGAGCTGAAGAAGTCTGACTTGGACAAGACTTCATACATATATATGATAGAACTATTTATTTTTCCATCATTCACTTGAGTATGTTATACTTCAGGTGACACTAATAATTGATATTATGTGCTGATGATTGGAAGAAACAATCAACTGATTACAAACGAAGGATATTTCGTGCTGAAGATATAACAAGTGTTGTTATAGTCTTTATTAAAACAATAGATGTTTTGTACCTATTCTTATAGGGACATGTAACGGCTGTAATTTATGAATAAATCTGGATTTACTTATCGTTTAATGGATGTTCACATTCGTGATCTGAAACGATGTATTATGTGTTCAAGAATATTTTCTCATAATTATGAAGTAAATCTATAAGATTTCATTAGATTGATAGTTCTGATCATAACACCTAAATAATCAAATGACATTTGATTGAAACTTATCTATGTCATAATCATCATGACTGTATAACTAAGAAATACACCGACTTCAAAAGGATGAAATTTTTGAAGGCAAGTGAGCACGATTCATTTGATATATGTGGATCCTATTTATATGGGAAGATGATTCACAAGTGTCTTTATCTATTAGTAGTTAAAGAACAAAAGGCTTGACAAAGAGTTATACATAAGTTATGTATGTAATCTTTTCAATCCATGAATAGATTTGGTGATAGATACTTAATCAATTTCACTGATGACTTTTATTCGTTGTTGATGAAAGCTTTTGATTTGATCAAAATTTTCATAGTGAGTTGAAATACACATTAATGAGATCATCATTAACCTTTTGTAGTGATAAAGAAAATGAGTTTTGTAAACCAAGTGTTCTTGGAACATCTTAGGAGTTGTGGAATAGATTCACAACTCATCCCGACAAAAACACTCACTCGTCATTAGTATGGTTCTTGTGGCACAGGATCACCTGGTCACTTGAATCTATCTTTTGATATTCGAGGTAGACTTCGAATTCTCTAGTGGGATAGGGTCACATGGCCACTGGTTGAATGTAGATAGTATAAGTTTTTGAAGAGGATAAGGATAGACCTTTCAGTCTATTATATGATGTTTTAAGAGAACTAATTACTTTATAAAATTTTGGAATTATGCTCACTGCAACAAATATATATTAAATATACATATTTTCCAACCAAACAAGTAGTTTCATTAGAATAAGGATGTAATGGTTTATCCTTATCTAAAAGGTATAGAGTTATAGAGCTTATATTAGACAATAAGTTTAACCACTCTAACATCTACTAACTGCATTCATGTAGAATACCCTAAATGATTATTTAGGATGAAGTTTCTACTAATCCCACTAATTGTCATTCCATAAGACAAGTGATTAGAAAGTGCTTTTTCTAAGTGGGAACAATTTGTAGATGTAAGAGCTAAAAATCCATAAGCAAAATACATCATAGTTTGGAACTAGCAAGTTTACAACTGTTGTTGAATCTGCTCAATAGTTGATCAGAAACTAATAAAACACATAGAGATGCATTCATGTATGATTATCAAGTATAGGCTTGATCAATCTTCCTGGATATAGTTTGACTATAAAGAGTAGGTGAGTTTTCAAGGGAGAAAACATACATGAATGAAAATATTATCAAATTTAAGCTAACATCTCAAAGTAAGAATCTTTTTTCTTATAAGTTAATTACATGGTGTGATTTAATTATAAATCTAAACGACTCTTGTGTTTTCTACAAAGCTAGTGGGAACGCAGTAAAATTCTTAATGTTATATGTAGTCGACATATTAATTCATGGAATAAGGATCTATATAGATAGATCATGGAAACTTAAAGGATTAAGTAAAATTGCATTAATTGTCAAGGATCTTAAAGAGCTTAAGATAATGGACTCTGAGAGAGTTATCTTGTCAAAAACCACATGACATGATTTTGAGCAAAATCCTAGTGCAAATGTTTTGAACTAGATAACATGATTGTATTCCATATGATGCTGCAATTGGAGAAATCATATATGTCATGATTATGCATAAATGCCAAATAAGTCGTATGCTTAGAGCATGTTGAATGATACCAGTATAATTTGAGAACAAGTCATTGTGTGACTTATAGGAATATTCTAAAGTACTTGCGAGAAGTAGAGAAATATTCCTAGTCTATGGAGTATTTGAAAGAAAGCTATTTTTAAAGTTGTTACATATGTGCTAAATTTCCAAATAGATTGAGATGACTCTCAGTCACAATGAGGCGTGTCCTCATTATGAATGAAGAGAAAGTTACATGGATGCCGTTTCCATAAAAGTTTTAATTACAGTTACAAATCAGAGTTAGAGTACATTGTGGTTTGGAGAACCACATACAAAGATGCTTAATGTATAGTTCATTATGACTATGAGTAATCACATTACGCAAGTATTGGTATCTAAGTCATATTTAAGCATCTAATACATTCTCAATAGTTTTTCTTCATATATGAATTATATATAAAATTGAAAATGATTGTATTCGCAAAGTTTATACAAATCAAGTTTGTCAAATCTACTTAACAAAGTTGCTTCATTAGCTAAAGCATGAAAGTCAAGCTGGTGGTATAGGGCCTTGTTGATATAAGTAGGTGTATTTGATTGAAATTTGGTATTTGGATATTGGAACTGTACAAACAACATATATTGAAATGAATTGATATATTGGATATGAGTCTTTCATTTAATAATTGTTGTGTTCTATATTAGCATGTTTAAATCCTTGAATAACTAGGTTATTCTAAATGTCCATAGTCGTTCATAGTTGTGGGAGCATCTATGAGGTAAGACTAATATGAGTGGATTGGTGGATTCTCATGGAGATGAGAATAACAAGAGTTGCTACCAACTTCATAGGTACTTGATTGGGAGAATAAGTATTGGACTTAACCAGCATCAAAACCACTTTATGGATCGTAGTCAAGAGTGATGTTTTGATCAATGTTGTATCTTTGTATTCTTAGACATGAGATGAATATTTGGGACTTGAAGTGTAGAAATTGTTGTGCTTTGACATGGTTTAATGCTGTTTCGTAAAAGGCAGACATAAGGGCCATCGTTGGGTATGACATGAACTACATTGATGGGTGTATGTAGTTGATATGGGATTTGTCCCTCTTATTCGTTGGGAGTTAGACATTTAAGACCTTACTAAAAGTTGAAAACTAAATGAGATTGATCGCGATCCATATCTCATGTTCAACATGATGTCTGAGACAAAGGAATAATTGATACCACACCTTTAGTAACAATTGTAGCTTAGAGCTCCTGGAATTGGTTGTTGATGAGATGACACCCTTCATATGTTGTTAGGGGCAGTAGACCGTTGCTAGACGTCAGATACTGTCTATGTCAGTCTATAATGAATCTTATGCAAGTGGGAGATTGTTGAATCTATACGCCCAAGAATCATTATGGAGTGATATTGCTAATAATATATGATCTTATAGGGTTACACCTTTATCAAGTTGGCACATTTTGTATATTTGTTATTAATGTGATTATTAATAAATAATATCGATTCTTGTATTTTAATTAGGGAATAATTATTGTTTTATGAAAATAATAATTATAAGAGAGTATTACTAGTTATTATTTCATATGGTATGAATTAATAAGTCATGCACAACATTTTGGACTAGTTGAATTCTTTTGTCTTTTACCTAAAGACAAAGTTTATATTTTATAAACTTAGAGTTTATAAAAAATAAAGAATCTTTTTTTTTAAAGGGGTATTGCCGAAAGTGATGATGGTATGGGAGGTTGTGGGACATCCTCATTTTTATGGCCAGAAAATACCGATTTTGTTTATGCTTTTTAATAAAAATCAGAGTAACTTCTTAAGAAAAGTATTGCGGAATATGTTCCCAAAACAAAATATGATATAAATTTTATCAAAGCATTTCTTAAAGAAATGTATTTCCATTACATTACAAAAACTCGAGATGTCAATCATCGATACAGACCATAAGCATAAACTAAAAAGAAATAAACATCTTAGGCCACAAAACACTATCTGGCCTCAAATCCGTAATCTCTCGTCAAATCATCCAACTATGCTTTTGCCACTGCCTGTAATACAAGAAACTGAGTGGGTCAGGCTAGGGAGCCTGGTGAGCATATAGGGTTTTCAACCCACAATAAATAAGTTTATTATTTTCAACAATCAATAAACCCGATTACCCGTTCCCGTTATCCTCACCTTACGTCCCTAAAGCATCTCTCATAAGGGACCTATCCTAAGGACTTTCATCGGGATGGACACTACTGCTAAGGGGATTCCTCAACCATATATGTCCATAAGGAAACCATGGGGGGATGGAGTACACCGGTGAACACTTCGTTCATAAACACCTACAGGTTGCGAGCATGCTAGTGTTCCACTGGACTTCCTAGAAAAGTCTGTGGTCGTCATCCATACTCCGCTAGATGACTGGAACAACGTCAACATTGAGGCCTCTCATCATTTTATTTCACCACACACCAACTATTTTGTCTACCCATGTTCTACCCAACATATTTGTAGATATAAAATACATACATGGTCCAGATCTGTAAACAAGGCTTACATCTTTTATCCAGCATAACTTTTAAAGCATAAAATACATATACGGTCTAGATCTGAAGAAAAAAAGTCCAGATCTGAAGGAAAGAAGTTAAGATCTTTCATCCAACATAGATCTCAAAGTATACAGTTTAGATCTGAAGAAAATTTTAGATATGAGGTGAGAAAGTGTAGATCTGAAGGAAAAAGTTCCAGATCTGAAAGAAAGAAGTATAGATCTTTCATCCAGCAAACATCACAGGAAAACAGATAACATATATATACACATAGCACATAATTTATATAAAATACTTCATATCTATGTGTAAGATGAAAGTGACTATACACTCACCTGATACAGAGTGATTTGGACAACACCTCGCTTCTAAAAATAATCTTCTTTGACGAAATCGGGAAGTTTGCTTGAAAACCGGGCTCCGCGCGGGCAGAGTTTCAAAACGAAAAACTCTTTTTCTTGGAGCCTTCGGGCTCTTCAGGGCTTCCTTCGGGGGCTAGGGGGTTTTCCTAGGCTTTAGGGGGGGTTTAGGGATCTTAGAGAGAGAAAGGATTTTGGTGCATGGAAACCGGCTGCCCTCGCAGGGTATTTATAGGTGCTGGACTTCAGATTACGTTGGGCGTACCGAAGATGTACGCTGCGCGTAGGGAGGTTCGTACGAGGCACGTGTCATGGTTTCGGTGGTGGAGCGTGGCCTATCTCGGACCGCATAAGACCGAAGTACGTTGGCCGTACCCGATCTCGGACGCTGGGCGTTCTTCAGATGCTGGGCGTTCTACTTGTATGCACTGCGTTTTCGAGCCAGGTGTCCGAATCCGAAGGCTGAGCCATGATCAGCAAGCGACGGCCCAGATGTTGCCACATCATCCAGCTTGCATCAGGTTTCGCAAATTGCACACTCGACTTTTAAAATTCGTATCTTTCGACGTTCTTTATATCCACGCATAGGCGGGAACATACTCTACAACTTTCGTTTAGACTTCGTCGGCTAATTTTGACTTTATTTTAAAAGTTATATTTTTAACAGGCCGGGACATGATTGGTCCGTAAAAAATTCATAACTTCTTCATCCGACGTCCTTTTTTCGTCTGTATTTTTATCGTTACGCTACTATTAACGAGATCTTCGATTCTCATTTAGGTTGTGTCGGTTAAAAACTGCTCGATCTAATATTCGAACTTCGTGCTGTATCCCGCTAAGCCGAAACTTCGAAAAATCATAACTTCCTCATACGAAGTCAGATTTGGGCGTTCTTTTTATGCACTCTCTCGGTTTAACGTTTCTACGACTTTCATTTAGATCGCTAAGGCTAAAAGTCGCTCTATCGTAAATTCACTATTTACGTCTCCCGGTGTCGTGCCGATTCTGTCACGAAACTTCGACAGGTCATAACTTCTTCGTTATAACTCGGATTTCGGCGTTCTTTATATCTCCGGAATCCTTGTCACGACCACTACAACTTTCTTCATAGATATCGGGTTTATCTAACATTTTATTTTGACGCTTATTTTTATCCTTTATTTATTATATTATTATAAACAAGTAATAAGCACAAAAAGATACATAATTCCACCTAGACTATTACATCATCTACTAATGCTTAGCCCCAAAACACGGGCGTTACAGGTTGCTTGTCAACCTTCCTCCCTTTGTCTCCCATAGGGATGTCAAAAACCCCCGCGGGACCCCGATACCGTACGGGACTAATTTTTAAAAAAATTCGGGAGCGGGGGCGAGATTAACCCCCGTTTATTTTCGGGACCGGGGTCGGGAGTGAGTATTTCCGTCCCGTACTCCTGCGGGGGCCCCGTTTATATTTATATAAAAAATATATTTATTTAATGTAAAATAGAAATGGGTTATGGGAAACTAATTTTAATTTTAGGGCTTCACAAATCACCGCTTCAGGCCTTAAGCTTTATTCGGTCTTCCCAAAGACCCAAACGAGTGAACGATGAATCGACGATCTTCTAGCTTCGAGCCTTCGACTGGAGAGTGGAGATTGACGAGAATACGACCGACTCCGAGTCTTCGACTGCGACTTCTCCACCTAAGACACGACCGGAGACCGCCTTTGACTGCACGATTTCTGTTTCTCGCCTCCGAGTCGACTTCTCCACCAGAAATCGGAGGTAAGTGGTAATCCGTTTACAACTGAGTCGACTATTGGCTCACGATTTCTATTTCTCACCTTCGATTTCTGTGTAACATTGTTTGTTGTTGTGTATTTCATGGTTTGTTGCTGTGTATTTTATGGTTTGCTGTTGTATTCTATATCTCAAGTTGAAATTTGTTCACTGTATTTCATGATATACTCATGTTTCTTTTGATTGGTTGCAAATCTGAATTTGTTCAATGCTCACTGTAATTTTGATTATGACTTATGAGGCTCTCTTGGTTGATTGTTTGATTGATGATTAGGTTTTATAGTGGTTGTTTACATATTGTAGTTGTGTACATATTGTAGTTGTGTACATGTTTATAGTGGTAGCCGGGGGACCGGGGGCGGGACCGGGGGCTGTGTAAACGGGGGATCCGGGGGCGGGACCGGGGGCGGGGGCAGGAACTGATTTCGAGGGCGGGGGCAGCTATTTCCGCTCCCGTTTCCCCCCGTTGACATCCCTAGTCTCCCATGCTTCTAAAGGCTACCATTACTTTATATTATTTTAATGGCTAGGATTTACTTTGCATGGACTATATAAGAGATGCATGAGGCTTGCTTTTTTGAGTGAGTGAAGAACTTCCTCTCTTTTTCTCTCTAAAACCGTGGGTTCTTCTTCTCTTCTTCCCCTCTCTCTTTTGAAGTTAGTTTTGTGGTTTAGAAGCTCTATTGAGTTGTATCCTTTAGTGCTTATTTGAGGTAAGCACTTACAGGCTTTAGACAATCAAGAATACAAGAAGGAACTAACATTCCAAGTGCCTTACTCTTGATGGTGGATACTTGTAGAGAAATCATATTATTTGGTTTTTGCTATCTTCATCAACACCCCAAAACCAAGTGGGTTCAAAGGCTTCAAAGGTTATCTCTAAAACATCCTATGGTTGTTTTTATTTCATTCAAACCTCTATAAATGGATCCATGATGTTTTGGTTTTGTTATGAATTAAAAATAAACTTGTTATTTTTAAAGTCTTCCGTTGCCGGTTTTTGTGAAAAATAAACTTATATTTCGTATCAAAACCCAACAACATGCTCAACAAACGACTTATAAAGTGTAATGTGCAATTTCATGGGTTAGCATATAAATTCACATTTTTCCTAAAGTAACTCGATTTGGGATTTTTTTTTTCTAAAAAAAGTTTTAGTACTTTTTTAATATCATTATAATTTTGATGAGAATTAATGTCCTATCAAGTCCATTCTGCTAACGACCCCCCACCAATCAAGGAAGCGGTGAGTGAGAGTGGACACTCATTCAACTACCATTTTATAGGCAGTTTCCTTATACCTCCCTTATAGATCAGTTTCGTGAATGAGGCATACTAGCGACTTGACTGACTTAGTCTTATACATATAATATATTAACAATTAATAATAATAATAATAATAATAATAATAATATATAAGGTGTATTTTAAACTTTTCAAAATACTAGGTTTATTCTATTTGAAATTTCGAAATTAATAAATAATTAATTTAAATTCAAAAATAAACCAAATGATTTAATATTTATCTATTAATTAAAATTTAATTAAATATATTAAATCAATTAAGGATTAACTAATTAAATTAATCAAATAATATAATCCTTCCTTACCCTTTAAATTTTCGAAAATAATGGGTATAGGATTTATCCAATTTTTTAACTATCCCTTTTAATCAAATTAAACTAACAATTATCAAAAAATTAGGAAACCCTAACCATATAGCAATTTTCGAAACTTGGGGAGGAAGGTTAGGGTTTCAAAATCCTAACCCTAATTTCAAAATTCAAGGGGATGGACTAGGGTTTCGAAAAACTCGAACCCTAGTCGAAATTCTAAGCCATTTAGGGTTTAATTTCTATAAACCCTAATTGATTAAATTCAAAAAATATAGTGAATTCAATTGAAAACAAACCAAAACGCTTTGATACCACTGATGGAATTTAGGTAAAACAAATAAATTTAAAACCCTTAAGTTCACATTCAACCTAAAGGATCTATGTTTTCACTATTGAACCTATAACTATGAACATCAAATAAGAAACCCTAGATGGTATATGCTATTTTCAAAAATACCAAAGAAGGTTTAGAATTAGATACCTTATTGTTATTGTAGTAAATAACAATGATTCTTCAAACGTAGATCTCTTGGAAGCAAGCAACACAAGTTCCGTGCCTCTAATGGAATCACACCCAAGCTAGCAAGAAGATGACTTAAGAGAGAGGAGAGAGGAGGCTTGAATTTTCGGCTGTCCCTTATAGAATTAGAGTGACCGAAATTTGGAGGCCTTAGGGTCCTTTATATAGTGGTACAAGGAAGTCCCAGATAACCCTAATTATAATATAATAATAATATTTTAAATTGGTAATTATCCAACTCCTTATTTATCTACATGAGATATTTTAGAAACCCTAGAATATCCCCTCCAAAATCGTCCACCCTATACCCGGAAGGTTCTGGAGCATTTTGTTCAACTATTGAACAATTACACTTTAGGCCCTACACTTTTAATTAATTCTTTTAATCCCAAAATTAATTTTGATTAATTATTAATTAAATAATATTGTTTCTAATTAATATATTATTTTTATAATACATTAATATACTTTTAATATTAATTTATTAATCACATTATAAATTAATCTCTCTCTAAAAGTCATCTTGTCCAACTGCTAGGTTTGAGGGCAACCCAAAAGAATTGTGTTACTATCAATTCAAGTATATACCAATAATAGTTATGAGCTTAGACACATAATTCAACACTAATATCATAACAAAGTTCGTAAATATCACTGATATCATAACAAAATAAGTTAATATGATTAATACAACACTAATCATTCTTTAAATAGTTTCTATTGAGATTGAATTTCTTCTAAGTGTTAAATTTTCATCGTTTTCTATTGTTTCACTTATTGTATATGCAAGGATTAATTGTTAAGCGCCCGCTATTCGGTCGAGTAACGCCTAAGGATTAATCGCAGATTAATCGGGACCTAGTTGTGATTTTTACAACTTGCTATATACCAAAACGGATCCTACTTCTGATACGATTTTACCTGGTTGTTCCTTATCAGCTATACATCAGTATTCTTTTGGGATTATTGATAAATCTAATAAGAACATTATAACTATTAAACTTTATTAATATGAGCGAATACTAAAACTTAGTAATATTCGTATTTAGGTCGTTTTAAAAGGGAATCTGATGTATCAGTCATAAAGTTGACTTTTCTGCGAGTTTCCCGCCTATATCAGGTGAGTGTATAGTTACTTTCATAAACATGATTTTATTTGTGAATTAGTTGCTTATTATCTGGAATATTTCTTAAATGTATATTTGATAACATATACTCTGTGAATCAGATATGATTAATTATGTGTTAAATGTTTACATGATATTATTACATGATAATCTTAAAAAATAGTGTTGATATGAGACTGAAATATGTGAATTTTTTGTGTTATGATTTTCCAGATACATCACCTCGTCTTAGGCCTTATGGAGTATCTATTACTAATCATAAATATGATGGGTGGTATGTCACTACCAAATCATCACCACATACAACCACATTAGGTTGGTATACTCACCACTCCATATCACGATATCTCTTTTATTTTTTGATTATTTAAACATAATATAGTTTTTTAATTATTAAAAATGTAGAGAAAGATAGAGAGAGAAAAATATATGATTAGGTGTGGTTAATTATGGTGGTGACCACAATCCACCACTCCACCTATTCACCATTATCCACCACATTTTACTGGTGTGTTATTCACATTTTCACTACTTTGCCACATCAACTACGAGCATAGCTCGTTGAATGTATATCAGGAGACCTTATGATACATGTTGTGCCAACACACCTCCTAGGCTCCCATTTTTTTTTTTTTTTCCTTTTTATGAATAACTCAGAATTATCAATGAAATTATAAATGAATCTTAGAATACAAGTTTTTTTTGATGATTTAGGCTACGTTGGACATACTGGCTAAAAAGCTAGCTAATAAAAATAATGATTGGTAAAAATATTGTTTAAAAAGCTAGCTAATAAAAATAATGATTGGTAAAATATATCTAATAAGTTAACTGAACTATATAAAATGACATCTAGAAGAATATGTTTTTTATAATTAATTAAGGGTATATTTGAAAATTCTTAAAAAAAACTTATGAAAAATTTGACTAAATAGTTTTTAAAAAGTTAGCTTATAAGTTATTTTTTGATTCGCCAAACAGGACAATTTAAAAAAGTTTAAAAAAAAAAGGTTATCTTATCAACTAGAAGTTATCTTATCAACTAGCTCTCGTGTGTCAAAAACAACCTTAATAATTAACTAAATACCATTAACTAATAAAAGTTCGTATACATAAGTAATTGGAATTTTAAGTTTCAAAATTAATTTCATTTTTAACAAAAACTAAAACATGTGTTAATTAGAGAATTAGAGAGTAGTTGGCATGGCATAGCATTTCCTTCTTCTCTCCTACCAGGTATTTTCTGAGAAATGACTCACCTTATAGCTTTTGCTTCTTCCTTTTGTTTATTGTAATTTAATATTTGAACTACTTTTTATCACAATACAATAGAAAAAAAACAAAAACTGGATTATCGAATGTTGCATTTGTTTGTAAGAATCTTAAAATATTTTCACTTTGTCACGTTTTTCATTCCTCATAATTTTCAAAGAAATGGTTGGCACTTTTCAAACTAACATTTAATGGTAAGATATAATTCGTGAATAATAATTTTTCTATACATATAATAATTTATATTTAAAATGATCGTACAGTAACAATTTATATGGTAAAATGTGAGAATAATTAACATAACCGTCATTCGCTCATTCCATTATAAATATTTTATGGAAATTATTGATTATTGAGTACCCAACTTTACATATTTATCCAACATAACTTAAAATAATGGAGAGAGAATCTTTGAGCCGTTCTTATTGATTGATTACTTTAATCTAAATATTTTTCTAATTGAACTTCAATTAATAGTTTGTTTATTAAGGAGAAAAGTCTCTTTATTGAAGTTACACAATGTTCTTTTGAAAAAATGGAGGCGATGGCCATGACGTTTCAAGATTCTTAAAAATCATAACATGAGGCATCACCAAACATTAGACATCAAGTGTATATTTTGCTTACTATTCTATGGATAAAAATAAAAGAACTATAATTTTTATCGGTATTTAATAGAGTTGTATAATATAACATTTTAAAATACAAATTGTTATGTATGGATAAATTTTATTGTGTACAAATAAAATCACTTACACTTTTTTTTTTATGGGTTTAAGCATTATAAATTTTCGGTTAATGAAAGCTATATAATTTTTCATTCATGTACAAAACAACGGTTAATTCATTTACTAGAAACATATTCACAATCTTTTATGTGCATGCAATTAGCTATACCTAACATAGATGTATAAGCAACTCTTTGGGACATTTCATCGAACACTTTACATGCCTCCTTGAGATCTCGACATTCCAAAATTCAAAACACAAACAAATTCACATTCATTAATTAGTTTTCAAAAGATATAAAACTTGAATATCCAATATCATATTAAATTTTCATAATGAGAAAGATCGTAACTTTAAGATCAAAAGAAGTAAAGGAGTAGCAACACCATGTGAAGATGAAAAACTTAAAAATCCTTAAGAACGTCTCAAAAAGAACACAATTTCTATATATAGTATACACACAAGTCCCAATAATTTCCCTCAAAATATACACATACCAGTTTCAACAGGTCAAAAATAGTCTGCATCGAGAATCCAAGGAAAAAATAAAATAAAATAAAATCTTTTTAAAATACAATTTATATGACCAATAATCAGCCAACCTGCTGATTCTCCAAAGCAATAGCATCTCTCACCATTTCAAGAACCTCACTCATTGTTGGCCTCATCTTCGGATCTTTCTCCAAACATTTCTTGGCAATTAAAGTCACCTTCTGCATCGATCTCTCTGAATACCCTTGGAGCCTCGGGTCAACTATTAGTTTTGACTTTTCTGCCCCTGCGTAGCAGCATACCAACCTCAAGCATTGGGAATTGTTCTCAGGGTTATTTCGGGTAATTGGAGGTCGACCTGTGATGAGCTCTTCAAGAAAGATACCATAGCTCCATACATCAACCTTAGATGTCAGTCGACCCGTTTGAACATATTCTGGAGCTGCATATCCTTTTGTTCCTACCACCTAAATAAATTTCCATCATATTAGAAAAATCACAAAAACGAAAAAGTATTTTGGATTTTAGCAACAAAATTGACGCATTAGAAAATGATCATATACATATATATACCATTGTTGAGACATGTGTACGTCCATCTTGTGGGCCATCTCTAGCAAATCCAAAGTCACAAAGCTTCGCATTCCAATTGTTATCTAAAAGAATATTTGAGGGTTTAAAGTCCCTAAAGACTATCTGTAATTAATAACAACATCAAGTCAATTGATGCAACAAAAAATAAGAACACAAGGATTTAACGTGGTTCAGACAATCACCAGGGGGATGTAGGATTTCATAGAAGGGTGTCACAGGATTTTATAGCAGGGGTGTCACAGATAAATTTTAGTAGTGTCACGACAATAGAAAAAAAAAATTCGAAAATTTTTGCACTGCTTCCGAAAAAGCAGGCGTTGTCGATGCCACTACGGGCACCATAGTAAAACCGCCGTCAATCAGGCAATCAGGTCAAATTATAGATCAGTCTCCACAACTCAACAATACATATAAAAGTGGTATTTAAAGGAATACTTTACCTTTGCGTTGTGTAAGTGTTCCAAACCCGTAGCGGCATCTTTAGCTATGTTTAGTCTCCTTCCCCATGAGAGAGGTTGATTTGAGTTAGGTGCTAGATGACCATCTAAGCTTTTTTTAGGCATATATTCATACACCAAAAGCAACTGGCTATCTTCATTACAAAACCCAATTAGCTTCACAAGGTTATCATGGTTAATTTCCCCAAGAACATTCACTTCAGTCAACCATGTTCTATAACCCTATTACCCAAAAAGTACAACATTCATTAAACATTTAAAGTTTTAAACTACAAATGTTACTATATAAGGAAAGTTTTAAGGAAGACTCGCCTGTTGTCCTGGTTTAATTTGCTTCACAGCCACCTCAATATGAAAGGACCGATGTTGTAAGCTTTTCACTGTGCCTTTATATACAATCGCAAATCCACCCTCGCCGATTTTGTTAGAAATGTGAAACTCTTTAGTGGCTGTTTTAAGTTCGGAAAGTGTGAAATTCCGAAGTGTTAGGCTTACGTTTAGATTCGGGGCAACTGTTTGATTCATTCGTGAAGCATCAACAAATCGGGAATTTGCAGTATGAAAGACATCAACTGTTGTGGTTTCTCGTACATCTTGTACATATGGAAAAGAGAAACATCGGAAATGGAAAACCATTGTTTTGAGCCTTGAGTCGCATGAGAGAAAGGTGTTCTTGTTGACTATCTGTCCATATCCACGATGAGCTTTACAGATTTGGCTGTAGTAAGAAGAGAATCACGAATAAGAACATTATGATTTATATACTAAATAGACTTTTCCCCAAAATAGAAATGGACTTTTTGATTGAAAATCTATGGATAGCGAATAAGAGTTCAGAGATCTAATTAGTCAAACAGATAATCCAACTAACGGATGCTAAAAACAACAATCAGAGAAACCCTAAAATCGTTAACCAGATCAAATCAATGACCCAGTCATACCCAAGTGAAATCGATTTATAAAACAATCAGCGAATTCGACTTAAACCCACATGCGATTTCCAGAAAAAGGAAGGATTTTTTTCGAACCTGGAAGCTCAAGAGCTGGAATCGCCATGATCTTCAGAGCTTCCCATCTGAAGAGGGGAGCGAGAAATGTTCATTAAAGAGAGCAATGAAAGTCTACCCAGAACAGAAGTGAAGGAAAAATGTTAAATTTCGAAGTGAATTTCTCTCTAGATTCGAAGTTTGAAATAATTAGCATATATGGGAGACAAATAAAATAAAAAAAAAATTGTTTTGAAGAAACCCAGAAACGATGGTATGAACTATGAATGATTAGGGGAAGGTTCGTTAAAAGAATCGGGTATTTGAGGACACGGTCAATTATTTAACATAGGATTCATCTTATTCTTTATAAATTCTTCGTTGGTCGCGGAGGGTGCGCGTAAAACTCATCTCCGTCAACGACCAACAAGAAGATGGTATGAATTCACTTTGTATGTTTTTATTTATGTTACAAGATATAAGACATGAATCCATAAATTTATCAATAAATTACCACTATACAAATTAATATAGATCCTTTTTGTCTTCTTTTATAAATTAAATATGTGAATCTAGATTATCAATGATATAAATATGTGAATCTAGATTATCAGTGATAACGATCGTGAGATTTTATATATGAAAGTTGAGAACAATTCTATAGTGTTCCGTCATTTTAATAAAGAGAAATTGAGTGATGTAACTCATATGAATGAACTTTAAAAAAAAAAAAAAACAAACAAACAATATTTTTTAATTTTTGTAAAATGACAAATATTTTCGGAACAGGATATTACGGAGCTAACTCTGGGACACCGGGGTAAGATTCCAGAGAAGCGTTCCAAAACAGTCAAAATTATTATTTTATTTATTTATGGTTTTATATGTTTTTTTATATAAAATATATATATTGCAAAAAAATAGACAAAAATAATCCTCATGGTATGTATTTTTTTTGGGTTTTTGTCTAAACCTCAATTTTTTTTTTGTTCATTTTAACCATGTTTCTATGTAGTTTTAGTACCTCTAAAAGGGTTATTTCTATAAAAGACCATATATTCTGACTTTTTTTTCTTTTTGAACCTATTTTTTTTTTTTTGCGAAAAAGACTCAACTTTTATGTGTTACTTGTTATTTCAGACCTAGCAGGTCACCAATAGGTAAATTAGATATTTTTGTTTCATAAAAGACCCTATATTTTGTAGTTGTTTCTATTTTAGACCTAAAATGTTTTTTTTTTCAAAATAAACTCAACTTTAAAATTGGTTATATAATCTTCAAGATCAAATACATAAGGTATTTATTGACTACACCGAAAAAAAATGTATACATGTATACACTAAAAAATGTTATCTAATATATTATTTTTTGAGCGAATATAACCTAAAAGAATTACAAAATTTTATTTTTGTCTAAAAGATATAATTAAACTTTATCTTGGATATATATTATATCATTAAACATGATATATTGTTTATAGAAAATGTTATTATTACCGATAATAAAAAGTTTGATGTTAATTTGATATTTTTTGATAACATGGATAATACATGGCTAAGAAGAATCTTTTAGCATAATAACAAATTTTTTTATTTGTAGAAAAAAAAAATACCATATAATTTAACAAAATGTATACAAAATAATTTTTTTAGTTTGTCCATTATACGTATTTGGTGCGTTTGGACATATTTCCCTCTCTCACTTTTCTATATTATTTTTTTGGCTGAATTTTTTAATCAATTTTTTTAGAACAGTTAACAAACGTACTCATTATCATACTTCTAAACCAAAGTCATATAATATTTTATAGCATTAGCCCATTATTAAATAATATGTTATAATTATATCAAATAAATACATAAAATATTAATCCTAAACATTGTATTAGTTTTGTTTAGATATATAAGATTCAAGTTTAAGACTTTCTTAAAAAATGTTAACATCACATATGAATACATAAAACTATATTTTGGGAATGAAAGCGTTTGAGCATAAGTTGAAAAATCCAAATAACAAGAATGATGCACACTTAAATATCAAAATACGATGGTTGACATTATTAACAATGGTTGAAATGTGGTGAATGAGCAAAACTGACAAAACTATGAAATTTTGTTGTAGAGAAAAGAAAATTGAATAGTTGGCATACTACCTCATTTTATTAATCTATCTTATTTATACATGGTGTTTAGATCAATACATGGTGTTTGTATATCACTGTTATTGAATCTTAAGGATAATCATAATAATTACCAAAATAAAATTTAGGATTTTATTTTAATTTGAAAGGATATAATAACGTTTTTATGCATGAACGAAGTTAAGATTCATTAAATCGGTGTGGTTAAGTACCTTATACAACTAGTGTTAAAGGTTGTAACCAATTTTAAAGTTGAGTTTATTTTGAAATTAAAAAAAAACATTTTAGGTCTAAACTGGAAAAAGTACAAAATGTAGGGTTTTTTATGAAATGAAAATACTTGATTTCCCTTTTGGTAACCTGCTAGGGTCTAAAACAACAAGTAATAGATAAAAGATAGGTTTTTTTCGGAAAAGAAAAAAGTTTTAGGTCTAAAAAGAAAAAGAATCAAAATATAGGGTCTTTTATGGAAATAACTCCCCTCTAAAACTATAATACACTTACATATTTATTTTTTATTTTTCTTTCATTCTTTATCTATTTAAATAAATAAAAAATAATAGTAATCAACCCCTCTCTCTCTCTCAAAAGAACGCATTAATTAAGACACACACATATATACACATGAGGTGGAGTAAGAGAATCTAAACAAATTTTAACTAGTAATCAAGAACTCCACCTAAAAAGAGAGAAATGATCAGTTTTTTTGCTTCCACCATTTTCTAGATGTTGACATCACTAATCAAGAAGCTACAAAAACAGCCCTTTGTTCTTCACCATTTTATTTTTACCTATATTGCAATTCGAGTATACAAGAAATATTCCCATAATTTCGTTTGTTTGGTTACCTGCATACACACGTGGGAAGAAGGAGGGAATGATATTTCTGGTATGATTTTGCTGATATTATTGAATCTGAAATCGATTTTGTCTTTCGTTTCTGAAACTCAAGAACTGAAGAGCAAAATCGCAGATGCATCTTTCGTCTTACCCAACTACCACCACAAAGAAACAGACACACACACACTCACCTACCAATCATAGGTTATTGGAGGAACAAGGAGAGTTGGTAACCGGAGGATGAGGGGACGATTTTAGATCAACACATACCTTCTTGAAACAATTCATATTCACACATAAAACGCACATGTACAAACAAATCACTTTTTGGGGATGAACACATACACGTGGGTTTTTTTTTCATAAAGGATTTGAAGAACAAATGAATCATATTCAATTTCTGATTTTTTTAGTCACGTAAATGTTTCAGATTCATGAGTGTGAGTGTGTATTTTCTAGAACAAACCTAAAAAAATATTTTCTGCAAATGGTTTGTCTGTGAAGACGATGAAACTCAGGAAGCTTCATGGGTTCTTTTTTTAAAGAGAGAGAGAGAGAGAGAGAGAGAGAGAGAGAGAGAGAGTGTGTGTGTGTTCCCTTTTATTGTTTTAATTATTACAATATTAAAATAGATATTGAAAAATGTAAAAATAAAAATAAAAGGGTATAATATTCATTTTAGTTTTTGGATGAACCATTTCCACATGGAAACATGGCCAAAAGGACCATGAAACCAAAAAAGTCGAGCTTTGGACGAAAACCCAGAAAAATGCATAACATAGGGACCATTTTTGCAGTTTTGTCCAAAAAATAATAGTGCTTGGAATTTTTAAATCTACAAAAAATAATAATTACATAAAGTTAAATATGTTTTAAATAATATTACAACGTTCAAATGAACTCTTATTTTATCTTCGTACCCCAAAATTTCCCACCAATCTCTTGTGATATGATATGGTCCATGTTTTTGTTGAACCTTCTATCTTATATGATTTCCCCACGATTAACATCAAGGGTGATTTTGAAACTCTAAAGGGGGATTACATGAGTTGGTTTGGTACCATAATACTTGATACCCACTAGGAGTTTGTAGATGCAGGCTCTCATAGCTATAAACCAAGATTGGTATTCTGAATAATAGTTGTCCACCCAATGGCTATCGTATATAGTCATTTTAAATGTCTTGAAATCCAAAACACCCAAAAACTAGTGAGCATTCGGTATATTCATATGGATGTAAAGTTGCACAAACGGTTGAAATTAAGTTACTATCACATAACATTATATTATAAATAACTATTAAGTAGGCAATGCAATCGAAACAAAGTTATACCATATCACACTCAGACCAAGCTGGGTAAATGGATCCATCAGCTATGTTACTCCAGTCATATGCATATGTGCTGAAAGTTGTCGACACAAACGTCCACAAAGCATCATCCGATCTACGCTCTATCAACAATGAGATCCACATCATGACGTGTTGCCAATCAACAGATGTATACAATAAAGTAAGTATTGTTATTATAAGCTACTACGTAATAACCACATAATTATATAACTTACATCACATTCCAACCAGCCCGCGTGATTATCCCCATATAAGCGCCTCTAAAACTCAATCGTCTGTATAACATTGATAAAACAGTGTGAAAAAACATCGAAGCATATGGTTATTTATATATAGTATGAATGGTAGGGTCTAAAAGACTGTCCAACGAACAACATCTTTTTTCTTCATCTATATCCATGAGGACTTATACTATATGGATAGTGAGAATGACTAAGAAGTGTTGCAGGCATTTTGTATTCTTCTCAAGGAACCTCTTTTATATCCGACGAGTGTTTATATACAGATGGTTGCTTAGGTCCATCATTCAGCGGCTATTCTGGTGTACCTAACCCATACTCATGCACCCATAAGTCATTGTTGTCTATGGTACCAGCATCTTCCATGATAAGTGCATGTACAGTTCAATTGTATTTAATTATAAACGATTCAATAACGGCTATACCATAAAGGTAAATAAAGAATGTAAGGGAGTGATATAATTAACAATGTACCTCCACCCTCTTTGAGGTACCAACATGATCTCCGACAGTCTTATTAATAAGTTTTAGAAGCATGACTAAATTAGCGTCATGTTCTGCAAAACACATCTCATGTTCCCTCAACCACTCGCGACATTCACAAACCTCATTTTGTAAATCAAAAATAATTTGGTCCTTATCAGTAGACGATACAATGGATGGTGGTGGTAGTGGTGGGTCAGATGCATATGAACCTTTCACAACATCTGTATGTGACTTTTTTTGTTGGGCTCATAAGTAGGCGAGTGTTGTTGTAGAATAAATAAGAGTTGATCAAAAGATTCTTAACAGAAAAGTAAATCAAACAATGAATGCACTGATCAAAGTTGTGTCGAATGATTAATAATCAATGCCTTAGAAGAGCTCGATGAAGAACTTCTACTGTAAAGTCACAGTAGGGAGTTACAAAACGATTAACCCTAATACAATACATGCATGCAATATTTAAAGCCTAACCCTAGCAACATCAAGACGGATGGACATGCCCAAACCATAAAAAGGATAGCTACATACATAATAAAATTTGACACAATCTATTAAATAACCCAACAATCTCCCCCTTTGTGTCAAATAAGGAAGGCAAATTCATCAGTTCTGTTGTCACTTTTGAACTTTGAAGAGCAACGACATTAGACCCAACAAAGATTTACGAACAGTGATGTACCACTTGATCATATATGCGAAACATTTCTTGTCAGCAACATCGTTCCCTTTGAAACCACTTGCTAATTCCATAACATTTTCCAGACACGGAGTGGAATACAAATGCTTGTCAGGAAAAAAGAAGCAACATCTTTGAAAGTTCGCATTGCCCCTTTCTCGTATCTGGAACGCCATACTCCAATTTTCCTTCCGAATTCGTCCCAGTTTCATCTTGTCACGATCTTTCGGAGGCTCCTTAGGAAGCACTGTAGGTTTCTTGCAAAGGACAGTCACAATCTCCACATCCATCTTTTTTAATTTCATGGATGTAACAAACCAACATTCTTTTAAGATGTGGAACAATAGGTTCAAATTTATGTTCATCCTTTAGCAATAGATGCAACAGAGAAATCCAGTCGAATAGGTTAAGGCAGGGAAAATCAGCAAGAGTAAATTCAAAAACAGAACTTGCAGCCCCACGAGCAACCTTGAAATGAGCATTGATAAAGCTCTCAGTTTCAATTGGACCAAAAACCTTGACATCAGTAATCTTCTTTGAGCTCTAGTTTTGGTACTGAGGCTTCATGTGCTTGAGATAGAACGAGAAAAGCACCTGATCAACATCATGGTCTGGAAGAGGAGCGTTCACAATCTTGTCAAAACTACGAAACTGAAAGGCCTTCGGAATGATTGGAAGATCAAGCTGCGAATCCAGAGAGTTCTCCAAATCAAACGATACTACGGGCTCAAGCCAATAAATATTTGGATTATCAATGGCTTCGTTCAAAATAAGCTCCATAGACCAGGCATGAAAAAGAAGCTTTTGATTGCCAGGGTGACTTGGGCTTCACGGGCTTCCCTTTCTTTAGCTTCAGCTTCCTTGGCAATTCGCAGATTCTCATCAATCTCTGCGTCACGAGACTTGCGTTTAAGCTTAGCTCCTTCATCATCTTCTTCTTCATCATCACCATCATTCAAATTATCTTTACCTTTTGACACGAAGCTACATTATCCTTTGGATCTTTTGACTTGAGTGGTTTTTGTTCGTGCTCATCAGAGCCACCAGCTGGTTTCTTAATTTCTTCACCAAAAACCTTCTTTGCTTCTCCCCCTTATTTTGGAAGAGGGCCGAAACACCTTCTATACGATCAAGCATGGAGAATACTGGTCGAAGTTTGTCAGCTAAATGTTGGCGAACAGAGACTGTGAGCATGCAATCACGAGTCTCGATGAGAGAATGCAAAAACTGATTAACATCAGTGACAACACTTTTGACCACATCTTTGTCGAACTTAAGCTCTTGAATCTCCATGTTGGCATGAGAGAGGTGGGCAGAAGCAACTTTTACCTTTTCAGTTTTGACAACAAGCTTATCCATGAGATCGTTCTCAATAGCAAGATCTGCTTGATGCTTTTCAATCTTGGAAGTGATCGATGTTTGCAGCTCTGCATTATCGGCTTGGATGCTAGAGTGAACCTTGGAAAGAGCTTCTTTCTCGGTTGTGAGTGTTGTGCTAAGGTTAGTAACTACCTTGTTCACAGAGGCTGTGTTTCGTTCCGAAGAAGTTTGGAAGTCTTCCATAAATAATTTAACATTAGAAAGTAGTTTATTGTGACAACCGTCAAATTCAAGTCAACAAGTCAAAGTCAAAGTCAACAAGTCAAACCGGTCAAACTTAACTAGTGTTTTTATGTTAAAAGTTATTCTATGTATAAAAATGTGCATTTGTGTGTCAAGAATTCAAGTGTCTCGGAAAATCTATGAGCTTAGCAATGTAAAAACCCTAAAAAGGGAGTTAAACGCATCAAAACACGACTATGGACCCTTTAGGGGACTTAAAACAATCATAAACGAAGCATAACGGGGTTCACGAACCTTGCATTGCGCGACAATACGATAATATTGACTAAAAATGAATCTCTCCCAAATCTCTCTCAAAATCTCTCTCAACTTTTTATAGTCATCCGGGTCATCCCGACCCTTAACTTGGCCAAAAACCGCTTGAATCGGGGAGTTATATCGAAAAACAGCTAAATAGGGCCGAAACCCTCTTAGGAACCGAACCTCTTAGAGCCGAACCCTTCTATTAGGACCGAAGTCCCCTCAGGACCGAACTGTCAGAACCGAACTTAGCCATCTCGGACCGAAACCTCCATACACCCGAAATAGACCGAGCCCTCGGTCCATTTCGGTTCCTTCTGACCTTCAGACCCGAGACCACCCTTCAGACCCGAGACCCTCCCTTCGGTTCCTTCTCCCACCTTCGGTTCCTCCTTCTCCCTTCTCTCGGTTCTCACCTCCTAAGGACCGAACCTCGCAGGTTCACTTCTATTGTCCGGTTTTCGACCACTTTCGCTTCTTAAGCCCGTTTTTGACGGGGATTTTTCACCAAATTCATATTTTTATCATTTTAAACTCTCTAAACTCATATTTTATTCATTTCTCAAGGATTTATTAATTATAAATCATTATTTTACATTAAGAAGAGTATTTTACACCACAAGTGGGTCAAGTGTGCCCACTTGCCTCCATGTGTCATCTCCTCATTGGCCCAATCTTATCCACATCACACAAACCAAGGTAAACATCATTTCAACTTGTAAATTGCTCCAGCAACCTTCACTATATAAAGAAATCCCTGGAGGATTTCTTGGTTTACCTTGATCATTTTAAGCTTACACACTTCTTAATCCCTCAAGAAAGCCTCTTTTTCTCTCTACTTCCCACCACTTTGTGAAAGTGTTCTTGAGCTACTACTTCACTTTTTGGTAAGTATTTCATCTAAACTCAAGTGTTATTCCATGTTTTCATAACATCCTTGAATCATCTACACACATTTAACACCAAAAATCGTTCTTAGGATCATCCAAGCTTTCACATGTTCATCAAGTGTTCTTGACTTGATACTCCTCGTCTTCGACCTTCCACTCTTCAAGAAATCACCCAAGGTGAGTTCATACCCCTATATTTTCCAGTTTTCTTTAGTTTTTAGGGGGGAAATACAAGTTAAAACACCAAAACATATTTAAAACTTAACTTGACAGCTTACAACAGAAAAGTTGTGACCTGTTCACGAACTGTTTTACCCAACTTAAACTGAATATTTTTCAAAACTGTACAATATGCAAGTAGTTCAGGTTTGTACCTTTCTAAGGACTACTCGCACGTGTTTATACGATTTTTCTACAATTTATAGTGATTTTTACAAAACTGTATGTCACTGCAGCAACGTATTCCGACCAGTCTGTGAAAATGAACGTTTTCACACTGGTTTGAGACCACCTTAAATTATAAGAATATTTATGAACATAGTAGACTCTTTCTCCAAACTCTCAGAGTTTACGGATTTAGTTTTCGACTTACGATGATTTTTCTATAAATATTCTAAAATAGGGATAATAGAGAGTAAAACTGTCAAAAACAAGTTTAAGAGTTATTCACACTTTGTAACATGTCGAGCAAAGTACGTAATACTAGGGTTAAGTATACTTAGTATTTTTATGCCATTTTATTTCTCTAAGGTATAAAAATCATAATTATAAAGGTTTTACATCATTACAAAACATTCATGTTAAACTATAATAGGTATAGTTTGTTAGTCACATTCACCTACACAAAAAGGAAAACACATACATTTACAAACAAAAAGGGATTTTGGTTGCTTAATACGTAAACTTGTTAATGAATAAATTTGTGAGGTATTCTGTTTCGGGGTACTCCTAAGTACCATAGAAAAGTCCTGTAGTTATAATCAGAATCTCTTGTAGGGAGAGCGTGATAGTTGTGTATAGATCTATATTGGGTCTGACAAACCCGCACCTAAGCTGCTTGCAACGGCTACACCGGCATGTCTGGGGTGACAAGTGTCATAACAATTCCGACGCCTGAAGAACGTCGAGTAGGAGGTCTTCGAGTTTTAGCATGGTTATAACAACTCGCATGGGGTATTAACAAAACATAAAGTTTACGGAGACTTAAGAACCACACACACACACACACACACCAAAAGGAGTTTTAGGCACATTTAAAACTACGTATACTATTTTAAGTATGGGAATTTACTTACAAAAGTGGAGTCTTAATACATTAAAGGCTACAAACTATCTTTTTGAAAATACAGAATCTACCAGGTTAAGCGTCATCACTGGCAAAGTGAGGACATCTTCAAACTAGTTTTCTTAATAGCAAAACTACACACTTGTAAACTAAGTAGGGTGCTTATACTTACATATTTCGGTCGTGGTTCAATAAAGGCTATAACACACTTTATGGAAAATATAGGATTTTCTGGAAACATTATAGAGACTTAAGAACCACACAAAAAGGGGTTTTATGCACATACAAAACTACATATACTATTTTAAGTATGGAGATTTACTTACGAAAATAGTGACTTAGTAAACACGTAGTGGATCCGTTCGATCTAAAAACTTTACTAACATGTACACACCGAGAAATCGCACCAGGAACATATTTTGCTTACTAGTCTTTCGAATTTTGAAACGTTCTTTAATAACTTGAGAAACACGAATATATCTTGGTCTTAAGACTCAAAGGCAACATTTCATTTTTTTTCCAAAGAACAAAAGGACGTATCTCTTTTACAACAAAAATGCTTATGCACTCACCAACTTTAATGCTGATACTCTTTCAAACTACTTGTATTCTCAGGAAATTAGTAAGTCAAGTATGCATACAGGTTTCGAGAAGACGGAGCATCATAGTGCCAAGTCTTAGTTTTGCTGTTTACTTTTGAAAGTTAAACTTATGTAAAACAGTTACAATGTAAACTATATGCTATCAATGAAATGGTTGTTGTTGCTTTGATTACTATTGTACAATTGTTGTGATACTGGGCATGACGTCCTCCGCCCCCGAACGTTTCCGCCGTTCCGGTTTGGGGGTGTGACATTTATCGACAATTTCGGTAATGTCACGAACTGCCTTCTCAGAATTTGCCACGGCTTTTGTAGATGCATCAAGACGTGTGGCATGCTTCTTTGTGAAAGTTTCAGTTAGAGCTTTGACAGATTCATAGGAGTATTCAGTACTGGACGAAGTTTTGGAAGACTCAAGGAGAGTATCCAACTTATCATTGAGAGCTTTAAATTGCCCCTTCGTCATCGGTGCTTCTTCATCATCACTAGCCTGTTGGACGTTGAAAGGGCTGTAGTGGAAGTCTTGGAAATAATCACGATCATCACCAAAAACCGTATCAGGATCATCAGTTCTTAGAGGTGAGACATGAGAGAAATTAGGATCAATAGTCACACCAGAAGTACCTGCCCCCGTATCAGATACGTTGACAGTTAGTGGTGGTGTACTAGTGGTTGAGGTGGTTGTTGCTGTAGAATCTGTGAAAAATGGAGTTGTTTGAACACCTGAGACTTGTGGCTGCGAAACTCCAACAGAGATGTTTGGACATAGAGCAATAGTAATTGGAGTGGTGGTTGGAGTAGAGGTATGATTCAGAGAAGATGGAAGAGTAAAGCCCTGAAAGAAATCTTCTGTTAAAGGAACAGAGGTGGGCATTGAAAAAGTTACCTCCGGATTGGTCTGAGTAGCAGATGGTTGCGAGACCATAGGTTACGAAGTCGCAACAGTGTCTTCAGTTTCGCGTTGGACATGCTCAGTGTTCCGAACGTTTGAAATGGTATGAAACTCTGAATTTTCCTCAGCAACTGGAGATGGAGACCTTGGCTTGCGAGCCATTTTCTTTACTTTCTTCTTCGGAACTTGAGGTGGTTCAGAAGGTCTAGCTTTCGACTTTTGCTTACCTCCTCTCTTACGCTTGTTCACTTCCTCCAAAGCTTGTTGCATTTCAGGTGTTAAAGGACGAGGACCTGATGCAGGTTGCTTCCGATAGTTGTTGATGATGACGTTGTCTGCTGGAGCATAATTGAGCATTGCCTCAGGAAGCAAGCCGATAAATGCGAACTTCGTAGGATCAGCTATGATGATGTTCGAAGTGTGAAAAATGGGGATGGACGCCATTATAGAACCTTCGATCATTGGAATGTTGAGGCGATTAATAGCCCTTTGAACGATGATGGACCAAAATCTTGAAAGTATAAATCGAGATGACGAATACGAAATATCAAGAACAATCACGAATCAATCACTATAACATGCAAGTAATATGTCAAAGATTTTGTGTATATTGATTTTGATACGAACGTACAAAGAAAACCCTAATCATGAAAAAGCTTACATCAAAAGCTAACCTAATGATTATTTATAGGGAAAATAAAATATTTACCAAAAATATAAACCCTAAAAAGGCTTCCCTAAATAATCAAACATGCCAAATCAGTTTCAATATCTCAAATACTCAACAATCTCCCCCTAGATGTTGAAACTGATGAAGATCACGATTTTCGATCTTCTTGGCAATTCTCCCCTAAATTGTGAGACTCATCAGTGTCTTCAAAGCAAGAGAAACAAATATCATCTTCCAAATGCGAACTCCCCTTGAATAATCATCACTCCCCCTTGAATCTTCAACAAATACCATGGAGAGAATCCTGAAAGTTAAGAAAAATCACCAACAATCTTCGCTATCTCATAGAGTAAATCGTATAACCTACTCTGTCATAAGGAGCGAGTTTGCCAAAATAGATCTCCAAAACCCGTCAGATTTGATGAAATAAAACCTTTTAGAATATTCACAATTCTCAAAAAATTAAAACCGGAAAAATAACAAAAATTAATTTTGTATTTTTCAATTTTTAAATATTAGACAAAAAGAATGGAATAAGAAGAAATTATTTAGAAGGGTGTAAAAAAGAATAAGACCAAAGAAAAGGATAATAAATGAAAATATTTTGGAAAGAAGGGGTAAAAATGGTAAAAATCCATTAAATTTGTAAGGAATTTTGAGAGCTGGGTAGAAATTGTTAAGTGGTGAAAGACTGAGGGCTGTAAATGAAATTCGAAGCTTCTTCTTCACTGGAATGGGAAAAACACGTTTGTTGACTTAAAAAAGTCAAAATCAAATAATCTCCGATCGAATCACCAATTCCGAGCGTTCAGATCGATGCTACACATTTCTGAAACCAATAATGAGATATAATACCGAAACCGACAGGAGATTTCTGAACACGTCAAGTCCGATTGCGATTTCTGATTTTTCCACTGAATTCCGATTCCGAATCCAGAACTCCGAACGACTCCGAGCGCTCGGAGCGATTCGGAGATGAACAGTGAACTCCAAATTCC
The DNA here is from genome assembly GCF_052849685.1 of Lactuca virosa. NCBI lineage: Eukaryota > Viridiplantae > Streptophyta > Magnoliopsida > Asterales > Asteraceae > Lactuca > Lactuca virosa. The sequence goes on from NC_136431.1 coordinate 53,336,597, forward strand.
GATTCTCGATTCCGTTTGAACAGTTCGACAATTCAAATCCCGACGATTTCGTTTTTGATTTTGAACTTCTGAGTAGGATTTTAACTTCCGATCGCCTGTGAACTTCCGAATGCGAATCGTTTGCAACCTCCGAGCCTAGAACTCCGAACGCCTCCGAGTGCTCGGAGCGATTCTGAGAACAATTTTCGAATACGAGTCTCCGATTCCGAGTCTTGATTTTGGGTTGCGATTCTGTCCGTCAATTCCGAGACTGTGACTTCCGAATCTGATTTTGTTCGTCAACTCCGTTTCACAGGAACAAACTTAAGCTATTGAACAAATCCTCCGAAATGATCCCTCATAATTGAAAGAAATGGCAGATTATGCCCTCAATGCCGAAATTAACAAATTATGACCAAAGTTTCAATAAATTCCGAATGTAACCCCCATTTTTCAATAGTTCCGAATCTGACCCTCCTGTTACAGTACACTGACAACTTGCATCCCTTTTGCTGAAATGTGTCAGATGACAACCTTCTTTTTGCAGAAAATGTCTCTTTTCATCCACTTTTTCAACTTTTCAGCTTTTTGTCATTACCAACCATTAAAAATCAATAAAAATTAATTTCTTCAACACAATTTCATATCTTTGACTGAACTTTCACTAGATTTCACCAGATTTTGTCCCCTTTTTCATTTTTTTAAAGACAAAACTTTTATGAGACCTTTGGTACCCATTTAAGATTCAAGATTGAATTTGGTTTCTTGCACACCCATTTATTTGTAGAGAATCGATCATCTTCTGAAAATAATACCCGCTTTTTAGTTTGAAAACAAAAATTTCCAAACACTTCATTAAAACAACCAAATACTCTTTTCTCTTTTCTCCAACTTCTAACATCTTTATCTGAAGAAAAATGAGAAGTGAAGTTTCTTTGAACATGTTTGACTTCAATTTTCTGAACCTTTTCACAAGCTTGAGGAACTTGTACCTTGAACATCCAAACTTTCTTCATTTTACTGTTGTTCTTTTTTTTTCTTTTTTTTTTTTTCTGATTTCTAGGCTTCAGAAATGAATTTTGGATCTGAACAACCTCTTCACCTTTCTGAATCTGAACATTAGAAGTCTTTTGAACACAATCATTAGGAGTTTGGTAAATCTGAACATCTTGAATAATTGGTTTTCTGTAAGGAATCATTCCATCAAAAATATCATAAGAACAAGAAAAATCATCTGTTTGAGTTCCATTAGAACAAAATGTCTTTACTTTCACGATTTCAGAAGATTTTCTTTGAAATTTATCTTCAGAACAACTAGATGCAGATGACGATACTTCCGAAAAACTTGAAACACTTGACTCCCCCTCAACAAGAACATCTTGAGTCACCTTTTCTTCAGAAACATGAAGAAAATTATGAACTTCATCAAGAACGCCAAGAACATCAAGAACATCCTTTTGAACAACATCTTCTTTTTTCTTTTAAACTCTTTTCATCTCCAAAATCTGTTGTTTATTTTCTCGATCTAAATGTCTATGAATAATACAAATTTGTTCTACTATTCTCTCATTCTTTTTTAACTCACCGTCATCAACACATGAGAATTTAGATATTTTCTTATCAACAATAAGATTATACAACTCAGTAACATCCCTCAACGTTAATTGACCAAGAATATGAAACATAGTAACTTTGTTAACACCATAAATTGGTTTAGTAACCTTTAATCCAAGTTCTAAAATGGAGTCAAACAATAAATTCGTTTCATCCATTAGATCTTCAATAAGACACTGAACTTGAAGAGAGAGAAAGTAGATCTAATAAGAACTATAGAGAGAGAAAACGGATAAGAGATGGTTTCTAGAGAGAGAAAACAAATCTGAGATGGTTTCTAGAGAGAGAAAACAGATCTGACATGATTTTTAGAGAGATAAAGTAGATCTGAACACCTAAATGCGAATAAACATGAGAATTTTCTTCTATTTCTCTTCCAAAACACGATTCAAGAACACATCAGATGGTATAATAAGTAGAAGATAATAGATCTGAGATGAGTTTTGCAATAAAATGAGATATTTCACTTTTTCTTTTCAGAAAACTTACAAAACTTGAAGAACAAAGTGAGATTCATGATAAAATATCGCCATAAACAATATCGATTCTTGCAATAATCGCTGAAATCTACAAGAACCCGCTCTAATACCACTTGAAAGTATAAATCAAGATGACGAATGCGGAATATCAAGATCAATCATGAATCAATCACCATAATATGCAAGTAATCTGTCAACGGTTTGTGTGTATTGATTTTGATATGAACGTACAAAGAAAACCCTAATCAGGAAAAAGCTTACATCAAAAGCTAACCTAATGATTATTTATAGGGAACATAAAATATTTACCAAAAATATAAAACCCTAAAAAGGCTTCCCTAAATAACCAAACATGCCAAATCAGTTTCAATATCTCAAATACTCAACAATTGTTGTGATGGTGTTAGAAAATGTGCGATGTGAACATATGTGGTAGTTAAAGCATGACGCTCAATCCATGCCGAGCTAAAATTCCACCATTCAACATGACCCTTATCTGTTGTTGGCTCTAACTTCTCTATAAGTCTATTATCCTGCTTACAAAATTATAAAATAACTACAAGTATGTGTAAATATAAATATATGTGAAAATATAAATTATATAAGTAATCATAGGTCGTTAATGATTAGAAACTGCTTGTACTGATTTGCCTGCTGTCGAAAATAGTTGTCCAATGTCATAACTAATTGATATAACTTTAGGAATAATAATAAAGTCATTTTGGGTTGCCCTCAAGAGCTAAAATAGCTAGAAAAGCATTTCAGAGAGTAAGATAAATAGTTTAATAATTTATTATAGGTTAATAAATTAATTAGAAATAGTTAAAAGTAGTTGAAAATAATTTGGATTTAACTTAAAGGTACATGGGCCGAATGTTAATTGTTCAGTAGTTGAGAAAAAGGACCATTTGGATGTAAATAGAGATGGACGGTTATGGAGAGGTTACAAAAGGCTTCTAGACTATCTTAGGTAGCTGATAAGGGTAAAGATTTGAATCATGATTAAATCTGATTATTTAATTGATTCAAATCGAGTTTATCTAGAAATTACCACAATTTTATAAAGTCCCCTCTAGGCCTTAGATAAACCAATTTTACTCTCCCTAAGGTTGTGATTTTGGAATTCTTAACCTCTCTCCTTTCTCTCTCTCTCTCTCTCTCTCTCTCTCTCTTTTAAAGTTCTAAGGTTTTAGTCTTTTGGGTGTGAGCCATTAGAGACATTCTACTTTGGGTGCTAGACTTTCCAGGAGCAACAAAGGAACTCGAATTCCTCAAGGAGCCAAATGAAAAATTCGATTTTGTCAAAAGGTTAGTAAATCAATACCTCTCTTTGGTTTATATTCCTAGTTTTGAAAGTACGTTGTCATAATAGTAAAACCTAGATCTAGGGTGTATGTACACTTAGGGTTTATATTGAATGCTTTTGTTGCCTAATTTCCACGTATAGATGCGTAGAAAACCCTTCAGTGGTATTAGATCATTTAGGTTTTAATTATAGACACTACTTGAAAAAACCGAGAAAATAAGAAGAAACGTGCTACTCGCAGGGTGCGGCGCACCCAGACCTGGACGTGATGCGCTTTTTGGTGATTTGCAGATTTCGTGATTTTTTGCTATAATTTCGAATTAGGGTTTATCTTAGTTTTAAATATTATTTTAATTTGTTAAAATTGGATAATTAAACCGAGAAGATAAATATGCCTAAAATACTAGAAATTATAGATAATGATTTTAAATTAATTAATTGAAAGTTAATTATAGATAATTTGTTTAAATCATATAATTTTAAATTGTTTAAAAATTACATTACATAAAATTTTAAAAGTTTATAAAAGAATATGCAAAAACAAAATTTTTATATATGTAATACGATTAATATTTGTAAAAGAATAATACAACATGTGTCCTCACATGTTTAATTAATGATCGTTAGTCGAATAAAGAGTATACCTCATGAACCTATGCTATAAGAGAGGTATAAGGAAACATCTTATAAAATGATCGTTAAATGAGTGTCCTTTTCGCTCACCGCTTCTTTGCATGGTGGATTGTCATTAGCCGAAAGGGTTTGATAGTACCATATCTCGTTAAAAGTATAACATATAAAAGCACTAAAAACAAAATTCTCGTTCTTAGTTATTTAGGAAAATGTGAATAGCTACTAAACCGTTAATAACACACATTATTCCTTATTGTCTATTCACGGAGCGTGTGTGGTTAACAAACACATAAATTAAAGATGTAAGAAGGAGATGATGTGGGACTTGTGGTTGTGTTTTGTTGGCGGAGTGTGTGTGGTTAATTAACACGTCAATTTGAGGACCATGACATACTCAAGGGTCATGCGTTATTTCATGGTTGGTTCGCCATCTTATTTGTGAGACCTCGGTATCCCATGCACAAATAGAGGATGTGCAAATCCGGGATTTACATGCCATTGAATATTTTAATGAATCTCAAAAGATTTAGGAATTTCATAGTGATTGAAATTGGTAAAGTGCATTACCTATCTAAAATAAATTTGTGATATGATTACGGTATCCCTCTTCATAAATCAAATTGTAAATATGGATCCTAGACTTAAAATAAATTGGGTAATTATATAAGGATTATATAATCTAACTAAACTTTGTTTCTCCTTTTAGAATTCGAGTATCAATGGTCTTCCTCTGTGACATCCCCTAATTTCTCGGCCAGAAAAGACCGATTTAATTTATGCTTTTAAAATAAAATCAGAGAAATCCTTTTAAAAGATGTTGCGGAATTGGTCCCCAAAACAAAACATGATAGAAGTTTATCAAAACCTTTCTTTAAGAAATATATAATTTCCTTTTACATCAAAACCTCGGGATGTCATGTTCCGATACAGATCAAAAGCATAAACAAAACATTATAAGCCTTACAACAGTTATTTACAACTACTGGCCTATAATCCAAAAATCTCTCATCATCCTCCGACTATGCTCGGGGTCCACTACCTGTAATAATAAAAAAGCTGAGTGGGTCAGACTTGGGAGCCTGGTGAGCATATAGGGTTTTCAACCCACAATAATAATAAACTTATTAAGTTCACCAATCAACAATAACCCTGATTACCCATTCCTGTTATCCTCACTTTACGTCCCTAAACACCTATCACAAGGGACCTAGCCTAAGGAATATCATCGGGATGGACACTACTGCTAAGGGGACTCCTCAGCCATACATGTCCTAAAGGCAACCATGAGGGGGATGGAGTACGCCAATGAACATATAGTTCACCAACACCTACAAGTTGCGAACCTGCTAGTGTTCCACTGGACTGTCTAGAAAGGTCTGTGGTCGTCATCTATACTCCGCTAGACGACAACAACAACAACAACAACATCGAGGCCTCTCACCATTTTAACACACATCGACTATTTCGTCTACGCATGTTCTACCCAACATATTTGTAGATAAAATACGTATACAGTTTAAAACTTGTATAAAACATCTATACAACAGTCACCTCAATTAAACAATTAATATAATTACACATAGCACATATTTTATAGAAAATACTTTATATCTAGGTGTAAGATGAAAGTTACTACACACTCACATGATTTAATGATAATCGGGCAGCACTTCGTTTCCTAAAACGATCGTTTCTAATAAAACCGGGAGTTTTATTGAGAAACCGGGCTCTGCGAGGGTTGGGCTTCAAAACCGAAAAGATAAATTTCTCGGGCTTCTCGGGCACTTCGGGACGTGTTTCGGGTGTTTGGTATGATACCGGGGCTTTGGGGGAAGTTGGAATGAAAGAAATATTGAAAGAGGGGTGTAAAATGGCAAATTTCCAAATTATCCCCGGGAGGTCTCGCACCCTTCTATTTATAGGGGCGATGCTTCTGATCGGACGGCTGAGAAGACTCCACGCGGCAGCAAATCTGAAGAGGAGGCACATGGCTCGCACGTGCGAGGGTCCTGGTGTAGGCTTCTGATTGGACCGAGGTCTAGGTCCGAGGGTTCGGTCGTGGCGCTACGTGCGAAGCTCGGAAACGTCAAGCAAGGGCACGCGTCGGACTCCTGCTGGACCGTGCTTCGGATGCGAGGGCAGGCGACACGCCTCGCCAGCTGGCTTCGGTGACTCAGCAATTTCAGACACGTGGCACGTTATGAGCGAGGGTGACGTGGCCGAAGTCCACCATGCGAAAATTCTCGGATTTGGCATTTTTTTCTCGATTTTTGTGCAAAAACTTCTAAAATCCATAACTTTCGCATACGAGCTCCGTTTTTGACGTTCTTTATAAGCACGCGTAGGTAAAATTATGCTCTACAACTTTCGTTTAGACTTCGTCAGCTAATTTTGAATTTAATTTTTATATTATTATTTTTAACAGACCGGGACAGGAAATCCGTTAAAAATTCATAACCTCTTCATCCGACATCCGTTTTCGTCAGTCTTTTTACCGTTGTACTACTATTGACGAGACCTTCGATTCTCGTTTAGGTTGTATCTGCTAAAAATCATTCGATCTAAAATTCAAGTTTTTAGCTGTCTACTGCTAAGCTGAAACTTAGAAAAATCATAACTTCCTCATACGAAGTCAGATTTGGACGTTCTTTTTATACATACTCTTGGTTTAACGAACACTACAACTTTCGTTTAGATCACTAAGGATAAAAAGGTAGTTTATCAAAAACTCACTTTTTACGTCATTCGGTACCGTGCCGGTTTTGTCGCGAAACTTCGACAGGTCATAACTTCTTCGTTATAACTCGGATTTCGGTATTCTTTATATATCTGTAATCCTTGTCACGACCACTACAACTTTCTAAATAGATATCGGCTTTATCTAATATTTATTTTTGACGCTCATTTTTATTCTTAATTAATTAAATCCTAGTAATTAAGCATAAAACACATAATTCCATTTCATTTCTTCAAAACGAGTTACAAAGGTTAACCTAGACTATCACATCAGTATTAATGCCTAGCCTAGAAACACGGACGTTACAATTCTCTCCCCCTTAGGATGATTCCGTCCCCGGAATCACACATCAGCAAACAAATGCAGGTAGCGACTCATCATGTCACTCTCCGTTTCCCAGGTGAGATTTGGCCCATTCGTATGTTTCCAACGCACAAGCACTAAATCGACCATCTTGCGTCGCAACTTCTTAGTCTTACGGTCAACGATTGCCTTAGGTTTTTCAATTAACCTCTTGTTTTCATCCAACCTTAATTCAGAAATGGGAATTATGTCGGGCACATCTCTCGTGAACTTTCTCAAATAACACACATGAAAGGTGTTATGAATACCCTCTAGTACTTCCGGTAATTCTAGCTTGTAAGCTTGATTCCTGATCCTCTGAAGAACTTTAAATGGTCCAATAAACCTTGGACTTAATTTTCCCCTTTTACCAAATCTTATAAGTCCCTTCCACGGCGAGACTTTAAGTAAAACCGAATCTCCAACTTCGAATGATATCGGTTGTCTTTTCTTGTCAGCATAACTCTTTTGTCAATCTTGAGCTGGTAACATCCTTTCCCTAATCACTTTCAACTTTTCAGCAGTCTGATGGACTATTTCAGGTCCCATAAACTGCTTTTCCCCAGCTTCCAGCCAACATGACGGCGTTTGACACTTTTCCCCATACAAAGCGTGATAAGGTGCCATCTTGATGCTTGAGTGGAAACTATTATTATAGGAAAATTCTACTAGAGGTAAATGTTCATCCCAGTTACCTTGGAATTCCAGGGTACATGCTCTCGGCATATCCTCCAACGTTTGAATTGTTTGTTCGCTCTGACCATCAATTTGCGGATGGTAAGCTGTACTCAAACACAACTTGGTACCCAATTCCTCTTGTAGACTCCTCCAAAACCTTGAGGTAAAACGACTGTCACGATAGGATACAATCGTTAACGGAACACCGTGAAGCCTCACAATTTCCTTCACGTAAGAAGTCGCAAGTTTATCCATAGACCATTTCTCGTTGGCTGCTATGAAATGCGCACTCTTAGTGAAGCGATCAACGACCACCCAAATCATGTCGTGACCGTTCCTTGTTCTGGGCAGTTTAGTCACAAAATCCATGGTAATATCTTCCCATTTACCCATGGGTACAGGTAAAGGTTCTAAACTCCCATACGGTTTCTGATGTTGTGCCTTAACCCTAGCACATGTTACACACTCGGCCACATACTTAGCAACATCGAGCTTCATTGTCGGCCACTAGTAATAGGGTTTTAGATCCCTATACATTTTTGTACTGCCGGGATAAATCGAGTACATGGTCTTGTGAGATTCTTCCATCAGAAGATCTCTTACTCCTCCCGTCTTAGGTACCCAAATCCTATCTTTGAATACCTTCAGTCCTTGACCGTTTGTATCAAACATCAACGTTTTACCCAAACGATCTCCCTTTCGGTCATTTTTCTCTAAAGCTTCCTCCTGAGCTTTCTTTATACTTTCCACAATTGTCGAGACAACTTCAATTCTTAACGCTCTTGGCCTTTTCTTTTCAAGATTTACCTTCCGGCTGAGAGCATCAGCAACAACATTTGCTTTACCAGGGTGGTAAAGTATCTCACAGTCGTAGTCCTTGCGTAACTCTAGCCAGCGCTGTTGACTCATGTTCAATTCCTTCTGATTAAAGAGATATTGAAGACTCTTATGATCAGTGAAAAGTTTGCATTTAGTACCATAAAGATAGTGCCTCCATATCTTTAAGGCGAATACTACCGCTGCCAACTCCAGATCATGAGTGGGGTAGTTCTTTTCATGCTCTTTCAATTGCCTCGATGCATACGCTATCACTTTATCCCTTTGGGTCAGAACACAACCTAACCCAACTCCAGAGGCATCACTATAAACTGCGAAGTCATCAACTCCTTCAGGTAACGAAAGAATCGGTGCTTCACACAATCTCTTCTTTAACTTCTCAAAGGCTTCCTTATGCTTCTCATTCCAAGTATAAGTAGCTCCTTTGTGGGTCAAAGTTGTTAATGGAGTAGCAATCGAAGAAAAGCCTTGGATAAATCGGAGATAATATCCAGCTAATTCTAAAAAGCTTCGAATCTCCGTAGGACTTTTTGGTTGTTCCCACTTCATCACAACTTCAATATTTGCTGGGTCAACCATTATTCCTTCTTGGTTAACCACATGACCTAAAAATTGGACTTCTTGAATCTAAAATTCACATTTGGAGAACTTTGCATACAACTTCTCCTTTTTCAAAACTTCTAGCACTTCACGCAGATGCTTGTCATGCTCCTTCTTGCTTTTTGAATAAATCAAGATATCATCTATGAATACTATCACGGATTTATCAAGGTATGGTTTACAAACCCTGTTAATCAAATCCATGAAAGCTGCTGGAGCATTGGTTAGTCCAAACGACATAACCAAAAATTCATAGTGTCCATATCTTGTTCTGAACGCAGTCTTTTCGATATCCTGCTCTCTTACCTTTAGTTGATGATATCCTGATCTAAGATCGATCTTCGAAAAATAGCTCGAACCTTGCAACTGATCGAACAGGTCATCGATCCTCGGCAACGGGTACTTGTTCTTTATTGTCACTTTATTCACCTCTCTGTAATCGATGCACATTCTCATGCTCCCGTCTTTCTTCTTTACAAATAACACCGGGGATTCCCAGGGTGATGAACTAGGTCGAATAAAACATTTGTCCAATAACTCCTGAAGTTGTGTCATAAGTTCTTTCATCTCTGTTTGTGCTAATCGATACGGTGCTTTTTCTATTGGCGTCGTTCCTGGTAACAAGTCGATACGGAATTCTACTTGTCGATCAGGGGCCAATCCGGGAAGATCTTCGGGAAAGACATCCGGATAGTCACACACCACCGGAATATTCTGCACCTCCTTCTTTTCCTTCTTAGCATCGATCACGAACGCTAGATATGATGTACATCCCTTGGCCAAACACTTTCTGGATTTCATTAAGGAAATGATTCCAGAGTTTACTCTGCGTTTGTCTCCATACACCATAAACAACTCTTTCCCTGGCGGGTTTACTTTTACTATCTTCTTCCTACACAATATTTCGGCATCATTGGCGCTAAGCCAATCCATTCCTAGGACTATGTCGAAACCATTTAACTCGATAGGAAATAATTCCTCGTGGAACTTATTCCCATTCAAGTCAATGAGGATGTTTTTCATACGATGGCTAACAGGTACAAACTTGCCACTAGCAATCTCGACTAATAAAGCATTAACTAGTCTATCAACAGGCAAAGCTAGTTTTCTACCAAATTCATGAGAAATAAAGGAGTAATTGGCTCTAGAATTAAACAAAATTTGGGCAGACAATTCGTTTACGAGAAAAGTACCTGAAGCGACATCGGCTTCTTCTTTCGCAGCTTCAAGTGTCATCTGAAAGGCTCTCGCCTTCGGATTTGGTGGAAGATTGGGTTTTGCTGCGTCCTTCTTCTTCGGGCAATCCCTCAAAATATGCCCTTCTTCATTGCACCCAAAACAGACGTTCTTATTGAAGGTGCATTCATTGGCATAATGCCCTGGCTTTCCATATTTGTAACAAGTGATTTCTACGCTGTATTTCCCAACATGTTTCTTCTTACACTTGTCACACCACTTGGCTTCGGCTCCTCCTCCGAATTTTCTCGAACCAGTCTTCGAAAATTTGTTCTTTTTATTGGAACCTGAAGTTCCTTCAAACTTTCTCTTTTCGCCAACTTCAACCTTGCTGGCGGCTCTCCTCTTAATCATATCTTCAACAGACTTGGCAGCCCAGACAGCTGCCTCCAATGTAAGTGCCTGACGTACTGGCACCACATACTCCCATGGAAGTCCCTTTCCGCACCTATCAATTTTTGCCAGCTCATCTGGGACAATACGCAAAGCAAACTCCATTTTGTTTGTGAAGTTATTCGTATATTCATCAACGGTCATACTCCCCTTCTTCAACGTTAGAAATTGGTTTTCTAGCTCAAGCACGTTTTGGGTCGAGCAGTACTTGCGCTTGAAGTGCACCAAGAACTCTGCCCAAGTCAGTTGCACTGGCTCATTAGGACTTAGGGTTTTCCCCAGAGTGTTCCACCAACGAGCAACACTACCCCTAACCTGACGCACTGCAAATGTGGTTTGTAACTTGCCTTGGCAACCACAGGTCATGAAAGCCAATTCCATTTCCGAGATCCAATCCATTACTCCGACGGGATCTTCTTTTCCAGTGAAGGTCGATGGCTTGCAAGTCATAAAGTCCTTATACTTGCACCCATTTCTCTCCACTCTATCTTCGTGGTTATTTCTCCCAACCACCAGCGGTTCACTATGAACAACAGATCTACTGTTATTTCCTTCTTCAAATCGATCGTCATTTAATTCACGTTGTTCAACAGGAACTGAAGGTTCATCCCTGTTGTTCAACAACATTTGCCTCAATTCCTCCCTTTGTTCAAGCATCATGGTCTGAATCATAGCTCGTACTCTAGCCATGGTGATGGGTTCTGGTGCAGCTCCTACTATAGGCACCTGTTCCACCACTTGGGGTTGAGGTTGTTGGTTTCTGTTTGCATTTCCCGCTCCACTTCGGGTTCTTTCCATTAAAATCTATATACCGAATAAGGCGAATTTAGGTCTTTATCCTTGATAGATATTTCAATTCCCTTATCACTCCGAAACGTTTACATGTTAGTTCTAATATCGTAATCATACGCTTAGAATCCTACACACATAAGGTTTCCAGATCCGGTCGGCAACAGACCATAGATCCGAACAAATAATGGCATATATGGCAAACATATAGCATTTAACACATAAAAGCATTTTAGGCATCTTTCCTAAAATAAACTAGTGCTTGTGTCTAAAATATGGTAGATACTCATCTCACAATCATCACTTAGCATTCTAAGTTTAAGTCTAGAAATCCTACAATTTCTTAGTTCGCTTAAACTAATGCTCTGATACCAACTGTGACATCCCCTAATTTCTCGGCCAGAAAAGACCGATTTAATTTATGCTTTTAAAATAAAATCAGAGAAATCCTTTTAAAAGATGTTGCGGAATTGGTCCCCAAAACAAAACATGATAGAAGTTTATCAACACCTTTCTTTAAGAAATATATAATTTCCTTTTATATCAAAACCTCGGGATGTCATGTTCCGATACAGATCAAAAGCATAAACAAAACATTATAAGCCTTACAACAGTTATTTACAACTACTAGCCTATAATCCAAAAATCTCTCATCATCCTCCGACTATGCTCGGGGTCCACTACCTGTAATAATAAAAAAGCTGAGTGGGTCAGGCTTGGGAGCCTGGTGAGCATATAGGGTTTTCAACCCACAATAATAATAAACTTATTAAGTTCACCAATCAACAATAACCCTGATTACCCATTCCCGTTATCCTCAGTTTACGTCCCTAAACACCTATTACAAGGGACCTAGCCTAAAGGATATCATCGGGATGGACACTTGTCACAACTAGGAATTTTGGTGTCTTGTAACTACAACAATTATGTCAATTATGAGCCAACAATGTGAAAGCATGTATGATGCTTATTCAATAACAACAAAACTTCATCAAATACTTCATTCAAGCACTACAAATAGTCAACAAAAGAATTGGAAACCCTTGAAATCCCGGTTTAAGTCCATTTTGGACTAGGATTTCCTTATTGGACCTAATGGACCAATAAGCTTCAAATTTAACTATCTTGGACATAGAACTCTCGAATGGGCCCTAATTGGACCCATATACATGAAACTTAATATTTTGGGCCTTATAAGCCTAAAATAAACTAGGTTAACTTTAATGGGCCTTATTGGGTCACAACCAATTTAATTTAGCCCTAATAGGTCATAAAAATCATTCTTTGATTTATGTTGGGCCAAAAATCATCTAATTTAACCATAACATGGGCTTAAGCATACAAGGCCCAATTATTTTTCCTTCCCCTCTCCATTCTCGGCCCAAACCACAAAAGAAAGGAAGGAGTTGACTTTAGGATAGCCACCTCACCATTATCTCTTGGATTTCCATGCATTCATCTCATATTTCCATGCAACTATCCCATCAAAGATCTCTCATCCTCTCTCTTCTTCTCTCGACCGAACACAACACAAACACACACACAATGCACTTAAACTCTCTCAAGGAAACTCTCTCCACTCTCCACCAAATTTTCGAGATTTAGGAAGCTTTCAAGGAGATTATTCCACAAATACATCATCTAAGGTAAGATATTACTTGGATCCATGATCTAGCTACTTCATTTCATCAAAAATCTCTTCTAAATCTATTCAAACTTGTGATCTTTCATCTTAGAAGCCTCTAAATTCGAGATCTTCCAAGAAGACTTGCTAGGATCGAAACTTTCTTCATTTCTCTCTTCAAAACCGAAACCACAACTCAAGGTGAGCTTCATACCCCTCTTTTTTCGGTTTTTATGTGTTTTATGGGGGAGAATACAAGAAAATGTGTAGATCTATGTGTATGTGTATGCTATGTGTGATTTTATGCATGTATGTGTGTTTTTATAATGAACATGTAACTAAAAAGGGGTGATACTCGAGATCTATGACATGAGAAAGGAAACAAACATGATCTAAGTTATTTTACACTAAACAAGTCAAGAATAATAACTTATAAGATTATGATGAACATATTTCCAACATAAAACCCATTTTTGGGCTTAAATTGTCAAAAATACAAAACTTGGGTTAAAAATTGTCAAGTCACGGTTTCTTAAGGGCCAAAAGAGTCAAAACAGTTTCCATAATTGTTTTTCTGAATATTAAAATTTTCAAAGGACTTGAAATGTAAATTTTTAGCTTAATGGGCTAATTTTGGGCTTTTTGGCCCAATAAGCCCAAAATTACGAAAAATGACAACTAAAGGGGCTGAAATGAAACTTTATTCAAAACAGGGGATAAAAAGTGTAACAAAACCATTTCAAGGGTCAAAAATGCTTTTCATATCCAAAAAGGATCAAAAATGTAAAGTTTTTGGATTTTGGGCCAAAACTGTAAAAATTGCGAAAAATAGGGTTTTAACCGAGAAATACCATTCTGGAAGGGCTAAATCTGTTAACAAAATCACTTTTGGGTTAAAACTATCATTTCAATAAATTTATGATGCAAAAGTGTCAAGAAAATATTTTAAGGACTAAAAATGCAATTCTTTTATTTAAAAGACTAAAATTGTTATTTTTATAAAAAGAAAGGTAGTGAAAAGGTCAAATCCCTACTTTTAAACAAACTATTTCATTAAGTCAAAATACAAAATCACGACTACCGACAAATCGAAAGACGAATACACGTTTAACTCCAAATATCGTGATAAACGAATCGATCGGTCTCGAATCGATACCAAACCAACAAACGTTAAATCAAACCCTTCAATAGATACGTGATACCTAAGATGAGTAGATATACAAACTTTGGGCTTGAGAGTTTCAAATCATGCTTGTTGGATCTTGCAAGTCCATCAACATGATCTTTGGGCCCAAATGGATAATGCTTATATGTTATTGGGCCTTCTATGACCCAATATTTTATAAAAGGACTTTCAATAGCTTTTATGTGCTATAGGGCCCTAGTGGCCCATTAGTAAAGCTAGTAAGGTCAAAGTATTCAAATGTGAGTTGGACCATCGCGTCTTTCGCATCCCCGACAGCCTAAGGTACTTACGATAGTAGTAGGACATAGTGCTCCTCTTCTCTTCGTTCGCTAAGGCTTATGAGTAATCAAAGTAGACGGAATCAGGACGTTATTCAACAGTAATCAAGGTGGAGTAATCAATAGTCATTCGATATGACGGTACAAAAGTTAGTAATCACTTATATCTTTCGACATCGGAAAACATCGGGTTTTCTGGGGAAATCAATACTATTCGTTCGAAAATTCCATAACTATAATACAAAACACCCTCTTTATATATATATATATATATATATATATATATATATATATATATATATATGTTTTGAAATCATTCATGCATCAACTTATGGATCTTCACACTTTGGTAAACTAATGTCTTTTCAGAAAATATCAGATTTTCTGGGTTTTACAAACTATACAAATCATTTTATTCACAACTATGCTTATGAACTCACCAACATTCCATATGTTGACGTTTTCCAAAATAACTTGTATTCTCAGGTAACAGATAAGCGGAAGGGTAATACCCAGTATGTTAGAATGTTTTTTATTGAAAACTTTGAAACAATTTGTGTTACGAATGTGTAATATTTGATAACAATGTACTGGATGTAAACAATATCAGTTGTAATGTATTGATGCATGGTGATGTTTATGTTATGATTCATGTATATTCATTGTGATGGTATTCAATTTAAGTCACGCGAGCCCCCGGACGTTTCCGCCATCTGGTTTCGGGGGTGTGACAGGTTGGTATCAGAACTCTGTTTATAGTGAACTAGCATATCTAACCACACATTGATATGCAACTATAAACCAAAAGAGGGACTAACACAACTCTGAACAAAACAAATAAAACACAACGATAAAACATCCTTACTTGTGTGATATAGGAAAGAGAACATAATACAAAAATCAAACAAAATAACATTGACATCTCGGTTAAGTCGGGACTGTTCATGGTTGTAGTAAGGGGTGAGTGTAGCCTAATGAACTACATTTTCTCCGAAGTGCAACTATCACAGGCTCCGAGAAAGCCTCGATGGTCAGTAAACTTAAAAACATACCCTTAATTTCCAAGAAAAGAACATTAACTCAAATTACATTAGCAGTAATAATAGTTTACTTATATACCTCCTCTCAGTCGACATGGAAGGAGAACACCAGGGCATTCAGTTTCATCAGGTCCTAGTAGCCCACGAGATGATCGAGGATGAGCCAGAGATGGAGCAGGGAGGAGCACACGACGTGGGGTCTGACGAGTACACAGACACGGACTATGAGTTTGATGGTACCGACGACGACATGGATGAAGAACAAGACTCAGGCAAGGACTCTGCTACCTCACCAGCCAGCGCGACGCAACAGGACCACCCCGCCCCACCAGGAAATCCCGCAAGGGAGAATCGCTCTCCGGAGGCTGAGATTGCTGCCCTGCGGCAACAGCTATTCACCATGGAAGCGCGTGTAGTGCAAGCAGGGCAGGAAAGGGATGAGGTCATTGGAGAAATGACCGAGATGGCCCAGTTGTTGGCACAACACTTCGGAATATGACCCTACCTACCACCGACGAGCGCATCTTAGCGTGTTAGGATTAGTCATATCTACCTTTAGTATTAGGTTTATGTGATCTATGCTATGTACTATCGACTCTACGTTTAAGTGATTAAACTACTCATAGAGCCGTTATGCTGCCGAACTTGCACCACTTATGTATGCTCTTCTGAGCAAAATTTTCATGTATCAAAAATGCGGATAATATTAATGAAAAGTTCTATGTGTTCTATTGTGATGTTGTGATTTGCTATGTGCTATATATACATGATTGTATGCTAATTTGCGAAACTACTTAAGTTTATGCAAAACACCTAGTTTCTTTTAGGACCACAATCTCACAAAACTATAGGCACTCAACATCTTTCTGTTCCATGACAGAAAGATGCCTCAACGACCAACTCGTGGAAACCCTGGACCAACCCCACCCGAAGTCAACTCAGCTGCATTCCAAGCAGTTGTATCTGCTGCAGTTACTGCAGCCATGGTACAGATCCAGCAAGGAAACAACGGTGGAGTCAATGGACAAGGGGCTGGGAGTTCGAACAATGGAACAAATCACGGACCTACCAGGACATGTTCCTACAAGGACTTCACCAACGCCAAACCCCGAACCTTTAATGGCACTGGTGGAGTGATAACCCTGAAGAGATGGGTGGAAAGGGTGGAATCAGTATTCGAAATCTGTGAATGTCCCGAGGAGGTAAAAGTGAAGTTTGCCGCGTGCACGTTTGTCGACCAGGCTCTCACCTGGTGGAATGGACACATAGAAGCCCTGACACTCCCTGTAGCCAACGCTATGCCATGGATGGAGCTGAAAGAAATGCTAATGGCTGAGTACTGCCCCCGTGGCGAAATCCAGAAGATGAAGCAAGAGCTGTGGGATCTCACCGTCCGAAACTCTGATATAGATGCACACATATCATTGTTTAGCGAGCTGTCACTACTGTGCCCTGGCATGATTACGTCTGAAGGGAAGAAAATTGAACGATTCATCTGGGGATTGACCTCCCCAATTCAAGGAAATGTAATCGCTGCAAAACCTGAAACCTTCGACAGTGCCAAGAGGTTGGCCAAGAAACTGTACGACCACAACAACAAGAAGGGCGAGAAGCCAGCGGAAACTGAAGGAAAGAAAGAGAGTGACAACAAGAAAGGAAAGAACAACAAGAGAAAAGGACGACAAGGCTCGGAATCGACAAAGAAACAACAAACAGTGACAGTCAACGCTGCAACCACCCAAGTACCCTTCACACCACATGCTCCAGCCTCAGCTAATCCAAGCGCTCCTAGGCAGTATTCTGGGAATCTCCCAAAGTGCAACAAGTGCAGTCTCCATCATAATGGCGAATGCAAGGAAATGCAATGCACCAGTTGCAATCAGAAGGGTCACACGACAAGGTATTGCAGGACCTATCCACCCCAGAACCAACCACAAGGAAACAACAACAACAATAGTCGCAACAACAACAACAACAACAACACCAACAATAGCTGCAATAACACAGGATCAAGCCCCACCTGCTATGGATGTGGAAAGACTGGGCATATCCGTCGCAACTGCCCCAACACCAACAACCCTGGGATCGGAGGAACAGGAAGGGTGCTAGCAATGGGTCAAGGAGAAGCGGTTCAGGATTCCGCTGTTGTTACTGGTACGTTTCTCCTAAACCACACTTATGCATGCATATTATTTGATACCGGGGCAGAACGAAGTTTCGTGAGTAATAAATTCAAACACTTAATAAAACAACAACCCCAAAAGATTGATGAAACCTTCACGGTGGAAATGCCCAATGGGAAGACAGAATCCACTAGGGAAATCTACATCGGATGTACCCTGACCTTAAATCATCACGTCTTTCAAATAAACTTAATGCCTGTTTCCATTAGGAGTTTTGATGTGATTATTGGCATGGATTGGTTAAGCCCCCACCATGCTGAAATTATGTGTCACGAGAAGGCCGTTCGCCTTCATCTCCCAAATCACGAAACCCTAGTTATTTATGGAGACAAACCTAGCACAAACCTTCGTCTTATCTCGTGCATTAAGGCACAAAAGTACCTACGAAAGAAGGACCTGACGTTCCTAGCTCATATCATGGATAAGTCCAAGGAAGAGATCAATATTCGAAACATCACTGTGGCTTGCGATTTTCCGGATGTCTTTCCGGAGGATCTTCTGGGGATACCCCCAGAAAGACAAGTCGAGTTTCGAATTGATCTAGTGCCAGGAGCTACTCCCATCACCAAATCACCCTAGAGATTGGCTCCTGCGGAGATGCAAGAGTTGTCCAGTCAACTCAACAAGCTTTTGAACAAAGGATTTATCTGACCCAGTTTCTCACCTTGGGGAGCTCCGGTTCTCTTTGTCAAAAAGAAAGACGGTACCTTCAGGATGTGTATCGACTACAGAGAACTTAATAAGCTCACCATCAAAAACCGTTATCCACTTCCGCGAATTGATGATCTATTTGACTAGCTCCAAGGAGCTAGTTACTTCTCAAAGATAGATCTGCGATCTGGATACCACCAACTCAAAGTCCGGGAGGAGGATATTCCAAAAACCGCCTTCCGAACTCGTTACGTACATTATGAATTTGTTGTAATGCCCTTCGGTCTAACGAATGCTCCTGCCGCATTCATGGACCTAATGAATCGAATCTGCCGACCATTCCTCGATAACTTTGTCATCGTTTTCATCGACGACATCCTCGTCTATTCTCGAAGCGAGGAAGAACACGGCCGACATCTCCGACAAATCCTGGAAACCCTGCAGACCGAAAAGTTGTATGCAAAACTCTCTAAGTGCGAGTTTTGGCTCCGAAGTGTGAACTTTTTGGGACATGTTGTTAGTCAGGAAGGAATTCGTGTGGATCCTTCTAAGATCCAAGCCATCGAAGGATGGGCAATTCCAACAATACCCATGAAAATTCGCCAATTTCTAGGCCTCGCAGGCTACTACAGGAGATTCATTCAAAACTTCTCCAAAACAGCAAAGCCACTTACCTCGCTTACACAAAATAGCGTACCCTTCGTATGGACGGACAAGCAAGAAGCTGCATTTCGATCTCTGAAGCAAGCACTCTGCAGTGCGCCGGTGCTATCGCTACCGGAAGGAACAGAAGACTTTATAGTTTACTGCGATGCGTCAAATCAGGGTGTAGGCTGTGTACTCATGCAGCGTGGAAAGGTGATAGCTTACGCGTCCCGGCAACTAAAGACGCACGAGGTGAATTACACCACTCATGATTTGGAATTGGGAGCAGTGGTCTTCGCCCTGAAGATTTGGAGGCACTACCTTTACGGTACTAAGTGCACCATCTTCACCGACCACAAGAGTCTCCAGCACATCTTGAATCAAAAAGAGCTAAACATGAGGCAACGAAGATGGGTCGAACTGCTAAACGACTACGAGTGCGAAATCAAATACCACCCAGGCAAGGCTAACGTAGTAGCCGAAGCCTTGAGTTGGAAAGAATACTCGAATCGTCGTTTGAAGACTCTCTCCATAACCATTCGATCCCACCTAACCTCTCAAATCCGGGCAGCCCAGATTGATGCCATGAAGACAGTAAACAAAACAAGCGAAGTGCTGCGTGGAATGGAGAAGAACTTTGAAGTGAAGGAAGACGGAACAAATTACTTCATGAACCGTATCTGGGTCCCTAAACTTGGGGGATTCAGAGAGGTAGTCATGAACGAAGCCCACAAGACGCGATACTCCATCCATGCATCCAGGTTCAGACAAAATGTACTTGGATGTTAAGCAACATTATTGGTGGCCTAATATGAAGGCAGCGATTGCCACTTACGTTAGCAAGTGCCTCACTTGTGCTAAAGTAAATGTGGAATATCAGAAGCCCTTCGGATTACTACAGCAACCAGTAATTCCAGAGTGGAAATGGGAAAGGGTTACCATGGATTTTGTGACCAAACTACCCAAGTCGACGGATGGTTTGGACATGATCTGGGTAATAGTTGATAGATTAACGAAATCCACCCATTTCCTACCAATAAAAGAATCATACAAGATGGAGCACCTGACAAGAATCTACATCAAAGAAATCGTGAGACTCCACGGAGTACCCGTATCTATCATCTCAGATAGAGATAGTAGATTTACTTCACGCTTTTGGCAATCGCTTCAGAAAGCTATGGGAACGCAACTTGACATGAGCACTGCCTACCACCCACAGACAGATGGTCAAAGCGAGCGAACCATTCAAACGCTAGAAGATATGCTTCGCGCGTGTGTGATAGACTTTGGAAAATCGTGGGATACCCACTTGCCTTTGATCGAGTTCTCATATAACAACAGTTATCACTCGAGTATCAAAGTCGCTCCTTTCGAAGCATTATACGGGCGTAAATATAGATCACCACTGTGCTGGGTAGAGGTAGGAGACATCCAGCTAGCAAGAGGGCAAACGCCAAACAATGCCTTAACGGGACCGAAAATCATACGCGAGACGACTGAGAAGATAATTCAGATCAGGGCCCGACTGCAATCATCACGAGACAGGCAAAAGAGCTACGCCGATAAACGACGAAAGCCCTTGGAATTCAGAGTCGGAGATAGGGTGTTACTAAAAGTCTCTCCTTGGAAAGGAGTGATTCGTTTTGGGAAGCGGGGCAAACTGAACCCTCGATACATTGGACCCTTCGAAATTCTTGCCCGAATCGGTCCAGTGGCTTATAGACTGCAGCTACCCGCTGAGCTCAGCAGTGTACACCCTGTGTTCCACGTTTCCAATTTGAAAAAGTGCTTATCCGACGAGACTCTCGTCATCCCATTAGAAGAAATTGAAATCAATGAGAATCTTCTGTTCATCGAAGAACCAGTTGAAATCATGGACAGAGAGGTGAAGCGTACTAAGCAGAGCCGCATTCCAATTGTGAAAGTTCGATGGAACGCGAAACGCGGACCAGAGTTCACATGGGAACGCGAAGATCAAATGAAACAGAAGTACCCTCATCTATTCTCGCATTCTCAAATCTAGCTTTCAAAAGAATTTCGGGATGAAATTCCCTCTAACGGGGGGATGATGTCACAACTAGGAATTTTGGTGTCTTGTAACTACAACAATTATGTCAATTATGAGCCAACAATGTGAAAGCATGTATGATGCTTATTCAATAACAACAAAACTTCATCAAATACTTCATTCAAGCACTCAAATAGTCAACAAAAGAATTGGAAACCCTTGAAATCCCGGTTTAAGTCCATTTTGGACTAGGATTTCCTTATTGGACCTAATGGACCAATAAGCTTCCAATTTAACTATCTTGAACATAGAACTCTCGAATGGGCCCTAATTGGACCCATATACATGAAACTTAATATTTTGGGCCTTATAAGCCTAAAATAAACTAGGTTAACTTTAATGGGCCTTATTGGGTCACAACCAATTTAATTTAGCCCTAATAGGTCATAAAAATCATTCTTTGATTTATGTTGGGCCAAAAATCATCTAATTTAACCATAACATGGGCTTAAGCATACAAGGCCCAATTATTTTTCCTTCCCCTCTCCATTCTCGGCCCAAACCACGAAAGAAAGGAAGGAGTTGACTTTAGGATAGCCACCTCACCATTATCTCTTGGATTTCCATGCATTCATCTCATATTTCCATGCAACTATCCCATCAAAGATCTCTCTTCCTCTCTCTTCTTCTCTCGGCCGAACACAACACAAACACATAGACAATTCACTTAAACTCTCTCAAGGAAACTCTCTCCACTCTCCACCAAATTTTCGAGATTTAGGAAGCTTTCAAGGAGATTATTCCACAAATACATCATCTAAGGTAAGATATTACTTGGATCCATGATCTAGCTACTTCATTTCATCAAAAATCTCTTCTAAATCTATTCAAACTTGTGATCTTGCATCTTAGAAGCCTCTAAATTCGAGATCTTCCAAGAAGACTTGCTAGGATCGAAACTTTCTTCATTTCTCTCTTCAAAACCGAAACCACAACTCAAGGTGAGCTTCATACCCCTCTCTTTTCGGTTTTTATGTGTTTTATGGGGGAGAATACAAGAAAATGTGTAGATCTATGTGTATGTGTATGCTATGTGTGATTTTATGCATGTATGTGTGTTTTTATGATGAACATGTAACTAAAAAGGGGTGATACTCGAGATCTATGACATGAGAAAGGAAACAAACATGATCTAAGTTATTTTACACTAAACAAGTCAAGAATAATAACTTATAAGATTATGATGAACATATTTCCAACATAAAACCCATTTTTGGGCTTAAATTGTCAAAAATACAAAACTTGGGTTAAAAATTGTCAAGTCACGGTTTCTTAAGGGCCAAAAGAGTCAAAACAGTTTCAATAATTGTTTTTCTGAATATTAAAATTTCCAAAGGACTTGAAATGTAAATTTTTAGCTTAATGGGGTAATTTTGGGCTTTTTGGCCCAATAAGCCCAAAATTACGAAAAATGACAACTAAAGGGGCTGAAATGAAACTTTATTCAAAACAGGGGATAAAAAGTGTAAAAAAACCATTTCAAGGGTCAAAAATGCTTTTCATATCCAAAAAGGATAAAAAATGTAAAGTTTTTGGATTTTGGGCCAAAACTGTAAAAATTGCGAAAAATAGGGTTTTAACCGAGAAATACCATTCTGGAAGGGCTAAATCTGTTAACAAAATCACTTTTGGGTTAAAACTATCATTTCAATAAATTTATGATGCAAAAGTGTCAAGAAAATGTTTTAAGGACTAAAAATGCAATTCTTTTATTTAAAAGACTAAAATTGTTATTTTTTTTAAAAAGAAAGGTAGTGAAAAGGTCAAATCCCTACTTTTAAACAAACTATTTCATTAAGTCAAAATACAAAATCACGACTACCGACAAATCGAAAGACGAATACACGTTTAACTCCAAATATCGTGATAAACGAATCGATCGGTCTCGAATCGATACCAAACCAACAAACGTTAAATCAAACTCTTCAATAGATACGTTTATATGTTATTGGGCCTTCTATGACCCAATATTTTATAAAAGGACTTTCAATAGCTTTTATGTGCTATAGGGCCCTAGTGGCCCATTAGTAAAGCTAGTAAGGTCAAAGTATTCAAATGCGAGTTGGACCATCGCGTCTTTCGCATCCCCGACAGCCTAAGGTACTTACGATAGTAGTAGGACATAGTGCTCCTCTTCTCTTCGTTCGCTAAGGCTTATGAGTAATCAAAGTAGACGGAATCAGGACGTTATTCAACAGTAATCAAGGTGGAGTAATCAATAGTCATTCGATATGACGGTACAAAAGTTAGTAATCACTTATATCTTTCGACATCGGAAAACATCGGGTTTTCTGGGGAAATCAATACTATTCGTTCGAAAATTCCATAACTATAATACAAAACACCCTCTTTATATATATATATATATATATATATATATATATATATATATATATATATATATATGTTTTGAAATCATTCATGCATCAACTTATGGATCTTCACACTTTGGTAAACTAATGTCTTTTCAGAAAATGTCAGATTTTCTGGGTTTTACAAACTATACAAATCATTTTATTCACAACTATGCTTATGAACTCACCAACATTTCATATGTTGACGTTTTCCAAAATAACTTGTATTCTCAGGTAACAGATAAGCGGAAGGGTAATACCCAGTATGTTAGAATGTTTTGTATTGAAAACTTTGAAACAATTTGTGTTACGAATGTGTAATATTTGATAACAATGTACTGGATGTAAACAATATCAGTTGTAATGTATTGATGCATGGTGATGTTTATGTTATGATTCATGTATATTCATTGTGATGGTATTCAATTTAAGTCACGCGAGCCCCCGGACGTTTCTGCCGTCTGGTTTCGGGGGTGTGACAGGTTGGTATCAGAACTCTGTTTATAGTGAACTAGCATATCTAACCACACATTGATATGCAACTATAAACCAAAAGAGGGACTAACACAACTCTGAACAAAACAAATAAAACACAACGATAAAACATCCTTACTTGTGTGATATAGGAAAGAGAACATAATACAAAA
Organism: Lactuca virosa; assembly: GCF_052849685.1. Classification (NCBI taxonomy): domain Eukaryota; kingdom Viridiplantae; phylum Streptophyta; class Magnoliopsida; order Asterales; family Asteraceae; genus Lactuca; species Lactuca virosa. The sequence goes on from NC_136431.1 coordinate 53,360,896, forward strand.
ATCAAACAAAATAACATTGACATCTCGGTTAAGTCGGGACTGTTCGTGGTTGAGAAGACTCCACGCGGCAGCAGATTCGAAGAGGAGGCACATGGCTCGCACATACGAGGGTCCTGGTGTAGGCTTCTGATTGGACCGAGGTCTAGGTCCGAGGGTTCGGTCGTGGCGCTACGTGCGAAGCTCGGACACGTCAAGCAAAGGCACACGTCGGACTCCTACTGGACCGCGCTTCGGATGCGAGGGCAGGCGACACGCCTCGCCAGCTGGCTTCGGTGACTCAGCAATTTCGTACACGTGGCGCGTTATGAGCGAGGTGACGTGGCCGAAGTCCACCATGCGAAATTTCTCGGATTTGGCATTTTTTTCTCGATTTTTGTGCAAAAACTTCTAAAATCCATAACTTTCGCATACGAGCTCCGTTTTTGACGTTCTTTATATGCAAGCGTAGGTAAATTTACGCTCTACAACTTTCGTTTAGACTTCTTCGGCTAATTTTGATTTTAATTTTTATATTATTATTTTTAATAGACCGGGACAGGAAATCCGTTAAAAATTCATAACTTCTTCATCCGACGTCCGTTTTCGTCTGTCTTTTTACCGTTGTACTACTATTGACGAGACCTTCGATTCTTGTTTAGGTTGTATCGGCTAAAAATCACTCGATCTAAAATTCGAGTTTTTAGCTATCTACTGCTAAGCCGAAACTTAGAAAAATCATAACTTCCTCATACGAAGTCAGATTTGGACGTTCTTTTTATACATACTCTCGGTTTAACGAACACTACGAATTTCTTTTAGATCACTAAGGCTAAAAATTAGTTTATCAAAAACTCACTTTTTACGTCATTCGGTACCGTGCCGGTTTTGTCGCGAAACTTCGACATGTCATAACTTCTTCGTTATAACTCGGATTTCGGTATTCTTTATATATCCGTAATCCTTGTCATGACCACTACAACTTTCTTAATAGATATCGGCTTTATCTAATATTTATTTTTGAAGCTCATTTTTATTCTTAATTAATTAAATCCTAGTAATTAAGCATAAAACACATAATTCACATAATATTCACATAATTCCTTTTCATTTCTTCAAAACGAGTTACAAAGGTTAACCTAGAATATCACATCAATATTAATGCCTAGCCTAGAAACACGGGCGTTACATCCTCTCCCACCTCCTCCATCTACCATTCCAACTCTCCCTCATTTATGATTTCCAATAGAGAAGCTTACTGGCGGGGCTAATTATCTCAATTGGATGAGAAACCTAAGGATAATATTGAGGTATGACATTTGCAAATATGTGCTCGATGAGCCTATTCCGAAAATCAATCATATATCTACTAATGATGAAAAAGTTGCTCATGCCAAACACCAGGATGAATCAAATAAGGTTTCTTGCATCATGATTGCCGCCATGTCCCCAGACCTTCAAAAGGCTTTTGGGAACACTTGGGCGTATGAAGTGAACTTGAAACTAGTTGAAATGTTTCAGCAAAAGGCAAGGAAAGAGCGATTTGAGATTTTTAAAGCCATAATGTCATGCAAACTCGAAGAAGGTGGTTTGGTTGTGTGCTCATGTTCAACAAATGAAGAGCTACATAGACCGACTTAAGTAAATCGATGTTGTCTTTGATAAGAACCTAGTTGTGGACCTTGTACTTGGTTCTCTCCCTAGTTCATATGATAATTTCATCATGACTTATCAGTTGAATTGTATGGACAATACATTAATGGAACTCTATGGCCTCATCCAGAAAACTGAACCTGGTGAAAAGAAGACTCATGGTACACCTCAAGCTCAAGTACTCGCCATTCAGAATGGTGGTGGAAACAAGAGGAAGCATTCCAATCCAAAGTGGAAAGGAAAAGCAGTGGCTTCACATTCAAATAATGGAAAGAATGATACTACTGTTCCACCTGTGAGTGATCCTAAAGAAGCATTGTACTTTTACTTTCGCGTTAAGGGGCATTAGAAGCGAAGCTGCCCAAAGTGAAAGATCTAGTATGCTTAAGAATCATATTAAAGTGATATTGCTATTTAACATATGATACTAATGGGTAACACTAACAACAACTTGATATAATTGATTATTTATTAGAAATTGATTTTAATAAATATTCAATAAACTCTTATAATTAAAATGGAAATTATTTATTTCATGGACATAATAATTTTCATTAGCAAGTAATATTACATAATTCATATGGTATGAATTAATAATTCATTGACAAACTTTTGGACTAGTTAAATACTTTTGTCTTTTACCTAAAGACAGTTTTTATTTTACAAACTTAGAGTTTATAAAATCTAAACAATTCCTTTCTTTTGATACATATGGCCGAAACCATGATGTAGGAGGAAGGGGATGGGTTTTGTATTAGTTAAATGAAAAAAACCACCCTAAGAAAGCATGTCTAGACACATTATGACAAAGGGAACATGTTGGCTTAAAGTGTAAAGATCTAATGGTTATTATCTACACTTTATGGCTTAATACTTGAGGCTTGTATTATTGTGATTCATTCTTTTATGCTAGTGGCTGAAAGTTCTCCTCTTGCTCTCATTCTCTCTTAATTAGTTAAGAACACTTGAAGATTACATGCTTTTACATGCCCTCTTTAAGTTCATATTGGTTATGAACTTAAAGCTTAAGGGTTTAAGAGTTGATGGACTAGAATTTACATCAAGTTGAGTCATTGTTGGTGTCTCAAAGGTTCCACATTCTTCATCAACTTCCAAGCCTTCTAAGAGGATCCAAAGAACAACAAAGGTTGTTATTTCTTCATCCATTCTATGGTTTGTGTTTAATCTTTCTATAACTTGCAAGATGATCCTTGGTGGGTATAAAATGTTTATGTTATTTCGAAAAATTAAGTCTTCCGTTTGCCATATTTTATAGTTTTTGAAACTATTTTTGAATATAAACCCAACAATTGGTATCAGAGCGCCACCTTGCAAATTTGGTTAGATTTTTTTTGATTTTTGGAAATCTTAGTTTTTTGAGAATATGGATAACTTGTTTTTGTATAAAAATAAGTTCATACATATTTTCTATGACAACTTTATAATTGTTATTTTTTTTATGTGACAAAAGTTTCATGCATCTTTTGTCATTTAAAGTTGTCTTAGAAAAACAAAGGTTGTTTTATGTGTATAATGTGCATAACTAGCCAAAGACCATTATGATTGTTGTGTTGTTGTGTATGTTGTTTTTGTTATAAAATGGTTGTAATAATTTATTTATTTATATGGTATGTAATAATTAAATATATTAATTTTCTTGGTTATTTTTGTAAAATAATAGATTAGTTTTTAGAAATAATTTATTTGTACAAAAATGTAACAAGAAATGAAGTTGGAGCCATTTTGTGAAGACAAAAAGGCACTTTTCGTGACTACATAAGTGCTGCGCAGAAAGATGACAATTTCTTAAAAGTGTCATGAATTCTGTCAACAGTAGCTTTTTCTTTAAAGGGTTGTTGACCTAATGCAACACTTTCTGCAATCCTTTTCTGAAAAGTGTTGCATGTGGCTGAATTTTTGTTTAAAGAAGATTTTCCAATCTTTTGCAAGCAATGCGTGTTTACTCAAGTGGGAGCTTCTACAACAACATTACAAGAAGATTTTTGGTCTCCTTAAATGTTCCTTTAGGAATGGACTTGACATCTTTTGTGTTGGCTCACAAAAAATGTCATTAGTTGGTTATGTTTATGCACATTTTTTTTATACACGTCTGTGTTGTTTATTTTATGCAATTATTATGTGTGGTTGATAAATTAGTTTTTTCACATGCTAAAATAATTTTGGACAAAATAAACATCACATGGAGTTTGGTTTTCATAATTGGATATAAGATGTAACAAGTTATTATTTTAAAATAAAACCCGGTTTTATAAAATCGTTAATAACGGCAAATTTTGAAATACTCCATTATAAGTTTTAAAATGGTGATTTTTGTAACTTATACAAACTCAAAATATATAAGTAATAAAATGAAGTTTTATTAAAGATATAAAAGGTTCAAATGCACTCAAACTTAATACCGATTATTAAAATTGAATTGCGTCAAATTATATAAAAACTAGATTTTTATATAGAACCTTTAAAAGTGATTTTCTTTTGAAAATTGATACCATGGTTTATTATATGACTGTAATAAACATGATATTGTATGTTTTTAAACTATAATTATAAAACATATAAATACTCTTTTTTTACAAACCTCAAATCTATGCAATCCTTTTTAAGAACACTCGCACATCTCTTGTATGCACTAGTGGGATAAATGATACCTAACCACTTAGTGTTATCTTTTGATGGTCGGGGTGTCTTCGTGATTTCTATAACCAAGTTATAGGCCGATTACACAAGTTTTTCAAATTGGACGATTTGATCGAAAATCTTTTGTGATAAATGATACCTAAGCAAGAGAGTTCCGAGGCATAGATAGGATCAAACATGTCTAATTAAATTTGTTATTAGAGATCCCATAAATCTAGGAATTATATAGTAAGATATAATTGATAATCAATATCTACCCGGTTGAATTCAAATGGATGGGATAAAGGATACCTAATCATTTGTTTGTTTTGAAGCTTGGATCCTAGACTTTGATAATTAATGTTTTTGGAAACTAAAAGGGTATTAATTATTGAAGATTAAATATTGAAAATACTGAATGAATTTTGTTAAAATTTTGTAATTACATAATCCATTTTCATTATCATGAATTTTCATTTTCTTTAATGACTTAATGAAACAATAACATTCACTAGATACAACTTCAATGAATGAGTTCATATCTTAAGAGACAATCTCATGAGAGATATGAAATTGTATACAGTTAAAGGTCCTAGTCCTAAACTATTTGCTTTGAGCAATAAACATGAACATGATGCCTAGTAAAGGCATCACTGTGATGCTTAAGATGTTTCTAACATCAATCAAGGAAGAGTCATTCATGACTTCTAGGAAGTCGTGGATAATTTAAACATATATATGATGATATAACAGGTCAAGCAATATTCCAATAAATATAGTGATATTTTATTTAAAGCTAGTTTAAACATTGGAATAATGCAATGCTAAAAGAGTCACCTAGTGTGATCTAAGAGGCCCATGTTTTATGGACCGAACACCTTTAAACCCAAGAAATCTACTAAAGGCCACATAGATGGATCTTGTTTCTTTTGTGAAGAAACTGGACACTGGAAGAGGATTTACTCCTCTTATTTGGAAAGAAAGTCTGGAAGAGACTAGTACGTCTAGTATCTACTAGATATAACTCATACTTTTTATATAACACTTAGGTACTTGGTACTTAAATCTTAATCTAATATTTGTAAATGGCTTGCAAATATTTATGGAAGAGTAAACAGATGAGCACAACAATGTTGGAACTACACTCTCATAGTTTAGTTTATTATTTATGCTTAGAACATAAAGTACTTGTAATGTAAAACAATATTTGTTTTGGAACAATGTATGTTTTAATTTAGCATGTCTAAATTTATGTCTAAGTTATTTTATTCAAATGTTTGATAATTTACTCAATCGTTTTTCATAACGATAATATTCATATTTTGAAATGATTAACTTCTATTTATGAGACTAGATCTCTTAATAGAATTATAAAGTAAATATCAACATTTTATAAATAAAATCAAGTTCTATAAATGGCATTCACATATTCCGACTTCAAGAAAGGGATATTTGAAGGCAAATAATGTAGTTTATTTGACATATGTGAACCTAATTTATATGCAAAGGATTCCTAATGATATTTTCACTAAAGTGTAGAGAAAATAATTAAGGAACTATACACTTTGGTGTATGACTTCCTTTCTAATGAATGTCTGAGATTAAGCACAAGATACCAAATCAACTTTATTAACAACTATAGTAGTTTTAATTATATTTTACGTGGTAAAGCATAATTGTGAAATCTTTATTGAAGGTTTCAAAAGTTGAGATGCAAACCGGTAAGAACCATCTAAGGGCTTAATGATAATAAACGATGAATTAAATCTTACTTTGTATGGTTTACTTTCAAATGGGTAGAAATATCCTCCTTTAATCTGTTTTTGGATAATACTTCAATCACTATTAATTGTATCTTGAATACAAATACCAACTAATAAGTAGATTAAACACTTTATAAGATTTAGTATGCAAAGGCTCCATCCTCATCTTACTTAATGTTTTATGGATTTGAAGTCGATGTTGGACTAAAGCTTCTAAACCCAAAATCTACTAAATACATATTTGTACATATAATACTCTAAATGTGGCTTAGATTGTTATATGCAAACCCCCCAAGAATAGGTTCTTTTATTCTTGTGAAAGCTAAGTTAGTAGAAAGCAAGATTCTAATGACAAAGCGAGTGGGAGGTACATGGAACTTGAAACAGCTCAAGAACCATAACCTTATGTAGTAATGGTTGACACTAGTTTTTAACAAGGATTGTTAAACTTGAATAATAGCTATTCACAAGCACAAATTGTTCGCATTAATGGTAAAAATCATCTATGACTTGAGAAATGTGGAATCCCTCATTGATGAGCTTTTATTGATTGTTTATGGAAAATCCATCAAATATAAAGATGCTATGTCAAATCTCGAACCTAATAAATGACTTAAGAGTCATGAACATGAGATGTAATCCATGTATGAGAATCAAGTATGGGCTTGATTAAAATATATCCCTATAGCAAGGCTAGAATGAGAAAACGATTCTTCTGGAAAGAATAAATTAAATGGATAACCATACATGTGACATCCCCATTTTCACGGCCAGAAAAGACCGATTTTGTTTATGCTTTATAAAAATCAGAGTACTTCTTTTAATAAAAATGTTGCGGAATTAGTTCCCAGTAAAACATGATAAATACATTATCAAAGCATTTCCGAAGAAATGTATTTTTATTCATTTTAAAACATTTGGGATGTCATCGTCAATACAGAAACATAAGCATAAACAGAACTTACATTCATTTACACTAGTGATCTACATCTCTTTTAAATCTCTCAGTGTAAAGTAGCTTCATATTGACACCTGTGATACAAATAAGCTTGAGTGGGTCAGGTTGGGAAACCTGGTGAGTACATAGGGTTTTCAACCCACAATAATATAATTATTATGTTTAAACATCAAACAATCAACCCAATTACCCATCCCCATTATCTTCTTTACTCTTAAGGATCTACCCTAAGAATCAACTATTCCTCGTTCATTCATTCCTAAGGATGATCCTAAGGAATCGGCACGAAGTCCATCGTCACTGGGGTTTAGGCACTAAGTCTGCATAGTCGCCAGGATTTATACAATAGGCACTAAGTTCGCATAGTCGCCAGGGTTTTGGCACCAAGTATGCATGATCGCCAAGGTTTAGGCACCAAGTCTGCATGATCGCCAGGGTTTAGAGTACACCGGGTGAACACATCATTCACAACACCTACAGGTTGCGAGCCTGCTAGCGTTCCACTGGACTGTCTAGAATAGTCCGTGGTTGTCATCCATACTCTGCTAGATGACGGGGACATCATTTGGGAAAAAGGCTTCTCACATCATCCACCTCTCACCCTTACCTCATGGTCTAACTCATCATCCAACTCATATGTCATCTACCCATGTTTTACCCAAGATATTATGTAGATATAAATACATATACAGTTTAAATCATATAAAACTTGTATAAAATCGTTCCTCCAGCATAGATAGCAAAGTATACAGATAATATGCACACATAGCACGTAATTTATATAAAATACTTCATATCTATGTGTAAGATGAAAGTAACTATGCACTCACTTGAAAAGGTGGTGATTCCGAACTCAGACAGCGCTTCGCTTCTTAAAAAAATAATTTCCTTCGACGAAACCTAGTATTATTACCACTAGAGTTTAGTCTATTATTCGCTGAGACTAATTAATAGTCTAGCTATTATTGCTATTATATAAGCGTTAAAAAATACTTATATAACCCATAATAATAGCCCAAGTATGTAACATCCCAAAAATACCAGCTAAAAATTTCATTTTTAAATTAGGTTAATTCATAAAAACATCGTTACAAAACATTCATAATATTAATTTATGTCTGAGAACCGGTAACATCATAGTAAAATATTCAGAGTACATCCCAGAAAATCCATAGTGCGGAAAACATGAGAGTGTGTGATATGTCGCTACCGCGCCGGCTCCTGTCCCCTAGCTGAAGAGGTACCTGAAAACAAAACTATAAAACGTAAGCACGAAGCTTAGTGAGTTCCCCCATAATGCCACATACCATGCAATCATATAATGAACAGCTAAGAGATACGGGCCTCGCCCACACTCTACTAGCTAGGAGATACGGGCCTCGCCCACACTCTGCTATCCATGGAGATACGGGTCTCGCCCACACTCCGCTACTAAACCATAACATACAAGTATCACACAGACAACAAGTATAAGCAATTCTATCATACTGGCATATATCACAATCAAACTCAGCTATGAGATACGGGCTCCGCCCACACTCCGATACTAACATATCGTCTATACGGGCCGGCCTTGGTGCCTTAGACCCGTCCCTACTGGAAGGAAACTCACCTCGAGAGTAGCTGCCGTAAACCTGCTCAGACTACGCCTGGCTGCCGCACCGGTAATCCCTCCGGCTATAAATCCGTAAACATGGATTAGGTACTCATAAATACCCCTAAGGTCAAATGACTGGTCAAAGTCAACTCCTTGGTCAAAGTCAACCTTCTGATTGACTGGACTCGCCGAGTTCTTCTATGTCTAGCCCGACTCTGACTCATCGGGTCCCTGTTCCCACTCATTGAGTCAGCCCGACTCGCTAGACGGGGACAACTAACAAACCCGCGACTGGACTCGCCGAGTCCAAGGGGGTGACTCGCCGAGTCCGACGAACAGATCTCACAATCGCTCCAATCTTCCATCACAACATCAACCTTGGAGATTTGGTGATTCTGGGACTATAGCTACACGTTAAATTGCTAATTCCACGTGCGACTATGGAGGGTTGGACCTCCTACACTTAAACCCTTCTTATCCTAGTGACAGTTCATATGACTCGCCGAGTTTGAAGAACAACTCGCCGAGTTCAAGGCTATATTCAAGGGACTCGCCGAGTTTGAAGAACGACTCGCCGAGTACCAGGCAATCTTCATAGGACTCGCCGAGTTGTTTATCCAACTCGCCGAGTCTAAGGCCATCTTCATGGAACTCGCCGAGTGCACTTTGGCACTCGCCGAGTACCCTTCGACTCTTCACCCATTCTGGCCAAAACTGAGACATGCAATGGTTCCAAACCATAAATCTAAGCTCCTAGGGCATAAACACACGGAGTTTGGGAGGTTTAAGGTCTTGAAATCCACATATAAGGGACAAAAAGGGAATCTATTATACTAAAGATTAAGAAGGAGCTTTCTTACCTGGTTAGGAGCTTCTCCCAGGGTAGATTTCGGATCTACCACACCTCCTTGCACCCTCCAACTTCCTCCTTCTTCTCTTAAGCTTCAAACTTCCTTCACCAAGCCAAAATCACTCTCAAGGATCAAAATGGGCTAGGGTTTCGCTCTCCAGTTCTTCTGGAAGAGAATGGGACGAAATGGGTGTTTTAGAATGGGTAAAATAGGGTGTAATGTCTGAAAATAGAGTTTCATCCAGACAGGTGGACTCGCCGAGTCCATGCATCGACTCGCCGAGTTCACCGCTCAAATCCCGTGTCCACCCTGCTGCTACTCGGCGAGTCGGGACGCAGACTCGCCGAGTTCGTGGCAAAATTAAGATAAAACTTAAATAAAATCATACCATGAACCCGGTGTTACAAATCTCCCCCACTTATTTTAGACTTCGTCCTCGAAGTCTGCCGCTCCCTTCCGGAACAGCTCCGGATAATGCTCCATCATCTCATCCGCGGGCTCCCAAGTCCATTCTGAGCCCTTCCGATGCTGCCATTGCACCTTCACCAGCTCCACCCTTTTGTTCCTCAGTTCCTTCGACTTCCGGTCTAGGATAGCCACAGGCCGCTCGATATAATTCAGGCTGTCATCAACCTGGATGTCCTCCAAAGGTACCACTGCTGAATCGTCCACCATGCACTTCCGCAGCTGGGAGACGTGGAAAGTGCTGTGGATCTGACTGAGTTCGGCTGGCAGGTCCAGCTGATATGCCACCTTGCCCACTCGGGCTACAACCCTAAACGGTCCAATATACTTGGGACCCAACTTGCCCCGTTTCCTGAATCGGATGACGCCCTTCCACGGTGACACTTTCAGGAGAACCATATCCCCGACCTGGAACTCCAGGTCTGATCGGCGCCTATCGGCATAACTCTTCTGCTGACTCTGAGCAGTCTGAAGCCTGCTCCGAACCTGCTGAATCTTCTCTGTCGTCTTGAGCACTACTTCGGTGCTCCCCATGACTCTCTGTCCAACCTCGCCCCAACATATCGGGGTCCTGCACTTCCTCCCGTACAACATCTCGAAGGGAGGGCGGTCAATACTCGCGTGATAGCTGTTGTTATATGAAAACTCGGCTAAAGGAAGATAGGTATCCCAGCTACCACCAAAGTCTAAAACATACGCCCGCAACATGTCCTCCAGAGTCTGGATGGTCCGCTCGCTCTGGCCGTCCGTCTGTGGGTGAAAGGCTGTACTAAAATGCAGACGAGTACCCAGCTCGTCATGAAACTTCTTCCAGAACCTGGAAGTGAACCGCACATCCCTATCCGAAATCACTGAAACTGGCACCCCGTGCCGTGCCACCACCTCTCTGATGTAGATATCGGCCAATTTCTCGGCCGAGATGCTCTCCTGAATCGGGATAAAGTGGGCGCTCTTGGTCAATCGACCGACGATGACCCATATCGAATCCACTCCCCGCGCGGTCCTGGGAAGCTTGGTGATGAAATCCATCGTGATGTCTTCCCATTTCCACAGCGGGATATCCAACGGCTGCATCTTGCCGTGCGGTCTATGGTGTTCGGCCTTGACCTTCCTGCAGGTCAGGCACCGCTCAACGTACCATGCTACATCCCGCTTCATGAAGGGCCACCAATAGTCCAGACGAAGATCCCTATACATCTTCGTTACCCCTGGATGAATGGAGAATCGGGATTTGTGTGCCTCCTCCATCAGAACCTGGCGCACGCCTCCGAGATATGGAACCCACACCCTGTGGTGTAATGTCAATAATCCTCTGCTGTCATAGTCGAAGGAGGAAACCTGTCCCACAATCCGCTCACTCTTCCGATGTTCCTTCTTCATAGCCTCCTGCTGAGCCTCCCGGATCCGCTCCAAAAGCGGAGTCACCACTGTCATCCTCATGCAAATGTCCCTGATCGGCGCCACCTTGCGGCTAAGCGCATCGGCCACCACGTTGGCCTTCCCCGGGTGATAAAGGATTTCACAATCATAATCCTTTACCACATCAAGCCACCGACGCTGCCTCATATTCAGATTTGGCTGGTCCATGAGGTACCTCAAACTCTTGTGGTCCGTGTAAATCGCACAGCGAACCCCATAGAGGTAATGACGCCAAATCTTGAGGGCGAACAAAACAGCCCCCAACTCCAAATCATGCGTCGGGTAGTTCGCCTCGTGAGGCTTCAGCTGCCTCGACGCGTAGGCGATAATATCCCCTCTCTGCATCAATACCGCGCCTAAACCTGAGATAGACGCATCGCAGTATACAACAAAATCCTCCATGCCCTCTGGCAAGGCTAAGATTGGCGCCTCGTACAATCTCTGTCTCAGTGTCTCGAATGCTGCCTGCTGCTCAGGCCCCCAACGAAAGACCACGGCCTTCCTCGTTAACCTGGTCAGGGGTAATGCTATCTTGGAGAAATCCTGAATGAATCTCCGATAGTAGCCAGCTAATCCTAGGAAACTCCGAATCTCAGATGGAGACTTCGGAACCTCCCATCTCATCACGGCCTCCACCTTGGCCGGATCCACCGAAATCCCGTTCTGGTTGACAAGGTGCCCAAGAAACTGCACCTCGCGCAACCAGAACTCACACTTGGAGAACTTAGCATACAAGTTCTCCCTTCTCAAGGTCTCCAAAACCTCCCGCAAATGCTCCTCATGCTGCTCTCGCGTCTTGGAGTAAACCAAGATATCATCAATAAATACTATCACCGACCGGTCTAACATCGGTCTACACACGCGGTTCATGAGGTCCATGAACGCGGCAGGAGCATTGGTGAGCCCGAAAGGCATCACCACGAACTCATAGTGGCCATAACGTGTCCGAAATGCCGTCTTCCGCACATCCTCCTCTCTGACCCTCACCTGGTGATACCCTGAACGCAAGTCTATCTTGGAGAACCAAGATGCTCCCTGAAGCTGGTCAAAGAGGTCGTCAATCCTCGGGAGTGGGTAGCGGTTCTTCACCGTTACCTTATTCAGCTCCCTATAATCGATACACATCCGATGCGACCCGTCCTTCTTCTTCACAAACAGAATCGGGGCTCCCCAGGGTGAACTGCTCGGTCTAATGAAACCCTTGTCTAACAGCTCCTGAAGCTGTGTCGACAACTCCTGCATCTCAGGAGGAGCCAACCGATACGATGCCTTGGCTATCGGAGCCGCACCAGGGGCTAGGTCGATCCTGAACTCCACCTGTCGCTCTGGAGGTATCCCAGGCAGCTCCTCGGGGAATACATCCGCGAACTCCCGTACTACGGGCACATCGCCCACCGCCACCTTACCCGCCTCCCGGGTGTCCATGACATATGCGACATATCCTGCACAACCCTGCTGAAGGTAACGCCTTGCCCTCGCTGCCGAACAGAAGGCTGGCCCTCGCTGTGATCTCTCACCCTGAATTACTAACTCTCCCCCACTTGGGGCTCTGACTCGTACTAACTGTTGCGCACAATCTATCACTGCCCCATTGGGACTCAGCCAATCCATACCAATAATGACCTTGTTTCCCCGCAATGGAATGGGAACTAGGTCAACCAAATACCGCTCTTCGAACAACCTTAACACACAATCTCGGAAGACTTTTGATGCTCACACCGACCGGTCGTCCGCAATCTCGACCTCTAAAGGGCAATCCAACATGCCCGAGGACTCAGGAAACTTCTTGCTAAGTGCAAGAGAAACAAAGGATCGGGTAGCCCCCGAATCAAACAACACCTGGACTGGAATACCGTTCACATGGAACGATCCTAAACGTATATACACAGAGCACATATCAATATCATAAATCTCATATAAATAGGTCAGAGGGAAAGAATCATACCCGTCACCACATCGGGTGCAGCGCGCGCCTCCTCGGCTGTCAGCTGAAATGCCCGGCTCCTCACCACCGGAGCCTCTGCCTTGCCCTTCCGGCCATCAGTAATCCGCAGGGTCGCTGGAGCTGGCACCTGTACTGGCGCTGCTGCTGTCAACTGGGGGCAGTTGGCCCTCTTGTGGCCCCTCTGGTTGCAGTGGAAACACAGCAACTCAGATGTCTGAATAACCGAAGCAGGGGCAGTACAATCCCTGCTGAAGTGTCCCGTCTTGCCGCACCTGTAGCAGCCTGTCGATCCTAATCTACACACTCCCTCGTGCGACCTGCCGCACTTCCTACAGCGGCCCGGTCCTGAATGGCCTTTCGGCCTACCATCTGATCCCTTGGGCTTCTTTCCCGAAGCCCCTATCGTCTGTCCCTCCTCTGCCTTCCTCTTCCTGATGTGCTCCAGAGCTATCTCCCTCTCCCTTGCCGTAGCAATCATAGAATCCAGGGTAGGGCAAGCTGAAAAACTGACATGCTCCCGAATGTCGGCTCGCAGCATGTCATGGTAGCGGGTCCTCCTTATATCCTCATCACCTGCATACTGGGGCACCAGTAATGCCCTCTCCCGGAACTTGGCAGTGATCTCCGCCACTGTCTCTGTCGTCTGCCTCATATCCAAGAACTCCCGTGCCAACTGCTGGAGCTCCACCACAGGCGCGAACTCCGCCCTGAATCGTGTCACAAAGTCCGGCCATGTCATAACCTCAATGGCCGCGGCTCCCAAAGAGTCACAAACCGACTCCCACCAATCTCTAGCTCTGTCACGTAGACACCCTGCTGCAAATCGTACCTTCGACCCCTCGGGGCAGAAGCTGATCAGCTGTGCAGACTCAAGGTCTGCAATCCATCGTCTGGCAGCAATGGGGTCCTTCGCCCCATGGAAATCTGATGCACCACTGCCCCTGAAGTCCTTAAAGGACAGTGTGCGTGGTCCTGACTGGCTAGCCGCCATATCACTCCTGAACGCCCTGAGACGATCCTCCATCAACTCTACAATACCCTCCTTGATCGACCCGAAGATGATGGGAGTCGACTCAAGGATGCCCCTGGTAATCTCTGACGCAATGAACTCGCGTAGACCCTCATCAACTGGTTCGGACCCTGAACCCGAACCCGATCCTGATCCTGAGCCTCCCGCTCCCTGTTGTGTGGTCACCATACTGAAAAACATAACATAACCACCATCAAACGATATTCCACCAACGAGGCTCACATACATACAACTAGTCCCCGGTCTCGCCTCGACCCTTTTTGAATCGAGTACGGATCCTCCGCTTTCAGTAGTACGGGCCCATACTACCTTCCACGTCTATCCGTACTTTCCTCAAGAATTGCCTCAACTCAACCAAGTCCTTTCTACTAATACTGCGGTTCTCGTGCTACTCTCGCCCTAGGCTTACCCTAAGTAATCGCCATCCCACTCTCTGCCATCAGCTGCACAAGAAGTCCCTGGTTTCTTTCCCCAACTAGCTCGCGAATACTATTACATATTACTCAGACTAGATAATTATTCGAATGAGAGGTCCTACCCTACAACGGTTGGACTCAAACAAGAGCTGCGAAATAGGGCTAGACCCAACCTTCTGAAATTATTTAATCCTTGCAATATGTAACTTAGCATATTCGTTCACTAGTTGGTGAAAGACGACTAGAACTCCTAATAGCACAAAGCAAGCAGCATTCGGGCATTGAGTATACATAATCAAGTATATACTACTCTGGCTATCATACTGACTGATCTGTACTAGCATGCAATTCTCAAAAAGCCGAAACACATAAAGCAGGCACATAAGGCATCATTCCTAGATCCTTAGTCCTATTCTAGCATGCTTTTCTACTGAAACTGAACTGATAATCATAACGTAAACTTGTATGGGCACTTTGGGGAAAACTTACTTGAGCTCGGCCGGTCGCGCACATCACACACCTTTTTCTTTTTAGAAATCCCTTTTACTTAGTCTTTAGAAAATCATTTCTTTATAAAAATCTTTTAATACCTCGATTTGAGTCCAGACACCCCCGAAGGTGTGTTCGAATCCCTCAAACCAGGGCTCTGATACCAACTTGTAACATCCCAAAAATACCAGCTAAAAATTTCATTTTTAAATTAGGTTAATTCATAAAAACATCGTTACAAAACATTCATAATATTAATTTATGTCTGAGAACCGGTAACATCATAGTAAAATATTCAGAGTACATCCCAGAAAATCCATAGTGCGGAAAACATGAGAGTGTGTGATATGTCGCTACCGCGCCGGTCCTGTCCCCTAGCTGAAGAGGTACCTGAAAACAAAACTATAAAACGTAAGCACGAAGCTTAGTGAGTTCCCCCATAATGCCACATACCATGCAATCATATAATGAACAGCTAAGAGATACGGGCCTCGCCCACACTCTACTAGCTAGGAGATACGGGCCTCGCCCACACTCTGCTATCCATGGAGATACGGGCCTCGCCCACACTCCGCTACTAAACCATAACATACAAGTATCACACAGACAACAAGTATAAGCAATTCTATCATACTGGCATATATCACAATCAAACTCAGCTATGAGATACGGGCTCCGCCCACACTCCGATACTAACATATCGTCTATACGGGCCGGCCTTGGTGCCTTAGACCCGTCCCTACTGGAAGGAAACTCACCTCGAGAGTAGCTGCAGTAAACCTGCTCAGACTACGCCTGGCTGCCGCACCGGTAATCCCTCCGGCTATAAATCCGTAAACATGGATTAGGTACTCATAAATACCCCTAAGGTCAAATGACTGGTCAAAGTCAACTCCTTGGTCAAAGTCAACCTTCTGATTGATTGGACTCGCCGAGTCCTTCTATGTCTAGCCCGACTCTGACTCATCGGGTCCCTGTTCCCACTCACTGAGTCAGCCCGACTCGCTAGACGGGGACAACTAACAAACCCGCGACTGGACTCGCCGAGTCCAAGGGGGTGACTCGCCGAGTCCGACGAACAGATCTCACAATCGCTCCAATCTTCCATCACAACATCAACCTTGGAGATTTGGAGATTCTGGGACTATAGCTACACGTTAAATTGCTAATTCCACGTGCGACTACGGAGGGTTGGACCTCCTATACTTAAACCCTTCTTATCCTAGTGACAGTTCATATGACTCGCCGAGTTTGAAGAACAACTCGCCGAGTTCAAGGCTATATTCAAGGGACTCGCCGAGTTTGAAGAACGACTCGCCGAGTACCAGGCAATCTTCATAGGACTCGCCGAGTTGTTTATCCAACTCGCCGAGTCTAAGGCCATCTTCATGGAACTCGCCGAGTGCACTTTGGTACTCGCCGAGTACCCTTCGACTCTTCACCCATTCTGGCCAAAACTGAGACATGCAATGGTTCCAAACCATAAATCTAAGCTCCTAGGGCATAAACACACGGAGTTTGGGAGGTTTAAGGTCTTGAAATCCACATATAAGGGACAAAAAGGGAATCTATTATACTAAAGATTAAGAAAGAGCTTTCTTACCTGGTTAGGAGCTTCTCCCAGGGTAGATTTCGGATCTACCACACCTCCTTGCACCCTCCAACTTCCTCCTTCTTCTCTTAAGCTTCAAACTTCCATCACCAAGCCAAAATCACTCTCAAGGATCAAAATGGGCTAGGGTTTCGCTCTCCAGTTCTTCTGGAAGAGAATGGGACGAAATGGGTGTTTTAGAATGGGTAAAATAGGGTGTAATGTCTGAAAATAGAGTTTCATCCAGACAGGTGGACTCGCCGAGTCCATGCATCGACTCGCCGAGTTCACCGCTCAAATCCCGTGTCCACCCTGCTGCTACTCGGCGAGTCGGGACGCAGACTCGCCGAGTTCGTGGCAAAATTAAGATAAAACTTAAATAAAATCATACCATGAACCCGGTGTTACAAATCTCCCCCACTTATTTTAGACTTCGTCCTCGAAGTCTGCCGCTCCCTTCCGGAACAGCTCCGGATAATGCTCCATCATCTCATCCGCGGGCTCCCAAGTCCATTCTGAGCCCTTCCGATGCTGCCATTGCACCTTCACCAGCTCCACCCTTTTGTTCCTCAGTTCCTTCGACTTCCGGTCTAGGATAGCCACAGGCCGCTCGATATAATTCAGGCTGTCATCAACCTGGATGTCCTCCAAAGGTACCACTGCTGAATCGTCCACCATGCACTTCCGCAGCTGGGAGACGTGGAAAGTGCTGTGGATCTGACTGAGTTCGGCTGGCAGGTCCAGCTGATATGCCACCTTGCCCACTCGGGCTGCAACCCTAAACGGTCCAATATACTTGGGACCCAACTTGCCCCGTTTCCTGAATCGGATGACGCCCTTCCACGGTGACACTTTCAGGAGAACCATATCCCCGACCTGGAACTCCAGGTCTGATCGGCGCCTATCGGCATAACTCTTCTGCTGACTCTGAGCAGTCTGAAGCCTGCTCCGAACCTGCTGAATCTTCTCTGTCGTCTTGAGCACTACTTCGGTGCTCCCCATGACTCTCTGTCCAACCTCGCCCCAACATATCGGGGTCCTGCACTTCCTCCCGTACAACATCTCGAAGGGAGGGCGGTCAATACTCGCGTGATAGCTGTTGTTATATGAAAACTCGGCTAAAGGAAGATAGGTATCCCAGCTACCACCGAAGTCTAAAACACACGCCCGCAACATGTCCTCCAGAGTCTGGATGGTCCGCTCGCTCTGGCCGTCCGTCTGTGGGTGAAAGGCTGTACTAAAATGCAGACGAGTACCCAGCTCGTCATGAAACTTCTTCCAGAACCTGGAAGTGAACCGCACATCCCTATCCGAAATCACTGAAACTGGCACCCCGTGCCGTGCCACCACCTCTCTGATGTAGATATCGGCCAATTTCTCGGCCGAGATGCTCTCCTGAATCGGGATAAAGTGGGCGCTCTTGGTCAATCGACCGACGATGACCCATATCGAATCCACTCCCCGCGCGGTCCTGGGAAGCTTGGTGATGAAATCCATCGTGATGTCTTCCCATTTCCACAGCGGGATATCCAACGGCTGCATCTTGCCGTGCGGTCTATGGTGTTCGGCCTTGACCTTCCTGCAGGTCACGCACCGCTCAACGTACCATGCTACATCCCGCTTCATGAAGGGCCACCAATAGTCCAGACGAAGATCCCTATACATCTTCGTTACCCCTGGATGAATGGAGAATCGGGATTTGTGTGCCTCCTCCATCAGAACCTGGCGCACGCCTTCGAGATATGGAACCCACACCCTGTGGTGTAATGTCAATAATCCTCTGCTGTCATAGTCGAAGGAGGAAACCTGTCCCACAATCCGCTCACTCTTCCGATGTTCCTTCTTCATAGCCTCCTGCTGAGCCTCCCGGATCCGCTCCAAAAGCGGAGTCACCACTGTCATCCTCATGCAAATGTCCCTGATCGGCGCCACCTTGCGGCTAAGCGCATCGGCCACCACGTTGGCCTTCCCCGGGTGATAAAGGATTTCACAATCATAATCCTTTACCACATCAAGCCACCGACGCTGCCTCATATTCAGATTTGGCTGGTCCATGAGGTACCTCAAACTCTTGTGGTCCGTGTAAATCGCACAGCGAACCCCATAGAGGTAATGACGCCAAATCTTGAGGGCGAACACAACAGCCCCCAACTCCAAATCATGCGTCGGGTAGTTCGCCTCGTGAGGCTTCAGCTGCCTCGACGCGTAGGCGATAACATCCCCTCTCTGCATTAATACCGCGCCCAAACCTGAGATAGACGCATCGCAGTATACAACAAAATCCTCCATGCCCTCTGGCAAGGCTAAGATTGGCGCCTCGCACAATCTCTGTCTCAGTGTCTCGAATGCTGCCTGCTGCTCAGGCCCCCAACGAAAGACCACGGCCTTCCTCGTTAACCTGGTCAGGGGTAATGCTATCTTGGAGAAATCCTGAATGAATCTCCGATAGTAGCCAGCTAATCCTAGGAAACTCCGAATCTCAGATGGAGACTTCGGAACCTCCCATCTCATCACGGCCTCCACCTTGGCCGGATCCACCGAAATCCCGTTCTGGTTGACAAGGTGCCCAAGAAACTGCACCTCGCGCAACCAGAACTCACACTTGGAGAACTTAGCATACAAGTTCTCCCTTCTCAAGGTCTCCAAAACCTCCCGCAAATGCTCCTCATGCTGCTCTCGCGTCTTGGAGTAAACCAAGATATCATCAATAAATACTATCACCGATCGGTCTAACATCGGTCTACACACGCGGTTCATGAGGTCCATGAACGCGGCAGGAGCATTGGTGAGCCCGAAAGGCATCACCACGAACTCATAGTGGCCATAACGTGTCCGAAATGCCGTCTTCCGCACATCCTCCTCTCTGACCCTCACCTGGTGATACCCTGAACGCAAGTCTATCTTGGAGAACCAAGATGCTCCCTGAAGCTGGTCAAAGAGGTCGTCAATCCTCGGGAGTGGGTAGCGGTTCTTCACCGTTACCTTATTCAGCTCCCTATAATCGATACACATCCGATGCGACCCGTCCTTCTTCTTCACAAACAGAATCCGGGCTCCCCAGGGTGAACTGCTTGGTCTAATGAAACCCTTGTCTAACAGCTCTTGAAGCTGTGTAGACAACTCCTGCATCTCAGGAGGAGCCAACCGATACGGTGCCTTGGCTATCGGAGCCGCACCAGGGGCTAGGTCGATCCTGAACTCCACCTGTCGCTCTGGAGGTATCCCAGGTAGCTCCTCGGGGAATACATCCGCGAACTCCCGTACTACGGGCACATCGCCCACCGCCACCTTACCCGCCTCCCGGGTGTCCATGACATATGCGACATATCCTGCACAACCCTGCTGAAGGTAACGCCTTGCCCTCGCTGCCGAACAGAAGGCTGGCCCTCGCTGTGATCTCTCACCCTGAATTACTAACTCTCCCCCACTTGGGGCTCTGACTCGTACTAACTGTTGCGCACAATCTATCACTGCCCCATTGGGACTCAGCCAATCCATACCAATAATGACCTTGTTTCCCCGCAATGGAATGGGAACTAGGTCAACCAAATACCGCTCTTCGAACAACCTTAACACACAATCTCGGAAGACTTCTGATGCTCGCACCGACCGGTCGTCCGCAATCTCGACCTCTAAAGGGCAATCCAACATGCCCGAGGACTCAGGAAACTTCTTGCTAAGTGCAAGAGAAACAAAGGATCGGGTAGCCCCCGAATCAAACAACACCTGGACTGGAATACCGTTCACATGGAACGATCCTAAACGTATATACACAGAGCACATATCAATATCATAAATCTCATATAAATAGGTCAGAGGGAAAGAATCATACCCGTCACCACATCGGGTGCAGCGCGCGCCTCCTCGGCTGTCAGCTGAAATGCCCGGCTCCTCACCACCGGAGCCTCTGCCTTGCCCTTCCGGCCATCAGTAATCCGCAGGGTCGCTGGAGCTGGCGCCTGTACTGGCGCTGCTGCTGTCAACTGGGGGCAGTTGGCCCTCTTGTGGGCCCTCTGGTTGCAGTGGAAACACAGCAACTCAGATGTCTGAATAACCAGAGCAGGGGCAGTACAATCCCTGCTGAAGTGTCCCGTCTTGCCGCACCTGTAGCAGCCTGTCGATCCTAATCTACACGCTCCCTCGTGCGACCTGCCGCACTTCCTACAGCGGCCCGGTCCTGAATGGCCTTTCGGCCTACCATCTGATCCCTTGGGCTTCTTTCCCGAAGCCCCTATCGTCTGTCCCTCCTCTGCCTTCCTCTTCCGGATGTGCTCCAGAGCTATCTCCCTCTCCCTCGCCCTAGCAATCATAGAATCCAGGGTAGGGCAAGCTGAAAAACTGACATGCTCCCGAATGTCGGCTCGCAGCATGTCATGGTAGCGGGTCCTCCTTATATCCTCATCACCTGCATACTGGGGCACCAGTAATGCCCTCTCCCGGAACTTGGCAGTGATCTCCGCCACTGTCTCTGTCGTCTGCCTCATATCCAAGAACTCCCGTGCCAACTGCTGGAGCTCCACCGCAGGCGCGAACTCCGCCCTGAATCGTGTCACAAAGTCCGGCCATGTCATAGCCTCAATGGCCGCGGCTCCCAAAGAGTCACAAACCGACTCCCACCAATCTCTAGCTCTGTCACGTAGACACCCTGCTGCAAATCGTACCTTCGACCCCTCGGGGCAGAAGCTGATCAGCTGTGCAGACTCAAGGTCTGCAATCCATCGTCTGGCAGCAATGGGGTCCTTCGCCCCATGGAAATCTGATGCACCACTGCCCCTGAAGTCCTTAAAGGACAGTGTGCGTGGTCCTGACTGGCTAGCCGCCATATCACTCCTGAACGCCCTGAGACGATCCTCCATCAACTCTACAATACCCTCCTTGATCGACCCGAAGATGATGGGAGTCGACTCAAGGATGCCCCTGGTAATCTCTGACGCAATGAACTCGCGTAGACCCTCATCAACTGGTTCGGACCCTGAACCCGAACCCGATCCTGATCCTGAGCCTCCCGCTCCCTGTTGTGTGGTCACCATACTGAAAAACATAACATAACCACCATCAAACGATATTCCACCAACGAGGCTCACATACATACAACTAGTCCCCGGTCTCGCCTCGGCCCTTTTTGAATCGAGTACGGATCCTCCGCTTTCAGTAGTACGGGCCCATACTACCTTCCACGTCTATCCGTACTTTCCTCAAGAATTGCCTCAACTCAACCAAGTCCTTTCTACTAATACTGCGGTTCTCGTGCTACTCTCGCCCTAGGCTTACCCTAAGTAATCGCCATCCCACTCTCTGCCATCAGCTGCACAAGAAGTCCCTGCTTTCTTTCCCCAACTAGCTCGCGAATACTATTACATATTACTCAGACTAGATAATTATTCGAATGAGAGGTCCTACCCTACAACGGTTGGACTCAAACAAGAGCTGCGAAATAGGGCTAGACCCAACCTTCTGAAATTATTTAATCCTTGCAATATGTAACTTAGCATATTCGTTCACTAGTTGGTGAAAGACGACTAGAACTCCTAATAGCACAAAGCAAGCAGCATTCGGGCATTGAGTACACATAATCAAGTATATACTACTCTGGCTATCATACTAAATGATCTGTACTAGCATGCAATTCTCAAAAAGCCGAAACACATAAAGCAGGCACATAAGGCATCATTCCTAGATCCTTAGTCCTATTCTAGCATGCTGTTCTACTGAAACTGAACTGATAATCATAACGTAAACTTGTATGGGCACTTTGGGGAAAACTTACTTGAGCTCGGCCGGTCGCGCACATCACACACCTTTTTCTTTTTAGAAATCCCTTTTACTTAGTCTTTAGAAAATCATTTCTTTATAAAAATCTTTTAATACCTCGATTTGAGTCCAGACACCCCCGAAGGTGTGTCCGAATCCCTCAAACCAGGGCTCTGATACCAACTTGTAACATCCCAAAAATACCAGCTAAAAATTTCATTTTTAAATTAGGTTAATTCATAAAAACATCGTTACAAAACATTCATAATATTAATTTATGTCTGAGAACCGGTAACATCATAGTAAAATATTCAGAGTACATCCCAGAAAATCCATAGTGCGGAAAACATGAGAGTGTGTGATATGTCGCTACCGCGCCGGTCCTGTCCCCTAGCTGAAGAGGTACCTGAAAACAAAACTATAAAACGTAAGCACGAAGCTTAGTGAGTTCCCCCATAATGCCACATACCATGCAATCATATAATGAACAGCTAAGAGATACGGGCCTCGCCCACACTCTACTAGCTAGGAGATACGGGCCTCGCCCACACTCTGCTATCCATGGAGATACGGGCCTCGCCCACACTCCGCTACTAAACCATAACATACAAGTATCACACAGACAACAAGTATAAGCAATTCTATCATACTGGCATATATCACAATCAAACTCAGCTATGAGATACGGGCTCCGCCCACACTCCGATACTAACATATCGTCTATACGGGCCGGCCTTGGTGCCTTAGACCCGTCCCTACTGGAAGGAAACTCACCTCGAGAGTAGCTGCCGTAAACCTGCTCAGACTACGCCTGGCTGCCGCACCGGTAATCCCTCCGGCTATAAATCCGTAAACATGGATTAGGTACTCATAAATACCCCTAAGGTCAAATGACTGGTCAAAGTCAACTCCTTGGTCAAAGTCAACCTTCTGATTGACTGGACTCGCCGAGTCCTTCTATGTCTAGCCCGACTCTGACTCATCGGGTCCCTGTTCCCACTCACTGAGTCAGCCCGACTCGCTAGACGGGGACAACTAACAAACCCGCGACTGGACTCGCCGAGTCCAAGGGGGTGACTCACCGAGTCCGACGAACAGATCTCACAATCGCTCCAATCTTCCATCACAACATCAACCTTGGAGATTTGGAGATTCTGGGACTATAGCTACACGTTAAATTGCTAATTCCACGTGCGACTACGGAGGGTTGGACCTCCTACACTTAAACCCTTCTTATCCTAGTGACAGTTCATATGACTCGCCGAGTTTGAAGAACAACTCGCCGAGTTCAAGGCTATATTCAAGGGACTCGCCGAGTTTGAAGAACGACTCGCCGAGTACCAGGCAATCTTCATAGGACTCGCCGAGTTGTTTATCCAACTCGCCGAGTCTAAGGCCATCTTCATGGAACTCGCCGAGTGCACTTTGGCACTCGCCGAGTACCCTTCGACTCTTCACCCATTCTGGCCAAAACTGAGACATGCAATGGTTCCAAACCATAAATCTAAGCTCCTAGGGCATAAACACACGGAGTTTGGGAGGTTTAAGGTCTTGAAATCCACATATAAGGGACAAAAAGGGAATCTATTATACTAAAGATTAAGAAGGAGCTTTCTTACCTGGTTAGGAGCTTCTCCCAGGGTAGATTTCGGATCTACCACACCTCCTTGCACCCTCCAACTTCCTCCTTCTTCTCTTAAGCTTCAAACTTCCTTCACCAAGCCAAAATCACTCTCAAGGATCAAAATGGGCTAGGGTTTCGCTCTCCAGTTCTTCTGGAAGAGAATGGGACGAAATGGGTGTTTTAGAATGGGTAAAATAGGGTGTAATGTCTGAAAATAGAGTTTCATCTAGACAGGTGGACTCGCCGAGTCCATGCATCGACTCGCCGAGTTCACCGCTCAAATCCCGTGTCCACCCTGCTGCTACTCGGCGAGTCGGGACGCAGACTCGCCGAGTTCGTGGCAAAATTAAGATAAAACTTAAATAAAATCATACCATGAACCCGGTGTTACAAAGTACTTATTATAAGTTTCTAATAACATTACTATAATTAAATAAAA
Organism: Lactuca virosa; assembly: GCF_052849685.1. Lineage (NCBI taxonomy): Eukaryota > Viridiplantae > Streptophyta > Magnoliopsida > Asterales > Asteraceae > Lactuca > Lactuca virosa. The sequence goes on from NC_136431.1 coordinate 53,385,500, forward strand.
GCTATATTAAAAATAGTGTAGGCGTAGCTCACTTACAATGAGTTTTATAGAAAATCGGGCTTTGCTTGGAGCAGCGTTCTCGAGCCGAAAAGCTCTTCTTCTCGGAGCCGTCGAGCACTCCGTGGCTTCCGCCTCGTGCTAGGGAGGTTCCCTAGGCTTTTCGGGGGGTTTCGGGGCTAGAGAGAGGTTCTAGAGAGAGAGTAAAGAGAAGAAAGAATGGGAAAGGTGTGAAGAAAATGAGGGTGAGAGAGGTTCTATTTATAGGGTGAAAAATGGCTGAACTTGGTGCCACATGTCACCATCTAGTGGCAAGACTTGGGGAGAAAGCAATGGCCAAGATTGTGCCACATCACCCATTTTCGTACAGCACACTTCCGACTTCTAAAATCCGTAACTTTCACATACGACCTCCGTTTTTGACGTTCTTTATATCCACGTGTAGGTAAAAATAAGATCTACAACTTTCATTTTGATTCCGTCTGGTAGTTTTCGACCTCTTAAATTTTACAGTACGAGGAGATTATACTGTTAAATGTCCGCGTAAAATTCATAACTGCTACATACGGACTCTGTTTTCGTCTGTCTTTTTACTGTTGAGTTCCTATTAATGAGGTCTTCAATTCTCATTTAGGTCGCGTATGCCAAAAACCGCTCGATCTAAAATTCGAGTTTCGGGCTGTGCACTGCTAAGCCAAATATTAGAAAGTTCATAACTTCCTCATACGAAGTCAGATTTGGGCGTTGTTTTTTTGTATGTTCTTGGTTTAACGTATACTACAACTTTTGTTTATATTTCTAAGGCTAAAAAGTCCTCCATCGTAAATTCACTATTTACGTCTCCCGGTGTCGTGTCAGTTTTGCCATAAAACTTCGACGAACCATAACTTCTTTGTTATAACTCGGATTTCAACGTTCTTTATATGTACAGAACCCTTGAGACGTATTCTACAACTTGGTTAAGATTATTTATTCTAAATAATCTTTTGTCAAAAAGTCATTTTCGACCCCTATTATCTCTAAATTGACTAGCCCGGATCTACGGGCATTACAATTATCTCCCCCTTAGGATGATTACGTCCCGGAATCATCAACGAAACAGGGCTCACATGATGGCTCCATACGTTATCTCTTCATCCTAAGTAATAACCGTAACTTTGATGTTTCTTCGAACGAATATCTAACTCTAAGACTTCCTGATTGCAGGCGGTGCTCGATCTTGCACTTGCTCCCTATCTCACGTTAGACTCCAAATTATGACCTTAAAGTCACAATCTCGATCCTTACTGGAGACTGCTTCTTCTTCTTAACAAACCTAAGATAAGTTATTTTATTACTAAAATGGAACGATGTGTCATATTCCAATGACCTATCATCGTATGTTGAAATGCTTAGACTCAGGTCTCTTAGAGTCTTCCAGAACAGACTATACTTTCCTTCATGTTCTAATCTCATCTTAAAAGGTAGCATTTCTAGCTACAAGCAACTTTTCGCGATACCTCTACTGATCGCTTTTTATTTCAATCTTCCGTTTTCAGTCAGATGCTACATCAAACTTGATTTCTGAACCACATAACATACTCAGCGTAGTTGGACTCAATTTGATATGACCACTAGTGTCGGAATAACAATCATCTTCTTAGTCATTACCGAAACGATGGTAACGACATATTTGAATAAAAAGAAATCGATTACTTGCTCCTTGGTAACTTTGTGACTTTCCCTGATCCAAGTGTGAGTCCTGTGCTTCCGGTAGTATAGGCCTCTACTACCTTTCACACCTACTCATACTCGTCCCAAGTATTGTCTCGCAGTTCTCCAAGTCATTATCACAAAAACAATTTTTAACACATACAAATGTGTCCAAACAATCATATAATTTTCCCTAGACTCTACTAGGACTTCTTCCATGCGTATCTTCAATCATTAATTCTGCTTCAACTCGGTTGGTGATGGAAATGTCAGACAATGGGATAACTTCATGGATTATACCAAAAATCTTTCTTTCTGCTAATCGAAAGTGTACTTCTCCCGTACTAGACGTATTATTTCTTAGATGCCTTCTAAAGGCAAGATATCACTCTTACGATATCTTCCAATAGGTACCACTCAGTATCGTAAGCCTTCTCATTTCCTCCATTTACTCAATTCACTACGAGTCTTCACCATGATGTTTTTTACACCAAAACAGTCGTTTGGTGTGTCGAGACGAGAATATAGATAAAGGAAGGTTTAGACGCGTATTCCTCCTTATTACTTCAAAAAATTACATGTCAGTTCTAATATCGTAATTAAACGTTTAGAAATCTGAACACATAAAGTTTCCAGATCCGGTCGTCAACAGACCATAGATCCGATGCATATCATACATATCATAAATCATTTAGCACATAAAAGCATGTTAGGCATTTTCCCTAAATAAGCTAGTGCTTGTGTCTATTAAGGTGTATTACCTAAATTTATTAGACACACCCCTCACAATCATCGCTTAGCATTCTAAGTTTAAGTCTAGAAATAAATCTTTATTCCTAATTCGCTTAAACTAATGCTCTGATACCAACTGTGACACCCCCATTTTGACGGCTAGAAAAGACCGATTTTGTTTATGCTTTATAAAAATCAGAGTACTTCTTTTAATAGAAATGTTGCGGAATTAGTTCCCAGTAAAACATGATAAATACATTATCAAAGCATTTCCGAAGAAATGTATTTTTATTCATTTTAAAACATTTGGGATGTCATCGTCAATACAGAAACATAAGCATAAACATAACTTACATTCATTTACACTAGTGATCTACATCTCTTTTAAATCTCTCAGTGTAAAGTAGCTTCATATTGACACCTATGATACAAATAAGCTTGAGTGGGTCAGGTTGGGAAACCTGGTGAGTACATAGGGTTTTCAACCCACAATAATATAATTATTATGTTTAAACATCAAACAATCAACCCAATTACCCATCCCCATTATCTTCTTTACTCTTAAGTATCTACCCTAAGAATCAACTATTCCTCGTTCATTCATTCCTAAGGATGATCCTAAGGAATCGGGACGAAGTCCATCGTCACCGGGGTTTAGGCACTAGGTCTGCATAGTCGCCAGGATTTATACAATAAGCACTAACTCCGCATAGTCGCCAGGGTTTTGGCACCAAGTCTGCATGATCGCCAAGGTTTAGGCACCAAGTCTGCATGATCGCCAGGGTTTAGAGTACACCGGGTGAACACATCGTTCAGAACACCTACAGGTTGCGAGCCTGCTAGCGTTCCACTGGACTGTCTAGAATAGTCCGTGGTTGTCATCCATACTCTGCTAGATGACGGGGACATCATTTGGGAAAAAGGCTTCTCACATCATCCACCTCTCACCCTTACCTCATGGTCTAACTCATCATCCAACTCATATGTCATCTACCCATGTTTTTGATGGGTTTTAAGCATAAGAACAATCCTATGTGCTCATACAAACCCTAATGCTTGGATCTTGGTTTCTCTATTATACATGCATTGAATCCAAGACTTGCAAACCCTAATCTAGCATACATAATTCGAAAATTAACGTATTACATCATATCTAGATGTTTACCTCTTCAAAGATTGGCTTAGATCTTCTTTTCTTCTTCTCTTGAGCTTAGACTCACAATTGTAACTCGTCTAATGGATCACAAACACCTCAAGCAAGAAGGCAACTTTGAGAGAGGAGGGAGGATGCTAATTTTCGGCCCTAGGGTTTCTCTTGGAAGCAAGTGGCCGAAAATTGGAGCCTTGGGGTCTTATTTATAGTGCAGACTGCTAGGGTTTCAGTCTAAACCCTAATGGATACCTTAGCCACCAAGTAGCCCAAGGAACCTTCTGGAATAAGGCCCTTGGACGAAAATATGATGATCCTTCATCATAATTTCGTTCCCCCTTAGTCCATTAGGTTTCCCAGCCCAAAACTCAACTATCACACATTTGACAGTTTATGCCCCTTTATTTAATTAATCTCTTTTAGTTACCAAATTAATTCCTAATTAATTTATGACTAATACTAATTAAATAAATATGATTTCTCCTTTAATATATTATTCTTATAATATATTAATAAACCATAATATCCTCTCTCTCATATCAAATTACCTTGTCAAGTTGCTTTGGTGAAGGCAACCCAAAAGGACCATGCATAACCGGGTCAAGTATATACCAAATATAGTTACGGGCTTAGACACTAATCCAACAGTCTCCCACTTGGATAAGTCTAGTAACTATATCTCACATACGACTTAAGGATCTGGTTAGCAATCGTAGCTCTTATACGCTTCTGTCAACTCTGATCAAAATCCTGTCCTTCAGATAAGGGATCGTATAATCCTCTGTTCTAGATATCATGCTGACAATACTTATTATCCATGATTTTGTTTCTCGATCTCTGATTTATTCGACATAGAATTTAGTTGAACACATCAACTTCATTCTGACCGGGCCCGACACATAAGTCAAACTAAATCATCGAGTGGCCAAGATATCACTTTTATTCTCTTAGAATAAAAGGTACAGAAAAACTTCGACTTATATGCTTTTATCATTTACTAGCTAAGTCACACACAATAATGCGTTTTATAACATCAAGTTACTGATGCGGTTTCGCATTATCAATGCATAATCAACTAGCAAAAAACAACCATATCTCTAGGTTTAAAGATTATATGATATTATCATCTTGCGATCACTTATGGTAACTTTCATGAAGTGATACTAGCAAGTGCGGGTTTATTCCAATGCTCAAAACAAATTTCATAAGCACTCATAAACTTCGCAGCAAACCTTTGCTATGTCTAAAACCTTTCAGACAATCTACAAACAAATTTATGACAATCTTCTTTCATATCTACTTCCAACATATGAGTGATTGTGGACTGTTCGAACAATCTTATTATTCAGGAAGTCAAAACATGCAAAATTGGAAATAACAGATAAATAATCAACACAAGATAGTAACTTTCTTATAAATAACACACCTTTATTTAATCATCAAAATGTTGAATACAAAATTATCCATTACAAATTTCCTACCTATCTAATCTAAACTAATATCGTCCTTTAGTCCAACGCTCCTAGCGTGCTTCAAATGCTTAACCCTACTCAGTCCCTTCGTAAGGGGATCTGTTGGGTTATCTTCTGACGATACCCTCTTTAAAACGAGGAGTCCCTCTTCTACCCGATGTCTAATAAAATGGTATTTCCTGTCGATATGTCGAGATCTGCCATGATCTCTTGGTTCCTTGGTCAAGGCAACCGCTCCTTCATTATCACAGAAAATTTCCATGGGCTCCTTTATGGATGGCACAACTCCAAGGTCTCCAATGAAGTTCTTCAACCATATAGCCTCCTTTGACGCTTTGCTTGCCGCAATGTACTCTGATTCGCACGTTGAATCAGCCACGGTCTCTTGCTTGGAACTTTTCCAAGTCACTGCTCCTCCATTTAGGGTAAAGACCCAACCTGACTGCGATCGGTAATTATCCCGATCCGTCTAAAAACTAGTGTCACTGTACCCTCGCACCCTTAAGTCATCACTCCCACCGAGGACTAGAAACCATTCCTTGGTCCTTCGTAGGTACTTAAGAATATTCTTGACAGCAATCCAATGCGCCCTACCAGGGTTCCCTTGATATTTGCTGACCATGCTCAAAGCGAAGGCCACATCAGGGCGAGTACAGGTCATAGCATACATAATCGAGCCAACTACGGAAGCGTAAGGTACTCGGCTCATATCAGCTATCTCTGCCTCTGTACTTGGGCTCTGAGTCTTACTCAGTTTGGTATTGCATTGGATTGGTAACTCCCCTTTCTTGGAATTTTCCATACTAAAACGTTTTAGTACCTTTTCCAAGTATGTATCCTGACTGAGTCCTATCAGTCTCTTACTTCTGTCTCTCACTATCCTTATTCCCAGTATATATGCAGCTTCTCCGAGGTCCTTCATAGCGAAACACTTACCAAGCCAGGATTTGACCTCCTGCAAGGTTGGAATGTCGTTTCCTATGAGTAGTATGTCATCGACATACAATACGAGGAAGCTCACTATACTCCCACTGGCCTTGACATACACACATGACTCATCTTCGTTTCGCAGAAAACCAAACTCTTTGACCTTCTCGTCAAAACAAAGATTCCATCTGCGAGATGCTTGCTTTAATCCATAAATGGATTTCTCAAGCTTGCACACTCTATTTGGATGTTTCGCATCGACAAAACCCTCTGGCTGATTCATGTAAACATCCTCAACCAACTTTCCATTTAGGAAAGCGGTTTTTACGTCCATCTGCCAGATTTCATAATCATGAAACGCAGCTATTGCGAGCATTACCCTAATAGACTTTATCTTGGCAACTGGCGAGAAGGTCTCATCATAGTCAACTCCAGGAGTTTGAGTAAAGCCCTTCGCGACCAATCGCGCTTTATAAGTATGCACTTTCCCATCCATGTCTATCTTCTTTTTGAAGATCCACTTGCACTCGACTGTCTTACGACCTGGTACATTATCAACCAAATTCCAAACTTAGTTGTCATACATGGACTGAATCTCGCTGTCCATTGCCTCTTTCCATTTAGCAGACTCTGGGCCTGCCATGGCTTCCTTGTAGCTATTAGGTTCGTCCAGATTTACTAGTGTACTATCACTAATAAACGTATCCCCGTCAGTAGTAATATGGAAACCATAAAACTGGGGTGGAACAATAACTCTACTCGAACGTCTAAGAGGTAAGGACTGGTCAATTGGTTCAACAGGAGTTTCCTCCTCAGGTTGAACGCCAGTGTCAGAGGTTCCTTCATCTCCTGACTCTTGAAGCTTTTCAAGGTTAATCTGACTCCCACTGTCTCCTTGACTTATGAGTTCTCTCTCTCTGAAAACTCCTCTCCTAGCAACAAAGACAACATTGTCACTTGGTCTATAGAAGAGATAGCCAAAAGACTTATGTGGATAGCCGATGAAATAACACTTCTCACTACGAGGTTCTAGCTTGTCGTGAGTCTCTCGTCTTACGAAAGCTTCACAACCCCAAACCTTGATATGTGCTAACGAGGGAGCTTTCCCTGTCCACATATCGTGAGGTGTCTTGGCAACCTTCTTGGTGGGAACTAAGTTAAGGATATGGGCGGCAGTCTCTAAGGCATACCCCCAGAATGAGATTGGTAACGAAGCACGACTCATCATAGAACGAACCATGTCCAACAAGGTTCGATTACGTCTCTCAGCCACACCATTCAATTGTGGCGTTCTAGGAGGCATCAATTGCGAAACTATTCCACATTCTTTTAGATAGTCGTGAAACTCAAGACTTAGGTACTCTCCTCCTCGATCAGATCGAAGCATCTTGATTTTACTGCCCAGCTGATTCTCCACTTCATTCTTAAACTCTTTGAACTTTTCAAAGGTTTCTGACTTTTGCTTGATCAAGTAGATATATCCATATCTGCTATAATCGTCTGTAAAAGTCACGTAGAAGTGACAAGCGTCCCTTGTGGTGGATCTAAAGGGTCCACATACATCTGTATGTATGAGATCCAATACACCCTCACCCCTTTCACATGTACCAGTAAAGGGTGACTTGGTCATCTTCCCAAGTAAACAAGATTCACACACGTCATCGTCCCTAAGGTCGAATGACTCCAAGACTCCATCCTTTTGGAGTTGGGCTATGCGTTTCTTGTTAACATGGCGAAGGCGACAATGCCACAAGCATGCTTTGTCCAAACGTGTGGACGAATCAATATTCAAAAACTCATTTCCTAAATTATCTATAACTAACACAGATTCATAAATCCCATTACAAGGTAATGCATTGAAATAAAAGACACCATTCAAATAAGCATTAATAGAACCATTACTATTATCAAACGAATATCTGAAACCTTGTCTAAACAATCCATGAAAAGAAATGATGCTCCTTGCCATATATGGCGAATAGCAACAATTATTTAAATCTAGCCCTAACCCATTACTCAACACTAAGGAATAAACTCCGATCTTGGTTACTGGTGAAGACTTCTTGTTTCCCATGATCAAGTTTATCCTTCCATGCTCCACTTCCCTACTTTTTCTTAGCCCCTGCAAATCAGAACAAATGTGGTAACCACATCCAGTATCAAGGACCCATGAAGTAGCAAGTGATGAGTTATTAGATTTAATTAAATACATACCTGCAAAGGTGGGCTTTATCTTCCCATCCTTAATATCCTGCAGATATTTAGGGCAGCTTCGTTTCCAGTGGCCCTTCTGGTGGCAATAGAAGCACTCTGCTTCCTTGGGGTCAGAAGAGGGCTTAACAGAACCTGCTTTGGTCCCACTAGAAGAGGAACCATATTGGGTCTTACCCTTATGGTGGCTCTTAGAAGGAGCCTTCCTCTTCTTTCCCTTTCCTTGGCCAATTGCCAACACAGGAGCAGCTACAGTAGAGGATGATGCAATAGATTTGTCCTTGAGGTTGCTCTCAGCTGTCCTCAGGAGCCCTTGAAGTTTACTCAGGGTGACCTCTTCTTTGTTCATATGGTAGGTCATTCTGAACTGGTTGTAGCAGGAAGGCAAGGAGTGGAGGATGATGTCGATAGCCAAATCCTCATCAAACTTAACATTAAGTTTGAGAAGACGATCAACATACCTTTGCATTCTTTGCAAATGAGCCCTTAGGGATTCTCCACTCCCCATGCTAGCGGTGATCATGTTGGTGATCATCTCATAGCGCTCTTGTCTCGCGCTTTGGTGGTACCTGTCCAGCAAATCTTGGTGCATCTCATATGGATACATGTCCTCATAGGACTTTTGGAGTTCGAGGTTCATGGTGGCCAACATGATGCAATGAACTTTCGTTGCATCACGCTCGTGGGTCTCAAAGGCGGCCATCTCTTGAGGAGTAGCTTCTTCTGGGTTGATCTTTTCTAGCTTCTCGTCGAGGACATATTCTTTGTCCTCGTAGCGAGTTATCATGCGAATGTATCTCATCCACTCGTTGAAGTTCGAGCCATCAAATGTCACCTTTTGACATAGGTTCATCAACAAGAATGACCCAGAAGTGTTGTTGTTTACGTTTGCGTTAGACATCTGAAATAGAGAGGAACAAAGTTTGATTAGAAATGAATCCCCAATTAAACACCCAAATGAGAAATTAGGGCTAGGATCCAACAACATTATTTACAACTTAGAAAAGGGATGCCGTAATCTAAAAGTAAATAATTTGAAGGTAAGTGAATGACGATTCACTAATTTTCACCATGAAAAACGAAAAAGAATTAAGTTTTAAATGTATTTGAAAATTCCTAGATTTCTTTTGAGATTCATTGAACATTTCAATGGCATGTTTGAATCTCGATATGCACTTCAAATTTGCGACTGGGATGCCGAGGAACGCAAACAAGTTTGTGAATAACCATGCGAATCAACATGGTGCACTCAATGTCTTCATCACCTAATCAATGTGCTGGTTAGCCACGCACGCTCCATTGATCCATGATAAAACATCGAGCCACCCTTTGTCACCAATGTCAATCCCAAATTAGTGTGCCGGTTAGCCACGCACGCTCCACTAACGTTTGACAGGGGTACAAAGTGTAATTCCATGGAATAGCATCATTTTCACATTTTACCCTAAAGTAACTAAGATTGAGAATTTATAAAACAATGTAGTTACTTTAATATTTCCATTATACTTATAATGAGGAATTAAGTGCCCTATCCTATCCGTTCAGCTAACGACCCTCCACCAGTCAAGCAAGCGGTAGGTGTGAGTGTATACCCATTAAGCGCCATTTTATAGGCAACAACCTTATACCCACCTTATAGACTGGCTTCGTGAATGAGGCCTACTAGCGATAAGACTAGCTTATTCTTATACATACATATATTAATTAATCTTGTAATAATATAATAGTATAGGGTTGAATTTTAAACTTGTAAAATTCTAAGGATTTGAAATTTAAATCATTCAATATTAAACTTTTAATCGTAAAATTTAAATTTCAAAACTTGAGGACAAGTTTTGAACTTTTCAAAACACAAGGGATCAAATAACAAATAACATAAATTAAACAATTCATTTTATGATTATCTATATTTGACCTAATCCAATTTTAGTCACAAGATAATTACCAAATAATTCAAATAATCCATATTTATCATATAAAGAAACTATTATTCAAAAGATTTGAAATTATCTTTTGTTTTGGCAGGGATAATCATTCAAATATAATAAAATTCAGATTTTATCTTCAAAAAACGATTTAGGCATTAATCCCATGACAAAACAGCAACGAAATCCCGAAATATCCTCTGCCTGATGCACAGACTCGCCGAGTCAGTCCTGGACTCGCCGAGTCCAGATACTGACTCGCCAAGTTGAGTCGGGCAGAGGCAAAAAAACGATTTTTCAGCAATTAAACAGTTAAAGCATCACATACAACAGAAACCAATCAAGGCTCTGATACCACTGATGGATTTTAAGCATAAGAACAATCCTATGTGCTAATACAAACCCTAATGCTTGGATCTAGGTTTCTCTATTGTACATGCATTGAATCCAAGACTTGCAAACCCTAATCTAGCATACATAATTCGAAAATTAACTTATTACATCAGATCTAGATGTTTACCTCTTCAAAGATTGGCTTAGATCTTCTTTTCTTCTTCTCTTGAGCTTAGAGTCACAATTGTAACTCCTCTAATGGATCACAAACACCTCAAGCAAGAAGGCAACTTTGAGAGAGGAGGGAGGATGCTAATTTTCGGCCCTAGGGTTTCTCTTGGAAGCAAGTGGCCGAAAATTGGAGCCTTGGGGTCTTATTTATAGTGCAGGCTGCTAGGGTTTCAGTCTAAACCCTAATGGATACCTTAGCCACCAAGTAGCCCAAGGAACCTTCTGGAATAAGGCCCTTGGACGAAAATATGATGATCCTTCATCATAATTTCGTTCCCCCTTAGTCCATTAGGTTTCCCAGCCCAAAACTCAACTATCACACATTTGACAGTTTATGCCCCTTTATTTAATTAATCTCTTTTAGTTACCAAATTAATTCCTAATTAATTTATGACTAATACTAATTAAATAAATATGATTTCTCCTTTAATATATTATTCTTATAATATATTAATAAACCATAATATCCTCTCTCTCATATCAAATTACCTTGTCAAGTTGCTTTGGTGAAGGCAACCCAAAAGGACCATGCATAACCGGGTCAAGTATATACCAAATATAGTTACGGGCTTAGACACTAATCCAACAGTTTTACCCAACATATTATGTAGATATAAATACATATACAGTTTAAATCATATAAAACTTGTATAAAATCGTTCCTCCAGCATAGATAGAAAGTATACAGATAATATGCACACATAGTACGTAATTTATATAAAATACTTCATATCTATGTGTAAGATGAAAGTAACTATGCACTCACTTGAAAAGGTGGTGATTCTGAACTCAGACAGCGCTTCGCTTCTTAAAAAAATAATTTCCTTCGACGAAACCTAGTATTATTACTACTAGAGTTTAGTCTATTATTCGCCGAGACTAATTAATAGTCTAGCTATTATTACTATTATATAAGCGTTAAACAATACTTATATAACCCATAATAATAGCCCAAGTACTTATTATAAGTTTCTAATAACGTTACTATAATTAAATAAAAGCTATATTAAAAATAGTGTAGGCGTAGCTCACTTACAACGGGTTTTATAGAAAATCGGGCTTTGCTTGGAGCAGCATTCTCGAGCCGAAAAGCTCTTCTTCTCGGAGCCGTCGAGCACTCCGTGGCTTCCGCCTCGTGCTAGGGAGGTTGCCTAGGCTTTTCGAGGGGTTTCGGGGCTAGAGAGAGGTTCTAGAGAGAGAGTAAAGAGAAGAAAGAATGGGAAAGGTGTGAAGAAAATGAGGGTGAGAGAGGCTCTATTTATAGGGTGAAAAATGGCTGAACTTGGTGCCACATGTCACCATCTAGTGGCAAGACTTGGGGAGAAAGCAATGGCCAAGATTGTGCCACATCACCCATTTTCGCACAACACACTTCCGACTTCTAAAATCCGTAACTTTCACATACGACCTCCGTTTTTGACGTTATTTATATCCACGCGTAGGTAAAAATAAGATCTACAACTTTCATTTTGACTCCGTCTGCTAATTCTCGACCTCTTAAATTTTACAGTACGAGGAGATTATACTGTTAAATGTCCGTGTAAAATTCATAACTGCTACATACGGACTCTGTTTTCGTCTGTCTTTTTACCGTTGGGTTCCTATTAATGAGATCTTCAATTCTCATTTAGGTCGCATAGGCCAAAAACCACTCGATCTAAAATTCGAGTTTCGGGCTGTGCAGTGCTAAGCCAAATCTTAGAAAATTCATAACTTCCTCATACGAAGTCAGATTTGGGCGTTCTTTTTTTGTATGTTCTTGGTTTAACGTATACTACAACTTTTGTTTATATTTATAAGGCTAAAAAGTCCTCCATCGTAAATTCACTATTTACGTCTCCCGGTGTCGTGCCGGTTTTGCCATAAAACTTCGACGAACCATAACTTCTTCGTTATAACTCGGATTTCAACGTTCTTTATATGTACAGAACCCTTGAGACGTATTTTACAACTTGGTTAAGATTATTTATTCTAAATAATATTTTGTCAAAAAAGTCGTTTTCGACCCCTATTATCTCTAAATTGAGTAGCCCGGATCTACGGGCGTTACAATACACATTTAAAGCAATATTTGTAGTAAAAGGATTTTCTCATACTCATGTCATTAACTATGTCCTCATCATACTCATGACATTGACTGTGATCAAACCTTTTTCACAAGTAGCTATGATTAGATCAACAAGGATATTATTTACTATAAATTCATATTTTTAGTATGAGATATAGTAAACATATTTCAAGAAAGAATGCTTTTCTTAATAGACATCTACTAGAAGATATCTATATAGATTAGCCTGGAGGTTTTCTTAATCCATGTTATCCTAAGAAAATATGTAGAGCTTGAGATCCACTTGTGGATATAAAGCAAACATCTCAAAGTTATAATCATCATTTTATGTAAAACCACAAGGTATGTTTTATATCAAAATGAATAGAACATATTTGTTTACTAAGAACTGGTGGGAGCATAGTGAAATTACTAATATTGTATGAATGAGACATACTTAATCATTTGAAATCACATTCTGACTAAGAAATGTCGTTTTCACCTTGACTCGGAAAGTGTTTCTAAAATGAAAGACTTAGGAAGGAGAATATACATTCTTGGAATGTGAAATCTATAACGGATAGATAAAATGAATGTTAAAAGGTTTCATGTCCTTATACATATATTGTCAATATCTTGAAAGGGATCAAGACACAAGATTTTTTTGGAGAATTCTTGGCATTGTCATATGGCACCATTTTGAGCTAGCCTCAAAAGTACATAGCTCGTAGGCTTGAACTAGATGAAATGTTTTATTCTATTTGCTTGGCAAATAAATTCATCATCTACGCCATATTATGCATAAGGCATGGTATTTGATCATGTTGTAAGAATGTCATAGGATACTAATTGAATAAATGGTTAAGTCACTAGATGACTAAGAGAGAATTCTAAGAGTAATTTAGAAGAACTAAGAGAATGTATATGAGACAATCAGTTTAGAAAGAATCTTTATGGAAAGAGCTACACAAGATGTTAATTTCTAAACAACTATAAATAATTATGAATTATAATTGGGTTTTTGACTTCATTATGGAATGAAGGGTAAGTCTTGTTGGAATGAGGTCCAAGCAAAACATTATGACACAATCTACTATAAAATAAGAATACACTACTTTAGAAGTTGAAGTAAAATATGATTAGATGAATAGGATCATTGAAAAACTATGTTAATTTTTGCCATTCAAGAATCACATAGAAATCTTGGTAACTTCGAGAGTATACTTAATCAAGCTAAGAGACTCTATGTCACGAAAGAACACCAATCATATTCTCCAAGATTAACTATACTTAGAGTAAAGTTAAGTATGGAGATGATAGTATTCACAAAATTCACACAAATTAAATTTTGTCTAGCCCATTAATAAAGTCATTCATTTGAGCTAAGTATGAATGGTCACAATTCAGCTGTAAGACTTTATTATTCTAGAAATAGGATTTTGATTTGGATTTGGTATTTGGATATTGGAACATTATAACAACAACTATTATATAATGTTATAATATATTGGGATATCGTTATCACATTAATACTTGTTGTAATCTATATTAACATGTTTAATCCATGAATAATGTTATTATTCTAAAAGTTCATAGTCGGTTATAATTGTGGGAGCAATTATAAAGTAAGACTAATAAGAATTGGATTGGTTGACTCTCACTAGATGAAAGTAGGTAAGTGGTTGTAACCAAGTTTCATAGGTACTTGTCAGAGAACTAGTATTGAACTGACCTGAATGAAGATCATCTCATGGATCACTATCATGAATGATATTGTATGGAAAGGTACTATCTTTGTATCCTTAACACCTGAGATACATAGTGTGTCTTAAGTGTAGGGAGTACTATGCTTTGATATGGTCAAATATTGTTCCTTAACCGGGCAATTATAAAAGCCATTTTCAAGTATGGTATGAACTATGCAAGAGGCTTATGTAGTCAAGATGTGATTTGTTCCTCTTATGTGTCGAGAGTTAGACATCTAAGGCGCCTTACCAAAAGTTGAACAACTAATTAGATTGATCGTTATCCGTATCTCATGTTCAACATGATGTCTGTAGCAAAGGGATAACTGATAAACTTACCTTATACACCAATTGTAGCCTTGGGCTTCTAGGAATTGGGCGTTGATAGAATGGAAAAAAGTCGTATGTTGATGGGGGCAGTGAAATGTTGCTAGACATTCACCACTGTCTATATTAGTCTAATATGAATCTTGCGTAAGTGGGAGATTGAAAGATCTAGTATGCTCAAGAATCATATTAAAGTGATATTGCTAATTAACATATGATACTAATGGGTTACACTAACAACAACTTGATATAATTGATTATTTATTAGAAATTGATTTTAATAAATATTCAATAAACTCTTACAATTAAATTGGAAATTATTTATTTCATGGAAATAATAATTTTCATTAGCAAGGAATATTACATAATTCATATGATATAAATTAATAAGTCATGGACAAACTTTTGGACTAGTTAAATCCTTTTGTCTTTTACCTAAAGACAAAGTTTTTATTTTATAAACCTAGTGTTTATAAAATTTAAACAATTCCTTTCTTTTTATACATATGGCCGAAACCATGATGTAGGAGGAAGGGGATGGGTTTTGCATTAGTTTAATGAAAAGAAACCACCCTAAGAAAGCATGTCTAGAAACATTATGACATAGGGAACATGTTGGCTTAAAGTGTAAATATCTAAAGGTTATTATCTACACTTTATGGCTTAATACTTGACGTTTTCATTCTTGTGATTCATTATTTTATGCTAGTGGCCGCAAGTTCTCCTCTCACTCTCATTCTTTCTTAATTAGTTAAGAACAATTGAAGATTACTTGCTTTTATATGCCCTCTTTAAGTTCATATTGGTTATGTACTTAAAGCTTAAGGGTTTAAGAGTTTATGGACTAACATCTACATCAAGTTGAGTCATTGTTGGTGTCTCAAGGGTTCCACATTCTTCATCAACTTTCAAGCCTCCCAAGAGGTTCCAAAGAACAACAAAGGTTGTTATTTCTTCATCATTTCTATGGTTGGTGTTTAATGTTTCTATAACTTGCAAGATGATCCTTGGTGGGTATAAAATGTTTATGTTATTTCGAAAAATTAAGTCTTCTGTTTGCCATATTTTATAGTTTTTGAAACTATTTTTGAACTAAAATCCAACACAAAGTACTTGAAAGATCTCAAGGCTTATAAGGTTCGGGCGACCGGGTCTAGTTCAGGTACTTATACTACCGAGCTTCATAATATTATTACCTCTAATTCACGGGTTCTTGATACGGGATGTGGTACTCACATATGGATTATATTGCAGGGAATAAAGGAAAGAAGGAAGCTTAAGCATGGAGATTTGAATCTAATCATGGGGAATCGACAAACTTCGCTTGTCTCGATGGTTGGAGTGTTTGAGCTGAAGCTTAGTAGTGGAGTTTTGATTAATTCAGTTAATTGATGTTACTCTTTGGAGATGTCTAGAAACATTATTTCTTTCCATGCATTGTATAGACAAGGTTTTCAATTTTTGTTTGATAATGAAAAGGGTGATATTTAGTTTATAAAGATGGTTGCTTTATGTTTAAAGCTTCCCTTTGCAATGGAATTTATGAAAATGTTGTGCGTGTTTATAATAATAGCAATATTAACTATCATATTGATTCTTATAATATGTTAGATAAATCATGCTTATACCATTGTCGTCATGGCCATATAAATAAGAAACACATCGCCAAGTTCCATTGGGAAGGAATCTTGGCATAATTTGACCTAAAATTGAATGATGTATGTGAGTCTTGTTTGTTAGGCAAGATGACTAAGTCACTATTCACAGGGACATGTGAAAGATGTCAGGATTATTGGATCTCATACATACATATGTGTATGGGCCCTTCAGATCTGACGCAAGGGACGATAAACAATACTACGTTATCTTTACTAATGATTTTAGTAGATGCTTATCTATTCAAACAAAAGTTAGAAACTTTTGAAAAGTTCAAAGAGTTTCAAAATAAAAAAGAGAATCAATTAGGCAAGAAGATAAAGATTATTTGATCATACAGGGGAGGAGAATACTGATCGAGGTCGTTGTCTCAATCAAAAATAACCTCAAAACCACTAGATAGCTAGGGTAAGTAAGGGTCGAATCCACGAGGAGTTTGTGGTCAAACTTTGTGCTATAGTAGTCAATGAAAAAGAACTAATACTTGCAATTGTCACGAATTCAAATTAAAGTAAAATAAACTAAACAACTAGAGACTTCACGTTGCAAAAGGTTGTAAAAAAAATACTATGAATGAGAAAACAAGGTACTTCCGGTTCAGTTGTTCAGATGGTTGGACAAACATGTTTTCTTCCCCTAAATTCCAATTTAATTACCTAGACATAATTACGGTTGACTCACATTCAATATATAATTATGGGCACAAAAAATTTTGATCCAACTAATTTTCTTACTCCCTATGTCTAACTGGATTAGGAACAACTAGTGGTTTGGCGATAATGTGTCTTACGATCACATATTACAATGTTGAGCATTTAATACTACAAGTTCAGAATAATGTATGTGGATTCTACTAGCCATCTTAATTCCTAAACTACTTGAATTTGGAATGATTAGTAAATTTAACAATACACTATCTTAGTTGCAATATCACACAATAAGAAAAACCCAACTCCAATTATTCCAAATAAAACTTAAAACTTGAAAAATAGAACAATGATTGAAATTGATTGGAATAAAAGTAATAATGAAATCATGTTCATCCTAACATCCTACAACGTTCCCGGAAGTAACCCTAATGGTTTAGTCTTCCATAACAATCAAAAAGCACACAAATTGAATAAAAACAATGGAATTCATACTAAAATTCATAAACAAACTTGAAATCATAAAACTAATAAAATCTAATGATCAATCAATCATTGAACGATGAAA
Source organism: Lactuca virosa (assembly GCF_052849685.1). Classification (NCBI taxonomy): domain Eukaryota; kingdom Viridiplantae; phylum Streptophyta; class Magnoliopsida; order Asterales; family Asteraceae; genus Lactuca; species Lactuca virosa. The sequence goes on from NC_136431.1 coordinate 53,403,160, forward strand.
CCTTGGAGAAAAAGTAATCAAATCTGGAGTTTGATGAAGATCCACCGGTTGAACGACTTCAATTGTTGAATGATGATGAACTTTGTGATTTGTAGCCTCGGATTCGGAAATTGATGATCAGAAACACGTTTGGAGAAGGTTTGAATGTGTTTGGAACCCTCCAAAACTGTGTAAAATCGCAGGGGAGAAGTCCAAAGTCGATTAGGGTTAAATCTCCTTTAAATAGGTGCTGAAAAACTGATTTTCGGAGCTGTTTCCGCGTCGGCGTCCTAGTAGGCGTCTTAGACGTCATATAGGACGTCTGGGCGTCCTTCCTGGCATTTTACATGCCTTCTGTCGTCCTTGATTTGCACTTGAAAATGGCATAAAACGGGTAGGCGTCCTAGGGGGCGTCTTAGACGCGTTCTAGGACGTATCTCATCTTTGTTTCCCCTTTTTGGTGATGAAAACGGTAGAATCAGTAAAAACGCAAAACATGAAAGTTGTAGGAAATTTTGTCTAGTTTCTATAACTTCTTCATTCATGTCAATCGGAGCTCTAGATCTTGAGATATGATCAAAACATTGAAGAGTGGTCAAATTTCTCAGCACCATTTTTCTTCATTCCTTTACCAATTCGTCTCCCATGCTTGTTAGCTTCCTTTTGCTCGTTTTTCTTGCGGGTTCCGCCTACTTTAGCACTAAGTAGTTGCCTGCACATAATGTGTAACATTTCATCAAAGTAGTGTCATTCTTGGACAATTATATATCAATTCAACAGATTTATGACAATTTAGTACATTCATAAAATAGACTTATCAAATACCTTACTATCGAGTTCAATGATCATCTTAGAAATTGTGGAATAGTTTCATAGTTGGCTTCTCTAAGAATGCCACAACTTAATGGTGTTTCTAAAAGGAGATATCAAAATTTGTTGGACATGGTTCGATCTATGATGAGTCAGCCTTCATTACCAATCATGTTTTGGGGTTATGCACTTGAAACAACATCCCATATTTTAAACCTTGTTCCAACTAAGAAGGTCTCAAAGACACCTCATGGGATGTTGATTGGAAACGTTTCGTCACTCAATCACATTAAGGTCTGGAATTGCAAGGTTTTCATTCGGCACAAAACCCAAGATAAACTTGAATCTAGATATGAGAAGTGTCGTTTTGTTGGTTATCCACAAAACGCTTTTTTATATTTGTTTTACAGACCCAATGAAAATGTGGTGTTTGTAGCGCAGAAAAGAGTGCTCCTTGAGAGAGAACTGTTATCTCAAGAAGTCAATGGGAGTCCAATTGATCTTGAAGAAATCAAGAGCAAACTGATAATAAGCCTTTAGTTAACACTAGAACTTAACCATATGTTGAGCCCAATGACATATCATTACTTCTTCAGATATCCGATATAGTTAACAATCCTCCTGAGTTTTATGGTTTCCATATAATGACTTAAGGAAACACGTTTATTAGTGGTAGAACACTAGTAAATCTGGATGAGTCGGCTAGTTACAAGGAAGTGATGGAAGACCCTATCACTGCCCAATGGAAAGAGGGAATGAACAAAAAAATTCAGTCCATGATGGATAACCAAGTTTGGAATTTGGTTGATCAAACATGTGGTCTTAAGACAGTAGGTTGTAAATGGATCTTTAAGAAGAAGACTGACATGGATGAGAATGTAAATACATTCAAAGCTATGTTGGTGGAAAAAGGTTTCACTCAAATTCATGGAATGGATTATGAAGAAACATTCTCACCAGTAGCTATGATTAATTCTATTAGGATACTCCTTGCCATAGTTGCCTTTTATGATTATGAGGTATGGAAAATGGATGTTAAAACGGATTTCCTTAACGGGAAAATTTCAGAGGATATGTACATTATACAACCTGAAGAGTTTGAACATGCCAAGTATCCTAATAGAGTGTGTATGCTTGAGAGGTCCATTAATGGACTTAAACAAGAGTCAAAGAGTATGGTTTTTCGAGAAGTCCACATGAGTCTAGCATGTATGTCGAAGATAATGGGAGTGTCGTTGTGTTCCTAATGTTGTATGAAGATGACATACTACTAATATGAAATAGTGTTCCAGGGTTACAAAGTGTAAAAGCTTATCTCAGGAAGTGTTTCACTATGAAATACTTAGGGGAAGTGGCATATATACTTGGTATAAGAATCTATAGAGATAGATCAAAGCATTTAATTGGACCTAGTCAAAGTACATATGTGGATAAGGTATTAAAAGATTCAATATTGAAAATCCCATGAAAAGAAGTGCTCCTATGAATAATGGCATTAAATTGAGTAGGACTCAATGTCATAGTTATAGTGATGAACATGAAAGAAATAGTTGAATATTATATGCTTCGGCTATAGGATCGATCATGTATGTCATCACATGTACTTTTCCTGATATATTGTATGATTTGAGCATGGTAAGTAGATATATTAGGAAAATATAGGACTAGGTCATTGAACAACTATCAAGAATATTATAAAGTATTTGATAAATACGAAAGGTGTGTTATTATGTATCGTGGTGAACACAAACTTGTTGTGAAGGGATATAGTGATTCAAGTTTCCAAACAGATAGAGACGATTCAAAGTCACAGTCAGGTTAGGTTTTCATTTTGAATGGTGGTGCCGTGTGTAACACCCGTTTCCTGGATGAACCGATTTAGGGTTTCAAGAAGTCAAAAGTTTGGAGTTTGGAAGAAAATGCGCCTTGCGACGTAAGACATGGAGGCTCACGTCTTGAGAATGGGCTAGATGAAAACATTTGTTCGGGACTGGTCTCACGACGTGAGACATAGAGGCTCATAACGTGAGAGTTGATGCATCCCAAGCCCATGATCTTTTAGGGCTTACTTCGTATTTAAGCTCATCTAAACTCATTTTAGGGTTCTTATCAGCCTCCAAACCCTCTTTCATCTCAGAAAAACCCTATTCTTCATCCTTGTTTGATCTTTGGTCATGTTGGAGTCTTTCTTGGTGAGGAAGGAGAAAAGTAGAAGAAGAAGGTGATATGGTGTTGAGGCTTGCAAGGAATCATCATCATCATCATCACCTTACATTGTTTCTCGACCATTGTAAGTGTTAAAGTTTCCACCTTTATTGTTTCATCTTGGTTATGAAAACTTGATGGATTGAAACCATAAAGTTGGCAACGTTATGGGTTATAAGAGTCTTAGGAGTGATATGGAGTTCAGATCTAGTTAACGATTGAGTTTTGGAACCTTGCATGAAAGTTGGATGTCTTTTCTTTAACTTTTGACCCAAATGAGATCTAAACATGTATTGGACATATATGTCTTAAAAGCATCGACTTGCCAGTGTATTATGGAGTTATAAGACCTTCTAGAAAGTTAGATTTCAAGGCTTAATGGATTACGAACTTAAAATTTGGACGTTTGGCTTTAGATTGTTCTCACGACATGAGACATAAGGTCTCACGACGTGAGGAGTGAATGATCCCGTTTCTGACGAGCTTCTTGGGGCTCACGAGGTGAGGAAAGCCTGTCCACATCGTGAGGTCAGCTCAGGTGTCATTCCTTGACTAAGTTAGCTAGGTTGAGTTGTGATGACTTGGAATCGGGCCGAGTGTGATCTCACGGTGTAACCAAGGACTGGTCACGATGTGAGGATGGATAAGTTGACATTGGGCTATTGAATTTGACTTTAACTGTTAACTTTTGACCTGGGTTGACTTTTGGTCAAATTCTAGTTTTAGAAGGTAGACTTAGGGTTTACCTTGTCTCGATTGACAGGAGGTGTTAAGCACCCATCATTTGAAATGAGAGCAGTTGGATGAGGTCGACACGATTTTGAGCTGAGTGTTAGTGAAATTTGTGATTCAGGTGAGTTTGCTCAGTATACTGTAAGACACTAGGATATGTTATGTGATTGTAGTCGTTGTGACGCCTGTTGTATATGTTGTATGCATGTGTGCCTATTTTCTATATGTATGTGGGGTGAAATAGACCCGGTACAGCCTAGTGCTGACATATGAGTTGAAATAGACTCGGGGGTGAAATAGACCCGACACGGATTTGGGCCGACACATGAGTTGAAATAGACTCGGGAATGAAATAGACCTAAAATGGCCTTGAGCTGGCAGATATATATGGTATGTGGTATTTTAGGGAACTCACTAAGCTTTGTGCTTACAGTTTATGTTTAAAATGTTTTTCAGGTACTCCCAGTTCGAGAGGGAAGGGTCCGGCTTGATCGCAGTGCAACCACCCATGTTTCCACACTTTATGATTTTGAGAATTATACTCTGATAACTATTTTTACTCTAATATACTTTTAAATGATTAAAATGATTATATGGTGTTTATGGTTGAACTAAAAACGACAATTTTACCTTATAATTTTTGGGATGTTACAAGTTGGTACCAGAGCCTTGGTTTGAGGGATTCGGGCGTACTCTTGGGTGCATCTGAACTCAAACTGAGGGTTTGGTAGATTTTTCATATATAGAAATGTTATATAAAAGGACTTTATAATAAAAGAAAGGGGTGATGTGTGCAATCAACCGAGCTCAAGTAAGTAATTCCCAGAATACCCATACATGTTTGTTATGATTGTATGTTATGAGAATGACATGCTAGATTAGGGCTAAGGATCTGCTCATGATTTTATGATAGGATATATGCCTTTATATGCCTCATTGTTTGACCTTTTAGAATTGCATGCTACTATGGTTTTCAGATGATTGGATATAATGGCTTGATTAGTTGGTACGCTCGTTAGACTTTCCGATGCCCGAATGCCGCTTGCTTCGTGCTTTGTGGGACTTACACTAATGCGAGCTACCTATTTCATGAATATGTTAAGTTGCATGCTACATAGGTTAAATAATCTTAGACTGATTGATTTGGCGTTATGGCGCAGCTCTCGTATGAGTCTAACCATTGTAGGGTTGAGTCTTTTAGTCGAAGGATTATCTAAGCTTTGTTGCATGCAACTATATTCATGAAGTAGTTAACTCATATTAGTATGGGATCTTCAAGAGCTGATGGTAGGTTGGGGTGAGGAATATTAGGAGAACCTAGGAAGTATGTTAGTACAACGAAGACGTTGGTAGCCAGTGAGCTTGAGAAGTCCTTTGATTGGTCTATGGCTTGGAGTGTTACTGCACGGATGTTGCTTGCTTTCTGTCTTGTGGGACTATTGATGGTGTGATTTAACTATTGAGTGAATATGTTAAGTCACATGATGCATGGGTTAAATAATCTCAGAGTGATTGATTTGGTCATATTGCGCAACTCTCGTATGAGTCTAACCGTTGTAGGGATGAGACTTTTACTCGAAGGATTATCTAAGCTTTGTTGCATGTGATTGTATTCATGAAGTAGTTAGCTGAAATTAATAGGAGTTCTTTAGCAGCTAATGGCAGGGTAAGGTCGGGAACCTAGGAGAGCCTAGGAAGTGCTTAGTGGGCTAATTGCACTGTTTAGCGAGTATTTGGAGTATCAATATGAGAAGGTGACTTTGAGGATTCAGAATGATTCTTGAGGAAAGTATGGATAGGTGTGGAAGGTAGTATTGGGCATGTACTACTGAAAACACACGATCCATACTCGAATCAGGGAGCGTCACGAGGAATCTAAGAAGCCGGTAGAGGGTTGATGTGCAAAATTTTTGATTAATGGTTAAAATATGATGGATTAATGATAACATTTTGGTTATGAGATGACAATTTGGTCTTGATGTATAGGATGTCGATGTCTGGATGGGAAGCAGAGTCCTCTGAGATGGGTACGGACAATGTATGATTTCGTGACGGTATTGCTACTGAGGTTTCACAGATCTTACTGGAAGAGTTGCACGTTATCATTGGTCGGATCACTGACAGAATGATTTTCAAGTTCGAGGAGAGGACCACAATCTTGCATGCTGCAAGAGAAGTTGGTGAATCTACTAGTGAAGGAAATCTGGATATGGAGGCACGTCAAGGATAGAGAAGGCAGACACATGAATCAGAATGATTGGAGGGAGGTGGAGAGTTCGATGCAGCTGACCCGGGTACTGGAAGTCAAGAGAACTATGAGATATGTGGCAAGTGCGGGGGAACTCACGAGTTTGCTTGTTACAAATTCAGGTGTTTCAAGTGTGGGGAAAGAGGGCATGTGTACTGGGATTGTAAGAAGGATCATATACGTTTTCATTGTCACCAGCCAAGTCATTTCAAGTCCAGCTGTCCTGCATGGGTGGCGGAGGGGGTGCATGCCCCAACACTCATCGTCCCACAGGAGGTCAAGGTCGAGCCACAAGAAATCACTAGTATGTATTTTGAGCCCCAATTCTGTAATGATATTTATATCTATAATTAGTATGTTCTTGGCCAGTGTTGTATCTTTGGATCAGCAATCTTTTGTACGGTAGGATTTTTAGAACCATATTGGAATTTCTACAATTTCAACGGGTTAGGGTTCAATCCTCAGGACGCTTCATATTTCAGAGGTGTGTAGATCACTCTTGCTAGGTTTGAAGCTGTGACATTGGAAAGCTTCCAATAACCCTATCTAACGATTAGGGTTCCTCTATTATTCAAATAATTTTCATATGCCATTTTGCATACCAAGAATCACGTTGAAAGGTAGCTGGATGAGCCGATTGTAGGCATCGACTCAAGAGGAGACAATTGTTGTTAGCGTGGCCCCTAGGTGAGAAAGAGATGAGTTCTTGGAGGATCAACATCTGGATTGATTGTGTTGGTTTCAGCACCATGGGTCGAAAGGATTTGCAGAGTAAGTTAATGAGATTATTGGAGCTCGAGCTGGTGAAGATCTGTCACGATTGATAGGTGTAAAGGATCGTGTAGAATGGAGGTGCCGGATGAGTAACTGCCAAATCCATGTCTTCAGGAATGCAAGTGTGGTACTCGCATCAGGAGCTTTTAGGAAAATATCTTGTGGACGCTGGTTCTCCCCATCTGGGACAACGGAGTTAGAATTCAGGAATGCTTGTATCGCTCAAGAAGGAGGTCAGTTGATTGTTGACAGGCTTGACCCGATTGCTACTGCTAGTAGGGCAAGAGAAGTAGTGAACCATCACGCCACGGTATGGATGATGAATCAATCACATGGGTTTGTACTAATGTTTGGATTGTCGAGAGGATTTAAGTGGATTTTGATAGAGGTGTGTAAAGTGAATCGATTTTTCGATAAGTAGGTAATTAGATTGATGATCCCGTTTGTTCCGATGAAGGGTTATAGTTCTTTTTCATGAGCCGAAGTGGCTTAAGGATTTGGAGTTGTATCATGGGAAGTACTTGGGATTATTGTGCTTGTTGAGATTTCGGTAAGTGTACATCTGGTTTTGGAATGTGCGTGATCACTAAGATTGGTTAGTAATAGAATGCTAGTTCTTGTGAACTCAGGTTGTTGACAATTTAAATTGTACGGTTGTGAGATGGATTGGGAATCCATAAGTTTTATGGATTGGAAGAGCGTAGTCGAATGCAAGTGGGGAAGAATCGTTTGGTCTAAGGGTTGCACAAGAATGAGTATTCATGTTTCATTGCGCATCAGTAGTGACGCATGGTGGGTATGTGGACAGGAAGATGTTGAGGGTTTTGTTAGGTCTTCTCTGCCTGTTCTTGTATGATTAAGGATTTGGGGTTTGAAGCATAACCCGATCACCTGATTAGGTTATAGTCGGATACGAGTTCGACTTATGACAATTATTTTTTTGTATAGAAGATGGGTGGTAAGACCATGGGTGGGTCAATAGCAGTATGGAAGTGTTGTAAGACTACGAGGTAGCCGTAGCATTCACCAGGTTGATAGGCATTTGTGGAAGTGTTGTAAGTCTGTGACGGGGTCGTAGCATTCATCAGTATGAGGCAGGCCATGGTACGAGTGGTCAGTTGGACAGAGGAAAGATCAGCGCAAGCCTGGGTCGAGGCGGATAGTATTGATGGGGGACCACTCCTTGAGTAGGATGAGGATTGTTTGATTTGAGGCAATGTGGGGCCCGCTCGATTGTGTACTGTGGGTGAGATCCGGTGGGGTTGATTTGAGTAAGGTATCGGGTTGCGTTTAGAGTGAGATAACTATGGGGTCATTGGTTGACATATGTGTGGTGGTTAGGCATGAGTAGCCCTTATTAGTTAGACTTGTAGTCGAAGCCTTGTGGCGGGACCATGTGTGAGACTGTCAGTTTTCGCGATTGATTGGGGAGTTTACATCTCAGTTCAGTGGGAGGCCACCATAGATGCAGGAGATCTCGGATAGATCGAATTTGAAAATTCCTTTGGTTATCAGAATGTGAGTTTTAGTTTGGTCTGGCACTTTGGGTGAGACTTGTATTGGGTGTCAACCTTGATCTCAAATAGAAGGTTCCAACAATGATGAATGGTTGGTTATGTTATCCTTAGTTGGACTAGGAGGGTTGTTGGAGCCATTATGGCAGGCGAGCTAGGAAAACTCTTTCCAGATAGACCATTGTTCAGGATTCGCCTGGTGAAATTGTGTGAGGCTATCAGCCTCAGCAACCGGTTGGAAATACAATATATCGGTTAATTGGCAGTGTTAACAAGATGAGCCCGAGATGGTACTAGTGTTAACACGCTGTCATGTAACAAATAAATATTCACTGCTGGTTGCACTAAAAATATAGCACGTGGAAGCAAGTCGAATCCTCAGGGACACAGCCTAATGGTCAATGCATTTTTGCATCAGGCACATTCTAATCAATAAACATAAAATATAAAAGGGGGTTTTTAAATTAAACTAAAAACTAAAAATTACATTGAAAATAAACTAAACGAAAACCAATAATAAAAACGAATTCAGTTCTGCTGCGACTTTCCTAGTCATTCAATCAGTTCAGATATGGTTATTCAGAATGTGTTCTATTTAAGCTGGTACTGAGAAAAACTAACAAGCTACAGTATAATCTCTTTTACCTAAATTAGTTAACCAAAACAAGCTCTTTGAATTAACCCTAACCTTTTAGTGTTCAATTAAATAAGCTCTTAATTAAATCAGAAAAGCAGCTTTATGATCTGTGTAAAATTCCCAACAATACCCAATACTTCTCATAAGCTTAGAAGCATAAAGATATGATTTTTATAGTTTATATCAGAGTTAAATCCCAAACACGAAACCAGTCTGATACTTGTTACTAATTACTAGTTGACAAGAACAATTACATATTCTATTAACCGATTAACTGGAATGATAAACCCCTAGCTAGGTGATCAGACTAACAAGAATTAAAAATCAAACATTAATTAAGCTCAAAACTGAAAACATCTAGATAGAAACACAAAACAAAAACCAGATCCGAAAACTTATCACATGAAAAATACTAGTCTATGCAGAACTAAAACTAGGGTTTAGCCAGACATGGCTAAAAACGAATCTAAACTAGATAAAAGAAACATTAACTGAATAATCTTCTAAACTAAACGAATGAGATGATTCGCAGCCTTCAGATCTTCAGAAATCGCTGAAAGGTATCATAAATGTCTTAAGAAGGGTATTCTACCGTCTGGAATCGTCTCCCCTTCGGATCTGATAATGTGGGTCGTATTTATATGCGAGAAGGAAACTTTCGGAGAAAGAAACCGAAAAATACGATTGTAGAAGTGAAAAATGCGATCGCATATTTTCTGATTTTTCCCAGATTTTCCCCTGAATGACACATGATGCTATTTTCAACGTTTTTGGAACTTCGGGACAAAAATACGATCACATAAGTGAAAAATGCGATCACATATTTTGGGTTTTTGTTCAGATGACTTCCAGATGACTTATTTTCACCCCGGGAAACTTTGTGGCAAAAATGCGATCGTAGAAAAAAATGCGATCACTTATACGATCACATTTTTTTCCTATTTGATCGCATTTTTGGCCTTTTTCACAAACACGAAAGTCGTCCGAAATTTTGTCTAGTTTTTAGAACATTTTTGAATCTCATCAATCGGAGTTACGAGTCATGAGATATGGTCAAAATACTGACAGTGTGTCAAAGCTGCCAACAACATCCTTTAGGCTTCAGATTATAGCAATCTATCTTCGTATGATCAATTCGATCGAATATTTATTGAAAAAAGCATCTTCCAGGAATTCCTCAACATCCTCATTCAGTTCCAAATCCATTTAGACTCCAAATATGCATCCAACTACTCTCAAAGTACTACTTCACTCAAACTATCTGAAATTGACACAAAGAATGTTAGCAGTACAGAAATTCTGATAAAAGACATCAGCTGAACATTATTTAAACAAATGGCATGAAAATGTACAAAATATGATGCTAAATGATAATAAAAACTACCCTTAAATGTGCAGAAAATGACATTTATCAACTAGCGTTGGAGATTCATGTAGGGAGTCGTCTGGTTATTGAGTGAAGGAGTGTTTGGCGGCGATGACTGGTCATGAATTCTGTTTCCCAATGGAAAGGACAAGATAATCAACGATTGGAAGGGTTTATGCTAAGTTTGGATTGCGAAGTGGAGTCGAATTGGTAGTGATTAAGAATGGTTTCTCTATCAGGGAGTCAGACAAGCTCTTAGGATTTTGGATTTCGGGCAGAGTAGTGATGGTTATTCTTTAGTGGTTAACGCTTGTGAGGTAAGGATTCGTTCGCCATCGGGATATGGGAGCCCTGGTAAGGCTAGGTTTGATTATAGATTTGTAAGGTCGTTGTATGTATGATTCGACTTCTCAGTTCGTATCGGGATTCTGGGAGTATCGTCCCGGTTGTCTGGAGTATATGGAAGATAGTAAGGAGTGATTTCAAGTCGTGAGACATGGAGGCTCACATCGTGAGAATTTGTTCGGGACTGGTCTCACGACATGAGGCATAGAGGCTCACGACATGGAGCTGATGCAGCCCAAGCCCATGATATTTTAGGGTTTCCTTCATATTTAAGCTCATCTAAACTCATTTTAGGGTTCTTATCAGCCTCCAAACCCTCTTTCACATAAGAAGGAGAAAAAAAGAAGAAAAAGGTGATCTGGTGTTGAGGATTGCAAGGAGTCATCATCATCATCACCTTACATTCTTTCTGGACCATTGTAAGTGTTAAAGTTTCCACCTTTATTGTTATATGAGGCTAGATCTAAGTTTTGTCCCAATTTTCTTCTTGGTTGTGCAAGTTTGATGGATAGAAACCATAAAGTTGGCAACTTTATGGGTTATAAGTGTCTTAAGAGTGATATGGAGCTCAGATCTAGTGAATGGTTAAGTTTTGGAACCTTGCATGAAAGTTGGATGTCTTTTTTTCAACTTTTGACCTAAATGAGATCTAGACATGTATTGGACATATATGTGTTAAAAGCATCGACTTTCCAGTGTATTATGGAGTTATAAGACCTTATGGAAAGTTAGAGTTCAATGCTTAATGGATTAAGGACTTCAAAATTATACTTTTGGCTTCAGACTGTTCTCACGACGTGAGACATAAGGTCTCACAACATGAGGAGTGGCTGATCGTGTTTATGATGAGATTCTTGGGGCTCATGATGTGAGGAAAGGCTGTCCATGTCATGAGGTTAGATCAGGTGTCATTCCTTCATTGATTTGGCTAGGTTGAGTCGTGATGAGTTGGAACCGGGCCAAGTGCGATCTCACGGCGTGACCATGGACTATTGACTTTGACTTTGACCATTGAATTTTGGCATGGGTTGATGTGACATCCCCATTTTCACGACCAGAAAAGACCGCTTTTTTTGTTTATGCTTTATAAAAATCAGAGTACTTCTTTTAATAAAAATGTTGCGGAATTTGTTCCTAGAAAAACATGATAAATATGTTATCAAAGCATTTCCGAAGAAAAGTATTTTTATTCATTTTAAAACATTTGGGATGTCATCGTCAATACAGAAACATAAGCATAAACAGAACTTACATTCATTTACACTAGTGATCTACATCTCTTTTAAATCTCTCAGTGTAAAGTAGCTTCATATCGACACCTGTGATACAAATAAGCTTGAGTGGGTCAGGTTGGGAAACCTGGTAGGGTTTTCAACCCACAGTAATATAATTATTATGTTTAATCATCAAACAAATAATCAACCCAATTACCCATTCCCGTTATCTTCTTTACTCTTAAGGATTTACCCTAAGAATCATCTATTTCTCGTTCATTTATTCCTAAGGATCATCATAAGGAATCGGCACGAAGTCCATCGTTGCCATGGTTTACTCAATAGACACTAAATCTCATAGTCGCCAGGGTTATTCTCTTTTGTCGACAGTATCGATTCCGAGACTCCTCTCACAACACATGTCAAGGGGTTTAGGCACTACGTTGCATAGTCGCCATGGTTAATCTCGTCTATCGACAGTGTCGTTTCCATGACTCCTCTCACAACACATGAAAAGGGGTTTTTAGAGTACAGCTGGTGAGCACACAGTTCAAAACACCTACATGTTGCGAGCCTGCTAGTGTCCACTGGACTATCTAGAATAGTCTGTGGTTGTCATCCATACTCTGCTGAATGACGGGGCCAACAGATGGGTAAAAGGCTTCTCTCATGGTTTACCTCTCACCCTTATCTCACAGTCTATACTTCGTATTTATGTGTAAGATGAAAGTAACTATGTACTCACTTGATTAGGTGGTGACTCTGCACTTGGGCAGCACTTCGTTACTTTTAAAACAATTTCCTTCGACAAAACCTAGTATCATTACCACTAGGGTTTAGTCTAATATTTTCCGAGACTAATTAATAGTCTAGCCATTATTACTATTATATAAGCGTTAAGCAACACTCTTATATAACTCATAATAATAGCCCAAATAATTATTTTAAGGTCCTAATAATGTTACTATAAATAATTAGAAGCTATATTAAAAATAGCATAGGCGTAGCTTACTTACAGCGGGTTTTCTTAAAAACCGGGCTTCGCTTGGAGCAGCGTTTCTGAGTCGAAAAGCTCTTTTCTCGGGGCTTCGGGAGCCTCGGGGCTTCCTTCGGGTGCTAGGGGGTTTACCTAGACTTTAGGGGGTTAGGGAGCTTAGAGAGAGAGTATATAGAGAGAAAGAAGAGGGTTAAGGGGTGAGGAAATGAGGAAACCCGACACTCTTATTTATGGGCTGAATTCCTGATGGACTCGCCGAGTCCATGCCACATGTCAGCTTTCTGGTGGCCAAACGTGTGTAGCCTGTATTGTGCCACGTCACCCCTTTTGCAGCAGCACCCTGCCGACTTCTAAACCCCGTAACTTTCGCATACAAGCTCCGATTTTGACGTTCTTTTTTTCCACGCGTAGGTAAAAACAAGATCTACAACTCTCGTTTAGACTCCGTCGGCTAATTCTCGACCGATATTAAATTTAACAGTAGGAGGAGATTAGACTATTAAATGACCGCGAAAAATCTGTAACTCCTTCATACGGACTCCGTCTTCGTCTCTCTTTTTACCGTTGAGTTCCTATTAATGAGATCTTCAACTCTCATTTAGGTCGCGTAGGCCAAAAACCGCTCGAACTAAAATTCAAGTTTCGGGTTGTGCACTGCTAAGCCGAATCTTAGAAAAATCATAACTTCCTCATACGAAGTCAGATTTGGCGTTCTTTTTATGGATGTTCTTGGTTTAACATATTCTACGACTTTCGTTTAGATTACTAAGGCCAAAAAGTCTTCTTTCGTAAATTCACTATTTACGCTTCCCGGTGTCGTGCCGGTTGCGTCGCGAAACTTAGACGGGTCATAACTTCTTCGTTATAACTCGGATTTCGGCGTTCTTTATATGTACGGAACCCTTGAGACATATTCTACAATTTGGTTAAGTTTATTTATTCTAAATAATCTTTTGTCGAAAAGTCGTTTTCGACCCCTATTATCTCTAAATTGACTAGCCCGGATCTACGGGCGTTACAATTATCTCCCCCTTAAGATGATTACGTCCCAGAATCATCAAAGAAACAGGGCTGTATAATGACTCTGTACGTTATCTCTTCATCCTAAGTAGTACTCGTAACTTCTATGCTTCGTTGAATGCGTATTTAACTCCCGATCTTCTTGACTGCAAGCGGTGCTTGATCTTGCACCCATTCTCTATGTCTTGTTAGACTTTCAATCATGACCTTCATGTCACAACATCGCTCTTTATCAGAGACTCCTTCTTCTTCTTAACAAACTTAAGTTAAGTTTATCTGATTTCCACGGTAGACTGATGGGTCATGTCCTAATGAACTCTCATCGTATGTTGCAACGCTCAGACTCAGGTCTCTTAGAGTCAAATTCTGGAATGGAATATATCTTCCTTCATGTTCTAATGTGATATAATCACATTTTAGCATGTAGCATTTCTAGCTACCAGCTTCTTTAACTAGTGCGATACTTCTATTGATTGCTTCGATTATCTTTCACTTCAATCTTCTGGCTTAAGTCAGAAGCTACATCGAACTTGGTTCTCTGAACCACGTAACATACTCATCTTAATCGGACTCGATTTGATATGACCACTAGGGTCGAAATAAAAATCATCTTCTTAATCATTACCGAAACAATGGTAACAACATACTTGAATACAATGAAATCACTTACTAGCTTCTTGGTAACCTTGTGACTTTCTCTGATCCAAGTGTGAGTCATGTGCTTCCGGTAGTATAGGCCTCTACTACCTTTAACACCTACTCATACTTGTCCCAAGTATTGTCTCGCAGTTCACCCAATTCACCATACAAGAAAATCACATAACAACTTGACACATCAGATAACAAAACGAAGGTTTTATATTATTCCTTGAAACGATTACATAGGTGTTCAAGTTCAACCTATACTATGCCTCTAATAGGCTATACCACGTGGTACTATCTACATGAATACTTCATAGATCCTCATTCCTTATCCCTTTCATTGCCACCTGCTTCATCAAGGATCATATAGAATGCTCTTGCCTTCGGTTTCGGTGGAATGTTTGGTCTTGTCGCCTCTTTCTTCTTCGGGCAATCCTTAGCAACGTGCCCTTCTTCACGACATTCATAACACACCCTTTTGCTGGCAGTGCACTTGTTGGCATAATGCCCGGTCTTCCCACACATGTAGCATGTCACTTCCTCGCTACATTTCCCGAAGTGCCTCTTCTTGCACTTCTCGCACCATTTCGCTTCGTTTCCTCCTCCGCTAAACTCCTTTGAACTGAACTTGCTCTTCTTATTGGGTTTCGCAGACCCCTCGAACTTCCTTTTCTCGCCAACCTCAACCTTGCTGGCAGCTCTTCCCTTGATCATCTCCTCTACAGACTTGGCAGCCCAGATATCCGCCTCCAGAGTAGGTGCTTGACGTACCGGCACCGCATACTCCCATGGGAGTCCCTTGGCGTACTTGTCGATTTTTGTTAGTTCAGCTGGGACAAGATGCAAGGCAAACTCCATCTTCTCTGTGAAGTTGTTGGTGTATTCATCAATCGACATGCTTCCCTTCTTCAGGGTCAGGAATTGGTTCTCTAGCTCAAGCAAGTTTTGGGCTGAGCAGTACTTGCATTTGAACTGCACCAAAAATTCTGCCCATGTCAGTTGCAGGGGCTCATTGGGGGTTAAAGTCTTCCCCAGGGTGTTCCACCAACGCACCGCGCCTCCTCTGAACTGGCGTACTACAAACGTGGTCTGCAACTTGCCTCTGCAACCACACGTCATGAAGGCTAGTTCCATCTCCGATATCCAGTCCATAACTCCAATCAGATCCTCCTTTCCAGTGAAAGTCGATGGCTTGCAAGTCAGAAAGTCCTTGTACTTGCATCCGTTTCTTTCGACTCTGTCGTCTTGGTTGTTCCTCCTATTCACTAGCGGATCAGCTTGACCAACGGTCCTGCTGTAGTTCCCCTCCTCAGACTGCCCTTCGTTCAACTCGGGCTGTTCGATCGGTATGGTAGCTTCCTCTGGATTCTATTGGAGAAAACGTCTGGTTTCCTCCATTTGACGATCCAACATCATCTGGATCATCGCTTGCACTCCGGCCATCGTTATTGGCTCAGGAGTGGCTACCACAACCGGTAGTTGCTCAATCACTGGAGGTTGGTTTCTGTTTCTATTTGCATTCCCGGCTCCACTGCGGGTTCTTGCCATTTTGATCTATACATCGAATGAGGTGAATTTAGATCTTTATTTAGGATAGTCGTTTAAACCTTCCTTATCACTCCGAAACGCTTACATGTTAGTTCTAATATCGTAGCCGTACGTTTAGAATCCTAAACACATAAGGTTTCCAGATCCGGTCGGCAACAGACCATAGATCCGAACAAATAACAGAATATCAGGCATAAAGCACTTAGCACATAAAAGCATTTTAGGCATAATTCCTAAAATAAACTATTGCTCACATCTCACAATCATCTCTTAGCATTCTAAGTTTAAGTCTAGAAATCCTACAAATTCCTAGTTCGCTTAAACTAATGCTCTGATACCAACTGTGACATCCCCATTTTCACGGCCAGAAAAGACCGATTTTCTTTTTGTTTATGCTTTACAAAAATCAGAGTACTTCTTTTAATAAAAATGTTAAGGAATTTGTTCCCAGAAAAACATGATAAATATGTTATCAAAGCATTTCCGAAGAAAGTATTTTTATTCATTTTAAAACATTTGGGGTGTCATCGTCAATACAGAAACATAAGCATAAACAGAACTTACATTCATTTACACTAGTGATCTACATCTCTTTTAAATCTCTCAGTGTAAAGTAGCTTCATATCGACACCTGTGATACAAATAAGCTTAAGTGGGTCAGGTTGGGAAACCTGGTGAGTACATAGGGTTTTCAAACCACAGTAATATAATTATTATGTTTAATCATCAAACAAATAATCAACCCAATTACCCATTCCCGTTATCTTCTTTACTCTTAAGGATTTACCCTAAGAATCATCTATTTCTCGTTCATTTATTCCTAAGGATCATCCTAAGGAATCGAAACGAAGTCCATCGTTGCCATGGTTTACTCAATAGGCACTAAGTCTCATAGTCGCCAGGGTTATTCTCTTTTGTCGACAATATCGATTCCAAGACTCCTCTCACAACACATGTCAAGGGGTTTAGGCACTACGTTGCATAGTCGCCAGGGTTAATCTCGTCTATCGACAGTGTCGTTTCCGAGACTCCTCTCACAAAACATGTCAAGGGGTTTTTAGAGTACAGCTGGTGAGCACACAATTCAAAACACCTACAGGTTGCGAGCCTACTAGTGTCCAATGGACTATCGAGAATAGTCTGTGGTTGTCATCCATACTCTGCTGAATGACGGGGCCAACACATGGGCAAAAAGCTTCTCTCATGGTTTACCTCTCACCTTTATCTCACGGTCTATATCACCTCTCATCATTTTGTTTTTGTCACACAGCAACTATTTCATCTACCCACGTTATACCCAACACATTTTGTAGATATAAAGTACATATACAGTTTAAATCATTTAAAACATGTATAAAAATCTTTCACCCAGCATAGACAGCAAGTATACAGACAATATGCACACATAGGATGTAATTTATATTAAATACTTCATATCTATGTGTAAGATGAAAGTAACTATGCACTCACTTGATTAGGTGGTGACTCTGCACTTGGACAGCACTTTGTTTCTTTTAAAACAATTTCCTTCGACAAAACCTAGTATCATTACCAGTAGGGTTTAGTCTAATATTTTCCGAGACTAATTAATAGTCTAGCCATTATTACTATTATATAAGCGTTAAGCAACACTCTTATATAACTCATAATAATAGCCCAAATAATTATTTTAAGGTCCTAATAATGTTACTATAAATAATTAGAAGCTATATTAAAAATAACATATGCGTAGCTTACTTACAACGGGTTTTCTTAAAAATCGGGCTTCGCTTGGAGCAGCGTTTCTGAGTCGAAAGGCTCTTTTCTCGGGGCTTCGGGAGCCTCGGGGCTTCCTTCGGGTGCTAGGGGGTTTACCTAGACTTTAGGGGGGTTAGGGAGCTTAGAGAGAGAGAGAGAGAGAGAGAGAGTATAGAGAGAGAAAGAAGAGGGTTGAGGGGTGAGGAAATGAGGGAACCCGACACTCTTATTTATGGGCTGAATTCCAGATGGACTCGCCGAGTAGAAGTACTGACTCGCCGAGTCCACGCCACATGTCAGCTTTCTGGTGGCCAAACGTGTGTGGCCTGTATTGTGCCACGTCACCCCTTTTGCAGCAGCACCCTGCCGACTTCTAAACCCCGTAACTTTCGCATATGAGCTTCGTTTTCGACGTTCTTTTTTCCACACTTAGGTAAAAACAAGATCTATAACTTTCATTTAGACTCCGTCGGCTAATTCTCGACCGATCTTAAATTTAACAGTAGGAGGAGATTAGACTATTAAATGACCGCGAAAAATCTGTAACTCCTTCATACAGACTCCGTTTTCGTCTGTCTTTTTACCTTTAAGTTCCTATTAATGATATTTTCAACTCTAATTTAGGTCGCGTAGGCCAAAAACCGCTCGAACTAAAATTCGAGTTTCGGGTCGTGCACTGCTAAGCCGAATCTTAGAAAAATCATAACTTCCTCATACGGAGTCAGATTTGGGCGTTCTTTTTATGGATGTTCTCGGTTTAACATATTCTACGACTTTCGTTTAGATTACTAAGGCCAAAAAGTCTTCTATCGTAAATTCACTATTTACGCTTCCCGATGACGTGCCGGTTCCGTCACAAAACTTCGACGAGTCATAACTTCTTCGTTATAACTCGGATTTCGGCGTTCTTTATATGTACGGAACCCTTGAGACATATTCTACAACTTGGTTAAGATTATTTATTCTAAATAATATTTTGTCGAAAAGTCATTTTCGACCCCGATTATCTCTAAATTGAGTAGGCCGGATCTACGGGCGTTACAGTTGACTTTTGGTCAAATTCTAGTTTTAGAAGGTATACATAGGGTTTACCTGGTGTGGATTGACAGGAGGTTTTAAGCACCCATCATTTGAAAAGAGAGTAGTTGGTTGAGGTCGACACAGTTTTGAGCTGAGCGTTAGTCGGCTTTGTGATTCAGGTGAGTTTGCTCACTATACTGTAGGGCGCTGGCGCTAGGATATGTTATGTGCTTGTAGTCTTTGTGACTCCTGCTGTGTGTGTTGTATGCATGTGTCCCTGTTTGCTATATGTATGTGTAACGTCCCAAAAATAAGACCCGAAAGTTATTCATTTTTAGATTTATAAAATAGTAAACCATATCAGAGTAAAATACAAAATGCGAAATCGAGTGGTGTATGCTCTGCAATCATCCCAAGCTCTTCCATTTGGAACTAGAAGTACCTGAAACATAAACTGGAAACCGTAAGCACAAAGCTTAGTGAGTTCCCCAAATACCACATAATACATAAATAAACATATAATGGGCCCCGTTCGGCATCGAGCCCCGCTCGGTATACAGATCAGTCGGTCATTGGGTCCCGCTCGACATACATATAACCATGTAAACATATAAACACATAACACTTGCAATAATCACGAAGATACATAGCATACAAAATGGTCAACGGTCCCCGTCCGACAACGGTCCCCGCCCGATAAGCATATGAGTACATAACACGTGAAAGAGTCACGCAAAAAACCGCATTATCATAACAAAATCATGGGCCGGCATTGGTGCCTTCGACCTGCTAAAAATAGTGAGGAAACTCACTATACCCCGCTGAATCTCACAGATAAGTCTCTGGCTGCAGGCCCGCTAAAATCCCCACGCTATCAATCACAAATAACATCCAATTAATAAATGGATCCCAACTCATACTAAAAGTCTAAGCTAGGGTAAAAGACCTTTTTACCCTTTACCCATCTGGGCCCAAAACCTAGGCCCAATCCAATTGTCCAAAAGCCTAAATTCCAAAATAATCACTCCAAACCTAATTATGGCCCAAGGATAATTCTAGAAACCCTAAGGCTCCTTAAAACCGTCCATAACCTTATGGAGGGTTCTAGAATGCCTCTTGCTTAACTATTGAACAATCTCACTTTAGTCCATGCACTTTCAATTCATTCTTTTAATCACCAAATTAATTCAAATTAATTTCTAATTAAATATTACTATTTCTAATTAATATATTATTTGCATAATATATTAACAAATTATTTATTTGAATTTATTAATCAAATAATAAATCCTTCTCTCTCTCCAAAATAATCTTGTCCAATTGCTAGGGTTGAGGTCAACCCAAAAGGATTGTGCTACCATCAATTGAAGTTTATACCAATTATAGTTATGGGCTTAGATACCTTATCCAACAGTCTCCCACTTGGATAAGTCTGTAACGATAACTGCCGATATAACTTCCAAATTAATCAGCAAATTGTAGCTACCAAAAGCTGCTGTCGAACTCTAATCTAGTCAGTTACACGTCCTAAGATAAGTGAACATATAATCCTCTGTTCTGCAAGATATCATTCGGACATGAGACATGGAACAAAATCAATCTCATTTTCCAATACTTTGTTTCCCGATTTACGATTTGTAATGACATATAACTTCTAATCAAACACATCAATTCAGTCCTAGCCGGGCCCGACACTATAAGTAAACACTAAATCACCGAGGGGCCCAAAGATATCGCTTTTTCCATAAAGGAAAAAGGAACAGATAAAATTTAACTTATATGCTTATACCATTTATTTATCAAATCATGCACAACAATACGTTTGATAACATCAAGTTACTAATGCGTTTACATATCATCAATGCACAACTGATTTCTAAACAACAACTAATATATATTCGTTTCAAGATTATAAGATATTATCATCTCAGAATCACTCATGATCATTTCCATGAAGTAATTCTCTCAGCGTGGGTTAATCCAATACTTATATCTCCAGTTCTAAGTACTAATGAATATTGTAGCAGACCATTGCTATGTCTAAAACTCTTTAGACAATCTACAATTCAATTCATGATAGTCTTAATTCACTACTTACTTCCAAAAGTATGATCGACTGTGGAGCTTGAACAATTGTATTATTCGGGAAGTAAAACATGCAAAACCGAAACACTAGTCAATAATAAATAATTGACAAAAGGTAGTAAACAAACTCATAAATAATTCCCTATTATTTAATCATCAAAAAATCAATTACATTTACTTTGTTACAAGTTTCAAATAACTATCTAACTACTAAAACGTATATCATCTTTCAGACCAATGCTCATATCATGTTGAACGTGCTTGACCCTACTCAGACCCTTTGTGAGAGGATCTACAAGATTCTTTTCAGATGACACCCTCTTTACAACGAGGTGACCTTCTTCAACCCTATGTCTAATGAAATAGTATTTTCTGCCAATATGTATCGATCTGCCATGATCTCTTTGTTCCTTTGTTAAGGCAACCGCTCCTTCATTATCATATAAAATCTCCATCGGCTCCTTGATGGCTGGAACAACTCCAAGGTCTCCGATGAAGTTCTTCAACCAAATCGCCTCCTTTGATGCTTTGCTTGCCGCTATGTACTCTGATTCACAGGTAGAATCAGCCTCTGTATCCTATTTGGAACTTTTCCAGGTTGCCCCTCCTCCATTTAGGGTAAACACCCAACCAGATTGAGAACGGAAGTTGTTTTTGTCTGTTTGAAAGTTGGCGTCACTATACCCTGTTACTCCAATGTATCATTGCCACCAAGCGCAAGGACCCAGTCCTTGGTTCTTTGTAGATACATGAGAATATTCTTAACTGCTATCCAATGAGCTCTACCTGGATTTCCTTAATAATGACTGACCATGCTCAAAGCAAAATTCACATCAGGACGAGTACATGTCGTAGCATACATGATAGATCCAACGACAGAAGCATAGAGAACTCTACTCATTTCAGCTATCTTGTATCAGTACTCAGGCTCTAAGTCTTATTCAGTTTGGTATTACTCTGTATAGGTAGTTCTCATTTCTTGGAATTCTCCATGCTAAAACATTTTAGCACCTTTTCCAAGTATTTACTTTGACTAAGTCCAATTAGTCTTTTACTCATGTCTCTCAGAATTCTTATCCCTATAATATAAGCAGCCTCTCCTAGATCCTTCATAGCGAAACATTTTCCAAGCCAAGACTTAACCTCTTGCAAAGTTGGAATGTCGTTTCCTATAAGAAGTATGTCATCAACATACAATACTAGGAAGGTTACTATACTCCCACTAGCTTTGACATATACACAAGATTTATCTTCACTTGTAGAGAAGCCAAGCACTTTGACCTTCTCGTCAAAGCAAAGATTCCATCTGCGAGAAGCTTGTTTCAATCCATATATTGATTTCTCAAGCTTACACATTGTATTTGGGTACTTTGCATCTACAAAACCCTCTGGCTGATTCATGTAAACATCCTTAACCAAATTCCCATTAAGGAAAGCGATTTTGATATCCATCTGCCAAATTTCATAGTCATGAAATGCAGCTATGGTGAGCATTATCCTAATAGATTTAATCTTAGCTACTGGTGAGAAGGTCTCATCATAGTCAACCCTTGGGGTTTGAGTAAAGCCCTTCGCAACCAGTCGAGTCTTGAAAGTGTGTACCTTTCCATCCATGTCGGTCTTTTTCTTGAAGATCCAGTTGCACCCAACTGTCTTACAACCTCGTACATTATCAACCATATTCCAAACTTGGTTGTCATACATGGACTTGATCTCGCTGTCCATTGCATGTTGCTATTTAGCTGCCTTAGGGCCCTCCATTACTTCCTTATAGTTAGCAGTTTCATCCAAATTTACCAGTGTACTATCACTGATAAACGTATCACCATCTTTAGTAATATGGAAACCAAAGAACTCAGGTGGCATTCTAACTCTACTGGAACGCCTAAGAGGTAATGACTCTTCAACTGGTTCAACTGGAATTTCTTCCTCAGGTTGAACCCTAGTGACTTCAGAGGTTCCTTCATCGTTTGACTCTTGAATTTCTTTAAGATCAATGGTGCTCCTACTGTCCTCTTTGCATATGAGCTCTCTCTCTCTCTCTCTCTCTCTCTCTCTCTCTCTTGTGAAAGACTCTTCTTCGTGCTACAAAGACCACGTTCTCACTAGGCCTGGAGAACAAATATCCAAAGTACTTTTGTGGATAGCCGATGAAAATACTGTTGGATTAATGTCTAAGTCCATAACTATATTTGGTATGTACTTGACCTGACCCGGCATGGTCCATTTGGGTTGCACTTCACCGGCACAATTTATATGGATAGTCTTTTGAGAATAGTATATTTATGATTTATATTAATATATTATAAGTTCTAATATATTAATATGGAATCATATTATTTAATTAGTATTGATCAAGAATTAATTTAGAATTAATTAAGTGATCAAAAAAAACTAATTAAATATGGACTCTTATATATATAGAATGGGCCAAGTTCATTTAGGTTGGGCTAAGCTTTCATGGATGGTCCATGGAGCTTTTAACCCATGGATCCTATGTAAATGAAAGGTCATGGGTATTAGGGTTTACATGGATGTAACCCTAATCCTCCATAATATATAAAGGGGTCCTTGGCTCACAAAATTGGGACAAGTGTGTGAAAATAAGAGTGGGCCGATTTTAGTGTGCATACATATTCTCTCAAGTTCTTCCAAGGTGTTTTGGTGATTTGTGATTCCATTTGAGGCTTCCACACTATTGGGGCTAAGCTCTTAAAGCTTGAAGACATCAAGCTACATCAAAAGGTATGTCATCTAACTAGAACTTTGTAGTATAGGTGCTTCATAATATGCTAGTTAGGATGAAACCTTGGAATAGTTAATATTTGCATGTATAATAGAGAAAACATAGATACAAGGTTTATAGGGTTGCATGTACACCATAGGAGTGTTAGAATGCTCAAAACCCAACAGTGGTATCAGAGCCATGGGTTGTTTTATGTTATATTGATGCAAATGTTTTATTTTCAAGTTGAAAAAAAAGGAAAAAAAACATGACGTTTGTCAAATTTTAAGATAATTACTTGTTTTGTGAAAAACGAATTATTTGTAAAATTTGAATCATTTGTTATATGAGTTGAATTAGGTCAAATTTAGTAAAAGATAAAATGATATGATTATTTTATTAGTTTTAAAAGTTTGATCTAAATGTTTTAAGGAGTTACAATTTTTGTCATAAAATTTTGGAGCTCAAAAGTTTTTTTTAAAGTTTTGATCTTAAGGGTTTTTGAAACTTCCATAAGTTATGGATATAAAAGTTTTTTTTTAAAAAAAAAAATTGATTCAAAGTTTTTATGGAGTTACAAAATTTGATGTTAATGTTTTAAAGAATTCCATAACTTGTTCTTAAGTTATGGAACATGGAAAGTTTCATCATGAAACACCATTAATTCCATAAGTTATGGAATCCAAAGGTTTTCAAGAATTACAAAACTTGCCCTCAAGTTTTGGAATTTGAGAAAAGTTTTTTATGAAAAAAAGAATTGAATTCTAAAACTCTTGGGTTCATAACTTAAACAATTAATTAAATGGTTTTAATTTTGAGTTTAATAATTGGAATTATCATGTTTTGTTGAATAGTTCAAATTAACTCTTATGGACTTTATTAATAGTTAATTAAAGCGTTTAATTAAAAGAGTATTATTAATCCATAAATATATGGTTTGAGTTTAATTAAATTAAAAGTCTAGCTTAATTAATAGATTAAACCACCAAGTATTTTAAATGTCTAAAATACACCCTTATACTATTATAATATTAAAAGTTTAATATATTATATGTATAAGAGCAAGTCGTCTTACTATTAGTAGGCCTCATTCACGAAGCTGGTCTATAAGGGGGGTATAAGGTTACTGCCTATAAAATGGCAGTTTAATGGGTGTCCACTCTCACTCACCGCTTCCTTGACCGGTGGAGGGTCGTTAGCCGAACAGGTAGGACAAGGACTATAATTCTCCCTTCATTATAAGTATAATGATAAATACTAAGTAACTAAACACTTATAAATTCCCAATCTTAGTTACTTAGGAAAATGTGAATAAGGTGCTAATCCATGAAATTACACTTTGCACTTTGTTTAAGCTGTTAGTGGAGCGTGTGTGGTTAACCGACACACTAACCTGGACTTACCAAGGTAGGCAAAGGGTAACTTAATGTTTATCATAGTATCGTTGGAGCATGTGTGGTTAACCGGCACATCAATTGAGGGGTAAATATTAAGGGTACCAAATATATTTGCATGGTTACTTCACACCTTGTTTTGTGATCCTCGGCATCCCAGTCACAAAACCTGAAGGGCACACTCGAGATTGAAACATGCCATTGAAAAGTTCAATGAATCTCAAAAGAATCTAGGAGTTTCAAAACCAATTAAAACCTAATAATACATTTCGTTTATCTTGGTGGAAATTGGTGAATCGTCATTCACCTACCTTCAAATATTTTATAGCTTGGATTACATCATCCCTCTTCCAAGTTATAAAATAGGTTGTTGGGTCCTAGCCTTAATATATCATATTGGGTGTTATATTAAGGACTTAAATCAACTTTACGTGAATTTCTCCCATTGTTGATGTCTGGTTTAGACAACAATGATCTTCCCAAACCAAGCTTTCCTAATGAA
The DNA here is from genome assembly GCF_052849685.1 of Lactuca virosa. Lineage (NCBI taxonomy): Eukaryota > Viridiplantae > Streptophyta > Magnoliopsida > Asterales > Asteraceae > Lactuca > Lactuca virosa. The sequence continues at coordinate 53,428,654 of NC_136431.1, forward strand.
TATGACTTCCCGAGTTTGGCTCATGGAAGTCATACTTCTCTTCCTCCACCTCCTCCAATTATTCTCCCTAACCCACAAGTTCAAGGTCACTCAAGCCCTAATGGCAAGCAAGGTCTATGTGTGATCACATCTTAGAGATGAAGTCACATATTGAAGAGTTGGGTGTCAAAGTCTTGAGAAAGTTGGATGTTCAATCACTTTCTAAGTCACATAGTGAGTTCCTTTGGGACTACTATGAAACAGACTATGACATGAAACTTAATGATCATATCTATTTGCTTGGTGCTGCTGAATCAGCAATGATTTGGAATGATAGTAAAGCAAATTTGATTAGAAGATCAACTTCCCAAAAACTTTATGGACAGTGACAATGGTGACACTGGAAATCCAGAAAAAGCATTCTCTTCCCAATGGAAAGGGATTGGCCATAGTCAACCCGGTTGACCAAATGGTAAAGAGAAAGGCTAAGTCTGAGATAGTCCCATTACCAAAGGGTCCATATGTTTATTTTGCCAAAGGAAGGGGCGTTGATTGCAAAGCTGCCAAATTTACCTAAGGATGTTAAAGTCAATAAGTTTGACTCTACATCAGGTAGAGCCCATTATCTAACTCTGTTAAGTTCTATTCTAAGATCCTCATTACATGATGTGACTGGGTCACATGTTGATGTTTTAAGAATCAAAGAATAGAGAGAAATATTAAAGGAAGTATATGCTGATTCTGATCGCGAAGGTGGATTTCGATCGCATCAGAATTTTGAGCAGTTGGTTAAGAAGTTATGATATATTGCTAAGGAATAGATAACAACAATTTTCCATGTGGATTGTAAGGTTAAGTTTTTCCGCAAAGTTTTAAAATAAAAGAAAATTGTTTAATTTTATTTATTTGAAGTATCCTTACAATGGCATTTGTGGAAAATTGTTGCTTATATGATTTCACTGACAACAATATTGGAAAATGGATTTGATTCTTTTATTTGTGGTAGTGTCTAAATTTACCAAATCAGGAAAGTTCCTCATCACCCAAGTTTCAATTGGACCGAAACTTGGAATCATGCAAGTTGAATAGTATGATGAATGAGAACTTTCAAGCATTGGAAAATCAAGACTAATTACTTGTTCACATGGATGTGTGAGTCAAGTGAAGGACTAAAGGGATCGAGTACACATTCTTGTGCACTAGTCATGTCCACCACAAAGCTCGTTAAGACTATTTGATTTACTAAAGTTTAGTAAATATGGTTATACTTACAAGTTTAAGTATAATTCTGAAACATTGGAAAAGTCTCAATGTATGGTAGAACGAATGGGAAGAATCAAATTAGGCAGAAAGATAAAAGTTTCTCAAATCTGAAAAGATGGGAGAGTACTTTAGTATCATGTTTGTGATCATCTTAATGATTTAGAAATCATATCACAATTAGTCCTCTAAAGGTCATCTTTGTGATCATCTTAATGATTTCTGAGTACATGTTAAAGCTAGTGGGAGCATAAGTGTTATGCTAATAATCATCATGTTAGTGGGAGCATGATAATTATTGTTAGTGTTGCAAGTTAGCAATGTTAATTATAGAAAACAAAAGTTTCAATTCGTGAGGCTTCAGGGATTGAAAAAGTTTTTTTGCTATAATTAAGGGAGAGGATATACTTCATTTCAGTTCTAAAGGCTTAGATTGAGACCTTAATCATCTTTAGTCAAGAATATATATATGAATTTCATGTTGGATTGGTTCAACTTAAGGAAATTCTATATATTGTGTTCTCAAAATTTGACTATGATAGGATATACTTCATTTCGGTTCTAAAGGCTTAGATTGAGACCTTAATCATCTTTAGTCAAGAATATATATATGAATTTCATGTTGGATTGGTTCAACTTAAGGAAATTCTATATATTGCGTTCTCAAAATTCGATTATGATTACGGCATCCCTCTTCATAGTCAAATTTTGAAAACATGGCAAATAAAAATATTGTAGCAAAAGACTGGTCTAGAATCATGTCTTTATGTGAGACATCATGAATCGTGTACCATTTGCTTTGGGTACAGGATCGATTGCATGTGCTATAATATTTGTCATTTCTAAATTTTTCCAAATGCCCAGAGGCATTAAGAAGGGAAAAGGTCTAGAATTGGATATGACTAAAATGATTAAGCAATTGTCGAGGACAATCTGAGGTTTACCAAAGATTGGTTGCTCAGGGACAGTTGGAAGTATAGTGCTAATTTTGGAAGGACCATATTGACATATTCTGAAAAGAGGCATCTCTTATTCAGAAGTGATAGTCAAAATGAGAATATGGAGTTGGCTCCATAGGTGGAAGTTATCTGTGTAAGATTAGAAAACTTAATGCAAGAAGCATGTCCAAAGCAATGTACTTTGAATATGAGACTTAGTTTCCATGGAGTTGATCTCCATTGGAATACCTTATAATGACTGTTGACAAGTCTTTGTGACTTTGTACATATTCATTACAGGAGGGTCAGTGCATATAAGTTTAAAATCTAAACAGATTTCGATAAATGATAGGAATTTGAAATTCTCACATTTTTCGATAAGGATTTGGGAGAGTGAAATTAGAATCATTGAAATTATGTTCAATTGGTTTATTTCACAAAGTAAGGATCATAGACAAACATAAAGTGCATACTTGGTGTATGGCAAAGCTATTGTTTAAGAAAAACATAGTGTACATGCTTGGAGCATGGGACAACTAGTGTTTTTAATTCAAGTATAAAGTTCATAAAACCGAAACAATGAATAATGAGTAATCAGTATGGTGATAAATAAAAGTGTTTATTTATATTCATAGGGTTTGATACCATATTTGATTCATTTATTCTTGTGTTTCACTTTGCATGTTTTGACTTCCAGAATAACTAAGTCGTTCTTCCTGAATGATTAAGTTATTCAAGCCATCCACAGTCGGTCATATGTTGGAAGTAGATATGAATCAAGACTGTCATGGGTTGGTTTGTAGAGGTCCAAGTTGGTGGACAAAGTGGTGCTACAACACTCATGAGTGCTCATAAGTTCTGAGTATTGGATTCAACCCGCGCTCATTTGAATCACTTCATGGATTTTATCACGAGTGATCATGAGACGATAATATCTTATATTCTTCAAACCTAGAGATATGAGTTGTTACTATGAGTTGGTTATACATTGATTGCACGAAAACGCATTTGGTAACTCGATGTTATAAAACGTGCCTTTGTGTATGATTCAACAAGTAGTAGAACAAGACATTAGAGTCGAAGTTTATCCATTCCTTTTACCTTCGGGATAAAAGCGATATCTATGGGCCCCTCGATGATTTAGCGATGACACATGTGAGTGCTTGGCCAAGCCAGGACTGATTTGATTTGTTCAATCAATCAGTCATCATAAATCGAAAATCGGGAAACAACAAATGGACAGAGAGAATGATTATAATCCATGTCTCAGTCCATATGATATCTAGAATGGAGGAATATATAATCCCTTATCTAATGGACAAGTCATTGACAAGGTCAGAGTTCGACAGCGGCTTTAAGAGCTACGATTGCCAGTTAGGTTTTGAAGTCATACTCAATAATAGTTTTAGACTTATCCAAGTGGGAGACTGTTGGATTAATGTCTAAGTCCATAACTATATTTGGTATGTACTTGACCCGACCCGGCATGGTCCATTTGGGTTGCACTTCACCGGCACAATTTATATGGATAGTCTTTTGAGAATAGTATATTTATGATTTATATTAATATATTATAAGTTCTAATATATTAATATGGAATCATATTATTTAATTAGTATTGATCAAGAATTAATTTAGAATTAATTAAGTGATAAAAAAGAACTAATTAAATATGGACTCTTATATATATGGAATGGACCAAGTTCATTTAGGTTGGGCTAAGCTTTCATGGACGGTCCATGGAGCTTTTAACCCATGGATCCTATGTAAATGAAAGGTCATGGGTATTAGGGTTTACATGGATGTAACCCTAATCCTCCATAATATATAAAGGGGTCCTTGGCTCACAAAATTGGGACAAGTGTGTGAAAATAAGAGTGGGCCGATTTTAGTGTGCATACATATTCTCTTAAGTTCTTCCAAGGTGTTTTGGTGATTTGTGATTCCATTTGAGGCTTCCACACTATTGGGGCTAAGCTCTTAAAGCTTGAAGACATCAAGCTACATCAAAAGGTATGTCATCTAACTAGAACCTTGTTTAAACAATTCATGAAAAGAAATAAATTTTCGTGTCATTTCTGACGAGTAGCAACAATTTATTAAATCTAATCCTAACCCACTACTAAGCACTAAGCCATAAAATCTAATCTTAGTGACATCTGAATATTGCCTATTCCCCATGATTAAGTTCATCCTTCCATACCAAGGACCCAAGAACGAGAATATGATGAGTTATTAGATAAGATAGTGTAAATACATGTCGAGGTTGGCTTCACCTTGCCATGCTTGATATCCTGCAAGTATTTTGGGTAACTTCGTTTCCAATGCCCTTTGTCATTGCAGTAGAAGCAAGTGGCCTCTTTGGGGTCAGAGACAGGGGGAGCATCAGAAATAGGCTTTCCTTTAGGTCCATTGCTTGACGAACCAGCTTGGGACTTTCCCTTCCAGTTTTTCTTGGGAGGACATTTCCTATTTTTCCCTTTCCCTTGACCAATGGCCAGAACGGGAGCACTAGTAGGAGTGGAGGAAAAACCTTTTCCCTCCATTCCTACTTCAGTTGTTCGCAGGAGGTTGTGTAATTGAGACAAGGTAGTTTCATTGTTGTTCAAATGATAGGTCAATATGAACTGATCATAACAACTTGTCAAGGAGTTCAACACTATGTCGATTGCCAACTCTTCATCAAAATTCACATTCAGCTTGACAACCCTATCCACATATCGTTGAATTCTATGAACGTGGCTGTTAACAGACTCTTCCTCCTTCATCTTGGTAGCAATGAGCGACATTACCACCTTGTACTTTTCCTGACAAGCTCGCTTATAGTATTTATCCTTAAGGTCCTTGTTCATCTCATACGACCAGTAATCTTCATAGTGTCTCTCCAATTTTGGAGTCATTATGGCCACCATGATGCAAGCAAATTTTGTTGCATCATTGTAGTGTTTCTTGGAGGTGACCATTTCTTCAGGAGTGACCTTTTCTTTGTCGATCTCATCCATTGGTCTCTGAAGGACATACTCCTTGTCCTCAAAACGAAGGGCCATTTTTATGTTGCGCATCCAATAATTGTAGTTGGTGCCATCCAATTGCACCTTGCAGCATATGTTCAACAAGGAGAAAGTTATTATTGTTGTTGTTGGAGGAGGAACTAAAATCATCAGTTGGAGTAGACATCTATAAAAGAAAGATAGTTTTAATTAGATAAGAATAATCCTCAATATAACACCCAAAATGAAATATCAAGGCTAGGATCTAACTATATAATTCACAACTTAGAAAAGGGATGCCGTAATCTAACTGTAAATTATATAAAGGTAGGTAAATGACGATTTACCAATTTCACCATAAGAAAATGAATTTTGAAAGAATTAGGTTTTTAATGAAATTGCTAGATTTTTTTAAGATTAATTGAAACTCTTCAATGGCATGTTTAATCTCGATTATGCTCTTCCATTTGTGACTGGGATACCGAGGATCACAAAGAAGATGTGAATAACCATGAAAATTATCTTGGTACTCTCGATGTCATTTATCATCTCATTTTAATGTGCCGGTTAACCACATCCGCTCCATTAATCAATGAAAATTTTCGAGACACCCATTGCCACTCTTTATTAGTCCCTATTAGTGTGTCGGTTAACCATACACGCTCCACTAACGACTTATAAAGTGCAATGTGCAATTTCATAGGTTAGCATACAAATTCACATTTTTTCTAAAGTAACTAAGATTAGGAATTTTAATAAAAGGTTTAGTTACTTTTAAATTCATTATACTTATTAATGAGAATTAATTTGTCTTATCAAACCCGTTCGACTAAGGACCCTCCACCAATCAAGGAAGCGGTGGGTGAAAGTGGACACCCATTCAACCGCCATTTTATATGCAGTTTCCTTATACCTCCCTTAGAGATTGGCTTCGTGAATGGGGCGTACTAGTGGTTCGACTAACTTAGTCTTATACGTATAGTAATAATTAAACATTAATTCTACATATAGTTTAAAGTGTACTTTTAAAACTTTTCAAAAATACTAGTATATATTTTAAATTTCGAAAACTAAACATTTAATTTAAATTTAGAATTAAACCAAATAATATTTGACATTAATTATTAAGTTCAATTAATATCCAACTTAATTATTTATACACTTAAAAAAATCAATCATATTAATCAACAAATAATTAATCAAGTCAAATACTTATCTCCTAACTTCTAAGCTTTCATATATATTTAGTAAAATCAGATTTGGCAAGTAAATATAGCAAATAATTATCATATGTAATGAGATTCGACAGATAAGCATCAAATTTTTTGGACCTGACCGAGCTCACATTGTGAGCAGCGATTTTTTAAAAAAAATTGCTTCTTTTGTTTGATCAATTCACCAATGTGCAAATACATAAAAGATAGCCATAAGGCTCTGATACCACTGAAGGAAAACGTAGGTTACAAAATTTCTATGCACTAAGCGGAAAATATTCAAAAAATTCAAACGATTAGGGCACATGCAACCTATTGAGGATCTATGTCTTTCACATATAGGCAACATACTATGAACTATCATCCTACAAAACTTTTCTTATGAGAATCGAATTCAATAGAATAAAAAAATTACTTTGAAGATTGTTAGTGCAAACAACCTTGAATCCTTCTTCAAATATTTTGGCAACTTGCACCGCAAGCGTCGTGCCTCGGATGGTTCACACCCAAGACTAACAGCTAAGGATTATGGAAAGGGAGGAGGTGATTTTCGGCCAGATCTCTTCTGGGATAGGAGTGCTGAAATTCATAGCCCTAGAGGCCTATATGTAGTGTAGTCAGGAAACCATAGATAAACCCAAACCCAATATAATAATATTATCTTGAACCATGTAATTATCTAGCTTCCTAATTATCCAACAAGGATAATTCTAGAAACCTTAAGGCTCCTTAAAACCATCCATAACCTTATGGAGGGTTCTAGAATGCCTCTTGATCAACTATTGAACAATTGCACATTAGTCCCTGCACTTTAATTCTTTTAATCACCAAATTAATTCAAATTAATTTCTGATTAAATATTACTATTTCTAATTAATATATTTTTTCCATAATATATTAACAAATTATTTATTTCAATGTATTAGTCAAATAATAAATCATTCTCTCTCTCCAAAATAATCTTGTCCAATTGCTAGGTTTGAGGGCAATCTAAAAGGACTGTGCTACCATCAATTCAAGTTTATACCCATTATGGTTATGGGATTAGACACCTAATCCAACAGTTCCAGTAGGCTTGTAGAATATTTCAGGTAGCTGATAAGGATAAAGATTTGAATCAGGATTAAATCTGATTATTTAATTGATTAAAATCAGGTTTATCTTTAAAGTGTCATAACTATATAAAGACACCTCTAGGCCTTAGAAACAACAATTTTACTCTCCCTAAGGTTGTGATTTCAGAATTCTCAACCTCTCTCCTCTCTCTCTTAAAGTTCTAGGGTTTTAGTCTTTTTAGGTGTGAGCCATTAGAGGCATTCTACTTTGGGTGCTAGACTTTCCAAAAGAAACAATGGAACTCGAATTGTTCAAGGAGTCAAGTGAAAACTTCTATTTTGTCAAAAAGGTTAGTAAATAAATCTCTCTCTTTAGTTTATACTCGTAGTTTTGAAAGTATGTTGTATAACAGTAAACCCTAGATCTACGGTGCATGTATACTTAAGGTTTATATTAAATGTTTATGTTGCCTAGTCTTCGTGTATATATGCATCAAAAACTCTTTACCTTCATCTTCTTCAGTTTCGACCATCCAACAGATCGAAAGATCAAATTCGGTTGTCAGGTACCAAACAAACTGCTCACAAGAAAACTCTCAAGAATCCAAATCTGAAAGAATCATGTATTAGAATATTAGCAAAAAAAAAATATTTAAATGTTAATAATGTATTTTACTTTAAAAGCGAATAAAACGTTTAGGATGTACACCATTTTTTGAGGTTTTTTAGATTTTGGTTGCAGTGGATGTATAAGCTTCTAAAGCTTATTGAATAAAATGTATAGTTGAGAGTACAACTGATCCCAAATGATTCTCTCCCATGGATATCTGAAACGTAAATAATTTCATAGTTAAATTTGTAAAAATATTAGTAATGATAATTATAAATTAACGACATGATACCTGTTGAATTCATGAAGGTTGGGTAGCAAAGAGAAATACTCATGTGTCACATATTAATGAGGCAACCACTCATTGAAACCATTCTCTAACAGATATAGAAAACATACAGGGATCACATCCTTGTCCGATAAGTCATTAAGCGAATTGTCAAGCACATCAACCACATTTTTAATTTCATGGAGACATTCATGTTAACCATAGGAAATACACGGGATCGGAAGGTGTCGCCAGAAACGGAGGCGGAAAAATATTCAGCAAAGTGGAAGTCGGTGAGAAGACAAAAATCTTTCTTCCCAAAAGACAGCTTGTACCCCCCAATCTCAAAAACCATTTCCTTTACTTCACTTAGAGGGTCTGTCATAACTTCATGGAAAAACACATAATGTAGAAGTGAAGGATCCCTTTCTACCTCCACATTAATATCTAACCATCTCCCAAAACAGGTCTTTCGGAACATAGCCTCGCATGACGGTATGTATTTGAGCGCCAAAAGAATATCCACAATAATTGCAAGTTTGCAAGTTAGTGTTATTAATAATTCAAAAAGCTTGCCATGCTGCAAATAAAAACAAACAGATTAATTTTTAACAATCATAAGTTTAAATGGTGTCCCAAACGAAATGTGATGAACATTCCAGACCTGTTCTTCGCATTTCGGAGAAGCTCCTTGTGTTCCGGACGTTCCGAAACAATTCCCAAATGGTATTTCTTGTTCTGGAATACAAAATTCCGATGCATAATACCATAATATGAATAAGTAAACTAGTTTTTGGTTGGTCCTAAATCTAATGTAAACATCTAGACCAAGTATGGAACGTGTTATGTGCATTCCGAACGTGTTCTACATGTTCCGGACGAACTTACTAAAACAAACAATCTTAAAATTAAACTAGTAAAAGTGTAATAATAAATGACTTACCCGTAAAACGACAAGATCATCAAGATGGTGTTCTATATATTCTTTGGTTCTTAGCTTCGAAATGTGTAATAGTGGATGGAATGGGTTTGTAGTGTAGTTACTTTTCCATAATGTGTATTAAATCTAGAACTCGGTTTGGTAAATTGTAAGAACCTAAAATTTAGAGTAAGTTGAATTTTGGTCAAATATTGACCAAAAAGGTAACATAGTCAATTATGAGAAAGAGATGAGATTATGTAACACCAAGTTCCAGGTATAATTACTTTTATAGATGTAGACATTTAAGACTTAAATACAAGAATTTTTTGGTGGCCACGAAGTGGTGAGGATAGCACCACGACGTGACAACACCATATGAAACACATATTCCTTTTTATTTGCCACGGCGTGGCAATATATTGTCCACGACGTGGCAGCTATCTGCATGCAAAACCCTAATTTTCCATGCCTTAAGCCCTATTTAATGGATGTAATTGATGGGTTTGCACACCCTCAGCCTCCATCACCACCCTTTCACCCCAAACGAACCCTAGCCTCCATTTGTGGAGTTTTTGAAGCTTTTGGTGGTGATTTTGGTGCCTTGAAGGAGAAGAAAGTGTCCACTGAGTATAGATCCAACAAGAATGCTCCTCCTCCATATTCTAGCACATATTCAGGACCATTGTGAGTCTTCAAGATCTAATCTTTATATGCCTTGTTTCTAGATCTAGACCTTTTATGCCTTGTTCTTCATGTTTGGGTTAGTTAGTGTTGTGAGATCCCAGAAAGTTGGCAACTTTATAGATCCTTGAGGCCATATGTTCCAGATCTGAAGTATGAACGAGTTTTGATTCCTTGCATGAGCTTTGGACCTCATTTTCATAATTTTTGACCTAGTTGGAGTTCAAGAAATTCATTGGACATGCATGTCTATAAATCACCACTTTTGAAGACTCATTAGGTAGGAGGAAGCCTTCTGGAAAGTATGGATATGTAGCTTGAAGGATTAAGAGCTTAATACATTAAGTTGGTCAAAACAGTTCCCACGACGTGGAGGTTTAGCCTCCACGACGTGAGATTATGTGGTCTTCATGACTATTTTGTCGTGAGGTCACCACAACGTGGCGAATGCTTGGCCATGACGTGCAGACCAACTATTGGACATTTACCCGTTGACTTTGAGTGCAACGTCCCAAAAATAAGACCCAAAATTTCATTTTTGATTTGATAAAAGCATAAATCCATACATTGTCATACAAACCCAAAAGATCAAAGTATGTCACTACATCAAAACATATCAGAGTAAATCTCAAAATGCAGAAAAAGGTGGTGTGTGCTCTACAATCATCCCGGCCTCTTCCCTTTTGATCCTGAAGTACCTGAAACATGAACTGAAAACCGTAAGCACAAAGCTTAGTAAGTTCCCCAAAATAAAATATACCATACATAAATAAACACATAAAGGGCCCCGCCCACACTCGTATAACAGGCCTCGCCCAAAATCGCATAACAGGCACCACCCAATAAGTATAACAGGCCACGCCCAAAATCGCATAAAGGGCCCTGCCCACGTACAAATCTTTTAAGCATAACAGATAACAACATACATAATAACCATCGGGCCCCGCCTAGTAAGAATACAAACACATACACATACAAGAGTCAAACAGACATCTGGTATTCTAGCATAATAGATCATGGGCCGACATTGGTGCCTTAGACCCGCTAAACATGGTGAGGAAACTCACCTCGCACTGCTGAAGCTCACAAGAAAATCTTTGGCTGCTGGCCCGCTAAAATCCCCACGCTATCACAAAATAATATCCAATGAATATTTGGATCCCGACTCACACTAAGAGTCCAAACTAGGGTAAAAGTCCCTTTTACCCTTTACCTAACTTGGCCCAAGGCCAAGGCCCAATCCACTTGTCCAAAATTCCAAATTCCAAAATAATCACCCAAAGCCGAATTATGGCCCAAGTTTCCAAAGTGGGCCCAAACCCCTTTCATGGGCCTTCAACCAAAGAGTCTAATAAAATATCAATAGCCCAACAAGAGAATTATGATGGCCCAACAAGGCCTAAGACATCAAAAGCCCAACATGGCCCAATAACGAGAAGCCCACTACTGAGTACGTAGGTCGTACTCAGCTCGTACGCTCAGCGTACTCGCTTAAGGGCTTGTACGCATAGCGTACCTACTTATACGCCCAACTTACTCCACCCTCTTAACCAACTTTCTCATTCAGCTCTTAAACGGTTAAGACTTCACTCCAACACTTAGATCTGACTTCCTTAAGGTGGTTTATCACGTATAGTTTCCAACTTTACATGTATGCATGGCTTAATTGATGAACCAAAGAATCGAGTATTGAATTAATCAGAGTATGAATTCAAGTAAAAATGCGAGATTGAACACAGGATGTAAATATGATCTTGTTACGCTCTATTATGCTTTTGAATTCTTTACAGAGTACAATAGACAAGTCTGTAAAAGTTCTTTTTTAACTCTAGTAAATAACCCTATTTATATGGAACTGAAAGCGTACAAAAAATATACTAAGGCATAGACATTCAAGCTTCGAATAAAAGTGCCCTAGTAAAATATATTACAAAACATTCGAAGAGTCCAAAACACACTTCGACTAATTACAACAATTTGACCCTTACAATCTCCCCCTTTGTAATCATAGTCGAAGTCTTTAATTTGTAAGAAGTGTGATGGAATACAGCAACACTCTTCGAATCTCCGTGTACCAGGAGATAATCTTCTTCAGCTCTTTCTTATCTCCTTCATTGTTCTTCTTGCAATGATTCATACGAACAATTAAATTCGTATACTGAGACGTTGAATATCTCTCTACTTCGCTTGCCTGGAATAAGAATCGTTTAGCTTTTCCAGCTTTGTCTTTTCCTGCGAAGACCATTCCAAAAGGCTTCAGGCAAATTTCACCATCAACATACTTCTTCAATTCCGCCTGAGTCTTTGTAGGAGCCATTGGTGCTTTTATTTCCATTCCTTTGGCAGTAGCTAATTCCACATCTGTTAGTGCCAAGCACTCATAATAGTTTTCGATAAAAATCTTGATGTGAGCAACCCCAAGTTTGAATTCATCTGGTTCAGTGTTTTGAAGGAATGAAAATGATTTATCTTTCAAAAGCAATGCAACTTGTATAAGATCATACAAGTTCATTAATGGAAAATCAGCAATTGTAAACTCACAAATGTTTCCATTTGCCCTGGCAACCACATACTTAACATTCTGGACTGTGTTTTCGAAAATCACATCCTTTTTCATACTGATCACTTTCTTGATTTTAATCAATGACCATACTTCCTCAGGGGCTTTTGCAAGAACAGCATGAAAACGAATTTTCATGTGTGTACCTTCATCCTTATTTTTAAAATTCCCTTCTGCTTTGAACTGAGGCATGATGAACATCATTTCGTTTATTGGAAAATCCAGCTGACTTGCATCAGTATTCGTGACCAAATAACTCTGCTTTGGTTTCTTCTCGAATGTATACATGTGATTAAAAGCAACCTTGGCCTCAATTGTTTCGAAATTGTAGTGTTTGGCTGGATCACCTTTATCCATTCCCTTCGGATCACTAGCACGCTGACTCATAATGCTTTGAATAATCCTCAGTTTTTCAAGTTCAGCTTCTGCTTCAGCCTTCTTTTCTTCTTTTGACTTTTCCACTACAATCGATTTCCCTTTATCTTTTAAAGCTGGATTGTTAATTGCCTCTTTTGGATTCGAACCACTCCCACCAGTCTCCGTAGATTTACCAATCACAATTCCTTTCGAAATTGGTCTTGCCGTTGGCATTGTTGTTACGACTGTTGAAGTAACCAGTTCAGTAGAAACTATTACTGGTTTTGTTGTTGGGATTTTTGAAGAAAAAACTTTTCCCACAACTTTCGCATCCTCACCACTAGCCTTCGACTCAGTAGTTTTTCTTTCTCCCCCTTGCACCCCTGTGAAAACAGGTGGGGCATTTGTTGTTGGAAGAAGGCTGGATATGCGAAAGAGAGGATCAAGTTGCTTGTTGAGAATGGCTTCGAATTGGATAAACTTTTGGGATAAAAATTCAGGAGTAATCAAGGGAGAAGAAACCGGCCTGTCAGAAATTTCTTTTAACTCCTTGAGCAACTTAATCACTTCCTCAAAGTTGGCACTTTCAATTGTTGAAAGTTGAGTAAGTTGAGGAATCAAACTTTCATACAACTTAACAAATTTGGTGACAGCGTCACAAATTATATCAACCTTTTGATTTAAGGATGCATAATCTTGTTGAACAGTGGCAATTTCTTTTTGCATATTTTCACAAAGTTCGTGAATCTGCAAATTTACATCCTCTCTTACTTTCTTCACATCTTGAATAAAAAGAACATGTCTTTCCTTTGCAACATTCTTCAATTCTTTCAGATCACCAGCAAACTTCGAATTTTGAGAATTGATTCGGATTTCATTGTTTTGATCATTGAGATCAACCTTCTCTAAAATTCATGATTCAGAGTCTGTAAACACACCAGATACTTTGCTCACAATTCTGGCTTCGAACATCTTCAACATTGTATCAATCTCCAGACTGGAAACAGATGAACCACCCCCCAGATCAGCTTGAGATTGAATTATCGAATTCAACTTCTGATTCAGAATTTTAAACTGCTTCATGGTCATCAGCATATGATCTGGAAACTGCTCTTCTTCTTCATGAAATTCCAATTCATCAAACATACCACCAAACCCCTCATTATCAGTCTCTGTCTCCATAAAAATGGTTTCTGGAACAGGTGAAGTTGGTTTGGGTGGTTCAGTAGATTGAGAAGAAAAAATAGAAGTAAAGGGTTGCTCAAGAATGTGTTCGAATGTTGGAGAATCAATAGTTGAAGTAAGAGGAGTAGTGGATAATGGTAAAGAAACAATACTTTCAAAAGGAGCAGAAGTAACGTGACCTTGAGCTTCATTTTTCGAACCTCCTTCACCCATATCGACATTTGCATCCGTATCAGATACGTGTGCAGGGATGCCTGAAGTTCGAACCGCCTCAGAAACTGATTTGGCAATCGAATCTTCGGGTGGTATGATGACTGTCTTCTCAGGAGTGGAACTTTCTGTGAGATGAGTGAACTCTGGAGTTTCTGGAATTCTTTCACCATCATCTTCTGTTGACTCAGTAGAAATTACGAGTTTTCGGGTCTTCTTCTTCTTTTTCTTTGGCAAATGTTTTGCCATATCCTCAGCCCTTCGTTTCTTTGACACCGGAGAAACAGGTGCTGGCACTTCTCTAATTAACACACCTTGATGAGTGATTTGAGGTTTTCGAACCACTTTGTGTGTAGGAGACTTGCTTTTATGGGATGACTTCATTTTGATTCTTCGAAACATACCAGTCTTCGAAGGAATTATTACATTCTCTTGTGTTTCTTCAATAATAGGCTCAATCACTTGAGTCTCAGCAACAGACACTTCAATGGTTTCAGGCTTCTTCTTTGGAGATTTCGAATATTTTGACTCAGTTTCATTCTTCTTCGTCTTCTTGGATTTCTTATCATCTCTTCCTAATAGTATGCCAGTTTCGACTGTTGAATCAATGGTCTTCAAATATGCTACCAAAACAGAATTCGAAGGATCAACTCTTTTAAGCAGTGCATCAGGAATACGAGCAACTGATGGAAAAACTTCAACACTGTCTGTGACATCCTTCGGATAGTGGTATGATTGAAAAACTGCTTTTTCCTCATCATTGGGTACCAAAATCCCTTCCTTATTGTAAAAGTATTGCAAAATCAAACTCCAGTATCTTGCACACGAAATACCATGAATAGCATTCGTGTGTTCTACACCCTTTTGAAATTCCTTCCACAACTGTGTAGAATAATCCACTTGAAGATCATAATAGATGTCAGCAACCATGGCATAAACCTCCATTCTTCCTTTATCAAGACCAGCTGATCTCCCAGTCAAACATCGTAGAAAAATACCAAATAAGAAATTCCAGATTCGTGGAAGACCAGACTTCTTAAAATCACTAATCTTGGACAGTGGTGGCTGATATCCCATCTCATTAAACATGTGAACGATTTGTGGAAAAGTGAAAGCAACATATGGAGGCGAATTCGGAATATCAAGAATTTGGCAAAATTGTTTCTTGGATAGCCTGGCCTTTTTGTCGTTCACCAGATGAAAAGTAATCGTATCAGAAGCTTTGTTGAAAGTAGCAGTTGATCCTGCTTGAGAAAGTCAGGACAATGGAACAGAGAAAGAATTGAACATCGCCTTAGACTAACAAAGTTCTTCAAGGCGACAATTAGCATCTTCAACTCTTCCGGGTACTGAGAAACTTCACCCTCCAAGTAATAGTTTGTTGCTTGTATCATCATTCTTGGTAATGAAGAGACATCTTCAGTGGTATGAGAATCAACATGAGCAGAAGTCGCCATTGTTAGGGTTTGAAGGTGATGATGAACAGAGACGTTGGAAAATTTTCTTTTTGATTGCGTAAACTGACAATGAACCCTTGAATCCCCTTTTATATGTAACCCTTAAGTTTGAATTTGAAGCGGGATATGTATTTAATGATATCTGACGTGGCACCTTGAAAATCGGACCATTACTGCGTAAAAGTAGCCATGCGTCAAAAAGTAGCTGTCACATCACCTTGAAAACCGGACAGAATACCATACGTCATTCATAAACAGCCTGTCTTGTTATCCCTAAGAGTATTGTAACCGTCAGAACCCTTCGAATGGAAGCAAGGCTCTTTCACTTTTGGGATGAAAAGCGAAGCCATACGCCAGTAGTTTGAAATCATCAGCCTGAGTTGGTATTACTCAGAACCTCAAGTATTTCGTGAGTGCAGTGTTCCAAAGAACGTAGACAAGAAACAAAGATAAGAAAAATATGGGATATTGTGATGTCAAACCATTGACACAAAAGCAAATGAAATCCCGGGCAAAGATTACTTCATTAATCATTAAGAGAAATGATCAATAGCTTGTGAGGGTTCCCGTGAATTACAATCGAATACTTGTTGATAAGTATCGAAGGGCTTCTTTTATAATGCTTCGTGGGTAGTTCAAAAATTTCGTTACATGTCATCCTAAACATAAGGTGAGAAATTGTAATAGAAATTACTTGTTTTACCAGTGTAGTCAGTGACAAGTTGGCTTTGATAAATTTTGAAATGACAGTGACATTCGAATGAAACTCACACGGAAATCATATTCAAGAAAAAAATTTGTGCTGGATCTTGTTGGGTAACAAACATCGTGGGTTTCGAATGTTTGATCAAGACCACTCATTCGAAATGAATATGATTTTAAGTTTCGAATTATGGTACAGAAACAAAAGTTTTGTGAAAATCTGAAACTTAATTCCCCGTCAATTCCTTAAAAAGGTAATGAAAATTGGGTTTCACTTTCAACACGGTCTCATGATGTCAGATCATAAACACAGATTTTTGATATGTCTAAGTCTTGATGGGTTTGATCAGAGACCTCTCGGACATATGTCTTCGTGTTTGATCGTGTTAGAACGTTATGGATGAAAAAGATTGATACAAGACACGAAAAGTACCTCTGTTATATTTGGACAAAACAGAAAACTCTTAACTCATTTTGAGAAGAGTCAGGTAGCTCAGAGACTAATGTGAATATAAGCCTGATTGGGAAGAAATGTTCGTATGAATAATTTCATTAAGGCTTTCGTACACACACATTGAGGCATGGAGGCTTTGGACAACATGCAGCAGCATGCTTCTAGGGACAACTTAACTAGTTCGAATGATGAAAAATTTATCGATTCATTCGAAAAATGTACCTGACCCTAGTACTGCAAGCATAATCCCCTCTGTATCTTCATGATAATCTGCAACAAAATACTAAAAAGAAGTGAGAATTAAAATATTTTTGTTGTTTTGAAATTTTCGAAATAAAAGACAGAACAAACGAAAATCTTTTTGGATTTTTAAATTTTCGAAAATTAAATGACAAAAATAAAAGAAAATCTTTTTGTATTTTTAATTTTTCGAAAATTGAATTACAATAAAAAAGAAAATCTTTTTGGATTTTTGATTTTTCGAAAATTTAAAATATACTGTACTTGTTACAAAAACACGAAATTTTATCATCCCCTTATAAGTGGCAAATGTATGAATTCGAAGGGGTCGAAGCGTTGACTATGAACAGTAACCTCTGAATCAACCCTTAAAATAAGT
This sequence comes from Lactuca virosa, assembly GCF_052849685.1. NCBI lineage: Eukaryota > Viridiplantae > Streptophyta > Magnoliopsida > Asterales > Asteraceae > Lactuca > Lactuca virosa. The sequence continues at coordinate 53,446,115 of NC_136431.1, forward strand.
GACAAATGTGCGAATTCGAAGGGGTCGAAGCGTTGACTATGAACAGTAACCTCTGAATACTGAATAACTTTGCATCATCTTTTATTCAGCAACTCTGATTCATTCCTTGTCAACCATCATTCTCCTTTTTCGCATGGAACAAAATTTCCATCGATCATTCCAAGCCCTTCAATTATTTTCACAAAGGATTTTTCATCTAAAGGTTTCGTGAAAATATCAGCTAACTGATCAGTTGTTTTCACAAAATGTACTTAAATATTTCCATCCTCCACGTGATCTTTGATGAAATGATAACGAAGAGCTATATGTTTAGTCTTCGAATGCTGCACATGATTATGACAAATTCTTATCGCACTTTGAGAATCACAATATAATGGAATCTTTTTCATATTTATTGCATAATCACGCAATTGACTTTGGATCCATATTATTTGTGAAGTGCAAGTAGCAGCAACCACATATTCTGCTTCAGCTGTTGAAATTGATACGCATGTTTGCTTTTTCAACTGCCAGCTCACCAATTTGCCATCGAGAAATTGACATCCACCACTTGTGTTTTTTCGATCAAGATTACAACCACCCATGTCTGCATCCGAATATGTTTGTACAAAGAACCCAGTTTTCGAAGGATACCACAATCCTAACGAAATTGTTCCTTTAAGATAACGAAAGATATTCTTCACAGCAGTGAGATGTGGTTCTCGTGGATTAGATTGATACCTAGCACAATTACACACAGAAAACATGATATCAGGTCTACTTGCTGTAAGATAAAGTAATGAACCAATCATGCTCCTATATAAAGTTATGTCAACTGCAGGTTTATCTAACGACGGTGTTAACTTTATGCCCGTTGTCATTGGAACTCGTAACTTTGTGCTATTCGTCAACCCAAACTTTTCGAGCTGATTCTTCGTATATTTTTCCTGATTAATAAAAATCCCTTCTCTGTTTTGACGAATATTTAGTCCAAGAAAATTATTGATTTTTCCCATCATGCTCATTTCAAACTTGCTTTTCATCAGATCTTCGAATTCTCTAGACAAGGCAGGGTCAGTTGATCCAAAAATAATATCATCAACATAAATTTGAACAAGCATTAGATGATTCCCAACTTTCTTTCGAAACAATGTGGGGTCAACAGATCCTTGTTTAAATTTAGATTGTTTCAAAAATGAGGTAAGAGTTGCATACCATGCTCGTGGTGCTTGTTTTAAGCCATAAACTGCCTTAACTAAAATATAAACATGATCAGGATATTCTTCGTTAATAAAACCTGGGGGATGTTCCACGTAAACAGTTTCTTCAAGCTCTCCATTTAGAAATGCACACTTCACGTCCATTTGATAAACATCAAAGTCTTTGTGAGCTGCATAAGCCATAAATATACGAACCGCCTCGAGTCTTGCGATAGGGACAAAAGTTTCTTCATAGTTGATTCCTTCTTGTTGTGAATATCCTTTAACAACAAGTCTGGCTTTGTTTCGAACAATATTTCCATCTTTGTCGGTTTTATTTTTGAAAATCCATTTTAACCCGACAATCGAAACATTTTCAGGTTTAGGAATTAATCTCCAAACCTTGTTTCGTTCGAATTCAGACAATTCAGATTGCATTGCAACAACCCAATCTGAGTGTTCCATTGCAATCTTAACTATTTTTGGTTCAATTTTAGAGATGAAAACATTGAACATGCAAAATTCTTGATGAGTATTCAATACCTCATTCTTTGCACGAATTTGAGCTCTTGTTAAAACTCCCTCATGTGGATTCCCAATTACTTGATCCTTCGGATGATCTCTTGTCCATTTTTCCATTGGTGGATATGTTGGATCAAATTCCAAAGGTGCATCTTCGTATATATCATCATTCTCTGAACCTGTAATCGAACAAGCATCATCAAAATCATTATTATTTTCAATATTTTCTAAATGCTCCCCCTCAACATTATGCTCCCCCTCGAAATAATGCTCTTCCTCAACATTATGCTCCCCCTCGAAAGAATGCTCTTCGTCATTGAAAGTATTCGAATCCAAGTGCTCCCCCTCTACTGGATTGTTTTGCATACTTTCTCCTTTCTCTGGAGAAGTTAATGTTGAATCATCAGTAAGCTTTGTTAGTTCAGAGAGATGATTATCATTTGCATGTATTTCAGCATCAACAGCATGATCTGAAATTCCAAAAATTAAATCATAATCAATATCTAAGGTTTGTGAGGATTCAGATTCATCTTGTATGTTTTTCAGAATAGGATGATTTTCAAACTGTGATGTTGTTTGTTTAATGTAGTAATCATCAAATGTAAGATTAAAAGTTTCTTCAACTTTTCATGTTCTTTTATTCAACATACGATATGCGACTGAATTATGCGAATATCCCAAGAAAATCCCTTCATCTGCTTTAGCTTGAAATTTCGTAGGATGATCCTTGAGATTCATAATGAAGCATCTGCATCCGAAAACATGAAAAAATTTGACGTTAGGTTTACGATTGTTGAGAATTTCATATGGAGTAATGTTAAAACGACGATGAATGAAAGATCGGTTTTGAGTGAAACATGCGGTTGATACTGCTTCAGCCCAAAGGTATTGTGGAAGATTCGCATATGCCAACATAGTCCTTGCCGCTTCGCATAGAGACCTATTTCTTCGTTCAACAACACCATTTTGTTGTGGTGTGTATGGAGATGAAAAATTATGCGAAATCCCTTTGCCCACCAAAAATGAATCAAGAACATTGTTCTTAAATTCAGTTCCATGATCACTCTTAATTTTTCGAACAATCTTCTTCAATGTTGTTTCCATCTTTTTGATAAAGTCAATCATGATTTGTGCAACTTTGGATTTAAGCCTGAGAAAATAAACCCACGTAAATATGGAAAAATCATCAACAATAACTAAAATGTATTGTTTCTTGTTGAGAGTTGAAACAGTCGAAGGACCACACAAATCAATATGTAAAAGCTCTAGAGGTGCAACAATTTTCGAATCTATTGTTATTGGATGACCTTGTTTATGTTGATTGCCAACTTCACAAGCTGCACATAAAGAATCATTATCAAATTTAAATACAGGTAAACCTCTTACCAAATCTTGTATCACAAGTTTATTGATGTTTCGAAAATTGAGATGAGAAAGCCTTCGATGCCATAGCCAACTTAAGTCTATTGTTGCTTTCGAAAGAAGACATATAGCAGGTTTCCCTACTATCGGATTGATGTCCAGAGTGAACATGTCACCTTTCCTCTTGGATTTCAGTAACACTTCTTTTGTGTTGACATTCGAAAAAACACTTCCTTCTTCATTAAAAAGAACTTGATTGCCAGTGCCCACAACAAGTTGAGAAACACTTATCAAGTTATGTTGAAGACCTTCAACATATGCAACACGATTCACTGTGAATTGTCCATTCGTGATTTTCCCATATCCTTTGACTTGGCATTTTTGATTGTTCCCAAACTTTACTACTCCAGCATTTTTGAGACTTCGAAAATCTCGTAAATTCTCCTTCTTCCCAGTCATGTGACGAGAGCAACCACTATCAATGTACCACTTGTTATCATATTGCTCGTCACATAGTACCTGCAATCAGTGGAAAAATTTAGGTACCCAAGGCTTTTTGGGTCCTTGGAAATTAGATTTCAATTTCGAATGTAATGAAGAACTTTTAACCCAATCACAAACTTTAGTTTTGAGACTATCAATTAAGTTTACTTCTTCATTTAAAGGAAACGAAACATAAGATTTTGATGGTTTCGAATGTTCACTAACATTACCCTTCGAATTCTGAGGTTGTGAATGAACATTCTTTGCTTTTAGTACTGGTTTCCAAGCTTTGACTGATATGTTCGAATCCTTAGAAGATGAACTTCCGTTTGATGAAGTATTCACATACTTTTCATATGCTTCGTGAATTCGTTCCTTTGAAAATGTATTCGACTGATACATCTTTCCTTTGCCTTCAAGCCAATGATCAATGTTCTTCCTTGAAGTCATTCCTTTTTCCCGTAAAGTTTTCATTGTTTCTTTCTTCGTATGATTAGGAAAATTTGGCTTTTGAGGAACAAAATCAACTTTTGGATTTGTTAGAAACGATTGAGCATATGATGTATCAACTGTTGATTTAAAATGTTGACGTTGAAAGAATTGTTGATTTGAATTAGATTTATATGAAAATGTTCTTGATTTATTAGTTTCTGAAACTTTCGAAAACCTTGTTTGTTTATTCACTTCAGACCTTGAAGGATTTGTATGAAATGACTGTTGAGGTTTTGTTGAAAAAGAGGAATTTTTAGCTTTGAAAACATTTTTGGTTGATTGTGATTCAGACATCTTTTGAGACTCAACATTTTGCCAAAATATTTTCTTTCTTGCTTGTCTTTTTGAAATGTTGTGTTCCTTTGAAAATTTGTCAAGTTGATCTTTAAATTCCTTAGAGTTTAGTTTGACAACCTTTTCATTTTCCTTGACAACTTGTTTTGAAAACTCTTTTTCAATTTTTGATTTTTCAACCCATTGTCTTTGTGGTTTTTGACGTTGGAACACATACGAATTCTTTGTTAAGTTGTTTTCAACTGTGCTTTGATTTGCGAAAAAACCTTCTTCAGTTGTTTTTGAATTATCTTCCTCAACTAACTTCTTTAATTCTGGTTTTATATTCTCAACATTTCCAGTAGTTACGAAAACTTGATTTGGAAAAATGACATCATCTGTACATTTGAAATTTGGATAAACCACTGTATTCGTTTCAAGATAGTGTTCACCTTTTTCATTCATTACTTTTTCGAACTTTTGTGTATCACCATACACTTGATCAACCACTATTCGAGGAGTTTCTTCTTCCTTTGAAGATTTCTTTTCCTTCGAAATTTTCTCTTCATCTTCAGCATCACTATCATCAGTTTGGCTGTCTTTGAGATCCACGAAGTTCATATCACAAACTTTCGAAGTTGAGGGTATATCAGTTTCATTTTCAACCATCAAATCCTTAACTTTTTCTTTCCCTTTAGATGTTGAAGCAACATTAACAACAGACAACTAAGAACAATCAACATTTTCAAGTTCACTAATTTCACTAATATTGTCAGAATTATCTTCAATATCAACAAAATTAGATTAAGAATCAGAAGTTAAATTATCAGTCTTTTTCAAAATTTGAATTTGTTCAGATTTAGTCAAAGTATCATTCACTATGTTAACTAATTCATTCGCATCAAGACATTCATTAATTTTAACAATTCCATATTTATATCTATCATCGGGAACTTTGTCAAAATCAGCTATTATTTGCTCACAATCATACGAAATATTATCTACCTTGGCTCTTTCGAATGCTAGAAAAGGTAGTAATTTTCTATGTTGCTCTTTACTTATATCACATGAATGATGTAATTCAGTTAATTTGCTATAAAGTCGTTTAGCAGAATTACAATAAATGTTTCTTTATGCTAGCAAAAGTTTAACATCACTCGATAACCTATCCCTATCACACATAATATTTGTCATTTGTAATTCCAAACATTCAATTTTTCTTATTTTCAAGTCTAATCTCTTTTTGACCTCTATCATCTCCATTGACAACTTGTTGGCCTCATTGCTAGCAGACACAACAATTGAATCAAAATAAGTAACCGTCTCATCAAAAGAAATTAGTTCAGAATCATAAGCATGTGTAGGAATATTAAAGGATTCGAGAATTTTACGTACCTTTGTTGTCATTGGAGATTTGTCTGCCGTTTTAGATACGAAGCATCGTCCTTTCACTTCGAATTCCTCGTCATCTGAATCCTCCTCCATTTTCGCATACATCGCTCCATGCGTTGGATTCCTCATTTCTTCATCGTCTGACCCGGATGACCAGATTTGATAAGTTCCATCTTCATCCTCATGCTCACCCTTTGCAACCAATGACAAATTCTTGGCTTTAGCACGAACCACCTCAAGCTTCTCTACATAATATGCCTCATCCTTGACCTTATTCTTCCTCTCATCCTTCTTCCGAAGCATACAGTCATTCGCAAGATGATTAGCACCATTGAAATAATGACAATCTATTACAGCATCACCTTTCAGCTTCTTCTCACTCTTTCCTTCAGCTATTTTCGAATCTTGCTTCTCAACTTTCTTTTTCTCCTCAACAACATTTTTACTCACAGAACTTCCTTTCACCTCAGCAAGCTTAGTCTTCGAATTGAACGGCTTTTTGAAAAATTTCTTAACACGATTATTCGAGTAAAATGCTATTGCTTCATCATCCGAATTCATGATGAATCCTTCTTCTTCCTCAGAATCACCATTTTCAGCTTCTTTCTCAGAAATCTTTGACACAAGAGCTAATGGACCTCCCAAATTCAGCTTCGATTCCTCAGCAATTTCATTTACCTCAATTTCATGTGTTTTCAACTGATTGTACAAATCATTGAGAGTTGATGTATCAAAACTTTGTTGATTCTTCACCATCATACTCACACTTCTCCATTCTTTTCGAAACCCCATTACAAAGATGAGATTGAATTCCATTGAAGTCCTGGTAATTCCATAGCGATTGCAACGATAGATTAACTCGTTCAGATGATCATAGTAAACTTCAATTTTTTCTCCTTCTTTTTGTTTGAAATATTTCAGCTCAACCAGACACTGTTTGACTGAATTGATTTTCGTCTTCTCACTTCCTTGAAACTTATCTTTCAGATTGTTCCAGACCTCCTTTGCAGTTGTACAACTCCTAATGTAATTGTATACAACTGGAGGTAAATCACCTCGCAGTTCCCTCATACACCTTTTCTCCAGTTTCTTCAGACGATCAGATTGATTATCAACTTCAGAACTTGTAGAAGAAGATCTGATTGGTTGAACATTTACTGGAACATTGACACTTCCAGTGATACATGTCCATAATTCTTCATCAAGACCATTCAGATAATCTTGCATCCGATCATCCCACTGATCATAATATTTAGGAATTAGCATTGGAATTTTGATCGATGATCCTAACAGATGAGAGAACGAAGTCATTGAATTGAGATTGAAGCTCGCCATTGTTGTACGGAAGTTGATTTTTAAAATTTTTAAGAAAATTTAGAGATTTGAAAACAAACTAGCTGAATCAGATCGGAATTATAAGAAGAACACTCGATTCAACAATTTAAATGCAGAATCAAATCACAAACTGAAATCTTTGACAACTTTTTCACGATCAAAAAGTGCGGAAACTTTTGAACCAAAAATTTGATTCAAAAACCTTTTGAATGAATGAAAATCAGATCACAGATGTGATTCCTGCTCTGATACCAATTGATGAACCAAAGAATCGAGTATTGAATTAATCAGAGTATGAATTCAAGTAAAAATGCGAGATTGAACACAGGATGTAAATATGATCTTGTTACGCTCTATTACGCTTTCAAATTCTTTACAGAGTACAATAGACAAGTCTGTAAAAGTTCTTTTTTAACTCTAGTAAATAACCCTATTTATAGGGAACTGAAAGCGTACAAAAAATATACTAAGGCATAGACATTCAAGCTTCGAATAAAAGTGCCCTAGTAAAATATATTACAAAACATTCGAAGAGTCCAAAACACACTTCGACTAATTACAACAATTCGACCCTTACATTAATGAGGCTTTTAGAGCTTAAAAGAGCTTAACAAATGACTTAACACATGCATGAGACCATAAATGCCATAAAGCTTGCATTTTTATGGACAAAGGGACCTAAAGGACCCTAGATCTACCATCAATCTTTTATGGAGTGAATCAAGAGGCTCAACAACCCAACCATGGACTCAAAAAGTACAAAAAAGGCACCAAACTAGATTTAGCAACATGGAATAGAAAAATGGAAGATTTTTACCTCACAAGGAAAGCAAATGAAGAACAAATATCAGATCTTCAAGCTCCAAGCACCACTCCAAATGGTTCACTTCTTCTTCTCCTTCACAAAGCACCAAAATTACACTTTAAGGCTCAAACTCTCAAGATCACACTTAGTGTTCGATTTTCTGGACAAGAGGGGATGGAGGCTGTCTAAAGATGACCTAGTGACGCTATCACAAGGTTTAAATAGGGTGAAACACCATAAAATTAGGGTTTTATATCGGCTCATGTACGCCCAACATACTCCACGTATGCCCAACGTACGTGGATGAGCTCCACGACCAAACCTCAGCTAGTACGCCAAGCGTACACTATGGTACGCCCCGCGTACTAATGAAAAGGACCAAAATGCCATGTATTTTAATATGGAGGGCTAAACATGAAACATACAAATCCAAGTGCTACAATTTTCCCCCACTTGAATTAGACTTCGTCCTCGAAGTCTGCTGCATTGAATAACTCCGGATAATGCTCCCTCATCTCATATTCCGCCTCCAAAGTCCACTCCGAACCCTTGCAGTGTTTCCATTGAACCTTCACAAAATCCACAACCTTTATCCTCAATGTTTTCATCTTCCCATCAAGAATCGTCATCGGTCTCTCGATATAATTCAGGCGGTCATCCACCTGAATATCCTCCAACGGTACCACTACGAAATCATCCACTAAGCACTTCCGCAGCTGAGAGACATGGAACGTGCTATGAATCTGACTAAGCTCATCTGGAAGATCCAAGCGATTTGCAACCCGGCCCACCCGAGCCAAAACCCTGAAAGGACCAATATACATGGGGCCCAACTTGCCCCTCGTCCTGAATCGGATGACACATTTCCAAGGTGACACCTTCAGGAGAATCATATCCCCCGCCTGGAACTCTAAGTATGATCGGTGCCTGTTGACATAAATCTTTTGTCGACTCTGAGTTGTCTGGAGCCTACTCTGAACCTGCTGAATCAGCTCAGTGGTCTTGAGTACCACCTCGGTACTCCCCATAACCCGCTGACCGACCTTACCCCAACAAATCGGGGTCCTGCATTTTCTCTCGTAGAGCATCTCGAAAAGAAGTCAATCAATACTGGCGTGATAACTGTTTTATACGAAAATACTGCAAACGGAAGATATGTATCCCAACTCCCACCAAAGTCCAAAACACATGTCTGGAGCATATCCTCTAATGTCTGAATCATCCACTCGCTTTGACCATCGGTCTGTTGTGCTCAAATGGACACAAGTGCCCAACTCGTCATGGAACCTCTTCCAAAACCTGGAAGTAAACCGGACATCTCTGTCAGAAATCACCAAAACTGGAACCCCATGATGTGCCACAACCTCCCTGATATAAATCTCAACTAATTTCTCTGTAGGCATATTCTCCTGAATAGGAATGAAATGCACGATCTTGGTCAACCGATCCACGATGAACCAAATCGAAGCCACTCCACGCACAGTTCAAGGTAACTTCGTGATAAAATCCATGGCAATATCCTCCCATTTCCATACGGGAATCTTCAACGGCTGCATCGTTCCATGAGGCCGTTGATGCTCTATACATCTTCGTCGCCCTGGGATGAATGGAGAACCTAGACTTGTACGCCTCCTCCATTAGAACCTGACGCACACCGCCCCAATGCGGAACCCAAACTCGCCGATACAGAGTCAAAAAACCACGACTATCATAATCGAAGGAAGCCACCTGACCCACAATACGCTCACTCTTTCGGTGCTCTTCCTTGATAACCTTAACCTGAGCCTCACGAATCCGCTCCAACAGCGGAGTAATCATAGTCATCCTCAAACATATTTCTCTGATCGGAGCTGCGACCGCCTTGCAGCTGAGAGCATCGGCCACAACATTGGCCTTACCTGGGTGATAAAGGATCTCATAATCATAATCCTTCACCACATCCAACCACCAATGTTGCCTCATATCTAGATTCGAATGATCCATTAGATACCTCAGGCTCTTGTGATCCATGTAAATGGTACACCGGACCCCATATAGGTAATGCCGCCAAATATTGAGGGCAAAAACCACAGCCCCCAGCTCCAAGTCATGCGTCGGATAATTCGCCTCATGAGGCTTCAGCTGCCTCGAAGCGTAAGCGATCACACGAACCCTCTACATCAATAGTGCTCCCAAACCTGTTATCAACGCATCACAATAAACCACAAAATCCTCAACACCCTCCGGCAGGGTCAGAATCGGTGCCTCACACAACCGTTGTCTCAAGGTCTTAAAAGTTGCATGCTGCTTAGGCCCCCATCGAAATGTAACTGTCTTCTTTGTCAACCGAGTTAAAGGAATGACTATCTTGGAGAAATCCTGGATAAATCTACGATAGTAACCAACAAGACCAAGGAAATGCCAAATCTCAGATGGAGACCTCAGAAACTCCCACTACATCGCGACCTCGACCTTGGCCGGATCAACCAGAATACCATTCTGGTTGACAAGGTGCCCCAGAATCTGCACCTCGCATAACCAGAACTCACACTTGGAGAACTTCGTGAAAAGTCTCTCCTTCCTCAAAGTCTTTAGCACTTCCCTCAAGAGCTCCTCCTTCTGCTCCCGAGTCTTGGAATAGACCAAGATATCGTCAATAAACATAATCACAGACTAATCCAACACCGGCCTGCACACGCGGTTCATGAGATCCATGAACGTGGCTGGAGCATTGGTGAGCCCAAAAGGCATCACCATGAACTCATGATGACCATAATGAGTCCGGAAAGCTGTCTGTTGTACATCCTCCTCTCTAACCCTCATCTGATGATAACCCGATCGTAAATCAATCTTGGAAAACATAAATGCACCCTAAAGCTGGTCAAAAAGATCATCAATCCTCGGGAGTGGATAACGGTTCTTCACCGTTACCTTATTCAACTCCCGGTAGTCAATGCACATACGATGAGACCCATCCTTATTCTTCACAAACAAGATCGGTGCTCCCCATGTCGAACTGCTCGGTGGAATGATTCCTTTGTCTAACAGTTCCTGCAGCTATGTAGATAACTCCTGCAGCTCGGGAGGAGCTAACCGATATGGTGCTTTGGCTATCAGAGCCGCATTTGGAACCAGATCAATCCTGAACTTAACCTGGCTCTCCGGAGGCACCCCAGGCAAATCCTCTTGAAACACATCGGGATAATCTCGTACAAATCGGCACATTATCCATGGTCACCTTACCCTTATCCCGGTTATCCATAACATAGGCGACAAATCCTGAACAACCCTGCTGAATATAAAGTCTAACCCTCGATGCTAAACACAATAATGGCCCACCCTGATCTCTTTCTCCCTGAACCACTAACTCTCCCCCACTTGGGGTTCGAACCTAGACTAACTGCCACTCACAATCGATCACCGCCCCATTGGTGCTCAATCAATCCATACCTACAATAACCTTGTTCCCACACAAAGGAATGGGAACCAGATCAATCGAATACTCCTCACTTAACAACTGAAGTGTACAACCCCAATGAACTCTCGCAACCCAAACAGATCTATCATTTGTGATCTCGACATCTAATGGACAATCCAGCTCCCCCGAAGCTCCAGCAAACCTCTTGTAGCGCAAGCAATATAAAGGATCGGGTAGCCCCCGAATCATACAACACCAAAGCAGAAATACCGTTCACGAGGAACGCTCCTAAAATAAAACACTTAAATATAAGCAGACAAGTCAATATAAATAAAGAGATAAGGGGAAGATACATACCCGTCACCACGTCGAGAGTTGCACGAGCCTCCTCATCCGTCAACTGAAAATCCCTGCTCCTCACCACAGGTATATCCACCCGGCCCTCGTGGCTATTAGTAATCCGAAGAGTTCAGGAGCAAGTGCTAACACCAGTCCTGCTGCAGCCAAACTCGAAAAATGGGCCTTCTTCTGGCCCCTCTGATTGAAATGAAATCCACTCAGATCAAATACTTAGATGGTAGTGGTAGTAGCAGTGTAATCCTTGCTAATATGATATGTCCGACCGCACTTGAAGCAACCAGAACCACCCACCCTGCACGCCCCATCGTGCATCCTGTCGTACTTGCCATAGTGGCCCCATCCCTATTCGCCCTTCCCTCTCGCATCAACAACCTTGGCGCTTTTACCCGAACCCCCTGATACCTGAGCCTCATCCGGCTTCCTCTTCCTCTCCATCTCGAGATCAATATCCCTCTCCATAGCCCTCACTATCATATCCTCCAGTGTCTTGAAACTGGATCGGATCACAAACTTCCTAATATCGCTCCTTAACATCTCGTGATACCTCGCCTTCTTCATCTCCTAGTCCGCCACATACTGCGAAGCTAAAAGTGACCTCTCTCGAAACATGGCGGTGATCTCCGCCACCATCTCAGTAGTCTGTCAGAGATCCCGAAAATCCCATGCCAACTGTTGCACCTCAATCACTGGTGCGAACTCAGCCCTGTACCTGGTCACAAAATCATCCCATGTCATCATATCAACAGCCGATCACCAACTGCGCGTCCGACCTCCTCCCACCAATCTCGTGCCCCGTCCTTCAGAAGACAGGAATCAAGTTTAACATTTTCCCCCTCGGGGCAACAACTAGTTCAGAAAGCGTTAGCAACATCCGCTAACCACCTCCTGCTCGTTATCGAGTCCTTCGCCTCGTGATAGTTTGGAGCTCCACATGCCCGGAACTCCCTGAAGGTCAAAGAACGCGCTCCCACCAAGGCCACCATCTCAGAACGAAATGAGCTCAACCGCCCATCCAAAATCTACAGAATACCCTCCTTGACTGTACCAAATATCCCATGAGTCTGCTCAAGAATGCACCGCCTAATCTCAGACGAAATGAACTCCCTCGTCTGATCATCCAACGACCCGACTCCAGAACCTAATCCCGAGCTCTCTCTAGCACCAGAACTGCCAACAGGTCTGCCCCGCAGAGTCACCATACTGAAAATAGACCATACGAACCATCAGAATAAGCATCAGAGCATATCGATGGGTCACAAAATCAAGAAGCTTCCTGGTTTCATCTTAGCTCTCCTTGACTCGAGTACGGATCCTCTGCTTCCAGTAGTACGAGACTATACTAACTTTCACAACTATCCGTACTTTCCTCAAGGATTGCCTTGAATCCGCCAAGTCACCTTATATCCATACAATTAACCCTCATCACGACAAGGTTCCAGTACGAGATCTCATCCTAAGTTTTCCTAGGTCAAACTCCACACCACTCTCCGCCATCAGCTACAGAAGGAACTCCCGTTAATTTCCTCTAACTAGCTCATGAATACAATTACATATCACCGAAACCAGATAATTCTTCGAATGAAAGGTCTCACACTACAACGGTTGGACTCAGACAAGAGCTACACAATAAAGTTAAACCTAACCTTCTAAAATTATCTAGTTTCCATAATATGTAACTTAGCATATTCGATTACTAGTTAGATGAAACTAGTGAGAACGCCTAAAAAGCACAAAGCAAACATTATTCGAGCATCAAGTAATCAGAACCAAGCATCACCTAATCAGGCCACCCTATCACTGACTGATTAGTACTAGTATGCAAGTCTACCAGCTCATACAATAGGCATACAAAGGCATCTCTCTTAGCATTCTATCATGAAAATATTGAGCAGATCCTTAGCCCTAACTAGCATGCGATTCATAGATTTACAGACCATATCATATTAGATCACATGTATGGGTATTTTGGGAAAACTTACTTGAGCTCAGTCGATTGCATGCACCACAACCTTTCTTGTCTTAGAAAACTCTTTCCTTAAAAATACATTTCTTTTTGAAAAAGTTTACCAAATCCTCAGTTTGAGTTCAGACACACCCGAGAGTATGTTTGAATCCTTCGAACCAAGGCTCTGATACCAACTTGTAACGTCCCAAAAAAGACCTTAAAATTTCATTTTTGATTTAATAAAAACATTAATCCAAACATTGTCATAGAACACCAAAAGATCAAAGTAGGTCACTACATCAAAGCATATCAGAGTAAATCTTAAAGTTCGGAAAAAGGTGGTGTGTGCTCTGCAATCATCCCGAGCTCTTCCCTTTTGATCCTGAAGAACCTGAAACATGAACTAAAAACTGTAAGCAAAAAGCTTAGTGAGTTCCCCAAAATACCACATACCATACATAAATAAACACATAAAGGGCCCCACCCAATGAGTGCATCGGGCCCCGCCCACACTCGCATAACGGGCCCCGCCCACTGAGTATAACGGCCCCGCCCAAACTCGCACAACGGGCCCCGCCCAATGAGTATAACGACCCGCCCAAACTTCGCATAATGGGCCCCACCCACATACATGATGGGTTTTGAGCATTCTAACACTTCCTAAGTGTACATGCAACCCTAATAACCTTGAATCTATGTTTTCTCTATATACATGCAAATTTCTTTTTCAAGGCTATTTCCTAGCTAGCATGGCATGGGGATTACATAAAAACATAAAAACTAGTAGAAATACATACCTTGTTGTTGCTTGGATTCCTTCAAGACTTTGTGAGCCTAGAACCCCAAATGTTGTGCCTCAAATGCTTCACACAACACCACAAGACTTGGAATAACTTGAGAGAATACTTCTAGCACTCAAAATCGGTTATGCCCTCTCTAGTAACACTAGGTCCACTAGCTCCTCTAGCTCTCCATTTTGCTAGCCATAGGGTTCCTTTTATAGTGTTGTCACAATTAGGGTTTACACATGAATGCCCTTAATTGTCATGACTCTTGATTTCTCATGACCCATGGGTTTGTAACTCCCATGGACTATCCATGGAGCTCCATTTGGTTACATCCATAACCCATAAACCATGGATCATTAATCCACCATAAAAGAATTGATGATTGTCATAATCAACCCTATATATTTAATTAGTCTCACTTTGATCACCAAATTAATACTAGATTAATACTTGATCAATACTAATTAAATAATACTATTATTAATATATTAGAACTTATAATATATTAATAATGATAAGTGCCTTATTCTCTCATTTAGTCCATCCAAGTATTGCAATGCCATGCAACCCAAATGGACCATGCCGGGTCGGGTCAAGTACATACCAAATAAAGTTATGGACTTAGACACTATATCCAACAGTCTCCCACTTAGATAAGTCTAATAACTATATTTGCAAATATGACTTCAAAATCCGACTAGCAATCGTAGCTCTTTCAAAGTCTCTCGGAACTGAGATGATGATGATACGCCATTTAAGATAAGTGATCATATAATCCTCTGTTCTCATGATATCAGCCGGACAAACACATGGAACATGGTCTTACTTATTGTCCAGCATTTGTTTCTCGATCTCTGATTTGTTTCGACATAGAACTAAATTGAACACATCAATTAGGTTCTGACCGGGCCCGGTACATAAGTCAAAACCAAATCATCGAGGGGCCCAGATATCGCTTCTATTTCTAGAAGGAACAGATAAACTTCGACTGATATGCTTGTACTAACTACTTGTTGAATTATTCACAAAGGCACGTTTTATAACATCGAGTTACCAATGCGTTTTCGTACAATCAATGAATAACCAACTCATAGTCAACAACTCATATCTCTAGGTTTGAAGATTTATATGATATTACCGTCTCACGATCACTCGAGATAAATTCCATGAAGTGATGCAAGTGAGCGTGGGTTGGATCCAATACTCAGCCCTTATGAGTACTCATGAATGTTGTAGCAACCATTGCATTGTCCAAAGCACTTTTAGACAAATCATACAAGCCAAATTCATGACAGTCTTAAATCAATACTTACTTCCAAAGTTTGACTGACTGTGGATGGTTTGAATAATAACATAATTATTCTGGAAGTAAAAACATGCAAAATTGAAACATAGTAAACAATCAACACAAGATAGTAACACCTTACTCATAAATAAATAACAACTTTTATTTATCATCAAATGTCAATTACATTTTACAAGTTTCAGGAATCTAATTATTGAAACTAATATCATCCCTCAGCCCAATGCGCCTCGCATGCTGTAAATGCTTAACCCTGCTTAGTCCCTTCGTGAGGGGATCTGCCGGGTTCTCATTTGATGATACCCTCTTAGCCACGAGGAGTCCTTCTTCTATTCGATGTCTGATGAAATGGTATTTTCTGTCAATGTGCCTAGATCTCCCGTGATCTCTTGGTTCCTTAGCCAAAGCAACCGCACTTTCGCTGTCACAGAAAATTTCCATTGGCTCTTTTATAGCTGGTACAACTCCAAGGTCTCCGATGAAGTTCTTTAGCCATATCGCCTCCTTAGCTGCTTCACTTGCTGCTATGTACTCTGATTCACAAGTAGAATCAGCTACTGTCTCCTGCTTGGAACTTTTCCAAGTAATTGCCCCTCCATTTAGGATAAAGACCCAGCCCGACTGAGAGCGGAAATTATCCCTATCAGTCTAGAAGCTAGCATCGCTATACCCTTCCACTCTCAAGTCATCACTGCCTCCGAGGGTAAGGACCCAATCCTTAGTCCTCCGCAGATACTTGAGAATGTTCTTTACCGCTGTCCAGTGTGCCTTGCCAGGGTTCCCTTGATATCTACTGACCATGCTCAAAGCAAAGGCCACATCAGGGCGAGTACAAGTCATAGCATACATGATCGAGCCCACAGCGGAAGCATATGGTATATGACTCATTTCAGCTATCTCAGCCTCTGTACTCGGACTCTGAGTCTTACTCAGCTTGGCATTACTCTGGATTGGTAATTCTCCTTTCTTGGAATCTTGCATACTGAACCTCTTCAGTACCTTATCCACATAAGTACTTTGACTAAGTCCAATTAGTCTCTTACTCCTATCTCTCAATATCCTTATCCCTAGGATATAGGCAGCTTCCCCAAGGTCCTTCATAGCGAAACACTTCCCAAGCCAGGACTTAACCTCCTGCAAGGTTGGGACGTCGTTTCCTATGAGAAGTATGTCATCCACATACAACACCAAGAAGCTAACTATGCTCCCACTAGCCCTGACATACACACAAGACTCATCCTCACTCCTAGAAAAGCCAAACTCTTTGACTTTCTCATCAAAGCAAAGATTCCATCTGCGAGATTCTTGTTTCAATCCATAAATGGATTTATCAAGCTTACACACTCTATTAGGGTATCTTATATCGACAAAACCCTCTGGTTGAGCCATGTAAACATCCTCAGCCAACTTTCCATTGAGGAAAGCGGTTTTGACATCCATTTGCCATATTTCATAATCATGAAGTGCAGCTATGGCTAACAATACTCTAACAGACTTAATCTTAGCTACTGGTGAGAAGGTCTCATCATAGTCAACTCCCAGAGTTTGAGTAAAGCCCTTCGCAACCAGTCGCGCTTTATAAGTGTGTACCTTCCCATCCATGTCGGTCTTCTTCTTGAAGATCCATTTGCACCCAACTGTCTTACGACCTGGTACATTGTCAACCAAGTTCCAAACTTGATTGTCATACATGGACTGAATCTCGCTGTCCATAGCCTCCTTCCATTTAGCAGACTCAGGGCCTGCCATGGCTTCCCTGTAGTTATTAGGTTCATCCAAATCTATTAGTGTACTATCACTAATAAACGTATCACCTTCAGTGGTGATGTGATAACCATAATAAAAATCAGGTGTGTTCCTCACCCTAGTGGAACGTCTTGGAGCTACAGACTCATCTATCGGATCAACAGGAGTTTCCTCCTCAGGTTGGTCGATAGCATTTGAGGTTCCTTCACCACTTGACTCTTGAATCTCTTCAAGGTCAATTTGCCTCCCACTGTCCCCTTGGCTTATGAATTCTCTCTCACGAAAGACTCCTCTTCTTGCTACAAAAACCACATTATCACTGGGTCTGTAGAAGAGGTAACCAAAGGATCTCTGTGGGTAGCCGATGAAAATACACCTCTCACTTCGAGGTTCAAGCTTATCATGAGTCTCACGCCTCACGAAAGCTTCACAACCCCAAATCTTGATGTGGTCCAAATTGGGAACTTTCCCAGTCCACATCTGGTGAGGTGTTTTGGCAACCTTTTTAGTAGGGACTAGATTAAGGATATGGGTGGCAGTCTCTAAGGCATACCCCCAGAAAGAGATTGGTAACGAAGCTCGACTCATCATGGAACGAACCATATCCAACAAGGTTCGATTGCGCCTCTCAGCTACACCATTCAACTGTGGTGTCCTGGAGGTGTCAATTGTGAGACAATCCCACATTCCTTAAGATAGTCAAGGAACTCAATGCTAAGATACTCTCCTCCCCGATCGGAGCGGAGCATCTTGATGTTCCTGCCCAATTGATTCTCCACTTCCTGCTTAAACTCTTTGAACTTTTCAAAGGTTTCTGACTTATGCTTGATTAAGTAAATATATCCATATCTACTGTAATCATCAGTGAAAGTCACATAATAGCGATTAGCATCCCTTGTAGCAACTCTGAAGGGCCCACACACATCCGTCTGTACAAGGTCCAACAAACCTTCACCCCTATCACAAGTACCTGTGAAGGGTGACTTTGTTATTTTTCCAAGTAAACAAGACTCGCAACTATCATCTGACTTGAGGTCAAATGATTCCAAGACTCCAGCCTTTTGGAGTTGGCCTATGCGCTTCTTGTTAACATGTCCAAGACGACAATGCCACAAGGATGCTTTATCCAAGCTATCTGAAGAATCAATATACAACACATTATTTCCTAGATTGTCTACAACATTCACGGCTTCATATACACCATCACAAGGTAATGCTTTAAAGTAAAATACATCATTGTAATAAACATTAATAGCACCATTTTTATTATCAAATGAAAATGAAAAACCTTGTTTGTACAAGCCATGAAAAGAAATAATATTTCTCGCCATTTCGGGCGAGTAACAACACTTATTCAAATCTAACATTAACCCATTATTAAGCAATAAAGAATAAACTCCTATCTTGGTAACAGGTGATGCTTTCCTGTTGCCCATGACTAAGTTTATCTTCCCGTGCTCTACTTGCTCACTTCTTCTTAGTGCCTGTAAATCAGTACAAATGTGAATACCACACCCTGTATCAAGCACCCAAGAATTAGCATTAGATGAGTTGTTAGACAATATTGTGTAAATACCTACATGGGTGGGTTTAACCTTCCCAGCCTTTAGATCTTGCAGATATTTAGGGCAGCTTCGCTTGAAGTGTCCCTTATCCTGGCAATAGAAGCACTGTGCTTCCTTTGGGTTTGAAGAAGGAGTAATGGGACCTTTCTTTGTCCCACTTGAAGAGGAACCATCAAGAGTCTTACCCTTGGTACCCTTCAAAGGGCTTTTCCTCTTCTTACCTTTTCCCTGCCCAATAGCCAGAACAGGGGCTGTTGAAGGAGTAGAAGTAGCAACCGCTTTACCCTTAAGGCCATTTTCAGCTGTCCTTAAGAGTCCTTGAAGTTTGCTAAGTGTGACTTCCTCCTTGTTCATATGATAAGTCATACGAAACTGATCATAACTTGGAGGTAAAGAATGGAGAATGATGTCAATCGCCATTTCCTTAGGAAAGTCAACATTTAGCTTCAGCAACCGGTCAACGAACCTTTGCATCTTCTGCAAGTGACCGGTGATGGGTTCACCATCCTTCATCCTTGCGGTTATCATGGAGGAGATGATTTCATACCTCTCCTGACGCGCGCTCTGATGGTACCTTTCCATCAGATCCAGGTGCATCTCATAGGGGTAGAAATCTTCATAGGATTTTTGAAGTTCAGGAGTCATGGTGGCCATCATGATGCATGCTACTTTAGTAGCATCCTTTTCATGTGCAACAAACTCCGCAAACTCTTCAGGAGTAGCAGTGGCTTCATTCACAACCTTAAGCTCCCTATCGAGGACATATTCTTTGTCCTCATAGCGGGTAATCATTCTGATGTTTCTGATCCACTCATTGAAATTGGATCCATCAAAGATGACCTTACCACACAAGTTCATAAGGGAAAAGGAGCCTGTTGGGTTTGAGCCAGAAGCATTGTTGGAAGACATCTGAAAGGAAAGAAAGACAAGTTTCATTAGATTAGGAATCCTTAATAATTCACCCAAATGAAATATTAAGGCTAGGATCCAACAAACTATTTATAGTTGGAAGAGGGATGCCGTAATCCATACTATAAAATATTTGAAGGTAGGTAAATGACGATTTACCAATTTCCACCATAAGAACGAAATATTTTATTATTAGGTTTTATTGGTTTTGAAACTCCTAGATCTTTTGAGATACATTGAACTTTTCAATGGCATGTTTGAATCTCGATTGTGCCCTCTCAAGTTTGTGACTGGGATGCCGAGGATCACAAACAAGGTGTGAATAACCATACAAATTGACTTGGTACCCTCAACAATATTACCTAATCGATGTGCCGGTTAACCACACACGCTCCACCGATCTATAATAAGGTCAAGTTACCCTTTGCCACTCTTACTAGTCCATGTTAGTGTGCCGGTTAACCACACACGCTCCACTAACGACTTGGTAAGGTACAAAGTGTAATTTTATGGGCTAGCACCAATTTCACATTTTCCTAAAGTAACTAAGATTGGGAATTTATAATGTATAGTTACTTTATAATTCATTATAATTTTAACGAGTATTTAAAGTCGTATCCTACCCGTTCGGCTAACGACCCTCCACCGATCAAGGAAGCGGTGGGTGAGAGTGGACACCCATTAAGTCACCATTTTATAGGCAACAACCTTATACCCCCCTTATAGACCGGCTTCGTGAATGAGGCCTACTAACGGTAAGAATGACATATTCTTATACATATCTATATAATAAAATTATAATAATAGTATAAGTGTTGATTTTTAAAGTTTTTAAAAATCTAAGGTTTAATTTGGAATTAAAGTATTAGAGTGTAAGACTTTTCAAATTCCAAAACTTGAGGGCAAGATTTGAAACTATTCCAAGTCTCTTCAATTTGTAACTTATGAGTTTTAATGGTTCATAAAAATGAAGACTCTTCATTTTATGAAACCTCTTTAGTTCTTTAATCACAATTAAAAGAAGTGACTTTTGGTTATCCATAACTTGAGGACAAGTTATGGACACCATCATAGCCATTAAGATCATGAATTAAACACACATGGTGGTTACACATAATTCCTATGATCTTCTAAAAACTCATAAGAACACAAATTCATGTCAAGCAATTTCAAGAAATCATATAAACATATACAATACTTGAAAATTGATAAAAGTCATGTAAAATGGGTTAACATAATCATTATCATTTTGAAAAACAGATTTTACAAGTCCAAAACATATTGGGATAATGATCTTAATCCATTTCCAGCAACAAAACTCGAAAAAAACTGCCCAGCACGCTCCTACTCGCCGAGTGCATTATTCTACTCGTCGAGTAGGATGAATTTGTTCATGGACTCGGCGAGTCCTCCCCATGGACTCGGCGAGTCCAGTCGTCAGAATGCAGAATTTTCGATTTTTTAAGCAGTTTTGCATCAAGTATACAGAAAACAATCCTAGGCTCTGATACCACTGATGGGTTTTGAGCATTTTAACACTTCCTAAGTGTACATGCAACCCTAATAACCTTGAATCTATGTTTTCTCTATATACATGCAAATTTCTTTTTCAAGGCTATTTCCTAGCTAGCATGGCATGGGGATTACATAAAAACATAAAAACTAGTAGAAATACATACCTTGTTGTTGCTTGGATTCCTTCAAGACTTTGTGAGCCTAGCACCCCAAATGTTGTGCCTCAAATGCTTCACACAACACCACAAGACTTGGAATAACTTGAGAGAATACTTCTAGCACTCAAAATCGGTTATGCCCTCTCTAGTAACACTAGGTCCACTAGCTCCTCTAGCTCTCCATTTTGCTAGCGATAGGGTTCCTTTTATAGTGTTGTCACAATTAGGGTTTACACATGAATGCCCTTAATTGTCATGACTCTTGATTTCTCATGACCCATGGATTTGTAACTCCCATGGACTATCCATGGAGCTCCATTTGGTTACATCCATAACCCATAAACCATGGATCATTAATCCACCATAAAAGAATTGATGATTGTCATAATCAACCCTATATATTTAATTAGTCTCACTTTGATCACCAAATTAATACTAGATTAATACTTGATCAATACTAATTAAATAATACTATTATTAATATATTAGAACTTATAATATATTAATAATGATAAGTGCCTTATTCTCTCATTTAGTCTATCCAAGTATTGCAATGCCATGCAACCCAAATGGACCATGCCGGGTCGGGTCAAGTACATACCAAATAAAGTTATGGACTTAGACACTATATCCAACAATACAAATCTTTTAAGCAGAACATATAACAACATATATAATAACCATCGGTCTCCGTCCATTCATCATACAAACACATACACATACAAGAGTCACACAGACATCTAGTATTCTAGCATAATAGATCATGGGTCGACATTAGTGCCTTAGACCCGCTAAACATGGTGAGGAAACTCAACTAGCACTGCTGAATCTCACAGAAAAATCTCTGGCTGCTGGCCCGCTAAAATCCCTAAGCTATCACAAAATAATATCCACTGAATATTTGGATCCCAACTCACACTAAGAGTCCAAAATAGGGTAAAAGTCCTTTTTACCCTTTCCCTAACTTGGCCCAAGGACAATGCCCAAACCACTTGTCCAAAAGACCAAATTCCAAAACAATCACCCAAAGCCCAATTATGGAAAATTGGGCCCAAACCCCTTTCATGGGCCTTCAACCAAAGAGTCCAATAAAATATCAACAGCCTAACAAGAGAATTCTTATGGCCCAACAAGGCCCAAGACATCAAAAGCCCAATATAGCCCAATACCGAGAAGCCCACATATCCAAAGCCCACTACTGAGTACGCATGGTGTATTTAGCTCGTACGCTCAGCGTACTCGCTTAAGGGCTTGTAAGCGCAGCGTACCTGCTTGTACGCCTAGCGTACTCCACCCTCATAACTAACTTTCTCATTCAACTCTTAAATGGTTAAGACTTCACTCCAACACTTAGATCTGACTTCCTTAATGTGGTTTATCATGTAAATTTGCTAACTTTACGTGCATGCATGGCTTGATGAGCCTTTTATAGCTCAAAAGAGCTTAACAAATGACTTAACACATGCATGAGACCATAAATGCCATAAAGCTTGCATTTTTATGGACAAAGGGACCTAAAGAACCCTAGATCTACCATCAATCAATTCTGGAGTGAATCAAGAGGCTCAACAACCCAACCATGGACTAAAAAAGTACAAAAAATGGCACCATACTAGATTTAGCAACATGGATTAGCATGATGGAAGCTTTTTACCTCACAGGGAAAGCAAATGAAGAAAAAATCTTAGATCTTCAAGCGCTAAGCACCACTCCAAATGGTTCACTTCTTCTTCTTCTCCTTCACAAAAAATCACACTTTAAGGCTCAAACTCTCAAGATCACACTTAGGGTTTGATTTTCTGTACAAGAGGGGATGGAGGTTGTCTAAACATGACCTAGTGAGGCTATCACAAGGTTTAAATAGGGTGCAACACCCTAAAATTAGGGTTTCGTATCGGCTCACGTACGACCAACGTATATGGATGAGCTCCGCGACCAAACCTCAGCTGGTACGCTAAGCGTACACTATGGTACGCGCTGCGTACTAACCAAAAGGACCAAAATGCCAAGCTTTTTAATATGGAAGGCTAAACATGAAACTTACAAATCCAAGTGTTACATTGACCTTTGACCTTTGACTTTTTCACCAAGTTTGACTTTAGGTCAATTTGAGGTATTTGGGATGTAGATTAAGAATTGGTCCTTGATTGTTGTATAGGTGACTCGTAGTACCAATTATTGGATTGTGTGAGTTGTTCTGTTTATCTGCTAGACTATACGGTAACTTTTCTCACTATACTTTGTAGTGTTGTATGTATCTTTGTGTATAGAATGTGGTTATGTTGTAGTGATCTGTTAGTTTGGTAAATCTATTATGATTTCATGTATTTGATAGTTATTATTTTTTTGTTTTCATATGTCAACATATTGTGGTTGGGTTTAGGCGGTCCTGCTTTGTGTTGTATGCCAAGATACCCGGACGGTCCAGGTGTATTGTAGGCCTTGTGAGGCGGTCCAGTCAGATTGTAGGCCCAAGGGAGCGGTATAGCTATTGTAGGCCTTGCGAGGTGGTCCACTAGATTGTAGGCTCAGTAGAGCGGTCCAGGTATCGTATAGGCCTAGCAAGGCAGTCCAGGAAGACTAAAGACTCATGTGTACATGTATTGTATGTGTATTGTTGTGTGGGGTATTTTGGGGGAACTCACTAAGCTTTAGCTTACAGTTGTGGATTTAAATGTTTCAGATACTGCAGAGGACCAAGGGAAAGCGTAGGCGTGATCATACACATCATCCTGATTATTTTTATTTAAGAAATGTTTTGATACTCTGATTTTTATGTTATGTTTTTGAAACAATGGTTTGGATACTTGATGGTTTCTATGAGAATGTCTTTTAAAACATAAATTTTTTTACTATGGTTTTTGGGACATTATAAGTTGGTATTAGAGCCCTGGTTTGAGGGATTTAGATGAACACTCGTGGGATTCTAGGCTCAAACTATGGATCTGAAAAAAGATTTTTCATAAATAATTTCTAAATAAGTGAAAAAGAGGATGCGATGTGTACAATCAGCTGAAGCTCAAGGAAAAGTTATTCCCCAAGATACCCATACTTGTTATATGTATATTGGTGATATATTAGAATTACATTCTCGTTTATATGTTAGGGATCTTCACAAATTGCATGATTTATGATGTCTGATAGCCTTGGGGATTTCGTGTTATGTCATATGAAACTGGCATTATTACTGTAGTTTTTTAGTGTATGCATCATGATTATACATAACTAGGATTTTATAGCATGAGAATGTTTGATTTAGCCTTATTTCTTGTTCCTTGTTTGGTTGAGGGATTAAGGTAGAATCAATTATTTGACTGTTTGTTGAATCTGGAATTACATATGATTAGCATATACACAAGGTGACTGCAGAGTTAGTGAAGGTTTCATGAGTTAGGCGTTTTATGAGAAGATATATTTTGGTTAAAAGGGTAAAATGGGTATTATATGCTTTTTGGGAAAACTTCGTGACTTAATAGATTAAGGCCTGTATTAATTCAATGAGCAGTGACTTAACATGTGTGTAGAGCATGTTCCCACCTTCATGTATATATAAAGAACATCGAAAATAGGTAAGAAGCGAAGAAGATATGGAGGATAGAAGTTGGGACAAAATGTCCCAAAGATTGGAATTGAATCAGCCAAGGGCCGCTGTCAAGCCGGAACCGCGGTGCGAAGGGCTGAGTACTACGTTGCGACGAGTGTCCAATGTAAGAAAGAATAACAACGTACTTTGCTCCGTGGTGAGGGTATATGGGTGCCACGACGCGGTGGCCAAAGTAGGTTTCTAGTGGGCATAGAATACCATGGCGTGGCAAGAAGTTTATATTTTGCAGGTTCAGGTTGTAGCAGTCGTTGTACCAAAAAAGAAGACACGAGAACAAAGAAGACTTAGATATTACGATGCTATTTATGTATTTCCTTGTTGTTCTAAATTGTAAGCAAGATTTTATTGTACAGCCGTGAATATTCCGAGGATGTAAATGTTTTAATTAGAGTAGAACTCCGCATTGTAAGATAAAACTCTGATAAATCCCTTAAAATAGATGCTTAGAACATTCGGTTCGTTACATTGATCAATATCAAGAACAAGTCAGATTAATCTGAAATGGTCATTCCGGAATGTATTTGATGGGTTGGGCCATGTAAAAAGTCTGAAATGGACTCTAGAATGTCTCATTCCGGAGACGATGATTATCTTACAAAAACAAATTTGTAGTGGTTATTTTTTTAGAAAACAAACACAAAATTAGGCTAAATTACTTAATTCCCAATAATTTATCTATTGTTTAGGTAAAATTCTGAAGCGCTAAGCTGGTGGGATGTCAAGTCCACTGTAACATACACGTTTTGAAATCGTGTTATGTAATCCAAAAAGTTAAAAACATTATGAAATATTATGTGAAATTGAGTGTTGAGTTCTAACAGATAGTTTTTACTAGAAATAAGGTAAAACTATGTTTAGAATCACTCATAAATTATTGGAAGTCTTATCAGATTCCAATTAAAAGCCAAATAGTGAAATTTAGCGAAAATATAAAATTTGAAATATGTAAAATTTTATTATTGAAAGTTGTAGATAATCTCGTTAGAAACACGTAGGCGAAAACCTCATCGAAATCCGAGTTATAACAAAGAAGTTATGACCAATCGAAGATCCGCGATAAAACCGGCACGGTGCCGAATGACGTAAAAAGTGAGTTTTTGATAAACTACTTTTTAGCCTTAGTGATCTAAATGAAAGTCGTAGTATTCGTTAAACCGAGAATTTTGATAAAAAGAACGCCAAAATCTCACTTCGTATGAGGAAGTTATGATTTTTACAAGTTTCAGCTTAGCAGTAGACAGCTAAAAACTTGAATTTTTGATCGAGTGATTTTTAGTCGACACAACCTAAACGAGAATCGAAGGTCTCATCATTAGTAGTACAACGGTAAAAAGTCTGACGAAAACGGACGTCGGATGAAGAAGTTATGAATTTTTAACGGATTACCAGTCCCGGTCTGTTAAAAATAATAATATAAAAACAAAGTTAAAATTTTCCAACAAAGTCTAAACGAAAGTTGTAGAGCATAATTTTCTCTACATGTGCATATAAAGAACGTCAAAAACGGAGCCCGTATGAGAAAGTTATGGATTTTACAAGATTGAGCACATTTTTCATTTAATTTTCGCATGAATAGTGTTGATCCACGTGGCATCTTCTGATTGGACCGCAGCCTCGCGTGGCACCCTCTGATTGGTCCGAAGTCGTCACCTCTCTCCCCATTGGACCGAAGCTCGGTCCACTAAGAAGCTTCCAGCCGTCCGAACCGAGGTCTCGCGGGTCCGACACGTGCAGCCTCCCGATTGGACCGAACCGCGGACTAGTGTGCGTCCGACGCGCCTCGCACTGGTGTCCGAACCTCGCCCCTCCACCGCACCGCCTCGCATCCGGAGCCGAGCCTCGCTGGACTTCGCACCTGGATGCCACCGAGCTGCTTCGCTGCTGACTTCTGATTGGCTGACCCTCGCAGCCCTTCCCCTATAAATAGAAGGCTGCGAGCATTCCCGATTATTTTTAGAACATTTGCACTTTTTACCCTCTAAGCCATATTTTGAGCAAATTTTAATCCCCCGAAGCCCCGGGATTAATGCCAAAGCCCGAAACGCGCCCCGAGATTCCCGAGAAGCCCGAAAAATTTATCTTTTCGGTTTTGAAGTCCTACCTTCGCAAGGCCCGGTTTTCAACGACGAAAGTCATATTTAGAGCCGAAGTGCTGCCCAAATTATTATTCTGACCCCCGGTTAATTCACGGTGAGTTTAATATGTAGAAACAATTGTATGTTATGTGTTATATGTGCTATGTGCTTTTCCATGTTATCATCTCGAGTTGTTGTATCCGCTATTTTTATAGCAAGGCTGTACCTCTGACTTGAAATGTATGACATAGGCATCACTTGGGTATTGGTATGAACCATTGACCATGAAGTGTATGACATAGGCATCACTTTGGCTTCGGTAGAATGATATTCCTGAGTATTTTCCCGTGTTATTTTTATTTCTGCTATTTATGATAGCAAAGTTATACCTTTAACCATGTGATCAGTTTAAGAACTCAGATTCACAGTGGTACTGGTATGTAGCCTCTGGCCATGTAGAGCATGTCCCCTAGTAAGTGAATGACTATATTCTATGGCATTGGCAGATGGTTAGACATGGCGTGAAAACCTGAAATCTACCAAAATGTTAATCCGAAGTTGTATGTATTCTGTGCCATTTGGGCCAAAGCGTTATTGATGTATATCAAGTATGGAAATTGTTATGTCTCAATGATTGTATATCTTTGAATCAAATCAATGATTGTTAGGGAAAGCTTATCACATTATGCATTTGTTGTTCCTTGCTCCTATTTGTTTCTGCCATATTGGTATATATATATATATATATATATATATATATATATATGGCATAACGTTATATTGTATCTATTATTGAACTCACTAAGCGTTATCGCTTACCCCTCCCAATGTTTTAACATAATGCAGGCAATAAGCACCCAGTATAGTTGGAAGACTTAGAATAGTTGTAATATTATTTTTTTATTTTGGTTTAGGTTTGTATAGATTTACAATATCCTGGGTAGTCATGTAAAATCTTAAAACATAGTCAGTTTGTATCCAATCTTTTGTAATGACTTTATCAATGTAAAAATATTATTTTATGAATATGCATGTAGCATGTTTTAGAGTAACTATATTGTCAAGTATGAAAGTTTAGGTCTTTCAGAAATATGAAAGTATAGAAAGGGGTTTTTTCAATCATGGTATCAGAGCAGTGGTTTAAGTGAACTAAATTCCATGGATTGGTATTTAGACTTAAACTATTGGAAGTTCAATATATGAACTGAATCATTGTAAATATATGGATACAAACCATAGGAAACACTTAAGTGGGGTATTGAGTAGTGATAAACCCTAGCATTCTAAGATATTAAGTTACTTCAAAAAATTTAGAGAATTAGTTTATGTAAACTGAAATTTTGAGAATTTCAAAATTTAGACATGAATTGTTAAGTGATGATACAATATGTATCTAGTATACTTTAGGTTGAATACCTAATGGGGTAAGAACTAGAATATTAAGAGGAGATATGCCTTATATTCTATTAAGTGCTAAATGATAAGGAAATATAGCATGCTTTAGGTTTCATACCTATATTGCTATTATTTGAGAAAGTTTAAGGTTTGTTGCCGACCTTGGTTTAGAAAATTTTATGTTCAGAATTCTAAGAATTTTCGTAATAGAATTTACATGAAACTTTTCGAAGTAATAAAGATACTTATGATAGTTGATATTGATAAGTTTATTGATAAACGATCGAAGGATATCGTGAAATAATAAATATGAAGTGTAATCGTAAATAGTGTATTAATACCAACAGAGTGGTATTATACATTTAAAATATGTAAGATAATATAATAACATCTTTGGAAGAAAGATGTGCGTTTGAAATACATTTAGATGAGATAAATGTTATGACATAACCAATGAAGTTGTTCCACCGCTGTCCAGATTAAAGCAGTGATAGTTTATAGAGTCGGAAGAACCGAGGATGGTGATAAATACTTCAACAGTATTGAAATTAATGTAGTACAAGATTTAGAAGAATTAAATGAAGATCAAAGGAAAGGCTAATGAAGTTTTTAGACTTATTAGGCCAAGACTTTGTGATGTAGTATGTAGTTCGAGTAGTAACCCTATACATGATGCTCAGACTTAGTATTTAATAATACTGAGTGATGATTGATTTCTATCACATCCATATGGAAGTTCCATTGTGTGTTAAGCCGACTTTAACATACATGATTAGGATGGTGAAATAGGTTATTTGGTTATGAAAAGGCTGAGTGGCTTACTTGTTAGAGTAAGGTAGAATACTTAGTTGAAGAAGATATACACTCATATTATTGTATGAGAAGAAATGTTGTAGTTAGGAATGATAGAGAACCAAGTTGAAGCTAGTAGATCTTGCTGAGATCCAGCTATAATGCAGACTTCTTAGGATAGACTCCTATGAAGTAGACTTAAAAGATACAACCATGAGAAGAAGACTTACTCAGATACAGGAATGACGATGTCATGAAAGGATAATGAAACCAACAAATATGCATGATGGTTTGCATGAGTTAGAAGATGATGTAAGTAGTTGGAAGCTATTTGTCTTTGCACTGCTAGAGGAAATTTTGGGTGTAGTATGTCTTGCAGAGTAGACACTACCCGAGAAAGAATTTATATGAAGAAATGGAAGTAAAATTATTATCGACCTATGGAAAAGTATTTGGATATATTAAATCGAGCATATGCATTAGAAGAATCCTAGAAGGCGAGTATAGGTAATCCAATATATGTTTGATAGAAACGTGAAAACCCTATTTGAGTCTAGGAGAAACTGTTGTATGTACTTGTTTGAATGCACTTAGGTGTGAAAAAAAAAATTTGCATTGTGAAAACTTTTCAATGGTGACTTGGGAACTGCGAGACAATACTTGGGACGAGTATGAGTAGGTGTGAATAGTATTAGAGGCCTATACTACTGGAAGCACAGGACTCACACTTGAATCAGGTAAAGTCACAAGGTTACCAAGAAGCTAGTAAATGATTCCGTTTATTCATGTGTGTCGTTACCTTCATTTCGGTAATGACTAAGAAGATAATTATCGTTCAAATCTTAATGTCATAAAGAGTGGAGTCCGATTAATATAAATCTACAAAGATAAAGTTGATTGGTTTAGAAAGCCATGTATTGAGTAATGACGAAACTTCAGTCAAGAAGGAGACGATCGAGATGGTCGATAGAAATATAACAATCTTCATTAAAGAATTGAGCAATCATTAGCCAGAGATGTGAATTGCTATGTGGTGTTACTGGCCACAAGAAATGTTTCCGCCCTACTCTTACTAGTCAAATGGTGGGGAGTTAAGTTTCCGTTCAACAATCAAAGAGTACTCCAACTCAAAAGGAGGAGGTGCCAAAAGCTAAAAGATGTGTATGTCCGAAAGCACGAATTAGAGATACGTGGTGCTATTCTTTCTGTTCCAAAGCATCCATGTGTTGATCAAACTCTTATTTTTCATTTTCTTTATTCCATCAGCTTGATTCATTCGATCTGATTCTAATACAAGAGTTTGGTTCGTTATGTTTCTTGTGCATTATAAAATCAAAGGTCATTAGAATAAGACCATTCGAGTTGTTGTTATAGCAAAAGTAAAGACCTTATCTTGGGTTTAGTCTATAAACCAAGAAGGAGCAGGAGTCTGCAATGAGAATTAAGTTTTAACTCAAAGATTAGGATCGAAAGCCCAATAGAGAATGATGAGCGGGTTCAGGTTTGAGCACCGCTAGTAATTAAGAAGTTTGAAGAGTTTGACAATCGTTTGGCAAACCAAAAGTTAAATATCATACATTTTAGATTACCACAGAGGAAGTAAGTTAGGATTCGAATGTTGTGACTAGTAATTTCTCGTAAACTTTAAATCTGCTCACATCTTATTTGATTGTGATGCCTCAGATTCTTTCGTGCCTTATAAATTCGCACATTCTTTTCAAATTGCTTGTTACGCAATTGTCCAATCATTTCATATAGATAACATAGGAAATATATCATTACTTGCTGATAAAGTCTATAGAGATAGTATTATAGGAATTGAAAGTTATAATCTTCCTGCTAACCTAATTCCTATCTTCTTTCCCAACTTTGATATTATTCTCGACATGAATCAATTTTCAAAGAACTACGCAGAACTCTTGTGCTACGAAGAGATTATATGCATCCCTATCGAAAGGGAAGATTCTATTTATGTCTACGGTAAAAATAATAATTTTTTTCTTAAAAACTCGTAAATTTACATTGAAGGGATATTCTACTTATCCGGCTTATACAGTTAATACCTTGAAAGAGAAAAAGAAAATTGTGAATGATAGCCTTTGGATAATTATCGACCGACTGATTAAGAGTGCATATTTTCTCGCCATACGTACAATGGTTCTAATGGAGAAATACGCACAAGTTTACTTAGACGAAATTGTGGCGAGACATGGTGTGCCACTAAAGATTATTTCCGATCGTGATACTCGCTTCACTTTTCACTTTTGGGCGAGTATGAAAAGTGAATTGGGATCTCGAGTTGCTCCCAACACAGCTTATCATCCCCAGAAAGATGGATAGATGGAGAGAACAATCCAAACAGTAGAAGATATGCTTCGTGCATGTGTCTTAGGGTTCGGTAGTAACTGTGAACACCATTATGTTGGCATAATGTTGGACAGAAAATCCTTGGTGGTCTTGAAATGATTCAAGACACCACTGATAAGATTCAAATTATACTTAGAGAAAATAAGAATGAGATAAGAGCGAAATATCCTCATTTGTCTAAATCGTTGTGATTTCGGGGATGAAATCCTCAAAAGGAGGAGGTATTTGTAACATACACGTTTTGAAATCGTGTTCTGTAACCAAAAAGTTAAAAATATTATGAAATATTATGTGAAATTGAGTGTTAAGTTCTAACAGATAGTTTTTACTAGAAATAAGGTAAAACTATGTTTAGAATCACTCATAAATTATTGGAAGTCTTATGAGATTCCAATTAAAAGCCAAATAGTGAAATTTAGCGAAAATATAAAATTTGAAATATGTAAAATTTTATTATTGAAAGTTGTAGATAATCTCGTTACAAACACGTAGGCGAAAACCTCATCGAAATCCGAGTTATAACAAAGAAGTTATGACCAATCGAAGATCCGCGATAAAACCGGCACGGTGCCGAATGACGTAAAAAGTGAGTTTTTGATAAACTACTTTTTAGCCTTAGTGATCTAAATGAAAGTCGTAGTATTCGTTAAACCGAGAATTTTGATAGAAAGAACGCCAAAATCTGACTTCGTATGAGGAAGTTATGATTTTTACAAGTTTCAGCTTAGCAGTAGACAGCTAAAAACTTGAATTTTTGATCGAGTGATTTTTAGCCGACACAACCTAAACGAGAATCGAAGGTCTCGTCATTAGTAGTACAACGGTAAAAAGTCGGACGAAAACGGACGTCGGATGAAGAAGTTATGAATTTTTAACGGATTTACCAGTCCCGGTCTGTTAAAAATAATAATATAAAAATAAAGTCAAAATTTTCCGACGAAGTCTAAACGAAAGTTGTAGAGCATAATTTTCTCTACGCGTGCATATAAAGAACGTCAAAAACGAAGCCCGTATGAGAAAGTTATGGATTTTACAAGATTGGGCACATTTTTCATTTAATTTTCGCATGAATAGTGTTGATCCACGTGGCATCTTCTGATTGGACCGCAGCCTCGCGTGGCACCCTTTGATTGGTCCGAAGTCGTCACCTCTCTCCCCATTGGACCGAAGCTCGGTCCACTAAGAAGCTTCCAGCCGTCCGAACCGAGGTCTCGCGGGTCCGACACGTGCAGCCTCCCGATTGGACCGAACCGCGGACCAGTGTGTGTCCGACGCGCCTCGCACTAGTGTCCGAACCTCGCCCCTCCACCGCACCACCTCGCATCCGGAGCCGAGCCTCTCTGGACTTCGCACCTGGATGCCACCGAGCTGCTTCGCTGCTGACTTCTGATTGGCTGACCCTCGCAGCCCTTCCCCTATAAATAGAAGGCTGCGAGCCTTCCCGATTATTTTTAGAAGATTTGCACTTTTTACCCTCTAAGCCATATTTTGAGCAAATTTTAATCCCCCGAAGCCCCGGGATTAATTCCAAAGCCCGAAACGCGCCCCGAGATTCCCGAGAAGCCCGAAAAATTTATCTTTTCGGTTTTGAAGTCCTACCTTCGCAAGGCCCGGTTTTCAAGAAAACTCCCGGTTTTCAACGACGAAAGTCATATTTAGAGCCGAAGTGCTGCCCAAATTATTATTTTAACCCCCGGTTAATTCACAGTGAGTTTAATATGTAGAAAGATTGTATGTTATGTGTTATATGTGCTATGTGCTTTTCCATGTTATCATCTCGAGTTGTTGTATCCGCTATTTTTATAGCAAGGCTGTACCTCTGACTTGAAGTGTATGACATAGACATCACTTGGGTATTGTTATGAACCGTTGACCATGAAGTGTATGACATAGGCATCACTTTGGCTTCGGTAGAATGATATTCCTGAGTATTTTCCCGTGTTATTTTTATTTCTGCTATTTATGATAGCAAAGCTATACCTTTGACCATGTGATCAGTTTAAGAACTCAGATTCACAGTGGTACTGGTATGTAGCCTCTGGCCATGTAGAGCATGTCCCCCAGTAAGTGAATGACTCTATTCTATGGCATTAGCAGATGGTTAGACAAGGCGTGAAAAGCTGAAATCTACCAAAATGTTAATCCGAAGTTGTATGTATTCTGTGCCATTTGGGCCAAAGCGTTATTGATGTATATCAAGTATGGAAATTGTTATGTCTCAATGATTGTATATCTTTGAATCAAATCAATGATTGTTAGGGAAAGCTTATCACATTATGCATTTGTTGTTCCTTGCTCCTATTTGCTTCTACCATATTGGTATATATATATATATATATATATATATATATATATATATATATATATATATATGGCATAACGTTATATTGTATCTATTATTGAACTCACTAAGCGTTATCGCTTACCCCTCCCAATGTTTTAACATAATGCAGGCAATAAGCACCCAGTATAGTTGGAAGACTTAGAATAGTTGTAATATTATTTTTTTTATTTTGGTTTAGGTTTGTATATATTTACAATATCCTGGGTAGACATCTAAAATCTTAAAACATAGTCGGTTTGTATCCAATCTTTTGTAATGACTTTATCAATGTAAAAATATTATTTTATGAATATGCATGTAGCATGTTTTGGAGTAACTATATTGTCAAGTATGAAAGCTTGGGTCTTTCAGAAATATGAAAGTATAGATAGGGGTTCTTTCATCCACCAAGCAAATTACACCCTTTGTTTGCAAATAAAACGTCATATAATGGTAAAAAGGGGTATCGATCCTCGGGGAAATGGTTGTATTCAATCACCAATGCAATCTAATACACTAGTGTAAATAAACTAACTAACTACAATTAAACTAAAAGGGGGGTGTTGTGATTGCTTGAAAACTAAAAGACTTGAATAACTAAAAAGCTTGCAATTAAGCAAGATGATGAGATGCTCAAATATTGGAGAGAATTGGTTAACCAAGGCAATTCAACACAATGAACATTTGTGTGTTTATCATTAGGATTTAATATGAAGTTTATCATTCATCCTAAATTGGTTATAGCAATCATGAAGCATGATATGCCAAGATTTCTCATAGGTAGTAATGGAGGTTGGGGAAGCCCACAACACAATTTCTTAATCAAAATCAAAGATCCAATTGAAGCAATTGAACCCAATAAGTTGATTAGCCTTAAGAATGAAGAAATCCCCAATTCCTAAAGGATGTCAATGCTTACACATCCATAAAGGAGTTATGATTCATAAGCTAGAGATGATTTCTACCATCATAAAGCCTTTGTTCTAAGTAAATTCAATGATTCAATGCTAAACCAAAGAAATAAACCAACAATTGCTTATTAAAGTACCAAGCTCATGATCAAAGCACTAAACAAGCATAGGAAATATGAACTAGAATCATAGACATAAGATAAATGACAAATAAGCATAAATCCTTCAAAAACCCACAAACATTCAGAGGTTTTAGCCAAGGTCTACCAAAATAGAGAGTTTAGCCACTCAGGCAATAGAACAACAATCACAAAAGTCTAATTGCATAAAGAAACTACCAATAACTTGGAAAGATGAAAAGAAATGAGTCTTGAGCTTCCAAATCGCCTTCTCATGGTCTCCAATAGTGTAAAATCGAAGTTATAGCCGATATATCCCATCCCCTAAGGTAATGGCAAGCCAAATGACCAACATGCCCAAAACTGGGCAGTTGCGCGGGAACCCGCGCGACGGAAATTTCACCCGCACAAGTGCTGCTGGAATGTTATTGGCTCATTTTTCCTCCACTAACCATCCCATTACCAAATATTCTCTTGGTCCCTTCCATCTCCCACATGATTCAAACTAGCCAATCATCTTTTAGCTTCAAAAATGGATGCTCCAAGCCCAAATTAATTATCCATGATCCATCTTCACAAGCCCACTTCATCCAAGCCTTTATCTTTTTAAGCCCAAATCGCCTTTGGTGGATCCGCCAAGCCCAATAATGCATCGAAAAGCCCACTAAGCCCAACTCCAGTCAAACCGCAACCGCAATGAGCTCCAAAGCCCTGCAAAATTCCTTATACAAAATAAAAAGTCCCCGATACGATCCATGATAAAGAAAATAAAGAATATACAATGCAATACTAATAAGAAGAGCTAAAAATCTAAAATAAACTAACAAAAATAAGGAAATAAAATAAGCTATCAAATCACCCCAAGCTTAAACCTAACTTGTCCTCAAGTTAGAACAAGACTAAAATGAGCTCGGGATGAGCTAAACTAAAAAGGAAAAAGAAAGGGTACCATAGAACTTGGTCAACATCAGTCAACATGGTCAGAATCAGTCTTTCATGGACCCTTCGCATCTTCAAAATGTTCCCCGCTTTAGAGCCATAAACCACATTCTCAACCACTTGTTGGGCGAATAGATCACGGCTGGATGTAATCGCAGTGTGCAAGACAAAGGAAACAGAGGATGTGCCTAGTGGGAGCACTTTAAATCACCAATTTTGACGATAGTGCATGAAGGAAAGGCGCCTCTTCACACACTATGATTCCTACATTTGTCATGCTAAAGTGTATAGTACGAAATAGGGTTTTGCAGCGCGGCCTCCGGTCAAACATC
Source organism: Lactuca virosa (assembly GCF_052849685.1). Classification (NCBI taxonomy): domain Eukaryota; kingdom Viridiplantae; phylum Streptophyta; class Magnoliopsida; order Asterales; family Asteraceae; genus Lactuca; species Lactuca virosa. The sequence goes on from NC_136431.1 coordinate 53,482,500, forward strand.
CGGTTTCAGAGGCTTCTCCCTTGTACTATCCTTTACAATCTACCATCTCATCGGCATAGCCTTTTCTCACCAAAAATCAAAAATAAAATAAAATAATAAAAAATCTACTCATCCTAAACCTAAACCTAACAACTTAAATCTTCAATCTTGAGCTTCTGTTATTTGGATTTCAACCACTTTGCAGCTCGATTTTTTTTTTTTTGAAGAAAGTCTTGAACTTGGATTCTTGTTCTTCTTTTTGTGTTGCTCTTTTTCTTCATTTTTCTTCTTTGTTTTTGTTGCTTTTCTTTAATCTTCTTCATTGTTTCTTTTTGTCTTCACTTTTCCAATTTCTTCATTTTTTTGTGTTTTCTTCTTGGAATGTCTAAGGAATTTCATCATGTAACATAGGATGGAGGCTAACATGAACACCTAATGATCACTGACAATGTGCCAATATTAACTAAAAAGAGTGGGATATGACTCAAAAATGGGTGTTACCGTAAAAACTTGGTCCCAAAATATGTGAGTTGGGGGACCCACTTCAAAGTTCATCAAGCACCTCAATGCAAGGTGTGATAAACAAAATCTATCTAACTATCTACTCTAGACCCCTAGAAAAATGATAACCTATCCTAAAAAGGTGGTGAGAATCTACCTAAGCAAGGCTCGGACTAGACTCGGGAGTACTAAGGGGTACTCCCCCCAAAACAAAGATGCGAGTCTTCAATGTCTTCAAAATACCTTACCGGGCTAATCTTTGCTCGCACACATCGGTTTGACCAACCACATCCCTCCGCACCTAGACCCAATCAAGCTACCTGCATCTGACCCCCACACAAGCGGTATCAAAGTGGTATGTGAGGCTCAAAACGTGTCCCATTTATACAATAAAAGGAATTCCATATCAAGACCCGGGACCAATCTATGATTCAATACTTATGACTCGGCGCTATGGTACCTGTAGGGATGAGAAGACAAGAGAGAACAAAATGCATGAACTTAAACTAGAATGCATCTAAAAAGTATGAAAATTAGAAAAGAAAGAAATAAAATATGCAATATTTTTGAACTTTTTATGCAATTTTTATCAATGTCCTAAATGACTTACTCTAAATGCAACTATATACAACCTAAATGCAATAAAAAAATAAAATATAAGAATACCTCACCCCAAGCTTAAAATGAAGCATTGTCCTCAATGCTTAGGATGATTGTAAGGAAGGATCGTACCGAGATCAAGGTGGAGGAGGCCCGCGAGGACAGTATGGAAGCAACACATGGGTCGTACAATGATGTGTAAGTTGAGTTCTTGGCCGCCTAAATACACATGGATGAAAGCTTGGTCGTGCAAAGGAAGCATATGAAATGGCTCGAAATTTTCTTATGAAGTGACATATTTGCGCGGGTACCCTCGCAAACTTTGCGCGAGTGGGGGGCAGTCTCGCAAGCTTTGCGCGGGTACCCTCGCAAACTTTGCACGGGTGGGGAGCAGCCGCTCGCATACATCAGAATGCAACTCGTGTGGGGGTAAATTAAGCTTGGATTTTGCGCGGGTAGGGTTGGGTCGTTGTAGTACAGTGGTAAGTATTCCCGCCTGTCACGCAGGTGACCCGGGTTTGATCCCCGGCAACGGCGTCAAAACTTGGTGGGATGTCAAGTCCACCAAGCAAATTACACCCTTTGTTTGCAAATAAAACGTAATATAATGGTAAAAGGGGTATCGATCCTCGGGGAAATGGTTGTATTCAATCACCAATGCAATCTAATACACTAGTGTAAATAAACTAACTAACTACAATTAAACTAAAAGGGGGGTGTTGTGATTGCTTGAAAACTAAAAGACTTGAATAACTAAAAAGCTTGCAATTAAGCAAGATGATGAGATGTTCAAATATTGGAGAGAATTGGTTAACCAAGGCAATTCAACACAATGAACATTTGTGTGTTTATCATTAGGATTTAATATGAAGTTTATCATTCATCCTAAATTGGTTATAACAATCATGAAGCATGATATGCCAAGATTTCTCATAGGTAGTAATGGAGGTTGGGGAAGCCCACAACACAACTTCTTAATCAAAATCAAAGATCCAATTGAAGCAATTGAACCCAATAAGTTGATTAGCCTTAAGAATGAAGAAATCCCCAATTCCTAAAGGATGTCAATGCTTACACATCCATAAAGGAGTTATGATTCATAAGCTAGAGATGATTTCTACCATCATAAAGCCTTTGTTCTAAGTAAATTCAATGATTCAATGCTAAACCAAAGAAATAAACCAACAATTGCTTATTAAAGTACCAAGCTCATGATCAAAGCACTAAACAAGCATAGGAAATATGAACTAGAATCATAGACATAAGATAAATGACAAATAAGCATAAATCCTTCAAAAACCCACAAACATTTAGAGGTTTTAGCCAAGGTCTACCAAAATAGAGAGTTTAGCCACTCAGGCAATAGAACAACAATCACAAAAGTCTAATTGCATAAAGAAACTACCAATAACTTGGAAATATGAAAAGAAATGAGTCTTTAGCTTCCAAATCGCCTTCTCATGGTCTCCAATGGTGTAAAATCGAAGTTATAGCTGATATATCCCATCCCCTAAGGTAATGGCAAGTCAAATGACCAACATGCCCAAAACTGGGCAGTTGCGCGGGAACCCGCGCGACGGAAATTCCACCCGCGCAAGTGCTGCTGGAATGTTATTGGCTCATTTTTCCTCCACTAACCATCCCATTACCAAATATTCTCTTGGTCCCTTCCATCTCCCACATGATTCAAACTAGCCAATCATCTTTTAGCTTCAAAAATGGATGCTCCAAGCCCAAATTAATTATCCATGATCCATCTTCACAAGCCCACTTCATCCAAGTCTTTATATTTTTAAGCTCAAATCTCCTTTGGTGGATCCGCCAAGCCCAATAATGCATCGAAAAGCCCACTAAGCCCAACTCCAGTCAAACCGCAACCGCAATGAGCTCCAAAACCCTGCAAAATTCCTTATACAAAATAAAAAGTCCCCGATACGATCCATGATAAAGAAAATAAAGAATATACAATGCAATACTAATATGAAGAGCTAAAAATCTAAAATAAACTAATAAAAATAAGGAAATAAAATAAGCTATCAAATCCTATAAATAAAAAGAAGGTTCTAAAAAGCTCATCATGACTCCAAGGTTTGTAGTTGATGTCACGCTTTAACAAAATGTCGTCTTGAGTCATATATGTATATAAGAATTATACAAAAATTTTAACCTTATACAAAATTGTCGCCTTAAATTACGTCTTACAAATGGCGTGACTTGTCACGGCTTGCAAAAGCTTGAAGTCTGACATTGCCGTCATGTCACACCTAACATTATTTAGAACTTTGATAAAAAGTAATCGAAAAGGTTAATATTAATCTATAATAATTAATAAATTCAAAAAATTCAAATTAATATGATAAAAAGTAAATGATTTATCTTGAACCTCATATTAGTTTGGATGGCAAAATTAATTAATTTACTGTATAGTGATTAATCGAAATGTTTAATCAATTAAATATATTAATTTCGTCTGTTGTAATATAATGATTATTATTTTATAATACTATTAAGTTTTTTTTTTCTTTTAAAAATATTATATATACTTAAAAAATACTAGTAATTAGACGTCGGGACTTTACGACACATTCACAACAGAGAGTAAATTAGTTAACTTAAAAAACCAAAGAACTTCTAGTCCGACGGTATTAGGTGTTGTTCTCTATTTTTGAGGTTGAGGGTTAGAAATATATATATATATATATATATATATATATATATATATATATATATATATATATATATATATATATATATATATATATATATCCTCCCTAATAAATAAAGAACTTTTTGCCACATGTCACACTCTCATTGATTTGGCCACATATCATTTTGTGGTTATTTTCAATTAATTTTTTTCCACATGTCATTTTGTGGTTTTTTCATTTTATTAATTTTCACATAATATTTAAATGTAATGATTGCAATAAATATAATAATAAATGCATATCAATTTCATTAATTGACTTCCTTCTATGTTCAAATTTTCTAAATTAATGTTTCATTAGTTTCCTTTGTTTATTTATCTAAATTATTTGTTTAATTTAAAAGAAAAACAAACAATTTAATTTTAATAATTCAATATTTTTCTATTTTTTTCTTATAAATTCAAACTTCTCAAATCTTTAGAATTTCATATTTTTTTTCTTTAAAATGAACTAATGTAATACATAGGTCTTACACCTAGTGTGTGTGTGTGTGTATATATATATATATATATATATATATATATATATATATATATATATATGGGAGCGTTCAATCGAGAACATTTCTTATCGCGAGAACATTTGAGAACAAATTTAAAAAACACAATTTTTTTAATTAAAATTATAAAATAATATTCATATAAATCAAAAGATAGTTACAAACAATTAAAAAACTCACTAACTAACACCACTCGCCACCCAACCAACACCACCCACCACCACCACCCATCACTAACCATCACCACCAACCACCACCCACCTCCCATCACCACCCACCACCACCCAACATCACCACCCACCACCATCACCACCCAACCACCACCACCACCCACCTCCACCACCAATCACCACCGCCTGCCACCACTACCCACAACTACTACCTACCACCCATCACCACCACCCGCCACCACAACCCACCACCCGCCACCACCACCCACCATTACCCACCCCCACCGCCACCACCCGCCACCACCACCCATCACTAACCACCACCCACTACCCATCACTACCCACCACACACCACCACCACCACCACCAACCACCACCCACCACCATCACCACCCAACCACCACCACCCGCCACCACCACCCGCCACCACCACCCACCTCCACCACCCATCACCACCGCCCACCACCACCACCAACAACCATTAGCTACCACCCATTACCACCACCCGCCACTACCACCCATCACTACCCACCACCACCAACCACTACCCACCACCACCCGCCACCACTCACCACCCACCCACCACCAAAACCACCACCAACCACCACCACCCATCACTACCCACCACCCACCACCACCCGCCACCCAACCAACACCACCCACCACCACCACCCATCATTAACCACCACCACCCACCACCCATCACCGCCCACCACCATCACCACCCAACCACCACCACCACCACCCACCTCCACCACCCATCACCACCGCCTGCCACCACCACCCACAACCACTCCCTACCACCCATCACCACCACCCGCCACCACCACCACCCATCACTACCCACCACCACCCAACGCCACCACCTGTTGGGGTACAAAGTTTTCCATGAATGACTTTGTAATGTTTGACTTTTGTAAAACCCACTTGCGTGTGGTGTATTAGCCTTATGACACATGAGAGATAGAGAGTGAGAGAGAGACATGTAAACACCTCTATATAAGGTGGGTTCATACCACTTGTAGAGGTGTGCTTGAGTGGTGTAAAAGTTGAGTGTGTAAGTGTGTGTTATTTATGTAGACTAGATCTAGATCCTTTTTTGTGTAACACCATACATATTCAATACATCTCTTGAACACCCAAATCACCATGTTCATTGTGCAATCTTTAATTCCGCATGCCAAACCATGTTCTTAGTCACTACAATTGGTATCAGAGCGGGTCTTCAAGATCAAGGTGATTTTTGAAGAACGATTCTCGGTTTGGCAACTTTTGTCGCAATTTGAGCAATTTTGGTGAATCTCTCTCTATGATCTCTCTTAATTTCATTGAATCGTGCGTTGCATTTATGATTTTTGATCGTTTTGTCTCGGATTGGATCAAATTTGTTTCAAGCCTAATTGAAGATCCAATCTATTTTTTTCAGATCAATTTCTAACCAAAATCAATATCAAATTCATTTTCTAATTCTTAATTTCAAAACCGATATCTGATCATTGTTTGCTATTCATTCTTCAAATGTCCAAGCCCAATTAAAATTCAACTTACTGTTCAAGATCACGATTTAAGCCCAACATTTGAGTTGTTTCTGTTCATGTCTGATTTCTTTGAGCCCAAATTCAGAATTATCTACTGTTCATGAAGCCTAAAATATCATTTAATCATAATCGGAAACACTTTGTTCATTCTTGTTCTTCACTCGTTTCCAGTTATTGTATTCTCGATTGATTTGGATAGCGAATGAGATTTCATCTTGTTGTTTTTAACAGTCGATGTGTTTTTCTTTATCTTGTGAATCGATTAAGTTAGTTGTGTTCAATCACAATAATCGATTATGATCAAGTCAAAATCAAGAAATCGAAAATTGTTTCTTTGATTTCGATAAACTTGACCGAGAACTCACGAATGAAGTTTAGAACATGTGATTAAACACGTTTTTGATCTAATTTTTGGTGTTGGATACTTCGATTTCGTGTTTATTTGCACTTGATTTCGAAAAGTCAAAGTGAAGAAAAAGTCAAACTGTGTTCTAATATACAGGAAGGATCAATTTTGAAGGATTAACTGATTTTAGATTTCGAATGGTTACAAGTTTATGATTTTGATTTCGAAATCAGATTCAGTTGCTGTTTTTGGAGTTTGGATTTATGTTGATGATATCGAACACTGTGTGTTAGTTCGTGTTTGACTCTTGAATGAGATTTGGAAACCGATTGTTTGAAGATTGAATGGGGTTTTGAATATTGATGATTGGTGTTGTTTTCGAAGATTAATGTACTGGAAATCGACAATTTGGTGTTGATATTGAGAAATCAATTTCGAGTTTGGAGTCAATTATATCAAGCAGTAAGAATCGCAATCGAAAGAACTAGGTTTGGAATTGAAGGTCTGTGAATTTGGGTTTATAAGTCAATGGTTAGAGAACGAAGAGTTTTGATCACAATGGTCGAAAATTGGGTTGGGGAAATGAAGGTTTTGGTGTTGTCGTGACTGGATTAACGAAATTGAAGAAGATGAAATTTCGTATGTTTGCATAAAGTTTCGTATGATTGAAAGGAAATTGAGAAGTTGAAGTTTCGTATGTTTTGATGAAGAATAGAAGTTTCGTTCATATGATGCTGGATTCGTACGAATTGGACTTTGATTTTGGGTTGATAGTTGAATGTACGAAGTGAAGAAGAACTGTGATTCAGAGGATGAATGGCTAAGAGGTTACTGTTCATAAGTGAGGCTTCGTATGCTTCGTGTTTGCTAAAATGGCAGTGGAAATTTTTTCATTAAGATGAGTTTGATAATTCGTACGAAGGGTGTATTTGGATTTATTGAACGAAGGATGCAGTTGAATTTCATACGAAGGGGTAGAGAGGATTTTGTACGACAGGTTGAATTTTCATGTGAATTGTTAAAGAAAAACGAATTTTCGTAAATGGCCCTTGAAATTTCGACAATTTGACATTTTTTCCAAACCCTTCGTATGATTGATAAAAAATTTCGTATGAATTGGCACAATGCTTCGTATGAATTGAAAAAGAAAGCAAAAGTTTCGAAAACAGCCCCTGAACCTTCGAATATTTGTCAACTTTGACAATTGACTGAAGTTTCGAACTTTTGACACTTTTCACCCAACTTTGAAAATTGGCTGAAGTTTCGTATGTTTGGATACTCTTCGTATGTTTGGAGAACAAAAAGGCATAACTTTCGAAAATAGTCCCTGAGGTTTCGAACATTTGGCGGTTCATACCCAAATTCGAAAAAGGACTGATTTTGCTGAAAATTGAAGAATATGCATTTTAAGCCTCTACAGTTTATGCAAATTGACGTTTTCTACCCAACTTTGGAAAAGGGGGAGAGTTTTGCATTTTTGGCTGTTTTGGGCGCACCGGGTCACTGCAGAATTTTGAAATTGACAATTTCTACCCATTTTTGAGAAATTTTGTCAAAGGCGGTCCGTGAACGAAGCTAAAAAGTCAATATTTTTTGGATTTTCCGGATTGAAGCACAAAGTTTAGGCCACATGTTAAAGGAGAGTTTTGACACGAAAAACCGAATAGAGCACGTTCTCTTTTCTTGAAGGTTTTATAATCAAATTTCGATTATAAAAAAGGAGAGAAATTTATATGGAAATTCGAACTTGAATTTTTCATATTACGCGGATTTAAAGACCGAAGTGATCTTGAATTTTTGAAGCTTACGTAATGATGAAATTGGAAGTTCGGAAGTGATGTATTCGAAATGAGTTTGGTTTTATTGAAGATTTTTGGGGTGTGCTTTATGCTCAACTTTTGGTGATCAATTTGGAGTTTGAGAAGCTCGTGATCATTCGTTGATGCTCGGTGTGTATGGTCTCACATCCTATAGCCCAAATTGAAGAATCATGGAAGAATTGAAGATTGAAGTTCGTTTCGACATGTGTCACCCTTGAGGCTCGGATCGCGTAGTTGCTCGATTTTGGAAGATTTGAAGTGGGTCATTCATTCCTAAATTTGAGGGGGAGAATGTTGGGGTACAAAGTTTTCCATGAATGACTTTGTAATGTTTGACTTTTGTAAAACCCACTTGCATGTGGTGTATTAGCCTTATGACACATGATAGATAGAGAGTGAGATAGAGACATGTAAACACCTATATATAAGGTGGGTTCATACCACTTGTAGAGGTGTGCTTGAGAGGTGTAAAAGTTGAGTGTGTAAGTGTGTGTTATTTATGTAGACTAGATCTAGATCCCATTTTGTGTAACACCATACATATTTAATACATCTCTTGAACACCCAAATCACCATGTTCATTGTGCAATCTTTAATTCCGCATGCCAAACCATGTTCTTATGTCACTACAATCCATCACTAACCACCACCCACCACCCATCACTACCCACTACCCACCACCACCACCACCACCCACCACCATCACCACCCAACCACCACCACCCGCCACAACCACCCACCTCCACCACCCATCACCACCGCCCACCACCACCACCACCAACAAGCATTACCTACCACCCATCACCAACACCCGCCACTACCACACATCACTACCCACCACCCACCACCACCCACCACCTACCACCACCCACCACCCACCCACCACAACCACCACCCATCACTACCCACCACCACCAACCACCAACCACCACTACCCACCACCCGACAGCACCACCACAACCACCACCACCACCAACCACCACCATCACCACCCACCGTCATCACCACCCGCCACCACCACCCACACCCACCCATCAAAACCACCACCCATCACTATCACCACCACTTGCAACCACCCACCACCACCCATCACAACACAACACCACCGCCCATCACCACCACCCCCACCTACAAAGATTTGTTATTGTGTTTTTGATTCATTAGTTTTTCTCGTGTATATAATCACATGTGATTATATGTATCGAGTCACGTGTGATTATATGTATCGAATCATATATGATTTATATGTTATTAAATACATATAATCACATGTGATTAAATACACGTGAAAAACTAGTGACTAGAGAATGCAAAAATGAATATTGTCAATGTAAATCATATGTGATTAAATGCATATAATTACACGTGATTATATGTATTTAATAAAATATTGTTTACTTGGGCTGTACTTATTTTCGTGTTTTCGATTTAATAATTGGCATCGTGCATTAAATCACATGTGATTATATGTATTTAATCACATATGGTTTACATGGACAATATTTGTTTTCACATGTTGATTCAATAGTTGTTCTTGTATATTTAATCACCTGTGATTATATTTATTTAATCACATATGATTCGTATGTAAAATATTTATTCTTGCGTCGATTCAATAATTGTTCTAATATATTTAATCACATGTGATTATATTTATTTAATCACATGTGATTTATGTAGACAAGATTCATTCATTCTTTCTCAATTCAATAGTTGTACTCATGTACTTAATCACATGTGATTATACGTATCAAATCGCATATGATTTATATTGATAATATTCATGATTCAATATTTTTTTCATATGCATTTAATCATATGTAATTGTATGTATTAATCACATTTGATTAATGTGGAAAAAGAAACACTATTTAATCAAAAACGAGAAAATGAATCTTGTGTACATAAATCATATGTGACTAAATGTACAAGAACAACTATTTAACAAGAATGTGAAAATGAATATTGTCCATATAAATCATATCTAATTAGATACATATAATCTCATGTAATTAAGCACACAAGAACAACAACTGAATCGAGAACGCGAAAAATATTTTCCACATAAATTCTATGTGATTAGATACATATAATCACATGTGATTATATGCATTTAATCACATATGATTTATGTGGATAATATTTATCTTTGTGTTCTCAATTCAATAGTTGTTCTTGTGTATATAATCATATGTGCTTATATGTATCTAATAACATATGATTTATATAGACATCATTATTTTTTGTCCGTATAAATCATATGTGACTAGATACATATATTCACATATGATTATATGTATTTAATCACATATGATTACAGTGGACAAAGAACAATTATTGAATCGAGAATGTGACAATAAATCTCATCCACATAAATCATATATGATTGGATTCATATAATCACATGTGATTATATGTATTTAATCAGATATGATTTATGTAGACAATATTTATTTTTGCGGCTTAGACTGAATAATTTCTTTTGTGTGATTAATCACGTGTGATTATATGTATATAATCACATATGATTTGAGGTGGACAAGATTTAATTTTTCCTTCTCAATTCAATAGTTGTGCTCATGTACTTAATCACATACGATTATACATATAATCACATGTGATAAATTACATGAGAACAATTATTGAATCGACAAAGCAAAAATGAATCATGTCCACATAAATCATATGTAATTAGACATGTGATTATATGTATTTAATCACATATGATTAATTTGGATACATATTTGTTTTCGCGTTCTTGGTTCAATATTTGGATAAAGATTCGTTTTCGTATTTTCTATTCAATAAGTTTTCTCATGTATTTATTAATATATGATTATATGTATTTAATCACATATGATTCAATATTTGTTCTAGTGTATATAATCACATGTGATTATATGTATCTAATCACATATGATTTATATGGACAATATTCTTTTTGTTCATATAAATCATATGTGATTAGATACATATAATCACATGTGATTAGATACATTTAATCACATATGATTAAAGTTGAGAAAAACAATAATTAAATCGAGAACATGATAACGAATCTTGTCCGCATAAATCATATGCGATTGGATACATATAATCACATATGATTATATGTATATAACCACATATGATTTGAGGTGGACAAGATTCATTTTTGCCTTCTCGATTCAATAGTTGTGCTCATGTACTTAATCACATACGATTATACATATAATCACATGTGATAAAATACATTAGAGCAACTATTGAATCGACAAAACAAAGATGAATTGTGTCCACATAAATCATATATGATTAGATTCATATAATCACACGTGATTAGATATATTTAATCACATATGATTAATTTGGATAAAGATTTGTTTTCGTGTTCTTGGTTCAATATTTGTTGTCGTGTATATAATCACATATGATTGTATGTATCTAATCACATATGATTTATATAAACAAGATTCGTTTTCATCTTTTCCATTCAATAGTTTTTCTCATGTATTTAATCACATCTAATTATATGTATTTAACAACACATAGTTAGTGTGAACAAAGATTTGTTTCCGTGTTTTTGATTCAATGGTTGTTCTCATATATATAATCACATGTGATCTTATGTGTCAAATCACATATGATTTATATAGACACAATTATTTTTTGTCCATATAAATCATATGTGATTAGATACATAAAATCACATGTGATTAGATGTATTTAGTTACATATGATTAAAGTTGATAAAGAACAATTATTGAATCGAAAGCGCAATAATAAATCTTGGCCACATAAATCATATGCGATTCAATAGTTGTTCTCGTGTATTTAAATACATATAATCACATAAATCATATGTGATTATATGAATTTTAATCACATAAATCATATGTGATTAGATACATATAATCACATGTAATTATATTTTATGTGGACAAGATTCATTTTCATATTTTCAATTCAATAGTTGTTCTATTGTATTTAATCACATATGATTATATGTGATTAAATATATATAATCATCTATAGTCAATATGATTGTATGTGGTTAGAATAAATTTTTCTTTCTCTATTATTTATTTGTGTTCTTGTGTATATAATCACATATGATTTATATGGACCAGATTTGTTTTCGCGTATTTGATTCAGTTATTGTTCGAGTGTACATAATCACATGTGATTATATGTATCTAATCACATATGATTTATATAGACAAGATTTTTTTCAAAATAAAGCATATGTGATTAGATACCTATAATCACATGTGATTAAATGTATTTAATTACATATGATTAAAATGCACAAAGAACAATTGTTGAATCGAGAACGCGAAAATGAAACTTGGCCATAGTGATTGGATACATATAATCAAATGTGATTATATGTATTTAATCATAAATGATTTATGTGGACAATATTCATTTTTTGTGTTTTCGATTCAATAGTTGGTATCGTATATTTAATTACATGCAGTTATATGTCTTTTATCACATTTATATGTATTTAATCACATATGATTAATGTGGACAAAGAAAACAACTATTAAATCAAAAACGCAAAAATAGATTTTGTCCACATAAGTCATATGTGATTATATACATATAATCACACATGATTATATGTATTTAATCAAATATGATAATATTTATCTTCATCAATGATTAAAATTATTAAAATTAAGGAAAATCTCATAAATTAAACCAAGAATTAGCAAAAAATAAAACTAAAACTTATAAACCAAGTACAAAATTACAAATCAATTATTTGTTTGTTTTTATTGGGTGCCTTTTATTTTAAATACAATTAAGGTGCTTGTAAAAAAAAGGGACCATCAAAATTCACAAAATATCTTTGGCATAAGAATTGAAAACGAAATTCTCTCTTTACATCTTGCTTCAAAATATAATCTAAAAAGCAACTACGGCCGCTACTAGAACAATTAAACACTACAGCACACAAACAATATAATATATATGATCAAAAGATTGGTTGTTTATCATATATCTCGTTTGACCACAAAAAAAAATATAAGACTTTTTTTCAAGCTAAGAAAACAATATAAAAAGTGATAAGAAATACTAAAAAATTAATTCAATACATGATCATTTTGTAAATGCTTTTTATCATTTATTTCTTGCGTTTAAATCTAATTGAAATATGAAAAGTTGGTTCATATTTAGATATACATACAATATAGTTTTGAGGTCTATCTTTAGTTGCATTTTATTTTATAACATTGTCTACTAATAAGATAAAAGAACAAACAGCTGACCTGAGCCTTCTTTTCTTTAGCTTTGCGTACTTCTTCAGCTCTTTTGCTCTTGCTTTCCTCTTAGCATCTTTCTCTGCCTGAGTGTCAACAATAGTCAAACAACCAATCAAATACCACAAACAAACAAACACCCAATGTCACACCCCCAAACCAATGATGGCGGAAACGTCCGGGGGTGGAGGACTTCATGTATAGTATCACAACAATGAGTATAATAGTGCTCAAAGTAAATACAACCATCATAGATATAATTGAAAAAGTTACACCATAGTATGTGTTTACATGTTTCAAATCAATTACACTATAATGAGAAAATGAAATGTTTGACGATTTAACGTCTCATCCTCAAAAGCTGTTGATTTCCTGTTTCACTGAATTCCTGAGAATACAAGTAGTTTTGAAAAAGTGTCAACAATTAAGTTGGTGAGTTCATAAGAGTTTTATTTGAGAAAGAAGCTGTTTTCTTTGTAAAAAGCGATAGAGTATGATTCCAGAAAATTCAATATTTTCTTTATTAAACGCGAAATAAACTCTCCTATGTTATGCAATAATGTACCCTAGAGAGACCCGTAGATTCCTTCTATAATCACCCAGTGTATATAATTTATATAAGATTTAAGTTAAATAAACCGTCGAATATAATGGATCTGCCCTAGGTCCACAACCAAACAAGGAACAGGAAGTAAGGCGGACCCATCAATTCCAAGTCGATTTCGACTAAATTCTTATATAACTCTAACATATCCACTTAGCAAATTATAGTTGAAGTCTAACAATTCTAGATGAAACGTAATTTTGATATCATGAAAGTCATTTAGTGTAAACCTGGTACTTTATAATGTATACTTCAAGAAAAATCCCTTATTTTCCTTATAAAAAGTTATGTAGCCTTAAATCCCAAGACCGAGAATATGTGTGTGTGACAACCGTCAAATTTCGGTCAAGTCAAAGTCAAACAAAGTCAACAAGTCAAACCGGTCAACTCCAATAACCCTTGTATGTTAGGGTTTACGTTATGTAATCACTATACAATTCGCTATTTTAATGAGAAATCATCATTTGGAAAGCTCATGTGTTTGATTTTCCTTAGCCTTAACAGTACTAAACAACGAACCAAAACGATAAAACATTATTGCACACTCATCGGGAGTGTGTACGACACTAAAACACGGTTTAACGGGGTTTACGAACCTTGCGTTATGAAGCCGGACACTCAAATTAATCACAAACGAAACCTCTCTAAATCGTTTTCACTCTATCTCTTTCTATTTGAAATCTCTCCCAAATCTCTCTTAAAAGTTCCCATAACTTTTTGGAATCATTCGGGTCATCCCGACCCTTAACCGGGTCAAAAAAACCACTTGAAACGGGGTAAAAACGGGTAAAATAGCCTTAAGGACCCAAAACGGAAACTTCAGGACCGAAGCCTCTCATCCGAGGCCTCGGATCCGAAGCCTCTCATCAGGACCGAAGCTGAAGCCTCTCAGGAGACCGAATCCGAAGCCATCAGACAGCAGCCTCGCATGCGAGGGTCCGAAGTCTCGGCCCCCATCCGAGAGGTCTCGCAGACGGCCCCTTTTTACCGGTTTTTCGACTACGACTTCGTTTTAACTCCGTTTTTCATTATTTTAACGTGGTATTTTCACCCAAAACTTTATTTTATAAACTAAGGCCCCAAAATATATAAATCTCCATGGTTTTTATAAAAATATATTAAAAGAATTAGTGGTTGAACTAATTATTGAGGGAATATTTGCTTTTCCTTAATTTATGGCAAAAGCAAACCACCACCACCTCACTCTATGATTAGCCACTCTTTCCCACTACCCCTTGTCACCTTAGTGGACCTTTACACCCAATCTCCAGCTCTTCCCACGTTCTAAGAGCTGGAGAATTGGTCATCTCTCCTCATTCTCATTAACTTCTTTCATTCTACACTTAGCAACCAAAGAACACTCTCCAAAATTCTCTCATCTTTTCTCTCAACTTCAAGAACTTCAAGGCTTTCTCCAGGGATTTCTTTCTTCAATTAGTAAGTATCTTCATCATTCATATAATTATTACACTCCATTCTACTCAAATCATTGATATCTTACACAAATTCCATCTTATTCGGTGTTAGATTCTCGAATCATCAAGACATCTTCTTAGTGTTCTTGGGTTGAACACTTCCTCTCTCTTACTTTCATCTACTGAAACCACATAGGGTGAGTTCATACCCCTACATTCACATGTTTTTCTTAAGTTTTAAGGGGGGAATACAAGTAAAATCATCAAGAACACAATTAAACTTTTTCTAACAGATTACATCAGAAAAGATGGACTTCGATCACGGACTGTTTTGGTCAACTTAAATATTTTAGTTTTCAAAACTGTTCCAGGTGCAAGTAGTTCAAACTCGTAGCTTTAAAATGACTACTTGCACATCTCCATATGATTTTTCTACAATTTATGGTGATTTTTACAAAACTGCCTATCATTTCAGAGGCAAACCCGGACCAGTCTGTGATTATGAACATTTTCACCTCTGTTAGAGATCACTAAAAATCATGATAAAATTTACGAACAAACTAGACTCATATTCCAAACTCTCAGAATTTGCGGATTTGGATTTGGAGCTTTGATGATTTTTCTATAAATTTTCTAAGAACAGTAACAGAAACTGTATACAATAAAAAGTTGCTGTCAATTTCATTTCACCTTGTAACATGTTGAGCAAGGTGTATATCTTTATGTGATTATATGTTATTGCAATATATGACATTTTATCTTAATATTTAGACACACATCAGTTTACAAATGGATTTGGACATATAAAATATAAAGAATAACAAGTGATTATAATCAAAGTACAACCGATACATTCAAACATTTAATAAACTATTTTGAATATAGTTTGCATACATTACTACGTACTACCCTTGGTTGATAAACTATAATAGGTATAGTTTATGATACATTACATAACACATACATTTAAAAAGGGTACATTTATACAAAGGATATTTTCATTAAGCAAGGTACGGCCATACGGTACCAAGTTTTCATAACACGTAATTCCGTTAATGACTTTATGAAACATTACATAACACATACATTTAAAAAGGGTACATTTATACAAAGGATATTTTCATTAAGCAAGGTACGGCCATACGGTACCAAGTTTTCATAACACGTAATTCCGTTAATGACTTCTGTGAGACATTACATAACACATACATTTAAAAAGGGTACATTTATACAAAGGATATTTTCATTAAGCAAGGTACGGCCATACGGTACCAAGTTTTCATAACACGTAATTCCGTTAATGACTTTGTGAGACATTTACTTCAAATTACCATTAAGTCCTGTATTGTAACCAGAGTCTCCTTGAGGGAGAGCGTGATAGTTGTGTATAGATCTATATTGGGTTTGACAAACCCACACCTAAACTGCATGCAACAGTTAGACCGATAGGTCTGGGGTGACAAATGTCATAACATTTCCGACGCCTGAAGAACATCGTTTTAGGCAACCTTGGTCATAGTATGGTTATAATAAACTCACATAAAGTATTAATAAACATTGGAATTTACGGGAACTTCATTAAAATTTAACGAGTTTATGTCGATTTAAACTTGCATTGTTTTACTATAAATATGACAAATTACTTGTACATTTCGGTCTTTGGGTTTTAAGACTATATTTACACATTAAGGAAAATATTGGATTTTCTAACACAAATACTACTTTTACAAACGAAAGGCTTTTAATAATACCAAACAAAAGCTTATGAACTCACCAACCCTTGTGTTGACACTTTTTCAAACAACTTGTATTCTCAGGAAATCATTAAACAGGTAACCAAGTGCATTTGAGGATGGGACGCTAAGGCGTCTACTATTTCATATTTTGTCAACATAATGTAATTGATTCGTAAACATGTAATTCATACAATGATGTAACTTTTTCAATTATATATATGTTGGTTGTGTTTGCTTGAATTACTATTACAATTGTTGTTATGATACTATACATGAAGTCCTCCACCCCCGGACGTTTCCGCCATCCTTGGTTTGGGGGTGTGACAGATTGGTATCAGAGCACAGTTTATAGTGAATTAAGTATATCAAACCACATAAGATATACAAACTATAAACACAATTGGGACTAATAGTCTCTGATTTGTGCATTTTTCAAATAAATATACTTTTAGAAAATGAATGGTTTCTTATTAAAAGTATGAATACATGCATACATGCTCACATAGTGTCATAACTAGAAGAACATAAAGTAAAAGAAGAGGAGTATGCCTTGGTATATGTAAATCAAGTCTGGGAGGGATATAGCCTGATCAATTATATCTGTCCGAGGAGTGACTTGCATATACTGGGGGATAGTCATAATGGGCAACAAATCTAACAACCTAACTACACCCTACAGGGAATACTTTAAGAATCGAATCTAAACACCTAAAAATACTATAGGAGTATTTGGTGATACTATAACCAACTTATGTGAAAACTAAAGACCTCTATTAGTAGGCCTATGATAACTGAGTGCATACGCCAAGGTTATACATAATTAAAGATATTATAGACTCAGAATCTATGACTATTGCTCTACTTCCTGTTCCTTGTTTGGTTGTGGACTTAGAGTAGAGTCATTTATTCGAAAGTCTATTCTATCTCAAATTATGTATAACTGATATGCACTACGTGATTATAGACGTAATTAATAAGGATCACCCCTATAAGTAATTATAGGATTAGGCGTCTATTAATTATCTCTTCTATCCCTATTCTCGCACGAGCAACATGATGTGTAAATTTTAAAGCCCGTACAAAACCTACTTCTACCCACTACCATAACTCCGTCTCCAAGACGTTAACAGAAACACCAAGAATAGTTCACTAAAGTGCGAAATTATACATGTGTATATAAATGGTAAGGATATTTACTAAAAGGTTTATCAATGAAATAGGCATGCATTTTATTTCATTGAATCTCACTACTTGGTATTACAAACAATTTACAACTGGTAACTCTAAGATTCTTTAGGTGTACCTCGAAGTTATGTGTAATTAAGGAATGATTGACCTAGAAATGGTGAGTCCGCCTTAGGACCTGTTCCTTGTTTGGTTGTGGACTTAGGGTAGACTCATTAGGATCAACAGTCTAATAAAATTTTAATTACACATAACTGGGGGCATGTCAAGTGAATCTTAGGGGTGGATCAGACATGGAACAAATCACAAGATTATAATCAAGTTATTCCTACTAAATTCATAAGTCTATTTATATAGACCTCTGGTATAGAGTCGCCGGCGTAGTCGTGTCGGCAATCTAGAATATGGCTAATACAAACTATAATACCCAAATTATACAAAATTTTCTGCATTAAAAATCAATAGACAAATACATAAAATGAAACTAAAAAGGGTATCAAACTATCAAGAGAAAAACACATACAATGTAGATTAAAATCCACTAATTATAACAAAATGGCTAAGGATTGTTAAGTCCTCTCTTCTTATAAATAGCTTTGAAGCAAGCTTGCCTAAGCTTCTTTGTTCTTTCTGTCAATTCCATACCTGACAATTTCTCCATCATCTTCTTGTGCCCTTCTAACGTCTCTATCTCCTCCTTTAATCCCAACTCCTAATTTTTTTTTAAAAGGTAGATGCAATATATTTTTCATGTGAGTTCACAAAATTTACAATGAGTTAAGTTTATATAAATATAAATCAGGAAATCGTAGTAAATCAATTGATTTGATGTGGCATATGCCTAGGACCTATGTTTAGTTATAAAGAAACTAACAATTAAAATTTTAGAAAATACCAAAACTACTTTGGTTACCAAGTGCATGAGTAATGTATAGAAGGTTATTATCATAATTTACCTTGGCATTTTCAATGAGGGATTGAAGGCTCTTAAGTTTTCTATGAGGCCATCTGTTTATGTTTAGCTCTCTACATCTTTTCTTCAACACTGTTAAACTTATCCCTAGTTCCTTTGCTGCTATGATTATCGGCATCTCAAAGTACTTCTCTATCTCTTCAAACTCCAATGGTCTCAATCTCTTTGCCACCTTCCGGCCACCGTGATCAGTGGTGGCAGCACTAGAACTACATGTAGCCTCACCACCGGATTTACAGTCTTCACTGAAACTAACCAATGGTAAATTACCATCCTCCCAACAATCCCATAAGCTTATATCTTCAAGGGGATCAAGATCGTGAAACTCATTTCTAGAAATGATGTTTTGATCTTTGTTAAGTACTGTGGAAACGTTCTGATCGAGCACTTCATGCAATTTTTCCGACAACTCGTAATCATGATGGTTGAGCATGTCACCACTGCAAAAATCCAAAAAAAAAAAAAAACTCAAGATAATCAAATCCAACACGATGAAAGACTCTTTTTGATCACTACAAATCCAAACCATGTTTTGATCAATGTCGACAAAATCACTTTTATGTACGTAAGATGGTGTAATGAGTGACGTTTATATATACCTGAAAAGATCTTGATGATCAAAGTACTGAAACCAATCGAAGTCATCTATGGGGTTTTGATGATCTGCAGGTGGATCCATTTGTGAGGGAGAAGTTAAAAGTCGCGGAATATAAACTAGTGAAAATTACAAATGAAATGGAATATATATAGTCTATGATGTTATGGTTATTGTGTATCTAACAAATGAAGAGAAAATGAATATATATATATATATATATATATATATATATATATATATATATATATATATATATTCTTTGAGCCGTAACCTTCTTCTTCAATTCACACACATATACGGATATGTTGCTGCAAATTATGACTTGTGTGCCTCATGCATTTAATGCATCACATGCCTACTGCATATTCTTGACTTTGAAGCTACGTACCAGTTTCCAATTTCCCCAGTAGCACAGTTTTCATTAGAAAGTACTCCAAGTCTTCACACATGAACCAGTTAGAAAGTACTCCAAGTCTTCACACATGAACCAGTTAGAAAGTACTCCAAGTCTTCACACATGTAAATTATGACTTGTGTGTCGCTATAGGTATGTCGTTGGCTCTTGTTAAAAACCTATAGCGACAACAAGTCATCGTAATAGATTAAACCTGTGGTGACAACAAGTCATCGTAATAGATTAAACCTGTGGTGACGACAAGTCGTCGCTATAGGTAACTAATAAAACTTTATTTTTTTACCCCGAGAATATGATTGACAAAATCTATCCGACGAGACCCTCGTGATACCTCTTGACGAAATTGAAATCAACGAGAGTCTCCACTTCGTGGAAGAACCGGTAGAAATCATGGATCGAGAGATCAAAAGAACAAAGCAAAGTCGTATTCCCATTGTGAAGGTCCGCTGGAACGCTAAACGAGGACCCGAATTCACCTGGGAACGCGAGGATCAGATGAAACAAAAGTATCCACATCTCTTCCCAAACTCTTGAAATCCCAGTCAAAATGAAAATTTCGGAACGAAATTCCTTCTAACGGGGGGATGATGTGACAACCGTCAAATTTCGGTCAAGTCAAAGTCAAACAAAGTCAACAAGTCAAACCGGTCAACTCCAATAACCCTTGTATGTTAGGGTTTACGTTATGTAATCACTATACAATTCGCTATTTTAATGAGAAATCATCATTTGGAAAGCTCATGTGTTTGATTTTCCTTAGCCTTAACAGTACTAAACAACGAACCAAAACGATAAAACATTATTGCACACTCATCGGGAGTGTGTACGACACTAAAACACGGGTTAACGGGGTTTACGAACCTTGCGTTATGAAGCCGGACACTCAAATTAATCACAAACGAAACCTCTCTAAATCGTTTTCACTCTATCTCTTTCTATTTGAAATCTCTCCCAAATCTCTCTTAAAAGTTCCCATAACTTTTTGGAATCATTCGGGTCATCCCGACCCTTAACCGGGTCAAAAAAACCACTTGAAACGTGGTAAAAACGGGTAAAATAGCCTTAAGGACCCAAAACGGAAACTTCAGGACCGAAGCCTCTCATCCGAGGCCTCGGATCCGAAGCCTCTCATCAGGACCGAAGCTGAAGCCTCTCAGGAGACCGAATCCGAAGCCATCAGACAGCAGCCTCGCATGCGAGGGTCCGAAGTCTCGGCCCCCATCCGAGAGGTCTCGCAGACGGCCCCTTTTTACCGGTTTTTCGACTACGACTTCGTTTTAACTCCGTTTTTCATTATTTTAACGTGGGATTTTCACCCAAAACTTTATTTTATAAACTAAGGCCCCAAAATATATAAATCTCCAGGGTTTTTATAAAAATATATTAAAAGAATTAGTGGTTGAACTAATTATTGAGGGAATATTTGCTTTTCCTTAATTTATGGCAAAAGCAAACCACCACCACCTCACTCTATGATTAGCCACTCTTTCCCACTACCCCTTGTCACCTTAGTGGACCTTTACACCCAATCTCCAGCTCTTCCCACGTTCTAAGAGCTAGAGAATTGGTCATCTCTCCTCATTCTCATTAACTTCTTTCATTCTACACTTAGCAACCAAAGAACACTCTCCAAAATTCTCTCATCTTTTCTCTCAACTTCAAGAACTTCAAGGCTTTCTCCAGGGATTTCTTTCTTCAATTAGTAAGTATCTTCATCATTCATATAATTATTACACTCCATTCTACTCAAATCATTGATATCTTACACAAATTCCATCTTATTCGGTGTTAGATTCTCGAATCATCAAGACATCTTCTTAGTGTTCTTGGGTTGAACACTTCCTCTCTCTTACTTTCATCTACTGAAACCACATAGGGTGAGTTCATACCCCTACATTCACATGTTTTTCTTAAGTTTTAAGGGGGGAATACAAGTAAAATCATCAAGAACACAATTAAACTTTTTCTAACAGATTACATCAGAAAAGATGGACTTCGATCACGGACTGTTTTGGTCAACTTAAATATTATAGTTTTCAAAACTGTTCCAGGTGCAAGTAGTTCAAACTCGTAGCTTTAAAATGAATACTTGCACATCTCCATATGATTTTTCTACAATTTATGGTGATTTTTACAAAACTGCCTATCATTTCAGAGGCAAACCCGGACCAGTCTGTGATTATGAACATTTTCACCTCTGTTAGAGATCACTAAAAATCATGATAAAATTTACGAACAAACTAGACTCATATTCCAAACTCTCAGAATTTGCGGATTTGGATTTGGAGCTTTGATGATTTTTCTATAAATTTTCTAAGAACAGTAACAGAAACTGTATACAATAAAAAGTTGCTGTCAATTTCATTTCACCTTGTAACATGTTGAGCAAGGTGTATATCTTTATGTGATTATATGTTATTGCAATATATGACATTTTATCTTAATATTTAGACACACATCAGTTTACAAATGGATTTGGACATATAAAATATAAAGAATAACAAGTGATTATAATCAAAGTACAACCGATACATTCAAACATTTAATAAACTATTTTGAATATAGTTTGCATACATTACTACGTACTACCCTTGGTTGATAAACTATAATAGGTATAGTTTATGATACATTACATAACACATACATTTAAAAAGGGTACATTTATACAAAGGATATTTTCATTAAGCAAGGTACGGCCATACGGTACCAAGTTTTCATAACACGTAATTCCGTTAATGACTTTATGAAACATTACATAACACATACATTTAAAAAGGGTACATTTATACAAAGGATATTTTCATTAAGCAAGGTACGGCCATACGGTACCAAGTTTTCATAACACGTAATTCCGTTAATGACTTCTGTGAGACATTACATAACACATACATTTAAAAAGGGTACATTTATACAAAGGATATTTTGATTAAGCAAGGTACGGCCATACGGTACCAAGTTTTCATAACACGTAATTCCGTTAATGACTTTGTGAGACATTTACTTCAAATTACCATTAAGTCTTGTATTGTAACCAGAGTCTCCTTGAGGGAGAGCGTGATAGTTGTGTATAGATCTATATTGGGTTTGACAAACCCACACCTAAACTGCATGCAACAGTTAGACCGATAGGTCTGGGGTGACAAATGTCATAACATTTCCGACGCCTGAAGAACGTCGTTTTAGGCAACCTTGGTCATAGTATGGTTATAATAAACTCACATAAAGTATTAATAAACATTGGAATTTACGGGAACTTCATTAAAATTTAACGAGTTTATGTCGATTTAAACTTGCATTGTTTTACTATAAATATGACAAATTACTCGTACATTTCGGTCTTTGGGTTTTAAGACTATATTTACACATTAAGGAAAATATTGGATTTTCTAACACAAATACTACTTTTACAAACGAAAGGCTTTTAATAATACCAAACAAAAGCTTATGAACTCACCAACCCTTGTGTTGACACTTTTTCAAACAACTTGTATTCTCAGGAAATCATTAAACAGGTAACCAAGTGCATTTGAGGATGGGACGCTAAGGCGTCTACTATTTCATATTTTGTCAACATAATGTAATTGATTCGTAAACATGTAATTCATACAATGATGTAACTTTTTCAATTATATATATGTTGGTTGGGTTTGCTTGAATTACTATTACAATTGTTGTTATGATACTATACATGAAGTCCTCCACCCCCGGACGTTTCCGCCATCCTTGGTTTAGGGGTGTGACAGTGTGTGTGTGTTGTACTTATAATGTTTAAAATCGTAATGCGTTTCCAAAGAAAATCCAATATTTTCTTATAAAAAGTTATGTAGCCTTAAATCCCAAGACCGAGAATGTGTGTGGGTTTTGTTCTTATAATGTTTATAATAGTCTTTAAATAGATAAAATCCATTTTCAAAATAGAATTTTCCCTGTAAACTGGAAAGATTTTTAACTCCCTATGTGAGTCGTTATAACCATACTATGACGAGAAATAACCTACAACAACGTTTTTCAGATGTCAGGATCTTATGACTCTTGTCACCCGCAGACCTGCCGGTCCGGCTGTAGCTAGCAGCGAGGTGTGGGATGTCAATCCCAATATAGATCTATACACAATTATCACGCTCTCCCTACAAGAAACTCTGGTTACAACTTACAGGATTTGAACCCGTACTCTAAGAGTACGATAGAGAATTGTCTCACAACTTACGTTAACTAGTTTACATATAGTTTGAGTATAAAACCTCTATTTTGATGGAAGTGAAATCACCTTTTATGAAATAAATTAATGATATGAAATCCATAAACTATTACTATTATAGTTTATCATGTAGTATATGAAAACCCCATTTGTTTTGAGAGTAAAACCTTTTCCATGTAGTATGCTTTTATCGAAAAATTCATAAACTATACTTATTGTAGTTTATTATATGTGTTTCGAAATGAATGGAAAAACCTTATCATGAATGACTAATTTCTGTTTATGATGATAAACTAACAAGAGATACATTCAACATTTAGGAACTTAGTGTTATGCACTTTGCTCAACATACTACAAAGTGTTGTTAATATGGTAAGCTATGTAGCTAGTTTTTAACCTTTCTGCACTGTTTTGAATACATCATAGAAAAATCATACGAAGTCGAAAACTAAATACCTAAACTCTGAGAGTTTATAAAATGTGTCTAGTTTATTCATAATTTTTATTATGAGTTTTAGAAGTCTCTAACCTGTGTGAAAAGGTTCATATTCACAGACTGGTCCGAATTCGTTTCTGAAATGTTAGGCAGTTTTGTAAAAATCACCACAAATTGTAGAAAAATCGTATGGAGATGTGCAAGTAGTCATTTTAAAGGTATGAACCTGAAATATTTGAATATTAAACAGTTTTGAAAGATATTAAGTTTAAGTTGGGTAAAACAGTTCGTGAACAAGTCACAACTTTTCTGTTGTAAGCTGTCAAGTTAAGTTTTAAATATGTTTTGGTGTTTTAACTTGTATTCCCCCCCCCCCTGAAAACTAAAGAAAACTGAAAAATATAGGGGTATGAACTCACCTTGAGTGATTTCTTGAAGAGTGGAAGGTCGGAGACGAGGAGTATCAAGTCAAGAACACTTGATGAACACGTGAAGTGTTGGATGATCCTAAGAACGATTTTTGGTGTTAAATGTGTGTAGATGATCCAAGAGTGTTAGGAAAATATGGAGTAACACTTGAGTTTAGATGGAATACTTACCAAAAAGTGAAGTAATAGCTCAAGAACACATCAAAAGTGTGGCTGGAAGTTGAGAGAAAAGAAGCTCTTTTGATGGTTAAGAAGTGTATATGTGTTTGATGGTGATGAAAAATGCTCAAGGAAATCCGCACGTACTTCTTTATATGAAGGATTGATGGAGCAAGTGGCTAAGGTGAAGGGATGTTTACATTGGTGTGTGTGATGGGGATAAGGTTGGACCAATGAGAAAGTGACACATAGGTGCAAGTGGGCACACTTGACCCATTTGTAATGTAAAATATCCTTAGATATTTTCTTTAATGTAAATAATGATTTATAATTAATAAATCTTTGAGAAATGAATAAAATATGAGTTTTGGGGGTTTAAAATGATAAAAATATGAATTTGATGAAAAATCCCCGTAAAAAACGGGCTTAAGAAGCGAAAGTAGTCGAAACCGGGAATTAGGAGCGAGAGGGGCGAGGTTTTGGACCTTAAGGCTAAGGACCGAAGGTGAGGTTCGGTCTTAGGTGCTTAGGAGCCGAAAGTAGAAATAACCGAAAGCATTCTGGTGATCCGAACCGAAGGCTGTTGGAGCCGAAGCAGGAAGGACCGAAGGTTAGAAGAAGAAGAAGAAGAACCGAAGGGAAGGAGGGACCGAAATGGACCGAGGGTTCGGCTGATTTCGGTTCATGCAAGGTTCGGTCCTCAGAAGGTTCGGTCCTGAGAGGTTTCGGTCCTAATAGAAGGGTTCGGATCTAAGAGGTTCGGTTCCTAAGAGGGTTTCGGCTCTATTTAGCTGTTTTTCGATATAACTTCCCGATTCAAGCGGTTTTTGGTCAAGTTAAGGGTCGGGATGACTCGGATGACTATAAAAAGTTGAGAGAGATTTGGGAGAGATTTCACATACTTGGAGAGATTTGGGAGAGATTTCACATACTTGGAGAGATTTCATATACTTTGAGAGATTTCACATACTTGGAGAGATTTGGGAGAGATTTCACATACTTGGAGAGATTTGGGAGAGATTTCACATACTTGGAGAGATTTCACATACTTGGAGAGATTTGGGACTCACATACTTGGAGAGATTTGGGAGAGATTTCACATACTTGGAGAGATTTGATTTTAGCCATTATTATCGTATAATCTTGCAATGCAAGGTTCATGAATCCCGTTATGCTTCGTTTATGATTGTTTTAAGTCCCCAAAAGGGTCCATAGTCGTGTTTTGATGCGTTTAACTCCCTTTTTAGGGTTTTACACTGATAAACACATAGATTCTCCGAGATACTTGAATTCTTGACATACAAATGCACATTTTTATACATAGAATAAGTTTTAACATACAAGTGCTAGTTAAGTTTGACCGGTTTGACTTGTTGACTTTGACTTTGACTTTTGACTTTGACTTTGACTAGAATTTGACGATTGTCACATTATCCCCCCGTTAGAAGGAATTTCGTCCCGAAATTTGCATTTTGAGTGGGACTTCAAGGGTTGGGGAATAAATGTGGGTACTTTTGTTTAATTTGGTCTTCGCGTTCCCAGGTGAACTCGGGTTCTCGTTTTACGTTCCAACGGACCTTCACAACGGGGATGCGACTTTGATTTCGTTCTATTGATCTCTCGATCCCAGATTTCTACCGGTTCTTTCACGAAGTGGAGACTCTCGTTGATTTTGATCTCGTCGGGAGGTACCACAAGAGTCTTGTCAGACATAAATTTCTTTAAATTTGACGCGTGGAAGGTTGGATGCGCCTTATTAGGTTCTTGTGGCAGTCGGAGCTTGTATGCTACCGGGCCAATCCTAGCGAGGATTTTGAATGACCCGATGTACCTTGGATTCAGTTTCCCATGTTTACCTAAACATATCATTCTTTTCAACGGTGAGGCCTTTAGCAGAACTCGGTCATCAACCTGCAATTCCGAGGGTTTGTGTCGCTTATCTGTGTAGCTCTCTTGTCGGTTTCGAGATGCTATCAGCCTTTCTCAAATTTGTACTAAGTCATAAGTAATAACTTCTCCTCGGAGTGTTGCATAGGGTCTGTTTTAGTGTTTCTCGTTTGATTAGATTGGTAGGGAGCATATGGGTTCGGTTTACGCGACTAGACTTATTCGGATGGTAGAACGTTCATTTTCACTCCTGGATAGCCTTGTCCCGAAGTTCATGGTAGGACTCGTACCGTATTCGTCCCAAGCTTCTATGCTTGAACCTTATCTGCTGCATGCGTGACATTCCCGAAGGGTCTTCTAGAACTACTTGTGGAAAGGTTTCGGAAGGTATAATACTCCTCTGGTGAGTGTTTTGGGGTTTCGCAGCGAGAGATGACCCGGAGGTCCGTGTCGGATTTGCGCTTATAAGAGACCAAGGTTTTTGATATTCAGTGGGGTAGGTGAAGGGTCTTTTCGTAGCCGTTTAATCGGGAAAGTGAGGACTATACTAATCGACATCGAATGACGATAACAGATCTTTTTAGTAATACATGTGTTAAGTTGTTTTCGTACGAATTGTTCGTTAGGGAGATAGAGTATCATGTGATTCTTGTTAGTGTGTTCCGTTTTGATCGATGTTATTGTTACTGCAAATGATTCATACCACAGCAGCTAGTACTGGTAGTAAGTGTGTTCTGATAACTAGTAATGATTCCTTATATCATGATCCCCGACCGATCACTCTATGATCGATCGGTATATGCAAGTCGTATGCAAATTAGTATTGATGAAACCGTCGAGTGAGTGGCTCTACCCTAACCCCACTACTAGACATGGAACATGAGTCAGAACAGAATTATTCGCTTTAAGTCTGTAGTATTTTGATTATAATTAACGCTGATGTATATACCAAGTTATCCCAGCTCACTAGTAATGATCCTAAGATCATATATAAGTGTCTTTGATTTGATTGAACGAGAGAGTATTTTAACTACTTTTTGAAATACGGTAATTTTAGTAAACATACCAAATTCATTACAAACATATGTTACTTAAACGTTTTTGCTGTTGGAAACATTACAAAAGTCCTAATAAGGTTCCTTGTTGCTCCTGCTAGTTTGTTTGCCACACTCCTCCTGCTCCCCCGTCATTCCTCTCAGTTGTACAGTCTCTCTTGATATGTCCCATTTCACCGCATAGGTGGCATACTGGACTTACACTGGTACAGGTGATTGAAGCGATGTGATGGGTCTGGTTCCTGCAGAAGCGGGCAGTATGTCCGTTCTTGTTGCGGTTTTTACATTGCGGCACTCGGCAAACCCCATTGTGATGGTAGCTACACTTGATACACTTTGGAAGTGTGCCCATATATTGTCTGACCGGTGCTTGAGTGACAGACGTTATGGCTAGTGTCGAGGCATGAGTCGGAACTGCTGTTATAATTACAGGGGCAGCCACGGATTGTTGTCTTTTAGCGCGTTTTTGGGATAGGATGCGCTTCTTTTTGTCCCAAAATTCTCGTTTCTTGTTCTTAGGTTTGTGGTCTGAGGCGTCTTCGTTGGTAGACACCTGTTGGTGTTCTTGACTGTTACTACGGTTAGTATTGCTGACACCGCCTTTACCTCTGTTGGCGTTGTTAGCATTGAGTTGCGCCATGGTGGCTGTCACGGCTGCCGTGACCGCAGCTTGAAAAGTAGCAGAGTCTATCTGCAGGATTGCTGCCATGCTTGTTGGCTGATTACCTCCTTGTGAAGACATAACTATGTTGTATGGGGAGAAACGATTTTGTGAGTGGGGATGATTATCTCTAGTTATATCCTTATCATTTATATACACATATATAAATTTCACACTTTACTGAACTATTCTCGATGTTTCTGCTAACGTTCCTGAGGCGGAGTTATCGTCGTGGGTAGAAGTAGGTTTCGTACGGGCGTTAAGTTTTACCCATCTTAGGATTATGTTTGTCCAAACACGCTTAGCTGAGGAGTTCTGATGGGATCCGGTGCATTAGGGCTGGTATGACCGCACCCTATAGGCCTACGAAAAGGCACCTTTCAACCATGAGGTTTAAAAAGGCGAGATGATAATGAGTCTTGAATAAGGGTTTATACGTCGGGAGTTATCTCAATTAGTTTTGAGTGTATTGTGTTCCAAAATTTTTTTATGGTGTTCTGAAAACAATTCATAACGAGAGTTTATATATAATAAGCTTATGAATTTCTTAGTAGTATTGCTCCCAATGAAATAATACGCATGCCCATTTCATTTGTATGATTCTAGTATATTTAGTTTTTAGAGAAAGGTTTTGAGCCTGATGCAGGTCTACACCACATCATTACAAGGAAAAGTTTGGACCGCAAATAAATCTCTCGACTAGTGTAATCACTAACTCGCGGGTTCGGGCCTACACATGGAGGGGAGTAGCACCAACGCATACTCATAGACCTAATCTACAAGGTCTTGTGAGTAAAATGAACTCTGCTCACGACAATACGTCCCCAGTTGTGCTTGAAATGAAACCGATGCGTCTTGTAGTTCTGCCAACCTATGCTCGGCTGCGACCACTCTCTCTTCGAGTGTCGAGTGTCTATCCTAATATTCCTTTGCCTTCGCCTGTGCGGCGATAAGGTCCTTAATGAGTTGGTCTCTGAAATAGTAGTCTCTTTCTAAGTCTCGAGTTTGTGAGGTGGTAGCGTCTGTAGCAGCGCGCAGTTTCCTAACTCGATGTTCGCGATCTGTCGGGTCATCACCGGGAGGGCTCTGTTAACCGGTCCCCCATGGTTGAGGTCATCGCAACCTCGTTGGTCTCCAGATGGCGATTGCTGTTGCTGATGGCGACTGTACCCCTCGATCAATGTTGCCCAACGGGGCACAAGTTCGACGTAGTCGAAACGGTTTACGAGATTCCTGGCTATGTAAGGAGAGTTGTCGACCCCTGGCTCCACTTCCGAATCTTATCCTAATCATCCACTAACTCTCCAGGTTCAGAAAGTAGGGGTCTCCTGGTAAGTAAAATCTTGCCATGATGTCCGTGCGAGAATAGGGGTGAGATAAAAGGCATATAATAATCATATACCTAGAAATACTTATGGGGGTTTGATCCTCCTTAGTTACTTCTATAATGACATGGTGCATACCAGTTACATATAACGAAAGATATAATAGACCTTCGAATAAGTGATCATATTCCAAAACCTCAATCAAACAAGGGACAGGAAGTAAATCAATGATCACAGATTCTAAGTCTATGATATCCAAGTTATATATAACTTCAGCGTATCCACTTAGTGATTGTAGATCTACTAGCAAGAATCTGTTTAGTTTTCACATAAGTTATAGTACCAAAAAATACTCCTATAGTATTTTAAATGTTATGTTTGGTTCTTAACGGTTTTGTGGTATGGGTGTTGGTAAGTTGATAGACTTGTTGTCCACTATGGCTATCCCCCGGCACATACTAGTCACTTCTCGGACGAATATAGTTGATCATGCTATATTCCTCCTAGACTTGATTGTATATCCCAGGGCATATTCACATTGCACAACTCCTCTATTTTTAACTTTTGTGTTTTCCTTAGACGTGGCACTAAACCGGTATGCATGTATGTACTTATACTTTTAACAAGAAACTATTTATTTCTAAAAGTATAGTTATTTGAAACTGTTTAAATCAGAGACTTAAGTCCCAATGCATTTATAGTTTGTATATCTTATGTGGTTCGATATACTTAGTTCACTATAAACAATGCTCTGATACCAATCTGTCACACCCCCAAACCAAGGATGGCGGAAACGTCCGGGGGTGGAGGACTTCATGTATAGTATCACAACAACGAGTATAATAGTGCTCAAAGTAAATACAACCATCATGGATATAATTGAAAAAGTTACACCATAGTATGTGTTTACATGTTTCAAATCAATTACACTATGATGACAAAATGAAATGTTTGACGATTTAACGTCCCATCCTCAAAAGCTGTTGATTCATGTTTCACTGAATTCCTGAGAATACAAGTAGTTTTGAAAAAGTGTCAACAATTAAGTTGGTGAGTTCATAAGAGTTTTATTTGAGAAAGAAGCCGTTTTCCTTGTAAAAAGCGATAGAGTATGATTCCAGAAAATTCAATATTTTCTTTATTAAACGCGAAATGAACTCTCCTATGTTATGCAATAATGTACCCTAGAGAGACCCGTAGATTCCTTCTATAATCACCCAGTGTATATAAGTTATATAAGATTTAAGTTAAATAAACCGTCGAATATAATGGATCTGCCCTAGGTCCACAACCAAACAAGGAACAGGAAGTAAGGCGGTCCCATCAATTCCAAGTCGATTTCGACTAAATTCTTATATAACTCTAACATATACACTTAACAAATTATAGCTGAAGTCTAACAATTCTAGATGAAACGTAATTTTGATATCATGAAAGCCATTTAGTGTAAACCTGGTACTTTATAATGTATACTTCAAGAAAAATCCCTTATTTTCCTTATAAAAAGTTATGTAGCCTTAAATCTAAAGACAGAGAATGTGTGTGTGTGTGTGTTGTACTTATAATGTTTATAATCGTAATGCGTTTCCAAAGAAAATCCAATATTGTCTTATAAAAAGTTATGTAGCCTTAAATCCCAAGACAGAGAATGTGTGTGGATTTTGTTCTTATAATGTTTATAATAGTCTTTAAATAGATAAAACCCCTTTTCAAAATAGAATTTTCCCTGTAAACTGGAAAGATTTTTAACTCCCTATGTGAGTCGTTATAACCATACTATGACGATAAATAACCTGCAACAACGTTTTTCAGACGTCAGGATCTTATGACTCTTGTCACCCGCAGACCTGCCGGTCCGGCTGTAGCTAGCAGCGAGGTGTGGGTGTCAATCCCAATATAGATCTATACATAATTATCACGCTCTCCCTACAAGAGACTCTGGTTACAACTTACAGGATTTGAACCCGTACTCTAAGAGTACGATAGAGAATTGTCTCACAACTTACATTAACTAATCTACATATAGTTGAGTATAAAACCTCTATTTTGATGGAAGTGAAATCACCTTTTATGAAATAAATTAGTGATATGAAATCCATAAACTATTACTATTATAGTTTATCATGTAGTATATGAAAACCCCATTTGTTTTGAGAGTAAAACCTTTTCCATGTAGTATGCTTTTATCGAAAAATTCATAAACTATACTTATTGTAGTTTATTATATGTGTTTCGAAATGAATGGAAAAACCTTATCATGAATGACTAATTTCTGTTTATGATGATAAACTAACAAGAGATACATTCAACATTTAGGAACTTAGTGTTATGCACTTTGCTCAACATACTACAAAGTGTTGTTAATATGGTAAGCTATGTAGCTAGTTTTTAACCTTTCTACACTGTTTTGAATACATCATAGAAAAATCATACGAAGTCGAAAACTAAATCCGTAAACTCTGAGAGTTTATAAAATGTGTCTAGTTTATTCATAATTTTTATTATGAGTTTTAGAAGTCTCTAACCTGTGTGAAAAGGTTCATATTCACAGACTGGTCTGAATTCGTTTCTGAAATGTTAGACAGTTTTGTAAAAATCACCACAAATTGTAGAAAAATCGTATGGAGATGTGCAATAGTCATTTTAAAGGTATGAACATGAACTATTTTCATATTAAACAGTTTTGAAAGATATTAAGTTTAAGTTGGGTAAAACAGTTCGTGAACAGGTCACAACTTTTCTGTTGTAAGCTGTCAAGTTAAGTTTTAAATATGTTTTGATGTTTTAACTTGTATTCTCCCCCCCCCCCCTGAAAACTAAAGAAAACTGGAAAATGTAGGGGTATGAACTCACCTTGAGTGATTTCTTGAAGAGTCGAAGGTCGGAGACGAGGAGTATCAAGTCAAGAACACTTGATGAACACGTGAAGTGTTGGATGATCCTAAGAACGATTTTTGGTGTTAAATGTGTGTAGATGATCCAAAAGTGTTAGGGAGTAACACTTGAGTTTAGATGGAATACTTACCAAAAAGTGAAGTAATAGCTCAAGAACACATCAAAAGTGTGGCTGGAAGTTGAGAGAAAAGAAGTTCTCTTGATGGTTAAGACGTGTATATGTGTTTGATGGTGATGAAAAATGCTCAAGGAAATCCCCACGTACTTCTTTATATGAAGGATTGATGGAGAAAGTGGCTAAGGTGAAGGGATGTTTACATTGGTGTGTGTGATGACGATAAGGTTGGACCAATGAGAAAGTGACACATAGGTGCAAGTGGGCACACTTGACCCATTTGTAATGTAAAATATCCTTAGATATTTTCTTTAATGTAAATAATGATTTATAATTAATAAATCCTTGAGAAATGAATAAAATATGAGTTTTGGGGGTTTAAAATGATAAAAATATCAATTTGGTGAAAAATCCTCGTCAAAAACAGGCTTAAGAAGCGAAAGTAGTCGAAAACCGGGAATTAGGAGCGAAAGGGGCGAGGTTTCGGACCTTAAGGCTAAGGATCCGAACCGAAGGCTGTTGGAGCCGCAGCAGGAAGGACCGAAGGTGTCACACCCCCAAACCAAGGATGGCGGAAACGTCCGGGGGTGGAGGACTTCATGTATAGTATCACAACAACGAGTATAATAGTGCCCAAAGTAAATACAACCATCATAAATATAATTGAAAAAGTTATACAATAGTATGTGTTTACTTGTTTCCAATCAATTACACTTATGATGACAAAAATGAAATGTTTGACGATTTAACGTCCCTTCCTCAAAAGCGGTTGATTTCCTGTTTCACTGAATTCCTGAGAATACAAGTAGTTTGAAAAAGCGTCAACAATTAAGTTGGTGAGTTCATAAGAGTTTTATTTGAGAAAGAAGCCGTTTTCCTTGTAAAAAAAAGCGATAGAGTATGATTTCATAAAATTCAATATTTTCTTTATTAAACGCGAAATGAACTCTCCTATGCTATGCAATAATGTACCCTAGAAAGAACTGTAGATTCCTTCTATAATCACCCAGTGTATATAAGTTATATAAAATTTAAGTTAAATAAACGGTCGAATATAATGGGTCTGCCCTAGGTCCACAACCAAACAAGGAACAGGAAGTAAGGCGGGCCCACCAATTCTAGGTCGATTGCGACTAAATTCTTATATAACTCTAGCATATACACTTAGCAATTATAGTTGAAGTCTAACAATTCTAGATGAAATGTAGTTTTGATAGAAATATGTTTCCAAAGAAAATCCAATATTTTCCTTATAAAAGTCATGTAGTCCTAATTGTTAAGACAGAGAATATGTGTGTGTTTTGTGCTTATAATGTTCATAATGGGAATGTGTTTCCAAAGAAAATCCAATATTTTCCTTATAAAAAGTCATGTAGCCTTAAGCGTCAAGACCGAGAATATACAAGTATTTTTCCATACTTAGAGTAATTCATGCAAGTTTAAATCGGCATAAACTCGTTTAATTTAGAAGTAAAACCCCTTTACAAAGTAGAATTTTTCCTGTAAACTTGAAAGATTGTTAACTCCCTATGTGAGTCGCTATAACCATACTACGACAGAATAACCTGCTTACGACGTTCTTTAGGCGTCGGAATCGAAATGACACTTGTCACCCCCGATCGGCCGATCGGACTTATGCAAGCAGCATGGGTGTGGGTTGTCAATCCCAATATAAATCTATACACAATTATCACGTTCTCCCTACAAGAGACTCTGGTTATAACTAATTCAGGATTTTCTGTGGTACTTAAGAGTACCCCGAAGGAGAATGTCTCACAACTTACGTTAACTAGTTTACATATAGTTTTGAGTATAAAACCTCTTCCGTGGAGGAAGTGAAATCACCTTTTATGAAAATACATTTGTGATATAAATCCATAAACTATTACTATTATAGTTTATCAAGTAGTATATGAAAAACCCATTTGTTTTGAGAGTAAAACCTTTTCCATGTAGTATGCTTTTATCGAAAATTCATAAACTATACTTAATGTAGTTTATTATATGTGTTCGAAATGAATGTAGGAAAAACCTTAATATGAATGACTAATTTCTGTTTATGATGATAAACTAACAAGAATGCATCCAAACATTGAGAAACTTATTGTTATGCACTTTGCGCAACATACTACAAAGTGTTATTAATAAGGTAAACTATGCAACTCGTTTTTATCCTTTCTGCACTGTTTTGAAATTATCATAGAAAAATCATACGGAGTCGAAAACTAACTCCGTAAACTCTGAGAGTTTAGAAAATGTGTCTAGTTTATTCATAATTTTTATTATGATTTTTAGAAGTCTCTAACTTATGTGAAAGTGTTCATAATCACAGACTGGTCCGAATTTGTTTCTAAAATGATAGGTCGTTTTGTAAAAATCACCATAAATCGTAGAAAAATCATATGGAGATGTGAAAGTAGTCATTTTAAAGGTATAAACCTGAACTACTTGCATATTAAACAGTTTTGAAAGATATTAAGTTTACGTTGGGTAAAACAGTTCGTGAACAGGTCACAACTTTTCTGTTGTAAGCTGTCAAGTTGAGTTTTGAATATGTTTTGGTGTTTTAACTTGTATTCCCCCCTGAAAACTGAAGAAAACTAGAAAATGTAGGGGTATGAACTCACCAACTTAATTGTTGACGCTTTTTCAAACTACTTGTATTCTCAGGAATTCAGTGAAACAGGAAATCAACCGCTTTTGAGGATGGGACGTTAAATCGTCAAACATTTCATTTTTGTCATCATAAGTGTAATTGATTGGAAACATGTAAACACGTAGTATTGTATAACTTTTTCAATTATATTTATGATGGTTGTATTTACTTTGGGCACTATTATACTCGTTGTTGTGATACTATACATGAAGTCCTCCACCCCCGGACGTTTCCGCCATCCTTGGTTTGCGGGTGTGACAGATTGGTATCAGAGCATTGTTTATAGTGAACTAAGTATATAGAACCACATAAGATATACAAACTATAAATGCATTGGGACTTAAGTCTCTGATTTAAACATTTTCAAATAACTATACTTTTAGAAATAAATAGTTTCTTGTTAAAAGTATAAGTACATACATGCATACCGATTTAGTGCCACGTCTAAGGAAAACACAAAAGTTAAAAATAGAGGAGTTGTGCAATATGAATATGCCATGGGATATGCAATCAAGTGTAGGAGGAATATAGCCTGATCAACTATATTCGTCTGAGAAGTGACTAGTATGTGCCGGGGGATAGTCATAGTGGACAACGAGTCTATCAACTTACCAACACCCATACCAGAAAATCGTTAACAACCAAACATAACATTTAAAATACTATAGGAGTATTTTGTGGTAGTATAACTTATGTGAAAACTAAATTGATTCTTGCTAGTAGGTCTACAATCACTAAATGGATACGCTAAAGTTATATATAACCTAGATATGTAACTAGTATGCACCATGTCATCATAAAAGTAACTAAAGAGGATCAAACCCCTATAAGTAATTCTAGGAATATAATTATTATATGCCTCTTACCTCACCCCTATTCTCGCACGGACACCATGACAAGATCTTACTTACCGGGAGACCCCTACTTTCCGAACCCGGAAAATTAGTGGGTGATGAGGAAAAGAGTCGAAGAAGGAGCCAAAGGTCGACAACTCTCCTTACATAGTCAGGGCTCTCGCGAACCGCCTCTACTACATCGAACATGTGCCCCGTTGGGCAGCATTGATCAAGGGATGGAGTCGTCATCAGCAACAGCAATCGCCATTTGGGGACGAATTGTCGAGAGTAAAGTTCATTTTACTCACAAGACCTGCTAGATTAGGCCTATGAGTATGCGTTGGTGTTACTCCCCTCCATGTGTAGGCTCGACCCCGCGAGTTAGTGATTACACTAGTCGAGAGATTTGTTTGCGGTCCAAACCTTTCCTTGCAATAATGTGGTGTAGACCTGCATCAGGCTCAAAACCTTTCTCTAAAAGCTAAATATACTAGAATCATACAAATGAAAGGGGCATGCGTATTATTTTCATTGGGAGCAATACTACTAAGAATTCATAAGTTTATTATATATAGACTCTCATTATGAATTGTTTTCAAAAGACACCAAAAACATTGGAACTCGATATACTCAGAACTAAGATAAACTGAGTGAGATAACTCCTGACGTATAAACCCTTATTCAATACTCATTATCATTTCTTCTTTTTAAACCTCATGGTTGAAAGGTGCCTTTCCATAGACCTATAGGGTGCGGTCATACCAGCACTAATGCACCGGATCCCATCAAAACTCCTCAACCAAGTGTGTTTGGACAAACCTAATCCTAGGATGGGAAAAACTTAACGCCCGTACAAAACCTACTTCTACCCACTACCATAAACTCCGTCTCCGGAACGTTAGCAGAAACATCAAGACTAGTTCAGTAAATTGCGAAATTTATATATGTGTATATGAATAATAAGGGTATAATTAGAATCATCCCCACTCACGAAATCGTTTCTCCACATGCAACAGAGTTATGTCTTCACAAGAAGGTAGCCAGCCAACAAGCAAGGCAGCAATCTTGCAGATAGACTCTGCTACTTTTCAAGCTGCGGTCACGGCAGCCGTGACAGCCGTCATGGTGCAACTCAATACTAACAATGCCAGCAGAGATGAAGGCGGTGTTGACAATTCTAACCGCAGTAACAGTCAAGAACACCAGCGGGTGCCTACCCACGAGGACGCCTCAGACCACAAACCTAAGAACAAGAAACGAAAATTTTGGGACAAAAAGGAGTGCAACCTATCTCAAAAACGCGCTAAAGGACAACAATCCGTGGCTGCCCCTGTAATTACAACATTAGTCCCGACTCATGCCTCGACACTAGCCACAACGTCTGTCACTCAAGCACCGGTCAGACAATATATGGGAACACTTCCAAAGTGTAACAAGTGTGATTACCATCACAATGGAGTTTGCCGGGTGTTCCACTGTAAAAACTGTAACAAGAACGGACATATTGCCCGTTTCTGCAGGACCCAGACCCAGCATATCGCTTCAATCACCAACATCAGTGTAAGTCCAGTATGCTACCTATGCGGTGAAACGGGACACTTCAAGAGGGACTGTCCAACTGAGAGGAATGACGGAGGAGCAGGAGGAGTGTGACAACCAAACCAGCAGGAGCAACACGGAACCTTATTAGGACTTTTGTAATGTTTCCAACAACAAAAAAACGTTTAAGTACCATATGTTTGTAATGAAATTGGTATGTTGCTAAAATTACCGTATATCAAAAAGTAGTTAAAAATACTCTCTCGTTCAATCAAATCAAAGACACTTACATATGATCTTAGGATCATTACCAGTAAGCTGGGATAACTTGGTATATACATCAAGGTTAATTATAATCAAAATACTAAAGACTTAAAGCGAATAATTCCGTCTTAACTCCTATTCCATGTCTAGTAGTGAGATTAGGGTAGAGCCACCCACTCGACGGGTTCATCAATACCAATTTACATGCGACTTACATATACCGATCGATCATAGAATGATCGGTCGGGGATCATGATATAAGGAATCACTACTAGTATTCGGAACACACTTACTACCAGTGCTAGCTGTTGTGGTATGAATCATTTGTAGTAACAATAACACCGATCGAAACGGAGCACACTAACAAGAATCACATGATACTCCATCTCCCTAATGAATAATTCGTACAAATACAACCTAACACATGTGTTACTAAAAAGATCCGTTGTCATCATTCGATGTCGATTGGTATAGTCCTCACTTTCCCGATTACACGGCTACGAAAAGACCCTTCACCTAACCTCGAAACCCTCGTCTCTTATAAACGCAAATCTGACACGGACCTCCGGGCCATCTCTCGCTGTGAAACCTCAAAACACTCACCAGAGGAGTATTACATTTTCCGCACCTTTTCAAATTATTCCTAGTAAACCCTTCGAGAATATCACACGTATAACAGGACAAGAGCAAGCACAGAAGCTTGAGATGAATACAGTTAGTCTATCACTACGAAGTGTATACGCGAGGATAATATATAATTAAGATTCTATGGACATTGGATGTGTGTTTCCGCCCTATTTCCTGTTCCTTGTCTGGTTGTGGACTTGGGGCGGAGTCACCCATCCAACTGTCTTACCAATCCTAATTACATACGACCTCTATACGCAAGTTAAAGATAGATGGACCATGTACGAGTCCTACCATGAACTTCGGAACAAGGCTACCCAGGAGCGCGGATGAACGTCCTACCATCCGAATAAGTCTAGTCTCGAAAACCGAACCCATATGCTCCCTACCGACCTAATCAAATGAGAAACACTAAAGCAAACCTTATGCAGCGCTCCGAGGAGAAGTATTACTTACGACTTAGTATAAATTCGAGAAAGGCTGAAAGCATCTCGAAGCCGACAAAAGAACTACACAGATAAGCGACGCAAACCCTCGGAATTGCGGGTTGGTGACCGAGTTCTACCGAAGGCCTCACCATTCAAAAGAATGATATGTTTCGGTAACCAAGGGAAACTAAATCCAAGGTACAACGGACCATTCGAAATCCTTGCTAGGATTGGCTCAGTAGCATAAAACTCCGACCGCCCCAAGAACCTAATAATGTACATCCAACCATCCACGCGTCAAATTTAAAGAAAGGTATGTCCGACGAGACTCTTGTGATACCTCTCGACGAAACCAAAGACGCATCCCTGTTGTGAAGATCTGTTGGATCGTGAAACAAGGACCCGAATTCACCTGAGAACGCGAAGGCCAAATAAAGCAAAAATACCTTCATCTATTCCCCAACCCTTGATGTCCCACTCAAATACAAATTTCGGGACGAAATTCCTTCTAACGAGGGGATAATGTGACAACCGTCAAATTCAAGTCAAAGTCAAAGTCAAAGCCAACAAGTCAAACCAATCAAACTTAACTAGTACTTGTATGTTAAAAGTTATTCTATGTATAAAAATGTGCATCTTTATGTCAAAAATTCAAGTGTCTCGAAGAATCTATGTGTTAACAATGTAAAAACCTTAAAAAGGGAGTTAAACGCATCAAAACATGACTAAGGACCCTTTCGGGGACTTAAAACGATCATTAACGAAGCATAAAGGGGTTCGCGAACCTTGCATTTGCGAGATTATGCGATAATAATGGCTAAGGTTAAATCTCTCCCAAATCTCTCCAAGCATGTGAAATCTCTCCCAAATCTCTCCAAGTATGAGAAATCTCTCCCAAATCTCTCCAAGCATGTGAAATCTCTCCCAAATCTCTCTAAGTATGTGAAATCTCTCCAAGCATGTGAAATCTCTCCAAGTATGAGAAATCTCTCCCAAATCTCTCCAAGCATGTGAAATCTCTTCCAAATCTCTCAAAGTATGTGAAATCTCTTCCAAATCTCTCCAAGTATGTGAAATCTCTCCCAAATCTCTCTAAGTATGTGAAATCTCTTCAAGTATGTGAAATCCCTCCCAAATCTCTCCAAGTATGTGAAATCTCTCCCAAATCTCTCCAAGTATGTGAAATCTCTCCCAAATCTCTCTAAGTATGTGAAATCTCTCCAAGTATGTGAAATCTCTCCCAAATCTCTCCATGTGAAATCTCTCTAAGTATGTGAAATCTCTCCAAGTATGTGAAATCTCTCCAAGTATGTGAAATCTCTCCCAAAATCTCTCTCAAACTTTTTATAGTCATCCGGGTCATCCCGACCCTTAACTTGGTCAAAAATCACGCAAAACGGAAAGATTTCTCGAAAAACAGCTATATAGGACCGAAACCCCTCTTAGGAACCGAAACCCCTCTTAGGAACCGAAACTCCTCTTAGGAACCGAAACTCTTATGAGCCGAAAGTGTCAGAACCGAAAGTGTCAGAAGCCTCTCGGACCGAAACCTCAGCAGACCGAAGCTCAGCAGCGAGGACCGAACTTCGGCTCCCATGCGAGACCCTCGCACCCCCCCCCCCACTTCGGACCTTCGGTCTTCCCTCCTACTCTCGGTTCCCTCTCGGTTCTCACACTCCTAAGAGCCGAACCTCGCAGGTTCGGTCCCTATTGTCCGGTTTTCGACTACTTTCGCCTCCTAAGCCCGTTTTTGACGGGATTTTTCCACCAAATTCATATTTTTATCATTTTTAACCCCCAGAACTATTATTTTAATTATTTTTCAAGGATTTATTAATTATAAATCATTATTTTACAATAAGAAGAGTATTCTACACCACAAGTGGGTCGAGTGTGCCCACTTGCCTCCTATGTGTCACTTTCTCATTGGTCCAACCTTATCCACATCACACAAACCAAGGCAAACATCCCTTCACCCTAGCCACTTGTTCCAGCAACCCTCCATATAAGGAAATGCCTGGGATTCCCTTGATCTTTTACTTCACCATCAAAATTATATACTTCTTAAACCATCAAGAGGGCCTCTTTTCTCTCAACTTTCAGCCACACTTTTGATGTGTTCTTGAGTCATTTATTCACTTATTGGTAAGTATTTCCTTCTAACTCAAGTGTTATTACATGTTTTCATAACACTCTTGGATTAACGACTCGTATCTTCACACCAAAAATCGTTCTTAGGATCATCCAAAACTTCGTGTGTTCATCAAGTGATCTAGACTTGAAACTCATCATCTTCAACCTTCTACTCTACAAGAAATCACTCAAGGTGAGTTCATACCCCTACATTTTCTAGTTTTCTTCAGTTTTCAGGGGGGGAATACAAGTTAAAACACCAAAACATATTCAAAACTCAACTTGACAGCTTACAACAGAAAAGTTGTGACCTGTTCACGAACTGTTTTACCCAACGTAAACTTAATATCTTTCAAAACTGTTTAATATGCAAGTAGTTCAGGTTTATACCTTTAAAATGACTACTTTCACATCTCCATATGATTTTTCTACGATTTATGGTGATTTTTACAAAACTGCCTATCATTTCAGAAACGAATTCGGACCAGTCTGTGATTATGAACACTTTCACATAAGTTAGAGACTTCTAAAAATCATAATAAAAATTATGAATAAACTAGACACATTTTCTAAACTCTCAGAGTTTACGGAGTTAGTTTTCGACTCCGTATGATTTTTCTATGATAATTTCAAAACAGTGCAGAAAGGATAAAAACTAGTTGCATAGTTTACCTTATTAATAACACTTTGTAGTATGTTGCGCAAAGTGCATAACAATAAGTTTCTCAATGTTTGGATGCATTCTTGTTAGTTTATCATCATAAACAGAAATTAGTCATTCATGTTAAGGTTTTTCCGACATTCATTTCGAACACATATAATAAACTACATTAAGTATAGTTTATGAATTTTCGATAAAAGCATACTACATGGAAAAGGTTTTACTCTCAAAACAAATGGGTTTTTCATATACTACTTGATAAACTATAATAGTAATAGTTTATGGATTTATATCCCAAATGTATTTTCATAAAAGGTGATTTCACTTCCTCCACGGAAGAGGTTTTATACTCAAAACTATATATAAACTAGTTAACGTAAGTTGTGAGACATTCTCCTTCGGGGTACTCTTAAGTACCACAGAAAATCCTGAATTAGTTATAACCAGAGTCTCTTGTAGGGAGAGCGTGATAATTGTGTATAGATTTATATTGGGATTGACAACCCACACCTATGCTGCTTGCATAAGTCCGATCCGCCGATCGGGGGTGACAAGTGTCATTTCGATTCCGACGCCTGAAGAACGTCGTAAGCAGGTTATTCTGTCGTAGTATGATTATAGCGACTCACATAGGGAGTTAACAATCTTTCAAGTTTACAGGAAAAATTCTACTTTGAAAATGGGTTTTACTTCTAAATTAAACGAGTTTATGCTGATTTAAACTTGCATGAATTACTCTAAGTATGAAAAAATACTTGTATATTCTCGGTCTTGACGCTTAAGGCTACATGACTTTTTATAAGGAAAATATTGGATTTTCTTTGGAAACACATTCCCATTATGAACATTATAAGCACAAAACACACACATATTCTCTGTCTTAACAATTAGGACTACATGACTTTTATAAGGAAAATATTGGATTTTCTTTGGAAACATATTTCTATCAAAACTACATTTCATCTAGAATTGTTAAACTTCAGCTATAATTGCTAAGTGTATATGCTAGAGTTATATAAGAATTTAGTCGCAATCGACCTAGAATTGGTGGGCCCGCCTTACTTCCTGTTCCTTGTTTGGTTGTGGACCTAGGGCAGACCCATTATATTCGACCGTTTATTTAACTTAAATTTTATATAACTTATATACAATGGGTGATTATAGAAGGAATCTACAGGTCTTTCTAGGGTACATTATTGCATAGCATAGGAGAGTTCATTTCGCGTTTAATAAAGAAAATATTGAATTTTATGAAATCATACTCTATCGCTTTTTTTTACAAGGAAAACGGCTTCTTTCTCAAATAAAACTCTTATGAACTCACCAACTTAATTGTTGACGCTTTTTCAAACTACTTGTATTCTCAGGAATTCAGTGAAACAGGAAATCAACCGCTTTTGAGGATGGGACGTTAAATCGTCAAACATTTCATTTTTGTCATCATAAGTGTAATTGATTGGAAACATGTAAACACGTACTATTGTATAACTTTTTCAATTATATTTATGATGGTTGTATTTACTTTGGGCACTATTATACTCGTTGTTGTGATACTATACATGAAGTCCTCCACCCCCGGACGTTTCCGCCATCCTTGGTTTGGGGGTGTGACAGAAGGTCAGAAGAAGAAGAAGAACCGAAGGGAAGGAGGGACCGAAATGGACCGAGGGTTCGGCTGATTTCGGTTCATGCAAGGTTCGGTCCTCAGAAGGTTCGGTCCTGAGAGGTTTCGGTCCTAATAGAAGGGTTCGGCTCTAAGAGGTTCGGATCCTAAGAGGTTCGGTTCCTAAGAGGGTTTCGGCTCTATTTAGCTGTTTTTCGATATAACTTCCCGATTCAAGCGGTTTTTGGTCAAGTTAAGGGTCGGGATGACCCGGATGACTATAAAAA
This sequence comes from Lactuca virosa, assembly GCF_052849685.1. NCBI lineage: Eukaryota > Viridiplantae > Streptophyta > Magnoliopsida > Asterales > Asteraceae > Lactuca > Lactuca virosa. The sequence continues at coordinate 53,527,029 of NC_136431.1, forward strand.
GTTGAGAGAGATTTGGGAGAGATTTCACATACTTGGAGAGATTTCACATACTTGGAGAGATTTGGGAGAGATTTCACATACTTGGAGAGATTTCACATACTTAGAGAGATTTGGGAGAGATTTCACATACTTGGAGAGATTTAGGAGAGATTTCACATACTTGGACAGATTTCACATACTTAGAGAGATTTGGGAGAGATTTCACATACTTGGACAGATTTGGGAGAGATTTCACATACTTGGAGAGATTTGATTTTAGCCATTATTATCGTATAATCTTGCAATGCAAGGTTCGTGAATCCCGTTATGCTTCGTTTATGATTGTTTTAAGTCCCCAAAATGGTCCATAGTCGTGTTTTGATGCGTTTAACTCCATTTTTAGGGTTTTACACTGATAAACACATAGATTCTCCGAGATACTTGAATTCTTGACATACAAATGCACATTTTTATACATAGAATAAGTTTTAACATACAAGTACTAGTTAAGTTTGACCGGTTTGACTTGTTGACTTTGACTTTGACTTTTGACTTTGACTTTGACTAGAGTTTGACGATTGTCACACCCAACCTCTACTAACGCTTATTTTAAATATTCATCATTTTTTAATTATCATTAAAACGTAACATATTCAATTGTTATGTCTTTTTATTTTTAACTAATACATCTGGATATCAAAGAAATCACTATAGCACTAGAATATTTTCTAGGTGCAGAATGGTTATGTCATTTATCCAGCCAAAACAAAAGGGGTAAAAGAAAGTTACGTGCTTAGCATTCTGAGATTCCTCCATTTCTTTGGTCAAAGGACTAGGAACTTTAGCAGCTTGCGAGTCCCACTTATCAAGATTCAAAGCCACTTATCGAGTTTGTAAATGTTCTTATTGCTGAGAAGTGGTGGCAAGCCAGGTATATATTTGCTTCCTATTGAACCACAAACAACGAATGAACCATATTTTGGGCCAAACCTCTATCTCCAACAGTGGTTACAATCATAGGGACCTACATTTTTCATGCAAAGTCTAGGGTTTTACAAGTACTCTACGGAAGAAAAGTTGTAAATTTTGCAATAAGGCAAGTTCATACCTGAGAATTAGTGAGGATATGAAATCAGTAATATAAGCAACTATCACAACTTTGATTATATATGCTCCAGTAATAGATTGGATGCATACGAGCAAATTGCCTAAGTTTTCTTTGCAATGAAATTAGTTTTCCCACGTAACCTGATACATATATCTTGCTATTCTCTCGTTTTTGTGTAAGTTCATCAATAACTTTGAAAGCCAACTGAAATCACCACAAATAGAGAGCATCTCATCACAATTCGCAACTTAACTAGAACCCTTACGAAACACTATGCATTTGAAGGAGTATGCAGCTAGAAAATCACAAAAATGCGCTTTTAAAAACGAAAATTGGAACTAATCTCAAAGTCAATCTTGATGAATTGTGCTTCAAATCTCCACCGACGTCATTTCATTGATGAAGAAGGTATGTTTGGTGATTTGCATCTCTGGAGATAAAACATTTACGGTTTTCCAATACTTTTCAAGAATTATCAAGCAATTGAAATCGTCTCTGTAAAATTAGGTTAGAATTCATTCGAATCTATATTTATATCATCAAAAATGTCACGATAATTAACAAAACATAACGACCATTGATGATATATTAAAGCTGAAGAGCTAGAAGTAACATGAAAGTTGAGGTCCAATTATTTTGAGGAATCAAGGTCGCAACCACCACCGCCTCCGAGCAAGTCACGAGTATAAGAGTCGTTGATTCAAAATTATTTATTATCCTCTGCCGTTTCATTATCGTACACAGATAAGTTATGTCGGTGACCATTCCTTTTCCGATGAAGCTAAAAAAAATAGGTCGGAGAGGTACGGCGGAGGGAGTTGGAGAGAGAGAGAGAGAGAGAGAGAGAGAGAGAGGTTGGATTTAGGAAATAACCTCAAAGTCGAACTCAAAACCTTTTTGCCGGAGAGAAGAGACGGATTGATGGTGTCTATGCGATTAACAGGAGGAGGCGGTGTTGGGTGTTGGTCGTTAGGCATGATCGGAGTGGGGTGTCGCTCCTTTTGTGCGTGAATAAGCAAAGAAGAGGGAATAGATAGGTTAAACTACAAATCAACCCCTCTTTTAATTAAAACTTAAATGACAGCGCCTTTTTTTTCATTTAACATAGGTATAGTTTAAATTTGTTAAATGTTCTCAAATTTAAAATTGTTCTCATTTGAACATGCGTCTATATATATATATATATATATATATATATATATATATATATATATATATATATATATATATATATATATATATATATATATATATATATATATATATATATATATATATATATATATATATATATGGGTAGTTTAGGAATATTATATATCTTGTTCCAAAAAAGTTAACTTCAAAAAACAACTTTTAAAAGTGGAGAAAATTGAAGTTAATATGTTTCTGTTTAAGAAAATTGGTGGAAAATTGTTGTAAAAAAGTGAAAAGAACTATAATGAATTAGATGATAGGTGGAAAATTGTTGTGAAAAACTAAAACACTAGAATATTTTCCAACCGCATTCTTCTTCTTTAAACGGTTGAAACATCCAGATGTTCATAAATACATTTGGCGTTTCAAATTCATAACAAAAATAATATTAGGTGCCTTACTTGAATACATTGTCAACACTGATAAATACATTTGAGTTTAAAAAGTATATTATCATCCACCCATCAAAACCTTAGAATTGACAGGAAGAATCTACTATATAATCACAATCTGAAATGAAATTTACAGTAAAAACAAAAAGCGACTACAACCTTGGATTTTGGTGGTAGAGCCTAAGCTTTTTTGGCCGGAAGAGATTCCTTGAACCATATGTTGAGTGATAAACATCCATTTGAACTTCATATTGCAGTCTCACATATAAAATGATTGGCATGAAAATAAAACTGCTGATAAAAAGTGGTACCCAAATCAACTCTCCCTGCCAAAAGGAGAAGAAAGCAACAAGAAAAGCCACCGCCATGTTTGCGACTGAGAAGAAAAGTGCTGACAGACCTCTCATCAATTTTTTGGGCAATGATTCCAAGAAGTTATGTTCAGTATAGCGAGATATGAAAATGGATAAGAATATGAGGATCGAATAGGCAGCGAATACCACAGAGATGGCATTTAATATGTTGAAGAATATGAATGGTCGATTGTGAAGAAAGATAGGCATACCAGTGTTCTGGTTGTATCCACCTGGAACTGCAAAAGCTGCTGAGCATCCTGTGGAAGCTATGAGCGCAGCAATCAGCAAGCACTGGTTAGCCGTGTCTTTCATCCATTTCTCATTCGCTAAGAGTAGATAGTCGTGTTCACTCTTGAACAATTCTTTTGGTGTTCGATCATTTTTGTTCTTCATTTTCCGATAAGAAGGAGGGATCATATCTTTTACTTCCTGCACAAATTAATGTTTTAGAGGACGCCACATGAAACATAAGATTTGGCATCATACATTTTGAGCATGTCACATTCATGAAACAACTAGGCAGAGAAGTATCGAACAAGTACTACATATAAGTGGTAAGCCACCTTTGAGATTTTGTATTCAATAATTATAGTTACTCTGGGATAAAATAGTTGAGATCCACACTCTACCTGTTTATACAGACGATGCAGAGAACAAGAAGACTTGTTAACCTCCCGTTAGTTAAATGTTTCTAGATATCTCCAAGGTATTAATATAAAAACAGAAAAACGACAAGTAAATTTCTTTCTTTCTATACATATATACTTATAATAACTAGTTTTCACTTATATAACACTACCACTCATCGAGAAAGGAACCGGTAATGTTGGCAAAAAGAAGTACCTTGAACCATAACACTTCACGTTGCATATGTTGCATTTGTAGACGGACTCCTGAATTATCTTCACGTTCATGTCCGTTTGCCACCATCCCAACAAGATGCAACATATTATTTCCATTCTTGTCCACGACAGATGTTATCATTTCCTTCATTGAGCCTATCTCATGCAGAAGATTATAGATACTCACATGACGATGTAAGACAGCAACATGAAATATAGTTTGGTTATCGTCATTTCTCTTCCATAATAAATCTGGATATTGGCGAATGAACTCTACTACAAATTCGGTGTTTCCCATTTCGGCAGCAATAAATAGTGGTTGCAGTGAGTGCGTTGGAAGTCCCCGCTCATTTGTTACGTTTCCCATAAGGTCGTCAGCTTTAGCCTTTGGCAATTTCATAATATTTCCGCAGATGATTCTAAGTAATTGCATGGCATCAGTCGGTTTTTCTGCAGGTCCAACCTTCATCCAAATGACAGCACAAACTGAAACCCAACAAATCTTAATTATGAACTACTTATTTATTCATATATGAATAACAAATAAACTCTAACAAAATTTTGATAAATGTTTTATTTACATATGAATATATAACATATGAGGAGAGCTGATACACGTTTTATTCATATATAAATACAATATAAATATAACATGTGATTATTCATATATAAATGATACTTAAACGGTTTATTAATAAGTGAATAACGAATATATTTTAATAAAAATATGATACACTTTTATTCACATGTGACTAAAAATAGGGTAAACTAGACCAATAGTCTCTCGTGCACATGCCAAAAAACATGTTTATTTTCTATTTTCAAAAATTAACTTGAACCGTCTCTCGTTTGTTTAAAACTTGCATGTTTTGTTCCTATTGACATGAAATGACTATTTTTCCCTTAGTAATTTTTTTTTCATTTTCTTTTATTTATTTATTAGTTTTAAATTAAAAGAAAAAACAAATATCCCCATCCTTCCCCTTCCATTTCTGCATTTCTCCTGTAACAAGATTCTCCGCAGATTAGTAGATTACCCCCCCCCCCACACCACTCCTTAAACAGATTCCTTCCACCACTGTCCATCAACCACCTCCGACCACCAGCCACCTCTGGTCACTCCTTATATCATGCCATCTCTCACTCTCTATTCCAGAAACCTCAAAATCAAACCATAAATCTAAAACCCAAAACCTTCAAATCAAACCACATCAAATCAGAAAATCCAAAACTCAAATCTGAAAACCCACTTGCAAAAATCGAGTGTCAGTGATTTGTAAATGGAGTAGATCTATGAGCGAGGGTAAGACATAGTGGGCTAGGGAAACCACAGGTCACCGGAGAAGAAGATCAAGAACCCACAAAGTCACCATCTCCAGCGACTTGAAGCTTAGGGACGTCAAGCATTCAACAATGGTGGCTGAGTGTTGGATACTGAGGATGGGAAATCAAATGATTTCGAATCTCAAGCACAATCTCCTCTTGGAATTATCATCGAAACAGCCAAGAACAAGAAAGAAACTTGCAACAAAACTCCACAAACAATTGGAATCCTTTCTTTCATCGTCGGCATCGTTTTCAGGCTTGGAAAAAAGAAGGAGATCTGATATTGTGGTGCTCCGGTGAGGTATCCATCTTCAGCGACCAGGACCAGTGGTCTAGTGGTCTGTTTGTGTGACAACCCGAAATTTTTTTAATTTTTGCCTTGTAAAGCTCAGCCAGTCAACTCCGCTGAGTGTCAAACTCATTTTTGCTATCATTTAGCCTCGTTTAGAGTCCGTTTAAAGGTTCAAAGCTCAGTACATTCAAGCATTGAGCATGAGAATGGATCACGTAAACTTCTAGCACCAAAATCGAGCCTTACACTCCAACATGAGGAGTGTACGGCCGTACACTAGGGTGTGCGGCCGCACACCCCTCTCCTGGCAGCACACTCACGTGTACAAAGGGTAGACTTAGCCTTCTTTCATCCATTTTCACCCTACCAAGCCTAGAACTCGATTTCTCTCTCAACTAGCATCAGATTTTCAGCCTAGATCTTCAATATTGTAAGTGTTCTTCCTTTGGTTTGTTATTAATCTTCTTAAACTAGTTACATCCTTTGATTTCATCCATTTGAAATCATGTTTTGGCTAGATCTTCAAATCTTCATCCATTTCACCAAGAACACACACTTGTTCTTGGCGATTTTGGACCTTCTCGAGCCTCCGGATCGTAAGTACCCTTTCCCTATGCTTGAATCTTGTTTAGAACACTAGATTAAGTCCTTAGAAATGCCCATAACTCATAATCGTATGGTGTGTGCGGCCGCACACCCAGGTGTGGCCGTACACCCCTCAAAACACCCTCAAATGGCCTCCAAAATGCATTTCCAGCTTCAACACTTGATGAGCATTGGTCCTACAAGCCTCCCTACCCTTGGAAAACGATTTTGTGCACTCTTGACCATGAGTGTGCGGCCGCACACTCCCTGGCCGGACACCCATGGCCGCACACTCCTTGTTATGGCCGTACACTCCCTATAAGTGAATCACATGTGATTCCGACACTTGGTCAAAGTGTTTCCTAGTCCCGTAAGGTGTTTTCTTGCATTTACTATATTTATGTAAATATGTGCCATTATATGTCATTTAGGACTCGTTAAGTCTCGGGACTTCATTCGTGGAACTTCTCATCCTTACGCGCATATTCGTTTGAATCACCCACATAAGGTGAGTTCATACCCCTATAATCAATCTTTCAACTGTTTTAAATACTTTTAAGGGGGGAATACAAGTTGAACACAATAATAATTGTGTAAATGTTTTGTTATAAACATCATTTTATAGGATTACTTATGTATAAGGAGTAATCAAAACATTTCAAAAACTCTTTATAAGTTATGTTACTTTATAGTTTATAAAACTCCGTTATTAAAGTACAATCATAACTTAGTAGATAAATGAGACTTTTATTCAAGTCAGTAACAGTTCAAGTAAACATAATAGTAAACTATAATAGTTTTGGTTTAGAGGTTCAGTTCATACTAGATACTAGAACATACTACATTGAGAACATACTCAGGAAGGAAGATAAAATACAATAACATATAGAACATACTCAAGAAAGAAGATACAATACACGATAACATATAGAACAATACACGATAACATAGAGAACATATTCAGAAGGAACATACTATAACTATAACAGAAGGAACATATTATAACTATAACATAAGAACAAATCATGAAATTACACAGGAATACCGTATTTGCATAAACCAAAGTACGAACACCACGTACATGGGTTAGCAAACACGAGGTACAACGTCATACTGGGTTTCAATAACAAAGGTACAAATACAACGTACCAGGGTTAGCAAACTTGAAGAATGACACTTACATCATACCGCGTTTCAATAACAAAGGTACGAATACCACGTACCAAGGTTAGCAAACACGAAGTATGATACAAGAAACATATAAACATATGTAAAATTCAAGTTAACAAATATGAAGTAATAACATATCATTCTGGGTTTGCACAAACAACGATACAAATACAACGTACCAGGGTTAGCAAACACGAGGTACAACGTCATACCAGATTTCAATAACAAAGGTACAAATACAACGTATCAGGGTTAGCAAACTTGAAGAATGACACTTATGTCATACCGCGTTTCAATAACAAAGGTACAAATACAACGTACCAGGGTTAGCAAACACGATGTATGATACAAGAAAAACATTCAATATAAGTAAAACATGTAACATAAACATTCAGTTAGAAGGTGACCTATAATGCTAACTTTATGATTCCTTAGTGTATGCATTCAGGAATATATATTAATCGGATCCAACAGGTAGTAGGATGTGTGCTTTCCGCTTCATTTCTTGTTCCTTGTTTGGTTGTGGGCTTAGAGCAGATACACCCAACCTACTATCTATCCGATCTTAGATATATATATGTTTCTGTATACACTAAATAATCATAACGGGTACCAGGTATGGGCCAGGTCATAGGACACTAATTCAATGCACCTTTTTCTAGTACAAGTCATACTTTTCAAGTAAAGAACTTTTGATATACAAAACTAGAAACTTACCAGTAAAGGGTTTAATCCATTTTTTATTAAACCAGTATATAACTTAAAGGACCTTAGGTGGTTAATTCTATAATACCTTAGTTTATACATCAGAGTTATAGATAATTAATATCCGATAGGTAGTTGGATGTGTGCTTTCCGCCTCATTCCCTGTTCCTTGTTTGGTTGTGGGCTTAGGGCATATTCATACAATTAACTATCTATTCGATATTAGATTATATATAACTAGTATAAACTAAGTGATTATAGAAGGAACTACTGTGGTTATCATTTTATTATAAGAAATAAGGGTTTTCTTAAAGGCTCTTTTCATCAAATATAAAGGAACTATTACAGTTAACTCCGTGAGTACCAAGTGAATACGCCAGGGTTATATAAGACGATGATCTAACAAACCATGGGATGTGTGTCTTCCGTCTCATTTCTTGTTCCTTGTTTGGTTGTGGGCTTAGGGCAGATACACACAACCGATTGTTTGTTTACTCTGAGTCTTATATAACTTGTATCCATTTAATACTCATAGAAAGGACTATGGAGTCATTTTTACTTATCTTTCATCAAAGCAGGAAATATAGGATTTTCTGGAGGAACAGGCAAACTTTTCTAAACAGAACTTACTACAACTTACTACCATTTTTCTACAACTTTCTTACTACTCACTTACATCACTAAATCTTATGAACTCACCAGCTTAAATGTTAATCTACTCTTTCAAAATAACTTGTATTATCAGGTAACTAGTAGACAGGTACACGTGCTGGGATTCAGAAGATGGAGCATAGTAGCTTCATGTCTTGTTTTGTCATTTACTTGTGTAATCTATCTTATGTGAAACACATACTTTGTAAACACTTTCTTTCAAATGAAATGGTTGTTTATTACTTTGCTTACTATGATGCATGCCTTGTGATACTAAACATGACGTCCTCCACCCCAGAACGTTTCCGTCGTTCCGGTTTTGGGGTGTGACAGTTCGTAGTGGTAATGCAGATGCTTAGGACTCGACTAAAAGAAAAATAAGGTGAAAATATAATAGGTTATATTTTTAGGGAAGGTGGATGGGAATAGGTTAGGCTATTGTTTTTCTATTTTTTTTAAATTAATAATAATAATAACATTAATTTAATCGGAAAAGAAATACATAAAGGGCATAACGACTATTTTAGATTTGATATGGACTAAACGTGCAACAAAATTGCATATCAGGGATGAAACATGCAAGTTTAAAACAAAAGAGGGACGGTCCGAGTTAATTTTTGAAACACGGGGGACGATTGGTGTAATTTACCCACTAAAAATATGTTAGGTAAGAAAAAACTTTATTTGATGTTATATTCATATATAAATGATACTTAAACAGTAAAAAAGTCAAACATTCGTTTTATTCATAAGTGAATAATAAATGTACAATAATAAAAATCTGATACACTTTTATTCATTTATGAATAACGAAAACTGAAACTAAAAAAAATTATTTTATGTTAAAACTATATCAATATGGATATCTATTTATAGAAAATAAAAAATTATGAACTTTGATGTATTTAAAATCAATTTTTGATCAAGACAGCTTATTAAAAATTTAATAAATAAATAAAAAAGTTGTTTGGATATATTAAGATAATGATTAGAATAGTTTAAGGAAACATATTAAAACTTTGAAAATCACATGTGTATTCATTTTCCTTTTCGCGAGTACAACGGAGGGTTTTGCAGCAAAAATAAATGATTGCCTGAAAAATGATTATTCCATTCTCAACCTTTTTTATTTTCTCAATTGAACTTTTATATATATATATATATATATATATATATATATATATATATATATATATATATATATACACACACGCTCAAAGTTAACACCCTTAGACATCTTATTGACATTTTTATAAAAAGTTAACCTATAATTAACTACTTAAAATCAGCTTTTTCAAAAAACAATCTAATTTCAGCTAATAAAAATATTTTAAAAATTAATCAGGGTGTCTATGATAAAATAAGGTGTCTTTTTAACCAAGCCCTTATTATATAATACACTCAAATAAGCATATAAGTCAAAATGGAACCAAAATAAGGCTAGTTAGTCTATGAAAAGGTTAGGCGAAGAGATACTCACTTTTACGTAAGGCTCTCCTAAAAAATGGTGGTTTTATTAATCCAAATGCTTCAGTCTTTCGAGCTAACGATCCGAGTAGTTCCTTGTCAGCGGTGAGGGTTGGCCAGTCTGTCACTATTTTCAAGGAAACATCTACAAAAAATTAAACAATAAGTTAATGAGGTAAGGTTAACATTACAAATTTATCACTAACATCAAACAAAACCACATAAGATTTTTGTTTTCAACTAGCCGAAATAATAAGTAAAATACAACACACAACTCTATGTATACAAGCTAATTAAACAAAATGCATGAAATTTAATAGGAAAGTTCTAGTCTTTACATTACACATCGAACAAATTAATGCGAACATAATCACAATGGGTTTTCTATTTTCACTGCCGAAACAATCATTAAAAGCAACACATAACTCTATTTATACAAGCTGATCAAACACGAGACATAGAACAAACACAACTCTATACGGGTCTATGTCATTTAGAGTAAGTGTGAGGACTAAAGTTGGGTGGGTATAATTTCTAAAATATAACCACTAATAATGATGGTTACTGATGTGGGCCCTAGCATAGGTGATTAGGCCCTCATGTTCACTAGAGGTGCATGATTGAGTGATTAAAGGGCTTCACGAAAATTTCTTTCTAGGTGATTAGGCCCTCACGTCACAATAAGTTTCTAAAAAAATTTCTTTCTAAGTGGAGTTATAGAAGTTTTTATATTTTTTTTTTATAATTTTTGGATTTTGCTTTTAGGTTTGTGTTTGGCCCATGGTTCTTTTATGGACTATTTAAATCTCTTTTTATTTATATGTTCATGTTGTAATATATATGCTCATTCATGAGTTTTATGAGCTTTCATTTTTCCTCCCAAAATTCTTTGCAAGCCCGAGTCAAAGGTATTTGATGAATCAATGTGGCTTCGAAGATATTATCTTGGGTATTTTATAAGAATCAACAGGTTCAATATTTTCTTTTGTTTGTACACTAGTTACATTAGTGGTTAGACATGGTTCAATAAATATATGGGTGTGGTCTTGATTGACGTATGGTTAATTTTGGAGTCAATATTTCTATTTTCTCTAATTGTGGTTTCCATCATCCTTGTTTTAGATGCCAATTAGACATATGGTAACAGAATGATGGTAATTTTTGTTAATACATATTAGAATATTAAGTAGTCCCAAAGGAAATTATCATTTTTTAATTACCACATAAAGAAAATCAATTGCAAGTTGACTATTGTCCTAATAAAAGACTCAATGTTGCTTTCATTTTGATATCATAAGGTGTTATTTTTCTTACTTTCATGAAATTCATTTTTTACATTATATATGTGAGTTAAGTTTGTTAAATTTGTTTCTTATGGAATCAACCGATGTACGTAATGCTTCATCAGTTAGCTCCACAATCAATAAATTTCCGTTGCACTAATTTAGAATTGTCAAAAAGATAAATATACACTGAATGAATTTATCTCCCACCTGGTGCAAGAGGAAATATGATAAAACAGCATACGATCGAAAGTTCTCATTTTGCATCAAATTATTCAAAGGGTGGCAAGAAGAAGAAAGGTAAAAATATTGTTGATTAAGAACACAACAATAAGCGAAAGGGTTCTAGTCACAATAACGAATTAAATGTTTCTTTTGTAAGGATTCTTCTTATTTTAAGAAATATTGCCCAAACCATTATGTTTGGAATGTAAAGGAAGGTACGTCATATGCTCTTGTTTGTACATATGTTAATTTTGATGGCTCTATATGTTATAAAAACAAGCATAAAATGACATTGTTAATAACATATGATCTTATAAGATCTCACCAATAACAAGTAAACACCAAATCGATCTTTTTAATCAATGAAATTGAATAATGTTAAAATACCATAACTCTTGTATTTATTATTTTATGAGAAAATAAGATTTTATGTTAATTTAATTCTCAAGGTATGAATTAATTCAACTATGTATTACTTATTTAAATGATTTAATAACTTTGTATGACTATTATTTAATTTAAGAGTTAAGTTAAATAATATATATATATATATATATATATATATATATATATATATATATATATACTAGTTTATAACCCGTGAGAACCACGGTTACAAAATTAATTAAATTTTTATAGTAAAAACTCAAAAACTTTAATTAATTATTTTAAATAAATTATTAATTAAGAGATTTTTTTAGTTATATAAATTTTAATCATTGATTTAAATAAATATGTGAAATTATATCATTTTATAATTTGTATTAATTTTATTTTAATTTTTATTCTAATTTATTAATTTAATGTAATTACAGTGAGAAATTTAAAATTTGAAATTTGAAATTGAGTTGACAAGTGATATGCATTAATTAGGAGACATAATAATGTTACACATGGAAAAAGGAGAATAAAATATGCATTAATTAAGATGCCTAATAGAATGACACATGTCAAAAAGAAAATAAAACTATTCTTTTATTAGAATATGGATATATATATATATATATATATATATATATATATATATATATATATATATATATATATATAAAGGTGTATATCTTTTATAACAACAAAAGGTTAATTTTTATAAAATATAAAAAAGAGCATGTGGGTATTAGTACGGGTGTAAGACACTCCACCTCCTTCTCTCTTCCTTCTAAACCGTGAACCACCATCACATAAGGGTGATATGTTGGTTTTCCTCCATGCGGTTGACTAGCAATATCTCATATATGGTCCATGTTTTTTACCATTAAAGAGTATGGCATCCTAAAGTCATAAGAGATAGTATATCTGCATGTGGGTTGCATATTTTCTTCACTTCTTTATGTATGGGCCAAAAAGTACATACATACACACATAAATTCTCTCTAAGAAGGAAAGTTATTATTTCTTTAAAACAAAATCAGCTTTGGTCTTAAAGGATTATGAACTTAAATTTACAAGAGTGTACTAGCATACTTGTTGTTGCAAGCTTGTTGGCAGATACCTCTAGAAGAACTCTACATTATGTTATTTCTATTTTCATCAACTTCCAACCTTCCAAGAGGATGAAAGACTTCAAATGTTGTTACTCTTGAACCTAATGCGGTTATTTTATTTTAATCTCTTTCTTCATGTAAATGGATCCTTGATGGGTTATAAAATAGTTTTATGTTGTTCAAAATTATTTTGCTTTTGTCGCTATTTGGGTCATTTTTTAAACCAATTTTGGAACAAAATTAAACCCAACAAATTTAGTTTAAGTACCTAGATTTACTTGGTGGCTGGATTCAAGTGCTATAGCTCATATAACAATAAATACATGCAACGTTGCCTAGACAACTTAAGGCGTACTTTAGTTCCCTTTCCAAAAAAAAAACTTAAGGCGTACTTAATGACGAAAAGTATATATATATATATATATATATATATATATATATATATATATATATATATAGGGTTAGGTTATTTTGTTTCTTACATTTATTGTGTGCTAGAATGCACCAATATGAATTTAGTAAATTAAATAATTATTTAATTAAATAAATATAGATATTAAATGATTTCCATAATTATGTGTATATTAAATGATATCCATAATTATAATTCTCTTTTTATGGAAACTAATTAAATTCGTCATTAATGTTAGCAATAACATTCTTTCAGAATGAATTCGCATCTAGGTTTTTATATATGAGTTCTTATTTTGTTTCAGGACTCACTCACCTAAAATACAGTAAAGTTGCATGGAATATGAAGAACGATAGTGTATTCTACTAGAATACACTCTTATTCTGCTGGAATACACTCTCATTCTTCTAGATATTAATTCATTCTGAAAGAATATTCTTGTTGACATTAATGACGAATTTAATTAGTTTCCATAAAAATGAGTTATAAGTATGGATAGCATTTAATATACATATAATTAATACTAAATTCCTATTGGTGCATTCTAGCACACAATAGATGTGAGAAACATTTAAACCTACCTCTCTCTCTCTCTCTCTCTCTCTATATATATATATATATATATATATATATATATATATATATATATATATATATATATATATATGGGATGAAAATGTAATTGAAGATATAGGCATAAGGACTTTTTGGTTAAAGTTTTGATGATGTAGAGTTGCTTCATGAAACTAATTCTTTTTTTTGGAAGAGTTTGAAATGAAAGATCTCAATAAGTTTCTTTCATTCTAGGAATACAAATTCAATATGGTTGTTGATGGAGAGTTCTTGGATTTTCACAAAAAATCGTAGACCGCATGATACTCTTGTGTCTAAAAATCTTACATTCAAAAGGTGTTGGAATGATTTGTCTTGAAAAATTGTAGACCGCATGATACTCTTGTGTCTAAAGGAGATAAACTAAGTTTAAAACGATATATGAACTCTAAAATAGAATCGAAGTTCATGAATTCAGCCAAATATTCTTCTATGGTAAGGGGTATGATATATGCACATGTCTACATGCATCTTGAAAACATATATGTGGTGGGAATGATGACAATATAGCAAAGCAATCTTGGAAGAGAACATTTGGTGGCAGCCTAAATGGTCTTAAGATATCTTCAGGGAAGGAAGGATTATATGTGCATATTCAAAAAGTCAAAAAAAACATGATATCATTGGACTTAGTGGTTCCACATTTGATGGATGCCAAGACAACTACAAATCGACATCGATATATATATATATATATATATATATATATATATATATATATATATGTATATTTATCTAATAGTTGGATGAGAGATTTCTTGGCCAAGTATAAGTAGACACCATTCACATATTCTACCATAAAAGACGAATTTGTTTCATCTTACGAAGCATCCAATCATGCTATATGGATTAAGTGTAATAATACATGGTATGTGAAGGCCTCTTAAGCTATAATTTGACAACTTAGCAATAATCTTATGTTCAAATAACAACATAAGCTTGTCTAAGTCTAAAAACATAGACATTAAGTTCCTCTTTATTATATAAAAAGAGTTAAAAGTGGTTATAGTAGTACAGAATATATAATGACAAACTTCATGCTTGCAAATCTACTTACTAAGGCAATGGCACATACAATTTTTAATCAACATATTGATCATATGGGTGTTATGGAATTTTATGGGAATTAATTTCTTGGGAGTTTTCATTTTACATTGATGCTTGAAATTATTCTTTAATTTTGTGACTTTTTTAATTATATGCATATATATTAAATTTCCAGTTTATTTAATTTTTTTATTACGGTTTACTTTGAGCTTTATTATTATTTGGATATGTATGGACTACTTGGAAATAGGTATGTACAAGTCATTTTTTCATGTAACTTCCTTGCTACACATGTACACTTAATATGGGTCGTTTAATCGAATTAGCATATCTAATTAGTGTGCGTTTAGTTTCACAATGACAATGACTGCTCCGCATGTGCTAATAAAGCTAATGGACAAGATTGGCTTAGATGATGATTCTAAAGTTGTTTACAAGTATGATTAGTTATAATGATGTATATATCGGTTAAGTTTTATTATGTAAGCATCTAATTGTGGACTTGAAGTGGGAGATTGTAAGAATATGGTCTTCACATAATGTGCATATATAATAATAAATGCAATTTGACATGTATAAGTATATTTATTGTGAATCACAATAAATAGGTTCGATCTAATATATGTGATCCAACTTCAATTGTGGGTCTATGGAATTTAAAGTAAGTGTAGGGAGTAAAGTTAATTTGTAGGATTCCTGAATGTAACCGCCAATAATTATGGTTACGTTGGCGGTTACACATAATGTTATAAATATATGGCGTGGTCCTGATGGACATACAATTATTTTTTGCATCAAGATTTTCATTCTCTCTAATTGTAGATTCCATTATCATTGTTCGAGGTGCCAAGTACCATCAATCCATAAAAATCAGAATTCCATTTTCAAATCCCACAAAATGGAATCAGGTTTCCAATTTGTTGATATATGTTTAAACAATCTTTGAATAAGTAATCTCCAGTTTTACTTTAGGTTATAAACAAATTAAGTTTTGTATTTCACTCGATTTAAAAGGTAATATCATTTTGAAGTTTCTGTAAGATATTGATCACAAACTATATGTTATAAGATGTATTCAGTCTAGATACATTCAATGGTGAACTCAAATAGTAAAGCAACAATGTTTTTGAAAATTTAATATGTACATCCTTGTACTTATTTCATTATAATAGAAAATATATAAGTTTTTAGCAAAAGGTTGTAAAAATGAAATATGTAGCTCACTCTGAGACTATTTTGTGGATATAAGTTCGCCAAAATTCGAGTTCGTATGAAAAACTTATCATCATTTGAAGTTGAGACAGAAATTTTACGAGAAGCGAGATGCCTTTACACCCTATTCTCGAGTTTTTTTTTAAAGAATGAAGGGGGGAGGAAATGGAAGGAAAGGTATGTTCTTGAGTTTTCTTAAGGAGAGAAATGGAATCAAAGGAAATGAGGCATGTTCTTGAGTTTCATTTAAGAAGGGAAAGGGAAGGAAATGGAGGGATTGGGAGGGGAGAAAGGGCTTGTTTTCTAAGATTTCCTTCCTTACACTTTTGGGATGATTGTGAGGGAAAGGAAGATAAAGGAAAGAGAAGGAAAGGAAAGGTTACTAACCTTTATTTTCCTTCCCTTTCCTTTCCTTCCCTTTCCTTTTAAAAAATCTCAAGAACAAGGTATTAGGGAAAGACTTATTTGACCCCATTTTATACCAAAACTTCCCCGGGAATAGTAGGCACGAAAAGGGGGCGATAATCGAATATTTTTAATGGATTAAGCATATGAAGGGTCCAAAAATCGATACAAGTCTCAATTTCGTGATACTGGTGTCGAGCGTTATGGGAAAAGTTACATACAACCACACTTTTTCGTAAACAGCCTAGTTACACTTTTGATAAAAGTATGTCAATTTTGATATAAAGTGTAACTAATATGTATGTATGACCATTTCAAAAGAAAAAAAAAACCTTGTGGTCACTTAAAAATAACGAATATGAGAAATTTTGGCCACAATCGAGTCGAGTATTGTGGCCAAATGTCACAATTTATGGAAAACAATTGTAATGATTTTTAAAAGAGAAGATTTTTATATATATATATATATATATATATATATATATATATATATATATATATATATATAGCATGTTTGGCACAAAGCGTTTGGGATCTTCTAGCTTCTAGCATTTGACAAAATGCTTTGTTTTGAAAATGTTAGTTGTATAGTAGGACACAAGCTTTCTTGAGTTAACAAACTTTGCATGAATACTTGAGCCTAAATAAAAAAACAAGATAGGCCAATATATGAATGGCTTGCCATGGGACTATCATATAACGTATGGGAACTGAAGGTTCTTAAGATAGCGATGCATACATTAGATAAGATATATGTAACATTTGAGGATAGGGATAAAGAGGAATGAACATTGAAAAATAACTTATTGAAGACTTAAGGAAGTTCAATTATCATGATAAAAAAGGAGGGCAAGAATAAATACCTAATAGAGAAAATCAAGAGTTTGGAAGTACAACTAGTTCCAAGGAATACTTAAACTGCTACATGTTTGGACGAAAGGGCACATTACAATTAAATGTTCTAAGAGGATCAAGTGCTACAACTTTCAAGGATTTGGACTCATATCCACTAGTTTCAAGATGAAAGCTACATTAGGTACTTTAAACTTCATGTTCTTTGTATATATCATTATTTTTGGGAGAATAAGTTATGCCATGAAAGCCTAATACTTGCTCAAAGGAGATTGGATTATACCTCCAGCCTTTTGTTTAGTAATTTTTGGGACGGAATCATTCGTAAGGACGTGTAATAGTAACATCCTATTTTTTTCGCCTAGAAATTTTAGACCTTTTCATGTAAAAAAATATTTTTTGGGAAATAATTAAATAAAAAATAAATTAAAACAAATAAATTGAAAATAGTGAACACGTAAAATAATAATACTATTATCGATGAAAACGTTCACATAGAATATATATATATATATATATATATATATATATATATATATATATATATATATATATATATATATATATATATATATATATATATATATATATTATAAAGCTAGCATTTTTCCTTGAACCTCATGCATTTGAAACTCTCATGCATTTTTCCTTTCACCACATTCATTTGAAACTCTCATGACTTTTCAATTTCTTTCTAATCATAATTATAAGTTGGTTAATAAGGTTAAATAAATATCAAACCTAAAGTGTAATCATATATAAACTAAATTCCAATATTAAAATAATATACTTACTTCTACTTATAAAGCTATGTTTTTAACTTTTAACATATTATACTTAATTTATTAGTTTTAATATATTGTTGGATGTAAACGATTATCATTTTAAAGATACAATTTTGGAACAATTTGTATAAAATAGTTAAATTATTAATTTAAATATAACATTATAAAGTCAACTTAAATATAAATTTTAGTTTACCTTAAACAACCAAAAAAATATTTTGTAAATAGTTAAAAGTGATAAATTATAGTGTCTTTTTAATAATGATTATAAGTTGGTTAATAAGGTTAAATAAATATCAAACCTAAAGTATAGTCATAAATAAACTAAAGTTCAATTTTAAAATAATATCAATTCTTCTACTTATAAAGTTATGTCTTTAAATTTTAACATATTATACTTAATTTATTAGATTTAAAATGTTGTTGTATATAAACCATTATCAGTTTAAAGCTACAACTTTTGAACGGTTTAAACAAAATACTTAAATTTTTAATTTAAATATAACATTATAGTGTCAACTTAAATATAAATTTCAGTTCTATTTAAAAAAACCAAATAATATTTTGTAAATAGTTAAAAGTGATAAATTGTAGTGATAAATGCAAAAACTAAGTTGTAATATCAATTTAACTAAAATATTTCCTAATAATATTTTTATAATCATTAAAAGTTTTCAAATAAATAGCTTAAAATAACTTACAATAACAATAGTTAAAAGTAACTATATATAAATGATTATATTGTTATATTTAAAATCAAAAAACAATATTTGATGTTTTAAATAATTATAATGATAGAAATTAAAACATTAAGCAGATAAATTTTAAAAACTTTATTAACAATAACAATAACTATAAATAACATTAAACCATATATTATATTTATTTTTATTAATGTGTAACTCGTGGGTAGAAGTCATTCAAACGATTGAGATAATGCAGTTATAATAGATGTATATATTATCATATAATTCAAAATAATCAATATATTATATCAATTTAGTATACGAATTATTATATCAAATTTAACAACAACATTATTGTTATATTTTAAAAAAACATATATTTGTAAAGACTTCAACTATATATGTGTTTATGCGCAACGCGCGGACATTCGCCTGGTATATATATAAAGGAAACATTTTTTTTTCTTTCACCAGATTCATTTGAAACTCCAATGTATTTTTCCTTTCTTCACATTCATTTGAAACTCACATGACTTTTCAATTTCTTTCTAATAATGATTATAAGTTGGATAATAAGATTAAATAAATATCAAACCTAAAGTGTAATAATATATAAACTAAATTCCAATATTAAAAGAATATCTTTACTTCTACTTATAAAGTTATGTTTTTTTAACTTTTAACATATTCTACTTAATTTATTAGTTTTAATATATTGTTGGATGTAAACCTTTAACATTTTAAAGCTACAACTATTGAACAATTTGTATAAAATACATAAATTATAAATTTAAATATAACATTACATGATCAACTTAAATACAAATTTTAGTTTAACTTAAACAACCCAAAGAATATTTTGTAAATAGTTAAAAGTGTTAATTTGTAGTGTCTTTCTAATAATGAATATAAGTTGGTTAATAAGATCAAATAAATATCAAACCTAAAGTGTAATCATAAATAAACGAAATTTCAATATTAAAATAATATCTTTATTTTTACTTATAAAGTTATGTCTTTAAGTTTTAACATATTATACTTAATTTATTAGATTTAATATGTTGTTATATGTAAACTATTATCAATTTAAAACTACAACTTTTGAACAATTTGGACAAAATACTCTAATTGTTAATTTAAATATAACATTACAGTGTCAACTTAAATATAAATTTAAGTTCCACTTAAAAAACCCAATGAATATTTTGTGAATAGTTAAAAGTGATAAATTGTAGTGCTAAATGCAAAAACTAAATTATAATCTCAATTTTACTAAAATATTTCCTAAAGATATTTGTATAATCGTTAAAAGTTTTCAAATAAGTAGCTTAAAATAACTTAGACAAACAATAGTTAAAAATAACTATATATAAATGATTATAGTGTTACCTTTTAAAATCGAAAAACAATGTTTGATGTTTTAAATAATTATAATGATAGAAATTAAAACGTTAAGAAAATAAATTTTAAAAAATTAATTAACAATAACAACTATAAATAACATTAAACCATATATTATATTTAATTTTATTCATGAGTAACTCGTAGATAGAAGTCATTCAAACGGTTAAGATTATGCAGTTATAATAGATGTATATATTATCATATAATTCAAAATAATCAACATATTATATCAATTTAGTATATGAATTATTATATCGAATTTAACAACAACGTGATTGTTATATTTAAAAAAACATATATTTGTAAAGATTTCAACTATATAGATGTTTTTGTGCAACGCGCGGGCATTCGACTAGTATTTATATATGTAGCTAAAAATAATAAAACTGGAAAGATTACGAGAAATTGAGAAACAAACCATGCTTGACCATTTAACTAACATAGTTGCAAGTGATGTCCAACCTAGCTGGATTGATGCATCGGGTTCGATACCACACATGAGTTTGAGTTCAGGAGTTCAAATCTTTGAAGCTGTTAAATTTGCCTCTTGCAATTTATGCCCATGTGTGGGAATTTTTCCCTAGAAATCCCCTTGGGGGATGAGTTTACCTTGTAACGGCGCTCGAACTTGAGGTCACCATTGAAATAATATGGTGAGACTTCTAATGAACCGTTTGCATTTCCAAAAAAAACTGACATAGTTCATATTTGGGGACTTACTTGAGATAGATATAATTTAGTAGTGTCATAGTAATTAAAATAAATAGTTTGGGAGAGTTTGTAGTTAGTTTTGGTGCCCTTTCTATTGGAAGCATGAAGTAGAGTGACCTTAGTTGCCAAATAGCCAAGTCTTGAAATATTTATACCTCCTCTTCTTTTTCCTCTCTATTGAATGAAAATTCCATCCATGAAACCCTAGTGGGATATTTCTCTCTATCTCTCATGGTGTTTTGAAGCTTGAAGCATTGGTTAAATCTTTACATGTTCTAGCAGTTGGAAGGTAATTTCTTTTGAAATTCAAATTCTAAGGTTTGTATGATAATCAATTTCGAGTTTCATGTTCTTATTGGGAGTTAATGTCAAGTTCTAGTTGATATTTTGCTTGTACTTTATGATTTAACCAACAATTTTCATTATAGTTGTTAAACTTGAGATTTATAGAGGTTTAAGGGAAGAACTCAAACCCTAATTTTATGGATTTCGAATATAATTGTTGGATTTGTCTATATATGACGTGTTTATGTCCATTCAAGTATCTAGGTCATCATCCATGGTTGGATTTGCAAAACATATTTTAATTTGTGTCTATTAAAATTTTGATAATGTTTTGGAGTTTTTCTAACTCTAGGGGTTCTAGATCCAAATTTCATAAATCAAATGGTGTTATGAAGTTGTTTGTATATTTACTTTATTTTCATCCACTTTGTATCCATATTGGTAATCTATGGTTGAATTTGTTTATATTAAGTTTTGGAGAAGTTGAGCTTCTTTGAAGTTCATGTGATGTTAGCTCGATGTTATATAATGACTGAGTTCTAATATTTCACGTATTCCTAAATTCATGTGTTTTAGGTTGGAATTTTTGTATTGATTCATTTTGGTTTCAATCCATTAATCACACATACCGATTAGGTGTATTTTGAGCTACATATGTTCATTATACTTTAAATTTTGGGGAAGTTTTAGTATTTGATCTATTTCAAGGATGTAAAATCAAAGGGTGATACTTTGTAATGTTCAATTGATGTCTTATAAACTCTATTTGAAGCTTCTTGAGTCATTATATTCATATGTGAGGTCAGTGGGTTCAAGTGTCAAGTGAATAACCTTCTTGAGAATTTTTGCACTAAAGCATTGATCCGTTTCATTCACATGGACCGTGTGTTTTATAAGTAAAAACACATATGTATTGTGTTTTTTTTAGTTAAGGATTCACACTTTGTTAATATATTGAGTGTGGTCCATTCCTTTGGTCTCAAATGGATTCTATATCTATATAAGGATAAATAATGAACATTTTAAGCATATGAATTATTTCTCAGCTTTTGAGGTGAGTATATACACAAGATACATGTCCCATATATGTATTTTGGATAATGATGTTTTACTTATTAATGTGTTTTGTGTGTTCAATGATATATGACGCCTATGTTATTCCTATTTGGAGTTTTGATGGTTTTAATAACCAATATATATATATATATATATATATATATATATATATATATATATATATATATATATATATATATATATGCTTACCATGTTATTTTAATTTTACATGATTCTATATATTTTCATGAATTAAATATGTTCTATAGTATATTTATTCTCTATATGATCTTCACAGGCTTTCTATGCTATATGATATATGTATGATCTTTGAATTGGTGTTGGTGGTTTTGTGGAGACAAGTATGCCTTCATGCTACATGATTATTTGAGATTGTTTGCATTTCATAATATATTATTTGAATTGAGTTTGAAAGGAGTATGCTTTGAAGCCTTGTGGTGTTTCTGTCTATTTTTTCTACCCATTTCTTTATGCACATATTGAGGATGACGTTTTCACTTAAGAGACATGTGGTGTTTAGGGCCCTACTTGTGGGGTTGTGGTGATGTGATGGTATTCTAGGCATGAATCACCTGTGCACTCGACTAGTTACCTTATGTGTGGAACCACAGTAATGGGATCCTTTTACTAGTTGCAATGCCTCTTATAGAGAAATTTACCATCTAACTTGTGGTGTTTGGATATAATGTATGTGTAAAGGTTTTGAATTGAGATTGACTTGTGTTGGAATTTTAGAAGCAATTGTTTGGCATATTTAAAACTAATATTCTATTTGGATTTTGTGGTGTTTGTATGTTAATTGCTTGTGTTAAGTTGATATTTTGAATTGGAATGAGTGTTGTATTGATCTATATGATCCTTTTGGAGTTGAAATATAGAGAAATGTTTATCTAAGGTAAAATTACCTTTTATTGAATCTTTTTGATATATACGATCTTGTTAATTTTAAGTTGTTGAGAAATTCTTAATCAAAATACTAATACTTTTATGCAGACTTTTGAATATTTGACTTTTTTGTAACTTTGATTACCTTTGGGTTAATTTTATAAAGTTCTTTCTTTCCAACTTCGAAACTTGATTTCTCAAAATGAGACTTTTATGTATGGTTATTAGTTTTGAAAAAGGATTATCACATAATGGGAATTTTTGGTATATTTTTATAATTTTATAAACCATGTTTATTAAAGGTGAGTTATTATCCCCAAAGTGGGAAACTTTATGATTTAAAATTGTTTTGGAAGCCTAACCTAAGAAAATTGGATAGTTGACTTATCCTTGTTTTCCATGAAAGGTTGACTTGAGGATTAACTAACTAGGTTCCCCACCCTAACATTATATGTTTTACATGTATCTTGGTTAAGTGAACAATGAGATGTCTGGACATATTGAAGACCTATTTTGGTAATGTAGTTATACTATAGCTTTGATGTTCGAACCGAGACAAGCTCACACTTTGTTAAAATTTAATGTTTTAAATGTTAGTTACGTTTTCCACAAACTATATTAATTTGAATATCTAAACTTGTGGTTGTTGTTTTGGGACCAAATTCCATAAAATAAAATGATGTTAATGTTTAAAAACTTCAAGTTTTGAAATTGATAAGCTATTTTCAAATAGGTCGGGCGATGGGTGGTTCAATTAGCTTACCCATATTTTGGACAAATGGGCCTACTTCATCCTTCTCTGGTTCGTCTCAACAGCATAACATGCTACTGTCACTTCCGCCCACTATCGTAACCACTAAAGAGAGCCTTCAGCCACATAACCCAACTCCAGCTGGTCTGCCAACAACTGGCCTAATAACATGTCATCCATCGACATCTGCGGGTTTGATATGGACAATATTTTGTTGTGGCCCAATCTCAGGCCCATCCTCTATTGATCTGGCTCAATGGATCGACTCAAAATTATTTTGAGTAAATGACATATTTTCCTTAAATGTTTAATACTATGTTGCTAAACGAGCCTAACAATGGTGGTTGATATATGGTTTCTTGAGCAACATCTCATTTACATGCTGATGCAGGTATTGTAACCTCTACTCACGTTCTTTGCTTATCGTCTTCTCTATTAGTTTGTAATGGATCTATGATTTTGTTTAGTAAGATTGGTGACAATTCTTGCTAGCTCTAACCCTTACTAAACTTTGTTTATTAGTCATATCCCTATTACTCCAAATATCATTAAAAGTCCAATTTATATTCTTTGTTTCACTCATGACAAAAAATGTTTTATTGAATTTATTTTGTCTATGAAGGACTACCTAACACCTCAAATTTTATAGGATGGGTGATTTATATTCAATCACAAACTTGTTTCCTTAAGCGTTTCTCTCTGTTACCCCATCTACATGGAACCATTGTCTTGGTCATCCTAGTCATCAAGTCTTTCAATATTCAATTTCTCATAATTTTATTCCTTATACGAACAAAAAATCCTCAAATTTGTGCAATGCTTTCCAACTTGGAAAACATACTAGATTACCATTTCAATTATCTAATTTTGTTGCTTCTATTCATTTTTAGTGCATACATTTTGAATATTATGCTCTTTTTCTTAACCAAATCCCACATTTTCTTTGAGTTAATCCTATATGATTCAAATATGAAGTATTTTCTAAATTTATACCTTTCGTTCCTATGTCCACATTCAATTCCAAACTAAAACACCAATGTTTCAATGTGATAATGGTGGAGTATATGACAATGCCCAATTTTTATCAACTTTGTGATTCAAATGGCATTCACATCCATGGCTCTTGTTTGTATACACCTCAAAAAATGGAAAATCCAAAGTATGGTTTGTATCATCAAAAATACCATTCATATTATACTCTTCCATGTCTGTTTTCCCCCCACCTGTTGGGTCGAGGCTCTTTACATGGCCATCCATATCAGGTTTAGTCTTTGTTATCTTTATCTCACAATTTCCCATAAACTTAACCCTCGGACCACCCCTTGCAACTGTATTGGGTATCCTCCACATCATAGAGGATATCAATGTTTAAAGCATATCTAAAATAAAATAATTGTATCCAGGCATGTTACATTTGATGAGTCTATCTTTCCCTTCGGCTCCATGACACCAATGAAATCATCTTCATATGATTTCCTTGAACCACTTTATGAACCAAACACCATATCTCAAACATTCCTTGGAAATCCATCTCCTCAAGACCTCACCAATATTACCTCCACACCAAAACTAACAACCGCCACCGCTGCCACTTTAGCAATAACCTTCTTGTCTGAGACAACCTCATCCGATAATATTGCCTCAACAACTCCTAATCGAAGTTATCTTGTTTTAGAAACCCTACATTGGCTCCCACTCCTGATGTCTTCCCTCCAAACTCGTATCTTTAGGCTATGGCCATTTAATCTCGTGTTAGCTTCTCTAAAACGATACAAAAACTCAATCTTCATGTGGATTCTACATCTCTGATTCCCCGAAATTAATCTTAGGCTTTCAATGATTCTAAATGGAAAAACGTAATGAAAGAACATGATGCATTTCTTTCTAACAACACTTGGATTCTGGTTCCCCATCCCAAAGATGCAAATATTATTAATTTTATATGGATTTTTAAAAATAAACACAATGTTGACGGGTCTCTGTCTCGTTACAATGCTCACATAGCCGCCAATGGTTGTTGTTAAAGGCCTAGTACTTGATTGTTACAAGACGTTGAGTACGGTAGTCAAACCTTCCACCATACAAATTATACTTGTCCACGTAGTATCTCATAGTTGGCTTATTCGCCAACTTGATGTTAAAAAATACCTTTTCTTCACGGTCGTCTTCAAAAGACTGTCTATATGCATCAACCGAATGGATTTAAGGATTCTTCTTTTCATAATTATGTTTTTATTCTTTAGAGATCTCTCTATCAACCTCAGTTTCATACATAGTCGTTGGGACTCCTCTTTATTTGTCTATACTGCATATCTTATGTTGTACATTGGGAATTTCGGGTTAATAAAGCAGAGTGCTATAGAGTGGCTAATGTTTTCACCAATACATATTGGATTTGCAATCTTCTCCAGGAGCTACACCAACTAATTCTTACTACCACGATTGCTTATTGTGATATATAAGTGTGGTTTATCTTTCTTCCAATCTAGTTTGTCATTAACAAACCAAACATTTTGACATTGAGATCCATTTCGTTCGTGACAAAGTCACGATGGATCAACTATGGGTGCATCATGTCCCTCATCTTCTCAATATGCGAACAACTTCACTAAGAGTCTTCCTTCATCTTTATTTAATGAGTTTCAGTCTATATTAAATGTTCGGACATACCCTCTCATTCAAACAGTCAGGAGATGTTAGGTATGTTAATTATTATCGTAATTCTCATTGTTATTATTGGCGCTACCATTATTGCCCCAAAGCCCACTCAATACACTTCTTATATAATGTTGATAATTCAGAAATGAGGATTCAAAGAAAATATTTAGTATCACTGTGTAACTACATTTTAACGGCATTTATGTTGAAAATAAGTTGGGACTAGCCCATTTGGTTAACATGGTGTCTAACAAGGTGATTGTAACAAGGAGGTCATGGGTTCAATCCCATGCACCTACTAACTCGTCGTTCTGAAAAAATTTATATCGAAAGAAATGTATAAATACTTACCAAAGAGATCGACTTCTACACAGTTGTGGAGAACCTGACTACGGTTCTGATCTGTCCAAAAGTCACCAGTCATCTTGTTAGAATTATCATAGAAAAGTTGTACCATATTACGTTGTCCTGATCTCGAAGCAATGGAAAGTGGCATCAATCCTTCACGAGCAGGGATATCTAATAGCGCCCTATTCTTCTCCACCATAGTCATGGCAATATTCACATTTCCTGCGCTATCTGCTGCTGCTAAGCACAGTGCGGTGTAATAACATTTGTTCTGGAGCTCTAATTGTTCCTTTGTCATCTTATTTACTAGCTTTTCCACAAACATTTCCATTAACCTGCTGCTTTTTGCAGATGATGCAATGTGAAGCGCAGTATCATAATTTTCAGTGATGGCAAACCCCAACAGATCTAGGCCTTGGTGTTCACCAAGGATGACACTAGCAGCTTCCCAGTCACATCTCATTGATGCATTATAGAGAGGAACACAAATTTTGTTGTAGGCGTCTTCATTTCCTATATATAAAGCAATTGAAAAGGTTAAGGAAGGTTATTAATTAAGTACCGACAATAAGCTATCTTTTTCTCTAACACATGATGTATAGCTAAGCCGGTGATCATATTTTATTTTTAGGTGTAAATCTATCCTAATTACTATCATCCCGCTGAATATATATATATATATATATATATATATATATATATATATATATATATTTTATTTTTAGGTGTAAATCTATCCTAATTACTATCATCCCGCTATCTTTTCCACAAATATTTTATTTTAGGCGGTTATTATTATTAAAATACTTGTTTATATGGGTTATATTACTCAGTTCCCTTAAACAAATGGAAAAAAAAACCATAAATTCCACAGGAAAAAAGTTAATTTAAAATAACAAAAAAATGATATGTGGCAAAATGAATGACAACATGACATGTGAAAAAAAAATTATTTATTAGAGTAGATGTATAAAGAGAGACGTTCAAATAAGAATAAAAAAAAATTGACAATGAAAGAATGAATATGGATCACAAATTTCATTATCTACCGCTTAAGCTCCAACATACTTGTGAGGCTAGGAAATATTCATAAGTGAATATTAAATTAAGTATAATTATATATTGATATTGTGTGGTATCTCACAAATCATTATTCATACAGAATTTATTCAAATATGATTTATTCTTAACTATTATTCATATATTGTATATTCATAAGCAATTGTTCATATATGACTAAAGTGGTTGGTGACAAAGGTTCTCTCGGTGGTGAAGAGAGTTGTGGTAGAGGTGGCAGTGATGGTGGCGATTGGTGGCAGAAATAAGGGTGTCGGTTATGGAGATGGGGAAGAAAAGGGTGGTGGTGGTCCTGTATATATTCATATATGAATATTAGCTCCCCCATTACGACGGTATGCTTCAACGACAATGAAAAATTGGTGGCCCATATTTATTCTCGCGTTGCCAACCTTTTTTTCTTTGTTAAATGAACTTCCTCTCTCTCTTTATATATATATATATATATATATATATATATATATATATATATATATATATATATATATATATATAACAAACACAAATGTGCATATGTGTACATCACCAATATAGATTTGTAAAATAAAATAAGATAAAATTATATCAATATAGACTTCTATTTATAGAGGAAAAAAATTATGAATTTTTTAATTTTTAGTTTCTTATATAAAAAGTAAGCAAGAAAATTAAAAAAACAAAAAACAAATAAACGTATTGGTTTATGTTAAATCCGAAGTATACGCTTCTAATTTACTAAGGGACATCACTCTTAACCTAATGGTTAAGATTTTGATCCTAAAATCTAAAAATACTTAGTGATCTCACCGTTCGCGCGCGCGTGTATATATATATATATATATATATATATATATATATATATATATATATATATATATATATGTTTAGGTTCTATGAAAAACAAAAAACCTTAAAAAAAACCTTAAAAATCATAAAAATGCATAAAAAAAAATACTTAGAGATCACAAAACTTTTTTTTGAATTTTTTTTTTATAAAAAATCGTAGCTTTTTATAAAAATTCGCAGCTTTTTATAAAAATTCGCTGAAAAAAAAAATAAAAAATCAGTTTTTTTTTTTTTTTCAAATTTTTTTTCAGCGAATTTCTTTAAAAACCTGCGATTTTTTCATAAAAAATGTAAAAAAAAAAGTCTTGTGATCTCTAGGTATTTTTTTTATGCATTTTTATGATTTTTAGGGTTTTTTTGTTTTCCAAATAACTCTTCCCTATATATATATATGCCCCAAAAATTGGCAATTGTTTGTATTTTGATCATTTTATCCGGTAAACCAGTTAACAACAGAATATGACGATTTAAAAAAATATATATTATTTTTTTATTTTTATAATATTATCTTACTATTATGTTATTGTATATCGCTACTAATATCATACAATATTTTCTTTAAAATAAAATAAAAAATCTTCAATATTTCTTTAAAACGGAATATATTGTTTTACATCAAATCCTATAGTACTTTTTTGTATGACAACAAATATCTATTATGAAAATAATTTTTTTTTCTTTTAAAATTAATGATTTTTATAATATTCTCTGTCTAACGGATTGTATTATTTTATATTAATTTTATGATATTTTCTTTGTTTGACAGAGAATATCTATTTTGAAAATAGTTTTTTTAATAACATTTTTTTATAATATTTATGTCTATCAAATTGTATTATTTTATATTAATATTATTGTATTTTCTTTGTCTAACAGATAATAGTTATTTTGAAAATAATTTTTTTTCTTATAATAATAATCGTTTTAATAATATTTATGTTTGACGTATTGTATTATCTTACATTAATTTTATTGTATTTTTTTTGTCTAGCAGAGAATATCTATTATGGAAATAATTTAATTTCTTAAAAAAAAATCGTTTTTATAATATTGTTGTCTAACGGATTGTATTATCTTATATTAATTTTATGGTATCTTCTTCCTTCTATGTAGGACTGTTTTTTTACTTTGCAAAATCGTGATGGTAAGATCCTATATAAGTTGTGAAGAACATAATAATAAATACTTAAAACATAAAAGATACATCTTGAATAGAGATCATTGTACCTAGGTGATCATACGATCATAAGATCAAGATCGTTATTTTAACAAGCTTTATATCATTTGTTTAATAATGCTTTTTTTTCTAAATTTATTTTTTATAACTTTTAGATTCTTATGTTTGTTCTAGTGAGAATATTGTACGATAATAACAGAAAAATACAATAAGATAATATTGTGTCACACAAAAACTATACATTAATACTATACTAAGAGAATAAGATAATATTAAAAAATTAAAAACAATATATTTTTAAAACAAAATCCTTTTATTTTGATCTATTTGCGAAAAAAGCATCATATTCTATTTTTGACCGGTTACCGGGTAAAATTGTTAAAATAGAAATAATTATCGGTTCTTGGGACTTAATTAAATAAAAAAATAAGATAAAAACTAAATTGTTAATGAGGTCAAAATATATTGATTTTTTAGTAATTTCCCTATATATATTATTGTGTTGTACCTCTTGTGGAATTTCCATAAATAATACTAGGGTTTAGGTCATTTTTGGTCACTTAACTTTTGTTTTTGTGCTCATTTGATCACTTAACTCTTTTTAAGTTTTAAAAGGTCATCAAACTTTTAGCTTTGTGCTTATTTAGGCACTTAACTTTTGTTTTGATCACATTTAGTCACCTAACTTTGAAAATTGTGTGTTCATTTATTCACTAAACTTTCAAAATTTTTTAAAAGTTTAGTGACTAAATGAGCACAATTTTAAAAGTTAGGTGACTAAATGAGCACAAATCTGAAAGTTAAGTGACCAAACCAAAAATTAAGTGACTAAATGAGCACAAAGTCAAAAGTTTGATGACCTTTTAAAACTTTAAAATAGTTAAATGACTAAATAAACACAAAACCAAAAGTTAAGTGACAAAAATAAACTAAACCCAAAATACTAATTTTAAATAGTTTTCACAGTGTAATAAAAGATATTTTGTCACCAAAAAGAACTTGTGATCGTGCTTAATCAGACCAGGTCATAAACTGCCAACAAGTAGCCTACGTACGAGACAGCTAACATTATAGCAATATAAAAATTTAATTTGCTATGAAATAGTAAACAAACAAGGGTGTCAAGTTCATGATAATCCTTAAACGATACAAGAGTTTACCAAGTAGATCTCCACAAGGTAGGTTCGGCTGTCGATGGCTATATGAAGTGCTTCCGGTGTTCATTTCCGACCTGCATATATAATCACACTATTAGTAATTGAAATCGATAAAGGATGACACCATGCATGAGATATATAGTATTTTGTGAGATTGAAACTACCTAAACTCCAAAGAAGAGTAAAATGTACTTGCTGAATCAGTATGTATTGTAGTAAGTAGGAATGAGAGAGCATAATTAAGACATAGAAATGGATCTATATATAACGTCCCCTTTGTTCCAAGAAAGAGCTGAAGACGAATAACTAAAGCGATTTATTAGTAAAATAGAAATTTGGTCCTTTTATTTCACTAAAAATCATAGATATGTTTTAAGTTTCCATTTTTTTTTTCAACTCGCTGCAGATATAGTCCCTAGATGTTCATTTTCATTTTGCTTTTGAACCAAACTAACAAAGAAAGAAATACACTATACAGACCAAATTTTAAATATACTCATAATATTTTTATTCAAATACTTTTTAAAGTTACAACGTATTTTACTTTTAACTGTCTCAAACTGATCATTTATTAATTACAGCAGATATTTTTGTCCATCGAATTTCTAAAAGATGTACAACAGTATCATTGAATAAATCAAAAATAATATTATCCACATAAATTTAACACCATAATTAAATCATTTTTAACCTTTGTATGTAACAGGGTATTGTTAATTGTTAATGCAAACTCTAGTCTATCCCCTTTGAATAAGAAAATATAAAAGAGTATCATACCATATCCTTGTAGTCTCATAACCAGTTTTATGTAACATGTACACATGATTGGGATCCATCTCAATAAATTTAACACAAAAAGAACTTCTCAAAAATGTATTGTTAACGGTTAACATCTTATTTTAAAAACAATATTTTATAAAACTAATAATTAAAAACTTTTGAAAACAAAATTCTTCTTAAGATTTCTTATATATATATATATATATATATATATATATATATATATATATATATATATATATATATATATATATCATGTTTTATTTTATATCCTTATCATCAAGTCATAACTTCTTCAATCTAATTATTTTGTTGGAGTTCTGAAATTCTTATAAATTTAGATTTTTCCACATATAATTTTGGATTAATGTATTGAAAAAAAAATAAATAAGTAAAATAAATATGACAATGTAAATCACTAAATTGTCATCTCACATCTGTGTACACTGTACTGGCATACTGCCAGTTCTGGCCCCCCAAAAGAATTAAAGTCGTTCGTAGGTTCTTAATTCTTTGCTTGAGTCGCACCGAAAAAATATTCGTTGAAGCCTACTTACGCCTTGGATGATTTTTAAAAGAAGTATGCGTTGAAATGTTGAATCTCTTTTGCAATCCCATGATTTTTAAAAGAACGATATATGCTTGTGGTTGTCACGCCTCGATTGCTTTTTGCTTAACAAATTTTGCTTATCTCTTTTAATTTGTTATCAGACCAATATGCTCTACTTCAATTATCTTATTAATTATTTCTCTGTTTCTAAATGAATGTTTTTTTTACACATGTCACACTCTCATTCAATTGCCAAATGTCATTTTGTAGTTATTTTGAATTAATTTTTTTCCACATGTTATTTTATGGTTTTTTATTTTAATAAATTTCACATAATACTTTAATGTAATAATTACAATAAATGTAGTAATAAATGAATATCAATTTCATTAATGAACTTACATTTTTATTTTAAAATAATCAAAATAAAGCTCATTAATTTATTTTGTTTATTTATTTAAATTTAAAAGATCAAAAAATATCTACTCTAATAAATGAATGTTTTTTTTTGCCACATGTCACACTCTCATTCAATTTGCCAAATGTCATTTTGTAGTTATTTTGAATTAATTTTTTTCTACATGTCATTTTATGGGTTTTCTATTTTAATAAATTCCACATAATACTTTAATGTAATAATTACAATAAATGTAGTAATAAATGAATATTAATTTCATTAATGGACTTACCTTTTTATTTCAAAATAATCAAATTAAAGCTCATTAATTTATTTTGTTTATTTATTTAAATTTAAAAGATCAAAAAATATCAATTTTAATAATTCATTATTTTTCTTATTTTCTTATACATACAAAGTTTTTAAATATTTAGACTTTTATATTAAATTTTTTTAATTAACCCATGTAATGTTGGGAATTAGGGTTTGTGGTGGAGATCTGGATACCAACTTCGATCGTGATATCACTTTCCGAACTGATATTTCTACCCTATGTCTGGGTTACAAGAAATTCAGCCTAGGATAATCCAAATGGACACTTACGTTTCTAGGCACAGAAGATGTAAGCCAATATGCTAGAGGATTCTCTGAAAGTATGATGAAACGATAGCTTAAGATCGTCCCCCTCTTCTGTAGAGGAAGAGTTGTTTATATATTAAACACGATTAGGGTTTCATTAGGGTTGGGCCGTCATTAGTTGCTTTGGAAGCAAGTAATGTTAATCCGGATTTAATGAGGATTTAGGGTTACCAAAAACTAACGAGTTTCGTTAGTTTTACCATAATCACCCTCAAGAAATGAGGATTTAGGCGCTGCCCCAAACCCCGTGGGGGCTCTGCCCCTCGACCCCGCCTGCTGACTTGGCAGCGGGACCCCAGCCATGGGCTCTGCCTCGTGGACCCCGCTAGGGGCGCTGCCCCTAGACCCCGCCAAAGGGGCGCTGCCCCTTTGGAAACCCCGGACCCGGGGGCGCTGCCCCTGGACCCCCAACTAGTCGTCGAACCGGCTTCTAATTCGATCTTATACATGCGTGCACTCCGCACAACCCCGTACATATAATAGAGTATAAATTATGAAGCCCCTTAGCTCACATGTTAGTTCCAGTTACTTAAAATGACATGGTGACACTAAAATCACCAACATGTAATACATGGGTCTTACACCTAGTTTCTAATAAAATATAATCGCTTAGTTCCCGAGAGCCTCGATTAAAGAAAGAAATGAAAAGAAATAGACAAAAATTAGAACAAAAGTGAAAATAGATGTTTCTTAGTTTTTTTTAATGTAATGAATTTGAAAGAAGAGAAACGAAAAGGAGGTATAATCTTGCCTCATAGTTTATTTATTTATTATTATTTTTTTCAATTTGAATGGATTTGGAAACAAATGAATTTGATCTTGAAAATAAGACTTGATTTAATTTGTTTTCTTTCTTTTAGCTCGGAAAAACAAAATATTTATTTCTTTTTTGGGAACACAGAAATAATTTTTTTTCTATTTCTTTTTTTTTCTTATTCTTTTCGTTTCTTTGTTAGAACTCATGAATTAAGCGTAAGAGTAAATTATAAAGCATTGAGCTATTTTGTTTAATCTTTGGATAAGACAATATTTGAAATTTGAGTTTTAGTTAAGGTAATCAACCTGGGTGTACCATGCAGTGGTGTCCAAAGTGGGTAGCGGCTCTCTCAGAGACCATCTTCGTTAAGGTAATCAACCTAGAAGGTTGAGTGTTATACCAACCTTAAAAGGCAGCGGTGTTTGAAGTGGTGTTAGGTCTCAGTTTCATGTATTGTGTTGTGTTTTTGTTTTTGCGAATGTTTTAAATGTAAATTCGTGTCTTCAATGTAATATTCTATCTAATATTATGATAGTTTTTTGTTTTTGCGAGTGTTTTAAATGTAAAATCAATACTGTCTATGCGATTTAGGCGATGATCCTTAGGAAAAGTCCTTAGCAATAAATATATAAGGAAATGTGAATTAGGTGATGACAAGTAAATGTGATGTAGACGATGACCCTTAGGATAAATCCTTAGGGAAGAATAAATAAAGAAAATGGGGATGGGTAATCGGGTTAATTGTTTGACATAAATATGTGAATAAACAAATTAACTATATTATTGTGGGTTGAAACCCATATGTATCTCACCAGGTTTCCCAACCTAAATCACTCAGTTTATGTGTATCATAGGTATTGATGCGAAGATACATTACACTGAGAGATTAACGAAGACACAGATCATTAGTATAAATTAATGTAAGATCTGTTTACGCTTATGTTTTGTATCAGTTATAACATCCCCAGTTTTGAAAATATATCAATATCGAACGTTTCTTCGGAAATGTTTATTGTTAATATTATCTAACATTGAAGTAATATTTTAGGGACCAATTCCGCAACAAAAGAAATACTTTGTTTTAAAATAAACATAATTATATTTAAAAAAAATGACCGTAAATTTGGGGATGTTTCAGGCCACATTTAACAAACTCTACATTGAGGCGAAACCAATCTCCAACAACATAACCTTCAACGATCATGAGAAAATGAAAAACATATAGTGTTGAAAAAGCCCTTAAGGAGTTAATTTTAAATACCAACCAAATCTGAAAAAAGTTCAAATTTGTCAATTAGGAGTGACTTTGTCATCATGTCGACCTAGTTGTCTTTGGTACCAATCTTTATCACCTTGATATTGCATTAGGTAATAACATCTCTGATATAATGATGTCATGTGTCAGTGTATGTTATTCGCTCGTGGAACATCGAATCCTTCGTGAGGCATATCACACTTTGACTATCACAATAAATTGTAGTGCAATACAAATCACCACATAACTCACCATGAAACCCTCTATGACAAGTACCCTAATTACACATTTCGGAAATAGTGATGCACTCAACTTTCGTAGTAGACAAAGCAACGTTAGATTGAAGTGTAGCCTTCTAACTCCCGACACAACCACCAATAGTAAAAAATATAATCGGTGAGTGATATTCTTTTGTTGAGATTCAATGTATATATTATCTGAATTGACGTATCCACATAACCTAAATGTTGATTTCCCAAATTCCAAACAAGCCTTAGAAGTACCTTTAAGGTATCAGAATATCCATTAGAAGGCTTTCTAATGTTGTTTTCCTAAATTAGCTATAAAATGACTTACAACAGTCAAAGCATGTGATAAGTTAGACTGAGAATACACCATAACATACATTAATGATCCAATCGAACTTGAGTAAGGAGCCTTTGACCTCTGGCTAAATTCATCATTTGTCTGTGGAGAAAATTTAGAAGAAATTGTGAAATCGTCGACAAGTGATGTAATTATCGGTTTGTAACTAGAATGGTATATATATAAGCCTGATAATGTCAATATTTAAACATGTGAGGACACATGTTGTAAATGTCTTTTATATATATATATATATATATATATATATATATATATATATATATATATATATATATATATATATATATATATATATATATATATATAAAAGACATTTACAACATGTGTCCTCACATGTTTAAATATTGACATTATCAGGCTTACCATGAGTATGCTCACCCACTCTAATGCTATAAGAACGGTTTAAGGAGATGTCTTTGATTTCGATTAAGGTTGGCTTTTAAAAAGCTCTTTAGCTTACCACCCCTACCGCCTATTTGCATTTTGAAAGTGGAGTTACCGAAAGAGTTTGTTAGAATGATGTTCAAGTTAGAAGTATTAACTTAAAAGTATATAAAAAATCATGTTTTATTAAAAATGTGAATCTTATGTTACCCATGAAAAATGCACATTTTATTTATAATTTGTTGATGGAGCACATGTGGTTAATCGACAAATCAATCTAGAGTATAATTGAGAATGATGTGAAACTTGCGAATCTCAAACATAACTTGAGAGTGGGATCATGCATTTTGCATGGTTGATTCACCATTTGTTCTATGATCCACGTCGACTCCATCATAGAATTTGAATTGAGCATAATCCGAGATTAACATGCCATTGATAGTCAATGAATCTCAAACATCAAGGAGTTTCATGGAGAATGAAATTGGCAAAGAGTATTGCCTACCTTAATAACTTTATGGTATGTTTACGACGACCCTTTACACATCATAGAGCCAAATATCGATACTAGCCTTTTTAAATAAGTTTATTAAGGGTAACTATTTTCTAATGATTAATAAAGCAAACTATAATGAAAATTGATATTGAAAGATGTCTATAATCTTATCCACTAAAATCTACTGCTATAAAACCTTTTAAAGGATTAACGATTAAGATGATTAATCTTGTCCAAATGCGTATCTTGGGAATAGTTCTCATAAATGAAAAGAAAGATCATGCCTTTGATAAATCTCTTCCTAATCTATTAGAAATAACATTTATCAAGTGTACATTGTAAACTGACATATTGAAGTAAAATGAAATTTCATTAAGTTTGGAGTTGACTAGGGTTAGTCAACTAGCTAACATGTCCATATGATCAGTTCACTCTGATTTTGATATGAACAACTTTGAGATGTCCACAGAGGAGTTGTGTTGTATGTTGATGTTTCCTTTTGGAATTAAAATGACCAATCATAGAAACTCAAACTTCAAATAATCCCATATATTTACTATGATGAATAGAAGTTTCAAGAAGAAAAATGCTAGTTGCCTATGGTTAAAAGGGCGATAAGTGTTGGTATACCTAATTTGGCCACAAACGCCAGGAACAAAGGCATGCTTATTTTAAGACATGTTATGATAGGCTACCAAAACAAAAAAGGACCAATAAAGCATAAATTCCCAATATATATTTTAAGTGAAAGGACTAAAAATGGGGAATATAATTTGATCATAGATTACGAGCCCATGCTACTATCCATGGGACCAAAAGACAAGTCGTTCCCCCCAAACGTTTGGTCTTCAATCAGATATATTAATTCATAATACTGATGAAATTACTTCTAATCCTTTTGAGTATTTTACTAAGGCTTGAGTATTGAAAATTGAAAGAATATGCAGTGACTGATATGAAGTGTGTAGACTAAAACATGAAGAAGATAATTTAATCATTAATACCAAGCTCTTGTTATTGTTTATAGGATCAAAAGAAAATTCTTTTTCAAAAATGTTTAGTCTATGGTCTTATAATTCAATTTGTTTATACAATGTTTCATGAGATAGTTCTAACTTATTTGAATAAGATGTATTATTGGAGAATCATCTTCTTGGATGTGTAAATGAGAATTGCATTACCAAATATCCAGTTGGATAGGATTTTGGAATTCATTTGACCACAAGTCTTATGATAAAAGAAAATCATATTCGTCAAGATAAATGAAAAGGTCACTATATTATAGTCAAGATATCTGTTGAATTAGTTTTACTAATAGGCCGTCCAAATTGACCACAATACGTACTAATTCAAATACATCTAAAAGGACCGGGCGAAATGTATTTATGAAATCATAGTCTTGGATACATAAATGAGAAATGCATTTCTTACCAAGTATCCAGTTGGACCAGATTTTGGATATCATTTGACCGCAAGTCTTGTTATAAATGCAAGTATTGTTTATCAAGATAGATGATGAATAAATCACTTAGTGATGTGAATATTCGATGGAATTAGTTCACACTAATGGATTGTTCAGATTAACCACAATACATGGTAAGACTAACTTCATTACCTTCAAAAGGTATGAACATGTTTATCTGAATAAACATAAGTCTGGAACCTTTCGGGTATTCAGAACTCTCATAAAATGAAGTTAAGAATCAACCAGGAAATTGGATGAGACACTCATATCCAATAGGGGTAGTGAAAATCTAAGTCAAACTATGAAAGAGATTAACGAGCTTTCTCCACCCGAACACTTCCACAAATAGTGTTAGTTGGAAAGACAAACAAATCACTGATTGATTTTGTACTGGATGAGTCGAACTATACTTACTAACAGTTCATGGACCGTACCATGAATAGTGTTACAAGAAGTTCTTTGGTCTTGTACCAACTAATAAGGTCCATGAAACACTCTATAAGATGTGAATTGGGATTCACTCCTCACAAGCACATGTGGGAGTCTACGATTATGAGGCTTGCGGTGCATCGTTAAGCGCTAGACAATGTAGAACTTAGAATAGAGATGTGTTATCTAGTTGGAGAAACCAACAAGCCTTTTCGGTAGTTTTGTAACAAACCCTATGAGAACAAAGTGTTTGTTGCTCGAAGGGAAATTTCTAAGTGAAGGAGTTGATATCCAAAAGGACTAGTGGAAGCCATACTGATCTTGATAATATTCAAGAGACAACCAATGAAGAACCCAAAAGTTGGCCTTACCGTTCAGTTCGAGGTTGAAAGTGATGAGTTTTCTAGGTTACAACAAAGATATTTGCATAATGTAATTTACATAAAATCTTATGGGTACATGCAACCTAGAACACTATGAAATTTTCTCAAGTTATAGAAACATACTTATGAAACAATCAAACTAACCTATTGATAATCGAAATTCATAAGGATTAAAACATACCCTTTAGTATATTCAAATATACTAACTCTTGAGTCTTCAAATGCTCCATGAAAAAGCAAACATCCAATAGTGTGAATTTCTCTAATGGTTCACACCCAAAATCTTAGAACACATGAAATCGACTAGAGAGAGAGGATACAAGATGAAAATCATATTTCATCGTTCTTGAATGTATAGGAACAAAAATTACATGCCAAGGGTCCTATTTATAATTAGTGAATATATAAGATAAGCCTTTATTTGAATAATAAAATAATCAAGTGTTATCTTATTTAAATCCTTACCATATCACTAATCAGGAGGCTATAACACCCGAAAACCGTACATACCTTGAACTATTCTAGAATTTCTTATTTTGTTCAACTATTGAACAATTACAATTCATCCCTTCCACATTTAATTAAATCTAATTAATCCCGAATTAATTCCAGATTAATTCTAATTAATAATCCATTAATTCCAACTATTTCTAATTAATTTATTAATCATGTAATAAATTAATAAATCACTTCTCTCTCTCTCTCTCTCTCTCTCTCTCTCTCTCTCTCTCTTAAAGCCATTTCTAGCTTTCTAGAGTAACCCAGAAGGACTTTACTTTTATTCCATAAATTTATATTAATTTAGTTTTGACTTTTACCAATTTAGTTATGACCTTAGACACATATTCCAACAATCTTCCACTTGTATAAGTCATCAACTACAATTACAAATATAGACTTTGAATAACCAGTAAAGTGTGCTTTCCACAGAAACTGCCGAACTCTGACAAAATCAAATGTTGGCCCTTAGATAAATAACCAACTATTCCTTTATTCTACAAGATATTCAGTGGACATGATACAAGGATATAAATCAATGTCATAGTCCAAGATTCTATTCCTCGATTTCTAATTTATGATGACTGGATTCAGACTACTAATTGAATACATCTGTTTAGTCCGGGCTAGGACTAGCACATCAATGTCAACATCAAATCTTTGAGGTGCCGAAAGATATCGCTTTTCCTGTTAAGGTAAAAGGAACGAATATACTTCAACTATAGAATCATATCCTTTACTCACCATTCTATATCGTCTCTAGTACTAAAATGGAAGTGGTCTGTCACCCGCTTTTCTAGATGACATGTCGTCTGGATTGCCCAACCCTGTCCCGACGATGTGTCGTTGGTAAAGGTGACCTTTGTACCAACGATAGGTAGTCGGAATAGGTTTATAATAAAACTTTTATTTTCCCTCGAAAATCAGTCCCGACGACCCTTTGAGGAGGACATGTCGTCGGCATTGGGGGCTCTGTACCGACAATACTATCCCGACGACATTTTTCACTTTTACCGACGGGGCTATACCGACGACTTTGTACAAACAACAAGTTGTCGATATAGGCTTTATCGACGACATGTCGTCGGTATAGTTGGTAAAAGTGTCTTCGGTATAGGCATCATTCCTTGTGGTGTTTTGGAAGGAACTATTTAAGCAATTGGGCACGTCATTAAAGTACTCCACCACATACCACCCGCTATTCCGATGGACAAACGGAGGTCATAAATAGATGTCTCCAAAACTACCTTCACACGTTTGCTAGTGAAGAGCCTCCATTTCATGCTCTCTACGGTCAACGCATTCTAGACCTAAATCGTTATCTTCCCAGGACCTTCACCACTACTTCAATAGACACAACACTCAACGAACACCAAAGACTCCACACAATTTTTAAAGATAACCTTTAAAGGGCGCAACAACATATGACATCCTTAGCCAGCACACACAGGATCGACAAAAGAGTTCCAAGTGGACGACATGGTTTACTTATGCCTCAAAGAATATCGCCAAAAGACTATCCACTAGCGTGATACAAAAAATTTAACCAAACGATACTTTGGACCTTTCAAAATCAGTGAAAGAGTTGGAAAAGTCCCCAACCGCCTACGGTTAACGCCATAGGCTTGAATTCACCATGTCTTCCATGTCTCATTACTTCGAAAGGCATATGGGAACCCAATAACAACCCCGTTACCACAGTGGGAAGAGCCCAACGAATCACCCACACTATCACTCAAGGATGAGCTCGTTGCACAAGATGGGGCATTTGATAAAAGCCCAAATCAAGACAGCCCAACTGAAGACCACCATCTGAAAGCCTGCTCAATTCTGGGACTAATGAAATAAATTACCTGCAAGAGAGTTTGTTAAATTTGATTAAGTATCTTCCTTGTTTTCAGTATTAGTGGCTAGATAATAGCTCATGTTAGTATTTTGTATAAGGTCCATCCATTTTCCATTCCTAGTTTCGATTCATTAGTTTGAATATTTATTCAGATGCAATTTCCATTTAAAGGCAAGAACTAAAACAAAGAAATTTGCTCCACTTCTTGATCTTTATTTTGGAGTTTTGCCTTCTCAAAACAGCATACATCAGGACTGCATCATTTTTTGTTAGTTGAACTACGTCTTTTTTCGGTGCTCAGACATGGAGGAGTTGGGATAGAGAATCTCAAAGAAAGTTCTGGACCAAGAAGGCAACTTCAGGTGGTTGCAATCTTCATGGTTAAGCACCCCCAAGAAGATGATGTTGTTAGCATATATGGCTGTGATTCAACAACATGGAAGGGGAGGAGGTAAGGATGAGGGGTGAGGTGGGATTGAGTAGTTTTATTAGTTTCATTTTTAAGCTTTAAACCTTTTAATTAAACATAAAAAAAATAGTTGGGCCAATTTAGTAATATTAGGTTTGATAGGGATCAATATTGAAACAATTGAAATCATAGGGATAGAGAGTGTTGCAATTAAAAAAAGTGGACCTAATTCAAAATATCTATAAAATCATAGGGACCAATCATGTAACTTTCTCAATTATATATATATATATATATATATATATATATATGCAATTAACCCATTTTAAAGGAGTGTTGGCACGTAAGGTGAAGCAATTTTTTTTCATTCGTTTGGAGCGATTTCGAAAAACGCGAACTGATGGCGTCTAGGGTTCTTGAAGGTAGTTTATGTTACCTGTGCAACTTATTCCATTGTTAATAGAATGGTGCAATAATTAATCAACCTTTCTTACATCTCTTTTTCTTTGACCGCGTTCTCCCGTACCAGAGAGGAAACAACAAAAAGCGTTGTTGGCGGCGCTGATTGAACTCCGAAAGCAAACAGCTGCATATGTGCGTGCCCAGGTCTCGTCACACACTCCTAGAGTTTGTTTAATTGCATTGATTGGTGAAATTTGAGTCGTAGAATTTGGGAAAACTTGATGTTTTTCTATGAGTTTTCAGATGTATAGCTAATGTATGTTTTGATAACCTATGCAGATTGCGGAACATGTGAAAAGTGTCAAGGAATTGGAAGCTGAGTTGGCTGAGAATCTGGAAACCCTAAGATCTTTGAGGAAGGTAATGGAGCCCGGATTTTGGGTTTTGTTTTTTTAGCAAAGTACCACATCACATATATAAGTAGAAAAATATGAGTTATCTGATGTATAGCTAATGTCTCTTTTATGCAGGTTGGTGAACCTGGAGACCAAGAGGAAGCAGAATTTGAAGCTAAGATTGTTGGTCTCCAAAGATCTCGGATGGAGAGACTGGAGCAGTTTCTAAGCAACAACAACAATAACAACAACCTGGAACTACCATCGAAGGTCTCCTAATTAAGTATCTGAATAATATTATTATGTTTTATTTTCAGTAAACAGTAACTAGCTAGTGTGTACCAACTGAATGAGGTTTTTCTCCTCTTCTTTTTCCTAAATTTAAACCCATCAACTTCTTAACACAATCATTCATTATGTGTATGTTATGAGGAATGACAATCTTCTTTTTTAATATCATTAAGCTACCAAGATGCTAGAATCAAAAGTCAAAACAACATTACAAACAATAATTAGCA
The DNA here is from genome assembly GCF_052849685.1 of Lactuca virosa. Taxonomy (NCBI): domain Eukaryota; kingdom Viridiplantae; phylum Streptophyta; class Magnoliopsida; order Asterales; family Asteraceae; genus Lactuca; species Lactuca virosa. The sequence continues at coordinate 53,570,663 of NC_136431.1, forward strand.
AGGCTGAGGTTTTGCAACCAACCAACCCAATTGACTTTGATGTTTGAATTTATCCCATCCTTCCTGCTCCCAATCCAAAAAAATAGACTCGGAAACAGGTTTTAAGTATAAACATTAAGTTGTCACACCCCCAAACTAAGGATGGCGGAAACGTCCGGGGGTGGAGGACTTCATGTATAGTATCATAACAACAATTGTAATAGTAATTCAAGCAAACACAACCAACATATATATAATTGAAAAAGTTACATCATTGTATGAATTACATGTTTACGAATCAATTACAATATGTTGACAAAATATGAAATAGTAGACGCCTTAGCGTCCCATCCTCAAAAGCACTTGGTTACCTGTTTAATGATTTCCTGAGAATACAAGTTGTTTGGAAAAGTGTCAACACAAAGGTTGGTGAGTTCATAAGCTTTTGTTTGATATTATTAAAAGCCTTTCGTTTGTAAAAGTAGTATTTGTTTTAGAAAATCCAATATTTTCCTTAAAATGTATATGTAGTCTTAAATTCAAAGACCGAAATGTATAAGTAACTTTTCTTACTTATAATATATAATGTAAGTTTAAATCGACATAAACTCGTTTAATTTTAATGAAGTTCCCGTAAATTCCAATATTTATTAATATTTTGTGTGAGTTTATTATAACCATGCTATGACCAAGGTTGCCTAAAACGACGTTCTTCGGGTGTCGGAAATGTTATGACATTTGTCACCCCAGACCTATCGGTCTAACTGTTGCATGCAGTTTAGGTGTGGGTTTGTCAAACCCAATATAGATCTATACACAACTATCACTCTCTCCCTCAAGGAGACTCTGGTTACAATACAGGACTTAATGGTAATTTGAAGTAAATGTCTCACAAAGTCATTAACGGAATTACGTGTTATGAAAACTTGGTACCGTATGGCCGTACCTTGCTTAATGAAAATATCCTTTGTATAAATGTACCCTTTTTAAATGTATGTGTTATGTAATGTATCATAAACTATACCTATTATAGTTTATCAACCAAGGGTAGTACGTAGTAATGTATGCAAACTATATTCAAAATAGTTTATTAAATGTTTGAATGTATCGGTTGTACTTTGATTATAATCACTTGTTATTCTTTATATTTTATATGTCCAAATCCATTTGTAAACTGATGTATGTCTAAATATTAAGATAAAATGTCATATATTGCAATAACATATAATCACATAAAGATATACACCTTGCTCAACATGTTACAAGGTGAAATGAAATTGACAGCAACTTTTCGTTGAATACAGTTTCTGTTACTGTTCTTAGAAAATTTATAGAAAAATCATCAAAGCTCTAAATCCAAATCCGCAAATTCTGAGAGTTTGGAATATGAGTCTAGTTTGTTCGTAAATTTTATCATGATTTTTAGTGATCTTTAACAGAGGTGAAAATGTTCATAATCACAGACTGGTCCGGGTTTGCCTCTGAAATGACAGGCAGTTTTGTAAAAATCACCATAAATTGTAGAAAAATCATATGGAGATGTGCAAGTAGCCATTTTAAAGCTAAGAGTTTGAACTACTTGCACCTGGAACAGTTTTTGAAAACTAAAATTTTTAAGTTGACCAAAACAGTCCGTGATCGAAGTTCATCTTTTCTGATGTAATCTGATAGAAAAAGTTTAATTGTGTTCTTGATGATTTTACTTGTATTCCCCCCTTAAAACTTAAGAAAAACATGTAAATGTAGGGGTATGAACTCACCTTATGTGGTTCCAGTAGATGAAAGTGAGAGAGAGGAAGTGTTCAAACCAAGAACACTAAGAAGATGTCTTGATGATTCGAGAATCTAACACCGAATAAGATGGAATTTGTGTAAGATATCAATGATTTGAGTAGAATGGAGTTTAATAATTATGTGAATGATGAAGATACTTACTAATTGAAGAAAGAAATCCCTGGAGAAAGCCTTGAAGTTCTTGAAGTTGAGAGAAAAGATGAGAGAATTTTGGAGAGTGTTCTTTGGTTGTTAAGTGTAGAATGAAAGGACTTTATGGAGAATGAGGAGAGAGGATCAATCCTCCAGCTCTTAGAACGTGGGAAGAGCTGGAGATTAGGTGTAAAGGTCCACTAAGGAGACAAGGGGTAGTGGGAAAGAGTGGCTGATCATAGAGTGAGGTGGTGGTGGTTTGCTTTTGCCATAAATTAAGGAAAAACAAATATTCCCTCAATAATTAGTTCAACCACTAATTCTTTTAATATATTTTTATAAAAACCCTGGAGATTTATATATTTTGGGGCCTTAGTTTATAAAATAAAGTTTTGGGTGAAAATCCCACGTTAAAATAATGAAAAACGGAGTTAAAACGAAGTCGTAGTCGAAAAACCGGTAAAAAAAGGTCGTCTGCGAGACCTCTCGCATGGAGGCCGGATTCGGACCCTCGCATGCGAGGCTGCTGTCTGATGGCTTCGGATTCGGTCTCCTGAGAGGCTTCAGCTTCGGTCCTGATGAGAGGCTTCGGATCCGAGGCCTCGGATGAGAGGCTTCGGTCCTGAAGCTTCAGTTCCAGGTCCTTAAGGCTATTTTACCCGTTTTACCCCGTTTCAAGCGATTTTTGACCTGGTTAAGGGTCGATATGACCCAAATGATTACAAAAAGTTAAAGTAACTTTTGAGAGAGATTTGGGAGAGATTTCAAATAGAAAGAGATAGAGTGAAAACGATTTAGAGAGGTTTCGTTTGTGATTAATTTGAGTGTCCGGCTTCACAACGCAAGGTTCGTAAACCCCGTTAAACCGTGTTTTAGTGTCGTACACAATCCCGATGATTGTGCAATAGTGTTTTATCGCTTTGGTTCGTTGTTTAGCACTGTTAAGGCTAAGGAAAATCAAACACATGAACTTTCCAAATGATGATTTCTCATTAAAATAGCGAATTGTATAGTGATTACATAACGTAAACCCTAACATACAAGGGTTATTGGAGTTGACCGGTTTGACTTGTTGACTTTGTATGACTTTGACTTGACCGAAATTTGACGGTTGTCACATCATCCCCCTGTTAGAAGGAATTTCGTCCCGAAATTTTCATTTTGACTGGGATTTCAAGAGTTTGGGAAGAGATGTGGATACTTTTGGTTCATCTGATCCTCGCATTCCCAGGTAAATTCGGGTCCTCGTTTAGCGTTCCAACGGACCTTCACGATGGGAATACGACTTTGTTTCGTTCGTTTGATTTCCCGATCCATGATTTCGACTGGTTCCTCCACGAAGTGGAGATTTTCGTTAACTTCGATTTCGTCGAGTGGTATTACGAGTGTCTCATCAGACAAACACTTCTTTAGGTTCGACACGTGAAATGTGGGATGTACTTTGTCGAGTTCCTGAGGTAATCGAAGTTTGTATGCTACTGGCCCAATCCTAGCAAGGATTTCGAATGCCCGATGTACCTTGGATTTAGTTTCCCGCGTTTGCCGAATCGTATCATTCCTTTCCAAGGGGAAACTTTTAGTAGTACACGATCACCCACCTGGAATTCCAAGGGTTTGCGTCGTTTGTCTGCGTAACTCTTTTGCCGATCGCGAGACGCTTTCAGTCTTTCTCGAATTTGAACGATCTTTTATGTGGTTTCCCTTATGATTTCAGGGCCAGTGAGGGTGCTATTAGAGACTTGCCATCTAGCTAGCTGTGTATCCCCCACCTCAGCCCAACACAAGGGTGATCTGCATTTGCGACCGTAAAGAGCTTCGAATGGAGCGACTTTGATGCTAGTATGATAGCTGTTATTGTAGGAGAATTCGATAAGCGGTAGATGGGTATCCCATGCTTTACCGAAGTCTATCACACAAGCTCTTAACATGTCTTCCAACGTTTGAATGGTTCGTTCGCTCTGTCCGTCGGTTTGTGGGTGGTAGGCCGTACTCATGTCAAGCCTAGTTCCCAATGATTTTTGTAGAGACTGCCAAAACCGTGAGGTAAATCTACTATCTCTATCGGAGATAATGGATATCGGCACACCATGGAGTCGTACAATCTCTCTGATGTACGTTCTAGTCAGCTTCTCCATCTTGTCGGTTTCTTTTATCGGTAGGAAGTGTGCTGATTTGGTCAATCTGTCTACGATTACCCATATGGTGTCAAGCCCGCCCGATGTCTTAGGCAGCTTGGTTATGAAGTCCATGGTTATTCGTTCCCACTTCCACTCAGGTATATCCGGCTGTTGTAATAGCCCGGATGGTTTCTGGTATTCGATTTTGACCTTGGCGCAAGTCAGACACTTGCTCACATAGGTAGCAATCTCAGCTTTCATGTTCGGCCACCAGTATAATTTTTTGAGGTCCAGATACATCTTATCTGACCCGGGATGGATGGAATATCGAGTCTTGTGTGCTTCATTCATGATGACGTCTCGGAGTCCACCGAACTTCGGTGTCCAGATTCGATTTATGAGATAACGTACTCCATCATCCTTGACTTCTAAGTTTTTATCCATTCCCCTTAATGTCTCTCCTGCCACCTTTTCTGGTTTCAAAGCTTCTAGTTGAGCTTCCTTGATTTGTATGGTCGTGTGGGAATGGATCGTCATTGTTAAGGATTTTACTCGGTGGCCCGAGTACTCCTTCCTGCTTAGAGCATCAACCACTACATTTGCCTTGCCCGGATGATAACGAATTTCGCACTCGTAGTCATTCAGCAACTCTACCCATCTCCTCTGTCGCATGTTGAGCTCCTTCTGATTGAGGATATGCTGAAGACTTTTGTGATCAGTGAAGATAGTGCATTTCGTGCCGTAGAGGTAGTGTCTCCAGATCTTCAAAGCGAATACCACTGCTCCTAATTCCAGGTCGTGCGTAGTATAATTAACCTCGTGCGTCTTAAGCTGTCTTGATGCATACGCGATAACCTTCCCTCTCTGCATGAGCACACATCCGAGGCCTTGATTCGAAGCATCACAGTACACTACGAAGTCCTCGGTTCCCTCTGGGAGAGACAAGATCGGTGCGCTGCATAGGGCTTGTTTTAACGTTTGGAAAGCAGTTTCTTGTTTATTTTCCCACTTGAATATCACACCTTTCTGCGTCAAGGTGGTGAGTGGTTTCGCAATCTTGGAGAAGTTTTGTATAAATCTTCGGTAGTAGCCAGCAAGCCCAAGGAATTGTCGAATTTCGGTTGGCGTCTTGGGTGCTGACCAATTCTCGATTGCCTTGATCTTGGAGGGATCCACATGTATGCCTTTCTCATTTACCACATGGCCAAGGAAATCCACTTCTATAATCCAGAATTCACACTTAGAGAACTTAGCATAAAGCTTCTCCGCTCTTAGTGTCTCTAGCACTTGGCATAGATGTAGGCGATGCTCTTCTTCGCTTCGCGAGTAGATCAAGATATCGTCGATGAATACGATTACAAACTTGTCTAGGTGGGGTCGACACACTCTATTCATTAGGTCCATGAATACCGCAGGTGCGTTTGTTAAACCGAAGGACATCACCACAAACTCGTAGTGCCCATAGCGAGTTCTGAATGCAGTTTTGGGAATATCTTCTTCTTGAACTCGTAGCTGATGGTAACCTGACCTTAGGTCGATCTTTGAGAAGAAATTTGCTCCTTGGAGTTGGTCGAAAAGGTCATCGATTCGGGGTAGAGGATATCGGTTCTTGATGGTGAGTTTGTTTAGTTCCCGATAGTCGATGCACATGCGAAAGGATCCGTCCTTCTTCTTTACAAAAAGGACTGGTGCTCCCCAAGGTGAGAAGCTTGGTCTGATGAACCCTTTGCTCAAAAGCTCGTTCAACTGACTGGACAACTCTTGCATTTCTGTTGGTGCGAGGCGGTATGGAGCTCTGGCTACGGGGGTAGCTCCGGGTATTAAGTCAATTCTGAAATCGACTTGTCGTGCGAGTGGTACACCAGGAAGATCTTCTGGGAACACATCCGGGAAGTTACATACTTCGGGGATGTCTTTGATGTCTTTCACGTCTTGTTTCTTGTCTACTACGTGGGCCAAGAAGGCGTGGTACTCCTTCCGGAGATACTTTTGGGCTTTGATGCATGAGATGATTTGTAAATTCGCACTAGGTTTGTCACCATAGATGAGAAGGGTTTCGTCATTTGGTAGATTGAGGCGAACGGCCCTTTCATAACATAGAATGTCGGCACGGTGAGGAACTAACCAATCCATCCCGATAATTACGTCGAAGCTTTTTATGGTGACCGGCATCAGGTCAATTTTAAATGTATGGTTGTCTAGAGTGAGAGTACACTCTGAGTATATATCGCTAGTGCGTTCTACTTTCCATTTGCCATTTCTACTACATAAGTATCCTTTAGTGATTGGGGATTTTGTTCAAGTAATTGTTTATATTGGTGGCTCACGAAACTCCTCTCCGCTCCACTATCGAATAGTACGCATGCATAAGAGTTATTGAGGAGAAACATACCGGTAACCACCGTGGGATCCTCGACTTCTTCCCCATGTCCTATTGCCAGGACTCTTCCTACTCCACCAGCATTAGGGGCTTGTGCTTTGGGGCAGTTTCTTTTGAAGTGACCTGCGTCTCCACAGTTGTAGCAGGTTCGGGTTGCCCCCGTACTGGCGACTTGGTTGATTGGTCGAGCCGGCGCTTTACAGAAACGAGCAGTGTGCCCCTTCCTGTCGCAGTTGATACAGTGCATCTCCCTACAAGCACCATTGTGGTGAAAGTTGCACTTGTTGCACTTGGGTAGGGTTCCAGCATATGGCTTCGGTGGTGCAGTAGTGGCAGCATGGACAACAACAGTTTGTTGCTTCTTAGCGGGGTCCTGTGCTGGTTGGCTCTTCTTTTGGTTCCAGAACTTCCTTTTGTTGTTTCCCCCTTTTGATTGATCAGTGGTGGTGGTTGTAGTATTATGACCGGCTCGGTGGTCAACAAGTTGTTGTGCCAGCTCCCTGGCACTGTCAAAAGTAGTTGGCCTTGAAGCCAGGACACTACTTTGCACTTGGGGAGACAGTCCCCAAAGGTATCGCTCCACCTTTTTCTCCTCCGGAGTAACCATTGTTGGGCAGAGGAGAGCCAATTCATTGAATCGGGTGGTGTAGGTTTCAAGGTCGGAGCCCGTCATCCTGAGGTTCGAAAGTTCTTGTTCCAGCTTTTGAATTTCGCCTCTCGGGCAGTACTCCTTCATCATCAAGGTTTTTAGTTCTGCCCAGGTTATGGAGCTAGCCACTTCGAGAGTAAGTGAATTAATCCGGCAGTTCCACCAAGTAAGGGCCCGACCGGTGAAAGTGAAGGCTGCGAACTTAACTTTGCTCGCTTCGGGGCAAGAGCACACCTGAAAGACTACTTCGGTCTTTTCAAACCATTGCATTAAAGTGATGACTCCCCCGCTCCCATTGAAGTTGTCGGGTTTGCCATTGGTGAAGTCTTTGTAGGTGCACTCTCTTGTGCGCACCCATCTGTCGCCCTGGTTAGAGGGTGTAACACCTGGTCCAGATCCACCATTTCCATTAGAGACAATTTGGGACACAGCTGCCGCTACTGCTGCTGCTATTGCAACTTGGAGTATTGCTGGATCAAATTGTGGAAGTGGCGGCAGAGGTGTTGGTGATGGTGGTGGAGGTGTCGGTGATGGTGATGGTGGTGGAGGTGTTGGTAGTGGTGGTGGAAGTGTCGGTGATGGTGGTGGAGGTGTTGGTAGTGGTGGTGGAAGTGTCGGTGATGGTGGTGGAGGTGTTAGTAGTGGTGGTGGAGGTGGTGCTGCACTGCTAGATGGTCTAGTCTCCTTCCTTGGCGGCATGGTTCTGTCATAAGTTGTAAACCAATGTACTTTTAGTACAAGTATATTTATAGGAAGAGAAATCTTTTATACATAAAGTATATTATTACGTTGTGTTCCGATATGTTTACGATACATACGATTTTATACTTTTAATTGACCCAATACATTGGGCTATGAGGTAAAATGAAAGTCTAAAATATTTTATTTGAGTTTCCTTGTTTCCAAGTATATGACCATTTGTAAGAGTTCCCATATACTAATTTAGTCGGGACATAATTAATATATTTATTATAATAACACAAAATACTCCTATAGTATTTGTAAATATTTAGTTTTGAGTTCTTAAAGTATCCTTTGTAGTGTGATATTAGGTTGTTAGATTTGTTGCCCATCCTGACCATCCCCCGGTATATGCAAGTCAATTCTCGGACAGATATAGTTGATCAGGCTATATCCTTCCCAGAATTAATCCACATATACTAAGGCATACACAAAATGTTCAACTCTTCTTCTTTTGCTTTATGTTTTCCCTAGTCATGATACCATGCGAGCATGTAATGTATGTATGTATACTTTAATCAAGAAAGTTGTTTATTTCCTAAAAGTATATTTATTTGAAAAATGCACAAATCAGAGACTATTAGTCCCAATTGTGTTTATAGTTTGTATATCTTATGTGGTTTGATATACTTAATTCACTATAAACTGTGCTCTGATACCAATCTGTCACACCCCCAAACCAAGGATGGCGGAAACGTCCGGGGGTGGAGGACTTCATGTATAGTATCATAACAACAATTGTAATAGTAATTCAAGCAAACACAACCAACATATATATAATTGAAAAAGTTACATCATTGTATGCATTACATGTTTACGAATCAATTACAATATGTTGACAAAATATGAAATAGTAGACGCGTTAGCGTCCCATCCTCAAAAGCACTTGGTTACATGTTTAATGATTTCCTGAGAATACAAGTTGTTTGGAAAAGTGTCAACACAAAGGTTGGTGAGTTCATAAGCTTTTGTTTGATATTATTAAAAGCCTTTTGTTTGTAAAAGTAGTATTTGTTTTAGAAAATCCAATATTTTCCTTAAAATGTTATGTAGTCTTAAATTCAAAGACCGAAATGTATAAGTAACTTTTCTTACTTATAATAAATAATGTAAGTTTAAATCGACATAAACTCGTTTAATTTTAATGAAGTTCCCGTAAATTCCAATATTTATTAATACTTTGTGTGAGTTTATTATAACCATGCTATGACCAAGGTTGCCTAAAACGACGTTCTTCGGGCGTCGGAAATGTTATGACATTTGTCACCCCAGACCTATCGGTCTAACTGTTGCATGCAGTTTAGGTGTGGGTTTGTCAAACCCAATATAGATCTATACACAACTATCACGCTCTCCCTTAAGGAGACTCTGGTTACAATACAGGACTTAATCGTAATTTGAAGTAAATGTCTCACAAAGTCATTAACGGAATTACGTGTTATGAAAACTTGGTACCGTATGGCCGTACCTTGCTTAATGAAAATATCCTTTGTATAAATGTACACTTTTTAAATGTATGTGTTATGTAATGTATCATAAACTATACCTATTATAGTTTATCAACCAAGGGTAGTACGTAGTAATGTATGCAAACTATATTCAAAATAGTTTATTAAATGTTTGAATGTATCGGTTGTACTTTGATTATAATCACTTGTTATTCTTTATATTTTATATGTCCAAATCCATTTGTAAACTGATGTGTGTCTAAATATTAAGATAAAATGTCATATATTGCAATAACATATAATCACATAAAGATATACACCTTGCTCAACATGTTACAAGGTGAAATGAAATTGACAGCAACTTTTTATTGTATACAGTTTCTGTTACTGTTCTTAGAAAATTTATAGAAAAATCATCAAAGCTCCAAATCCAAATCCGCAAATTCTGAGAGTTTGGAATATGAGTCTAGTTTGTTCGTAAATTTTATCATGATTTTTAGTGATCTTTAACAGAGGTGAAAATGTTCATAATCACAGACTGGTCCGGGTTTGCCTCTGAAATGACAGGCAGTTTTGTAAAAATCACCATAAATTGTAGAAAAATCATATGGAGATGTGCAAGTAGCCATTTTAAAGCTAAGAGTTTGAACTACTTGCACCTGGAACAGTTTTGAAAACTAAAATTTTTAAGTTGACCAAAACAGTCCGTGATCGAAGTTCATCTTTTCTGATGTAATCTGATAGAAAAAGTTTAATTGTGTTCTTGATGATTTTACTTGTATTCCCCCCTTAAAACTTAAGAAAAAAATGTAAATGTAGGGGTATGAACTCACCTTATGTGGTTCCAGTAGATGAAAGTGAGAGAGAGGAAGTGTTCAAACCAAGAACACTAAGAAGATGTCTTGATGATTCGAGAATCTAACACCGAATAAGATGGAATTTGTGTAAGATATCAATGATTTGAGTAGAATGGAGTTTAATAATTATGTGAATGATGAAGATACTTACTAATTGAAGAAAGAAATCCCTGGAGAAAGCCTTGAAGTTCTTGAAGTTGAGAGAAAAGATGAGAGAATTTTGGAGAGTGTTCTTTGGTTGTTAAGTGTAGAATGAAAGGACTTTATGGAGAATGAGGAGAGAGGATCAATCCTCCAGCTCTTAGAACGTGGGAAGAGATGGAGATTGGGTGTAAAGGTCCACTAAGGAGACAAGGGGTAGTGGGAAAGAGTGGCTGATCATAGAGTGAGGTGGTGGTGGTTTGCTTTTGCCATAAATTAAGGAAAAGCAAATATTCCCTCAATAATTAGTTCAACCACTAATTCTTTTAATATATTTTTATAAAAACCCTGGAGATTTATATATTTTGGGGCCTTAGTTTATAAAATAAAGTTTTGGGTGAAAATCCCACGTTAAAATAATGAAAAACGGAGTTAAAACGAAGTCGTAGTCGAAAAACCGGTAAAAAAAGGTCGTCTACGAGACCTCTCGCATGGAGGCCAGATTCGGACCCTCGCATGCGAGGCTGCTGTCTGATGGCTTCGGATTCGGTCTCCTGAGAGGCTTCAGCTTCGGTCCTGATGAGAGGCTTCGGATCCGAGGCCTCGGATGAGAGGCTTCGGTCCTGAAGCTTCAGTTCCAGGTCCTTAAGGCTATTTTACCCGTTTTACCCCGTTTCAAGCGATTTTTGACCTGGTTAAGGGTCGATATGACCCAAATGATTACAAAAAGTTAAAGTAACTTTTGAGAGAGATTTGGGAGAGATTTCAAATAGAAAGAGATAGAGTGAAAACGATTTAGAGAGGTTTCGTTTGTGATTAATTTGAGTGTCCGGCTTCACAACGCAAGGTTCGTAAACCCCGTTAAACCGTGTTTTAGTGTCGTACACAATCCCGATGATTGTGCAATAGTGTTTTATCGCTTTGGTTCGTTGTTTAGCACTGTTAAGGCTAAGGAAAATCAAACACATGAACTTTCCAAATGATGATTTCTCATTAAAATAGCGAATTGTATAGTGATTACATAACGTAAACCCTAACATACAAGGGTTATTGGAGTTGACCGGTTTGACTTGTTGACTTTGTATGACTTTGACTTGACCGAAATTTGACGGTTGTCACATAAGTTGCTATGTCAAAAATGACTTATAACCGAAACTACGATGCCTAAATAGAAAAAGGCCAAACTACAATGCTGAAATGAGAAATGGTATTGTGAAAACGAATTTCATGATAACATATGATATTGCTTGCTCATAAGGAAAATCATTCTCACATGAAAGGTGTTTAGGGTTACTGGAACACTTTAGAAAGTACAAAGTTAAGTTAAAAGTCGAGTAAAGTATGATGCTATTCACAATATGGGGCCTTATGGTATATCCACATTTGGGCCCACACAAAATTCACAAATATATTGATAGATATATTATCATATTATCCGAAGATATCATCAAACTTTATACAATAAGTATCAATAACCTATTCTGGAGTTTATTATTAGATAAAACTGCAAAAATGGTCCTTATGATATGCATTTTTTAATAAAAGTCCAGACTACAACTATGTACAAGTAAATTCACAACTTGTTATTATAGGAACTTTTAATACCAAGAGTGCAAACTTATTTAAATTTAAGTTAAATTAGGGTGTTATAAATAAGTATAAGTTGAAAGTCTAAGGGTTTAAATCATAAATAAACCTCATATATGTGTTTTCGCCCAAAGTAATTAAATGAAAATAGAGTTTACGATTTGGATATGTTCCAAGTGGTGTTTTCGTTGACCAAATCCGAAAACACCCCATCATTTAATGCCAAATCTGAAAACCCCCTATTCTAGAAGGCCTAGGGCGTAAGCCCTTTTCACCATTGGCCTCAAAACCGAAAACACCTTTTCCCTTGGACTTTAGGGGAGAAAACCTAATAAGGGGGCCCATTATAAGGCATAAACCCCTTCCTTGTGGACCTTATGGGCGAAAACTCATTCCTTAGGAGTTATTAGATTCGAAAACCCCTTTAATACATAATGTTTCATCCGTAAACACCCTTAAAATATCTAATATCTTATCTGAATTCAGCTTCCCTAGATGATAATGTAAACGTCAACTCAACCTCCTCATTAAGCTTCCTTCATATATAAGGTGTATATTAGATCACTTCTTCATTTACCACATCCAGTAAACAAGAACAATCCCATTCTCTCTCAAAGTATCAACACATTTCCTTTCATTTACAAAGTGTAAACTACTCCAGGAGACATTCTCTTCTTCCTTACAAGTATAAATTTTGGCAAGATTCCATTAGAATCCATGTATTTTCATCACCTCCTACGATTGTTATCAAATATTCACACATTAAAATGTGTTTAAACATTAGGACACGATTATCGTTACGTGTTCTAAATCGAAGTCTCCATTTCAATCCCGCTAACAAAACCGTTATCACACTCAAGGTGAGTTCATACCCCTACATTTTCATAACTTTTCTATGTTTTAGGGGGAGAATACAAGTAAAACACAAGAAATTTGTGTTAATATACAAATTATTGTTTTATATTTTATTACGTTAAAGTATCTTTACATAGAAATATCAATCATGCGGAACAACGTTATTACCAAATTTACAAACGATTACATGCAAAATACGTTAAAACGAAACGGTTATCATTTTCAAAAAAACAATACTTTTAAACTATAATGGGTATAGTTTGGGTTACATTCACATCATTTTACCCTTTACAGGGCAAAGAAATGATTATATAAAAATACGATTATTTTTATATTACAAACATAACGAAAGGAGTAACAATTTCATATACGAACATTTTTATTACAAAACACGTATCTTGTTGGAAATTTGTGATTCATTCACCTTCATTGTACCTACCAAAGGTATCCATGGAAGTCCTGTTTTATAACCAGAGTCTCCTTTCGGAGAGCGTGATTCTTGTGTCTAGATCTATATGCGACTGATGATCCCGCACCCTGGCTGGTAGCTACAGCACGACCGGCAGGTTATGGGTGATAAACGTCATATCTTTTCTACGCCTGAAGAACGTCGAGGCATGCAATTCATTAATAGCACGGTTATGAAAACTCACATGATAAACGGCAATACATTATTTTTACGCGAAATCAATATCATATTTATTTTACGTAATTACTCAGCTCTTCAAATGGTTTTATTTTCGAATAAAACTACATGTTACAAAACTAAGTATGACATATATACTTGTACTTTTGGTCTTAGGATATATAAGACTACAAATCAGTTTTTATGGAAAATATAGGATTTTCCGGGATAGATACGATTACTTTACAAACAAAACAGTTTACAACTCAGTTTTAATGGAAAATATAGGATTTTCTGGGATGGATACAATTACTTTACAAACAAACAACTTACGACTCACTTTATAGAAAATATCGGATTTTCTAGAAACAAACGTGATTTCATCTCATTGAATGGCATATATTTTCATACAAATGTTTATGAACTCACCAACTTAAATGTTGACACTTTTTCTCTCAAATAACTTGTATTCTCAGGAAACCGGTAAAACAGGTTATCAACAGCTTATGAAGATTAGACGCTAAGGCGTTAAGAAAATCTTTTGACATCATAATGTAATTGATATTTTGGAAACATGTAACGCATACAATGATGTAACTTTTCAATTACGTATGTGATGGTTGTGTTTACTTTCTTTACTATTCAATTGTTATCATACTGCACATGATGTCCTCCGCCCCCGAATGTTTCCACCGTTCAGGTTTGGGGGTGTGACAGTTTTATCCCCCCGTTAGAGGGAATTTCGTCCCGAAATTAATTCTAAAGTGAGTACTCATGGACTAGGGAAAAGATGCGGGTACTTTTGTTGCATCTGGTCTTCTCACTCCCAAGTGAATTCAGGTTCCTACTTGGCATTCCAGCGAACCTTCACTATTGGTATGCGACTTTGTTTCATTCGTTTGACTTCCATATCCATGATTTATACTGGCTCTTACACAAAGTTAAATTATCGTTTATCTCGATTTCGTCAATTGGAATCACAAGAGTCTCGTCGGATAGACACTTCTTTAGATTTGACACGTGGAAGATAGGGTGTACATTATTAAGTTCTTGGGATAGTTGGAGTTTATAAGCTACAAGACCAATCCTTGCGAGGATTTCAAATGGTCCGACGTACCTTGGATTTAGTTTTCCACGCTTTCCGAAGCGTATCATGCCCTTCCAGGGTGAGACCTTTAACAGGACATGGTCGCCAACCTGAAATTCCAAGGGTTTTCGTCTCTTGTCTGCGTAGCTCTTTTGTTGATCTCGAGAGGCTTTCAGACGTTCACGAATTTGAACAATCTTCTCAGTCGTTTCCATGATGATTTCCGGACCAGTGAGAGTGTTGTTAGGAACTTGTCCTTTAGCTAACTGTGTATCACCCACTTCTGCCTAGCACATAGGTGATCTGCAATTGTGGCCATAGAGGGCTTTAAATGGAGAAGCCTTGATGTTGGTGTGGTAACTGTTGTTATATGGGAACTCGACAAGTGGTAAATGGGTATCCCACGCTTTACCAAAGTCAATCACACAAGCTCTCAACATGTCTTCTAGTGTCTGGATAGTTCTCTCACTCTGCCCGTCTGTTTGTGGGTGGTAGGCTGTATTCATGTCCAACCTAGTTCCCATGGATTTTTGAAGTGAGTGCCAGACCCGAGAGGTAAATCGGCTATCTCTGTCGGAGATAATAGATATTGGTACTCCATGTAATTGTACTATTTCCCTGATGTATGTTCTGGTCAGTTTTTCCATCTTGTAAGTTTCTTTAATTGGCAGGAAGTGTGCAGACTTGGTTAACCGGTCAACGATTACCTAGATTGTATCAAGACCACCCGTTTTCTTGTGTAATTTGGTTATGAAATCCATTGTAATCTGTTCCCACTTCCACTCAGGTATTTCTGGTTGTTGTAGTAAACCTGAGGGCTTTTGGTATTCTACCTTTCACTTTGGCGCAAGTCAGACACTTGCCCACGTAGGTAGCAATTTCTGCTTTCATGTTTGGCCACCAATATAATTTCTTAAGGTCCAAATACATCTTGTCTGAACCTGGATGAACAGAGTATCGAGGTTTGTGTGCTTCGTTCATGACAACTTTGCTGAATCCACCAAACTTTGGTGTCCAGATCCGATTAATGAGATAACGAACTCCGTCACCCTTAATTTCTAGGTTTTTATCCATTCATCTTAGAGTTTCATCGGTCACGTTTTTTGGTTTCAGGGCTTCCAATCGAGCTTCTTTAATTTGTATAGATAGATGGGAATGGATAGTCATGGTTAGTGTTTTTACTCTGCAACTTGAGTACTCTTTACGACTAAGAGCATCTGCTATTACATTGGCTTTGCCGGGATGATAACGAATTTCACATTCGTAATCATTGAGTAGTTCAACCCATCGTCGTTTTCTCATATTTAGCTCCTTCTGATCGAATATGTATTGAAGGCTTTTGTGGTCTGTAAAGATGGTACACTTAGTGCCGTAGAGGTGGTGTCTCTATATTTTTAGAGCAAACACTACTACTCCCAGCTCAAGGTCATGAGTAGTGTAGTTGACCTCGTGAGTTTTTAGCTGTCGTGAGGCATAAGCGATAACTTTTCCTCGCTGCATAAGTACACATACATGCCCTTGATTGGATGCATCGCTAAATACAATGAAGTCTTCTGTCCCTTCAGGAAGAGACAAAATAGGCGCGCTGCACAGGGCTTGCTTCATAGTTTGGAATGCAGTGTCTTGTTTCTCCCCCCAGCTGAAAGTTACACCCTTCTGAGTCAGTGTAGTAAGTGGTTTAGCGATCCTTGAGAAGTTCTGTATGAATCTGCGGTAATAGCCAGCAAGGCCTAAGAATTGGCGAATTTTAGTTGGCGTTTTTGGTGCTGACCAGTTCTTGATTACTTCAGTTCTTGATTACTTCAATTTTGGAGGGGCCCATGTGTATTCCTTCTTCACTGACCACGTGCCCTAGGAAATCTACTTCCGAATCCAAAATTCGCATATTGAAAACTTCGCATAAAGCTTTTTTGTTCGCAGTGCTTCCAAGACCTGTCGAAGGCATTGATTATGCTCCTCCTTGCCTCGCGAGTAGATGAGTATATCGTCTATGAGCACAATCACGAATTTGTCTAGGAAATGACGACATACCCTATTCATTATGTCCATGAACACTGCGGGTCATTGGTTATTCCGAAGGGCATCACTACAAATTCGTAGTGACCATAACGCGTTCAAAATGCCATTTTGGGAACATCGCTTTCTTGGACTCGTAATTGGTGATATCCGGATCTCAGGTCAATCTTTGAAAAGTAGTTCGCTCCTTGGAGTTGATCGAACAAGTCGTCTATTCGTGGTAGTGGGTAGCGGTTCTTAATGGTGAGTTTGCTCAGCTCGCGGTAGTCAATGCACACTCGGAACAATGCATCCTTCTTCTTTACGAACAGGATCGGTTCCCCCCAAGGTGAGAAGCTTGGTCTGATGAATCCTTTGCTGAGTAGCTCGTTTAGTTGGGTGGATAACTCCTGCATCTCTGATGGGCTAGACGATATAGTGATTTGGCTACTGGGGTAGCTCCAGGAATAAGATCGATTCTAAATTCAACCTATTGCTAAGAGGTACTCCTGGAAGATCCTCAGGAAATACGTCAAGAAAATTACAGACTTCAGGAATGCTCTTGAGGTATTTCACTTCTTTTTTTCATTCACGACATGTGCAAAGAATACGTGGTATTCTTTGCGTAGGTATTTCCGAGCCTTGACGCAAGAAATGATGCGAAGGTTCGTACTGGGCTTATCGTCGTAAATGACTAGGGTTTCGCCATTTGGCAGATTAAGGCGAACGACCTTCTCGTAGCATAGAATATCAGCACGATGGGGACATAGCCAATCCATGCCGATGATGACATCGAAACTTTTTATTGAGACTGGCATGTGGTTGATTTGAAAAGAACGATTGTTTAGTGAGAGGGTACAGTCTATGTATATGTCGTTAGTGTTTTCCGTCTTTCCATTTGCCATTTCGACGGTGAATGTTTTGTTTAATGATTTTGGTGTTTGATTGAGTAAATGTTTAAACTGGTGGCTCACAAAACCCCTCTCCGCTCCACTATCAAACACTATGCATGCATAAGAGTCATTGAGGAGAAACGTACTCGTGACCACAATTGGGTTTGCTATTGCCTCCTCCTGTCCCATTGTCAGAACTCTTCCTACTCCCCCTGCATTCCTTATTTTCGGACAATCCCTCTTAATATGCCCTGTTTCTCCGCATCCATAGCAAGTGTGACTCGCTCCTGCATTCGTGGTTGGGGCAACTTGTTGAACTGGTTCTTTGCAGAAATGGACTGTGTGTCCTTTCTTGTTGCATTTCGTGCAATACATTTCCCGATACACACCAACATGGTGGTAGTTACACTTATTGCATTTTGGTAGATTCCCAGCATATTGCTTAGCGGTTGTTGGGGCTACTGGGACAGTGACGGCATGAGCTGCCACTACTTGTTGTCTTTTGGAGGTTTCATCTGATGTTTTGCTCTTTCTTTTGTTCCAAGGCCTTTTTCTGTTGTCGCCTTCTTTTTGTTGTTCAGGCGCGGCTGTTATTGTTCCCTGACGGACTCCATGGTCAACGAGTTGTTACGCCAAACGTTTCGCGCTGTCTAAGGTAGCAGGTTTGGAAGCTATTACTGAAAGAACCTAACTTTCATACTTCACAATATTGTTACTCCAAGTTACTCCAAAACATGCTACATGCATATTCATAAATAATATTTTACATTGATAATTTGATTACAAAAGACTGGATACAAACCGACTAAATTTTAGTATATTACATAACTACCCAGGATAATATAGTTTTATACATACGTAAACCCAAGTACAAAAGTAATAGTATAAAATATTCTAAATCTTCCAACAGTATATGACTATACTGGATTCTCATTACCTGTAATTGTTAAACACTAAGAGGGGTAAGCAGTGACGCTTAGTGAGTTCAATAACAGATAAAATATAACGTTATGCCATATATATACCAATATGACAGAAACAAATGGAGCAAGGAACAACAAATGCATATGAGAATCATGCGACAGGCTTTCCATATCAATCAATAAGACATAACAATTTCAATACTTGATATACATCAATAACGCTTCGGCCCAAATGGCACAGAAGATATGATTTTCTCGGGCAGAGTTTTGGCTAGAAAATATGATTTTCTCGGGAACTTCGGAGTGTCGGGACTTGCTTTGGGTGTCAGGGATGATATCGGGGCTTCGGGGGGGGGGGGGGGTTAAAAGTGGGCTAAAAGAGAGTAGAAAGTGAGAGAGGATTGGATTTTGTAAACCAAATACAGTTGCCTTCGCATCCTTTTTATAGGCTGAAATTCGAGGTTCACGACGTGAATCATGCTTGTTCACGTCGTGAGTTTGATGCTGGTCATCCCCTAGGCTTGTCGTGTGTCTTATAGGCTCGAAAGGTGTCGTTTAAGCAGTTCACGTCGTGAATTTCTATGATTCACTTCGTGAATGCAGTCAGGTCTCGAAGTTTGTGCTCCGAACTTCAAAAATCCATATCTTTCGCATACGAGCTCCGTTTTTGACGTTCTTTATATCCACGCGTAGGTGAAATTATGCTCTACAACTTTCTTTTAGACTCTGTCGGCTAATTTTGACTTTATTTTTAATATTATATTATTTTAACGGGCCGAGATAGGAAAAGTCCGTTAAAATTTCATAACTTCTTCATCCGACGTCCGTTTTCGTCTGTCTTTTTACCGTTGTACTACTATTAACGAGACCTTCGATTCTCGTTTAGGTTGTGTTGGCTAAAAATCATTCGGTCTTTATTTCGAGTTTTTAGCTGTCTACTGTTATACCGAAACTTAGAAAAATCATAACTTCCTCATACGAAGTCAGATTTCGACGTTCTTTTTATGAAAATTCTCGGTTTAACGAATACTACGAGTTTCATTTAGATCACTAAAGACAAAAAGTAGTTTATCGAAAACTCACTTTTTACGTCATACGGCGTCGTGCCGGTTCTGTCGCGAAACTTCAATAAGCCATAACTTCCTCGTTATAACTCGAATTTCGATGAGGTTTTCGCCTATATGTTTCTAACGAGATTCTTTAAAACTTTCATTAACATTATTTTCACTTATTTCCAACTTCATATTTTCGTTAATTTCAATATTTGACTTTTGATTGGAATCTCATAAGACTTCCAATATTTTCCGAGTGATCCTAAACACAGTTTTACTTCATTTCAAGTAAAAACTATCTGTTAGAACTCATCGCTCAAAATCACATAATATTTCATAATATCATTCATTTTTAAAATTACATAACACGATAACTGAACGTGTATGTTACAAATACCTCCTCCTTTTGAGGATTTCGTCCCCGAAATCATAACGATTTAAACAAATGGTGATATTTCGATTAATTAAGAATTCACGGATTTCATACCGTAATCCTTCCATGAATAACTATATTTTCATCGTCTTCATAATAGGTAGCATCTCTGGCTAATGGTTGCTCAATCCTTTAATCATAATCGTTATATTTCTATCGACTACCTTGACCATCTCCTTCTTCAATTCTCTGACTGAAATTTCGTCACTACACGAGACTTGGTTCTCTGAACCAATCAATTCACTTCACATATCTATATTAGTCGGACTCAATTCTTTACGACCATTAAGGTCTGAACGAAAATCATCTTCTTAGTCATCACCGAAACGAAGGTAATGACATACTCGAACAAAAACGGAATCAATTTCTAGTTTCTTGGTAACGTTGTGACTTTCCCTGATCCAAGTGTAAGTCCTGTGCTTCCGGTAGTATAGGCCTCTACTACCATTCACACCAACTCACACTCGTTCTAAGAATTGTCTCGCAGTCCCCAAGTCACCATATCAAGAATTTTTACGAAGGAACTTATCACACATGAATGTGTTCAAACAAGTACATACGACAATTTCTCCTAGACTCAACTGGGGATTTTCGCGTTTCTATCAAACATATCTTGGATTTCCTATACTCGTCTTCTAGGATTCTTCTCATGCATATGCTCGATCTAGCATATTCTTATACTTTTTCATAGGTCGATAAAAAATTTTCCTCCAATTCTTCATATAAATTCTTTCTTGGGTAGTGTCTACTCTACAAGAAACACTATACCAGAATTTACTCTAGCAGCATGGAGACAAACGGTCTCCAACTACCTCCATCATCTACTAACTCATGCAAACCATCATGCACATTTGTTCGTTTCATTATCCTTTCATGACATCGTCATTCCTTTATATGCGAAAATTTTCTTCTCATGGGTGTATCTTTTAAGTCTACTTCTTAGGAATCTATCCTAGGAAGTCTGCATTTTAACTGCATCTCAGCATATTCTACTAGCTTCGACTTGGTTCTCTGTCATTCCTATCTACAACATCTCTTCTCATACAATACTATGGGTGTATTTCTTCTTCAACTAAGCATTCGACCTTACTTAGACAAGTAAGTTACTTAGCCTTTTACCACTAAATGACTTAATTCACCATCCTAGTCATGTATGTTAAAGTCAGCTTAACACACAATGGAACTTGCATAAGGATGTGATAGAAGTCAATCGTCACTTGGTATTATTAAATACTAAGTCTGAACATCCTGTATAGGGTTACTACTTGAACTACATACTACATCAAAATGTTTAGGCAAAGTCTTGGCCTATTGAGTCTGAAAACTTCATTAGTCTTTCCTTTGATCTTCATTTAATTCTTCTAAATCTTGCACAACATAAATTGCAATACTGCCGAAGTATTGATCACCATCTCCAGTTCTTCTAAATCTATAAACTGTAACATCCGGATTTCCAGGTATTATGTTTGATCATTTATTTTGAGTAAAAGAGAGGGACTCGACGAGTTGAGGCGTGGAATCGTCGAGTAGGACCGCGATTGCTGACTGGATTAATGAACGGACTCGACGAGTTGGATAGGGTGGACTCGACGAGTCCGCGCTGTGGATTGAAACCCTAAATCCCCGGGCCTGTGCCCTATTTAAAGGACCTTATGGCCCTTAATTGCGGCTACCTTCGTCCTTGAGAGTACCACAGCATCTGTGAGCCTTGTGAGTGAGAAAGGAGGCCATTGTTCACCATTTCTTGTGGATTTTAGCAAGAAGGAAGGAGGAAGGTCAAGCTAGGCGAGTTGGGGAGCTTGAATCTACTTCCATTTGATCAGAGGAAGCTGTTGGGGGTATCAATCTATGCTTATTCTCGTATTTTTGTTGATTTGGTTGAACCTAGGGTTTCTTTATGCCTTATTTAGCTTAAATCTGGAATGTGTGAGGTCCCAAGGTGAAATGGTTCTTAGATCTGGACCTTAAGTCCAGAGAGTCCCTATCATTATGCTTTATGCCACCCCTTTGGAGTTATGAGCCTAGGAAGCCATTTTAGTAGTTATTTCACCAAAAGAAGCATTGGGTGCCTTGCATGTGGGTCAAGTTTCGACCTTTACGTGGTTATTGGTCTTGGGGAAGTCAGATCTATAGTTTAGAAAAGCAGATCTGACCTCAGAAGGTCATTTGAGAGATGTTATGGGAGCAACTCGCCGAGTCCATAAGTGGGCTCGACGAGTCGAGTCGGGGTTGCCCCGCGATTCGTTGCAGAGCGACCCGGCGAGTGGAGGAGGGACTCGACATGCCAAGCGAGGCTTAGAAGGATTCACGGGACCCGCTTGGACTCGTTGAGTCGCCCGAGTGCACTCGACGAGTCTGGTCAAAGTTGACTTCGTTGACTATTAGAGTTTAGTCAATGTTTGGACTTTTGAGCCATTGGAGGGGTAGAATGGTCTTTTACCCTTCTTAGAGAACTTAGAGAGGGTTTAGCCTAGACTTTGAAAGTAGTATTGATTAGAGTAACTATTTTATGTGATTAGGCGGAGGCTAGATCAGTATTTCCGAGTCCGAGGGTTACCGAGTTATCCGAGGTGAGTCTTCTCACTATACTTTACCTTGAGTGGTAAGTAGAGTTATGTGACGGAGTATCTTCTATGCTATGTATGTGATGTGTTGCACTGCATTATTTCTATGTGATTTATGCTGTGTGTATTCCAGAGTTTACAGAGTTAGGACCAGAAGGTCCATAGAGTTAGGACCAGAGAGTCCACAGAGTTAGGGCCAGTGGGCCCACAGAGTTATAGCCTCGAGTGGCTAATATGTGTTATATGTGGTATTTTGGGGAACTCACCAAGCATTTATGCTTACAGTGTTTTGTGTTATGTGTTTCACGTACCAGTGAGGATCGCGGGAAGGCGCCGACATGATCAGTACACACTGTTGGAGTTTTATACATTTGATCTTGGGATGTGTTTTTATGGATTTGATATGTGATACATTGAGATTTGAGAATATTTATGAATGAAATTATATCTTTAAATGTGAAAAATTGTTTTGAAATTTACGTTGTTACAAGTTGGTATCAGAGCCTTGGTTTGAGGGATTCGGGTGCTCCTTTGGGTGTATCTGAACTCAAACTGAGGATTTGAGAGATTTTCAAAATATAACAAAACTTTTCTAAAAGAGTAAAAGGTTTTGAAAAGAACAAAGCAGAGCGCTGTGTACGATCAGCCAGCGCCCGAACGGTGATTTCCTAAAATACCCTTATACTATGTGTTATGAAATATGATACAATATGATATGCATGCTAGAGTAGGCTAGGTGTTCTTATTAGGACTAGAGTGGCCTGATTTGTGATGCCTTAGCCTAGGGGTTTTGCTGCTAGGAGATGCTTGAGAGTGAGTAGATAGCAGCGAGGAGCTTATGAGAGATCTGCTAGAGAATAGCTTATGCCTAGGGAGATTAGAGTACTTGGGATTTAGGATCCTAGGAGGAGGACTTGGGGTGAATACTGATGCGGTGTGGACGGTAGTATAGGGCCCGTACTACTGAAGACATCGGATCAGTGCACAGTCCAAGTAAGAATCCTTAGGGTACTAAGGAGCAAGTAGGGTTGAGTTATCGAGTGCGAGTATGCTCGAGCGAGTCTCTGATATTCCTTATGTTGTATTTCAGAGACATCATGGTGGGGACACGCCACAGACCAGAGACCAGCGGTGTGAGTGACGAAGAGCTTCGTCAGATGATCCACGAGGAGGTGGCTACGGCTATCCGCGCAGAGATTCCAGAGATGTTTGGGTCTATTAAGACCACGTTGATTGAGACTTTTGATGAGAGATACGCAGCAGTTACTGAGGCTGTAGCCGCTGCAGCTACCGCAGCTGTTGCTGCTGCTAGGTCTCAGGGTGGTGATTCGTTGCTGTTCCGGGAGTTCAGCAACACGAAACCACCAGAGTTTGGTGGGACGCAGATCCGATTGCTGCGATGAGATGGGTTTCTGACATTGAGGGATGCTTCTATACGTGTTCATGTCCGGAGCATCTGAGAGTTCGGTTCGCGCTGAACCAGCTTCGCTTGGGAGCGAAGGACTGGTGGAAGTTTGTGACAGCGCACTATTCTTCTGCAGAGCTTGCCGCGGTGACCTGGGAGAGGTTCACCGCTATGTTTCGTGATGGGTACGTTCCCCCGGTGGAAAGGGAACGGTTGGCCCAGGAGCTCTTGACCCTCAAGCAGGGTACTGAGTCTGTTACTCTGACCACCAGGATGTTCCATGAGAGGGCGATGTTCTGCCCTGAGCACGTGTCTTCCGAGTAGGCACGCATGAGTCGGTATTTGAGCATTTTGAGGAGAGACATCCGCGAGTTCGTGGCGAACTCGTCGTACCGGACATTTGCCGAGCTTCAGGCGAATGCTCGGAAGAGGGAGATAGAGCTTGAGACTCAGGCTAGGGAGGAGGCGGAGTCTCAGGGGAGGGATCGGCGACCGGTACAGTTCCAGCTGGCAGCCAAGCGGGCCAAGCCCGCCGATTCGAGATCAGGGAACCAGAAGGGCCGCACTTGTGGCAAGTGCGGCAAGGGTCATGAGGGGATTTGTAGAGAGGGTCTTGTTCCAAGTGTGGCAAGGAGGGGCACATGGCCAAGGATTGCCCCAAGGGGTTTGCAGTCTGTTTCCACTGCAACCAGACCAGACACCGGAAGGCCGAGTGTCCGTAGCTGCGGGGGTCAGCACAGGGAGCATCACAGGGATCTGCCCCTGCTACTGTACGAGCTACCGAGAGTCGGCCGGTGAAGGCCGAGGCGCCGAAGGCACGAGGAAGAGCCTTCCAGTTGACAGCAGAGGAGGTCCGCGCAGTGCCCGATGTCGTGGCTGGTACGTATTCTTTCATGTATTTATTTGATGTTTGAGATATTGTGCTTATATTATGATATGTGTAGGTACTTTTCTTGTGAGTTCTGTACCTGCCTTGGTGTTATTTGACTCGGGTGCGAGTCGATCTTTTGTATCTTTAGCCTTTAATCAGCACATCAGTGTCCGCCGAGAGGCATTGAGTCGACCTCTGCGGGTTTCCATAGCTGACGAGAGAGTGGTGTATCCCACTGATGTGATTCGAGGATGTGTACTCGAGATCTTCAGCGTTGAGTTTCCGATTGATTTGGTCCCGATTGCGATGGGAGATGTCTGCGTCATCGTGGGCATGGACTGGTTGAGCAGATTTGGAGCGGTTATCGACTGCGAGCGACAGCTGGTGACCATACGAGACCCTAGTGGGGGAGTTCTTACGGTGTACGGCGAGGGTACCCATTCTGGGTCAGCGTTTTGTTCGGCCACTAGAGCGAGGCAGAGCCTACAACAGGGTTGTAGTGGGTTTGTAGTTTATGTGATGGATACGAGGTTTGATGCGGAGAGGCCGAGATCGATCGATGAGGTTCCGATAGTGCGTGAGTTCCCGGATGTTTTCCCCGAGGAGTTGTCGGGTGTGCCTCCTGAGAGACAATTAGAGTTCTGTATCGATTTGGTTCCGGGGGCAGCGCCTATCGCCTTGCGCCACCAGAGATGCAGGAGTTATCCTCACAGCTTCAGGAGCTGTTGGGGAAGGGGTTTATTCGGCCGAGTAGCTCGCAATGGGGAGCGCCGATCCTTTTTGTAAAGAAAAAGGATGGTTCACACCGGATGTGCATCGATTACCGGGAGTTGAACAAGTTAACGGTCAAGAACCATTACCCCTTACCGAGGATCGATGATTTGTTCGATCAGTTGTAGGGAGCGTCTTGGTTCTCCAAGATCGATCTGAGGTCTGGATATCATCAGATGAGAGTGTGTGATGAGGATATCCAGAAGACGACGTTCAGGACTCGTTATGGACATTACGAGTTCGTGGTGATGCCTTTCGGGCTCACCAATGCACCGGCGGCGTTCATGGATCTCATGAACAGGGTGTGCAGACCGATGTTGGATCGTTCGGTGATAGTGTTCATTGATGATATACTGGTGTATTCAAGATCCAGGGAGCAGCACGAGGAGCATTTGAGAGAGATCCTTGGAGTTCTGAGATCGGAGAGGCTCTATGCCAAATTCTCCAAGTGTGATTTCTGGTTACGAGAAGTCCAGTTCCTGGGACATCCCGTTAACCAGAATGAGATATTGGTTGATCCGGCCAAGATTGAGGTGGTGATGAGTTGGGAGGTGCCGAGATCCCCCACCGAGATCAGGAGTTTTATGGGGTTGGCCGGCTATTATAGGAGATTTATTAAAGATTTCTCCAAGATTGTTGTTCCTCTCACCAGGTTGACCCGGAAGGGCGTGGCTTTTAGTTGGGGTCCAGAGCAGCAGGCCTCCTTTGAGACACTTCGCCAGAGATTATACGAAGCCCCGGTGTTAGCCCTTCCGGAGGGGATGGAGGATTTTGTAGTGTATTGTGACGCGTCGATATCGGGATTGGGTGCGGTGCTGATGCAGAGAGGGCATGTGATAGCATACGCATCGAGGCAGCTGAAGCCTCATGAGGCGAGGTATCCTACTCACGATCTGGAGTTGGGGGGCTGTGGTGTTCGCCCTCAAGATCTGGCGTCACTATCTGTATGGGGTCCGGTGTACCATATACACGGATCACAAGAGCCTGAAGTATTTGATGGATCAGCCCAACTTGAATATGTACCAGAGGAGATGGTTGGATGTGGTAAAGGATTATGAGTGTGAGATCCTGTACCACCCGGGCAAGGCTAACGTTGTAGCCGATGCCCTGAGTCGTAGGACGAAGAGTGCCCTGATACGTGATGTTTGTTTGAGGTTGACGGTGATGACTCCGGTGTTGGAGACCATTCGGGAGGCTCAGGTTGAGGCCATGAAGCCGGAAAACCGCAAGAGAGAGCGGGTGATTGGGCAGGTGTCTGAGTTCGTTGCCGATAGCCGAGGGCTCATGACCTTTCAGGGTCAGATTTGGGTGCCATTTGAGGGTGGGGCACGTATCATTCTGATGGAGAAAGCGCACAGATCGAGGTTCTCGATCCATCCCGGGGCCACTAAGATGTATTTGGACCTGAAGAGAGACTATTGGTGGCCCTGTATGATGAGGGATGTTGCGTGGTTCGTGGAGAGGTGCTTGACTTGTCGCAGGGTTAAGGCCGAGCACCAGCGTCCGCATGGCAAGTTGCAGCCACTTGAGATTCCCCAGTGGAAGTGGGAACAGATTTCCATGGATTTTATCACCAAATTGCCGAGGACTGCGAGAGGTGTCGATGCAATTTGGGTGATCGTTGACCGGCTGACGAAGAGCGCTCAGTTCCTTGCTATCAGTGAGAGCTCTTCTGCTGAGAGGCTGGCAGAATTGTATGTGAGAGAGGTGGTATCGCGGCATGGAGTACTGATCTCGATTGTGTCGGATCGAGATGTACGTTTTACTTCTAGGTTCTGGAAGAAATTCCATGAGGAGTTCGGTACGAGGCTGCATTTTAGTACCGCATACCACCCACAGACGGACGGTCAGAGCAAGCGGACGATTCAGACGCTCGAGGACATGCTTAGGGCATGTGTGTTGGACTTCGGAGGAAGTTGGGACACGTATCTGTCGTTGGCTGAGTTTTCTTATAACAACAGCCATCATTCGAGTATCGGTATGCCTCCCTTTGAGTTGTTGTATGGGAGGAGGTGTCAGACTCCCATCTGCTGGGGAGAGGTCGGACAGCGAGTGTTGGGTAGCACTGAGTTAGTGCTTCAGACGACAGAGCAGATACATCAGGTCAGGCAGAGGTTGTTGACAGCTCAGAGTCGCCAGAAGAGTTATACGGATAGGCGACGATCCGAGCTTGAGTTTCAGGTGGGAGACTTCGTACTCCTGAAAGTATCTCCTTGGAAAGGAGTGATCCGATTCAGGAAGAGGGGCAAGCTGGGGCCCCGGTACATTGGTCCGTTCAGGGTGATCACGAGGGTGGGCAGGGTAGCATATCGTTTGGAGCTACCTGCAGAGTTGAGCCAGATTCATGATACCTTCCACGAGTCTCAGTTGAGGAAGTGTATAGCCGACAAGTCGGCGGTGGTGCCATTGGAGGATATTCAAGTAGATGCGATCCTGAATTATGTTGAGAGGCCAGTTGCGATCGTGGATCGAAAGATCAAGGTTCTGAGGAACAAGGAGGTGCCCCTGGTTCAAGTCCAGTGGCAACATCGGAGAGGGTCCGAGCTGACCTGGGAGCCGGAGTTGGAGATGCGGGAGCAGCATCCAGAGTTGTTTGAGGAGCAAGACTTCGAGGGCGAAGTCTGATTCTAGTGGGGGAGAATTGTAACATCCGGATTTCCAGGTATTATGTTTGATCATTTATTTTGAGTAAAAGAGAGGGACTCGATGACTTGAGGCGTGGACTCGTCGAGTAGGACTGCGATTGTTGACTGGATTAATGAACGGACTCGACGAGTCGGATAGGGTGGACTCGACGAGTCCGCGCTGTGGGTTGAAACCCTAAATCCCCGGGCCTGTGCCCTATTTAAAGGACCTTATGGCCCTTAATTGCGGCTACCTTCGTCCTTGAGAGTACCAGAGCATCTGTGAGCCTTGTGACTGAGAAAGGAGGCCATTGTTCACCATTTCTTGTGGATTTTAGCAAGAAGGAAGGAGGAAGGTCAAGCTAGGCGAGTTGGGGAGCTTGAATCTACTTCCATTTGACCAGAGGAAGCTGTTGGAGGTATCAATCTATGCTTATTCTCGTATTTTTGTTGATTTGGTTGAACCTAGGGTTTCTTTATGTCTTATTTAGCTTAAATCTGGAATGTGTGAGGTCCCAAGGTGAAATGGTTCTTAGATCTGGACCTTAAGGGGTCCAGAGAGTCGCTATCATTATGCTTTATGCCACCCCTTTGGAGTTATGAGCCTAGGAAGCCATTTTAGTAGTTATTTCACCAAAAGAAGCATTGGGTGCCTTGCATGTGGGTCAAGTTTCGACCTTTACGTGGTTATTGGTCTTGGGGAAGTCATATCTATAGTTTAGAAAAGCATATCTGACCTCAGAAGGTCATTTGAGAGATGTTATGGGAGCAACTCGCCGAGTCCATAAGTGGGCTCGACGAGTCGAGTCGGGGTTGCCCCGCGATTCGTTGCAGAGCGACCCGGCGAGTGGAGGAGGGACTCGACGTGCCAAGCGAGGCTTAGAAGGATTCAGGGGACCCGCGTGGACTCGTCGCGTCGCCCGAGTGCACTCGACGATTCTGGTCAAAGTTGACTTCGTTGACTATTAGAGTTTAGTCAATGTTTGGACTTTCGAGCCATTGGAGGGGTAGAATGGTCTTTTACCCTTCTTAGAGAACTTAGAGAGGGTTTAGCCTAGACTTTGAAAGTCGTATTGATTAGAGTAACTATTTTATGTGATTAGGCGGAGGCTAGATCAGTATTTCCGAGTCCGAGGGTTACCGAGTTATCCGAGGTGAGTCTTCTCACTATACTTTACCTTGAGTGGTAAGTAGAGTTATGTGACAGAGTATCTTCTATGCTATGTATGTGATGTGTTGCACTGCATTATTTCTATGTGATTTATGCTGTGTGTATTCCAGAGTTTACAGAGTTAGGACAGGAAGGTCCACAGAGTTAGGACCAGAGAGTCCACAGAGTTAGGGCCAGTGGGCCCACAGAGTTATAGCCTCGAGTGGCTAATATGTGTTTGTAACGTCCATAAATTTTACGCCAAATTCAAACTTTTTCAACCATAAATAAAAGTCAATAGTATTGTTTACAAAATGTTTTCAAATCAATATCCATCAGAGTGTCCCAAAATCATATCATAAGGATGAAGAGCGGTACGGTCACGCCTTCGCCTTGCCACGATCTCCTGAAGTACCTGAAACAATAAACTGAAACTGTAAGCCCGAGGGCTTAGTGAGCTACCCCCAAAGTACCAATACCACACTGACAATACCATATCAGTAACAACCAATCAATCAATCATGCATACTGGGCCATCGGCCTGGCTGGTCCGCCCTACCGGGCCTACAGTCTAACTGAATCTATTCATGCATACTGGGCCATCGGCCTAACTGGACCGCCCTACTGGGCCTACAGTCTATCTGAATCTATCCCGAGCCTTCGGCATGACTGGTCCGCCTCGTGGCCTGCAGTCTCCCCGGACCGCTCATAGGGTATGTTGGCCTTCAGCACAAAGCAGGACCGCCTCAACCCAACCAATAAGCAAATAACCAATTTCACATAACTATCATATACTGGCATATACAACATCAAACATATCTATCATACTGATCATCAACCGTAGAATCCTCTCGTAACGGGAGTACCGACCTAGCAGGTCACTAACATACCAATCCTTACGGATCATAAAGCATAACATACTGTCTACCCTGATTCCAATCTAGCAGACCAAACCATATGTAGCATACCATAACAATAACAACAAAAGGGCCGACCTTGGTGCCGTAGACCCTATCGATATAGTGATGATGACTCACCTCGCAAATGCCGACTCGAAAGGTAAACTCCAATTCTCGGATCACTTGTCACAGGCTCCACCAGCTATGACCATAGTACAATATACTCATAAGTCCTTAACTCTATAAGTTACTCCATAACCCACCAGTCGACCCCTGGTCAAAGTCAAAGTCCTCAGTCAAGGTCAACAGTCCATGTTGACCCCCAACTCGCCGAGTACCCTTGGCTACTCGCCGAGTTCCTCGAAGCACATTCCACTCGCCGAGTCATCGGGGTGACTCGTCGAGTTCCTTCGATTCCCGATAAAACTCTAAGGCCACCCGTCGAGTTCCCTCCTTGCCACTCGACGGGTACACACGCATACATATCCTAGGGAAAACTCATTCGACTCGCCGAGTTGTTCTTCAACTCGTCGAGTCTTATGGTGATCTTCATCGGACTCGCCGAGTTGTTCATCCAACTCGTCGAGTTCACGGCCATCTTCATGTGACTCGCCGAGTCAACCTTGCGACTCGCCGAGTCCATTCATTCCTTTTTCCATACAGACTTGTTTTGAGCCATGCAGCGGCTCCAAATCACAGATCCAAGCTTCTAGGGCATGCTTTTCACGTAAAGTTGCAAACTTTACGTGCATGCATGACTAATAAGGCTCTTAATGCCAAAACTAAGTTCTTAATGGGGCTTTATGCACAAGGAGGGCCTCATTCTCGACCAAAATCAGAGCTTTATGACTCTAGAACCCAAGAAGGTTACAGATCTAAAGTTACAACTTCAGATCTAGCTCATATCCCACATTACCATCTCAACCAAACCATAAAAACCCTAGATCTCAACCAAAAGAGGTCTAGAAAGAAAAAGGAGAAAAGGTGACAACTTGATACCTCCAAATGATGCTATTTGAGGTAGATTTCTGATCTCCCACACTTCCTTGCTCCTAGCCTTTTGTTTCCCCAAGCTTCTCTCCTCAAAATATCTCCTCTCCAAAGCTTCACACACACAATAATGAACACCACACGAATTAGGGTTTTTCTGAGCTCTCAAGGACTGCAAAGAGGCCAAAGGAGGCTTATGCTTCCTTAAATAGGGTGCAAAACCCCGGGATTTAGGGTTTCATCTACCAGCTCCTACTCGTCGAGTCCCAATATGGACTCGTCGAGTAGGTCACTTAACACGTGATCCCACCCCGCTACTACTCGACGATTAGGTCAACCGACTCGTCGAGTAGAGCTTCATCCAATAACTCTTATTTAAATGATACATGAGAATCGGGGCGTTACAACTCTCCCCCACTTGAACTAGACTTCTCCCTCGAAGTCCGTCGGAGTAAACAATGTCGGGTAATGCTCGCGCATCTCCGCTTCCGGTTCCCATGTCCACTCGGATCCCCTCCGATGTTCCCATTGTACCTTTACCAAAGGTATTTCCTTGTTCCGAAGAATCTTCTTCTTCCTTTCCAAAATAGCCACAGGCCTCTCCACATAGTTCAGGTGCTCATCGACCTGAATGTCATCCAACGATACTACTGCCTCTTGGTCCATAATGCATTTTCGCAATTGCGAAACATGGAATGTGCTGTGGATCCGGCTAAGCTCCTCCGGAAGCTCTAGCCTATAAGCCACCCTGCCAACCCTGGCAACAATCCTGAACGGCCCGATGTAGCGGGGACCCAATTTTCCCCTCTTCCTGAAGCGGATCACTCCCTTCCAGGGTGAAACCTTCAGGAGAACCATGTCACCCACCTGAAACTCCAGCTCAGATCGGCGTCGGTCGGCATAACTTTTCTGCCGACTCTGAGCGGTCTGCAGTCGCTGTCTAATCTGCTGTATCATCTCGGTAGTTTGAAGAACTACCTCTGTCCGACCCATCACTCTGTGCCCAACCTCGCCCCAGCAGACTGGGGTCCTACACTT
Source organism: Lactuca virosa (assembly GCF_052849685.1). NCBI lineage: Eukaryota > Viridiplantae > Streptophyta > Magnoliopsida > Asterales > Asteraceae > Lactuca > Lactuca virosa. The sequence continues at coordinate 53,602,663 of NC_136431.1, forward strand.
CCGCCCATACAACAGCTCGAAAGGTGGGGCGCCAATACTGGAATGATAGCTGTTGTTGTAGGCGAACTCTACAAGCGGTAGGTGGGAATCCCAACTCCCACCGAAATCAATGACGCACGCCCTCAACATATCCTCAAGGGCCTGTATGGTCCGCTCACTCTGCCCATCAGTCTGCGGATGGAACGCTGTACTAAAATGCAACCTCGTACCTAGTTCCTCGTGGAACTTCTGCCAAAAACGGGAAGTAAATCGGACATCCCGGTCGGAAACTATGGAAACTGGAACCCCATGGCGAGAGACAATCTCACGGACGTACAGGTCGGCCAACTTCTCCGCCGACGAACTCTCCCGTATAGCTAGGAAATGGGCACTCTTGGTCAATCGATCCACGATGACCCATATAGCATCGAAACCCTTTGCCGTCTTTGGCAACTTCGTGATGAAATCCATCGTGATCCGTTCCCATTTCCACATGGGAATCTCCAGGGGCTGCAGCTTACCATGCGGCCTCTGGTGCTCGGCCTTGACCATCCTACAGGTCAAGCACCTCTCAACAAACCAAGCGATATCTCGCTTCATGCCCGACCACCAATAACTCGAACTCAGATCACGGTACATCTTGGTGGCTCCCGGATGAATAGAGAAGCGAGACTTATGAGCCTCCTCCATCACTGTCTGCCGGACCCCTCCGGACATCGGAACCCAAACCCGACCGTAACGGGTCAACAATCCCCGACTATCCTGAACAAACCAGGCGCTTTCGCCCTTAATCTTCTCCAACTTCCAGGTTTCCGGTCTCATACCCTCAATCTGAGCATCCCTGACCAAACCCACCAGCGGGGAATCCACCACTATCCTCATACATCTGGCTGGGGTCGAGGACCCAACTGACTTGCAGCTCAGAGCATCCGCAACCACGTTCGCTTTACCAGGATGGTAAAGGATCTCACAATCATAGTCCTTGACTACATCCAGCCACCTGCGCTGCCTCATGTTCAGGTTTGGCTGATCCATAATGTGCCTCAAACTCTTGTGATCCGTGTATATGGTACAACGGACCCCGTACAGATAGTGCCTCCAAATCTTTAGAGCGAAGACCACCGCCCCCAACTCAAGATCGTGCGTGGGGTATCTCGTCTCATGCGGATTTAACTGTCGCGATGCATAAGCTATCACTCGTCCCCTCTGCATGAGGACTGCCCCTAAGCCTGTGATGGACGCATCACAGAATACCATGAAATCCTCCACTCCCTTGGGGAGTGTCAACACTGGCGCCTCGCATAACCGCTGCCGGAGGGTCTCGAACGCCCTCTGCTGCTCAGGGCCCCACCGGAAATCCACTCCCTTCCTCGTTAGACGAGTGAGGGGTACGTCAACCTTGGAGAAATCACGAATGAACCTCCGATAATACCCTGCTAAACCCAAGAAACTCCTGATGTCTGAGGGAGATCTCGGAGTTTCCCACTGCATAACCGCCTCCACCTTGGCCGGATCAACCAAAATCCCATCTTGGTTAACGAGATGTCCGAGGAACTGAACCTCTCGTAACCAAAACTCACACTTCGAGAACTTGGCATACGGCCGTTCTCGTCGCAGTACCCCCAGCAGCTCCCTGAGATGCTCCTCATGCTGCTCTCGGGTCTTGGAATATACCAAGATGTCATCTATGAACACAATGACCGAGCGATCGAGCATCGGTCTGCAGACTCAGTTCATCAGATCCATGAACACTGCTGGCGCGTTGGTAAGCCCAAACGGCATCACCACAAACTCGTATTGACCATAAAGAGTCCGAAACGCGGTTTTCTCCACGTCTTCCTCCCTCACCCTGACCTGGTGGTATCATGATCTCAAATCAATCTTGGAAAACCAAGATGCACCCTGCAGCTGATCAAAAAGATCGTCTATCCTCGGAAGCGGATAAAGGTTCTTCACCGTTAACTTGTTCAGCTCCCTGTAGTCAATGCACATCCTGTGCGAACCGTCCTTCTTCCTGACGAAAAGGATCGATGCTCCCCAGGGTGAACTACTCGTACGAATGAACTGCTTACCCAACAGCTCCTGCAACTGAGACGAAAACTCCTGCATCTCTGGCGGTGCCAGTTGGTACGACGCCTTAGCGACAGGGGCCGCACCCGGCACTAGATCAATCCTAAACTCAACCTGCCTCTCCGGAGGCACTCCAGGTAACTCATCCGGAAACACATCAACAAACACCCTAACCACCGGAACCTCTGAAACTGAGAGTGATGGGTTTTGAGCATTCTAACACTCCTAAGTGTACGTGCAACCCTAAATACCTTGGATCTATGTTTTCTCTATTATACATGCAATTATGAACTTTCCAAGGTATTACCATATCTAGCATACAATACTTGATACTTGGGTAATCAAATGGATATAATACATACCTTTGTTTGATGTAGCTTGTCTCCATGAAGCTTGAGTGCCTAGTGCCCCAAGTGTGACACCTCAAATGGTTCACACAACACCAAATGCACATGGAATGACTTGAGAGAAATGGAACACTCCTTGAAATCGTCTAGCCCTCATATTCACACATTAGTGCACGATTTCTTGAGCCATGGGATTCTTTTATATGGTGGCTATTAGGGTTACACCATGTAACTCATAACTTTACCCATTCCTTATGCTCCATGGATTTTAACCTCCATGGAGTATCCATGGGTCACCCCATGGACTTAGTCCAACATAAGGAATCTTGGATCACAAGCCCACATATATAAGAATGAATGATTTACACAATCAACCCATATATTTAATTAGTCTCCTTTTGATCACTTAATTAATTCCAAATTAATTCTTGATCAATACTAATTAAATAACCTTATTAATATATTAGAACTTATAATATATTAACCAACCTTAAGAGTTATTTCTCTCATTATAGTCTATCCAAATGCATGATGCCATGCAACCCAAATGGACCATGCCGGGTCGGGTCAAGTCTTACCAATTATAGTTATGGACTTAGACATTAATCCAACAGTCTCCCACTTGGATAAGTCTAAAACTATTATTGCGTATGACTTCAGGAACCGATCAGCAATCGTAGCTCTCAAAAGCTTCTGTCGAACTCTGACCTTGTCGATGAACTCTGACCTTTGTCAATGACTTGTCCATTAGATAAGGGATCATATATTCCTCCATTCTAGATATCATATGGACTGAGACATGGATTATCAATCATTCTCTCTGTCCATTTGTTGTTTCCCGATTTTCGATTTATGATGACTGACTGATTGAACAAATCAAATCAGTCCTGGCTTGGCCAAGCACTCACATGTATCATCTTTAAATCATCGAGGGGCCCACAGATATCGCTTTTATCCCGAAGGTAAAAGGAATGGATATACTTCGACTCATATGGCTTATTCTACTACTTGTTGAATCATACACAAAGGCACATTTTATAACATCGAGTTACCGAATGCGTTTTCGTGGAATCAATGTACAACCAACTCATAGTAACAACTCATATCTCTAGGTTTGAAGAATATAAGATATTATCGTCTCATGATCACTCGTGATAAAATCCATGAAGTGATTCAAATGAGCGCGGGTTGAATCCAATACTCAGAACTTATGAGCACTCATGAGTGTTGTAGCACCACTTTGTCCACCAACTTGGACCTCTACAAACCAACCCATGACAGTCTTGATTCATATCTACTTCCAACATATGACCGACTGTGGATGGTTTGAATAACTTAATCATTCAGGAAGAGCGACTTAGTTATTCTGGAAGTCAAAACATGCAAAGTGAAACACAAGAATAAATGAATCAAATATGGTATCAAACCCTATGAATATAAATAAACACTTTTATTTATCACCATACTGATTACTCATTATTCATTGTTTCGGTTTTATCAACTTTATACTTGAATTAAAAACACTAGTTGTCCCATGCTCCAAGCATGTACACTATGTTTTTCTTAAACAATAGCTTTGCCATACACCAAGTATGCACTCTATGTTTGTCTATGATCCTTACTTTGTGAAATAAACCAATTGAACATAATTTCAATGATTCTAATTTCACACTCCCAAATCCTTATCGAAAAATGTGAGAATTTCAAATTCCTATCATTTATCGAAATATGTTTAGATTTTAAACTTATATGCACTGACCCTCCTGTAATGAATATGTACAAAGTCACAAAGACTTGTCAACAGTCATTATAAGGTATTCCAATGGAGATCAACTCCATGGAAACTAAGTCTCATGTTCAAAGTACATTGCTTTGGACATGCTTCTTGCATTAAGTTTTCTAATCTTACACAGATAACTTCCACCTATGGAGACAACTCCATATTCTCATTTTGACTATCACTTCTGAATAAGAGATGCCTCTTTTCAGAATATGTCAATATGGTCCTTCCAAAATTAGCACTATACTTCCAACTATCACTGAGCAACCAATCTTTGGTAAACCTCAGATTGTCCTCGACAATTGCTTAATCATTTTAGTCATATCCAATTCTAGACCTTTTCCCTTCTTAATGCCTCTGGGCATTTGGAAAAATTTAGAAATGACAAATGTTATAGCACATGCAATCGATCCTGTACCCAAAGCAAATGGTACACGATTCATGATGTCTCACATAAAGACATGATTCTAGACCAGTCTTTTGCTACAATATTTTTATTTGCCATGTTTTCAAAATTTGACTATGAAGAGGGATGCCGTAATCATAATCGAATTTTGAGAACGCAATATATAGAATTTCCTTAAGTTGAACCAATCCAACATGAAATTCATATATATATTCTTGACTAAAGATGATTAAGGTCTCAATCTAAGCCTTTAGAACTGAAATGAAGTATATCCTCTCCCTTAATTATAGCAAAACAACTTTTTCAATCCCTGCAGCCTCACCAATTGAAACTTTTCTTTTCTATAATTAACATTGCTAACTTGCAATACTAACAATAATTATCATGCTCCCACTAACATGATGATTATTAGCATAACACTTATGCTCCCACTAGCTTTGACATGTACTCAGAAATCAGCTGGACTTCTAGAAATCAATACTTTATTGACTTTCTTACCAAAGTTCAGATTTCTGATACGAGATGCTTTGATAAAACTTTATCAAAATCATACACCTTTCCTTAGATAGCATGCATGTGTGTCTAAACAATTTCAGAACTATGAAAAGGGATGTCGTAATCATAGTCTCAATTGTTTAGACCTTGTGCCATCTGCTTCAAATCTACTTGGTGGAAGTGTTTCCTCACCATCATTTTCATGAATCGGAGAGAAACCTTATGACCCTTAGATTTTATGGTGTATGTGTTCTTATCCATGTGAATCGTCAAAACCATAGTCACAAGACAAGGATAATGACAAATCCAAACTCATATGGACTGAACTTATGAAATCTTAACTTCTTGCCACCTGGCAGTACAGGGCCTGCCATTGATTCCAAGTTGTTATGCAACCAATTGAGAACTTTCAGAACTCCTATGCAAAGCCAACTTTAACTGGAATGGGCACAGAATATGTCAACACGATAGGTTATAAACCTCAAGTCGTGTGCTAGTGAAGAACCTCAGGTTTTATTCTTGATTATTTCTTGAAATTCTTTTTAGGATCTTTAAGACTCCCACTGTCCTCTTGACATATAAGACTATCTTGCCAAATATTCAAGAGATAGTGTAGATTCTTTATCAAGACAAACACTTCACACAATTGGCCTTAGTTGGTCTTTGTTTTATCCAAAACATCACAACTTACCAATTTCAAATGTACAAGAGTAGGACACTTTTACTCTTACATTTGACAAGTGTTTTAAACCTTTCTTTAAGATATGTCACTCAAGTTACAATCTTGGAGTATGACTCTAAGAATTGTTTTGGAACGAAGTATGACTCATCTTCCTGATCTAACCATTTCAACAATTCAGTACTCCTCTTCTTAGTCATAAGAATGCACTAAGATGACCTTTAGAGGACTAATTGCGATATGATTTCTAAATCATTAAGATGATCACAAACATGATACTAAAGTACTCTCCCATCTTTTCAGATTTGAGAAACTTTTATCTTTCTGCCTAATTTGATTCTTCCCATTCGTTCTGCCATACATTGAGACTTTTCCAATGTTTCAGAATTATACTTAAACTTGTAAGTATAACCATATTTACTAAACTTTAGTAAATCAAATAGTCTTAACGAGCTTTGTGGTGGACATGACCAGTGCACAAGAATGTGTACTTGATCCCTTTAGTCCTTCACTTGACTCACACATCCATGTGAACAAGTAATTAGTCTTGATTTTCCAATGCTTGAAAATTCTCATTCATCATACTATTCAACTTGCATGATACCAAGTTTCGGTCCAATTGAAACTTGGGCGATGAGGAACTTTCCTGATTTGGTAAATTTAGACACTACCACAAATGAAAGAATCAAATCCATTTTCCAATATTGCTGTCAGTGGAATCATATAAGCAACAATTTTCCATAAATACCATTGTAAGGATACTTCAAATAAATAAAATTAAACAATTTTCTTTTATTTTAAAACTTTGCGGAAAAACTTATCCTTACAATCCACATGGAAAATTGTTGTTATCTATTCCTTAGTAATATATCATAACTTCTTAAGCAACTGCTCAAAATTCTGATGCGATCGAAATCCACCTTCGCGATCAGAATCAACATATACTTCCTTTAAGATTTCTCTCTATTCTTTGATTCTTAAAACATCAACATGGGACCCAGTCACATTATGTAATGAGGATCTCAGAATAGAACTTAACAAAGTTAGATAATGGGCTCTACCAGATGTAGAGTCAAACTTATTGACTTTAACATCCTTAGGTAAATTTGGCAGCTTTGCAATCAACGCCCTTTCCTTTGGCAAAATAAACATATGGACCCTTTGGTAATGGGACTATCTCAGACTTAGCCTTACCATCCGGTCAACCGGGTTGACTATGGCCAATCCCTTTCCATTGGGAAGAGAATGCTTTTTCTGGATTTCCAGTGTCACCATTGTCACTGTCCATAAAGTTTTTGGGAAGTTGATCTTCTAATCAAATTTGCTTTACTATCATTCCAAATCATTGCTGATTCAGCAGCACCAAGCAAATAGATATGATCATTAAGGTTCATGTCATAGTCTGTTTCATAGTAGTCCCAAAGGAACTCACTATGTGACTTAGAAAGTGATTGAACATCCAACTTTCTCAAGACTTTGACACCCAACTCTCCCAGCTTGTCAATATGTGACTTCATCTCTAAGATGTGATCACACATAGACCTTGCTTGCCATTAGGGCTTGAGTGACCTTGAACTTGTGGGTTAGGGAGAATAATTGGAGGAGGTGGAGGAAGTAAAGTTCCAAGAGATTTGGGAAGATCATAGATGTCTGAACTAGACATCTTTTGGGAGATATTCAAGATAGTTGATCTAAAGTCCTTAATATAACACCCAATATGAAATATTAAGGCTAGGATCCAACAACCTATTTATAACTGGAAGAGGGATGCCATAATCCGAGTTATAAAATAGTTGAAGGTAGGTAAATGACGATTTACCAATTTCCACCATGAAAAACGAAATAATGTAATTAGGTTTTTAATTGGATTTGAAACTCCTAGATCTTTTGAGATTCATTGAACTTTTCAATGGCATGTTTCAATCTCGAGTGTGCCCTTCAGGTTTTGTGACTGGGATGCCGAGGATCACAAAACAAGGTGTGAAGTAACCATGCAAATATACTTGGTACCCTTAATATTTACCCCTCAATCAATGTGCCGGTTAACCACACGAGCTCCACCGATACTATGATAAATATTAAGTTACCCTTTGTCTACTTTGTTAAATCCAAGTTAGTGTGCCGGTTAACCACACACGCTCCACTAACGGTTTAAACAAAGTGCAAAGTGTAATTTCATGGATTAGCACCTTATTCACATTTTCCTAAGTAACTAAGATTGGGAATTTATAAGTGTTTAGTTACTTAGTATTTATCATTAATACTTTTAATGAAGGGAGAATTATAGTCCTTGTCCTACCCGTTCGGCTAACGACCCTCCACCAGTCAAGGAAGCGGTGGGTGAGAGTGGACACCCATTAAACTGCCATTTTATAGGCAGTAACCTTATACCCCCCTTATAGACCGGCTTCGTGAATGAGGCCTACTAACGGTAAGACTGACTTGCTCTTATACATATATTTATTATTAACTTATAATACTATAAAGTATAAGGGTTGAATTTTAACTTTTAAAATTCTAAGGGCTAACTTGGAATTAAAGTATTCATGGGGAAAACTTTACAAATTCCAAAACTTGAGGGCAAGTTTTGAAAATATTCAAAACTAATTAATTCCATAACTTATGTGTTTAAAGTAGTTTTAATTAAAAAAAAAAACTCTTCAAGTTCCATAACTTGAGGACAAGTTATGGAAGACTTTAAACTAATAAAAGAATGTAACTTTTCTTTATTTTTGTAACTTATGGAACTAATTAAGGTTACACATTTCATCATTTAATGAAGTGACTCTTGAACCTCCATAACTTGAGGACAAGTTATGGAGTCATAAAACCATTTAATGAGGACAAGACTCTTCATTTTTGTAACCATTGCCAACTTTTTATGAGTTTTATGAAACTTAAATGTGACTTTTCATATAACTTGGGGACAAGTTACAAAAACACATTTTAGAATCAACTCTTAGATTAAAATGGATTGAAAACACATAATCAATTAACTTTTCTATTAATCTAATAAACTCATATGAACAAAGATAATTCACATCAAAATTTTTTCAAGTAATTAGCATAACTTTTAAACTAATACAATTCGATTTTTCAGCTAATTTTGCAAGTATAACAAGAAAACGAACCTGACTCTGATACTACTGATGGGTTTTGAGTATTCTAACACTCTTAAGTGTACATGCAACCCTAAATACCTTGGATATATGTTTTCTCTATTATACATGCAATTATGAACTTTCCAAGGTATTACCATATCTAGCATACAATACTTGATACTTGGATAATCAAATGGATATAATACATACCTTTGTTTGATGTAGCTTGTCTCCATGAAGCTTGAGTGCCTAGTGCCCCAAGTGTGACACCTCAAATGGTTCACACAACACCAAATGCACATTGAATGACTTGAGAGAAATGGAACACTCCTTGAAATCGTCTAGCCCTCATATTCACACATTAGTGCACGATTTCTTGAGCCATGGGATTCTTTTATATGGTGGCTATTAGGGTTACACCATGTAACTCATAACTTTACCCATTCCTTATGCTCCATGGATTTTAACCTCCATGGAGTATCCATGGGTCACCCCATGGACTTAGTCCAACATAAGGAATCTTGGATAACAAGCCCACATATATAAGAATGAATGATTTACACAATCAACCCATATATTTAATTAGTCTCCTTTTGATCACTTAATTAATTCCAAATTAATTCTTGATCAATACTAATTAAATAACCTTATTAATATATTAGAACTTATAATATATTAACCAACCTTAAGTGTTATTTCTCTCATTATAGTCTATCCAAATGCATGATGCCATGCAACCCAAATGGACCATGCCGGGTCGGGTCAAGTCTTACCAATTATAGTTATGGACTTAGACATTAATCCAACAGAGAGTTGCTCCCTAACCCTCGTATCTACTACATACGCCAAATAACCGGCACACCCGTGCTATATATACTGTCGAGCCCTGGCTGCCGAACAAAACCCTGATCCCAACCTGATGCCATCGCCATATACTACCAGTTCTCCCCCACTTGGGGTTCGAACCACCACCCGCTGCCTCTCACAGTCGATCATGGCACCGAAACGGCTAAGCCAATCCATCCCTACAATCACGCATACATCCCCCATGGGGATAAGAATCAAATCTATCGGGAAGGACACCCCGAAAATCTCCAACTCGCATCTCCGGTAAACCGAAGAAGCAGAAACCCCGTGCTCGTTGGCGATCGAAACTCGCAACGGACACTCAAGATCACCTATCGGCACACTGAACCCTCTAGAGAAGGTCTGAGATACAAACGACCGACTCGCCCCCGAGTCAAATAATACCAAAGCGGGCAAGGAATTCACTAAAAACGTACCTAACCACAGGTACAATCAATAAGCATAACACCAATACAATAACTGAGACAGAGAATAAAAACGTACCAACAACCACATCCGGTGCTGCCTTGGCCTCCTCGGCCGTGAGCTGGAAGGCGCGACCCTGAGCCTTCGGAGGCTCCACCCTGCCTGGCCTCCCATCTCCAATCCTCACAGTGGCTGGCGCGGGACCCTGCGCCGACTTGGCGGCGAGCTGCGGACAGTTGGTCTTCACATGACCAACCTGATGACAATGGTAGAAAATCCTCATATCTGCTGGAGGGGCGGACTGACGGCAGTCCCTGGCATAGTGCCCCTCCTTTCCACATTTGTGGCACCCCCTCCTGCTCTACACACTCCCGAATGAACCCTGCCACACTTTCCACAAGTGCGGCTCTGCTGACCCCCAGACCGTGCATCTGCGGTCTTAGACCGCTTAGGCGCCGGCTGAGATTGTGTCGGTGCCTGATGCTGCTCCTTCTGCTGCAGCTCTATCTCCAACTCACACCGCCTCGCGGCTTCCTGTAGATCCAGGAGGGTCTCACAACGCTGTGTAGCCACAAACTGTCGTATGTCCGTCTTGAGCATACTCAGATAACGAGTCATCTGAGACTGCTCCGACGCAAACTCCGGGCAAAACATCGCCCTCTCCGTGAACATCCGGGTAATCTCCATCACAGACTCCCCATCCTGTCTCAATGTCAAAAACTCCTGAGCAAGCCGCTCCCGTTCCACGCGCGGAACGTAGCGGGTGCAAAACATATCCCGAAACTGCTCCCAAGTAACAGCAGCCCGCTGATCATCAGAATATGAACCTGTCGTCAATCTCCACCAGTCCTTTGCCCCGAGCCTGAGCAGGTTCAGAGCACACCTAACCTTCTGGTTAGCAGGACATGAGCACGTGAAGAAACAGCCCTCCACGTCAGACAACCACCGCATAGCTCTGATCGCATCCTGAGTACCATCAAATGTTGGGGGATTCGTATTATCGAAGTCCCGGTACTGAAAAGCCCGGCCGGCTCCTCCTCCAACCCCTGCCGCAGTTACAGCCGAAGTGGCTGCAGCGGCTGCTGTCTCTGCCAGAGCTGCATATCGCTCATCAAAATACTCGACCATCGCGGTCTTGATCGACCCGAACATCTCTGGTAGCTGCGCTCGGAAAGCAGCAGCGACCTCATCGTGCAGAATCTCCCGGATCCTGGCATCCAGCTCCTCAGTCCCCATCTGAACCACGGGTTCTGGTGCTACCGGCACCTCTGGCCCTCCGCCCCCTGTCCCGACCCTGATCCGGATCCCGATCCTGATCCGGACCTAGCAGCAAAACGTCTCGTCACCACCATACTGAAAGATACGTTCAAGACATCAGATACACAACATAATATCGGGAGACCAAAACTCACAAATCCTAGGGGTTGTGACTTCCTTGCTACACGTATGGGTCCTGTGCTTCCAGTAGTACGGGCCCATACTACCTTCCACACCTACCCATATTTGTCTCAAGTATCACCACAACTCCCTAATACTATACTCAACATAATGTGCGCTCAACCCTCATTACTAGGGGACATCGCCTATCTCACTACTGATCCCACAGCTCCGCACAACTCATACTTCCATGGAACTTCCATCAGCCCCTGCAGCGCTAGTGTATGCTAGCCGCACATAACGCTGGACCCGATAGACTTTCGAATATCCAACCCTACCCTAAGATCGAGTCAGACATTCTCAGGCTATAAGATCTTAACTATACACGACCGTGATGCATACACTAAACATCTATAGTTATGATGTTAATCCCATATACAAGAAACCCTAGGCTAATAGGTATCATATAATCAGGCAAATCTATCATGCGATTCCTGAAGATCCCTAGTCGAGCACTAGCATGCTGTTCTAACATATTAGAATATCAAATAACTGTATGGTATTTTGGGGATTACTTACAGGCTCCGGCTGATCGTACCCTCTGCATCCTCCATCCTTTCTTTTGAAAACCATTTTTAAAACTTACTTCCCAAAAATCTCCTTGGTTTGAGACTGGATTCACACGAGTGTTCCTCCATTTCACTCAAACCAAGGCTCTGATACCAACTTGTAACGTCCATAAATTTTACGCCAAATTCAAACTTTTTCAACCATAAATAAAAGTCAATAATATTGTTTACAAAATGTTTTCAAATCAATATCCATCAGAGTGTCCCAAAATCATATCATAAGGATGAGGAGCGGTACGGTCACGCCTTCGCCTTGCCATGATCTCCTGAAGTACCTGAAACAATAAACTGAAACTGTAAGCCCGAGGGCTTAGTGAGCTACCCCCAAAATACCAATACCACACTGACAATACCATATCAGTAACAACCAATCAATCAATCATGCATACTGGGCCATCGGCCTGACTGGTCCGCCCTACCGGGCCTACAGTCTAACTGAATCTATTCATGCATACTGGGCCATCGGCCTAACTGGACCGCCCTACTGGGCCTACAGTCTATCTGAATCTATCCCGAGCCTTCGGCATGACTGGTCCGCCTCGTGGCCTGCAGTCTCCCCGGACCGCTCATAGGGTATGTTGGCCTTCAGCACAAAGCAGGACCGCCTCAACCCAACCAATAAGCAAATAACCAAGTTCACATAAGTATCATATACTGACATATACAACATCAAACATATCTATCATACTGATCATCAACCATAGAATCCTCTCGTAACGAGAGTACCGACCTAGCAGGTCACTAACATACCAATCCTTACGGATCATAAAGCATGACATACTGTCTACCCTGATTCCGATCTAGCAGACCAAACCATCTGTAGCATACCATAACAATAACAACAAAAGGGCCGGCCTTGGTGCCGTAGACCCTATCGATATAGTGAGGATGACTCACCTCGCAAATGCCGACTCGAAAGGTAAACTCCAATTCTCGGATCACTTGTCACAGGCTCCACCACCTATGACCATAGTACAATATACTCATAAGTCCTTAACTCTATAAGTTACTCCATAACCCACCAGTCAACCCCTGGTCAAAGTCAAAGTCCTCAGTCAAGGTCAATAGTCCATGTTGACCCCCAACTCGCCAAGTACCCTTGGCTACTCGCCGAGTTCCTCGAAGCACATTCCACTCGTCGAGTCATCGGGGTGACTCGTCGAGTTCCTTCGATTCCCGATCAAACTCTAAGGCCACCCGTCGAGTTCCCTCCTTGCCACTCGACGGGTACACACGCATACATATCCTAGGGAAAACTCATCCGACTCGCCGAGTTGTTCTTCAAATCGTCAAGTCTTATGGTGATCTTCATCGGACTCGCCGAGTTGTTCATCCAACTCGTCGAGTTCACGGCCATCTTCATGTGACTCGCCGAGTCAACCTTGCGACTCGCTGAGTTCATTCAGTCCTTTTTCCATACAGACTTTTTTTGAGCCATGCAGCGGCTCCAAATCACAGATCCAAGCTTCTAGGGCATGCTTTTCACGTAAAGTTGCAAACTTTACGTGCATGCATGACTAATAAGGCTCTTAATGCCAAAACTAAGTTCTTAATGGGGCTTTATGCACAAGGAGGGCCTCATTCTCGACCAAAATCAGAGCTTTATGACTCTAGAACCCAAGAAGGTTACAGATCTGAAGTTACAACTTCAGATCTAGCTCATATCCCACATTACCATCTCAACCAAACCATAAAAACCCTAGATCTCAACCAAAAGAGGTCTAGAAAGAAAAAGGAGAAAAGGTGACGACTTGACACCTCCAAATGATGCTATTTGAGGTAGATTTCTGATCTCCCACACTTCCTTGCTCCTAGCCTTTTGTTTCCCCAAGCTTCTCTCCTCAAAAGATCTCCTCTCCAAAGCTTCACACACACAAGAATGAACACCACACGAATTAGGGTTTTTCTGAGCTCTCAAGGACTGCAAAGAGGCCAAAGGAGGCTTATGCTTCCTTAAATAGGGTGCAAAACCCCGGGATTCAAGGTTTCATCTGCCAGCTCCTACTCTCCGAGTCCCAATATGGACTCGTCGAGTAGGTCACTTAACACGCGATCCCACCCCGCTGCTACTCGACGAGTAGGTCAACCGACTCGTCGAGTAGAGCTTCATCCAATAACTCTTATTTAAATGATACTTGGGAATCGGGGCGTTACAGTGTTATATGTGGTATTTTGGGGAACTCACTAAGCATTTATGATTACAGTGTTTTGTGTTATGTGTTTCAGGTACTAGTGAGGATCGCGGGAAGGCGCCGGCATGATCAGTACACACTGTTGGAGTTTTATACATTTGATCTTGGGATGTGTTTTTATGGATTTGATTTGTGATACATTGAGATTTGAGAATATTTATGAATGAAATTATATCTTTAAAAGTGAAAAATTGTTTTGAAATTTAAGTTGTTACATAAACAATCACTGCTTCAATCTGGACAGCGGTGGAACAACTTCATGGATTGCACCAACACATTTATCTCGCCCAAATGTGTTTCAAACGCACATCATTCTTCCAAAGATGTTATTATTTCATCAAACATACTTTAAATGTACAATACCACTCTATAGGTATTAATACACTATTTGCGATAACACTTCATAAATATTATTTTACGATATCCCTCGATCGTTTATCTATAAAATTTATCGATGTCGACTATCATAAGTCTTTTTATTACTTTGAAAAGTTTCATGCCAGTTCTAATATAGAAATTTTTAAATCTGGAATACATAAAATTTCCTGTTATATACTATGGTCGGTAACAGACGTTAAACTTTCTCAAGTAATAGCAATATAGGTAAGCAACGTAAGGCACGCTATATTCATTTATCATTTAGCACATATTAGAATATAAGGCATATCTCCTATAATATTCTAGTGCTTGTCCATTTAGGTATTCAACCTAAAGTATACTAGATACACATCGTATCATCATCCCTTAACAATCCATGTTTAAGTCTAGAAATTCTTAAAATTCCTAGTTCACTTAAACTAATTCTCTGAAAAAAAAATTTAAGTAACTTAATATTTTAGAATACTAGGGTTTATCACTACCCAATACCCCACTTAAGTCTTTCCTATGATTTGTATCCATATACTTATAATGAATCCGTTCATATATTGAACTTCTGACGATTTAAGTCTAAATACCAATCCGTGGTATTTAGTTCACTTAAACTACCACTCTGATACCATTAATTGAAAGAACCTAACTTTCATACTTCACAATATTGTTACTCCAAGTTACTCCAAAACATGCTACATGTATATTCATAAATAATATTTTACATTGATAATTTGATTACAAAAGACTGGATACAAACCGACTAAGTTTTAGTATATTACATAACTACCCAGGATAATATAGTTTTATACATACGTAAACCCAAGTACAAAAGTAATAGTATAAACTATTCTAAATCTTCCAACAATATATGACTATACTGGATTCTCATTACCTGTAATTGTTAAACACTGAGAGGGGTAAGCAGTGACGCTTAGTGAGTTTAATAACAGATACAATAACGTTATGCCATATATATACCAATATGACAGAAACAAATGGAGCAAGGAACAACAAAGGCATATGAGAATCATACGACAAGCTTTCCATATCAATCAATAAGACATAACAATTTCAATACTTGATATACATCAATAACGCTTCGGCCCAAATGGCACAGAAGACATACAATTTCTGATTAAACATTTTGGTAGATTTCAGGCTTTCAGCCCTGTCCAACCTTCTGCCAATGCCATAGAATAGAAGTCATTCTCTTACAAGACATGCTCTACATGCCAGAGGCTACAAACCAATACCACCGTGAATCTAAGTCCTTTCACTGATCACATGGTCAAAGGTACAACTTTGCTACCATAATAGCGGAAATAATAACACGAGCTATTAACACGGAAAAAGCACATAGCACATATAACACATAACATACAATTGTTCCTATATATTGAACTCACCATGAAATAACCGAAGGAACAAATGATAATTTGGGCAGTACTTCGGCTCTAAATATGACTTTCTGTGACGAAACCGGGGATTTTAGTTGAAAACCGGCCTTAATCGGGCAGAGTTTCGGCTAGAAAATATGATTTTCTCGGGAACTTCGGAGTGTCGGGACTTGATTTGGGTGTCGGGGATGATATCGGGGCTTCGGGGGGTTAAAAGTGGGCTAAAAGAGAGTAGAAAGTTAGAGAGGATTGAATTTTGTGAACCAAATACAGCTGCCTTCGCATCCCTTTTATGGGCTGAAATTCGAGGTTCACGACGTGAATCATGCTTGTTCACGTCGTGAGTTTGATCCCTGTCATCCCCTAGGCTTACCGTGTGTCTTCTAGGCTCGAAAGGTGTCGTTTAAGCAGTTCACGTCGTGAATTTCTATGATTCACGTCGTGAATGCAGTTAGGTCTCGAAGTTTGTGCTCCGAACTTCAAAAATCCATATCTTTCGCATACGAGCTCCGTTTTTGACGTTCTTTATATCCACGCGTAGGTGAAATTATGCTCTACAACTTTCTCTTAGACTCCGTTGGCTAATTTTGACTTTATTTGTAATATTATATTATTTTAACAGGCCGAGACAGGAAAAGTCGGTTAAAATTTCATAACTTCTTCATCCGACGTCCGTTTTCGTCTGTCTTTTTACCGTTGTACTACTATTAACGAGACCTTCGATTCTCGTTTAGGTTGTGTCGGCTAAAAATCACTCGGTCTTTATTTCGAGTTTTTAGTTGTCTACTGTTATACCGAAACTTAGAAAAATCATAACTTCCTCATACGAAGTCAGATTTCGACGTTCTTTTTATAAAAATTCTCGGTTTAACGAATACTACGACTTTCATTTAGATCACTAAAGTCAAAAAGTAGTTTATCGAAAACTCACTTTTTACGTCATACGGCGTCGTGCCGATTCTGTCGCGAAACTTCAATAAGCCATAACTTCCTCGTTATAACTCGGATTTCTATGAGGTTTTCGCCCATATGTTTCTAACAAGATTCTTTACAACTTTAATTAACATTATTTTCACTTATTTCCAACTTCATATTTTCGTTAATTTCAATATTTGACTTTTGATTGGAATCTAATAAGACTTCCAATATTTTCCGAGTGATTCTAAACACAATTTTACTTCATTTTTAGTAAAAACTATATGTTAGAACTCATCGCTCAAAATTACATAATATTTCATAATATTATTCATTTTTAAAATTACATAACACGATAACTGAACGTGTATGTTACAATTACATACCCTTAGATCTGGGGTGATAATCCCCATAGGTATCTTTCCACCTTTTTCGCTTCCGGGGTAATCATCCCGGGGCACAGTACGGAGAGATCATAGAATCTGGCCGTGTAGGCAGTGAGGTCAGATCCATTCATTTTGAGGGTCAACAACTCATGCTCCAATTCTTCCACTTCGCCCCTTGGGCAATATTCTTCTAACATCAGGATCTTCAGGTCTTCCTAGCTCATGGAATTTGCCACTAGGAGGGTTAATGCTTTGACATGGCTCTTCCACCAAGTAAGAGCTCTGTCAGAGAAGGTGCATGCTGCATATTTGACTTTACTAGTTTCCGGACATGCGCATATTTCGAAGACTGATTCAGTCTTTTCGAACCATTGCGTCAATGCGATTACTCCTCCACTTCCGTTGAAGGTTTTAGCTTTCCCGTTGGTAAAGTCTTTGTATGAACACTTCCTAGGGTGCGCATGCCTTTCTCCATGGTTCGAGTGGTTAGTACTATTACCCACTCCACTGGCAACGCTTGCGTTTATTTGTGTTATGATGGCTGCTACGACAACAGTTACCGCAGCTTGGAACATAGCGGAATCATATTATGGAGGTGGTGGTTGTGGTGGAGTTGGTGGAGTGTTGTTGAAATGTCTGGGATTCTTTCTTTGTGGCATCTTTCTGCCATAGAGTTAAAAGTGAAAAGACGGTAAGTCTTCAATAATAATTGTAAGTCGGGTGCTAATGAACCAATTTTATTAGTTTCCTTATGCATTATGATCCGACTCCTGATATGTTTTGTATTAAATTCATAGAACAAATTTATGTAAGAATAAATTTATGAATTTCAATATTAATACTCTCAATAAAGTAGAATGCTTGTCAATTTCCTTGATATATTGATATATAACGTTTGGAAAATTTGACCTTGACACCGGTCTATAGTACATCAAAGTTTAGAGGAAAATATTGACAGCATTACATTACCCTGAATAGTGTAAACACCTTAGTCACAGGGTTGATCTTATATGTAGATAAGAGTAATATTTAACACATATTCGAAGCCTAATCTATATCAAAAATGTGAGTGGTGTAGACACTACTCGTGGCGAGTGCTACCCTGGGCACTGGATTCTGCCACATCATGATCTGCTTCCCTCAAACGTCGCTCCAGTGTAACCTAACGCTCCCGAAGTGCTCTAATTTCAGCTCGGGCAGCAATCATTTCATCTTGAAGGGCTTCAGTGTGGTTCCTGGTTTGATCATGGTCTTCGTCCAGACGACGAAGACGAACAACATTAATCTCAGCGGTAGCACCAACCTCCATAATTTGATTGGTGGTTGCTCTTGCCTGTCCTCCTTGGTTGGCGATGCGGAGAACTATAAGCGGGAGAGCCCTGTCGGCTGAACCTCCTTTGGATAGGTTATAGAAGCCTCTTTCCATCCCATAAGGAGGGCGTTGGCCTTGTTCTTGGCTCCATCTATGTAAGTCTATGGCCCATCTTGGCGTCATCCCATGGAAGTTTTGTCTGGCTGCGGGGTTTTGAACTGCCTGAGGGGGATTATAGACCTCCGGATCTGAGTCAGTGCCTTTTGAATCTTCCTCATCTTCGACTTCCATTGGTTCTTCTTCGGAATCCTCTTCTGGGTCTTCAATTGGCTCTTCTTCGGAGTCCTCCTCTGATCTTCCACGATCCATCCTTCGTTTCCTTGGTTTGGGAAATAGGGGTCTCCATGAGGGTGGAATCCTGCCATTTTTGTCTGTGCGAGAATAGGGGTATGATGAATATATGAAGAACTCAAGTGTATGAAAATACATATCGAAGCTTAAATATAGTAGCCACATAAAATACTCCTATAGTATTTTAAATTTTACGTTTGGTTCTCGAGTTTATGGGGTTGGTAAATTTTTAGATTTGTTGCCCACTACGACTATTACTGTGACATCCCCTAATTTCTCGGCCAGAAAAGACCGATTTAATTTATGCTTTTTAAAATAAAATCAGAGAAATCTTTTTAAAAGATGTTGCGGAATTGGTCCCCAAAACAAAACATGATAAAAGTTTGTCAAAACCTTTCTTTAAGAAATATATAATTTCCTTTTATATCAAAACCTCGGGATGTCATGTTCCGATACAGATCAACAACATAAACAAGACATTATAAGCCTTACAACAGTTATTTATAACTACTGGCCTATAATCCAAAATCACTCATCATCATCATCCGACTATGCTCGGGGTCCACTACCTGTAATCATAAAAAGCTGAGTGGGTCAGGCTTGGAAGCCTGGTGAGCATATAGGGTTTTCAACCCACAATAAATAAATTTATCGTACTTAAACATCAATCAATCAACCAAATTACCCCAACCCCATTATCTTATTAATTTCTTAAGGGTTTACCCTAAGATTCAACTATCACTCCTTCCTAAGGATTCATCCTAAGGAATAGGCACAAGGTCACACCATCACCAGGGTTTATACAACATGGGCTAAATTCATAGCTCTTATTTATTGACAGTATTATTGATAGTATTCACCCCTGTCATACATGTCAATGGGTTTTTAGAGTACTCCTGATGAACGTATAGTTCACACACCTGCACGTTGCAAGCCTGCTAGTGTTCCACAGACCGTCTAGAATAGTCCATGGTTGTCATCCCTACTCTGCTGAATGACGGGGGTCACCGTTTGGGTAAGGGCTTATCTCATATTTCACCACTCACCCTCAACTTATGATCTCCTTTCACCACTCACCCTCAACTTATGATCTATATAACTGATCATCTCATTTATCCAACTCACCTTTCATCACACACCCATTATTTCATCTACTCATGTTTTACCAAACATTTTTGTTGATAAAAATACATATACAGTTTAAATTATTTAAAAACATGTATAAATCACTCCTTCAACATCCAACTCAAATAAACAAACAATAAATATTCACACAGCACGTATTTTATATAAAATACTTCATATCTATGTGTAAGATGAAAGTAACTACACACTCACCTGATTTAATGAAAATCGGGCAGCAATTCGTTTCCTAAAACGATCGTTTCTAATAAAACCGAGAGTTTTATTGAGAAACCGGGCTCTGCGAAGGGTCGGGCTTCGAAACCGAAAAGATAAAATTTTCGGGCTTCTCGGGCACTTCGTGGCGTATTCCGGGGGTTATAATTGATACCGGGGATTCGAGGGAAGTTGAAATGAAAGAAATATTGAAAAAAAGGCTAAAAATGACAAATTTTCAAAGTATACCCGGGAGGTCTCGCACCCTCCTACTTATAGGGCCGAGCCTCCTGATCCGACGGTTGAGAAGGAGCTCACGTGGGTTGCGCATGCGAGGCCCTCACTGGCATGTTCTGATGGGACCGAAGTCCGGGTCCGATGAGGGGGTTCGTGGCTCACTGCGAGGCTCGGACAGATGAGTCACTACACACGCGACGGATGTGAGGCTCGCCACCGAAGCTTATACGTGTAGTCAGCGGATTGGACCGCAGCTCGGAATCGGAAGGACATGACACGCCTCGCCAGATGGCTTCGTGACTCAGCAGATTTCGGACACGCGTTGGATGCGAAGCGAGGACACTTGGCCGAAGTCCACGTGTGCGAAATTCCTCGGTTTTGGGGATTTTTCTCGATTTTTGCGCCAAATCTTATAAAATCCATAACTTTCGCATACTAGCTCCGTTTTTGACGTTCTTTATATGAACGCGTAGGTAAAATTACGCTCTACAACTTTCGTTTAGACTTCGTCGGATAATTTTGAATTTAATTTTTATATTATTATTTTTAACAGACCGGGACAGGAAATCCGTTAAAAATTCATAACTTCTTCATCCGACGTCCGTTTCGTCAGACTTTTTACCGTTGTGCTACTAATGACGAGACCTTCGATTCTCGTTTAGGTCGTGTCGGCTAAAAATCACTCGATCTAAAATTCGAGTTTTTAGATGTCTACTGCTAAGTTGAAACTTCGAAAAATCATAACTTCCTCATACGAAGTCAGATTTGGGCGTTCTTTTATACGTACTCTCGGTTTAACGAACACTACAAGTTTTGTTTAGATCACTAAGGCTAAAAAGTAGTTTATAAAAAAACTCACTTTTTACGACATTCGGCACCGTGCCGGTTTATCGCGAAACTTCGACAGGTCATAACTTCTTCGTTATAACTCGGATTTCGGCATTATTTATATATCCGTAATCCTTGTCACGACCACTACAACTTTCTTAATACATATCGGCTTTATCTAATATTTATTTTCGACGCTCATTTTTATTCTTAATTAATTAACTCGTAGTAATTAAGCATAAAACACATAAAACACAAAATATTCACATAATTCCTTTTCATTTCTTCAAAATGAGTTACAAAGGTTAACCTAGACTATCACCTTAATATTAATGCCTAGGTTAGAAACACGAGTGTTACAATTCTCTCCCCCTTAGGATGATTCCGTCCCTGGAATCACATATCACCAAACAACTGTGGGTAGCGACTCATCATGTCACTCTCCGTTTCCCCGGTGAGATTTGGTCCATTCGTATGTTTCCAGCGCACAAGCACTAAATCAACCATCTTGCGTCGCAACTTCATAGTCTTACGGTCAACGATTGCCTCAGGTTCTTCAATCAACCTCTTGTTTTCATCCAACCTTAACTCAGAAATCGGAATTATGTCGGGCACATCTCCCGTGAACTTCCTCAAATAACACACATGAAATGTGTTATGAATACCCTCAAGTTCTTCCGATAATTCTAGCTTGTAAGCTTGATTCCCGATCCTCCGAAGAACTTTAAATGGTCCAATAAACCTTGGACTCAACTTTCCCCTTCTACCAAACCTTAGAAGTCCCTTCCACGACGAGACTTTAAGTAAAACCGAATCTCCAACTTCGAATGATATCGGTTGTCTTTTCTTGTCAGCATAGCTCTTTTGAGCAGCTAACATCATTTCCCTAATCGCTTTCAACTTTCCAGCAGTCTGATGGACTATTTCAAGTCCCATAAGCTGCTTTACCCAGCTTCCAGTCACCATGACGACATTCAACACTTTTCCCCATACAAAGCATGATAAGGTGCCATCTTGATGCTTGAGTGGAAACTATTACCCTAGAAAAATCTACTAAAGGTAAATGTTCATCCCAGTTACCTTGGAATTCCAGGGTACATGTTCTCAGCATATCCTTCAACGTTTGAATCGTTTATTCGCTCTGACCATCGGTTTGCGAATGGTAAGCTGTATCCAAACACAACTTGGTACCCAATTCCTCTTACAGACTCCTCCAACACCTTGAGGTAAAACGGCTGTCACGATCGGATACAATCGTTAACGGAACACCGTGAAGCCTCACAATTTCCTTCACATAACAATTGGCAAGTTTATCCATAGACCATTTGCGCACTCTTAGTGAAGCGATCAACGAGCACCTAAATCATGTCGTGACCGTTCCTTGTTCTGGGCAGTTTAGTCACAAAATCCATAGTGATGTCTTCCCATTTGCCCATGGGTATAGGCAAAGGTTCTAAACTCCCATACGGTTTCTGATGTTGTGCCTTAACCCTAGCACAAGTTACACACTCGGCCACATACTTTGCAACATCGAGCTTCATCGTCGGCCACCACTAATAGGGTTTTAGATCCCTATACATTTTCGTACTGCCGGGATGAATTGAGTACATCGTTTTGTGAGCTTCTTCCATCAGAAGATCTCTTACTCCTCCCGCCTTAGGTACCCAAATCCTATCTTTGAATACCTTCAGTCCTTGACCGTTTGTATCAAACACCAACGTTTTGCCCAAACGTTCCTCCTTTCGGTCATTTCTCTCTAAAGCTTCCTCTTGAGCTTTCACAATTGTCGAGACAACTCCAATTCTCAACGCTCTTGGCCTTTTCTTTTCAAGATTTACCTTCCGACTGAGAGCATTAGCAACAACATTTGCTTTACCAGGGTGGTAAAGTATCTCACAGTCGTAGTCCTTGAGTAACTCTAGCCAGCGCCGTTGCCTCATGTTCAATTCCTTCTCCATACCTTTAAGGCGAATACTACCGCTGCCAACTCCAGACCATGAGTGGGTTAGTTCTTTTCATGCTCTTTCAATTGACTCGATGCATACGCTATCACTTTATCCCTTTGGGTCAGAACACAACCTAACCCAACTCCAGAGGCATTACTATAAAATGTGAAGTCATCAACTTCTTCAAGTAACGAAAGAATCGGTGCTTCACACAACTTCTTCTTTAACTTCTCAAAACTTCCTTATGCTTCTTATTCCAAGTATAAACAGCTCCTTTGTGGGTCAAAGCTGTCAATGGAGTCGCGATCGAAGAAAAGCCTTGGATAAACCTTTGGTAATATCCGACGAATCCTAAAAAGCTTCAGATCTCCGTAGGACTTTCAATCGTAACCTTCGAGTTACAAAATAAATCCTTATTGAAGACTCCTTCTTCTTCTTGGAATAAGTACTTTCCTTCATTTATTGTAACAGACCGATGGGTCATGTTCTAATGATCTCTCATTGTATATTGCACTACTTAGACTCAAATCTCCTAGGGACAAATTCGGAGCAAACTATACCTTCCTTCATGTTCTAATGTGATACAATCACAGTTCAACATGTATCATTTCTAACTACCAACTTCTTTAACAATGAGTGCGATACTTCTATTGATCGCTTTGATCATCTTTCACTTCAATCTTCTGGCTCAAGTCAAATGCTACATCGAACTTGGTTCTCTAAACCACATAATAAACTCATCTTAGTCGGACTCGATTCGATATGACCCCTAGGGTCGGAATGACAATCATCTTCTTAGTCATTACCGAAACGATGGTAACGACAGACTAGAATAAGACGGAATCAATTGCCAGTTCCTTGGTAACCTTGTGACTTTCCCTGATCCAAGTGTGAGTCCTGTGCTTCCAGTAGTATAGATCTCTACTACTATTCACACCTACTCATACTCGTCCGAAGTACGGTCTCGCGGTCCCCAAGTCCTAAAATCACAAAACAATTGGACACATATGAATGTGTCCAATTAATCATAAAATTTTCCTAGACTCTACTAGGACTTCTTTCATGCGTATCTTCAATCACCAATTCTACTTCAACTTGGTTGGTGATGGAAATTCCAGACGATGGGACAACTTCAAGAATTATACCAACCATTCCATTCATCAGATGACAAAACCAGGGTTTATATTATTTCCTTGAAATGATTACACAGAGGTTCAAGTTTACCCTATACTACGCCTCTAATAGGCTGCACTACAAGTTACTAACTGCATTTCTACTTTATGTCTTAGTTTTGGGAATATAAGGTCCTTACTCCTGATCCCTTATATCTCCATCTGCTTCATTAAGGATCATTTGGAATGCCTTTGGTTTTGGTTTTGGTGGAACATTGGGCATTGCTGCCTCTTTCTTCTTTGGGCAGTATTTCGAAATGTGCCCTTCCTCGTTACATCGATAGCACATCCTTTTGTTGGATGGACACTCGTTGGCATAATGCCCAGTCTTTCCACACTTGTAGCAGGTCACCTCTTCGCTACATTTCCCGAAGTGCTTCTTTTTGCACTTCTCGCACCATTTTGCTTCGCCTTCTCCTCCTCCATACTTCGAGAATTTTCTTTTGTCGTTGGACCCTGAAGTCCTTTCAAACTTTCTTTTCTCGCCAACTTCAACCTTGCTGGCGGCTCTCCCCTTAATCATATCTTCAACAGACTTGGCAACCCAGATAGCTGCCTCCAAAGTAAGTGCCTGACGTACTGGCACAGTAAGTTCATCCTTACTTTGTTGAAGTAAACGTTTTGTTTCTTCCATCTGTTGATCCAACATCGTACGCACCATTGCCTGCATCCCAGTCATCGTGATTGGCTCAGGCTGCGGATTATCGTTTCCGAATCCACTTTGCGTACTCGCCATTTTGATCTATACACCAATCGTAGGTGATTTTAGATCTTTATTTTCGATAGACGTTAAATATTCATTATTACTCCGAGACGTTTATATGTTAGTTCTAATCTCGTAATCATACGCTTAGAATCCTACACACATAAGGTTTCCAGATCCGGTCGGCAACAGACCATAGATCCGAACAAATAATAGCATCATTATAGCTATAACACAAAACATTTAGCACATAAAAGCATTTTAGGCATCCTTCCTAAAATAAACTAGTGCTCGTGTCAATTTAGGTGTACTACCTAAAATATAATAGACACACTCAACTCACAATCATCGCTTAGCATTCTAAGTTTAAGTCTAGAAATCCTACAAATTTCCTAGTTCGCTTAAACTAATGCTCTGATACCAACTGTGACATCCCCTAATTTCTCTGCCAAAAAAGACCGATTTAATTTATGCTTTTTAAAATAAAATCAGAGAAATCTTTTTAAAAGATGTTGCGGAATTGGTCCCCAAAACAAAACATGATAAAAGTTTGTCAAAACCTTTCTTTAAGAAATATATAATTTCCTTTTATATCAAAACCTCGGGATGTCATGTTCCGATACAGATCAAAAGCATAAACAAGACATGATAAGCCTTACAACAGTTATTTATAACTACTGGCCTATAATCCAAAATCACTCATCATCATCATCATCCGACTATGCTCGGGGTCCACTACCTGTAATCATAAAAAGCTGAGTGGGTCAGGCTTGGAAGCCTGGTGAGCATATAGGGTTTTCAACCCACAGTAAATAAATTTATCGTACTTAAACATCAATCAATCAACCAAATTACCCCAACCCCATTATCTTATTAATTTCTTAAGGGTTTACCCTAAGATTCAACTATCACTCCTTCCTAAGGATTCATCCTAAGGAATAGGCACAAGGTCACACCATCACCAGGGTTTATACAACAGGGGCTAAATTCATAGCTCTTATTTATTGACAGTGTTATTGACAGTATTCACCCCTGTCATACATGTCAATGGGTTTTTAGAGTACTCCTGATGAACGTATAGTTCACACACCTACACGTTGCAAGCCTGCTAGTGTTCCACAGACCGTCTAGAATAGTCCATGGTTGTCATCCCTACTCTGCTGAATGACGGGGGTCACCGTTTGGGTAAGGGCTTATCTCATATTTCACCACTCACCCTCAACTTATGATCTCCTTTCACCACTCACCCTCAACTTATGATCTATATCACTGATCATCTCATTTATCCAACTCACCTTTCATCACACACCCATTATTTCATCTACTCATGTTTTACCCAACATTTTTGTAGATAAAAATACATATACAGTTTAAATTATTTAAAAACATGTATAAATCACTCCTTCAACATCCAACTCAAATAAACAAACAATAAATATTCACACAGCACGTATTTTATATAAAATACTTCATATTGATGTGTAAGGTGAAAGTAACTACACACTCACCTGATTTAATGAAAATCGGGCAGCAATTCGTTTCCTAAAACGATCGTTTCTAATAAAACCGAGAGTTTTATTGAGAAACCGGGCTCTGCGAAGGGTCGGGCTTCGAAACCGAAAAGATAAATTTTTCGGGCTTCTCAGGCACTTCGTGGCGTATTCCGAGGGTTATAATTGATACCGGGGCTTCGAGGGAAGTTGAAATGAAAGAAATATTGAAAAAAGGGCTAAAAATGACAAATTTTCAAAGTATACCCGGGAGGTCTCGCACCCTCCTATTTATAGGGCTGAGCCTCCTGATCCGACGGTTGAGAAGGAGCCACGCGTCGCAGATCCGAAGAGTAGCTCATGTGGGTTGCGCATGCGAGGCCCTCGCTGGCATGTTCTGATTGGACCGAAGTCCGGGTCCGATGAGGGGGTTCGTGGCTCACTGCGAGGCTCGGACAGATGAGTCACTACACACGCGTCGGATGTGAGGCTCGCCACCGAAGCTTATACGTGTAGTCAGCGGATTGGACCGCAGCTCGGACTCGAAAAGACATGACACACCTCGCTAGATGGCTTCGTGACTCAGCAGATTTCGGACACGCGTCGGATGCGAAGCGAGGACACGTGGCCGAAGTCCACGTGTGCGAAATTCCTCGGTTTTGGGGATTTTTCTCGATTTTTGCGCCAAATCTTATAAAATCCATAACTTTCGCATACGAGCTCCGTTTTTGACGTTCTTTATATGCACGCGTAGGTAAAATTACGCTCTACAACTTTCGTTTAAACTTCGTCGGCTAATTTTGACTTTAATGTTTATATTATTATTTTTAACAGACCGGGACAGGAAATCCATTAAAAATTCATAACTTCTTCATCCGACGTCCGTTTTCGTCAGACTTTTTACCGTTGTGCTACTAATGACGAGACCTTCGATTCCCGTTTAGGTCGTGTCGACTAAAAATCTCTCGATCTAAAATTCGAGTTTTTAGCTGTCTACTGCTAAGCTGAAACTTCGAAAAATCATAACTTCCTCATACGAAGTCAGATTTGGGCGTTCTTTTTATACCTACTCTCGGTTTAATGAACACTACAAGTTTCGTTTAGATCACTAAGGCTAAAAAGTAGTTTATCAAAAACTCACTTTTTACGACATTCGGCACCGTGCCGGTTTATCGCGAAACTTCGACAAGTCATAACTTTTTCGTTATAACTCGGATTTCGGCATTATTTATATATCCGTAATCCTTGTCACGATCACTACAACTTTCTTAATAAATATCGGCTTTATCTAATATTTATTTTTGACGCTCATTTTTATTCTTAATTAATTAACTCGTAGTAATTAAGCATAAAACACATAAAACACAAAATATTCACATAATTCCTTTTCATTTCTTCAAAATGAGTCACAAAGGTTAACCTAGACTATCACCTTAATATTAATGCCTAGGCTAGAAACACGAGTGTTACAATTACCAAGCGTATGCTAGTCACCTCTCGAATAAATAAAGTTGATCAGGCTATATTCATTCCGGACCTGATTACATACTCTCAGACGTACTTGTAGTGCTCAACGCATCTTTAATACTTTTGTTTTGTTTTTATTACGACACTGAACTAGTATGAATGTATGCATGTATACTTTTAATAAAAATATTATTATATTTTAAAAAGTATAACTCTTGGTCAGAGTATTTTAGTCTCATTGTATTTATAGTTGTATATCGTATGGTTCGATATATTAGTTCACTATAAACAATGCTCTGATACGAATCTGTCACACCCCCAAACCTGAACGGCGGGAACATTCGGGGGCAGAGGACATCATGTGCAATATCATAACAATTGAATAGTAAAGAAAGTAAACACAACCATCACATACGTAATTGAAAAGTTACATCATTTATGCGTTACATGGTTCCAAAATATCAGTTACATTATGATGTCAAAAGATTTTCTTAAAGCCTTAGCGTCTAATCTTCAAAAGCTGTTGATAACCTGTTTTACCGGTTTCCTAAGAATACAAGTTATTCGAGAAAAAGTGTCAACATTTAAGTTGGTGAGTTCATAAACATTTGTATGAAAATATATGCCATTCAATGAGATGAAATCACATTTGTTTCCAGAAAATCCGATACTTTCTATAAAGTGAGTCGTAAGTTGTTTGTTTGTAAAGTAATCGTATCTATCCCGGAAAATCCTATATTTTCCATAAAAATTGAGGTGTAAACTATTTTGTTTGTAAAGTAATCGTATCTATCCCGGAAAATCTTATATTTTCCATAAAAACTGAGTTGTAGTCTTATATATCCTAAGACCAAAAGTACAAGTATATATGACATACTTAGTTTTGTAACATGTAGTTTTATTCGAAAATAAAACCATTTGAAGAGCTGAGTAATTACGTAAAATAAATATAATATTGATTTCGCGTAAAAATAACGTATTGCCGTTTATCATGTGAGTTTTCATAACCGTGCTATTAATGAATTGCCTGCCTCGATGTTCTTCAGGCGTCGAAAAGATACGACGTTTGTCACCCATAACCTGCCGGCCGTGCTATAGCTAAAGGCCAGGGTGCGGGATCATCAGTCCCGTATAGATCTATACACAAGAATCACGCTCTCCGGAAGGAGACTCTGGTTATAAAACATGACTTCCATGGATACCTATGGTAGGTACAATGAAGGCGAATGACTCACAAATTTCCAACGAGATACGTGTTTTGTAATAAAAATGTTCGTATATGAAATTGTTACTCCTTTCATTATGTTTGTAATATAAAAATAATCGTATTTTTATATAATTGTTTCTTTGCCCTGTAAAGGGTAAAATGATGTGAATGTAACCCAAAGTATACCCATTATAGTTTAAAAGTATTGTTTTGTTGAAAATGATAACCTTTTCGTTTTAACGTATTTTGCATGTAATCGTTTGTAAATTTGGTAATAACGTTGTTCTGCATGATTGATATTTCTATGTAAAGATACTTTAACGTAATAAAATATAAAACAATAATTTGTATATTAACACAAATTTCTTGTGTTTTACTTGTATTCTCCCCCTAAAACATAGAAAAGTTATGAAAATGTAGGGGTATGAACTCACATTGAGTGTGATAACGGTTTTGTTAGCGGGATTGAAATGGAGACTTGGATTTAGAACACGTAACGATAGTCGTATCCTAATGTTTAAACACATTTTAATGTGTGAATATTTGATAACAATCGTAGGAGGTGATGAAAATACATGGATTCTAATGGAAGCTTACCAAAATTTATACTTGTAAGGAAGAAGAGAATGTCTCCTGGAGTAGTTTACACTTTGTAAATGAAAGGAAATGTGTTGATACTTTGAGAGAGAATGGGATTGTTCTTGTTTACTGGATGTGGTAAATGAAGAAGTGATCTAATATACACCTTATATATGAAGGAAGCTTAATGAGGAGGTTGAGTTGACGTTTACATTGGTAACTGGAATTATCATCTAGGGAAGCTGAATTAAGATAAGATATTAGATATTTTAAGGGTGTTTACGGATGAAACATTATGTATGAAAGGGGTTTTCGAATCTAATAACTCCTAAGGAATGAGTTTTCGCCCATAAGATCCACAAGGAAGGAGTTTACGCCTTATAATGGGCCCCCTTATTGGGTTTTCGCCCCTAAAGTCCAAGGGAAAAGGTGTTTTCGGTTTTGAGGCCAATGGTGAAAAGGGTTTACGCCCTAAGCCTTCTAGAATAGGGGGTTTTCGGATTTGGCATTAAATGATGGGGTGTTTTCGGATTTGGTCAACGAAAACACCACTTGGAACATATCCAAATCGTAAACTCTATTTTCATTTAATTACTTTGGGTGAAAACACATATATGAGGTTTATTTATGATTTAAACCCTTAGAATTTCAACTTATACATATTTATAACACCCTAATTTAACTTAAATTTAAATAAGTTTGCACTCTTGGTATTAAAAGTTCCTATAATAACAAGTTTGGTTGTGAATTTACTTGTACATAGTTGTAGTATGGACTTTTATTAAAACAACATGTTATTACAGGAGAATCAAGGAGTTCGGTTAGATTTTGTATTTAGATTGAACAATCAACATCAAAAGACTTCAGATCCTCCTTAGTGGTCTTATAATAGGTTTTCCAAAAAATTATCAAAGTCCAGTTCATATCCCCTCAATCATCTTCCAAAACCGAAATCACCAGAGAAAGACATTTTTATGTATCAGAGAAAGACATTTATATATACAGGTAAAAGAAAACATATCTAAATCTTTGTTTTTCTAATGAAGTTTTGAGTAATTAAACAAACTCTTTTCTTCTTCGTCAATTTTAACTTAGTTAGATTGTAATCGGTAACCACCGGAAAGTTCTCAATTTGAGCGGTTCATTTGCAAACAAGACGAGGTGTGGGTGTGGTTTTTGTTTTTGATTTACAGTATCGAGTATTCTTTGAAATCACAAACCAAACTTTCGATTTTCTAAGAATGAGTAGAGAAAATAGATTTGCAAGTGGAGTTTCAACGTGGACGATGTGTGTGGTTTTAGTGTGTGTTTTTTGTTTGCAGGAGAGAGAGAGAGAGAGAGAGAGAGAGAGAGAGAGAGAGAGAGAGAGAGAGAGAGAGAGAGAGAGAGAGAGAGAGAGAGGCCCAAATTAGTTATTTATTTTTTTCTTTTAAATTAAATAGAAAAAACATAAAAACTATATGAGAAGGGCATTTTAGTCTTTTCAGCTTTACGAGGGATCAAAACTACAAACAAACTAGTTTAAAAGGACAATCAATTCAAAAAAGTCGGTGTTTGGACCAAAACCCGGAAAAAATGTATACCATTGGGACCATTTTTACAGTTTTATCTTATAGTAATAATATTACTTTCTTTTGGAAGGATCTTTGGTGTGGTAATATTACCTTCAAAGATGTTTTTCCTAATATTTATGCTATTGAGAATAAGAAAGATTGTTGTGTGGATGAGAGAGTAATCCCTGTTAATGGTCAAATCTTGAATTACTCATGGGATTGGTCAAAGTATATCAGAAGGGGAAGGGAAACCCAACAATTTTTGACTTTATTGGATCAATTGGCTGACG
Source organism: Lactuca virosa (assembly GCF_052849685.1). Lineage (NCBI taxonomy): Eukaryota > Viridiplantae > Streptophyta > Magnoliopsida > Asterales > Asteraceae > Lactuca > Lactuca virosa. The sequence goes on from NC_136431.1 coordinate 53,634,533, forward strand.
GTTTACTACCGGAGATGACAGATGGACTTGGGGAGGTGTTGAGGGTGATGTCTTCTCTGTTAGCAACATTAGAAGCCTATTAACAAAGCATTCCAACAGGGGCGGCAGCATGGAGTTTTTTAAGTGGGTCGAATGGGTCCCGCTAAAAGTCAATTGTTTTGTTTGGAGGTTAATTCAAAACAAGATTCCGACATTTTTGAACCTTCAAAGGCGTGGTATTGATTTGTCTTCCTACCTTTGTTCCTTATGTCAAGAAGTTGAGGAGTGTGTAGATCATGTTTTCTTCTCTTGTTCTAGTTTTGCTCTGGTTCTTTGGAATTGGTTGTCGAGATGGTCTACTCTTCTTGTTAGGCTGCCGAACTCTTGTGATGACTTGATGGAGCTTCTCAAATCAACTACCGGAAGTAAAAAGGTGAGGAAGCTGAGGTTATCTTTAGTTTACACCACTCTTTGGTTGATTTGGAAGATGAGGAACGCTTGGATTTTCAGAAATGAGAGGCGGGCGATCATGTTTACGGCTGATGATATTAGCTTAATTACTTTTAATTGGATTAAAAATAGGTCCAATTGTAATTCTTTAAGTTGGCATGTTTGGAACTCCTCGCCTATTTTAGATTGTTTTTTGTAATTAGGCTCGAGTTTCTCGCTTGTGCCTTTCTGTTGTTTCTCTTGTTTTAATAATAGTTTGCCCGCCGTTCAAAAAAGAAACTGTTAAAGTAAAATGCTGTAAATAGGTACAACTTTTTAACTACAATGCCAAAATTAGAAAAAAAAATGGAATATACAATTTTATAATTGAAAAAATAAAATAAAATATTTTCATTTCAAATTTATAGACTATGTACCGCCTTAGTGCCCCTGATCTTGCATCCATGCAACAAGTTAAAAGATTCATTCCTTGAAAATTCAAAGCCTTGATTTGAAGCATCTAACAAATTACATCTAGAAGTCCATCAACGAAAAGAGCACCCACATTCGCACCAACAGTAATTACCAAATCGTCCCTACCATAAAAGTTTTTATATATAACAAATAATTCTATAAAAAAAACAAGAAAATGATAACCAAAATGTTTTAAATCACTTGAAAATTCCCTATGGAAAATGTATACGCTGAAGAATAGGAAATTCAGTGAATAACACAACAAGAATCTCCCCAAATTTGAATTGTTGCGGAGGTAACTAATTTGAATTGTTGTGGAGGTAACTGAAAAATAGTCATTGTAACCGGTTCATCTTTTACCGGTCGACAATTGCATATTTTAGTTCAATCATATTATCAAATGTCCAGTTATTTATATATATATATAAAGAAAGTAGTTATTTATATACAAAGAAAGTACATTGCTATTTTAAGTAAGGAAATCTAAGTAAATTGCTATTATTTTATTGGTAATAACCAAGTATAATGATTAATGCCTCATTGACTTAGTAATCTAGGTCAGGGTACCAAATGATATCAAAAATGTGATATAAGATTTAAAATGTGTATTATAACCTCTTTGTCACATTCGTTCTCTAAAGTATGAATCATGGTGGGAAAGTGGTATCTAAAAGGCTATGACAAGCGAGGGACCTTTATGTAACATACCTACCACCATGCTCTGATTAATATTTGAGGGTCCGATGCTCTTTATATGACACCAATCGTGTCATAGAACCTAACCTGATCGAATATAGTATAGTTACGGTAAATAAGGATGTTGAATCTCTGCAACTCTTCTGCCTCTAGGACGAAATAAAGGTCTTATTTTTCGCATCTAAGAATGTTTCTTTTCTTCCCTCTTTTTTGGGATGCGAATCTTGTATTTATAGGAAGTATAACTTAGAGGCACTAAGCCTTCGTCTTCACGTCGCTAAACATGATCATAGTAGATTCTTCCCGAACTAAAAGTTATATTTGCATCGCTATCCGGTGGCACTAACCTCCTCTTTTATATGGTATCTTCGAATTTCTTCCTTATCTACTCCATATTTAGCTTCATTCTTCTCCTTTTTGCCTTATATCCAGATTTTACCATTATTATTGTAACGCCTTGACTTTTAAACCAAAATTTCATTTTTAAAAGATAATATTTCATTCAAACATTCATTTATTCACAACGAAAACCATTGTTTTATAATCAAAACCCAACCATTCAAATCATAGCATAAAATTGAACATGGGGAAATCTCAAAACATGAAGTCGATGCTCGTATACAGTCAAGCCATGCCCTTCCCGTGACCTGAAGAAATACCTAGAATCATTTAATCAACAACTGCAAGCCAAAATTATTAAGTTCCCCAAAATGCCACATACCACAATACACATACAATGCATACAAACAAATGGCCTGCAACCTACCGTTATTCTGGCATAAACTGTTGACTCACAACCTTTCATCGTTCTATCAGTCTCTTGGGTATCTTTGACACACAACCTTTAGTCGTTCCGTCATCAACCTTCCAAACATAACAACTATTGACTTGCGGACTTTCGTTGTTTCGTCAATGCCTTGGGTATCTTTGACTCGTAACCTTTTGTTGTTCCGTCATCAACCCTCCCTAACATGATATCATCCAAACAAGCAAGCAACAAACATATAGAAGACTAATATAGTCTACCAGTGTAAGCATATATTACAAGGTCCTATGCCCTATCATGCAAAGGATATCCACTGTCATACGAGGTATTGTGAGAAAACTCACCTGAAACGGTTACTCGAACCACTATCAATGGTTTACTAGCAATCCAACTGGTGATCCGAGCAACGCGCCAAACATGACACAACCTATCACACAATAACCGATCAATAACTATGGGAATCTTGTAACTAAATAGCTAGATCCTTCACTAATCCCAATAACCTTAAAAAGACTATCAAATATGGATTACTCAATCAAGACAGTCGGGAGGCAGGATTCTTTTGGCATATAGCTTTTCTAAAATGCAACAACCATGCCAATGTGTCTATCTTGGAAAATGCTTCGATAAGTAGATCAATCAATATAATAACTGCGATGAATGATTAATCTAATGCACAAGTTCATAATACGAACAATAGTTATATTCCATATCAAGTTATAATTAAGTGAAAGTGTAACTTACCAGATTGACAAAATCCAAGTAGCAGCGATCATAACTTTGATGCTTGATCATTCTCCCGAGAATCCTTCCAAAATTCCCAGCACTTCGTTAATGATACTACAAAACGAGATGTCAAATCATGAGGGAACGAAATTCTCGAGGGAGAGAGAAAGAGAGAGAGAGAGAGAGAGAGAGAGAGAGAGAGAGAGAGAGAGAAAGAAAGAGAGAGAGAGAGAGAGATAGAGAATGGTGCAAAGAAATGAGGAGGGGTAACCCTCCTTTTATAGTGCTGAAAACTGGCCACCGCGCCATAGACATAAGGTGACCGTGCCGCGACCACTGCCCCGACTGACATACTCTTGCTTGCATGCAATCTCGTGCCGATGGAATTAGACACATTGAAAGCATCGCGCCACGCTTTCTCAGGACCGCACCGGCAGAGGCCCATGATCGAGTGTCTAAAGTGGCTTCCTGGAAATGGCCATAACTTTGGCCACGAGACTCCATTTTGCACCTATGGCCAGCCAAAACGATGCTTGAAATGAGAACGTCATGATAAGATCCCAAATGGGACTTACCCATTTTTGAGTCCGAAAATCATTTTCTGAATGGAGTTATTGATGATTTTGTGTTTTTGTTCTTAATTCTTGGGTTTAGTTTTTGGGTTTGTATTTGGCCCATGGCTCTTTAGGGGCTTGTTTAAAACTTTGCTTCCTATTTAAGTGTTCCTAATGTAATTTGGATGGTCATTCATCAGTTTTAAGAACTTTCATTTTTTTCTCCCAAAATTTTGTGTGTTTGAACCAGATTTTGAAGCCCAACCCGCAAGATATTCGTTAAATCAATGTGGTTTGGAAGAGATTATCATGTGTATTCTTTAAGAATCAACAGGTTCAATATTTTTTCATTTGTACAATGCATCAACCTTCTTCGAAAGTGTCTACATGAAAATTTTCATGCTTCACTTTTACCACCAAAGAATCCCATAAACTGAATGTAAGCGCTTTGGAGCCTACTCTCAATGTGAGATTTAATTCACTGGCATCCACCACTGCTCTAGTTGTATTTGGAAATGGCCTTCCCCAAATAATTGGCACTTCAATATCCTCATCCATTTCCAAAATTAAAAAAAAAAATCTATATGAAAAATAAAAGTTTCTATCTTGAAAAGCATATCTCTAATAACTCCTCTCGGATGACTTACCGAATTGTTGGCCTTATAAATAAACATTTGCGTGGGTTCCAATGTTGACAATCCAAGATTAAGAAATAATGAGTATGACATAAGATTCACAATTGCTCTTGAGTCTGTTAAAGCATGTGTCTTTAAGCTTCCAAATTCACATGGAATTGTTAGACTTCTTGGATCCACTTTTTTCTGGAACCTGGCTTGATATCCCAGTTAATTGTTGTTTGAAATCATCTCCTCTTGCTAAGTCCTCCATACCCTTTTGATTATACTTTAAGAGCTTGAGAAAATTCACATAATTCAACAATTTGTTTAACGCTTCTATTATTGTAATATTGCTTCACTTTAATCCAATATGCTCCAGGAGCCTTTTATGCTCCTCTTTCAACTTCTTTTACACTTTTCTTGAGGGATATGGAAAAAGTGGTCAGAAATGTTTTACATTTGAATTTGTTTTCTAGGGCGTGCATGCCGATCTAGGGCGTGCACCGCGGCGTGAATGATTGTTGTTTGTGGCATGAAATGAAAAAAATTGGGATTTCCTTTTTTTTTATTTTGGGCTGCACAACTGGTAAAGCATTAGTACTAACTGGCTTTAAGGACTCGGATATTGTACCTTCTGTAACAATGGATTTGACTTGGGATTTTAGATTCGTTTCCATGTCGCTAGGCAACGTTCCCATAAGACGTTCTTGTAGGAGCCTTGAGAGTTGTCCCATTTGTTTCTCTATATTGAGAATAGAATCTTGATGGTTCCGAAGTGTTGGTTGTTGGTTTGTAAGAGCAAAAGCTGTGGCGTTGTGGCGTTTCTCGGAATATTCGGCAAATCGAGTTAAAAGTGACTCTAGACCGCTCTTTTTCTTGAGTTGGTTGTTCTTTGTGATAAATCCCTCCAACTTTTTTCTTGTATTTCTTGTCTATTTCCTTCATATATTCCTCATGAGGTTTCCATTCTCTTTTAGTTTTCCTCTAGTCTTGATCATATTTTTCATCACTAGAGTAGCAAACTTGTGCCTTCTTTCTGCAATTCTCATCAAGATCACTATCCTTTGTTAAATGAGCTCCACCGCAACTATCACAACAACCTTGTATAACATGGATGGTTTGATTTATCTTCTTGATACTTCGGTCCATAGTATCAAGTTTTTCGTTTAGCGATGCTAATCCGTCGGATCCGTCTCTTATTAATTTTTCTTGAATTCGTCCATCTCTTGATGAGTGCCATACACGAGAATGTTTAGCCAAGTTTTTGATGATCTCTTTGCATGCCGCTGGATTTCTCTTTGTAATAGGTCCTTTTAAATCAACAAGTTTCCTTGTGTAAACATTAATGCCATTATAAAAAGTTTGTATTTCTTGGTGCGTATTATGGTCATTTTGTTCACAGTTTAACAACATAGTCTTGTATCGATCGCAAGCTTCAAACAATGTGTCCCTTTCGATTTGTTGAAAATTTAGAATTTTTTTCTTTCAATTTGGCGAGTTTTTAAGGTGGGTTGAACTGTTTCAAAAACTTTGCCTTTATTGCATCCCATGTCATAATTGATCCAACCGGAAAATAATTTAACCTAGCTCTTGGCCGCATCATTTGATACCCTCGAAATGTTGAAGTAGTCTGTTATATCTAGAACCTCATCGATATGTTTGTTGGCATCTTCGTGACCCTTTTCGAAAAATGGTTTCTCTTTTAGCATGTTGAGAAATTGGCCTTTCAATTCGATGTTTGTTGTAGGTTGAATTACTGGTTGGACCAATCATGGTTCGGTTCCTTCTCGTGTCCTGATAGTATATTCTTCTAATGTGGGTGTCTATGTCATGTCGTCTCGTGTCCTGATAGTATATTCTTCTAATGTGGGTGTCTATGTCATGTCGTCTCAATCGCTGTGGTCCTCTTCTGATTTGGGATAGCTTCCCTTTGATAAGTTATCTTCTTCTTTTTCCAATTTGACTTCTTTTTTTCCTTCTTACAATTCGTATTCTGGTTCTTTGAATGGGGAAGTGAGGCGGGAACTGAATCCTCTGGTCATTCATTGTTACTACAAAAATAAAAAGAAAGCAAAACAAGCATAAACTTGAACAAAACTTAAAATAAACAGAATATGGAATTAGCGAAATTCGCTTTGCGATACACTGGTTTACTATTATTATCATATATCAAACAAAAGTAAATTACTTAGATTTCGAATCCTTATTTCATATGATGAAAAGACGATAGTGCAATGAAGTATAAAGAGATTATTGAGTTGACTAGTAATTATCATGCATTTATTAATACTCATCATTAATAAGTGTGTAAATTCAATGTTCATGAGATTAGAAACCTATAAACCAATTAATTATTAAAATTATTTATGAATCAATCAAAATTCCAACTTAAAGTTTATATAATTAAACCTAACATAGTTGGTTAAACAAATGCTCTCTTAAATGATAAAATTACCGATTAATATTACTTGACCCCTAGGATTGGTTAAATAGCTATCCCTAACAGTTTATGATCAAAATCTATTAAGATATAAGTTACAATAATCAGATTGATAATCCAAACTGTATGTAACTTAGATGCAGGTAATAGAAATCTAAACATTAACAAATAAGGTATAATATTTAATCCAAAAAGTAGTTTTATATCATCTTTATAACTTAAAAATTAATATTACACCATAATAATCTAGTTCATCAACATTTAAGTGGAAGAGAAGATTTTAGCCCCTCATGTTTACAGAAAAGCTGAAAGAATTCATAAAAAGTATGCTAAACATTGCAAACCTAATAACTTATTCTTTAATTCTTCAACAATTCTTTAAAAGGATCACCTTTTCAATTCTTTCCTCTAGGATGAAATAAAGGTTTTATTTATCGCACCTAAGAAAGTTTCATTTATGCCCTCTTTTATGGGATGTGAAAATCTCGTATTTATAGGTAATATAAATTAGCGGCGCTAAGCCTTCGTCTTCACTTCACTAAATGTGATCTTCATAGATTCTTCCCTAAGTAAAAGCTATCTTCGCGTCCCTATCCCTTATCTTTTAGCCTTATTTTCGGATCTTCACCATTATTATCATATATGAACAATTTTGTATCGTATTTATCCTTAATTTACAATTATTCTTTACTAAATACTAAAATAACTAACTCTATTTTATTACTAATTTATGGAATATCAAAACCCTAAAAGTATTTTATTTTCCATAACTATTCATCTGAATCCTCCATTTTACCCTGATAATTAAAAAACAATAATTTCAAGAACATAGAATTTATGTTATTCTAGCGATTAAGGGATTTGAGAAAACAAATCTTTTTACATCAACATCAAGAACCTTTAAAGAGAATCATTTTTAGCATATACACAGAACAGAAAATTATAATAGTGGTTAACAAAGGTCATGTAAGTGATTATAAACTATAATTAAGGATGTAACTTTATCATGTGATTTGATTTGGCCATTTTTTTCAAATAATTATTTTAAAAATTATTTATAAAATAAAAAATGTGTTTCCAAATTATTGAACCAAATTGCATAGATGGTAATACATCAAAGCAGGATCGAGAAATTCCTTAGTTACAGATTTCCAGGAAAGCAACAATGGTACTAAAATACAATGGTACTAAAATTTCCCATCTCTTTTCTGTCTCCAACTTATGTATGCCTAATTTTATGTAAAATAGGTTGATTATTCATTTATACTTGTTGTGTAGCTAGATTAACATTAACAATATCAATCACATTAATATTTGCAGATTTTCTTGGATTCCAGGTGACATGATTAAAGCTGGAGGTCGTCCTCATAGTCACAGAATCGGACAGGTACAATAATGCTAACTTTTTATTTTTGAAAGTGTCAATAATAACTCACTTGAGAAAATAGTGTTATTCGTGTACTAGGGTATTAAGCATTTTCGGTTAAATGCAATATTTTCATTCATATGTTAAAAAAAGCATCATACTTTTGTTTCTTATTATTATAACTTATGTTTTGAAAAATCTACCCAATTATAACAGATAGTATCCATCAGTTAAATGCTATAATTTAGTAAAATTTTCAAAGTTTAATGTCATAGTTAGAAAAAGATTGAGAGTATAATGCTATTATTGGTAGGTTTTTCAAAATAAAATGTCATAATTGGAAAAAAACTGGAAGAACATTTCTATAATTGATGAATTTTTCAAGGAAAAAAAATCAAAATACAATGCAGATGCTAAGCAACCAATGATATAATAGACATAAATAGACGTCAGATGGCATAATACACAAACAAATGAAAGTATGTTGCTATGCCTCCGAAACATTTTTGCTAATTTTTCAGATCTACCATGAAGTGATGTCCTTTTTTATTAATCTGTGTGGCTATGGCTATGGTGGTGTAAAAGGAAAACTAATTTAGTAAAATAAAGCTTCCAATATGACATTATGTGGTTATCTTTTTGCAGATGTCCTAGTGAATGTATATTACCTCATTGCAAGTGATACATGCAATGACATCATATGGTAAGAAGCCCATATTTACCATCTTTTTTGAATGTTATACATTCTAAACCATAATCCATAAACCCTATACTGATGTTAAGTACTTCAAATGTCTTTTTTTCTAACCTTTTAGGTTTTCGTGTCATTTTTCAGAATTGTGCTCGTATCTTTACTGACAAAAAATTTTAGTGAAAAGGAATTTGAGCACAAGGGTTTCTGCGGACATGGTTTGAAAATTCAAACCTTGAATTAAATAACGCCAATGGTTGCTAGTGATCTTAAGTCCAAAGTTAAGTCTCAAAGAATATAACTCAACAAAGTGCTCAAATAAAGTAAAGTATGAACAATGAACATTATTAAGAACAAGAAGAATGTTAGAGAGAAATGATTGACTGGATAAGTTTTTATTTGATTGAAGTGAAGTTGTTACTGTTTACAAGGTTGGCACTCCTTTTATAGCCAATGAGTTACAAAAGACAAATACAAATAAAGGACGCATGGACTGAAGATCAACAGCCTGACACAGTCGTTGTTGTTTGTCTTCTCTATTGTATGACACTAAGTAACAAACAGTAAACAACAGGCCGGCCCAATACATGGGCGACTTGGGTATAGGCCCAGGGCAGCAAATAATTGGGGGCATCAAAGAAGTCCAGCTACATATATATATATATATATATATATATATATATATATATATATATATATATATATTGTTATGAATTAAGCGTAATTAATGTAACTATAAATCAAACCAAACTAGTAAACTTTGATAAGAACTTTAATTGAGAAGAAAGAATATTTAGAGAGAATATGAAAGTTATGTCTCTTATAACTTTTGGTGTCTCTCATTCTTTACAATGGAGGGGTATTTATACTACAAATTTTACTAACATATAATTGTAACTAGTTAGAAATGTTGACAAATTTACCATACACCAATTATTATGTCATCCACCAATTATTTACAGCACCACCAATTATTTACAACACTCCCCCTTGGATGACATCATTTTAGCGTTCAACTTTGACGTACTGCCTCATTAAAAACCTTGCTAAAGAAAACCCAGTGGGAAAAAACTTTAGCGAAGGGAAAAAGAGTGCAATGTATAGTTGACTCCCCCTTATTTAGACATCTGTCACATTATATTCTATGCACATGTCGCATTCCGATGCTATGGACATGTTTCCTGAAGATTGTAGTAGGAAGTGCCTTCGTAAAAAGGTCTGATGCATTGTTACTGGATTGAACATATTTGATTTCAACTTGATGGTTCTTTATAAGCTCTTGAGTGTACTCAAAAAACTTTGGAGGTATATGTTTTGTCCTGTCGCTCTTGATATATCCCTCTTTCATTTGAGTGACACATGCTGAGTTATCTTCATAAATTAAAGTTGGACATATATCCTTTTCAAGTCCACATGAAGTTAAAACTAGTTGTGTCATCGATCTTAACCATGTACATTCTCTACTAGCTTCATTTAGTGCAATTACTTCAGCATGATTTGAGGATGTGGCAACAAGTGTTTGCTTTTGAGAACGCCAGGAAATTGCAGTACCTCCATTCATGAATACGTATCCAGTTTGAGATCTAGCTTTATGAGGATCGGAAAAATAATATGCATCTGCATAACCAATAAAGCCTTGTTTTGAATTGTTAGGGTAAAATAACCCTAAATCACTAGTTCCTCGAAGGTATCGAAAAATATGTTTGATTCCATTCCAATGTCTTTTTGTTGGGGCTGAACTAAATCTTGCTAGCAAGTTTACAGTGAAAGAAATGTCAGGTCTAGTAGAATTGGTAAGATACATAAGAGCTCCAATTGCATTTAGATATGGTACTTCTGAACCAAGGACTTCTTCATTTTCTTCGCATGGACGAAATGGATCCTTGTCAATATTTAATGATCTAACAACCATTGGAGTGCTTAAAGGATTTGCATTTTCCATATTGAAACGTTTCAAGACTCTTTCTGTGTAATTTGATTGATGCACAAGTATTCCGTTAGGCATATGCTCAATCTGTAAACCAGCACAATATTTGGTTTTTCCAAGATCTTTCATTTCAAATTCTTTCTTTAAAAGTTCAATCACTTCAAGGATTTCTTTATTTGTTCCAATGATGTTCAGATCATCAACATAGACTGCTATGATCACATATACAGATGTTGTTTTCTTAATAAATACACATGGATAAATAGTGTTATTTTTATAACCTTTACTTGTCAAATAATCGCTTAAACGATTGTACCACATGCGCCCAGATTGCTTTAAACCATACAAAGATCTTTGTAATTTTATAGAATACATTTCTTTGGGTTTTTGCACTTAACGCTTCAGGCATTTTAAATCCTTCAGGGATTTTCATATAGATATCACTATCAGTGATCCATACAAGTAAGCTGTAACAACATCCATAAAACGCATCTCTAAATTTTTAGATACTGCCAAGCTGATTAAATATCTGAAAGTGGTTGCATCCATTACTAGTGAATAAGTTTGTTCATAATCAATTCCAGGTCTTTGAGAGAAACCTTGAGCAACAAGCATGGCCTTGTAACTTACAATTTCGTCTTTCTCATTTCTTTTTCGTACGAAGATCCATCTATATCCTAATGGTTTCACAACTTCAGGTGTGAGGATAATGTTCCCAAAAACCTTTCTCTTGTTAAGAGAATTTAATTCAACTTGCATAGCTTCCTTCCATTTAGCCCAATCATTTCTTCTTTGACATTCAATGACAGATTGTGGTTCGGGATCATCATTCATAATATCACATGCAACTGAATAAGAAAATATTGCACCTGTATTGTCAGTTTCATTTTGGTCACATATTCTATTTGTCTGACCATAATTTAGTGCATGATCCTCCTTTCCTGGGGGAATATGAATAATTCGTGTTTCTCCAGGAACACTTTCCTCGTGATCTAGTGCATTTTCTGCTCCTCTTTTTTTCGTGGGTTCTTATCCTTAGAACCAAATGGCCTTCCACGCTTCAGGTGTGTTTTAGACTCTTGAGTGACTTTATCATCAGATTGTCCATGTGGAATGTCAATTCGAGCTGGAACATTGACAGCTGATATATATGATTTAGTCACCCTTTTTGTGTCAGTAAATGCATCAGGTAATTGATTTGCCATTTCTTGGAAATGCATTATCTTTTGAACTTCCATGTCTCATTGCTTTGTGCGAGGTTCAATATATGATAAAGAAGGCTCATGCCATGACACATCCTTTTCCAGAATCTTCTTTTCTCCACCTAATGATGATAAATTTTCCTCATCAAATTGATAATCTGCTAAGCATGTTGTGAAAACATCATCTGTTAATGGTTCAAGATATCTTCTAATAGAGACTGACTCATAACCAACATATATTCCCAACTTTATTTGAGGACCCATTTTTGTCCGTTGAGGTGGTGCAATAGGGACATATACTGCACACCCAAAAATTCTCAAATGGGATATATTTGGCTCTTGACCGAAAGCAAGTTATAGTGGAGAATATACATGATATGAACTTGGTCTCATGCGTATCAATGATCCAGCATTTAAGATTGCATGGCCCCAAACAGAAACATGAAGTTTGGTCCTCATTATCAATGGTCTAGCTATTAGCTGGAGACGTTTAATCAGTGATTCAGCTAAACTAATTTGTGTGTGTACATGAGCAACTGGATGCTCAACAATAATTCCTACAGACATACAATAGCCATTAAATGCTTGTGAAGTAAATTCACCAACATTATCAAGTCTTACTCTTTTGATAGTATAATCAGAGAAATGTGCCCTTAATTTAATAATTTGGGCAAGAAACTTTTCAAATGCCATATTACGAGTTGATAATTAGCAAACATGAGACCATTTGCTGGATGCATCTATTAAGACCATAAAGTATCTAAATGGTTCAGATGGTGGGTGAATCGGTCCACATATATCACCTTGAATTCTTTCTAGAAATCTAGGTGACTCCCTTCCAACTTTCATTGGAGAGTGTTTTATAATTAACTTTCCAAGGGAACAAGATGTACATGGTTTTATGCTATTGGATTGAGGGAACTTTTAGTCCATCAATGGATGCCCATGTGTATTCTCAATTATCCTTCGCATCATTGTTAGTCCTGGGTGGCCCAACCTATCATGTCATAAACTGAATGTCCTAGGATCACAATGTTTTCCTTCGACTACCATATTTGATTCAATCATATGTATATATGTATAATGCAGACCAGAATCAAGCGTTGGTAGTTTTTCAAGCACATGGTTTTTGTATATGATATACATATATTTCTTATTTTCAATGGTCACAGTTTTTGTATCATATCCTTTGAAATATATGTCACTGAAACTTAATAAGTTTCTATTAGACTTTGGAGAAAATAAGGCATTTTCTATACAAAAGCTTGTACCATTTCGTAATATAAAATGGGCTTTCCCGGTTCCCTTTATCAAGTATGCAGGACCTGATATTGTATGTATGACTGTTTTTGTTGGTACTAATTCTGAAAAATATTTCTTTGATTTCAGAATAGTATGTGTACTACCACTATCTGCTATACAAAGATCTCCAATATTTTCTTGGTATTGTGCTCCAGTTGGACTCATATTAAACTTCACATATAAAAGGAATAATAAGTGAATAAACATAATCATAATTATTATTAAAAAGAAAGTTCATTTATTGTAGGAAAGACATTACATGAAAAACAAATGAAGGAAAAACAGTTTTACTAAAACAATAATAGATTTTTTTTTAGTTTATGGCTTCCATGTCATTGCAGAAATCAACAACATTTAGCGGAGTGAATTCAACATTATCAATGAGGTTTGCTTCTTTTCCTTTTCCTTTAATGGACTCTTGATAAATTTGACAAAGATGTGTAGGTGTGCGACAGGTCCTTGACCAATGGCCTATGCTACCACATCTATAACATGAACCATCAGATTTTTGTGATGTCCCAGTGTCATGCCTTGCCACTTTGGCCTTATCTTGTGTGTGGACATTGTTTCTTTATGAATATTGGTAATTATTCCTTTTCTGGCCACGACCACGATTATTACCTTGTCCACGACCAGAATTATGGTTCTGATTATGGCTTTGGTTTCGATTAAAATAGCCACGACCTTGTCCTTGACCACGACCTCACCCTCGTCCACGTGTATTGTTTCGATGACCATCAATATTTGTATCATTTGCTTCAGGAAGTGCTACTGATCCCGTTGGACGAGATTCATGGTTTTTCATCAAGAGTTCATTGTTTTGCTCTGCAATGAGCAGACATGCATTCAGTTCAGAATATCTTGTGAACTTTTGCATCTAATATTGTTGCATCAAGGTAATGTTTGTTGCATGAAATGTTGAGTAAGTTTTCTCCAACATATCTTCATCAGTAACTTCTTGTCCACAATACTTGAGTTGTGAACATATTCTGAACAAAGCTGAGTTGTATTCATTTACTTTCTTGAAGTCTTGAAACCTTAGTATTCTCCATTCATCTCTAGCATTTGGAAGTATAAGTTCCTTTTGATGATCAAATCTTTCTTTCAAAAGATTCCAGAGAATACTTGGATTAGTAACATCAAGATATTCAAATCTCAACATTTCATCAATATGCTTACGAAGGAAAACTTGTGCTTTTGCTTTGTCTTGTGCCAACCAATTATTAAATTCATATATAGTATTTGAGATTCCCATGGATTCAAGATGCATTTTTACATCTATCATCCATGGCACATAGTTTTTCCCACTAACTTCAAGTGCTGCAAACTCGAGCTTTGCAATGTTGGACATAATGTAACTATAAATTTTAAACAAAATAAAAATTAAAATTAAAATCCATTTATTTCAATAAATATTACAGAAAAAAGAAGCGGTAAAACTAACATTGCATACAAGCCTAAAAGTAGATGAAATTCCATATTATCGTCGATGTTAAGGATTGGGATGAAAAGTAACATGACTATTATATTCATGATTATCACAAAAGGATGAATCATCTTGAAGCTTGATTTCTTGAAATTGATTTATTTGATAGAAGAGAGAAATATTTGTTGTGGGTAAAATAAGCAGGGTAAAGATGTTTATTTATGGTAAAAAAAATATAGTCGTTGTTTTTGTTGTTTATAACCGTTGTATATATATTCCCGTTGTGTATATATGTATATGTATTTTATAAATCATGTAATAAGACTTATAACTAATACATAACTTTACTAATTAGATACATAAATAAATATTAGTAAATGTTTAAATAAAATTATGAAGAGTATCTAAAATATAAATAAACATTGACATGTATAAATAAATATAATTTAAATGTTAGTATGCACAAATAAAAGTTAGTAGCATAATGTAAATGTTAGTATACATAAATAAAAGTTAGTTGCATAATGTAAATGTTAGTTTGGATAAATAAAAATTAGTTGCATAATGTAAATGTTAGTATAAAAATTAGAATACATAAAGAAATGTTAGTATAAGAAATAAAAATTGTTAGTAGTCCATAATTTCCATAATGTATAAGTTTCATTAATTCATTAGTATTATTATTATTTTAATATGATTGAGGTTTTTATAATTAATAGTGTTTTTACTAAGTAATACATACCTTGATTAAGATAGATGTGATTTTCCACTTGTTTAATAACCTTGATTAGAGCTTTCGTGTTGATAACGTGTTATGAATTAAGCGTAATTAATGTAACTATAAATCAAACCAAACTCGTAAACTTTGATAAGAACTTTAATTGAGAAGAAAGAATATTTAGAAAGAATATGAAAGTTATATCTCTTATAACTTTTGGTGTCTCTCATTCTTTACAATGGAGGGGTATTTATACTACAAATTTTACTAACATATAATTGTAACTAGTTAGAAATGTTGACAAATTTACCATGTACCAATTATTATGTCATCCACCAATTATTTACAACACCACCAATTATTTACAACATATATATATATATATATATATATATATATATATATATATATATATATATATATATATAAATGGCCCAAAAACATAGCCCATAATGAAAATCTGCATACGGACGATGAGAGAAAGAAAGCGAGCGAACGGTGGGAGAAAGAAAGAAGGCGCGCCAATTGCCAAACAATCGATTGCTTATGGAAAAACCAAACGTTTCGTGCCTACCGCCTAGAATCCCGTTGGCGTCGGGTTTGATGGGAGAAATCAATGCGTCTCCAGTATAAAAAGGAAGAACAGGTTTTTCTTTTGTTTCCTTCCATTCGAATTGATTTTACATACCCGATTCTCAGTTTAGTCTTCAAACGCAACCGATTTAATCCGATAGCTGTGATTTAGTCCGATTTATCATCGATTTGGTTATTTTAAAAGTTAGACAGCAGCGATTTGGGTTAGTTTATTCATCTGTTTGATTTCTTAGTCATCTGCTTCGTTTCTAGTTGTCTATTTTAGAATCGAATGACCTAATTTCTTATCTATTTCATTACAGGAAGTCAAATTTCCCCTCTGTTTGTATTTGTACGTGATATTGTTGTTTCAGGAATCATCAAATCATATTTGGGTAAGTTTTAACTTGAAATTTGTGTTTATTTAGGTTCCTTTGATTGTTTTAGAAATCTGATTTAGTGATTTATGTTGCATATATCTGATTTATTCTCCAAGAGTTCATATTTTTTTAAGTTTGTTTCTAAAATCTGCTTAATTTCTTATTCATTTGATTTGTTTGTTGGTTATTTAAAAATATGTTGACCTGATTTCGTCTCTATTTCATTACAGTAAATCAGATTTCCCTTCTATTTGTGTTTATATTTGATTTTGCTGTTTTAGAAATCATCAAATTATATTTGGGTAAGTTAAAACTTGAAATCTATGTTTATTTAAGTTTGATTATGGTTTAGAAAAAATCTGGTTTATTGCTTCTCTAAGATTTTCTATTTGATATTTCAGTTTCAGTTTTTTAGAATTCGAATCTGATTTACATTAACTATTACTGTGTTCTCCAAGTTTGAGCTACAAAATCAAATACAATTCAGATTTTTCCATTGTTTCAACATTCAACAATCAGATTTGGTGAGTTTAATTTTGAAATCTGTTTTGTGTTCATTGTTCAATAATTGTTGTCTAAACTTTTTTTGTTATTATTTATGTAATGTGAAGCAGGAGCTTTATTTTTTACTTTGTTGACTAAAGAGTAGAAGTAGCAGAACTGCAGAAGCCTTATTTCATACAATTTTGGTCAGGTTGTATCTTTCTTTGGTTAGCTTTTATAACTACATTTGTTGGGTTTTTAATATGCTTCCCCGAAAACAACCATCAGGTGCTCAAAATAGAAAATGAAAGAAAAAATAACAAGAAGAGGCTAATCAATTAAGAGGGTCTTTGAATAAATTTTTAGTTACGAATCAAAATGGTAATAAAAATAATTCTAATGATCCAATTAATATCCCACCTAGTACTTCCAATGATTCGGTTGAAATTCCTAATGATTTTGAAAACAATGATTTTGTTGATAAAGATAAACCAAGTGACTTTAATATTTTTGATCCTAGATAAACCAAGTGACTTCAATTGAAAAGTAGATTTGAACAAATGCAATATTCTGAATTTATATTTGGTTTTTTGTTTGATGGTTCCAAATTAGTTTCTTTAGATGATGGTGAATTAAAAAAATATTGGTTAAATCTTGAGTCCAATTTGAAAAATGGTGAAGTTTTTGATATTGATGGAGATGGTTTATTCATTGAGTTACAAATTTTGCAGAAAATGTTGCCGGGTGAAGCTTACAAAAGTGAAAGTCCTTGGACATCTATTAAAATAATGGAGTATGCAAGAAGAATGGATATGTTCCCTAATGTGGTGGTTGCTTATAGGATATTGTTGACGGTGCCGGTTACGGTTGCTTCCGCGGAAAGAAGTTTTTCAAAATTGAAGCTTTTGAAATCGTATCTCCGAAGTACCATGTCGCAAGAAAGATTGAATGGATTAGCAAATTTAAGTATTGAAAGTGATTTTTTACAAAATATTGATTATTGTAAAATAAAAGATGTTTTTGCTTCAAAAAATGCACGAAGACATCGTTTTAGGTGATTTTTATATGTTTTGTTTGTATTATTAGTTTGATTATAAAAATTATTGCATTTTTTTTATTATAAATTTTTTGTATATATGTTTTTGTTATTGTACGGTACACATAAAAGGGCATAATTTTTTTTATCTCGCCCCAGGTAGTAAAAAACAATGGACCGGCCCTGGTAAACAACAAAGAGTTACTTTCACTTCTGACATATCACATTCAACTAATCTCGGAAACAACATGATATTTGAAGTCTATTCTTCTCGGAATCCTTCTCATATCGGAATATACACCATCTTGGAAATAGACATAAGCTCGGATTAACTAAGGGGCACTTTTCATGCACTAACAATATCCTCTAAGTGGCCTTATCAATACTCAGTTTTCCTACTTGAATTTTCAAAAGCAAAGAGGTAGGCTTTCTGTATCCAGCTTCGAACTTCAACGAACCACTTAAGTTGCTCAACGAACTGAGTTTTGATTTCTTCAGGAGCATTAGTCTTATCAGTTTTGGAGATGAATCTTTAAAGAAGGTTGGTAGGAACCAAATGCTTGTCTCTAATTCTAAAAACTTCTTCTTGTTCAAGCTTTTCTTCTTATAAACAAATCCGAGCACATGATCTCTAATAGGACCTTCATCGAGGAGATCAAGTAGTACTGATAGGTGAGAGAATTTTGTTAGTTCTGAATAGGTGAGCGAGCTCCACATCAGATCTTCCAAACTCAGCAATGTAGTCCTTAAAGTAATTGAGAGCTGAGTTGTATGCTCATGTGCTGAATTCAGAGCTTTGATGATCTTTCAGATGAGCTACAATAACAAGAATGTCATTTAGATTAATTGAAGGGAAATCAGCATCTAAGATCTTGGTTTTTTCTTGAGTGTTGCGGAAGATGTAACAGTCGAGATCAAGCTCTCTGAGAATCTTCATTCTAAAACCACTGAACTTGGTGATTCTATACTTGGACCAATTTTTATCTCGAGGAAGGGTATTGGTGGAATATAATGTTCTTAGTATTTGTCTCATAGTTCGGACGAGAGTTTCTTTGTCGTTAGAGGGGTGCAGAGGGGAAAACTTGACATAAAACTTACCATGAGGAGAGATGGGAAGATCCAATTGATCGAAGTCGTTTGTTGGAAGAGCATAGCTTTTAAAGACAACAAAATGATCATCATAGATCATTCCTTTAGGATAGTATGGAGAAATTCCTGAAAAAGGATTCAGATTGTCCTTCAGAGCATGAATTTTAAGGCTCTCTTCCATTGCTCTGTCAATTTCCTCTAAATAACATCATTCATTCTTTTTCAATGACTTCATTTGGCCGATTCTTCCGAAAAGTATCCTCTTGCCTTTGTCAATGGCATTGGCGTTCCAATTATGTATTATAGAGCGTTCATCAATAGACTCTATCCTCGAAATAGGAATTGGAGGAGACCTTGTCTGGTTAGCTCTAAATGCATTAATTGTGAGCTTTATCTTGACCTTATCCATTTTGGAACATTTCTTAAAGGTCACAACCAACATGGATCGCAATTTTATCCATTTTATCTTCTTCTCTTCTGAGATAGTTTGATGATTGAAGGTTGCTCTTTGACAGCTCTGAGTCCTAGAATTGCATCAACCACTAGATCATTTTCATCAAACTCATCTTCTCTTTCAATTTCTTCTTCATCGACTTCATCAAGTTCTTCATCCGATGTCTAATCTCAGAGCACATATAGTTGCCTTCTCGGTTGAAAATGGTTTGTGCTTGCTCCTTCTCCCCCTCTTGCAACCAGAGCACTGGATGCAAGTTCAATTTTCTCATCCAAATCGCCAAGCTTGGAGAAGACCTTTTGAAAGCTTACGTTGACAATCTTGGTGAGATTGTCATAGGCATCGATGTTTGGAGCTTTGTTTTCCATGGTAGTAAGAACATTGTTAAAGATTGCCAAGACTTCATCAAACTTATAATTCATAATATCCACAAAGTTTTAGGCAAACCAAATAACCTTGATTATAACCTGATGCATGATCATGTTTATCTCATCTTTCTCTCGGATCTACTTCTCCAATCTTGGAACTTGTTTTTCATGACAAACATGGGTCTACTTGATGATTTTGTTGGTTGTAGAGATCATATCATCATGAATTTTGAGTATTGTAGAGGTAGTCGATATGCGGTGGTTGAGGCTGTCTTTGTATTTCTACTCAGCTTCTTCCAAGGTATGCTTCAACCGAAGTGAGATGAGTTGATCCAGTTGGTTTGCTCGGTCAACTTCCGAGGGACCAGTAGACTTGATCTCAGAAAAGGATTTGATAACCAAATCTAATTTTGATTCAAGTGCTCCAACCTGAGCATTAACATTCTCGATATTGGAATAGACTTCATTAACTTTGTCTTGTAGGTCAAGAAGAGCAAATGGATATGTAATCTGTTCACCAGAGGATCCTGTATCCGAGCTGGATCCTTCGGAATGCTTATCAACATCTTCATCATCATTATCACTGTGACTTCCATTTTCATCACCTTCACTAGATTTAACTTGATCATCCTGATCACCATCCTTATCCTCAACATTCATGTCGTCCGAGGATGAGGATAATATGAAGTTAGTTAAAACATTGGAGATGATGGTTTTTGATAAAGGAATGCAGTTTATGAGGGAGTAGCGGCAACTGAGGTAGAATCATCTTCAAATACAATTTCAACTTCTTCCTAAATAGAGGTGATGTTTCGAGGAGGCTCTTCCAATGTGAAAGTGGAATCGGGCACATCTCCGCTCGGAGTCTTCTCAGTTGCGTTGGTCGATGGATCATCCGTGTTACCGGGAACATCATCGATTTGTGGCTTAACTGATGCATGCAAAAGAGCATTAATTTCAGAATCGGTGGGATGCGTCATTGTGAGCTTGTGGCAAAGTACGCGATGTCTCTTTCGGAGAAGGACAAAGTTAATTTGATCTCTTGTCAGATTCGGATGCCTGAGTTGATCCTTGTCAAGTATTCCATTCCAATCTTCAGAAGTAACACCAGAGCGTCCTTTATCTGTGGTGGATATCGGCTCAGTTGAGGCTTCTAAGTTATGAGGGACAACTCCTGACTCGCGGAAAGCTTAGGAACTGTGGCAGGGGTCCCAGTTCGTGCTTGTGTAGAAGAGATATGGATATCAATGACTCGTGCTTGTGTTCCAGGGGGTGCAAGGAACTTTGTTCAATGACAACACCATCCTTTTGAGAGGACGAGGGAAAATTATTTGCAGGCTCCCCGTATATGTGTGTGTGTATGCAAGTGACTTTGAAGCTCTTATGGGTGCATCAGAAGAGTGGACAGGGTTACTTTGACCCAGAGTCAGGTTGAGAACCGATCTGTGAATCCTGTTGAGAGGATTCACTGGTTTTGGATCTCTTTTTGGCAATAGATTTAGTAGGAGAGGAGGCATGGCGTTTCTCGGATTTCATCTTAATTCGACCTCCCTTTTTTGATGATTTCTCACCTCCCGAGGGCTGAACATCCGAGGTCTGGGTAGGAATTAATCGGAAAACCCATTCTGAAACCTCAAGATGTTTTTCTTTGAATGGATAGTTGGAAGGGAGAGAGTCCAACATATGTTGAGGCAAGAATCGGATAGGACCAAAAGATGATTGGTTTGGCAGAAGATAAGTTTTAATAATTTTAAAATTACAACATACCTCAAGTGGGTCGGACATTAAGGGAACTGGTTCACGTCGGCCAGTGTAGATCTATTGAAGAGTCAGAGCCCAGACTCTCAGACTTGAGATCTTTTTACCTTTCCGACGGATGGTAAACTTCCGAAAATCATGCCATAGAACTTCTGGTAGATCAACCGCAATTCATTTGCCAGTGTAGATGATGTACACAAGATATAACCAACCCTTGCTCATGGAGTAAGTTCCTCTATGTTTGTTAGATAATCCTTTCATAACCATGTGCATCAAAATAGTCTGTAGTCCAGAAACAGATGACTTTTTGAACTATTTTAATTTGTATAACCCTTTGAATCCAATTTGGTTCAGAATCTCTTAGAATTCTTCTGCAGTTGGCTCGACAGCTTTAAAACCTTCCGGATTTAGGGAAACCCCAATAGCTCTGAGAAAGGTGTCCTTAGTAACAGGGACGATCCTGTCATCGGTGATGTAATACTCAAGAACACCATTTTTGATCTTGATGCGTTCAAAAGCTTTGTGAAGAAGATGCAGTGGAAAGTTAGGGTTTGGGATTTTAGTCAAAGCAACTACAATGGGGTGGCGCGAGATGAACTAGATCATGACTTGAATATATTTTTCATAATCTTTTAGATCAAGAGAAAATAGTTGTTTTGTGTCCCTCAACATGGGTCTATCTAAAGAAGATGATGCAAAACCCTTTGATGATTTCTTCTTCGATGGAGAGTTAGCTATTTTGGGTGCCATTGTCGAATGCTCGAGGAAGAACACGAAGAATACAGAGTACATGAAAAAGGATTCTAAGCAATAAAAGAGAGATAAAGAGTGTAAAAAGGGAACGGTATAGGATTCAAAATTCTTATATAGGTGGGTTGTTTTCAAATCGGGTCGAAAGAACATTGATGACACCCGACTCGGAAACGGGTTGCATTTAATGTTTTGGTCTACAATTACCCATACCTAACAGTTATCAACCAAGGTGAAAAAACTTTCTTTGTGCTAAAAGGGTAATTGCCTTTTCAAAATCATAAAATCATTCGGTAATGTATTGAAATGCATGCAAAAACATGTTTATTGATCCGAGAAGTGGCACAACTTCAAGAATATATACAAGAAAAAAGAGTTTCATGGGATATCTTAGTCAAACAGTTGAAATATATTTGAGATATTCCGAGAGATAAAGGATTAGATCTCGAACAAGAGATGGAACGAAATTACGTTACCGTTTCAGATTTGAATTTCGAGATAAGTTGATCATGTAGATATCGGAAAGTGAAATTTCGGATCCCAAAAAAATTCTCTATATCTCTGATAAAAGAGATTTCGATATGAACTATCCATGGAAGGACAACTTGAAAGAGCTTAAGACTAGAAGAAAGGTTAGACAAAAATACATATAGTGATCCTTTATTTTTCGAGAATAAACAATTCCAAAATGAAAAATGTTTAGCTCGGAATTATTTGACTTTCCGATGTTTCCATCAGAGAGTACATAGTTCTTGGAAAAACTGAGGATCAAGCATCATCATTCCCATTTTGTTCAAAAAACCATTAAATTTGGTTTCGTCTAATGTCTTAGTAAAGACATCAGCAATCTCATCATCAGATGGAACAAAATTAGCTCAATGTTACCATTTAAAACATGATCTTTAATGAAATAGTACCAAATATCGATGTGTTTGGTCATGAAGTGTTGGACCGGACTATGAGAAACCGCAATTGCACTTTGAGAATCACAGTAGATCAGAATCTGCTGGAATCGGAAACAATAGTCTAACATCTGAGATTACATCTAGAGAACTTGAGAAGTGCACCTTGCAGCAAAAATGTATTCTGCTTTGACTGTTGAAAGTGTTATGCAGTTCTGCTTCTTTGATGACCAGCTAACTAACCTTCCACCTAGAAATTGACATCCACTGGATGTTCTCTTCTGATCAAGTTAAAGTCCACCATAATTTGAATCTGAATAACCATGCAACAAAAATCTTTCATTTGTTGGGCATCATATTTCGAGGCGCTTTGGTCCTTTAAGATATCAGAAGATTTGTTTTACCGCAAAGAGGCCAGACATCTTCGGATTAACCTGGAATCTAGCACAAAGGCATGTCGAGAACATGATGTTTAGGCGACTTGGAGTGAGGTATAGTAACGAACCAATCATTCCCATAAACATCTTCTAATCAACGACTTCACCAGATGGGTCCGAGAACATCTTGTGATTGAAACCCATCGACACTTTTGTAGATGCACATAAGTCTCCATTGAATATTTCTTTAAAATTTTGGGAATGTATTTTTCTTCAAGACTGAAGATTCCTCTATTTGTTTGTTTAACTTGCAATTCGAGAAAGAAACTTAACTCATGATTCATGCACATTTAGAATCAGCTAACCATCAGTTTAGCAAAGTCAGCAACCATCATCGGATCAGTTGATCTTCAGAACAAGGTCGAATAAAAACTCCTCTTTGAAAACCTGAACGCTTCAGAAAACAAGTAACAGTCTTGTACCAGGCATGAGGAGTTTGCTTCAGGCCATACATAGCTTTCTAGAGTTTGTAGCAGTAGTTTGGATATGCTAAATTAGTAAAGCTAGGAAGCTATTGAAGATAAACTACATTGTCAAGTTCAGCATTGAGTAAGGCACTTTTTACGTCCGTCTGATAAACTTTGAAAGCTTTGTGAGCAGCGTATGCGAGAAAGATTTGGATGGCTTCAAGACGAGCAACATTTGCAAAGGTCTCATCGTAATCAAGACCTTCAATCTGCGCTAATTCTTTAACCACTAACCTTGCTTTGTTTCGGATAATGACTCATGTGCTGTCGAGTTTGTTTCGGAAAACCCAACGAGTTCCGAAAATTGGGTGATCCTGAGGAGGAGGACAAGAGTCCTACTTGATTTCGGTCGAACTCTGCTAACTCTTCTTGCATGGATATAATACAAGATGGATTTAGGTTTAAATGTTGATATAATGCCGAGAAGTGACATTCATTTTGAATATTAGAAGTAGAGCGAGTTTGAACTCTGGTGTTCGGTATTCCGATAACTTGATTTGGAGGATGATCATTTGTCCATATATGCAATCTCGAAAAATGGAAAGTTAAAGAGAATGACATTTAAAATGGGGTTGTGTTGTTCTCACCGAACAGTTTGATTTTGATGATGATGCTCCCCTGGACTTCTGAACCGGATATGTCAGCATCTTCATCGATCGAAAAGTCAAAGAAGCTGACATCATCTTCATTTTTGTTCATAATTAGATCGATTTATACAAATTGATCTGTTGCCCCTTGAAAATGGTCAACATTTGATTTGAGGGAAGAAAATAAGAAAAATGATACTTGGAACGCTTTTGTGAAGAAGCCATCAAAAGTTTCAAATCCAAAGTATGAATGGAAAGTTAAAGAGAATGACATTTAAAATGAACCACGAAAAATGGAAAGTTAAAGAGAATGACATTTAAAATGAACCTCGAAAAACAGTTCTTCCTGAACCATCTCAGAAAACTGTCCTTCCGAAGAAAGCAGTGTCTAAGCAACCAAAGTAAAGTATGACTTTTGGATGAATGAAAAGACTTTGACATTCTGTATATTCCCAAAAGAATCTCAGAAAGAGCCTTCCAAGATCCCATTTATTTAGAAATCAAAATCCAAGTCCAAAGCCCATGTTGAAGTCCCTAAGTCTAACTCGGAGCCTAAAAACTCCAAAACTCACTGATTTTGAAGCGTTTTGAGCTTCGGAACAAGATATGGTATATTGATAGTGCTTGTTTGATGCACATGACTGGGCGAAAGGATTTTCTGCGTGATCTCAAGTTAACCCCAAATGTTGGTTTCGTTACATATGGAAATAAAACAAATTCTCAAATCCGAGGTTATAACATCCTTACCAACAACATCTTCTATGTCTCTATTGTGACTTATATGACTGATCTTAAGCACAATGTAATTAGTGTAGCCCAACTCACTGATGCAAATCAGAGAGTTGAGTTATGTAAGAAGCATAGCTACGCCATGACGAAAGATCGGAAAGAATGTCTCATCAAATCGGATTGAAACAGAAACATGTATCCTACAGATATCAATATGATTGTCAGAAAGCCTAAGTTGTGTCTTCTTACAAAGGCAGTTCCTGATGTCAATTCGGTTTGGTATCGAAGGCTTGCTCACTTAAATTCTTGATATATGAATGATCCGGTCTCTGATGAAATGGTCCAAGGTTTTCCACTCCTCAATTTTAAAAATGATCATATTTGCGCTGCTTGAGAATGTGGAAAGAAATACAAGAAAGGTCATCCTGTTATGATCGAAAAATCAATTTCCAAACCACTTGAACTTCTTCATATCGATTTGCGTGGACCGTCTGTCGTTGAAATCTTGCATCACAAGAAGTACATTCTTGTGATTGTTGACGACTACACAAGATTCATTTGGGTTTTCTTTTTGAGATTAAAGTTGGAAACAACTTCTGAGCTCATAAATTTTATCAAAGGGATTGAAGTTCTGACAAAACCATATGTCTAAAGAATTCGAAGTGACAACGAATCTGAGTTCACTAATGCCTCAATTAAAAAATTCCTAACCGTAACGACGTAATTTTTAAAACAATTTTTCATTTTTCAAACATAATAAAGCTCATATAATATTCTCAAAATCTCATATGTATCACCTGTCATCACAATAACACATATCCCAGAATCTCAAAAACATCATCCTCTGCCGGTGTGTACAAATCATGTCGGCGCCTTCCCGCGATCCTCGCTGGTACCTGAAACACATATCACATAACACGGTAAGCATAAATGCTTAGTGAGTTCCCCAAAATACCACATACAGCACATAAGCCACTCGAGGCTATAACCCGACAAGACCCTCTAGTCAATATGTCTCAGCGGGACCCTCCAGTCCCGTAGCTCGTTGGACCCTCCGGTCCGGTCTAGCTCGTTGGACCCTCTGGTCCGGTCTAAATCGTTGGACCCTCTGTTCCGGTCTAAATCGTTGGACCCTCCGGTCCGGTCTAAATATCACATAGCATACATAATCACAATGCACATAATCTCAAGCGATAACATAACTCATAAGACCCTCCGGTCTGCACATAGATACCACTCTAGGTAATCTATAGTGAGAAGACTCACCTCAGGTAACTTGGATAATCTCGAATTTGAAATACTGATCTAGCCTCCGCCTAATCACATAAAATAATTATCTCTAATTAATATGGCTCCCAAAGGCTAGATTAGTCCCTCCATATATTCTCTCAGAAGGGTAAAAGACCATTTTACCCCTCCAATGGCCCAAAGGTCTTTATGTTGACTAAACCCTAAAAGTCAACGAAAGTCAACCCACAGGAGTACGCGGCGTGTACCAGCTCTGTACGCTGGGCGTACTCGAAGGCTTCACAGAATCGGGGAGCTCGACCCCTTACGCTGCGCGTATTGGGATTACGCCCAGCGTAAGTCCCAGTTTCACACTCCTCATGATTTTGGTCTTAAACGGTTAATACATAAGCTCATATTTCAGATCTGGCCATTCTAATACCTCTTAATCCATAAAGTCGAAACCTTTAAGCCTTTGCATGGCTGTAAAGGTCACCAATCACTCCAAACACCTTTCCTCTTTCCTCATTAAGCCCTTATCTCATGCATGACTTAATCTTAACGTCCGAGATTGGATTTTTATGGACCTACAACACAAGATACTAAATGGGGCAGATCTAGGCTTATGGAGACCATTTACTCATAAAGTCTCCATCTTGGGACAAAACCCTAAAAATTGGTCCATAATGCATAAATCCAAAATGATGAATAAAGCTTTGAGCTTTTTACCTCCAAGTGGTGCCTCAACCTCTATAAAGCTCAGATCCAAAGCTTGCACTCCAACTCTAGCTTCCACATTGGCCCTCTCTTCTTCTTCACAAGCTCACAAAGATGCCTTCAAGCTCAAAACACACACACACACAAGCTTAGAACGAAGGTTTGGCTCTCTAGGGTTTCACTCTATGGAAATGGTGGCTGGGATGGAGGCCATAGCATTCCTTTTATAGTGCTCATGTCTCATTTAGAGTTTTAAGTCTGGGCCCAGAACGCTCAGCGTAAACTAAGGTATGCCCCGCGTACTGGGTTGAGTCCGTGTCAAAGGCATGCCTATGTATACGCGCAGCGTACTCTTCAGTACGCGCAGCGTACCCACTTATCACCATTTCCTATTTTGGGCCAATTTCAACAACTTGGAAAAGAAGAAGGATTAAAGAGATACACCTGAATTTCGGGGTGTTACAGATCTCCCCCACTAGAATTAGACTTCGCCCTCGAAGTCATGCTCCTCAATCACACGTAGATCGCACTCCATAACCCGAGAAGCACTACTGAAAGGTTCTCATACCACACAAATATATTTCCCCATAGACACCTAAATCCAAACAGGGATTCCCCATCCCGGAAGAAAACCAACCCCTCAGCCTCTAATATACCCCTTTCTGACCTTCCCAAAACCTGGAAACTCTAGTGGCCTGGCCCACCGCCAGACCGCCCACTCAAGAGATCACCATGATATTCGCTCCTCGAATATCAAACCCTGATAACTCACTGCTCCTCTGATTCCCACCAGACACAATTCAACAATCGGCTACCGCTCACTCATACCAAACATGTTGAATGACCCGGATCACGCCCCAAGAAACAGAAGGGTTCACATCCCACCAGGGCTCATCCATTGAACTGCTATACTAACCCATCCGAACAGTGAATTCTTAACACTCTGCCCTCAGACACAAGAGAATAATCATCCTCGCTCAGAAGTGTCCTCAGACATAAAAATAATCATAAGCCTCAGCTCCATTTCACATACCCCTTTTTAACACTGTGCACCAGGTCTGAACTCGACCAAACCGTTGAACCTCCAAGGTCCATTGCATTATCCCAACCGTCTCAATGGTTTCCTTCTCACAATAACTACCTCGGCCCATTGTGACACACAATTCATGAAGTTCGTCTTACCCCAAGCGAATGCTACACTCCCAACTGAAGGTCGACTCAACCCCGACCTCTGTCATTCACTGCTCATAGTTCGATGTATCTCGCGGTACCTCCCGTACCCGAGTACTGACCTACACAGGTCTAAGACATCAGATGATAAACAATACCCCTCAATATGGAATCCATCTCTGAATCCGGAATCTCATTCCGCCTACTCAATACACCACTAAAATCAAACTCAACTCGAGAGTCTGGTCTGGCACAGAATTGGAACCACTCGTCCCAACGAAACACTCAACTCGCGACCCGTGACCCGCAACCCACGCGTACCTCACTGATCCACTTCCCTTTGGCCACGAAAACCACTACTCAATTCAGAATATAATGACTTCCGACAAACATGGAGACCCCAGTCTCGCCCTTGGTTCGACCCCAGGCTTCCACAAACTCAAATATTAGGGATACCCAAGCCTAAAACTCTCTTGCGTCAAGCTCTGATCAGAGAGCACTTCATGACAACATTCTCTCGCTGACTAGTGGGTACTACGGCTCCCCGCAGTATCACAACGACCTCTCACTGAATAGTGAGTACTACGGCTCCCCGTAGCGTCACCACAACCTCTCACTGAATAGTGAGTACTACGGCTCCCCGTAGTATCACCACAACCTCTCACTGAATAGTGAGTACTACGGCTCCCCGTAGCATCACCACAACCTCTCACTGAATAGTGAGTACTACGGCTCCCCGTAGCACCACCACAACCTCTCACTGAATAGTGAGTACTACGGCTCCCCGTAGCATCACCATAACCTCTCACTGACTCATTGAAACTGCAGCTCCCCACAGTCTTACCGCACTTACTCTTACCACTTCACAATCTCATCCTCAGGTTGACACCACACTTCGATCATTAACTCATGCTCTACGGCCCAGCACAGATAGGTACACACACACCCCTCCAGGCTAAGAATCACTACTTCGGACGACCACCGTCGTGACAAAACCTCTTTTTCTCGCTGCAATTCACATTCTCAAATAAATCCATTTGATGTCAATTAGCTGAAGGGCCCCCACCGGAACCATAGACACTCGATACACCACTCATCATCTCAAACTCAAAACTCAAAATAATCTGAGATTTAGAACATTAAACTCGGATACCCCGGAATACCATCACAACGCCTCCCAGTGTCTTGACTCTACCACTGATCTCATACTCATGACATCATATTCAAATACCGCATTGCTTCCTCGGAATCTCGCAACCGATCTTTCTCTCGTGCCACTTGTATCCCCAGAATACT
Organism: Lactuca virosa; assembly: GCF_052849685.1. Taxonomy (NCBI): domain Eukaryota; kingdom Viridiplantae; phylum Streptophyta; class Magnoliopsida; order Asterales; family Asteraceae; genus Lactuca; species Lactuca virosa. The sequence continues at coordinate 53,664,269 of NC_136431.1, forward strand.
CCATCTCCCAAATTAAAACACGGAGAAATTGCCAACGACTCAGAACACGAAGATGACACTCTGAAACTTCCTCCTCTATTGCTCAAAACTCATGCAAGAATACTCATAACAACCCTGAAGTTGGTTGCTCAATCAACTTCTTCCCTTCCCATACTGCATATAATAGCCCATACTCTGAACCAGAATTTCTCAACCGCCGAACTAATCTCACAAGCCAACCACCTCGAATTCACCAATTTAACCTTGAAGGATTCCTAACCACCATAAGGTCTCCGACCAACGGCCACTTACTGTGGAGACACTCATCCTTTCTCAAACACGTACCACATGCACTATCTCACTCTGCACCTCTCCTTGACCACCAATAACCCTGGTCTCAGGAATCCGCACCGCAGGCCATCTCTATCCAGTTCTCTAACCGCTCTTGAACAAATCTCTGATCTCCTCAAAAGTACCCGGTTCTCCCCCACTCAGGGTTCGAACCATCACCAATTGGTTCACCAACAATCTAACCCACAGACTGTTTTTACGAATAACATCGCACCTACTCTTGGAAGGTGATACACAATGCTCGATGATCTCCCCGATGGAGGTCAAGCAATTCCAAATACCCCGAATCTCCGATGAAATCCTCAGAAACTTCTCATCATGACTACCTCTAGTCATTCAGAATCTCGTACCATCCCACTACCGGACATCTCAACTGTCCAGTCGTAACCCTGACTCTCAGTCTGAAAATAACGAACTAACATATTCCTCATCCTCGACTCTTCAACCAACGTTCCATCACGTGGGTTGTAATAAGAGTGGAGTCCTCATTACCACACTCGATACTCATCATAGACAATAAGAGCCACCGCCCCAATATCCTCTTCTTGATCGCCTGCCGCTGCAGCTAATACATGCCCTACTATGCTCAAATAGGGTGTATCCTTGTCCTTAACCATCTCAGTCCCCGCTGACAACCTGCTCATGCTCTAACATTACCTCTCGGCAGACATACTGCCCAAATACTCTGATGAAAGATCCTAACCAAAGCTACCCCACAGGGCTCGCCCCCAACCTTAGAAACCGAAAATCTCAATACCTCTCCTGTTTCCCACAGGAACAGAAATAGCACCGCTCAGGTCACAGAAAATGACATATCCACCATCGGCCGGTCGCTCAGCCCATACCGTATTCTCCCATAACACACCATCCCTACTCATCCCTGAGTCTTGCGACTCCAACTGGCATCTCACCAACAATCCCTTGGAGCTAACTCGATTTCCCTTTTAAGGGATGCTCCACTAAAACTCGTTCATCATGGCCCTTTGGCCCCATATTCTTTCACATCTGATCTCAGTCTAGACAATCACAATGGAATAACTGGTAGAACCAGTAACACTAACTGCCACGGGTCATGGTACTCGAACCATGTGGCCACCTCTCGATCTGCTATGAATCATGGTACCCGAACCATGTTATCTCTTCTCAATCCGCTACGAATCATGGTACTCGAACCATGACATCACCTCTCGATCTGCTACAAATCATGGTACTCGAACCATGAAATTACCTCTCGATCTGCTACAAATCATGGTACTCGAACCATGAAATCACCTCTCGATATGCTACAAATCATGGTACTCGAACCATGAAATCACCTCTCGATCTGCTACTTAAAACCTTCGGAATGTTCCCTGTATCGAGTATGGGTCCTCTGCTTTCAGTAGTACGTGCCCATACTACCTGCCACATCTACCCATACTTTCCACACGGACCATCCCCGAGTTCCTAAGTAGCTGCTCGACCTTCTCAATCACGAACCTCATCATGCATGTTCGCTCCTCTGCGAAATATCCTACTCTGTCAGCGTACTCATCTGACTAGGGTCACCCTTTCCTAGGTTCTCACACTTCTCTGCCATCAGCTGCTGAAGAACTCCTTATGATGCCAGCCATCTACCTCCTGAATATCGTCATATTCACTTAGTAGCTGACTCTCATCATCAAGAGTTCCACAAAGCACGAAGCAAGCAGCATTCGGGCATCGAATAATCTCTACCAACATGTAAAACCACTCTAGGTCATTACCCACTTGCTCTCCTCATACTCTAAGGATACCACCGAACCCAAACAACTTTACCCCACGCGGGCATCTGACTACTCCCTCAGTAGACTCCACCATTTCTCATCTAGGTATCTCTCCTAAATTACTCCTCTACTAAAATCCTTTCCTAAAAAGGATTCCTGCTGGATACTCTTACTCAGCACATACTCGAAAGCACATCACAGATAACAACAACTCCTAGGCTAACGCTTCACAAATCAGGCCACTCTAGTCCTAAAATATGAAATACCTAGCCTATTCTCTAGCATGCATAACATATCTCATAACAACTTATAACACATAAGTAAGGGTATTTTGGTAAATCACCGTTCGGGGCTGGCTGATTGTACACACTGCTCGTTTCCTCTTTCTCTTAAAATTCTCTTACTCATTTTTAGAAAAATCGTTCCTTTTGAAAACTTTTCTCAAATCCTCAGTTTGATTCCAGATTTGCCCGAAGGTGCATCCGAATCCCTCAAACCAAGGCTCTGATACCAACTTGTAACAACGTAATTTTTAAAACAAATTTTCATTTTTCAAACATAATAAAGCTCATATAATATTCTCAAAATCTCATATGTATCAACTGTCATCACAATAAAACATATCCTAGAATCTCAAAAACATCATCCTCTGCCAGTGTGTATAAATCATGTCGGCGCCTTCCCGCGATCCTCACTGGTACCTGAAACACATATCACATAACACGGTAAGCATAAATGCTTAGTGAGTTCCCCAAAACACCACATACATCACATAAGCAACTCGAGGCTATAACCCGACAAGACCCTCTGGTCAATATGTCTCAGCGGGACCCTCCAGTCCCGTAGCTTAATGGACCCTCCGGTCCGGTCTAGCTCGTTGGACCCTCTGGTCCGGTCTAAATCGTTGGACCCTCTGGTCCGGTCTAAATCGTTGGACCCTCTGGTCCGGTCTAAATCGTTGGACCCTCCGGTCCGGTCTAAATATCACATAGCATACATAATCACAATGCACATAATCTCAAGCAATAACATAGCTCATAAGACCCTTCGGTCTGCACATAGATACCACTCTAGGTAATGTATAGTGAGAAGACTCACCTCGGGTAACTCGGATAATCTCGAACTCGAAATACTGATCTAACCTCCGCCTAATCACATAAAATAATTATCTCTAATTAATACGGCTCCCAAAGGCTAGACTAGTCCCTCCCTATATTCTCTCAGAAGGGTAAAAGACCATTTTACCCCTCCAATGGCCCAAAGGTCCAAATGTTGACTAAACCCTAAAAGTCAACGAAAGTCAACCCACAGGAGTACGCGGCGCGTACCAGCTCTGTACGCTGGGCGTACTCGAAGGCTTCACAGAATCGGGGAGCTCGACCCCTTACGCTGCGCGTACTGGGATTACGCCCAGCGTAAGTCCCAGTTTCACACTCCTCATGATATTGGTCTTAAACGGTTAATACATAAGCTCATATTTCAGATCTGGCCATTCTAATACCTCTTAATCCATAAAGTCGAAACCTTTAAGCCTTTGCATGGCTGTAAAGGTCACCAATCACTCCAAACACCTTTCCTCTTTCCTCATTAAGCCCTTATCTCATGCATGACTTAATCTTAACGTCCGAGATTGGATTTTTATGGACCTACAACACAAGATACTAAATGGGGCAGATCTAGGCTTATGGAGACCATTTACTCATAAAGTCTCCATCTTGGGACAAAACCCTAGAAATTGGTCCATAATGCACAAATCCAAAATGATGAATAAAGCTTTGAGCTTTTTACCTCCAAGTGGTGCCTCAACCTCTGTAAAGCTCATATCCAAAGCTTGCACTCCAACTCTAGCTTCCACAATGGCCCTCTATTCTTCTTCACAAGCACACAAAGATGCCTTCAAGCTCAAAACACACACACACAAGCTTAGAACGAAGGTTTGGCTCTCTAGGGTTTCACTCTTTGAAAATGGTGGCTGGGTTGGAGGCCATAGCATTCCTTTTATAGTGCTCATGTCTCATTTAGGGTTTTAAGTCTGGGCCCAGAATGCTCAGCGTAAACTAAGGTACGCCCCGCGTACTGGGTTGAGTCCGCGTCAAAGGCACGCCTATGGATACGCGCAGCATACTCTTCAGTACGCCCACCGTACCCACTTATCACCATTTCCTATTTTGGGCCAATTTCGACAACTTGGAAAAGAAGAAGGATTAAAGAGATACACATGAATTTCGGGGTATTACACTAACTGATAAAGGCATTGAACACAACTTTTCTGGTCCCTACACTCCACAGCAAAATGGTGTCATTAAAAGAAGAAATTGAACTCTAGTTGAAGCCACTCGTTCGATGTTGAACTTTGCAAATATTCCTCTTTATCTTTGGGTTGAAGCAGTCTCCACGAATTGCTTTACTCAAAGTCGGAGTATCATCAACCAACGACTCAACAAGACACCATATAAAGCAATGAATGTGCAAAATCCGAGTATCACATTTTTACACATTTTTGGCTGTAGATGTTTCATAAAAAACAACCTTGATTAACTCACCAGGTTTCAACCAAAATCAGATGAAGCCATCTTTTTTGGATACTCTACTAAATCAAAAGCTTATCGGGTTCTTAATCGTCAGACCCGTGTGATTGAAGAAAGCTTTGATATAACCTGTGATGACAATTTTTTTCGGAACTTAGAGCCAACTCATGTGACAACGCATATCCTGGAGTCTGATGCTCGACCTCATGGGTCTCCGAATCCTCAGGTTATCTATGAAGTCGATTTTGAAAGTTTGTATGGACCCATAGAAACAACTCTTGACTTGGAATCTCGATCAAAACTATCTTCAATGCCAAATCCTCATGTTTCTCAAAACATATCTGGTCCGACCCCAACCTTTCCTCCATTTGATTCCAAAGTATTCCCAACTCGGGTTGAGGGGGGAGAATACCTCTGCTTCTGTTCCTCAAGGGCAAGAAAGCAATCCAACCCTTGAATCAAATGTCGATGGTTTTCAAGATGCAGTAGATCAATTTGCAGAAATCGATCTAATTAATTCTAAGGCTCAACCTATGTTAAAAAAAGCCCATTTGTTTTTTTATATCCAATTATTTTTTATTAAAACCAATTATTTTTTTTTAAAACCACTTAGTTTATTTAAAACCAATTTTTAGCCTCAACCTATGGTTCAAGATTTCATTCTTCTTGATGATTTCGGGTGAAGACACAATTATTTCAGACATTATTACTTGTGTTTTCTTCCTTCTACCGAGCAACTCACATTTCCATCCTCCGATTTATGTGTTTCAGAGATTCGGATCCATAGATTTTTATTCGGAAACTTGTTTGATCAACAACATTTTTTGATATTTGGATCTTTCCAAGGTTTGCATTTTTATTTCCTTCGGACTGGTTACATAAGGTCTCCGACCACATTTGGACCAAAGATTGTCGGATTAAAGGTCTAGAACAGTTCACTTCGACCTTGATGGACGAGTCATTGGCCGTGCTTCAAGAGTTTGGTTTTGCATTTCGGTTATCAACATCACGTCGGTTCAACATTATGATTATTCAGCAGCTGGTTTTATCAAACATATTCTAAAATGTTTGTTCAGTTCGGCAATGCATCAGCAAGTCTACCCGTGACTTGAAAATAATTCCCTCATTTTTACGGGTAGATTCTCACATCAAGGGGGGGTGCGATGCTCCATCAGATCTGACATATTCTCTTGCCCGACTTCATGATTATTTTTTATCTTTATTGCATTGTCGATCAAAAATAGGGGGACAATCATGAGCATCTGAGTATCTGTTGTGACTTTTTGAGACTTTTAGAGTTTAGATTCTTGAAGACATCTGGGAAAGGAGATCAGTTAGTATTGGGAGTATCTAACTGGTCTTGACCTATTATCTATATGGTAGTAGTAGTGTTTATTGAAGTCTGATTTCCCCTTTATGATTTGAGAAATCCTTGGTGGAAATCTTGGGCAAGACTTCAGTTCCAGATTCAGATCTATTTAGTATTCTTTACTTTGATTTGTTATATGGATCTTTTGGATGTCTCGTTTTTGTTATCATCTATATCAGATTCTATTATTCGATTTTGGATTTGCGATACTTTAAAGATGAAGATTCTTTTGGCGATGCAACGTGGCACTGATTTTTGATCTTCCGATCAAATTTTTGGCACTGCTACGCCCTTCTTCAGATTCAAATTATTTATATTCGGACTTTACTTTGGGATGCTTCACTTTTCATTAGTTTATTCTTTTGAGATTATTTGGTGCATTATCACTAGAGGTCAGAATGTTGAAGACATTGTGTTAACGAATATTGAGCTCTTCGATTCAACAGTCGAGGGGGAGACTATGAACATAATCCGTTTTTTGGGGACTGATCAATTTTAAAGATTGGGATTTCATATTTTTATTCATAGTTGGTTCCTCTATATATTCTTTGATGCAATAGATTTCATTTCCAGATTTCGAGATCATCACAACTTTCAATTTTCCGAGATACTTAAGTACCAAAACTTGCCCATCAGATGTTCTTCCTTTTATCATTTCTTTTTACCCTCATCATTTCCAAGCATTTACGGGAGAATTTTGGAGCAAGAAATGATCTACAATGATGAGTGATTTATTAGGTTAGAATATTCCTTGTATAAGAGCATATTCCATCCACTAGTATATAAAGTGGAGGTGAGTGGTCATTTGTAAGAAGAGTGCACCCATGTAAACATTTGTTAGAGAGAGAGTTGGATGGTGAATTCTCCCTAGCCATGAATGTTCTTCATGTAATATGTTTTTTCTATCTATCTATTCATCATAGTTTACTCATATGTTTTGCTCATCATATTCATACACGATTATCTTCTTGATATTATCTTTTCGCACCAATCCAATCCATAAATGGGAACTTACAGGGAAGGTATTTATTATAGTGATGTAATTGATTGTTTAGATGTTTGATGGCTAAGAGAATACACATATACTAACCAGCAACCAACAAGGATAATAAGTAAATAAGAAAACATTATACTCATTTATGAAACGTTACCCTAATCACCCGAGTCATTGATTGATTGCAGTGATTTGATAGGTAGTACATATTGTAAGGTATGTATAGCAATGCAATATTAAGTGTATAAAATTGTGTACTTGATTTTGATATGAATCATCCCGGTAGGTGGTCAAAGGTTTACCAGAGGCGGGGAAAGTACTTACCAGGGGGCGATTAGCTGATTTCACTTAGATAGTTTTATTACTTAATTTTGAGTTTTTTTAGCTGGATAATGTTTTGGTTTGTTTTGGTGGGTTTTATTATTTTCGGCTAGGATAGGTTATGTAGGATGACCGACCCTAGGGAGGGTATCAGTTGGTTATTTTTTTCTGTCGTGTTTTTCTTTTGGCTGTCGACTTGGGAGATCTTCCTAAATCTAGAACATCAGGATTACTTTGGTTGAATGTATGCATCAAGCTAAGTTTGTATAACCTCGTTTAACTTTGGTTGTATGTTCTTATGAAATTGGTATCAGAGCGCTCCTTCCTAGAAAATACTGAAACCTGACATTCGATCCGAGACCGTTCCCGCAACCTCGCCAATGATTCAATTTTTTAAGACAGTTCGTCATGGGAAAGAGTCGAAAAGATGGAAGCAGAGTTGACAAAAATTAGGGCCAACTCAGAGAAGAGAAAGGCCATAACATATCAACTTCATGCGGAGGTTATGACACTTATGTTGAAGGTCACACAACCTTCAACCCCTACCACAAAACCACTGATCAACCACTCTCACACAGGAGTTCAATCGTCACATACGGTCCCCGCCATGGTTAGACCAGGTCCTACCATGCAACCTCCAGTCAATCTGCGATATGTAACCAGTGGTTCACAAGCTCCGATCATCTTCTTGCAACTACCCTTGATCTCTTCACCCTTACTGTATGACGAATGTTAGCTTTTCACAAGCCTGTATCTTGAGTATGGCAATGAAACAGTAACAAATAAAAACAGAGCACAATACTTAAAGCTTTGAGCTTTTTTATTCAGTGAAATTAAAATGGAGGTGTAACCTCAACGTACATAGAAGCAAACTATTTAAACTCAAAATAGTGCTGAAAAAACTGCAACTAATTCTACTGGCTTAAGACTCGGACTCATCAGCCCACATGGCTTTGAATTATTCAATACTAAAAAACCGTGACATAAAAACAATTTCTGGATTACTCCATCATTTTCCTCCGTAATTTAGAAATCATACCTTTACTACTCGAAGGAGACTTCGCATCTCCTCAAACTTCAATCTTCCCAATGACTTGGTTAGAACATCAGCCTTCTGTTCCTTGCTACAGACATGAATGACTGAAATGTCCCCATTCTCAACACATTCTCGGATGAAGTGGAACCGGATATCTATGTGCTTACTTCTGCCATGGAATACTGGGTTCTTCATTAAATCTGGTGAAGACTTGTTGTCAACCTTCAGCTCAATAGGTGGCATCTTTTGTCTGATTATCTCACTGAGCAATCTTCTAAGCCAAATTCCTTGACAGGCTGCCATGGTGGCAGCCATAAATTCTGCTTCACAGGTAGAGAGTGCCACACACCTCTGTTTCTGTGATGCCCATGTGATCAAGTTTTCATTCATGTAGAACACCATGCCTCCTGTGCTTCTTCGATCATTGACATCATTTGCTAAATCACTATCATTGTACCCATTTAGTGTGACATTTCCCTTTCCTTTTGAGTACTTCAAACCAAAGTCCAAAGTGCCCTTTATGTACCTTAATATACCATTTACTGCTTGAAGGTGATTCGCAGTTGGCTTCTCCATAAATCGGCTCACAATTCCAACAACAAAGGATATGTCTGGCCTAGTATGAGTTAGGTACCTTAATCCACCAACTATGCTTCGATATTCTGTGGGATTCACCAGTTCACTTCCATCTTCTTTCCGGAGTTTGAGCTTGTGTTCCATAGGAGTCTTTGTAGGATTACAGTTTTGCATTCCTGTTTTGACAATGTAACGACGTAAAATTTAAAACAATTTTTCATTTTTTAAACACAATAAAACTCATATGATATTCTCAAAATCTCATATGTATCAAATGTCATCACAATAAAACATATCCCAGAATCTCAAAAACATAATCCTCTGCCAGTGTGTAAAAATCATGTCGGCGCCTTCCCGCGATCCTCGGTAGTACCTGAAACACATATCACATAACACGGTAAGCATAAATGCTTAGTGAGTTCCCCAAAATACCACATTCAGCACATAAGCCACTCGAGGCTATAACTCGGTAAGACCCTCTGGTCAATGTGTCTCAGCGGGACCCTCCAGTCCCGTAGCTCGTTGGACCCTCCGGTCCGGTCTAGCTCGTTGGACCCTCTGGTCCGGTCTAAATCGTTGGACCCTCCGGTCCGGTCTAAATATCACATAGCATACATAAATCACAATGCACATAATCTCAAGTAAACACATAACACATATGACCCTCCGATCTGCACATAGATACCACTCTAGGTAATGTATAGTGAGAAGACTCACCTCTTAAGATGTCTAGTAAACTCTCGTGCTCGATATCCTCAATCTAGCCTCCACGTAGCACAATGATAATAATTCTAATCAATAATCTCTTTACATCCTCATCTCTAGAGAATGGGTAGAAGACCATTATACCCCTCCCTGACCCCTCTTAATTAGTTTGACCAAACCCTAAGGTCAACTGAAGTCAACTCCAGTCAACGGTCCAATTTGACCAGACTCGCCGAGTGCACTCGTGTGACTCGGCGAGTTCATGCATATCCTCTGAATCCTTCTAAGGCCTCACTCGGCTCGTCGAGTTAACCTCCCAACTCGACGGGTTACCACTGGTCACGAATCGCGGGGCAACCCGATCCGACTCATCGAGTCCTCTCATGGACTCGGCGAGCTTCCTCCATGGCAATACTCATTTGACCTTCTGAGGTCAGATCTGTTTCTCTAACTTATAGATCTGGCCTTCTAGCACCCAAAAGTCACGTAAAGGTTCAATCTTTATGTCCATGCACCACACATCAAACTCTATTTGACAAAATAACCCTTATAATGATAACTTAGGCTCAAAACTCTTATGGGACGGCATAAAGCTGGATGATTGGGACTCTCTGGACCACTCAAGGTCCAGATCTGATGTCTATGCCTCAAAGGGACTTCACATACTCCATAACTCAACTAAAAAGGGGAAAAAGAACCCTAGATTCATGAGATCTACTATTCATACGAAAATGGGCAGGGATTCATACCTTAAGCAGCAATTTTGAATGAAATGGTAGAAGATCTGAGCCCCTCAAGTCAGCCTAGCTTGAATCCCCTCCTTCTTCCTTGCAAGAATGCTCTAAGGTGAAGAAATTAGCTCTCTCTCTCTCTCTCTCTCTCTCTCTCTCTCTCTCTCTATGCTCTCTGGTTCGAATGGTGTCTCTCAAGGGTATGTGTGGCCGCAAATGAAGGCCATAAGGACCTTTAAATAGGTCTCAGGCCCAAAGATTTAGTGTTTCTGTCCACAGCGCTGACTCCTCGAGTCGACTCTCCGACTCGTCGAGTCCATTCATTAATCCAAGTCATCAGTCGCGACCCTACTCGACGAGTTGAGGCGTCAACTCGTCGAGTCACTCCTCATAACTCAAAAATAAATACTCAAATTGTCATACCTGAAATCCGGATGTGACAGACAAGGAGGTTTTTGGCATAGGATTCCTGTTTCAGTGTAATCCCCTTTCCCTTTTGGTTCACTTCAATTCCTAAGTAATGAGTTAGGAACCCCAGATCACTCATTTCAAACATGGTGTTCATTGCCTTCTTAAACATTTGAACACTTTTGGGGCAGCTTCCTGTTATAAGTAAATCATCTATGTACACCCCTACAATCAGGATATTTTCATCATACCTCTTGATGTAGACTAAGTACTCATGAGTACACCTTGTGAAACCAATGCTTTTTAGATGTCAATCCAGGCAAGCATTCCAAGCCCTAGGGGCTTGTTTGAGCCCGTAGAGGGCTTTAGACAATCTGTACAACTTATAAGCTTGACCTTTCTTCTGATAACCATCTGGTTGACAAACGTAGATTTCTTCTTTTAGGATTCCATTTAAGAATGCCTATTTTACATCCAGATGGTGAACCTTCCATCTGTTTGAACCTGCTAGTGCTAGAATGAGACAGATTGTTTCAATTCTGCCCACTGGGGCAAATACCTCATCGTAGTCGATCCCATGCTTTTAGACGTACCCCTTTGCCACAATCATGGCTTTGTGTTTTACGATCTTCCCACTCGGATCCTTCTTGAGTTTGAAAACCCACTTCAATCTGATGGCCTTTCGATTCTTTGGAAGATCGATAAGACTCCAGGTGTTGTTTCTTTCGATCGACGCTAATTCTGCATTCATTGCTTCTCGCCATTCTTTTTCCTACTGGCCTCAAGATACGATCTGGGTTCTTCATCGTTTCGTATCATCATAAGTTCTTCAGGGGGTATGTGAATCTCATTAGTGCTCTCGTACAGGTCTGTAAGCAACCCGAACCGCTTTGGAGCACCACCACCAGTTGAGCTAGAAGTGGTGCCCGGAGTCGCCGACTGAATTGATGAATCAATCGTAATGGGAGAGTTGGGTGTGTCTGGGGTATTTGACGGTATCGGACTACCTGGTGGGCTTGCTTGTGGGTGACCCGAAATACTGGACTGCTCACCACTGGCCCAAATAGATGACGACCCATTCTCTTGATCTGGTGCATCCTGTACCCATTCTCCTTCATCTTCATAGACTTCTCCGACGAAATCAAATCCTTCGACGGTGAAGCTTTCTCCTGGTATCGCTTTGATCTTTACACTCTTCTCCTACGTCCAACTACGATTTTCTTCAAATATAACATCACGACTTGTGTATACTTTCCCCGTATCTGGATCCAAAAGCCTATATGCTTTCGATCCTTTTTCAATTCCAAGATGAACCAGGCGAATACTTCTATCTTCTAACTTCTTCAAGTGCCCCTTCATGATTTTCATATGAGCCACACATCCAAATACCCTAAGATGATCAATATGTGGCTTTCTCCCAGTCCACATTTCATATGGAGTCGAATCTTTCAGGGCCTTCGTTTGAACTCTGTTTAGAACATAAACAGAGTGTGCTACTGCTTCACCCCATAGAACATCGGGCATTGTCATGGTCTTCAAATTGCATCTTACCATCTCCAATACAGTCCAATTACGTCTTTCTACTACTCCATTTTGCTGTGGAGAGTATGGAAACGTGTAATGTCTCTCCAACCCAGTTTCTTCACAGTACTTAGTGAATTTGTTTGATAGGAATTCTCCTCCACGATCGGTTCTAAACACTTTCACTTTCTCCCCTGCTTCAGTCTCTACCTTGCTTCTAAAGTTCTTAAACACTTGTAGAGCTTCATCTTTACACTTCATCAGGTGCACCCACATTACTCTACTGAATTCATCCACAATCAACATGAAGTATCTGTTCCCAGAGGGTGTTGGAGGAGTAACTGGCCCGCATAAATCACCATGGATCAATTCAAGCTTTTTCTTTGCCCTGAAGTTCGTCTGAGTTGGAAATGGATTCCTTGCTTGTTTTCCCACCAAACAACCTTCGCATGGTTGTTAGGGAATCTTTATCTATGGCACTCCTTCGATTATCTTCTTATCAATCATCTGCTTCATTAAATTGAAGTTTATATGCCCCATTCGCTTGTGCCATAGCCAAGTTGGATCATCGGATTCTAAAGCAAAACACATTGCAGTAGCTTCTTCCAACTCTATTCTGTAGAGTCTATTTGTTGATCTTCTCACCTTCATGAGTAGCTTTCCAATTGAATCATGAACCCATAAGAATGGATCCTTGATCTTAATCTCATCTCCACCTTCTGCTAATTGGCCCAGACTAATGATGTTGCTACATAGATCGGGCATGTAATAAACCTCATTTAGTTTTCGACACTCACCATCCTTGCATTTGAAGACTATGGAGCCTTTGCCTTAAATTCTCACCTTTGATTCATTACAGAATTTCACAAATCCATGGACTGATTCATTTAAGCTTCTAAACTTGGTTTTATCCCCAGTCATATGATTACTGGCTCCTGTGTCCAGGTACCACGTGCAAGATGACTTTTGGGTATTACCGTGGGTTCTTAATTGAGGGGTGACGTTTTCTTCATTCAGAAACACTAATCTTCCATCTTCACATGTCGACAGCAACAGGGCAGGCTCATCATCGTGATGCTCTTGTATCGGTTATTTTCGTGACTTCGTTCCTTTCGAGGGTTTTTACATTCGGATGCATAATGCCCATACTCTTGGCAATTATAGCACTGAATGTCACTTTTATCATGGCTATTCGATGCACTAGGATTGCTCTCCTTCTAGTGATGTGTTCCATCTCTGTTACCACGACCACCACGTCCACCTCCGTTTCTTCCTCTACCTCTGCCCCGTCCTCGAGAGCCTGTAGAACCACCCCGATTTGATTTGCTTCCATCTGATTTTTTCTTGTTTCTGTCTGATCATTCTTTGTGAGTTAACAGGAGCTTTCGATCGTCACTTTCACCTGAACTTTTCATACGTTCTTCATAGGCCTTGAGTCTTCCGATCACCTCTTCAATGGACATTGTTTCCAAATCTCCAAATTGCTCAAGTGTGGAGGCAATCTGAAGGAATTTGGATGACACAGCCCTAAGTAACTTCTTCACTACGTGAGACTCTTCTATCTTGTCTCCAAGGGTGCGTAAGGTGCTGACTGTGTTGATTACTTTTCCGGTGAAGTCATCAACACTCTCTGTTCTTTCATGCTCATAACTTCGAGTTCAGCCTTGAGTGTCTGAATCCTGGCAACCTTCACTCTATCTGCCCCTACAAACATGGTTTTGAGAGCTTCCCAAGCCTCTTTGGCCGTCTTCTTCTCCGCCAATTTCATGAGCAAATCTTCAGGTATTCCCTGATAAATGGCAGCCAACGACATGTTATCCTTCTTTGCTTCAACAAGAGTGTTGGAGGTTCTGGGTTCTACGAGCACACTATTACTTTGAAGACAGGCACCGAATAGGTCAATGTTCGACCATACCATTACGCACGGTGGCAGAAAAACAAAATCGAGCAGTTAGTGGAAGAAATTCTTACCTTTGGTGTAATTCAACTGAGTTTAGTCCTGTTCTCTAGTCCGGTTCTACTAGTAAAAATGAAATATGGGACTTCGCGCTTTTGTGTGGATTATCGAGCGTCGAACAAATCCATAGTACTCGAAAAATTCCCTATTCCCGTTGTTGATGATTTACTCGACGAGCTACACGGAACGACGATCTTTAGCAAGGTGGATCTCAAATTGGGTTATCACCAAATCCGTATGAGACAAGATGACATACCAAAGACAGATTTTCGTACCCACAAAGGGCATTACGAGTTTCTTGTCATGCATGTTGTTTGGGTTAACGAATGCACCATCGACATTTCAATTCTTCATGGATAATGTTTTTTCCCTTATTCATACGTAAATTTGTGCTTGTTTTTTTTTTAATGATATTATCGTGTAAAATCACATCTCGGAAGATCATCAACGACACATGAGGGTGGTCTTTGAAACCCTTAGAACCGATAGCTTATTCTGTAATAAAAAAGAAATGCGTTTTTAGTCAAGATCGGGTTGGTTATTTAGGACTAGTGGGGGAGTGACGGCAAATCCAAGCAAGATCTAGATAATACTGGAGTGGCCGGTGCCGAAGACGTTACGAGAACTGAGAGGTTTCTTGGGACTAACGGGTTATTATCGAAAATTTGTGCAGGGTTATTGTAAGATAGCAAGACTGTTGACCGATTTACTTAGGAAGGACAAATTCCTATGGAGCGACGACGCGACACATTTTTTCCGACAACTCCAACTAGCGAGGACGAAAGTGTCGGCATTAGCTTTACCGGATTTCACGAAGGCTTTCACAATCGAGAATGATGCATCCGGATTTGGTGTTGGTGCGGTGCTTATGCAAGAGAACAAACCTGTGGCTTATTTTAGCCAAGTTCTATGCAACCGAGCCACACTTAAATTGGTGTACGAGCGAGAACTAATGGTTATCGTGTTAGCAGTGCAAAGTGGCGGCCATACCTGCTAGGTCAACGATTCACAGTGATTACCGAGCAAAAAAGTCTTAAGTATTTGTTGGAACAACGAGTGGTGGTTGGCGAGCATCAGACGTGAATTTCAAAATTGTCCCGGTTCAATTTGCAAATTCTATACCGACCGGGCAAGGAAAATGGGGAAGCCGATGCGCTTTCCAGGCGAGGAAAAGGCGTATCCTTGGCGGAACTTACAGTGTCACCGGGTGACTGGGTGGAGCTTTTGGCGGACTTGTGTAACGAGCCAGAATTGGATGATATTCGAAAAAAATTAGAAAATTCTGATGACGACATGTCGGGCTATGCTATTTCGCAGGACCACGTGCGCTATAAAGGGCGTTTGGTAATTCCGTGCAAGTCTATGTGGGTGTTACGCTTATATCAACAGATTCATAGAGGGACGATGGGGGCATGAGGGCATGCAAAAGACTTATCAACATCTCGCCAAAGGATTCTTTTGGGTGGGGAATGAGACGATATGTGACTAAAATTATGTCAAAATGTGTCGTCTGCCAATGAAACAAGTATTCGAATCTAGCTCCACCTAGCTTGTTGCAACCGTTAGCTTTGCCAGATCATATTTAGGAGGATTTATCGATGGATTTTGTAGAAGGCTTACCAAAATCGGCAGGATACAGCATGGTTTTTGTGGTCGTGGATCGCTTGAGTAAATCCACCCACTTTTTTCCTCTCAAACATCCCTTAACGACGTCATCGATAGCTAATACTTTTATTTGGGAGATTGTGCGCTTACATGGGATTCCTCGTTCCGTTATCTCCAACAGAGATAAGATTTTTATGAGTTTGTTTTGGAAGGAAATTTTTAAGTTCTGGGTACCACACTCCACCTGCAGATGGATGGCTAGACTGAGGTGGTCAATAGAAGTCTTCAGACTTACTTGAGATGTTTCTCTTCCTCATAACCCAAAAAGTGGGTGAAATGGTTGTCGTGTGCTGAATACTGGTACGATACCTCTTCACTCGTTGATACGAACGACCCCGTTTAGGGTGTTGTACGGGTGTGATCCTTCGAAATTCGTCAGAGCTGGCTAAGGGGATTCCGGGAGTGATGATTCCGGAGCAGATTCGAAAGAAGTTGGGTGTCACGGAATGCTTATCCAGTGGAAGGGGTTACCAGAGGAAGAAGCCACTTGGGAGGAGCGAGAGTTCATTTGTCGTCAGTTTCAAGAGCATCACCTTGAGGACAAGGTGAATTTTCAGGGCGGGAGTATTGATATGAATCGTCCCGGCAGGATGTCAAAGGTTTACCAGAGGCGAGGAAAGAAGTTACAAGGGGGCGATTAGCTAATTTCTCTTAAACAGTTTTATTATTTAATTTTGAGTATTTTTTAGCTGGATAATGTTTTGGATTTTTTGGTGGGTTTTATTCTTTTCTCCTAGGATAGGTTATGTAGGAGGGGCCGGCCCAGGGGTGTCTTTTGGCTATCGACTTGGGAGATCTTCCGGAATCTCGAACATCAGGATTACTTTGGTCGAATGCAAGCATTAGGCTAAGTTTGTTTAAACTGGTTTAACTTTGATTGTGTGTTCTTATCAGATTTTGCATACCGCTATTGGTTTGGTAGCCTTTGTGAAGTCATATTCTACTCTACTTTTATGGTCTTTACGCTTTTGGTTCTATAAGCAAAATGACGAAATTTAACAGGGGTGAGCAAAAACCGAACCGACTAAAGAAAAACCGACAAAACCGCAATAAACCGCAACCGAAAAATCGAAACCGATGCAAAAACCAATGGTGTGGATTTAATTTTTGCAAAAACCGAAGGTCAATGGTGCGGTGCGGTTTCTATCCAAAAAATCGGTCCACCAAAACCGAACGGCACCGCAAGCGTGTATAGTAATAAATCAATCAATGTATATTATATGCATCCTATTTAAAATACTTATAAACGAAAATATATTTATTATTGTTTATTTTGTGTTTGTATAAGACTATATGGGGTGCAAAATATATCTTCTATTTTTAGCCAAACGTACTAATGGATTACACGTATTTTAAGTGGCTTACAATTTTTGATTATGTATTTTTTGTTTTGAACTGAAAATGAATGGTTTAAAAAAAAAAAAACAATACAAACTTACATGCACATGGTTTCGGTTCTTACAGTTCTAAAAAACCGATAAACATAAAAAACTGCACCAAAGTCTAAACACGGTTTTAAAACCGAAACCGCATTTAAAAACCGTAAAACCGAACCATTGCAAAACCACACCTAACGGTTTTTAAGAATGCAAAAACCCAAAAATGCGGTTTGTGGTTTGGTTTGGCTTTAAAACCGCATCATGCTCGCCCCTAAAATTTAACATATAACCTGATATAAAATGTAACATGTGTTCTAGTCTTGTCATTAGTGTATAAGTTCCCAATCACATGTGAAATAGGATGAGATAATATCAACCTGACATTAGTTAAAAAAGAAGATCCATTGGATGAGCAGAGTCAACAACATGAAATTCCCAGAAATAAATTCCCAAGGGGTAACAATAATACTGGAAAAAAAAAACATTCATTATCAGTTCAGACAAAATAGTAGTCAAATCCGTCAAAAAGAATCCACCTTAAAAGGCACAAAATGCAATATAGCAATTTTTAATCAACAAGACACACAACTAAAAGCCTTTAATGTCTTAAATATCTGATTAGAAACAAAGTCTACGCTCCATAGGCAACAACAGATAACATGCAACCAGAACCAAAAGGATCAAACACTGTCTACTAGATTATGGAGGGGTGTCAAATTGACAATGTTTTGAGTTGACGACAGATCTTCGAAGGTGGTTCCATGTGGACCTTAGATGGGGCTTCATTACCTTCCACAGAAAACCTTGGCTTGCCACTTCGAATGCGATCCAACTGAGTTTTCGCTTCCTGCAACTCTATCTCTGCTTGCGCAACCTGTGCATACGTTACTATGAAAAAGTTTAAATGTTTAAACAAGTTTCGTTACTATTCTCCCCATGTTCCCCCAAATCTAATAGATTTCATTGTAAAAGATTAAATCTCTGAACTAGTAACCATCACATGACCACAAAAACAAACATTCAGCATCGATACAAAATGCCCTAAATTCCACCACTCAAAATCACCAGCGATACAACCAAAACAAACTATATATATGAAATGTAATGAAGAAGAAAATGAGTGTGTGACAGACCTGGGCACGCAGATCTGCAGTTCTTTTCTTTGCGAGTTCAAGCGTGGCCTCCGATATCTCTTCGTGCACTTCCATGTCTGGTACGGGAGAACGCCAACCTCCAAGAACCCTAGATAGTTCCCAAAATTCTGAAATTATCCAGTCCCTCAAAAAAAATTTAAAAATTAAGATAAACTCTGCTACTATAGCTTCTGTACAATTTTTACCCTGAAAACAAAATAAATCAAGTTCCCACTCCACGTGTGGTTTTCAAAACTTCAACATTTTGAACGTTTTCCAAATCATTAGAAGTTAATACAATATCGTCAACAAAGACAGGTAATAAAATCACAACACTTTCATTACACTTTCATTATACAATATCGTCAACGAACGAATTTCCTTGTTCATGTTCTTTTGTTTAAGAAATTACTTTGTTTATGTTCCTTCATTAAGGTGCTAAATGAACATAAAAGAATGAATATATCGAACATAAATGAATGAATGTAAACAAATATAAGTAAACATAAATGAACGAACATATAAAAAAAGTAACTGAAAAAACAAAGATAAATAAAGATAAACGGCCATTAACATCCAAACAAAGAACCATAGATAAATAAATGTATTATAGCAAAATATACGATAAAAACTATGTAATTTTAAATCAAAAGGATATAGTATTATTAGTTGTAGACCTAACATTATATATATATATATATATATATATATATATATATATATATATATATATATATATATACATAGAGGCTTAGGTTATTTTAATCAAAGTAATTATTATGTTATTGTATACATAAATGTGGGCCAATCAAATATTTAATTTTTAATAGAAAATGATTAACATTAATTTGATATTAAAAAACTGAAAAAGGCCTCACATTTAAAGAAACGGACGAATAAGGGTATTTGTGTACATTTGTCGTCTCCATTAAAATAGGTAACTGACTCTATTTATCAAAACTTCCCGCATAATCCCTATAACATCGCATGAACCCGGATTCCACTACCCTCTGTATCGGAACACAAAATCAAAGTATATCTTCTCTAATCAATCAAAAAAGCGGTAGATTTTGTTGTAATTTTTGTATATAGTGATCGATTCTTGAAGATTGTTCACAGAAGTTGCATTGTGATCGTTCGAAGTAAAAGAAATTGCAGTATAATGAGGAGTACAAGGGTGACTTCTTTCAAATCGAGATTTAAGAACACACAACAAACGGTGTTGAATCTAGATGAAGACGATGATGATTTCGTTGCTCCGCCTATAGGTATTTTTTTTTTAATTTTTTTTTTTAGTTAATCGTTTGAATACATAACATTCTTTTGGAATGTTTGAACAATGAAGTATTTGCATGTGGTTTTTTAGTTGGTTTAAGTAAAATAGACCGAAATAGTGTAAAAATGGGGTATTTTTTTATTAGGGTTTTCTAAATTTGGGGATTTAAAATCCGCTTAAAATTTTGGATTTTACAGATATGTGAGTGTTGTTTTGCAAAAAAAAGGGTTTGTGATTGTTTATTTTGTTTTGTGTTTTGGAAGAGTAAAAAGATGTTGTTTTTGTTTTTTTTTTTTTTGCATTATTTTGTCGTTTATGTTAGACGTAAGGCAGGATGATATTCTGTTAGAATTCTATGTTTTTTTGTGATGTTCATGTGCAATGCATTCTTCCAGAATACGAAATATTTAAATTCTTGTATGTGGTTGTTGTTGTGTTAGTTTAGGGGGTGATAGTGTTGTTTGTTTTTGTAATTTTTTTAGTATTTTGAGTTATGTTTTTAAAACCTTGCATAAATCTTTCAAGTGCTTGATGTTCTGATAGAATTTGTGATGATATTGTTGTCTTGTCTTCTATTTTTTTGTTTTTTTTGTATTATGAGTTATTTTTTATTTGTAGTTTTATTCCTGTGATTTTGACGGTTTATTTTATTTGCATATACTATATGAATTTAATTCTCATAGAATCAGAGTAAGAAAATATGTTTACATTCTTAAAGAATGGGAACATAAGAAGTATAGATAGGGGTTATATAGATTGGAGTGTGACTGGTTAATATGGGAATTGCTAGTAAGTAACTGTATATTTTTTTATTACTGTGATTTTGGCGGATTTACTTTATTTGTATTTACTATTTGCTTTTAATTCTCACAGAAACATTATATATATATATATATATATATATATATATATATATATATATATATATATATATATATATGTGTGTGTGTGTGTGTGTTGCATTCTTACAGAATGAAAACATAAATGGTATTGATAGTGGTTATAGATATTGAAGTATGGCTGGTTACTTTGAAAAATATTATTAATGGACTATAATCATTTGTTTCATTAGTTGTTGCAGAACCTGATCCAGAGCCAATTAATGTTAATACTACAATCCAAACAAATGTGAGAAGGAACTATCGTACAAGATCAACACCCGTGAAAGAGAATATCATTTCTCAACCTACAGGTAGTTTTATTTTTTTTGGTTCATGAAAAAAAATAACAATAATTTTAAAACATGTTGATAGCCAATATGTATCTTTTGTTACTTAATGAAGCAGAAGGTGTCTGAAGTGAACCAATTGATATAAATATTGTTGGATCAAGCAAAACAAAGAAACAGAGGAAAAAAACTTCAAGATCAGAACATGGAAAGAAAAATGTAGAATCTGGAAAATCAGGTAAGATCATAAGTGCTTCTAATTAATGATTTTTAGTATATAATTATGATATGGCTAGTATAAAATTAAGTATTGTATTCAAATTCTAGTACAATTTGTTATTGTATACAATATAATTATGATATGGCTAGTATAAAATTAAGTATTCTATTCAAGTTCTAGTAGACAATGAGTAATTATGTTTGTGTGATTCAACAGCTGTTAACAAAGATAAAGAAGAGACAATACCTAGTGATAGCACAAGTGTAGGAAGGATGAAAAGGAAAGGTTCTGCGAGAAGTACACCTGTTAAGGATAATAAGAAATCGTCAGAAGCAAGTGGCGAAAGGAAAAAACCAAGAAGTTTAAATGAGTTACTTATGGAGAGTATGAGTGGGTCAAAGAAAGACAATGAAAAGGCAAAAATTGGTGTGGATATGGAAGATAAGGAAAATGTTGTAAAAAGAAAAAAGGTAGTGAATGATGCACATTCAAAGAAATCTCCTAAGAGAAAGAAGGGAAAAATAGAACATGAGAATGTTAAAATCAAAACCATGGAGGGGAAGGTTAGAAAAGTAAGCAAGGACCATCCAGAAGGTTATAGAAGAGTTGCAACTAGGATGACTCCTGGAAGGATTAGTGCAGCTGTGAAAGTAATGTCCCCTGCACAGAAAAATGGGATTGTGTCTATGGGTTTTGGTTCACTTCTGAATATTGACATGGACACTACTCCAGGGTTACTTAACTACTATCTGTTAGATCACTATGATCCAGATAGTAGCCGTCTAGTTCTGGAGAATATGGTGATAACAATTACGAAAGACACAATGCATGACATGTTGGGTTTACCAAATGTAGGGGAAGACTTCTTGAGCATGATTAGTTGTGAGAAAGATAATAAAGTTCTGCAAGAATGGAAAGGTCAATATGATAAAAAAGGGTTTAATAGTGAAGAATACCTGAAAATGATCAAAAACACAAAGCAAGACAATCTTATGTTTAGGCTGAATTTCCTGACCCTTTTCATTAACACAATTGTGGAATCAACTTTGAGTGGTACCAATCAAATAAATGTTGTGAATAAGTTGGTCTTGGTAAAAGACTTCTCTAAAGTTGACTGGTGCAAGTATATTCTAGATTGTTTGGTCAGCAGAAAACAACTGTGGAGAAGGGATGATAAGACATGATATTACAGTGAACCTATACTCGTTTTGAAGGTAATATTGTTGCCTCGATTAGATATTTACTTTATTTTACAATGGAATATGTATATTGAACTAATTAATGTAATTTTTTTATGTAGCTTGTGTATGTATATAACATGAAGTTCTCAGGTTTGAAGATAGTGAAAAGGTTACCGTTTGTCAGAAATGTTACGGGTGCTCTCCTTGAAAAAATAGAGAATTTGGAGATTAGTGTTGGGGGGTTTGGTAGACAGCTATAGGAAAACTTTGAAGATATTGATGATGATGATGAAATGGTTGATGAAGATGAAATGTTGGACGGGCTGATGAGAGAGTATGGGGATGATGAGGTAAGACATAAATTCTATTAGAATTTCATGTAAATTAGTTTTAAATTGTATTCTGTGTCTTAAAGTTAGTGAATTAATATGTATGTAGAGCATTAATTCTTGCAAAATTTTATTAATGATATGTTAATATAACACTTACAGGCATAGGCATACGTGGCTGTTATCGAGCATAGCTATGGAATAATATTGTCCAAAAAGAATAATATTGAAAAAGCTCTGAAAAATGGAATTGCGAAATTCCCAGACAGCTTGATGTTGAAGGAGTAGTACGAAAAAAATAAAGAATTGTTCAACGAAGTGAAGAATGAAGAGACTGGAGGAATGAAATATAATGAACCTGGTTTTGATGGTGATAGTAACAAAGGAGAGGCAGATGGTGGTAATGAAGATGGATTCTCTCTAGTTAGAGGACTAGTAGTTCATGGGGATAAGAAGGATGATGGTGGAGGTTTCAGTACACCTCATGTGGAAAAGGTAGATAATACAGACCATCTAACCTGTTCACAATTCTTGGAGCATCCTGAAGTGTTGGCGACAACAATTAAAATGACAGATGATGATGTGTTGGATAGTTATAAAAAAGAAAAAAAAAGGAAAAGAAATCTTGGAAACAACTGAAGTATGTGAGGAAGATGATGACAATGGAAAAAGGGGGAAAAGAGAGCAAATGTTACCTGTATATGGAAAATCACCGTTTGTTGAAAGGATTGTTAGAATGGGTGACAAGGTGAAGAAGGATGAAATGGAGTTATACAGTTTAGTTTTTGCATCAAAAAGAGATTATGGGTAATTTAAATAATATAAATTATTGGTTTGCTTTTAAAATGTGGTGCTATAAAATTGATTATATTATAATTGTTGAGCAGGGAAGAGATATGGAACATTGGGAGCGGTCATGTGTTGCATCAAGGATTCGCATATCATTTTAAAAGCAACACGTTTATTCATGCGATAATCATTGACTGTTGGACATCATTACTCGACAGAATGGAGGAACTAAGGGATGTAGGATCAGTTTCGAGAGTTTTCTTTGACACAAATTTTTTGGTAAGTATTCAATTTAAATTTAGTTGTAATTAATAATATGTGTTGTATTGATTAATTTATTTATTTGTACAGGCAGAAGAGATATTGGATGCATCAGTATCATCTGATAGAACTCAAAGATTATTTGATTCGATGTTGAAACTACACCTTAAAAGTCTACCAAAACAGGAAAAGCTGAAGGATGTTGGACTGGTAATTAAACTAATAATTGTGTTTTATCACTTACAACCCTAACATACAAAAATAGCTTATTGTTATAAAATATGTTTTATACCAGGTTTTCTTCCCAATAGTTGATAAGAGTAAATATTATCTTATATGCTTTGATCTAATGGTTCCAACGTACTACATTATAGACCATGTCAACCGAAATGGTGCTGTTGAGGACATCTATGGAAGAAAACCTGTTCTTGTGGCAGTGGCGGAGCTTCTAAGGGGGTTTTTGACTTGGTAAGGCCTGGA
Source organism: Lactuca virosa (assembly GCF_052849685.1). NCBI lineage: Eukaryota > Viridiplantae > Streptophyta > Magnoliopsida > Asterales > Asteraceae > Lactuca > Lactuca virosa. Next base: position 53,688,371 of record NC_136431.1, read on the forward strand.
TACGGTTTGTTCATGTAACAAACTCAAAAACAAATTATAAAACCAACCTTATGGCCCCTCTAAGATTTTAGAGTTATTGTTTATACTTAACTAATTAAAAAAAGTACCAATTGTATATTATTTGGAGACAAACAAATCACTAAACAAAAATAACCAATTTACCAACACACCAAAAAAAAATCAAAGCTAATCCTATTTTGTTAGGATACCAATTATTTAGGAAACTATATAACAAAACCAAAACCTATTGTGATGTACGCCTTCTTAACTCAATATTTGAGAAGATACGAAACCCTAAAAAATATTTTTCTTCCGCCGGAAAAAGAGCTATCGAGGCTCACCGGAAAATAAAGCTGCCACCGGAGTTCTCACATCTGCCGTTCACCAACTGCTGTCAGTCTTTGCTACTCACTCATTGCGCCATATCTATCTGCTCTCTGTCGTTTTCCACACCATGACCACTTCCGACCGGCGCCTTCCGTGCAATCTTGCTCCTCAGCCGGAAAAAACAACTTGTACATTTTCTTTCTATTTCTTTCTCTCTGTATCTCTCCTAATAGTTACTAGTTAAAAGCAGGGGAAAATACAAATCTAGCCAAAATCCATAATTACTTAACAAAAATTAGCCAAAAAAAACACTTAGCCAAAAATAGCCCACAAAAGAATAGTCAATTTTAAAAAACCTACGGTTTTGTATCCTAAAAATGATTTTTTTTTATACAAAACACGAAACAGTAGACGATTTGGCGAAACAGTAGACGAATATCGAAACCTACGGTTTCGTGGGCTATAATTGGACATTTACTAATTTTTGGCTATAAATTGCTAATGACTTTCTTAATTTGGCTAGATTAGTAATTACCCCTTAAAAGTAACGAGGGTTAATGATTTTGAAGATACCAATGTGAAAAGCTTAAAATAGTTGTCAACTTTTTTGTTAATTTATTATTTATTAATTTACTCATAACTATTATCTAATTAAAAATATGTTACTTTTTTTTTGAAAGTTGACAACATCCGGCAAAGTTGAATCAGCAGTTTATAATGATTTTGCTCCGTAGAAATGTGTTTATTAATTGTTATTTATCTTAATACTGGTTAGTTGTTAGTTTATATATTGATATGTTAATTGTTCGTATTAAAATTAAAATCTCTGTAAAACAAGCTCACTATAATAACATAATTAGTTGTTTGAAAAATATATTTGTTAATTATCATTTTATTTTAATGTTTGTTAATTGCTAATTAACTTTGATATGTAATGGATATTAACATGAAAAAAAATTAACTATTGAGGAAATTTTAATAGGCAATAAGTTTCACTAAGAGCACACCATTGCTTCTTTTTTTTTTTCTTTTTTTTTTGAAACGGCAAATCTAACCTACTCCTAAACTACACCATTGTTTTTTTAGATGTAGAAATACCAACTTATACATAAAAACGATCACAAAATACTCGTTTATACGACCTTTAAAAAACTTTGGTTCCGGCCCCCCCTAGTTTCAGTGTTCGTGTTCCGCCCCTGTCTTGTGGTATGATTAAGATTTATTTTTTATAAGTTTTAAAAAACATGAATTTTGTAGTGTTAACAAATAATTGTAATATATTGATTGTATTGTATCGTAGAAAAAATTGCTTGAGAACTATTTAAAAACAGAGCATTACCAAAGTCAAAAGCTTTCAACAAGATTAAAGCTCGTGTAATGAAAATCACATGGAAAGTAGAAAAAGAAGAATCGGACTGTGGAGTATATCTTATGAGGCATATGGAGTCATATATGAGGGAAAATGAAGGGCGTTGGGATTGCGGTTTTACAAGAAAATACAGAGTGATGTACTTGCTTTAAATAATTTAAGAACCAAATACATGGCAAAGCTTATGAAATCGGAGTACAACAAGTATAAAAGTATGTTAGAGAAAGATGCAGAAGCGTATGAAAGGCTCGATCCATTGCAGAAAATGGCTCTGATGAATGAAGTGAAGGAAAGCAGGGAGAAGCAGAGACGTGGAAGGCGTCGATTTTAAGATGGGCATTTTATGATGGTAGGATGGTTTGTGTTGAAAGACTTTTGGTAACATGTTTTGTTTTAGTCTATGTTTTTTGTTTGGGGAACTATGTTATGTTGTTTTATTTTGTTCTAGGATTGTTTGTTTTGGGGAAACAGTTTATCATGGTAGGATGGTTTGTGTTGAAAGACTTTTGGTAACATGGTTTCTTTTGGTCTAGGTTTTTTGTTTGGGGAACTATGTTAGGGTGTTTTATTGTGTTCTAGAAGTGTTTGTTTTCGGGAAACAGTTGAATGTGAATGATATTTGTTCTAGTTGTTTTTTTTTGGAAAGCGTTAGTCTTTGATAGATGTTGGAATGTGTATATGGATATGAAAATTATGAAAATATGCAATGTGTTGAATTTTAAATTGTTTGCATTTCATGTGTTGACATAATGGTAACAATAATGATTGAGATGAAAGATGGTTTGTAGTGTACAGGTAAGTTTTGTTTTTCAAGAATGTAATTATGATATGCATTTGGTATGGAAGTTTGATACAAGTTAGGATACACATTAATCGTGGATAAGAATTGTTAGAATTATCTGTACATCATGTTCTGAAAGAATGAAATAACTTGATTACAAGTGGTAGAATGTATGAAGATTATGTTCTACCATGTTTGTTTCAATGTTATATTTCAGTATTCCTGTAATGTAAAAATATTGGGTTTTTATTTTCTGTGTGTGCTTCCACGTTTGAGCAAAGTTTATATTTCAGTATTTCTTTAATTAATAAATATTGGGTTTTTTTTGTTTGTTACGTAGTAGTGTTTTTCAAGGGTCTTAAAATTATAAAATATCGAAATGGTTGTCAGTCTTCTAAAAGAATGTATGTAATTTGGAAGATCTTTAAAAATATGTTATGATGATATTTATTTCCGGTATTACATTGTTCTGTCAGAATTGACGTAAATGGCTTAAAGTTAAGTGTGTTTAATGTGATTTGGAAAAATTGTGTTTTTGGGGAATAAAAAAAACTAATGGAAAATAGTGATTGTACATAGTGATAAAGTTGGGGAAACAAGCTTGGATAAAGAATTACAACAAAGTGTGCATGTAACGACATAAATTTTCAAAAAAAATTTCATTTTTCAAACAACATGATTATCATTTAAACATTCTCAAATCTCATGTTCAACAATTGTCATCAAATAAAACATATCCCAAGATCACAATAAAATCATCGGTCTGTGTGTACGGATCATGCCGGCGCCTTCCCGCGATCGTCACTAGTACCTGAAACACATAACACATAACACTGTACGCATAAATGCTTACTGAGTTCCCCAAAATACCACATACAGCACGTATTAGCCACTCGAGGCTATAACTCTGTGGACCCTCTGGTCCTAACTCTGTGGACCCTCTGGTCCTAACTCTGTGGACCTTCCGGCCCTAACTCTGTAAACTCTGAACAATACATAGCATAAATCACATAGAAATAATGCAGTGTATCACATCATATATATATAGCATACAAGGTACTCTGTCACACAACTCTAATTACCACTCTAGGTAAAGTATAGTGAGAAGACTCACCTCGGGTAACTCGGTAAATCTCGAACTCGGAAATACTGATCTAGCCTTCGCCTAATCACATAAAATAATTACTCTAATCAATACGACTCTCAAAGGCTAGGCTATTCCCTCTCTAAGTTCTCTCAGGAGGGTAAAAGACCATTTTACCCCTCCAATGGCTCAAAAGTCCAAACATTGACTGGACCCTAAAAGTCAACGGTCAACTTTGACCAGACTCGTCGAGTTCACATAGGTGACTCGGCGAGTCCAAGCGTGTCCTCTGGGTCTATCTAAACCTCACTCGACCAGCCGAGCGAACCTTCCACTCGACGAGTCACCACTGGTCATGAATCGCGGGTCAACCCGACTCGACTCGTCGAGTCCCCTTATGGACTCGGCGAGTTCCTTCCATGGCAACACTCAAACGACCTTCTGAGGTCAGATCTGCTTCACCAACTAGTATATCTAACCTTCTAGCACTCAAAAGTCACGTAAAGGTTCGAACTTTAGGCCCATGCATCACACTATCATCTCTATATGCCAAAATAACCCTTAATATAATAACCTAGTCCCCAAAACTCATAAAGGATTGCATAAAGCTGAAGAATAGGGACTCTCTGGACCTCTCAAGGTCCAGATCTGATAATATTGTCACCAGGGGACATCACACACACTAGATCTCTTACCAAAGTGAAGAGATGAAACCCTAGATTCATGAAATCTATTACTCAAATGAAGATAGACATGAATCCTTACCTCCCACAGCAGCTCTGAACGAAATGATGGAAGATTTGAGTCCCACAAGTCAGCCTAGCTCGAAATCCTTCCTTCCCTTTGCTAAAACACACCAAAGAATGATGAATTAGCCCTCCTCTTGCACTACAAGCTTTCTCTCTGCTCTCTAGGGTTTCTCAGGGGAAGGTGGCTGCAATTGAGGCTATAAATGCCTTTAAATAGGTCCCAAACCCGGGAAATTAGGGTTTCTCTGCCCAGCACCTACTCGGCGAGTCCCTCCTCTGACTCGTCGAGTCCATTCATTAAATCCATGCGGTAATCTCGACTCGACTCGGCGAGTCGGTCCCTCAACTCGTCGAGTCCCTCCTTAAATCTCAAGATTAACATACACAATAATGTCCCTGAAAATCCGGATGTTACAGTGCAATAGTGTATAACCATATATGATAATTATATTAAAGACTAGGAAATTTGTAAGCAATATCAGTACTAAATGTGAAACAAAAAGTTTTACTGTAATATAATATTTTAAAAAAAAACTACATATAAAGCATACTACTTAGACACGTTTTTTAAGAGGACAATTTCGTTTATCATGGTTAGCCATCTGTTTACATAAAGCACACTTTCGCTTAGGCTTCGAACTTACTTTTTCTAGCATTTCTTTTTTTGATTTTAATCTCTTACCACGACTTCCAGTTCCCTTATTACGAATATCTGATGGATTCTCAATATCGGGAACATCATTAGTTAATTCTACACCTATAATCTGGTTGTAGAATGATTCTCTTGATGGCATCTCAGGGGCTGGACAATCATCTACAAATTTATTCTTCAGCTTATTCAACTCTTCAAGGTATGACTTTAACTTTGATGCATCATGGCTCAAAAATGAAACGCAACGATCTACATTTGAAAAAATTTCAATAGCCGTCATGTCAGAGTTAGAGTCTAGCAAAGAATTAGAAAAACGTCTTTTAAGCAATTTTGTTGGAATAACATCCCGACGCCACTGTCTCATAATGTATTCTTCAGGAATCTGTTCAATATTATAGTACTTAAAGACACATAATATGTGCCTACACAAAAGACCGACATGTTCAAAATGCATGCAGGTATACTTGTATGAACCATCTATTGTTGAGTGTGTAACCTGGAATATGTATGATAAAATATGAGTTTTTGTTATAAAGTCTTGTTGTGTGATTAAAAAAATAATTATATAATGAAGTAATAACATACCGTGTATTGGGTATCCTCTATAAGACAATCGTAATTGTATTCCTCAAGTTTGTCATCAACAACACGACTTGATGGTTGCCTTGTGCTTATGTTCTTTTGCTTCTCCAATACAATAATAGTGTCAACACCATTATTAGAAGTAACACTCATTTGGAAACAAGTATTATCAGAATCTGAAATCTCTTTCTGCACCTGATAAAAAAATTTACGAGTGTAGACCTTTGAAGCATGTGGTTCAATTGGACTAGATGTGATGAATCTAGGAAGTGTTGTAGCAGTGTTAAAGTCATTGACAAATTGATTACGCCTTTGACGTTCCATAACACCCTCAAATGTCATCATAAACATTAAAAGATAAGAACCAGTAAGGGTGTTGTTCTGAAACGACCAATTTTGGCCTTCAGACAATGATGTAGTTCTCATAAGACCAGACATCGGTATGTCCTTGAAAAATGCAGGTACCCAACGTCTACGTAACCCATACATCTCTTGCATCCACTTGTTATTTGAAATGTTAAACTCATGTAAACAAGATTTCCATGCCTTTTCAAAATCATGTGGTTCCAGCTTAGAATTCCAAATTATACAATGAAAACGCTTTCGAAAAGCTGAGTTTGTGGCTAGTTGGGATGTTATCTGAATAAAAATAAAAATATATATTGGAATAATATATATAATGGTGGTGTACGTCGAATGAAGGGTATGAATGGTATGAAACATAAATTCTAAAAGAATTTAGAAAAATATTCTAGCAGAACTACGTTTTAAATTGTAATTCCATCATAATTACAATTTGCTCTGAAAGAATTATATTCTTATTGAACGATATGTGCTAACAAGGTAAACATAGTTACATTATTTTGAATATAAAAAAAATATTCACCTTTTTTGGCAGTTTTTTTGTAATATGCCACATACAAAACCTGTGTGATGACATTGGAAATACTTCATTAACAGCCTTGTTTAAAGTTGGATCTTGATCTGTAAGAACAAGCATAGGTTGTTTGTTGAATGCTTTCAAAAATGCTCTAAGCAGCCAAGAATAAGAACTACCATCTTCTCTACTCAAAAGTCCAGTACCAAAAGTCACACATTTTTTATGATTATCTATCCCAGTGAAAGGTACGAAAACCATATCATATCTGTTTTAAAAAATAAAAATTGGTTAGCGTTATTGGAAGCAAAAAAAATATTGTGATAACATTGCAAAATTTAAAAATACTTATTCATGTTGAATGTGGCATCAAGAGATACAACGTCTCCAAAAGCATTGTAGCTGTACTTTGCTGTTTTGTCAGCCCAAAAAATCGAATTCAATTTTTTTTGCACAACTTTAAACTCGAAAGAAAAACTTCGAATATTTTTTTTCCTTTCCAGCATCTTCACTACAAGGAATTTTGCGTCCCTGGAACCTATGTAAGAATTGAGATTTCTCGTACTGTTCTTGAAATCAGAAACCAACCCACCTCGAATGTCAGACCCACCCTGAAGTCCGGTATACAATCTATGTGCTCTTGAGGCACCAATATTTTGTTTTGACAAGTTATGAATAAACATCTCCTGTGAATAATCAAGTTTCCTCTTTATACGAGACAAAAACATGTTGTCCTTACCAAACAACTCATGATTATGTTGTTCGACAAATTTAGCAACAATATATTTATTAGTACCATGTACTAGAATAAAAACAATTTTCGCTTTGCATTCGCACCTAAATGAGTCTTTCCTTCTCTGAATCTTATTATGTTGAGGGTCTAAAGTATCCACTTTAGCGGTTCTTGGTTTACCTTCCCGATTGCATAGCAAATGTCGTTGTGTGATAATGTCGGATTCGGTTGTTCTAATTGGTCCAAGCCTGCTAATGATGCATAATTGTTATACATTGATAATGCTCCACTATATGAATCAACAATTGAATTGATTTTAGGTTTGATGTCGTATGAAACAACAGGAATCCAATAAGATGATCCACCCGGAGAAACATAATCATGTGTAACATGAGATTGTTCTGCATAAAAAAAACAAGATTAACCTTTATGCAAATTGAAAAAATTCGCAAAGAATTAATCTAGTTTAGTAACATTTTTTCTTATTCGTATACTAACCTTTCTGTAAATCAATGTTATCATCAGCTATAGTATAATCTACCTCATGATCAATGAACTCGATTTCGTTTTCTACATCTGTTAAGTAGAATATGTGTAATGGATACGTAAATATATATAATAAAAAAAATACTTAAAATACATCACCTGGGTTATGATTACTACAATCACCGAATTGATATTCGGAATTGTCATATATATGATTTTCAATGTGTTCTAATGGATCCTCATCTTTGCAAGTGCAAGTTACGCCATATTGCAAAAAACAATATACAAGTTCAACATTATTATTATAAAAATTAACAAGTATAAAAACTTATAAAGATACTTCACCTAAATTTATATTTCTTTTCTCGAATATTTGAAAATCGATATTATGTAGAGAATCATGATCAGCTAACCCGAAATCTTCATAATCATGTGCATAATCCTTAGGATATTCATGTTGATCATGAATATGATCGTCACCAGCTGATACTGTATCATCCATAAGATAATTTACAGCACGATTGAACACCAGATGATTGGAGAAAGCAAAATAAATTCAATCTTACAAACTTTGAGCCAATTCAGTATATATTAAAAAAAGGAGAAACCGTGTAATTGATATGTAACTAAAAAGGCGTGATATCTGCATTCATTGTTATCAATTATTTATTTATTTTAATTTTTAGAAACATTGTAAAGATAAGAATCAACACAAAATCGTATTATTCATCATGATATTGTAAATATTTGACAGATTCATATTCCAAAGATAATAAATTCCATAGATAAGACTTCGAAACATCCTGCGTAAATTTGACTTTTAATTAATTTATTCAGCAAACTTTAAAAAAAATTATTTTGTATGAATTTACATATGATTTCTGATTTATTACAGCATAAACGCATATACTAAGAAATCAATGAATATACCAGACTGTTATTCTGTCAGAATATTTGAAACAAGATTTACAAAAAAAATTATTTTTCACACGTTTGTTGTGTATATTCTAATACAACTTAACATAATTCTACCAGAGTCTTATTCTGTAATAATATATGAGACGAGAATTACACTAAATTTATTTGCTCATGTTTGATTTGTATATTGTAATACAAATTAACATTCTGCAAAAATTTGATAATAACAATTCTAACGGAATCTTTGATTAATCATTAATTAAAACGAATTTGTGAACACTTATTCTATACGAATAGAAAAACAAAATGCATTTAAAAACATACATTAAACTGTGTTTTTGTTTATTCTGTATTTTGTAATCAACATTTACATTCTACTACTTTTTATAACCACATTCTAACAGAATGTTTGCATATAACGTTATGTATAACACAATTTACGAAGAATTATTCTATACAAATATGAGAACAAAATACATTTACAACAACATATTTGTAGGAATATGATAAATAACAAAATGTATGAAATTTTAATCAAACTCAAAATGAAAATTATTAATATTAATTGAATGAAAACATAAACTTACAAGAATAAACCCCTAAAATTCATGAATCCATATCATTATTAGACTGAAATAAACCTCCATAAAATCCGATAAGACTAAATTGAAAACATTATTCAATTCCTAATATATCTTGACGAAATAAACATCTACTCTCTCTTGACCACTGCTTGAGGACAGTTCTTCCTATCATGACCAACACCAAAACAAATCTCACATCTTCTTTTTTTCTTCAAATCTTGATTCACTTGGGATTGCTTGACATTCCGACCATTGTTATCAGAAAAGTCCTTGTTATTGTTATCAATATTATCTTTGTTATGAAAAAACACAAAAATATAATTCCAAATATGAATTTCATCAATGAAATATCATAAGAACAAATATGATATACATCTGATGAACGATTAGTCTGCACTATCAATAGAACAAAATTTATATGCATATGATGAACGATTAGTCAACAATAACAAAATAAATACTGTAAGAACAACATACCTCCATTAACGAAATATCAGAATAAAAAATATGATATGAAGAGGATGAACGATCAGTCTGCAATAGAATAAAACGTATATGATGCATATATATATATATATATATATATATATATATATATATATATATATATATATATATATATATATATATATATTATTTTCGTTGATAAGATCCATATTTAATAGTCTGATATTTAGGAATTTGATTGATATCAATCAAATTTTAATTAACTCGGTAAAATATAAATTATATGGTAAGATTACACTAATACCCTTTAAGAATGATTGGCCCACATTTATGCATACAATAACACAATAAATACTTTAAACACCTGAACCTATCTCTCTCTCTCTCTCTCTCTCTCTCTATATATATATATATATATATATATATATATATATATATATATATATATATATATATATATATATAGAGAGAGAGAGAGAGAGAGAGAGAAAGAGAGCTAGGTTCAGATGTTTTTAGCAACTATTGTGTTCCTAAATGCATCAATCACAAATTAGCAAATAATTAAATAATTAATTAAATCAAAAAGGGCATTTCTGGTTTTTTACACTTGCAATTAAGGAAACAAAATAAATATATGTTGGCCTAATATCTCTTCTTTATAGCCATCGACCATTCGCAAACATACCTCTGTATCCTTCATCTTGCCACTGCGGTATCTTCTTCTTCCTCCCTCTCCATCGTCGGCTTCGTATTCCATCACCGAAATCGGTCTATAGTTGTCGCCGTACACCAACATCATAGCCCTGGTATGTTCTTGAACTCAATTTCTAATTTTTAAACCTAATTTCTGATTTTACAATCGACCATCTTCCATCTCCTTCTTCAATTAAAACAGTTCCTTTTTGAAATCTGATTTGAATGCTCATCTAACTGTGTTCAGTACGTATTTATAACCAAATACGAGCAGGTAGACATGGCGAGAGAGAAGAGATATCAAGTCTTTAAAATCCATCGATTTCTTTTGATGTTGTTGAAATCATCCAAGGGTTTTGTGTTCATGATTAAGGTTAGTAACACTCTCCGATTAAGCTCCGTTATTTTATCTTTTTAGCATCAATTGCACTCAATTTTTCTATATACTAGTTGTGATTTTGGAAGTGAACGAGAATCAAGAATCAATTTTTTATGTTATCAATGCTTTTGAATGTTGCTTGTACTGTTGCATTTTTTCAATGTTGATAATAAAACATGTCATCCAAGTGTTTAATATAATGTCAAAAAGAGAAGGTTTTTGTGTAAATGAGGTAAGTTTGATATGTTGGACTTATTGGGAAGATTTTGTTAGAATATGTTAAGCTAAACTACATACTATTTTGTTAGAATTACAATAACATGTTTATACTTGTGTTGAGATATTATGTTAGAAGTAAAGTAGATAATATTCTATAAGAAATTTTAAGGAATTGAAGTTTAAGCAACAAACGGAAATGAAATATTCTTTTAGAATTGAAGTTAATATGTGTAGTTATGTTATTTTGGTGTATTCAAACCTGCAAATTCTTTCAGAATGAGAAAACACAATATTCTTTTAGAATGAGGTTAGTAACACTAATCGATTTGATGCGCTATTATTCGTAAAAGAATTCGCAAAAGAATGTTAGTTAAGTGCATTTTGTAATGTATTCTGTCAGAATTTATTTATATAAATGCATTCTGTTAAAATGTCTTTGAGTATGTTTGTTAACAACAAGTATATTTGTTTAACGGATAATAGTAACGAGTAATGTATCTTATTCTTTCAGAATTGCATGGAGAACGAATTCAATATTGATCATACAAGAGAAATATTTGGAATCGAGTTCAACAACAAGTATATATGCGAAGATCAAGTGGATATTATGTTAGAATATGTTAGAATATGTATAACTATATTAAAATGTAAATATGTAAAGAATATGTATGAATTTGTATTGTATTTCGGATGTGTATTAAGAATAAAATCATAGACCCAACTTAGATGTATATGAATAATATCCAGAATTCTTAAATCAGGTTAATTATCAAAAATATGCATTGGAAATATATTCTGCAAGAATAAAATCGAAAATATATTTACTAGTTTATGGTTGACATTCTGTCATTCTGACATAATAAAATCGGATTTTTAAATTTGAATTAATTTAAAATATTCAGATTTTTAAAAATAACGGAATTAATTATCCCTAAAAATCCGAAAATTTCCTTTTTTAATATAGGGTAATTGACTAAAATGCCCTTATACTGAAATTTGTGTAATTATATGGTACATGTTACTCTATTGTAGTATCATAAACCCTCAGATCATGATATTTGATTCTATTTCATCCGGTGGTCCAGATCTGTGCATTCTGGCACACAATAGTTAGTAAAAACAAAATAACGTAAGCCTATATATATATATATATATATATATATATATATATATATATATATATATATATATATATATATATATATATATAGGCTTACGTTATTTTGTTTTTACTAACTATTGTGTGCCAGAATGCACAGATCTGGACCACCGGATGAAATAGAATCAAATATCATGATCTGAGGGTTTATGATACTACAATAGAGTAACATGTACCATATAATTACACAAATTTCAGTATAAGGGCATTTTAGTCAATTACCCTATATTAAAAAAGGAAATTTTCGGATTTTTAGGGATAATTAATTCCGTTATTTTTAAAAATCTGAATATTTTAAATTAATTCAAATTTAAAAATCCGATTTTATTATGTCAGAATGACAGAATGTCAACCATAAACTAGTAAATATATTTTCGATTTTATTCTTGCAGAATATATTTCCAATGCATATTTTGTATATATATATATATATATATATATATATATACACACACACACACACACACCTAAACGAACGTAAATGAACGGACAACACCAATGTTCTTGTTCCTTCGCTTAACTAAATGAACAAACAATCGTGTTCACGTTCTTTCATTTATTAAATAAACGAATTTACCGCCGAACGGATCACAAATAGTTCGTTGAACGTTTAGTTCGTTTACAACAATGTCATTGAGTATTCGGATATCGAATTACATAAAGAGACACTTCAGTGACAGTGGCATGAGCAAACAACATTAATAAATCCTTTTATCAAGCATGTTCAGACTCTACCAAAAAAAAGAACCAAACCAAACCTGTCAATCATACAAAATGGGTTTCATTCACACGATTCCTTTTGATTTATAGGATCCAAATGAGCCATGAAGACAAAAGAATCTAAATGATGTAGCATTTGTCCAAATAACAACTAAAAGTAAATAAAAAAAAAAGGCTACCAATGCTTCAAAACTTCAACGGGGTGTATCTTTTGCTCAATTGCTCCGTTTATCTATAGAAAAACATTATTCTAAATGACTCAAACTATTTTGACTTGATGATTGGCTTCTTGGTTTACATTTTGACTACTTTGACCTAGTCAACAAACATACAAAAGCTATAACACGACAACCTACTCCCGTTCCAACAAGATACCAAAGACATTTCTTCGAATTATGAATATCAAAATCAAATTTCTTCAATGCAGCACAACGTGTCAATAACCAAACACCATTGTACCTGAAAAGTGAAAATCCACATAAATTATCAGAATTCTCCGCTGTCAATAATCATCATTTATAATTAAATTCCAATTTTTATTTCAAAAAGGTTGTTTTTGAAACAGAGCAAGTTATCTTACAAGGAAACAGGTAGAGAACATACTCTTTTGAGTTTGCAACAACAAATGCTTCCAATGCCCACCTGGGGAACACAAATTTTGCCACCAATGAAGCAAATGACTTTTTGTCCTGATTCGCTACCAGAGTCAAAACAACAGGAAGTAGCACAGACCACTGATGAGATTAAAAATAAAAATACATTATTAGTTAATTCCATATGTTAATATAAACTAGGTGTCATAATCATTAGAGACCTCAAATTTGTGAGTGAACCACGGAACTCAATCTCAACCCTAGGATGAAAACAATCAACGGCAGAGATTACAATGCGATTTGGCAGTTACAAGTTGTTACAAAGCGGTTAGCCAACTACAAATCAAAGTCGTTAGATGAATTTGATCCAAGGGCCGTGATTGAGTTTCCTGGTTCCCTCAAAAATTTGAGTTCTCTAAAGAGAACTCATATTTGTGAGGGATTTAATCACGGCCATTGGATGAAATTCATCCAATGGCCGTGATTTATAGCAGACCAACTGCTTTGTAACAACCTTTAACCGCCTAACCGCTTTGTAATCTCGGCCATTGATTGTTTTCATTCAAGGGCTGAGATTGAGTTTCATGGTTGCCTCGCATATTTGATTTCTTTAATGATTTGGACCCTATAAAAATACATTTTTAGTATTTTCAAAGGTGACATACCAATTGTGCTTGGCTAAATTCGAGAGAAATGGCAAGGGTATATGATATGCCAGTCACACAGTATACGAGGCACAAAAGAACTAAATAATTTGACACGAAGCTTGATCTTGGATAACTGAAAAAATAGAACATGCAAAGATACACTAAAGGCTTCATGACTATATTCAAAAGATCCATCGTATCTTTCGCCATAAAATAAGATAAGCTTTTCATCCCACTAGCGCTTTCCCTCTTGAATTGTAATTTATCCTGTGAAAATGTTCTCAAAGCTCCAATCATGCATAACAAAGCTGAAATCACACATCAAAATTTTACATTTAGTCATTTACCATAAGTAACAAGTTTATTTTAAATATTTCCTTTTTTTTGCACTTACAGACAGCAATAACGGTATATTGATAGCCAGTATATCCAAATGACACGTCACTCACTTCAGCCATTGTTCCTAAGCAAGCTCCCGCAAGCAAAAGAATTAAATAATCTGCAGCTTGTACTCTAGCATCTCTCATTCGCTGTTTAGCAACCCTATAAAACAAAATCGTAATTCCTTATTCCAAAAAAATAAATCAAGATTTAAAAAGAATATTACCTTCCAAGATAATATTTATACTGACGAAAAACTCCAGGGGTAACTCGTCCTGATAAATCAGGGGTACTGAAGTAATTATACTTTTCAACTTCTCGTTGTTCTTTATTGTTGGGTTCATGAGAAGGTGGTGATGCTGATGAATTTTGATCACAGAGGTGTAACATATCAGGGGGTACTCTATACCCGTTGTGAAGCATCCATCGTACAGGGAGTTGCTGAGCTGTCACATTGCCACCTGGCTTTATTATACCCTCGAGAATATCGATTAAGTGATCTGGAGTATTTACACGTTCGGGTATCCTGATTCCTAAACCTTCGAAATATTCCTCAACTTTGTCTACGGGTCCATGGTACACAGTAAGACCACCTTTTGCCAGAAGTATTAAGTCATCAAACATCTTGTACAATGAGTAGCTGAAGAAGATAAAATCAGTCAAGATTCCAGGTTGACCACACACATATATGTTGGGAAAATAGTCTCAAAGATTCTCAACAATAAACCAGTCGGGTGAAAAATAATAGAGAAAACCAAACATAACAATATACGTGGAAAACTCCAAAACCAGAGAAGAAACACGGGCCCCAGTTGAAAATTTCACTATATGACAAAGTATTATAATCATATAAACAAATCTCTGAAGCTAATTCACCCAATTACATAAAAAAGTAGAGTGAACTCCATGTACTTGATTTTTTTTCTCGTTTTAGATTGTAAAAAAGTGAGTTAAAGGGTAATTAGGGATTTGGCTTGAGAGATTTGTCTATGTGATTGTAATAATTTTTCATTCATATATTGGATTTTTCTCTTCTCTCTAAAGACGCGTAGTTTTTCTCAAATTTTGGAGTTTTTCACATATATTCTCGTGTTCAATTTTCTCTATTATTTTTCATTGGGTTGGGTGTTGGGAATCTTTGAGGCCATTTTCCCAACAAGTGGTATCCATACACACACACACACACATACATACATATATATATATATATACCTTGGTTGGTGAACAACCATGCTTATGTTGACACCTTCCATGGCTTCACGTCGAAGAGCTCTAAGAAGTAAACTAGAAGATGCACTGTCTAAACCGGATGTAGGTTCATCCAAGATTAAGAGGGAAGGTTCCATCACCATTTCCAACCCAACGTTTACTCTTTTCTTTTGGCCTCCTGAAATTCCACGTTTTTCAACTGTTCCAACTTTGGAATCTCTAACTCCCTGAAGTCCTAATGCCTCGATCACTCTTTCGGTTATGAGAACTTTATCTGCTTTTGGCAAATCGGCAGATAGTCTTCAGATTTTGCGGTGTTTTTAGCAATGATACAAGACATTAACTCAGTCAGTATATAATATATTATATACTATACAAGACATTAACCCTATCAAGACATCAAATTTGTTGCAACACTATTTATTTTCGAAAAATTACGGTTAACTTATTTGGTAATCTCAACAACAAATATGAAAGTATAATCACGACTTTATTAGCTCCAAATCACAAATAACATAAAAGTAATAGTAAATAAAATACTTATACATACCTGCATCGTGCACTAAACCTCAAATTCTCTTCAACAGTCAAATCTCCATGCACAATATCATCTTGTGGAACAAAACCAACAATTTTTTTATACGAATGAATCGATTCATTTTTTCCATTTATCAAAATCATTCCCGACATTGTACACCCACTTATTTTTCCGGTTAAAGCAGACAAAAAAGTAGTCTTCCCCGCCCCCGAGGGCCCCATAACAGCCGAAATCCTACCTGGCAAAATCTTCCCACTAACATTCCTCATTATATTCCTATTTTTCCCTTTTAAAGTCAAAGTCAACTCCTTAAAAGCAACCTCAATCCTAGGCCTTTTCCTCAAAACATCTACATCACTCATGTACATGTTCATCTCCTCCATTGCTTTCTCTTTCTCAATTTGACCATACGCGTATTTAAAGATTTGACTTCTTGTATGAAGCTCCTTTGAAGCTTTACGTTCGTGTTTTGTTTTATCTCCATTTTCCAAATTTAACCCTTTATCAACTTCGGTGTTGTCATCAAGTGAACGTATTTCTTTTTTGTTTCCTAAAGGTCCTGAAGGTGGGAGTGAAGGTGAACCTTTTGTTTTTGTTCTTGAAAATTTTCTTGAAAGTGTTTGGTGTATTCCTTGTAATCCTGATGGTTTCCATCCACTTGCATCTTTTGAAGCTCTTGATTTTTGTCTTGCTTGAATTTCGCGTGCATATTTTACTGCTTCTTCTCTTGATTTGGCTTGTTTTTCATATCGTGTTGAGATTACTTGGTCTGAGCAATTATAGACCACTATCAGTATTGCTGTCAATAAAGCCTACAACAAAAAAAAATCATAACATTAATTGTAACTTTAATGAATGATATAAGATATATTGAATATTACTTTGATTAAATGATAAAATACTTACAATGAGCAAGATTCCATACACTTTCATGCTTGGAATTTCTGTTCCCTTGTCACACTTAGTGCCAGGGAAGCAACCTACAAAATTTTGTTTTATAATGCTAAAATTTTGACTTATAATGCTAAAGGGAAATCTCCAAAAAGTCCTAAAATTTTACCCTAATTTATGAAAAAGTCCTAAACTAAAATTTGTTTACGAAAAAGCATGAATTACCGGTAAAAATGGCGATTTGACCCATTTTTTCCGGTTTACCGGTTTTATTACTTACATGTTTCACTAAAGTCCCATTATTTTACCTTAATTTGCGAATAAGTCCCAAAATAAAATTTACTGATGATTTGGCCATTTTCTTCATGTAACATACATTTTATCGGTTTCATTGCAGACTTAGACACCTAGTCATTAAATTAGCTGATAAGATAAATACGATGGGTTATATAATGTCACATTTACTGTAAAATTTGATACCTATCTCATCGGATCATTTATGACTATGTATCCACGTCAGTAATGAAACCAATAAAATGTGTGTTTCCAAGAAAAAAGGGCAGAAAATGAGTTGATGTCTGATGAGATGGATATATTGGGTTACATAAGATTAGATAGACAATTTGATATTTCTTATAAACGTAAAAAATAACGCAGTTGTTGTTAGTTTATGTAATTATTGTAGTCTTCGTTGGATGAATTTTATGTTCCAAAAAGATATACAAAACATCAAGATATCAAGTTTTATGCTAAACATAGCATTATCCATCTCATCATCTCATTTAATGACTAGGCGTCCGGGTCAGCAATGAAACCCGTAAAATGTATGTTACATAGAGAAAAGGGCCAAATCATCAGTAATTTTTATTTTGGGACTTATTCGCAAATTAGGGTAAAATAATGGGACTTTACTGAAACAGGTAAGTAATAAAACCGGAAAAAACGAGTCAAATCGCCATTTTTACCGGTAATTCATGCTTTTTCGTAAACAAAATTTAGTTTGGGACTTTTTCGTAAATTAGGGTAAAATTTTAGGACTTTTCTGGAGATTTCCCTAATGCTAAAATTTTGTAAATTTCCATTCCATCGTGGAATGGAATGAAAAATTGCATTATAACTCGACATTAGCTATGTAAGTTATAATAACACATCTTATTTTTAAATTAAATTAAAATTTATCAAATGTCAATTGATTGGTGATGAAAATATAGAGATAAAAAAAATAAAAAATAAAAAACAAAAAAAATAAAAAAAATAAAACTTACGGTATTTAACCCTAGACCCCATCCGACAATAGCATCTGCAATCAAACAAAAAACATAACATAAATGAACGCTAATAACAAGAATAAACTTAAAACACATCAATGCAAAAATGTTAAAATGTAACAAAATACCCTTGAGGGCATTGAATTTTCTTGATAGTTGTTGGACAATAATATCCTGCAGCACAAAATATCTCGTTACCCATTTGTACTGGGACCCACATATCGGCTGAACCACAACTGTAATTCTTTTGGCCAGAAGGTAGCTGGTAGTGGTATCTGCAAAATAATTTCTAACATATATGACTTAATAATGTTTTTTTTTTGGAAAAGGAAATTCCCTAACGAGGGTTCCTAGGCCAGCTTCTGCACGCCGACTAATCCCCCGCTGCGAACATGAGACTATGTCTCATGCCCTAAAGTCAGTGCAGGCGAACCTCCATGGCCACAGGGGCTGAATAGTGCCAGGATTTGAACATGGGTCAATAGGTTATCCACCATATCTTCCACATGTCTTACCAAGTTACCACAATCAAAGTGGTTTATGACTTAATAATGTTTATAAACCATAAATTATGAATAGATTAGAATATATATATATATATATATATATATATATATATATATATATATATATATATATATATATATAAAGGATCAATATAAGATAATCACTTACGGTAAACAAATACCCGTTGTTGGATTCAGCTTTGCAACAGGACAATGTGCACCCAAGGGGCATGCTTTAATGACAAGTTAACAAAAAGATAATTTTAGTAATTTGGAATCTATTAATACTCATGAAGAATTTAATAAACTACATGAGCTAGATGCAAGAAACTGCAATGTACTTCAATTTTTTTCTTATTACAATGTTGTAGTTCCAAATTATTCCATTGTGCTTTAAATTTTGACGAATTATAGCAATCGCTAACCTGCCGATTTGAATTATGATAAAATGGGACAACTTAACAGGTTTTATATCATCATTGTCGACATAAGATATTCACATGTTATATACCGGTTACATGGAAAATAAATATATGTTTTTTTATTATTAATATCAGAAAGAAACTTGAACACTTATAACTTGTCCAAGTTTTTTCTAATAATAATAATAAATAATCATATATTTATTATAAAAAAGAAACCAATACCTTTGATGTTCCATATAAGTTATAACGAACATCAAAGGTATCGGTTTCTCACTTAGATCTTACCTATTCATTTATGATAAATATGTTTTTTAAAAACCTATTAATTATGTTATGTCATCATAATTCAAATCAAGTTTTACCCATTTCTATGATGGGAAACTTTTATAAAGTACAATGCCCTAATAAGGACTAATTTGGAAAAGTCTAGAAAGTACATTGCAATTTCTTTCATAAGCCCTAAAAAAACTACACTTACGTATCATGCAAGTAAGACCTTGAGGGCAGAAAAACCCCTCACAACATGGTTTACTATCAGTAGTCCGAAAAGGCATTTTTTTAGGATCCGTTTCATTATAATCATACTTTTGACCAGGGTTGACTGTACTTGCCCATCCTGCTTCACATCCTTGGGACCATGACGTCAGATTACAGTTTCTATTGGGGCCTAAGAAATGAGATTGAGATACGCTTTTCTTCTCTCCAGCGTTCTTCAGAAAACTGGTGAAGTATACTCTAAGTTCTGATACAGTGCATAATCGAGTTGGGAGATCTGGAAATTGAATAATATAAAGTTATAAACTATAAAGTCAATCTGAAGTTCAAGAGATTTGAAACGAAAAGAATGAATCACCTTTTAACTTGTCTTGACAGTTTTGGAAGAATTGTTCCCTTCCTTCGAAGTCAAAAGCTCCATGGAAGTCCTTTTTGCTAGAACAGAATCACAGATTACAGATATAGGTAAGTGCATAAAAATGGATGATAGTGATGGAGTCATGGAGCATTTGGAGTGTAGTGAGTGCTTACACGTCTTGAGTGCAAAATCCTATCTCTTTTTCGATTTCAGGCTGGTATTGTTCGACTGTTTTGTTGAATCTTCCGAGAAAAAGGTTTGAAATCAATGGTGATAATCGGGGTTTTCCCTTTCTTGGAGGAGGTCGATTTTGACACCAAACATGGTGGGGGAAATTACCCACGAAAAGAAGTAGAATTAGGATCAAGTATCCAATCCAAGAGGTAATTATCCTCCTCTCTCCATTCATCTTATTCAGACTGCAATAAAATCATGGCTATTTCAGAATCATCAAGCTCCCTTCCCTCGATTCCTTTAAATTGCTTAAATTTATGACACGAACGTGAATGCGAAATTGGGTATTACGTAACGTAACCCAGAAAAGAATTTGACCAAAAGTTGAATGATTCTTGAGGAAATGCAGTTGAAAATCAGGTTTGAGAAAAGAAAGGGATTTAGGTCAAAGGAGGTGTTTTGCAGATTGTGTTTGGGTGAAAGGATTGACGATGGATTCGAGTATCGGTGGAGGACCATGATTTGGGGATGAAGAAATGGAGGGGAGAAAATGATGGAAAGAATGTAGGAATTGGTGGGAATCTCAACCTTCAAGCGTGAATAAGCAAGCAATTTATAGGTTGTGTGTGGTAGTAGAAGGAGGTGAAAAGGTTTACTTGTATGGCAAATTATTATTTTAATTTCTTTTTTCATTACAAATATTACTAGTTGAAATGAAATCCAAATCAAATATTATTAAGGATGATTATTATTAACAACGATCGTAACCATATTTTAGATATAATAAAATGATATAGCTTTTTTTTGAGTTTTGTAGATAACCAATAAGCTCAAAATGGTTGGTTTAGAATTAATTTTTTTGAATTTCAAACATGTTTTTGTTAGAAGAAAAAAAGGTTTGAAACTATTTTTTTTTTTAAATATAGTCTCGAAACTACTTTCTTTTTTCAGACAAATATGAGTTTTGAATTTGTTCTTGGTGACTGAGTTTCAAACTTGTTCATAACTTTTTTTTATGAAGTTTAATTCAAATTCTTAGTAATAATCGTACAGTGAGATGGCAAACGGACAACAAGTTGGGCCGATAAGCCTTTTAGTATAATAAAATCAATTCTTTTAAAGATTACATCCATAGATCTAGGGGATATAGCATTTATGAATGATCCGTTGTACTCTATTAAGAATCTCAACCGTATCCGGCGCAAGGAAACCAAACGTATCAAATGCAAATGGTATGAACACGTGTTGACTTTCCATGCACGATTTCATATGTTTGGTGACCTTGCATGTAACAGCTTTTAAAGCAGTATGTCCCGCCGTGAAACCCCCAGCCCTCAAGCCCACAAGAGGGGATACCCTTGTAAGGTCCACACATGCGTGTTTCCCTCCAACCCATCCAAAAATAAAAACGTCAGTCGGTCTAAGGGTTGACCTTCCTTCTATCGGTTCAATCAAGAAATTCACAGGTGCCTCTTTCTTAGCAAAAACCCCAGTACGCTTAAATATGTCAAACAAAACATCATTAACCATATTGTGCCTATATTTGAACCCCGGAAGTTCTTTACAATGAATTTCATGCTCTTCAAAAGAGTCCAAACATACATTGCGGCACACCGGACATATCTCATCAGCTGCGAATATTGGGATCATGAGTCGATATTTGAGGATAGTACGATACTCTACAAGAGACATATGTTGGCCAAGTCTATCTATAGGGATGGCTAGAAGAAAGTCTTGAGCATGTGGTGCACGTAAACATTGGAAAATTGCTTTCTGTCGGGCCGTCATGTCGAGATGCACTTCCATATCTTGGACAATTTTATTAAAAAAGGGCACTCGCCAGTGTATTCTAGGATTTAGGGGGCGCCCTTAGTAGTAAAATTGCTAAGGTCAATGTCCGGAAGCTTGTTACGAAGAGAAGCCAAGGCACAAGCATAATCAGAATCCATACCATATATGTTATCCCATAAGATGTGGTCAGGCAATACCCAAGATTAGGACCTTGAGGAAACAAAAGCATATGAGGTAGCCTCTACTACCAAGTATAAACCTAAACCACCAAACCTAATGGGTAGGGAAGCAATTCGCCACTGTATGTCGCCAAAGAAAGGTCCACCACAAACCATGATGTCCCCAATCCCCCCACGCAAACCATTGTCAAAGAACAACGCCTCCTCCTCCATGTGAACGGGTTGGCACGTCCTCAGCCCAAAGAAAATTTTAGCAATACCCATACAAGACCGAAGCAGAAGGAGGTCACTCTGGGGTCAGCCAATTGTGGAAGAAAGCGCATCAAATTCACAGCGTTTTCAGCTCTCTTTTATGGCTAAGCTGCTAATTAAACTAGCATCTCTACTTACAGCTCCCCCAAGAAGTTTCACCCCCAATATCGGCATCCTGATGCCAATCGGGAATAGCCCCTCACACAGCTTCCTACCATCACACGAGGGCTAAAAGAGATCGGTTTTCTTGATATTCAATTGAAGGCCCAATTTTGGGTCAATCACCTTCATGATGTCCAACGCTTTGGCCACCTCATTCGATCTCCAATAAGTGTGTCATCATCAAGGTACCATGCATGGAGAAGAACCTTGCAATTGTCTTTAATATTATGTAACAGCGGGTGCAACACAAGGGCAAAGAGAAGTGGTCTCAAAGGGTCTCCTTGCTAAGCCCCAGTAGTGGACCAAATATGTGTCTCCTAGATACAACATTGATGCTTGGACATTTAGGAATTCTTCACGAACTTCTTCACGAGTTTCAAACTTTGTCTTCATGATGAATTTCGAACTTTTTTTTATATTATATATTCATTAAAATGATAAAATAATTCATATGTTTGGGTGAAATGACAAAGAAAAAACTAAAAATGAAAAAAAAAGTAATAAGAAATGGTTATAGGTGATGGTAGGGAAGAAAAAAAACGAGAAATAAAAACAAGGTAGAGAAATAAAAAGAAAGTGAGACAAAGTTAAGAAGACATGTATAGTTCCAAAACTTCGAACATGGTGTAATTTTGTATTTTGTAAAAATATGATCTCATTATGATAGATATTTATTGAGTTTGGTCATTTTCGTTATTATCCCGGTAATCAATCATTAACATATTGTCTATGTTAAGGTGAAATTTTTTTATTAAAAAACTTAAATGAGGCATATATTATTTTAACATCTAACATCCATAAAATTCAAGCCAATTTATAACTTTTTCAAGCATTCAAAAACCTTTCATTATTACGAAATGTTTTCAAAATAGTTTCATATCAGAGTATCCCAGAAATCAAGATCATAAAAATGTGAGGAGGTGCACGATCATGCCTTCTCCTTCCCGCGATCATCTGAAGTACCTGAAACAAAATCCAAAATTGTAAGCTCGAAGCTTAGTGAGTTCCCCCGAAATACTCGCACAACAAATAACACACATATAATAAAAGCATACTATGGGCCCAATCAACCATCGGGTTGGAATGCCCCAGGCCCTCAACCATCGGGTTAGAATGCCAACATACTATGGGTCCAATCATCCTCGGGATGGTATACCCTCGGCCCACAACCATCGGGTTGGAATTCCCACATACTATGAGTCCAATCATCCTCGGTATGGAATACTCTCGGCCCACAACCATCGGGTTGGAATGCCCTGGTTGTTGGCTCTCGCACAAAGCAGATAAGCCTCAACCATCAATCAATCATGTGCACATATATCAGATAATCACATAACAGTCTACAGACAGACAATCCGATCTACAGATCACTAAGCCTAACAACATCCTATCTACCAGGATACCGATCTAACTGATCATAACCACATAGAACATCCTATCTACCAGGATACCGATCTAAAAGATCACACTAACAGTAATGCAGGATAACAATCCAAAGGGCCGGTCTTGGTGCCTTCGACCCTTGAGTGCAGTGAGGAAAACTCACCTCACAATGTTCATCGGACTGAAATATCAAACTCCCAAAACACGGCTCCAAACACCAACACCTACAACCACCAATGATCCACTTCCATAAATTCCCAATTTACCAAAATACCCTCAGAAGTCAACTGGCCAACCCTTGGTCAAAGTCAAAGTCAACGGTCAAGGTCAACAGTCCATGTTGACCCAACTCGTCGAGTGCAGCTTACTGACTCGTCGAGTTCCTTCAGAACTCAAAGAATCATGAAAACCCCAGTTGACTCGCCGACTTTCCAAAAAACTCGTCGAGTCCATGCAGTGTCCAAAATGTCAGGAAAACCCTAACCAACTCGTCGAGTTAACTCACTAACTCGTCGAGTTCATGCAGAATCCAGAAAGCGGGAAACCCTCATCCAACTCGTCGAGTTGGCTATGCAACTCGTCGAGTTCCTTCGGTCCTTTTCTCATTCAAACGCTTTTAAACGAAACCAAGGCTCCAAACTGTAGATCTAGCCTGCTAGGGTATAGTTACCACGTAAAGTTGCTAACTTTATGTGCGTGCAAGGTTCCAAGAAGCTAAAACACTCATAACTAGCCTTAGGAAGGGGTTTTGGACATGGAGGAGGGCCAAAGCTTCATAAAGCTTGAGGCTTTATGTCCATAAGGGCCTAGAGGAGTCCAGATTTGAAACCGTGTTCTCATGACAAGCTCAAACTCGAGTATGACCCCCTTTTTGCACCAAAATGCCCATATACTAACATAATAAGAGATCTAAGGAATGGAAAGCCAAGGTAAGGACTTTTTACCATCAAATTTATGCCAAAACAATGTAGATACTGGATCTACAAGCTTCTTCTCGTTCCAAGCCTCTAAATCTTTAAGCCTCTTCAAGAAATGTACCAACACACACTTTTAGCCTCACACACACTCAAAAATAGGGTTAGATCGATTAGGGTTTTCTTCTGGACGTGAAAGGGTGGTAACGAGGCTGAAAGGAAGGACTTAAGGTCCTTTAAATAGGGTGCAAACCCTAAAAATTAGGGTTTTCATGCACCGCCTCTACTCGTCGAGTTGGGGTCCACCAACTCGTCGAGTAGGTCCCATAAACCACGCGGCGATATCCGTCTCTACACGACGAGTTGTGGAAACCAACTCTTCGAGTAGGTCTCTAATAATGAATATAAAACTTTTAAAATTTATACATGGGAGTCGGGGTGTTATATAACAAGATTGTAGTCATTAGATAAAAAAAAACCCTAAATATAGGATGTTTGACATACTCATCTAAAATAAAAGTTTCAAGTATTTTAGAAAAAAAAAACAATAATTATTTGGGAAATGCATTGAGGCCTTACAAATAAAGGTCATTAATATTTTTTGGTAGTTTCGAGGAGTAAAGTCTATTTTCATCTTTAAAAGCATCCCTTAACTCATTATCACAAGTTTTTTTTCAACATTGGTATGTGTGGCGGCTAACTAGGTGTGTGGCACAGCCAATATGATTCTCCATCCCTTAACAAAATCATTTACGACCAACAAAACAAAATCAAAATTTGAGAAAACACCATATTGTAACGAAAGAGGGGCTCTGAGGATCAACACATAAAGTAAAGGATCGTGAATGGAATTTTCGACTGAGGATCAAACACAACGCCAAAGCCAACAGTGGACAATAGTCAATCGGCGAACAACCCAATGTTGGGGACTTAGAGCCGAAAAACACATCGATTTCATAGATGTTTTGTACCGAGATCATAAAGCATGTGTGGACCTAATCCTAAAATTTTGCGCACCAAAACATTTTTAAAACACCAAAAGGTTAGTTACTATATTATGTTTAGGGAAATAAGCTTTTTAGAAATATAAACATTGCCAAAACATCATCGACCTTCAATAAAAGTAAATCATCAGCTTCAAAACGTTTTTAAAACACCAAAAGTTTAGTTACAATATTATATTTAGGGAAATAAGCTTTTTAGTAATAGAAACATTGATAAAACATCATCAAGCTTCAATAAAAGTAAATCATCAGCTTCAAAACAGTATGATACAACATGCTTCTATTTCCCAAATCCCCACAGTTAATCATAAAGTCGAAACATCTCACCAAAATGATAGGATAAGCCGATCTCACCAATGATGAGAAATGGCCCATGTCAAGTTTGCACGTGGAAACTAAACACTTATATTCTCCAAACGCTGGGATCATGTACCCATTACACATGAACTAGATGAGGGGTAGAAAATCTTTTGTGTAAATTGTAACACCCGCATTTATCACTAGGCATAGTTATGAATCTGTATGTATGTCATTCGACGATTGAAATCTTCTATGAATAAATAAAAGTAAATTATTCAAATATACATATGTGTTTATGTGAATTTTATAAATATTAGGTGTATATGATATTTGTGTGAAATCTACGTCGAAACGTAATAAATAAGGCTAAAATATAAATTGAAAATAAAAGATTATTTTAGATAAATAATCTAAACAAAAGTCGTAATAATCGAAAAAGCGAACTCGTGCATAAAAAGAACACCTAAATCTGACTTCGTAAGAGGAAGTTATGATTTTTCGAAGTTTCAGCGTAGTAGTATACGACTCAGAAACTGAAATTGAAATCGGTTGATTGTTAGGAAAAACAATTTAAATGAGAGTTAAAGATCTCGTCAATACCTATCCATCGATATAAAGACATTCGAGAACGGATATTGTATGAGAAAGTTATGATTTTTATACGGAATTTAACAGTCTAAGCCTATTAAAAATATATCTTTAAAAATAAAGTGAGAATTAGCCGATGGAGTCTAGATGAAGTTGTAGATATCATCGGTAGCTATGAGTGGATATAAGGAATGTCAAAAACGGAGCTCGTATGAAGAAGTTATGAATTTTTAAAATTCTGATAAAAATGCACGGGCTTGAGCACGCACCGACATGGCGCGCAACACGCATCTGACAACCCACTAGAATTTGAAAGATCTAGTATATTCAAGAGTCATATTAGAATAATATTGCTAAATAACATATGATCCTAAGGGTCACACTAACAACAACTTGATACAATTGATTATTTATTAGAAATTGATTTTAATAAATATTCATAAACTCTTATAATAAATTGAGAAAATATTTATTTCATGGAAATAATTATTCTACAATAACAAAGAACATATTATTTCATATGGTATGAATTAATAAGTCATTCACAGCCTTTTGGACTAGTTGAATCTTTTTGTCTTTTACCTAAAGACAAGGTTTATATTTTATAAACTTTGAGTTTATAAAATTTAAACATTTCTTCTCTTTTTCTTTACTATTGCTGAAAGTAGGAAGAGGGAAAAGAAGCATGGGTTCTGTAATGCCCGTGTTTCTAGGCTAGGCATTTATATTGACATTATAGTCTAGGTTAACCTTTGTAACTCATTTTGAAGAAATGAAAAGGAATTATGTGAATATTATGTGAACTATGTGTTTTATGCTTAATTATTAGGGCTTAATTAATTAACAATAAAAATGAGCGTCAAAAATTAAATTTTAGATAAAGCCGATATCTATTAAGAAACTTGTAGTGGGCGTGACAAGGATTACGGATATATAAAGAATGCCGAAATCCGAGTTATAACGAAGAAGTTATGACCTGTCGAAGTTTCGCGACAAACCGGCACGGGGCCGAATGTCGTAAAAAGTGAGTTTTCGATAAACTACTTTTTCGCCTTAGTGATCTAAACGAAACTTGTAGTGTTCGTTAAACCGAGAGTAAGTATAAAAAGAACGCCCAAATCTGACTTCGTATGAGGAAGTTATGATTTTTCGAAATTTCAGCTTAGCAGTAGACAGCTAAAAACTCGAATTTTAGATCGAGTGATTTTTAGCCGACACGACCTAAATGAGAATCGAAGGTCTCGTCATTAGTAGCACAACGGTAAAAAGTCTGACGAAAACGGACGTCGGATGAAGAAGTTATGAATTTTTAACGGATTTCCTGTCCCGGTCTGTTAAAAATAATAATATAAAAATTAAAGTCAAAATTAGCAGATGAAGTCTAAATGAAAGTTGTAGAGCGTAAATTTACCTACGCGTGCATATAAAGAACGTCAAAAACGGAGTTCGTATGCGAAAGTTATGGATTTTATAAGTTTTGGCGCGAAAATCGAGAAAATTCGCATAGTCACGTTTTGCCACGTCACCTTCGCTGAAAGAGTGCCACGTGTCCGAAATTGGTGATTCACGCGAAGCCACGTGTCACCTTCCCTCGCATGAACAGTAGCTGCGTGTCGGATTCTGATTCGACCGAAGGGAGGCCCAATCTGAAGCTCGCAGCTGGACCGAGCCTCGCACGCCTTAGCCTCCGAGCCTCGCACATGGACCACTAGACCTCGGTCCAATCAGCAGCTGCCACTGAGGCCTTCGCACGTGCAGCCACCTGCGCACCTTCGCCTGCGGACCCCACCACCGGAACCGACTTCGGACCCCCTATAAATAGAAGGGTCATGCGAGCCTTCTCGGATACATTTAGAAAATCACCATCTTTCACCCCTTTCTTCATATTTTCTTCATATTTTCTTCATCTTAGAATCCCCCAAAGCCCCGGTATCGATTATAAGCCCCGGAATACGCCACGAAGAGCCCGTGAAGCCCGAAAAATTTATCTTTTCGGTTTCGAAGCCCGACCCTCGCAGAGCCCGGTTTCTGAATAAAACTCCTGGTTTTATTAGAAACAAACGTTTTAGGAAACGAATTGCTGCCCGATTTTCATCAAATCAAGTGAGTGTATAGTCACTTTCATTTTACACATAGATATGAAGTATTTACCTTATAATACGTGCTATGTGTAAATATATTAATTGTTTATTTGAGGTGACTGTTGAGTTGATGTTTTATACAAGTTTTAAACTGTATATGTATTTTTATCTACAAATATGTTGGGTAGAACATGGGTAGATAGTGATGTGTGATAAAATAAAAGTGATGAGAGGCCTCGTTGTGATTTGTGATTCAGTCATCTAGCGGAGTTTGGATGACGACCACAGACTTTCTAGACAGTCCAGTGGGAAGCACTAGCAGGCCCGCAACCTGTAGGTGTTAATGAACTTGGGTGTTTATTCGCTGTACTCCATCCCCCTCATGGTTGCCTTTAGGACATGTATGGCTGAGGAAACCCCTTAGCAGTAGTGTCCATCCCGATCATATTCTTTAGGCTAGGTCCCTTGTGAAAAGTGTTTAGGGACGTAAAGTGAGGATAACGGTAACGGGTAATCAGGGTTATTGTTGATTGGTGAACTTAATAAGTTTATTATTACTGTGGGTTGAAAACCCTATATGCTCACCAGGCTCCCAAGCCTGACCCACTCAGTTTTTTTATGATTACAGGTAGTGGACCCCGAGCATAATCGGAGGATGACGTGAGATTTTTGGATTATAGGCCAGTAGTTGTAAATAACTGTAGTAAGGCTTATAATGTCTTGTTTATGCTTTTGATCTGTATCGGAACATGACATCCCGAGGTTTTGATATATATGGAAAATATATACCTTCTTAATGAAGGGTTTTGATAAACTTTTATCATATTTTGTTTGGGGACCAATTCCGCAACATCTTTTGAAAAGATTTCTCTGATTTTATTTTAAAAAGCATAAATTAAATCGGTCTTTTCTGGCCGAGAAATTAGGGGATGTCACAGTTGGTATCAAAGCATTAGTTTAAGCGAACTAAGAAATATCCTATGATTTCTAGACTTAAACTTAGAATGCTAAGTGATGATTGTGAGATGAGTGTCTACCATATTTTAGACACGAGCACTAGTTTATTTTAGGAAAGATGCCTAAAATGCCCTTATGTGCTAAATGCTATGTGTTTGCCATGTGTGCCATTATTTGTTCGGATCTATGGTCTGTTGCCGACCGGATCTGGAAACCTTATGTGTGTAGGATTCTAAGCGTATGATTACGAGATTAGAACTAACATGTAAACGTTTCGGAGTGATAAGGGAATTGAAATATCTAACAAGGATAAACACCTAAATTCACCTTATTCGGTATATAGATTGTAATGGCAAGAACTCGTAGTGGAGTTGCAAATGCAAACGGAAACAGGGATCAACAGCCTCAACCTCAAGTAGTTGAGCAAGTACCTGTTGTAGGAGCTGCACCTGAGCCAATGACGATGGCTGGGGTACAAGCAATGATGCAGATGATGCTAGATCGCCAGATGAAGGAGACAAGGCGATTACTACAACAGCATAGGGAAGAGACTACGATACCTGTTGAACAGCCCGTATTGAATGAAGGGCAATCAGTAGGAGGGAACTACAGTGGGACTCTTGGTCAAGCCAACCCACCGATAGTTAGACAAAACAACCAGGATGGAGGAGTTAACGGACGCGGATGCAAATACAAAGATTTCATGGCATCTAAACCACCATGTCTATCTGGGTGTCCGACACCGGTGGAAATCATGAATTGGATCTCCGAAATGGAGACGATGTTTGAAAGTTGTGAGTGCAGCGACAAACAAAAGACCGCACTTGCAATTCCTCTGTTAAAGTCTGGTGTGTTGAGCTAGTGGAAATTACTAGCTGATTCGATGCCTAAGGGAGAAGCTAGTAAGATGTCTTGGGAAGATTTTGTGGTACAACTGAAATTGCAGTACTGCTCTGAGCAGGATCTTCTGGAAATTAATAATGAGTTCCAGAATTTAAAGAAGGGAAAGATGAGCGTTACTGAATACGCTGCTAGTTTTACTGAAAAGATGAAGCTTGTTCCTTACCTAGTTCCAACTGAACTCTCTAAGGTCAACAAGTTTGCCCTCAGATTACCAGCGGACTTTGGTCCGATGGTAAAACAAGCAACCACTTTGAAAGCTGTCATCTGGGCTGCTAAGAATGTGGAGGTTCAGATCAAAGAGAAGGGTATGGAGAGGGCAGAAGTTGGTGAGAAGAGAAAATTTGAAGGAACTTCAGGTTCCAACAAGAAAAGCAAATTTTCTAGGTCTAAGAAGTTTGGAGGAGGAGGAAGTGAAGTGAAATGGTGTGAGAAGTGCAAGAAAAAGCACTCTGGGAAATGTAGCGAGGGGGTAACTTGCTACATATGTGGAAAGACTGGGCATTATGCCAACGTGTGTCTATCCGACAAGAGGGTATGTTTTGAGTGCCATGAAGAAGGGCATGTTTTTAAAGACTGTCCAAAGAGGAAGGATGCAGCAAATCCCAATCTACCACCAAAGCCGAAGGCGAGAGCCTTTCAGATGACCCTTGAAGCTGCAAAAGAAGAAGTCGATGTCGCTTCAGGTACCTTTCTCGTAAACGAATTGCGTGCCCAAATTTTGTTTGATTCTGGAGCCAATTACTCCTTTATATCACATGAATTTAGTAGAAAACTAGTTTTGCCTGTAGATAGACTAGTTAAAGCCTTATTAGTCGAGATTGCTAGTGGCAAGTTTGTACCTGTTAGCCATCGTATGAAAAATATCCTCATTGACTTGGATGGGAATAAGTTCCATGAGGAATTATTGCCTATCGAGTTAAATGGATTCGACATAGTTTTAGGAATGGATTGGCTTAGCGCCAATGACGCCGAAATATTGTGTAGGAAGAAAATAGTAAAAGTAAACCCGCCAGGGAGAGAGTCGTTCATGGTGTATGGAGACAAACGCAGAGTAAACTCTGGAATCATTTCCCTAATGAAAGCCAGAAAGTGTTTGGCCAAGGGATGTACATCATATCTAGCGTTCGTGATCGATGCTAAGAAGGAGAAGAAGGAGGTGCAGGATATTCCAGTGGTGTGTGATTATCCGGAAGTCTTTCCCGAAGATCTTCCCGGATTGCCCCCTGATCGACAAGTTGAGTTTCGTATCGACTTGTTACCAGGAACGACGCCGATAGCCAAAGCACCCTATCGATTAGCGCCAACCGAAATGAAAGAACTTATGACACAACTTCAGGAGTTATTGGACAAAGGTTTCATTCGACCTAGTTCATCACCCTGGGGAGCCCCTGTGTTGTTTGTAAAGAAGAAAGACGGGAGTATGAGAATGTGCATCGATTACAGAGAGTTGAATAAAGCGACAATAAAGAAAAAGTATCCGTTGCCGAGGATCGATGACCTGTTCGACCAGTTGCAAGGTTCGAGCTATTTCTCGAAGATCGATCTTAGGTCAGGATACCATCAACTAAAGGTGAGGGAGCAGGATATCGAAAAGACTGCGTTCAGAACAAGATATGGACACTATGAATTTTTGGTTATGTCGTTCGGATTAACCAATGCCCCAGCAGCTTTCATGGATTTAATGAACAGGGTTTGTAAACCATACCTTGATAAATCCGTGATAGTATTCATAGACGATATCTTGATATATTCGAAAAGCAAGCAGGAGCATGAGAAGCATCTGCGTGAAGTGCTGGAAGTTTTGAAAAAGGAGAAGCTGTATGCAAAGTTCTCCAAATGTGAATTTTGGATTCAAGAAGTCCAATTTTTAGGTCATGTGGTTAACCAAGAAGGGATAATGGTTGACCCAGCAAAGATTGAAGCTGTGATGAAGTGGGAACAACCAAAAAGTACTACGGAGATTAGAAGCTTTTTAGGATTAGTCGGATATTATCGCCGATTTATCCAAGGCTTTTCTTTGATCGCTACTCCATTAACAGCTTTGACCCACAAAGGAGCTACTTATGCTTGGAATGAAAAGCATAAGGAGGCCTTTGAAAAGTTAAAGAAGAGACTGTGTGAAGCACCAATTCTTTCGTTACCTGAAGGAGTTGAGGACTTCGCAGTCTATAGTGATGCCTCTGGAGTTGGGTTAGGATGTGTTCTGACCCAAAGGGATAAAGTGATAGCATATGCATCGAGGCAGTTGAAAGAGCATGAAAAGAACTACCCCACTCATGATCTGGAGTTGGCAGCGGTAGTGTTCGCCTTAAAGATATGGAGGCATTATCTTTATGGTACTAAGTGTAAACTTTTCACTGATCATAAGAGTCTTCAATATCTCTTTAATCAGAAGGAATTGAACATGAGACAGCGGCGCTGGCTGGAACTACTCAAGGACTACGACTGTGAGATACTTTACCACCCTGGTAAAGCAAATGTTGTTGCTGATGCTCTCAGTCGGAAGGTAAATCTTGAAAAGAGAAGGCCAAGAGCGTTGAGAATTGAAGTTGTCTCGACAATTGTGGAAAGTATAAAGAAAGCTCAGGAGGAAGCTTTAGAGAAAATTGACCGGAAGGAGGAACGTTTGGGCAAAACGTTGGTGTTTGATACAAACGGTCAAGGATTGAAGGTATTCAAAGATAGGATTTGGGTACCTAAGACGGGAGGATTAAGAGGTCTTCTGATGGAAGAAGCTCACAAAACCATGTACTCGATTCATCCCGGCAGTGCGAAAATGTATAGGGACCTAAAACCCTATTACTGGTGGCCGACGATGAAGCTCGATGTTGCTAAGTATGTGGCCGAGTGTGTAACTTGTGCTAGGGTTAAGGCACAACATCAGAAACCGTATAGGAGTTTAGAACCTTTACCTGTACCCATGGGTAAATGGGAAGATATCACTATGGATTTTGTGACTAAACTGCCCAGAACAAGGAACGGTCACGACATGATTTGGGTGGTCGTTGATCGCTTCACTAAGAGTGCGCATTTCATAGCCGCTAACGAGAAATGGTCTATGGATAAACCTGAAAATTCTTACGTGAAGGAAATTGTGAGGCTACACGGTGTTCCGTTAACGATTGTATCCGATCGTGACAGCCGTTTTACCTCAAGGTTTTGGAGAAGTCTACAAGAGGAATTGGGTACCAAGTTGTGTTTGAGTACAGCTTACCATCCTCAAACCGATGGTCAGAGCGAACGAACGATTCAAACATTGGAGGATATGCTGAGAGCATGTACCCTAGAATTCCAAGGTAACTGGGATGAACACTTACCTCTAGTAGAATTTTCCTATAATAATAGTTTCCACTCGAGCATCAAGATGGCACCTTATCACGCTTTGTATGGGGAGAAGTGTCGAACGCCATCATGCTGGTTGGAAGCTGGGGAAAAGCAGTTTATGGGACCTGAGATAGTCCATCAAACTGCTGAAAAGTTGAAAGTGATAAGAGAAAGGATGTTAGCTGCTCAAGATCGACAAAAGAGTTATGCTGACAAGAAAAGACAACCGATATCCTTCGATGTTGGATATTCGGTTTAACTTAAAGTCTCGCCGTGGAAGGGACTTATAAGATTTGGTAAGAGGGGAAAGTTGAGTCCAAGGTTTATTGGACCATTTAAAGTTCTTCAGAGGATCGGGAATCAAGCTTACAAGCTAGAATTACCGGAAGAACTGGAGGGTATTCATAACACATTTCATGTGTGTTATTTAAGAAAGTTTACGGGAGATGTGCCCGACATAATTCCCATTTCTGAGTTAAGGTTGGATGAAAACAAGAGGTTGATCGAAGAACCTGAGGTAATCGTTGACCGTAAGACTAAGAAGCTGAGACGCAAGATGGTCGATTTAGTGCTTGTGCGTTGGAAACATACGAATGGGCCAAATCTCACTTGGGAAACGGAGAGTCCGTGGGTGGAGGACTTCATGTATAGTATCATAACAACAATTGTAATTCAAGCAAACTCCGCTAGATGACTGAATCTGTCACACCCCCAAACAAAGGATGGCGGAAATGTCCGGGGGTGGAGGACTTCATGTATAGTATCATAACAACAATTGTAATAGTAATTCAAGCAAACACAACCAACATATATATAATTGAAAAAGTTACATCATTGTATGAATTACATGTTTACGAATCAATTACAATATGTTGACAAAATATGAAATAGTCGACGCCTTAGCGTCCCATCCTCAAAAGCACTTGGTTACCTGTTTAATGATTTCCTGAGAATACAAGTTGTTTGAAAAAGTGTCAACACAAAGGTTGGTGAGTTCATAAGCTTTTGTTTGGTATTATTAAAAGCCTTTTGTTTGTAAAAGTAGTATTTTTTTTAGAAAAATCCAATATTTTCCGTAAAATGTATATGTAGTCTTAAATCCAAAGACCGAAATGTATAAGTAACTTTTCTTACTTATAATAAATAATGTAAGTTTAAATCGACATAAACTCGTTTAATTTTAATGAAGTTCCCGTAAATTCCAATATTCATTAATACTTTATGTGAGTTTATTAAAGCCTTTTCTTGTAAAAGTAGTGTTCGTTCCAGAAAATCCAATATTTTCCTTAATGTGTAAATGTAGTCTTAAAACCCAAAGACCGAAATGTACAAGTAGTGTTCGTTCCTTATAGTAAAACAATGCAAGTTTAAATCGACATAAACTCGTTTGATTTTAGTGAAATCCCCGTAAATTCTATGTTTTTTAATACCACATGTGAGTTATTATAACCATGCTATGACCTAGTTGGCCTGAAACGACGTTCTTCAGGCGTCGGAAATGTTATGACATTTGTCACCCCAGACCTGTCGGTCTAGCTGTTGCATGCAGCTAAGGTGTGGGTTTGTCAGACCCAATATAGATCTATACACAAGTATCACGCTCTCCCTCGAGGAGACTCTGGTTATAATACAGGACTTATTTGTAAATTGAATCGAATGTCTCACAGAAGTCATTAACGAATTTACGTGTAGTGTAATGAAAACTTGGTACCGTATGGTCGTACCTTGCTTAATGATTACAATGCTAAGTGATGATTGTGAGATGAGTGTCTACCATATTTTAGACACGAGCACTAGTTTATTTTAGGAAAGATGCCTAAAATGCCCTTATGTGCTAAATGCTATGTGTTTGCCATGTGTGCCATTATTTGTTCGGATCTATGGTGTGTTGCCGACCGGATCTGGAAACCTTATGTGTGTAGGATTCTAAGCGTATGATTACGAGATTAGAACTAACATGTAAACGTTTCGGAGTGATAAGGGAATTGAAATATCTAACAAGGATAAAGACCTAAATTCACCTTATTCGGTATATAGATTGTAATGGCAAGAACTCGTAGTGGAGTTGCAAATGCAAACGGAAACAGGGATCAACAGCCTCAACCTCAAGTAGTTGAACAAGTACCTGTTGTAGGAGCTGCACCTGAGCCAATGACGATGGCTGGGGTACAAGCAATGATGCAGATGATGCTAGATCGCCAGATGGAGGAGACAAGGAGATTACTACAACAGCATAGGGAAGAGACTACGATACCTGTTGAACAGCCCGTATTGAATGAAGGGCAATCAGTAGGAGGGAACTACAGTGGGACTCTTGGTCAAGCCAACCCACCGATAGTTAGACAAAACAACCAGGATGGAGGAGTTGATGGACGCGTATGCAAATACAAAGATTTCATGGCATCTAAACCACCATGTCTATCTGGGTGTCCGACACCGGTGGAAATCATGAATTGGATCTCCGAAATGGAGACGATGTTTGAAAGTTGTGAGTGCAGCGACAAACAAAAGACCGCACTTGCAATTCCTCTGTTAAAGTCTGGTGTGTTGAGTTGGTGGAAATTACTAGCTGATTCGATGCCTAAGGGAGAAGCTGTTGGATAAGGTGTATAAGTCCATAACTATTTCTGGTATGTACTTGACCCGACCCCGCATGGTCCATTTGGGTTGCATGGCACCATGCAATTGGATAAACTAAAATGAGAGAAATAACACTTATGGTTTATTAATATATTATAAGTTCTAATATATTAATAATATTATTTAATTAGTTTGATCAAGAATTAATTTAGAATTAATTAAGTGATCAAAAGATAACTAATTAAATATATGGGTAGATTATGTAAATCTTCCATATCTTATATAGTGGGCTAAGAGGCTCCATGGATTATCAAGTTGGGTTCCACCCATAGGATGCTCCATGGGAGTTACAAACCCATGGGTCATGGAAATGAAGAGTCATGCCACATTAGGGTTTACATGGTGTAACCCTAGATGTGACACACTATATAAGCAACATGTTCTCCACCAAAATCGGCGACAATAAGAAACAAGAGGGCTAGGCCGATTTTAGAAGTGTGTATTCTCTCTAAAGTCATTCCAAAAGCATTTGGTGTTGTGTGAAGCATTTGAGGCATCACACTTGGGGTGCTAGGCTCATAAGGTTTCAAGGATCATAAGCAACAACAAGGTAAGTTATTCTATCTTTCATGCAAGTTAAAATTTGTTCCCCATGTATGCTAGATAGGAATATAACCTTGGAATTCAACTTTGCATGATAATTAGACAAACATAGATCCAAGGTTATTAGGGTTGCATGTACACTTAGGAAGTGTTAGAATGCTCAAAACCCATCAGTGGTATCAGAGCCTAGGTTTGTTTGTTGTTTTTTTTTTGTGTGCAAACAGCTTGAAAAAAAATCGTTTTTTTCTGTTTTCTGCTCGTATGAAAGTTTGCACATTTGTTGCTGGAAATGGACTAGAAACATTACCCTAAACTGTTTTGATGTTTTAAAGCTTGTTTTAGATGGTGTAATGTTTATGCTAATCCATTTACAATGGCAATTATTAAAATTACAAGTTTTTTTTAAGTGTAATTTTTGATTCTTGAAAGTGTTCATATTCATGTTCTTGAACTTATGAAGATTAGATGATCATAGGAATTGTTTGTAACCTTCATGGTAGTTTAATTCATGATCATAATGTGTTTTAATGGAGTCCATAACTTGTCCTCAAGTTATGGAAAACCAAAAGTCTCACTTTTATTAAAGCCATTAAAAGAACACAAGAGTTATAAAAATGAAGAGTCTTCATTTTTATTACTCAATTAATTCATAAGTTATAAGAAATGAAAAGTTTTGGAAGTTTACAAAACTTGCCCTCAAGTTTTGGAACATGTAAAGTCTTGATTAAAACTTTAGTTCCAACCCTTAGAATTTTAAAAGTTAAAATTCAACCCTTATACTTTATAATATTATAAGTTACTAATATATATATGTATAACGTCAAGTCGTCTTACCGCTAGTACGCCTCATTCACGAAGCCGGTCTATAAGGGGGGTATAAGGTTGTTGCCTATAAAATGGAAACTTAATGGGTGTCCACTCTCACCCACCGCTTCCTTGATCGGTGGAGGGTCGTTAGCCAAACGGGTAAGACAAGGACTTATAAATTCTCATTAAAAGTATGATGAATATTATAAAGTAACTAAATGCTTTTATTAAATTCCCAATCTTAGTTACTTTAGGAAAATGTGAATAAGGTGCTAATCCATGAAATTACACTTTACACTTTGTTTAAGTCGTTGGTGGAGCGTGTGTGGTTAACCGGCACACTAACTTGGACTTAACAAGGTAGGTAAACGGTGACTTAAGGTTTACCATAGCATCGGTGGAGCGTGTGTGGTTTACCGGCACATCGATTGAGTG
This sequence comes from Lactuca virosa, assembly GCF_052849685.1. NCBI lineage: Eukaryota > Viridiplantae > Streptophyta > Magnoliopsida > Asterales > Asteraceae > Lactuca > Lactuca virosa. The sequence continues at coordinate 53,726,878 of NC_136431.1, forward strand.
ATAAACCTTGAGGGTACCAAGTGATTTGCATGGTTACTTCACACCTCGTTTTGTGATCCTCGGTATCCCAGTCACAAAACTTGGAGGGCACACTCGAGATTGAAACATGCCTTTGAAAAGTTCATTGAATCTCAAAAGAATCTAGGAATTTCTAAGAACCAATTAAAAACCTAATATCTATATTTCGTTTTTCATGGTGGAAATTGGTGAATCGTCATTCACCTACCTTTCAAATATGTTATAGCTTGGATTACGGCATACCTCTTCTAAGTTATAATATATTGTGATTGGATTCTAGCCTTAATATTACATTTGGGTGTTTTATTAAGGACTCTCTTAATATCTAAACTAATCTTGTTCTCTTCTTTCAGATGTCTTCAAACAATGCTGCTTCTGGCTCTAATCCTAATGGCTCCTTTACCCTTATGAACTTGTGTGGGAAAGTCACTTTTGATGGATCCAACTTCAATGAATGGATCAGAAACATCAGGATGATTACCCGCTACGAGGACAAAGAATATGTCCTTGACAAGGAGCTTAAGGAGATTGATGAGACCACTGCAACTCCCCAGGAGATCGCTGACTTCCGGGCACATGAAAGGGATGCTACAAAAGTGGCATGCATCATGTTGGCCACCATGACAGCGGAACTCCAAAAGTCCTATGAGGACTTCTACCCTTTTGAAATGCACCAAGATCTGATGGAAAGATACCATCAAAGTGCACGACAAGAGAGGTATGAAATCATATGCTCTATCATAACAACCATGATGAAGGACGGGGAATCCGTCACGAGCCACATGCAGAAAATGCAAAGGTATGTGGATCGGTTGCTGAAGCTTAATGTGAACTTCCCTGAGGAGCTTGCAATAGATATCATTTTGCACTCCTTACCATCGTGCTATGATCAATTCCGCATGACATATCACATGAATAAGGAAGAGGTCACACTCAGCAAACTTCAGGGACTCCTCAAGACCGCAGAAACAGGTCTTAAGGGTAAGTCGGTTGTTAACACTCCTACTCCAAACTCCGCCCCGGTTTTGGCAATCGGGAAAGGTAGAGGGAAGAAGAGGAAGAGCTCTTCGAAGGGTACCAAGGCTAGGACCCTTGATGGCTCTTCTTCAAGTGGAACCAAGAAAGGTTTTGTCACTCCTTCTTCTGACCCTAAAGAGGCTGAATGCTTCTATTGCCATGAAAAGTCACATTGGAAGCGGAACTGCCCAAAGTACCAGCAAGATGTGAAGGATGGGAAAGTTAAACCCAACCATGCAGGTATTTACACTATCTTATCTAATAACTCACCCCATTCTAACTCTTGGGTCCTTGATACCGGTTGTGGTATTCATATCTGTTCTGATTTGCAGGGACTAAGAAGAAGTGAGAATGTGGAGCATGGAAGAATAAACTTAATCATGGGGAATAGGAAAGCTTTACCTGTCACCAAGATTGGAGTTTATACTTTATCGCTAAGTAGCGGGTTTAGTTTAGATTTGAATAAATGTTGTTATTCGCCAAAAATGGCAAGAAATATTATTTCCTTTCATGCATTGTATAAACAAGGTTTCACCTTTTCATTTGATAATGAAGTTGGTTCGATTAATGCTTTCTTTAATAATGTTCTTTATTTTAAAGCATTACCTTGTGATGGTGTGTATGAAACTGTATCTGTGGTTGATAACTTAGGAAATAATGTATTGTGTATTGATTCTGTTAATGATAATAACTTGGATAAAGCTCATTATGGCATTGTCGTCTTGGACATATAAGCAAGAAACACATAGGCCAACTCCAAAAGGATGGAGTATTGGAGTCATTTGACCTAAAGTTAGATGATAGTTACAAATCATGATTACTTGGAAAAATGACAAAGTCACCCTTCACAGGTTCTTGTGAGAGGGGTGAAGGTTTGTTGGATCTTATACACACGGATGTGTGTGGGCCCTTCAAACATGCCACAAGGGATGCTAATCGTTATTATTTGACCTTTACTGATGATTACAGTAGATATGGATATGTCTACTTAATCAAGCATAAGTCAGAGACTTTTGAGAGGTTTAAAGAGTTTAAACAGGAAGTCGAGAATCAATTAGGCAGGAACATTAAGATGCTTCGATCCGATCGAGGTGGTGAGTATCTTAGTTTAGAGTTCCTCGACTATCTTAGGGAATGTGGGATTGTCTCACAATTGACACCTCCCAGGACACCGCAGTTGAATGGTGTAGCTGAGAGGCGTAATCGAACCTTGTTGGATATGGTTCGTTCCATGATGAGTCGAGCTTCGCTACCAATCTCATTTTAGGGGTATGCCTTAGAGACTGCCGCCCATATCCTTAATCTAGTTCCCACAAAGAAAGTTGCCAAAACTCCTCATGAGATGTGGACTGGTAAAGTACCCAAACTAGACCACATTAAGATTTGGGGTTGCGAGGCTTCCGTGAGACGCGAGACTCATGATAAGCTCGAACCTCGAAGTGAGAGGTGTATTTTCATCGGCTACCCACATAAATCCTTTGGTTACCTCTTCTACAGACCTAGTGAGAATGTGGTCTTTGTAGCTAGGAGGGCGTTCTTTCGAGAGAGAGAGTTCATAAGCCAAGGAGACAGTGGGAGGCAAGTTGACCTTGAAGAAATTTAAGAGTCAAGTGGTGAAGGAACTTCAAACCCTAGCACTCAACTTGAGGAGGAAACTTTTGTTGAGCCAATTGACAAGTCTGTACCTCTGAGGCGTTCCACAAGGGTTAGGAATGCACCTGAGCATTACTATGGATTCCATATTACTGCGGAAGGTGATACACTTATCAGTGATGAGACGCTGATAGGTCTGGATGAACCTAACAGTTACGCGGAAGCCATGGCAGGCCCTGAGTCAGCCAAGTGGAAAGAGGCAATGGACAGCGAGATACAGTCCATGTATGACAATCAAGTTTGGAACTTGGTTGAGAATGTACCAGGTTGTAAGACTGTAGGGTGCAAATGGATCTTCAAGAAGAAGACCGACATGGATGGTAATGTATACACTTATAAGGCACGACTGGTTGCAAAGGGTTTCTCACAAACTCCGGGAGTTGATTATGATGAGACCTTTTCTCCAGTGGCCAAGATTAAGTCTATTAGGGTTCTGTTAGCCATAGCCGCATTTCATGACTATGAAATATGGCAAATGGATGTCAAAACCGCTTTCCTTAATGGAAAGTTGGCTGAGGATGTTTACATGAGTCAGCCAGAGGGTTTTGTCAACACAGAGTACCCTAATAGAGTGTGTAAGCTTGAGAAATCCATTTATGGGTTAAAGCAAGCACCTCGCAGATGGAATCTTTGCTTTGATGAGAAAGTCAAGGAATTTGGCTTTTCTAGGAGTGAAGATGAATCTTGTGTATATGTCAAGGCTAGTGGGAGTATAGTTAGCTTTTTGGTATTGTATGTGGATGACATACTACTCATAGGAAATGACATCCCAACTCTGCAGGAAGTTAAGTCCTGGCTTGGGAAGTGTTTCTCTATGAAGGACCTAGGAGAAGCTGCCTATATTCTAGGGATAAGGATCTTGAGAGACCGGAGTAAAAGACTAATTGGACTTAGTCAGAGTACTTACTTGGATAAGGTGTTGAAGAGATTCAGCATGCAGGACTCCAAGAAAGGAGAGTTACCCATCCAGAGTAACGCCAGATTGAGTAAGACACAAAGCCCTAGTACTGAGGCTGAGATAGCAGAAATGAGTCGAATACCTTATGCTTCGGCTGTAGGATCGATCATGTATGCTATGACGTGTACTCGACCTGATGTAGCCTTTTCTTTGAGCATGGTTAGCAGGTATCAGGGGAACCTTGGCAAGGCACACTGGACTGCGGTAAAGAATATCCTCAAGTACCTACGGAGGACTAAGGACTGGGTCCTTACCCTCGGTGGGAGTGAAGACTTGAGAGTTGTAGGGTATAGTGATGCTAGCTTTCAGACTGATAGGGATAATTTCCGCTCTCAGTCAGGTTGGGTCTTTACCTTAAATGGAGGAGCAATTTCTTGGAAGAGTTCCAAGCAAGAGAGAGTGGCTGATTCAACTTGCGAATCAGAGTATATAGCAGCTAGCGAGGCAGCAAAGGAGGCGATATGGCTGAAGAACTTCATTGGAGACCTTGGAGTTGTACCAGCTATTAAAGAGCCAATGGAAATTTTTTGTGATAGTGAAAGTGCAGTTGCCTTAGCCAAGGAACCAAGGGATCACGGGAGATCCAGACACATCGATAGAAAATACCATTTCATCAGACATCGAATAGAAGAAGGACTCCTCGTGGCAAAGAGGGTATCATCGGATGAGAATCCAACAGATCCCCTCACGAAGGGACTGACTCAGGTTAAGCATCTCCAGCATGCTCGGAGCATAGGGCTGAAGGATGATATTAGATTTAGTAGTTAGATAACCTTGAAATTTGTAAAGTGTAATTGACATTAGATGATGAATAAAAGGTGTTTTATTTATGAGTAAAGTGTTGCTATCTCTTGTCGATCGTTTACTATATTTCTTTTGCATGTTTTGACTTCCAGAATAATTATGTTTGGTATATCATATTATTCGAACCTCCACAGTCGGTCATATGTCGGAAGTAGGTATGAATCAAGACTGTCATGATTGGTTGCAGAGGTCTAAGTTGTTGGACATGGCTACAACACTCATGAGTGCTCATAAGTTCTGAGCATTGGACTCAACCCACGCTCACTGGAATCACTTCATGGAATTTATCTCGAGTGATCGTGAGACGGTAATATCATATAAGTCTTCAAACCTAGAGATATGATTTGTTACTTATGAGTTGGTTATGCATTGATTGTACGTTAACGCATTGGTAACTCGATGTTATAAAACGTGCTTTTGTGTATAATTCAATGAGTGGTAGAACAAACATATGAGTCGAAGTTTATCTGTTCCTTCTTGGATTAGAAGCTGATATATGGGCCCCTCGATGATTTTGTTTTGACCTATGTACCGGGCCCGGTCAGAACTAAGTTCATGTGTTCAATTAAGTTCTTTGTCAAACAAATCGGAAATCGGGAAACAAACTGCTGGACAATAAGTAAGACATTGTTCCATGTATTTGTCCGGCTGATATCTAGAACAGAGGATTATATGATCACTTATCTTAAATGGCGTATCATCATCTTCTCAGTTCCGAGAGACCTTGAAAGAGCTATGATTGCCGATCGGTTCCTGAAGTATTGCAGTTATAGTTATTTGACTTATCCAAGTGGGAGACTGTTGGATAAGGTGTATAAGTCCATAACTATTTCTGGTATGTACTTGACCCGACCCGGCATGGTCCATTTGGGTTGCATGGCACCATGCAATTGGATAAACTAAAATGAGAGAAATAACACTTATGGTTTATTAATATATTATAAGTTCTAATATATTAATAATATTATTTAATTAGTTTGATCAAGAATTAATTTAGAATTAATTAAGTGATCAAAAGATAACTAATTAAATATATGGGTAGATTATGTAAATCTTCCATATCTTATATAGTGGGCTAAGAGGCTCCATGGATTATCAAGTTGGGTTCCACCCATAGGATGCTCCATGGAGGCTCCATGGGAGTTACAAACCCATGGGTCATGGAAATGAAGAGTCATGCCACATTAGGGTTTACATGGTGTAACCCTAGATGTGACACACTATATAAGCAACATGTTCTCCACCAAAATCGGCGACAATAAGAAACAAGAGGGCTAGGCCGATTTCAGAAGTGTGTATTCTCTCTAAAGTCATTCCAAAAGCATTTGGTGTTGTGTGAAGCATTTGAGGCATCACACTTGGGGTGCTAGGCTCACAAGGTTTCAAGGATCATAAGCAACAACAAGGTAAGTTATTCTATCTTTCATGCAAGTTAAAATTTGTTCCCCATGTATGCTAGATAGGAATATAACCTTGGAATTCAACTTTGCATGATAATTAGACAAACATAGATCCAAGGTTATTAGGGTTGCATGTACACTTAGGAAGTGTTAGAATGCTCAAAACCCATCAGAAGCTAGTAAGATGTCTTGGGAAGATTTTGTGGTACAACAGAAATTGCAGTACTGCTCTGAGCAGGATCTTCTGGAAATTAATAATGAGTTCCAGAATTTAAAGAAGGGAAAGATGAGCGTTACTGAATACGCTGCTAGTTTTACTGAAAATATGAAGCTTGTTCCTTACCTAGTTCCAACTGAACTCTCTAAGGTCAACAAGTTTGCCCTCGGATTACTAGCGGACTTTGGTCCGATGGTAAAACAAGCAACCACTTTGAAAGCTGCCATCTGGGCTGCTAAGAATGTAGAGGTTCAGATCAAAGAGAAGGGTCTGGAGAGGGCAGAATTTGGTGAGAAGAGAAAATTTGAAGGAACTTCAGGTTCCAACAAGAAAAGCAAATTTTCTAAGTCTAAGAAGTTTGGAGGAGGAGGAAGTGAAGTGAAATGGTGTGAGAAGTGCAAGAAAAAGCACTCTGGGAAATGTAGCGATGGGGTAACTTGCTACAAATGTGGAAACACTGGGCATTATGCCAACGTGTGTCCATCCGACAAGAGGGTATGTTTTGAGTGCCATGAAGAAGGGCATGTTTTTAAAGACTGTCCAAAGAGGAAGGATGCAGCAAAGCCCAATCTACCACCAAAGCCGAAGGCGAGAGCCTTTCAGATGACCCTTGAAGCTGCAAAAGAAGAAGTCGATGTCGCTACAGGTACCTTTCTCGTAAACGAATTGCCTGCCCAAATTTTGTTTGATTCTGGAGCCAATTACTCCTTTATATCGCATGAATTTGGTAGAAAACTAGCTTTACCTGTAGATAGACTAGTTAATGCCTTATTAGTCGAGATTGCTAGTGGCAAGTTTGTACTTGTTAGCCATCGTATGAAAAATATCCTCATTGACTTGGATGGGAATAAGTTCCACGAGGAATTATTGCCTATCGAGTTAAATGGATTCGACATAGTTTTAGGAATGGATTGGCTTAGCGCCAATGACGCCGAAATATTGTGTAGGAAGAAAATAGTAAAAGTAAACCCGCCAGGGAGAGAGTCGTTCATGGTGTATGGAGACAAACGCAGAGTAAACTCTGGAATCATTTCCCTAATGAAAGCCAGAAAGTGTTTGGCTAAGGGATGTACATCATATCTAGCGTTCGTGATCGATGCTAAGAAGGAGAAGAAGGAGGTGCAGGATATTCCGGTGGTGTGTGATTATCCGGAAGTCTTTCCCGAAGATCTTCCCGGATTGCCCCCTGATCGACAAGTTGAGTTTCGTATCGACTTGTTACCAGGAACGACGCCGATAGCCAAAGCACCCTATCGATTAGCGCCAACCGAAATGAAAGAACTTATGACACAACTTCAGGAGTTATTGGACAAAGGTTTCATTCGACCTAGTTGATCACCCCGGGGAGCCCCTGTGTTGTTTGTAAAGAAGAAAGACGGGAGTATGAGAATGTGCATCGATTACAGAGAGTTGAATAAAGCGACAATAAAGAAAAAGTATCCGTTGCCGAGGATCGATGACCTGTTCGACCAGTTGCAAGGTTCGAGCTATTTCTCGAATATCGATCTTAGGTCAGGATACCATCAACTAAAGGTGAGGGAGCAGGATATCGAAAAGACTGCGTTCAGAACAAGATATGGACACTATGAATTTTTGGTTATGTCATTCGGATTAACCAATGCCCCAGCAGCTTTCATGGATTTAATGAACAGGGTTTGTACACCATACCTTGATAAATCCGTGATAGTATTCATAGACGATATCTTGATCTATTCGAAAAGCAAGCAGGAGCATGAGAAGCATCTGCGTGAAGTGCTGGAAGTTTTGAAAAAGGAGAAGCTGTATGCAAAGTTCTCCAAATGTGAATTTTGGATTCAAGAAGTCCAATTTTTAGGTCATGTGGTTAACCAAGAAGGGATAATGGTTGACCCAGCAAAGATTGAAGCTGTGATGAAGTGGGAACAACCAAAAAGTACTACGGAGATTAGAAGCTTTTTAGGATTAGTCGGATATTATCGCCGATTTATCCAAGGCTTTTCTTTGATCGCTACTCCATTAACAGCTTTGACCCACAAAGGAGCTACTTATGCTTGGAATGAAAAGCATAAGGAGGCCTTTGAAAAGTTAAAGAAGAGACTGTGTGAAGCACCAATTCTTTCGTTACCTGAAGGAGTTGAGGACTTCGCAGTCTATAGTGATGCCTCTGGAGTTGGGTTAGGATGTGTTCTGACCCAAAGGGATAAAGTGATAGCATATGCATCGAGGCAGTTGAAAGAGCATGAAAAGAACTACCCCACTCATGATCTGGAGTTGGCAGCGGTAGTGTTCACCTTAAAGATATGGAGGCATTATCTTTATGGTACTAAGTGTAAACTTTTCACTGATCATAAGAGTCTTCAATATCTCTTTAATCAGAAGGAATTGAACATGAGACAGCGGCGCTGGCTGGAATTACTCAAGGACTACGACTGTGAGATACTTTACCACCCTGGTAAAGCAAATGTTGTTGCTGATGCTCTCAGTCGGAAGGTAAATCTTGAAAAGAGAAGGCCAAGAGCGTTGAGAATTGAAGTTGTCTCGACAATTGTGGAAAGTATAAAGAAAGCTCAGGAGGAAGCTTTAGAGAAAATTGACTGGAAGGAGGAACGTTTGGGCAAAACGTTGGTGTTTGATACAAACGGTCAAGGATTGAAGGTATTCAAAGATAGGATTTGGGTACCTAAGACGGGAGGATTAAAAGGTCTTCGGATGGAAGAAGCTCACAAAACCATGTACTCGATTCATCCCGGCAGTACGAAAATGTATAGGGACCTAAAACCCTGTTACTGGTGAGCGACGATGAAGCTCGATGTTGCTAAGTATGTGGCCGAGTGTGTAACTTGTGCTAGGGTTAAGGCACAACATCAGAAACCGTATGGGAGTTTAGAACCTTTACCTGTACCCATGGGTAAATAGGAAGATATCACTATGGATTTTGTGACTAAACTGCCCAGAACAAGGAACGGTCACGACATGATTTGGGTGGTCGTTGATCGCTTCACTAAGAGTGCGCATTTCATAGCCGCTAACGAGAAATGGTCTATGGATAAACTTGCAAATTCTTACGTGAAGGAAATTGTGAGGCTACACGGTGTTCCGTTAACGATTGTATCCGATCGTGACAGCCGTTTTACCTCAAGGTTTTGGAGAAGTCTACAAGAGGAATTGGGTACCAAGTTGTGTTTGAGTACAGCTTACCATCCTCAAACCGATGGTCAGAGCGAACGAACGATTCAAACATTGGAGGATATGCTGAGAGCATGTACCCTAGAATTCCAAGGTAACTAGGATGAACACTTACCTCTAGTAGAATTTTCCTATAATAATAGTTTCCACTCGAGCATCAAGATGGCACCTTATCACGCTTTGTATGGGGAGAAGTGTCGAACGCCATCTTGTTGGTTGGAAGCTGGGGAAAAGCAGTTTATGGGACCTGAGATAGTCCATCAAACTGCTGAAAAGTTGAAAGTGATAAGAGAAAGGATGTTAGCTGCTCAAGATCGACAAAAGAGTTATGCTGACAAGAAAAGACAACCGATATCCTTCGATGTTGGATATTCGGTTTAACTTAAAGTCTCGCCGTGGAAGGGACTTATAAGATTTGGTAAGAGGGGAAAGTTGAGTCCAAGGTTTATTGGACCATTTAAAGTTCTTCAGAGGATCGGGAATCAAGCTTACAAGCTAGAATTACCGGAAGAACTGGAGGGTATTCATAACACATTTCATGTGTGTTATTTAAGAAAGTTCACGGGAGATGTGCCCGACATAATTCCCATTTCTGAGTTAAGGTTGGATGAAAACAAGAGGTTGATCGAAGAACCTGAGGCAATCGTTGACCGTAAGACTAAGAAGCTGAGACGCAAGATGGTCGATTTAGTGCTTGTGCGTTGGAAACATACGAATGGGCCAAATCTCACTTGGGAAACGGAGAGTGACATGATTAGTCGCTACCCGCATTTGTTTGCTGATGTGTGATTCTGGGGACGGAATCATCCTAAGGGGGAGAGAATTGTAATGCCCGTGTTTCTAGGCTAGGCATTTATATTGACATTATAGTCTAGGTTAACCTTTGTAACTCATTTTGAAGAAATGAAAAGGAATTATGTGAATATTATGTGAATTATGTGTTTTATGCTTAATTATTAGGGCTTAATTAATTAAGAATAAAAATGAGCGTCAAAAATTAAATTTTAGATAAAGCCGATATCTATTAAGAAACTTGTATTGGGCATGACAAGGATTACGGATATATAAAGAATGCCGAAATCCGAGTTATAACGAAGAAGTTATGACCTGTCGAAGTTTCGCGACAAACCGGCACGGGGCCGAATGTCGTAAAAAGTGAGCTTTCGATAAACTACTTTTTCGCCTTAGTGATCTAAACGAAACTTGTAGTGTTCGTTAAACCGAGAGTAAGTATAAAAAGAACGCCCAAATCTGACTTCGTATGAGGAAGTTATGATTTTTCGAAATTTCAGCTTAGCAGTAGACAACTAAAAACTCGAATTTTAGATAGAGTGATTTTTAGCTGACACGACCTAAACGAGAATCGAAGGTCTCGTCATTAGTAGCACAACGGTAAAAAGTCTGACGAAAACGGACGTCGGATGAAGAAGTTATGAATTTTTAACGGATTTCCTGTCTCGGTCTGTTAAAAATAATAATATAAAAATTAAATTCAAAATTAGCCGACGAAGTCTAAATGAAAGTTGTAGAGCGTAATTTTACCTACGCGTGCATATAAAGAACGTCAAAAACGGAGTTCGTATGCGAAAGTTATGGATTTTATAAGTTTTGGCGCGAAAATCGAGAAAATTCGCATAGTCACGTTTTGCCACGTCACCTTCGCTGAAAGAGTGCCACGTGTCCGAAATTGGTGAGTCATGCGAAGCCACGTGTCACCTTCCCTCGCATGAACAGTAGCTGCGTGTCGGATTCTGATTCGACCGAAGGGAGGCCCAATCCGAAGCTCGCAGCTGGACCGAGCCTCGCACGCCTTAGCCTCCGAGCCTCGCACATGGACCACTAGACCTCGGTCCAATCAGCAGCTGCCACCGAGGCCTTCGCACGTGCAGCCACCTGCGCACCTTCGCCTGCGGACCCCACCACCGGAACCGACTTCGGACCCCCTATAAATAGAAGGGTCATGCGAGCCTTCTCGGATACATTTAGAAAATCACCATCTTTCACCCCTTTCTTCATATTTTCTTCATATTTTCTTCATCTTAGAATCCCCCAAAGCCCCGGTATCGATTATAAGCCCCGGAATACGCCACGAAGAGCCCGTGAAGCCCGGAAAATTTATCTTTTCGGTTTCGAAGCCCGACCCTCGCAGAGCCCGGTTTCTGAATAAAACTCCCGGTTTTATTAGAAACGAACGTTTTAGGAAACGAATTGCTGCCCGATTTTCATCAAATCAAGTGAGTGTATAGTCACTTTCATTTTACACATAGATATGAAGTATTTACCTTATAATACGTGCTATGTGTAAATATATTAATTGTTTATTTGAGGTGACTGTTGAGTTGATGTTTTATACAAGTTTTAAACTGTATATGTATTTTTATCTACAAATATGTTGGGTAGAACATGGGTAGATAGTGATGTGTGATAAAATAAAAGTGATGAGAGGCCTCGTTGTGATTTATGATTCAGTCATCTAGCGAAGTTTGGATGACGACCACAGACTTTCTAGACAGTCCAGTGGGAAGCACTAGCAGGCCCGCAACCTGTAGGTGTTAATGAACTTGGGTGTTTATTCGTTGTACTCCATCCCCCTCATGGTTGCCTTTAGGACATGTATGGCTGAGGAAACCCCTTAGCAGTAGTGTCCATCCCGATCATATTCTTTAGGCTAGGTCCCTTGTGAAAAGTGTTTAGGGACGTAAAGTGAGGATAACGGGAACGGGTAATCAGGGTTATTGTTGATTGGTGAACTTAATAAGTTTATTATTACTGTGGGTTGAAAACCCTATATGCTCACCAGGCTCCCAAGCCTGACCCACTCAGTTTTTTTATGATTACAGGTAGTGGACCCCGAGCATAATCGGAGGATGACGTGAGATTTTTGGATTATAGGCCAGTAGTTGTAAATAACTGTAGTAAGGCTTATAATGTCTTGTTTATTTGATCTATATCGGAACATGACATCCCGAGGTTTTGATATATGTGGAAAATATATACCTTCTTAATGAAGGATTTTGATAAACTTTTATCATATGTTGTTTGGGGACCAAGTCCGCAACATCTTCTGAAAAGATTTCTCTGATTTTATTTTAAAAAGCATAAATTAAATCGGTCTTTTCTGGCCGAGAAATTAGGGGATGTCACAGGTTCTTCATTTGTTTATTGAAAAGAAATCAACTCTATGATGCATGCATGACCATAATAATGAACTAGGGACATGTTTGCTTAAAGTGTTCAGATCTAATGGTTAATATCTTCACTTTATACATATACACATGATACTTGCATTTTGTTTTTCACTATTGCTTGCATTTGGCCAAAACTAGTCTCTCCCTTACTCACTTATTCTTTCAAGCATGTTAAGAGTTTGTTACTTGGCTTTCACTCTCTTGGATCAAATACTTGGGTATTTTCTTCCACGATTAAGAGTTAACAAAAGAACTAGCATTCTACGTCTCAAAGGTTCCACTTTCTCCTTCAACTTCCAAGCCTCCCCTAGAGGACCTAAAGATCATCAAAGGTTGTTATCATCTTCTTCCTTCTATGGTTGTGCTTATATCTTTCTATAACTTGCAATAAAGGTTGAAGTTAAGCTCCTTGCTTAAACATTTAGGATTTGAGCGAAAAAAGTGAGCTATAAAAAAAAAGTTGCAAAAGTTGAAGGAATTTTGGAGCTATCAAAGTATGAAAATCAAAAGATCAAAAATTCTGAAGACTAAAAAATTGAATATACCAAAAATCAAACAAGAAGGTTTTGAATTCAAAAAAAAAATCAAAAAGCAAATATCCAAGAAGAGATGAATTTGAAGAGCTCCATTGTGGTATCAAAGTTGTAATTCTTTCTAGATAATATGTATGCTTGGTTAGCTTAACCAAAAATACATTGAGTTTAAGAAAGATTTCCGAGGATAGATTCAGAGGGTTGCAAAATGAATGTCGTATAAACTAAGGGGTGAAGGATCATAAGGATTGTGAGTATTTAAGAATGGGAAGTTTTTTAGGAATTATAAACACATGATACATGCATTTTGGTCTTTGGATAATGGTTGGGTTTGAAATGGATTGTTTTATGCGATATTGGTAAGTTAAAAATCAGTTTGCTTAGGGGCAAGCAAAGGTTAAGTGTGGGGTATTTTGATATGTGCATATCTACATATATATTTTACATCATATCTTAATATTTTTAGCCATTTTTATGCTCATTATAGGACAAAAGATACTTAATCTATTATGTATTGTGATATAGAAGCAGAAGACATGCTCGGGAGCAAAAAGGAAGCTGGAAGCTAGGAACTTGGATCAAGGATAAAATGAAGAAAAGTCTCATTACCACGACGTGGTGACATTACCACAATGTGGCATTTTGGATTCTACTGATAAACCTCGAAGACTTGTTGATTACCTGATAAACTCAAAGACCACGTCGTGGTGGACTTACCACAACGTGGTGTACCGACTTTGAGATATTGTAACATCCCATTTAAAATAGAATAATTAAATAATAAATCCAGAACCCCGACAAGTGATTATTATTATTATTTTATATTATTATAGCCCAAAACCAAATAATAATTAGCTGGGAGTTGGTTTCAGGAAGCCACATGACAAGAATTGAATCTCCAGGGGTTAAAGTGTAATTTTGGGACTTAATTTGTAAAGATCTTCATAAGTCAAGGAGTGTTTGGTATTATATGGACTTAAATGGAAAGGATATTGAAATGCTAAGGGTTGAATTGTAAAATTTGGATTTAATCTGAGAAGAATAAGAGGAGAGGGACTAAATGGGTAATACATACAAATGTTGGATGTTGGACACGGGTGAACCCGTCAACATATTTAACCTTCATATAAATTCTTCATAACCCTCATGCAACCTAACCCTAACCCTAATCTCATATATCGGTCGCCACCCCACTTCATCTTCATCATCCAGGCGCCATTTCCATTCCCACTGTCTCCGGCCACCGTCTCCTAGCCACCGGTGTCGCCAAGCAAAGCCAATCATCGGCGCAACCGCTGACAGCGGTGAAAAGCCATGCACAACGTCAACCAATGGGTCGCCGGAAAACCATGACGCGAGGTTGTCGCCGTTGTCCGATGTCATCGAAGCGGCAATCCGCCGCATTCTTCTTCTTCTTCTTCAATGCTGCTGGTGGGTTCGAACCACTTTCTCCCCTCTTCTTTTCCCTCCCGATGGCCGCCTCACCACTGCAGTTTGGGGGCTGACACTCTGGGAGGACCGGGTAGATTGCAGGCCCGTGTCGGGCAAATCTAGTCAGACCGAAGGCCCAGCGAGCGGTCCCAATAGGATGAAGGCCCCGAGGAGGGCGGTTCAGACGTGTCGAGGGCTCGGAGACCGGTCCATATAGACTGAGGACCGGGAATCGGTCCAGTCAGACTGATGGCTCATTACGCATGATGTATTGTTTGCTTATATGTTTATATGACATGGTTATATATGTATGGTGTTGGTATTTTGGGGGTAACTCACTAAGCCTTCGAGCTTACATTTATCGATTATTGTTTCAGGTACTTCTGATGATCGCGGGAAGGCGAAGGCGTGATCATGTACCTCCTTATATTTTCCTGATTGATTCTGGGGATACTCTGATGTCTAACTATTTTGAAAACAAATTGTAATGACTTAATGGTTTTAAATGTTTTAAAAAGTTTTAAATTGGCTTGAATTTTTGGGATGTCACAAGTTGGTATCAGAGCCCTGGTTTGAGTGAATTGGAGGAAACACTCGCGTGTCTCCAGTCTCAAACTGAGGACAAGATTTTAAAATGATTTTTTTAGATGTTTTCAAAATAATAAAGGAGGATGCAAGTGTACGATCAGCCGGAGCTTGCGGATAGACCCCAAAATACCTTGCGGATTATTTGATTATGTGATATGTTAGAACAGCATGCTAGTACTAGGCTAGGGATCTTCAGGAATTGCATGATAGAATTGCCTGATTATATGATGCCTGATAGCCTAGGGTTTTCCTTATATGAAATTGACATCATTACTGTAGTTGCTTAGTGTATACATCACGGATGTACATAATTAAGATCTTATAGCCTGAGAATGTTTGGTTTGGCCTTATTTCCTGTTCTTGTTTGATGAAGGGCTTAGGGTAGGATCGGGTATTCGAAAGTCTATAGGGTCCAGCGTTATGTATGGTTAGCATACACGAGTGCTGCAGGGTTGGTGGAAGTTTCATGGGTGGGTTGTGTGAGGCCGGGAGGCCAGTTATGAGATATTCAACATTCCTCTATGAGTGAGGATTGAGCGCTCGCCATGTTTATGTATATTGTTAGGGTGTTGTGGTGATACTTGAGACAAATATGGGTAGGTGTGGAAGGTAGTATGGGCCCGTACTACTGAAAGCACAGGACCCATACGCGTAGCAAGGAAGTCACAACCCTTGGGGTTTAGTTGGGAGTTTGTTCCCGGTTATTATATGGACTATACGATATCTTTCTAGTGTATTATCAGAATGATGGTTACGAGACGTTTTGAGACCGGATCCGGATCAGGATCGAGAGCTGGCAGCCAGGATAGGCCAGTATTGTCAGAGGATCGTGTCAGGGAGATCATCCGGGAGGAGGTGATCGAGATCGTTCGGGGACAGATTCAAGAGATGATTGGGTCTATCAAGACCGCTATGGTTGAGTATTTTGACGAGCGCTATGAAGCCATTGCTGAGACGGCTGCCGCAACAGCTTCAACAGGTGTAACGACGGCAGGGGGAGGAGATGGTCAAGCTTTCCAGTATCGGGACTTGTTACTGGGACATATTAGGATGAGCAGAGGGCTGCAGTTACTTAGGATCAGGGAGATGTTCTGTACTCGTTACATTCTGCGGGTTGAGCGGGAGAGGTTAGCACAGGAGTTTAAAGAATTGAGGCTTCAGGGGTTTTGCTTGAGGCCGGAGTGTGAGTTGCGGGGACTCCGGAAAGGAGTGATGATTATGTTCAGCTGGGGCTTCGCAGCTGGAAGTAGAATGGTTAATCGATGGATTGGAATGTCGTTTTCTAGGGCAAGGATTGTGCCTTTTCAGTTTTCGAACTCGAAGGAGTGAGCAGGCTTGTGGCCCCAAGATCAGGTTGTATTCCAGCTCGGGGTCAGTTAGTCGCAGGGGTTGGCGACAGTATCTCAGCGCTGGTGAGCGCAGGTGGGTCGATGTGGCATGAGTATCTTATGAGGCATATGTGATTACCGTTCCGACCCATGGGAGCTAAGATCTGATTTGCAGTGGATCTTTTGCAGTGGACAGTAAGGATTGATTGTGTGATCTATTGCACTTTAGGGATTGGAGAAAATGTATTAGGAGTAGTCGTAGCTCGGTTTAGGGCAGAGGTTGTTTCAGCTACTGCAGTTCAGCTGTGGGCGATTGAGCTGGTGAGTGAGT
Source organism: Lactuca virosa (assembly GCF_052849685.1). Classification (NCBI taxonomy): domain Eukaryota; kingdom Viridiplantae; phylum Streptophyta; class Magnoliopsida; order Asterales; family Asteraceae; genus Lactuca; species Lactuca virosa. Next base: position 53,743,509 of record NC_136431.1, read on the forward strand.
CAGGGTGCGAGACCCTGAATGATATGATTCTAGAGTCGAGAGCGGGAGATTGTCTGGAGCACAATGAAAGAAGGACATTATGTGGGAGGTCTGCAGACAGAGTTCCCTAGGGTGATTACACAACATTGTTAGGATTCAACGGTTTTAGTAACCGTTATTGACTGGCGGATGATAGCGCCAAGGGAAGTAGCTCGTTGCTGAGATATTAGTGGGAGCACCTATCTTTAGGTCTTCAAGGTTTGATTGTAGGATCATTCAAGTATTAGGGACTGTTGGTTTTCCTGGGATTCAGGAAGTGTTCATTTAGTTATTAGAAGCGTGTGATCATTTAGGGTTGGCTAGTAAAGGAGTAATAGTTAGAAAAGTATGGTTGCCATCAGATCGATCGTTGGAAAGTGAGAAGGATTAGGAATTCTCAAATTTCCATGTATTGTGAAGACTTAGTTGAATCTAAGTGGGGGAGAATCGTCCCGGAATGCAGAAGCAGGATCGGTTTTGAAACTGGGATAAGTTTCGCATCGTTTTCAGGAAGGAAGACAACCCAAGTGGCTGTTTGGTTTGAGTGTTGTGTGAGTTGGGAGTTCGGTAAAACTCCCCAACATGTGAATCGCGTCTTCTTGGTGCTTGATAGCAGAACTTGGGGAAAACAGGTTGGGATTCCAGTCAAGAATTGAGCTCAGTTCGGATGTCCGGTCGAGTGTGTGTGCTCGATTCTGAGGGTTTTTGGATTGATAGATTGAGGGTAAGGTATCGGGCTGCGATTGTGTTAGGGCGAAAATGTTGTAAGACTGCGGGGGTAACCGTAGCCTTCACGGATTCTTTCAGATGATTAGGTCAGGGTGGACCAGTTCGCAAGATTGTGGGTAGACTACAACATGATTGGAATCAGGAAAACGGTAGGTCTTTGGAGACCGGGCGTGATGTAAGACTACAGTTGTTCTGGTAGCGTTCACTTTTAGTATTTAAATTGATAGCGATAGGTTGTCAGGCTGTTATGATCGGATGGATCAAAAGGATTGAGAGAGTCATAAGTAGTGATATAGATAGGGCAGTTATTTCTAGTCGAAGTTTCCTTCGAAACTCGTGCGGAGCGACTGTAAGATTGCTCGTTGATTCAGCAACCGGGCAGGAATCCGGTATCCCGAATGAGCTTTTTGTCAAGTATAAGTGTACTGCAAGGAAATTTGGTCTGTGACTCTATCTTCTAGTAGAAACTCCATATTATCAGAAGTTGAGTAACCAGTTCGGAGATAAGTGCAATAAATTCGACAATGATTTAGTGTGGGCGGTCTGTCAGGGAGTCAGACCATCTCGAGACTTCAGATTTTGGGATTGAGTAAATGTGATCATATTACTAGGAATTCGATTATCTTCAGGTTAAAAACCCTTCTAGGGTTAGTTATGGTTGACTTGGGAAGGCTGAGGCTATGCTCAAGACTGTGGCCATGCAGTTCATGTGGTCTGGCGTGTAAGGGATGGTAGGAAACAATTTCGAGGATGAAATCAAATTTAAGTGGGGGAGAGTTGTAACATCCCATTTAAAATAGAATAATTAAATAATAAATCCGGAACCCCGAGAATTAATTATTATTATTATTTTATATTATTATAGCCCAAAACCAAATAATAATTAGCTGGGAGTTGGTTTCGGGAAGCCACATGACAAGAATTGAATCTCCAGGGGTTAAAGTGTAATTTTGGGACTTAATTTGTAAAGATCTTCATAAGTCAAGGAGTGTTTGGTATTATATGGACTTAAATGGAAAGGATATTGAAATGCTAAGGGCTGAATTGTAAAATTTGGATTTAATCTGAGAAGAATAAGAGGAGAGGGACTAAATGGGTAATACATACAAATGTTGGATGTTGGACACGGGTGAACCCGTCAACATATTTAGCCTTCATATAAATTCTTCATAACCCTCATGCAACCTAACCCTAACCCTAATATCATATATCGGCCACTACCCACTTCATCTTCATCCTCCAGCCGCCATTTCCATTCCCACTGTCTCCGGCCACCGTCTCCTAGCCACCGGTGTCGCCAAGCAAAGCCAATCATCGGTGCAACCGCTGACAGCGGTGAAAAGCCATGCACGACGTCAACCAATGGGTCGCCGGAAAACCATGACTCGAGGTTGTCACCGTTGTCCGATGCAATCGAAGCGGCGAGTCGCCGCATTCTTCTTCTTCTTCTCCGTTGTTGCTGTACTCGGTGGGTTCGAACCACCTTCTCCCCTCTTCTTTTCCCTCCCGATGGCCGCCTCACCACTGCCGTTTGGAGGATGACGCCCTCGGACGCCGCATGCCACCGTGGAATGGTGGTGGAGTTCATGAAATCGTGAAGCTGTTGCCGCTGCTGCCCTCCTTTTGTGTCACCGCCGCCTGCTGCCATTTTCTGTCACCACCAGCCACCGTAGAGGGTGGTTGTGTGCATGCTTTTCTATCTTCTTAGGTGTGTGTATTCTACTGTCGTGTTTCATTAAGTGTGTGTAGTTTGTGTAAATTGGAAGCAGAGGTGAGCCACCACCACCACCATGAGGTGGTGGCTAGCACCTCTGACCACCACATGCCGCTACAGTGCGGCTGTGTGTGTGTGTGTGTGTTTCTATTAGATTAGTGTGTGCGTGTGTTATTCGGATTGGGCTGTAAATTGTAATTGGTATAATAATGATAATAGAAAAATCCATAACCACCACCGTGAGGTGGTGGCTGCCGCCTCCTTCCGCCACCAACCGCCGCGTTGGGTGGCGGTGTGCCTCGTTTGCATTTGGACTCGTTTGGGGGATGCTTGGTCAAATTGGGCCTAAGAGACCCTAGTGGGCCCAATGAAACCCTAATGGGCCCAATGAAGTCGTAATTGATCTAAAAGCCCAACCATTTGATAAATGGGCTAGTATTTGGGTTGGAAACCCTAATTAGGGTTTGGAAAACCCTAATGCCATGAAACCCTAATTTTGGGATTAAACAGGACCACACGGGAATTATTTCAATAAACCTAAGATATTAATTAATTATTAAACTTAAAATATTAAATAATAATCATTGGCAAATTAACCTAAGGCAATATTGGACTTAATGTATTAAGTCTTTAATGGGTTAAGTAAGAAAACACTTAACCCTATTCATCATTTCATGTTAAAACCCTAATTTCACTTGGGCGTTGAGTTGGGCCTTTCTATTGGGCTTTGGCGATTGGACTATTGATGGGCTATCCAAGAACAAATTAATGGACCAAAATAATTAGATGGGCCTTAGGATAAGGCCCATGTGAGAGACTTGGGCCCTATTTGGAAAATTGGGCCATAGATGGGCCACATTTGGGCCTTTGTGATTATGTGATATTGGGCCAGGGGAATACCAAAAGTTTGGATTAGAATAATTGAATGGGCCTTAAGGAAAGACCATGTAGAGGTCTGGGCCCAATTTTCCATATGTTGGGCTTTGGCCCATTACTTGACTGTTGGGCCTTTGTAGTGTGAGTTAGACCTTGGGCTTGAAACCCAATTATTAATTGGGTATTGTTCGATGTTGACAGTTCGGGAAGCTGTCAACCAGCAGCTGGAGTTTTTATCTGCGGGACTTTAGCGGTGCCAGGTGAGTTCTCCTCACTATATCAACAGGGTCTACGGCACCAATGTCGGCCCTTTATAATTTACATCCTGGTTTAGGATGGTTGCTATGTTATCGATCTGTTAGATTTCATCCTGGTTTTAGGATGGTTGATATGCTAGCAATCTGTTAGATTGATATCCTGGTTGTAGGATGGTTGCCATGTTAGTGATCTGTTAGATCTGTATGACTATCTGTTATTGCATGTTAGCGTATGATATTTATGTGCACATGTTTATTGGTTTGGGGAAAGGGTTGAGGCAGGTCCTGCTATGTGCAGTAGTCTAAGACACCCTGGGCGGACCGGGTAGACTGTAGGCCCGGTCCGGGCAAATCTAGTCAGGCCGAAGGCCCAGCGAGTCGTCCAGATAGGCTGAAGGCCCCGAGGAGAGCGGTCCAGACGTGTCGAGGGCTCGGAGAGCGGTCCAGATAGACTGAGGACCGGGAATCGGTCCAGTCAGACTGATGGCTCATTACGCATGCTGTATTGTTTGCTTATATGTTTATATGATATGGTTATTGTTGGATTAGTGTCTAAGTCCATAACTATTTTGGTATGTACTTGACCCGATTATGAGCATGGTCCTTTTGGGTTGCCTTCACCAAAGCAATATGTAGGATGAATTAAGGAGAGAAATGTTTAATTATGATTTATTAATTTATTATAAGAATAATATATTAAAGGAGAAATCATATTGTTTAATTAATATTAGTCAAGAATTAATTTTGTGACTAAAAGAGATTAATTAAACTTAGGGGACTGGAGTTGTAATTATAAGATAATTACAATTGGGCTATGAATCACCTAATAATATATAGGTTGGACGAATTTTATGGGAAGCCCATAAGGAATTCGTCCAAGGTATATGTTAAAGGAGTTCATGGGCTGCTTAGGGCCTAAGCAGTCAGATTAGGGTTTCCTAGTTGCAAACCCTAATAGCCTACATGTATATAAAGGAACCCTATGCCCCAAAAACGTGGCGGAGTGTTCCTTTAGGGTTTCCAGCCGTTTTTGGTGCCTCCCCTCTCTTCTCTCCTTCATCCAATTGCTTAGTGGTGTTTGTGACTCCATTAGAGGTGCAACACTTGAGGCACTAAGCTTTCTGAAGCCAATCCAAGCAAGGAATTGATTGTTATTACTATATAACAATCAAAGGTAACTACTAAACCCTTATTTCAGTTCTTATATGATAGAGGTTTATAGCTTTGGATATTCAATTGCATGTTCATTAGACAAACTAGATCCAAAAGCTATTAGGGTTTCCATGTACACCATAGGAATGATGTATTGCTCGAAACCCATCAGTGGTATCAGAGCCTAGGGCTGTTTGTTAGTGAATTTGATGCTTATTTGATCGAATATTGGCTTAAAATCGGATTTTTTGAGGTTTTTCGACTTGACTCACCGAGTCAACTGGCTGACTCGCCGAGTCCATAGTGAACTCGACGAGTCCAAGCCTGACTCAACGAGTCAGCGAGTCAGATGGAGCTGATTTCGGGATTTTGACCTGTTTTGGCTGTGGATAATTACCTAAAACGTTTTTTATTAATGAAATCCGATTTTTATCAATATTTGGAGATTATCCTTGCCAAAATAGAAGATAATTGTCAAAATTTAGATAATCTTTTGTTTTATTAGATAAAGATTGATTATTTGTAATTTAGATTTGAATTATCTTGTGAAAAAGTTTCAATTTTCCCCTTTAGGTTTTATAGTTTAAATTTGAACTTAAAAGTTTTGTTTTTGAAATTTGAATAGTTGAACCCTAATGTTTTGAAAGGTTTCAAAACTTGTCCTCAAGTTTTGGAATTTAAATTTTTGATTAAAAGTTAATTTTTTGAAATATTTAAATTCTAAACCCTAATGTTTTGAAAAGTTCAAAACTTACCCTCAAGTTTTGGAATTTAAAAGTTGATTAAAAGATTAATTTTGAAATGTTAAATTCTAAAACCCTCGTATTTTGAAAAAGTTCAAATTGCACTCTTATGGTTTTATTAATTAATTAAAGTGTATAATTAAAAGAGAGTTAATAATTCCATCAAATTTTGGTTTACATTTAATTAAAAGTACAATTTATTAAATTAGACCACCTAGTATTTTAAAAGTATAAAATACACTCTTATACTATATGTAACATTAAAAGTCTAATATTATATATGTATGAGTAAAAAGTCAGTCTTACCGTTAGTAGGCCACATTCACGAAGCTGGTCTATAAGGGGTGTTTAAGGAAATTGCCTATAAAATGGCGATTGAATGGGTATCCACTCTTACCCACCGCACTCTTGACTAGTGGAGGGTCGTTAGCCGAACGGGTAAGATAGGACGAAACCTTCCATTATAAGTATAATGAAGTACAAAGTAACTACATGCTTTTACAAATTCCCAAATTCTAGTTACTTTAGGCAAAATGTGAAATTGTATGCTAATCCATGGAATTACACTTCGTACCCTTGTCAAACGTTAGTGGAGCGTGTGTGGTTAACCAGCACACTAATTTGGGATTGACATTGGTGGCGAAGGGTGGCTCGATGTTTATCATAGATCAATGGAGCGTGTGTGGTTAACCGGCACATTGATTAGGTGATAGTATCATTGAGTGCATCACGTAGATTCGCATGGTTATTCACACCTTGTTTGTGATCCTCGGCATCCCAGTCGCAAATTTGAAGGGCATAATCGAGATTAAACATGCCATTGAAAAGTTCAATGAATCTGAAAAGATCTAGGAGTTTCAATTCATTTAAAACTTAAACTTCATTTTTGTTTTTCATGGTGGGAATTGGTAAATCGTCATTTACCTACCTTCGAATATTCTGCAACTAGATTACGGCATCCCTCTTCTAGGTTGTAGAATGTTGTGTTGTATCCTAGCCTTGATGTTTCATTTGGGTGTTACATCAAGGATTCTTATCAACTAACTTGAATTTTCTCCCGTTTTGTAGATGTCTAAATCTTACAATGGTCTTCCCAAGTCCCTTGGAACAAGCTTTCCAAATGAAGATGACGTTCCACGATACGATAAAGGAAATGAGAGTCATGCTTCACTTCCTCCACCTCCTCCAATTATTCTCCCTAACCCACAAGTTCAAAGGCTTGAAAAGTTCAAGCTCACTCAAGCCCTATTGGCAAGTAAACACGAAGATGGAAAACATGTGTGTGCACACGTCTTGGAGATAAAGTCACACATTGACAGGTTAAGGATGTTGGGTGTCGAGATTTTAGGTGAGTTGGCTGTTGACTGGGTTCTTCAGTCACTTCCTGAATCATATAGTGAGTTCGTTAGAGAGTACTATATGATGGACCATGACATGACCCTCATTGATTTGACCAATATGCTTATAGCTGCTGAATCAGAAATGATTTGTCGTGCTGATCAAGCAAATTTGTCTGATGAATCAAACTCCCAAACTTCAATGGACATTGGAAATGGTGACATTGGAAATCCAGAAAAGGTAAATTCTGAGATAGTTTCTTGTGCCATTCTAAAAGAGTCCATTTGCTTCTATTTCCAAGAGAAGGGGCATCGGAGACGAAGCTGCCCTATTTACCTGAGAGATCTGAGAGATGGGAGAGTCAAGACGTATCGCTCTACTTCAGGTAAAATCCATTAACTAACTCTATAAGTTCCTATTCTTTGATTCTCAATATGTGATGTGATAAGATTACATTTTGAAGTTTTTTGCAGGATCAAAGAAAAGAGAGGAAGCTTAAGGAATAAGCGTGTTGAATCTGATCATGAAGAAATGGATTTCGATCGCATGGATTCGAAGATCAGATTTTTGAGCTGCTACTCTGGAGTTAGGATAGATTGATAAGAAATATGTGATAGCATAGTTTTTCAGTTGAATTGCATTGTAAGGACAAAATTTTTCCGTAATAATATAAATTTTGATTTTGTCTTATTTATTTATCCTTGCAGTGACATGTATGAAAAATTGATGTTTGAATATTTCTACTATTAGCAATAATGGATTTGATTCTTAATTATGTTATTTGTGGAAATGTCGAGAATTTGCCAAATAAAGGAAGATTCTCATCGCCCAAGTTTCAATTGGACAGAAACTTGGAATCATACAACTTGGTTGCGTGATGAATGAGAAACTTCATATTTGGAAATTAGACTAATTCTTTGGCAAAGTGTCAAGAGAAGGACTAGGAGATCGAGTACACTAGGTTGTGCGTTGATCAAGTCCACCACAAGAGTGATAAAGATATTCAGTTATACTTATAAGATTAAGTATAATTCTGAGTTGATTGAAAGAGTTTCAATCAATAGCAGAACGAATAAGAAGGATCAAGTAGGCAGAAAGATAAAAGTTTCTTCATTCTAAGAAGAAGGGAGAGTACCTTTTATTATGTTTTATGATAGGTCTTAATGATTAAGAACCATGTCTCAATTAATCCTATAAGCGAGTCTTAGTGCAATTGCATGTCTAAGAAGAGGAATCGAGAATTGTAGAAATGGTTAAATCAAGAAGTCAATCATACTTCGTTCCAATATCAAGTCTTAGAGTCAAGATTCTGACATGAGTGACAAGTCTTAAGAAGGTTTATAACACTCGTTAAATGTGGAATTTGAAAAAGTTTTCTTATTCTTGCACATTTGAAATTGGTAAGTTGTGATGTCTTGGATAAGACAAAGACCAACCAAGACCAATTGTGTGAAGTGTTAAACTTGACAAAAGGCTACACTAACTCTTGAATATTTGTTTGTCAAGAAATGTTTCTTGACAAGAGAATCTTATATGTCAAGGAGTCAGTGGGAGTCTTAATGGTCATGAAAAGTTTCAAGAACAAATCAAGAGTAAACCTAGTTAATCATCACTAGCGCACGACTTGAGGTTTATAACCTATCGTGATGACATTATTTTGTTTCCGTGCCATTCCAATTAAGCTAAATATGTATGTGAGTTCTATGAGTTCTCATTTGAATGCATAAAGACAAAGCACCTTGATCAATGGAAAGTACATTGATATGTAAGGGTGAGTTGTTAAACCATTTGGAAGACATGGTGGGCACTCGTGTTACCATGAGGCAAGAAATCAAGATTGAACAAGTTCAGTCCATATGGTTTTGGATTTGTCGCAAACCTTCGTTTTGACAAATTCACATGGATAGGAACAAATACATCATAAAATCTAAGTGTCATAAGGTTTCCCTCCTTCATGAAAATGATTGTGAGGAAATGCTTTCACTAAGAGAGATTTTAAGAAGATAGAAATTGTGAAAATTGTATTCTCAAATTCGATTATGATTACGGCATCCCTTTTCATAATTCGAATTGTGAGATTTGGCAATTGGTCTGAACATTTGGGACTTAGTAACATAAATTCTGAATTGTTTAGACACACATGTGAGCTATCTAAGGAAAAGATGTATGAGCTTAAAAAGCTTAGATAAAGGCTTATCAAAGCATCAAGTGTTCGAAATATGAACTTAAGGAATTCGATAAGCATTGTCTTCTAGAAGTTCAGCTGTTTTCTGAATATATGTCAAAGCTAGTGGGAGCATAAGTGTTATGCTGGTGAGAAAATAATCATCATGTTAAGTGGGAGCATGATTATTATGGTAAGTATTGCAAGTTAGCAATATTAATTATAGAAAACAAAGATTCACTTTGCAAAGTTGCAAGGGTTGAAAAGTTGTTTTGCTATAATTAAGGGAGAGAATATTATACTTCGTTTCAAAATCTAAAAGCTTAGATCGAGAAACGTTAATAAAATTTAGTCAAGGATACATAGTTCATTCTCAATATTCGATTATGATTACGACATCCCTCTTCATAGTTCGAATAGTGGGAACATGGCACATAAATATTATGGCAGAAGGATGATAAAGTATCACGTCTTTATATGAGACATTATGCATCGTGTCCAATACACTTCGGGTAAAGGATCGATTACATATGCTATAATATTTGACCATTCTAAAATTTTCCAAATGCCTAGTGCATTAAGAGGGTAAAAGGACTAGAATCGGTTTTGACTAGAATAATTAAACAACTATCAAAGGACGATCCAAAGTTCGCTGAGGATTGGTCGTTTGTGAGTAGTTGGAAGTATAGTACTGGATGGACCATATCGACATTATTATGAATAGATAAGATTCTATTTAGAATGTGATGTCATATGACAAACATGGAAATGTTTCCATAATTGGGAGTTGGAAATTAAGAATTTATGTCTAGATTAGAAAATTTTATGCAAAAAGGATGTTCAAAGGAATGTACTTTGAGTGAGAGACATCACATCTATATAATTGTTTTGTAACAATTTCTGATAGAGTACTTTGTGATTTCATTGGCCAAGTCTTGATGACTTTTGTGCTATGACTTTACGAAAGGATCGTTGCATAAAAAGTTTAGAATCTGACATATTCTAAAAGTGGTAAGAATTTGGTATTCTTACGCTAATGATAAGGATTGGGGATTGTGAAATGAGTTTCATTGAAAAAGTTTTTCAATTGATATATTTCACAAAGTATGGACCATAGGAAACCAAAGTGTGCATGCTTGGAGCATGGGACAATTGTGGTTATAATTCGAGTAATAAGTTGATTGTCTGAAACAATAAGCAATGAATAATGAGTAATCAATATGGTGTTTAAATAAAAGTGTTTTTATTTACGCTCAAAAGTTTTGGGGTCATATAGGATTAATATTATTATTGCGTTTCACTTTGCATGTTTTGACTTCCAGAATAACTGGGTTATTCAAACCTCCACAGTCTGTCATACGTTGGAAGTAGGTATGAAGGAAGACTGTCATGAATCTGTCTGTAGATTGTCTAAAGTGTTTAGACATAGCACAAGTTTGCTGCAGAGTTCATGAGTGCTTTAATAAGATTAAAGTATTGGATTAAACCCACGCTCACTTGAATCACTTCATGGATTTTATCACGAGTGATTGTGAGACGATAACATTGTATATTCTTAAAACCGAGACGTGTGAGTTGTTATTTGCTGGTCGGTTGCACATTGATGATAAGTAAATGCACCAGTAACTTGGTGTTATAAAACTTATTGTTGTGTGTGATTCGATTAGTAGGTGCAAGCAAGCATTTGAGTCGAATTTTATCCATTCCTTTTACCCAAAGTGGGATAAAAGCGATATATGTGGGCCTCTCGATGATTTAGTGATGATACCCTAAGCGCTTGGCCAAGCCGGGACTAAGTTGATGTGTTCAATTGTAGTCTGTTGGCAGTCGTCATAAATCAGATGTCGGGAAACAATACATAGACAGAATGAATGATTTAAATCCATGTCTCATGTCTATACGATATCTTGTAGAATGGAGGAATATATGATCCCTTATCTAAAGGACACGCGTATCTGATAAGATCAGAGTTGACAGCGGATTTTGAAAGCTACGATTGCTGATCAGGTTCTGAAGTTATGCAAAATAGTTATTAGACTTATCCAAGTGGGAGACTGTTGGATTAGTGTCTAAGTCCATAACTATTTTGGTATGTACTTGACCCGATTATGAGCATGGTCCTTTTGGGTTGCCTTCACCATAGCAATATGTAGGATGAATTAAGGAGAGAAAGGTTTAATTATGATTTATTAATATATTATAAGAATAATATATTAAAGGAGAAATCATATTGTTTAATTAATATTAGTCAATAATTAATTAAAAATTAATTTTGTGACTAAAAGAGATTAATTAAACTTAGGGGACTGGAGTTGTAATTATAAGATAATTACAATTGGGCTATGAATCACCTAATAATATATAGGTTGGACGAATTCTATGGGAAGCCCACAAGGAATTCGTCCAAGGGATATGTTAAAGGAGTCCATGGGCTGCTTAGGGCCTAAGCAGTCAGATTAGGGTTTCCTAGTTGCAAACCCTAATAGCCTACATGTATATAAAGGACCCCTATGCCCCAAAAACGTGGTGGAGTGTTCCTTTAGGGTTTCCAGCCGTTTTTGGTGCCTCCCCTCTCTTCTCTCCTTCATCCAATTGCTTAGTGGTGTTTGTGACTCCATTAGAGGTGCAACACTTGAGGCACTAAGCTTTCTGAAGCCAATCCAAGCAAGGAATTGATTGTTATTACTATATAACAATCAAAGGTAATTACTAAACCCTTATTTCAGTTCTTATATGATAGATCTAGGGTTTATAGCTTTGGATATTCAATTGCATGTTCATTAGACAAACTAGATCCAAAAGCTATTAGGGTTTGCATGTACACCATATGAATGATGTATTGCTCGAAACCCATCCGTTATATCTGTATGGCGTTGGTATTTTGGGGGTAACTCACTAAGCCTTCGAGCTTACATTTATCAATTATTGTTTTAGGTACTTCCGATGATCGCGGGAAGGCGAATGCATGATCGTGCACCTCCTTATATTTTCCTGATTGATTATGGGGATACTCTAATGTCTAACTATTTTGAAAACAAATTGTAATGACTTAATGGTTTTAAATGTTTTAAAAAGTTTTAAATTGGCTTGAATTTTTGGGATGTCACAGATATATATATATATATATATATATATATATATATATATATATATATATATATATATATATATATATATATATATATATATATATATATATATATAAGGCACATTCCTTCGAAAAACTAACTTTTGTTGGAGCTTTAGTCGACTTTTGAAGGCCAAGATCGTTAATTGGAAGGTTGGAGTTGCAGAAGATGGATTATAAGCTTGATTTTGAGAGATTTGAGGTAAAACTTCGTATAATTACTTATTCTTCTTGTGTTTGATCATGGATTACAAGTTGAATTTCATTTTACATGTTTGTTTGCTGAAGTTATGGGATAAATACCCTAACTTTTGTTTTGACTAGATTACTTGTTTATTTATGAGTTGATTTATGGATTGGATTATGCTAAGTTGGTTATTTTTTGTGTTGGCTTATTAAAGAACCTTTTTATGCTTATGATAACTACTTTTCTATTTATTGCTGATTTTAATTAAGTTTGCATGGCCTATCATTCTTGATTAACTTGAATCTTATGATCTTGTGAATTGCAAAATTATAGGACTAATGTTTTGAGCAAAACCTAAGGATAAATAGAAAAGTAGGTAAGTAAATGTAGGAGCTAATATATGAGGACCAATCATATATTGAATTGATTTAATTGACCAAATAGATCAATCCATTATAATTCTAACATAACTCGAACCAAACACTAGTAAATTTGTTAGTTCATCTACTTGATCACCGTATGAATGAACTTATTTGCTAAAGGATTAGGTTAATGAACATTAATCTAGTCATCTTAGGAATTGGTAATCAATGAAGCATTAACCAATTTCACTTCCATTAAATCAACCATAATAGCAAGTATATCGAATCTAAACAAAAGTCTCTCATTTATCTTAATTAAAATCATCTTTAGTGTTTCTTGCTTTTAGTTTTGCTTTTTGTTTCATTAGTTGATAGTTAGTTTCTTTCAAAGTTTTTGTTTGATTAATTAAGTTTCTAGTCTTGCAAAAATAGAGAGAAACCTCTCTTTAATTTAATAGTAATTTAGGTAACTTAGTAGATAAAACTAGCTAGTAATTTTGTTCCCTTTGTTCGATACTCGATTATTTGTGCTATTCTATTTTCGACTAGGTACACTGCCTTAGGAGTAATAATTAGTTAGATTAGTTGGTTAAAACTAGTGCATAATTATCTCACATAAACTTGTAGCCATCGCAGCTCCTCCATCACGAACCCGCTGCCACCACCTCCTGTTGTTGATGTCGTTATTTTCCGATCAACCTCCCTACTGCTTTCGTTCGTGATCAGACATGATCGAGAGGCCTTTTAAATTGATGTGTTTCATTTTTTTACAATCTGTGAATGTAAACAGACAAGAAAGACAAGCTAATTCAAACTTATATTTCATTTAAATAGGTTTGGTCTCCCAGTCACAAATATTAACAAAATCAGCCGTTACTCTCAAACTTTGATCCAAATTAATTAAAACAGACCCCTCCCTTGGAAAATGCTTACAAAATCAATCACAATTATGGATTATTTTAGCAAAACAACCCTTATAGTTAGTTAAATTACTAAACCATCCTCACACTTATTAAATAATGCCAAAACTCCCCTTTTGGTTATTAGGTAATAAAAATAGTCCCAGTTGTTTTTTTTAAACGCAAAGAGCGTAACATTGCGGTTTCTCACGACAAGTTTCACACCAACAAACGTAGTTCACGCTACAAAAGTGAGTGCTTATGGCCCCTTTTTAATGTTTTTATCATTTTATAGGAGAATACATATGAAAAACGTATATCAAATATGAAAAATGCATGCTAAACTCATATCTAGTTAAAATCGATATTTTGTCAAAATAATATATCATAAATAGTTTTATCATGACATCCACATGTTATAGTGGTTTAATACATGTTACCATTAGAAAAAAGATAACTTATCATTTTATTATATGATGTCATGATTTTATGTAACGAAATAGCATATCATAAATTATATATCATAAGAATATTATGATTTTACGCAATAATGCATGTCAATAAAATATGTGTTACAAATGTTTATCAACTTTGTATTATTTTACATATATCATGCATAAATTTAAACATATGTTAAATAGATATGTAACACTTATATCTTGAAATCTATTCATGCACTTGAGAAATTTACTATCTATTTTAAGCGAGTAATATACGTTTTTACGGATATATCGAACTTACTCGGCTTTATATAGTGAAACTTTATCATATACCTTAGTTAATGAACTTTATAGTGAGACACTAGTCATTACCTAAGTTTAACCACATAGTATACTCACTCGGCTATAATCGTTAATCCTCGGAGCAAGATATGTATGTATAGATTTATACGGGTTGACACCCCCACCTGCGGTTGCTAGCTACAACCTTGACGGATAAATCGAAGCGGGTGATAATTATCTGTAGTCTTTATCCATGACGTCCAGTGAAGCGTCGTAAGGGGTTATGTCTAGTCACATAGCTTGGTTATAGGACTCACTATAAGCATTAACAGAATCTCTTTATCTAGAAACCATGGATTCGGTTTCTCTCTTTATCAAACATTTTAAGTATGAATTAACTTATGATTTCTCTCTTTATCAAACATTTTAAGTATGGATTTACTTATGATTTCTCTCGCTATGAAACATTTTAAGTATGGATTTACTTATGATTTCTCTCTTTATAAAAAATTTTAAGTATGGATTTACTTATGATTTCTCTCTTTATCAAACATTTTCAAACATGGTTTTAACTACAAAAGAAATACTTTTCAGATTTTTAAAAGTATTATTATTGCGGTTAGCAAAGAACATGTAACTCTCACCAACCTTTGTGTTGACTCTCAAACTACATGTATTCTCAGGAGATCATTGAACCAACTTTTAGCAGAAAAAATGTTCATGGATTTCGGGCAACCTAGTTTTCTCTAGTTTTTGTTATATCGACCGATTTGGTAAGGCAAATTCATGTACTTACTATTATTATATGTATGAACTATGTATTTCAAACTTTAAAGTGAAATATAACTATTGTATTGTTATTGTGTACTTTTGATGTATATTCAATTTGCTTGTAATCCATGAACTAAGTCGCACAGCCCGACATGTTCCGCCGCCTCGGCCGGGGGTGTGACAACTGACCACTTCATCTATGTAGAGACCCTTGACTAGTTATTGGAGTATTGAGGAAGACTTCATTTTTTTGGAGGGGGGATAATAGATCTCCCCACTTATTATGGTAGTTATCCTTAGGTTTTTTTAAGGCTGTAAACGAACCAAATGAACACACACAATGCTTGTTCATGTTGTTTATTTAAGTTTAACTGAACTAACTGACGAACATGAATACTTAAGCCAACACATTTTCTTGTTTGTGTTCATTCATTAAGATGTCAAACAAACATAAATGAACATAAACATTCAAACCAGTAACCATACATAGGTAATAGATTTACACATATATCCTGGAATATACATACATACATACATACATACATTCTTAATCAACCGTGTTTGGTGTTTATGCAAAATGATTATAAAAATCTTTAAAAGCAGATGGGGTATTTTATCTTTAGTAAGATAAGATAGCTAATTGATTAATATACATGGAGAGGAAGGGTGTATAGAGAGTGATGTTTATGTGATTGGTAACGTGGAAGAATGGGGCTTTGGACGCAGTAGACATGAGAAAGAACGAGTGTACACTTGATTTGGTTACATATAACATATTCTTAAATTATTATTGTAATGGATTGAAGTTTGAAGAGGCTGAAAAGATAATGAAGATAATGGAACAAAGTGGTATGAAACTCAATTATAATCAAATCATCAAAGGGTTTTGTAAAGTCAACTGTATAAAAAAGACATATAGGATAATGATAAGAAAGATGAAAGTGAAAAATGTAGCTGATAGGATAAGGTTGGAGGGTGTAGTGTCACAAGAACCACACTCCCCCTCTGCTATGTAGGCGCCACATAGATGTCATGTCAATTTTACCACTACCATGTAGGCGCCACATAGATGTCATGTCAATTTTACCACATAAAGGGTGGTTCTTTGCCACACACTAGGTGTGGGGACCATGACAAACATTTTTTTTTAACTTTATAAAAAAAATTATTTTTAATAAAAAAAAACATAAACCTCATTACTTAAAATATAAATATAAATATAAACTTCATTAATTAAAAAAAAGTCCTACAACACATTTGTTTCATCGTTTACTTGAAGAAATATAAGCCCAAAATTTTTAATACGTGTCATATTTTGTTCAACATGTTAGGAATAATTCAAATTAAAAAAAATAAAAAAATAAAACAAAAAAACAAAGCACAATAAATACTTCCAGGGATTTGTTTAATGCAACAATGTGTGTATTTTATAGCCCCAAAACAGCCCACTTAACAAATTTAAACAGCCCAACAAAGAAGAAGCTTACCCAACAAACAAAAACACACACAGATGTGTTGCATGCTGAAATGGTCAAACCGTAGATACTACTACACACACCCTCTAGTCTAATGGTAAGGCCATGGGGTATGGAGGATGTTTTTACGCGTAAAGGGTGACGTGGAGGGGGGTATTCACGCGTGAACACCGCCCCCCTCCCTGGTGAATGTGACGCGGATTGAGATGGGTCACGGGTGGTTACGCGCAATTTGATTGGATGCCTCACTTTTTGACCGTTTTCTCCCATTTACTCCCCATTTTGACCGTTAATTTATTAAAAAAAATTCTTTTCAAAACTAAAACCTCACCTATATATACAAACATAACACATCACATAATTTACAACAACTACAAAAAAAAATCACACTCAACAATTAGAATATGAATAATTTTTTGGATGCCATTTCTTCTTCTTCATCTGATGAAGATTCCGACGACGATGAGTTGGTTATGCACACGTTGTTGTCTGCGGCATACGACATTGTGCGTCAGAGAGGCGAAACTTTAAATGGCGAGAAGAAACGAAGAAAGTCCATCAACCATGATCGAGAGGCGGCGAACGAACTTTTGGTACGTGATTACTTTAACCTTGATAGTTTATACGACCTATCGAAGTTTGAGGATCGATTTCGTATCAGTAGAAATTTATTCCTACGTATAGCTAGAGATTTGGAAAACAATTATGAGTTCTTCCAATTGAGATGGGATGCTAGGGGTAAATGTGGGTTTACTACGTTTCAAAAATGCACAGCAGCTCTTAGACAATTAGCGTACGGCATAGCCGCAGACGCTTCAGATGAATATTTGAAAATGCCTGTGAGGACCGGTCGAGAATCCACATATCTTTTTTGTGAGTATGTTATAGAGCTTCATGGCGACATATACTTGCGAAATCCGACCAGAAGTGATGTCGAACAGCTGTATGCCGCACATCAGGCTAAACATGGATTTCCAGGAATGCTAGGTAGCATTGATTGTACACATTGGGTGTGGGAAAATTGTCCCAATGCATGGCGAGGGCAATTCACACGAGGTGATCATGGTGTGCCTACTGTTATAGTAGAAGCAGTTGTTTCACAGGACCTTTGGTTTTGGCATGCATTTTTTGGTATGACAGGGTCAAACAACGACCTGAATGTGCTTGGAGCATCTCCATTATTTAACGATATTTTGCAGGGTAAAGCACCAAACATGTCATACGTTATTAATGGACGTGAATACAATCATGGATATTACCTTGCTGATGGGATATATCCAGAGTACGCTACATTTGTCAAGTCATACACATATCCAGCTGATGAAAAAAGGAAATTGTTCAAATTAGCACTGGAATCTGCAAGGAAGGATGTGGAGCGGACGTTTGGGGTCCTCAAACAGAAGTGGCACATAATCAAATATCCAGCACGAGCATGGGAAAGGGAAAAATTAATGAAGGTGATGAAAGCGTGTGTTATTTTACATAACATGATACTAGAAGAAGAGGGTAGGGCTATTTGTACGTATACTCCGAATGATATGCTCAATCCACCTGCAGTAATACAAGTCGGCAGCCCAGCATACTTTACAAGGCTTTTGGAAATACATAATAGTGAAACACATCACAATCTACGTCAAGATTTGGCTGAGCACACAATTTGAAGACGAAAACGAAATGGATGAGGACGCGGACGATGAGGACAACGATGCAGACGATTAGTTTTTTTTTCAATGTTTTTTATTAATTTTTATGTTATTAGTAAAATGTACGTTGAATTTTAAAAATATCACTTTTATGTTTATCAATGTTTATTTTATTAGTAAGCATGTATGTTGAATTTAAAAATATTATTTTTATTTTTATTAATGTTTTATTGTGTTTTTTATTTAATATAATGTAAAAAAAATAATAAATAAAAAAAGAAAAACAATGTTGTAACACCGAAATTTTTCCAAACAAAATTTTCATTTTAAAATCGCATACTTTTCGTAACATATTGTATAAAAATCTCATTTATTCAAATTACAAAACACAACTCCATTAATAAGCTAGGATCCTCAAAACGTGACTCTTTCTCTCGTGTGTACAATCAAGTCGGTGCCTTCCCGCGATCCTCTGAGGTACCTGAAACACATAACATATAACACGGTAAGCACGAAGCTTAGTGAGTTCCCCAAATTACCACATATAACACATATTAGCCACTCGAGGCTATAACTCTGTGGACCCTCTGGTCCTAACTCTGTGGACCCTCTGGTCCTAACTCTGTAAACTCTGGAATACACACATCATAAATCACATAGAAATAATGCAGTGCAACACATCACATACATAGCATACAAGATACTCTGTCACATAACTCTAATTACCACTCATGGTAAAGTATAGTGAGAAGACTCACCTGACCAGCAGCAAGTAAAGACCCCGCTCCTGGATTTCGAACTAGCATCCACCTAACACAAGGGATGAATATCTCTAAGTGATACTCTAATCACAACTCTAATGACCGAAGGCTATTCTTCCTCTCTTTAACTCTTTGAAGTGGATAAAAGACCATTTTACCCCTCCATGGTCTCTACTACTTATGTTGATCAAAGCCCTAAAGTCAACAGAAGTCAAACTCGAGTCAACAGTCCATGTTTGACCCGACTCGCCGAGTGCACCCTTGCAACTCGTCGACTCCACTTACTTTCCTCAGATATCTCGTGACAGTCCAGCTCAGCTCGTCGAGTTGACCCCCAACTCGTCGAGCTATCGCCTGATTCGGTTCCTCGGGACAAACCCTAACCAACTCGTCTAGTCGGCTCATCGACTCGGCGAGTTCATTCAGAAAAATGTTCATTCAGACGATTTAATGCAGATCCATCACCCCAAACATTAGATCTACCATCCTGAGGGTCGATTGTCACGTAAAGCTGCAAGCTTTACGTTTAAACATGGCATATAAGGCTCATAATGCCAATATAACTCTAACAAGGATGATTAACCACAATAACTCTTCTATGGTTAACTAAAGCTATAATCTTTGGACTCTCTGGACCTCACAAGGTCCATACCTGAAGTCTAGGCCTCATGAGAGACCTTATGCATACAAAGTCCCAACAATGGTGGAAGAAACCCTAATCTTCCATATCTACAAGATCTAAGCAAAATAACAAGAAAGGTGTAAGCTTTTACCTCTTACTCAAGCCCTTGCACGAAGTTACACCAGATCCACTGATTCTCTAGCTCCCTTGATGGGTGATCTCCTCTTCTCCTCAAGAGATGCACTAGTTTACTCCAAGTTTTAGCTTCTAAGACTCTCATGGCTCTCCATAGACGTTTAGGGTTTGCTCTTAAGGAAGGGTAGCCGCAAATGAGGCTATAAGTTCCTTTAAATAGGTCTCAAACCCGGGAAATTAGGGTTTCTCTGCCCAGTACCTACTCGGCGAGTCCCTCCTCGGACTCGTCGAGTCCTTCATTAAATGCACGCGATCAACTCAACTCGACTCGGCGAGTTGGTCCCTCCACTCGTCGAGTCCCTCCTTAAATCTCAAGATTAACATACATGATAATGTCCCTGGAAATCCGGATGTTACAATTCACCCCCACTTGAATTAGATTTCGCCGTCGAAATCACTCCTTAACCACTCACATAATGAAATCATCAACCCAAAAGGAACCACCGAAAGGATCTCATACTACACTGATATATTTCTCTATGGACACCCGAAACCACACAAAACTCCCAAGACCAGAACTGAACCAACTCTTTCATCGCTAATATACTCCTTCCCACTATCCGGAAGTTCTAGTGGCCTGACCCGCCGCCAGACCGCCTACTCAAGCGATCACCATGATATTCGCTCCTCGAATATCAAACCCTGATAACTCACTGCTCCTCTGATTCTCACAAGACCAAATCCAATAATCGGCTACTGCTCACTCATATCATCATGCTAATGATCCAAATCACGCTCCAAAAACGGAAGGGTCCACACCCCACCAGGGATCATACACTAAACTGCTATCAGAACCCATCCGAACAAAGAATCCTCAACACTCTGCCCTTCAGACACAAGAGAATAACCAGGCTCGCTCAAAAGTGTCCTCAGACATCACAATCACAAGTCCCAACTTCGTTCTTCATACCCCTTTTTAATACTGAGCACTAGGTCAACTTCTGACTCCACAGTTGAACCTCCAAAGGTTACCCATTGCACACCTCAACATGTCTCACTGACTTCCTTCACACGCTAGCTATCTCGGCCCAGTGTGACACACAAGTCACGAAGTTCGCTTTTCCTCAAGCGAATACGGAATTCGTTTCACTCTCGACCTCTGTCGTCTACTACTCATTAGTTCCATGCATTTCGCGGTTTCCTCACACCAACGAATTGACCCACTCAGGTCTAAGGCACCAGATAGAAGCAATACCCATTTCCAAATGAAATTCAGCTCTGAATCCGGAATCTCATTCTGCCTACTCAACGCACTACCAGAGCCAAACTCAAACTCGTGAGTTCGATCTAACCCAGAGCTGGAACCACTCGCCCCAACGAACCACTCAGCTCATGACTCGTGACCCGCAACCCATGCGAACCTCACTGATCCACTTCTCTTTGGCCACGAACACCACTACTCAATTCAAAATATAACGACTTCCGACAAACATGGAGACCCCAGTCTCGCCCCTGGTTCAACCCCAGGCTTCCACACACTCAATTATTAGGGTTACCCAAGCCTAAAACTCTTCTGCATCAAGCTCTGATCAGAGAGCACTTCATCACAACATTCTCTCGCTGACTAAGCTGACTAGTGGGTACTACGGCTCCCCGCAGTATCACAACGACCTCTCACCGAATAGTGAGTACTTCGGCTCCCCGTAGCATCACCACAACCTCTCACTGAATAGTGAGTACTACGGCTCCCCGTAGCATCACCACAACCTTTTACTGAATAGTGAGTACTACGGCTCCCCGTAGCATCACCACACCCTCTCACTGAATAGTGAGTACTGCGGCTCCCCGTAGCATCACCACAACCTCTCACTGCATAGTTAGTACTACGGCTCCCCGTAGCATCACCACAACCTCTCACTGAATAGTGAGTACTACGGCTCCCCGTAGCATCACCACAACCTCTTACTGAATAGTGAGTACTACGGCTCCCCGTAGCATCACCACAACCTCTCACCGAATAGTGAGTACTACGGCTCCCCGTAGCATCACCACAACCTCTCACTGAATAGTGAGTACTACGGCTCCCCGTAGCATCACCACAACCTCTCACTGAATAGTGAGTACTACGGCTCCCAGTAGCATCACCACACCTCTCTGCACTGACTCATTGAAACTGCAGCTCCACGCAGTCTTACCGCACTTACTCTTACCACTTCACAATCTCATCCTCGGGTTGACACCATACTGCGATCATTAACTCATGCTCTGCGGCCCAGCATAGATAGGTACACACACACCCATCCGGGCTAAGCATCACTACTTCGGACGACCATTGTCGTGACAAAACCTCTCTTTCTCGCTGCAATTCACATTCTCAAATAAATCCATTTGATGTCAATTAGCTGAAGGGCCCCCACCGGGACCATGGACACTTGATACACCACTCGTCACCTTAAACTCAAACTCAAAATAATCTGAGATTTAGGACATTGAACTCGGATACCCCGGAATACCATCACAACGCCTCGCAGTGTCTTGACTCTACCACTGATCTCATACTCATGGCATCATACTCAGATATCGCATTGCTTCCTCAGAATCTCGCAACCGGTCTTTTCTCGTGTCTCTTGTAACCCCGGAATACTCCATCTCCCAAATTAAAACACGGAGAATTTCCCAACGACTCAGAACACGAAGATGACAATCCGAAACTTCCTCCTCTATTGCTCAAAACTCATGCAAGAATACTCATAACGACCCTGAAGTTGGTTGCCCAATCAACTTCTTCCCTTCCCATACTGCATATAATAGCCCATACTCTGAACCAGAAATTCTCAACCGCCGAACTAACCTCACAAGCCAACCACCTCGAATTCACCATTTTAACCTTGAAGGATTCCTAACCACCACAAGGTCTCCGACCAACGGCCACTTGCCGTGGAGACACTCATCCTTTCTCAAACACGTGCCACATGCACTATTTCATTCTGCACCTCTCCTTGATCACCAAAAACCCTGGTCCTTAGGAATCCGCACCGCAGGCCTTTCTATCCAGTTCTCTAACCGCTCTTGAACAAATCTCGGATCTCCTCAAAATTACCCGGTTCTCCCCCACTCAAGGTTCGAACCGTCACCAATTGGTTCGCCAACAATCTAACCCACAGACTGTTTTTACCACTAACATCGCACCTACTCTTGGAAGGTGATACACAATGCTCGATGATCTCCCGGATGGGGATCGAGCAATTCCAAATACCCCGAATCTCCGATGAAGTCCTCAGAAACCTCTCATCATGACTACCTCTAGTCATTCCGAACCTCGTATTATCCCACTACCGGACATCTCAACTGTCCAGTCGTAGCCCTGACTCTCGGTCTGAAAATAATGAACTATCATATTCATCATCCTCGACTCTTCAACCAACGTTCCATCACGTGGGTTGTAATAAGAGTGGAGTCCTCATTACCACACTCGATACTCATCATAGACAATAAGAGCCACCGCCCCAATATCCTCTTCTTGATCGTCTGCCGCTGCAGCTAATAGATGCCCTACTATGCTCAAATAGGGTGTACCCTGGTCCTTAACCATCTCAGTCCCCGCTGACAACCTGCTCTTGCTCTAACATTACCTCTCGGCAGACATACTGCCTAAATACTCTGATGGAAGGTCGCCATCAATGCTAACCCGCAGGGTTCTACCGCCAAGCTCGGAAACCGAATTCTCAACACCTCTTATGTTTCCCACAGGAAACGGAAATAATACCACCCATGTCACAGAAGGTGACATCTCCACTATCGGTTGATTGCTCAACTCATGCCGTAATCCTCCATAACTGCCATCTCAACTCATTCTTGAGTCTTGCGACTCCAATTGGTATCTCACCAACAATCCCTCAGAGCTAACTCGATTTCCCTCTCAAGGGATGCTCCACTAAACTCGTTCATCATGGCCCTCTGGCCCCATACTCTTTCACATCTGATCTCAGTCTAACCAATTTCAACGGAATAACTGGTAGAACCAGTAACACTAACCGCCACGGGTCATGGTACTCGCACCATGTGGCCACCTCTCGATCTGCTATTTATCATGGTACCCGAACCATGTTATCTCTTCTCAATCCGCTACGAGTCATGGTACTCGACCCATGACATCACCTCTCGATCTGCTACAAATCATGGTGCTCAAACCATGAAATCACCTCTCGATCTGCTACAAATCATGGTACTCAAACCATGAAATCATCTCTCGATCTGCTACAAATCCTGGTACTCAAACCATGAAATCACCTCTCGATCTCCTACAAATCATGGTACTCAAACCATGAAATCACCTCTCGATCTGCTACAAATCATGGTACTCAAACCATGAAATCACCTCTCGATCTGCTACAAATCATGGTACTCAAACCATGAAATCACCTCTCGATCTGCTACTTAAAACCTCCGGAATGTTTCCTGTATCGAGTATGGGTCCTCTGCTTTCAGTAGTACGGGCCCATACTACCTGCCACATCTACCCATACTTTCCACACGGACCATCCCCGAGTTCCTAAGTAGCTGCTTGACCTTCTCGATCACCAACCCTGTCATGCGTATTCGCTCCTCTTGCGAAATATCCAACTCTGTCAACGTACTCATCTAACTAGGGTCACCCTTTCCTAGGCTCTTCCTAGGTTCTCATACTTCTCTGCCATCAGCTGCTGAAGAACTCTTTATGATGCCAGTCATCTACCTCCTGAATATCGTCATATTCACTTAGTAGCTGACTCTCATCATCAAGAGTTCCACAAAGCACGAACCAAGCAGCATTCGGGCATCGAAAATCTCTACCAACATGAAAAACCACTCTAGGTTATTACCCACTTGCTCTCCTCATACTCAAAGGATTCCACCGAACTCAAGCAACTTTACCCCACGCGGGCGTCTGGCTACTCTCTCAGTAGACTCCTCAAATGCTCATCTAGGTATCTCTCCTAGATTACTCATCTACTCAAATCCCTCTCTAGAGGATTCCTGCTGGATACTCTTACTCAACACTTGCTCGAAAGCACATCACAGATAACCATAACTCCTATGCTAAGGCATCACAAATCAGGCCACTCTAGTCCTAACACATGAAATACCTAGCCTATATCTAGCATGCATAATATCTCATAGCATATCTCATAAATATCTCATAATACAAACGTAAGGGTATTTTGGGAAATCACCGTTCGGGCTCTGGCTGATTGTACACACTGCTCCAACTCGTACTCTTTTAGAAACTCTTGCTCGTTTTAGAAAAATAATTTCCTTGAAAATTTTTCTCAAATCCTCAGTTTGAGTCTAGATCTACCCGAAGGTGCATCCGAATCCCTCAAACCAAGGCTCTGATACCAACTTGTAACACCGAAATTTTTCCAAACAAAATTTTCATTTTAAAATCGCATACTTTTCGTAACATATTGTATAAAAATCTCGTTTATTCAAATTACAAAACACAACTCCATTAATAAGATAGGATCCTCAAAACGTGACTCTTTCTCTGGTGTGTACAATCAAGCCGGTGCCTTCCCGCGATCCTCTGAGGTACCTGAAACACATAACATATAACACGGTAAGCACGAAGCTTAGTGAGTTCCCCAAATTACCACATATAACACATATTAGCCACTCGAGGCTATAACTCTGTGGGCCTTCTGGTCCTAACTCTGTGGACCCTCTGGTCCTAACTCTGTGGACCTTCCGGTCCTAACTCTGTAAACTCTGGAATACACACAGCATAAATCACATAGAAATAATGCAGTGCAACACATCACATACATAGCATACAAGATACTCTGTCACATAACTCTAATTACCACTCATGGTAAAGTATAGTGAGAAGACTCACCTGACCAGCAGCAAGTAAAGACCCCGCTCCTGGATTTCGAACTAGCCTCCACCTAACACAAGGGATGAATATCTCTAAGTGATACTCTAATCACAACTCTAATGACCGAAGGCTATTCTTCCTCTCTTTAACTCTTTGAAGTGGATAAAAGACCATTTTACCCCTCCATGGTCTCTACTACTTATGTTGATCAAAGCCCCAAAGTCAACAGAAGTCAAACTCGAGTCAACAGTCCATGTTTGACCCGAATCGCCGAGTGCACCCTTGCGACTCGTCGACTCCACTTACTTTCCTCAGAAATCTCGTGACAGTCCAGCTCAGCTCGTCGAGTTGACCCCCAACTCGTCGAGCTATCGCCTGATTCGGTTGCTCGGGACAAACCCTAACCAACTCGTCGAGTCGGCTCATCGACTCGGCGAGTTCATTCAGAAAAATGTTCATTCAGACTATTTAAGGCAGATCCATCACCCCAAACACTAGATCTACCATCCTGAGGGTCGATTGTCACGTAAAACTGCAAGCTTTACGTTTAAACATGGCATATAAGGCTCATAATGCCAATATAACTCTAACAAGGATGATTAACCACAATAACTCTTCTATGGTTAACTAAAGCTATAATCTTTGGACTCTCTGGACCTCACAAGGTCCAGATCTGAAGTCTAGGCCTCATGAGAGACCTTATGCATACAAAGTCCCAACAATGGTGGAAGAAACCCTAATCTTCCATATCTACAAGATCTAAGCAAAATAACAAGAAAGGTGTAAGCTTTTACCTCTTACTCAAGCCCTTGCACGAAGTTACACCAGATCCACTGATTCTCTAGCTCCCTTGATGGGTGATCTCCTCTTCTCCTCAAGAGATGCACTAGTTTACTCCAAGTTTTAGCTTCTAAGACTCTCATGGCTCTCCATACACGTTTAGGGTTTGCTCTTAAGGAAGGGTAACCGCAAATGAGGCTATAAGTTCCTTTAAATAGGTCTCAAACCCGGGAAATTAGGGTTTCTCTGCCCAGTACCTACTCGGCGAGTCCCTCCTCGGACTCGTCAAGTCCTTCATTAAATCCACGCGATGAACTCGACTCGACTCGGCGAGTTGGTCCCTCCACTCGTCGAGTCCCTCCTTAAATCTCAAGATTAACATACACGATAATGTCCCTGGAAATCCGGATGTTACAAATGTGGAGTGATAACCATTTCCAAGGATTAGTAAACATGTAGTGAACATGTAAGTGGGGTGATGTGGCGTATAGGTGGCATCACTTTTCTAGTGAATACCTAGTGACCATACCCCATGGCCTAAGAAAGATGGAAGTGAAAGGTGTATTATGAAGTCATAGTTTAATGTGATTTGAAGTGTTAGGTAAACTGTGATCATATATGTTTTTTGAGGTTAAAGATGGGTTCCGCTTGACATTTGGAAGATCCAATTTAGTTCTTTCTTTTGTTGGGTCCTAGATGGGTTACGTTTAAAGATTGTAATGGGCTTTTGATATCAAAAAGATTCCAAGACTTGTATTCCGACCATGATATTATTAAAGCTGCTTGGTGGTATATCTTTTGGGCTTTAGTGGAAAAGTATGGCTCTTTCAATCAAATTGGACGGCAAAAGGCGCTTTATGGGAATGGGAGCAAGTGGATTAATGGGCAAATTGTTTGTGTTCATCTTAATGTTATTGCCTAATGCCTAGTGGCTAGTATTTTAGTTCTATGATTATTTAGTTCTTTTTATATACTATTATTTTAATTGTTCTTTTAAACATTTGTACTTTGCTTTTAAGGGTTGAATTTTGTTGTTTTCATCTATGTGAAATAGGTAGGTGGGTGGTAACTAGCATTGAGGTTGCAAGATGATGCATTAGCTAAAAACTAACCGATAAAAAATAATGTTTGATAAAAACTAATGATAAACTGGTTGGAATATATAAAATAACATAAACGACATATGATTTTTTTTTTTTATAATTAATAAATGATATGTTTGGGGAAAAAAACTTAATAAATATGTTGAAACACTCAACTGATAAAAGTATTCTTTAACCAATCAATTAGTAGAAATTAGTGCATTCCAAAAACTTAGAGATCCAACTACAGAAGATAAATAGGCTGATATAAGAATTCTTTGATCATTTATTATTTACAAAAAAATCGATTCTTATAATTTTAAAATCTATAAACGCATATATATGAACTAACGTCGATTAAGATTTGTAAACTTATGATTGTAACTTCAACAAAGAAAATCCATAACTCCCGGTTGAGGGTGGGATTATAATGGAGACTCGATCCTAATACTCCGGAACCGTTGTCATCTCTAGTTGGACCCTTCGCCCGCCCGCCACCAGTGGAAGCAAGCACCTTGAAGGGAATTTCTATCGCGAAGGATTCAATCCAGCCACAGGTTCCCCTACGGCTACCTTATTACGACTTCACCCGAGTCGAAGACCCCACCGTGGTATGCGCCAATAAGACCACCAAAAGCCTTCTAGTTATAATGACATTTTTTTTCGTAATAGTAAAAGATATTTTAATACTTTTTACATTTTTAACCTTTCACATATTTTCTCATAAAAAAAACACTAAACCTATCAACCATGGGTGTTGCCAGTGTATTCGTGCACGTCTTCAAACACTGAACCTAATCGACCATGAATGAACAAATCTCATCTCATTCATTTCTTTATGCCTTATTTTGTTCGAATTTGTACATTATGCATCAAATGCTGTACCTTTACTATAATTGTACTCTCTCATATATATTATGTCAGAAGATTGAGATTCGGAAGAATGGTGTTTTGAGCGCCCCAATCACATTCATTCAATAAACGAATCCTTGTTTTTTCACAACTTTTAAAACCTTATTACACTTTTCGTATTAAAATATATATATAAAAAATAGCATATAATGTTGTATATTCGGCATCAAATATAATTTTGCCACATAATCAATTTTTATGGCATGCAATTGAAAATTTATATGGAGACAAATTCAGTTAGAGCTTTAGACTCGATCAAACTTATCACCCATTAAATCATTTAATTCTAATTGATTACATAAATTTCATAAATTCCATGATTGTTTATATCGTGTTTCTTTCTTATTTTGTGATCATGATCTTAATTTATGTATATTTGTTTATTGATTTTGAATAAGACTTTTATTTATATTAACTTAACCTGACACATAACATGAATTGCTATCAAACAAAATGAAATATAAAACCACGTGCTTCTTAAAAAGAACTGTTTATCTAATTACTTTAAAGTTTGCTTTACATATCATTTTATCAAATATTTTTCACATGCTAGTTCAAAATTATAGTTGCTAAAAAGAGATAATATTGGTTTTATCAGATTTTAATTTTTAAATTTGTAATCTACTTATAGTAATCATTGCATGTGAGTCCACAGATTCTTTTCTTCTTGTTTATATTAATATTTCCAAAAAAAATATTAATATTATATTTTTTAATAAAGGTCAAAGAATTTTTATCGTAAGAATATGTGCTTTCAATTTTGAATTAATTATGAAAATGTGACAATCCCCAATCATTTTGGGTATGGAATGAGGTGACATGACTCATTGATTCTGGTGTGGCTTGAGGGGATGAATCCTCATGGTAAACTTTTCCACTATTTGGTATCTTATACTGTTTGTGTTCACTTTTCATATGTAATGTGACAGTTTATTTCGTATAATGCTAATAAAATCATCAGAAACAAAATTTATATATATATATATATATATATATATATATATATATATATATATATATATATATATATATATATATATATATGCTTAGAATATAATAATATCCGAAATGTTTTTCTACCGAAAGTTATTTAACGTGTTTTTAATTTTAATAAAAAGTTTGTTGATAATCGTAGAAGCTTTTACACCAGGAGTTTTCTTTTTTCAAAATTTTTGCTTTTTTTATATAGCCATGGTTTTGTAACCATTGTTTTAAACGAGGGTATAAGTATGTGTACGGTGGGAGATATTAAGCTATGTTTTTTTTTTTGTAAAAATTGAGAGAGAGAGAGAGAGATAGATGTATTTTATGGTTTTGCCAACTACACATACAACGGTACACACATACAAACACAATTTTACTAATATAGTCACATGCAAAGACATACAATCACACACATGGCATGGATAAATATCATAAACGCAACTTTTTCACATGTAATTGAAAAAACCTTAATATTTTTTTTTTTTTTGCTCTCGCCACAAATTTTACGCAGAGTTATTGTTCTAGTCCACTTAATGGGTTTCATGGTTACTTTGTTATCTTTTTTTGCAAAATCAATCCTAAAATTATGTTTAAAGTCTAAAACCAAATTTAGTTTTGACTAAAAATAAAAATATATGAAAATAAAGAAGTTAAAAAATATAAAACTGAGCTTTGGACATGTAGTGTAAGTTTTTGCAAACTACAAGGACCAAATTTAGACTTCAAACATAATTTTAGGATTGATTTTGCAAAAAAGATAATATAGTTAACCATGGAACTCCTTAAGTGGACTACAATAATAACTTTGAGGAAAATTTAAGGCTAGAGCCAACAAAAAAATAATAATAAGGTTTTTTCTAATTACTCGTGAAAAAGTTATGGCTTTTATGGTATTTGCCTTTGTGACATTGTATTTTAAAAACTCCAATACATATAGGAAGATATAATTCATAATAGGATTACACGTAATTATATATATATATATATATATATATATATATATATATATATATATATATATATATATATATATATATATATATATATATATATATCAACATATCTGTTTTCTATTTATTTCTATTGATTTTCTAGTTTTAGAGTTTCCAAAGGTTTATACGTTTCTGTTGATCATTCTCATATATATATATATATATATATATATATATATATATATATATATATATATATATATATATATATATATATATATAGACACACACACACACATACACGGTGATGTTCAATAAATAACTATTATTAACAAAAAATCAAAGAACCAATCGTGAGCGGCGGAAATTATAATTATCAACGGCCAAGAGAATGATGTACACTTGTACATTAGACACACATACACCGGATTTTACCATAAAAGTCACCTCTTTACCGAAATACTCACTTTTTTTCATTTAAACTTTTTTTAAGCTGTGTTTTTTATCAAAAAAAAGAAAACGAATATATCGTTGTTCACGATTTTTCGTCCGCTTTCCATAGAGATCTATATTGATGTACTAAAAGCAAACTTTTTTTTGAAAAAAAACTCACTACGTTTTGTTTTTTTTTTTTTCAATATTTAAGTTTATTTTATCCAAAAAAAATTAATTATATCAAAAATCTCAATTTTTTTTCTTCTATTAATAAACATCAATACCGATTAAAAAAAATCGATCAGTTTAGATTCACACTGTGATTCTATACTATAAATATTTTTGAATTTTAACATGACACTGTAGCATATGAAAGTTTTGACATTTGGCTAATTGGGTCACTAAAGTTTTTTTTTTTTGTTACATTAGACCACCAAAACTCGTATATGACTTGTCAATTTAGTAATTTTACCTGCTTTTAAACGGTTTTTCGGTTGGCATTTTATATGTGTCAATTAATATTTATTTTTTGGCTAATCCAATGCCACGTGAGATATGCCACGTCAATAAATGATATACGATGCGTAAAACCTATTGCCTTCAGCTGTCGAACTTCACTCGTCTTCATTATTCAGCTGTAAACGAAACTGATTTAGGGTTTGTGAAGCATTTTTGTGATCGAGCTGAAGTACCAAAGAAGTCGCAGCAATGGCACAATCGGAACCTAATGGACTGTTTGCGATGGTGGAACTCAACTATCAAGGGGTATTTACTCGTAATCCTTTCTCTTACACTGGTGGTGTAAAAAACCATGTTCAATGATGTCGACTTTTCTTCTATGACTTATTCTGAGTTTGTGACCTTCCTCGAACATTTCATGCATGAAGAGTGTAAAAAGTTATACTACTGTGAACCAGGCAATTCCCTGATGGAAGGGCTTAATCCCATTTCAGATGATGTGGAATATGATGCTTTTATTTTTTATGCTTATGGAACAGATGGTGTAATTTCGGTTTATGTGGATCATATTGGGGTTGGTGTTGATGGGTGGTTTGATGATGATGAACGTGAGTCTTGTATTGATGGTGAAAATGAAGATAACATAGATGAACTTAGGAATGTTGACTTTGAATTTAATGAGGATACAGTGCATATGAATAGGACATCAAATGTTCCTTTCTTGAGTAACTTATGTGTTGATGAGGGGGAGGATAACAACATTGTAGATGATGATAATGAGAGAGAATTTGAACATAACATCCAAACTCATTCCATATTTAATAAGCTATTACACTGGAAAAAACAAAAACCAATTCTAGAAATGAGATTTAAGGGTCCAGGGCAAGTAAAATCAATGTTGTGCAACTATGCTGTAGCTAATGGATGTCAATTGTGTTTTGAAAAAAAATGATAGGAAAAGACTTTTGGTGAGGTGTAGTAAGGTTGCTTGCACATTTAGATTATGGGCTTCTTGGATGAGTGATGAAGAGAGTTTCCAAATCAAGTCACTAAAAGCTGATCATAATTGTGCTAGGAACTTTAAGTTTGGATCATTGGTGACATATGCATATATTGGGAGTCACTATACCAAAGAGATTGTACAGAGTCAGAAAATGAGTGTAAGGAAGCTTAGGGTAATGGTAATAACCAAGTTTGGTATCCAAGTTAGTATGGGCCAATGTAGGAGAGCAAATAAGTATGCATTGAATCTTATTGAAGGTAGCCTTGTTGAACATTATGGTAAGCTATGGTCATATGGTCATGAGATTTTGAGGACAAATCCTGGGTCAACTGTGAAATTAGATGTGGAGGATGGTCCAGATGGAAAGAAATAATTTAGCAAGTTTTATGTTTGTTTTCAAGGAGTTAAACAAGGTTGGATTGAAGGGTGTAAAAGGATAATAGGTCTTGATGGATGTTTTTTGAAAGGTGTTTGTAAGGGGGAATTGCTTTGTGCTATTGGGAGGGATACAAATGACAAGATATATCCTATTGCTTGGGCAGTGGTTAGTGTGGAGAACAAGCAGAATTGGAAGTGGTTTTTAGAGCTTCTCATTGATGATCTAAACTTGAAATTAGGCAATGGATTCAGTTTAATGTCAGACCAACATAAGGTTAGTATTTTACATAGTAATTCATGTATATTTATTTTATACTATTTGATTTAAACCTTCTTATTAATACAGGGTTTGATAGAGGCTGTTAAAGAGTTGCTTCCATATGTAGAGCACATGCAGTGTGCTAGACATATTTTCCAGAATTTACAGAAGAGATTCACTAGTGCCATATATCATACCTTGTTTTGGAGAGCATCTAAAGCTACAACTGAGCATGCTTTTAAAGTTGTGATGAAGGAAATTGAGACATTGAACCCATATACCCATCAATACCTCATGGAGAAAGATCCTAAAACCTGGTCAATAGCTTTCTTTCAACCTGGAAGGTGTTGTGATATAGTTGAAAATGGCTTCTCTGAAAGTTTTAATGCTGTAATAGTAGATGCCAGGAAGAAGCCCATAATCACCATGTTAGAGGAGTTAAGATTGTATATGATGGACAAATTGTACAACATGAAATTAAAGGGACAACAATGGGGAAATCATATTTGTCCAGAGATAAGGGATAAGGTGAATTTGCTTAAAAAATCCAGAGGCATTATCAGGTACTACCTAGTGGATTAAATCAGTTTGAGGTTAGGGGAGCAACAGATGCATATGAGGTGGACATAGAAAGGAAAACATGTTCATGTAGGTTGTGGAAATTGAATGGATATGGATGTGCTCATTCTGTAGCTAGCATATCCTATCTTAATAGGGATGTAGAAGCCTATGTAGACAATATGTATAGCACCACCATATTTAGGAAGGCATACATTTACATAATTTCCCCCATGAATGGCAGTGACATGTGGACAAAGACAAATTATACTCCATCATTGCCTCTTATTAGTAGAAGGATGCCTGGTAGGCCAACTACTAAGAGGAAGAAATCCATTACAGAGAATAAAGGAAAACACATGGTTTCTAAGGCTGGAAAGAAATTAGATGTAGTATATGCAAGGAGATAGGTCACAACGAGGGCACTTATCCACAGAGAAGACCCCAAAAGTTAAATGTGAATAAACAGAAGAAACAAAAAATTTATGTGAAGCAAAATGCAAGACATGTAAAACCATTTAAAATTTAAATTTATTTACATATGATTTGCCACTAACATTATTATGTCATGCCATATAGGGTAGTAGAAGTGAACCTCAACAACATGAAGAGGTTGAAATGACTCCAGTTGAGATGGATACTACTCAAAATGATATGCAAGCTACTCCTAATGATGTTGAATCCAGTAGTGCAGGGGATTTTAGTCATTATATGAAAGTTACTCCACCTAGAACTTATGAAGGTGAGGAGGGTGTTGTGGGTGAGGAGGCTGAGGAGGGTGGTAATGTTCAAGATGATGAGGTTATTCCTAATGTCCAAGTTGTTGATAATGCTCAAATTCAGAAGGTTATTCCTATTATCCAGGTTCAGCAGGGAAGGGTTAGACCAATTTCAGAGATTTCGAAGAGGATAAGGAGAAGAAAGTCAGAGAGAATCTTGAAGCTGAAATTAGGCAAGAGAATTGGTGGTGTTGATGATCCATGAAATTCTAAATGAAAAGCTATTCTAATTGATTAGTGTTGAATTTGTCTTTGTGTTATTTGGATATAAAGTATGTGTATTAGGATGATGGTAATTTTCATTTGAGTTTAATGTGTCTGTATCTGGATTATTGTTTGAATTTAAGGTAATTGTCTTTGTTAAGTAAACTCAAGACATAAAAGGGTATTTTGGTCACTAATGAATATATGTTTCCTTTTTAAGTAAACTCATGACAAAAAAGGGTATTTTGGTCACTTATGAATGTATGTTTCCTTTTTAAGTAAATTCATGACATAAAAGGGTATTTTGGTCACTTATGAATGTATGTTGCCTTTTTAAGTAAATTCATGACATAAAAGGGTATTTTGGTCACTTATGAATGTATGTTGCCTTTTTAAGTAAATTCATGACATAAAATGGTATTTTGGTCACTATGAATGTATGTTGCCTTTTAAGTAAACTCACGGCATAAAAGAGTATTTTGGTCACTTATGAATGTATGTTGCCTTTTTAAGTAAACTCATAACATAAAAGGGTATTTTGGTCACTTATGAATGTATGTTGCCTTTTTAAGTAAATTCATGACAAAAAAGGGTATTTTGGTCACTTATGAATGTATATTGCCTTTTTAAGTAAATTAATGACATGAAATGATAGTTTGGTCACTTATGAAAGTATGTTGCCTTTTTAAGTAAACTCATGACATATGCTTTGAATATTTCTGCATGGAAAAATTTGGAATAATGTGCATGCATGTGAATGTGTTATATGGTCCCGGATATGGTTCTATAATGGGTTCAAATGTCCCATTTTTCCATTATACAAACACCCACTGACTATTAACTACAAATGGTCCCCATACATAGTGTACTTCCACATGGACCACTTTCTACTTTATTCCCCATATAATACCATGCACAACAACCAATTTAATTATATATAATAAAAGGAAAACAAGCCATGCATGTTTCAATAACATAAACATTTCCATCATCTGATTATACAAAAAATGCCCTATAATTGGGAATTTCAATATGGTTTTACAGTATTTATCAAATTCCCTTTCATTAGGGACTTACCACCTTACAACATCAACACATTAAGGTTGACACCTCCCAATTCTAACCAAAAGCAGCTTCCAAACTTACAAAATGCCAATCATGACCGACTTTCTAGTATGCCTTTACAAAAAGATACAAAAGCTTACATACACCAACCACCCTAACCAACTACAATCACCCCCTAACTTCAAAACACAAAAGACCAAGCCAACAAACAACAATGCAACTATCATCCTGTACCTGCCTATTGCCTTCCTTCAATCAGAAACATCTTTCTCACTCTTTGCCACCTTACACTTCTCCTGTGATAGCAGGAACTCCACTTTAGCAATCCTTTTTCTCAAAGTTTTCATCTCAGACAGATCCTCTTTAGCATCCAGTTTCTTCTTTATAGAATATAGAAGGTTTTTGTAGTACCCTTCTTCATGTTCTTCGTATTTCCATTCAAAGAAGCTACATTTCTTCAACCTAGTCTGTAAATAGTCAATCAATTAAAAAACAAAAATGCTTTGATTTAGATAGTAAATAAAGATTAAGGAAATCAGTTGCCTTTAATTTACTAATGAAATGGGTTTGATTCACGATCACAAATATTCTGCAAGAAGAAAATAAAATTAGGGTTTTTTTTTTTCAAAATACAAATCTAGCATGATCGACTTTACACGAAGAAACATCACAGTCAAACCCTAAATTACGAAGGTAGCATGATCAGGATTATCGGGACCTACTAAACTGTTTTGACAATTCCAAAAACGCCTCCCAGGGTTTGTTATCTTCCAACATGTTCGTTCTTTAGCTGGAATGTCGCATTCATAAAGCTTTGGCCCCTTCTCGTACTTGAACACAAGTCACTTGTAGCTGATTCCTTGAAGTGGATGAGCTCGAAGACATTGTTCTTGAGGATGGAAAGAGTCGGTGAAAAGGATTTGACTTTTTAAAAAAGGGTAAGAAAAATTTGAATAATGTTCTGATTCAGGGTTTCAATTAATAAGGGTTGTTGGACGAGTCAGCTTCTTCGACACATCAGTATCCCACGTAAGCTTATTGGACACATCACCCTGCCACATAAGCACTGGAACCGGTAAACCGTCTCATTTTTTGGATAATGGTGTAATTAAGAGGTAAAAATAGAGTTTAGTGGTCTAATGTACCAAAAAAAACTTTAGTGACCAAATTAGCCAAATGTCAAAACTTTCATGTGCTACAGTGTCATTTTCCATAAAAAACATAGTCTAAAAAAATTAAACTAAAAAAAAGGAAATGAGTTTTGTTATAATCCGGAGAATGTGCGTCCATTGTAAAACTCTACAACCGATTCTTTTTGCCGATAATCGTTTTAAATTCTGAGGCTTTGGATTCATTCATTGGTTTCTTGATTAATAATGGTTCTTTACTGAACTTATATATATATATATATATATATATATATATATATATATATATATATATATATATATATATATATATATATATATATATATATATATATATATATATATATATATATATATATATATATAGGGTCCGGTTCCGGTGAGGACTTTCTTTTCGGTGAGAACTCGTGAGGACACCTTAAAAAAATTGAAAAAAATACAAATCATAAAATCGAGCATAGTATTATATCCGGGAGAAAAAAAATTGAATTTTCTTTTTGCATCATTAAAATTGAAGCATGGATCATAAAAATGATCCATGCTTCAATTTTAATGATCAAAATTTTTTTTCCAATTTTTTTTCCCTCCGATGTAGTAGTATGCTCGATTTTATGATTTGTATTTTTTTTTAGAATTTTTTTTTCAATTTTTTAAGGTGTCCTCACTTTAAAAAGAATCATCACCCGATCTTATCTCTCTCTCTCTCTCTCCATATATATATATATATATATATATATATATATATATATATATATATATATATATATATATATATATAAATAGGAAATGCATAAAGGTTTGAAAACCCTAAAACCTAGAAAAACAATAGTAATACATAGAAAAAAAATACTTTATGATATCTAATCTTTTTTTTTTGACTTTATAGGGTTAAAAATCGCAGATTTTAGAACAAATTCGTTGAAAAATATTGAATTTTTTTAATAAAAAAAATTATTTTTAAATTTTTTTTAACGATTTTATAAAAAAAATAGATATCTCAAAGTTTTTTTTTTTTTTTTTACATTTTTAGTTTTTTTTTTAGGTTTATGCACTTTCTATTGATTTTTCCAATATATATATATATATATATATATATATATATATATATATATATATATATATATATATATATATATATATATATATAGGAAGGATCATTTGAGAACCTATAGTTTCCCGAGAACCCGGGAACTAAATAAAAGCCGTTAGATCAAAATAATAGAAGGTCAAAATGATTTGTGGCATTTTTGTAAATAACTGGAAAAAATAAACACGAGGGTATGGTAATTAAATTAATCGAAGGGCATTTATGGTAATGAAATCAATATTTCCACCAAATCAATTTCCACCGAATCAATTGTCTCATCATCCCTATTTCTTTCTTTCTCTCTTTCTCTCTTTTTCTCTCTCTCTCTCTCTCACACACACACACACACACATTTTCATTCTTCAGTCTACACCACCGGAATCTATCCTTCACTGTCATCGTTGATTAATAGATCACCGGATCCGCCTCCTCAGTTGCCCCCTGAGAAGTTGAAGTTGGAACTACTCGCCTTTCCGAAGTCAAATCTGAGTTTCCGACTCTATAATCGTTGTTCTCTTCCGATGGTTGTGGAAGTTGAGGTGTTACGCCTCCGAAGCAAGTTTGACTGTTAAAACATCACGAGTGACTATGGTAGTACCCTTGACGACGATCAACCTCATGACGATGCATCCGAAGCTCTAGCAGCGGGCCATATTTTGTGCTGCCTTTGATTATAGGTTAGGTTGCTTTCGAGTTTCATAAAAATTCCTTACTACATGAAGTTAATTCATTTTTCCGTTGATTAATGTTAGGAATTATACATTGAAGTTACGTCTGTATAGTATAGAATAATAGATATGGATTAAGCATATGGATTAAGCACTGTGTTTTCAATTATTATTTGTCTCTTTTGTTTGATTTTCTAATCGAGCAATTTACAATTTACAATTCCATATCAGATCTCGATAATAATTAATACATTAAGCACTTTGTGTTGCTATGTCTCTCTGTTTTATGTGTACGTTGGATTGACTGCTTACCATTATTTTGAATCTGAGAATCGGATCAGGACATTGTTTTTTCTGTGGATATCATTTTCTAGGGCTCATGATGTGTTTTCTGATTTAAGCATAGTTTGGTGATCAAATTAACCTCCTAAAAAAAGCATATTTGACATTAATTCAACTTCAGCGTTTGAATTTATTAAATTTTGCTTGTTAATAAACAGAAATGGTGTTAGTATTGTTACATTACTCCTAAGAATCTTATAGCTGTTGTATAAGTATAAAGAAAAATGATGGGATATTAAGCAACTTATAGCGGTGCAATCCAAGATAATACTGAGTCTCCACTTGAAGTGTAAAATTCATCTGAAATGGAACAACGTATGAGAGAAAAAAAGGGCTGCTACTCACATCCAAGCTGCTTTTCATGGATTTTTGGTAATAATTATTTCACCACTATGTTTTACTTTTATAACATTTGTTTACCACTATGTTTTACTTTTATAACTTTACAGTTTTTCACATATATTGGTACTTATATATTTATATCAACTGTATTTTTTATAGCAAATATTTTAGAATCTTTGTCATTATTTTCTATCCAACATTTTTTATTAAACTATTTTATAAATTTATCATTTTATATCAAGTTGTAAGAGACTTAAATTAATTATCAAATAGAAAATTCCTGTGTAAACTTCAACCTTAGAGTTTTCTAAATCATCATAATTGTTTTACATAGTCTGCCACGTTAATTTCCAAAACTTTAACTTGCTAAATCATTATATAGTTTCAATATAAATTTTATCATGTTTCTTGTTATTTATATATTTAATCCAATTTGTTTGTCAATTGTTGGTTTGGTTGAAAATTATGCAAGATCCTAAAGCACTATACAAGTTATTTTTGTTAGATGAGAGTAGCAGTGGACGACTTTCTACTAAAAGTCAACTTATGGTGAGTCATGTTGTATTCTCTTGGATTCTAATATCTTATTTAAAATTGGTTTATAACTTTGAAAGTAGATTTGAATCTTTGATCTCTATTTCTTTCTTAATACAACTCATGGACAGTTTTCTTTTTTACTTAATGGGCTTA
Organism: Lactuca virosa; assembly: GCF_052849685.1. Lineage (NCBI taxonomy): Eukaryota > Viridiplantae > Streptophyta > Magnoliopsida > Asterales > Asteraceae > Lactuca > Lactuca virosa. The sequence continues at coordinate 53,783,168 of NC_136431.1, forward strand.
ATGAGTTTAACACTTAAATCTGGACAACTATGGTTGTTTCTTTTTTACTTAGCTAAATTTATATAAAGTTCAACGTTGTAATTACATGTGATTCACATGTAAATCACATATGAATTACATGTGATTCACATGTAATTCACATATGAATTATATTCGATTCACATGTAAATCACATATGAATTACATGTGATTCATATGTAATTCACATATAAATTACATTCGATTCACATGTAAATCATATATAATTCACATATGAATTACATGTAAATCACATATGAATTACATGCGATTCACATGTAAATCACATATGAATTACATGTGGTTCATATGTAAATCACATATAAATTACATGTGATTCACATGTAAATCACATGTAAATCATATGTGATTCACATATAAATCACATGTGATTTACATATGATGTCATATGTAAATGTGATTAATATGTGAATTGCATGTGATTCATATGTTAATCACATGAAAATCACATATGTATTTTATGTGATTAATATGTGAATTGCATGTGATTCATATGTTAATCACATGAAAATCACATATGTATTTTTGTGAGTGCTTTCGCATCAATAATTTTTTTTTTAATTTTCTTGTAGATTTGGAAGAAATTTTGGTGAATATTGAAGATATGAAAAATGATAAATTGAAGAAAATAAGAAAATATTGACACAAAGACATGAAAACGCTTTGAAATTTGTAGCATTTTTTATTTTTTATATTTTATTTTGTATCGAATAAAATACTTGTAGTATTATGTTTATAGATTAATTAATAAATATGAGATTTGTTGTGATTTACTTACGAATATTATAGTATAAGAAATGTACATATGTGCATTTGAAAAATATGCACATATGCACCTAAAAATTTACTTTTTTAAAAAAAAAATGCAGTTTTTAAAAAAAAAAGTGCAGTTTTTTAAAAAAAAAGTGCAGTTTTTTTTAATACAGTTTTTTCTGAAAAAAAATGTAATTTTCTTTAAAAAACTTACAGTTTTTTCTATTTAAAAATGCAGTTTTTTAAAAAAAAATTGCAGTTTTTTTGAAAAAAAAAATTGCAGTTTTTATAAAAAAAATTTCAATTTTTTTTCAAAAATTCATGTTTTCTATAAAAAATTAAAAAATCTGCATTAAAAAAAACGAAAAAGACTATTTTAAAAAAAATATGAAAATTTGATTTATGATGTAAATTTTTAGACATTTATATTAATATGTTAAATAACACAAAAAAATTAAACATTAAATGAGATTGGTAAGATGACGATCATGTCCTTAATGAAATACTTTTGATCCAACGCTCCACTTTTAGTTCTCGGGTTCTCGGGAAACTATGAGTTTTCAACCGATGTCAACCCTATATATATATATATATATATATATATATATATATATATATATATATATATATATATATATATATATATATATATATATAATCAACTCATACCGTTAAACTTATAATTGTCTTTTTTCTTATAGATGCATTAATGGATGGATTTTTTCAATTCATTTTCGAGCAAATATTAGTAAGTTTAAACTCATTAGTTAACTACTATTGTAATTTGTATTCATAAATAAACTATTTTGTTTATATAGATAAATACTTTCATTTATTTTATTTTATTTAATAAATAATATTACCATTTATTTATTTATTTTGAGTGATAAACAATAAATTTATATATCACATCAAAATATTTTACTTTTTTTTATGTTAGGTAAAATGATTTTTTTTTTATGTGACGACATATGCTTACATATAAGTAGTAGTACATTAAATTATTAGTTTCTTGTACATTGAATTCAATAATTTCAACTTGTTAATCCGTTTTAAAATTGGAAAATTACTAATCTAGCCAAAATTACTAATTACTTATCCAAAATTAGCCAAAAAAAACACATTAACCAAAACTAACCCACGAAATAGTAGATGGTTAGAGTTGACTATGCTCAACGAGGGTTGACTACGGTCAACGTCCGAAAACTACTCTTTCGTCGCAATGGGCTACTCTTTCGTGGTCCGTCTACTGTTTTGTGGCCTATTGGCTCATAGTATATAATGTCTTATTTTTCAGTTTAGGTTATTTTTCATCATTTTCTTCCATTATCTACTATTTTCTCTCAATGGAGCACCCGAAGAACAACAAGGTACGTTAATTTTTAATCAAAATCTTACCGTATTGTTGATTAGGAGTAGTTTTTGTAGATGAGGATAACTTTTTTTTTTGAAAAAAACCGAAAAAAATAAATAAAACCGTAGGTTTCATACGAAACCTACGGTGTACAAGTCCACAATACACAGATTGTGCAGTGTCGACTTGTACACCGTAGGTTTCGATGAACCCTACGGAATTTTTTTTTTGCTTTTTTTTTAAATTGTTGTAACCTGTAAGAAATTATATGTATATTATGATTTCATGATTTTTTTTCAAAAAAATAAAAAAATAAATAAAATAACGATGCCGTAGGTTTTTTGGAAACCTACGGTGTACAACCATTTAATGCACAGTTTGTGCATTAAAATGTTGTACACCGTAGGTTTCCTTAAACCTACGTTTTTTTTTCGGGTTTTTAAAATAAAAAAAAGCTTATAACCAATAAACACTAGTATATATTGTTGATTCCGTGATTTTTTTTGGAAAAAAGAACCATATGTTTTCAAGAAACATACGGTGTACAATCACTTAATGCGCATTTTGTGCATCAAATGGTTGTACACCGTAGGTTTCCTTAAACCTACGGTTTTTTAATTTTTTTTCGTTTTTTTCAAAAAAAAAATTGTTCTACGATATCTTAACGATTGTATATATGTTATGATTCCATGTTTCCATTTTGTGATAAAGTATGTTATTTCAATTGTTTCCATTATAGCATACTATAGCAATGTACTATCCATTTGAAGAATTTTCTATGTTTATAAATGATAGATAGTTTGTAGTATAATGTCTTGATAAAATAAGCTTGTGTTTTAGTAGTTTAGGCTTTGTCATAAAATATGTTATTGTCACACCGTTTTCAAAGTACAATGCTATATTTGGTATTCTCAAAGTACAATGCTTTTATAAAACTTTATATAACCTTAATGTTTATTTAATTTTGTAGCTTCCAACAAAAGGATGATGGGTAACATATTTGTCAAAACTCCATGTCATAAGTTACATGAAGTTGTGAGTGGCTTAAACGGACGAGTGCGACAGATTTTTTCAACAACTAGCTTCGGTTACTTGTTGGACCCACCAGCTTAGTCCAGGGACGGACTTCTTATTAATGGGCTGTTACTGCATATGTTGCGCCCTACTGCTGAAACAGACGCGGCTGAGCGTCTACATTTTAAGTTTTCTAGACGTACATTGTCATTTGGGCCCGAGGAGTTTTGTCTCGTGTCTGGACTTCACATGGGCCGGTGTCCTAGATCAAGGACCGAACTTGCTACTATGTATAAACACGAATATGGTGATAATTCATTTCGGTTAAGAGTCTTCCCATATCGCTCGGACACTAGTTTACTTATAGGCGATTTAGAGGGCCTTATCATGAATCAACGATTCAATGATATATCGGCTTACGACGGTGTTCGAGCAATTTTGCTATATATTCTTAATCAATGTTTTTTTGGGAAAAGAGCCTAATGATAAAGTCACCAAGGAACGGTTGTGGGTGGTGGAGGACTTGGAACAATGGAATAGGTAGTAGTCAATTTAATATTTTTAATAAAATACTATTTTTTATACGCTTAACTAATGTTTTTGTATATAATATAGGTTATATTGGGGGAGTTATCTATGGTCTAATACATACCCTAGATTGTCAGGTATGTTTAAAAAAATTAAGGATCATATGCTCAATCATCCAACAAAGTCGTATGTGTATACACTATCGGGATTTGTTATACCTTTGAAGGTATATTGAAGTATTTAAAAATATACATTTATAAATTGTTTTCTGTCTTTATTTTTTGATAAATTATGTCACTGTTAACACTTATCACTTATTGTATATTTATTACAAGATATGGATATGGGAGATGTTCCCAATAGTTCGGGGAAATGCTGCGATTCAACGAAATAGATTTTATCCTCGTATCTTGCGGTGGTTTCATGTCAAGAGGTTGAATTGGGAGAGAGTTTGCAATGTTTTCAATGTTGACGAGGACGAGGCGCATCAACCCAAAAGAAAGATGATTGCCTCAGATGTGGAGTGCTCTACTCCACATTATTTGTCATATATTACTAGTTTGAAGGGCGAATCCTCTTAAGTCCCTTCGTCTGTACGTTTCAACTTTAGAAAAGATGTAAGTAAAATGGTAAAAGTAGAATCTAGTATATTAATATTTTTCAATATATATATATATATATATATATATATATATATATATATATATATCAAATAAATTATGTAGGGGGCATCTTCGTCTGATCCATCCTGTGGAAACAGGCAAACAACCATTCCACCCAGTCCACTGAACGAACTCATACGGTGGAAATTAAGAAAAGGACTGCGCGAGAAATACTGGCAAGACTTCAATCTTTGGAGGAAGAAATCCGAGGAATGAAAAATAAAGGAGGAGTTCAAGAAGAGGATGACGTGGAAGCATTTTTAGACCAAGCTTTTGAGGTAAAATAATTAATTTTAGCAATTTACATTTGAAAAATTTGAAGTATAATTTCTTAATTATAGTATGATGTATTAATTATAGCATATTATAGCAATGTACTATCCATTTGAAGAATTTTATTTGTTTATAATTGATAGATATTTTGAAGTATAATGTCTTGATAAAATAACATTGTGCTTTGGTAGTTTCGGCTTTGTCATAAAATATGTTATCGTCACACCGTTTTCAAAGTACAATGCTATATTTGGTATATTCTGTGTATAGAAAAAACGAAAAATTAGGTCAGTTAATTGTTAAATTTTCTTTGCTTTTTTATTAATAGGGGAATGAGAATTTGGATGCTAGTTTTCGGATGCCAAGCCGGGTGAGCCAACAATTCGGTAGTGAACGGAAATCAAGCCGAGTAAACGAGGATGATGAATTGGATAATCCACCAAAGTTGGATTGTAGAAAACAAAAACAAATCGTGAAGGAGGTTATAATTTTTTTGTATATTAAATTTTTTATTTTTTCAAAGTGTATTAAAAAAATTAATATGTTTTTGTAGAAGAAGAAGAAAAAGAAGGTTGTTGCTAGCGACATTGTGGATGCGGATAATCATATACCCGGGCCTCCTATTGAAATATCAAGTCGTCTGGCTAGGTTATTGAAACCTTCGCAATATTTAAGATCTCCATACATTTCGGTAAGTATGTTAAAAATTATATTTACTATAATTTTATTACTATATGGATAGTTATTGACTACATATATAATGTAGGTTCAAAATGTCCCCCCGATATCGTACAGGTGGGGTAATACATAACGAACCACCACCCCCCGTATTTGTCAGCGATCCCCCGACACTTTTATTAGAGTCGTATGTGATGTCGGGTTGTAACGCCCATTCTCTATACATGGGAAACAAACCAGCCGTTTTTATGAATCATCGGTTATATAATGAAAAAATGGAAGCAAAGTTTTGGGATCTGCTTTTTTATGCAAGTGACTTGGGATTTTTAGATGAAGCGATATGAAGGCATTTCTTTATATTTAAAATTTAAATAATTTATAAGCTCCTTATGTTGAAATTAAATTTAACTGCAGCATGTTGTCATCGTCATTTTTCGGTGCATTTGAGATGTTCCAGTGGGCAGGAAGTGCAATGGGAAATTCAATTGACCCATTGGATGGATGTAAATCTTGGCTAGAAGTTGATCGTGTGAGTAAAAAAATAATATATGAGTCAATTAAATTTTCATATTACACTAATTAAACGCTCTAAATAATCGCAACGGCTGTGTGTTAAAACATGTTTATTTTCCAATATGCATCAACCCACATCATTGGGTACATGGCGAGTTATGGATGGACACGCTGTCGTTGAATTTGTACGACAACTTGCGATCTTTTGGCGCCGTGAACATTATTGATTTTGTGCGGTTTGAAGAGCTTATGGACCACATTCTACTGGACATTGGCTACTGGAACCACATGGATTTGCCTGTTTAGAAAGCATCCATTACTGTTACGGATGTTACGGACGTGCCCCAACAAGAAGGGATGTTTGGAGAGTGCGGTGTATTTATGTTGATGTACATGGAGCAGCTTGTTTCAGGTCAACCGATTGGAATATCGACGACACTTGTTATTGCTGCTACACAGTTTCGCACTAGGATGAGCATGATATATTATGGATCTTCTAAAAGGGCGATTTTAAATTAGTTTGATTAGTAGGTCTTTAGTGACATTTAATGTGCAATATTTCAACATGATTGTTAACGTTCTATTTTAGTTTATGTTAACAAAATGTCCCCTAATTATTAAACATTCAACATTATTACATAACAAACTAACAAGAGAATAGTACATATTACATAGATTAATCATAACAAACAAGCAAATAAATATATAAAACATATTACATAGATAAACTCATAAATAATACATAAACTTACTAGTTGATTAATAAAAAATGATTAATTTTAAAGATTTGGAAAATCAGTTGGATATTTTGCTTTTTCTTGAAGCACCCAGTCATAATTTTTTTGTATGTTTTTTAGAACCTTTTCCATTTTAACCTCTTCTTTGTTGGTGTACTCTATTGCATCTCGTACCCAAACCCTTGCAGTTTTTATGTCGCGTTCTTTGTCTTGAACCGACCTCATATAAGACCAAATATCAGCTTGTAAGTCATCCAACCGTTTCCTATCTTCTTCAATGCCTTTAATCTCGCTCTTGATCTCTTCTTCTTTTATTAATAGTTGCAATCGCTTCTCTTGTGGTATCAACCACCATTTTTCTTTAAAGGGTAGACATGATTGTATGTGTATGATGGTTATAGAATAACGAGTAGTATACAATTCGTAAATCTCATACCCATACATATAAGTCTCTATATATAATTGACACTTTATCTACTTTTTTATAGGCTTTGACTACTATCAAATAGCCTTTGACTACTATATTATGTGTTGTCATATCGTACGGTGATTTGCCAAGACATTATTCTAATTTGACTACATTTTTATACGATTTGACTACTGTCTACTAGCTATTGACTATTGATTCATGTGTAGTCTTATTGTACAGTGAATTTCAAACACATGATTGTAATTTGAATACATTTTTATAAGTTTTGACTACTATCTTCTAGCCGTTGACTATTATCTAATGTCATATATAATGTAAATGTGTTTTCAATTCATAAATCAACAAAACAATAAAAAAAATTGGAGTGTGAAAATGACAGAAAGATCAGAGGAAATGAAAAAGATATTGGCAAAATTTAATTGGCCATCTACATCCACCAATAAGCCTCATCCCGAGTCAATTGTTCAGAACGCTTCAACCAATCCCCTCCCAACGGGGAGAAGATGGATGAGGAAATGAAAAAGGTGTTGTTACAAAGAGAAGCTGATGTGGATAAAGCTTATAAGGATTTTGCTTTCCAGCGAAAACTTCTAGACAACTGTTGGGACGACATTTACCGTAAAATGAATTGGATCGTAACTACTAGGCAAGAAATCCAATATACCGAGAGTTCGATCCGCTCTGGTGAAGAAATTGTTCGAAAGCTAAAGAATGAATTAGCACTTCGTGAGTACAATTTGGAGAAAACAAAAAAGGAAGTCAATGCTATGAAAAAAGAGTATCCGTATGAGTTTTCGATGTGGGGAGAAGATGAGTAATATTTTAATAATGTGCTTGTTTGTTGAAGTAATTTTAAGGTAATGTATCTCTATGTATGTCTTTTATTAGTAATTTTAAGGTAATATATCTCTGGTCTCTATGTATGTTTTTTATTAGTGGTTGGATTGTTGAATTAATTTATATAAGTGGCATTGTCTTATAGTATTGTGACTCTTTATCCGTAGGATGCAATATTTTTATTTATTTCGAACAGTAAAGTAGATACCTTTCATGTGTTTTTGTGTAAGATTTCACAGAATAACATGTACTATATGCGACCTAATAGATTCTATACTTGTCTATATAACAATTCAGTAATATGACATTAGTTTGTATCATAAAAGATGGAGCCTATTATACCACTAACATGGAACACCCAAGAAGAAGACATTTTGATACGTTCTTGGATTACCATCATAGAAGAAGCTTATCCACATGGTCCCCCAGAATGTCGTATTGGTTCTTTTTGGAGCCGCGTCTTTCACTTGTTTCATTATGAAATGGGTCGAGGTTATTACCGCACAAAAAAAGATGTAAAATTAAAAATGTTACAAGTGAAACGACATGTGAAGCACTTTCATAGAATTCATAGCGAGATCGAAAATGCACGTCCGGATGAGGATGAACAAAGAATTTTACTGGCGGCTATGGAGTTATTTCGTTTGGAATCTAACGATAGAGAGTTTGTCCATGTTGATTCTTGGAATGTTACGAAGAATCTATCTTATTTTTAATTATTTTCTAATCTCGGATGAAGTTTGTTTTGTAGCTTAAAATGTATGGTAGGGAGCTTATCTATGTTAGAACTTCCCTTCCCTAAGTCTAATTTCTATCTGATGTAATCAATTTTTGATATTCCAGAATTCATGTTTGTTTTATCGGTTACTCAACGCAATGTTCCTGTCTGCAATTTTTGACTTTTTTATTTGTAAACAACATGTGTACTATAGGCAAACGAAATCAGAAAACAAAAATAGATTACAACTTGTACAAAACAATATGAAAAGGATAGCACAACAAATTACCATAGATGGAAACATAAACCATTACAAATAATAACATACATTACATTTTACATAGAGTAACCGATAAGTGCTACATAAAGTTACTTGATGGACATTTAGCTTACAACTTGTAGACAACAACACCAAAAAAGAAAATTCAACTACAAAGTAACGCTATCTTCAAGTGCAATATTTTGCTTTGAAGCTTCTTCTTCGATCGAGCTAAGTTAGAAATTATCAACGGATTATTGTCTTTTGCTTCATCTACCCAACAAATAAACCCAGACTGTGGTGACTGATAAATAAATATCAAAAACATTATGTATATTGTGTAAATATTCAATAATAAATTATAATATAAATAATTAGAGGATAACCCAAATACCTCTTTAGGACAAGCGTAAAATAATCGTCCAGGGTTGTTGGTAGTTCTTGAGGTTCTTATAATACCTTGAGCCCCACAACTGCAAATTGTCATTTTTTTGGTTTATGAGAAGTAAATTTTTATTAGTGTGGACAGGTAAATATATTCAATTATATATTGCCATCAGACTACTATTTTATAGGTATTGACTACTGTCTATTAGCATTTGACTACTACTTTATGTGTTGTCGTATCGTACAGTGCATTTGACTACTACTATATTGTGTAAATATTCAATAATAAATTATAATATAAATAATTAGAGGATAACCCAAATACCTCTTTAGGACAAGCGTAAAATAACCGTCCAGGGTTGTTGGTAGTTCTTGAGGTTCTTATAATACCTTGAGCCCCACAACTGCAAATTGTCATTTCTTTGGTTTATGAGAAGTAAATTTTTATTAGTGTGGACAGGTAAATATATTCAATTATATATTGCCATCAGACTACTATTTTATAGGTATTGACTAATGTCTATTAGCATTTGACTACTACTTTATGTGTTGTCGTATCGTACAGTGAATTTCGGACACATGATTGTAATTTGACTACTGTGTTATAGGTATTGACTACTGTCTACTAGCATTTGACTACTACTTTATGTGTTATCTTATCGTACAGTGAATTTTGGAAACATAATTGTAATTAGACTACTGTATTATAGGTATTGAGTACTGTCTACTAGCCATTGACTACTACTTCATTTGTTGTCTTATCGTACAGTGAATTTCGGACACATGATTGTAATTTGACTACTGTGTTATAGGCATTGACTACTGTCTACTAGCATTTGACTACTACTTTATGTGTTGTCTTATCGTAAAGTGAATTTCGGACACATGATTGTAATTTGACTACTGTGTTATTGGTATTGACTATTGTCTACTAGCCATTGACTACTACTTCATTTCTTTTAATATCTTTTTGAAGTGATTTAAATCATCCTTATCGCTAAATTCCTATTTAACTCGTCAACACTAAAGATGAGTTTCTCATACAATGACCATGAAGAAAGATTTACCAACTTGCCTGTTTATCTCCACAACTTTCAGCGTACAAATCCCCATAGTTACACTTACATCAAAATCGATGTTTTGGATCGGCTCCAACTATGTTTTGTCGCTATTCGATGTGTGGTAATGTACTTTCGATTTGTTTGTTTTTTGTGCTAAAAAGATTTATATTGGTTTAAAAACTAATAATTGTGTTGTACAAAATATGAAATAGATCAACGCATTCTTAGGATGCATGCTTCCGATCATCTTCATAGGCAGTGTTCGTATTCGAGGAGAGTATCTTAATTCAATGTTCGTAGCAGTTGCTAGGATGGAAACAACAACACTACGCCAATAGCATTTGGTATCGGGGTGGAAAATAATTTTAACTCCTGCACTTGGTTCCTTATGAGGTTGAAGGATGCTATCAGAGAGGGTAGGGAAGTTGCGTTCATAACCAATATGGATGATACCATTTCTTCTTTGTGGGTCAGGTATTCCCTTATGCTTATCATGGTTATTCGTCTAAGAGTGTGTTGATTTATTGTCGCTTAAGAATTAGTCAAAGCACAAATTTAGACTACTTGTTCTTCCGTGCATGCAAAGCATATACCACACAAGATTTTCAACAATCATTTTCTAAGTTAAGTCATGTTGCACGTAAGGTTCTTGCCAACATCGGAAATAAGAAATGGGCACGAGCCTATTTCACTAATATACGTTGGAATGTACTAAACATTAATATTCCAGAATTCCTATTGGTGTTATCGGTTACTCAACGCAATATACCGATAATAACGCTAATTGATGCAATTATTCGGTACATCCAACAGACGTTTGCAGAACGCAGTGTCATGGGAGGTAATGTAGCAACTTTTTATAAACCACTAAAATATCCATAATTGATTATCCTTTTACTTTTCAGGGATGTTGAGCACCGTATTCACCCCTGACACAGAGATGGACCTTCACAGGAGGATGCAAAAGTCTCTACGATGGAAAGCAACTAAAATCCCACCTGAGATCCCGTCTCCGTTCCCCTCTGATATTTTCCGAGTTTTTGGTCTAAAAAGAAGATGTGTTGTAGATCTTAACCGACACACATGTTCTTGTGGGAAATGGCGCAGTCTGGGTATAACATGTGGTCATGCTATTGTTGCAACACGTTATACAAACAACACAAAATTAACCGATATGGTTCAAATATATTATCGGGCTGATGTGTTTCGAACTACATACCAGACCAGAAATGTGAACCTTGTTCCCCCTGTATCTGATTGGGAAATACCAGAACCATTGATGGTCGTTTTAATCCCTATGTAATTCTATTTGACTATTGATTTCTACTACTTATCTTTTTAAATCGATATGGAGTAACCTAAGATTGTGGTTTTAATCCCTATGTAAGCATATAATATTTAAAATCGTAATTGTTTATGTTTGTAAGCGAAATTGTAGTTGGTAATGAACATTTCCATTTTACAAGACCATACCGTTCATAATACATTAGGTGGTAAAAATCAAATATTATTTACTAAACATTAGGTGGTAAAATTCAAAGAAATTGCATTGCAACATTTACTCTTTGTCAAATAATTACATCTAGAATATATAGTAATTGTAAAATTCAAACAATATTTTTTTTAAGGTATATGACAATTTGACTACTCCTTCACATTATTTCACTATGGTTTCATAAACTTTGACTACTAGTTTCTAGTGTGCATAATGTATTATCATTTCGAACAGTAGATTTGTCATTTCAAATAGTACTTCTATGTTGGTCTCACACTATTAATATGCAACTAACATAATGTAATACATTACAACATTCAAAAATTGAGAATGAATTCATCTGAGTATAGTGTTTGGCATTGTGAAGAAGAAGATTGCTATGTTTGTTCGGATAACAACCCAATTTCGGAAGGCCTAGATAACGTGCCTGACAATATTTTCCATGCTATGAAGGCTGCCGGAGAAGACAACGAAAGGGACTCTCAAATTAGTCACAAACTCAACCAACGTGCAAACGAGCTAGCAGATCAAGTAATTGAAAAAGAAAAATGGATTGTTGAAACTACAAAAAAAATCAAAGAGGCTAGGAAGTGGATTCGAGATGCAAATATGAAGTTTGATAAGCTTCAAGCAGAACGGGACAGTCTAACAGATTTTGTTAGAATTAGAGGGGATTTTATCGACCGTGAACATAATTTGTATCCCAAACAGTTTCCTAAATTATAGAAACCAATTTAAGTATGTAATAGGTTGTGAGACACTCCTTTAATAAAAAAACATTTCCATTTTATAAAACCATGCCGTTTATATTACAATGCACTTTATTTTTTTAAGTTATATTTAGATAAATGCAACACCTATTTTTGTTTATCAAAAATTAAATTGTTAAAAAAAAAAGTAGTTGTAAAAAAATATAGGCTCATCACTTTAAACCCTAGGCTGCATAATGTATTGTCATGTCAAATAGTAGATTTGTCTTTTCAAACAGTATTCATGACTAATATATATGACAATGTGACTACTCATTGACATTATTTGACTACGGTTTTATAGATTTTGACTACTACTTTCTAGCTTGCATAATGTATTGTCATTTTGAATAGTAGATTTGTCATGTCAAACAGTATTTTTGTGTAAGTTATATGACAATTTGACTACTCTTTGACATTATTTGACTACTGTTTTGTATACTTTGACTACTTTCTACCCTTCATAATGTATTGTCATTTCGAAATGACTACTCTAAAAACGAATAATTACCCATGCATTCAAAATCCATTTATATTGGACAACTTATTCATTGAAACATACCAATTGTCAAAATGAGTAGATTCAATGAGGTATACAAAAAAAGTTTTTCCAAGCTACCGATATTCTTTCATAATCTTGAAAGAACAAATCGTAACTCTTTCGCAATCATTAAGAAAGATATGAGAGACTGGTTTCAATTTCGTTTTGTCGCATTGGGATGCGTGGTAAGTCCTTCTCTATAGTAATTTATTATATATTTCAAGTTCATATTTGCCCTAATGTAGGTTTCGTTTCTTGCAGATTACTACCTTTCTCACATCCATGATACCAACAATATTTGTTGCTCATGTACCCCTTATTGGGGTCAACATAACGACAATGTATGTTGCTCTTGCTTTGGATGGTAATCATGAACCCCTGATCATAGCATTCGCTTTGGGAAGCATAGACTGTGACGAGGCTTGGATTTGGTTCATGTGTAGGTTGAATGAATGCTTAGGTGACACTATCGAAGTTGGTTTCATAAGCCATATGTCTGATTCCATAGACTACGCCATTTGACAAGTATACCCAGATTCGTATCATGGGTAGTTGTAAAAATATAGCCGATAAAGTTCGGGCTTCCACAGGAAGTACCGTTGTGGAACAGTTGTTCTAGAAGACATGCAAAACATATAGTGTGTCTGAATTTTATGTTTGTTTGAACAAATTAAGAAATGAGGTTAATGAGAATGATCTTCACTAGCTTGAAAATATTGCAATCGCTAAATGGGCTCGAACCTTTTTTTCCTAAAGTCCGTTTCAATGTGAAATACATCAACATTCCGATTGGATTGAATTGGCTAACAACAAACACGCACGAGTTACCAATAACGTCAATCATTGAAGTGGTGCATCAGTCGATACAAATAGTGTACGCCCAACGAGCTGCATTGGGAGGTAATAAATGTTTGTTATTTAACTTTTCCCTTAATATTCTTTTAATTATAACTCAATTAATTTCACAGAGGGAATGCATGGTCATCTTACCCCTTATGCACAACATGTACTTGAAAGAAGAATGAAGCAGTCTAATGGTTATCAGGTTACACATATTGATAAATTAGCTGCAAATGCCTTTCCTCTATCATCCACTTCGTTACGCCAAACGCCTTATTCAACCACCACATAGACAGACACATATTTATCTCCAACGACATTTATTACCTTGATCAACTTTCTAATATCACGATCATCAACAATACCACAATAATAGAGTTGTTCGGGATGTTGATAAGCCAGACTGACTTTTGATTCTTCGGGAAGACCCATCTTGCACTTCACCAAATAAACAAATTCAGTGAACGTGGTGGTTTCGTAAAATTCAACACCCAACTAAAACATTCTCGGATTGTATCCCGGTGGCCAAACATATGATAATTAGGAATTAACAAACTCCCATCTTCCATCCGTAATAAGCAATACGAAATACTCGTTACAACTCGTTATGTTAATTTTGAGAAAAAAAAAGCTAGAGAAGAAAACTTCCCAAATATGAAATAATTGCACAAATGTGGAACACTTATTATATATAATAGGTTCAAAACAGTAGTCCACTCTAACAAAAAAGTAGTCAAATTTAACAAAAAAATAGTCAAATTTACCTAAAGAGTAGTCAAATTTATTAAAAAATTAGTCAACAAATTTAAAAAAGGAATCTACATTTTAACAAAAAAATATTTTATCAAAATAATTGTTAAAAAAACTATTTATTATTTTACAAAAAGTATTTTTTAACAAAATAATTGTCATACAACTACTATATATATTTTACAAACAATATTTTTAATCAAAATAAATCTCAAAAAAATACTCTCTATTTAAAAAAAATTAAAAAAAATAAAAATAAAACCATAGGTTAATATCCAAAAAAAAAAAAACCCTGTAGTTTTTACCCGAAACTGTAGCCTACGGTTTGGGAAACCGTATATGGTAGAGAGAAAACCGTAGGTTTTACAAAAACCTACGGTTTTATATCTTAAAAATGAAAAAAAAAATTATACTAAACACGAAACAGTAGCCGAATCTAAAGACCTACGGTTTTGTGGACTATTTTGGGACAATTCCTAATTTTTAGCTAAAAATTGTTAATTACTTCCTTAATTTGGCTAGATTAGTAATTACACCTTTTTAAATTTAGTTAATATAAATATTTTGTAATTGTTATCTTATATATTTTACCATTAAGAAACAACAAATAAAACAACCTATTATAAATTCAAGTTTGGTTTCTTTCACTTTCAATATTCAAATTTTCATCTCATTTTTCATAAACTTGATTCTCAAACGAGTAAGGTACTAATCCTAACTCTTCGTCTCATTATCCTTTACAATCTCGAACCCTAACAACGAAGTGTGTAATCAATAACTAGCAACCCTCACTCGGTTATTCTTTAGTCGTCTTGCGAGTTTGAGTTGCGTAGAAAATAGAATTTAGAATTTTGCAATGTTGTTTTAACATTTAATTTGTGTTTGTGGTTGTAATTATTTTTTTTCAAACGTGAACATTTGTTGGGATTTGTAATTTAATTTTCTAATTTTATTTAAACATTTATTAGAGTATGTAACTTACTTAATTAGGTATGTAAGTTTTATTTATTTGGTTTTTGAAATGCAAATGGTCAACTTGGGTTAAACCTATTTATTTAACAAATTCAACCTATTATTAAACATGATGAATTGGGTTAAGAGTTCTTAACATCTTTAATTAAACGTGTTGGTTGGGTTGTCAACGTATTTAGTTAAACATGTCAAGCCGAAAATGACTCAACATGACATATTGTCACCCATATATGGTGGCTATATGAGTTTTGTGCGACAAGAATGTCATATTGAAACTAAAATGAAACTTTTATATGGTGACAGTTAGACCAAATGATATGTTAGTCTAAATGATGGTCGATTAAGAAGATGTATGAAATGAATGAGGAAGTTTCTAAAATGAGGATGTTATGAATGACATGCATTAGAACATTATTGGACATGATATTTAATGTGGTAGGAGTGATGTCGATCAATGATAAATTGAGGGAGGAAAGAATGTAGTGGTTTTGGCATTGTCCATATGAGACAACACATCACTACAATAGAGTAGTATAGGTTGATGATATGTATTCATACAAGGAGTGATGATTAAAAATCAGGATTGGGGAGCAAATATATGTAATAGTTTTTTTTTCTTTACAATGTTTACACTTTACATATTTATTTTTCCCTTTAAGTCGACGCTTAATTGCCAATAACAAATTTCTTATTTACCGCCTCTATTCACTATCACTCATTCACTCCACACGATTTATATGTTGGAGATCATCTGCAAATTGTCTTTCTACGACAAGGTGGTGGAAATTCTTAATGAGAATCAAGTATTATTGTTGTTACTATTGTTTCTTAGCCAACAAAAACAAAAAAGAAAAATAATAAACTTTCTTTTTCCCAATGAAAAACGTTTTTTTAATAGGAATGAATCATTTTCCACTTACACAATAGATATGATTCACATTGCCAAATTTAGATAGGAATTAGTATCTATACTCAACCAAAGTGCTCAATCAATTTCAATCTCCCTAACCACAATCTCTTAGTCATCATCATCATCTTACTTTCCTCTCTCCTCACTTCATGATCACTATAAATATATATTACTCTCTCCCAGTTGTCCACCATCATATTTACATCATTCTCTCTCCCTCCTCACCCCTCTACTACATACACATGTATATATAAACATGATGGTAGTAAAGATTCTGAAAGCATGGCTTAAAAAGAAGAGGGAGATCGATGGAGTTGCTTCTTGTTTAAGCTGTAAAAACTGGTGTCCATGGAGAATCACTCATGCATCATCATCATCATCCATACACGAAGACGATGAACAAGACTCCATTCCAAGGGACGTCCCAAAGGGTCATCTGGTAGTCTACGTTGGTCAAAACCAGAGTAGGTTTGTCATCAATGTGAAATTACTAAAAAACCCTTCATTCAACGAGTTGCTGGATCAAGCTCGAGAAGAATACGACTTCACTGCTGATTCTAAACTCTACATCCCCTGTGATGAGGAAGTCTTCCTCAAAGTTGCTTCATTGCCACATGATCAAAAAACCACTTTCTGTTTTTGAATTTTGTTAGATTTTTTTTTTCTTCAAGATTTTAGATTTAGTGTAAAGTAGCAAACCCCATTTTTGAAGGGATTCTTGATGAAATAATAAATTGTGATTCCTAATCCTAACAACAAAATCATGAAAATAACCATTCCATCTACACATTTTATACAAACCATTTGAATTCATATCATCTAAAAAAAATGTTATTCACATTTGTTCAAACACATTTATCCAAAACACTAACACTTCATATTTGCAAGAATTGACATCACATCAACTATCATCTAACATCTCCAAGCATGGCTTCAAGCTCTCGTTGACCAAAAGGTTGACCACTAGAATTAGCATGAATGGACTTCACAGACAAGTAATACATCAACCATGCAACCATGAAGTAAACCTCCATGAAACAATGTAAAGCTCTAGCAAAGAAATCCCCAAATGTTCTTGCAAATACCCATCTAGCATATGGTCCACAAACTACACTTTCAAAACTCTTGAGATTATAAGCGGGATGAAGCGATAATGACAACAAATTCCAACCTTCTTGCACAACTTCCCTCCAATTTCTTCTTGGATCCGCCATAACTATCCAAGGATCCAGAGTAAGCACAAAGGAGGTCAAGAAATCCACGAACAGCCATGGTAAAATGAAGTCTTCACGTTCCTTCTCGAAACCTTTAACCCATGGAGAGAAAATGGAATATGGCATGAAGATTAACCTAACGAAGATCTTCACGAGTGTATATTTGTCTTCAATTTGTCCGAAGAAGCAGATGCCCAAGAGTAGAGAGAAAACAGATCTGACTATCCATCTCATGAGTATGTTGCGACACAATCGTTTCAAACCCAGAGAACAACCATTCAAGTAAGTCCCGATGAAAGAGTTGTATCTCATACAGAAATCGTTCAGAACCAATACGAATATAACCCCATGAACGTAAGCGTATGTAGAAACGAATCCAAGCACGAGATATCCATACGAAGCACAGAAAGCACCAAAGGGAAAGAACAATGCAGTAAATCCATGGCGTTCGAGGTCAAATGTCTTCAAGGACTGCGAGTCGGATTTACTTTCAGCCGTTTCATCAATCGGTACAGAATCGTTGATTTCAGATGCGCTGATGCCATTATCCGGCACGGAATTGGAGAATCCCAATTGGGAATCGGAGGAGTCGGGTATGAATGAGGTGGAATTTGATTGGCGATTTGGGAGGCTGCGACGATCGAACTCGTCGTCTTCCGTGAAGAAATCATCGTCTAGAGTCCCGACGCGGGGGAGCTGGAGGAAAGGGCGGCGTACGGCGGTGATCGTGGTGGGATTGGGAGGGTCGTGAGTTGGAGAGAAGAAGTATTGAATGGAAGACTGGTTATCGATGTAGGAAGTGAGGGTATTAGTAGCCATGTCGATGTTAAGACGTTGAAAAGACAGAAGGATGGAAAGAACGAGAAACATAAGGAAATTGTTGCGGGTGAAGAAGATGGAGGTGGTTCGAGTCAGGACAGCAGTGGCCGTCGGGAGGACGACTATACGCCGTGGCGGCGGTGGCGGTGGCGGTGGAGGATGCTCGTTCATGGCGATGAATGAGAATGGATCTTGAGTTTCTATTATTGGTCAGAATTTAGATGTGCAGAGTGATGAACTATGATTTGTTTAGAGCATTATATATAAACCCATTTCGAAGTTGGTGCCAATTCAGTTAACTTCCCTCCAATTCTTTGATCCTCTCCAATGTCGGAATGCGTTTCTTGATTGAATCTTGTTCAGTTAGGTGGTTATTTCTTTCTTTGTTCTGTTTCGAGTTTTCCCGTTCTGTTACGAGGGCAGAGGAACCGATTTCAAATTGCAATAACTTTGACACGTGGCAGTTAAAAGGTAAGGGTTTTAGTTGTAAAACTCGATCGACAAAAGAAATAGTTGTGTATTATTGGAGGATGTGTTCTTGTGTATTATATTTCTTGTAATAAAAATAATGAAAAATATGAAATTGGTATCAAAATGCACATGATTAATCCAAGTGATCAAACGATATTTTTTATACCATATTAGGTTATAATATGTGGAAACCACGGTCGGTATATTTAAAATTTTTATATAAATAAAAAATTATTAAATGTAAAAAAAAAAACAAGATATTGTCGACTCTAAGTAATTATGAATTAATTTGTTAAGCAAAATAAACATAATAATGTTATTAGAATATGATTTTGTATTTTCAAAAATTGAATTGAATTTGATTTGTTACAAAAAATAATAATAATAATAATAATAATCATAGAAAAATGTCACGTGTCAAAGAGACATTCTAAAAAACTGACATGTGTCATTTTTAGGTTTTATTTATTAGAAGAGGTAGATTCGACTCTTTGTTTTAGGCATGTTATGAATCACCAAAGAAAAAAATCATGCAAAATGTTCCAGGGTTAGATATAAAAAATGCACATGATTATATGGGAGGGAGTGAGGAAAAGAGAGTAGTTACCATTTTAAAGAATAATGACATTGAATACATATAAATTACAATATTACACTTATCATCCAGATGCGGACTTTGGTTTGTTGAGGAAATCTTTTTAGATGATTATGTCTCATTATTAGAAAAATAAGGAAGATGAAGCAAATAAAAAACAAATGCAAGAAGAAAATGTGAAACATAGGTAGAAAGAGAAGAAAGAAAAGCTCGAAAATATAAAAAGGTTTAGTTAGAGAATAAATACTCTTGAAAATGGTCAAGTATCAACTTCGCACCACCAAAATAGCAAAGAAAGAAAGATAATACATTTCAGCCGAATTTGTCAATTGGATTGCAATTTTTTTTCTCCACAAATTATGACACCAACAATTGCATCTAAGCAATGAACATAGATGTAACAATGGATAATTATTGATATCGTGAAGATAAAATGAAGATTTTTGTTCTAAGGCATTTTAGAAAGGGATAATGACTTGAAAGGGTAACGAACTTTCGACTTTGTTCACATTTAGTTACTAAACTTTTTTTCGTTATCTATTTGCCATTGAACTATTGAAACTGTTCACATTTTACCCTTATGACCGACTGTTGTTACCGGTCATAAGGGTAAAATGTGAACAGTTTCAATAGTTTAGTGGCAAATAGATAACGAAAAAAAGTTTAGTGACTAAATGTGAACAAAATTGAAAGTTCGTTTCCCTCTAAAAAGTTCAATGACTAAATGTGAACAAACTTCCTCTTGTATTATGTTTTAGCAAATTATTTATTTTTGTTAAATTGTAGCAACATTTGTTGATGAAGAAATCTATGAAATAAAAAAAACAAAACCCTGAAAATATATTTAAAAAAACAAAAAATCGAAATCGAAATAAAAAACCAATGGTTTGACATTTTCCAAAATAAAAAATCAAAATTTCCAATCTGATTTTGGTTTTACAAAAAAATGAACCATTCTCACTGATGTGAATTATGACCATTTGTTTGGCATGCAGAATTAAAAAACACACAAAGAACACGGTGATTTGGGTGTTTAAGAGATGCATTCGATTATGAAAGGTGTTTACAAAAAAAGATCTAGATCTA
The DNA here is from genome assembly GCF_052849685.1 of Lactuca virosa. Taxonomy (NCBI): domain Eukaryota; kingdom Viridiplantae; phylum Streptophyta; class Magnoliopsida; order Asterales; family Asteraceae; genus Lactuca; species Lactuca virosa. The sequence goes on from NC_136431.1 coordinate 53,803,853, forward strand.
AATCTACATAATTAACACACACTAACACTCTCAATGTTACATCTCTCAAGAACACCTCTACATGTGGTATGAACCCACCTTATATAAATGTGTTTACATGTCTCTCTCTCTAACTCTCATGTCATAAAGGGGGAGTTTTGGATAGAAAATTCTGAATTGAGCGCTTTCTCATTCCCTTTTTGGTTTTATAATCATTTGTCGATTATAAAAAGGGGAGGGATTTAGATATGGAAATCCGAAAGTTGAATTTTTGTAAAACCAAAATCAGATTGGAAAATTGTGATTTTTTATTTTGGAAAATACCAAACCATTGGTTTTTATTTCGGTTTCGGTTTTTCGTTTTTTTTAATATATTTTTCGGGGTTTTGTTTTTTTTATTTCATAGATTTCTTCATCAACAAATGTTGCTACAATTTAACAAAAATAAATAATTTGCTAAAACATAATACAAGAGGAAGTTTGTTCACATTTAGTCATTGAACTTTTTAGAGGGAAACAAACTTTCGATTTTGTTCGCATTTAGTCACTAAACTTTTTTTTCGTTATCTATTTGCCACTAAACTATTGAAACTATTCACATTTTACCCTTATGACCGGTATCAGCCGGTCATAAGGGTAAAATGTGAACATTTTCAATAGTTTAGTGGCAAATAGATAACGAAAAAAAGTTTAGTGACTAAATGAGAACAAAGTCGAAAGTCCGTTACCCTTTCAAGTCATTATCCCTTTTAGAAAAGGCCTTTGGGAATTGCTCTTATGAAAATATTCTTAGTGTTTAACCAAAGGTATTCGTACTTGGAGCGCCCATATGCATGTCTTTGTTAAACTTGTGTAAATGTGTTAAATATTGTTGTAACACCCATAAATTTGAGCCAATTTAAAACATTTTAAATCATTCAAAAACCATTACGTTCATACAATTCGTTTTCAAAATAGTTTAAACATCAGAGTATCCCCCAGAACCGTATCATATAAATCATAAAACATGAGGAGCGGTACGATCACGCCTTCGCCTTGCCACGATCTCCTGAAGTACCTGAAACAATACACTGAAACTGTAAGCCCGAAAGCTTAGTGAGTTACCCCCAAAATACCAACCACACATAAACATACTCATAACATATCACAATACAAAACAGCCATGCACATCAGGTCTACTGTGTGACTGGTCCGCCCGCACTGGGCCTTCAGTCCACCTGGTCCACCCTCCGAGTCTAGCCATGCATATCGAGTCTACAGTTTGACTGGTCCGCCCACACCGGGGCTTCAGTCGGCCTGCTCCACTCACCGAGCCTCGGCACGTCTGGTCCGCCCTCTTGGGGCCTTCAGCCTATCCGGACCGCTCGCTGGGCCTTCTGAATATCCAGTCCGCCCTGGGTATGTTGGCCTACCGCACAAAGCAGGACCCGCCTCAACCCAACCCCCGTCAAACAATCATGTGCACATAACAATTAATCACATAACAATCCTTAGCCAGACAAACAGTCTAACAGATCACATAGCATATCAACATCCTAACCAGGATTCCGACCTAACCGGTCACTAGCATAACATTACCCTATATACCGGGTACCGACCTTAACCAGGTCACTAACATAACACCATCCTAAATACCAGGATGCAGATCTAGCAAAGCAATAACATAACAAACAATACCCATATTTCCATCCGATAAAGGGCCGGCCTTGGTGTCGTAGACCCTGTCGATATAGTGAGGATAACTCACCTGAAATTGCCGACTGAAAAGATAAGACCAAGCTGCTTCGACCACCGACACGATCTCCACCACAGAACACTACCAAAGAACCAATTCCATAAATACCAAAATTACCATAATACCCTTGGAAATCAAACTGGTCAACTCTTGGTCAAAGTCAAAATCCTCAGTCAAAGTCAACCTTCATAACTGACTCTACTCGCCGAGTCAACCCGTTGAATCGTCGAGTCCTTATACTCTGAAAACTCTTAGAACACGACTCAACTCGCCGAGTCACCCCAAGACTCGTCGAGTCCAACGATCTCCGAGTCCCATCCTGCTCATCTCACCGAGTCACCTCCCAACTCACTGCTTCGAGGTTTAACCAGAAAGATTGGGGTTCTGCACCCAGACTCGCCGAGTCCAAAACAGACTCGCCGAGTCCAAGGCAATCTTCAACAGACTCGCCGAGTTGTTCTTCAACTCGCCGAGTCCATGCACATGTTCATACAACTCGTCGAGTTCACCTATGTGACTCGCCGAGTCTCTTCAGTTCTCAATCCATACAGAGGCTTTTCGAGCCATGCAGGGGTTCCAAACTGTAGATCCACCCTTCTAGGGCATAACCCCTACGTAAAGTTGCAAACTTTACGTGAAACCAAGGAGTTAAAGGTCCAAATCACTCTAGGGCTTGGGTTTAAGACAAAGGATCCCCTCAATAATCCCAAAGGATGGTGCTTTATGCTTCCATAGCACAAAACTAACCTAGATCCAGAGTTGCAACCTCAGATCTAGCCTCTAACCCGAAATGGATCACAACAAGCTAAGGAACCCCAAATCAACCACCATTGATGAATCTAAAAAGGAAATAGCTTAGGATAAGGGCTTCTTACCTCTGAGATGTGCCCAACTAATGTAGATTCTGGATCTACACAAGCCCCTTGATGCTATCCTCTATCTCCTCAAGCTTTTTACACCAAAATCTTCTTCCAAGCTCCACTCTCCTCAATCAATGGTGTTTCACACGAACTAGGGTTTGCTGGAACTCTCAGGGTAGCAAGGGGGCTGAGGGAAGGATATAATGTTCTTTATATAGGGTGCAAACCCTAAGATTAGGGTTTTCTCTCTTCAGCACCAACTCGTCGAGTCCTAGCCACCGACTCGGCGAGTTGGCCACTTAAACCTGCGACAAAATCCCGCTCCGACTCGGCGAGTAAGCGGACCTACTCGTCGAGTCCCTTCTTTTATTTACACTTTTGGCCCTTCATTGAACTTCTGAAATTTCAGGATGTTACAACTCTCCCCCACTTAGATTAGGCTTCGTCCTCGAAGCCTACTGCAGCATACGCTTCAGAACAAACCCCTTGCACTGCCGACTCCGCTTTCTCAATCAACTCAGGTTCTTACAACCCTACTTCTGCATCTCTCTTAAAATGGCTCATTCACACGTGGCATCCTTGCCACTACTCCAAGCCGACCATCGACCTTTCAACTCAATAGCACTACATATTAACCACGTATTACCCGATGATACCATCCCTTCAAATCAGGAACACACCTTCGCGCCCTGCGAACGCTAGATACCTCAAACACCCACTGAGCTCTGCCAAGACACTAATCCATCTTCCTTCGCCCAAAATTGGCGATAACCCTGATAACTTGCAACCTGGAATGAATCCTGTTCCACCCTCTGGTTCTATCCCTTACGCGCTACCAGGATACCGCATCCTTCGGCTCCCATAACCCATCAACCAAACATATCGCGTAACCACTCGTACCTGGCCCAAACAGCCTCGGGCTGGAATACCAAACACACCAGGTCCAATCAATCATAGGGTCCGGTCATCCTCATGATGGAATACCCCAGATTGAAATACCTCCACATACGTAGCTCAAGTCTACATCCATACTCGGAACTAAGGACCTTGTCCTTCTGTCACCCTCGAACCCTTCAGTTCGACACAACGGAGTGCAACCCACTCACAACTCGCTATCACGATCTCTAGGTCCTTGACCTCCGACTGTAATATCCTTATACCGTCCTCAGCACCGGTCCAGACTACTCCCGAGTCTGTTATCCTGCTGACTCACCTTCCTCTGGCCCAATCTCCAATCTGGAACCACTATCCTCCTCCTCCTCCAAGGAGACTGAAAACATGCCTGCGCATCATCCAACATTTCCACAATCTCAACGGGCATCCAACCCGTATGTGCTTCCATATATCTGATACAACCCCAGTGCTTACTACCAATAACTGCAGCACTTTCGACCATCCATTTACTCTGCTGCCTCCCTTTCAGAGGACCCACACTCCTTCCGGAGCTACATACCCTTCCTTTCCAGGAAGTCTACTCAACAACCCTTACCGCACCCATAAGTGCCACAGAGCTAAACTCCACTCTACACTATCCATGTAGAGCAACTGCTATTCTCGAACTCCCATATACTCCGAATCCGATCACATAACTAACAAGGCCCACGCACGGCCTCCAGCCAACTTCATCATCATGATCAATACTTGGGGCCAGACCATATCGATTACTATTTCATGGTGACATATTCACTCATTCTCCTCCTACCGATCCACTAACACATACAGAGTCTTCAGCATAACTGGACCGCCTTTCCAGGCCTTCAGCCTATATGGACCACTCTCAGAACCTTCAGCATGTCTGGACCGCCCTCCTGGGCCTTCAGCCTGTCTGGACCGTTCCCCGAGCCTTCGGCCTGACTGGTACGCCTCCCGGCCTTCAGTCTATCCGAACCGCTCAAAACTATCGTACGTCACCCTGAACCATCCTTCCCGGGAATTTCTCCCATGCATTCTGTTCTAGCCCTCTTGGGGTTCCGAACTCCAGTCCTGATCCCGGAATCATTTCCATGGCCTAAACCCAGTCCTCACATCGACCAACTACCTTACCTGAAACCATGGTCTGTTCGCTGCCCCACTTGTCTATCACTTGCTCCAATCATGCCACACTCCCAGCTAACAACACTGATAAATCTAAGCAGTTAACCAACCCTGGATACTTGCTGTTTTATCGGAGAATTTTCTAATTCTCCCCACTTAGTGTACCAACTACTCACTTCCGCTGACAAACCGACATAACTCGATCGACCTTACTTGATAGAGTTTCCCTCCTCTTCTCTCGGAACTAAATCCCTCCGGAGTGAGCGACGTCCACAGAACACTCTCCTGTCATCGCACATCCCGAACTCCAAGGAAGTTCGAATCTCAACTGAACACTTCTCGCATCGCAGTTGCTATTCCTAGCAACGAGATCATATACCTTATCTTTCGACCAAGAATTCTCTTGAACGCTAACTACAACTCCTAACTACTAAGATCCTCAATCATACTACGAACACGCGTAACAATGCAGACAGATTTACAATACCACACAATTAACAAGATAACAAGATGGAAACATACCCGCAGCTGCATCTGGCTCTGCCCTAACCTCCTCTGCTGTAAGCTGGAAAGCGCGTCCCTGAGCCCTCGGGGGCTCCGCTCCACCCTGACCTCCACTCGTAATCCTCAAAGTGGCCGGTGCTGGAGCCTGCACCGGTCTTGCAACAAGCTGTGGACAGTTGGCCCTCAAGTGCCCAACCTGATGGCAATGATAACAAATCCTCATATCCTGAACCGGGGCTGACTGTCGGCAATCCCTCGCATAATGCCCCTCTCTCCCGCACTTGCGGCACGCACCACCGGACCTACAAACTCCGGTATGACCCTTTCCACACTTCTCGCAAGTGTGGCTGCTCTGACCCCCAATCCTGGAGTCAACGGTTTTGAACCGTTTCAGCGCCGGCTGCGACTGCACCGGGGCCTGCCTCTGCTCTCGTAACTGCAACTCCATCTCTAACTCCCGCCGCCTGGTGGTCTCCTGCAGCTCTAACAAGGTATCACACCTCTGCGTGGACACAAACTGCCTGATGTCCCTCTTGAGCATACTCAGATATCGGGACATCTGAGCCTGCTCCGAGGCAAACTCCGGGCAAAACATCGCCCTCTCAGTAAACATCCTGGTGATCTCCGTCACCGACTCTGAATCCTACTTCAGCTCCAAGAACTCCTGAGCCAACCTCTCTCTCAACCTGCGGAACATAACGAGTATTGAACATCTCCCGGAACTGATCCCAAGTAATCGCAGCCCGCTGCGCATCAGAATAAGATCCCATAGTTAATCTCCACCAATCCTTCGCCCTGAGCCTCAAAAGGTTCAGAGCACACCTCACCCTCTGATCCGCAGGGCATGAACACGTGAAGAAACAACCCTCCACGTCTGACAACCATCTCATAGCAATGATAGGATCCTGAACTCCATCAAAGGTAGGGGGCTTCGTGTTATCGAAATCCCGATACTGAAAGCCCCGACCGGCTCCACCCCCTGCCGCTGTCACAGCTGCCGCGGCCGCTGTCTCTGCAAGAGCTGCATAGCGCTCATCAAAATACTCCACCATGGCGGTCTTAATTGACCCAAACATCTCTGGCAACTCAGCCCTGAACATGGCAGCAACCTCATCATGCAGGATCTCGCGAATCCTGGCATTCAACTCATCCGTACTCATCTGACCAATGACCTCGGGTGGTACTGGTCCATCCTGACCACCCTCTCCTGATCCCGATCCCGAACCGGATCCTGCCCCGAAACGTCTCGTAATCGCCATACTACAATGTACCAACAAGACCCTTAGACACATCACATACCCGCCCGGGGAACTATCTCATAGCCGATACCCTAGAGAGTTGTGACTTCCTTAATACGCGTATGGGTCCTGTGCTTTCAGTAGTACGGGCCCATACTACCTTCCACACCTACCCATATTTGTCTCAAGTATCACCACAACACTCTAACCATATACACACCACTCAATCCTCACTCCTAGAGGAAAGCTGAATATCTCATATAAGGAAAACCCTAGGCTAGTAGGCATCACATAATCAGGCAATTCTATCATGCAATTTCTGAAATTCCCTAGCCTATCACTAGCATGTTGTTGTAACATATCACATAATCAAATAACTTGTATGGTATTTTGGGGTCTACTTACTGGCTCTGCTGATCGTACCCTCTGCATCCTCCTTTACTTATTTTGAAAACCTTTTGAAAACCATTTTGAAAATCCCTCCTTGATTTGAGACTGGATTCACACGAATGTTCCTCCAATTCACTCAAACCAAGGCTCTGATACCAACTTGTAACACCCATAAATTTGAGCCAATTTAAAACATTTTAAATCATTCAAAAACCATTACGTTCATACAATTCGTTTTCAAAATAGTTTAAACATCAGAGTATCCCCCAGAACCATATCATATAAATCATAAAACATGAGGAGCGGTACGATCACGCCTTCGCCTTGCCACGATCTCCTGAAGTACCTGAAACAATACACTGAAACTGTAAGCCCGAAAGCTTAGTGAGTTACCCCCAAAATACCAACCACACATAAACATACTCAAAACATATCACAATACAAAACAGCCATGCACATCAGGTCTACTGTGTGACTGGTCCGCCCGCACCGGGCCTTCAGTCCACCTGGTCCACCCTCCGAGTCTAGCCATGCATATCGAGTCTACAGTTTGACTGGTCCGCCCACACCGGGCCTTCAGTCGGCCTGGTCTACTCACCGAGCCTCGGCACGTCTGGTCCGCCCTCTTGGGGCCTTCAGCCTATTCGGACCGCTCGCTGGGCCTTCCGAATATCCGGTCCGCCCTGGGTATGTTGGCCTACAGCACAAAGCAGGACCCGCCTCAACCCAACCCCCGTCAAACAACCATGTGCACATAACAATTAATCACATAACAATCCTTAGCCAGACAAACAGTCTAACAGATCACATAGCATATCAACATCCTAACCAGGATTCCGACCTAACCGATCACTAGCATAACATTACCCTATATACCGAGTACCGACCTTAACCAGGTCACTAACATAACACCATCCTAAATACCAGGATGCAGATCTAGCAAAGCAATAACATAACAAACAATACCCAGATTTCCATCCGATAAAGGGTCGGCCTTGGTGCCGAAGACCCTGTCGATATAGTGAGGATAACTCACCTGAAATTGCCGACTGAAAAGATAAGACCAAGCTGCTCCCGATAAAGGGCCGGCCTTGGTGCCGTAGACCCTGTCGATATAGTGAGGATAACTCACCTGAAATTGCCGACTGAAAAGATAAGACCAAGCTGCTCCGACCACCGACACGATCTCCACCACAGAACACTACCAAAGAACCAATTCGTTAAATACCAAAATTACCATAATACCCTTGGAAATCAAACTGGTCAACTCTTGGTCAAAGTCAAAAACCTCAGTCAAAGTCAACCTTCATAACTGACTCTACTCGTCGAGTCAACCCGTTGACTTGTCGAGTCCTTATACTCTGAAAACTCTTAGAACACGACTCAACTCGCCGAGTCACCCCAAGACTCGTCGAGTCCAACGATCTCCGAGTCCCATCCTGCTCATCTCACCGAGTCACCTCCCGACTCACTGCTTCGAGGTTTAACCAGAAAGATTGGGGTTCTGCACCCAGACTCGCCGAGTCCAGAACAGACTCGCCGAGTCCAAGGCAATCTTCAACAGACTCGCCGAGTTGTTCTTCAACTCGCCGAGTCCATGCACATGTTCATACAACTCGTCGAGTTCACCCATGTGACTCGCCGAGTCTCTTCAGTTCTCAATCCATACAGAGGCTTTTCGAGCCATACAGGGGTTCCAAACTGTTGATCCACCCTTCTAGGGCATAACCCCTACGTAAAGTTGCAAACTTTACGTGAAACCAAGGAGTTAAAGGTCCAAATCACTCTAGGGCTTGGGTTTAAGACAAACGATCCCCTCAATAATCCCAAAGGATGGTGCTTTATGCTTCCATAGCTCAAAACTAACCTAGATCCGGAGTTGCAACCTCAAATCTAGCCTCTAACCCGAAATGGATCACAAACACGCTAAGGAGCCCCAAATCAACCACCATGGATGAATCTAAAAAGTGTTGGATTAGTGTCTAAGTCCATAACTATTTTGGTATGTACTTGACCCGATTATGAGCATGGTCCTTTTGGGTTGCCTTCACCATAGCAATATGTAGGATGAATTAAGGAGAGAAAGGTTTAATTATGATTTATTAATATATTATGAGAATAATATATTAAAGGAGAAATCATATTGGTTAATTAATATTATTCAAGAATTAATTATGTGGCTAAAAGAGATTAATTAAACTTGGGGGACTGGAATTGTAATTATAGGATAATTGCAATTGGGCTATGGATCACCTTGGAATAATAGGTTGGACGAATTCTATGGGGAAGCCCATTAGAAATCGTCCAAGGCATGTTCCAGAAGGGGTCCATGGGCTGCTTAGGGCTTAAGCAGTCAAATTAGGGTTTCCTTGTTAGATAACCCTAATTGCCTACCTATTTAAAGAACCCTTGAGACCCAAAAACGTGGCTAAGTCTTCCTTTAGGGTTTCCAACCGTTTTTGGTGTCTCCTCTCTCCTCCCTCTTCATCCAAGTTGCTTAGTGGTGTTTGTGACTCCATTAGAGGTGCAACACTTGAGGCACTAAGCTTTCTGAAGCCAAGGAATTGATTGTTATTGCTACATAACAATCTAGGTAAGATCTGAACCCTAGTTTATATGTTAATTTGATTAATTGTGTGCTAGATCTAGGGTTTATAAGTCTTGGAATTTTATTGCATGTTCAAAGTAGAAAAATTAGATCCAAGCAATTAGGGTTGCATGAACACCATAGGATTGTTGTTATGCTCAGAGCCCATCAGAAGGAAATAGCTTAGGATAAGGGCTTCTTACCTCTGAGATGTGCCCAACTAATGTAGATTCTGGATCTACACAAGCCCCTTGATGCTAGCCTCTATCTCCTCAAGCTTTTTACACCAAAATCTTCTTCCAAGCTCCACTCTCCTCAATCAATGGTGTTTCACACGAACTAGGGTTTGCTGGAACTCTCAGGGTAGCAAGGGGGCTGAGGGAAGGATATAATGTTCTTTATATAGGGTGCAAACCCTAAGATTAGGGTTTTCTCTCTTCAGCACCAACCCGTCGAGGTTAATAGCTAACTCAAAAAAATATGATCATTTAGTTGATCATATAGGTTTTTCATATTCCAATTTCATATCTATAACTCATATGGATTTTATTTTCATTCAATGAGTTATTTCAATAAAGTCTTTTCATAAATCTTTATGTATTGTGTTAATCCATTAAGACATCTATTCACTTCATACAACTCCCATATATGAAGATTATAAGTTAAATTCAATATAATTGGTCATATTCCATGGCAGCCATCATTATTGACATATAACTTGTTGCTATGTTGTAACACCTGTTCCAGGTATTACTTATTTTTATTTAAAGTTTAAGGGTTTTGGTGCGTGGACTCGACAAGTTGGGAGTTCAACTCGTCGAGTAGAGGCATTATTGGTGGACGCGGGATCGAGACCTACTCAACGAGTCGAAAGGCCTGACTCGATGAGTAAGAGCTGTAGAGAGAAACCCTAATTTTTAGGGTTTGCACCCTATTTAAAGAACATATTCTGCCTCTTGTGGCCTCCTTTAGCACCTTTTTACCTAGAGAAGAGAGTTTACGGTCGTGAACCCCTCTTGAGTGAGAGAAATAACCTTTGTGAGCAATTTTGGAGTAATTGTGAAGGGATTTAGAGCTTGAAGAAGAAGGAGACAGGAGAGGAACAGTAGATCCAACATCTACTTCATATTGGCCATCATCCTGAGGTATAAATTCGTGACCTTGATCTCTAGTTGTGTAGATCTCTTTTCTTCGAAGTAAATGGCCATTTTGGGGCAAAATGGAGTCAAACTTGGATCTGGACTTATCACAAGGATAGGGTTCCAGATCTGGACCTCTTTAGGTCCCAAATACCATAAACTTGTTTCCTTTATGCAGTTTGGTCTCTTCCCATGCACAAAAACCTTGTAAGAAGCCAAGTTTTGAAGTTATAGCTTTAAAGGACCTTGCATGCACGTAAAGTTTGCAACTTTACGTGGTATCTGCATTAGGAGAACTTGGATCTAGAGTTTGGGACCCTAGATCCCACTGGAAAGGGCTTAACTTGAAGAAGACTGAAGGAACCCGTTGAGTCCCTTAGCTGACTCGACGAGTCGATTAGGGTTTACCCGTTTTCGGTTGTAAAGAGTTTTCGGTTGTAAAGAGTTTCCGGTTGTCATGAGTTTACGGTTGTCATGAGTTTTCGGTTGTGGACAAGGAGGGACTCGGCGAGTTACACAGGTAACTCGGCGAGTAAATGAATTACTCAGAACCTCGACGAGTTGTTGGATGCACTCGACGAGTTGAGGTCAACATGGACCGTTGACCTTGACCGGTGACCTTGACTTTGACCAGGGTTGACTAGAGTTGGCCTTAAGGGAAATTATGGGATGATGACAAGTTAATCACATAATGATTATAAGCAGCTGAGTGGGAGCAGTACGTGGGACATATCTAGTTCTAGCTTGTCAGCACAGCATCCGAGATGTGAGTCTTCTCACCATACCAATGGGTCTAAGGCACCAAGGCCGGCCCATGTTATGTTATGTGGTACACTAGCTGTAGTTGAGATTTGTGGTATGGTAGTTAGCTTTATGCTAAGTGGTATGCTAGTGATTATATGATATGTGATATGCTAGTTGTCTTTGTGATACTTGCATGGAAGACCCCGAGGGGGGGGGGGGAGCCCGTGACAGTTGGACGTAAGACCATGTGGGGTAGCCCATGGCATTCCTAGGTTAAGACCATGTGGGGTAGCCCATGACATCCTTACAGGTTTATGTTTGTGTTATGTGTAGATATTTATATGATATATGATATGTTATGTGATTATGTATGTTATTGCATGGAAGACCCCGGGGGTAGCCCGTGGCAATTGGACGTAAGACCATGTGGGGTAGCCCATGGCATTCCTAGGTAAAGACCATGTGGGGTAGCCCATGACACGTTGGATGTAAGACCATGTGAGGTAGCCCATGGCACAATGGTGTAAGACCCTAGGGGGAGCCCACAACATCCTTACATGTTCATGTATGTATGACTTATGTGATTCAGGTAGCTTCTATAGCTAACATGATATGTGATATGTGGATTGTGTGTGTGGTATGCTCTGGAAAACTCACTAAGCTTCGTGCTTACAAGTTTGTTTATGGTTTCAGGTATCATCGTTTTGGTAAGGAAGGGCTCGGATTGATCGCAGTGCACACACCTATGATTTCCGCAATGAATGATTTTGGGATAAACTCTGATAAATGATTTACTTGACTATGATTTGAAATGTTTGAATTAAATGGTATCAATGTTTTAGTTATATTAAAAATGAAATTTTTACCCTTGATTTTTGGGTCATTACAAGTTGGTATCAGAGCCTTGGTTTGAGGGATTCATACATACTTTCGGGTGTGTCGGAACTCAAACTGGGGATCTGTAAGGTTTTCAAAAGAAAAATGTTTTTGAGAAAAGAGTTTTCTAAGACAAGAAAGGGTGTGGTGCATGCAATCAGTCAATCTCAAGTAAGTTTCCCCAGAATACCCACATTTGTTATCTGTTATGATTTGATTATGAATCTGAGAATCGCATGCTAGTTAGGGCTAGGAGAGATTCCTTTACATGTTGTATGAGCTGGTAGACTTGCATGCTAGTGCTGATTAGTCAGCGATAGATTGGCCTGATATGTGATGCTTGTAGCCTTGGAAATATTGTATGCCATGCTTTTATGAGGAGGATTATTGGTATTAGTAACTGCTAAGTGTATGCTTTTAAAATTGTATACGGTTAGGATCTTATAGCCTTAGAATAATTGATTTGGCCTTATTTCCTGTTCCTTGTATGTTTGTGGTCCTAGGGTAGAGTCTATTATCTGACAGTCTATTAGATCCTGTTCTGTGTATAATTTGCATGCATAAGGCAGCCGACAGTGAGGATGGATGGATGTAGATAGCACGAGTTGTGGTATGTGGGCTGAATGTCCTATGATAGTCCTATGGATCGGAGTGCTACTGCACGAATGCTGCTTGCTTTGTGCTTTGTGGAACTCTTGAGTGATGGGAGTCAGCTACTAAGTTAATATGACGATATCTAGGAGGTGAATGGCTAGCATCATGGGGAGTTCTTCAGCAGCTGATGGCAGAGTGAGATTGGAAACCTAGGAAAGCCTAGGATATGCTCCAGTGAAGCTCAGTGGGGCGGTTCGATGAAGTTGGGAACCTAGGGGGAGCCAAAGAGGTGCTACGGTAGAGATCGTCTTGCTGTTTAGCAAACATTTAGTATACCGGTAGAGTAAGTGACTTAGAGGATTCGGGAGGATTGCTGAGGAAAGTATGGATATGTGTGGAAGGTAGTATGAGCCCGTACTACTGAAAGCACAGGATCCATACTCGAATCAATGAGAGTCTTGGAGAATCTAAGAAGCTTATGGGAAGGAGAATTCTTGGTTATGCTCTGATAGTGAGGGTAGTTGTTGTGCAGAATGCGGATGAGCACGCAAGGGGAAGGACCAGGGTTTGGTCCCGGCTCCGGTGGTGAGCCAGTTAACGGAAGGACTGCCAGGATTTTGAGTTCACCTTAGATCTCTTGTATCAGGCGGCAAGGATATGATTTCTGGAGCTGAGAGCGAGGGATTGACTCAGAGCACCTTGAGAAGAGGGGACCCGATCAGATATATATATTAGAGGGTCCCGGAGGGAGATCCAAGAGTTTGGAACAACTTTTAAGAAACCCGCAGGGTTGGACCTAGTGCAACGTTTGCGGAAACTGTGCGATGGAGTTTCGTTTTAGGGGTTTGGATTGTCATTGGGATCGGAAGGAAGTGTTACACCATGTCCTTAGGATGGTCGAGGTAACATAAAAGGAGATGGTCAGGATTCCTTCAGATGTTTGCAAATATGCTATCTTCTGCTACTTCAGGTGAATATAGGGAATCTGCATCGCTTTGGAATTGTGATAAGTTAGATCTCGGGTCGGTTCTCCGCTATTGTATGAGTTGGCAAGTTGGAAAGGGTGGTCAAATGTCAGTCACCATGCTGAGGAATCTTTGAGGGATCTTCGGATGAAGAATATCGCGGGGTGGGTCCCGCGGGTACTGTGATTACTCCGAGTCGTTTTCAGAATCTGTTCAGTGATCTGGGTCGCTACAGGTGTAGCAGGTTGGGCCACGTCATCGGGAATTGCCCATAGGAGGCAAGTCTGTTCTATTTTCGTTGTGATAAGGTGGGCAACAAGGAGGTCGATTGTCTGGCGGTCAGGGAGGAGCAGTGAGTTCACCTGCTCCAGTCATTTCTGGGGTTGGTTCAAGGGCTTGTACGAGGGAATTATGGTGCGTTTTCAGTAGCTTTAGTACTTATGCTTGGAAGAGCAGCCGGGAGTGCCGAGGGAAGAGAGAGTTGTTGCTAGAGTTTTGGGTTGGAGCATCCGACCATTAGGCGTTGAGGTCTGAGTGCGACGTCATTTTTAAGCATCTGGAGTCACTGATGTTGTTGGGATTTAAGAAGTGATAGCTGGTTTCAGGGAGTGGGTCATTTGGACAGGGATACTTTTGGTGCGCTGGCTTTGGTAGGCACCGACCGTCAACAAATTGATCATTGGAACGTAAGAGGGATTGGAAATCCTCCGATTTTCATGTGTCGAGCGGACCTAGTTGAATCTAAGTAGGGGAGAACTGTCCAGGAAGCCAGAAAAGAAGCAAGTGTGAAACTAGGATGCATTTCACATCCCCATCGGGGAAGGGAAGGCGGCCGTAGTGGATGTCTGAATGTAGGATTCTGTGGGATGGGAGTTCGGGAAACTCCCCAACATCCGGATTGTGTCTTCTTATCGGCAGATAACAGGCTTTGGGGGAGGGAACCAGGTTGGGTTCCAGTCGGTACCTGAGTTCAGTTGGGAGGTTAGACCGCATGAGTACGCAACATTGAGAGGTGTTCGGATTGGTAAATTAGTGGTAGGATCATGGGCGCCGGTTGGATTAGTTAGAAGTGTTGTAAGTCTGCGAGTGTAGCCGTAGCATTCACAAGGTTGTCAGATAGTGTTGGAAGTATTGTAAGTCTGCGGGTGTAGCCGTAGCATTCACAAGGTTGTAAGATAGTGTTGGAAGTGTTGTAAGTCTGCGGGTGTAGCCGTAGCATTTACAAGGTTGTCAGATAGTGTTGTAAGTATGCGGGTGTAGCCGTAGCATTCACAAGGTTGTCAAATAGTGTTGGAAGTGTTGTAAGTATGCGGGTGTAGCCGTAGCATTCACGGATTCATCCAGATGATTTAGGCCAGGGAAGGCCAGTTCGCAAGGTTGTGGGTAAGCCGCAACTCAATTAGAAACATGACCATAAGGATTGTTCGATCAGCTATCCGTGGGCGGGCCCGGATGGATATGGGAATTTACGATGGAACCGTAGAGATTGTAGGACCAAGGGTTGGATCTTGAGTTGCAGGATCATGTGGAGGAGTAGTGCCTGTCACACTAGGGCTACGGTGGAGTAGTCCTGATATTTGATCTCTTGGACACCTGGTGGTTGGACCGGGTGCGAGACTGGTAGTGTCAGGGAATCGGCTAAGGAGATTTATTAATTGGTCAAGTAAAGGATGACGGGAAGTCGTGGTGCATTATGCAAATGCCGATTCGAGGATCTCTGGATAGGAGCGGAGAATCAATTCGGTTTTGGATAGGAACCCAAATCAGAATTTGTGCATGTTTGGTGCATGATTTTATTTCAGTGAGAATGAATGTGGGGCATCTATATGCCAAGGGCATCGAGGGCAGAATCCCAGGGTGGTGAACGGGTTGGTTTGATGGTAGTTTAAGCCATTGTGATGTGTCTCGGGTGGCTCTATCCGTAATAGAACCACGACATGTTGGAAGCAGGAAACGGTAGATCGAAGGAAACCGGGTATGATGTAAGACTACAATTATTCTGGTAGCATACACCTTATTGCGTCAGATTCAGTGGCGACAGGTTGTCAGCCTATTATGATCGGATAGATCAAAGGATTGAAGGAACCATGAGTTGCGGTATAGATAGGGTAACTATTGTCAGACGAGGTATCCTTCGGAGGTCATGTGGGAATGATGTGCGTGTATCCTGGCCCAACAATCGGTTAGGTGCCCGATGTTTCGAGCAGTTGACCGATAAGGTGAGAACAGGGAGGTCTCAGTTTCTTTTACAGAGCAGCAAGTGGTAGCAAGAAGAGTCGAGGTGGGTTCAGTAACTTGGGATTCGTGTGTGGAGTCGCTTATATTTGGGTTATACACTAATTTGTTTGTAGTTGGATTAAATAATCTCAGAGTGGTTGATCTGACCCAGTTGCGCAGCTCTCGTCTGAGTCTAACCGTTACAGGGATGAGTCTTTTACTCGAAGGATTATCTAATCCGCACGTTGAGTTAGGTGTTCAGCAGCGACACTTAGTAAGTGGAAGTAGTCAGTAAGTAGCAACGCGGCGACCAACAGTGGGAGTGGCTAGAAATTTAGTTTCAGTGAAGGATCTATCCTTCACAGGGATAGGAAGGGTTATTGCGTATGAATAGCTGCCTTGGGAAGGCCGTGGACTGCGCGGGGTAAAGGGTGAACCCCTTAGATGTCAAGTGTAAGTACTCGGGGAGTACCAGAAGGATTTTTGGTTGGGTAAGAGTGATGAATTGTATATAACTGTTGTGAGATGTATGCACGGTAGGTGATAGATAACAGAAGTCGAGGGCGTGACGCGTGGGGAGTATCCGAGATGGGTAACCGCGGAAGACTTCGAGGACGAAGTCTAGTTCAAGTGGGGGACATTTGTAACACCTGTTCCAAGTATTACTTATTTTTATTTAAAGTTTAAGGGTTTTGGTGCGTGGACTCGGCGAGTTGGGATTTCAACTCGTCGAGTAGAGGCATTATTAGTGGACGCGGGATCGAGACCTACTCGATGAGTCGGAAGGCCTGACTCGACGAGTAGGAGCTGTAGAGAGAAACCCTAATTTTAAGGGTTTGCACCCTATTTAAAGAACATATCCTCCCCTTTGTGGCCTCCCTTAGCACCTTTTTACCCAGAGAGGAGAGTTTACGGCCGTGAACCCCTCTTGAGTGAGAGAAATAGCCTTTGTGAGTAATCTTGGAGTAATTGTGAAGGGATTTGGAGCTTGAAGAAGAAGGAGACAGGAGAGGAACAGTAGATCCAACATCTACTTCATATTGGCCATCATCCTAAGGTATAAAGTCGTGACCTTGATCTCTACTTGTGTAGATCTCTTTTCTTCGAAGTAAATGGCCATTTTTGGGGCAAAATGGAGTCAAACTTGGATCTGGACTTATCACAAGGATAAGGTTCCAGATCTGGACCTCTTTAGGTCCCAAATACCATAAAGTTGTTTCCTTTATGCAGTTTGGTCTCTTCCCATGCACAAAAACCTTGTAAGAAGCCTAGTTTTGAAGTTATAGCTTTGAAGGACCTTGCATGCACGTAAACTTTGCAACTTTACGTGGTATCTGCATTAGGAGAACTTGGATCTGGAGTTTGGGACCCTAGATCCCACTGAAAAGGGCTGAACTTGAAGAAGACTGAAGGAACTCGTCGAGTCCCTTAGCTGACTCAATAAGTCGATTAGGGTTTACCCGTTTTCGGTTGTAAAGAGTTTTCGGTTGTAATGAGTTTTCGGTTGTAAAGAGTTTCCGGTTGTCATGACTTTTCGGTTGTAAAGAGTTTCCGGTTGTCATGAGTTTACGGTTGTCATGAGTTTTCGGTTGTGGACAAGGAGGGACTCGGCAAGTTACACAGGTAACTCGGCGAGTAGATGAATTACTCAGAACATCGACGAGTTGCTGGATGCACTCGACGAGTTGAGGTCAACATGGACTGTTGACCTTGACCGGTGACCTTGACTTTGACCAGGGTTAACCAGAGTTGACCTTAAGGGCAATTATGGGATGATGACAAGTTAATCACATAATGATTATAGGCAGTTGAGTGGGAGCAGCACGTGGGACGTATCTAATTCTAGCTTGTCAGCTCAGCATGCGAGAGGTGAGTCTTCTCACCATACCAATGGGCCTAAGGCACCAAGGCCGGCCCATGTTATGTTATGTGGTACACTAGCTGTAGTAGAGATTTGTGGTATGGTAGTTAGCTTTATGCTAAGTGGTATGCTAGTGATTATATGATATGTGATATGCTAGTTGTCTTTGTGATACTTGCATTGAAGACCTTGGGGGGGGGGGGAGCCCGTGGCAATTGGACGTAAGACCATGTGGGGTAGCCCATTACATTCCTAGGTTAAGACCATGTGGGGTAGCCCATTGTAACACCCAAAAATTTTCAACCAATTTAAACTTTTAAAAACATTTCAAACCACTAAAATCATTACAACTTGTTTTCAAAATGTATAATATCAGAGTTTTCCCAGAAACATAGACAAAACACGAGGAGCTGTACGATCATGCCTTCGCCTTGCCGCGATCCCCTAATGTACCTGAAATAGTAAACTGAAACTGTAAGCCCGAGAGCTTAGTGAGTTCCCCCAAAATACCCATACCCGCAACAATACACATAGAATCATAACATCATACTATGGGTCCAATCAACCATCGGGTTGGAATACCCCAAGCCCACAACCAACAGGTTGGATTGCCAACACACTATGGGTCCAATCAACCATCAGGTTGGAATACCCCATGCCCACAACCAACAGGTTGGAATGCCCACATACTCTGAGTCCAATCATTCTCGGGATGGAATACTCACGGCCCACAACCTACAGGTTGGAATGCCCAGGTCTATTGGCCTTCGCACCAAGCAGATAAGCCTCATCCGCCAAACAAACATGTGCACATATAATAGATAATCACATAACAGTCTATAGACAATACTTTATCTAACGGATCTTAC
The DNA here is from genome assembly GCF_052849685.1 of Lactuca virosa. NCBI lineage: Eukaryota > Viridiplantae > Streptophyta > Magnoliopsida > Asterales > Asteraceae > Lactuca > Lactuca virosa. The sequence goes on from NC_136431.1 coordinate 53,822,445, forward strand.
CACATAGCACATAACACCATCCTATCTACCAGGATGCCAATCTAACAGATCATACCACATATCATATAATATTATCCTACCCTCTAGGATACCGATCTAACAGATCATACTAGCATAACATAACCATATAATAATCCAAAGGGCCGGCCTTGGTACCTTAGACCCTTGAGTATAGTGAGGAAAACTCACCTCGCAACTGTCGTTTGAAACTAGAAGCTCAACTCCCGGATCTCCAACACGAACTCCACCACCTATTGTTACCATAAAACCCTTTTTCGTAAATCTCCAAATTACCAGAATACTCTCAGAAGTCAACTGGTCAACTCTTGGTCAAAGTCAACAGTCCATGTTGACTCGACTCGTCGAGTGCAGTTCACCGACTCGTCGAGTCCTTCCTGAACTCGAGAAGTCGTGAAATCCTTGATTGGCTCGTCGAGTTCCCCTTTAACTCGCCGAGTTCATACGTGTCCAAGAATTGGGAGAAACCCTAGCCGACTCGTCGAGTCTTCGAACGACTCGCCGAGTTCAAGGCAATCTTCAACGGACTCGCCGAGTTTGTTCATCAACTCGACGAGTTCACGACCATCTTCATATGACTCGCCGAGTTGACTATGCAACGCGTCGAGTCCTTGCAGACCTTCATCCATGCAGACACTTTTTAAGCCATGCCAAGGTTCCAGATTACATATCCAAGCTTCTAAGGCATGTTTAACACGTAAAGTTGCAAACTTTACACACATGCAAGGCCCTAAAGGCTCTAAATGACCAATCTAAGCTTCTAATGGAGCTTTACACCATAGGAGAGTCTCATCCTTGCAAAAGCTGGAAACTTTATGGACTTAGGACTCAAAAGAGGTTCAGATCTGAAGTTTCAACTTCAGATCTAGCTCTCATACCAACATCCCTTCATGAATAACTAAAGAAAGCCCTAGTTTTCACATATGAATGATTCTAGAAGAAAAAGAGGTTAAGGTAACAGTTGGTTACCTCCAAAACGTGCCCAAACTGAAGTAGACTCTGGATCCACACGGACATCTTGATGCTAGCCTCTTGATCTACAAGTTTCCTTCACAAAAGTCACTCCCCAAAGCTCCAAAACACTCTCCAAGCTCTCACTCACAACAATTAGGGTTTCTGGGTCTCAAGAGGGTGATAGAGGACAGTGGGAGGCGCTAATGGTCTAATATATAGGGTGCAAAACCCTGAAAATTAGGGTTTCCACCGCCAACTCCTACTCGTCGAGTCCCCCATGCCGACTCGACGAGTCACTCATTAATTGACGTGTCTTGGCCCGCTTTTACTCGACGAGTCATAGCGCCAACTCGTCGAGTAGACCTTAAACATGAAGTCTAAAAGGAAAAAAATTTAATAATACCTGACGGTTGGGATGTTACAATTCTCCCCCACTTGACTTAGACTTCATCCTCGAAGTCAGCTGTAGCGAATAACTCCGGGTAATGCTCTATCATCTCAGCCTCCGACTCCCTTGTCCACTCGGATCCCCTCCGATGCTCCCATTGTATCTTTACCAACGGAACCTCCTTGTTGCGCAGGACTTTCACTTTCCTTTCAAAAACGGCAATCGGCCTCTCAATATAATTCAGGCGCTCATCAACCTGAATGTCATCCAGTGGCACCACTGCCTCCGGGTCCACAATGCACTTTCGCAACTGCGAAACGTGGAAAGAACTGTGGATCCGACTAAGCTCCTCCGAAAGCTCTAGTCTGTAAGCCACCTTGCGAACCCTGGCAATGATCCTGAACGGCCCAATATATCGGGGACCCAATTTTCCCCTCTTCCTGAAGCGGATCACACCCTTCCAGGGCGAGACCTTCAGGAGTACCATGTCACTGACCTGAAACTCTAACTCGGATCGGCGTCGGTCATCGTAACTCTTCTGCCGACTCTGAGCGGTCTGCAGCCGCTGTCTAACCTGCTAAATCTTCTTGGTAGTCTGCAAGACCACCTCCGTTCGACCCATCACCCTGTGACCAACCTCTCCCCAACAAACCGGGGTGCGACATCTCCGCCCATACAACAGCTCGAATGGCGGGGCGCCAATGCTGGAATGATAGCTGTTGTTGTAGGCGAACTCTGCAAGCGGTAGGTGGGAATCCCAGCTCCCACCGAAACCGATGACACATGCCCTCAACATATCCTCGAGGGTCTGAATGGTCCGCTCGCTCTGACCATCAGTCTGCGGATGGAATGCTGTGCTGAAGTGCAACCGCATGCCCAACTCCTCGTGAAACTTCTGCCAGAAGCGGGTGGTAAACCTGACATCCCGATCAGAGACAATGGAAATGGGAACCCCATGGCGAGACACGATCTCGCGAACGTACATGTCGGCCAATTTCTCGGCCGATGAGCTCTCCCGTATGGCCAAGAAATGGGCACTCTTGGTCAATCGATCCACGATGACCCATATAGCATCAAACCCCTTTGCCGTCCTCGGCAACTTGGTAATAAAATCCATCGTGATCTGTTCCCATTTCCACATGGGGATCTCCAGGGGCTTCAGCTTGCCATGCGGCCTCTGATGCTCGGCCTTGACCATCCTACAGGTCAAGCACCTCTCGACGTACCAAGCGATTTCTCGCTTCATGCACGGCCACCACTAGCTCAAAGTCAAATCCCGGAACATCTTGGTGGCCCCCGGGTGAATAGAGAAATGAGACTTATGAGCCTCCTCCATAACCGTCTGCCTAACCCCGCCAGACATCGGAACCCAAACCCGACCGCATCGGGTCAATAATCCCCGACTATCCTGCTCAAGCAGTGTATTCTCACCCTTGATCCTCTCCAGCTTCCAATTCTCCGATCGCATGCCCTCAACCTGGGCATCTCTGATCAGACTCACAAGTGGGGAGTCCACTGCTATCTTCATACATACCGCTGGGGTGGAAGACCCAGCTGACTTGCGGCTCAAAGCATTCGCAACCACGTTCGCTTTACCAGGGTGGTAAAGGATCTCGCAATCGTAGTCCTTGACTACATCCAGCCACCTGCGTTGCCTCATGTTTAGGTTCGGCTGATCCATGATATGTCTCAAGCTCTTGTGATCCGTGTAAATGGTACAACGGACCCCATAAAGGTAATGTCTCCATATCTTGAAGGCGAATACCACCACCCCCAACTCCAAGTCATGCGTAGGGTATCTTGTCTCATGCGGCTTCAATTGCCGCGACGCGATAAGCTATCACTCGTCCTTTCTGCATGAGGACCGCCCCTAACCCTGTGATGGATGCATCACAGAACACCACAAAATCCTCAACTCCCTCCAGGAGTGTCAAGACTGGGGACTCGCACAATCGCTGTCGGAGGGTCTCAAACGCCCTCTGCTGCTCAGGGCCCCACCGAAAATCCACCCCCTTCCTCGTCAGACGAGTGAGGGGTACCGCGATCTTGGAGAAGTTATGTATGAATCTCCGGTAGTACCCTGCCAATCCCAAAAAGCTCTTGATGTTTGAGGGAGATTTCGGAACCTCCCACTGCATAACCGCCTCGATTTTGGCCGGATCGACCAAAATCCCCTCTTGGTTAACGAGATGTCCGAGGAATTGGACCTCTCGTAGCCAAAACTCACACTTCGAGAACTTGGTGTACAACCTTTCTCGTCTCAAAACTCCCAACAACTCCCGCAGATGCTCCTCATGCTGCTCTCGGGTCTTGGAATACACCAAGATATCATCTATAAACATAATGACTGAGCGATCGAGCATCGGTCTACAGACCTGACTCATCAGGTCCATGAACATCGCTGGCGCGTTGGTGAGCCCAAACGGCATCACCACGAACTCGTAATGCCCATAACGAGTTCGGAACGCGGTCTTCTCCACGTCCTCCTCTCGGAACCTGACCTGATGATACCCAGACCTCAAGTCTATCTTGGAAAACCAAGATACACCCTGCAACTGATCGAAGAGATCGTCTATCCTCGGGAGTGGGTAACGGTTCTTCACCGTTAATTTATTCAACTCCCGGTAGTCAATGCACATCCGGTGCGAACTGTCCTTCTTCCGGACAAAAAGAATCGGTATTCCCCATGGAGAACTGCTCGGACGAATGAACTGCTTGCCTAGCAGTTCCTGTAGCTGTGACGACAGCTCCTGCATCTCTGGCGGTGCCAATCGGTACGACGCCTTAGCGATAGGGGCCGCACCTGGCACCAGGTCGATCCTGAACTCGACCTGCCTCTCCGGAGGTATCCCCGACAACTCCTCCGGAAACACATCTGTAAACTCCCTGACCACCGGTACATCGGAAACCGAAATCTGATCCCTGACCCGCGTATCTACCACATACGCTAGATAACCCGCACACCCGTGCTGAATGTACTGCCGAGCCCTGGCAGCTGAACAAAACCCTGATCCCACTCTGGTGCCCTCACCATGTACAGTCAGTTCTCCCCCCACTTGGGGTTCGAACTACCACTCGCTGGCCCTCGCAATCAATCATAGCACCGAACCGACTGAGCCAATCCATGCCTACAATCACGCACACCTCCCCCATGGGAATCGGAATCAAATCTATCAGAAAGGACACCCCGAAAATCTCCAAATCACACCCTCGATAAACCGAAGAAGTAGAAACTCCGTGTTCGTTGGCGATAGACACTCGCAACGGACACTCTAACTCGCCCACTGGCACACTGAACTCCCTACTAAATGACTGAGATACGAAAGACCGACTCGCCCCCGAGTCAAATAAAACCAAAGCAGGCAAAGAGTTCACTAAAAACGTACCTAATCCCAGGTACAACAGATAAGCATAACACAATTATAATAAATGAGATAGAGGGGAGAAACATACCGGCAACCACATCTGGCGCTGCCCTGGCCTCCTCTGCGGTCAACTGGAAAGTACGACCCTGAGCCTTCGGAGGCTCTGCCCTGACTGGTCTCCCATCCGTGATCCTCAAGGTAGTCGGCGCTGGAGCCTGCGCCGGCTTGGCGGCTAGTAGAGGACACCGGGCCTTCATATGGCCCACCTGCTCACAATGATAGCAAAGCCTGACTCCGGAAGTCGGAGTCGGCTGCCTGCAATCCCTGGCCATATGGCCCTGCTTTCCACATCGGTGGCACCCACTCCCTGTCCGGCACATCCCTGAATGAGCCTTCCCGCACTTCCCACAAGTGCGGCCTGACTGTCCCCCAGTCCTCGTATCAGCGGTCTTGGACCGCTTTGGCGCCGGCTGTGACTATGTCGGGGCCTGTCGCTGCTCCCTCAACTGCAGCTCAATCTCCAACTCACGTCGTCTAGCGGCCTCCTGCAACTCCAGAAGTGTATCACATTTCTGGGTAGACACAAACTGACGGATGTCAGTCTTGAGCATGCTCAGATAACGGGTCATCTGAGCCTGCTCGGAAGCAAACTCCGGGCAAAACATCGCCCTCTCAGTGAACATACGGGTGATCTCCGTCACCGACTCCCCATCCTGTCTCAAACTCAGAAACTCCTGTGCTAAACGCTCCCGCTCGACCCAAGGAATGTAACGGGCGCGAAACATGTCTCTGAACTGCTCCCAAGTAACAGCAGCTCTCTGGTCATCAGTGTACGACCCAGTCGCAAGTCTCCACCAGTCCTTGGCCCCGGACCTTAGCAGGTTCAGAGCACACCTGACCTTTTGGTCAGTAGGACACGAGCAGGTGAAGAAACACCCCTCCACATCCGAGATCCACCTCATAGCCTTGTTGGGATCCTGCGTCCCATCAAAAGTAGGGGGCTTCGTGTTATCGGAGTCCCTGTACTGAAAAACTCGTCCCGCTCCCCCTCCCGCCGCTGTTACAGCCGCGGTGGCTGCAGCGGCAGCTGTCTCAGCGAGGGCTGCATATCTATCGTCGAAATACTCCATCATAACAGACTTAATAGTCCCGAACAACTCCGGAATCTGACCCCGGACAATCTCGACCACCTCCTCGCGGATGATCTCCCTGACCCGATCCTCTGTCAACATTGGCCCCTCCTGGCCGATAACCTCAGGTGCTACTGGGGCCTCCTGATCACCCTGTCCTGATCCTGATCCGGATCCCGACGTGAAACGCCTCGTAACTGCCATTCTGAAACATAACAGGAAGATATCAGACAATCCACATAAGTAACTGGGAACCAACTCCCGACTAATCTCTAGGGGTTGTGACTTCCTTGCTACGCGTATGGGTCTTGTGCTTTCAGTAGTACGGGCCCATACTACCTTCCACACCTACCCATATTTGTCTCAAGTATCACCACAAAACCCTAACATCATACATATCATAGAGAACACTCAATCCTCACTCCTAGAGGAAAGCTAACCGTCTCACAACTGACCTACCGGTCCCCTACAACTCACCCATCCATGAAACTTCCACCAACCCCTGTAACCCTAGTGTATGCCAGTCATACATAACGCTAGACCCTATAGACTTTCGAATATCCAATCCTAACCTAAGCTCCCAATCAAACAAGAACAGAACATAAGGCTAAATCAAACATTCTTAGGCTATAAGATCTTAATTACGTACGGCCGTGATGCATACACTAAGCAACTACAGTAATGATGTCAATTTCATATAAGGGAAACCCTAGGCTATCAGGCATCATACAATCAGGCAATTCTATCATGCAATTCCTTAAGACCCCTATCCTAGCACTAGCATGCTGTTCTAACATATCAAATAATTGTATGGTATTTTGGGGCTACTTACTGGCTCCGACTGATCGTACATCCTACATCCTCCTTTACTTATTTTGAAAACCTTTTTAAAGAAATCATTTTGAAAATCCTTTCCTTGATTTGAGACTGGAGTTACACGCATGTTCCTCCAATTCACTCAAACCAAGGCTCTGATACCAACTTGTAACACCCAAAAATTTTCAACCAATTTAAACTTTTAAAAACATTTCAAACCACTAAAAATCATTACAACTTGTTTTCAAAATGTATAATATCAGAGTTTTCCCAGAAACATAGACAAAACACGAGGAGCTGTACGATCACGCCTTCGCCTTGCCGCGATCTCCTAATGTACCTGAAACAATAAACTGAAACTGTAAGCCCGAGAGCTTAGTGAGTTCCCCCAAAATACCCATACCCGCAACAATACACATAGAATCATAACAGCATACTATGGGTCCAATCAACCATCGGGTTGGAATACCCTAGGCCCACAACCAACAGGTTGGATTGCCAACACACTATGGGTCCAATCAACCATCAGGTTGGAATACCCCATGCCCACAACCAACAGGTTGGAATGCCCACATACTCTGAGTCCAATCATCCTCGGGATGGAATACTCACGGCCCACAACCTACAGGTTGGAATGTCCAGGTCTATTGGCCTTCGCACCAAGCAGATAAGCCTCAACCGCCAAACAAACATGTGCACATATAATAGATAATCACATAACAGTCTATAGATAATACTTTATCTAACAGATCTTACCACATAGCACATAACACCATCCTATCTACCAGGATGCCAATCTAACAGATCATACCACATATCATATAATATTATCCTACCCTCTAGGATACCGATCTAACAGATCATACTAGCATAACATAACCATATAATAATCCAAAGGGCCGGCCTTGGTACCTTAGACCCTTGAGTATAGTGAGAAAAACTCACCTCGCAACTGTCGTTTGAAACTAGAAGCTCAACTCCCGGATCTCCAACACGAACTCCACCACCTATTGTTACCATAAAACCCTTTTTCGTAAATCTCCAAATTACCAGAATACTCTCAGAAGTCAACTGGTCAACTCTTGGTCAAAGTCAAAGTCCACAGTCAAAGTCAACAGTCCATGTTGACTCGACTCGTCGAGTGCAGTTCACCGACTAGTCGAGTCCTTCCTGAACTCGAGAAGTCGTGAAATCCTTGATTGGCTCGTCGAGTTCCCCTTTAACTCGCCGAGTTCATACGTGTCCAAGAATTGGGAGAAACCCTAGCCGACTCGCCGAGTCTTCGAACGACTCGCCGAGTTCAAGGCAATCTTCAACGGACTCGTCAAGTTTGTTCATCAACTCGACGAGTTCACGACCATCTTCATATGACTCGCCGAGTTGACTATGCAACTCGCCGAGTCCTTGCAGACCTTCATCCATGCAGACACTTTTTAAGCCATGCCAAGGTTCTAGATTACATATCCAAGCTTCTAAGGCATGTTTAACACGTAAAGTTGCAAACTTTACACACATGCAAGGCCCTAAAGGCTCTATATGACCAATCTAAGCTTCTAATGGAGCTTTACACCATAGGAGAGTCTCATCCTTGCAAAAGCTGGAAACTTTATGGACTTAGGACTCAAAAGAGGTTCAGATCTGAAGTTTCAACTTCAGATCTAGCTCTCATACCAACATCCCTTCATGAATAACTAAAGAAAGCCCTAGTTTTCACATATGAATGATTCTAGAAGAAAAAGAGGTTAAGGTAACAGTTGGTTACCTCCAAAACATGCCCAAACTGAAGTAGACTCTGGATCCACACGGAAATCTTGATGCTAGCCTCTTGATCTACAAGTTTCCTTCACAAAAGTCACTCCCCAAAGCTCCAAAACACTCTCCAAGCTCTCACTCACAACAATTAGGGTTTCTGGGTCTCAAGAGGGTGATAGAGGACAGTGGGAGGTGCTAATGGTCCAATATATAGGGTGCAAAACCCTGAAAATTAGGGTTTCCACTGCCAGCTCCTACTCGTCGAGTCCCCCATGCCGACTCGACGAGTCACTCATTAATTGACGTGTCCTGGCCCGCTTCTACTCGACGAGTCATAGCGCCAACTCGTCGAGTAGACCTTAAACATGAAGTCTAAAAGGAAAAAAATTTAATAATACCTGACGGTTGGGATGTTACACCCATGGCATCCTTACAGGTTTATGTTTGTGTTATGTGTAGATATTTATATGATATATGATATGTTATGTGATTATGTATGTTATTGCATGGAAGACCCCGGGGGGAGCCCGTGGCAATTGGACGTAAGACCATGTGGGGTAGCCCATGACATTCCTAGGTAAAGACCATGTGGGGTAGCCCATGACACGTTGGATGTAAGACCATGTGGGGTAGGCCATGACATTCCTAGGTAAAGACCATGTGGAGTAGCCCATGACACAATGGTGTAAGTGTTGGATTAATGTCTAAGTCCATAACTATATTTGGTATGTACTTGACCCGACCCGGCATGGTCCATTTGGGTTGCACTTCACCGGCACAATTTATATGGATAGTCTTTTGAGAATAGTATATTTATGATTTATATTAATATATTATAAGTTCTAATATATTAATATGGAATCATAGTATTTAATTAGTATTGATCAAGAATTAATTTAGAATTAATTAAGTGATCAAAAAGAACTAATTAAATATGGACTCTTATATATATGGAATGGGCCAAGTTCATTTAGGTTGGGCTAAGCTTTCATGGATGGTCCATGGAGCTTTTAACCCATGGATCCTATGTAAATGAAAGGTCATGGGTATTAGGGTTTACATGGATGTAACCCTAATCCTCCATAATATATAAAGGGGTCCTTGGCTCACAAAATTGGCACAAGTGTGTGAAAATAAGAGTGGGCCGATTTTAGTGTGCATACATATTCTCTCAAGTTCTTCCAAGGTGTTTTGGTGATTTGTGATTCCATTTGAGGCTTCCACACTATTGGGGCTAAGCTCTTAAAGCTTGAAGACATCAAGCTACATCAAAAGGTATGTCATCTAACTAGAACTTTGTAGTATAGGTGCTTCATAATATGCTAGTTAGGATGAAACCTTGGAATAGTTAATATTTGCATGTATAATAGAGAAAACATAGATCCAAGGTTTATAGGGTTGCATGTACACCATAGGAGTGTTAGAATGCTCAAAACCCAACAGTGGTATCAGAGCCATGGGTTGTTTTCTGTTATATTGATGCAAATGTTTTATTTTCAAGTTGAAAAAAAAAGGAAAAAAAACATGACGTTTGTCAAATTTTAAGATAATTACTTGTTTTTGTGAAAAACTAATTATTTGTAAAATTTGAATCATTTGCTATATGAGTTGAATTAGGTCAAATTTAGTAAAAGATAAAATGATATGATTATTTTATTAGTTTTAAAAGTTTGATCTAAAGAGTTTTTTGAAACCTCCATAAGTTATGGATATGAAAAGGTTTTTAAAAAAAATTGATTCAAAGTTTTTTATGGAATTACAAAACTTGGTCTTAATGTTTTAAAGAATTCCATAACTTGTTCTTAAGTTATGGAACATGAAAAGTTTCATCATAAAACAAGTATTTAACTCCATAAGTTATGGAATCCAAAAGTTTTCAAGAGTTACAAAATTTGCCCTCAAGTTTTGGAATTTGGAAAAAGTTTTTTATGATAAAAAAAAAAATTGAATTCTAAAACTCTTGGGTTCATAACTTAAACAATTAATTAAATGGTTTTAATTTTGAATTTAATAATTGGAATTATGATGTTTTTATTGAATAATTCAATTAACTCTTATGGACTTTTGTTAATAGATAATTAAAGTGTTTAATTAAAAGAGAATTAATAATTCCATAATGACATAGTTTAAATTTAATTAAATTAAGAGTATAATTTAATTAATAGATTAAACCACCAAGTATTTTAAATGTCTAAAATACACCCTTATACTATTATAATATTAAAAGTTTAATATATTATATGTATAAGAGCAAGTCGTCTTACCATTAGTAGGCCTCATTCACGAAGCCGGTCTATAAGGGGGGTATAAGGTTACTGCCTATAAAATGACAGTTTAATGGGTGTCCACTCTCACCCACCGCTTCCTTGACTGGTGGAGGGTCGTTAGCCGAACAGGTAGGACAAGGACTATAATTCTCCCTTCATTATAAGTATAATGATAAATACTAAGTAACTAAACACTTATAAATTCCCAATCTTAGTTACTTAGGAAAATGTGAATAAGATGCTAATCCATGAAATTACACTTTGCACTTTGTTTAAGCTGTTAGTGGAGCGTGTGTGGTTAACCGGCACACTAACCTGGACTTAACAAGGTAGGCAAAGGGTAACTTAATGTTTATCATAGTATCGTTGGAGCGTGTGTGGTTAACCGGCACATCGATTGAGGGGTAAATATTAAGGGTACCAAGTATATTTGCATGGTTACTTCACACCTTGTTTTGTGATCCTCGGCATCCCAGTCACAAAACCTGAAGGGCACACTCGAGATTGAAACATGCCATTGAAAAGTTCAATGAATCTCAAAAGAATCTAGGAATTTCAAAACAAATTAAAACCTAATAATACATTTCGTTTATCTTGGTGGAAATTGGTGAATTGTCATTCACCTACCTTCAAATATTTTATAGCTTGGATTACGGCATCCCTCTTCCAAGTTATAAAATAGTTTGTTGGGTCCTAGCCTTAATATATCATATTGGGTGTTATATTAAGGACTTAAATCAACTTTACGTGAATTTCTCCCATTGTTGATGTCTGGTTTAGACAACAATGATCTTCCCAAACCAAGCTTTCCTAATGAATATGACTTCCCGAGTTTGGCTCATGGAAGTCATACTTCTCTTCCTCCACCTCCTCCAATTATTCTCCCTAACCCACAAGTTCAAGGTCACTCAAGCCCTAATGGCAAGCAAGGTCTATGTGTGATCACATCTTAGAGATGAAGTCACATATTGACAAGCCGGGAGAGTTGGGTGTCAAAGTCTTGAGAAAGTTGGATGTTCAATCACTTTCTAAGTCACATAGTGAGTTCCTTTGGGACTACTATGAAACAGACTATGACATGAACCTTAATGATCATATCTATTTGCTTAGTGCTGCTGAATCAGCAATAATTTGTGACGATAGTAAAGCAAATTTGATTAGAAGATCAACTTCCCAAAAACTTTATGGACAGTGACAATGGTGACACTGGAAATCCAGAAAAAGCATTCTCTTCCCAATGGAAAGGGATTGGCCATAGTCAACCCGGTTGACCATATGGTAAAGAGAAAGGCTAAGTCTGAGATAGTCCCATTACCAAAGGGTCCATATGTTTATTTTGCCAAAGGAAGGGGCGTTGATTGCAAAGCTGCCAAATTTACCTAAGGATGTTGAAGTCAATAAGTTTGACTCTACATCAGGTAGAGCCCATTATCTAACTCTGTTAAGTTCTATTCTGAGATCCTCATTACATGATGTGACTGGGTCACATGTTGATGTTTTAAGAATCAATGAATAGAGAGAAATCTTAAAGGAAGTATATGCTGATTCTGATCGCGAAGGTGGATTTCGATCGCATCAGAATTTTGAGCAGTTGCTTAAGAAGTTATGATATATTGCTAAGGAATAGATAACAACAATTTTCCATGTGGATTGTAAGGATAAGTTTTTCCGCAAAGTTTTAAAATAAAAGAAAATTGTTTAATTTTATTTATTTGAAGTATCCTTACAATGGCATTTGTGGAAAATTGTTGCTTATATGATTCCACTGACAGCAATATTAGAAAATGGATTTGATTCTTTCATTTGTGGTAGTGTCTAAATTTACCAAATCAGGAAAGTTCCTCATCGCCCAAGTTTCAATTGGACCGAAACTTGGAATCATGCAAGTTGAATAGTATGATGAATGAGAACTTTCAAGCATTGGAAAATCAAGACTAATTACTTGTTCACATGGATGTGTGAGTCAAGTGAAGGACTAAAGGGATCGAGTACACATTCTTGTACACTGGTCATGTCCACCACAAAGCTCGTTAAGACTATTTGATTTACTAAAGTTTAGTAAATATGGTTATACTTACAAGTTTAAGTATAATTCTGAAACATTGGAAAAGTCTCAATGTATGGCAGAACGAATGGGAAGAATCAAATTAGGCAGAAAGATAAAAGTTTCTCAAATCTGAAAAGATGGGAAAGTACTTTAGTATCATGTTTGTGATCATCTTAATGATTTAGAAATCATATCACAATTAGTCCTCTAAAGGTCATCTTAGTGCATTCTTATGACTAAGAAGAGGAGTCATGAATTGTTGAAATGGTTAGATCAGGAAGATAAGTCATACTTCGTTCCAAAACAATTCTTAGAGTCATACTCCAAGATTGTAACTTGAGTGACATATCTTAAAGAAAGGTTTAAAACACTTGTCAAATGTAAGAGTAAAAGTGTCCTACTCTTGTACATTTGAAATTGGTAAGTTGTGATGTTTTGGATAAAACAAAGACCAACTAAGGCCAATTGTGTGAAGTGTTTGTCTTGATAAAGAATCCGCACTATCTCTTGAATATTTGGCAAGATAGTCTTATATGTCAAGAGGATAGTGGGAGTCTTAAAGATCCTAAAAAGTATTTCAAGAACTAATCAAGAATAAAACCTGAGGTTCTTCACTAGCACACGACTTGAGGTTTATAACCTATCGTGTTGACATATTCTGTGCCCATTCCAGTTAAAGTTGGCTTTGCATAGAAGTTCTGAAAGTTCTCAATTGGTTGCATAACAACTTGGAAGCAATGGCAGGCCCTGTACTGCCATGTGGCAAGAAGTTAAGATTGCATAAGTTCAGTCCATATGAGTTTGGATTTGTCATTATCCTTGTCTTGTGACTATGGTTTTGACGATTCACATGGATAAGAACACATACACCATAAAATCTAAGGGTCATAAGGTTTCTCTCCTATTCATGAAAATGATGGTGAGGAAACACTTCCACCAAGTAGATTTGAAGCATATGGCAAAAGGTCTAAACAATTGAGACTATGATTACGGCATCCCTTTTCATAGTTCTGAAATTGTTTAGACACACATGCATGCTATCTAAGGAAAGGTGTATGATTTTGATAAAGTTTTATCAAAGCATATCATATCAGAAATCTGAACTTTGGTAAGAAAGTCAATAAAGTATTGATTTCTAGAAGTCCAGCTGATTTCTGAGTACATGTCAAAGCTAGTGGGAGCATAAGTGTTATGCTAATAATCATCATGTTAGTGGGAGCATGATAATTATTGTTAGTGTTGCAAGTTAGCAATGTTAATTATAGAAAACAAAAGTTTCAATTCGTGAGGTTGCAGGGATTGAAAAAGTTGTTTTGCTATAATTAAGGGAGAGGATATACTTCATTTCAGTTCTAAAGGCTTAGATTGAGACCTTAATCATCTTTAGTCAAGAATATATATGTGAATTTCATGTTGGATTGGTTCAACTTAAGGAAATTCTATATATTGCGTTCTCAAAATTCGATTATGATTACGGCATCCCTCTTCATAGTCAAATTTTGTAAACATGGCAAATAAAAATATTGTAGCAAAAGACTGGTCTAGAATCATGTCTTTATGTGAGACATCATGAATCGTGTACCATTTGCTTTGGGTACAGGATCGATTGCATGTGCTATAATATTTGTCATTTCTAAATTTTTCCAAATGCCCATAGGCATTAAGAAGGGAAAAGGTCTAGAATTGGATATGACTAAAATGATTAAGCAATTGTCGAGGACAATCTGAGGTTTACCAAAGATTGGTTGCTCAGGGACAGTTGGAAGTATAGTGCTAATTTTGGAAGGACCATATTGACATATTCTGAAAAGAGGCATCTCTTATTCAGAAGTGATAGTCAAAATGAGAATATGGAGTTGTCTCCATAGGTGGAAGTTATATGTGTAAGATTAGAAAACTTAATGCAAGAAGCATGTCCAAAGCAATGTACTTTGAATATGAGACTTAGTTTCCATGGAGTTGATCTCCATTGGAATACCTTATAATGAATGTTGACAAGTCTTTGTGACTTTGTACATATTCATTACAGGAGGGTCAGTGCATATAAGTTTAAAATCTAAACAGATTTCGATAAATGATAGGAATTTGAAATCCTCACATTTTTCGATAAGGATTTGGGAGTGTGAAATTAGAATCATTGAAATTATGTTCAATTGGTTTATTTCACAAAGTAAGGATCATAGACAAACATAGAGTGCATTCTTGGTGTATGGCAAAGCTATTGTTTAAGAAAAACATAGTGTACACGCTTGGAGCATGGGACAACTAGTGTTTTTAATTCAAGTATAAAGTTGATAAAACCGAAACAATGAATAATGAGTAATCAGTATGGTGATAAATAAAAGTGTTTATTTATATTCATAGGGTTTGATACCATATTTGATTCATTTATTCTTGTGTTTCACTTTGCATGTTTTGACTTCCAGAATAACTAAGTCGCTCTTCCTAAATGATTAAGTTATTCAAACCATCCACAGTCGGTCATATGTTGGAAGTAGATATGAATCAAGACTGTCATGGGTTGGTTTATAGAGGTCCAAGTTGGTGGACAAAGTGGTGCTACAACACTCATGAGTGCTCATAAGTTCTGAGTATTGGATTCAACCCGCGCTCATTTGAATCACTTCATGGATTTTATCACGAGTGATCATGAGACGATAATATCTTATATTCTTCAAACCTAGAAATATGAGTTGTTACTATGAGTTGGTTATACATTGATTGCACGAAAACGCATTTGGTATCTCGATGTTATAAAACATGCTTTTGTGTATGATTCAACAAGTAGTAGAACAAGCCATATGAGTCGAAGTTTATCCATTCCTTTTACCTTCGGGATAAAAGCGATATCTGTGGGCCCCTCGATGATTTAGCGATGACACATGTGAGTGCTTGGCCAAGCCAGGACTGATTTGATTTGTTCAATCAGTCAGTCATCATAAATCGAAAATCGGGAAACAACAAATGGACAGAGAGAATGATTATAATCCATGTCTCAGTCCATATGATATCTAGAATGGAGGAATATATGATCCCTTATCTAATGGACAAGTCATTGACAAGGTTAGAGTTCGACAACAGCTTTAAGAGCTACGATTGCCAGTTAGGTTTTGAAGTCATACTCAATAATAGTTTTAGACTTATCCAAGTGGGAGACTGTTGGATTAATGTCTAAGTCCATAACTATATTTGGTATGTACTTGACCCGACCCGGCATGGTCCATTTGGGTTGCACTTCACCGGCACAATTTATATGGATAGTCTTTTGAGAATAGTATATTTATGATTTATATTAATATATTATAAGTTCTAATATATTAATATCGAATCATATTATTTAATTAGTATTGATCAAGAATTAATTTAGAATTAATTAAGTGATCAAAAAGAACTAATTAAATATGGACTCTTATATATATGGAATGGGCCAAGTTCATTTAGGTTGGGCTAAGCTTTCATGGATGGTCCATGGAGCTTTTAACCCATGGATCCTATGTAAATGAAAGGTCATGGGTATTAGGGTTTACATGGATGTAACCCTAATCCTCCATAATATATAAAGGGGTCCTTGGCTCACAAAATTGGCACAAGTGTGTGAAAATAAGAGTGGGCCGATTTTAGTGTGCATACATATTCTCTCAAGTTCTTCCAAGGTGTTTTGGTGATTTGTGATTCCATTTAAGGCTTCCACACTATTTGGGCTAAGCTCTTAAAGCTTGAAGACATCAAGCTACATCAAAAGGTATGTCATCTAACTAGAACTTTGTAGTATAGGTGCTTCATAATATGCTAGTTAGGATGAAACCTTGGAATAGTTAATATTTTCATGTATAATAGAGAAAACATAGATCCAAGGTTTATAGGGTTGCATGTACACCATAGGAGTGTTAGAATGCTCAAAACCCAACAGTAAGACCCTGGGGGGAGCCCACGACATCGTTACAGGTTTATGTATGTATGGATTATGTGATTCAGGTAGCTTCTATAGCTAACAGGATATGTGATATGTGGATTGTGTGTGTGGTATGCTCTGGGAAACTCACTAAGCTTCGTGCTTACAGGTTTGTTTATGGTTTCAGGTATCATCGTTTTGGGAAGGAAGGGCTCATTGATCGCAGTGCACACACCTACGATTTCCGCAATGAATGATTTTGGGATAAACTCTGATAAATGATTTACTTGACTATGATTTGAAATGTTTGAATTAAATGGTATCAATGTTTTAGTTATATTAAAAATGAATTTTTTACCCTTGATTTTTGGGTCGTTACATGTGTCTAAATTCATTAAGACGTAGCTTAATGTCACATCATCTTGTTCATTGCTAACTTAGGAGTTCAATCCCATTTTTTTCATAATCATGAATTTCACCATTAATTCATTCATATAAGTTAAATAGCATCTTTACCGTGTTTATAATAACAATAAGTAAGAGTTTAAACACTAAGGTTAAATTTCAAGCTACTTACTTCATGTTTTACCATGGAAAACTACTAAGCAATTAAAATGATGAGGAAGTGGATACCTTATCTAGATTAGATGAAAAATCTTTTCCATTGTTCGATCTCTCCTTGGTTTGGCTTCAGTCTCTCATGGAAAGCTCACAAAATAAACACTTAAGTTCTCAAGCTGTGTGGAAATGAGTTCTGGAACATTTTACCGACTTTTCCATGTTTTATATGACTCGTGACTTCTTCATATGAACTTAGCTTTTTACAAAATTTATATCCACACGGCCATATCGAAGTAAACTATAACTTTATCATAATAATCATTTTCTGAATTATTTTATACTTTAAGTTATAATGTAATAATTATAGGGGTATACAAACTGCATAACCAAAAACTTTCCTATTTTTCTATTACACATAATGTTTGTACTTTATTCCAAGTGAGTGAATTAATTTGATTATAACGATGGAATTATACGTTCTTTTTCTTAACTTACAATTCTCCAATTTCACTAATCCTTACTAGAATCGCCTTGGGCTCATGAAGTTCTAATCAATTAAAAACCAAATACATACCTCTAAAATTTAAGCATGTATTTCATGATATTGGCATAATAAATATTAGCTACTTGAAAGAAACTGTCATCTATACACCTTGGAGTGGGCATCAGACACCAAAACATTTATCAAACTTCATATAGAAGTTGAAGGAGCACATAGAGTTCACATTGCACCAAATCACTATGTATGAATGATGGATTGAAACCAAAGAAACAAATAAAAATCTTACAACTTAAAACACATGGAATTAGGATTTCATCGTGGTTTATAATTCAATCATTGATTTACATTGAACTTCAAACTTTACATGGACTCCAAAGAAGATCAACTTCTTCAAAAACCCAATAAACATCATTCCAAGCATGGGCTACTAACAATACCTCAAATATGATGATAAAACATCACAAGTAACATAAGAAAAACCCCATAACATTTCATGATTCATTAAATTTTGGATCTAGATATTCTAGGGTTAGAAAACCCTCAAAATATGTGTAACATTTGCATTTCAGGTATTTTCCCTTTTTGCCCTTAATTAAAAACTCTTGCATTTTGGTCCCTGACCGAGTATGTTGGGCGTATGCCGGGCGTACGGGGTCAAAATGAAGATCGCGAAGGCACCTACATACGATGGGCATAAGGTCGCCTAGGACAAACCCTAGACTTTAGGGTTTTAGCCCTATTTAAACACCTTAAGTTACTCTTGGACCTTTTAATGACTAGCCTCCACCTCTCCAAACCCTGAGAACGAAACCTTAATTGTCATTTGAGTGTTTTGAGCTTGGAAGTGATCTTGGGAGTGTTTTTGGTGATCTTGAAGGAAGAAGAGCTCTTGGAAGTTGCATTGGTGTGGTTTGAGCTTGTGGATCCAAAATCATCACCAACTTGGAAAGCTTTTGGAGGTATAAAGCTCTTAAATTGATGGTTCATAATGATAAATCTAGTTAGTGCTTGTTTTTGTGCATTTTATGGTCCCTTAAGTCATGCTTGAGAGTATGAGCTACTTCAGAAGCTAAGGATGATAGATCTTAGCATTTTTGAGGTTCCTTGTGGATAAAATTGCAATCTTGATGTCTAATATTGGACCATGCATGAGTTAGGATTCTTATTATTGGTCTTATTGGTCAAAATCAAGTATTGGGTCCCATTAAGACATGCAAAGGAGTAAAATTGCCAACTTTACGTGTTAAGACATCATTTAGGATTAGATCTAAGAAGTGGACTTAGTGGCTTAACCAATTAAGCACTTAATGGAGAGTTGGGCTTGCTGTGGAGTACGATGGGTGTACCCAGCTCGTATGCAACGCATACTAGCCAATGGAGGCGTACGTTGGGCGTACTCAACAACTGTTGACTTTCGTTGACTTTCGTGATTTGGGCCATACTTGGACTATTAAGGTTTTGGGCCTTATTGTGACACTAGCCTTTCTGACTTTCGACTATTTTTAGGCTTTGGGCCTTCTTGTATTTTGGCCCATAATGGGATTTGGGTATCCTTTAGGAATTTGGGCCATATTGGGCTTTTGGTGCCTTCGGGTTGGGCCAAGTGAGGAAAGGGTAACATGGTCTTTTACCCTGGGTGTTGGACAAATGAACTAGATTCCTAGTTATGGTTTATGGCCCAATTATTAATTGGGTTTTATTTGATTGATTAGCGTGAGGATTTTCCGGTTCAACAGCCTGATCATTTGTTTGACTGAACGCAGACTGAGGTGAGTTGCTCACTATACTGTAGGACACTAGGATATGGTATGTGCTTGTAGTCTTTGTGACTCTTGTTGTATGTGTTATATGCATGTGTTCCTGTTTTCTATATGTATGTGGGGTGAAATAGACATGCGGGTGAAATAGACCCGATACAGCCTTGTGCTGACATATGAGTTGAAATAGACTCGGGGGTGAAATAGACCAGGTATAGCCTTGTGCTGACGCATGAGTTGAAATAGACTCGGGGTGAAATAGACCCATAATTGAAATAGACCCAGCACAACCTTGAGCTGACAGATATGTATGGTATGCGGTATTTTAGAGAACTCACTAAGCTTAATGCTTACGATTTTCAGTTTATGTTTCAGGTACTTCTGGATCAAAGGTGAAGAGTTCGAGATGATCGCATCACACACACCACGATTTCCGTTTTATTTGACTCTGATGTATTGAGATGATTGATTGACATACTCCGATTTTACTTTATGGTTTTATGAACACGTTTGAGTTGATGGTTTTATTATTACAAAAACAAAATTTTTGGTTTTAAATTTTGGGACGTTTCAATATGACTAAAACTTAATTAGACCCAAATGGGAGTAGGATTTGAAAATCCAACAATAGATAATGAACTAGATACATTAGATGAACATAAAAATATGGATTCTCAAATCAAATTAAAGTTCGATTTCTTTGATTTAGGGTTAAGAAAATCCATCAAAATAACACTGTCTTCCAAATCTCTCAACTATTTTTTAGTTGCAGTTTGGAAATGGATAGGATTTAAAAATTAAAACTCATATGAACAGCATAGGTGAAAAGGAAACTCGAATTCTAAGAATCACATGCTAGTATGAAATTGGCAAAGAAAGTAAGAAAAATATACAAAGCTAGATTATAAATACAATTGATCAAAGCTTCAACAAACAGCCTCAAGCTTCAAGTACCAAAGTTTTGGGAGAGAATAATCGTCCATTGAATCCTCTCTTTTCTCTAGACTGTGCTCCTCTCCCAAATGGAGGAGAATCTTTTAGCTTAAGTACCCTAACATGTTACATTATGGACCCTCAAGTTTGATTTCTCTCAACTATGCACCATTTGACTAGACTTTTAAATGAAGTTTTACTACTAAGGCTTTTGCCTCCAAGTTACTAACTTCCTAACAATAAGATCTTAAATACTTTCAAATATAATCCTTAGGTTTGAAAATTTTGTCAAGTTTAGTCCCTCAAACTTAAATCTTTCATAAATGTCATATTTTAACATCTTCGCTTATTAATTATAACTTGAACCACCAATATAATATATTTGCCAAACTGATTCTGAAAATTAACCAAGGATTGATTGAATATATGTTTTAGAGTTTTCACGAAAATAATCCTTCTATCTCAAGTTTTCATTTTAAACATCACGATTGATTTTTTAAACACTTAGATTACTTTTATCTTTCTCCTAATAATTAATTTTATTTATTCACATTTTGGTTTACTTATTTGAATTAATTTTATTTATTTTCACAAAATTTATTTACTTATTTTCTTAAAAAAATATTTTTCACTGAAAAAGAAAAAAAAAAAAAAAAAAAAAAAAAAAAAAACTTTCACGCCTATTTATAGCATTTGGAGGTATCTAAAGTTGTTTCCAAATAAAGGTGTCTGGATCAATGAGTCTAAAGACTTTTATTTTTAGGAGATTTTTAGATTTTATGGGAGAGGAAAAAGCAGTCAAGTGTTTCCATCTTCTTTTACATGGTGCTTGCAACTATAACTTGTGAAATTTTTATGGGTATTGAAACTATTATTTGATTTAGGGCTAAAAAACTCAAACATATTTATTGATATATAATATGGTTAACAAGTTTTTTTTTTTTTTTTTTTTTTTTTTTTTTTTTTTTTTTTTTTGAATGACGTATGGTTAAGAAGTATGTGATTTTGTTAGCTTCCGATCAGGTGTTTCATGAAATAATAAAACACATGGAAGTAGATATTTGTTTTGTTTGTGAAAAGGTAGCTGACAGTATAATCAAGGTGGTTTAAATTGATAATTAACTTCAAAAAACTAATATTTTTACAGAAGTCTCGTGTGCATTTCAACATACTTGTTTAACCAATAAGTTGAAGTTGATTAAATTGGGGGAAGGTGTTGGAAATACTAAAGTCCGTATGATACCCCAAATTCTGAATAATAAAAAAGGTTGTCTAGTTTTATATTTTTACTGGTTTTCGTATAGGAAAAATGTTATTTGATACCCCAAAACTTGAATAATAAAAAAGGTTGTCTAGCTTTATATTTTTACTTGTTTTCGTGTAGGAAAAATGTTATTGGGTAAAATTTGACAAAAGGCTAAACGTAAATGGAAGGAAAATTTTATATATAGTCGTATATAAAATTTAGGTGTTAGATTAGAAATAAATTAATTTAACAAGTAAAAAAAATAAATAAATAAGGATTGACTATAAAATCGTGACCTCTAGGGTTTTCTTTGGCCTTTTCTGTAAGAAACCACAACGTTTCTGAGAGTCTTTTATTGGTTGTAGGGCTTATTAAATTCAAACTAGGATTCCGTTCTTCTTAAATTTATGATAGTCTTATGATCCCCTAATCTAATAAATAAGTACAAACTCGTCACGTGTCAATCTCTAAGCCCCCCAAAATCATATTTTCCCGCTTCTTTTACTTAACTGAATTTACCAAAATAGCCTTAATTTCCTGTACACAATATATATGCAAAAAATATTCAAAATCGGTAATATCCGAAAGTTTGTTTTTTTAATTGGAAATTGATTAATTTACCAAAGGGCTTCTAGCCCGGTATCAGATGTTGCCCTTCCTCCTTGAGGTCGAGGGTTCAAGTCTCGTCGGAAACATAGGTAGATTTAAGAATAGTTTAGGATTATATTGTATTTGCCGTTCAAAAAAAAATAAAAATAATAATAATAAATAAAAAAAATAATAAATTATATTTATTACCTTATAAATGATAAATGAATTCAAATCCTCATTTACTATTGGTAATTATCTCCTACAAAACACAATTGCATGTAACCTTTCTATACCAAAAAACGAATAAATTATATCCTTCAATTATTCCATACCAAAATTACCTGTAACGATTTTCAATCTTCAATCTTCAATTTATATCATTTCCCTGAAAATTCCCTAAAAATTAGAACAAATTTTCAATTAATTTGACGTCTATTTTTTTAGGCAAAGGAAACTAAATATCTTCACAAAACAGAAATGCATGAAATTCGAAATTTAAATTTAAATCCCAAATAATCAGGTCAAAATAAATGCATACGCATATATTAATCATCTTTACGATCTATATTATATAAAATCCACGATTCTGCTTCTGAGCTTTATTTGCAAACGCTATTCTTCTTCAGTTCTTCTTCAATCTTCTTTGACGTCTTCATAACAAAAAGGTGTGCTTTTCTTCAATCATTCTCGGTTTTATCTGTTTACTATATTTGTTAATCTTCTTCAATCCTTCTCAGTTTCGTAACAGCCACATCCCATAAAACTCGCTCATTGCATTGCGCCATGGTTGATTATTTCTGATTTCACACTTTAATTGTCATCAGACCAATGTTTGTTGCTTTCTTTTTTCAATTAGTAGTTGTGAATCTAATGTTTTGTTGTATCGTGTAAAAAATCATATTCCGAATTTGAGAAGGTAACCAAGTATGTTGAAGAATGTTGTAATCTGACATTTTTTTTGGCCTTTACAAACCAGTGAGATGAGATCTTCCAGTTTATTGGAGGATGATTCATGAATAGTTTTATGTCTAACTGCCCAATAATTTTTTGATATTGTCTTAATAAGAGTCCAGGACAATCGTTATCGAACGTTGGTTTGTTTCTGAAAGATCCAGTTTTTTCACATGGGCAATTATATGTTGCCATATCTAGAGTTCAAAGTAGAGATGGATTAAAATTATTAATTTTAGATAAAGATGATACACTCATAAATAAAACCTCAAATGTTGTTTATAAGGAAGTTTTTTTGCAATTTATAACCAACTTTTTTGTAGCATCTTTTACTCATTTTTATCAAATCACACTTCATCCATCATATTAATTTATTTATTTATAATTACGTATTGTATTTTTTTATGTTAATTTCATTACAGACATGTTTTGTTTTTTTTTTTATCAAATCAATTTCGATGTTTTTTTTGGGTTTTTTTGTCATTACTTAAACATATGTTGCATTATATAAAGTCATGACTTTTATAAAATAGGTGGATTTACATTTTTAATTAAATACTTAAAATTTAGAAAGTTCTTAAAAATAGAGAACATATTCTAAGAAAAACACCACCATTGCACCGATTTCAAGGTTAGTGGAGTTGAAAATTTATTAAGATGGTAAGTTATAATGGCAAAAGTGGCGTTTTAGCTAACAAACGTTTTTTCTTCCCACCCACTCCTTTGTGGTTGTGTCATCATCTATGTATGTTAAACGAGAATCATGCACCAAAAGTAAGAGTTTTAAAAATCTCAATTTGTAATTAAATACTTTTTTTTGGAACAGCAAATCTAACATACTCCTAAACTACACCTTAAATTCACCTATGTCCACGACGAGACTTGAACCCTCAACCTCAAGGAGGGAGGACAATACCGGATACCGCTGGGCTAGAAGCCCTTTGATGTGTAATTAAATACTTACAACTCATAAAGTTATTCAAAAAATACAATATTACAATTCATAAGTTTTCGAAATTAATGATATATTACTTTATTACATAATTAATTAAATTTCTAATTATATTTAAAATTAACATCCGTGGATTCTACGGGTTTTAACCTAATTTCAATTAACATGAAAGAAGATGAAGATTCTGGTTTTTTTTAATTTCACCTATAAGATTTTGATATTATTTCATATTTATCTATTTCCCTTTATATATTTTTTTGGAAACGACAAATTTATATAAAACTGAAACCCCGACAAGCAAGAAGCTAAAAAGCGGGGGCCAGAACAACAGTACATAAAGACAATTATATAGAGGAGAATGGAGAAATATTCCATTCATCCAGGTTACAGATACTATTATTACCTCTACTTTTAATCCAAACATACACCATTGATTTAATGTTTTCCACTGCCCTTGTAATGGTGCACGACCTCGCCTGAAAGAGTCTCTCGTTCCTGATTTTCCATAGAATCCAGAGTAGCCTGTAACAAATAGCAACAAATCTCTTTCGTTTCTTTGGACATCTGCCCCACGTAGCAGCAAACTCAGTGATATATCCCACATGTTGTGCATCAAAATCTTGAATATTACACCATCTTAAGATTTTGGACCTCACCATCGTGGCAAAAGGGCATCGAATAAGTATGTGATTGACACATTCTAAACCATTAATACATGATCCACAGTATGAAGAATCGATATTGATACCTCTGCTCGCCAAAGCCAAAGCGGAAGGTATTCGACCTTGGGCAGCCCTCCATATGAACGTTGTGACTTTGATAGGGATTAGTTTACTCCAGATAATCTTTAGTTGCAAAAGATTAGGTATAGGACTTCTGTCGATCTTTCTCCTTAGTAAGCAGACTTTGTATCTTCCATCAGCAGCTAATGGACATATAACTTGGTCTGATTTATCACCGATGTGCGTGTTTGCAATCACATTGGTTAGCCTTGTCACCTCCTCCGATAAACCATATCCTGTAGGGCAAGACTTCCAATCCCACGTGACTCCGTCACGATATATTCTTTCACCTACTAAGCATCTTTTTTGTGATTCAAGATTGTACAGTTCCGGAAAAATTGTCTTCAATTTGCCCGCATCCGACCAAAAATCATGCCAAAATTGAGTTCTGTCTCCAGATTTTATAATTAGATTGAAGATATTGTAGAATCCAAAACCCATATCCTCAATGTCCTTTTTTGTTGCTGCCACGTTTTTCCACACACCTGTTACTGATTTCTTGGAGAGTTAGTCAATAGGTTTATTGATTAAGTTGTGTATTCCAGAAATAACCTTGGCCCAAATTGATGATTCCTATGTCTTGAGTCTCCACCACCATTTAACAAGGAGAGCAATGTTCAAGGCTTTGATAGATCCCACTCCAAGACCACCATCTTGTTTTGATGCTATAATTTTCTCCCATGCAACCCAATGAATCTTTTTTGCCTCATTACTGCCACCCCATAAGAATTTCCTACGTAATTTTTCCAGAGTGTCAATAACCCCACTGGGGGCTTTGAATAATGACAGGTAATAAGTAGGATGGTGTTATCCTCAATGTCCTTTTTATATTTAGCTTGTAGCTAAAGTTTAGGCCTTCTATTATGTTTCCTATTTATTACCGATATTGTGATTAATGAAATCAAGAAATAAATTACCTTTGATACCATCGTTTTATAGAGAACAGCAAACGAAAAGCGATTGCTGTGAGTGGGATGGTGTCGAATATGGTGGGGAAAGAACACGTGCGTTCTTCCAACAATAGAACAGGGGTTTCGGAATTCAATGCGTCCGCTGCTGTTGAGAAGGTTTTAAGCATTCATAGAATTTAGTTATGGATTTTTATTTTATACTATACTATACGTTTTAAATATGGATCATGTGGCTGAAACGGATGCATGTTCATCTGTCGTCGATTAATTTAATTTTCATATTGTCAGACATGTGAAGCAACTCGTGATGCTACCAAGCGTTCAAACACAAGAAAGCCCTTAAAAATCAAAGATGCATTGATAAAATTATATCGCTTTTTATTACGTTTCATGTGCCTGAAACTGAATATTTTTTGGATATCGGTGACGATAAGTTTTCTGTCATCTAACATATTCTTGTTGCTGACAGTTAGAGAGATTTCCGTCTAAGAATGATGGTAATATTGGTAATTACAGGTAAGAGACTCCAATTAATTCATCTGAGATTAGCTTTTTTGCAGAAATTAATTAGATTACTTTGTTTTGTATTGATACCATATGATGTTAATTGGTTCCAATAATTTTTAATTTGGGTGGTTTTTACTAAACATGGATCTTGTAACTTGTTGTAGGAGTTATGCTAGTGTTGTTTCTCCAACTCTTACTCCATCTGGCTCCTTTGAAAATCACATAAATCGAATCACAATCAATTTAAGTGGGCAGAGTGTGGAAGATGGAATTTATTATTTGAAAAAGCACCTTATATTTGGTGTATATTGTGGAAGTAAGTATCTACTTCATTAATTAATATATATTTATTTATATAATTATATATATAGTCTTTTAGGCTATGTTTGGCGTACTAGCTGAAAAACTAGCTGATAGCTGAAAAGCTAGCCGATAAAAAATAACGTTTGGTAAAACTTGCTGAAAAGCTAGCTGAAATATATAAAATTACATAAAAAGGCATGTAAGAGTATGTGTTTCTATAATTAATTAAGGGGTGTATTTGGAAAATTTTAAAAAAGCTCCTAAAAAGCTAGTCTAGCTAGCTTTTCAAAAAGCTAGCTTATAAGCTACTTTTTGGCTTACCAAACACGACAACATAAAAAAGCTCGAAAAAAAAGCTAGCTTATCAGCTAGCTGTGGCGCGCCAAACACAGCCTTAATCGTTGTAGTCTACAGCTCTGGTGCATCTCCATGTCAACACGGGATATGACGGGTCGGATCTAAAACAAGCGGTATGAATCAAGTCTAGTTTGTTTATTTATTTATTTGGGTATATGATATATGTATGATTTTTCTAACTTAAATTGTGGGATGCTTGTTGAAGGTTACGGATCTCTTAGATGATGAAGGTATCAAGTGGAAGCAGGAAGAAGACCCACGATGTGTCCTAATCACATTCGATCGGGAGAAGAAAGAGTTGAAATTCAATAAAGGTGGTAGAAATTCCGGTTACCTTATTTTGATCGATTGACATTTCAATGTGGTATAATAATGACACAGATATGAAGGTGTTTGCTTATTTGAAGGAAGTTGTGTTTATGCTCTATACAAGTTTTAGTGTTTGTTAGCTTATGTGGTATTAAAACTAAAGTACCAAAATTAGTTACTAATATTTTTTGTTTTCTCTAAAAATTATCTTTATGTATTTTTTTTAAACTTGGATTTGTTTTTTTTTAATTTTTTGTCTCTTAAATCTCAATATCAAATTAGATTTCATGTGCAATCGATGAACAATGTTGGTTCAACAACTAAGGAGTTGTTTGTTTTTTCGAAGCGAAAACGGCTGGATGTCTGTAACCCTATACAGTAGAAGAGGTGAACCAAACGAGCAGTAAACTGAAATTAACTATAGAATAGTTAAAAGTAAATCTAAATAAAAAAAATTATTTAGTTTAATCAATATGCAAATCAAATATAAAGATCATTGTGATGATATGATTTTTTAACAAAGTTTATATAAAAGAATTAAACATAATATTTGTTAAATAACAATAAATAAAATTGTTAATTGCGCTAAAAACATATTCATTTTTGTTAAAAGTTTAAAGACAGTGACTATTTTTTCGGTTAACTTCAATACATTTGATAATTTTAATGATTAACTTTATAATTTATTAATATTTGGTTATAAACAATCTAATACAAAAAATATTTATATGAAATTTACCAAACGGTTTAGAAATTATTTGAAATTATGTAAAATATACTCCGATTGTTTATAATACTCTTCAAATATTATTAAAATAATAAACATGTTGTTGAAAAAAAAATTAAAACAAATCTAAATTGAATAATATAACTTAATGTAAGTGAGAAGTGGTTTGAAAAAATTAAAACAAATCTAAATTGAATAATATAACTTAATGTAAGTGAGAAGTGGTTTGAAAATGATGGTTCAGTGTGGCGTAACGCAACACACGCGCAACTGTTTTTAAGTTAGAAGACTTCAAAAAAACAAACATTTGCAAAAGGCCAAGTGTTGCGCGACATAACAAGAAGTGGTCAGATGTGGTTTTTCCAAAAAAACAAACAATACCTAAGTCTCCACTTATAATACAAGAAAAATACATTCAACAGATTATGCGTATGAAAGTGGTTTGATCGATTTCACTAAGAAAAAACTGTGGAGATCAATTGAAGAAATCCGGTCATTCCAAAAGTGTAGGTTGATCTGGTTATTGCTATGAAATTGTTCCAAAAGTATGGGTTTGAATTTTGGAACCAAATAGTCAAATTTAGATGATTTAGATCATGAAATAGTAAACGAACAAAGTGATATATACAACAAGTTCTCAATGCGAGAAGATCGAATAAATTAACTTGTGTTTTATATTTCTGAACATGATCAAATGTATAAAAACAAAACTAAACTTTGGTTGAATATATAGAAGCATAGTTCTTGAAGTATATCACCGTACATCTTTGTATAACCTTAGGGTGCATAGAGTCATGGCCGGTGAGGAAAAAGAGGTTGTAAAAGATTTGCAATTCTTTCGTCAACCACATGATCATTTGACTGAATGGATGCAGATTGTGGTGCTCACTCGCAAGTGAGAACTAGCACATATTTTTCTTCATTCATGGATGGAGGTTTAGAATTTATTTTGGAAATTAATTGTCATTTTAGGATTTCGATTATCCTTTTTAGGTTTTAAGTTTTCGTTTGTAGTAGTGTATTTTTCTCAATGAAATGTTATTTTGAATTTGAATTTTATTTATTTAATTTTAACTTAGTAAACACCTTTGCTTTCTTATTATTTATTTAAAGGTTTTAATATATTTTTTTAAAACAAAAATGTGTGGATTTGGCATGGTTAGAAAAGATGGATTGCTTGTGTTGTGGGTCCAGAAAGATAGAAGTAAGACGAGGGAGAACAAATGCTTCCCTTCCCAATCTGTAACTCATAGTTCATTTGATGTTTTACATAGGTATTTTTGTAGACCATACAAATCATATAGAAAAGAATATTGTTTTTTAATGTATCGTTTTCCACATCTACCAATCTTACCTTGATCAATAGTGCATAAATTAACCCTTCAATAGGTATGTGTCTACTCATTTCATTGGATCCAAGTATACACCTCCATTATTTCCTAATGACTGCCTTAGCACAAGATTCATGCCCATTATTTTATCAACAATCATCATAACACGCTTCATACGTCAATTCATCTGATTCAATAGCATTCCACACCATACACTCTCCTTTAAGATCACAATCCTTAAATCCTTTAAATGTTAGAGTATCTATTTAGGCATCATACTTTCAACTTATGCTCAAATAAGCACTTTTAACACCTTTCTAAACCATCACTATAGTATTTACTACATGTGGTTGGAATGATAATCAATGCATTATCATCTCCACTATGATACCCTCGATGCTCCACATTACTCATTAGGGTAATGTACTTCCATCAAAGCAACATGTTCATTGCCTTATCATATATTTGCTTGTAAAAACACACACCTCCCATATTCATCACTTGCATCTAAAACCACAAGTCATATAAAACTTGTGTGTTACATAAAGTTCTTCACAATTCATATTCATTTGGATAGTCTTTTAATCCAAGATATGAAGATGATTCACATTGTTTGTTTCAAGGGACAAGGGTATTCACTATATAGAAAAACCGATCACTCAAGATTTTCAAATCCATCAAAAAAAACTCTAATCCTGATCTCATCATTTTGAAATTATGAAATGAACAATGCGAGGAATCCTAAAAATAGGAGTCGATTTACACATTTATACAAAGTACTATTTGAATTCATATCATCTAAAAATGCTACTCACATATGTTGATACACATTTAACCAAAAACACCAAACGATTACTACTTCATATTTGCAAGAATTGACATCAACTATCATTTAACATCTTCAAGCATGGCTTCAAGCTCTGGTTTACCAAAAGGTTGACCACTAGAATTAGCATCAATGGACTTCACAGACAAGTAATACATCATCCACGCAACCATGAAATAAACCTCCATGAAAGACTGTAAAGCTACAGCAAAGAACACCCCAAAATGTTGTGAAATCACCCATCTAACATATCTCCCACAAACTACAACTTCAAAAAACATAAGATTAACAGCAGGTTGAAGCCTTAATGACAGTAAATGATAACCTTCTTTCACAATTTCTCTCCAGCTTCTTCTTGAACCCGCCATAACTATCCAAGCTACCACAGCAAAAGCATAAGACATGAACAAGTCTAATATGATCCATGATTTTAGGAACCAGTAAATCTCCTTCTCATAACCTTTAACCCAAGGGGACATGATTGAAAATGGCATGAACTTGTACCTAAGGAAGATCTTTAAGAAGGAATATTGATCTTTGATTGATACGAAGAAACAGAAGCCCAATAGATGAGTGAGAGCATCCCTGATTGCCCATCTCATGAGAATGAAGGGAGATAATCTTTTCACACCCAAAAACAAACCAATTGAGAAGTTAATGGCGAAAGAGTTGTGACTCTCACAGAAATCATTCAGTACCAATAGGAATATAACTCCATGAACTATAGTATAAGTAGCAACGAATCCAAGAATCATAAACCAATACGAAGCAGAGAGAGCACCA
Organism: Lactuca virosa; assembly: GCF_052849685.1. Classification (NCBI taxonomy): domain Eukaryota; kingdom Viridiplantae; phylum Streptophyta; class Magnoliopsida; order Asterales; family Asteraceae; genus Lactuca; species Lactuca virosa. The sequence continues at coordinate 53,853,403 of NC_136431.1, forward strand.
ATGAGAAACAACAATGCAGTAAAATCATGGTGTTCGAGGCCAAACCTCTTCAAGAAGAACTGGAATTCGGATTCACTTTCAGCCATTTCGTTCAATGGAGCAGAATCGTTGCTTCTATGGATGACGACGTTTTCTTCTTTCTCTATGATCTCGATTAATGTGAAAGTCATCTTAGCAGTAGAACGCACAGTTTCAGATGCCCTAATTCCATTATCGGATACGGAATCGGAGAATCCGAATTGGGGATCGAAGGTGTCAAGTATGAATGAAGTGGCATTTGATTGGGGTTTTAGGAGGCTGCTGCCAAAACATCGATGATCGAACTCGTAGTCTCCCGGGAAGGAATCATCGTCTAGAGTCCTAGTCCTGACGCGGGTGAGCTGGGGGAAGCGGCGGCGTCTGGTGGTGATGTTGGAGGTAGGGGAGGTGGTATTGGGAGGGCCGTGAATTCGATAGATGAGGGGTTTTATGGAAGGGTCGTTATCAATGAAGGAAGTGAGGGAATGGGTAGTCATTTCGACGTTAACGCGTATAGAAAGCACCAAGAGGGAAAGAAAGAGAAGCATCTGGAGGTTGTTGGGGTTGAAGAAGATGGAGATGATTTGCTTGAGGATATCAGTAGTAGTCCGGAGAACGACTATGCGCGGCGGCGGCGGCAGCCGCGGTGCAGGATGCTCGTTCATGGCGATGGGTTTTGCCGATGAATTATAACTGATCTTGAGTTTCTGTTATTGATTACAATTTAGATGTGCACAGTGATAAACTGTGATTCACTGATTCGGTACAAAATTTCAATTCAACCAACTTCCCTCCAATTCTTTGATCCTCTCCAATGGCAGCATGCGTTTCTTCGTTGAAATTTCTCGCTTTGTTGCTGGGGAGAAATCAATTTATAAGGACCTCTCACACGTGTATGTAATGAGTTTATTATATTTCTTGTGATAGAAAAACGGTTTATAATGTATTATTCCACTCGTATATCCAAGTTATCAAAGGATTTTAGATTTTTGTTTTATGATACCAAACTCGATTGGGGGGTTTTGTGATAGATGTCAAACTCATGCTCTTGGATCTAACGTGATTTGTTTGCATAATGTTTATGAAAATAATGAATTTTGTCAAGAAAATTAGGATAGGAATTAATTAAAATTAGTTATGTATTTTGTTGACATTGAATAAAAAATGTTTTCTTTTTGGTTTATGGATTTATCAAAAAAAACTAGAATGTAATTACGTAATTTGACCAAAATTCATTTTGATTATAACTAGAGCAAATATACCGGAATATACAAGGGGTATTATCGTCATTTAACCCCAACGAGATCCTTTTTCGAATCCCATCATAATGCATCGGAATTAGTAATTCCAAAAGATTTGATTACTCCGATATTTTTTCTTAACATAAGTTGCAATCAATTCCTTATAACTCCACCTCTTCTTCCCTCTATTAAACTCCAAAAGTGGCTCCGAACTAGAATGAAAATCACCTTTCCCCAACACCTCAAACACAAGATGATCAGTTAACACAACACCCGAATCATTCACATTCATTTTCCTCAAAGCAAAGTCCAAATTTTTCCCTAATCTCCTATCCAAATACGCATCAACAACACAACCATAAGTCACAAGATCCGGGAAAATTCCATTATGTTTCATATGTTCAAGGCTCAAATGCAAATCCCAAAACAAAGACATCTTTGAGAAAGCCACAGCTCGAATATTAAAAGTGGTCAAATCAGGTTCATATCCAGCTTCCAACATATTTAAAAACTCTCTTTGTAAACTCTTCATTTTAAAATTTGCAGCATATGACAATAACAATAAGTTCCAAAGAAGATTTCCTACATTTCTCCTACCAAGACCCACATCCCTTAAAAAGCTACCCAAACTATGAAACTTTTTGTCCCTTATATAAGCAACAGAAATTGCCCTAATCCCATCTTTTTCAACCAAAAGTCTTGAGCTTTTTAGACGTTTGTAAGCATTTTCCATCATGGGTATTGAACCAAAACGACTATAATATATGATATAAGCATTACCCATAACAGAATCAACAAGAAATCCCTTTGAGACCATATCTTTTAATGTATTCTCCATTAGTTCAAGCTCTCCTATCTTACCAAAACAAGATATGGTGTGTGCATAAACTTGGTGTTGTAATTCAGGATGCCTGAGACTAATTTGATGTATAATTTGGATTACTTCATCAAAAAGCCTCCCTTCAATGTAAGCATCAATTAGCCCCAAAACTGTGTGAATATCAAGATTATAACAACTGTTTATAATTTCATTCCATATGGAATCTGCCTGTGTGAAAAATCCATTATTTGCATTGTATAACATCAAAGTTGTCATGGTAGAATTGTCTTCAGATTGCAATTTATGGACATGTGTTCCCTTTCTGTTTAAACTTGGAATAATAGAAGCACAGTTTTTATGATTATCCTGCGTAGAAATATAAGGAAAAGTAACAAGTGTTACATCAATCAATCAACCACTCATACATCAGTTGTAAGGAGAAAATGGCTTACCTTTTGAGCTGAACTTCTACCATGTGACTTCTTATGGCTGCAGAATGTCCTCCAACCAATCAATTTGGCTTCAATAGGATGAGGTACAGAAAGAACAGAGATAGCTTCCATACCTGAAACCTGAAACAAAATTTCATTTCGACTTTTAAGTTGGCTATTTGCTAATCGAAATTATTTGAACAATTCAACTTCTGATGCAAAGATTTCATAGTGAAAAACAAAAAGAACATAGATTAGTTCATGAACTAGAAAATCATAAAGAATTAATGTGGGTCGTGGTCTGTGGATTGGAAAAAATCAGAAAATTACAAAACTAAGAGATAAAAGAAGGCACTTCAAAGGGGTAAATTTCACAAAATCCGATTAATACAAGCAACAAAAAATAATATAGAAAAGGAATACCAATGAGGCAATGACCGAATTTGAATTTAAGATATGATCGAGTTGACTGTTGAGAACCTACGTGAGACGACGGATGTTGTGGAAACGATTGCGGTGGAGGACCAGTGACTGCTTGAACACGATGGTGGTGATGGATGGAACATATGACGATGATGGTGGGAGACGACGACGGTGGAGGGTGGTGCTGCTTAAAGACGATGATAATGATGACTAAAGACAATGGAGGCTGGCAGATTGCTTGAAGGCGAAGGGGATGAAGAAATGGGGGAGATAAACGATGAGATGGGTTTATGTGATAGATTTAATGGGTTTTTATTTAATTTAAATTAAAATATAGAAAATAAAAATAATAAAAAAAATCTAATAAGGGGTAAAATAGTAATTCCAAATCAAATTTATACGAAATTACATATCTTCTAAAAACCAAAGTTTATTATTCTATTATGTTGTTTGACTTTCAGCCTTCCTGATTACGTTCATGAAGTAAAGTTTAGTACATTGAAAATTAGGGTTACTTGCTTCTCTATTTCGTATTCCTTTAACAATGAATTTCCATAAAGGCAACATATTTTTAACAGCTACTCATTTGTAGTATAAGGTTAAAAAAGAAAAGTGTAAGAGCAAAATAAATGTAAATTTTAAATTGGTGTTGCAACGACCATAACAAGGCTGCCTTTACCAGGCAGTGTCTTTTTCTCAGAAGCAGACAACTGCCACCTTTAATCACCCCCAAACATTTACCACCAATGGTTTATATGCTTTAATGTGTAAATCACTTCAAAATTTTAATTATATCAAATGAAGATTCATCATATTAATCTACAAAGATTAGTCTACAGTAATTAAATCATATTACAGCAGTTGAAATATGTACTTTCAGTCTTCTTTCTTAATATCATATGTAAGAATAACATATCATTCAACCAAAAAGGTAATGGTTTACTTTTCCTTTTTTTCCTTTTTCTGGGGAAAAGGTTATGAGAATTGAGGTGCATCAATGGACCAGTACTAATAATCCCAATTTATTAATATGAGATTCTATAAAAGTATATAATTCTTTGAAATGAGAAGCTGTAATTAGGGGTTTATAATTATGATCACAGTAATTACCTCTAATTTACTCTAATCACAGCTATATACACTGCTAATTACAAAAACCCTAATCTTCATTAGATTCAAATTCACATTGAGGATTAGTTTCTGGTTTAGTTGAGTAGTAAAAGGTGTGATGATGTTAGGTTCATTTATATGTTACTTTTGAAAATTGGAACCCAATAGTTCTTAAGAATAACAACATATTATTTAATGAAATAAAACAATTAAGGGAAATTACCCACCCTCAAATATCCATTTTAGGCTACTTACACCTGAAATATTTTCTATACTTTTGAAACTGTGTAAGTGGTCCAGATCATAGTTTTTACAATGGTAAAAGGCATGAGTTAAAATAATATTTATTTAATTTCATCATATGTCCTTTCTTTATAAAAAAACAAGGACTTTTTTTCTTTAAAGATCGTTTAATAAAATGAACTTCAGATGTTTTTCTGTTTCATCTAATAAAACCCTTTTTCTTCCCTATAAAGATTGAAAATGTTGTCTGCTCAATTTCATCTTATGTCTTTTGTCCATAAAATTTACATGAAACTTTCTCTGTAGCTTATTTGATTAAACAAAAGTTGATAAAAAAATTGTTCACCCAATTGCACGCTACACTAAAAAAAAATAGGAAACTGGCATGGACATTTTTATTTACATACCATCTAATAAAATTTATTTATGATGTTTTTCTGTTTGATCTGAAAAACCTTTTTTTCCCTTATAAAGAGTGAAAATACTATGTATTCAACTTCATCTTATGTCCTTTGTTTACAAAACTTACATGAAACTTTGTTCACAGCTTTTTTCATTCAACAAAAAGTGATAAAAAAAAACTATTTACCCAATTGCATGATACATTAAAAAAACCTAAGAAACTAAAATGGATATTTTCCTTTACAGACCATCTAATAAAATGAGTTTATTCAGATTCCTAACATTCTTAATGTAAATACTCATAATATGCTTCTCTATTTTTGATTTTGCTATTTCGTTTTCCACAGGTACATTGGCTACCTCTTACTCTATGGTGTAGTTAGCCATTTGCTTAAAGGTTTATATTTTGTGTTTTACGTTATCTTTGTTTTTTACATTATCATATGTTAATGCCTTAATCTAATTTCATTTACACAAACACTTTCTTTCCATAACTATTTTACCTATGCCTACATCATGAAAGAGACGTCAAACACCTGATGAACATATTGCATCGTCTAGCATCCAACCTACTAATTCTTTATATATAGACAATGGTGATTGTACCTGTGTATGTGACCATTGTTATGCATTATTTTGGTATGTTGAGCGTGTTAGTGCAATGTCGTCTAATCAAGCACGTTATAATCATTGTTGCAAAAACGGCCAGGTTAAACTTCTTATTTCTAGGATTCCTCCTTTGTCATTGGTAACTTTATTCGATCAATTTCAATTTCTTGCCAATATACGGGCTTATAACAATATGTTTGCGATGACATCTTTTGGTGGAAAAGTAGACGAATCTGTAAACATTGGCTCTGGTCCATACGTTTTCAAAATTGAAGGTAAGGTTTATCATCGACTCGGTTCGTATTGTCCTCCGCCTAATGAACGCCCCCGGTTCTTGCAAATGTATGTATACGACACTGAAAACGAGGTGTTTAATAGGATGACATGCTTTCCTAATGAAAATCGAATACCCTTAAACTCCAACATTGTCACTCTACTCATTCAGACTCTTGACAATACTAATAAATTGGTTAGGCTTTTCAGGAACGCCCGTGACCTCTGTCATCTGATATACCTAACTTTTCAATTCGTTTATATAGTTCCTATAACTCTTCATGTTATGGTAATCCTACTCCGGGTTGTATAGGTGCTATTTTGACTGACTTAGATTCCAATTCTGATGGTTACGACATTGTCATACGATATAGGGTTAATGGGCATCAACGAATAAACACTCTACATCCTTTGTACATGCCCTTGCAATATCCTCTATTGTTTATTCATGGTGAAAGTGGCTGGTCTAATAAGCTACGCTTAACTGCTGATGAACAAGAGACCGATAGGAAAATGACAACGAATATGTTCTACAGCTACCAATTACACGATCTACTAAATATGTATACTTTGCTTCTAAGAGGTGGCCGTCTCTTTCAACAATACATGGTTGATGCGTATGCATGCATAGAACAAGATAGACTTAATTACCTACGATATAATCAGAATGCCCTTCGGAATGAATTCCTTCAGGGTATACATGACGCGGTCATGCGTGGTGATACTAAAGGGAAAGACATAGGCAAACGAACTTTTTTGCCTTCAACATTTACTGGCGGTCCTCGCTATATGTATAAACATTACCAAGATGCATTGGCAATATGCAGAGTTCATGGAAATCCACAGTATTTCATTACATTTACATGTAATGTCAAATGGCCAGAAATCGTTAGATACATGGATAGATTTCCCGCGTTAAAAGCAGAAGATCGTCCCGGTGTTATAGCAAGGGTGTTTCACATGAAACTACTTTTCTTTACTAACTTTCTTAAGACGCAAAAGCCGTTTGGAAAAGTTTTAGCAGGTCATCTATTTATTACTTACCAAATTACACTAATGCTTCAATTGAGACCAACTTTTCCTTTTTCAAAGACAAATTTCCTTTTTTGGTAATGTAGATCTATACACGATAGAGTTTCAGAAGAGAGGTCTCCCTCACTGCCATCTCTTATTATGGATCGATCACCCTGACAAGATAAAGGACGCCAGCCAACTCGACGCTTACATATCTGCCGAGATTCCAGATCCAATTACCGAACCACTTCTGTATAGGATAGTAACTGAATCTATGATGCATGGGCCTTGTGGAATCACTAACGGTAAGGCTCCATGTATGTCTAAAGGGTCGTCCTGCTCAAAAAAATTCCCCAAGGAATATCAAATGGTATCTACATTTGATAAAAATGGTTATGCACGTTACAAGAGACGTCAGACTTCTCACTTTGTCCAAAAGAATGGAATTTTCTTAGATAATAGTTACGTTGTTCCCTACAATCGGGCTTTGTTACTGCATTTTCATGCCCATATAAACGTTGAATATTGTGGGTGGAATATGTTAATAAAATACCTGTTCAAATACATATCAAAAGGACCAGACCGTATACAATTTGCTATTAAAAAAATCCCTCGACCGTTGCTGATACTGAGGCAAATACTCCTCCTGAAATTGACGAAATTAAAAACTTTATAGACAGTAGATTCATTTGTCCTCATGAGGCGGCATGGAGAATTTTTAATTTTTTAACACATTACCGAAATCCTCCCGTACAGGTAATTTTTTCCAAACCATAATGAATAGTTACACATTCAACAACATTACCTGATTGTCCACATTGTTTATTTAAGGTCCTTGCTATTCATTTGGAAAACATGCAAAACATCACATTCAGAGATAATGAACAACTTGAAAACGTTGTCTCGAATAAATATGCAAAAGCCACCACTTTAACAGAATGGCTTGCAAATAATAATATTGATGCCAGCGGACACCATCTTCGCTATATTGATTACATTTCTGAGTATCGATGGCTAAATAACGGAAAACGTTGGAAACGTAGAGTCACAGAGAGAACACCAGCTGTAGGTCGACTAATATATGTCCATCCATCTACTGGTGAGATGTTTTACCTCCGAATAATGTTGTCACATCAAAAAGGTTGTCGTTCCTTCGAAGACATAGGAACCGTAGGTGGTGAATTATTTCCGACATTTCGAAGTGCGTGTGAGAAGCTTGGTTTGCTTGGAGATGACAATGAATGGTTCAATGCAATTGAAGAGGCTGCTGCATGGGCAACTGCCGCTGATTTAAGATCTTTGTTTACACATATGCTTTTATTTTGTGAGATTTCAAATCCCAAACGACTTTTTGAACAACAGTGGAAGAAATTTGCTGACGACGCATCGTATACACAACACATAGTCAATGACGAGGACCAAATGCAGTACGTTCTATATGAAATTGAATTATTGTTACGTTCAGGAACGTCGGCTACTTCATTGTCAGCATTCAGGTTACCCATGCCAAAAGCAGAAATGCTTGTAGCTTTAACAAATAGACTCCTCATGGAAGAGAAAAATTACGACAGGAAAAAACTAACAGAAGACCATGAATCATACCGTACTACCCTTCACCCAGAACAGAAGCTTATATATGAATATGTCATTACGAGTTTGACAAGGAACGAACAAGTTTTAGCCTTTGTATATGGACACGGTGGCACTGGAAAAACCTTTCTATGGACAACAATAATTTCTGCCCTACGTTCTCAAGGGAAGATTGTTCTAGCAGTTGCTGCATCGGGTATTGCATCATTATTACTCCCTTGCGGTAGAACTGCTCATTCACGTTTCAAAATACCGTTAGATCTTACTGATACTTTGTTGTGCAATATAAACAAAAACACACAACTTGCCCAACTACTAATAGAAACAACACTCATAGTATGGGACGAAGCGCCAATGAATGATCGCAAGTGTTTCGAATCGTTAGACAAAAGCCTCAAAGATCTAACGGGTTTTACTAATCAGCCATTCGGTCGCAAATCAATACTTCTAGGAGGGGATTTCCGCCAAACCCTGCCTGTTAAACGTAAAGCGTCAAAAATAGAAATCCTAAACTCTTCAATGCCGAGATCACATTTATGGAAATATTTCAAAGTTTACAAATTAACTGAAAACATGCGCTTACGAAGACCTGGCATGGATAGCACAACTACGCATGACGTGGAAACATTCTCACAATGGTTACTTGCTGTTGGTAATGGAGAATTAGGCATCCCTGAAACTGACGGTCCATGTAATGCCAAGAAAATAGAAATACCGTCACAATACATCATACAACCACATGTTTCAGCAGTCGAAGAACTAATCGGATTCATTTATGACAATTTTACTCTTCAAAACCCAACGTTACTAAATCTTTCCGAAAAAGCAATAACATTTCCAAAAAATGAAACTGCCCATGAAATAAATATGATGATTCTAAAGAAGACTCCTGGAAATAGCAAAACTTACCTAAGTACAGACTCAATAATCCCAAACGCCGGCTGCCATGGTGATCCCGGTTTGCTCTATCCACCTGAATACTTAGACATGTTAAACTTCAATGGTATTCCACCACATCAACTGGAATTAAAGATCAATGCTCCCGTAATACTTATGCGTAACATCAGTCCAACTTCTGGCCTATACAATGGAACACGATTGATAATTACACACCTTTTATCAAGAGTCATTGAGGCACAGATAATGACTGGAACAGCAATAGGACGTCGAGTTTATATACCTCGCATCACTTTGACACATACAGATAATGAACTTCCGTTTACCTTGAAAAGGAAACAATTCCCAATAAAACTTTGCTACGCAATGACAATAAACAAGAGTCAAGGTCAATCGCTAAAAAAATTGGCATCTATCTTCCACAGCCTGTTTTTGGCCATGGTCAACTCTACGTAGCACTATCAAGAGCAACATCTCCACAATCTCTCAAAGTTCTAACTATTCCACAACCAAATGAACCTGCAAACTTAACCAGAAACATAGTTTATTCAGACTTTTTATCAGAAATAGATGGTACTTTAAACCATAATTAAACTACCTCTATACCATAACTTATGTCTATTGTCTTCTCCTTTCTTCAGTACTCCTTTTTTTCACCATTTTCTTGCTTTCACAAGTTCACACTTCCAATTTTGGTCCTACTTCAGATTTTTGGCTTCTTATTCTACTCTTTTTATTATACTATGACTATGCCTTACAATTGAAAAGTTGATTATCCTACCGACTCTTTCAGGTATGTGAAACTTTAACGTTTTCCATGACAGATACTCCCAGATCTTACTAACCTATCGATGTAGATCTTTTTTTCAAAGCACTAAACATCATAAAGCAAACTGGAAGTATACATTTACAATTGTCAACTATTATTGACAGATTCAAAACTTGATGCCGATGGTTCTTAAGAATAAGGACTTATTATTTAATAAAATAAAACATTTCATGGAAAATAATCATTGCTAAATATCCGTTTTATGCTACTTACAGTTTTCCATTGATAATGTATCTTTCTAATTGTAGTGAACTTACTACATTTAATACAATAATATTACTATTTCCTACTGATCACTACTTTTTTCTCTATTTTCTATTTACAACCACATGTAAGCACTTTGCTTTTTTATCATATCTATATCAACATTTGTTGTTATTTACTTTTACATCATAACCATCTGATTAAAAGATCATTATTAATGTTGCATCATGTGTTTCGTACAGTGTAAAATGTATTGGATAGCAGACGTCAAACCCAACGAAGAACCCATACCACTGCAAATCAGGGTTATCAAAAAGTGGAAAGCACGCATAGGAGACAAAGAATTATGTTACCTGTTTGTAGACAGACATGTAAATATCCCATTATACATCTATATATATATATATATATATATATACACATGTACCAAGTTTACTATGAATCTATTACTGGGAGACGCCATAGAGGCAACTGCAGACCCAAATAAAGAGCCGACTTTGAACTCGAAAGTGAAACAGAACCTATGCTATACCGTAACTGGATACCTAGCGATCCCAGCCCGAGGTTTCAGAAGAGTCGTCCAACATGAAGCGTCTGTATGTCTTGGCGACACAGCCGATTTCGAACCTCTCTGTGACCCAGACATCCCCTACTACTTCTATGATTTTGCTACATACGAAATGTTTCCTATCAGAAAAATACACCCACAACCATTGGTTGGTAAGAACATGTACTCATGCTCTACAATTTCATTTGTCACACAAATACTAATAACAATTAATGTCAAAATCATTCGTTTATATACAAATTATATAGGTCGTGTTGAGACAGTGTCCCCTCCATTAATCCGATCAGGAAAAGCAATAAAAAAAGTAAAAATACAAGACCAATGGTCAGTAACCTCCAATTGCAGTATACCAAACGAAAATGATATTAACAAATTCACTTATATAACATCATATCTTACAACAGGGAAAAAATTATAGAAATCACTTTCTGGGATCAAACAGTTTTTCCATATAAAAAAGATGAAGCTGTTGGAAAACTCCTAGCAGTTACCGCTACACTGGTAACAGAATATCAAAGTACATAACAATTGTTTTTGCTTATTTTACTTTCCTCAACAAACAATTACATTTCCTTACTTTAAGCAATTGCTTCTAACAGATAACTTGCAACTGGAATCCACAGAGGCAACATCTGCAGTTCTGAACCCACCAATCCCAAATTTACAAAGTTTCATTGAAAGGTAAACACATATCTTTTACCTAAATAAAATTTAAATATCATGCAACCACAAAATATAAAAGAACATATTTGGCCGACATAAAATATGTCCCTTTTTAATTGCAGATTTAATCAGCTGAAACAACCAAATATACAACAGAGTCAACCAATGCTTCCCATTCGTGAAATACTAAACAAGTTTAACGAAGATCCAACGGTATAAGTTGATTTATTAATATTTTTTTTACAACCTAACACTTCATTACTCCAATATTTTGAATAAAACATGTTTATTAAATGCAGCAAACCAGGTTTACTTGCACAGCAACCGTAACTGAAATCACATCGCACCGTAGGTGGTATTATGTTACATGTCCACGTTGTCCAAAGAAGTTATTCCTACAAAAAGCTGCAACCCCACGATTCGTTTGTGAAGACCACGGCTATGTTCCCGAACCACTTTTCATGTAAATTCCATTCCAACATGAAAATATATTTTTAAATTGTACTTTTTACTAACAACACACACCATTGTAACAATTGAAGTCTTAAAATCATCAGGTACTGCGTGAACGCAACAATTGCTGATGAAAGTTCGGATGCAAAGGCTATATTCTTCAATGAAGCGATGACACAAATGCTTTACAAAAATTGTCAAGACATGGTCATCACACATGGATATTCAGATCCCGACACCGTTCCTCCGGAAATACTTCATATCCGAGGTAAAAGAACAATCTTCGAGATTGCTATGAAAAGAGATGGCACAATGGCAATTAACAAAGCTATACCACAACCAACACTCGAACCTATCACACCGAATCCCAAATCAACAGCAAAAAAACAAGTGCATGTTTTGCAAGGTATATATGCTTATTTTATAGCTTTCTACTTCATACTACATAAAACACTTACTGAAAATACCTTTCACGTATGTATAGAAGATGAGGCCATGCATAAACAAAAGAAAAGGTGACAGATAGGATATCAGCTTTTTTGAGGCATACCAAAGGAGGCATTTTTGCAGGGAGAAGCAATACAAGATGAATATGTGCTCCTCAATCGTAAAACGCTAGAGGTTAAAAAATGAAAAGAGGCGGCACCTTTTGTATGTAAAAAATGAAAGTAGTAACTTTTGTATATAAAAAGTTAGGATAACTACATCCTGGAATTGCAATCGACAAATGTAATACCTCCGCTAACTAAGTTTTTGTATATATTCAGCATATTATTAACGAACGTACATACTTACCTTACATTTTATTTCTTACATATATTACTGCCGCCGCAACGCGCGGCGGGTAAAATCCTAGTTAAATTACAAAAATCAGCTATAGAGATGTCAATTCTCGACACGACCCGCGACACGACACGAAATAAATGGGTTTGGGTTGAGTTTTTCAACCCGCCAACCCGTTTATTAAACGGGTCATATATGAGTTTCTCAAAAAATAAACGGGTTGACCGGCCAACCCGTTTATATTTTTAGTAAAAAAAATATTTTATTTTTCGATGTATTTATGTATCAAGTATTAATATTTAATAAGTATTATATAATATATACCATTGATTCATAGACCACTTGAATTATCTATGTTTGTATTAATGTTTAGTTTGAATATGTTTGTATTAATGTTTAGTTTGAACATATTCCTATGAATGTTTTTAATTTTCATTTTGATGTTTAAGACTTAAGTGTCTAAAATTCGGATATGTTTGCACCAACCATCAAGAATTTATTCATGTTTAATTGTCAATTTTATTTATGGAATCTGACCCACAAACCCAAATCTGACCCACAAACCCGCCAACCTGTGAACCCGTATAAATAAATGGGTTGGCGGGTCATATATGGGTTTATGTTCCAAACCCGCCAACCCGTGACCCGTATATTTAAATGAGTCGTGTTTGGGTTGACATGTTTTGACCCGTCAACCCACGACACGCCAACCCGAACACGACACGATTGTCAAGCCTAATCAACTACACATCAAATTGAACCATATGCGTCATCCTTATCTACACGGACCATTTATTTTATAGTGTCTTATAAAAATAATTTGCATTAGTAGTTAGTACTATTGTCAATGTTGAGTTTTGCAAATCTTCTATTAAATTAATGGGTTGATGCAGTATGACACTATGTTTTACGTAGAATATTTATTAACAAACAAACGCTTGAATAAATTGTTTTTGAGATTAACGAAACACCTCTTAGATTTAGTGTAAAGTATAGAACCCCATTATTGAAGCGATTCTTGATCAAATAAACTGTCTCCACATGGTCACTAAATCCTAACAACAAAATCATGAAAATAACCATTCCATCTACACATTTTACACAAAACATTTGAATTCATGTCATCTAAAAATGTTAGTCACAATTATTGAAACACATTTAACCAAAACACTAAAAGATTACCACTTCATAGTTCATAGTTATAACAATTAACATCACCTATCATAAAAAATCTAACATCTCTAAGGTGTTGTTTGTTTTTTGGAAAAAAACATCTTCAGATCTCTTATTGTTGCGCGGCGCAGCACACGCGCAACACTTTTCATCTCACAGTTGTTTGTTTTTCAGAAGTTTTCGGATTACAAAACATCTGTGTGTGTTTTTCTTGGCGCAACACTTGTTTTGTCTCTTCCTATCTCTTTCAACATCTTCTTTTTTTCTTGCTAAAATATTGATTATATATTGCTGAAATCTTATGTCACATTTTTTTTCGTTTTTTTTTGTTTATTCTTGTTGAATTTATTTTATTTTCTTTTATATTGAATAATAATAATTTGTTGATGAAATATCATTATTTTATGCTAAAAATCTTTTTTTTTTTTGTTAAAATATCATTATTTTTTGCTGAAATATCATAAATTCTTGCCGAAATGTCATACATTATTAAATTTTCGGTATTAAAAAACTATTTTCGGATTATAAAATCAGTTTATTTTAATTTTTTAATATCTGCACCAGCATGCAGATGTTAAAAAAACAAACACGCTTCTTATTACAGTCTACAGCCGTTTGGTCCTGCTTTATGAATTTTTGCTTCCTAAAAACAACCACCTCCTAAACAGGGCTTCAACTTCAAGCTCTCGTTGACCAAATGGTTGACCACTAGGATTAGCGTCAATGGACTTCATAGACAAGTGCCCATGAACATTAGAATAAGTGTGAATGAATACATCAATCATAAACCAATACGAAGCACCGAAACCAAGAGTGAAAATCACCAATGAAGTAAATTCATGGAGATCGACCTCAAACCTCTTCAAGAAAGATTGGAAGTAGGTTTCATTAAACGGTGCATAATCATTGTTTTCTTCTTTCTGTATGATCTCGATTGATCTGAAAGTCATATTAGCAGTAGAGGGGATTATTTGATCAGATGCCCTAATTCTGTTCTCGGGTACGAAATTGGAGAAGCCCGATTGGGGATCGAAGGAGTCTCGTATGAATGAGGTGGAATTTAATTGGGGTTTTAGGAGGTTGCGTTTGGTGGTGATCATGGAGGTAGGGGAGGTGCGATTGGGAGGATCGTTGTTTCGATCGATGATGGATTTAAAGGAGGGTCGTTATCGATGAAGGAAGTGACGAAATGAGTAGCCATTTCGACATTAACGCGTATAGAAAACAAAATGAGGGAAATAAGGAGAAAGATAAGGAGGTTTTGGCCGGTGGAGAAGATGGAAGTGGTGGTTTGCTTCAGGAGTTTTCGGGTAGTCCGGAGGACAATTAGGGGTGGTGGTGGTGGACGGTAGCTCATGGTAATGGATTTTGAGTAGATGTGCACAGCGATGACTTATGATCCTACCATAAAACCCATTTCGAACTTGATTCGCAATTCAATTGACTTCTCTGTGATTCTGTGATCCTCTCCAATGGCGGATTCGCTTCTTGGTGAATCTTGAGAAATGAAGATAAAATTGCATGGATTTTCAGTTTGGTGATTATTTATAAGTCGCTGCTGTTTCCTTCTTTCTTCTCTTTCAAGTTTCCCTCGTTATGTTACGACTTGCGAGGGAATAATAAATCAATTACCGACCTTTCACACGTGTACGTTGTGTGTTAGTGGAGGATGTATATATGTTTTACTAGTTTATAACCCGTGGAAACCACGGTTACAAAATTAATTAAACTTTCATAATAAAAATTTATAATTATTAATCAATTATTTTAGATAAATCATTTTAAATAAATTATTAACTAAGAGATATATCAAAAATTTAAAGTTATTATAACTTCAAATTTAACATATAATTAGAAAATATAAATTTGAATTTTGAAGTGAATTGTCTAATATATCTACATGACACATGACATAATATTAATGAATAATTGTATTAGAATGACACTTGGCAAAATGAGATTAAACCTATTCTTTTACTAGTTTATAACCTGTGGGAACTACGGTTACAAAATTAAAATTGGTAATATAAATCAGAAAATTAAGTTGTTAAAATAAACATATATTATTTAAAAAATAAGGAATTATAAATTAAAAATGTAAACATAATATGTGTAACCAAATTTGGTAAATATCCTTTAATCGGGGGATAGGTGCGGTGGGTAATATTGACATATTTTGATATATTTTGTTACCGTATAAGAATTTATGAGTATTTATGAATGAGTTGTAAAATGAAATTCAAATTGGAGAACCAAAACAATGACATGTGGCGTATTATTGATTTAATAGCTTTGACACATGGCAGAATGAGATTAACCCTATTCATTTATTAGAGAGGGAGATTATGGTGTGATTAAATTACATGGATATCTATTAAACTAACTATTATGTATTGTTAAAAATAATTAAAAATAATTTTAAGAAAGGTGAGCAATTAATTTGGAATATGGTATTTCTAAATAGGGGTGTCATTGAGTCGAATTAATTCGGGAGATGCTCAATACCGACGTGAAAAATAATTGAAATCGACTCGGATCAAGTCGAGTCGAGCTCGAGGTCAAGCTACTCAAGTACATTATCATATACTTGGCTCGTGAAGCTCGCGAGCTTAATCGAGCATTTTTACATTTTCACATTTAACCTTTGTTTTATTTATATTTACATATTATAGAGTCGAGTCGAGTCGAGCTCACGAGCTTAATCATATTTCTATTGTAAATTATTGTAATTTTATTTTCTTAGTAGTTAATCAAGTTGAGTCGAGTTGAGCTCAAAAGTGTCGATTACTTTATCGAGCTCAAGCTTGAAATTAAGGTTCGAGTCAAATTTTGAGCACGAGTTATTTAGTCGAGTCAAGTTTCGAGCTTGATAGTGCTCGACTCGACTCGACTCGATTACACCCATAATTTCAAACACGATGAAAATAGGTGAGCCAATGTTTAAGATTCAGTCTTATGTAAATGAGACCCATAACTCTATTTTGAATTATATTTCAATTTTTTTAAAAGATAAGTTTTATGTGAAAAAGACATGGACTCAACGAACTATATTAGTTTTACATGTTTATTTACTTAGATTTTATGTCTTAATGTGTAAAAGTACCAACTCGGAATATAAAAAACATCTCCGGAATACGACTAGGTCTGGAATGTATCTTCTCTGTGTAGGTTTGGATTTTATTTTTCTTGCAATTTTTTTTGTTAGATTAGCCACTAAGCGTCTTGATAACATGTTCGCAGTCAAAACGACTTTAGAATGTTTGTAGTCCAAACAACCTTAGAAAATCTCCATGGAATGACATGACACGTTCCAAAATGTGAAGAACAACCTGAAATTGATTCTCCATTTATTTTAAAGAACTTTATTAATAGTACAATGTTCTATTATTATTGTAATAAGTAATAATGATTTGCATACGGCAAATTTTTGCGAATCAGTTAGAAATATGAAGCAATAGTTTGAATTAGTACGAGGATGCAACTGATCAATTTGTGTGGGTGTAGCTTGAAAAATGATTTTTCCATATAAGAAGATTACTATGGCACGTATACAAGAACTTTCAAAATTAGAGTTGATTAAGGTAAGTCTGAATTTAAATACTTTATTATATTATAATACTAAAAAATATACGTTTTTATTTATAGAGACAAACATCGGATGTGGCAATAGAAAAAAAAAAGCTACACCCACCAAAGTCAAACATGAAAGAAAAAAGAAAATCAGAGAGAGTGTTAAAGCTTGAATTGGAATCAATCATATATAACTCCCAAAGACGGGAGCAAGTCAAGCCTTGAGCAAACTATCATTTTAGAATAGTGTCGTACGGTTTTTGGATGTCGATAACTCCACATACTATTTATCGTTTTTATTAGTTAATTTATTTTGGAACCATATCCTTGTTTCAAAATATCATATGTTTTTTACCACAATCTTCAACAGCCACTATAGTGGAATATGAAATGAGACACGTTGAGTTTAGACAACTTGGCCTTGCTGATAGCATTGCGTTAGAAATAATTTGTGATTTTCGCTATATGCAACAACATTTGTTATAACTGAAATTCTCATTACCATCTTTAGAAGTCGATGAGCGTAGAAACTTAGTGGTTATAATATGCAAATGCTCGTGATCACTTCTGAAGATATACAAAGAATCCCAGAAACACGAGGAGCGAGTGCAATACTTGAGAAGCGGGTTGAAATGGCCTATACTGTGTTTGTGTTTGACTTAACTGAAATTGATAACTTGAATTTTTGTATTAATTTTAGCATGCGTTTAATTTTAGTTTTAGAATTGCTAATATTCTTTTTTGCATTAAATCGTTAGATTTATTATTTTGAATATTTTTAGTCTTTTAAACTAATTTATGTAGATTTATACGAGTGAGATGATAGTTTCCAACATTATTAAAGCCCAATCAAAAGCCTTTTAACCGTGTTAAATTGAGATCCCATAGCAAGACTTGTGATCTAGTAGAAAAACAAATCGATATAAAGTATTTTTAGATTTTTTACAGCATTGCGTGATTTTTTTCAAGTGATCGGACGAAGGGGCAAACATTTTCCGGTGACAATGAGTTGAAATTATATATATGTTTTCCCAACTTGTTGATCTTCGATATGACGAAATTGAATGGATTTCAACAATGTTTGTTTACGTTTTTTTTTACATCGTGAACATCATTATATAATTGAATGGACAATCCAAAGGGCCGGCCTTGGTGCCTTCGACCCATAAGTACATTGAGGAAAACTCACCTTACACTGCTGACTCACATTGAAAGTCTCCGGCTGCTGGCTCACTCAAATCCCCGCACTATCACAACAACATAATCATCCAATTAATAATTGGACTACAATTTTAGCTATTAGACCATAATTAGGGTAAAGACCACTTTACCCTTTTTCCTAGTTGGGTTAAGGACCAATCCCAAATCTTGATCCACAAAGGTCCAAAACTAAGTAATCACTCAAAGCCCATAATCAGCCCAATTTACCAAATTAGGCCCAAACTCCTACTTGGGACTTACTCTAAAGTCCATCCCTTCACTTAGCCCAAAACACCAGTACTCAGATGGTCCAATAAGGGCCCAAGCCCAAAAGGTGGCCCAAAATGAAGCCCAAACTTGCTAAACCCGTCAGACTGAGTACACGGGGCGTACCCAGATGTACGCTCAGCGTGCTCCGCCTTGACCAAGAGATGTGCAGTTGACCACCTACGCCCAACGTACGCCCTGGTACGCCCAGTGTACCCGGTGGCCATGCAAAACTTCGAAAAATGGTGTAACGACGTAAATTTTCAAACATTTTTTCATTTTTCAAACATAACATATCTCATATAAATCATCTCAACTCAAGTGTATCAAATGTTATCACGGTAAAACATATCCCAGAATCTCAAATACAAAATCATCTGTCAGTGTGTACAAATCATGCCGGCGCCTTCCCGCGATCCTCGCTAGTACCTGAAACACATATCACATAACACGGTAAGCATAAATGCTTAGTGAGTTCCCCAAAATACCACATACAACACATAAGCCACTCGAGGTTATAACTCGGTATGACCCTCCAATCAATGTATCTCAGTGGGACCCTCCAGTCCCGTAGCTCGTTGGACCCTTCAGTCCGGTCTAGCTCGTTGGACCCACCGGTCCGGTCTAAATCGTTAGAGCCTCCGGTCCGGTCTACTCGAGGACCCTCTGGCCTCGTAAGTAGTTGGACCCTCCGGTCCGGTCTATATAACACATAGCATACACATATCACAATGCACATAATCTCAAACATACACATAACACATAAGACCCTCTGGTCTGCACATAGATACCACTCTAGGTAATGTATAGTGAGAAGACTCGCCTCGTATGATGTCTAGTAAACTCTCGTGCTCGATATCCCCGACCTAGCCTCCGCCTATCAAAATGATAATATCTCTAATCAATACTCTCCTCATGTTCTCATCTCTAAAGAATGGGTAGAAGACCATTCTACCCCTCCATGGCCTCTCTTGAATCAGTGTGACCAAACCCCCAAGGTTAACTGAAGTCAACTCCAGTCAACGGTCTAACTTTGACCAGACTCGCCGAGTGCACTCAGGTGACTCGGCGAGTCCATGCTTGTCCTCAGAATCCTCCTAAGGCCTCACTCGACTCGTCGAGTTAACCTTTCACTCGACGGGTTACCACTGATCACGAATCGTGGGGCAACTCGATCCGACTTGTCGAGTCCTCTTATGGACTCAGCGAGTTTCCTCCATGGCAACACTCATTTGACCTTCTGAGGTCAGATCTGTTTCTCTAACTTATAGATCTGACCTTCTAGCACCCAAAAGTCACGTAAAGGTTCAATCTTTATGTCCATGCACCACACATCAAGCTCTATTTGAAGAAAAAGCCCTTAAAATGACAATCTAGACTCAAAATCCCAATGGGACTGCATAAAGCTGGAAGATTGGGACTCTCTGGACCTCTCAAGGTCCAGATCTAAAGCCTATGCCTCAAAGGACTCCACATGCTCCATAATCTCTACTAAAAAGGGGTAAAGAAACCCTAGATTCATGAGATCTACATTATACACGAAAATAGGCATGGATTCATACCTCAAACAACAACCTTTGATGAAGTGATAGAAGATCTGAGCTGCTCAATCAGGCTAGCTTGAATCCCCTCCTTCCTTCTTGCAAGAATGCACTAATGGTGATGTAATTAGCTCCTTCCCTCACCCTCTATGCTCTCTGGTTCGATAGGGTCTCTCAAGAGTATGTGTGGCCGCCAATGAAGGCCATAAGGACATTTAAATAGGGCACAGGCCCAAAGATTTAGGGTTTCTGTCCACAGCGCGGACTCGTCGAGTCCATTCATTAATCTGAGTCATCAGTCGCGATCCTACTCGACGAGTTTAGGCGTCAACTCGTCGAGTCCCTCTTCTCATCTCAAAAACAAATATTAAATTATGATACCTGGAAATCCGGATGTTACAATTTTCCCCCACTAGAATCAGACTTCGCCCTCGAAGTCTTACTCTGCAAACAACTCTGGTTGATGCTTCCACATCTCCGTCTCCGGCTCCCAAGTCAGCTCGGACCCTCTCCGATGTTTCCACTGGACTTGAACCAGGGGCACCTCTTTGTCCCTCAGAACCTTGATTTTCCGATCCAAGATCGCGATCGGCCTCTCAATGTAATTCAGGCTCGCATCCACCTGAATATCCTCTAGCGGCACTACTGTCGTATCATCGGCTATACACTTCCTCAACTGGGATACGTGGAAGGTATCATGAATCTGGCTCAACTCCGCAGGTAGCTCTAAATGGTAGGCTACCTTACCCACTCTCGCGGTCACCCTGAACGGACCAATGTATCGGGGGCCCAGCTTGCCCCTCTTCCTGAATCGGATCACTACTTTCCAAGGAGATACCTTCAGGAGTACGAAATCTCCAACCTGGAACTCGAGCTCGGATCGCCGCCTATCCGCATAAATCTTCTGGCGGCTCTGGGCTGTCAGCAACCTCTGTCTGACCTG
Organism: Lactuca virosa; assembly: GCF_052849685.1. Lineage (NCBI taxonomy): Eukaryota > Viridiplantae > Streptophyta > Magnoliopsida > Asterales > Asteraceae > Lactuca > Lactuca virosa. Next base: position 53,874,668 of record NC_136431.1, read on the forward strand.
CTGTATCTGCTCAGTCGTCTTAAGCACTATCTCAGTGCTACCCATCACTCGCTTCCCTACCTCTCCCCAACAGATGGGAGTTCGACACCTCCTCCCATATAAAAGCTCAAAGGGAGGCATACCTGTACTCGAATGGTGGTTGTTGTTGTAAGAAAACTCAGCCAAAGGTAGGTATGTGTCCCAACTTCCCCTGAAGTCCATAACACATGCTCGAAGCATGTCCTCGAGGGTCTATATCGTCCGTTCACTCTGTCCATCCGTCTGTGGGTGGTAAGCAGTACTGAAGTGCAATCTCGTACCCAACTCCTCATGGAACTTCTTCCAGAACCTGGAAGTGAAACGTACATCTCAGTCTGACACAATCGAGATCGGCACTCCATGCCACGACACCACCTCCCTCACATATATCTCTGCCAGCCTCTCTGCAGAAGAGCTCTCACTGATAACAAGGAAGTGAGCGCTCTTCGTCAGCCGATCCACAATCACCCAAATTGCATCAACACCTCTCGCGGTCCTCGGCAATTTGGTGATAAAATCCATAGAAATATGTTCCCACTTCCACTGGGGAACCTCTAATGGCTGCAAATTGTCATGCGGACGCTGGTGCTCGGCCTTAACCCGGCGACAGGTCAAGCACCTCTCTACTACTCATGCAACATCCCTCTTCATACAGGGCCACCAGTAGTCTCTCTTCAGGTCCAAATACATCTTAGTGGCCCCGGGATGGATCGAGAATCTCGATCTATGCGCCTCCTCCATCAGAGAGCTACGTGCCACGCCCTTATACGGCACCCAAATCTGACCATGAAAGGTCATAAGCCCTCGGCTATCCGTCACAAACTCGGATACCTGTCCAATCACCCTCTCTCTTTTGCGGTTCTCCGGTATCACAGCCTCTGCCTGGGCCTCTCGAATGGTATCCAACACCGGAGTCATCACCGTCATCCTCATACATATATCTCGAATCGGGGCACTCTCCGCCCTGCGGTTCAGAGCATCGGCTACCACGTTAGCCTTGCCTGGGTGGTATAGGATCTCACAGTCGTAATCCTTTACCACATCCAACCATCTCCTCTGGCGCATATTCAGGTTGGGCTGATCCATCAGATACTTCAAACTCTTGTGGTTCGTGTATATGGTACACCGAACCCCATACAAATAATGGCGCCATATCTTGAGGGCGAACACCACTGCCCCCAACTCCAAATCATGGGTGGGATACCTCGTCTCATGAGGCTTCAGTTGCCTCGATGCGTAAGCTATCACGTGCCCTCTCTGCATAAGCACCGCACCCAACCCCAATATAGACGCGTCACAGTACACCATAAAATCCTCCATTCCCTCCGGGAGGGCTAACACTGGTGCTTCGCATAATCTCTGGCGAAGAGTCTCAAACGAGGTCTGCTGCTCGGGACCCCAAATAAAAACAACGCCCTTCCGGGTCAACCTGGTGAGGGGAACGACAATCTTGGAGAAATCTCTGATAAATCTCCGATAGTAGCCGGCCAACCCCAGAAAACTCTTGATCTCGGTGGGGGATCTCGGCACCTCCCAACTCATGACAGCCTCAATCTTGGCCGGATCGACCAATATCCCACTCTGATTAACGAGATGTCCCAAGAACTGGACCTCTCGTAACCAGAAATCACACTTGGAGAATTTGGCATAAAGCCTCTCCGATCTCAATACTCCAAGGATCTCCCTCAGGTGCTCCTCATGCTGCTCTTTGGATCTCGAATACACTAGAATATCGTCGATGAACACAATCACCGATCGATCCAACATCGGCCTGCATACTCGGTTCATGAGGTCCATGAACGCCCGCTGGTGCATTGGTGAGCCCAAAAGGCATCACCACGAACTCGTAATGCCCATAACGAGTCCTAAACGCCGTCTTCTGGATATCCTCATCACGCACCCTCATCTGGTGATATCCAGATTGTTGGAATAAAAGAGTTGTAGATCGATAGATTCCAAACAGAAAAACAATGTTTAATCAAGTAAAGAACACAAGAATGGATCAATGGTGTCGAATGATTAATAACTCACACCTCAGAAGAGCTCGATGAAGAACTTCGTCTGTAGAGGTGTGCTAGGGTTACAATGCAAGTAATTAATGAGAATGATCAATCTAAAAGCTATACATGCATGCAATATTTATATGCACTAACCCTAATAATAAACCACGGTTGGACAGGCCCATACCGGGTTAACTAAATGGACTTACAACCGAGCCCAAAGACACAACACCAGACCCAACAATCTCCCCCTTTGCGTCAATTGAGGCGAGAGACTACTTCGGTTGAGTGACCTTGATCTTCTTTACAACCTTGAACAACCGAGGGATGATCGCAAGAAGCGTTTGTCGAAACTGAATATACCACCGAAGCATATCAGTTAACAACTTCTTATCAGCTTCACTGTTCTGATTGCACCTATGTATGATCTCCAAAATGTGCTCCAAGCAAGCGGTGGAAAATAGGTGTTTGTCAATCAGAGCGAACAAACATTTTTGACCTTCGCCCCTCGTGAACATAACAGTGTGAAATTTTGGATCGATCTTCCCCTTAACCATCGTATTTACATCGCCTACCCTTCCAATTGCCTTCACAGTGGTTCGCTTATGAATAGCAGCAGCGATCTCCTGATCCATCTTCGCGACTTCATGAATATAACATACAAGCATTCGCTTGATGTGATCGATAATAGGCTGATACTCCTGTGGATTGGTCAGCAAAATATTATTAAGGAGTATCCAGTCGTGAGGGTTCAGGTTCGGTAGGTCAGCCAGGGAAATCATATGGACCGAGCTATCAGAGCCTCGGGTCACTTTGAATTTTATGTTGATGAATTTCCCTGCCGAAGTGGGCTTCAACACCTTGACCGTTGTGATTTTATGAGTGCTCCAGGTCAGGTATTGTGGCTGAGCAAACTCGAGATAATACTTGAGAAAATCCCGATTTACCTTCGGGTCTGGAGAAGGAATGCCCACCGTCGACTCAAAACAATGGAAGATGAATGCCTTTCGGGTGATTGGCATGTCAAACTGTAAGTCCTTCGAGTTCTCAGGGCCGAACGAAAAAATGGGTTCAAGCCAATGAGTGCTCGGTGCATCAATAACCTCCCTGAGAAGCGATTCCATATTCCATTCAGGAAACATGGACTTCTTTTGCTCTAGCAGCTTGTTCGCTTTCGACTCCTTCTCAAGAAGTTCCTTCTCCTTTTGAAGTCTATCCCGAATTTCTTGTTTAGTGGGCTTGACTTTCAAACTTTCCTTTTTCGAAGCATTCCCTCCTGTATCATCATCATCATTTTCATCTACAACATCATCTCCAATCTTCTTCTTTTTCTTGTCCTTCATACTGCCCGAAGCTTCATTAACCTTCGGCTCAATAGTGACGTTCGGTTTGGGAGGTGGATGAGATTGACCTTTGCCCTGAGTAGCTTTATCTACCCCTTGTTTCGGATGGACACCAGTCACCGGAACACCTTCAATACGACTCAACACATCCAATGCAGGTCTTAGCTTTTCAGCCAAGTGGCGTCGGATGGAGATGGTCAGAATGAAGTCGTGAGCTTCCAGTAAATGTAAGAGAATGGAATGCACATCTCCGACTGAGCTTTTAATCACCTCCCGCTCAGATTTTAAATCTTCAACCTCTTTGGTGGCATTCTTAAGCTTGAGATTCTGAATCTTGAGTTGTGAGGTTCACTTGTCAAGTTCATCCATAATTTTATTCTCAACTGCAAGTTCGGCTTCAAGTTGAGTCAACCGATCACCGATCGAAGTATGAAGCTCTTGGTTAGCAGCCTCAATAGCTTTGCGAGCTTCCTCTAGATGTGTCTTTTCAGCTGCCAGTGAACGCGTAAGATGAGCAACCGAAGCGTTCACTGTTTCAACATTTTTCTGTGCAGCAGCTTGGAGGGAATCAAGAAAAATCTGAGCCTCTGAAACTAGTTTTTCGACTTTTGCGGTCGCCTCCTTGCAATCTTTTGTAGAAGCTTCAACAGCAAGAGAAGCTTTCTGGCATGTGGAGGTGGAGGCTTCAATGGCTTTGGCAGCATTGGAGATGGAGGCCTCATGATCTTTGACAACTGAGGAGAACAGAGCTTGGAGAGCAACCTCTGAATATGCACCAGTAGAAGACGACGAAAGCAATTGATCAAACATTTCTGTGACAGCCTTGAGATGCTTTTTGGTAATCGGGGTGTCATCATCGTCATCGCTTTGTACGCGATAAGGACTGAAATATGTTGAATCGAATTCCATGTCCTCACCGCCAAGAACAGGTTCAGGTGATGTAGGTGGGGTTAAAGGAGTTGAGGTAACAGGTGGAGTAACAGGTGGAGTAGAACCGACAGTGGATGTCCCCATATCAGATACGTTGACATGAACTGTTGGTTCGGGTGTAGTAGTGGTTGTGGTAGTAGTAGCTGTAGAGAACAGAGGGGTTGGAATGGGGATTGATGAAGCAGTTGTAGAGGTGATAGGTGGAGGACAAGGAGCGATAGTAATATGAACCGAAACTGGAACAGAACGTGGAGGCGAGGTTCGGTTGCTGTCGTTTGTGGGTGAGGGAGGAGGCGAATTACCTCTAGATGGACTATCGGTTTCAGTAGCTTCGTCATCAGTGGTCGGAGGATCTGGCTGGCCATCAGAAGGAACATACTCAGGATCACTTGTAGAAGGGGAAGGAGACTTCGGTCGTCGAGCTTGCTTTTTGACCTTTTGTTTCTTTGAAGCAGTAGGCACAGCTTGCTCTGCCTTGCGTTTCTTAGGAGTTGAAACCTTGGAGGATTGACCCTCTTTGTCGCCTTTGGGATCAGCCTTCTTCCCTCGTTTTGTTGGATTGTCCGCAGCATCCAATGAACCCTGCATCTCGGGAGTGAGTTGGCGTGGACCTGAAGGGGTCAACTTTCTGTAATCGGCCATTATTTTACTTTCTTGGGAGACACATCGGTACATCGATTCTGGAATTGAACTGATAAACATGAACTTCGTTGGATCAGACACAATAAATTTGACTGTGTGAAAGGTCGCAATTGAAGACCGCAGAGAACCTTCCATTACAGGAATCTGAAAAGACTGAATAGCTCTGTTAGTGATCAAAGTCCAGATGCGGCCGCAGGAGATCTCTGAATGTTTCGTGGAGGAGTTGAGACGTTGAACCAGTTGGGCCCAAAGAAGTGTCCCATAATCTAGATTGATTCCGTTATAGAGACCATAGAGAATGGTTAGGAACCCTTTGCTTGCACCATCCGACCCTGCCACACGTTCTGCTAAACCCTTGTAGAGAAGGGTAAGCACACCATTCCACTGAGGTGACAAACAATACTTCTTGAACTTCGTTACCGTTGTTAGAATGTCTATGTAACCCATATCGTAGAGCATTTGAAATAACTGGGTCGTAGTGATAAAGTCCGGTGAGATGACAGAGGCATCAGCTGCAAGCCCTAGCAGCGAACAAAATCTTGCCTTGGAAACGGATGTCTTTTGATTGAAGATGTCGAAGAAGATCCGTTCCTTGCACTTGTCGTATGCAGCAGTAAAATACACCTAGGATAGAAGAGACATCGGAATGGATTCGACCTGTGTGAGTGCAATCACCAATGGAGAATACTTGAGGCAATCGACAACATGGAGCATGTAGGAATCGTAGAGAAAATGATCCATTTGAATAATGAGGTTCTGATTGGGTTTGATCGTTAGCAACGATGATGACACAGTTTGATCTTGGACAGAGGATGATTCCGCCATTGTTGCAGTGAGGAAGAAGATGAACAGTGTATAATCGCTGATGGGTTTATGAGAGAGTGAATAGTTGGTAAAGGAGTCCAAGAGGTTCGAGAAAATCTTTTATACCATCTCTAGGAGAGAGAAAAATCCGGTTGTGATGATGACTGAATCTCTGAAATGTCGCCTGAAAAAGCGCGATATGACAGCTTGGTATCCCTAGAAATGCGTCAGCAGGCGTGGGTATAGAAACCGTTTCAAATTCACGCGCCTTCTCGACCTTATCTCCTATTCAAATTTCGAACCGTTTCAGCTTCATGCTGACTCACCCTCATTTGATTTTTATTATAAAAATAAATCAGTGTCACATCTTTTCGCGTTGTGGAAATCAACTGTCGCTTCTCCATAATTAAGGATATCACCATATCTGGTGGAACCGAAAGCGCAAATCTGAAAATTGCTATTAGAACCACAAACAAGAATTTGGAAAATCATAAAGACTTTTGTGCAAGAGTGTGCCAATGATAAAGAAATAGAGCAAAATATTTGTGGGAGTTAGTGATGTCTATTGAGACATGAAACTGATGATCCCGAGCACGAATCTCTTCCTTCAAAGTCTAGAGAGACTGAGAAGTGTTTATGTGGTTTCCCGTGAAATACGATCAAATGTTTGTAAAGAAACATTGAAAGGCATCTTTTCAATTATAGGCTTTATAGGGTAGCTTACCTTCAACCGAACCTTGATACTTGAAATAAGACCGAAAGTCGGGTGAAGTACTTGTGAAACCGATGTGGTTTGTTGAACAAGTAGGTTTGAAAATATAATAAGTAACTGGAAAATAGTAAGAAATCTAAAAAAAAAATAAACTGGATCTTATGGGAAGAAACGTCCTGGTTTTAGACAGTTTCATAAAGATCACGCAAAAAGAAAAAGAGATTCCGTGAGGTAACAAGTAATAGCTTGAACATTAGAGCGTCCACCGTCAATGCATTCAAGGTGTTGGATTTTGGGTTTCACTTAGCACGTGGTAAACGAAACTAAGATCATCAACACAGAGATTGTGTAACCATAAACCTCAGTGGTAATTGCTGAGAGTCTCAAGGGTTACTTTTATGAAGCTAAACTGAAATGGAGAAATGTGAGGTGGTTAAGGAACCGAAAGTACCTCTGCTATATTAGAAGGACAAAGCAGAAAACTCTTAACTCACTATGAGAAGAGTTAGGTAGCTCGTGACTTGAGTGATTTAAGCAGCCTGATTTGGAAGAAACGATTGGTGTTTATCGAATCATTAAGGCTTCACTCAGAGTCATGGAGGCTTCGGTCTACATACAACAGCATGCTTCTAGGGACACCTAACTAGTATAAAGAGAAGAAGATTATACCTGCCCCATCATCATCGTGTTTCACATCTGTGAACTTGATATTAGACAATTGATGTTTAGAATAGAAATATAAAAACAAAAGAAAACATAGAAATATTTTTGAATTTATGATTTTTCTGAAAAATAATAAAAACAGAAAAGAAAATATTTTTGGAGTTTTGGTTTTTCTGAAAAAGAATAAAAACAGAAAAAAAAATATTTTTGGATTTTTGGATTTTCTGAAAAATAATAAAAACAGAAAAGAAACTGAATGTAAACACTCGAAAGAATAAGAAAGCTTTACAAGATTATACAACCGAAACCAATCCTTAGAAAAGATGAAACGAAATAGACCGAGCGTTTGGTTTATTTCGGTTCCCAAAAATTTAAGAGCCGAAATAGACCGAGCGTTCGGTTCATTTTGGTTCCCAAAAATTTAAGAGCCGAAATAGACCGAGCGTTCGGTTCATATCGGTTCCCAAAAATTTAAGAGCCGAAACAGACCGAGCGTTTGGTTCATTTCGGTTCCCAAAAATTTTAGAACCGAAATAGACCGAGCGTTCGGTTCATTTCGGTTCCCGAAAATTCAGGAGCCGAAATAGACCGAGCATGCGCTCTATTTCGCTTGTTCAATTTTAGTGAGTAGAAGGAGGTTTTGGTGCTAACTCAGCTTCCATCATTCCTAAGCCTTGGAGTATTTTGTTAAAGCTTGCTTCTGGTAAGGCCTTAGTGAAGATGTCAGCCAGTTGATCTGAGGACCGAACGAAATGAATTTCAACATTTCCTTCTTCAACGTGGTCCTTGATGAAGTGATATCTCAGTGCGATATGCTTTGTCTTCGAGTGTTGCACTGGATTGTGACATATTCGTATTGCACTTTCAGAGTCACAGTATAGAGGGATTTTCTTCATGCTCAGGCCATAATCTCTAAGTTGGCTTTGTATCCATATGACCTGTGATGCGCAGGATGTTGCAGCGATATACTCAGCTTCGGCTGTGGAGAGAGATACGCACGTCTGTTTCTTTGACTGCCAGCTGACCAGTTTGCCATCTAGGAACTGGCATCCACCTGTTGTGCTCTTTCGGTCTAATCCACATCCACCAAGATCAGCGTCTGAGAAAGCTTGAATAAAGAAGCCAGATTTTGCAGGATACCAAAGATCGAGAGACGAGGTTCGCTTTAAATACCGGAAGATATTTTTCACTGCAATCATGTGAGGTTCTCTTGGATTAGCTTGAAATCTGGCACAATAACAGACAGAAAACATTATATCTGGCCTACTAGTCGTTAGATACATTAGAGACCCTATCATTTGACGATAAAGAGTCATATCAACAGCCGGTTTCTCTAGAGATGGAGTCAGCTTCGTGCCAAATGCCATTGGAACCTTTACTTTGGAATCACTCGTCATGCCGAACTTCGTTAATAGAGTCTTCGTGTATGCTTCCTGATTAATGAAGATGCCCTCTGGTCCCTGTCTTATATTCAAACCAAGGAAAAAGTTAATTGAACCCATTGTGCTCATTTCAAATTTAGTCTCCATCAACTTCCTAAATTCAGCTGTTAAGCTAGGATTCGTGGAGCCGAAGATGATGTCATCGACATAAATTTGAACTATCATTAAGTGTTCGCCTTCTTTCTTGCAAAAGAAGGTTGGGTCAACCGAACCTTGCTTGAATTTTGACATTTTGAGAAAACGAGTAAGAGTTTCATTCCAGGCTCTCGGGGCTTGCTTCAATCCATAGACTGCTTTATCCAGAATGTAGCAGTGATCAGGATACTTCTCGTTCACAAATCCGGGTGGTTGCTCAACATATACCATTTCTTTTAGTTCTCCATTTAAGAAAGCGCATTTTACGTCCATTTGGAAAACTTCGAAGTTTTTGTGTACAGCATATGCCAAAAAGATTCTTACAGATTCCAACCTTGCTACTGGAGCGAAGGTCTCTTCATAGTCTATCCCTTCTTCTTGGAAATATCCTTTCACCACCAGTCTGGCTTTGTTGCGAATAATATTTCCTTCTTTATCCAATTTATTTCTAAATACCCACTTTAAGCCGACTACAGATGCATCCTTTGGTGTGGGAATCAGTCTCCAAACATGATTATGTTCAAACACATGGAGTTCGTCTTGCATAGCTTGCACCCAATCAGCGTGATCAAGAGCAGCATTTACCGTCTTCGGTTCTACTTTAGAGACAAAAGAATTAAACATGCAGAATTCTACTTGAGAGAATAAAGTACTTTGCTTCGCTTTCATTTGTGAGCGTGTGAGAACACCCTCAGATGATTCACCAATTATTTGTGTTTTAGGATGATCCTTTGTCCATTTTATAAGAGGAGGGTAATTGGGATCATAGGCAGGATCCAGTTCAGCATTGACTTCTTCTTCCATTTCTGACATATCGCCTTCGTCATTTGCATTTTCATTCTCCCCCTCAAATGGCGAGCCAAATCCTATGTCAGATTCAGTGCTCTCCCCCTCAGATTGATCTTCATGGGTTGGGGCATTTGAAGGATTCTCCCCCTGGAAAGGCATGTCCTGTGGTTTTGGAGTAGACGAACCCTCCCCCTGGATTATTGAGCTTTCTCTTGGAGGGTCATCAGTAGCTGGATGATCACTTGCTACAGTAGGTTGGCTTTGAGACTGCTTCTCGGTTGGTTGGTGAGGTTCGCTTTCCATAACTTTAGTAGCTTCATCGATGATCTTCTTCAGGTTATCGATTTTGTTATCTGCTGCTTTCGCTTCTAAGTGGATCGCCTTTTCTGGTTCATCAAAGAGATGCATGTACTCATCAAACAGGTTGGCAATAGGAACCGAGACTTGACCAGATTTTGGAAAAATTTCCTCCGTTGGTTTTTCGGTTGTTTGCATTTTCTTCACGTAATTGTCGTCAAAAGTAACATAATAGGTTTCTTTAATCTTCTTTGGGCGTTTATTTAGAACCCTATATGCTTTTGAAGTAAGTGAATAACCGAGAAAAATTCCTTCGTCTGCCTTAACATCAAACTTGTTTCGGTTCTCTTTGGAGTTGAAAATGAAGCACCTTGAACCGAACACGTGGAAAAACTTCACATTTGGCTTTCTATCATTCAAGATTTCATACGGAGTGATGGCGAATCTCTTGTTCAGGAAGGATCGGTTCTGAGTATAGCATGCAGCAGCAATTGCATCCGCCCAGAAATATAGAGGAAGTGAGGCGAAGCTCAGCATGGTTCTCGCTGCTTCACATAAGGAACAGTTTCGCCTTTCGACGATCCCATTCTGCTGTGGAGTGTAGGGAGCAGAGAAGTTGTGAGTTACTCCCTTTTCATCCAGAAAATCTTCGAAATCTTTATTCTTGAACTCAAGACCATTGTCGCTTCTTATATTTCGTACCACCTTTCGCAGCTGGACTTCCACTTGTTTGATGAAGACTTTCAGCTTGGGCGTCGCTTCTGATTTCTGTTTAAGAAAGAAAACCCAGGTGAAGCGAGAAAAATCATCTACAATTACTAGTATAAACTTACTACCACCGAAGCTCTCAATAGCTGAAGGACCACATAAGTCGATGTGCAGTAGTTCGAGGGGTTCAATGATCTTTGTATTGATGCGAGTAGGATGACTTTTTTGGCTTTGCTTGCCCATTTCGCATGCTGCGCATAGATGTTCCTTGTCAAATTTGAGAACAGAAAGTCCACGCACGTGATCACCAAGCACCAGTTTATTGATATCTTTGAAGTTCAGGTGCGATAGTCTTCGGTGCCACAACCAGCTTTCATCTGAGTTCGCCTTTGACGGCAAACATATTGCAGGCTTACCTTTTATCGGGTTGAGATTTAGAGGAAACATCTCCCCTTTTCGCTCAGATTTTAGCATAATTTTCTTCGTTTGTTTTTCAATTATTTCAGAGCCCTCATCGTCAAACGAGACTTTCAAACCTGTTCCTGCCACCAGTTGTGAAACGCTGATGAGGTTATGCTGCAATCCTTCCACGTAGGCTACCCTTCATATAGAGAACTCTCCGTTGGTTATCATGCCATATCCTTTGATTGTGCCGTAAGAGTTGTTTCCGTATTTCACACATCCACCATCCTTACGGGACCGAAACTCCCTAAGTTCTTCCCTTCTTCCTGTCATGTGACGAGAGCAACCACTATCGATATACCATTCTTCGTCAAACTGTTCGTCACTGATAACCTGCAAAATTAAGCAGATTTAGGAACCCAAAGTCTCGTGGGTCCTTGTGAGTCTTTTACAGAATAGGGAATTGCAACCGAAAGATCAACCATATATATTCTTTTTATTAATGTGGTTTCATCTTTTTGTTTTATGGTGTAAACTTTTATTTTATGTTTATCTTGTTTTAACCGGTGTGTGTTATTGTTAGTAGGTTTCTCATTATAGGTTTTCTTGGAAGATCTAGGGGTAGCTGACTTTTTGGTGTTTTGGTTTTCAGTATCTGAGTACAGCTTTCCTTTTCCTTTGACATCCTTCACGGGGTTGGGTTTAGGATGAGAGTGAGGAAGATGGGATTTGGGACCGAAACTTGACTTTCGGTTCTGAGCTCTTGTGTTGGGACCGAAACTGGACCTTCGGTTTTTGGCGTAGTAAGAGCTGGGACCAAAACTTGTCTTTTGGTTCTCGTGACCACAAGTATTAGGGCCGAAACGGGTCGTTCGGTTCACCTGACGGTACGATTGATGTTGATTGCTGAAATGAGACTTGACATGTGCTTCCTTTTTTAGAGTAGAAGCTTTTTCAGAGCAAACATAAGAGGCGTTTTGTGAGTGCCAAAACTGCTTTCTCTCATTGAGATTTTTCATGTATCTTTTGTTCCTCTATCGTTTCTGTTCAACAATTTGCTCTTGAGTCAGGTGAATGTTGGCCTTGGGCTTTGCTTTCTTCTCATGAGCACTGGTTGTAGTTGATGAATCGTTGGTAGCTTTCAGTGGTTCCTATGGTATATCTTTTGTACCACTTGTGCTGGGTTTATCGAAGCTTGAGGGCTTGTTGAGGGGTTCGGGTATGTATCGTCCCTTAACTCTCCATGAGGTTTGCTCTGACAGACCAACTGTTTCGTCTGCATTATCGATGGGAGCCGACCAGAAGAAGTTATCACATCCTTCATCATTATCTTTGTCAACCATTGATGTTAACTCCGCCGTTTGCTTCTTAGTTACACCAGTCACAACATACACTTGGTTTGGAGTCGTTTGAACCTTCTGATAGACAACAGCTTTTTCTTTGAGCTTCTTTGATTTGTCCTTTGACACCCGAGCGTATTCAACTGAATTTTCAGATATGAGGGGTTTTGATGGTTCGGGTTCGCTTTTAATGAATTATGAACAATCGACAACGTCTTCTACAGAGATTTCACTCATCTCACTCTCCTCATCAAATTCAGAAGTGGTTTCTAAATTGATTTTGTTTTCTGAACTCAATTTGGCGTTAGATGAATCAAATTTTTGTATAGTCTCGGTCTTTATTTTTAATTTATCATTTTCGTCCAGCAAATCTTTAAGCATACACTTATGTTCTTTAGACTCAATGAAAGATTCAATTTTGTCCAGTCCATATTTGTAAGTGATAGAGATTTCATCCGAGGACATTATAAATTCACATTCAGCAATGATTTCGTCCTCCTTAAATTCAAGGAAAGGCAAGATCATTTTATGAATCTGTTTTCCTATCTCACAATCTAAATGTAACTGAGTGATATTAGTATATAGACGTTTAGCAATCAAACAGAAAACATTTCGTTGTTTCAAAAATTTCAAATTGTCTCTTTGCAAATAAATAAGTTCATCCCTAGCCCTACTCAACTCTAAATCCTTCTGCTGAATCCATATTATTCTCTCCTCACTCTTGGAAGACTCCCTGCTGAGTTGGTCAGTTAGGTTAGAATTAGCTAAGCGAGTTTGCATAAGACTACCACTTAAATTGGAAAACTTGGATTTTAAATCATTTAAGTCTTTTTCATAGTTTTTTATTGGTACTTTATTAGATTCTAGGATAGTTTGTACCTTCTTGATCAACTGATCGCAGTCGCTGATCTTTTCACTCATGGGCTTGGCTGCGAAACATCTGTCTTCCATGACCTTCGCTTCCTCATGCTTACTTTCGGTTGTGACCATTAAGCATCTCCCAGCAGACTCAGCAACTCCTTCTCTCGCTACATATGCTCTTCCATGCGAGGGTCTGCGTACCTCTTCATCCTCAGAATCTGTGGACCAAACTTCCACTCCACCGAACTCATCATCAACAACGTTTTCCTGCACAATCAAAGCATTCATGGAAACGTTAGCAGTTTTCTTCTTCTTTATCTCCTCCAGCTTTCTCATGTAGTAAGTCTCGTCATCTTCACCCTCCTTCTTATCAGCCATCTTTCTTAGCATACAATCCTTGGCAAAGTGGTTCTTGCCATGACAGTAGTTGTAATCGTACCTAGAGTCTCCCACAAGTTTACTCACCTTCTTCTCATCGTCCTTCTGGGTGTTGTTCTTCGGTTCTTCCTTCACCTTTTCAGAACTATAGCTTCCCTGCCAGTTTCGGTTCTTATTGACTGGGAATTTTCTGCGAGCAAACTTCTTTGGGTTTGTGACCATCATAACATATTCTTCGTTGGACAGATCACATTCAGACAAATCAGATTCCTCCTCCTCGTTTGCTATATTCTTGATTTTAGAAACGAGGGCCAGTGAACCCACACCCGAAACTACTTTCGCTTCCTTCGTCACCACGCTTTCATGAGATTTTAGAATACCCATCAGTTTCGCCAGTGAATATGATTTAAATTGCTCATGAGCCTTCACAGTCGAAACTACCGCCATCCATTCGGGCCTTAATCCATTCATGAAGGTAACCTTTTGTTCAATCACCTTCCTTTCAATGTCATGCTTCATCATCTTACTGAGCAGATGATTGAATCGCTCGAATGTCTGAACAAGCTTCTCTTCAGGTTTCTGTTCAAAAGCACCAAACTCAGAGAGCAAAAGGGTTTGGATTGAGTGCTCTAGATCTTCATCTGTCGAATATAATTCTTTCAACCTATCCCATATTTCTTAGCTGTTGTGCATGAACTCACCAGACGAAAGGTATCGGATTGTAATGCGAATCGGATCATCCTCATGGCTTTGACGTTACATAACACCTTGTCTTTTTCGTCTTGAGGCATCTTATCTTGGTCCGCCAGGAGTTGGTTATACTCTTTTTCAGTCTTGACTGTTCGATTTGTTCCAGAGTGAACAAACGGACCCAATGTTATTGCTTCCCAGATCAAGTAGCCATTGTCTTCAGATCTAACTACATAATCTTCGAAGTGATGCGCCCATACTTCATAATCTTGAGTGTAGAGAATGGGAATCCTTGTAGTTGATCCTATGCTGTTGAAGATGTTGATTGGATTGCTTTGAGAGTCATTGTGAGACATGATGAACGTGTTCTGTTAGAATCAGACTTGTAATGTTGAACTTAGGGTTTTATCAAACACAAGAGATACCGTCGACAGGAGGAACACAACGTCTTTATATTGATAAAAGCGGAAACCCTAAAGGATTCTTCAAACAAAAGAGATGCGTATGTATTACACAGTCTCCTGCTCTGATACCAATTGTTGGAATAAAAGAGTTGTAGATCGATAGATTCCAAATAGAAAAACAATGTTTAATCAAGTAAAGAACACAAGAATGGATCAGTGGTGTCGAATGATTAATAACTCACACCTAAGAAGAGCTCGATGAAGAACTTCGTCTGTAGAGGTGTGCTAGGGTTACAATGTAAGTAATTAATGAGAACGATCAATCTAAAAGCTATACATGCATGCAATATTTATATGCACTAACCCTAATAATAAACCACGGTTGGACAGGCCCAAACCGGGTTAACTAAATGGACTTACAACCGAGCCCAAGGACGCAACACCAGACCCAACACAGACCTCAAATCTATCTTGGAAAACCAAGACGCACCCTGCAACTGATCGAACAGATCGTCGATCCTCGGTAATATATAACGGTTCTTGACCGTTAACTTGTTCAACTCCCGGTAATCAATGCACATCCGGTGTGAACCATCCTTTTTCTTGACAAAAAGGATCGGCGCTCCCCACGGCGAGCTACTCGGTCGGATGAATCCTTTCCCCAACAGCTCCTGAAGCTGCGATGATAACTCCTGCATCTCCGGTGGCGCAAGGCGATAGGGTGCCTTGGCAATAGGCGCTGCCCCCGGAACCAAATCGATGCGGAACTCTACCTGCCTCTCGGGAGGCACACCCGGCAAATCCTCAGGGAAAACATCCGGAAACTCTCGCACTATCGGTACCTCACCGACAGAACTTGGCCTCTCTGCGGCAACTCGTGTATCCATCACATAGGCTACAAACCCTCTACAGCCCCGCTGTAGAGTCTGTCTCGCTCTGGCAGTCGAGCAAAATGTTGACCCAGATCGGGTACCCTCTCCATACACCGTAAGTACTCCCCCACTAGGGTCTCCTATGGTCACCAACTGATGCTCGCAGTCGATAACAGCTTCGAATCGACTCAACCAGTCCATGCCCACGATGACACAGACATCCCCCATCGCAATCGGTAGCAAATCTATCGGGAACTCAACACCGAAAATCTCGAGTACACATCCTCGAATCACATCAGTAGCATAAATCGCTCGCTTGTCAGCTATAGAAACTCACAGAGGCCTCTCGTCGGATACTGATGTGCTGACTAAACGCTAATGACACGAAAGATCGACTCGCATCCGAGTCAAACAACACCAAAGCAGGTACATAACTCACAAGAAAAGTACCTAAGCATACCACCATATAAGCACAAAATCTCAAACTCAATATAAGTAAATAAAAGGATACATACCAGCCATGACATCGGGCGTTGCGCGGACCTCCTCCGCTGTCAACTGAAAGGCTCTCCCGCGAGCCTTCGGTGCCTCGGACTTTACTGGCCGGGCCTCGGTAGCTCTAGCAGCAGGTGCAGATCCCTGTGCTGATTCCTGAAGTAGTTGTGGGCACTCGGCCTTCCGATGGCCAGTCTGGTTGCAGTGAAAGCAAACTGCAAACCCCTTGGGGAAATCCCTAGCGAAACGCCCCTCCTTGCCACACTTGTAGCACACCCCTGCTTTGCACACTCCCTCATGGCTCTTGCCGCACTTCCCGCAAGTGCGGCCCCTCGGACCTCCAGATCTCGAATCAGCGGGCTTTGCCCGCTTGGCTGCCGGCTGAGACTGTGCCGGCCGCCTATCCCTCCTCTGAGACCCGGCCTCCTCCCTGGCCTGAGTCTCTAGCTCAATCTCCTTCTTCCGGGCATTTGCCTGGAGCTCGGCAAATGTCCGGTACGTCGAGTTCTCCACGAACTCACGAATGTCTCTCCTCAGCATGCTCATATATCGGCTCATACGTGCCTGCTCAGTGGACACGTGCTCAGGGCAGAACAACGCCCTCTCATGAAACATCCGTGTGATCACAGTCACGGACTTCGTCCCCTGCTTGAGGGACAAGAACTCCTGCGCCAATCGTTCCCTCTCCACCGGGGGAACATACTCATCTCGGAACAAGGTAGTGAACCTCTCCCAGGTCACCGCAGTAATCTCTGCAGGAGTGAAGTCTGCCGTCACAAACTTTCACCAGTCCTTCGCTCCCAAGCGAAGCTGGTTCAGTGCGAACCGTACTCTCAGATGCTCCGGACAAGAACAAGTGTAGAAGCATCCCTCAATGTCAGAGATCCACCTCATCGCGGCTATCGGATCCTGAGTCCCATCAAACTCTGGTGGCTTCGTGTTGCTGAACTCTCGGTATAGCAACGAGTCACCCCCCTGTGGTCTCGCGGCAACGACTGCTAAATGTGGCTGCAGCAGCATCCGCCTCAGTAACAGCAACATATCTCTCGTCAAACGTCTCAATCAGCATGGTCTTGATAGACCCAAACATCTCCGGAATGGCCTCCCGGATCGCCGCGGCCACCTCTTCATGAATCATCCGACGAATGTCCTCGTCGCTACCGCCGCTGCCCTCTGGTGTGTGGCATGTCCCAACCATGATGTCTCTGAAACACAACACAAAAGGAATCAGAGACTCGCTCGAGTATACTCACACTCGATACTCAACTCTACTTGTTCCTTAGTACCCTAAGGATTCTTACTTGGACTTCTCACTGATCCGGTGTTTCCAGTAGTACGGGCCCTATACTACCTTCCACACCGCATTAGTATTCACCCCAAGTCCTCCTCCTAGGATCCCAGATCACAACTACACTATATCTCGCTGAACACAGGCTACCCTCCAGTAGGCCACTCATAAGCTCCTCGCTGCTACCTACTCACTCTCGAAGTAACTCATAGTAGCAGTAATCTCCTAGGCTAAGGCATCACAAATCAGGCCACCCTTGTCTTAGATATGAATACCTAGCCTACTATAGCATGCATAGCATATCACATAATATCTCATAACACATAATGTAAGGGTATTTTGGGAAATCACCGTTCGGGCGCTGGCTGATCGTACACACTGCTCCGTTCTGCTTTTCTCGAAAATCTTTTACTCTTTTTAGAAAAATTGTTTCTCTTATGAAAAATCTTCTCAAATCCTCAGTTTGAGTTCAGATACGCCTGAAGGTGCATCCGAATCCCTCAAACCAAGGCTCTGATACCAACTTGTAACGACGTAAATTTTCAAACAAATTTTCATTTTTCAAACATAACATATCTCATATAAATCATCTCAACTCAAATGTATCAAATGTTATCACGGTAAAACATATCCCATAATCTCAAATACAAAATCCTCTGTCAGTGTGTACAAATCATGCCGACGCTTCCCGCGATCCTCGCTAGTACCTGAAACACATATCACATAACACGGTAAGCATAAATGCTTAGTGACTTCCCCAAAATACCACATACAGCACATAAGCCACTCGAGGCTATAACTCGGTATGACCCTCCGGTCAATGTGTCTCAGCGGGACCCTCCAGTCCCGTAGCTCGTTGGACCCTCCAGTCCGGTCTAGCTCGTTGGACCCTCCGGTCCAGTCTAAATCGTCGAACCCTCCGGTCCGGTCTACTCGAGGACCCTCTGGCCTCGTAAGTCGTTGGACCCTCCGGTCCGGTCTATATAACACATAACATACACATATCACAATGCACATAATCTCAAACATACACATAACACATAAGACCCTCCGGTCTGCACATAGATACCACTCTAGGTAATGTATAGTGAGAAGACTCACCTCGTATGATGTCTAGTAAACTCTCGTGCTCGATATCCCCGACCTAGCCTCCGCCTATCAAAATGATAATATCTCTAATCAATACTCTCCTCATGTTCTCATCTCTAAAGATTAGGTAGAAGACCATTCTACCCCTCCATGACCTCTCTTGAATCCGTGTGACCATGTGACAACCCGAAACTTTCCCGTTTCCGTTTCGTGATTTCCGTTAATAAAATTTCGAATTCATTAACTTTTCCGTCGAACTTTCCGTCGAATTCAAGCATTTTTGGTCTGGATGAGATTACGACCGTAAACTCGTTTACGACCGTAAACCTGTTTACGGTCAGTGAAGAGTGGACCCCCCACCTCACCCCTATAAATACGATGCCTCCACCTTCATTAGAACATTTCTGGCCAAAAACTCTCTCCTTCTCTCTCTAAGAACCTTAACCGTAAACACTCAAAACGCCTTCAAATTTCGGAAATCATCGAGAAAACCACGTTTGGGTCGCTTTGGAACGTCTCAGGGCACTCATCTCTTCGAAATCAGCATCCAACTCTAGTGTTCTTGAGTTTACGGTCAGCCTTTAGAAACCGTAAACTCTGTTCTTGAGTTTACGGTCCAAGCCTTCAAGGATCGTAAACTCTGTTCTTGAGTTTACGGCCGTAAACTCACCTAGCCTTCAGGAACCGTAAACCCCTTTTCGACCGTAAGCACCTTTTTGGTGGTGCTTTTGGCTGAAAACTCATTTTCTTCGATTCGATCAAGTCCCGGTAACATTCCTTAACCAAATTCAAGTGTTCTTATGACACTTTATCTATCGAAATCGCTAATGTAGATACGTATATGTATTTATTTGATAATAGGATTTCGTTAAGTGTCACGTGCAACAACTCAACGATCTTCATTTCAGTCAACGATTTCACAACAAGAACTGTGAGTTCATACCCCTACATTTTTCCGTGTTTT
The DNA here is from genome assembly GCF_052849685.1 of Lactuca virosa. Taxonomy (NCBI): domain Eukaryota; kingdom Viridiplantae; phylum Streptophyta; class Magnoliopsida; order Asterales; family Asteraceae; genus Lactuca; species Lactuca virosa. The sequence continues at coordinate 53,893,934 of NC_136431.1, forward strand.
TAATGTTTTCAGGGGGGAATAAGCTAAACATAAATGTTTTCAAAACTCATGCAATTCTCATACTTTAACCCTTTTGTACTGTGTTGAGCATAAGGGACGTTTTCACTAAAATTGCATAGTTTTCCGGATTCGCTATTCACTACATTATACATGCAAACTATAATCGGTATAGTTTGGGATTTTTCTAAAACATATCAAGTATAGAAACTTTCACTACTAAACATATGTGCTGAAACAGAAACCGTTTACAGTTTACATCACTATTTTATCATGGTATTCATAACTGAAATTATCACTATATACGGTATACATACGGATTTTCACTACAGTAGAACGCTACTACACTACATGTAAACTAGATTGTACGATACTGTAAGGCGCTACTTCACTACTGTACCCTTAGGTGTACAGGGATAAATCCTACGACTGTATAACCAGAGTCTCCTGGAGGGAGAGCGTGAGATTTGTGAATAGATCTATTCGGGACTGACAATCCCACATCTGGACTGCTAGCTACAGTTAGGCGGGCACGCCTGAGATGTACAAATGTCATTTAACTCGACGCCTGAAGAACGTTGGAAAGGTCTCTAGTCATATCAAGCATGGTTATACGACTCACATTATGTATATATCACCTTTAGTTTACAGCTTAACATTCTTCAACAGTTCTACTTTTACTAAATAGAACTGATACACACTACGTATTCTGGCTAAAGCCAGGGTTTTTCAAATAGAACCGATTATGCAATGGGTTCACATATAAAATACTTACACTTCATGATTAGTTTTAGCTAGTCACATGAGGTAGTATTTTCGCATATCACTACAGTTTTCAGTAATGTACATTCATGGTTTTATACGAAATCGATAACGCTGCCCCTTTTCACTAAAGAAAATATCGGATTTTCTTGGAAACATACAGATATTCATGGTTTATTACAGAACTGATAACACTACATTTTCACTAAGGAAAATATCGGATTTTCTTGGAAACATACAGATATTCATGGTTTATTACAGAACTGATAACACTACATTTTCACTAAGGAAAATATCGGATTTTCTTGAAACTATACAAATATTTTCCGAACTCATCAACGATTTTCACTACAAACCACCGCTTATGAACTCACCAGCTTTATGCTGATACTCTTTCAAACTGCTTGTATTCTCAGGAAATCAGTAGACAGGTACTTGCTGGATTTTCGAGGAACTGGAGCAATAAGAGTTTTATGTTTATACTATACAAAGCTATTGGATGTAATCAAAACAAAGTTTCAACTGATGTAAACATTTTTATTTAAGTATTCACTGTAATGGTTGTGTTGCTATGATTGATGTTATTCATTGGTTGTGATGCTACACATGACGTCCTCCGCCCCGGAACGTTTCCGCCATCGGTTTCGGGGTGTGACAGACCAAACCCCCAAGGTTAACTAAAGTCAACTCCAGTCAACGGTCTAACTTTGACCAGAATCGCCGAGTGCACTCAGGTGACTCGACGAGTCCATGCTTGTCCTCAGAATCCTCCTAAGGCCTCACTCGACTCATCTCGTTAACCTTTCACTCGACGGGTTACCACTGATCACGAATTGCGGGGCAACCCGATCCGACTCGTCGAGTCCTCTTATGGACTCGGCGAGTTTCCTCGATGGAAACACTCATTTGATCTTCTGAGGTCAGATCTGTTTCTCTAACTTATAGATCTGGCCTTCTAGCACCCAAAAGTCACGTAAAGGTTCAATCTTTATGTCCATGCACCACACATCAAGCTCTATTTGAAGAAATAGCCCTTAAAATGACAACCTAGACTCAAAATCCCAATGGGACTGCATAAAGCTGGAAGATTGGGACTCTCTGGACCTCTCAAGGTCCAGATCTAAAGCCTATGCCTCAAAGGACTCCACATGCTCCATAATCTCTACTAAAAAGGGGTAAAGAAACCCTAGATTCATGAGATCTACATTATACACGAAAATAGGCATGGATTCATACCTCAAACAGCAACCTTTGATGAAGTGATAGAAGATCTGAGCTCTTCAATCAGCCTAGCTTGAATCCCCTCCTTCCTTCTTGCAAGAATGCACTAATGGTGATGTAATTAGCTCCTTCCCTCACCCTCTATGCTCTCTGGTTCGATGGGGTCTCTCAAGAGTGTGTGTGGCCGCCAATGAAGGCCATAAGGACCCTTAAATAGGGCACATGCCCAAAGATTTAGGGTTTTTGTCCACAGCGCGGACTCGTCGAGTCGACTCTCCGACTCGTCGAGTCCATTCATTAATCCGAGTCATCAGTCGCGATCCTACTCGACGAGTTTAGGCGTCAACTCGTCGAGTCCTTCTTCTCATCTCAAAAACAAATATTAAATTATGATACCTGGAAATCCAGATGTTACAAATGGCTTAATCCATTCAGTCTCAAACGTCCAAATATCAGATCCAAGTCCAAGAAGGTGCTCTTAACCATAAAGTTTCCAACTTTATGGTTTTGTATTCATCATTAAGACCCAAAACCAACTTCCTAGTTGGTCTTAACCACTAAAGACCTCCACACTTTGCATGCAAGCACTAAATGGGTCAAGGAAGCATTTTTATGACTTAACACCACCCAAATCTTCTGAAAGGACAACTATTTTGGTCTTAGAGTAGCATTCACTCATTAAGTCCAAGAAAAGGGACAAAAATCATAAAACTCCATATGGCTAGATCTCTAAGAATACAAGTAAAATTCAAGATTTATACCTTCTGGAGCTTCCCAAAGAGATGAAGATTTCAGATCTACAAGCTTGAACCCCACACCAAAGCTTCTCAAAGAGTCCCTTCTTCTTCCTTCTACACCAAGAACACACTCACTCACTCAAACTTAACACACGCAAGGGCTAGGGCTTGCAAGATCGACTCAAGGAGGGTGGAGGCTGAAAGGGTGAGGGAAATGGGGTTATAAGGGGGATTATATAGGGAACAACCCTAAAGTTTAGGGTTTCCAACATCTGATGAGTACGCCCCGCGTATGTGGACGTACGCCCAGCGTAATAGGGCACGCTTTAGTACACTAAGCATACACACGTACGCATGACGTACTCTCATTCCTTCCAAATTACGGCTTTTCCATTAGGGCTTCTCATGGCTACTTTCTTCTACCACATGGACAGAAATGACATGAATTAAAATTATAAGGATGAAAATAAAAATACCTGAACATCAGGGTGTTACAGTCTTGATCTTCCATGATGATGCTTCTTTCTTCACCTTGCTTTAAAGGCACCACAAACACACACTTTTGAGCTCAAATGATCACACACATGGAATTAGGGATGCAAAGGATGAAAGGAAGGTTGGAGGCTGGAGAAGGAATGCAGAATGAAGAGTTAATAATGCTTGTATATGGATCAAACCCTAAAAATTAGGGTTTGAGCTTTTACCACATACGCCCGACGTACGCGGTGTACGCCCAGCGTACTAGGGTCCCCCCCCCCCAGTACGCCTAGCGTACTATCCCCTTGCCCAAAAGTATAAAATGCCACTATGGGCCTTTTTTCAAGCTTCCTTATACCCAAGGGCTAAAAATCAAAAAAAAATTATACATAAGAGTGAATTTTGGAATACCTCATGTCGGGATGTTACAAATAGGTGCAAACTTGGAAAACAAATTTAATTTTGTCTTATAAGGCTATGGGGTGTGGTCACACTCAATCCACTCAAAAATCGTTGCCAACTTAGCGTCACGTCAACTCCACTACAAGATAACCACCAAACCACTAGCCCTTGAAATGGTTACCACTCCACAATATTTATCTTTTTTTTTTACATTAAATTAAATAAAAAAACATAATTTAAAAGATAAATAAATATTTTACATTAATTAAAAAAACAAATTTAAATCCTAAATTACTTAATAAACAAAAAAAAAAAAAAAACCTAAATTACTAAAAGAACATAAAATATACCAAATAAAACATTACATTACTTAGAAAACATAAAAATTTAAAACCTAAAAAAACATAGAAAACATAGAAAACACTACTCGTCGCCGTTGTCGTCCTCATCTTCCTCGTCGTCACCGACCGCGTTTTCAGCGTCACCGTCCTCATCCTCCTCGTCATTATTGTCCTTTTGCCCTTGGAATTGTCTTTCTCATATGTGCTCGGTCAAATCGTGACGTAGATTGTGATGTGTTTTGACGATTTTGTATTTTCAAAATCCTTGTGAAGTAAGTCGGGCTGCCGACTTGTATTACTGCAGGTGGATTAAGTATATCGTTTGCAGTATACGTGCAAATAGTCGTATCCTCTTCTTCTATTATCATGTTATATAAAATAACACAAGCAGTCAACACCGCCGTCAATTTTGCCATATCTCATGTCTGTGTCGGATGTTTGATTATGTGTCACTTTTGTTTGAGGACTCCAAACGCCCTTTCCACGTCCTTCCTTTCAGATTCTTGTGCTAACTTGAACACTTTTCGTTTTTCATCAGTCGGATATGTGTATGACTTGACAAATGTAGCTTACTCTAGATATATTCTATCACCTAAGTAATACCCATACTTATATTCATTTCCATTTCCAACGTATGAAATGTTTGGTGCTTTACCCTGCAAAATGCCGTTAAACAACAGAGACGCTCCAAGTACATTCAGGTCGTTGTTTGACCATACCATACCAAAGAATGCATGCCAAAACCATATGTCATGTGAAACAACCACCTCTATTATGACAGTCGACACTCCATGATCACCTCGTGTGAATTGACTTCACCATAGGTTAGGACAATTTGCTCACTCCCAATGTGTACAATCAATGCTACCAAGCATCCTTGGAAAACCATGTTTACCTTGATGCGCAACATACAACTGTTCAACGTCACTTCTAGTCGGATGTCGCATGTATATATCACGGTAAAGCTCTGTAACATACTCACAAAAAAAATATATACATTCTCGACCCGTCCTCTCAAACATTTTTAAATACTCATCTGATGCGTCTGCGGCTATGTCATATGTCAATTGTCTAAGAGCGGCTGTGCATTTTTGTATTATAGTAAAACCAAGTTTACCTCTAGCATCCCATCTCAATTGAAAATACTAATAATTATTTTCCAAATCTCTAGCTATACGTAAGAATAAATTTCTACTAATATGAAAATGGTCTTCGAATTTTGACAGATCGTATATACTATCAGGGGCAAAGTAATCACGTACCAAAAGTTCGGTTTCCCCTATACGATCCCGGTTGATCGATTTTCTATGTTTATTCTCGACATTTGAACTTTCGCCTCTCTAACGTACCATGTCGTGTGTCGCAGACAACAACGTGTGCAAAATCAACTCGCCATCAGAATCATCATCGGATGAAGAAGAAATTAAACCTAAAAAGTTATCCATTTTATTGAAAATATGTGTTTGTTTATATGTAAAAAGATGTGTAAATTGTATGTGTATTTATAGAGATTTTAATTTTAATTTGAAAGATTTTTTTTTCAATTCCTTTCCAACGGTTGGAAACTTTTAAATGATAAAAAAAAAAAAAGGATTCTCGCATGCTCATTGGTCGTCCCCGTGCGTCTTAGCATGCAACCACATCACAACAAAGTCATTGGACACTGAGACGGTGTTCACACGTGACTTGGGTTGCGACCTAGGCAGTCACGTCTTCTTCCCAGCCATTCCAAATAGCTTAATAATAAATTGATTTTATTTTAATACTACGTGAGCGTCTTCCATTAAACTTTTGGACTAATGGAGTATCCGCTCTTATTTTACGCAAAATCGATCATTAATCAACAAACACTTAAACAAACACTCAAGTATTACACCCTATGAAGCAATAAGCCGAATGTTAAAATTTTCACATTTTTGGTGCGGATGCTTCGTGTACTACAATAAGGATGCTTGATCAAATAAACTGTTTCCACATGGAGGTTTCCTAACAACAAAATCATGAGAAAGAAAAACAAAAAAACCATTCAATTCACACATTTTACACAAACTATTTGGATTCATGTCATCTAAAATGTTACTTACAAGTTACAATTGTTGGAACACATTAACCAAAACACTAAAAGGTTACCACGTCATATTTACAAGAATTGACATCAAGTATCATCTAACATCTCTAAGCATGGCTTTAAGCTCTCGTTCACCAAAAGGTTGACCTCTAGAATTAGCATCAATGGACTTCACAGACAAGTAATACATCAGCCATGCAACCATTAAGTAAACCTCCATGAAAGACTGGAAAGCCATAGCAAACAACTCACCAAAACATAGTGTAAGTAGCCATCTAGTATTCCTCCCACAAACTATATATTCACAACACTTGAGTTCAGTAGCGGATTCAATCATTAAAGATAGCAAATGCCAAACTTCTTGCACAACTTCATTCATATTCTTTCTTGAATCCGCCATAACTATCCAAGCACCCACATCAAACACAAAAGACATGAGCATGTCCAGTAAGAAACAGGATACCTTGAACTCATAAATCTCCTTCTCAAAACCTTTATCCCAAGGGTACATGATTGAAAATGGCATGAACTTTGACCAAACGAAGATCTTTAATTGGGAATATGGATCATCAATTCCTCCTAAGAACCAGAAGCACATGAGTTGAATGAAAACATCCCTAAATACCCATCTCATTACAATGAAGCTTCCAGACAATCTTTCAACAGCCAAAGAAGAACCATTGGTGTAAGTAATGGCGAAAGAGTAGTGTCTCTTACAGAAATCATTAAGAACCAATACGAATATAATCCCATGAATCTTAGTATAAGTAAAGACGAATAACTGAACCAAAAACCAATACGAAGCAGCGAAAGCAAGAATGAAAATCGTTATTGCAGTATATTCATGGAGTTCGCGGTCAAATCTCTTCAAGAAAGACTGGTAGTAGGTTTGAGTTATACCCGTTTCGTTAAACGATGCAGAATCATTGATTTCTTCTTTCTGTATGATCTTGATTGATCTGATAGTCATCTTGGCAGTAGAACGGGTAATTTCAGATACCCTAATTCCGTTATCGGATACGAAATTGGAGAACCCCAGTTGGGAATCGAAGGAGTCGAGTATTAATGAGGTGGCATTCAATTGGTGATCGATCTCAACGTCTCCCGGTAAGAAATTATCGTCTACAATCACGCCGCGGATGAGCTGGACGAACTGGCGGAGTCCGGTGGTGGTGGTGGTGGAGGTAGGGGAGGTGGGATTGGGAGGGGCGTTATCTCGATCGACGAAAGATTTTATGGAAGGGTTGTCGATGAAGGAAGTGAGAAAATGAGTAGCCATTTCGACGTTACCGCGTAAAGAAAGCAAAAAGAAGGAAAGAAGGAGAATAAGAAGGAAGTTTTGGCCGGAGGAGAAGATGGAGGTGGTGGTTTGCTTCAGGATTTCTGGGGTAGTCCTGGGGACAATTAGGCGTGGCGGCAGCAGCCGAGGTGGTGGATGGTCGTTCATGGCGACGGGTTTTTCCGATGACTGATGTAAAACCCTTTTGAACTTGGTTCCGAATTCAATTGACTTCTCTGCGATTCTTTGATCCTCTCCAATGGTGGGATTCGCTTCTTGATGAATCTTGAGAAATGAAGATTTGATAGCATCGATTTTCAGGTTGGTGATTATTTATAGGACTTCTCTTTCCTTCTTTATTCTCTTTCCCGTTAATCCGTTATGTTGCGAGGGAAAGAAAAAGTCAATTAAATGAGTTGTCTATGATCGGAAGTGAAATGACCTTTTTTTGGGTAATAAATTATCATTTTAGTGTATATTGTTGTAAATAATTGGTGGTGTCGTAAATAATTGGTGGATGACATAATAATTGGTGCATGGTAAATTTGTCAACATTTCTAACTAGTTACAATTATATGTTAGTAAAATTTGTAGTATAAATACCCCTCAATTGTAAAGAATGAAACACACCAAAAGTTATAAGAGATATAACTTTCATATTCTCTCTAAATATTCTTTCTTCTCAATTAAAGTTCTTATCAAAGTTTACTAGTTTGGTTTGATTTATAGTTACATTAATTACGCTTAATTCATAACACGTTATCAGCACGAAAGCTCTAATCAAGGTTGTTAAACAAGTGGAAAATCACATCTATCTTAATCAAGGTATGTATTACTTAGTAAAAACACTATTAATTATAAAAACCTCAATCATATTAAAATAATAATAATACTAATGAATTAATGAAACTTATACATTATGGACTACTAACAATTTTTATTTCTTATACTAACATTTCTTTATGTATTCTAATTTTTGTACTAACATTTACATTATGCAACTAATTTTTATTTATGCAAACTAACGTTTACATTATGCAACTAACTTTTATTTATGCATACTAACATTTATATTATGCTACTAACTTTTATTTGTGCATACTAACATTTAAATTATATTTATACATGTCAATGTTTATTTATATTTTAGATACTCTTCATAATTTTATTTAAACATTTACTAATATTTATTTATGTTTATAATTAGTAAAGTTATGTATTAGTTATAAGTCTTATTATATGATTTATAAAATACATATACATATATACACAACGAGAATATATATGCAACGGTTATAAACAGCAAAAACAACGGCTATATTTTTTACCATAAATAAACATCTTTACCCTGCTTATTTTACCCACAACAAATATTTCTCTCTTCTATCAAATAAATCAATTTCAAGAAATCAAGCTTCAAGATGATTCATCCTTTTGTGATAATTATGACTATAATAGTCATGTTACTTTTCATCCCAATCCTTAACATCGAAGATAATATGGAATTTCATCTACTTTTAGGCTTGTATGCAATGTTAGCTTTACCGCTTCTTTTTTGTGTAATATTTATTGAAATAAATGGATTTTAATTTTAATTTTTATTTTGTTTAAAATTTATAGTTACATTATGTCCAACATTGCAAAGCTCGAGTTTGCAGCACTTGAAGTTAGTGGGAAAAACTATGTGCCATGGATGATAGATGTAAAAATGCATCTTGAATCCATGGGTATCTCAAATACTATATATGAATTTAATAATTGCTTGGCACAAGACAAAGCAAAAGCACAAGTTTTCCTTCGTAAGCATATTGATGAAATGTTGAGATTTGAATATCTTGATGTTACTGATCCAAGTATTCTCTGGAATCTTTTGAAAGAAATATTTGATCATCAAAAGGAAGTTATACTTCCAAATGCTAGAGATGAATGGAGAACACTAAGGTTTCAAGACTTCAAGAAAGTAAATGAATACAACTCAGCTTTGTTTAGAATATGTTCACAACTCAAGTATTGTGGACAAGAGGTTACTGATGAAGATATTGATGGGTTTTAGGTACAATAAATAAACTAGAAAACAATTCCTAAGTTCACATGCAACCTACTTTGGATCTATGTTTTAACTATTGAACATACAACTTTGAATTGCAAAACAAGAACCCTAGAGGAGAGAGGCTAATTTCAAAATTAACAAACTAGGGTTTAGGGTTTACATACCTTTCAATTGTTATAGCAAACAATTGATATTCCCTTGATCTTGATCTTGATCTTCTTGGAAGCTTTAGCACCACAAGTGTAATGCCTCTAATGGAATCACACCCAAACTAGCAAGAAGGAAAGTAGAAGAGAGAGGGGAGAGGGAGTATGCAAAATCTCGGCCTTAGGGTTTCTTCAAAAGAAAGAGTACCAAAAACATGAACCAGGAGGCTCCTTATATAGCTGAGGGATCTAGGGTTTAAGGGAAACCCTAGTTATCCTTTGCTTAGGGCCTAAGCAAACCCAAGGGCCTTATCCAAGCCCCTATGGACGAAATTATTAGGGTTTCCCCTAAAGATTTCGTCCACCCTCTTCCAAGGGGGTTCTAGAGCCTTCCACTCAACTATTAGATAATTGCAAACTAGTCCCTACACCTTATAATTAATTCTTTTAACCCCAAAATCAATTCTGATTAATTTCTGGCTAACAATTAATTAAACATAATGATTTCTAATTAATATATTAATCCATTAACATATTAATAAATCATTTATATATATATATATATTAATTTATTAATCTTATAAATTAATATCTCTCCTTTCATAATTTCCTTGTCCAGTTGCTAGGTTGAGGGCAACCCAAAAGGACTGTGCTGCTATCAATTCAAATACATACCAATTATAGTTATGGGCTTAGACACCTAATCCAACAGTCTCCCACTTGGATAAGTCTGTAACTATAATTGCTAGTATGCCTTCTAAATTTGACCAGCAAATTGTAGCTTCCAAAAGCTGCTGCCGAACTCTGACCCAGTCAGTTACGTGTCCTAAGATAAGTGATCATATAACCCTTCGTTCTGCTTGATATCCCTAGACAAAAGACATGGAATGTAATCAATCACTTTGTCCAGAATCTATGTTTCCCGATTCCTAATTTGTGATGATGTAGGACTTCTAATTGAACACATCAATTTAGTCCTGGCTGGGCCCAGCACATAAGTCAACACCAAATCATCGTGGGGCCCACAGATATCGCTTTTCCTGTTGGGGCAAAAGGAACGAATAAACGTTGACTCATATGCTTGTATCTTTTACTCATCAAATTATGCATGACAATACGTTTTATAACACCAAGTTACTGATGCGTTTTCGTATCACCAATGCATGACCGACTTGTAAATCACAACTCATATATCTTCGTTTCAAGATTATAAGATATTATCGTCTCAGTATTACTCGTGATGAATTCCATGAAGTAATACTCTGAGCGAGGGTTTATCCAATACTCAAATCTCAATTTCTGAGTACTCATGAACGTTGCAGCAATTCTATTGCCATGTCTATCCTTAGACAATCTGCAATCCAATTCATGACAGTCTTAATTCACTACTTACTTCCAAGAGTACGAGCGACTGTGGAGTTTGAATAATCTCATTATTCAGGAAGTAAAACATGCAAAAATGAAACACAATAATAAACAATTGACAAAAGGTAGTAGCCAACCTTATAAATAATACTTTATTATTTAATCACCAAAGGTCAATTACATTTACTTTGTTACAAGTTTCAAAAACTAATCTAACTACTAAAACTAATATCATCTTTCAGTCCTATGCTCCGAGCATGCTGAATATGCTTAGCCCTACTCAGACCCTTTGTGAGGGGATCTGCTGGGTTATCTTCAGATGACACCCTCTTTACTATAAGATGGCCTTCTTCAACTCTATGTCTGATGAAATGGTACTTTCTGTCGATATGTCTGGTCTTACCATGATCTCTCGGTTCCTTTGTCAAGGCAACCGCTCCTTCATTATCGCAGAACAGTTCCATAGGCTCCTGGATGGTTGGAACAACTCCGAGATCCCCGATGAAGTTCCTCAACCAAGCTGCTTCTTTCGACGCTTCACTCGCTGCTATGTACTCTGATTCACAAGTAGAATCAGCCACCGTGTCTTGCTTGGAACTTTTCCAAGTAACTGCTCCTCCATTCAGTAAAAATACCCAGCCTGATTTAGAACGGAAGTTATCTCTATCCGTCTGAAAGCTGGCATCACTGTAACCATCTACTCTCAAAGTATCACTGCCACCAAGCACAAGAACCCATTCCTTTGTCCTTCGCAAATACTTGAGTATATTCTTAACTGCTATCCAATGAGCTCTACCTGGGTTTCCCTGATAGCGACTGACCATGCTCAAAGCAAATGCCACATCAGGGCGAGTACATGTCATAGCGTACATGATCGATCCGACAGCGGAAACATAAGGTACACGACTCATGTCATCTATTTCAACATCTGTACTCGGGCATTGAGTCTTACTCAATTTGGTATTGCTCTGGATAGGTAGCTCTCCCTTCTTGGAATTTTCCATACTAAACCTCTTTAGTACCTTATCCAAGTATGTGCTCTGACTAAGTCCAATTAGTCTCTTCTTTCTATCTCTCAATATTCTAATCCCAAGAATATAGGCAGCTTCTCCAAGGTCTTTCATGGCAAAACACTTTCCAAGCCAAGACTTAACTTCTTTCAAGGTTGGAACGTCGTTACCAATGAGTAATATGTCATCGACATACAACACCAGAAAAGTTACTATACTCCCACTAGCCTTGATATACACACAGAACTCATCTTCACTTCTAGAGAAACCAAACTCTTTGACTTTCTCATGGAAGCAAAGATTCCAACTGCGAGATGCTTGTTTCAATCCATAAATGGATTTCTCAAGCTTGCACACTCTATTGGGGAACTTTGCATCAACAAAACCCTCTGGTTGACTCATGTAAACATCTTCAGCCAACTTCCCATTAAGGAAAGCAGTTTTGACATCCATCTGCCAGATTTCATAATCATGAAAGGCAGCTATGGCGAGCAATATCCTAATAGATTTAATCTTAGCCACTGGCGAGAAGGTCTCATCATATTCAACCCCTGGGGTTTGAGTGAAACCTTTTGCAACCAGTCGAGCCTTGAATGTGTGCACATTTCCATCCATGTCTGTCTTCTTCTTGAAGATCCATTTGCACCCAACTGTCTTACGACCTGGTGCACTATCAACCAAATTCCAAACTTGGTTGTCATACATGGACTTAATCTCGCTGTCCATTGCCTCTTTCCACTTGGAAGCCTCTGGGCCTGCCATTGCTTCCTTATAAGTGACTGGTTCATCTAAGTTTACCAGTGTTCTGTCACTTATGAATGTGTCACCATCTGAAGTAATATGAAAACCATACAACTCAGGTGGCACACTCACCCTAGTGGATCTTCTAAGAGGTAATGAGTTATCGATTGGTTCAACAGGAACTGTTTCCTCTGGTTGAGTGCTAGTGTCATCTAAGGTTCCTTCATTGGCTGAATCTTGAATTTCTTCAAGGTCAATAGTGCTCCCACTGTCCTCTTTGAATATGAGCTCTCTTTCAAGAAAGACTCCTCTTCGTGCTACAAAGACCACGTTTTCACTAGGCCTGTAGAACAAATATCCAAAAGACTGCTTTGGGTAACCAATGAAAACACATTTCTCACTTCTAGCTGCTAGCTTGTCGTGAGTCTCTCGTCTTACGAAAGCTTCACAACCCCAAACTTTAATATGTGCTAACGAGGGAACTTTCCCTGTCCACATTTCGTGAGGTGTTTTGGCAACCTTCTTTGTAGGGACAAGATTGAGGATGTGGGCGGCTGTCTCTAAGGCATACCCCCAGAAGTGAATGGGAAGCGAAGCCCGACTCATCATAGAACGAACCATGTCTAACAAGGTTCGATTACGCCTCTCAGCTACACCATTTAACTGTGGTGTCCTAGGAGGAGTCAATTGTGAGACTGTCCCACATTCTTTCAGATAGTCGTTAAACTCGATACTAAGATACTCCCCGCCTCTATCGGATCTAAGTATCTTTATCTTTCTGCCCAATTGATTTTCGACTTCATGCTTAAACTCTTTGAACTTTTCAAAAGTTTCTGACTTATGCTTGATCAAGTAGATATATCCATATCTGCTATAATCGTCAGTGAAAGTCACATAGAATCGATTAGCATCTCTTGTAGTTGATCTGAAGGGCCCACACACATCTGTGTGTATGAGATCCAACAGACCTTCACCTCTTTCACAAGACCCTGTGAATGGTGATTTTGTCATCTTTCCCAAAAGACAAGATTCACACATATCATCTGACTTTAGGTCAAATGATTCCAACACTCCATCCTTTTGGAATTGGGCTATGCGTTTCTTGTTAATGTGTCCAAGACGACAATGCCACAAGCATGCCTTGTCTACACTATTAGACAAGTCAATATTAAGTACACTATTTCCTAAGCTATCAACACAAGTCACTGTTTCATACACACCATTACAAGGCAAAGCTTCAAACATAAAAACACCATTCTTATAAACAGAAATTGAACCATTCAAATCATTAAAAGAATATGTAAAACCTTGTCTGAACAATGCATGAAATGAAATAATGTTTCTCGTCATCTCAGACGAATAGCAACAATTTATTAAATCTAATCTAACATCATTACTAAGCAGAAGCTGATAAACTCCGATCTTGGTTACTGGTGAAGACTTTCTGTTTCCCATGATCGGGTTTATCCTTCCTTGCTCTATCTCCTCACTTTCCTTTAGACCCTGCAAATCAGAACAGATATGAAAACCACATCCTGTATCAAGGATCCATGAACGAGAAGATAATGAGTTATTAGCAGAAATAGTGTAAATACCTGCCGAAGATGGCTTCACTTTGCCATCCTTGATATCTTGCAGATATTGTGGGCAAGATCTCTTCCAATGCCCCTTTTGGTTGCAGTAAAAGCAAACTGCCTCTTTTGGATCAGAAACATGGGGAGTGGAACCATTGGGCTTAGCCTTTGGGCCATTACTAGATGACCCAGCTTGAGCCTTGCTCTTCCAGTTTTGCTTGGGAGGACCTTTCCTCTTTTTCCCCTTTCCCTGTCCAATAGCCAAAACAGGGGTACTCGTAGGTGTGGAGGGTATACTTTTACCCTTCATCCCTGCCTCAGCTGTCTGCAACAAGTTGTGCAATTGGGCCAAGGTCTGCTCAGTATTGTTCAAATGGTAAGTTAGATAAACTGACCATAACATTCAGGAAGTGAGTTCAAGACCATGTCAATGGCCAATTCCTCATCAAAGTGAATATTGAGCTTGACCAAACGCTCTATGTAGCGTTGCATTCTTTGCACATGTGACACAACCGACTCCCCATCTTTCATCTTGCAAGCCATGAGTGACTTGACTACTTCGAACTTTTCTTGACGAGCTCGCTTATGGTACTTTTCCATAAGGTCCTTGTTCATCTCGAAAGGCCAGTAGTCCTCATAGTACCTCTGCAGTTCTGGGGACATAGTTGCCACCATGATGCATGCCACTATGGTAGCATCATCGTAATGTTTCTTGTAGGCAGCAAGATCTTCAGGAGTAGCTTCATTCTCATCAAGCTCTTTGAGCTCCTTTTCAAGAACATATTCTTTGTTCTCGAAACGAAGAGCCATCTTGATGTTGCGCATCCAATCGTTATAGTTTGAGCCATCCATAACGACTTTGGAGCATATATTGAGCAAGGAGAAGTTCTGGTTGGAGGAGGATGAAGTAGAAGTGTTTCCAGGAGTAGACATCTGAAAAGAAAGAAAGTTTTAGTTAGATTTCAAGATACCTTAATAGAATAACCCAAAGATATAATATCAAGGTTAGGATCCAACTATGAAGATTCACAACTCAGAAATGGGATGCCGAGATCCAAGTGCAAATTTCATAAAGGTAGGCGAATGACGATTCACCAATTCCACCATTAGACGAAACAAACGAAGTGAAATTCCTAATTCTTTTGAGATACATTGAAACTATTCAATGGCATGTTTTAATCTCAGATTATGCTCTTCTATTTGTGACTGGGATGCCGAGGATCACAAACAAGATGTGAATAACCATGCAAATGTGCTTGGTAACCTCATTGTCTTTATCATTCACTATTGATGTGCTGGTAAACCACACACGCTCCATCAAAATGACAATTATGAGATACCCATTACTACTCTTTATTAGTGCCTTTTAGTGTGCTGGTTAACCACACACGCTCCACTAACGACCAATAAAGTATAATGTGCAATTTCATGGATTAGCATACTTTTCACATTTTTCCTAAAGTAACTAGAGTTGGGATTTTTGAAAATAATGTTCTAGTACTTTTAATATCATTATACTTTTAATGAGAAGTAGTTGTCCTATCAAATCCGTTCTGCTAACGACCCTCCACCAATCAAGGAAGCGGTGGGTGAGAGTGGACACCCATTCAACTACCATTTTATAGGCAGTTTCCTTATACCCCCCTTATAGATTAGCTTCGTGAATGAGGCATACTAGCGATTTGACTGACCATGTTCTTATACATATAATATTAAACCTTTAATTATAATATATATATAAGGTGTGTTTTAAAACTTTTTAAAACTTCAAGGGTTTATATAAATTTCGAAATTTAAGCTATTAAATTCAAATTTAAATAAACCAATTAACTAGATTTAATATTTATCTATTAATTAACTATTAATCAAATTATTAAATATTGTAAGGATTATCTAATTAAATTAATCAATTAATTTAATCCTAATCCTTATCCCTCTAATTTCGAAAAATAGGGTAAGGATAATTATCCAATTAATCTAATTAAGTAACAATTATCCAAAAACAAGAAACCCTAGTTATCCTCTTAGCATATTTCGAAATTCATAAGGGAGGAGGCTAGGGTTTTTCAAAACCCTAACCCTAATTTCGATTAGGGTTCTTTGGAGGCTAGGGTTTTCGAAAAAACCCTTTGATCCAAAACCCTAGAAATCGAAAAATTGGCCTTTAGGGTTTAATAGCTATAAACCCTAATTTGCAATTCAACAATTGTAGCAATTCAATTTAAAACAACAATGGCTCTGATACCACTGATGGGTTTTAGGTACAATAAATAAACTAGAAAACAATTCCTAAGTTCACATGCAACCTACTTTGGATCTATGTTTTAACTATTGAACATACAACTTTGAATTGCAAAACAAGAACCCTAGAGGAGAGAGGCTAATTTCGAAATTAACAAACTAGGGTTTAGGGTTTACATACCTTTCAATTGTTATAGCAAACAATTGATATTCCCTTGATCTTGATCTTGATCTTCTTGGAAGCTTTAGCACCACAAGTGTAATGCCTCTAATGGAATCACACCCAAACTAGCAAGAAGGAAAGTAGAAGAGAGAGGGGAGAGGGAGTATGCAAAATCTCGGCCTTAGGGTTTCTTCAAAAGAAAGAGTACCAAAAACATGAACCAGGAGGCTCCTTATATAGTTGAGGGATCTAGGGTTTAAGGGAAACCCTAGTTATCCTTTGCTTAGGGCCTAAGCAAACCCAAGGGCCTTATCCAAGCCCCTATGGACGAAATTATTAGGGTTTCCCCTAAAGATTTCGTCCACCCTCTTCCAAGGGGGTTCTAGAGCCTTCCACTCAACTATTAGATAATTGCAAACTAGTCCCTGCACCTTATAATTAATTCTTTTAACCCCAAAATCAATTCTGATTAATTTCTGGCTAACAATTAATTAAACATAATGATTTCTAATTAATATATTAATCCATTAACATATTAATAAATCATTTATATATATATATATATATATATATATATATATATTGATTTATTAATCTTATAAATTAATATCTCTCCTTTCATAATTTCCTTGTCCAGTTGCTAGGTTGAGGGCAACCCAAAAGGACTGTGCTGCTATCAATTCAAATACATACCAATTATAGTTATGGGCTTAGACACCTAATCCAACAGATATGTTGGAGAAAACTTACTCAACATTTCATGCAACAAACATTACTTTGATGCAACAATATCGGATGCAAAAGTTCACAAGATATTATGAACTGAATGCATGTCTGCTCGTTGCACAACAAAACAATGAACTCTTAATGAAAAACCATGAATCTCGTCCAACGGGATCAGTAGCACTTCCTGAAGCAAATGCTACAAATATTGATGGTCATCGAAACAATACACGTGGACGAGGGCGAGGTCGTGGTCGAGGGCGAGGCCGTGGCTATTTTAATCGAAACCAAAGCCATAATCAGAACCATAATTCTGGTCGTGGACAAGGTAATAATCGTGGTCGTGGCCAGAAAAGAAATAATTACCAATATTCACAAAGAAACAATGTCCACACACAAGATAAGGCCAAAGTGGCAAGGCATGACACTGGGACATAACAAAAATCTGATGGTTCATGTTATAGATGTGGTAGCACAGGCCATTGGTCAAGGACCTGTCGCACACCTGCACATCTTTGTCAACTTTATCAAGAGTCCATTAAAGGAAAAGGAAAAGAAGCAAACCTCATTGATAATGTTGAATTCACTCCGCTAAATGTTGCTGATTTCTGCAATGACATGGAAGATATAAACTAAAAAAAAATCTATTATTGTTCTAGTAAAACTGTTTTTCCTTCGTTTGTTTTTCATGTAATGTCTTTCCTACAATAAATGAACTTTCTTTTTAATAATAATTATGATTATGTTTATTCACTTATTATTCCTTTTATATGTGAAGTTTAATATGAGTCCAACTGGAGCACAACACCAAGAGAAGATTGGAGATCTTTGTATATCAGATAGTGGTAGTACACATACTATTCTGAAATCAAAGAAATATTTTTCAGAATTAGTACCAACAAAAACAGTCATACATACAATATCAAGTCCTGCAGACTTGATAGAGGGAACCGGGAAAGCCCATTTTATATTACCAAATGGTACAAGCTTTTGTATAGAAAATGCCTTATTTTCTCCAAAGTCTAATAGAAACTTATTAAGTTTCAATGACATATATTTCAAAGGTTATGACACAAAAACTGTGACCATTGAAAATAAGAAATATATGTATATTATAGACAAAAACCATGTGCTTGAAAAACTACCAACACTTGATTCTGGTCTGCATTATACATATATACATATGATTGAATCAAATATGGTAGTAAAAAGGAAAACATTGTGATCCTGGGACATTCAGTTTATGGCATGATAGGTTGGGCCACCCAGGATTAACAATGATGCGAAGGATAATTAAGAATACACACGGGCATCCATTGAAGGACCAAAAGTTCCCTCAATCCAATAGCATAAAACCATGTACATTTTGTTCCCTTGGAAAGTTAATTATAAAACACTCTCCAATGAAAGTTGAAAGGGGGTCACCTAGATTTCTAGAAAGAATTCAAGGTGATATATGTGGACCGATTCACCCACCATCTGGACCATTTAGATACTTTATGGTCTTAATAGATGCATCCAGCAAATGGTCTCATGTTTGCCTATTATCAACTCGTAATATGGCATTTGCAAAGTTTCTTGCCCAAATTAAAAAATTAAGGGCACATTTCCCTGATTATACTATCAAAAGAGTGAGACTTGATAATACTGGTGAATTTACTTCACAAGCATTTAATGACTATTGTATGTCTGTAGGAATTGTTGTTGAGCATCCAGTTGCTCATGTACACACACAAAATGGTTTAGCTGAATCACTGATTAAACGTCTCCAGCTAATAGCTATACCATTGATAATGAGGACCAAACTCCCTGTTTCTGTTTGGGGCCATGCAATCTTACATGCTGGATCATTGATACGCATGAGACCAAGTTCATATCATGTATATTCTCCACTACAACTTGCTTTCGGTCAAGAGCCAAATATATCCCATTTGAGAATTTTTGGGTGTGCAATATATGTCCCTATTGCACCACCTCAACGGACAAAAATGGGTCCTCAAAGAAGGTTGGGAATATATGTTGGTTATGAGTCAGTCTCTATTATAAGATATCTTGAACCATTAACAGGTGATGTTTTCACAGCACGCCTAGCAGATTGTCAATTTGATGAGGCAAATTTCCCATCATTAGGTGGAGAAAAGAAGATTCTGGAAAAGGATGTGTCATGGCATGAGCCTACTTTATCATATCTTGACCCTCGCACAAAGCAATGTGACATGGAAGTTCAAAAGATAATGCATTTCCAAGAAATGGCAAATCAATTACCTGATGCATTTACTGACACAAAAAGGGTGACTAAATCATATATACCAGCTGTCAATGTTCCAGCTCGAATTGACATTCCACATGGACAATCTGATGATAAAGTCACTCAAGAGTCTAAAACACGCCTGAAGCGTGGAAGGCCAATTGGTTCTAAGGATAAGAACCCACGAAAAAGAAGAGGAGCAAAAAATGCACTAGATCACGATGAAAGTGTTCCTGGAGAAACATGAATTATTCAAATTCCCCCAGGAAAGGAGGATGATGCATTAAATTATGGTCAGACAAATAGAATATGTGACCAAAATGAAACTGACAATATAGGTGCAATATTTTCTTATTCAGTTCCATGTGATATTATGAATGATGATCCCGAACCACAATCTGTCATTGAATGTCAAAGAAGAAATGATTGGGCTAAATGGAAGGAAGCTATGCAAGTTGAATTAAATTCTCTTAACAAGAGAAAGGTTTTTGGGAACATTATCCTCACACCTGAAGTTGTGAAACCATTAGGATATAGATGGATCTTCGTACGAAAAAGAAATGAGAAAGACGAAATTGTAAGATACAAGGCCAGGCTTGTTGCTCAAGGTTTCTCTCAAAGACCTGGAATTGATTATGAAGAAACTTATTCATCGGTAATGGATGCAACCACTTTCAGATATTTAATCAGCTTGGCAGTATCTAAAAATTTAGAGATGCGTCTTATGGATGTTGTTACAGCTTACTTGTATGGATCACTTGATAGTGATATCTATATGAAAATCCCTGAAGGATTTAAAATGCCTGAAGCGTTAAGTGCAAAACCCAAAGAAATGTATTCTATAAAATTACAAAGATCTTTGTATGGGTTAAAGCAATCTGGGCGCATGTGGTACAATCGTTTAAGCGATTATTTGACAAGTAAAGGTTATAAAAATAACACTATTTATCCATGTGTATTTATTAAGAAAACAACATCTGGATATGTGATCATAGCAGTCTATGTTGATGATCTAAACATCATTGGAACGAATAAAGAAATCCTTGAAGTGATTGAACTTTTAAAGAAAGAATTTGAAATGAAAGATCATGGAAAAACCAAATATTGTCTTGGTTTACAGATTGAGCATATGCCTAACGGAATACTTGTGCATCAATCAAATTACACAGAAAGAGTCTTGAAACGTTTCAATATGGAAAATGAAAATCCTTTAAGCACTCCAATGGTTGTTAGATCATTAAATATTGACAAGGATCCATTTCGTCTATGTGAAGAAAATGAAGAAGTCATTGGTTCAGAAGTACCATATCTAAATGCAATTGAAGCTCTTATGTATCTTACCAATTGTACTAGACCTGACATTTCTTTCGCTGTAAACTTGCTAGCAAGATTTAGTTCAGCCCCAACAAAAAGACATTGGAATGGAATCAAACATATTTTTCGATACCTTCGAGGAACTAGTGATTTAGGGTTATTTTACCCTAACAATTCAAAACAAGGCTTGATTGGTTATGCAGATGCAGGTTATTTGTCTGATCCTCATAAAGCTAGATCTCAAACTGGATATGTATTCATGAATGGAGGTACTGCAATTTCCTGGCGTTCTCAAAAGCAAACACTTGTTGCCACATCCTCAAATCATGCTGAAGTAATTGCACTAAATGAAGCTAGTAGAGAATGTACATGGTTAAGATCGATGACACAACTAGTTTTAACTTCATGTGGACTTGAAAAGGATATATGTCCAACTTTAATTTATGAAGATAACTCAGCATGTGTCACTCAAATGAAAGAGGGATATATCAAGAGCGACAGGACAAAACATATACCTCCAAAGTTTTTTGAGTACACTCAAGAGCTTATAAAGATCCATCAAGTTGAAATCAAATATGTTCAATCCAGTAACAATGCAGCAGACCTTTTTACGAAGGCACTTCCTACTGCAATCTTCAGGAAACATGTACATGGCATCGGAATGCAGCATGTGCATAGAATATAATGTGACGGATGTCTAAATAAGGGGGAGTCAACTATACACTGCACTCTTTTTCCCTTCGCTAAAGTTTTTTCCCACTGGGTTTTCTTTAGTAAGGTTTTTAATGAGGCAGTACGTCAAAGTTGAATGCTAAAATGATGTCATCCAAGGGGGAGTGTTGTAAACAATTGGTGGTGTTGTAAATAATTGGTGGATGACATAACAATTGGTGCATGGTAAATTTGTCAACATTTCTAACTAGTTACAATTATATGTTAGTAAAATTTGTAGTATAAATACCTCTTCATTGTAAAGAATGAAACACACCAAAAGTTATAAGAGATATAACTTTCATATTCTCTCTAAATATTCTTTCTTCTCAATTAAAGTTCTTATCAAAGTTTACTAGTTTGGTTTGATTTATAGTTACATTAATTACGTTTAATTCATAACATATATTAATATATATATATATAATAATTTTTTCACATGATTTATAATTAAATATATATTTGTGGTTCGTTTAAAAAAATCTTATTTCGACAGATTTTTACAAACCTAACTGTTTACATCTTCAAAAAAATATTATTAAAATCAGATGTATGGTTTGAAAACATCATTTAATTCACAGTTTAATATAAGATTTATCATTAAATTATTTTTTTAGATTTATCATTAGATTATTTTTTTACATATTTAATCATTGGAGAACCCATTTGACCATAATGAAGTTCACACTCACAATTTTTCATAAGATGTTTGGTCGAAACTAGCAGAGATGAAAATGTTTCTCTTGTCGTTGTTCATGTTTTTCATAGACATCACATACGTAATGTGTGACTGAGACCCTTCATAATTAACTTCTAAGATGTATGGGAAAAAAAATTGAGATTCCATCACTCTCTGGCTCAATCTTCATTATGTATCGACAATCCCAATGGAAAAAAAACATAAGCCAGTGAAATGGTGGCGGTGTTTGGTGGTGATGATGATGGGGTGAGATTGGAAGGGGCATTTCGATCGATGACGGATTTATGGAAGGGTTGTTATCGGTGAAGGAGGTGAGGAAATGAGTAGTCGTTTCGACGTTACTGTGTAAAGAAAGCAAAAGGAGGGAAATAAGGAGACGCATAAGGAGGTTTTGGCCGGTCGAGAAGATGGATGTGTTGGTTTGCTTCAAGATTTTAGGGGTAGTCCAGAGGACAATTAGGCTTTGCGACAACAGCATTGGTGGTGGATGGTTGCTCATGGCGGTAGGTTTTTCCGATGACCGGCAATGTGTTATAATTTCGTTCAAAATTACACTAGACTAATACTCAAACTCATTTCGAACTTAGCTCCTAGTTATTTGACCCTATACAATGGCGGCGTGCGTTTCTTGATTGAATGTTGAGAAATGAACTAGTATGAAGATTCAGTTTTGTGATTATTTAGGTCTTCCATTTCCTTCTTTGTCCTCTTTCACGGTCTCCCGTTATGTTGGTATGGAGGAAGAAATAAAATTTCGAATTGCAATAACAAGAGACCTTTCAACAATACTGCAACAAATAATATGTGTAGGGTTTTTAGCGCGTTTTAGCGCAGTTTATAACTTGACAGGCCTTAACTTTTTTTAGATCAATGGTCATTTTGAGTTAGTTTTGTTGTGTATTTGGTTCATCCAAAAATTGAAATGACTATAATGTCCTTAGTATATTTAATTTCTATTTTTCTTTCATTCTTTTTTAATTTAATACTTATTTAATTTATTTTAAAATTTTAAAAATAAAAGAGGGCCTCTCTCTCTCTCGCCCTCTCTTTATCTCTCTTTATTGGATTGCAGGCATAGGAACATTATTTTTTCTTTTCTTTCTTCCCTCTTGAACTCATGCAGATTTCTTTTTGTTAGTGTATCCCTCATCGGTGCAACACGGTCTTATAAGTGACTATATATGTCAGAGTCTCCTTTCTCTCCACAATAGTTTTTTTAGAGAGTTAACATGGAGCTCCACATATATTTACATGGTATTAGAGTCGGCGTCACACACACCTCTGTGGCTCAGCATATCCCTGTTTATTCTCATCGAGCCTCTGACTCTGAGGGGGAGTGTTAGTCTATCTCACATCGGTGCAACATGGTCTTATAAGTGACTATATATGTTGAAGTCTCCATTTTCTCCACAAAGTCTCTTTTGGAGATTTAATATGAGGCTCCAATTATATTTACACTTTTCTTTCTTCTTTTTTGGTTTATCACTCACACACAATACACGCAACAAGTTCTTTTCTTTTTATATTTCCTTCCTAAGTATATCATATACATATATAGATTTATTTTTTGATCTCATACCCTCTTTCCATGTAGATTTCTTTCAATTTCATTTCGATAGAAATGGATTTTCATGATCAATCCCAACGGTGTACATGATGTTACCTAAGAAGGCAAGCTCGCATGTCGTCGGTTGCTGCCTATAACCCTTCGCCGCCCACAACCACCAGTGTTGCAGTGACCGATATAGAAGATCCCCTTTGAGAAAAGATTGAGCGGATAGGAACAAAAAAATTTATAGCTTGAAATCGAATTTTGTTTTCCAAGATTAACGATGAGAGAAACCCATTTCACTTGAAGTTTCGTTGATTTCACTGTGTATGTGTGTGTGTTTTTCATTTCTGGACGGTTGAACTCATCATTTTCTTACAAAAGTGTTCACCAACGTTAATGCATTTGAAAACTACTGGGTATGTTAGATCATTGGAATCGGAGCTAATTTGATTTGGAGTTGCCAGTGTTGATTTAATTACACAAAACACCACCAAAACCACACACGCATGCACCTCGTTCATTAATCCCTATCAATCCCCACACATTTCACTTTTCTATTTGAGAATGGAGTTACATAGCCCAAAATCAAAAGATCTACAAATACACGCCTAAAAATCTCAACTTATTTGTAGAAACCGAGGAGATTCACGAATTGAAGATGGCTAATAAGGTCTCAAATTTATCATATCTGATCCAACGAGTCTATGATATATGGGTGACAAAGATCATATAGAATATGTGTGTGAAATTGATACCTTGAATGTTAAAATTGATTCTAGAACACATGTAAATTTGTTAAATTTTTTACAGCCTAATCATGGCAGAGGGAAAGAGAGATAAAGAGAGAGAGAGAGAGAGAGAGAGAGAGGAAATGGGTGGATGCTCTCTTGTTTTTTAATTAATAAAATATAAAAATAAGTATTAAAAATGTAAAATAAAAATAAAAGGACATTTTAGTATTTTCAATTTCCCGATAGACCAAAACCACAAGCAAATGCTTAAAATTAAAGGGCCACAAATCCAGAAAAGTTGGGGATTTGACCAAAATCCAAAAAAAATGCATACCATATGGACCATTTTTACAGTTTTGTCTTATAACTTTTATTTGGATTAGTATCACTCTATCCCAACAAATTTTCAGGTTTTGTTTTAATTTTCTTTTTAATCGAACGAAATTCAACTGTTTAATGTTTAGAATGTCCCTTTGTGAAAAATGAAGGGTTCACCCGGTGAACCCCTTCCTAATCATGAGGTTTAATGAGCCACGTCATTAAATGAGTTGTCATGTAAATTGACATGTACTAGATAATAATTGAACTAATGTTTTTCTTACCCTTCTTTGTTTGCAAGTTGAATGAGAAGTCTCTATCATTTTCTAACTTAAACTTTTTCTCTTAGTTTCTTCTATAAAATGAATCTTATGGGTTGTTTCTATGGTTGTTTACATAAAGATAGGTCTTCATTTCCAAGGTATTTTTATGAGGTACCCTACACTCAGTTACTCGGATGGAATAGAGTACCGATTTGAAGATGTGGATTTGCCGGAATGGACAAGAATGAATTTGTAGTTTTCTTGAAAGATTCACACATGAGAAATATGAGCAGGTGCATTATTGTATGCCAAACTTGGAGTTTCCTGAAGGGTTGAGGATAATAGCTACATCGATCGACTATATGGATTTCATCGGGATAGGGTATGCTTGTGGCTGTATAATTCATGTGTACATAGTTCTCCTTGGTGTGAATTTGCATGATTGACTTAATGATGAAAAACCTGAAGTATTTAGTCTTAAAGACAATCATTCGGGTGTAAGAGATTTTCATGAAGATTTGTAAAGTGATATTAACATTTACATTGACCTACATAATTTGGAAATATAAGAGATGGATGATAAGGTTAACTTAGATGATTGCATTCCTATGAACAACACCAATAATGATGTGTTTTTTAGTAAGCTCTACCCAAAAGTGTGAAACATCTCGAAAATACAAGCCAAAAATTTCATTTTGAAAACATTACTAAAACGATAAGATCCAAATATTATATAAGAAAACCATAAGTCGTGTGTCTCAGAATGTCATAAAATATGTCTCATAACAAAACTGATGTCAAGATCATATCAAAATATCAAAGTCTAACTCCCAGGCTAAAACTGTGGTGGGTGCCATGCCATCATCCCGAGCCTTTCCCCTTGCTAGCTGAAGTACCTGAAACCAAAACTGAAACTGTAAGCACGAATCTTAGTGAGCTCCCCCAAATTACCACATACCATACAATATCATATAAAGCACATACTGGGCCTTGCCCGCTGCATCGGACCGAAGTCCGGAACTAACTAGGGGCTTGCCCCCTACATCGGACCGAAGTCCGGAACTGACTAGGGCCTTGCCCTCTGCATCGGACTGAAGTCCGGAACTAACTAGGGTCTTGCCCTCTGCATCGAACCGAAGTCCGGAACTAACTAGGGCCTTGCCCACTGCATCGGACCGAAGTCCGGAACTAACTAGGGCCTTGCCCACTGCATCGGACCAAAGTCCGGAACTGACTGAACATAGCATATCATAATCATAACACATAATAATAACACATTTACTGCATACTGCATCGGACCACAGTCCGGAACACATAACACATAGACATGCCTGAATCACAAAGACATCAAGCATACTGAACTACTTCTCGGGACCACCCCGGTATCGGACCGCAGTCCAGATCTACTGCTATCTAAATGGGTCGGCATTGTGGCCGTAGACCTGTTCCTACTGGAAGGAAACTCACCTCGTGAAGCTGACTGCTTAAAAACTGAGCGAGAAACATCTGACAGCTGCTCCGGCAACTCCCCCTACAATTTCCACAAAGGCACTTAGTCAGAACTGATCACTAATCTTAGAGTAAAGCGACTATTTTACTCCTGGTCAAAGTCAACTTCCAGTTGACCTGACTTGCCGAGTCTCTATCTTCTCTTCTGCTCCCTACCCGATTCTACTCGCCGAGTTTAGCAAAGACTCGACGAGTTCTCCTTATTTAATAACATCGAGTCAATCTTCATCCGACTCGCTGAGTTGTATGAACAACTCGTCGAGTCCACCTCCCTCATATGAACATGTCCAGTCTACGACTCGCCGAGTTGTATGAACAACTCGTCGAGTCTGTTCTTGTGGGTAAGAAGATTGCCTTGGACTCGCCGAGTGTGTTCTTACACTCGTCGAGTCCCATGGCTTCCAGGTTATGGCTATGTCTTAATACGTCGATCCACTCCTCTGAACTTGACTAAGTCCCTGCTTTCACTCAACTGGGCTCCTTCGAACCACGACAGATTGGGGACTTCAAGCCCCGGACTCGCCGAGCTCCAAGAACAACTCGGCGAGTCGCCTAATGTCCAAGTCTCTAACTCGATTTCTGATGTACAAATCTCACCCAAAAGATAGATATGGGCTTCTAAGGTCGTTCTAACACGTAAAGTCATGAACTTTACATGCATGCATGCATCAATGGAGCTTAAAAGGCCGAAAATGGAGGTTTTAGCATGCATGGGGTTCTCATGGCCCTAAAGATGGCACCTTTATGCCATGAGGACCCTTCAAGGTCCTAGATCTGAAGGTGAAACAACTTGGGACGTCCAAATCCCAAGAGTCAAGCTTCTTAACCCAAAATAACCATAAGAAGATCTAGGAAATCATAAGTCACGAGGGAAGTTTTATTACCAGAAAGTGAGGGGAAAGTGATGCTGATTCTGGATCTGAACTCTTTTCTTGAAGTCTTCCCTCTTCCTCTTCTTTACCTAAACTTCAACACAAAAGATATCTCAAGAAATGACACTCAAATACTCACAATACTCAAAGGTGGCGATTTAGGGTTTTCTGGGTACAGAAGGAGTGACAAGGGAGGCCAAAGGGGCTTTATGTTCCTTAAATAGGCGAACAAACCCTTAAAATTAGGGTTCTCATCAGACAGCGCCTACTCGCCGAGTCGGTCTTCCGACTCGTCGAGTAGGTTACTTATTTCCCTGATCCGGATTCGATCTGACTCGACGAGTCGGGCCATCAACTCGTCGAGTCCAAGAGTGAAATTATAAGATTGACTTAAGTTAAAAGCATACCTGGAATCCGGGTGTTACAAAGTGAATCCAACTCGAGACAGTCCACTTCATGCGGAGCCATATCGTCATATGCATGACAATGAGGCAATATTTGATGAGAAAACAACCTTTAATGAAGATATTCACTAGAAAAAGCAGAAGCATGTGCTAGGTATGAGATTTGAAATTCCTAAACAGTTAAAACATATATTGTATAATTATGATGTTGTTAATGGTTATTAGTTATGTTATAAAAAATATAGCATGAGACTTTTAGTTAAATGTTGTTCTAACCAATGCAAGTTCAGACCGTGGGCTTCATGGATGAGTGAATAACACTATTTCCAAATGAAGTCTCTCATAGATAAGCAAAATTATAAAAGAAATTGAAAATTGAAAATTGTTAGCTATGCTTGGATTGGTAACCATTACACTAACACAAATTTTACACAAACAAAATTTAAGTGTTAGGCTACTTAGGAAAGAGGTTAAAAAGAAATTTGGTATAGAAGTAGGTATGTGATATATGGATGAGCATTTGGACCGGGGAACCGGCCGGAACCGGATAGAATCGATCGGGCCGGGACCGGGACGATATTCTTGTGGATTTTAAGAATCGGGAACTGGTAGGAACCGGAACCGCTGGAACCGGTAAAAACCGGTAGAACCGGCAAAAACCAAAACCGTATGTTGCTATTTCTCGAGGACCGGTTCCAACATTGAAGACACGATAAGAACCGGTAGAACCGGAACCGGCGGTCCGATTTGGTTCTTAATTTCGTCCGACTTCGGTTTCTGGGTCGGGTCCGGTTCGGACCGGTTCTAGCCCGATCGGTTCCTTTGCTCATCCATAATGGGATAATATATGAGAGCAAGGAAACATGTAATTCTAAGGCTGGACAGAATCATAGCGGAAAGAGGGAGCGGGAGCCTTCTCGCACGACGGAACACCGGACCGTTGCTGCGGGAGGCGGAGGTGCGGAAACCGGAGAGGGAAGATACCCCGCGTTCTCTCTCCGTCTATCATTGGCCGGATCAAATTGTTTTTTTTTTTTGTGAAATAGCCATTGATTAACGGTAAAAAAAATAATTTTTTCTTTTTTTTCTTTTTTTTTTTACCAACGGATATATGCATTTAAACCAATTTTTTTTTTGTTTTTTTTACCTTTTTAAACACCTATAAATACCCAACTATTTACCTTCAATCAACATTCAAACAAACCCTCTATTCTCTCTATTTTCTTTTAAAAAAAAAAAAGAATCCCGACAATCAAACCCCAACTTCCGATCGAAGGAAAAAAAGCCATGGTTCGAGTTTAAACATCCCTACTCGAAACATTTTTGCTATCGATTCATCACCACAAGGAGTTTATCGCCCCCAACTCGATGCTCCCATTCAATCCCCACTATAATTTCAATACCAAAATGTTGGACAATATTACCCGATCCAAGTTCCAAATGTTACGCCGCAAATGTTTTCAATCTTTGTTGTTTTTCCGGATCAACAATCGCCAAATCAACCTCAACCCCAAACCCAACCCCAAACTCAAACCCAAACCCAACAACAACACCAACTTGTTGATGAGTTTGATGACTCGGAAGAAGAAGAGATGGTTGCCGAAACTCAACCCACACCACCCCCACAAAGACGTAAAGGGAAAAAACAAGCGCGCGAGGGTGTCACACAACCGGGAAGACAAAAGCCGACAGCATGGCTTCCACAAGAAGAGCTAGTTTTGGTCAAAGCTTAGACTGACATTTCTTAGGATTCGATTCAAGGAAACGCACAACCGGGATACCATTTTTGGTTTCACATTTTAGAACGGTTTCGAGAGGAGCTAGCAAAATGTGACGACTACCGTACGAAACATCAACTGAATTCAAAGTTTCGAGAAATAGCAAATGGAGTTTCAAAAATAAACGGGTTGTACAACAACCTAAAACCCCAACGAAAAAGCGGCCAAGGCGACGAACAAATACTTCAAGAAGCTTTGCAATTTTACTTTGAGGAAGTCGGAAAACCATTCAAGTGGCACGATTGTTGGAAATTATTGGTCCGATGTCCTAGGTGGAAAAAATACGAGCAAGATTTTATTTTTGGAGTCCAACAATCAACGCGAACGAAAACGGGCTCTAGTGGTTACACAACCTCCTCCAATGCTCGGGTCGGTCTAAATTTAAATCAGGATGACGAACTCGAGCTAGAAGAAATTGTCCGCCCAATGGGTAGGGACAAAGCGAAGAGAAAGGGAAAATGGACTTCTTCGGGTGCATCAGATTTCACCATAGAGGTTGACGAAATACAGAAAATAACAGCGTCGTTTGATCGATATAATCTTAATTTCTTCGAACGTTTGGCGTTCGACAAAGAAAAAGAAGAAGCAATGAAAAAGGAGCGGACGGAGAGACAATAAATGGAAGATATAAAGTTTTTGATGGAAAACACTGATCATCTCTCGGGACCGGCTCTCGAGTTTGTGATGAAGAAGAGTGAAAAAATTATGAAAAAATATTTTCCGTAGGTCTTTGTTGGTTTGTTTGATTTTTAGTTTGTGTTTTTTTTTTCTATTTTTTTTTTAATTTTTTAGTTTTTTAAATTTTAGGTTTATTGTAATTTTTATTTTAATTAATGAAATGCATTTTTTTTTAATTAATTTTTTTGGTTACTTTTAATTTAAAAATTATAAATCATAAAAATCAATTAATTTTATTTAAAAAAACAGTGAAAGAAGTCCTTTCCACTCATTCCTTGAGTTTTAGGTGAGGGAAAGAAAAGTGAGGGAAATGGTTGTATGACCCACAAAAAGTGAGGGAAGATTCCCTCCCATACCCTCCGGTCTAATTGAAGGAACACTTGTACAACACTATTCAAAGTTTTGGTCGTGTTTATAAAATGCAAATGTTGCACAAACAACCCGAACCGACCAGTTTGGGTTGTGTGTTCGGTAGTTTTTTTTTTGTTACAACTGATGGATTTGTGTATTAAAGCTTTTAAAATAATTTGGAAATTATATAGTTTATATGATATGATGTCACAATTTTCTATTTATTCTTATTTTATAGTTATAAGGAATATAAAAACTAAAAGTCTAAAACCGATGTTGTAGGGTTTTAGCATCTTTTTGGCCCAATAACTCAAACCCGTTCATAGCAACGAACCAGAAAACTTCTACCTCACAAACTCACATCAAAATGGCGACTGCAGCGGCTGCCGCTCGATCTATTTTCCGGTCATCCTCCGTCCGTAGCGCGGCGGCAAGAGCATCCTCCCAAGCCAAAGCTGCACGCTCTCCCTTTCGCATCGGTAGCCAGAATGCTCTCTCTAATCGCATTTTCAGGTAACACCGCCATTGAAACTCACGCCCACAGATCTATAAATTTCGTAATTTAATTTTCCTTCCGTCAGAAAACCTGATGTTTTCGTTTTTTCAAGATGCAAAACAAAATTCGTTGACGCCTTTAATTGATTTGAACTTTGAAGTGTCACCCCAAGGATATAATCGCATTCAGTCCTAAACATAAAGTTCAATTGTTTTATAAAAAATATCGAGCTAGAAGCTTGCGTAACTTCAATTTCCACAGCTTAATTTGCAATAGACGACTTATAATTATTGTGTATTTTCATTTTGAATGATTCAGATGTCCAGCTGAAATGAGTGCGTGTTTGGAATCATTGCAACCTTTTCACACTGCCACTGCTTCAGCATTGATGACTTCCATGCTTACCCTTTCTCAACGTGGTTACGGTTGGCTCCCTGAAGGTAAAGTTCAAATTTCCTTAAATTGTCATTAATTGTATCCAATTTACGAAACTATCTTCATTTACTTGGGTTATATGATTCTAAATTACATAGTGATACTGCTTTCTGCTATATTCATATACTTATAACACTAGACATTGTTTGGGGGCTTATGCAGTCACTTAGGAGGTAGCATTTTGAAGGCAATTTGTGTGGTTATGGTGATTTAAAGATCGTTTTGCATTTTTGATAGTTTTATCTTTATTTTGACACTGTGATTGTAGTTTTGTGAACTTCAAATTAGTTAGCAAAGACCCTTATAACCATCAAAGTATCATATTCTTCAAGGGTTTCCCACTTTTACAAGAGCAATTGTTGTTCTTTATGGGTTCTAGGTTTCATTCATGTCAAGGCAACTTTCTTGTGTGTTCTTGACATTTCATGGTTTGTTGAATCCTCTCATTCGAATAAGAGTTCTTTCATGTAACTTTGCATAGCTTATAAGTTTTCATTAACCCAGAATCAAGATTCAATTTTGATTGGATTTACACTCTACCCACTAAACTTATTGCCTATTCTTGTTTTTGATTTTCATCTTTAGAGGATGTGATCATCTGTATTGGAGTTTTTTTTTTTTTTTTTTTTTTTTTTTTTTTTTTTTTTTTTTTCTCTCTCTCTCCTTTTGGATCTCCATGTCTTTAGTTTGGCTTCCTAATAATTGGATTTTTTTTCTTTATTGATTAGGTATCTAGCAAAGCGTCATAGGGTCCCACCTTGATCTTCTTTCATTCAGTTTTGAGGTATGTTAGTATTCATCAAATGGGGTCTTTAGATCATTAGAGGTGTTAGGTCTCTTTAAGGTCAAGGAATCATCATCTTATACTTGTTTTTTGTCCCCAAAAAATGATCATATGATCTTTTCATTGTTTGATGGAATAAAATAAAACACAGTTGATTTTTTTTGTTTTTTTTAATGTTTTGGGTGGCATCTTTTTTGATGAAGTGGTACATGCTTGATTTGTAGGAGTTGACAGATGAAGATCGAGAAGCAAAGATGGAATGATTTGGATCTTTTTGTGTTTTTTTTTTAAAGATTTTGTTTGAATAGAAAAACATATAAGATCCATCAATAATGAATCAGAAACTTGTGAAATGAGTACAACAGATTTAAGATTATAATGCATGCATAACATAGCATTGGAGTAAATCTAGTTTTATAGTATGATATGCAAAATTAAATTGTGTTTACTATCAATTATACCATAATTGGAAATGAACTTATTATGAATTGTATCCTTGTTTAATCAGCTTGCAATGACGATGTGTGATGAGATTGAGTTGTCAGAAGATTGAAGCAAAAGCTTTGTTATGTTTGCAAAGAATTGCAGAAACTTGAATAAGCTTCTATGTCTTTGTTGACTTTTTCTTTTGGTGTTGATGGCATTAAAGCCTCAAGGCATGATATACAGAGTGTTCTTTTTATAACATAGAAACCCATTTGTATTATTATTGATTTCATGTTTTTTTGTTCATCTCAAACCCGAAAATGTTGAATCACAGTAATTGCAAAGTCAATGTATTTGATTCGGATTTGTTTAGGGGTTGTTTTGGTTGATCCTCGATTACATGATGATCATTAATCATTTGATGTTATTTATGTCAAAATGGTCATTATAAATTAATAAAAATAAGCTTTTATGGTAAAAAACAAATAAGCCAAAATATATAAACATGTTTTTTTTTTTTTTGAGTAAATTACACGGATAGTCCCTATGGTTTGTGTTAGTTTTCATGCTTGGTCCATAACTTATTTTTTGTAGCTTGGACCATCACTATTGTTTGTTTTTGCTATGTGCCTAGTACACCTAAAAAGACAATATTGCTCTTAATACTTATTTTTGTTTTTTTTTGTATTTATTAATTTTATTAAAAAAATAGAAATATACAGGACTTTCTTTTCTCCTACCCTGTACCCAAAGACGTGAAAACAAGTCTCGTTTCTTGCCCTTTTCCGGTCGGCGTTCCCATCCTCCACCACCACCCACCCCTCTTCCTCCTCCCTTCTCCCTCTTCATCGGAAACCTGCATCCCACCTCATATTTTCTTTCCCTACACATATAGAAGACCATAAACATGCATCTCTTGTTCCTATAGAACTACAACAACATTCTTGTTCCTTCATACACATACACAAGGTCATCAGAACCCTACACCTGCGCCGATTTATGTATTCAGACATTGAGTCCTACATAGACGTTGATTTGTAGATCCACACCACCACCAATTTGTATATATGACCACCGATTCATCCCCCACACACCGATTCATCAATGAAAACGATGGGATAAACAACTATCATTAACCCAACATCACCGATATTGCCAATCTCATTCTTTCTCTGTCTTAATTCACTACCTCTCGTCTAGGGTCCTTGCCGCCCCTATTCTCCTTGACTTGAAAAAGCTCCTAATTTGAGGTAATACTTGTCAATTTCATGTTTTTAGGTTAGCGATGGTAGAAGAGAAAGGGCGTTGGTCGGAATTTGGAACAGAGGATGAGGGGTGACCACGTCGAAATGTTTGAAATTGAAATGAAACCCTAAATTAGAAATCAAAATGTTTGAAACTACATCTAAGAAGAAGATCAATGAAGCAGAAATTATTTGAGACCCCATATGAGAAGCAGATCGACAATGGTATCCAAGTTCTACTTCCCCAAACTGCAAGCCCTTACTTCATCTCTCACCGCCCACTCAGTTTCCTGAAAGTCCACCATCAGCTTCGATTCATCCAGAATCAAATGAATTACTGTAAAAGAAAGGATGGGAGCAGGGGAAGTGATAGAACTGTGAGGGTGGACCCATTCAATTACTCTTTGAGCTCACCGGAGAAAACAAAGGAGGCTCTTTGGTCGGAGAATACATAAGAATTTTCAAAAATCTCAAAAATAAAATAGAAGGGTAAAACAGTCATTTAATATCTTTTAGGGACCAACAACATAACAAAACCATAACATAGGGACTGTCTGAGTTAAAAATAAAAATTAGAGACCAACCGTGCAAATTATCCCAAACCACAGGGAACATTCAATTAATTTACTCTTTTTATCATTTTAAGTATATAAAATAGTTTTGGCATAACACTTCAAAATGAACCAATCAAAATGAAGAAGAAGACCACAAGATGCTGTTGCTTATTTTATCACAATATCAACTCTTTCTTCTTTCATCATCCTTTGAAGTTTTTTGCTCAGAAAATGATGTGGTCTGATTAATTCCCTCTCATACCCAGGAAATGTCAAATTCGTATTTATCCACATTCATCAAAGTCAAAGGTGGTCAATGATTGCTTTTGTGAAATCCGAGGTTTTTGAAGATCCACCAAGATCTGCTGTTCTGTACTTTCTTTTTGCTATTGTTTTCAACACAGCTTCTTGTATCCTATCCGCTTTATCATTAATCTTTAAGTGTCTAAGCATTGATACACCACTCAATAACAAAGCAGTTGGATTTGCCAAATTCTACACATTATAATACATGTTTATAAAATATAAACATATGATTTATAAAAACTAAAAAGTAGCTTTAAATTTAATTAATAACACTCTAACCTTTCCAGCTATATCTGGAGCTGAACCATGTACAGCTTCTGCAACAGCAATTCCTCCCTCCCCAATATTTAAACTGCAAATCATCAAATCATCATCTCAAATAAAAATAAAATAATAATTTATGAATAAGTCAAAAAGAAAAATCAGATAGATATATTATATACCTTGGTGTTAATCCTAATCCTCCAATTAATCCAGCACAAAGATCACTTATAATATCACCATAAAGATTAGGCATCACTAACACATCAAATAAAGCTGGATTCTTTACAAGCTACATAAACAAAATAACTTCATGAATCACAAGTCTTGTTATTATTATTATTATTGTATTTTTTTTTTCTTGATTATGAAAATTGATACCATCATACAGCAATTGTCAATGACAACTTCCTCATATGTTATATCAGGGTACTTCTCAGCAACCTCACGACAACACTACAGATTTTAAAAAAATAAATAACAAAGTTAGTGTAATGAAAATGGTAAAAGCTTAAGTTAATGTTTAATTAATACCTTTAGAAATAAGCCATCAGTTTTCTGCATGATGTTAGCTTTGTGTATAGCAGAAACTCTTTTTCTACCATGAGCTTTAGCATAATGAAAAGCATATTCAGCCACTCTTAAACTTGCATGACGTGTTATGATTTTAAGACTTTCAACAACTCCCCTAACAACCTACAAGAAAGATCAGAATTTGCATAACATTGATTTGAATGTATCATGTATGATATGAATGATGAATCTATATGAAGATGATATAAACTTACTTGATGTTCAAGACCACTGTATTCTCCTTCTGTGTTTTCACGGATTGTGATGAGATTTACATCATCATATCGAGTTTTGTAACCAGGTAGACTGTAACATGGTCTGACATTTGCATACAGGTTTAGTTCTTTTCTTAATGTGAGATTCAAGGAACGATGACCTTTTCCAATTGGTGTAGCCATGGGACCTTTTAATCCAACCTTGTTTCTTCTTACAGATTCTAGACTTTCCCATGTGACAAAGCTTTGGGTTCTGGGATCTACTTCTGTCCCTACGTAATGTTCTTCCCATTCAATTGGGACTTCTGCAGCATTGAATATCTGCATAACGAGAAAAGCAAATTCAACATACATACATAATTTGATTAGCGATTACTATTCTAAATTGAATCTATACCAACTAAACAGTAGAATGATAATACGAAATTCTTAAACCCCAAACTATGCAACAAAAACCTAAAAATGAAAGAAATCAACAGCATAAGAATAACAAAACTGTGTTAAACAAACAAGGATCAGGTTTTAGCAATATATTGAGTATAAAGAAGGCGGAATTGAACCTGTTTGACGGAGGTTGCGATCTCGGGACCAATACCGTCGCCGGGGAAGAGAGTGGCGCGAATGAGATCGGAGGAGCTAGAAGAATAGCTCCGATCGGTCGGCGAGAAAAGCCTGTTGGTAGGGTTCCTGAAGGTGGTTGTGAATACCTCATCCGCTATGTGGATTCGGAGGAAACGTCTCGCAATCTGCAAAGCCATAGTTAACGATTTGCTGAAAGGAAACGCCAAGTGAAACGAAAGAAGTAAACTTCAGAAAGCGGTCTAATGTTAATCTAAGAGAGCATCCAGTTCCAAAGAAATCGAAAAAAGTCAAAAATTTTTTTTGTCAATTCTCTTTTCAAATAGTGATTATAGTTTGTTTAAGCCGAAATATAGAAATTACCATTAGAGTATTTTATGCCTTTTTATAAAAATACTAAGATTTTACAGTTGCGTGGCAATAGTAATGGATTTAAGAAAATGAACTATTTCAGTAGCAATAGAAACTTAGGAGAATAAGTTGTTAAATCAGAATAAAACCATGCATAGAAACTTAAAAGGAATTAAGTTGTGTAAAACACAAAAGTCATTGACCAACGCCATGCCAAACAAAATGCTTAAAAATAAGAATTACATTGTAAAAAAATACGTCGAAACGTAGACAAACTCGAATTTATATCGACATATATAATAAAAATAACCAAATAATTTTTTTTTTAAATAACGAACAAAAGTTCTAAATTTACGTCGAAATATTGATCACCTCGAATTTATAGTGACACATACATAAAAATAAACACGCAATATTTTTTAACTTAACAAAAAATTCAAAGCTTAAGGGTGAAAGCAGCATTTTAGAAAGTTGAAGGATGGTAACTATATACAAATTAAATTATATATATTACGGAGGTAAACACGAAATATTAGAAAATGAAATGGTGAAATTTAACATTTTAGAAAGTTAAAAATTATGAGTGTTAAAATAACATTTTAAAAAAGTAGAGAGGTTGAAAATGATGTAAAAATGATATTTATAAAAGTTCAAAGTTAAGGGAATAAAAATAATATTTTATAAAATATAGGAATGGAAAGCATCAATTTATAAAATAAAGGGATGAAAAATATTAATAGATAGAAAGTAAAGGGTTTAACCAAAGTCCGTGGAAAGCTCCATCGACTTTGGTTTTTAGTATATATATAATGTTTGTCGGTAAAAAATACAAAAAAATAATAATAGTGCTCTTAAGGCTATGGCCTATGGGGTATGGTTAGAAGATGTTCAGTAGGTAATGTCATATATGCGATCACATCCTCTACTATATGTTCCCTAGCATTTTAATATTCCATATTATTTATCTTTTTATTTTTTTATTATTTTTGACATTTATATTAAATAAAAAACATAATTAATAAACATAAATAAATATTTCACATTACTTAAAAACACATTACATTATTTAAATTTTAAACCTAAATAACTAAAAAAAACATAAAAACATAAAATTTCAAACCTAAATTATTAAAAAAAAAACATAAGACCACAGAAATTTAAACCTAAATGACTTAAAAAACATAGAAAATTAAAAACCTTAAAACCTAATTTCAATATTTTTCATGAACTTGTTGTTGGATTTTTAGAAACACAACTAGATTTTCCGAGTCGATATCCGGTTACGACTTTGTGTTTAAAATTTGAAGATTGGTAAGTGCTAGTTTCCAGCGACGAGCTTCCTCCACTGCTTCATATTTTTTTGTAAAAAACTTGGAGTTTTGTCAATTTTTTCCGCAAGTACGGCTTCACTATTCGCTTTTCTGCTTGAAGACGCCGCCTTTTTCCCTTTGTCCCTTCCCGGTGGTCGACGAAGTTGGACTTCCGGTGGACCATCCCCCTCGGTGTCGTCGAAGTCTTCATTGAGGTTGACGCCAAAACCCACATCAGACTCGGAAGTTCTTGGCCTTTTGGTGGAGCCGGTGGTCGATTTCGAATGTGAAGTCTCCAGTTTAAAGACTTATTTTGGACTCTTACGACAAATTTCTCACGTTTTTTGGTGGCCGAATGCTTTACCGCCGTTGGGAACCATGTATTGTTGGCAAGCAGTTGATAAAATATTGAAATCGTTGTTACCACTTTTATGCATATTTTTAAGATTTTCAAATATGTCATTAAACTTGGTGCAAACCGCTCGTAGTTCATGCCATTTTCCATTGACCACGTCGTACGTTCGATCTGTTTTCCTTCCCAAAAGCGAGTGAAAGTGGTCTAAAATACGAAACCAAAAACTGTTTACCGTTTAAGCGTTGCCCGTCCTCGAGTCACACAATATGAAAATCCAAGCTTTAAATAAAGCTTCCTCCCTCATCTTCGTTCCAAGTCGTTCCTCTTTTTTGTAACTTTTCCTTTTGGTTGCCTTCTTCTTGATGGTTGTGTTTCTTGGATCTGTTCGTCGTCGTCATTGTCAAGGTTTATAAGTTGGGATTGAGATAATGAGACTTGAGATGGTTGTGTTTGGAATTGTTGAGGTTGAGAAGTTTGTGGTTGAAATTGTTGAAATTGCGAAACTTAGGGTTGAAATTGTTGAAAAGCTTGAAATTGGGGTTGATTGAATTGTTGTGGTCTTTGTTGTTGGAAATAGTTTGGTTGATATGAAATGTTGGTAAATAGAGGTTGTTCTTGGATTGAGGATGTTAACATTTACATGTAGTTAAGGTGTTGATATTGATCATTTGGAGTGTTTGAGGTTGTTGGGGGTGTTTGGAGTGGTTTAGGTATTTTTATTTGAATCTATTTTTTTTAATTGAATGTGTTGAGTGGGTTCAAAAGGATAGTGTTTTGCGTGTGTTTTGGGTTGGGAAAGATGAAGAAAAATAAAAGAGAAAAAGTGATGTGGCAGTGGGTTCAGTGGGACTGTTACATCAATTTTTGTCTCTCATTTTTCTTCATCTTTCCCAACCCACAACACACGAAAATCCTATATTTCTCAACCCATTCAATTACAAAACAACTAATATACAAGTTTTAAAATACATGGTACAAGAGAAAATGAGAGAGAAAAAATAGATAGAGATGATGAAGTGGGTTAGTGAAACCAATTAAACAACCCGGAGTGGTACCGACGGTAACTCTATTGTTAATTAAGATTTTACTTTGATTGTTTTGTATTTTTTTTAATTGAATGGGCTGAGTGAGTTGAAAAAGATAGAGTTTCCGTGTGTTTGGGCTGGGAAAAATAAAGAAAAATGAAAAAGAAAAACTAATGTGGTAGTGAGTTTGGGTTAGGAGGGAATGAATCCCTTCTCCCTAACATCTACATTAATCATATTTAAGTGCCATGTATTTGGGATATTCTACCGTATGTAAACCTTTTCTACATTCAAAAAGGGTCTCATGTGTACCTTCTGCCATTTTGATGTCAATAATTTTAATACTCTGTTTAATCCCTATAGTTAAAATGTTTTGGTTAACGCTTACGAGTTACAACTTATAAGTTATAACGCTTACGAGTTACAACTTATAAGTTTATAAAACACTAGCAAGTCCTACATTATTATTATTATTATTATTATTATTATTATTATTATTATTATTAAACGTGGGCGATAATGCCATCATTATGATTTGGTAATTAAATTCTAAACTAGTAAATAAAATTTGTAATTACTAAGCTTCTGTTAAAAACTCACATGTTGTGATGCATGCAGGTGGCACAAGAGAAACATATTTTCATGGTCTTTGTTTATTAGGTACCATGTATGTCAATGATGTTATGTTCATGGGAGTAGTACATATGTAACTTCTTAGATCTTAAAAGACTACTTAGAATCTTAGATGTTTTAGCGTTGCTTCATTGTTGAAACTCAATTTCGTTAAAATTAAAGCGTTGGATTTAGGTGTGGAAAAATCAAAAAATTCTTGAATGGAAAATTCCTAAATTGTGAACACGATGTTTTTTTTTTCCTTTCACCTATCTTGGAGTCTCGATAGACGCGAATATGAAGGATTATACACACTGTGGCTCCAACTTTTGCTTAAAATCCAAATTAAACAATTGGAAATCAAAAAATAACATTGTTGAAATCGGTACTTGGAAGCTTATACCGTTATATTTCTTCTCCATTTTTAAAGCACCCAAGGAAGTGATTGGTAACCTTGAAAGTATTATAAGGAACTTTTTTTATGAGGCAGAGACGTTACAAAAAAAAAAAAAAAAAGAAGAAGAAGAAGATAAATTAGGTTAATTGGCAACAAAATGATCTCCCCAAAAGATATAGGTGGTCACTCGCTTGTTTAAGAAACTTCAATTTAGCCCTACTTTCTTAATGGTGGTGGAGGATTAAAGATAACTGGGACAACTTTTGGCCGCTTTATTCGAGCGATACATAAATATAAGGGACATGATAAAAATTCGATAGCTAGGAAAAGTATTGCATGGCTTTGGTATCTAATTTCAAACAGTTTATGTAGAGATGTGGTCCAAACCTTTTCAAAAGAAAGTTTAGCATTAGAAATTCCACCCTTTTGGGAAGATTCGTGGCTCGTAAACACAACGCTCATAGAAAAATTCTCACGTCTTTATATTATTGAGTCTGAAAAGAACTGTTTGGTTTCGAACATATATGACAACGAAAACTCAGTAAATTCATGGTGATATAAACGACAAAACACATCAATAACAGGTGGAGGAATCTCATGAACGACAAGAATTAATGACTCTCTTACAAGGCTAGGAATAATTTTCC
The DNA here is from genome assembly GCF_052849685.1 of Lactuca virosa. Taxonomy (NCBI): domain Eukaryota; kingdom Viridiplantae; phylum Streptophyta; class Magnoliopsida; order Asterales; family Asteraceae; genus Lactuca; species Lactuca virosa. Next base: position 53,935,230 of record NC_136431.1, read on the forward strand.
AATCTATCGGACTCATAGGTATGGTTGGGAGACCACACAAAAAAAATTATCTGTTACAATTGATGTTGTTGGGTTTCCCAGTTTCGTTTTGGTTTTAAACTCAAATTTTAATAGAATCCTTAACTAACTTCAAATCTTGTTATATAAACATGAAGTTGAAGTATCTTTTGATATTTGAATCGATGTGGGACTCAGAGTAAATATCAAATGAAGCATGAGGATAACACGTTTATATAATAGATGAAAATAACTGAGTTTACATGTGTTTGGCGATGTGAGATAGAATAGCTGGAAAAATAAAACAATATAATAGTTGGAAAAATAAAAAAAATGTAAACAAATGATTTGTAAGGAGCAAGAATTGATCTCAAGACCTTTGTTTCAATAAGCCAACACATAGATCAACTATTTGTTTGTGCTTATAAGTGAATGGATGCATATATATTATACACTACATAAAACAAAATTTTTCTAAAAAAATTGCACTATCAAATTTTTTTTTGAGGGGTATCTCGGGATACCCCTTGGGTCCACCCTGTTACAAATTAGCACTCGCTTTAAAATCTTACCCATGAACCGACAATTATACAATGGGATAACCGGTTTCAAATTAAAATTAATTATTTTACTTACAATAGTAGTCTGGAAGTGTGCGAGTGGTGCAGTTATATAGGGCTCTAATTATAAGGTCATCTTGCTCATTTTTTGAAGATGCATGAAAGTAGTACATGACATGTCCATTATGTCTTCTGTTGGAAAGTTTTTTTATAGCAATTTCAATTTATTATTATTGACTAGAGACCTATATATGATGCCCATACAAGGCACTTACAAGATGATTTTATCAACTTTAACTTTTGAATTTAAACAGTTGGAAATTTACTTAATAACATTTTTACAATCTTGTCTTATAGCACCTCAACTTGATTTTCATACAAGGCCTCCGAAATTTTAGGTTTTGGCTTGTTTATTTGGCGTCCCATGGTAAATAGTATCCCTCTAGCATCAAATCTTGCTCTTTGTGGTGTTTCGATGCAAAGTATTTATTGGATTAAGGCATCTTAGCTCATAACTAAATTGATATATTCTTGAAAACAAAGTTCTTTTTGGGTGCCCTCATAACCAAAAATAGCTAGAAATGATATTAGGAGAGAGAATGACAATCTATTAGATTATTATATGATTAATCAACTAATTGGAAATTATGAGAAAATGGTTTGTTAATGTATTATGTGATTGATGTATTAATTAGAAGCAGATAATTGATTTGTTAATTTATTATGTGATTAATAAATTAATATGACATCAATAGTTAAATAATTAATTTGCTAATCTATATTGTTAATAAATTAATATGAAATCAATAAAAATTAATTAATTATTAATCAGAATTAATCTAGAATTAATTCAGGATTAATTGGAATTAATTAAATGTGCACCGGGTGAATTGTAATTGTTCAATAGAACAAAAGAAACAATTCTAGAACTATCCAAGACATGGACAGTTTTGGAGTGATTCTTAGGGTTTCTGGAAGCATCCTGGTTGCATATAAGGAAAAGATTTGAACTTGGATTAAATCTATTATTTAATCAATTCAAATATGGCTTTGTCTGCAAGTTACCTAAACTATAAATATGACCATTTGGCTCATTATTTTCGTGCACAACCTTTCTAAGAGGCTTATGAACGAAAATTCATTCTCTTTCCTCTCTTTCCTCTTCATTCAATGGTTTCTAGGGTATTGAGTGTGAGCCATTAGAGACATTATACTTTTGGTGCTAGCTTTCCAAGATCAACTACAAGGGATTGAAGTGAATTGTCACTACAAACAATATTACATTTAGTGGCACAAATGTTTTTATGCCACTATATATTGAAAATCACAATAGCTCGCTCCTATTTCCCTGAAAATTCTAATTTCAAGTTGCCCGCTCCTATTTCCCCCATCATTAATAGAGGATTTCGTCCACCCTAAACTTAAAAAGTAAAGAAGGAAAAAAGACTGGTCTCGATCATATACCCTAATCTCCGTTCCTTCCCTAGTTCCAATCCTTGCCCAAATTCTCGTGGATCTCTACTCACTTGCCAATCGTTCATAAGAATATTTGGTGAGTACTTTCGGCCGCTTCGCTCAATCATCTCCAATCCTCTGTTTATTTTTTTGAGTTCCGATAGGGCTTGTTGTTAGGAGATGAACAACACGAGTTCCAATTAGGGCTTGCAGTTGGATCCCTCCCGTTTACAATTAAGAAACGTAAGTTGTTTGTATTCATGCATTTTCTGGTTTTTATTGATCGCATCTTTGTGATTTATTTATTTTCATCAAGAGGATGATCTGGTATTTTCTGGTGTGTTGGAACGACCCTGCTACCCAAGTTCAACAAGGTTCAATTCCTTTCAGTTACCTAATTAGCGTTTATGAACTAAAATTTTGTGAATAGTTTAAATTCATAATTCTGTTCTTAGTTTTTCCCCGAAATATTAAATTATTAATCCATATTTTTGTTTAAACGATAATATGTGTAATAGATGGTGGCGATTAAACCCTACCCATTGTCTTTTGAGTTCTCCGTGTATCTAGTTCTTGTCTCTGGCTTAGACCGAAAATGATCTTAATTGGTTAAACGAGCTAGAAGACGACACCTAATTTGTAACTTTACTATGATGATATTTTTTCAACTTGTAGGTGTAGATATTGGACGATGTAAACCAAAAAATGTATCACTTACAATATTTTGTGTTGTTCAACAGCTTCTTCAACCTTCGTCCCTACAACCTCACAGGTAAACACATGATTTGTTAAACATCGTATTGGTGTTTTGGATCTTTATGGTCCTGTGTGTTTTTATATGAGAACCAAATCAGTAATAGTTTTGCTATTAATATTTTTTTTTGTGAGTTTGAGTTACTTTGTAAGTCTAATGATAACGAATGTCACAAAAGTGTTATTGTTGTTTTTTTGGTTATTATTATTTTTCTTTTTAGGGTTTTTTTGCTCATGTTTCATCTAAAATCATTTTTTGTATTATGATATGTTGTTATTAAAGAAACAATTATGTTTACTTTTTTTTTGTAAAACCAAAAGAATCAAAATCAACTCCATGTACCGTAATTTAAAGCTCACATGCTAACCTGTCAATCTTTTTTTTTTCAATTATAAGTATGTATTTATCCCTAATGACTCCCCTGTACCAAAGCGAAAGCATGCTTTTATTATTGAGAAAGATATATGTCATTGAAAAAAATATTTAACATAACTTGTAGGAAATTAGAATAAACAGATGATCACAGTGGCAATGTGAGATGCCTTTCTTCCAATTTTTGTTTCTTATTCGTAAAATCATATGTTGATTGCACTATTTTTCCTTTTGGTTTGGTAAAAAATTAACTTTTTTTTTATCTATTTTTTTTTGTAAAAAACTATTTAATAAGAAAGATATATGTTATTCTAAAAATTATTTGACAAAACTCCTTGTTTTTTTTCTGCTTCATGGTGCCATTATTATTGACAAAGATGGTTTGAGTACTAGACACTAATAGCTTCATGGATCGGTTTTCTTTGGTTAACATTTGTGTCTCCTTTTCCAATTTCAGGTTTCAAAGAAAGTGAACAAGATAGAGAGCAAGAAATGGAAGTCCATGGAGATGGAGCATTACTAAAGCTTTTAGATGCAAAGACAGAACTTGTAAAGTAAACGTTGACACCTACTAAGAAGCTCTTGAAGCTGTATGCTAATATTTAGTTCGAGGTCAATCATGTTTCATGATTCTTCACTAATAAGTATTTAGTTCGATAGGATTATGTTTTGAGTATTAGCACAATATTTAGGCCTATTAAACTTTTATGAATACATTTGTATTTTAAATATTAAGAATACGGTGGTTAGACAAGTTTAAATTGAAGTAGTGATTTTGTGTTTTCTATTTATTATCTTTATTGTCTTATTATTAATTTTTATCCATTTAAAATAAAAAAAATAAGACCTAAAATATTTATATAAGTTTTTTTAAGTTAAAAAAAGTGTCACTAAAAATAATATTTATTTTAGCACTTTAATAGTGGCATAAATATAGTGTCACTAAAACCTACAAGTAATTTAGTGACATAATAGAATTGTGCCACTAAAACCCCAAAGGGCTGCAGCGACACAACCAAAAGTGCCACTAAAGGCTTTTAGTGGCAGCGCTTTTAGTGGCACTTTTTATTTGTGCCGCTGATTGCCCTGAAGGCCTTTAGTGGCACTTTTTCAGTTTTTAGTGGCACTTTTTATATGCCACTAAATGTCATTTTATTTGTAGTGTGTTTACTTCAACAATTCAAAGGTATGTAACCCTAACTTGGTATTTTCGATTATATTAGGGTTCTTGTAGGTTTTTGTTGTTCATTATATGTTACCTTCAAAATGTTATGACATAGATCCTTATAGGTTGCATGTGCCCGAAAGTGTTAAGAGAATTTTCGCAAGCACATTAATTTTGTAACCTATAAAACCCATCAATATTATGTGTCCCTTCTACAACTCTGAAGAAGATAAAATGGACCATGTATTTGTTAATTTACCTTTCTATACGCTAGTTGGTCATTAAAGATGAAGAGGTGTGGTTTGGGGGATGGTATAGTTAATTCCCTACATGACCTAACTTCAAATTTTTCTACATTCTCTAATAACAACAACTTGAAACTCAAGTTGTTACATATGGTGTTTGGGGATACACCTTGGTTTATTTACTTTGAAAGAAATGACATGGTGTTTAGAAAATGAAGGTGAAGTCGAACATATTAGAGGATATTATCAAGTTGTATGGTTTCTCTTATGTAAAAAACATAAAGTAATTATAACTTATATTGGATTAATTGGGGTATCTTTCGTTTTCAAGTATGCAATATGTAAAATTGTTTTTTCTTTTAATTAAATGTGAGGGTGGGGTCTCAGATTACATATGTTTTGGGGTGTGTGTGTGTGGGTATGTGTTTGGTGTGTCTTATCACTACAATATGTGTGGTTTAATGCATGTGTTTGGTGTGAGTTTAATGTGGGGATTTATTGGTGTAATCCAAAGAGTTATGCAATGTAGATTTATTTTTTGGTTCTAGTTTATTCGTGTTATAATGGTTCTTGATTTCGTTTCAATGGGAGTTTATTGGAATTATATGGTTGGTAATATAGTTTTGCTAATATAATTTAGGGTGGGGGTAAGGTACATAGAGCTAATGTTGGTTAATCGGGTCAATCCACCGTGGTTCGGGTTAAACATGTCTAGTTAGTTGGATTTAAAAAAAATAAAATTTTCACATGGAACCCGACCCTATTAATGTATGGGTTAACTAGGTTCGAGTTAATTAGGTTATGAGTTAATAGTGTCGGGTAAAATTGTAAGATGGATTAATGTTGTGTCAATTTAGTAAATCAGATACTAGTATAGGGACTAAATATGTAAATTTCAAAAAAATAAGTTCATTTCATTTTGAAGTTACTATACCCAAAACAAAAGGAATATAAGATGGGTTAATGTTTTGATCAAGTACTATAGGGTTGAAAATGTAAATTTCCTAAAAGGTTCAATTTATTTTGATGATTCTGCAAGACATATCAGAAGGAAGGTAAGTGTATAATAATAATTCTTTATTCGTCTTTTTGTTATAACCGATTCAAATGGTTTTACAAAAGTAATCGTTGATTTAGAGTGGAAAGTGTATCTTAAAAACAAAAGGGTTGTAAAATATGCATTAAATGTTGTACATTGTGTTCGCATACCATTAATCAAGTTATTCGGGTTAACCCGAACCAAAACAAAGTAAAGAATGCTACACGAAAACCGACCCTATATAAGTTTTGGGTTAGTTGTGTTAACCTGAGTTTACTCTTAGACCCTAGTAAACCAAACACTTGAATCTAATTTTGGGTTTAGATCGGGTCAGATTGTAACACCAGTCAAAATAGGTCAATAGACAATCACATGTGATTATGCTAATCATGTAATGTGATTTTGTTAAACTAGTAATGTGATAAACGTGCTATGTAGTTCATGATAAATTCTAATACAAATATGAACTTTCTTTATGATGCAACTCAAAGTATACGTCCATACGATTCCAAAAATATAGAGAACGTCTGAATCTGACTTCTCATGAAGAAGTTATGATAAACCGAGCACTATAGATATCTATAACTAGAGGAATTTAAAATAGGCTTAGAATTAGCTATTTTAATCTATTAGAGAGTTGTAGTACTCGGAATTACCTACGCGTGCGTATAAAGACCGTCAAAAACGGAGTTCGTATGCAAAAGTTACGACCTTCCGAAGTTGCAGCTATCTGAGAGCATGACACGTGGCAGGAAACCCTAACTGTCTGGATTCACGACGTGAAATTAGTCCAGGACACATTTCGGGGCCACGACGTGAACATAAAGTTCACGATGTGAAACTAGAATCGTGACACCTTCCGAAGCTAGGACGCAAATGGCAAGTCTACGAGATGATGCAGCTTAGATTCACGACGTGAACCTTAAGTTCACGACGTGAACTTGTCTTGGACAGCCTATAAATAGCAAGTCCGACCTCTTCTCTTCTTACACCTGAACTTCTTTCTCCTCTCTCCTTTGCTGAAGCCATCTTGCATCCCGAGCCCGGTGATCGCGAACCGCTGACCGTTTCTGCTTAGATTACATAAAATCACACTACTAGGGTGAGTTTCACGGCCCCACTTTCTAATATTTCGGGGGAAAACGCATGCTAAATATTGTATACACATTACTATTATGTCTATATGATAGTATATTAGTATCAACGTAGATAGTTATAATAACCGGGGTATAGTTGTTCAAAATATAATATTTTGAATATATACAACTATTATCAACTTGTCAGCATGTTATTATACTAATGTAGATCTTGAGTTATACTTAGGATTCTATATATATGTTGTGTGCGATATAGTTCCGAAGTTATATTCGGAAGTTCTATATGTTAATTTATAAATTATGTTGCTATTATTGGTTTTATGTCAAGATAAAACTTGGTATGCTATATGTTGTTATTGTTAGTTTTATGACAAGATAAAACTTGGTATGTTATATGTTGTTGTTGTTATTGGTTTTATGTCAAGATAAAACCTGGTTTTACTTCAAGTTATAGCTATTATACTGCCTAAATGTTATGAAGTTAGGAGTAATGTTTAAAAGCATAGTCTAGTAACTTAGGGTTTTAGACATGAAAATGCTTTTGTTGTTAGAGCTATAGGAAGCTGTCAAAGTCTACATGAGTAATTGTATTCATCAACTAAGATTGGGGATCTTAGCGGCAATCCTCTGAACTGTAACTGTTAATCTCGTGTGAGCGAGGAAGTCGTGTATAATTAGTATACGGGTTGACCACCCCACTTGTGATTGTTAGCTACAGTCAACCATAAGCAAGTGACGAACTATCCTTTTACTTGTTATTGTTCCGGCATCGATGAAGCGTACGGTGTTATTCTCATGGAAATCATGAGTGTATTGTTTCTCATGGAAATCATGAGTGTGTTTTATCAGAGGTATTGTGTCGTAGCAGCGGTTACAGGCTCATGGTAGCAAATTGTTAGAAACATTATACTTTGTCGTATACAAGTATTAATGTTAAGTATAAGTTCCCCCTACTTATACCTTAGGCTCAAGGAATGTTTAGGTATAACACTTAATTGATAAGTAAACTATTATACCTAATATATATACTAAATGTTGGAGAGTCAAAATGATACGTTCAAAACTATACTTTTGAACTTGGAAAATGTATTATTTTTATATGGAGTCAAAACCTGTGGACTCACCAACTTTATGTTGACGTATTTTAAAATGCATGTGTTTTCAGAAAATTGAAAAGCTGGTATGTATTTGAACAGAAGAAGTTTTACTATTACCTTTCTGTTCGTTAAGAAGTATACAATAGTCGGATATTATGTAATAGGTTCTAGAAAAACAGTAATGTAACTTTCAATCATCAATAAAGGTATGTATTTTCTTTAGTATTGTTCAATGTATGTTATATAACTGTGATACGAAGAATGACGTTACACCACCGGGTGTTTCCGCCGATGGTCGAGGTGAGACACAGATTAATCAGGTTTGAATTTAGAACCCCTATACAGAGTTTACGTTTGTTGTGTGTACTTTGGCGGGCATTGCTATCATAGTTGGGTTGGACGGTTATGCATGTGTTTCGTGTGTGTGGTGCATATGGGATTTCAGTGTGTGAAAACTCTTATGTCTGTGATAACCATCACTTTTTTCTATGGTTTTAATTTACCTACGGTAAATTTGTGTTTTATCTTCATGCTTGAGTTATTTTATTTCACTGATTATTATAAAATCATTAGTGTTTGGCTGCCTAAATTCATCACATGCCTCATTTGATTTAGGAGGGTTCAATGCATTGCCTCATTCTAACAATTATGAACTTCGCTTTCTTGATGTATTGTTGGTTCATTGGATAATTTTATCTTCTTACTATATACAAAGGGTTAATCTCATAACCATCTTGACTATTTTACCCTCGAAGCTGATGTGCTAATATACTATATTGTGTATTAGGGCTATGTAAAAATCTTTCGGTTTCTACTACTTAATCATCTAAGCCTTTAGAGACACTTGGGTACCAAATATTGGTTATTATTTATGGTGGATTAAGCTCTGATGTATTTAGTAGGCGTGCTTTAAAAGGGTTATGAAATTGTAAACATATGGTTGTGCTGATCAAAATCTTGTTGCTATTATTGAGACGTGTTAGTGGTTGTGTTTTAAAAGGGTTATCAAAAGTGGATTGGTATATTTTACTGATGGTGTTCTAAAACTATGTTGTTTTTTTGTGCATGGTCATAACATTGCCCCCATGAATGGTCTTAGTGGTGTGTGCTCACAAAGATCTTGGTGGTGTTGTTCCTACTTTTGGGTGTTGTATTTTGGTTGTTCTTTTTGAGATGTTTTTTGATAGCTTCGTTAGGCATAGGTTCTGTTGCATTTTTCTTTTTTTACATGTATTTGGACGTTTTGTATGTTGTCTAGCTCTCTGTTGGCTATTTTAATTTATATATTTTTCTGTAGTTAAAAAAGTATATTTATGAGAAAGACACTTGTCTTAATTGTTAGGATTTTTACATAAAAATATGATGGTTTTGTACTTGCGATGACTTTAAATGTGTTAATGCTTGACTTTTCGGCTGTTTATGTCAAATGTGCCATTTAGCAACTCAAGGACCAGTCATCCGGTAACACTCTCCACTTAGAAGGCCATGTTGGCACCTAACTTTCTCTTTAACATGGACTCTTTAAGAGGCTATCTTATTAGAGATTGAGAACACCAAAACCTATCAAAAGTCTCACTTTTTTGCACTAAAATGTACTTGATCAAACGTCTGCTCCATTTCTCCAGGAAGAACATCATCACCATAAAGTTTTTTTTTCAAAATTTCTAGGTTTCTATTATCACCAGAAGCTCTTGTGGAAGGTAAATAATTGGATAATTTGAGTTGGGTACAGAAGTCGATCGTTACAGGATAAGTTTCTTACACTCTAAAGCGAATTTTGTCTTTGATTTCTTTCTTGCATCCGCTTTCTAAAATTTTAATTTTATGTAGCATTAAAGAATGGCTTCATCACTGGAAGATGGGAATGCTACATTTACTACTTTTAAACGAGCATTTTGTTGACTTGAAGAGATGGAATTTGAACTTCATGGTATTTACATGGACCATGAACTAGAGGATGAGTTCCTCAAAACACTAGATAAGTGTAAGGAAACTTTCATAATGTATTACTTAATGATGATAACATACATAATGTATGTTTAATTAGATGAGAGCACAAATCTACCATGATAATGACTGGGAAAGTGATGAAAATGTTGAGGAAGTAGTAAAACCCAAGTACAGTTCATGACAAACACCAGATGGGACAAGATGGAACCAAATCTTGGTGATATATTTGAATTCCCTGGTCAATTAAAGATCTTGTTGCAAATTATGTTGTGGACCATATGTATCAAATATATTTTTCCAAGTGTGATAGTGCAAGAATTGTTGCAAGATGCGGAAAAAGACATGAAGAGAACACATGCACTTTCATATCTCATGTTGTTTGGATGTACAAAGAAAGGTCATTATGTATCAAAACTATGGCTAGTACACATAAATATTCTAAGTGATTCAAGGTTTGTTCCATTGTGTCTCCTAAATGTATTGGGATACATTACGTGACTGAGATAAGAAATAAACCAAAGCTTAAGCTTAGGGAGATGATAACTGATATAAAGAAAAGGTTCATATGTGTGGTGTCTATTGGCCAATGTAGTAAGGAAAAGAAATGTGCCAAAGAGTTGAAAGAATGCACATTAATTGAGCATTATTCAAGAATATATGACTACTTCTATGAGCTATTAAGATCAAACTTGGGATCTAATTGCAAAGTTAGTGTAATCGGAAACCCTGATGGACAAAAGTATTTCCACGGATTTTATATTTGTTTTAAAGCTTTAAACACTGGATGGAAAAGAGGGTGTAGAAGAATGATTGGTCTAGATGGATTCGTCTTGAAGGGGGAGGTGAAGGTGAACTGTTGACAACAGTTGCAAAGGATTCAAACAACCAAGTCTATCTAATAGCTTTTGTTGTTGTGGATATGGAGAATAAACCAAATTGGACTTGGGTTCCAGAGCTCATAAATGATGATCTATGCATGGATGGTGGTAAAAGTTTGGTTAACATATCATATCACTATAATATAATTTATTTTTTGTGTATTAATATATAATGTACTTTTATTTGTTGTATATCAACTATATTCAACTTATGTTTTAGGGATTGCTTGAATATGTGAAATACATTTTGCCAAATGTGGAGCACATGCAACGTGATAGACACATTTAGGCAAACTTCAGGAATACTTACACATGCTTAGAGTTCAAGAAAAGTTTCTAGGCTGCAGCTATGAGCTGTGCAGAAGGTGACTTCAGGAGAAATATTATTAAAATAAGGAAGCTAACCCCATATTTCAATCATATGTGTAAACATCCTTCAACTTGGTGTAGAGCTTAGTTTGGTGTAGGGTATGCATGTGAAGTTATTTAGAATGGAATCTCTGAATGTTTCAACTCAATCATATTTTATGCTAAGAAGAAGCCCTTGATAACAATGCTTGAGGATATAAGATTTAAATCATGGATAAAATTTCTCTCATGATCAAGAAATATACCAAATGGAATTCTAATGTGTTCCCAGTAGTGTTGAAAAAAATGAAACTCTTTGGGAAGTATGTAAGTATTTTTATGCAAATACCAGTTGTATTTTATTTATCATTGTTGTTTAATTAATGTTTTGAAGTTTTTGTTCCACTTCTAGGTTTTGGTTGATAGTTAATAGCCAATGTTTAATGTTTGAAGCTAGATTCTAATATGAAAGTTTAATGGTGGACTTGGAAGGCATGCTTTGGGATCTTTCTGGGATCCCTTGTATACATGATATTGTTGTCATTAACTATATCCATCAAATACCAGGTGGATATGTTAATGAGTGCCTCTTAAATGATAGGTTTATTGAATGCTATCATTCAAACATAGTCCCTATTAATGTGAGAAATTTGTGGGAACAAACTCTATTTTTGAAGCCATTGCCATCAATTGAAAAGAGAATTACAAGTAGACCTGCCACTAAGAGGAGAAGGCATGCAAGTGAAAAAGAGACAAAGTTTTCAACTATAAGAGTTAATGTATCAAGATCTGTCAGGTGTGGTAATTGATATTAATATTGACATACCAAAAAAGGTTACCCAAATGAGACAAGAACAAGAGTACCATATGTACCAAATTAGATGGGCATGCCAAGAAAAAATCAAGCGGGGTATAAAATTTCCACATATGAATCAAGTACAAGAGTTCTACTTGTGGATCCCAATCAGGTATCTAGTTCTAGGACTAGGAATAGGAATAAACAAAATCCTACTAATCCCAATCAGGCCTCTGGTAATATGACTTCATTAAAAATAAGAAACGTATATGTTAGAAGGGTAAGAGGCAGTGGTGGTATACAAGAACATGTTGCTGGTGATGGATTGGTCTCTAAAGAAGGGAATGAAGAACATGTTGATGTGGATGAGGGTATGATGAGTCAAATTAATAGATATGAAGTTGTAGGTGAGGGTATGGTGAATCAAGATAAGGTACAAGAATATGTGAATGAAATTTGTCAAGAGCATGAAAATGTTAAGGGTATGGTGAGTCAAGTTATATATGGATGTGTTGTTGAGGGGAAATCTGACATAAAGTTAAAAGAATTTCTTGATGAAGTTGAGTGTGGTATAAATGAAATTCTTAAGGACATTAATGATGATGCAACCAAGATGAACGTGAACATACACTTATACCTGATACCACTTTAGTTCAAGTTAGCCAAACAAAGATAGATCCTAAGTTTCATGTAGGTAATGTAGAGGATGTCATAACTGACTAAGTCCAACTTAAAAAGACGATGTAGCCTTGTTACTAGAGTCAGAATACACCATGGTTGAAATTAAAAGTAGTAGAGGGTTAGCACCACCATTGAATGACATTTCACCTATTGAGATGGTAATTAGTCTCCTTACTTGTAATTTCTTTTATTTGTACCATATTGTAACTAGATGTAATATTATCTCTTCGTAGGAACTAAAAGACGGTGAACAAGATGTTGATGAGGCTGAAGATGTTTGCCACGAGCATGAGGATGATGGGGATGCATGGAATGAAGCATATGATGAAGGAGTTAAGAACATACCAAAGAATTTTGGTTGGTGTTTTGCCCAAAAATAATAGAAGTAAACCTTCTAAGATGATAGTAAAAATTAAATTGAAGAACCATGTGTACAACAGAGACGGTGGTGGTTCTAGTGTTACCAATCCTATCACTTTGGAGTAGTTGGGTGGGCAGTAGGAAATGGGGGGGGGGGGGGGTTGCTAAGTGGGATGTTTAACATGGGTAGATGCTATTGGTGGCCCTATATTTGTTCATATATATATATATATATATATATATATATATATATATATATATATATATATATATATATATATATATATATATATATATATATATAAAACATCCAATTGGAATTTGTTGCCACATTAGGCTAGTTTGATAGGCTTTTGGCATAAATGGATGACGGTTACATGAAATAGTATGTAATACACATCCTTATTAAATAAAACATTGTTTATATATACTATTGACATTTTTGGTTTATAACATCTTACTTTGGTTTATAGCACCTTACTTTAGTTGTAAACATCTCACTTTGGTTAGTTCCATATAATTTGATGCCAAGTAAATATTGGTCAATACTGAATTTGTCTATAATTATGAAATATATACATAATTGGATAATCATTTCCCTGATTACTGATATTGTCTAAATTAGTCATATATTCTAGGTAATTATTTTAATATTTAATAAAGAATATTGTAAATTAAGGATAAATATGCCACTAATTTTTTAATATTGGATAAGTATGGTCAAAATTTGAAGCTGAGGCTAAAATGAGAAGATTGGAGCAAACTATGGAGTAGATAAGGAAGAATTTTGAAGTTTCCTTAAATCACAGGGCTAGAGCCACATTTAATGAGGGATAGCGTCGCAAAATAGAGTTTTACTTCGGGAACAATCTATGAAGATCAGGTTTAGCGAGATGAAGATGAAGACGAAGGCTTAGAGCCACAAAGTTTTATTTTCCTACAATCACAAGATTTTCACATCCCAATTCGGTGTGCAGAAAAGAAACCATGTTTTTTACAAAAAAAACCTATTATCGCTCTAAAGGTAGAAGAATTTGAAAAGGGTGTTCTATTGAAGATTTGTTAAAAAAAACTTTAAGAAAACATTAGGGTTGCAATGTCTAACAATTTCTTTCTGTGTTTTTCAAGTTTTTTAGTAAACATGAGAGGATAAAACCTTCTCTTCTGCTTGATTGTGAATGACTTAAAATACTATGGTGTATATGTTGATTCGAGGATATAAAGTTGATTCGAGGATATAAAGTTGATTCTTTATTACTTTTTGGATCAATTATTTTACCTTACTTTTTAAAGTTCATATTTTTATTGCTTACAACTAAGTTGCATATGATTTAGACTATAATCTGATTTTTGTAACTTGAATCTTAATAATTTTTTTAGCATAAATTGTTAGGACAATGATTAAACAAATCCTAGGAGTTAAGTAATATCAGTTGGTAATTTTATAAATAAGAGAGTATTAGTTTAACCTGGTATGATAGGTTTAATTATATGATCAATAAGATTAAACATTCAATTGCTTCATTCGGCAAAATTTAAATTGGTTTCTAGGTTGCTAGTTTCATGAAACATTAAATTAGTTACTTATTAATCACTAGTATTAGTAGTTAGATCTTAATTGCTAATCATCTTATCGGTAGTCACTTTATAAATTCATTGCACTATCTACAAATCACCATAGGAAAAGGGGATTCGAATTCGAAGTAGTAGTAGAAGTGCTTCAGTCTTACTGTTTTAATTTAATTCTTTGTTTGTTCGATAATTCGAAGTAAAGTTTAAAAGATAAGTTTAAACCCCCCCCCCCCTCCAATTTTATTTTCCTTCCAGTTAATCTAATCTGTTAATAATCATACATGTTTCCGAGACTTCGACACCCTTATTTGCCACAACTATACTATACTCGATCAGGTTCACTACATGTGTGTGTATTGCTTAAGTTGTAATAGATTATAGATCTATAAATTTGAAACGTGACAATTTTTAGTATAAAAAAATACACATCAAGTTTTTTGTGCCGTTGTCGAGGAACGGTTTAATGTGTTTCAGATTATATTAATTGTGTAAGCAGTTTAATAGGTTTTAGTTTTCTGTTTGTCGATTTTTTGAATTCAAGGCATTCGCGATGCGAAATCTAGAGGACCGCGACACAAGTTTTGCTAATTCTAGATTTAGTTTTATTTTTATGTTTTTGTTTAATTGTACACTTAGTTTGTTTTGTTTTATTTTTGCAGTAGCGGTTAATGAGCAAGGGATAAACCTCCAGTATCACCTCACCATTTGAAGGACCCGAACAAGAACCTCATAAGAGAAAAAGGGAGAAGGATGAAGAGGAAGAAACTTTATCATAAAGAATTCATACTGAATCAGAAGGCAACCAAGTGATTTAGAAAACATGGTTGACACATTGACGCTCAAAGAGTACGCAATCCAAACAAGAGATGGCGTCAGAACCAGATTGGTTCGACTAGTTATCCCACCTATGACCAGATTTGAGCTAAAAGGATAGTTCTTGAACATGATAAATGAGACACCATTCTTTGGTAAAGACCACAAGGACGCCAACAACCATATTGACGAAGTGCTAGAGATTGCGGGTTGTTTCAATATTACGGGTGTGTCGAAGGACGCTGTAATGTTGTGTGTGCTACCAATAACATTCAAGGATGCGGCCAAGAGTTGGGTTAAATCTTTACCACCAGGTTTGATCATGACACGGGACACTTTGAAGGGAAAATTCTTACAACAATTTAACCCAGCTTCAAAGATCGCCAAGATGAAAGCTAAAACTCATAATTTCCAACAAATAGATGGCAAGACTCTATTCGAAGCTTGATATCATTATAAAACAATGTTGCAAAATTGACCGCAACATGATTTCAACCAACATTAAATGGTTCAAATGTTTTACAATGGTATTAATGTGTATACGGGACAATTGGTGGATTCACAAGGGCTAATTACGAATAAAACCCCAACAGTCGATAAAGAAATAATCGAGAATTTGGCAACGGATTCTCGAGAATAACACTGACCAAGGGAAAAAGGAGTACGAGCTAAGACAACGAGTGACAGATGCGATAGGTTGGCAGCACTAAACGTAAAGCTTGATAACATTGACCAGAGTATAAAGAAGATGAATCAAACAATTCATGTTATTCAAGTAGGTTGTGACAATTGAGTGGACCACACTTGACAAAAGACTGCAACCTTGATAAAAATGGGAATCGTAAGGTGCAAGTTTGTTATTCTAGTGGGAGTAAATTACACGATTTGTCCCTCGCCCAAGTGTCAAATTGCGATTGGTCCCTATTTTTTAAAATTAACTCGGATCGTCCCTATAATGTTTTTTCTCACTTGGACCGTCCCTGACGAACATAAAATGATTATTTTATCATTTCTATTTCCTTTTTGATATATTTTTGATTTGTTTGTTATTGAAATTTTAAAAGAAAATAAATAAATAAATGGGCCCACCACCACAAACACTTATCCTCTTCCATAACCACACCCACACCCACACCCTTCAATCCTTTATCAGTTTGTCTTCTTCAACCTCTGACCACCGCGTAATACCACCAGACCACCGTACATCGCCAAACCACCGTGCACCACCGTCGACCACAACCTTTTTTTCTCTTAAAAACACAATCGACGGAGATGATACGATACAGAGAGAGAGAGAGAGAGAGAGAGAGAGAGAGACGGATATGGAGTTGCCATTGCCAATTGTTCACAGATCTACACTATAGGTGGTCGTTGTCGGAGGTGGCTTCGTCTTCTCCACCTAAAATAAATGTCCCCACCCTCATTATTTGTCTCTATCCTGTCAAGCATATCTTCCCGCCCCCCTCTCATGGAAAGAGCATCACCGGAAACCACCACTAGAAAAGGAAAAGAGGATATGAAGAAAGTTCCCCGTTGGAAGCAGCCACCATCGTCCTTCTCTCCACCACCATCCAATGTCTCCCAATTTATTCCTTCTCCCATCTATGTGAACCCGCTAAAAACCACCACCATGTCCACCAGAAATCACCTCCATTTACTCTAGAAACCACCACCATTTACTATGTGACGCTATAGATCTAGACCGTACTAAGAACCCTAACTTCGAGATTTTTCAACAAACTCATTTCAGAATCGTTTTTGTAGCTTCTCAACACATTTGACTTCCAGATTTAGATTCAAGATTTCTAGATTCGAAGTTTCATTCCCTAACTCCTTTGTTTTACCTAATAATCCGCTTCATCCCAAACTTCTTTTACAAATTTGGTGTTGATTCTGGTTTCAGATTTTAGGTTGTTTTGGTTTCATATTTCAGAAAATTGGTCTTGTTTTCATTTGGGTTTGAGGTTTAAATTCTAGTTTATTATCAAGTTTCAAATTATGGTTCTAGTATCAGATTTGGGGGCTGCAAGAGTTGTTAGTGGTAGCTATTGGAGTGTCCGGTGGTGGTTTCAGCAGGTACCAAATTGATTTTGCAAATGTGTACTGCTCGATTTCTTCATCCGCAACTTCTTTTACATATTTGGTGTTGTTAGATTTCTTCAAGTACCTCTTGAGTGGGGTGGGGAATATATGGTGGATTCTTTCTTTATTTTTTAGTAAATTGAAAACAAACTATAAGTAAAATAAAAAATAAATAAAAAGGGTAAAATAGTCATTTTACATTCCTCAGAGACGATCCGAGTTAATTTTTGAAAATAGGGACTAAACACGCAATTTGACACTTGGACGAGGGATGAATTGTGTAATTTACTCTTCTAGTGGTGATTGATTTGATCAATATTGAAGATAACCCAAAAAGGAGTGGAAACCATATGAGGAGTATAGGAAGGAAAGGGATGAAAACTAAAAAAAAAAGGCTAGAGGATTTTATCAAAGAGAGCAACTGACTCAAGAAAAGAATTCTGATTTAGAAGCTCTTTTGGCTAAATTCACCAAGGCTTCTGAAAAACACTATAATGCAACAGATGCAACTCTCAAGGACTAGCAAGCAAAACTCAGAAACCCACAAACTTCTATACTCGAAATAGAGCAACAAATGGTCAGTTACAAGAAAATTGTAACGCCTGGTTCATGGTATGCATTAACTTAATTATTTATTCATTTTAAGAGAGGGACTCGATGAGTTGGTGGCCCTAACTCGTCGAGTAGAAGGCAGATTATGCACGGGGTTTAAGCTATCTACTCGACGAGTCAAGAGCCCTCAACTCGGCAAGTAGATCGGCCAGAATGAAACCCTAATTTTGGGGTTTTGCACCCTATTTAAGCATCTTAATCCCCACCCCTTGGCCTCATTTAAATCCTCCTTATCCCAAACCCTAATCCACGAAACCCTAGAGCATCTTGTGAGTGTGTGAGCCATTTGTAAGCAATCTTTTGTGTTCTTAAAGCTTGAAGAAGAAGAAGGAGTTAGAAGGCTCAAGAGGAAGAGAGTAGATCCAGATGCTACACTTCTTTGGCTACATTTTCTGGTAATCAAGTTTCTATCTTGACCTCTAGTTCATTAGATCTCTTCCTTTCCCTTTTATGAAGGTTTTGGTCCAAGAATGATAACCTTTGGAGAATGGACGACCCATGTGGATAATCATCCAGATATAGGGCCAAGAGGTGTTGTTATGACATAAAAGTGAAAACTTTATGCCATTGGAGCCCCCATGCAAGCCACAGAGTATCATATTGGCCTTTTTAGCCCAAAAGGCCATGCATGTGGAGAAAGGGTGGGAAATTTACGTGCCCAAGTAGTGTTAGGGGTTTAGATATGAAGTTGTAAGCTTTAGTTTGATGTATGGAGGGCTTAAGGACCAAGTTCTAGGTCCCAAGGAATTAGGGTTTGAGCTAAACCCTTTAAGAAGTAGTATTAAGGGGTAAAGTCAAAAACTTTACCCTTAAAAGGACATTTTCAGGGTTATTGTGAAGTATGAAGCGTGGATCTGAAGTGTAGGGGCTTAATCCATTAAGATAGCCCAAACAGACAGGAGAACTCGGCGAGTCCAGTAAGGGACTCGACGAGTTGAAACCGGGTTGTCCCGATTTTATGACAGGTAGAACTCGACGAGTCTGTGAAGGGACTCGACGAGTTGACTTGGTTGACCACGAGTCTGAGTAGTACAGGAACTCGCCGAGTTAGGAGATAACTCGACGAGTTGGGTTGACTGGGAGTTGACCTTGACTTTGACTTTGACCAGGATGTTGACTTTGACCGGGGATAAAATGGTCATTTTACCATAAGAGGAGTTATCAGGTTTTTGATTAAGTGTTACTGTGAAATTGATAGTCGGGGAGTGGTTGGAGCAGCCATCAGAGATTCCTCACACGAGATTTCACAGATAGCATTCGAGGTGAGTTTCCTCCAGTAGGAACGGGTCTAAGGCACCAAGGCCGGCCCGTTCAGTTAGTAGTAGTTCCGGACTACGGTTCGATGTCGGGCGGGGCCCGATGTAGGTTTATATGTTTTTCCGGATTGCGATCCGATGCCGAGGCGGTCCCGAGGAATGATTGAATGCTTGATGTCTTTGTGATTCTTGCATGTGTTTGTATTGTATGTTCCGGACTTCGGTTCGATGTCGGGGCGGTCCCGAGGAATGTTAGTATGATACCAGACTACGGTCTGATGCCGGGCGGGGCCCGGGGAATATTTAGGTGTTAATGATATATGCTTAGGGTTATGTGTATTATTTGATTATGCTCACATGTGTTCCGAGATCTGCTCGATGCCGGGCGGGGCCCGATGCCAAATAGGGTTCGATGCCGGGAAAGCCGATGCCGAGCTTGTCTCGATGTAGCAGGGGCGGGGCCCAATATATGTTATGTGTTATGTGTATGGTATGTGGTAGTTGGGGAGACTCAATAAGCTTCGTGCTTATAGTTTTCAGTTTTGGTTTCAGGTACTTCCGGTAGCAAGGGGAAGAGCTCGGGATGACTGTAGTGCACACACCATTGTTTTTAGCATGGGAGGATTCACTCTGATTTATGATATGTGATTTTGATACGTTGACCGATTTCATGATGTTTTGAGATACATGAATTGTGGTTTTATTATGATATGGATGGATTATGGTTTTTCATAAATGATTTAAAAAGAAATTTTTGGTCTTTATTTTTGGGATGTTTCAAGTTGGTATTAGAGCCTTCGTTTCAGGGACTCAGACACACTCTCGGGTGTGTCTGAACTCAAACTAAGGACTTGGTATGAAAATTTTCAAAAGAAAATCATTTTTACAAAAAGAATTTTGAAAAGAGAAAAGAACTTTGAAAATAAAAAAAGGGTGTGGTGCATGCAATCAAGCCGAGCTCAAGTAAATACTCCCAAATTACCCATACAAGTTTATGTTATGATATGTTTATGAGTACTGCATGCTAGATTAGGACTAAGGATCTAGGAAAGATGTCTTATGTGCCTATTGTATGTGTATCAGCTTTATGAGAATTGCATGCTATTTTAGGACTAAGGATCTAGGGAGGATGCCTTATGTGCATGTTATATGTATCTCAGCTTATTGAAACGCATTATAGTACAGATTAGTCAATGATGGCCTGAATGTGATATGGTTGATTATGTTTACTCGATCCTCGAATGCTGCTTGCTTTGTGCTTTTAGGAGTTCTAGTTATCTTTTACTAACTAGTAAATGAATATGTTAAGTTACATATTGCATGGATTAAATAATTTCAGAAGGTTAGGTCTAGCTCTATTGTGCAATTCTTGTTTGAGTCCAACCGTTGTAGGGTAGGATCTCTCATTCGAAGAATTATCTAGTCTTAGTAATATGTAATAGTATTCACGAGCTAGTTAGGGGGAGATAGCAGGGACTTCTTATGCAGCTGATGGCAGAGAGTGGGTTGGTGATTACCCTAGGGCAAGCCTAGGATGAGTTTAGCATGAGATCAACAGTAGTAGTAGAAGGGACTTGGTGGAGTTGAGGAAATTCTTGAGGAAAGTACGGATAGATGTGGAAGGTAGTATGGGCTCGTACTATTGAAAGCAAAGGATCCGTACTCGAATCAAGGAAGGCTAAGATGTGTTGGGTTTTATGTACTCCAACATTCCTATGGTGCACATACAACCCTAATGCTTTGGATCTAAGTTTTCTCTAATTATATATGCAACATTGGTTTCCAAAGCATGATGCCTAAACTAGCATATAAAATTTAACATATGAATCATAAAATAAGTTAGAAAGTTACCTCTTGATGTAGCTAGTAAGACTTTGGCCTTGAGAGAACTTAGCACCCCAAGTGTTGTGACTCAAACAAGTCACAAACACCAAATAAACAACTAGATGGATATGAGAGAGGCTAAGGAGACTAAAAACCGATTTCTCTTCTTGGAATACAAGTAGTGGTCGATTTTAGGGCTTAGCACAACATATATATATATATATATATATATATATATATATATATATATATATATATATATATATATATATATATATATATGTGTGTGTGTGTGTGTATGTGTGTGTGTAGAATATCAAAGGTCATGTAATCCATACACATTAGCCCATGATCCATCCATTTGATTTGGATAAATACTTCATGGATTAACCCTTAAGCCCATCACAAATCAAGCCATGGATCATTGGCCCAACTCATATGTATCAATTTAATTAGTCTCTTTTGATCACTAAATTAGTTCTAAATTAATTCTTGATCAATACTAATTAAATAATATGATTCCTCAATTAATATATTATACTTATAATATATTAATAAATCATAAATAACCTCTTACTTAAATATCCATCTATCAAATTGTTCTGGTGAATGCAATCCGAAATGGACCATGCTACTATCGGGTCAAGTACATACCAATTATAGTTATGGGCTTAGACACCTAATCCAACAGTCTCCCACTTGGATAAGTCTAATAACTATAATTGCCAATGCAACTTAAAATCCAATTAGCAATCATAGCTCTCAAAAAGCCGTTGTCATACTCTGATGCGTCCATTAGATAAGTGATCATAGAATCCTCTGTTCTACAAGATATCATGCGGACAAATACATGGAACATAGTCATACTTATTGTCCTGCAGTTTGTTTCCCGATTTCTGATTTGTATGACATAGAACATAATTGAACACATCAATTTAGTTCTGACCGGGCCCGACACATAAGTCAAAACAAAATCATTGAGGGGCCCAAGATATCGCTTTTAATCCTCCTAGGATAAAAGGAACAGATAAACTTCGACTTATATGCTTGTACTAACTATTCGTTGAATCATACAAAACAACATGTTTTATAACATCGAGTTACCGATGCGTTTTCGTACTATCAATGTACAACCAACGAATAATCGCCAACTCATATATCTTGGTTTGAAGATTATACGATATTATTGTCTCACAATCATCCGTGATAAATTCCATGAAGTGATATGTGAGCGTGAGTTTAGTCCAATACTCAAATCTTATTTCAAGAGCACTCATGAATGTTTGTAGCAAACTTTGGTATGTCTAACACCTTAGACAATCATACAAAAAAATCATTCATGATGGTCTTTTTTCATAAACTACTTCCAAAGTATGATTGAATGTGGATAGTTTGAATAATCTTATTATTCTGGAAGTCAAAACATGCAAAATGAACCAATAGTAAATAATTGACACAAGACAGTAACACTATTTATAAATAAAAACACCTTTTATTCAATCATCAAATGTCAATTACATTTTAACTATTACAAGTTTCTAAAATTATATCTAATCCTTAAAATTAATATCGTCCTTCAGCCCGATTCTTCTAGTGTGTTGCAAGTGCTTGACCCTACTCAGTCCCTTCGTTCTGACGATACCCCCTTCATTACGAGGAGTCCTTCTTCTACTCGATGTCTTATGAAGTGATATTTTCTATCGATGTGCCTGGATCTTCCACGATCCCTTGGCTCCTTGGCTAAGGCTCCCGCACCCTCGTTGTCACAGAAAATCTCCATAGGCTCCTTTACAACTGGTACAACTCCAAGGTCTCCGATGAAGTTATTTAGCCATATCGCCTCCTTCAATGCTTCACTTGCTGCTATATACTCTGATTCGCACGTTGAATCAGCTACAGTCTCCTGTTTGGAACTTTTCCAAGTTATTTCTCCTCCATTTAGGGTAAATACCCAGCCCGAATGAGAGCGGAAGTTATCTCTGTCGGTCTGGAAGCTGGCATCACTATACGCTGTCACTCTTAAGTCATCACTCCCACCGAGCGTAAGGACCCAGTCCTTAGTCCTCCGCATGTACTTTATAATGTTCTTTACCGCAATCCAATGAGCTTTACCAGGATTCCCTTGATATCTACTGACCATGCTCATAACAAAGGCTACATCAGGGCGAGTACATGTCATAGCATACATGATCGAACCAACAATAGAAGCATATGGTCTTTGACTCATTTCTGCTATCTCAGCATCTGTACTTGGACTCTGAGTCTTACTTAGTTTGGTGTTGCTCTGGATAGGTAAGTCTCCTTTCTTGGACTCCTCCATGCTGAAATGTTTCAACACCTTGTCCAAGTAGGTAGTTTGACTAAGTCATATTAGTCTTTTACTCCTGTTTCTCAATATCCTTATCCCTAGAATGTAAGCAGCTTATCTGAGGTCCTTCATAGCGAAACACTTCCCAAGCCAGGACTTAACCTCCTACAAGGTTGGGATGTCATTTCCTATGAGCAGTATGTCATCCACATACAACACGAGAAAACTAACTATACTCCCACTAGCTTTGACATATACACAGGACTCATCCTCGCTTCTCGAAAATCCAAATTCTTTGACTTTCTCATCGAAACAAAGATTCCATCTGTGAGATGCTTGTTTCAATCCATAAATGGATTTATCAAGCTTACACACTCTATTAGTATACTTTGCATTGACAAAATCCTTTGGCTGATTCATGTAAACATCTTCAGCCAACTTCCCATTAAGGAAAGCGATTTTGACATCCATTTGCCATATTTCATAATCATGAAATGCAGCTATGGCTAGCATAACCCTTATAGATTTAATCTTGGCCACTGGTGAGAAGGTCTCATCATAGTCAACTCTAGGAGTTTGAGTAAAGCCCTTCGCAACTAATCGCGCCTTATAAGTGTGTACTTTCCCATCCATGTCAGTCTTCTTCTTGAAGATCCATTTGTACCCGACTGTCTTACGGCCTGGTACATTGCCAACCAAGTTCCAAACTTGATTGTCATACATGGACTGAATCTTGCTGTCTATTGCCTCTTTCCATTTTGTAGACTCAGAGCCTGCCATGGCTTCCTTGTAGTTGTTAGGTTCATCCAAATTTACTAGTGTACTATCACTGATAAATGTATCACCGTCAAAAGTAATATGGAAACCATAAATCTCAGGTGTCTGTCTAACTCTACTGGAACGCCTCAGAGTTATGGACTCGTCAATCGGTTCAACTGGATTTTCCTCCTCAGGTTGAGCGTTAGTGTTTGAGGTTCCTTCATCACTTAACTCTTGAAGCTCTTCAAGGTCAATTTGCCTCCCATTGTCCTCTTGGCATATGAGTTCTCTCTTGCGAAAGACCCCTCTCCTCGCAACGAAGACAACATTGTCACTCGGTCTATAAAAGAGATATCCAAAGGATTTCTGTGGGTAGCCGATGAAAATACATCGCTCACTTCGAGGCTCGAGCTTTTCGTGAGTTTCTTTTCTCACAAAACCCTCGCAACCCCAAACCTTGATGTGTGCTAACGAGGGAACCTTCCCTGTCCACATCTCGTGAGGTGTTTTGGAAACCTTTTTAGTTGGGACTAGATTAAGGATATGGGCGGCAGGCTCTAAGGCATACCCCCAGAATGAGATAGGTAACGAAGCTCGACTCATCATAGAACGAACCATGTCCAACAAGGTTCAATTGCGCCTCTCAGCTACACCATTAAGCTGTGGTGTCCTAGGCGGCGTCAATTATGAAACAATTCCACATTCCTTAAGATAGTCGTGGAAATCGATACTAAGATACTCTCATCCTCGATCGGATCGAAGCATCTTTATCTTCCTGCCCAATTGATTCTCCACTTTTTGCTTAAACTCTTTGAACTTTTCAAAAGTTTTTGACTTATGCTTGATTAAATAGATATAGCCATATCTGCTGTAATCATCAGTAAAAGTCACATTGAAGCGGTTAGCATCCCTTGTGGCGGTTCTGAAGGGTCCACACACATCTGTGTGTATGAGATCCTATTGAATCATAAAAAGTGACCCTCTTGAACTTCAGCTACCGCAACCTCTTCAGCTACCGCAGCCATCCTGCACCCGCAGTCAAGCTCCTTCATCAGCAACCGAATCCGGAGTCTACCTACCGCAGTCACTTAACTAGATTACTTTACTTGTCTTTATTATGATACTCTCTATTGTCCAGTATGCCTTGCATGGCTAGTCTTAGAGATGTAATCTAGTGTACTTCTTGAGTCTCTATAAATAGAGCTCATTCTCTTGTATCTAAGTAGGATAACTTACGCATCTATCTATTCCGAATACACTTCTCAAGTTATTCTTTCTATCTCTCTATCTCACTACGCACCACTTCTTACTCTCAAATATTACTAGAATACAACTGATTATAACCTCTCTTCTGAGCAAGTCTTTCGTGACTTAATCACTAAGTTTGATCTTCCTTATTAACTCGGTTTGAATGCATTCCTTGTTATGAATCAACTTATGTGTATACTTGATATAACAATTGTTGTCATTTCTATTTCTTTACTTTCCGCAACTAACTCTCTAACTATCTAATTCTAACTTATTAATATTATTGTTGAGCTTTTAGATCCTTCGAGATTAACTATTCCGCAATACACTTGTTCTAACGTTTGTTCAAGTGTGTCTCTAAGTTTTTCTCTCAACAATTGGTATCAGAGCCATAGTGGTTGCTTTTTGAAAACGGAACTCTGATTTTCAAAGGGCCTTCTATACCACTGAAGCTCATTTCTTAAAAAAAAACTTCAAAAATGGCACAATCGTTATCTCTGAATGTTTCCAACAGTGTTGGTGGTTCTAACCGAGCCCCAATACTGGTAGCAAATGAATATCATCATTGGTCACAAAGAATGGAAAGATACTTAAGGAGACTTGGTAGAGATGTCTGGCGATCCGTAGAAGAAGGACCACATGTCCCAGTCCTTACACCAGTCCAGACTGACGGCGCTACAACCAGACTAGGAGGAGGTCAACCAGTCATGAACCGTCCCACCAAGGATGATCTCGATAAAATGGAAAATGATGTTGTTGCTTTTTATGAAATCTCCTGTGGAGTTGCTCCTGACAACTTCGATATTATCATAAATTGCAAATCAGCAAAAGAGATCTGGGAAGTTCTCAAGAATTTGTACGAAGGCTCAGAACAAGCACAAGACAAGAAACTTACTACCACACTCAATGAGTTCAACAACTTCAAAGCTCATACTGGCGAAAGTTTGGAAGACTCCTTCAAAAGGTTCAACCTGATAGTCACCAAGTTATCCAATGCGGGCACCATCCGCAGTAACCATGAAACAAATCTTTAGTTTCTTAATGGTTTGGGAAGACATTGGACTACCGCTAAGATGATAGTCCAGGGCGATAGAAAGATTCACACTTTGTCACTCTACAAGCTCTATGGAGAGCTGCAAGCACAAGAATCCACCGTACTCAAAGACTGTGCTGACTTCGGAGGACCACTTGCTCTCATAGCACAAGCCCCACCGCAGTCACTCTACTCTCCCTCGTATGACACTCCACCGCAGTCATACGAAGCTGACTCAGAGTATGATGATGAAGAAGAATTTCAGAAGGCTATTGCTCTGGTTAGTCAACAGTTCAATCGTCTACCACCTCCTTCCTTCCACAAGAATCAACAGTTCAACAAACCTCCATTCAACCGTAACTTCGGTTCCCAGAATAACCATTCTCGATATTCCAAAAGTTCTCATCCACCACCACAATCTCAAATTAATCAACCAAAGGAGGTACCGCAGTCTCCTCAAACCACTGACTCCGGTACTCCCTCAGAAGACAAGACTGATGCTGTAATTTGTCACAAATGCAACAAAGAGAATCACTTTGCAAGAGATTGTAAGGCCAATGTAGTAAAAGACAGAGCATTCTACCTTAGAATGGCTCAAGAGTTGGAAGATAAGGAAAAGGCAAGGGCATACGTAGCCCATGTCAAAAGAGACCATCAAGTTTGGTCATTCGGAGACGAAGATGAAGCCATCTGCAGTGTCAAAGGAAAAGGGAAAATCTGCATGGTGGCAACTGCGGATGATGATGGGTCTACAGAGCTGGAAAAGAACTACTGCTACATGGCAAAGGATGGAACTCTAAGCATCGTCGAACAGGTAAAACTTATGATCCAAACTCTAAACTATAGCATGCATGACTGTCAGCCCTACATAGATGATCTTAATGACACTTGTGCTGCCGTCCTTACAGACTATAACAAAGCCTTAGATGAGAAGAACATTGCGTCCCAAGAGATGTTCCACGTGAGAGGACGACTGGATAATAAAAGACTCAAAATGGCTATGTTAGAGAAGGACCTAGAGTTAGAAAAAGATGCAAGAATGTTAAGTGAAACCCAATTAGAGATAGCTTTGAACCAGAGAGATTTAGCTCAGAGTGAAATTGTACGCTTAAATCTCTTAATTGAAAAATTGTTTAATGAAAGTGAAGCTATTGAAAATTTGGTAAGCAATGGAACCGTGGACAATACATACAATTGGGGTTGGTCGAATGGATATCCTACCGCAATGGATTCCTCACCCCGGTTCAATAAAGACAGACTGTATGTCCCTCCAGACCGAGAATTTCATTTCCCAGTCAATGACAAGACTTTTACCGAAGACATCAAAACTCACTTCGGTAGACTACATAGTATAAGCAATAATTGTGTCATTGAGGAAATTGTGCCTGAGGTTTCGGGTCACACATGTGATCAAATTCCTATCTGTGGCACCATTTACCCAAATTCTCAAACCTCATCCGTGGTTGATGAAGAAATTGTCATTGAGGGCCCCGAAG
This sequence comes from Lactuca virosa, assembly GCF_052849685.1. NCBI lineage: Eukaryota > Viridiplantae > Streptophyta > Magnoliopsida > Asterales > Asteraceae > Lactuca > Lactuca virosa. The sequence continues at coordinate 53,963,027 of NC_136431.1, forward strand.
TCTCGAAAGACTTTCCATCTCTGTCCTCAGACCGCAATGTCTCACACTGTAGTCAAAAGTCCCACAAATGTCCCACTGAAGTCCCAACTAAGACTTACTCTGCAGTAGTCAAACCTTCACTACCGCAGTCCTCAGTAAAGGGAACCATGACCCTTCAGGCGATTCATCATGAATTACCTATAGAGAACTTTGAAGTGGGTCAATGCTCATAAACCCCAGAATCTTCAAGTTCGGATGACTCAAGCCCACGTTTTCAAAATCATTCTAAAAATTCCAAGAAACCGCAGTTGAACAACAATGACTGCGGTTCACCAAAATCTTTGGCCAAAAAGGCCTTCAAAGAAGAAATTAGATCTCGAGGCACAACTAGACAAACTTTTTCGAAAAACAAGAAACATGTCAGATTTCCAAAGTCCAAGAGTCCAGAAAAATTTGTTTTCTCACACTACTTTTCAAAAAAACTCTCCTTTAAAGAAAACAAACAAAAAGGAAAGTCCAGCTTCGAAAGTCATTCCTACTTCTTCTGACACAACCCAAAAGGGTGTTCAATCTTTTCGAAACAATGGTTTTCAGGTCTACTCCTCAAATGATCCTAAATTGAAAGGTATTTTACCCACTCCAACACTTTTAAAGTCACGTCAAAATTTCAACAAATGGAAGGGTATCCTACCAAATCCACCAAAAAGGACTCAAAGATTTGCACGTGCTAAACCTTGTTCAAAACAAACTTTTCAGAAACTAAACAACACTCATGTCAGATCTTTTCAACCGCGGACCGGTAACAAGTCCAATTCATCCTATGGACCGCTGACCAAGCATAATGTCAGATCCAATGACAAAAAATCCTTTTGCAAATGTCAGTGTAGTTGCCAAAAAGATTCATCCTATGTCAAATCTAGTCAGAGTCAGAAACGTAGTACTTTTTCAAAAACTCACAACACTCCAAATCTGCACAAACACCAAGGACTAGGAATAAAAGTTGACAAGAGACCCGTCCCTGCAACCTCGGTCCATGCATCTTTCAAAAATTCACCAATTGCCCCAGGCTCCAAACTAGTTTGGATGCTTAAACTAACTGTGTAATTCTCAGGCTTTGTGCAAGGAGGAACAAGAAGAAGAATGGTTAATTGACAGTGCCTGCTCCTTGCACATGACCGGAAGGTTAGAATACCTTCGGGATTTCAGGCCAATATGCAATGGTGGAAATGTTACATTCGGCAACAATGCGAATGGAATCATCCGAGGTTACGGTGTTCTCACTACGGGGAACTTTTCTATTCAGAAGGTTGCTTATGTAGAAAGCCTTAAACACAATCTCATCAGTGTTGGCCAACTATGTAAAGCAGGACATCGAGTTGAATTTGATGATCAATTTTGCTATGTAATGACAAGTGATAGGAACACGTGTCTGATCAAATCCCGATCCGAAGGTACCATGTATCCTTTGGATGTCTCTCTGATCATTGGTAGACCGCAGTTGTGCTTCCTATCCAAAGCCGTATCCGAAGTCAGCTGGCTATGGCACCGCAAGCTAGCTTATCTCAACTTCAGGTACATCAACAACTTGGCCACAAGAGAACTAGTCAGAGGTCTCCCTATTCTCAAATTCAGCAACGATACTCTCTGTCCGGCTTGTGAATGTGGTAAACAGTCCAAAGCAAGTCACCCTCTGGTAATGGATTCTTCAATTTCTGAACCACTAGAGCTATTGAACATTGATCTCTGCGGTCCATCAACCGTAGCCAGTCTCCATCACAAGAAGTACATACTGGTTATAGTATATGACTTTACACGCTTCACATGGGTCTTCTTCCTCAGACTCAAATCAGAAACACCGCAGATTTTCGTCAACTTCATCAAAGAGATCGAACTTCAGATCAAGCTTCCAGTAAGACGTATCCGCAGTGATAATGGAACCGAGTTCACTAATCATCTTCTCAACAGTTTCTTGGTGTCCAAGGGCATCTCTCATAACTTCTCAGCTCCCTACACACCGCAACGAAATGGAGTAGTAGAAAGAAGGAACCGCACACTAGTAGAAGCAGCCAGATCCATGCTCAACTTCGCACACCTTCCTCTCTACTTCTGGGCTGAAGCTGTAGCAACCGCATGCTTTGTTCAAAACCGAAGCATTGTGTGCAAACGCCTCAACAAAACACCATATGAGGGCCTTAACAACCGCAAGCCAAATGTACGCTTCTTTCATATCTTTGGGTGTAGATGTTTTGTGATCAACAACCGAGATCAGCTTAACAAGTTTGCACCGAAGTCTGATGAAGGCATCTTCCTTGGTTATTCCACTAACAAGTTTGCTTATCGAGTGCTCATCAGACGAACAAGGCTGATCATTGAAAGCTTCGATGTGAAATTTGATGATTCTCACATCCACAACGCCCCTCCATCCACTGAAACCACCGCAATCATGGAAAACGATATTCCTGCCTCTTCAGGTCCTTTAAATCTAGTTGAAGTCAATTATGACGATCTTTTCGATCTTGTTGAAACGGCGAAACTATCCGAAGTTCTTGTGTCACCCACAGCTCAACAACAACACGCTGATGTTTCTGGACCATCTCTATCCGAAGTCGCTTCTCTCAATACTTCCACCTCTCCGGTTGAGGGGGAAAGCTCTACTCCGGATCTAGCAACAACCGTTGAGGTTCCAGTAGTTGATGTTGCTCAAGTTCCTATCCGGAGAGAATCATTACCATCAAACGTATCTTCGGATTCAGATGATGAACTCATAGAAAACATTGACACGAGAACCGATCCAAGGATTATCACTCTCCCATCCGCAGTCCAGGGGGAACCTCTCCCAACTGTTCAAGAAAACTCCATTCTCGTTCCAAACCATGATGACTCGGCAGGATGTTCTCAAGTCCAGGGGGAACTGCCATCTCCAACCGCAGACTCTCCTAATATTCAAGATATTCCCTCTACCGCAGCTGCTGATCATCTGCAGCCCCGTCTGCACGTATAGACGAAGGACCACCCACCAGGTCAAATCATTGGCAACCCATCCACAGGTATCCAGACTCGATCTTCCAAGGACCTATCTGATCACTGCCACTACGCAACATTTATGTCCTCGCTAGAGCCCAGAACGATCAAAGAAGCATTGCTTGAACCTGACTGGATAGCTGCAATGCAAGAAGAGCTAGAAGAATTTCAAAGAAACAAAGTTTGGCAGCTCGTTCCGAAGCCACGTGGTCACTCTATTGTTGGCACTAGATGGGTGTTCAAAAACAAGCTGGATGAATCTGGTGTGGTAGTCAGAAACAAGGTAAGACTAGTTGCAAAGGGGTATAGTCAACTTGAAGGCATAGACTATGATGAAACGTATGCTCCGGTAGCACGCATGGAAGCTATCCGGATCTTCCTAGCATACGCAGCCCACAAGAACGTCAAGGTACACCAAATGGACGTTAAGAGTGCATTTCTCAATGGGGAATTAAAAGAAGAGGTTTATCTTCAGCAACCTCCAGGTTTTGAAAATGTTGAATTCCCAGACCACTGCTACAAGCTTGAAAAAGCAGTCTACGGTCTGAAGCAAGCCCCAAGAGCATGGTATGAGACTCTTTCTGAATTCCTTGTCTCATCCGGGTACAAGAGAGGAGTGATTGACCCCATGTTATTTAGAAAAGCAAATGGTAACCACATTATGCTTGTACAAATATATGTGGATGATATCATCTTCGGATCGACTGATCAAGGAATGGTGGATGAATTTGCTAAGCTCATGACCAACAAGTTCAAAATGAGCATGAATAGAGAGATTAACTTCTTTATAGGACTTCAAGTGAAACAAGTTCCGCAAGGGATATTCATTCATCAAGAGAAATACACCACTGAACTGTTAAAGAAATATTCTATGGGCAACTGTTCTTCGGCTAAGGTCCCCATGGCCTTCGGTTATAAGATCTCTGCTGATCCCTCAGGTGAATCTGTGGATCACAAGACTTATAGAGGTATCATAGGCTCTTTGATGTACCTCACCGCAAGCAGGCCAGACATTGTCTTTGCAACTGGTGTATGTGCAAGGTATCAGGCTGACCCAAAAGTGTCACATATGACCGCAACCAAACAGATTCTACGGTACCTAAAAGGAAGCAAATCTCTTGGTCTATGGTACCCCGCAGGCAACGATTTCAGCCTTCAAGCATTCACAGATGCGGATCATGCCGGATGCAAACTAGATAGAAAAAGCACTTCAGGTGGATGTCAATTTCTGGGTGAAAGACTCGTCAGCTGGTCATCAAGGAAACAAAGCTGTATATCTCTGTCTACCGCAGAAGCTGAGTATGTGGCCGCAACCAGCTGTTGTTCTCAAGTCCTTTGGATGAAAACTCAATTATTGGACTACGGATATAGAATGCTGCGGATACCGATCTATTGTGACTCTGAAAGTGCTATTGCTATTTCTCACAATCCAATTCAGCACTCCAAGACTAAGCATATTGAACTACGGTATCACTTCATCAAAGACCACATCTTGAAAGGTAACATTGAACTCATCTTTGTTCATTCTCATGAAGAGATTGCTGATGTGTTCACAAAAGCCCTCGACTCCACAAAACTTAACACCTTCCTGTAAATGTTAGGAATGATGAATCCAGACCCGCAATTCTTTTTGAATTGTTAGATACCGCAGACCATCCTTAGTCTCCGTTGCGGTTCTAACTGAAAGTTACTTATGATAGATGGTTCTGGTACCGCAGTCTAGGTACCGCAACCATATATCATACTTATTTTTTCATGGGTCCTTATTGTTTGTTATTACTAACTTTTGTACAAGTGCTCTTCTCAGTTTCTTCTACTGCAGTCATAAATCTATCCATCCGCAATGACATTTGTTCATCCGCAATGACACCTGGTCATCCGCAATGAAGTTTCCATCCGCAATCACATTGATAATTTCTCAACTGTTTCATCAACCCTTGAATCTTTTGTGTGCTATTTAATGATCCTTCATTAAATAAAACATTAAATAAAAAAAACATTCCCTTGAGAAACTGTCTCATTCTCTTTCTGAATAAGCCTTGTGTCAGACCTATTTTTAGGTATGATGACAAAAAGAACATTTTTCCATAATCACATCCTTAATTGTCTTTTCCGCTTACCCAGAACGTCCCATCCGTTACAACTTCCTTTCCCCTCACCCCACGATCACCTGACGTGATGATGTCCTTCTGACCTTTCATTAAATGCAAACCCTCTTTTGGCAAATCTCAAAAATCTTTTTTAAACCGTTTGATTTTATGTGGCTGAGATTTAATCTCCGATTTAAAAGATTCCCTCCAATCAACGTTTTACCTTATCCTTTTTTTTACCTAGGGTAAAAATCTCATCCCTTTATAAACCCGTCTTCTTCCCCAAAATCACTTTACGCTTTCTGAACATTGAACCTTCCCTCTCAAATCCTTCAAGAACTTTGTTTCTTTACTCTTTCTCTCAACCCTCAACAATGGTGAAATCCGGTATTTCAAAGAAACAATCCAAGGCATCTGGATCAGTAAACCCTACTGGTTCAGACTCTCCCACTATTGCTTCAAGCAACTTCAGAGCAGTGTTCGAAGATCATCCATCCTATAATGCTCCAACCAAGCTGATGATTAAGTTTCTGAAGAATCATCCCCTGTTTGGCCCCTTTGATGCTTTCACAGATGTTGTCCCAATCTCAACCCTCTTTAAATGTGCATTCTCAACTTATCGCCCAATCGAAAACCCTCAAGAAGTTCACCTTAACCTGGTTAATGATTCTTTGGTCATTCTGTCCAAAGAAAAATTTATTTCTGCCATTAACCTTCTTGTTCATCCCTCCATCAAGATCTTCTCCCCATCCATGGCAGACGTTACTTCAGCCCTTTACCAAATGGGTTATCAGAAAAAGATAAGGGGAATTGGCGAATTCAAGAAAAATCAATTGCCTACGGTCTGGCAATTTGTCTGCCACTTCATCATCCGCAGTCTATCCGGCAGAACCGGAGGCACAGACAATATGGGACTGAAGCTTCTAGAGTTGTTATGGAGTATATTCACAGGACATGATGTAAACTACGGGCAGATCTTATGGGACGACTTTATTCAATATATTCCCAAGGAGAACCCAAGGGAGAACCCAACCGAGCTCACCTTTGCAAGGTTCTAGTCACTCTGCATTTCAGATCTTCATGCGGATGCTGGAATCGACATGGGCAGTGACATCGATTTCTTTGTCACCAAGGATCTCAAAAGGTACAATCCTTCTTCTGATCAAACTGTTTTTGGACCAATTCGAAGACTCCCTACCCACATTCTTTCCACACTTGGTATTGAGACTGCTGATGTCTCAGATCACATTGAGGCTACGGATGGTATTGCCCCATACCCTCCTACCCCGCCTCTCCAAGACCCATCCGTAACCATTAACCCTGAAGGTACCGCAGTCCCTTCTGCCACTACTCTCTCCAATCTTTCTCAAAGAAGAAAGCAATTGGCCACCAAGAAGAAACAAAGAACACCTAAGAAGGATGCTCCCAAACGAACCGCACCCACTAAGAAACGTAAAACCAAACCTACCGCAACCACACCTGATAGTGACTCTGATGAGGATAGGCAACCAATTACTATCCTTAAGAAAAGAAAAACCGATACCTCTAGCCAAATGCGTGACCGGACTGATACTGAAGTCTCTCAAAAGGCTCCAGTAGTCCTTGGGGTGGCCGCAGACCCATTCAACACTACTATCATTTTCCAATAAGACTCAGAAAGTGAGTCTGATTCACGACATCGTGGAGACTCCCCCCAGTTCACTCCCAAGAGGATGACACTGGTGCTCGCCCTAAGGTCTCCAGGGCTTCCTGACTGCATTTCTTTTCACCTGAGGAGTTGCACTCCATCCTTTTGAACGTCACCCAAACACTTCAAACACCTTCCCAACCGCAGGGCACTTCTTCCGCCCATGCCAGAACTGAGCCGAGGCCAAACTTGACCACGGGTCAAGGAGACCAAAGAAGCTCAGGAAATCCTACTCTGCTTACATCCGTAGCAGGTGGTTTAGGCACGGTGAGCACAAATATGCAAGGATCCGTGGACCCGAAGGACACTTCGGTGCGTTTTCAAGGATTTGACGGAGATGAATCAAACGACTCATGGTTACGCTACACTCCGGTAACTGAGTCAGAAATCAAGAAATATGCCGCTTTCAAGAGGGCATTTCAAGCCCGCAAGGAACAATAGCTCAAGCAACAACAACAAAAGGAGCAAGATATCCAGTCAGTGGCACGGTATTGGGCAGACGCAATCAATAATGCCAATACCGTAGCCACCATTCAAAAGGTTCAGGACTGGATGACCGAGATGGCTGAAATAGTCCATAAAGCTCAGGCAGCAGGTGAAGGTGCAGGTACCTCCAGAGTGACTCCAACTGCTACTCCAACTCCACATCCTACTCCAACAGTTCATGAATCACAAGACGAAGGAACCGCAATAGAAGTCAATTCTGCTCCCACCTTCGTTCTTGATGATGAAGACATCCAGGAGGTTAACAAGCCCAGTCCTTCTGATGATGACCTCATGATGTTCGATGAGGAAGAGGAATCCAGTGGCTCTCACCATTCGACTTCTAAACCCAAAGAAAAGAAGAAAAAGAAGAAGAATGTTGTCACCAGGAAAGAATTTCTGAGCTTACAAGCCAAAGTCGATCAGATCTTAGCTGCGGTCACGCCCACTCAACCGCAACCAGAAGACTCTCCCGGGCCGCAGTCACTGATCGAACGTATAGAACGCTTGGAAACAAGGGAACGCTTGGCTGCTGAGAGAATTTCTCTCAAAGTGGAAACGGGGATCTGGTCCCTTGACAACAACCGCAAAGCAGATCACAAGGATTTTATGGCTGCTGCGGAACGCCTCATTACTGAGGTGACCGCAATCAAAACGGATCTCCAAGCAGCCATTGCGGATCAAGCCACTCAGTCTCAGAAACTGATAGCTGAGACTCACACTGCGTATGAGTCCACTATCTCAGTTCTTCAAGCAACAATCAATAGACTGAAACGCTCCCTTTCCTCCAACTTCCATGGTCCCGAGATCCTGCAGCTCACCAAGGAAATACACAGGCTACTCTTCAGCTCCTCCATTCCCAATAATCAACAGTTGGCCGAAGCCCTCAAAGCTCAATTTCAAGAGGTTTTTGCCAAGGTTGATGGCCTTAAAAAGTGGCTTAAGGAAGCTCCTCCGTTGCATTCCTCAAGAGGGGGAAGTGAAGAAGAAGTTCATCACTCTGATCACTCCATCTCACAACATCAGAGCCCCCCCATCATCACAGAAAAAATTCCTACACCGCAGCCTTCACCGCAACCATCTTATCATACTCCACCTCATAACACTCCACCGCAAGAGAAGGCCACTCCTGAAAAGCCAGAAACTCCCCCTCACTTCAAAAACCTGGCTGAGTACATGTCATCTCCAAGCTCATCTGACTCTCCTGCCACCACCCAAAGGAAACACGATTGGAAGGAAGCCAAACTTGCAGAGCTTATATGGAGAGAATGCGGTTTTGATACTATGATGGACGAATCCTTGATAAACTCTTGGATCAATCCTCACCGCAGACTGCTGGATGAAGATTACAGACCCCACCTCACCTATGCTGAACCCCCTACTGATGGATACTGGGATGTCCCAATTTCTCCAAATGCCAAATACTTCACAGTATTTGAGCATTTCAACCGCAGCCTTCCTGACCACAAAAGACTGCCAATGGAATTTGAGAGACTCAGTCTTTTTCATGCTAAACATGCCTCTTTCATTGAAAATATATGGTCTAACGATAGCCCATCCGCAGTCAAGAACTACAAAATCCGGAAGTTCATGAAGGCTGACTACATCCAGTATACCCTCACTAGAAGGGAGCATGACTATATCCGCACCCAGGCAGACTTTCCCTGTATGAGTCCGGAAGAAATCTTTCTTATTGCCAAGGTGTTCCAAAACAAGTCAGAAAAGCACCCGAAAATGAAGATTGCGCTTGAAAAGGTCAATACTTTTCTGAAGGAAACGGTCTGTGATTTTGCCAAGATCGATGCAGATATCTATCCTATCATTGCCAAGAAATTTGATCTTCCACCTCTCGAGCCTGCACCAATGCCTACCGAAGGCTATCAAGAAAGATCCTTAGGCGCAACCAACTTTCCTGAACTTGGAGTCATTTTCAAAAGGAAGATAGATAATGTCAAATATTTCATTCCTATGACTGTCATGCATCGCCTCACCAAGAAGCAACTTGACATCTGCCGAACCGCAGTTGAAAGATCGAAGCACACTACCGCAGAAGTCAAGTTCGAGATCTTAAGGAGAATCACGTGGCTGGAAAACATCAGGAAGTTTTGGTGGATCCTGATCAAGTTCCTCAAACTTGATAGCTGAACAAAAGTTAAAGAGGTCACTTAGGGGGAAATTGTTGAATCATAAAAAGTGACCCTCTTGAACTTCAGCTACCGCAGCCATCCTGCACCCGCAGTCAAGCTCCTTCATCAGCAACCGAATCCGGAGTCTACCTACCGCAGTCACTTAACTAGATTACTTTACTTGCTTTATTATGATACTCTCTATTGTCCAGTATGCCTTGCATGGCTACTCTTAGAGATGTAATCTAGTGTACTTCTTGAGTCTCTATAAATAGAGCTCATTCTCTTGTATCTAAGTAGGATAACTTACGCATCTATATATTCTGAATACACTTATCAAGTTATTCTTTCTATCTCTCTATCTCACTACGCACCACTTCTTACTCTCAAATATTACTAGAATACAACTGATTATAACCTCTCTTCTGAGAAAGTCTTTCGTGACTTAATCACTAAGTTTGATCTTCCTTATTAACTCGGTTTGAATGCATTCCTTGTTATGAATCAACTTATGTGTATACTTGATATAACAATTGTTGTCATTTCTATTTCTTTACTTTCCGCAACTAACTCTCTAACTATCTAATTCTAACTTATTAATATTATTGTTGAGCTTTTAGATCCTTCGAGATTAACTATTCCGCATTACACTTGTTCTAACGTTTGTTCAAGTGTGTCTCTAAGTTTTTCTCTCAACAGATCCAACAGACCCTCACCCATTGCACAAGTGCCTGTGAAGGATGACTTTGTCATCTTTCCAAGTAAACAAGATTCACAAGTGTCATCTGACTTTAAATCAAATGACTCCAACACTCCATCCTTTTGGAGTTGGGCTATGCGCTTCTTGTTAACATGTCCAAGACGACAATGCCATAAGGATGCTTTATCCAAGTCATTGGATGAATCAAATTGCAACACATTATTTCCTAAGTTATCTAGAACCATCACAGTTTCATATATACCATTACAAGGTAATTCTTCAAAATAAAATACACCATTAAAATAAGCATTAATACTACCAATTTCATTATTAAAAGAAAAGGTAAAACCTTGTTCATACAAACTGTGAAAATAAATAATATTCCTTGCCATATCAGATGAATAGCAACAATTATCCAAATCTAATTTTAAACCATTACTAATCAATAAAGAATAAACTCCAATCTTGGTGACAGGTGACTTTCCCCTATTCCCCATGATTAAGTACATCTTCCCGTGCGCCACATCCCTACTTCTTTTTAGACCTTGCAAATCAGAACAAATGTGTAAGCCACATCATGTATCAAGGACCCAAGAATTAGCATGTGATGAGTTATTAGATAGAATAGTATAAATACCTGCAAAGGAGGGTTTGATCTTCCCATCCTTTATGTCCTGCAAGTATTTCGGACAGCTTCGTCTCCAGTGCCCTTTTTCATGGAAATGGAAGCACTCGGCTTCCTTTGGGTTGGAAGAGGGTGTGACAGAACCAACTTTGGTTCCACTGGAAGAGGATCCAACATGGGACTTTCCTTTATGACTCTTGGAAGGAGTATTCCTCTTCTTTCCCTTCCCATGTCCAATTGCCAAGACATGGGCAGTTGTAGTAGGAGTAGGTACAACAGATTTGTCTTTCAAACTGCTTTCAACAGTTCCCAAGAGGCCTTGAAGCTTTCTTAGAGTGACCTCCTCCTTGTTCATATGATAAGTCATATGTAACTAATCATAACAAGGAGTTAAAGAGTGTAGAATAATATCTATGGCCAACTCTTCATCGAAGTTAACATTCAACTTCAGCAAGCGGTCCACAAACCTTTGCATCTTTTGCAAGTGGGCCATGAGGGACTCTCCATCCTTCATTTTGGTCGTGATCATGGAGGCAATGATCTCATACCTCTCCTGCCGAACACTTTGATGGTACCTTTCCATCAAGTCCTGGTACATTTCATAAGGCCAAAAGTCATCATATGACTTTTGGAGCTCAGCAGTCATGGTAGCGATCATTATACACGACACTTTGGTCGCGTCCCTCTCATGAGTTTTGTACTCAGCAATATGTTCGGGAGTAGCATTCGATTCATCAATCTCCTTAAGCTATTTATCAAGGACATATTCTTTGTCCTCATAACGAATAGCCATTCGGATGTTTCAGATCCAATCATTGAAATTCGATTCATTGAAGATGACCCTCCCACATAAGTTCATGAGGGAGAAAGAGTCGGAAGGGATTGGGTTGGAAGCATTGTTTGAAGTAGACATCTGAAAAGAAAGACAAAGTTTAGATTAGATAATGATCCTTAATATAACAATAAAAATGGAATATTAAGGCTAGGACCCAACACAATATTTTACAATTCGGAAGAGGGATGTCGTAATCCAATTGCAAAATATTTGAAGGTAGGTAAATGACGATTTACCAATTTCCACCATGAAAAACGAAATTGAAGATTAGGTTTTAAATGAATTGAAATTCCTAGATTCTTTTTGAGATTCATTGAACTTTTCAATGGCATGTTTAAATCTCGATTATGCCCTTCAAGTTTGTGACTTGGATACCGAGGATCACAAACAAGGAGTGAATAACCATGCAAATTAGCTTGGTACTCTCGATGTTACAAATCACCTAATCAATGTGCCTATTAACCACACACGCTCCATTGATCCATGATTAACACCAAGCTACCCTTTGCCACACATTGTCAGTCCCAAATTAGTGTGCCAGTTAACCACACACGCTCCACTAACGACTTAACAAGGTGTAAAGTGCAATTTCATGGAATAGCATCATTTTCACATTTTTCCTAAATTAACTAAGATTGGGAATTTATAAAAGTTTAGTTACTTTAATAATTCTCATTATACTTATTAATGAGAATTAGTGTCCTATCCTACCCGTTCGGCTAACGGCCCTCCACCAGTCAAGGAAGCGGTGGGTGAGAGTGGACACCCATTAAACCACAATTTTATAGGCAGTAACCTTATACCCCCTTATAGACCAGCTTCGTGAATAAGGCATACTAACGGTAAGACTGACTTGTCTTATACATATATATAAGTATTAAACGTTAATATTATAATAGTATAAGGGTTGAATTTTAAACTTTTAAAACTCTAGGGTTTGGAATTAAAGTTTCATTAATGTAACTTTTCAAGTTCCAAAACTTGAGGGCAAGTTTTGTAACCTGTTAAAACTTTTGACATTCATAACTTATGAACTTTTATGTTGCATGAATGAGACCGTTCAAATTCCAAACTTGAGGACAAGTTATGAAACCTTTCAAGACTCTTTGAATTCTATAACTTACATTAGTTAATGGTTTCATAAATAAAGACTTTTCATGTTCCATAACTTGAGGACAAGTTATGGAACTTTTTCAAGAACACATATAGATCAAATTAACTAATCCAATTATGATAGGATGATTATTTACCAACTTGACCTAATTTTGATTCATGTTCCATGAAAACTTCAAACTTTACAAATAACTAGTATTTCACAAAAATCAAGTAGTTATATTAGAATTTGACAAACATCATGTTATTGGATGGGGATTAACATTACCATATCATTAAAATCGAATTTTATGAACCAAAACAGTTTGTGGTAATGTTCCTAATCCAAAACAGGCCAAAAACTATAAGATTCTGCCCACAGACTGTCCAACTCGTCGAGTACACTTATGAACTCGACAAATTCATCATCATAAGGCACCTACTCGTCGAGTTCATATATGGACTCGTCGAGTAGGCCCTGGCAGAATCCAATTTTGCAGTTTTTTCAGCTTCGAAAATTACATAGTTGCATCAATACAATAGAAAACACCCATGGCTCTGATACCACTGTTGGGTTTTATGTACTCTAACATTCCTATGGTGCACATACAATCCTAATGCTTTGGATCTAAGTTTTCTCTATTTATATATGCAACATTGGTTTCCAAAGCATGAAGCCTAAACTAGCATACAAAATTTAACATATGAATCATAAAATAAGTTAGAAAGTTACCTCTTGATGTAGCTAAAAAGACTTTGGCCTTGAGAGAACTTAGCACCCCAAGTGTTGTGCCTAAAACAAGTCATAAACACCAAATAAACAACTAGATGGATATGAGAGAGGCTAAGGAGACTAAAAACTGATTTCTCTTCTTGGAATACAAGTAGTGGTCGATTTTAGGGCTTAGCACAACATATATATGTGTAGAATATCAAAGGTCATGTGTAACTCTAATCCATACACATTAGCCCATGATCCATCCATTTGATTTGGATAAATACTTCATGGATTAACCCATAAGCCCATCACAAATCAAACCATGGATCATTAGCCCAACTCATATGTATCAATTTAATTCGTCTCTTTTGATCACTAAATTAATTGTAAATTAATTCTTGATCAATACTAATTAAATAATATGATTCCTAAATTAATATATTATACTTATAATATATTAATAAATCATAAATAACCTCTTACTCAAATATCCATCTATCAAATTGTTCTGGTGAAGGCAACCCGAAATGGACCATGCTACTATCGGGTCAAGTACATACCAATTATAGTTATGGTCTTAGACACCTAATCCAACAAGATGAACCCAGGAAACTTATAGTATGTGAGATCCCTTGAGATATGATGAGTATACTGATGTTTATTATGGTGTATTTTCAGTATGGTGACGCTACGCACTAAGCCAGTTGGCACTTCAGGCACTGGTGAGGGATCAGGCTCGGGCTCTGGAGCCGGGCAGATGGATGAGCAGACGAGGGAGTTTATTTCATCTGAGATCACGCGCAACATTTTAGAGCAGACTCCTGTGATCTTTGGTTCGGTCAGGGAGGGTATTTTGGAGCTTTTGGATGAGAAGTTGAGCGCTTTCCGCACAGATGTGGCGGCCATGATGGGGTCGCACACACTGACTTTCCGGGAGTTCAGAGCTTGTGGAGCCCCCAACTATCATGGGGCCCGGGACCCCATTGCTAGCAGAAGATGGTTGGTTGATGTCCCCAATGCATTCCGTACGAGCAAATGTCCTGAGGGGGACAAGGTCCGACTTGCATCATGTCTTCTGAAGGACAGGGAACGAGATTGGTGGGAGGAGGTCGGACGAGCCATTAGGGATGATGCAGTTTTAGATGCTATGACCTGGAGTCATTTTTTGGCCAGGTTCAGGGCCGAGTTTGCACATGTGATTGAGATGCAATAGATAGCGAGGGAGTTCCAGGATTTTGAGCAGACGACAGGGACTGTGGCGGAGATCACCGCCTAGTTTAGGGAGAGGGCCCTTCTCGTTCCGCAGTACGTGGCGGACGAGGAGATGAAGAAGGCCCGATATCATGAGATGTTGCGGAGTGATATCCGCCAGTTTGTGAGCCGCTCCAGCTGCAAGACGTTGGAGGACATGATTGTTAGGGCTCGAGAGAGGGAGTTAGGTTTAGAGATGGAGAGGAAAAGGAAACCAGATGGGGTTCAGGCAAGCAGTACGGGCAAGAAGCCCAAGGTATCAGATCACAGATCGAGGAGCCAGCAGGGCTGCAGCCGGTGTGGCAAGTGCGGCAAGATGGATGAGGGAGCGTGCAGGGTGGGGAGTTCGGGCTACTTCAAGTGCGGCCGAGCTGGTCATATAAGTAGGGATTGTACAACTACCACCACCACCACAACAGTTTCAGATCTGATTTTCTTCCAGTGCAATCAGAGGGGCCACATGAAGGCCCAATGTCTGAGTCTGGCAGCAGCAGGACAGGTAGCGATCCTGGATCGCAAGACGAAAACCTTGAGGAACAAGGTTGTTCAGTTAGTGAAAGTGCAGTGGCAGCACCACAAGGGTTATGAGTGGACATGGGAGTCCGAGGAGGAGATGGGGGAGCACTACATAGAGTTGTTTCAGATGCAGCAGACTTCGAGGACAAAGTCTAAGACAAGTGGGGGAGAATCGGCTGGTTCCTGGTATGCATTAACTTAAGCATCTTAATCCCCACCGCTTGGCCTCATTTATAGCCTCCTTGTCCCAAACCCTAATCCACGAAACCTTAGAGCATCTTGTGAGTGTGTGAGCCATTTGTAAGCAATCTTGTGTTTTCTTGAAGCTTGAAGAAGAAGAAGGAGTTAGAAGGCTCAAGAAGAAGAGAGTAGATCCAGAAGCTACACTTCTTTGGCTACATTTTCTGGTAATCAAGTTTCTATCTTGACCTCTAGTTCATTAGCTCTCTTCCTTTCCCTTTTATGAAGGTTTTGGTCCAAGAATGATAACCTTTGGAGAATGGACGACCCATGTGGATAATCTTCCAGATCTAGGACCTAGAGGGGCTGTTATGACATAAAGGTGCAAAATTTATGCCATTGGTGCCCCCATGCAAGACATAGAGTATCATATTGGCCTTTTTAGCCCAAAAGGCCATGCATGTGGACAAAAGGTGGGAGCTTTACGTGCCCAAGTAGTGTTTGGGGTTTAGATCTGAAGTTTTAAGCTTTAGTTTGGTGTATGGAGGGCTTAAGGACCAAGTTCTAGGTCCCAAGGAATTAGGGTTTGAGCTAAACCCTTTAAGAAGTGGTATTAAGGGGTAAAGTCAGAAACTTTACCCTTAAAAGGACATTTTCAGGGTTATTATGAAGTATGAAGCTTGGATCTGAAGTGTAGGGGCTTAATCCATTAAGATAGCCCAAACAGACAGGAGAACTCGGCGAGTCCAGTAAAGGACTCGACGAGTTGAAGCCGAGTTGTCCCGATTTTATGACAGGTAGAACTCGACGAGTCTGTGAAGGGAGTCGACGAGTTGACTCGATTGACCACGAGTCTGAGTAGTACAGGAACTCGCCGAGTTGGGAGATAACTCGACGAGTTGGTTTGACTGGGAGTTGATCTTGACTTTGACTTTAACCAGGATGTTGACTTTGACC
Organism: Lactuca virosa; assembly: GCF_052849685.1. NCBI lineage: Eukaryota > Viridiplantae > Streptophyta > Magnoliopsida > Asterales > Asteraceae > Lactuca > Lactuca virosa. The sequence continues at coordinate 53,979,287 of NC_136431.1, forward strand.
GGGGGTAAAATGGTCAATTTTCCCTAAGAGGAGTTATCAGGTTTTTGATTAAGTGTTATTGTGAAATTGATAGTCTAGGAGTCGTTGGAGCAGCTGTCAGAGATTCCTCACACGAGATTTCACAGCTAGCATTCGAGGTGAGTTTCCTCCAGTGGGAACGAGTCTAAGGCACCAAGGCCGACCCGTTTAGTTAGTAGTAGTTTCGGACTACGGTTCGATACCGAGGGGGGCCCGATGTAGGTTTATATGTTTTTCCGGATTGCGATCCGATGTCGGGGCGGTCTCGAGGAATGCTTGTATGCTTGATGTCTTTGTGATTCTTGCATGTGTTTGTATTGTATGTTCCAGACTTCGGTTCGATGCCATGGCGGTCCCGAGGAATGTTAGTATGATACCGGACTACGGTCTGATGTCGGGCGGGGCCCAAGGAATGTTTAGGTGTTAATGATATATGCTTAGCGTTATGTGCATTATTTGATTGTGCTTACATGTGTTCCGAGATCTGCTCGATGCCGGGCGGGGCCCAATGCTGAATAGGGTTCGATGTCGGGCAGGGCCCGATGCCAGGAAAGCCGATGCCGAGCTTGTCTCGATGTAGCAGGGGTAGCATTTCTAAACCACTGAAGGTAGCATTTCTAAACCATTAAAGCTTTTAGATAAGATATTTTACCAGTTGTGCAGTCCAAAGAAGCAATTGAAAAAACAACAGTCCTACTGTTTGTGTTTTGCGTCGTAATTAACACACTTCTGCACTGCGAAGTATCTACCATAAATCAGATTCAAATTCGAAGAATTTTTGAACACCTCTCCCATATTCTGCTAAAAAACTACATAATGAGCTAGAAGAAGATCATAAAAAGTTCCTGGAGTAGATTGGACTGAATTCGAACAATATTTCCATCATTGAAGCATTAAGTAAATTGCTGAAATATGTAACTTTTCTCAAACTCTTGAAACATAATCAGAATACTTTAGATGAGTTAGCAAGAGAAACGAAGAACAAGAAACAATCGTCTAGAGTGTTAAATCAGATTCTAGAGAAAAAAGAAGATCCGAGAAATCTTACTCTATCGTGCGAGTTTGGAAGCACAAAGATGCATGCTTTAACAGATCGGGTGCAAGCATGAACGTAATTCCACATTCATTTTTTTAAAGTTGAGATTATCAACACCGAAACGCACAAGAATGTCGATACATATGGCCGACAATACGGTAACTTATTCGAAGGGTATTGTTAGAGACATGTTAGTAAAAATAGGAACTTTTGCTTTGCCTATCAACTTTATGATCCTTTAAATGGAAGAAGACTTAGAGGTGCCAATAATATTAGGAAGACCTTTTCTAAACATTGCAAAAGCAATAGCGGATGTTAGCGAGTCAAAGCTTACACTTAGAGTGGGTACAAAAGCAACTAGTTTTGGATTGGAAGACTCCAAAGTAATGAAAGGAAGGCATGGAAATTTTCATGTGGATGCTTTTGAAGAAGAGAATGATGAAAAAATTGAGGAACTAATGAAATTGATGGATGAAGAATATGGGAAATACATGAACGCTATAAAAGGTGAAGAATTGTGGAATGATGCAGGGTTTGTGATGTGTGCAAAGATATACCTACCAGTTTTAAATTTATAAACCTAGCTAACTTATCTACTAATGCACTTATAGATAGTGTACCTAGTCATTTTATAATATTGTAAAGTAAGTTGGGTATTGAAAACAGGGAACGGTATTTAGCTGATAAAATAACTACTAAAAATTAATCTAAAAACAATAACTAAAAGGGGGTTTTATCTGATTTTGCAACATCAGATTAACTTAACAATTCAGTAAACTATAACTAAGCAAACACTTAACTAAAAACGATTGTTATCAAGATATGAAGACACTTCTGTTTAGCTTTGGATCCCCCTTTTTCCTATGGTTAGTTTCTAAACATGGATTAATTCAGTTGGTTACCGATTTAAATATAATTAGCAATCTTGATCCGATATCTTAATATTTTTACCAATTCATGAACTACTATGTAATGATCATACACAAGTAAACACATAATTGATTATTTAAGATAATTGTGCTATGTGAGCAATATCTAAGATTATTATCTATGATTAAGACAAATAACCAAATAGAATCATGATCCAGTTATGTTCTTAACACAGATAAAGTTATTACCTTTATTACCTAATATAAGATTTGGTAAATCCTAGCTCTAGCAATTTAATGATCATAAAATACTAGGTAATCAAGTTCATAAAATCAAAATGGCCATTCAACTACACTTAACTTGAATCAAAGCAATAAAGATTAGAACTTTAACTTGCTAGATATGATAATCAAACACAAGCTAAACCAACTTCATAAAATCCATGAAAAGCAAGAAACTAACACATAGTATTAGGGTTCGTCTACACTAAATGAAAGCCTAATGATTTAGCTACTCATGGCAAAAAATTAAGCATAAAACACATAAGAATTCAAGCTAGACATGTTTAATCTAATGCAAATCGAATGTGTAATGCGAATTCTTCCTACGAATGTTCAAATCTTTAATCACCAATCGATATCTCATTCCAAAGGTTGTTTTTCTCACTTTTCTGGCTATGAAATCGACTTAGAACTACAGAATATGTCTCTAATCGTCCTCTTGTCGACCTAGTAAACGATATATCTATAGTTTCCTTAAAAGCACTCCATACGTCGTGAGCTATAGGGTCTCACGGCATGAGATCAGTATATATCCTTCTTTAACAAGGAAACTTGCTCTTCGCGCATTAATCTTCTGGAACAATCATTTACACGACCTGAATGGTCATGGATCACGTCGTGAGCTTCTAGTTTACGTGCATATTCGAGATTTTTCCATGCGTCACGTCGTGGTACTCTGAATCCACATCGTGGGAAGTGTATTTTCATGATTTTTATTATTTTTAAACTCTATTAAGTGTAACGCTGCATTTCCAGGTTTTCCCTTTAAGCCCTTGTTATATAAAAATCTTTGCAAAATCGGTCCCTAACCGAGTACGTTGGGCGTACTCTATGAGTACGCTGGGCGTACTGGCTCTCAAGTTAGTCGCGGAAGAGCCCACATACGTTGGGTGTATGTGGGAGTACTTGGGGCGTATGCTTGGCAGGGACAAAGCCTAACTTTTTGGGTTTGTGCCCTATTAAACACCTTAAGTTTCCTTTGGGGTTCCTTATGACCATCCTTCATCTCTAAAAACCCTAAGAACAAAACCTAGTCCCTATTTGAGTGTTTGTGATCCTTGATGTGATTTTAAGGTGTTTTTGGATCCTTTGAGCTTGAAGATCCAGGATCTCCATCAACTTTGCAAGCTATTTGATGCATAAAGTGATGGGGTTTGAGCATACAAACAAGCCTATGTGTGCATGCAACCCTAAATAATTGGATCTAGGTTTTCTCTATTAGACATACAAGCATTGAACACAAAACAAGAAACCCTAGCATGCTTCTAGTATTTTTCAAAATTAAAAAAAACATGGATTAGAACACATACATTTATTATTATATTGTAATAAATTTGGATTCCTTGAAGATCTTGACTTTGAGAAAAATTGTCACAAGTGTAACACCTCTTATGGCTCACAAACACACCAAGCAAGAGGATGAGAGGAGAGAGGAGGGAGGAAGCTCAAAGTTTCGGATCTTCTAGGGTTTCATAAGGATGGCCGAAACCTAGAGGGGTGAGGCTCCTTTCATAGTTAAGGTTGCTTAGTCTCAAAGCTAGGGTTTGTAGGTGGAAACCCTAATTTCCAGCTTAAGGCCTAAGCAGCCCATGGACTCACGATGAAAATCCTTAGGGTCTATTTAGAATTTTTGGCCAACCCTATTTAGGGTGATCCAAGAGCCCAAACCACAACTATTAATTAATTGCAAATAAGCCCCTGTACTTTTAATTAATTCCTTTAATCCCAAAATTAGTTCCAAATTAATTTCTGATTAAATATTAATTAAATAATATGATTTCTAATTAATATATTATTTTCATAATACATTAATAAATAATTGATTCCAAATTATTATTCAAATAATAAATTCAACCTCTCTCTCCAAAAGTCATCCTGTCTAGTTACTAGTATGAAGGCAACCGGAAAGGACTGTGCTACTATCAATTCAAGTACATACCAATTATAGTTATGGGCTTAGACACCTAATCCAACAGTCTCCCACTTGGATAAATCTAATAACTATAGTTGCAAGTATAACTTCAAAATTGACTAGCAAATTGTAGCTCTCAAAGCCGTTGTCGAACTCTGACCTAGTCAGTAACGTGTCCTAAGATAAGTGATCATATAATCCTCCGTTCTGCAAGATATCATGTGGACAAATGAACACATCAATTAAGTCATGGCCGGGCCCGACACACAAGTCAACACCAAATCATCGAGCGGCCTAAGATATCGCTTTTCCCGTTAAGGCAAAAGGAACATATAAACTTTGACTTATATGCTTTCACTATTTACTCATCAAATCATGCACAACAATACGTTTTATAACAGCAAGTTACTGATGCGTTTACGTATTATCAATGCACAATCAACACGTAGACAACAACTCATATATTTCCGTTTAGATTATACGATATTATCATTTCAGAATTACTCGTGATAAATTCCATGAAGTAATTCACTGAGCGTGGGTTTAATCCAATACTTAAATCTCTATTTCAAAAGTACTCATGAATATTGCAGCAACCATTGCTATGTATAAACCCTTAAACAATCTACAACCCAATTCATGACAGTCTAAATTCATTACTTACTTCCAAAGTATGATCGACTGTGGATATTTGAATAATCTAATTATTCTGGAAGTAAAACATGCAAAATGAAACACAATGATAAACAATTGAAAAAAGATAGTAAACAATAATCATAAATAAATCTCCTTTATTTAATCATCAAATGTTAATTACATTTACTTGTTACAAGTTTCTAAATATCTATTTAATCACAAAAACTAATATAATCCTTCAGACCAATGCTCCTTGCATGCTTAACCCTACTCAGACCCTTTGTGAGGGGATCTGCTGTATTCTCTTCAGATGATACCCTCTTTACGACGATGTGTCCTTCTTTTACTCGATGTCCGATAAAGTAGTATTTTCTGTCGATATGTCTAGATATCCCTTGATCTCTTGGTTCCTTGGTCAAGGCAACCTCTCCTTCATTATCGCAGAAAATCTCCATCGGCTCCTTAATGGCTGGCACAACTCCAAGGTCTCCAATGAAGTTCTTTAACCATATAGCCTCCTTTGATGTTTCGATCACAACTATATACTCTGATTCACATGTAGAATCAGCTAAGGTCTCATCTTGGAATTTTCCAAGTCACAACTCCCCCATTAAGGGTAAACACCTAGCCAGATCGAGAAAGGAAGTTGTCTCTGTCTGTCTGAAAGCTGGCGTCACTATACCCAGTAAATCTCAATGTAACATCCCCTTCTGGCACGTATCACAATATTGTTCGCTTTCGCTCCCGATGCGAAAACTTCCCAGGGGGTCTCCTATCCCTGAATTGCTCTCGCTCGGGCACGCTTAACTGCAAAGTTCTTATGGGATCTGCTGCCCTCACGACTTTAAAACGCGTTGTGACGGGGAAGGTATCCACACCCCCTATAAGGAATGCTTAGTTATCCTTCCCAACCGATATGGAATCAGGTTCAACCCACCTTCACCCCCCATTATAGGGTTCGACGTCCCCGTCGAACACATCGACCCGTGCCCTAACTCTGATACCATTTATAACATCCCCCTCCGACACGTATCACAATATTGTCCGCTTTGGGCTCCCGACACAAAAACTTCCCAGGGGGTCACCCATCCCTGGATTGCTCTCGCCGGGGCACGTTTAACTGCAGAGTTCTTATGGTATCTGTTGCCCTCACGGCTTTAAAACGCGTTGTGACAGGGAAGGTATCCACATCCCTTATAAGGAATGCTTAGTTCTCCTTCCCAACCGATGTGGGATCAGGTGCAACCCACCTTAAAGTGGTAATTAATTTATTAAATCAATTAAGGATTATCTATTAAATTAAATAAATTAATTTAACCTAATCCCTTACCCCCTAAATTTCAAAAATTGGGAGGGATAATTATAAAATCCTATAATTATCTAGTTAACAATTAAAAGATAATTACCAAATATAACTACCCTATCCAAAACCCTAATTTCGAAATCCATGACTTGGGGTGGAAGGCAAAGCTTTCAATCCTTGCATTATTTTCAAAAACCCTAGGGTTAGGAAACCCTAGATCTCAAAAATCAGGAGGCCAAAGGAAATGGTTTAAAACCCTTATCAAATTTCGAAAACCAAGGTAATGAAACCCTAATTTGCGAAAAATCGAAGGCCTAGGGTTTAGTTGCCATAAACACTAATTTTGATAAATTCAATCAATTGCATCAAATCTAATTGAAAACAAAACCAATAACTCTGATACCACTGATGGGTTTTGAGCATACAAAGAAACCTATGTGTGCATACAACCCTAAATAATTGGATCTAGGTTTTCTCTATTAGACATACAAGCATTGAACACAAAACAAGAAATCCTAGCATGCTTCTAGTATTTTCGAAATTAACAAAACATGGATTAGAACACATACCTTTATTGTTATATTGTAATAACAATGGATTCCTTGAAGATCTTGACTTTGAGAACAAGTATCACAAGTGTAACACCTCTAATGGCTCACAAACACACCAAGCAAGAGGATGAGAGGAGAGAGGAGGGAGGAAGCTCAAAGTTTCGGCTCTTCTATGGTTTCATAAGGATGGACGAAACCTAGAGGGGTGAGGCTCCTTTTATAGTTAAGGTTGCTTACTCCCAAAGCTAGGATTTATAGGTAGAAACCCTAATTTCTAGCTTAAGGCCTAAGCAGCCCATTGACTCACCTTCTCAAGGCCTTGGACGAAAATCCTTAGGGTCTCCTTATAACTTTCGGTCAACTCTCTTTAGGGTGATCCAAGAGCCCAAACCACAACTATTAATTAATTGCTAATAAGACCCTGTACTTTTAATTAATTCCTTTAATTCTAAAATTAATTCTAAATTAATTTCTGATTAAATATTAATTAAATAATATGATTTCTAATTAATATATTATTTTCATAATACATTAATAAATCATTTATTCCAAATTATTATTCAAATAATAAGTTCAACCTCTCTCTCCAAAAGTCATCCTGTCTAGTTACTAGTATGAAGGCAACCGAAAAGGATTGTGCTACTATCAGTTCAAGTACATACCAATTACAGTTATGGGCTTAGACACCTAATCGAACATAAAGATCCTAACTTGATGAGTCCTTATGATAAGATCTAGCTTAGGGCTTCTTTTATGCTTTTTATGGTCCTTTGAGCCATGCTTGAGAGTATGAGCTACTCCAGAAGCTAGGAAGGGTAGATCTTTGCATTTTTGAGGTCCATTGTTCATAAAAATGCAATCTTCATGAATCATCTTAGACCATGCATGAGATAGAGTTACTCTTATGGTTCTTTTTGAGTTTTGGGCCCCATTAAGTCATAAAAGAGTGTAAAGTTACCAACTTTACGTGTTAAGACACCATTTAGGACCAGATCTAAGAGTTTGGCTTAATGGATTAATTGATTAAGTGCTTAATGGAAGGGGTTGGTTGCATGTGGAGTACGTTGGGCGTACCTAGCTCATACTCTGCGCGTACTGGCCCTGGAGGGAGTTTGTTGGGCGTAAGTCTGAGTACACCGAGCGTACTCAGCAGTTTGACTTTTGTTGACTTTCATATTTTGGGCCATATTTGGAATTTTAGGGTTTGGGCCTTGTTGGGCCAATAGTCTTTTGACCTTTTGGCTTTTTTGGTATTGGACCTTCTTGGATTGGGCCCATAATGGGCTTTGGGTGCCATTTAGGATTTTAGGCTACATTAGGCTTTTGGAGCTAATAGGTTGGGCTTTGGTTATTGGGCCAAGTGAAGAAAGGGTAAAATGGTCTTTTAACCTGAGATTTGGACAATTGAATGAGATTCATAGTTTTGACCCAACTTATTAATTAGGTTTATTTGATTGGTTAGCGCGGGGATTTTCCGGATCAGTAGTCCGAGCTTTTATCTAAGACATTCAGCAGCTTTAGGTGAGTTTCCTCAGTGTGCTTGGCGGGTCGAAGGAACCAACGATGGACCATGATTTATTATGAATAGGATGCTAGTTGTTTGTGTGACTCTTGCATGTGTAGTATGTGATATGTATACCAGGCAGGGTCCGATGCCAGGCAGGGCCTAATGAGTGTGATATATGCTAATTCTTAGTGATTCTTGCATGTGTCTTATGTGCCTGTATGAATGCCGGGCGGGGCCTGATGAATGTGATGAGGCGGGGCCCATATCATGTTATTGACAAATCTGTTCCGAGCAGGGCTCGATTCCGGGCGGGGCCCGATGGTTGAGGAGCATGGCCCATTATATGTTTGATATGTATGGTATGAGGTATTTTGGAGAACTCACTAAGCTTCATGCTTACAGTTTTTAGTTTATGTTTCAGGTGCATCCGGATCGAAAGAGAAGAGCTCGGGATGATCGCATCGCACACACTAAATTGTTCGGCTTTTTATTGACTCTGATGTAACCGGATGATTATTTTTATACTCTGATTTCATTATGGTTTTTATGAAACGTTTTGGATGATGGTTTTATTATTATAAAAATGAAACTTTTGGTCTTAAATTTTGGGACGTTACAAGTTGGTATCAAAGCCTTGGTTTGAGGGATTCAGGCATACTCTCGGAAGTCTTTGAACTCAAACTGAGGATTTGGTAGATTTTTCAAAAGGAAATGTTTTATAAAATAGTTTCTAATAAAAGAAAAGGGGTGTGGTGCATGCAATAGACCGAGCTCAAGTAACTTTTCCCAAAATACCCATATATGTTTTATGATATGCTTGATTTGTGAATATGTGAATAGCATGCTAGATTAGGGATAGGTATCTGCTCAGGATTTTCATGATAGAATGCTAGGAGAGATGCCTTTGTATGCCTACTGTATGAGTTTGTAGACTTGCATGCTAGTACTGATCAGTCAGTGATAGGATGACCTATTTAGGTTATGCTTGTTGCGATTACTCGATGCTCGAATGTTGATTGCTTTGTGCTTGTAGGAGTTCTCATTAAGTTCAGATAACTAGTAAGCGAATATATTGAGACTAAATAATTTTAGAAGGTTAGTTTTTAACTTTATTGCGCAACTCTTGTTTGATTCCAACCGTTGTAGTGTGAGACCTTTCATTTGAATAATTATCCGGTGTCGGTGATATGTAATTGTATTCGTCAGCTAGTTAGAGGGTGTTAGGGGGAGTTCCTTCTGCAACTAATGGCAAGGAGTAGTGTGGTGGTTGCCCTATGAAAACCTAGGAAGTGATTTAGTGCTGAGAGCCTTGTCCTTTTGAGGGTGGTATGTATGGATAAATGAGTGACTTGGAGGATTCAGAGCGATCCTTGAGGAAAGTATGGATAGAAGTGGAAGGTAGTATGGGCCCATACTACTGTAAGTAGAGGATCCGTACTCGAGTCAAGGAAAGCCACGATGATACCAGGAAGCTTGTAGAGTATGGGATCCCTCAATGTTTATATATGTGTATGTGTGTGTGTTTTGATGGTTTGAATGGTCTATTTTCAGTATGGTGGTCACTCGAGGAGGATCTGGTAGTGGTTTGGCTGCTGGTGAGGGTTCAGGTTCGGGTTCTGGAGTCGGACAGTTAGATGATCAGATGTGGGAGTTCATTTCGCCAGAGATTACCTGCAGTATTCTTGAGCAAACTCATGTGATCTTCTGATGGGTTTTGAGCATTCTAACACTTCCTAAGTGTACATGCAACCCTAATAACCTTGGATCTATGTTTGTCTAATAATCATGCAAAGTTGAATTCCAAGGTTATATTCCTATCTAGCATACATGGGGAACATTTTTAACTTGAATGAAAGATAGAATAACTTACCTTGTTGTTGATTATGATCCTTGAAACCTTGTGAGCCTAGCACCCCAAGTGTGATGCCTCAAATGCTTCACACAACACCAAATGCAAAGGAGTAAACTTTGAGAGAATCTTACACTTGCAAAATCGGCTCTAGCCCTCTTGTTTCTTATGTGTAGCCAATTTTGGTGGAGAATGGGTTTCTTATATAGTGTTGACACATCTAGGGTTACACCATGTAAACCCTAATGTGTCATGACTCTTCATTTCCATGACCCATGGGTTTGTAACTCCCATGGAGCATCCATGGAGCATCCTATGGGTGGAACCCAACTTAATAATCCATGGAGCCTCTTAGCCCACTATATAAGATATGGAAGATTTACATAATCTACCCATATATTTAATTAGTTATCTTTTGATCACTTAATTAATTCTAAATTAATTCTTGATCAAACTAATTAAATAATATTATTAATATATTAGAACTTATAATATATTAATAAACCATAAGTGTTATTTCTCTCATTTTAGTTTATCCAATTGCATGGTGCCATGCAACCCAAATGGACCATGCCGGGTCGGGTCAAGTACATACCAGAAATAGTTATGGACTTAGACACCTTATCCAACAGTCTCCCACTTGGATAAGTCTAATAACTATAACTGCAATACTTCAGGAACCGATCGGCAATCGTAGCTCTTTCAAGGTCTCTCGGAACTGAGAAGATGATGATACGCCATTTAAGATAAGTGATCATATAATCCTCTGTTCTAGATATCAGCCGGACAAATACATGGAACAGTGTCTTACTTTGTGTCCAGCAGTTTGTTTCCCGATTTCTGATTTGTTTGACATAGAACTCAATTGAACACATCAACTTAGTTCTGACCGGGCCCGGTACATAGGTCAAAACAAAATCATCGAGGGGCCCAGATATAAGCTTCTAATCCAAGAAGGAACAGATAAACTTCGACTCATATGTTTGTTCTACTACTCATTGAATTATACACAAGAGCACGTTTTATAACATCGAGTTACCAATGCGTTTTCGTACAATCAATGCATAACCAACTCATAAGTAACAAATCATATATCTAGGTTTGAAGACTTATATGATATTACCGTCTCACGATCACTTGAGATAAATTCCATGAAGTGATTCCAGTGAGCGTGGGTTGAGTCCAATGCTCAGAACTTATGAGCACTCATGAGTGTTGTAGCCATGTCCAACAACTTAGACCTCTGCAACCAATCATGACAGTCTTGATTCATACCTACTTCCGACATATGACCGACTGTGGAGGTTCGAATAATATGATATACCAAACATAATTATTCTGGAAGTCAAAACATGCAAAAGAAATATAGTAAACGATCGACAAGAGATAGCAACACTTTACTCATAAATAAAACACCTTTTATTCATCATCTAATGTCAATTACACTTTAAAAATTTCAAGGTTATCTAACTACTAAATCTAATATCATCCTTCAGCCCTATGCTCCGAGCATGCTGGAGATGCTTAACCCGAGTCAGTCCTTTCGTGAGGGGATCTGCTGGATTCTCATCCGATGATACCCTCTTTGCCACGAGGAGTCCTTCTTCTATTCGATGTCTGATGAAATGGTATTTTCTGTCGATGTGTCTGGATCTCCCGTCATCCCTTGGTTCCTTGGCTAAGGCAACTGCACTTTCACTATCACAGAAAATTTCCATTGGCTCTTTAATAGCTGGTACAACTCCAAGGTCTCCAATGAAGTTCTTCAGCCATATCGCCTCCTTTGCTGCCTCGCTAGCTGCTATATACTCTGATTCGCAAGTTGATCAGCCACTGTCTCTTGCTTGGAACTCTTCCAAGAAATTGCTCCTCCATTTAAGGTAAAGACCCAGCCTGACTGAGAGCGGAAATTATCCCTGTCAGTCTGAAAGCTAGCATCACTATACCCTACAACTCTCAAGTCTTCACTCCCACCGAGGGTAAAGACCCAGTCCTTAGTCCTCCGTAGGTACTTGATGATATTCTTTACCGCAGTCCAGTGTGCCTTGCCAGGGTTCCCCTGATACCTGCTAACCATGCTCAAAGCAAAGGCTACATCAGGTCGAGTACACGTCATAGCATACATGATCGATCCTCCAGCTGAAGCATAAGGTATTCGACTCATTTCTGCTATCTCAGCCTCAGTACTAGGGCTTTGTGTCTTACTTAATCTGGCATTACTCTGGATGGGTAACTCTCCTTTCTTGGAGTCCTGCATGCCGAATCTCTTCAACACCTTATCCAAGTAAGTACTCTGACTAAGTCCAATTAGTCTTTTACACCGGTCTCTCAAGATCCTTATCCCTAGAATATAGGCAGCTTCTCCTAGGTCCTTTGTTAGATGCATATTCATGCATTCATTTTGTAGTTTTAGTTCATAAAAGTGCATTGCATTTAGGTTTAAACTCATGCATTTTGCATATTTTTTGGGATTTTTCATGATGCAATTCCATTCACACACTTTTATGATATTTCAGGGACTTTTGAAGGTTGGATCTTGATGGAGGAAGTTAAAAAGAGTTGGAAACGAAGTTTCAGAAGTTTTGGAGCATTAAAGAGAGAGAGAATGAAGAAATGAAGATTTGAGCCTTTCAGACATTTACACGGCCGTGTAAATGATGGCTTAAAATTTACACGGGCCGTGTAAACGCATATGCAAGAGCGTTCTTCTTTTCTTGTTTACACGGTCGTGTAAATGGCACCCTATAATTTACACGGGCCGTGTAAACGTCTCGACAGTTTTTAAAGCAGTTTTACTCTCATTTAATGGGGACAATCAGTTTTGTTGGGGGTTAGGTCGGATTTTGGACAGGGAGAAGGAGATTTTCAGAGCTTTTGGAAGTAGATTAACACTTGGAAACACTTTAATTTCCTTTTTGTAAGTCAATTTGAAGTTTGAACTTGTTTGATTTGTAGTTTAACCTAGTCATGTGTGGTTGATTTCATTATCATTTCCGAATCTGAATTCTTAAGTATGTTTTGTTAGGTTGTAATTTGAACTTAATTTGTGTTTAACATCTAGTAATCTTTGATTTGATCTTAATCATGTGTTTGGTTAGTTCTCTTTTTCACTTGATCAATGAACTAGGGTTCTTATCAATCTAGTTAATCAAATTATGAAATTCGTATATGTTTTATGATTTGATGTTAGTAACACACACTTACTTGGTTGTAATTAGATCAAAATTAGTGCAATCAAAGATTAAATGTTTATATTCCCAAGCTTAAGAGGAATGTTAAACATTGTTGGTAATTAGTGCAAAAACTTAATGTCATTTAATGATTTGATGCAAGAACTTATTTGAATTGAATCAATTAAATGAAGTTTTATTTGAAGAGCTTGTTTTGAATAAAATACTTTTGCCAATTTGGATATTAGAGTTTATTAATATCTAACTTACCAACCTAGATTGAACATGAGTTATAATCATATTACATCTTTCAACATAATACATGTATAAGAGTCAGAATCGGAAATGTACTTCTTTTACTGCGTTTTGTTATCAATCTTTCTTATTTATGAAGTTTAATTCAAGTTCAAACACAATCCCCCATTTTAATATTATTTGTATTATGTGAGAGAATATGGCAAGATAAGAAGTCCTGTATTCCTGTGGACCGACCCTGCTTACTCTATACTATCTTTAGTATAAGAAATAGCAGTGACTTGAGCTTTATTAATATTATTTCATCCCATTATTTGTTGGGTTTGACACGCCTAACAAATTGGCGCCGTTGCCGGGGACACGGTGTTACTAATTGTTTATGCCAAGCATTTTGTGAGCAGGTGCTTTAAAAAAAAAAGAAAAAAAAAGTCAGGTAGAAGATAAGTTTTCAATTGAAGGAAGTGGCGAGAAGGTTAATGTGTTGTAAAGGCCCACCTACTTAGAACAAAGCACATTCAGGGGCCAAGTCGAGCCAACGAACTTAAAACAAGGGCAGCTAACCGGGAGGCAACCCGGAGTTTTTTTTTTCTTTCTTTTAAAACTTTTTAGTCTTTGGTAAATTTCAATTTTTTTTAATGTCCCAAATGGTTTTAAACTTATTTTTTATGCCTAGAAAATGAATCTCCGGCTCCAAAAATACTTCACGAATAGCTTGGGGAGGATGAAGAGGAGGTTCACACAACAATTGCGAGGCTCCAAGAACGATTCGGTAAATTCTTTCCATATCTTTAATCGTTCATATTTTACTTAAAATTCAATTGGTGTGCATTTGTGACTGTTTTGGACCCATTCCCAACCCATCTACCATCCTCCACCACCCCTGATAATTAGATGGCTTAGCTCTCTCCAAGCATCGAGGACAATGCTTATTTTAAGCTTGGGGAAGGGAATCCATCCATGCATAAATTCCGTTGCATGTAGGTTGCATTAATTTTGTACATATTGCATTATTTTTATTTTCTTGTTCATTTTTCTGCATAGAAAATTTTTCAAAAACCAAAAAGATTTTCTTTCTATTCTAATTTTTATTATTTTCTTTGCATTTTGTTTGCATCCAAATTTTTGCATTGCATTCTTTGAAGAAAAAAAAAAGAGATCCAATCCCAAGCAACCGAATCTTTTCGAAACAGTTGAGCTGGTAAATGAGTCATGTGCCTTGAGATTAAACTTGCTCTTTTTATTGAAAATCTAAAAGCAAGTTAATCGCACACGAACACACCTCCTGAAGCTACTTGTGCAAAACAGAAAGTGAGAAGATTGTCAACATTGGAGCATAACAGCAGGTATGAGTTAATTCTTTGGGACATATGACCGGTCTTATGAGTAGTAATGCTCAATTGAACTTAAAATGCCAAATTCAAAAGTTCATAAAAAGAATACAAAATCTCAATGTTCCGAGCCTTCCAGCGCTCTAAAAGTCATTTCTACTCATTCCCTTTTATATACCCTGCTTGGGGACATAGCTTTCAACTATACTTACGTGTCTTTGCATGTTAACCTTTAGTCCCCTGAAAAATGTCTTAGAAGTCCTCACGGTAATAGACCGTGAGATGTCCCACAATAGAAAAGTCAAGGACGAAAATATAAAGAAATTGGTCAAATAAATTAATTAATTAATTAATAAGAGTGTTATGTGTTAACTTAGATATTTGTATTTGAATTCTTAAAAAAAAAAAAAAAAAAAAAAAAAAAAAAAAAAAAACTATTATTAAGTTAATCTGTGACCTTTGGGATTCGAACAAGTAAACTCTGAGGGGTGTTTTACACCTAATCGCCTAAAGCTAAATTGTTTGGGACTGATTGAGTTGAAAATTCGTTACATGGGTTCCATAGAAAGTCATGAACTTAATAATAGCAAATAAAGCTAATCTGTGGCCTTTGAGGTTCGGGCAAGTAAACCCGAGGGATCTCTTTAAATCTAGCACACTAAGGTCATTTGATTTGGATGTGTTGGTTGGAAGCCCGTTACACGGATTTCAAAGAAAGCCATGAGCTTTATTTGTAAAAAATATAATTAAGAAGTTTGTATATAGTTGTGTTTATAGTTTAATTGAATATTATGTTTAGGAAAAATATTTGGCTGCCAAAAGATTCCCTTGGACTTGGATTTGAACTTATGACATTGGACTGAATGTTAACTACTTTGACTGGTGTAAGTGGTTTGAAGTTTGTAACCAATCTGGATAAATATTAGGGAATTTTTAGAAAAGATTTTTCAGAAAAAGATTGTTGTTGATCAACAAATAGCTGGAATCGGGCATTGTTATATTTTATGAAACAAAGATGGTTGAGCATGTTTTGTCACATATAATTTCACGAGAGTAAGACCGTAATTTGTTCCAATAATTGACTTGATGATATTGAAAGGGAATTAGTGTTGTGATCTTTGATTCTGTTGAGTTGTATTAGGGAGTGGCCAAAGTCTTATTTCTATTATCATATAATATTTTGAGACTAAAGCCAAGTTAACTCAAGGCATGACAGGTACATTCTCAACTATGGTACAAAACAGGGTAATCGGGTTGGATCTTTTCATGTTGGTTTTGATTTCATGCATTAAGTTTCAAATAGTTTTAACTTTAATTTTCTTTTCTTCTATTCTATTTTATTTTCTCTAGTTTAAATCTTCTTGCTCTTTCTTGAGGACAAGAAAGGTTCAAGCTTGGGGAGATTTGTTAGATGCATATTCATGCATTCATTTTGTAGTTTTAGTTCATAAAAGTGCATTGCATTTAGGTTTAAACTCATGCATTTTGCATATTTTTCGGGATTTTTCATGATGCAATTCCATTCACACACTTTTATGATATTTCAGGGACTTTTGAAGGTTGGATCTTGATGGAGGAAGTTAAAAAGAGTTGGAAACGAAGTTTCAGAAGTTTTGGAGCATTGAAGAGAGAGAGAATGAAGAAATGAAGATTTGAGCCTTTCAGACATTTACACGGCCGTGTAAATGATGGCTTAAAATTTACACGGGCCGTGTAAACGCATATGCTAGAGCGTTCTTCTTTTCTTGTTTACACGGTCGTGTAAATGGCACCCTATAATTTACACGGGCCGTGTAAACGTCTCGACAGTTTTTAAAGCAGTTTTACTCTCATTTAATGGGGACAATCAGTTTTGTTGGGGGTTAGGTCGGATTTTGGACAGGGAGAAGGAGATTTTCAGAGCTTTTGGAAGTAGATTAACACTTGGAAACACTTTAATTTCCTTTTTGTAAGTCAATTTGAAGTTTGAACTTGTTTGATTTGTAGTTTAACCTAGTCATGTGTGGTTGATTTCATTATCATTTCCGAATCTGAATTCTTAAGTATGTGTTGTTAGGTTGTAATTTGAACTTAATTTGTGTTTAACATCTAGTAATCTTTGATTTGATCTTAATCATGTGTTTGGTTAGTTCTCTTTTTCACTTGATCAATGAACTAGGGTTCTTATCAATCTAGTTAATCAAATTATGAAATTCATATATGTTTTATGATTTGATGTTAGTAACACACACTTACTTGGTTGTAATTAGATCAAAATTAGTGCAATCAAAGATTAAATGTTTATATTCCCAAGCTTAAGAGGAATGTTAAACATTGTTGGTAATTAGTGCAAAAACTTAATGTCATTTAATGATTTGATGCAAGAACTTATTTGAATTGAATCAATTAAATGAAGTTTTATTTGAAGAGCTTGTTTTGAATAAAATACTTTTGCCAATTTGGATATTAGAGTTTATTAATATCTAACTTACCAACCTAGATTGAACATGAGTTATAATCATATTACATCTTTCAACATAATACATGTATAAGAGTCAGAATCGGAAATGTACTTCTTTTACTGCGTTTTGTTATCAATCTTTCTTATTTATGAAGTTTAATTCAAGTTCAAACACAATCCCCCATTTTAATATTATTTGTATTATGTGTGAGAATATGGCAAGATAAGAAGTCCTGTATTCCTGTGGACCGACCCTGCTTACTCTATACTATCTTTAGTATAAGAAATAGCAGTGACTTGAGCTTTATTAATATTATTTCATCCCATTATTTGTTGGGTTTGACACGCCTAACATCCTTCATAGAGAAACACTTCCCAAGCCAGGACTTAACTTCCTGCAGAGTTGGGATGTCATTTCCTATGAGTAGTATGTCATCCACATACAATACCAAAAAGCTAACTATAATCTCACTAGCCTTGACATATACACAAGATTCATCTTCACTCCTAGAAAAGCCAAATTCCTTGACTTTCTCATCAAAGCAAAGATTCCATCTGCGAGGTGCTTGCTTTAACCCATAAATGGATTTCTCAAGCTTACACACTCTATTAGGATACTCTGTATTGACAAAACCCTCTGGCTGACTCATGTAAACATCCTCAGCCAACTTTCCATTAAGGAAAGCGGTTTTGACATCCATTTGCCATATTTCATAGTCATGAAATGCAGCTATGGCTAACAGAGCCCTAATAGACTTAATCTTGGCCACTGGAGAAAAGGTCTCATCATAATCAACTCCCGGAGTTTGTGAGAAACCCTTTGCAACGAGTCGTGCCTTATAAGTGTGTACATTACCATCCATGTCGGTCTTCTTCTTGAAGATCCATTTGCACCCTATAGTCTTACGACCTGGTACATTCTCAACCAAGTTCCAAACTTGATTGTCATACATGGACTGTATCTCGCTGTCCATTGCCTCCTTCCACTTGGCTGACTCAGGGCCTGCCATGGCTTCCGCGTAACTGTTAGGTTCATCCAGACCTATCAGTGTCTCATCACTGATAAGTGTATCACCTTCCGCAGTAATATGGAATCCATAGTAATGCTCAGGTGCATTCCTAACCCTTGTGGAACGCCTCAGAGGTACAGACTTGTCAATTGGCTCAACAGAAGTTTCCTCCTCAAGTTGACTGCTAGGGTTTGAAGTTCCTTCACCACTTGACTCTTGAATTTCTTCAAGGTCAACTTGCCTCCTACTGTCTCCTTGGCTTATGAACTCTCTCTCTCGAAAGAAAGCCCTCCTAGCTACAAAGACCACACTCTCACTAGGTCTATAGAAGAGGTAACCAAAGGATTTCTGTGGGTAGCCGATGAAAATACACCTCTCACTTAGAGGTTCGAGCTTATCACGAGTCTCGCGTCTCACGAAAGCCTCGCAACCCCAAATCTTAATGTGGTCTAGTTTGGGTACTTTACCAGTCCACATCTCATGAGGAGTTTTGGCAACTTTCTTTGTGGGAACTAGATTAAGGATATGGGCGGCAGTCTCTAAGGCATACCCCCAAAATGAGATTGGTAGCGAAGCTCGACTCATCATGGAACGAACCATATCCAACAAGGTTCGATTACGCCTCTCAGCTACACCATTCAACTGCGGTGTCCTGGGAGGTGTCAATTGTGAGACAATCCTACATTCCCTAAGATAGTCGAGGAACTCTGAACTAAGATACTCACCACCTCGATCGGATCGAAGCATCTTAATGTTCCTGCCCAATTGATTCTCGACTTCCTGTTTAAACTCTTTAAACCTCTCAAAAGTCTCTGACTTATGCTTGATTAAGTAGACATATCCATATCTACTGTAATCATCAGTAAAAGTCAAATAATAACGATTAGCATCCCTTGTGGCATGTTTGAAGGGCCCACACACATCCGTGTGTATAAGATCCAACAAACCTTCACCCCTCTCACAAGAACCTGTGAAGGGTGACTTTGTCATTTTTCCAAGTAAGCATGATTCGCAACTATCATCTGACTTTAGGTCAAATGACTCCAATACTCCATCCTTTTGGAGTTGGCCTATGCGTTTCTTGCTTATATGTCCAAGACGACAATGCCATAATGATGCTTTATCCAAGTTATTATCATTAACAGAATCAATACACAATACATTATTTCCTAAGTTATCAACCACAGATACAGTTTCATACACACCATCACAAGGTAATGCTTTAAAATAAAGAACATTATTAAAGAAAGCATTAATCGAACCAACTTCATTATCAAATGAAAAGGTGAAACCTTGTTTATACAATGCATGAAAGGAAATAATATTTCTTGCCATTTCTGGCGAATAACAACATTTATTCAAATCTAAACTAAACCCACTACTTAACGATAAAGTATAAACTCCAATCTTGGTGACAGGTAAAGCTTTCCTATTCCCCATGATTATGTTTATTCTTCCATGCTCCACATTCTCACTTCTTCTTAGTCCCTGCAAATCAGAACATATATGAATACCACAACCGGTATCAAGGACCCAAGAGTTAGAATGGGGTGAGTTATTAGATAAGATAGTGTAAATACCTGCTTGGTTGGGTTTAACTTTCCCATCCTTCACATCTTGCTTGTACTTTGGGCAGTTCCGCTTCCAATGTGACTTTTCATGGCAATAGAAGCATTCAGCCTCTTTAGGGTCAGAAGAAGGAGTGACAAAACCTTTCTTGGTTCCACTTGAAGAAGAGCCATCAAGGGTCCTAGCCTTTGTACCCTTCGAAGAGCTCTTCCTCTTCTTCCCTCTACCTTTCCCGATTGCCAAAACCGGGGCGGAGTTTGGAGTAGGAGTGTTAACAACCGACTTACCCTTAAGACCTGTTTCTGCGGTCTTGAGGAGTCCCTGAAGTTTGCTGAGTGTGACCTCTTCCTTATTCATGTGATATGTCATGCGGAATTGATCATAGCACGATGGTAAGGAGTGCAAAATGATATCTATTGCAAGCTCCTCAGGGAAGTTCACATTAATCTTCAGCAACCGATCCACATACCTTTGCATTTTCTGCATGTGGCTCGTGACGAATTCCCCGTCCTTCATCATGGTTGTTATGATAGAGAATATGATTTCATACCTCTCGTGTCGTGCACTTTGATGGTATCTTTCCATCAGATCTTGGTGCATTTCAAAAGGGTAGAAGTCCTCATAGGACTTTTGGAGTTCCGTTGTCATGGTGGCCAACATGATGCATGCCACTTTTGTAGCATCCCTTTCATGTGCCCGAAAGTCAGCAATCTCCTAGAGAGTTGCAGTGGTCTCATCAATCTCCTTAAGCTCCTTGTCAAGGACATATTCTTTGTCCTCGTAGCGGGTAATCATCCTGATGTTTCTGATCCATTCATTGAAGTTGGATCCATCAAAAGTGACTTTCCCACACAAGTTCACAAGGGTAAAGGAGTCATTAGGATTAGAGCCAGAAGCAGCATTGTTTGAAGACATCTGAAAGAAGAGAACAAGATTAGTTTAGATATTAAGAGAGTCCTTAATAAAACACCTAAATGTAATATTAAGGCTAGGATCCAATCACAATATATTATAACTTAGAAGAGGTATGCCGTAATCCAAGCTATAACATATTTGAAAGGTAGGTGAATGACGATTCACCAATTTTCACCATGAAAAACGAAATATAAATATTAGGTTTTTAATTGGTTCTTAGAAATTCCTAGATTCTTTTGAGATTCAATGAACTTTTCAAAGGCATGTTTCAATCTCGAGTGTGCCCTCCAAGTTTTGTGACTGGGATACCGAGGATCACAAAACGAGGTGTGAAGTAACCATGCAAATCACTTGGTACACTCAATGTTTATTACTCAATCGATGTGCCGGTTAACCACATGAGCTCCACTGACCTATAATAAACTTTAAGTCACCCTTTACCTACCTTGTTAAGTCCAAGTTAGTGTGCCGGTTAACCACACGAGCTCCACTAACGACTTAAACAAAGTGTAAAGTGTAATTTCATGGATTAGCACCTTATTCACATTTTCCTAAAGTAACTAAGATTGGGAATTTAATAAAAGCATTTAGTTACTTTATAATATTCATCATACTTTTAATGAGAATTTATAAGTCCTTGTCCTACCCGTTCGGCTAACGACCCTCCACCGATCAAGGAAGCGGTGGGTGAGAGTGGACACCCATTAAGTTGCCATTTTATAGGCAACAACCTTATACCCCCCTTATAGACCGGCTTCGTGAATGAGGCGTACTAGCGGTAAGACGACTTGAGGTTATACATATATATATTAGTAACTTATAATATTATAAAGTATAAGGGTTGAATTTTAACTTTTAAAATTCTAAGGGTTGGAACTAAAGTTTTAATCAAGACTTTACATGTTCCAAAACTTGAGGGCAAGTTTTGTAAACTTCCAAAACTTTTCATTTCTTATAACTTATGAATTAATTGAGTAATAAAAATGAAGACTCTTCATTTCTATAACTCTTGTGTTCTTTTAATGGCTTTAATAAAAGTGAGACTTTTGGTTTTCCATAACTTGAGGACAAGTTATGGACTCCATTAAAACACATTATGATCATGAATTAAACTACCATGAAGGTTACAAACAATTCCTATGATCATCTAATCTTCATAAGTTCAAGAACATGAATATGAACACTTTCAAGAATCAAAAAATTACACTTAAAAAAACTTGTAATTTTAATAATTGCCATTGTAAATGGATTAGCATAAACATTACACCATCTAAAACAAGCTTTAAAACATCAAAACAGTTTAGGGTAATGTTTCTAGTCCATTTCCAGCAACAAATGTGCAAACTTTCATACGAGCAGAAAACAGAAAAACGATTTTTTTTCAAGCTGTTTGCACACAAAAAAAACAACAAACAAACCTAGGCTCTGATACCACTGATGGGTTTTGAGCATTCTAACACTTCCTAAGTGTACATGCAACCCTAATAACCTTGGATCTATGTTTGTCTAATAATCATGCAAAGTTGAATTCCAAGGTTATATTCCTATCTAGCATACATGGGGAACATTTTTAACTTGAATGAAAGATATAATAACTTACCTTGTTGTTGATTATGATCCTTGAAACCTTGTGAGCCTAGCACCCCAAGTGTGATGCCTCAAATGCTTCACACAACACCAAATGCAAAGGAGTAAACTTTGAGAGAATCTTACACTTGCAAAATCGGCTCTAGCCCTCTTGTTTCTTATGTGTAGCCAATTTTGGTGGAGAATGGGTTTCTTATATAGTGTTGACACATCTAGGGTTACACCATGTAAACCCTAATGTGTCATGACTCTTCATTTCCATGACCCATGGGTTTGTAACTCCCATGGAGCATCCATGGAGCATCCTATGGGTGGAACCCAACTTGATAATCCATGGAGCCTCTTAGCCCACTATATAAGATATGGAAGATTTACATAATCTACCCATATATTTAATTAGTTATCTTTTGATCACTTAATTAATTCTAAATTAATTCTTGATCAAACTAATTAAATAATATTATTAATATATTAGAACTTATAATATATTAATAAACCATAAGTGTTATTTCTCTCATTTTAGTTTATCCAATTGCATGGTGCCATGCAACCCAAATGGACCATGCCGGGTCGGGTCAAGTACATACCAGAAATAGTTATGGACTTAGACACCTTATCCAACATATTCGCCATGGTTAAGGAGGGTATCATGGATATTCTGGATGAGCGCTTGAGTGCTTTTCGTTCTGAGATGGTGGAGATAATAGGAGCTCGCAGTTTGACTTTCCATGAGTTCCGGGCATATGAATCCCTGGAGTTCTTCGGGAAGAAGGTCCCGATTGTGAGCAGGCGTTAGTTGACAGACGTTAGGAATGCCTTCCGATCTAGTCTTTGTCTTGAGGAGGCGAAGGTCCGACTTGTATCCTGTCTTCTGAAAGACAATGCTCGAGACTAGTGGGAGGAGGTAGGAAATGCCTTGGGAGGCAATGCGATTGATTCCATGACTTGGGAGAATTTTGTGACGAGATTTTGGGCCGATTTTTCACCTGTGATTGAGGTCCAGCAGTTGGCGAGGGAGCTCCAGGACCTTCGCCAGACTACTGAGATGGTAGCGAAGATCACTGTTATGTTCTGTGAGATGGTGTTATTGGTTCCGCAGCATGTGACAGACTAGGAAATGAAGAAGGCGAGGTACCATGAGATGCTGAGGAGCGATATCAAGAAGTTTGTGAGCCGATCTAGTTGCAGGACACTGGATGATATGATAGCAAGGGCCAGAGAGAGAGAGAGAGAGAGAGAGAGAGAGAGAGAGAGATTGACTTGGAGATGGAGAGGAAGAGGAAACCGGATCAGGTTCAGGGTTCAGAGGGTTCGGGCAAGAGGCCCAATGTTTTTGACTCGAGATCAAGAGGCCAGCAGGGTCGGGGCCGTTGTGGCAAGTTCGGTAAGGCGCACAAGAGGGCGTGCAGGGTGGGTTGTTCTGGCTGCTTCAAGTGCGGCAAGATAGGTCATATCAACAGGGATTGCACTGCCACCACCACCACCCAACTATCTGATCTGATTTGCTTTCATTGCAATCAGAGGGGCCATAAAAAGGCCAATTTCCTGAGTTTAGCAGCAGTGGTACTAGTGGTAGCACCTGCTCCAGCGACCTTACGGATTACTGATGGCAGCCAGGGCAAGGCGGATGCACTTGTTGTGAAGAGCAGGGATTTTCAGCTGATAGTCGAGGAGGCTTGTGCAGAACCACACAATCGATTTTCTGCTCGATCCAAATTGTATATAGCTTGTATTCACCAAGTACTCGTACAAGGAACTAGCACGGGTCACATTTCTTACATTCATTACATCAGAAAATATTGGATTTTCTGGAGGAACACACGAAGGTTTTCAAGGAACAAAGAACATGCTTTCTAAAACAAAATGCTTATGAACTCACCAACTTTAATGTTGACACTTTCAAAACCACTTGTATTCTCAGGGCACTAGTAGACAGGTACTCGCGCAGATTCTAAAAGACGGAGCATAGTAGCTTCAAGTCTTTATTTTGCTAATTACTTTTGGAGTCAATCATACGTGATTTGAATACAATGTAAACACTATATTATTAATACAATGGTTGTTGTTACTTTTATTACTATTATTCAAGTGTTGTGATACTATACATGACGTCCTCCGCCCCCGAACGTTTCCGCCGTTCCGGTTTGGGGGTGTGACAAGTTGTTTATAAAAATCAAATCATTAAGTAAAAATATTGAATATTTTATGGTTTTTACTTTCCTATTTTGTTAGTCTAGTTGCTTGGAGTTTATTTTAAAATATCTTGATGTTCTATGATTTTACATTTGCTTGAGGGCAAGAAAAACCTAAGTATAGGGTATTTTGATACTGTCTAAATCAGTCATATAAAGAATACTGTAAATTAAGGATTAATATGCCACAAAATGTTTAATATTGGATAAGTATGGTAAAAATCTAGAGTTGAGGCTAAAAGGAGAATATTAGAGTAACATATAGAGTAAACAAGGTAGAAATTCGAAGTTGCCTTAAATCACGAGGTTAGAGTCACGAACGATAAGGGATACCACCACAAAATAGAGTTTAACTGTGGGAATAATCTATGAAGATCACGTTTAGTGATGCGAAGACGAAGGTTTAACGCCACTAATTTTTAATTCCTAAAAATACAAGATTTTCACATCTCACTTCGGTATGCGAAATGAAACCCTATGAAATATGAAAAAAAAACTATTATCATTCTAAAGACAGAAGAATTCTAAAAAGGAGTTCTATTGAAGAAAACTTGAAGAAATCATTAGGTTTGCAATGTCTAGTAATATCTTTATGTGTTTTTCTAGTTTTTCTATAAACATGAGATGCTAAAAACCTTCTTTTCTACTTAGATGTAGATGAACTAAAGTACTATATTGTATTTGTTGATTCGAAGATATAAAGATGATTATCTCTTACTTTTTGGATCAATTGTTTTACATTACATGTTAAAGTTCATATTTTTATTGCTTACAACTAAGTTGCATATGATTTAGACTATTAATATGATTTTTTTAACTTGAATATTAATAATTTTTTTTTACCATAAATTGTTAGTACTAGTGATTAAACAAATCATAAGAGTTAAGTATATTTTAATTGATAATTTAGCATATAATAGAGTATTAGTTTAACCAACTATACTAGTCATACTTGTTCTTCGAGAGTTCGACACACTTATTTGCCATAACTATACTATACTGGATCAGGTTCACTGCCTGTGTATGTATTCGTTAAGTCGTGATAGATTAAGGATCTATAAATTTAAAACCTCACAATTTTTGGTATAAAAAACTACACATCAATTACCCTTTCAAAATGCAACATAAATACTTTCAAACGATTGGGATGTCATTTCATAAGTACACTAGTGCATCACTAGTCATAACAATCCTATTAGATGCAAGAGTATACTGGTTATATTACATTTTGATGAGAATAACTACAAGCAGAAATACAATGGAGATTAACAACATTACAACTATCTTTATCAGAGCCAACAACTGATGTTGGTGTTGGATAGCTTTTTTCCAATCTCCACCTTCATCCATCTATTTGAAAAAACGCCACCGATGTGAAGATCCTACAAATTAAAATGAACAAGAATGTGTAATCATAAGCTTAATACCATGGTACCAAATTTAATTTCAATTTCAGCTCAAATTGCTATTCACCTTAAAATTAAGGCATGCCCAAAATATTTTACTAGGGTTGTCTGGTGTTCGTGAAACCGATATTGAGTAGAAATAACCATAACAACATTAAACAACTTGCTTGAATTTTATGCGTAAAGCTCCTAAGAAGACTAATTTTGTAGATGAAGATGACATCATGCCGAGGAATTTTGGGTTGGCATGCGTAAATGAGGAAGAAAGACGAGGGAACCCTTTTTGATAGTCTCTTAGCCTGTGTGACCGATGACTAATAAAAAATATTCCACCTAGTACTCTACCTAGGCAAGATTACCCGACTACTACGCCCTTGACCTGCTAAATGGCACATGAGACACAAAGAGCCCAAATATTAGGCATTAACACACCTAAAACGTCTCATGGGAAAAACCGCTACATTTGACAAACTCTAAGACTTTTATATCAAATGCCATTATATTTTTTCCAATCAATGCAAAATTTTATTTAATAAAAAATAATATATGACTCATACTGTAACACCCGGTTCTGGATTGCTTCGTTGCTGGGGGTTGCGGGCCAGTCATCAGCAGTCAAGAGGCTTAAGGCTTCGGGAAAGGAAGTGTTTAGCCCATTTCGGATATAGTTGCCATGGTATAAGCGGTCAAAGTATTTGATCGTGTCTTCAGAAGCCAAGGGTGTAATCGTAATTTGACATCCTGACCTTTTATGGATTTTGGATTTTAGTTCGGTTGGCTTTCAGGCTAAATAAAGTTGATATAAGCGTAGGGTTTCTCGTTATCTTTCCGTGGATATAAAGAACGTCAAAATCGGACTTATAACGAAGAAGTTATGGCCTTCGGAAGTTTCGTGGTTTTCAGGCTTAGCCGAGTACGCGGGGTGTACACAAAGCGTACGCGGGGCGTACTAGTGAAGAAGGTAGTACGCGGGGGGTACCTTGGAGTACGTTGGGCGTACTGACCAGGATAGTCGCGAATGTTCTTTGCAGTACGTTGGGCGTACCATATGTACGATGGGCGTACGCCAGTCAGATCAGAACCCTATTTTAGGGTCTTGGACCCTAATTAAGCTCCTTATCTCATAACCTAACCCTAATATCTTCAGCCTCCATCACTCTAAACCCTAGAAATCTACCCATACCCCTATTTGAGTGATTGTAGAGCTTCAAAGTGATTTTTGTGTGTTTTGGTGCTTGAGGAGGAAGAAGGAATTTCTTGAAGAGTCATTGTTTGACTTGGAGCTTTTAGATCCAAGCTTTGTGCACCTAGATCTATTTTCTGGAGGTATAAAGTCTTAAACTTGACAACTTTTTCATGTAGATCTAGCTAAGTGGTACATTGTTATGGTTTTGGTCCCTTGAGGTGGTTCTTGTGAGTAGAAGTTACTCCAGAACCTTTGAGCTTCATATTTGGCCCTTATTGAGGTTATGGAGTCATAAAGTTTGGATCTTGATGGGTATAAACCTTCCAGGCATGATTTGGTAGTCATTTGATTAAGTTTGGGACTTAGGGTTTTGATTTGGGCCCCATTGAGTTATGCTAAATCATAAAGTTGGAAATTTTATGACTTAAGAAGTCCCTTGAAATCAGATCTGGAAGTTTGGACTGAGGTCTTAAGGTATTAAGAAGTTTTAAGACATTTTGGGAGTGATTTTTGTGACATCCCCAATTTCACGGCCAGAAAAGACCGATTTAATTTATGCTTTTAAAATAATTTCAGAGTAATCATTTGGTTAAAAGTGTTGCAGAATTTGTTCCCAGATAAACATGATAACTATGTTATCAAATCATTTCCGAAGAAATGTATTTTATTCACTTAAACCATTGGGATGTCATTGTCAATACAAAAACATAAGCATAAACAAAACTTACATTCATTTACACTAGTGATCTACTTCTCTTTTAATCTCTCAGTGTAAAGCAACTTCGTATCGATACCTGTGATACAAATAAACTGAGTGGGTCAGGCTTGGGAGCCTGGTGAGCATATAGGGTTTTCAACCCACAATAAATAATAAACTTATTAAGTTCTCAATCAACAATAAATTTATTAATTCCATCAACCAAAATAACCCTAATTACCCATTCCCATTATCCTCACTTTACGTCCCTAAAACAACTATCATAAGGGACCTAGCCTAAGGATTATCACTAGGGGTGACAACATTGCTTTGGGGGTTCCTCAGCAAGTTATATCAAATAAAACAAACATCAGGGTGACAACATTGCTTTCCCTCAGCAAGTTATGTCAAACAAGACATCCTAACATAAAACAACCAACAAGGTGACAACATTGCTTTCCTTCAGCAATTTATGTCAAATAGGCACGAATTCACATCGTCGCCATGTGCTAGTCCATAGCTCCTATTCATCGACGGTATTTCCCATGGGAGTTTCCCCCGCAATACATGTCAATGGGTTTTCCCTATACTAAGTCCATAACTCTTATTCATCGACGGTATTTCCCACGGGTGTCCCCCCCCCCCCCCCCCCGCAATACATGTCAATGGGTTTTCCATACAGCTGATGAACATACTTAAGGGGTTTTCCCAGCCTTACATGCCCTAAAGGCACTCATGAGGGGAATAGAGTACAGCGAATGAACACTTAAGTCCATTAACACCTACAGGTTACGAGCCTGCTAGTGTTCCACAGACCATCAAAACAGTCCATGGTTGTCATCCATACTCTGCTGAATGACGGGGGTCTTAGAGTACAACGAATGAACACTCAAGTACATTAACACCTACAGGTTGCGAGCCTGCTAGTGTTCCACAGACCATCAAAACAGTCCATGGTTGTCATCCATACTCTGCTGAATGACGGGGGTCAACGTTCGGTAAGGGCTTTTCTCATATTGCACCACTCACGCCAACATTTGGGTAAAAGCTTTTAGCATATTTCACCACTCACTCTCAACTCATGATCTATATCACTGATCATCTCATCTATCCAACTCACCTTTCATCACACACCCACTATCTAACTCATGATCTATATCACTAACTCATGAAGCTCGTCCAATCACTTCATAAAAGAACAAAGACTCCAAAGCTCTTCCAAATAAAAGTATAGGGAAAATACTGATAAAGTACTCTCGTACCCCGACACGTAATAGTGTCAAAAAGAAGAACTAATGGATGAACACATAGTTCAAAAATACCTAATGAACATATAGTTCAAACATACGTACCGATTACAAGTCTACTAACGTTCCACTGGGCTATCTAAAATAGTCTGTGGCCGTTGTCTATACTCTGCTAGATGACTAGATCATCTTAAACATCGATACCTCTCATCACTTTTATTTCATCATACATCATCTAATTCATCTACCCATGTTTTACCCAACATATTTGTAGATAAAAATATATATACAATTTAAAACTTGTATAAAACATCAATTTAACAGTCACCTCAAATAAACAATTAATATATTTACACATAGCACGTATTTTAAGGTAAATACTTCATATCTATGTGTAAGGTGAAAGTGACTATACACTCACCTGATTTAATGAAAATCGGGCAGCAATTCGTTTCCTAAAACGATCGTTTCTAATAAAACCGGGAGTTTTATTGAGAAACCGGGCTCTGCGAGGGTCGGACTTCGAAACCGAAAAAATAAATTTCTCGGACTTCTCAGGCACTCCGGGACGTGTTCCGGGCATTGGAAATGATCTTGGGGCATCGGGGGAAGCGAAAATGGCTAAAATATTGAAAAAGGGGGTGAAAATGCCAAATTCCCAAAAGTACCCGGGCAATCTCGCATGCCCTCTATTTATAGGAGGGGAGATCCGGAGTCGGCCGAGAAGAGGCGGTGCCAGCGAGTGTTCGGACGCGACACGCGTCGCACATGCGAAGGCAGCAGGTGGCAGCCGCGGAGCGAGGCCAGGTGGAAGGTGCGAGCTTCGGACACGCGGCACCCTCGGATTGGACCAGCGAAGCTCGGATGACTCAGCTGCTTCGGTGACTCAGCAGATCGGAACAAGGGCGACACGCGGCTTGCTTCGGTTGGGCCTCCCTTCGGTCGAATCAGAAGCGAGCACGTGGATACTGTTCACGCGAGGTGACTCATCCATTTCGGACACGTGGCACTCATACAGCGAAGGTGACGTGGCCTATGCGGAATTTCTCGGATTTTAAAATAATTTCTCGATTTTCGCGCCAAAACTTCTAATATCCATAACTTTCGCATACGAGCTCCATTTTTGACGTTCTTTATATGCACGCGTAGGTAAAATTACGCTCTACAACTTTCGTTTAGACTTCGTCGGCTATTTTTGACTTTAATTTTTTAATTATTATTTTTAACATACCGGGACAGGAAATCCGTTAAAAATTCATAACTTCTTCATCCGAAGTCCATTTTCGTCATACTTTTTACCGTTGTGCTACTATTTACGAGACCTTCGATTCTCGTTTAGGTTGTGTCGGCTAAAAATCACTCGATCTAAAATTCGAGTTTTTAGATGTCTACTGCTAAGCTGAAACTTCAAAAAATCATAACTTCCTCATACGAAGTCAGATTTTTGCGTTCTTTTTATCGAACTTCTCGGTTTAACGAACACTACGAGTTTCGTTTAGATCACTAAGGCTAAAAAGTAGTTTATCAAAAACTCACTTTTTACGACATTCGGCCCCGTGCCGGTTTTGTCGCGAAACTTCGTCAGGTCATAACTTCTTCGTTATAACTCGGATTTCGGTATTCTTTATATATCTGTAATCCTTGTCACGCCCACTTCAAGTTTCTTAATAAATATCAGCTTTATCTAATATTTAATTTTGACGCTCATTTTTATTCTTAATTAATTAAACCCTAATAATTAAGCATAAAACACATAATTCACATAAAATTCACATAATTCCTTTTCATTTATTCAAAATGAGTTACAAAGGTTAACCTAGACCATTATGTTAATATTAATGCCTAGCCTAGAAACACGGGCGTTACAATTTTGACCTTTTGGAATTCATCTTTGGTGTTTGGGTTTCATTAAGCCAGGCAAAGGCTTAAAGTATTCGACTTTATGGATCAAGTCACATACATTTGGCTATTCTGAGGTGTTGGACGTCTTGACTTAATGGATTAAGAGCTAGAATTGAAAGTTGGTCGTCAGGAGGAGTACGCTGGGCGTACAAGCCTGTACGCGCAGCGTAGACGCTCTTAAGCCAGTACGCTTAGTGTACAAGCTGAGTACGCCGCGCGTACTCAGCAGAGTGGGATTTCAGGTTTTGGGCTTCAGTTTGGGCCATCTTTTTGGGCCTTGATGCTTGGGCCCTAATAGACTATCTGAGTAGTTGTATTCTGGACTAATTGGTGGATTAGACCTTAGGATAAGGCCCATGAAAGGGTTTGGGCCCAATTTGGAAAATTGGGCCATTAGTGGGCTTTTATGGATTTTGGAGTTTTGGGTTGATTGGTTTTGGGCTTGGTCCTTAGTTATGTATCTTGTTGGGCCAGGGGTAAAATGGTCATTTTATCCCAAGTATGGATTATGGATCATGGTATAGAACCCAATTGCTAATTGGGTGATATTTTGGTATTGATAGCTCGAGGAGTTGCCAGGACAACAACTAAGGATTTCTTGTAGTGGACTTCAGCAGCATGAGGTGAGTTACCTTCCAGTAGAAGTGGGTCTAAGGCCACAATGTCGGCCCACTAGTAGGAGTTGTTTGTTAGATGATTTTCTTTGTGATAATTATCTGGTATGTCATTATTTGTTATGTTTGTGTGCTAGGATGCTATGTGATACATGTTAGTAGTAGTAGGGGTGAAATAGTCCTCGGATACCGGTTGAAAGATACCGAAGGGGGTCGTCAGAACCCATGCATGCCTAGCAGTATGTTTGTGCTATGTTATTATGTGGTAGTGGTAGGGGTGAAATAGTCCCCGTTATCCGGTTGAAACAGACCGAAGGGGAGGCCAACACCCAGAAATGCTAGGCAGTTATCTAGTTGAAAGAGAGCGAAGGGGAGGCCAGCACCCAGTTATGCTAGACAGTTATCCGGTTGAAAGAGACCGAAGGGGAGGCCAGCACCCAGTTATGCTAGGCAGTTATCCGGTTGAAAGAGACCGAATGGGAGGCCAGCACCCAGATATGCTTGGCAATGTATATGTAGTATGGTATGTGGTATGATGGGGGAACTCACTAAGCTTCGTGATTACGGTTTTCAGTTTTGGTTTCAGGTACTTTGTTTTCAAAGGAAAGGAGTCGGCGATCACAACGCATCACACTATGATTTTCCGCACATGAGATCTTTGGGATTACACTCTGATATTATTTTATGATAACATGTTTTGATTACTGATACTTTGGTCTTGACATGTAATCTTATTATGAATGTTTTTATACTGTTGGTTTTATAATAACTTAATTAAAAACAAAATTTTTGGTCTTGAATTTTAGGATGTTACAAGTTGGTATCAGAGCCCTGGTTTGAGGGATTCAGACACACTCTCGGGTGTATCTGGACTCAAATCTAGGATTTGAAAGATTATTACAAGAAATTAATTTTCTAAAAATTAAAATAAAGAGTTTTGATAAAGAACAAGGAGTGTGATGCGTGCAATCACCCGAGATCAAGTAAGTTTTGTTGGATTAGTGTCTAAGTCCATAACTATAATTGGTATGTATTCGACCCGACTTGGCATGGTCCATTTGGGTTGCACTTCACCGGAACAATTATACATGGATAGTCTTTTGAGAATAGTATGTTTGTGATTTATATTAATATATTATAAGTTCTAATATATTAATATGGAATCATATTATTTAATTAGTGTTGATCAAGAATTAATATAGTGATCAAAAGGAACTAATTAAATATGGACTCTTATATATATAGCATGGGCCAAGTTCATTTAGATTGGGCTAAGCTTTCATGGATAGTCCATGGAGTGTTTAACCCATGGATCCTATGGAAATGAAAGGTCATGGGTATTAGGGTTTACATGAATGTAACCCTAATCCTCCATACTATATAAAGAGGTCCTTGGCACTTGAAATTGGCACTAGTGTGTTAAAACAAAGGGTGGGCCGATTTCTAGAAGTGCTTACTATTCTCTCAAGTTTTCCAAGGTGTTTTTGGTGATTTGTGATACCACTTGAGGCCTCCACACTATTGGGGCTAAGCTCTTAAAGTTCAAGACTTCAAGCTACACAAAAAGGTATGTTATCTAACTAGGCTTTTGTAGTATAGTTACTTCATATTATGCTAGTTAGGATAAAACCTTGGAATATTGAATATTTGCATGTATAATAGAGAAAACATAGATCCAAGGTTTATAGGGTTGCATGTACACCATAGGATTGTTAGAATGCTCAAACCCATTAGTGGTATCAGAGCCTAGGCTTGTTTTCTTTTATACTTGATGCAAATTGCTGAAAATCGAAGTTTGTATACTGTCTGGTCAGCTGACTCACTGAGTCCATAAAGGGAATCGACGAGTCCATGCCTAAATTCATCCAACTCATCGAGTTGGTTCATGCACTCGACGAGTTGGACCCCCTGACAGCATATCTTCGAGTTTTAAGGGTGGATTTGGTCTAGAATCATTACCTTAAACTGTTTTGGACTTATAAAACCTGTTTTTGATGTGGTAATGATTATGGTAAACCAATTTCAAAGTTGTTATCAAAATTTCAAGCTTTATGTGTTTTATGTAATTCTTGAAATTGTTGATATGATTGTTCATACACTTATGAGTTTTGGTAGATCATAGGAATTATTTACAAAATTGTTTTTTACTTAATTATTGATCTAAGTGTGTTTTTAATGGAGTCCATAATTTGTCCTCAAGTTATGGATTACCAAAAGTCATTTCTTTTAAAGATCCATTAAAATGCATAGGTTACAAAATTGAAGAGTCTTTTTGTCTTATGAACTCCATAACTTGTCCTGATGTTCAAGAGTCTCTTCATTAAAGTTTTTAAAAAACCTTTATTAAACTCATAAGTTATGAAAATCCAAAAGTTTTTTGAATAGTTCAAAACTTGCCCTCAAGTTTTGGAATTTGTAATGTCTCACACACACTTTAATTCCAAACCCTAGAGTTTTAAAAGTTAAAATTCAACCCATATACTTTATAGTATTATAAGTTAATAATATATATATATATATATATATATATATATATATATATATATATATATATATGCATAAGAACAAAGTCAGTCTTACCGTTAGTAGGCCTCATTCACGAAGCCGGTCTATAAGGGGGGGTATAAGGTTACTGCCTATAAAATGGTAGTTTAATGGGTGTCCACTCTCACCCACCACTTCCTTGACTGGTGGAGGGTCGTTAGCCGAACGGGTAGGACAAGGACTATAATTATACCTTCATTAAAAGTATAATGATAAATACTAAGTAACTAAACACTTATAAATTCCCAATCTTAGTTACTTAGGAAAATGTGAATTTGGTGCTAACCCATGAAATTACACTTTGCACCTTGCTTAAGTCGTTAGTGGAGTGTGTGTGGTTAACCGGCACACTAACTTGGATTTCACAAGGTAGGCAAAGGGTAACTTAATGTTTATCATAGGATCGGTGGAGCGCGTGTGGTTAACCGACACATCGATTAAGTGATCCTCGGCATCCCAGTCACAAAACTTGAGAGGGCACAATCGAGATTGAAACATGCCATTGAAAAGTTCAATGAATCTCAAAAGATCTAGGAGTTTCAAACCAATTAAAACCTAATTTCTATTTCGTTTTTCATGGTGGAAATTGGTGAATCTTCATTCGCCTACCTTCAAATATTTTATAGCTTGGATTACGACATCCCTCTTCCAAGTTATAAAAGTATTGTGTTGGGTCCTAGCCTTAATATTTCATATTGGGTGTTATATTAAGGACTTAAATCAACTAACTTGAATATCTCCCATTGTAGATGTTTGGTTCAGACAACTATGATCTTCCCAAATCCCTAGGAACAAGCTTTCCAAATGAAGATGATGTCCCATGGTTGGTTCATGGAAATCATACTTCTCTTCCTTCACCTCCTCCAATTATTCTCCCTAACCCACAAGTTCTTGAATAGTTCAAGGTCACTCAAGCCCTATTGGCAAGCAAGGTCTATATGTGCTCACATCTTGGAGATGAAGTCACATTTTGACAAGCCGGGAGAGTTGGGTGTCAACGTCTTGAGAAAGTTGGTTGTTCAATCACTTTCTAAGTCACATAGTGAGTTTCCTTTCGGACTACTATGAAACAGACCATGACATGACCCTTAATGATCTTATCTATTTGCTAGGTGCTGCTGAATCAGCAATGATTTGGAGCACTGGTAAAGCAAATTTGATTAGAAGATCAACTTCCCAAACTTCCATGGACTTTGACAATGGTAACATTGAAAATCCAGAAAAGCTTTCTCTTCCCAATGGAAAGGGATCAGCCATAGTCAACTCGGTTGACCAAATGGTAAGGAGAAAGGCTAAGTCTGAGACAGTCTCGTGTACCATTCCCAAAGAGTCCATATGCTTATATTGCCAAAGGAAGGGGAATTTGTTGCAAAGCTGCCCTATTTACGTGAAAGATCATAAGGTTGGTCAAGTCAAAAAGTTTGACTCTACTTCAGGTAAGTCCACTATCTAACTCTATTAAGTTCTTATTTGGAGATTCTTATTACATGATGTGACTGGGTCACATGTTGAAGTTTTAAGAATCCAAGAAAAGAGAGGAAGCTTAAAAGAAGAGTATGCTGAATCTGATCGCGAAGATGGATTTCAATCGCATGGTTCGAAGATTGGATTCTTGAGCTACTTCTTAGTAGTTATGATAGATTGCTAGGAAATATGTAATAGCATAAGTTTTCATTTAAAATTGCATTGTAAGGAAAAGTTTTCTGCATTTTATAAATAAATAAAATTTTGTTTTACTTTATTTTATATCTCCTTGCAATGACATTTATGGAAAATTAATGTTTGTATGTTTCTAGTAATAATGGAAATGTGAATTTGACTCTTTAATTTGTGGTAGTGTCTAAATTTACCAAACAAGGAAAGATTCTCATCACCCAAGTTTTCAATTGGACCGAAACTTGGAATCATGCAAATGAGAATTTTCATCTTTGGAAAATTAAGACTAATTCCTTGTTCACATGTATATGTGAGTCAAGTGAAGGACTAAGGGATCGAGTACACATTTGTGTGCACTGGTCAAGTCCGCCACAAAGATCCATAAGACTATCCGTCATGATTTACTAAAGTTTAGTAAATATGGTTATACTTACAAGTTTAAGTATAATTCTGAAACATTGGAAAAGTTTCAATGTATGACAGAACAAATGAGAAGAATCAAATTTGGCAGAAAGATAACAGTTTCTCAAATCTGAAAAGATGGGAGAGTACTTTAGTATCATGTTTTATGATCATTATTGACCATATCACAATTCATCCTCTAAGGACATCTTAGTGCATTCTTATGGCTAAGAAGAGGAGTCATGAATTGTTGAAATGGTTAAATCATGAAGATTAGTCATACTTCGTTCCAAAACAAGTCTTAGAGTCATACTCCAAGATTGTAACTTGAGTGACACATCTTAAAGAAGGTTTTATTAACACTTGTCAAATGTGGAGTAAAAGGTTTTCTACTCTTCTACATTAGAAATTGGTAGATGTTTTGTATAAAACAAAGACCAACTAAGGCCAATTGTGTGAAGTGTTTGTCTTGATAAGAATCCGCACTATCTCTTGAATATTTGTTTTGTCAAGGAATGGGTCTTGGCAAGAGAGTCTTATATGTCAAGAGGACAGTGGGAGTCTAAAAGATCTTGGAAGATTCTAATCAAGAATAAAACCTGTAGTTGAACACTAGCACACAAATTGAGGTTTATAACCTATCGTGTTGACATGTTCCTATTTCTATGCCCATTCCAATTGAAGTTGGCTTTGCATATGAGTTCTAGGAGTTCTCAATTGGTTGCATAACAACTTGGAAGCAATGGCAGGCCCTTGTGCTGCCAGATGGCAAGAAGTTAAGACTGTACAGGTTCAGTCCATATGAGTTTGGATTTGTCACTAACCTTGTCTTGTGATTATGGTTTTGACAAATTCACATGGATAGGAACACATACACCATGGAATCTAAGTGTTATACGGTTTCTCTCTGATTCATGAAAATGATGGTGAGGAAACGCTTTCACTAAGAGGTTTTAAGTAGATAGCAATTATGATATTTGCTTTCTCAAAGTCGTTAGTGGAGCGTGTGTGGTTAACCGGCACACTAACATGGACTTGTGAGAAGTGGAAAAGGTCTAAACAATTAAGACTATGATTACGACATCCCTTTTCATAGTTCTAAAATTGTTTAGACACACATATGTGCTATCTAAGGAAAGGTGTATGATTTTGATAAAGTTTTATCAAAGCATCTCGTATCCGAAATCTGAACTTTGGTAAGAAAGACAATAAAGTATTGATTTCTAGAAGTCCAGCTGATTTCTGAGTACATGTCAAAGCTAGTGGGAGCATAAGTGTTATACGAATAATCGTCATGTTAGTGGGAGCATGATAATTATGATAAGTGTTGCAAGTTAGCAATGTTATTTATAGAAAAACAAAAGTTCAATTGGGAAAAGTTGTTTTGCTATAATTAAGGGAGAGGAAATTATACTTCATTTCAATTCTAAAAGCTTAGATTGAGGTTTTAATCATCTTTAGTCAAGGATATATATGAATTTTATGTTGGAATGGCTCAACATAAGGAAATTCTATATACGGGTCCATTATTTGCGTTCTAAAATTCGATTATTATTACGACATCCCTTTTCAGAATCTGAAGTGTGAGAACATGGCAAATAGAAATAGAAATATTATAGCAAAAGACTGGTCTAGTATCATGTCTTTATGTGAGACATCATGAATCGTGTCCCATATGCTTCGGATATGGTGTAAACTTTTGGAGAGGACCATATTGACATTTCTGAAAAGAGGCAACTCTTGTTCAAAAGTGATTCTCAAAATGAGAATATGGAAATATTCCCATAGGTGGAAGTTATTCTTTGAATCTGTGTAAGATTAGGAAACTTAATGCAAGAAGGATGTTCAAAGCAATGTACTTTGAATTTGAGACTTCGTTTCCATGGAATGATCTCCATTGGAATACTCTGTAATGACTGTTGACAAGTCTTTGTGACTTTGTGCATAATCATTACAAGAGGATCAGCGCATATAAGTTTAAAATCTAACAAGATTTCGGTAAATGGCAGGAATTTGGAATTCTTGCATTTGCGGTAAGGATTTGGGATTGTGAAATGAGAACCATTGGAATTATGTTTAATTGATCTATTCCACAAAGTAAGGATCATAGAAAAACATAGTGTGAATACTTGGTGTATGGCATAACTATAGTTTGGATAAGCATAGTGTGCATGCTTAGAGCATGGCATGCCTATTGTTTTGATTCAAGTTTAAAGTTGATGATTTGAAACATTATGCAATGAATAATGTGTAATCAATATGGTGATAAATAAAAGGTGTTCTATTTATATTCATAAGTTATGAGACCATATTGGATTCGATTATTCTTGTGTTTCACTTTGCATGTTTTGACTTCCAGAATAACTAGGTCATTCTTCCCGAATGACTAAGTTATTACAACCATCCACAGTCGATAATACGTTGCAAGTAGGTATTAAGGCAAGACTGTCATGAATTTGGCTTGTAGATGTCTAAGGTGTTGGAGATAGAAAGAGTTGCTACAACATTCATAAGTGCTCATAAGTTCTGAGTATTGGATTAAACCCATGCTCATTTGAATCACTTCATGGATTTTATCACGAGTGATCATGAGACGATAATATTTTATATTCTTCAAACCTAGAGATATGAGTTGTTGACTATGAGTTGGTTATACATTGATTGTACGAAAACGCATTGGTAACTTGATTTTATAAAACGTACCTTTGTGTATGATTCAACAAGTAGTAGAACAAGCATATGAGTCAAAGTTTATCCATTCCTTTTACCCTTGTAGGGATAAAAGCGATATCTGTGGGCCCCTCGATAATTTAGTGATGACACCCAGAAGTGCTTGGCCAAGCCTGGACTGATTTGATTTGTTCAATTAGCCGGTCGTCATAAATCGAAAATCGGGAAACAACAAATGGACAGAGAGAATGATTATAATCCATGTCTCAGTCCATATGATATTTAGAATAGAGGAATATATGATCTCTTATCTAATGGACAAGTCATTGACCAAGGTCAGAGTTCGACAGCGGCTTTAAGAGCTACAATTGCTAGTCGGGTTTTGGAGTCATACACAATAATAGTCTTAGACTTATCCAAGTGGGAGACTATTGGATTAGTGTCTAAGTCCATAAATATAATTGGTATGTATTCGACCCGACTTGGCATGGTCCATTTGGGTTGCACTTCACCGAAACAATTATATATGGATAGTCTTTTGAGAATAGTATGTTTGTGATTTATATTAATATATTATAAGTTCTAATATATTAATATGGAATCATATTATTTAATTAGTATTGATCAAGAATTAATTTGGAATTAATTTAGTGATCAAAAGGAACTAATTAAATATGGACTCTTATATATATAGCATGGGCCAAGTTCATTTAGATTGGCCTAAGCTTTCATGTATAGTCCATGGAGTGTTTAACCCATGGATCCTATGGAAATGAAAGGTCATGGGTATTAGGGTTTACATGAATGTAACCCTAATCCCCCATACTATATAAAGAGGTCCTTGGCACTTGAAATTGGCACTAGTGTGTGAAAACAAAGGGTGGGCCGATTTCTAGAAGTGCTTACTATTCTCTCAAGTTTTCCAAGGTGTTTTTGGTGATTTGTGATTCCACTTGAGGCTTCCACACTATTGGGGCTAAGCTCTTAAAGTTCAAGACTTCAAGCTACACCAAAAGGTATATTATCTAACTAGGCTTTTGTAGTATAGTTACTTCATATTATGCTAGTTAGGATAAAACCTTGGAATATTGAATATTTGCATGTATAATAGATAAAACATAGATCCAAGGTTCATAGGGTTGCATGTACACCATAGGAGTGTTAGAATGCTCAAAGCCCATCAAGTTTTCCCCAAGATACCCATACATGTTATGTTATGTTATGATATGAAGTGGGAATAGGTGAACTGCATGCTAAATTAGGGCTAAGCATCTAGGAAGGATGCCTTATATGCCTATTATATGTGCTTGTAGACCTGCATGCTAGTACTGATCAGTCAGTGATAGGATGGCCTGTTTAGGTTATGTCTGATTGTATGAGCCTTTGATTTGCATGTACAGATTCTTTATTAGAGGATAGAATGGTTTGATTGGATCATGTTGGTTAGAATTTTCATTGTCTGAATGCTGCTTGCTTTGTGCTTTGTGGGACTCCTAGTGATGTGAGTTAGCTACTAAGTGAATATGCTAAGTCAAATGGGACACATGCCGGATAATCTAAGAGTGATGGACTTGACCCTATTGCGCAGCTCTCGTTTGAGTCTAACCGTTCTAGGGATGAATCTTTTACTCGAAGGATTATTTGATCTCTGTTGCATGTAGCTATATTAATAAGGTAGCTAGTTGACATTACTGGGAATCTTTCAGCAGCTGAGGACTGGGTGGGTTCTGGAACCTAGGGAAAGCCTAGGATAGGATTAGTGATGGGAATGGTATTAATGCAAGGGACTTGGTGGAGTCGAGACAATCTTTGAGGAAAGTACAGATAGATGTGGAAGGTAGTAGGGGCCCATACTACTGAAAGTTGAGGATCCATACTCGATTCAAGGAAGGCTGAGATAAGACCAGGGAGCTTGTAGTGTTTGTGATCCCTCAATATGTGACTAGTATTTAGATGGTTGTTATGGTATGTTTTCAGCATGGAGGCGCTACGTGAGATACCAATTGGCAGTTCGGGTGCCGGTGAGGGATGTGGCTCAGGCTCTGGAGTTCGGCAGCTTGGCAATCGGACGAGAGAGTTTATTTCAGTTGAGATTACGCACAACATCATTGATCAGACTCCTGTGATCTTCGGTTCGGTCAAGGAGGGAATTTTGGAACTTTTGGATAGTCGCCTAGAGGCCTTTCGGTCCGAGATCGTTGCGGGAAGTTGGGGGCTCATCCGGAGCCCAATGCTTATGGATCCCTGAGATCCTTCAGGAAGGAGGACCCTACTATTAACTCTAGTTATTTGGGACTGGGGGTAGGTTATGCACATTGTCTTCAGGAGAGTCTAACACATGATTGGATCACTGTGGAGGTTTCGCGAGCCCCTACGAGAGGAGTTACCTGACATCATTAGGCGTGTCACTGATAGAGTGGTCGCCAGAATCGAGGGGCAGACCTCAGTTATACAGGCGATTGATAGGATGGTCGAGGTAACTCAGGAGAAGAAGATTGGTTTGGATGGACAGCTGGGGAAGAGGAAGCGGGAACATGGTCTGGATCGACAAACCGAGCAGTTGGGTACGACGGCATCAAGTGTTAGAGATCTGAGGGGTCGTGGCAGTTGCACGAAGGACGAAGGGGTACAAAAGGATGTTCGTAGCAGGCTAAGTGCGGCAGGTAGGGGTGGAAGGGTCACAATCGCCAAGAATGCACGTTAGAGGTAGAGTTGTGCCATCGTTGTCATCATCATGGTCATATCAGGGCGAATTGTCCCCACAAAGAGGTTAGGGCTGCTCATGATTCATCGCAGGTACTTCCGTAGGAAGTCAAGATCGAGCCGCAATAGATCGCTGATATGTAATTTGAAATTCCCCTTTCTGTAATGAAATTATGGTTTAATTACTCTTAACCAGCTGTTGTATTTGCTTTGAAATCTTACTAAGTTTTGGGTAAGTGTAGCCATGGGTTTATTTCTCTACTTGTATGTGGATTATAATTTCAAGAAATATCATATGCCAATTGCATACCATGAGTTGTTCGTGGATTAGAAGAGGGATTGTATCTCGTATAGAGAGTTCCAAGTTTTTGGTTGTTAATTAGGGTTGAGGTCGAGATCGGCTC
This sequence comes from Lactuca virosa, assembly GCF_052849685.1. Lineage (NCBI taxonomy): Eukaryota > Viridiplantae > Streptophyta > Magnoliopsida > Asterales > Asteraceae > Lactuca > Lactuca virosa. The sequence continues at coordinate 54,021,147 of NC_136431.1, forward strand.
CGGGGTATTGCGTGACAGGTTTATGGTTAGTTCATCGGGCTAGCTTCCCTATATCGTTGGGTATAGTGATTTCATCATCTGTTTGGGAACAGTACCAGAAGGATACGGGTGTTAGACGCATAGATGTTTGGTCATTGGATGTTTCAAGAGAATTGTACTTTCGCATGAGTTGTGTTCGGGTAGAGTTCAGTGGTGCTGTGAGAATGAAAGTGGGAGCGAAGATTCGCCAGCTAGGGTAAAGATTGAGGCCTCCATTCGCCAGCATGTGAGGTGGATTGAGGTATCAGACCAGATCAGATTTCAAGAGTACTCTTCAAGATTTCAGAGAATGGGTGATCTTAAGGTTTAACTGTTGGGATTTAAGCATTCTAACACTCCTAAGTGTACATGCAACCCTAAAAAAACCTTGGATCTATGTTTTTCTAAAATACATGCAAAATACTTTTTCCAAGGTTCATAATCCTATCTAGCATACATGGGGAACATTAAACATAAAAGATGGCTAGAATTACATACCTTGTAGTTGATTTGATTCCTTGAAAACCTTGAGAGCCTAGCACCCCAAGTGTGATGCCTCAAATGTCTCACACAACACCAAATGCACTTGGAATAAACTTTGAGAGAGAATGTCACACTTAGAAATCGGCTTGCCCTCAATCTTACTTCTAGTGTCGATTTTGGTGAGCTTCATATCCTTTATATAGTGTGTTACAATTAGGGTTACACCATGTAAACCCTAATGTAACATGGCTCTTCATTTCCATGACCCATGGGTTTGTAACTCCCATGGAGCATCCTATGGACCTTAGCCCAACTTGATAATCCATGGAGCCTTTAGCCCACTATACAAGTTATGGATGATTTACATAATCAACCCATATATTTAATTAGTCATCTTTTGATCACTTAATTAATACTAGATTAATTCTTGATCAATACTAATTAAATAATATTATTACTATATTAGAACTTATAATATACTAGTTTATCCATAAGTGTTATTTCTCTCATTTTAGTTTATCCAAATGCATGATGCCATCCAACCCAAATGGACCATGCCGGGTCGGGTCAAGTACAACTCATAAATAGTTATGAACTTAGACACCTAATCCAACAGTCTCCCACATGGATAAGTCTAATAACTATAACTGCAAGTGTGACTTCAAGAACCGATCAGCAATCGTAGCACTTTTCAAGGTCTCGCGGAACTGAGATGATGATGATACTCCATTTAAGATAAGTGATCATATAATCCTCTGTTCTAGATATCAGCCGGACAAATACATGGAACAATGTCTTACTTATTGTCCAGCAGTTTGTTTCCCGATTTCTGATTTGTTTGACATAGAACTTAAGTGAACAGATCAACTTAGTTCTGACCGGGCCCGATACATAGGTCAAAACAAAATCATCGAGGGGCCCATATATCGCTTCTAATCCAAGAAGGAACAGATAAACTTCGACTCATATGCTTGTTCTACTACTTGTTGAATCATACACAAAGGCACGTTTTATAACATCGAGTTACTAATGCGTTTACGTACAATTAATGTATAACCACCTCATAGGCAACAAGTCATATCTCTAGGTTTGAAGAATTATATGATATTACCGTCTCACGATCACTCGAGATAAATTCCATGAAGTGATACCAGTGAGCGTGGGTTGAATCCAATACTCAGAACTTATGAGCACTCTTGAGTGTTGTAGCACCACTTTGTCCAACATCTTAGACCTCTACAATCCAACCCATGACAGTCTTGATTCATATCTACTTCCAACATATGACCGACTGTGGATGGTTTGAATAACTTAGTCATTCAGGAAGAGCGACTTAGTTATTCTGGAAGGCAAAACATGCAAAGTGAAACACAAGAATAATCGAATCAACTATGGTCTCAGAACTTATGAATATAAATAGAAACACCTCTTATTTATCACCATATTGATTGCACATTATTCATTGTATACTATTTCAAACTATCAACTTTATTCTTGAATTAAAACAATAGTTGTCCCATGCCCCGAGCATGTACACTATGTTTTCTAAACACTAGTCATGCCATACACCAAGTATGCACGCTATGTTTGTCTAAACATTAGTTATGAAATACATCAAGTATGCACACTAAGTTTGTCTATGATCTTTACTCTGTGAAATAGATCGATTGAACATACTTCCAATGATTCTCATTTCACAATCCCAAATCCATACTGCAAATGCACGAATCCCAGATTCCTGGCATTTACTTTAATCTGTTAGATTCTAAACTTATATGCAGTGGTCCTTTAGTAATGATTATGCACAAAGTCACAAAGACTTGTCAACAGACATTACAGAGTATTCCAATGGAGATCAATTCCATGGAAACGAAGTCTATATTCAAAGTTCATTGCTTTGAACATTCTTCTTGCATTAAGTTTCCTAATATTACACAGACTTAATGAGTAGCTTCCACCTATGGGAACATTTCTATATTCCCTTTTGACTTTTACTCTTGAATAAGAGTTGCCTCTTTTCAGAATATGTCAATATGGTCCTCTCCAAAAGTTTACACCATACTTCCAACTGTCCCTGAGCAACCAATCTTTGGTAAACCTTAGATTGTCCTCGACAATTGCTTAATCAAATTAGTCATATCTAGTTCTAGTACTTTTTCCCTCTTAATGCTCTAGGCATTTGGAAAAATTTAGAACAAATGAATATTATAGCACATGCAATTGACCCTATATCCGAAGCATATGGTGATGGGTTTGTGAGCATTCTAACACTCCTATGGTGTACATGCAACCCTAGAAACCTTGGATCTATGTTTGACTAAGATACATGCAAATAATTATTTTTCCAAGGTTCTTATCCTAACTAGCATGGCATGGGGTACTTGAATCAAATAAAACTAGTAGAATTACTTACCTTGTAGTAGTAGTTGATTGCTTGGAGTTTGAGAGCCTACCACCAATAATGTGGATGCCTCAAATGGAAATCACAAATCACCACAAACTTGGAACTTTGAGAGAATAGTAATCACCTTCTTGAAATCGGCCCTCTTACTTTACTCACCACAACTCATGTGATTTCAAGAACCAAAGCCTCCTTTATATAGTGTGGTGGATTAGGGTTACATTCATGTAAACCCTAATACCCATGTCTTTTCATTTCCATGAGATCCATGGGTTAAAGCTCCATGGAGTATCCATGGACTTTCCATGCAAGCCTAGCCCATTCCAAATAAGCATTAGCCCACACTATATAAATACAAGAGCCCATATTTAATTAGTCATACTTTTGATCTCTAAATTAATTCTAGATTAATTATAGATCAATACTAATTAAATAATATGATTTTATATTAATATATTAGGACTTATAATATATTAATAAATCATAACTTATACTATTCTCAAACGATTATCCATAAATTGTTCGGGTGAAGTGCAACCCAAATGGACCATGCTGGGTCGGGTCAAGTACATACCAAATATAGTTATGGACTTAGACACTATACCAACAGTCTCCCACTTGGATAAGTCTAATAACTATAGTTGCAAGTATGACTTCAGGAACCGATCAGCAATCGTAGCTCTTTAAACTCTGTTGAACTATGAAGCGCCATTTTAGATAAGTGATCATATAATCCTTTGTTCTAGATATCAGCCGGACAAATACATGGAACATGGTCTTGCTTATTGTCCAGCATTTGTTTCCCGATTTCAGTTTTGTTTGACATAGAACTTAACTGAACACATCAATTTAGTTCTGACCGGGCCCGGTACATAGGTCAAAACAAAATCATCGAGGGGCCCAGATATCGCTTCTAATCCTAGAAGGAACAGATAAACTTCGACTCATATGTTTGCTCTACTACTTGTTGAATTACACACAAAAGCACGGTTTATAACATCGAGTTACCAATGCGTTTTCGTGCAATCAATGCATAACCAACTCATAGGCAACAAATCATATCTCTAGGTTTGAAGACTTATATGATATTACCGTCTCACGATCACTCAAGATAAATTCCATGAAGTGATACAAGTGAGCGTGGGTTGAATCCAATACTCAGAACTTATGAGCACTCATGAGTGCTGTAGCCTCGCTTTGTCTAACATCTTAGACCTCTACAAGCCAACCCATGACAATCTTGATTCATATCTACTTCCAACATATGACCGACTGTGGAGAGTTTGAATAATATGATATAAACCATCACATAATTATTCTGGAAGTCAAAACATGCAAAAAGAAATAATAGTAAACGATTAACAAGAGATAGCAACACTTTACTCATAAATAATAGCTTTTATTTATCATCAAATGTAAATTACATTTTACAAATTTCAATATTATCTAACTACTAAAACTAATATCATCCTTCAGCCCTATGCTCCGAGCATGCTGGAGATGCTTAGCCCGAGTCAGTCCCTTCGTGAGGGGATCTGCTGGGTTCTCATCCGATGATACCCTCTTTCCCACGAGGATTCCTTCTTCTATTCGATGTCTAATAAAGTGATATTTTCTGTCAATGTGTCTGGATCTCCCATGATCTCTTGGTTCCTTGGCTAAGGCAACTGCACTATTGCTGTCACAGAAAATCTCCATTGGCTCCTTTATAGCTGGTACAACTCCAAGGTCTCCGATGAAGTTCTTTAGCCATATAGCCTCCTTTGCTGCCTCGCTTGCTGCTATATACTCTGATTCACAAGTGGAATCAGCCACTGTCTCCTGCTTGGAACTTTTCCAAGTAATTGCCCCTCCGTTTAGAGTAAAGACCCAGCCCGACTGAGAGCGGAAATTATCCCTGTCAGTCTGAAAGCTAGCATCACTGTACCCTACAACTCTCAAGTCCTCACTGCCACCGAGGGTAAGGACCCAGTCCTTAGTCCTCCGTAGGTACTTGAGGATATTCTTTACCGCAGTCCAGTGTGCCTTGCCAGGGTTCCCCTGATACCTGCTAACAATGCTCAAAGCAAAGGCTACATCAGGTCGAGTACACGTCATAGCATACATGATCGATCCTACAGCTGAAGCATAAGGTATTCGACTAATTTCTGCTATCTCAGCCTCAATACTAGGGCTCTGTGTCTTACTCAATCTGGCGTTACTCTGGATGGGTAACTCTCCTTTCTTGGAGTTATGCATGTTGAACCTTTTCAACACTTTGTCCACATAGGTGCTTTGACTAAGTCCAATTAGTCTTTTACTCATGTTTCTCAAAATCCTTATCCCTAGGATATAGGCAGCTTCTCCAAGGTTCTTCATAGCGAAACACTTCCCAAGCCAGGACTTTACTTCCTGCAGGGTTGGGATGTCATTTCCTATGAGTAGTATGTCATCCACATACAGTACCAAAAAGCTGACTATACTCCCACTAGCCTTGATATAGACACAAGATTCATCTTCACTCCTTGAAAAGCCAAATTCTTTGACTTTCTCATCAAAGCAAAGATTCCATCTGCGAGGTGCCTGTTTTAATCCATAAATGGATTTCTCGAGCTTACACACTCTACTGGGGTACTATGTACTGACAAAACCCTCAGGCTGAACCATGTAAACATCTTCAGCCAACTTTCAATTAAGGAAAGCGGTTTTGACATCCATTTGCCATATTTCATAATCATGAAATGCAGCAATGGCTAACAGAACCCTAATAGACTTAATCTTGGCCACTGGTGAAAAGGTCTCATCATAATCAACTCCCGGAGTTTGAGAATAACCCTTTGCAACCAGTCGTGCCTTATAAGTGTGTACATTACCATCCATGTCAGTCTTCTTCTTGAAGATCCATTTGCACTCAACTATCTTACGATCAGGTACATTGTCAACCAAGTTCCAAACTTGATTGTCATACATGGACTGTATCTCGCTATCCATAGCCTCTTTCCATTTAGCAGCCTCAGGGCCTGCCATGGCTTCCGTGTAGCTGTTAGGCTCATCCAGATTTACCAGTGTGTTATCACTGATAAGTGTCTCACCTTCTACAGTAATATGAAAACCATAATAATGCTCAGGTGCATTCCTAACTCTGGTGGAACGCCTCAGAGGTATAGATTCTTCAGTCGGCTCAACAGGAGTTTCCTCCTCAGGTTGAGGGCTAGGGTTTGAGGTTCCTTCACCACTTGACTCTTGAATTTCCTCAAGGTCATGCGGAATTGATCATAACACGATGGCAAGGAGTGCAAAATGATGTCTATTGCTAACTCCTCAGGGAAGTTCACATTCAGCTTCAGTAAACGGTCCACATACCTTTGCATTTTCTGCATGTGGCCCGTGATGGGTTCACCATCCTTCATTCGGGTTGTTATCATGGAGGAGATTATTTCATATCGCTCTTGACGAGCACTTTGATGGTAGCGGTCCATCAAGTCCTGGTGCATCTCAAAAGGATAATAGTCCTCATAGGACTTTTCGAGCTCGGCTGTCATGGTGGCCATCATGATGCATGCCACTTTTGTAGCATCTCTTTCATGTACCTCATATTCAGCAAGCTCTTCAGGAGTAGCAGTTGGCTCGGGTACCTTCAGCTCCTTGTCGAGAACATATTCTTTGTTCTCATACCGAGTGACCATCCTGATGTTTCTGATCCAATATGTAAAGTTGGACCCATCAAAGATGACTCTCCCACAAAGATTCATGAGAGAGAAGAAGCTAGTAGGGTTTGAGCCAGAAGCATTGTTATTGGAAGACATATGAAAAGAAGAAGGAATAGATTAGATTAGATATAGAGATAGTCCTTAACAAAACACCCAAATGTAATATTAAGGCTAGGACCCAACATAATATTTTATAACTTAGAAGAGGGATGCCGTAATCTAAGCTATAAGATATTTGAAGGTAGGTGAATGACGATTCACCAATTTCCACCATGAAAAATGAAATATTTAATTAGGTTTTAATTGGTTTAGAAACTCCTAGATTCTTTGAGATTCATTGAACTTTCTTCAATGGCATGTTTCAATCTCGAGTGTGCCCTTCAAGTTTTGTGACTAGGATGCCGAGGATCACAAAACAAGGTGTGAAGTAACCATGCAAATTACTTGGTACCCTTAATGTATTACCCCTCAATCGATGTGCCGGTTAACCACACACGCTCCATCGATACTATGATAAACATTAAGTCACCCTTTATCTACCTTGTGAAGTTCAAGTTAGTGTGCTGTTTAACCACACATGCTCCACTAACGACTTAATCAAAGTGTAAAGTGTAATTTCATGGATTAGCACCTTATTCACATTTTCCTAAAATAAGTAAGATTGGGAATTCAATAAAGTTTAGTTACTTTAGTATTATCATTATACTTTTAATGAGAATTTATAAGTCCTTGTCCTACCCATTCGGCTAACGACCCTCCACCGATCAAGGAAGCGGTGGATGAGAGTGGACACCCATTAAGTTGCCATTTTATAGGCAACAACCTTATACCCCCCTTATAGACCGGCTTCGTGAATGAGGCGTACTAGCGGTAAGACGACTTGATCTTATACATATATAAATATTATTAAACTTATAATATTATGAAGTATAAGGGTTGAATTTTAACTTTTAAAATTCTAGGGGTTGGAACTAAAGTTTTTAATATGACTTTACATGTTCCAAAAATTGAGGGCAAGTTTTGTAAACTTTCAAGACTTTTCATTTCTCATAACTTATGAGTTAATGGTTATTAAAAATGAAGACTCTTCATTTTTTGTAACCTATGTGTTCTTTTAATGGTTATTTATAAATGTGACTTTTGGTTATCCATAACTTAAGAACTAGTTATGGACTCCATTAAAACACATAAAGATCAAAAATTAATCTAATCATTTATTAGCAACTAATTTCTATGATCTTCTAAACTCATATGTTTATGAATGTTCATATCAAAAATTTCAAGAATCGTAAGTACATATACAAAACTTGAAATTTTGATACGAGCTTTTGAACAAAACTTCGATTTTCAAGTTTTTTTTTTTTTTTTGCATCAAGTATCAAATAAACAAACCAGGCTCTGATACCACTGATGGGTTTTTGAGCATTCTAACACTCCTATGGTGTACATGCAACCCTAGAAACCTTGGATCTATGTTTGACTAAGATACATGCAAATAATTATTTTTCCAAGGTTCTTATCCTAACTAGCATGGCATGGGGTACTTGAATCAAATAAAACTAGTAGAATTACTTACCTTGTAGTAGTAGTTGATTGCTTGGAGTTTGAGAGCCTAGCACCAATAATGTGGATGCCTCAAATGGAAATCACAAATCACCACAAACTTGGAACTTTGAGAGAATAGTAATCACCTTCTTGAAATCGGCCCTCTTACTTTACTCACCACAACTCATGTGATTTCAAGAACCAAATCCTCCTTTATATAGTGTGGTGGATTAGGGTTACATTCATGTAAACCCTAATACCCATGTCTATTCATTTCCATGAGATCCATGGGTTAAAGCTCCATGGAGTATCCATGGACTTTCCATGCAAGCCTAGCCCATTCCAAATAAGCATTAGCCCACACTATATAAATACAAGAGCCCATATTTAATTAGTCATACTTTTGATCTCTAAATTAATTCTACTTTAATTATAGATCAATACTAATTAAATAATATGATTTTATATTAATATATTAGGACTTATAATATATTAATAAATCATAACTTATACTATTCTCAAACGATTATCCATAAATTGTTCGGGTGAAGTGCAACCCAAATGGACCATGCCGGGTCGGGTCAAGTACATGCCAAATATAGTTATGGACTTAGACACTATATCCAACATATGGGACACGATTCATAAAGACATGATACTAGACCAGTCTTTTGCTATAATATTTCTATTTCTATTTGCCAAGTTCTCATAATTCAGATTATGAAGAGGGATGTCGTAATCATATATAGAATTTCCTTATGTTGAGCCATTCCAACATGATATTCATATATATATCCTTGACTAAATATGATTAAAAACTCAATCTAAGCTTTTAGAATTGAAGTGAAGTATAATTTCCTCTCCCTTAATTATAGCAAAACAACTTTTCCCAATTGAAACCTTTTTGTTTTCTATAATTAACATTGCTAACTTGCAACACTTATCATAATTATCATGATCCCACTTGCATGATGATTATTAACATAATACTTATGCTCCCACTAGCTTCGACATGTACTCAGAAATCAGCTGGACTTCTAGAAATCAATACTTTATTGACCTTCTTACCAAAGTTCATATTTCTGATACGAGATGCTTTTGATAAAACTTTATCAAAATCATACACCTTTCCTTTGGTAGCACGTATGTGTGTCTAAACACCTTCAGAACTATGAAAAGGAATGTTGTAATCATAGTCTCAATTGTTTAGACCTTTGCCATTTCTCACAAGTCCATGTTAGTGTGCCGGTTAACCACACACGCTCCATTAACGACTTTGAGAATGCAAAAATCACAACTGTTATCTACTTAAAATCTACTTAGTGAAAGTGTTTCCTCACCATCATTTTCATGAATCGGAGAGAAACCTTATGACACTTAGATTTTATGGTGTATGTGTTCTTATCCATGTGAATTTGTCAAAACCATAATCACAAGACCAGGTTAGTGACAAATCCAAACTCTTATGGATTGAACTTGTGAAGTCTTAACTTCTTGCCTCCTGGCAGCTCAAGGGCCTGCCATTGCTTCCAAGCTGTTATGCAACCAATTGAGAACTCTCAGAACTCATATGCAAAGACAACTTCTCCTGGAATGGGCACAGAAGTAGGAATATGTCAACATGATAGGTTATAAACCTCAAGTCGTGTGCTAGTGATAAACTATAGGTTTTTCTTCTTGATTAGAACTAAAGGCTTTTCCAAGATCTTTAAGACTCCCACTGTCCTCTTGACATATAAGACTCACTTGCCAAATATTCAAGAGATAGTGCGGATTATTTATCAAGAGAAACACTTCGCACAATTGGCCTTAGTTGGTCTTTGTTTTATCCAAAACATCACAACTTACCAATTTCAAATGTACAAGAGTAGGACACTTTTACTCTTACATTTGACAAGTGTTATAAACCTTTCTTTAAGATATGTCACTCAACTTCCAGTCTTGGAGTATGACTCTAAGACTTGTTTTGGAACGAAGTATGACTCATCTTCTTGATTCAATCATTTCAGCAATTCTTGATTCCTCTTCTTAGCCATAGGAATGCACTAAGATGTCCTTAGAGGATCAATTGTGACATGGTTTCTCTTAATCATAAAGATGATCACAATACATGATACTAAAGTACTCTCCCATCTTTCCAGATTTGAGAAACTTTTATCCTTCTGCCTAATTTGATTCTTCTCATTCGTTCTGCCATACATCGAAGTCTTTCCAATGTTTCAGAATTATACTTATCTTGTAGGTATAACCATATTTACTAAACCTTTGTAAATCATGACGAATAGTCTTATCAATCTTTTGTGGTGGACTTGACTAGTGCACAAGAATGTGTACTCAATCCCTTAGTCCCTCACTTGACTCACATATACATGTGAACAAGGAATTAGTCTTAATTTTCCACAGCTGAAAGTTCTCATTCATCATAATATACAACTTGCATGATTCCAAGTTTCGGTCCAATTGAAACTTGGTTGATGAGAATCTTTCCTTATTTGGTAAATTTAGACACTACCACAAATGAAAGAATCAAATTCATATTTCCATTATTGCTAGAACCATACAAACATCAATTTTCCATAAATGCCATTGCAAGGAGATATAAAATAAAGTAAAACAAAATTTTATTTATTTAATAAATGCGAAAAAACTTTCCTTACAATGCAACTTTAAATGGAAACTACGCTATTACATATTTCGTAGCAATTTATCATAACTCTCTAAGTAGTAGCTCACGAATCCGATCTTCAAACCATGAGATTTAAATCCATCTTCGCGATCAGATTCAGCATACCTTTCCTTTAAGTTTCCTTCCATTTGCTTGATCCTGCCAAACACAAAAAAAATGTAACCGAGTCACATTTTGTATTAAGAATCATCAATAAGGAACTTAATAGAGTTAGATAGTGGACTTACCTGAAGTAGAGTCAAATCTTCTTGATTTTTTTTCTTCTCTCTTAGATCTTTCAGGTAGTCAGGGCAGTTTCGCAACCAATGCCCCTTCTCTTGACAATGAAAACATATGGACTCTTTGGGTATGGTACATGGGACTATCACAGACTTAGCTTTTCCCTTTACCTTTTGGTCAACCGGGTTGACCAAGGCCGATCCCTTTCTATTGGGAAGAGAAATCTTTTCTGGAATTCCAATGTTACCATTATCAATGTCCATGGAAGTTTGAGAAATAGATCTTCCATCCATATTTGCTTGACTTTTGCGCCAAATCATTGTTGATTCAGCAGCAACAAGCAAATAAGAAAGATCTATTAGGGTCATGTCGTGATCTGTCATATAGTAGTCTTTAATAAACTCACTATACGACTCAGGAAGTGACTGAAGAACCCAGTCAATAGCAAACTTCCTTGAAATAACAGCACCCAACATTCTCAACTTGTCAATGTGTGACTTCATTCTTAAGACATGAGTGCACACAGGTCTTCCATCTTTATGTGTCATTTCTAGTAGGGCTTGAGTGACCTTGAACCTTTCAAGTCTTCGGGCTTATGGGTCAGGGAGAATAAATGGAGGAGGTGGAGGTAGAGAAATATGATTTCCATGAGATTTGGGAAGATCACAGTTGTCTAAACCAGACATCTGCAATGGGAGATATTCAAGTTAGTTGATTTTAAGTCCTTAATATAACACCCAATATGAAATATTAAGGCTAGGACCCAACACAATATTTTATAACTTGGAAGAGGGATGCCGTAATCCAAGCTATAAAATATTTGAAGGTAGGTGAATGACGATTCACCAATTTCCACCATGAAAAACGAAATAAATTATTAGGTTTTAATTGGATTTGAAACTCCTAGATCTTTTGAGATTCATTTAACTTTCAATGGCATGTTTCAATCTCGAGTGTGTCCTTCATGTTTTGTGACTGGGATACCGAGGATCACAAAACAAGGTGTGAAGTAACCATGCAAATTACTTGGTATCCTTAATGTTTTTCACTTAATCGATGTGCCGGTTAAACAAACGCGCTCCACCGACCTATGAAAAACCTTAACTCACCATTTGCCTACCTTGTTAAGTCCAAGTTAGTGTGCCGGTTAACCACACGCGCTCCACTAACTGACTTAAGCAAAGTGCAAAGTGTAATCTCATGGGTTAGCACCTTATTTACATTTTTCCTAAAGTAACTAAGATTGGGAATTTATAAAAACATTTAGTTACTTTATATTTATCATTAATACTTTTAATGAAGGTTTTAAGTCCTTGTCTTACCCGTTCGGCTAACGACCCTCCACCAGTCAAGGAAGCGGTGGGTGAGAGTGGACACCCATTAAGCTGCCATTTTATAGGCAACAACCTTATACCCCCCTTATAGACCGGCTTCGTGAATGAGGCCTACTAACGGTAAAACGACTTAATCTTACATATATAATTATTATTAAACTTGTAATATTATAATGTATAAGGGTTGAATTTTAACTTTTAAAATTCTAGAGGTTGGAACTAAAGTTTTTTTAATGTGACTTTACATGTTCCAAAACTTGAGGGCAAGTTTTGTAACTTTCAAAACTTTTCATCTTTCATAACTTATGAGTTAATGGTTTAATAAAATGAGTGACTTTTTATTTTTTGTAACCTATGTGTTTCTTTAATGGACTTTAAAATAACGACTTTTGGTAATCCATAACTTGAGGACAAGTTATGGACTCCATTAAAACACATAAAGATCATGAATTAAGCATTAAACAAGTAATTCCTATGATCTATCTAGAACTCATAAGAACATGAATAGTCATATCAAAATTTCAAGAACATATGAACACATATAATCATGTAATTTTGATATTAGCCATTGTAAATGGATTAGAACAACCATTACACCATCAAAAACAAATTTTAAAACACCAAAACAGTTTAGGGTAATGTTTCTAGTCCATTTCCAGCAGCAAAAGTCGAAAATCTGCACCCTGGGGCTCCTACTCGTCGAGTGCAAGAACCTACTCGACGAGTAGGATGAGTTTATGCTTGGACTCGTCGAGTCCCCCCATGGACTCGGCGAGTCCCCTGTGCAGACAGCAAGAAATTCGACTTTTTTTACTATTTTGCATCAAGTATCAACAAACAAGCCTAGAATCTGATACCACTGTTAGGATTTAAGCATTCTAACACTCCTAAGTGTACATGCAACCCTAGAAAAACCTTGGATCTATGTTTGTCTAAAATACATGCAAAATACTTTTTCCAAGGTTCATAATCCTATCTAGCATACATGGGGAACATTAAACATAAAAGATGGCTAGAATTACATACCTTGTAGTTGATTTGATTCCTTGAAAACCTTGAGAGCCTAGAACCCCAAGTGTGATGCCTCAAATGTCTCACACAACACCAAATGCACTTGGAATAAACTTTGAGAGAGAATGTCACACTTAGAAATCGGGTTGCCCTCAATCTTACTTCTAGTGCCGATTTTGGTAAGCTTCATATCCTTTATATAGTGTGTTACAATTAGGGTTACACCATGTAAACCCTAATGTAACATGGCTCTTCATTTCCATGACCCATGGGTTTGTAACTCCCATGGAGCATCCTATGGACCTTAGCCCAACTTGATAATCCATGGAGCCTTTAGCCCACTATACAAGTTATGGATGATTTACATAATCAACCCATATATTTAATTAGTCATCTTTTGATCACTTAATTAATACTAGATTAATTCTTGATCAATACTAATTAAATACTATTATTAATATATTAGAACTTATAGTATATTAATAAACCATAAGTGTTATTTCTCTCATTTTAGTTTATCCAAATGCATGATGCCATGCAACCCAAATGGACCATGTCGGGTCGGGTCAAGTACAACCCAGAAATAGTTATGAACTTAGACACCTAATCCAATATTAACTGGTAACTGATCGCTAGCATTGGTAAGTACAGGTTGTCATCAGTGGATTGTTAGAAAGTAAGAAGGATTGGGAATCCTTCAATTCTCATGTGCCGTGAAGACTTAGTAGAATCGAAGTGGGGGAGAATCGATCAGGTGTCCAAGATCAGAAATGGGTGTGAAACTAGGATAAGTTTCGCATCCCCGCTAGGGAGAAAGACGGTCGAGTGGCAATCTAGTTTGAGGATTATGGGAGTTGGAAGCTCGGAAAACGTTCCAACATTTGGTCCACGTTTTCCCTTGGCATCGGATAGCAGGCCTCGGGAAATAGGTCAGGGATTTCAGTCAGGACTTGAGTTCAGCTTGGGATATTAGGTCGGGTATATAAGCTCGACTTTGGGTGTGTTCGGAATAGTAATCAACGGAAAGACCATGGTCAGCGGTTGAGTTAGCATGAAAAGTGTTGTAAGTCTGGGGTTGTAGCCGTAGCATTCACCAGACTGTCAGACAGTGATAGAAGTGTTGTAAGTCTGCGGGTGTAGCCGTAGCATTCACAAGGTTGTTAGATAGTGATTGAAGTGTTATAAGTCTGCGGGTGTAGCCGTAGCATTCAACGGATTTTTAGATAGTGATAGAAGTGTTGTAGGTCTGCGGGTGTAGTCGTAGCATTCACAAGGTTGACAGATAGTTCTAGAGAGTTGTAAGTCTACGGGTGTAGCCGTAGCATTCACAAAGTTGTCGGATAGCGTTAGAGTGTTGTAAGCCTGCGGGGGTAGCCGTAGCATTCACTAGGTTAGTAGATAGTATAGGAGTGATGTTAGATCACAGGATGAACCGTGGCACCCATCAGTTCTGGTGCAGCAGTAAGGACGTGGCAAATCCGTTGATTGGGATACGGATTAGTTTACAGATTTTCTTGGATGAATTAGACCTGGTTGAGCCAGTGGCTAGACCGTAAGGACACCATTGCAGTCATGGGAGCAAAAAAGAGATGGACCGTATAAGGTCGTTTGTGATATAAGGCTATTTTTGTTCATGTAGCATTCACTTTTAGCTTGGCTTTGGTGAGTCAGGATTTGACGTATGGACCTGAACGGTTGGATCAGGAGGTCGTTAGAGCCATAGTGGCAAGATAACTAATGGCAACTATTGACAGATGAGGATTTCGTTCGAAAGTCGCTTAGGGCAACTGTAGAGGAGCCTTTGGCTCAGTAACCAGGTGGGAACTCGGTATTTCAAATGACTGCCAGACGAACTGAGACCAGGAAGGTCTCGGTGAATTTTGCAAAGCATCCAGGAGACAACATACTGTTTTAGGCAGTTCGGTGCTTCGGACAGCTTCGGTGTCTCGAGCGGTAATGGTGTTATAGGATGTCATGAACGGACGAAGCGACTGATTTATTGGGAAGTGATGAGTCACTTACAGTAGGATTAAATAATCTTAGAGTAGTTGATTTGACCCTGTTGCACAGCTCTCGTATGAGTCTAACCGTTGCAGGGATGAATCTTCTACTCGAAGGATTATCTGAGCCTTCTGTCAAGTATAAGAATTCTGCAGCAGGGTTATGGTTAAGGACTTTGTTTTCGAAGGTTGAATCAAAGTCATCAGAGTTAGAAGTTCTGTGGTTGACCAGTTGTTCGATGAGGTTTGAGCAAGGTAACATTGCAGTGTAGGCGGTCGGTCAGGGAGGCGGACCACTATGGAATTTAGACTTTGGGGATGCAGTAGTGGTTTACGGAAGCTAGGAGTTTGTTTCTTTGGGATGGAAGTTCGGTACGATTTTGGTTGACATGATAAAGTTGTTCTATGTGTAGGATCATCGGTTCTGTTCCACGGATCAGTAGTTTTGGATATGATTATTGGTAGGGAGCGATTTCGAGGACGAAATCTAATTTAAGTGGGGGAGAGTTGTAACACCCGGTTCTGGATTGCTTCGTTGCTGGAGGTTGCGGGCCAGTCATCAGCAGTCAAGAGGCTTAAGGCTTCAAGAAAGGAAGGATTTAGCCCATTTCGGATATAGTTGCCTTGGTATAAGCAGTCCAAGTATTTGATCGTGTCTTCGGAAGCCAAGGGTGTAATCGTAATTTGACATCCCGACCTTTTATGGATTTTGGATTTTAGTTCGGTTGGCTTTCAGGCTAAATAAAGTTGATAGAAGCGTAGGGATTCTCGTTAGCTTTCCGTGGATATAAAGAACGTCAAAATCGGACTTATAACGAAGAAGTTATGGCCTTCGGAAGTTTCGTGGTTTTCAGGCTTAGCCAAGTACGCGGGGCGTACTAGTGAAAAAGGCAGTACGCGGGGCGTACCTTGGAGTACACTAGGCGTACTGACCATGATGGTCGCGAATGTTCTTCGGAGTACGTTGGGCGTACGCCAGTCAGATCAGAACCCTATTTTAGGGTATTGGACCCTATTTAAGCTCCTTATCTCATAACCTAACCCTAATATCTTCAGCCTCCATCCCTCTAAACCCTAGAAATCGACCCCTAGCCCCTATTTGAGTGATTATAGAGCTTCAAAGTGATTTTTGTGTGTTTTGGTGCTTGAGGAGGAAGAAGGAACTTCTTGAAGAGTCATTGTTTGACTTGAAGCTTTTAGATCCAAGCTTTGTGCACCTAGATCTATCTTCTGGAGGTATAAAGTCTTAACCTTGAAAACTTTTTCATGTAGATCTAGCTAAGTGGTACATTGTTATGGTTTTGGTCCCTTGAGGTGGTTCTTGTGAGTAGAAGTTACTCCAGAACCTTTGAGCTTCATATTTGGCCCTTATTGAGGTTTTGGAGTCATAAAGTTTGGATCTTGATGGGTATAAACCTTCCATGCATGATTTGGTAGTCATTTGATGAAGTTTGGGACTTAGGGTTTTGATTTGGGCCCCATTGAGTTATGCTAAGTCATAAAGTTGGAAACTTTATGACTTAAGAAGTCCCTTGAAATCAGATCAGGAAGTTTGGACTGAGGTCTTAAGGTATTAAGAAGTTTTAAGACATTTTGGGAGTGATTTTGACCTTTTGGAATTCATCTTTGGTGTTTGGGCTTCATTAAGCCATGAAAAGGCTTAAAGCATTCGACTTTATGGATCAAGTCACTCACATTTGGCTATTCTGAGGTGTTGGACGTCTTGACTTAATGGATTAAGAGCTAGAATTGAAAGTTGATCGTCAGGAGGAGTACGTTGGGCGTACAAGCCTGTACGCGCAACGTACAAGCTCTTAAGCCGGTACGCTTAGCATACAAGCTAAGTACGCCCCACGTACTCAGCAGAGTGGGATTTCGGGTTTTGGGCTTCAGTTTGGGCCATCTTTTTGGGCCTTGATGCTTGGGCCCTAATGGATTATCTGAGTAGTTGTATTCTGGACTAATTGGAGGATTAGACCTTAGGATAAGGCCCATGAAAGGGTTTGGGCCCAATTTGGAAAATTGGGCCATTAGTGGGCTTTTATGGATTTTGGAGTTTTGGGTTGATTGGTTTTGGGCTTAGTCCTTAGTTATGTATCTTGTTGGGCCAGGGGTAAAATGGTCATTTTACCCCAAGTATGGATTATGGATCATGGTATAGAACCCAATTGCTAATTGGGTGATATTTTGTTATTGATAGCTCGAGGAGTTGCCAGGACAACAACTAAGGATTTCCTGCAGTGGACTTCAGCAGCATGAGGTGAGTTACCTTCCAGTAGAAGTGGGTCTAAGGCCACAATGTCGGCCCACTAGTAGGAGTTGTTTGTTAGATGATTGTCTTTGTGATAATTATCTGGTATGTCATTATTTGTTATGTTTGTGTGCTAGGATGATATGTGATACATGTTAGCAGTAGTAGGGGTGAAATAGTCCCCGGATACGGTTGAAAGATACCGAAGGGGGTCGTCAGAACCCATGCATGCCTAGCAGTATGTTTATGCTATGTTATTATGTGGTAGTGGTAGGGGTGAAATAGTCCCCGTTAACCGGTTGAAACAGACCGAAGGGGAGGCTAACACCCAGATATGCTAGGCAGTTATCCGGTTGAAAGAGACCGAAGGGGAGGCCAGCACCCAGTTATGCTGCGCAGTTATCCGGTTGAAAAGACCGAAGGGGAGGCCAGCACCCAGATATGCTTGGCAATTTATATGTTGTATGGTATGTGGTATTATGGGGGAACTCACTAAGCTTCGTGCTTACTGTTTTCAGTTTTGGTTTCAGGTACTTTGTTTTCAAAGGAAAGGAGCCGACGATCGCAGCACATCACACTATGATTTTCCGCACATGAGATCTTTGGGATTACACTCTGATATTATTTTATGATAACATGTTTTGATTATTGACACTTTGGTCTTGACATGTGATCTTATTATGAATGTTTTTATACTATTGGTTTTATATTAACTTAATTAAAAATGAAATTTTTGGTCTTGAATTTTGGGATGTTACACATACATATCCCATCCTCCATAACCCCTATCTCTCTCTACTTTTATATTTGTTTATAACATTTATACTGGTTAACCTGACAAAAACTTATTACTTTTGTCATATCATTTATCTATTATTTTTTTTGAACGACAAATTTAGTTTACTTCTAAACTACTCATTAACTTCACCTATGTACACGGAGGAACTTAAACCCTCAACTTCAAGGAGGGATGCAACATCTAATACCGTTGAGCTAGAAGCCCTTTGGTCACTAATTTTATTTAAAAATAGTTTTAGTAAATATATTTTCCATTGGTTAACATTTTAACCTTTTTTTTTTTATCAATTTAACTAATTTATCATTTGTCTATATTAAATGTTAAGTCCCCTCATATAATTTAAAATCTATCAATGTCAAATTTTATTTCCAAGGCTATAAAAGATTATAAAACTACAAAAATGATAAAATATATTTTTTAATTTTAAGAATTTTGATTACTACTTTTAAATTATATAATTTTTTATAAAGTATATTCATTTTTATTGTTTTATTAAATCAATTGATTAACTGATAAAAAATAGTATATCTATGTATCATTAGGGTATAAAATATAATGATAATTAATATACAGATCAAATGTGACAAACATATGAAAGAAAACTAAAAAGTTAGTGGATAATAAGTGTTTGGAGTGACTTTAGGAAAATTCATCTTCTCCAACAATAAAAAGCTTTTTCAAAAAACTTTAATTGGAGATGCTCTTAGACAATACCGTAAAAAACTATTATGATGAGAAGTCAACACGAAGGTCTCACTATAATTATTTTCTTGTTTTCTGTTTTACTGGATATGTCAGTGTAACCTTCTTTCTTTCAATGCTCTATCCATCTCTCATTATTTTGTCATTACCTCTAGATAACCAAAGAAGGTAACCAAAAGATGCCCAAGTTATAGAAGAACAACCTTACTTTCTTTCTCGACTCCCTAGGCCCTTTACAATGCCAAAAGTAACATAAGAAAATTAAGGGGTTAACATCTATACTGACTGTAGTAGCTTATGTAGCTCTTCAACAAAATGGTGAGAAAAGTACCCCCAACAACCAACTTGATCTCTTTTGTAGCCACTCCTCCGATGATGATCCATGTTGACCTCTCTCTCTCTCTCTCTCTCTCTCTCCATACATACATTATTTCCATCACCATTCTATATTTTCCATCACTCGACCTTGAAAAAATGGCCATGACATGTAGCTATAATCTTGAACGGAGAAGAAGAGGTATATGAGGATAAGTTTCAAACATTTGTGGGGTATTGCCCATGGTCTTTGGTACCATGTGTGTCGCCGATAATTTCCTTTTGGAATAAGTGGAGTCAAGAGGAGGAGAAGAGAGCACTAAAGTTATAAGAAGTAATTTCCCACAATACGTATGATTTTATTAATCAGTGTATTTATACAAGTACAAGATACATATATACATGACAGCTCGCAAAAATGAATGAAATTTAAAGTAAATACATATCTTAAACATTATCTGTTAAGTTATCGGCTAATACCCTCCGTCAAGCTAATTGGTGGTGGATCAACTCTTAGCTTGGTGCGAAATTGCTCAAAAAGAGTCCTGGGTAAACTTTTGGTGAATATATTATCCAACTGTAAGTGAGTGGGAATGTACTTGGTGATTAGTTTGTCGGATGAGACTAGTTCCCGAATGAAAATGATGGTCAATATCAATGTGCTTTGCCCGTTTATGAGAAATCAGGTTTTGACTAAGAAAGAGGGCACTATTGCTATCACACAGGAGTATAGGAACATGAGGAGGAAAAGCATGTAGTTCTCGAAGAAAATGTGTGACCCATATGATCTCGGAAGTGGTGTTATCCATTGCCTTATATTCAGACTCACAACTAGAGCGGGAAACAGTGGGTTGCCTTTTGGCACTCCAGGAGACAAGGTTGCCACCAAGAAAGATAGAATTATTGGGTTTTGAGCATTCTAACACTCCTAGGGTGTTCATGCAACCCTAAATACCTTGGATCTATGTTTTCTCTATTATACATGCAAACTTGAAGTTTCCAAGGTATTACCCTAACTAGCATATGATCATATGTATTTGCATAACAAAACTAGATAGAATACATACCTTTTGCTTGTAGTTGATTGCTTGGAGCTTTAAGAGGCTAGCACCAATAGTGTGAATGCCTCAACTGGAATCACAAATCACCACCAACAAATTGGAATACTTGAGAGAAAGTATGGATGCTCATAAAATCGGCTCTCTTTCTTATTACACACCCTAGTGCCAATTTTATGAACCAAGGACTCCTTTATATAGTATGCATGATTAGGGTCAAACCTAATACCCATGACTTTCCACATTACTTAGGATCCATGGGTTAAAATCTCCATGGACTATTCATGGACTTCCATGTAGGCTTAGCCCTTCCTAAATAACATTAGCCCATACTATATGAGTCCATATTTAACTAGTCTCTTTTGATCACTAAATTAATTCCAAATTAATTCTTGATCAATACTAATTAAATAATATGATTTCATATTAATATATTAGAACTTATAATATATTAATAAATCATAAATATCCTTTTCTCATAAGTCTATCCATACAAATTGTCCCGGTGAAGTGCAACCCAAATGGACCATGCCGGGTCGGGTCAAGTACATACCAATTATAGTTTTGGACTTAGACACTAATCCAACAGCCTCCCACTTGGATAAGTCTAATAACTATTATTTCAAGTACGACTGTCACACCCCAAAACCAAGAACGGCGGTAACGTTCAGGGGTGGAGGACATCATGTAAAGTATCATAACAGTGCAAAGTAGTAAACAAGCAACAACATCATCCATTGCATTAAAAGTAAAGTTTTAATACATGAGTGTTCTTTCATTGTAATAAGACACCAAAATATGTAATCAAAATAAAAGACGAGTCTTGTCTGTGCTCCGTCTTCTCAAAACCTGGTCATCGTACCTGTCTACTGGTGACCTGAGAATACAAGTTATTTTGAAAGCGTAGATCAGCATAAAGCTGGTGAATTCATAAGTATTATGGTGTCAATGATTCGAAAAGATGTTATGAAAGACTTGTAAATGTTAATGAAACATTTAGTATAAGTGTGAAAACCCTAGAAAATCCCATATTTCCTACTAGTATAAAAAGTAGTCTTCTACCAAGACCCGAATGCTTTGAAGGTTTGCATTTCTGTATCAATGAAGATTTTTCCCTGTACAACTATTATTATAAAAATATAGTCTACCTCATCGTTTATGTGAATGTGTCACAAAATAAAAGTAATAGGGAAAATTATATAATCATTGAAATCGTATCCTTTTGCCTTAGGATAATCACGGCGTGGAAACTCGCCGAACAGTACAACCGAGAACATCTGTCGATGAACAGGTCCCGCTGTAGCTAGCAGCCAAGTGTAGGATGGTCAGTCCCGTATAGTATATATATAGTATTTCTCTCTGTATAGATATAGTATTTCTCTCTGGAAACATATAATAGTATCTCTTCATATAGTAGTATAGACTCATGAATGAACTGACTCTTGTGTAATTCCTTGTAATAGGAATAGTAATTTGGATCCCCTAAACTATACCTATAATAGTTTACTGGAATGTAAATTGAATGTCCAAGTAGGTTTATACACCCTTGCTACTCAAGAGTGTTGGAACTGAAGAAAGAATGAAAGCTCTCATATCAATACATATATACATGAAACATAAGTGTATAGATATGGTTTTTTCTAACAGTAAATTGAAGGAGGTTTTGTAAAACATTTAAGAGTTTTGAACAATAAATAATAATGACTTGATGTCAGTTTATAAAATAATTCAAGAGTAATTTGTTGATAACAAAGTAAAAATAACTGAAAAGCATTGTATTTATCACATTTTGAAGTATGTGAAATCAGTTGTTTGAAAACACAGTTATAAATCGCATGTGATTGATTCTATAACTTCCTGTTTTCTACTTGTATCCCCCCCCCCATGAAAGCATTTAAAATCATTTAAAATATTGATTAAGGGGTATGAACTCACCTGTAGTGAGTGGTTTGGATGAACGGAATGGATAGGATGCTAGGTGTCAAGTGAAGACTTGTACACACACAAAGATCCTAGTTAACATATAATCACACATATATGTATCCAATTAGTCATTTAAACAACTAATTAACCATGTTAAGACATCCTAGGACATGATTTACACTTTATTTAAGTGTTACAAGTACTAAGGATTGCATCTAAGTGTTGTAGAACATTGCTATTGAGTTTAGGGTTCAAGGGTAAACTCCCTTGAAGTTTACGGTTTGGTGACCATAACTCATTGAGTTTACGGTCGTAAACCCATGAGTTTACGGCCGTAAACTCATGGTACTTTGACCATTTTGTGTTTTGAAGCCTTAAAGATCATAAGAAGCATTCCTACTTCATGTTTAAGCATTAGAAAGAGATTAGGGCACCATTTCACTCTTTTAAGGAGTTTACGGTCCTTGGACCACTACTCCTTGGGTTTACGGCCGTAAACCCAAATGGTTTATGGTCTTTTGATGTTTTCAAGTACTAAGCACATCAAGGAAGGGGTCTAGGCTAGTTTCCAAGGCTTGGTAAGGGACTAGGGCCACTTTGGCCCCTTTGTTAGGGTTTACGGTCCAAGGTATTCTTGGACCGTAAACACCTTTGATCCTTTGATTCCTTGTGTTTTCTAGGTGATTAAGAAGTGTAACTAGCCTTATAACACACTAGGGTAAGAGTACTTACAATAGAGAAGCTTGAAAGGTGCTAAAAGTCCAAGAACACTAGTGTGTGTTCTTGGTGAAACTTGAAGATCTACACATTTGGAATGATTTCACAGATGGAATCATGTAAGATCACTAGATTAAGGTAGATATCAACTTATTAGGGTAAGAACACTTACAAAGTTGAAGATCTTGAAGAAAAGTCGGATGATACTTGAGAGAGAAATGGGTTTTGGATCTTGAAAATGTGAAAAGTGGTAAATAATGACTAAGTGTCATATTTATACCCCATTTTAGGGTTTACGGCCGTAAACACCTTTGTTTAGGCCGTAAACTCCAAACTCTTGGAGTTTTGGGACATTATTGTTGCACAATAAACCCTAGGGCATCCTCTCTCCTGTTATCTCCTGAAGTACTAATCTTAAAACACTCAAACTTATTCCAAAAATCTTGAAAGTTAGCAGAAACAGTTTTGACTTCTATTGAATTGAATGGTTGTACAGAATAGAAATTTCGGGTTGTCACAACGACTTCACAACCCGACTAGCAATCGTAGCTCTTAAAGCCATTGTCGAACTCTGAACAAATCAATGACGCATCCATTAGATAAGGGATCATATATTCCTCCATTCTACAAGATATCATATGGACTGAGACATGGATTATAATCATTCTCTCTGTCCATCTGTTGTTTCCCGATTTCCGATTTATGACGACCGACTATTTGAACAAATAAAATCTGTCCAGGCTTGGCCAAGCACTTAGGGTGTCATCACTAAATCATCGAGGGGCCCACATACATCGCTTTTATCCCTCCAAGGGTAAAAGGAATGGATAAACTTCGACCCAAATGTTCGCTTGTGCTTACTCATCAAATTACACACAACGATATGTTTTATAACAACCAAGTTACTGGTTGCGTTTACATATGTCAATGTGCAACCGACACGCAACTACAACTCACACGTCTCCGTTTGAAGAATATAAGATATTATCGTCTCATGATCACTCATGATAAAATCCATGAAGTGATTCAAATGAGCATGGGTTTAATCCAATACTCGAATCTCATTCCAGGAGCACTCATGAATGTTCAGCAACTTTTGCTATGTCTAAACACTTTAGACATCTACAAACCTAATTCATGACAGTCTTGATTCATACCTACTTCCAAAGTATGACTGACTGTGGAGAGTTTGAATAACCTAGTTATTTGGGAAGTCAAAACATGCAAAGTGAAACACAAGAACAATCGAATCCAATATGGTCTCATAACTTATGAATATAAATAAAACACCTTTTATTTAATTATCATAATGATTACACATTATTCATTGCATAATGTTTTAAATAATCAACTTAATACTTGAACTGAAACAATAGTCATGCCATGCTCCAAGCATGCACACTATGTTTGTCCAAACAATAGTTATGCCATACTCCAAGTATGCACACTATGTTTGTCTATGATCCTTACTTTGTGAAATAGACCAATTGAACATGATTCCAATGATACTCATTTCACAATCCCAAATCCTTACCGCAAATATAAGAATACAAGATTCATTGCCATTTACTGAAATCTGTCAGATTCTAAACTTAGATGCATTGATTCTCTTGTAATGACTATGCACAAAAGTCACAAAGACTTGGCAACAAACAATTACAAAGTATTCCAATAGAGAGCAATTCCATGGAAACGAAGTCTCAAATTCAAAGTACATTCCTTTGAACATCCTTCTTGCATTAAGTTTTCTAATCGTACACAGATTTAATGAATAACTTCCACCTATGAAACATCTCCACATTCCCATTCTGACTATCACTTCTGAATAAGAGTTGCTTCTTTACAGAATATGTCAATATGGTCCTTTCCAAAAATTTACACCATACTTCCAACTGTCCATGAGCAACCAATCATTGGTAAACCTTAGATTGTCCTCGACAATTGCTTAATCAATTCAGTCATATCCAATTCTAGACCTTTTCCCCTCTTAATGCCCTAGGCATTCTGAAAATTTAGAAAGGATAAATATTATAGCACATGTAATCGATCATATACCCGAAGTATATGGGACATGATTCATGATGTCTCACATAAAGACATGATCCTAGACCAGTCTTTTGCTACAATATTTTGTTTTTGCCATGTTTTCATAATTCGACTATGAAGAGGGATGCCGTAATTATAATCGAATTTTGAGAACGCAATATATATAGAATTTCCTTATGTTGAACCATTCCAACATAAAATTCATATATATATATATATATATATATATATATATATATATATATATATATATATATATATATATATATATATCCTTGACTAAAGATGATTAAAATCTCAATCTAAGCGTTTGGAATTGAAATGAAGTATTATTTCCTCTCCCTTAATTATAGCAAAACAACTTTTCAAACCTTGCAGAGTCACGAATTGAGACCTTTTGTTTTCTATAATTAACAATTAACATAATAATCATGCTCCCACTAACATGATAATTATTAGCATAACACTTATGCTCCCACTAGCTTTGACATGTATCCAGAAATCAGCTGGACTTCTAGAAATCAATACTTTATTGACTTTCTTACCAAAGTTCAGATTTTCGATACTTGATGCTTCGATAAAACTTTATCTAAGCTTCTTAAACTCATACACCTTACCTTATATAGCTCACATATGTGTCTAAACAATTTAAGAACTATGAAAAAGTATGTCGTAATCATAGTCTCAAATGTTTCGACCTTTTCCATTTCTCACAAGTCCATGTTAGTGTGCCGGTTAACCACACACGCTGTAACATCCCAAAAATACCAGCTAAAAATTTCATTTTTAAATTAGGTTAATACATCAAAACATCGTTACAAAACATTCATAATATTAATTCATGTCTGAAAACCGGTAACATCATAGTAAAATATTCAGAGTACATCCCAGAAAATCCATAGTGCGGAAACAAGAGTGTGTGTGATATGCCGCTATCGCGCCGGCTCCTTTCCCCTAGCTGAAGAGGTACCTGAAAACAAAACTATAAAACGTAAGCACGAAGCTCAGTGAGTTCCCCCAACAAACCTCATACCATACAATCACATAGCATACATGTCTGTCGGGCATTTCTGGGTGCCCGACCTTCCCCTTCGGTCCTGTCGACCGGATACTGCCTGGCATATCTGGGTGCTGGCCTACCCCTTCGGTCCTGTCGATCGGATCGGGGACTGTTTCACCCCCTACTACTACTACCACATAATAACATATCATATAACCCATACATCATAATCTGCTAGCACATAAAGCATATCAGGTAGTAACAAACCTAGATGATTATCACACAGACAATCATCTATCATACGACTCCTACTAGTGGGGCGGCATTGTGGCCTTAGACCCACTTTTACAGGAAGGTAACTCACCTCGAGGGTAGCTGCTGAAAACCCGCTCAACCTACGCCTGGCTGCCGCACCGGTAACCCTCCGGCTATAAATCTGTAATCATGGATTAAGTACTCATAAATACCCCTTAGGTCAAATGACTGGTCAAAGTCAACTTCTTGGTCAAAGTCAACTCTCTGATTGACTGGACTCGCCGAGTCCATATAGCGACTCGCCGAGTCCTTCTACGTCTAGCCCGACTCTGACTCATCGGGTCCCTGTTCCCACTCACTGAGTCAGCCTGACTCGCTAAACGGGGACAACTAACAAACCCGCGACAGGACTCGCCGAGTCCAAGTGGGGACTCGCCGAGTCCGACGAACAGATCTCACAATTCGCTCCAATCTTCCATCAGAACATCAACCTTGGAGATTTGGAGATTCTGGGACTATAACTACACGTTAAATTGCTAATTCCACGTGCGACTACGAAGGGTTGGACCTCCTACACTTAAAACCCTTCTTATCCTAGTGACAGTTCATATGACTCGCCGAGTTTGAAGAACACTCGCCGAGTTCAAGGCTATACTCAAGGGACTCGCCGAGTTTGAAGAACGACTCGTCGAGTACCAGGCAATCTTCATAGGACTCGCCGAGTTGTTCATCCAACTCGTCGAGTCTAAGGCCATCTTCATGGAACTCGCCGAGTGCACTTTGGCACTCGCCAAGTTCCCTTCGACTCTTCACCCAATCTGGCCAAATCTGAGACATGCAACTGATCCAACTCATGGGTCTCAGTTCCTAGGGTCTGGTTATCACATATACACACGAAATCTGGGGGTTTTAAGGCTTGAAGATCAACCATTGGGGACAAAAAGGAACCTAAGAGCTAATGAGCAAAGTGAGGGTTTTATTACTTGATTTGATGCCTTTCCCAGAGTAGATTTCGGATCTACCTTCACATCTGGAACACTCCAACTTCCTCCTTCTTCTTCTAAGCTCCAAAACCTTCTTTGAAAGATCAAAATCACTCAAGAACACTAAAGGAGCTAGGGTTGTTCTCTACTGCTCTCTGGGAGGAAAATGGGACGAAATGGGTGTTTTAGAATGGGTAAAATAGGGTGCAATGTCTGAAAATAGAGTTTCATCCAGACAGGTGGACTCGCCGAGTCCATATGTCGACTCGCCGAGTTCCCAGCTTAAATCCCGTGTCCACCTCGCTGCTACTCGGCGAGTCGGGACGCAGACTCGCCGAGTTCATGGCAAAAATTTAAGAAAATACTTAAATAAAATCGTACCAGGAATTCGGTGTTACACACGCTCCACTAACGACTTTGAGAATGCAAATATCACAATTGCTATCTACTTAAAATCTATTAAGCGAAAGCGTTTCCTCACCATCATTTTCATGAATCGGAGAGAAACCTTATGACACTTAGATTTTATGGTGTATGTGTTCCTATCCACGTGAATTTGTCAAAACCATAATCACAAGACAAGGTTAGTGACAAATTCAAACTCATATGGACCGAACTTGTTCAATCTTAATTTCTTGCCACCTGGAAGCACAAGGGCCTACCGTATCTTCCAAGTTGTTATACAAGCAACCGAGAACTTACAGAACTCACATGCATAGTCCACTTTACCCGAAAAGGGCATAGAAACAAGAATTATGTCAGCACGATAGGTCATAAACCTCAAGTCGTGTGCTAGTGTTTAATAATAGGTTTATTCTTGATTAGTTCTTGAAACTTGTCAAGATCTTTAAGACTCCCACTGACCTCTTGAAATATATGATTCACTTTGTCAAGGAACATTACTTGACAAACAAATATTCAAGAGTTAGTGCGGACTCTTATCAAGACAAACACTTCACACAATTGGCCTTAGTTGATCTTTGTTTTATCCAAAACATCACAACTTACCAATTTCAAATGTACAAGAGTAGAAAACATTTTACTCTACATTTGACAAGTGTTATAAACCTTCTTTAAGATATGTCACTCAAGTTACAATCTTGGACTATGACTCTAAGAATTGTTTTGGAACGAAGTATGACTCATCTTCTTGATTTAACCACTTCAACAATTCATGACTCCTCTTCTTAGCCATAAGAATGCACTAAGATGTTCTTAGAGGATTAATTGTGATATGGTTTCATAATCATTAAGATGATCATAAAACATGATACTAAAGTACTCTCCCATCTTTTCAGATTTGAGAAACTTTTATCTTTCTGCCGAATTTGATTCTTCTCATTCGTTCTGCCATACATTGAAACTTTTCCAATGTTTCAGAATTATACTTAAACTTGTAAGTATAACCATATTTACTAAACTTTACTAAATCATGACGAATAGTCTTATCGATCTTTGTGGTGGACTTGACTAGGGCACAAGAATGTGTACTTGGTCCCATAGTCCTTCACTTGACTCACATGTACAGGTGAAGAAGGAATTAGTCTTAATTTTCCAAAGATGAAAATTCTCATTCATCATACAAGGAGATATAAAACAAAATTTTATTTATTTATAAAATGCGGAAATTTTTTTCCTTACAATGCAACTTTAAATGAAAACTATGCTATTACATATTTCCTAGCAATCTATCATAACTCTAAGCAGCAGCTCAGAAATCCGATCTTCGAACCATGCGATTGAAATCCATCTTCGCGATCAGATTCAACATACTTCTTCCTTTAAGCTTCCTTCCCTTTGCATGATCCTGCCAAACATCAAAATGCAACCTAGTCACATAATGTATTAAGAATCAACAATTAGAAACTTAACAGAGTTAGATAGTGTACTTACCTGAAGTAGAGTCAAACATTTTGTCTCTACTTTCTTTCAAATCTTTCAGGTAGTCAGGGCATATTCGCTTCCAATGTCCCTAGACTCTGTGGGAATGGTATACGGGACTATCACAAACTTAGCCTTTCTCTCTACCATTTGGTCAACCGGGTTGACCATGGCCAATCCCTTTCCATTGGGAAGAGAAAACTTTTATGAACTTCCAATGTTACCATTGTCATTGTCCATGGAAGTTTGAGAAGTAGATCTTCCACCCAAATTTACTTTTCCAGTGCGCCAAAACATTGCCGATTCAGCAGCAACAAGCAAATAGTTGAGATCAATAAGGGTCATGCCGTGGTCTGTCACATAGTAGTCCTTAATGAACTCATTATATGACTCAGGAAGTGATTGAAGAACCCAGTCAACAGCCAACTTCCTTGAGACTTCGACACCCAACACTCTTAGCCTGTCGATATGTGACTTCATCTCCAAGACGTGAGAACACACAGACCTTCCATCTTCATGTTTCATTGCAAGTACGGCTTGAGTGACCTTGAATTTTTCAAGTCTTTGAGCATGTGGGTCAGGGAGAATAATTGGATGAGGTGGAGAAAGAGAAGTATGATTTCCATGATCCAATCACGGGACATTATCTTCATTAGGAAAGCTTGTTCAAAGGGATTTGGGAAGACCATAGTTGTCCGAACCAGACATCTACAATGGGAGAAAATTCAAGTTAGTTAATTTAAGTCCTTAATATAACACCCAATATGAAATATTAAGGCTAGGACCCAACACAATATCTTATAACTTGGAAGATGTGACATCCCCTAATTTCACAGCCAGAAAAGACCGATTTGTTTATGCTTTTTTTTTAAATCAGAGTAATTTTTTAAAGAAAACTATTGTGGAATTTGTTCCCAGAAAACATGATAAATATTTTATCCAAGCATCTCCAAAGAGATGTATTTTATTCGTTTTAAAACATTTGGGATGTCCTGGTCAATACAGACACATAAGCATAAACCGAACTTACATTCATCTACACTAATGATATACATCTCTTTAATCTCTCAGTGTAATGTGTCTTTGTATCGATACCTGTGATACAAAAATATTGAGTGGGTCAGGTTTGGAAAACCTGGTGAGTACATAGGGATTTCAATCCCACAATGTTATAATATATATATATATATATATATATATATATATATATATATATATATATATATATATATATATATATATATATATATATAATTTAGAATTCACGCAATATAAAAATTTTCTATATATATATATATATATATATATATATATATATATATATATATATATATATATATATATATATATATATATATAACCAACTCTTACCCCACCCTGTCAATCCTCTCAACGAGACTAAAAACTAACCTCTCGACCTGATCCATACTCCCGGATCTAAAACTAACCTCTCGACCTGATCCATACTCCTGGATCTAAAACTAACCTCTCGACCTGATCCATACTCCCGGATCTAAAACTAACCTCTCGACCTGATCCATACTCCCGGATCTAATAACAAATAACTATGTCCTGTCCATACTCCCGGACTAAGGGAAACTAACTATGTCTTAATCCATACTCCCGAATTAATGACAGATTATATGTCCTGTCCATACTCCCAGACTAAGGACAACTGACTATGTCTTAATCCATACTCCCGGATTAATGACAATTGACTAAGTCTTAATCCATACTCCCGGATTAATGACAGTTAACTAAGTCCAATCCATACTCTCGGACTAGGGACGAATAACTATGTTTAATCCATGCTCCCGGATCAATGACATATTTTAAAAATCTATTCTCCGTATATATCTCACTCATACTCATAAAGAGATACTACCCCATAACCATTATAACAAACCTTAGGTTTACTCTTTAACCTAAGTTATCATAAACAATAAGGTATGTCCTTTAACACTTAATTCAGACA
This sequence comes from Lactuca virosa, assembly GCF_052849685.1. Classification (NCBI taxonomy): domain Eukaryota; kingdom Viridiplantae; phylum Streptophyta; class Magnoliopsida; order Asterales; family Asteraceae; genus Lactuca; species Lactuca virosa. Next base: position 54,052,438 of record NC_136431.1, read on the forward strand.
TCATCAAATAACTCACACAAAACATATATTTAATACATTCAAACAATACTTGTATTAAAATCATGTTCATGAAAGGGACTATGCACTTACATGATAAAACGACGATTGGACAGCACTTCGTCCCTTAAAATAATATTCTTCGATGAAACCGGGATGTTTTCTCAAAAAAACTGGGCTTCTCGCGGGCAGAGTTTCGGCTCGATAACTCTTTTTCTCGGGATCTTCGGGGCTCAGAGCTTCCTTTGGATGTTCGATATGTAACCGGGGTGTCGGGGTAGTGTAAAGGGGCTTAAAAGAGAGTTTGAAGTGTAAGAGAATAGGTTTTTGGAACCTAAACCCGGAGACCTTCGTTTCTATTTATAGGGTGAAAAATCGACTCTCACGTCGTGAACCATGTATGTTCATGTCGTGACTTTGATCCTGGTCATCCCCTAGGCTTTCCGTGTGTCTTCTAGGCTAGAAACGCGTCGTTCACTGAGTTCACGTCGTGGTCTCTGACACAGCTTTGGGGTTCACGCCCCGAACTTCAGAAATTCATATCTTTTGCATACGAACTCCGTTTTCGACGTTCTTTATATCGACGCGAAGGTGAGATTATGCTATAAAACTCTCGTTTAGACTTCGTCGGCTAATTTTAAATTATTTTTATTATATTTTTATTATATTATTTTTAGTAGGCAGGGACAAGAAAACTCCGTTAGAAATACATAACTCCTTCATCTGACGTCCGTTTTCGTCTGTCTTTTTACCGTTGGACTACTATCGACGAGATATTCGATTCTCGTTTAGATTGTTTCGGCTAGAAACCACTCGATCTCATATTCGAACTTTGCGCTGCATACCGCTAAGTCGTAACTTCGAAAAATCATAACTTCCTCATACGAAGTCAGATTTAGACGTTATTTTTATGCAAGCTCTCGGTTTAATGTATTCTACGACTTCCGTTTAGATCGCTAAGGCCAAATATCACTCTATCGTAATTTCACTATTTACGTCACGATGTGTCGTGCCGGTTCTGTCGCGAAACTTCGACGAGTCATAACTTCTTCGTTATAACTCGGATTTCAGCGTTCTTTATATGTACGGAATCCTTGTAACATATACTATAACTTAGTTAAGATTAATCCTTCTAAATAATCTTCCATCAAAAAGCCATTTTTGACGCTTACTGTCCTTAAATTGACTAACCCGAATCTGCGAGCGTTACAGAAGAGGGATGTCGTAATCCAAGCTACAAAATATTTGAAGATAGGCGAATGACGATTCACCAATTTCCACCATAAAAAACGAAATAGGTATTAGGTTTTAATTGGATTGAAACTCCTAGATCTTTTGAGATTCATTGAACTTTTCAATGGCATTTTTAAATCTCGATTGTGCCCTCTCAAGTTTGTGACTGGGATGCCGAGGATCACAAACAAGGTGTGAATAACCATGCAAATTAACTTGGTACCCGTAACTTTATCACCTAATCGATGTGTCGGTTAACCACACGTGCTCCATCGATCTATGATAAACATTAAGTTACCCTTTGCCACACTTACTAGTCCATGTTAGTGTGCCGGTTAACCACACACGCTCCACTAACGACTTGGTAAGGTACAAAGTGTAATTTCATGGGTTTGCACCAAATTCACATTTTCCTAAGTAACTAAGATTGGGAATTTATAAGTGTTTAGTTACTTAGTATTTATCATTATACTTTTAATGAGAATTATAGTCATTGCCCTACCCGTTCGGCTAACGACCCTCTACCAGTCAAGGAAGCGGTGGGTGAGAGTGGACACCCATTAAACTGCCATTTTATAGGCAGTAACCTTATACCCCCCTTATAGACCGGCTTCGTGAATGAGTCCTACTAACGGTAAGACTGACTTTTACTCTTATACATATATATAAATATTAAACCTATAATATTATAATAGTATAAGGGTTGAATTTTAACCTTTAAAATTCTAAGGGTTTAAGTTGGAATTAAAGTATTAATGTGTGTGAGACTTTACAAATTCCAAAACTTGAGGGCAAGTTTTGAAACTATTCAAAACATTTCTTATTCATAACATATGAGTTTAATATGGCTTTTAATGGCAAGACTCTTGAAAATCCATAACTTGAGGACAAGTTATGGACCTCATAAAACAATTTATGGGAAAAGACTCTTCAAGATTCTATAACCTATAATATTAATAACTCCTTTAAAGAAAAACTTTTGGTTTTCCATAACTTGAGGACAAGTTATGGAATCCATTAAAGGTCATTTAGATCATCTAATAAACAAACAAACATATCAAGAAAAACAATGATCTAGATTAAACTCATATGAACAAGACAATTCAAATCAAGCAATTTTCATGTAATTAGCCTAACCATTAAACTAATATAAAACATGAAAGTTTTGATAATTATCTTTTGAATTGGATTAGAATGATCATTACCACATCAAAAACAGGTTTGTAAGTTCAAAAACAGCTTAGGGTAATGATTCTAGTCCAATTTCAGCCAAAAAAACTCGAATATATGTTGTCAGGGGCTCCAACTCGCCGAGTGCAAGAACAAACTCGACGAGTTGGATGAGTTTGTACATGGACTCGTCGAGTCCCTCAATGGACTCGTCGAGTCCCCTATCCAGACAGTAAAAAACTTCGATTTTCAGCCTTTTTCAGCAAGTATAATTGAAAACAAGCGTAGTCTCTGATACCACAGTTGGGTTTTGAGCATTCTAACACTCCTAGGGTGTTCATGCAACCCTAAATACCTTGGATCTATGTTTTCTCTATTATACATGCAAACTTGAAGTTTCCAAGGTATTACCCTAACTAGCATATGATCATATGTATTTGCATAACAAAACTAGATAGAATACATACCTTTTGCTTGTAGTTGATTGCTTGGAGCTTTAAGAGCCTAGCACCATTAGTGTGAATGCCTCAACTGGAATCACAAATCACCACCAACAAATTGGAATACTTGAGAGAAAGTATGGATGCTCACAAAATCGGCTCTCTTTCTTATTACACACCCTAGTGCCAATTTTATGAACCAAGGACACCTTTATATAGTATGCATGATTAGGGTCAAACCTAATACCCATGACTTTCCACATTACTTAGGATCCATGGGTTAAAATCTCCATGGACTATTCATGGACTTCCATGTAGGCTTAGCCCTTCCTAAATAACATTAACCCATACTATATGAGTCCATATTTAACTAGTCTCTTTTGATCACTAAATTAATTCCAAATTAATTCTTGATCAATACTAATTAAATAATATGATTTCATATTAATATATTAGAACTTATAATATATTAATAAATCATAAATATCCTTTTCTCATAAGTCTATCCATACAAATTGTCCCGGTGAAGTGCAACCCAAATGGACCATGCCGGGTCGGGTCAAGTACATACCAATTATAGTTTTGGACTTAGACACTAATCCAACAAGAATAACCATAGGTGGAGCGTCGCTTCTCAATACATCTAGCCCAGTCAGCATCAGAGTAACCAAGAATAGATGATGAATGTGGTCTATGGAAAATTAGCCCATATGAAATAGTACCTTTAACATAGCGAAGGATACGTTTGACAGCCTGAAAGTGATCAACTATCGGTGCTTGAAGAAACTGACTCAACTGATTCACTACATAAGAGAGATCAGGTCTTGTAATGGTTAAATACTAAGGATCACCAACTAGAGAACGATACAAGGTAGAATCCAAGAATAGGTTGACATTGGTAGGTTTGGACTCCAATAAGCCAGCCCATGTTAAGATATCATGATCATATTTAGCTTGAGTGAGAAATAACCCAGAATCTGTATATACGTGACTTCAAGACCAAGGAAGTAATTTAACTTACCAATATCTTTTGTTGCAAATTCATTATTAAGACGAGTGATGAAAGTGCGAATGAGGAAAGGATCACTTCTTGTAAGGATAATGTCATCAACGTACACAAGGAGATAGAGAAGTTTGGAACCTTTCTTGAAAACAAAAAGTGAAGTATTCGTGCGATTGCAAAGAAAACCCAATGTGACAAGAAACGTACTCAACCTATGAAACCACGCTCGAGGTTCTTTCTTGATCCCGTAGAGAGATTTCTTCAATTTACACACATGCAATGGGAATTGTTCATCAATGAACCCTGAAGGTTGTTACATGAAGACAATATCAGTGAGCTGACCACTAATAAATGTGTTTTTTACATCTAATTGACGTAATGAACATTGATTTGTGACAGCCAAGGAGAGAACAATACGAACGGTGGAAGCTTTAACAGCGGGACTGAACATGTGGGAGTAGTCAAGACCAGGTACCTGAGTAAAATCTTGAGCTACTAACCGAGCCTTATACCTGTCAATAGATCCATCTGAGTGAAACTTGGTCCGAAAACTCTATTTTTATCCAACAATATTAGAGTGTGAAGGACGAGGAACTAACTCACATGTGTTATTTGACCTTATGTCGGACATTTCTTCCTACATTACCATTAGCCAATGCGGATGTTTGGCAGTGGACTTAAAACCTTTTGGGACTGTGGAGGTAAAAAGAGCATGAATTAAATTTGTAGTGCCCAAAGTAGCAAGGTCAACTCTATGTTTGGGTTTGAAATTGACTGTTTTTCCTCGGGTTACCATGGGATGAGTTGATGTTGTTGGAACAAGAGATGGTAGTGGTGAACTTGGTGGTGAGACCGGTGGTGTAATTGGAGGTGTGGTTGGTGGTGTGGCTTGTGGTGTAACGAGTGGAGTAGTCACCATAGGCGCAACAGATATACAAGCATCAGGAGGGCACAAATCACAAGTAGATATTTGTGGGACTGACACGGTTGTTGATGGCAATGGAAAAGGAGTTACTGTTGGTGGTGGAGTAGCAGAGACTGATGCAGAAGCTAATGGGATATGGGTGTTCGAGCACTCTAGAAAAGAAGTGTATGTTAATTGCCAAAGATCTGATAAAGAGTTTCCCAAGAAAAGGGAAATTTATGCTCGTCAAATTGAGCATGGCGTGTTGTGTATATACGGTTTGTAGTGGGATCCAAACATCGATAACCTTTATAGCTAGAGTTATATCCGAGTAATATGCACGGAGCACTACGTAGAGCGAGTTTATGAGTTGAGTAATCTCGCATGTAAGGAAACACCTGACACCCAAACACCCGAAACATGTCATAATTTGGAGTGGTAGCAAATAATACTTCAAAAGGACTTTTGTCAAGAATAAGTTTAGATAGCAAGTGATTGATGATGTACACAACCGAGATAAAGGCATCCACCCAATAGGATGCAAGAACGTGTGCATTAAAAAACATGGATAAACCTGTTTCGGTAATGTGACGATGCTTGCGTTCAACCCTCCCATTTTGCTGAGGGGTGTACGGACAAGATATTCAGTGGTGAGTACCATTATCAATCAATGTTTGATTTACTTGATGATTGAGAAAATCGGTGCCCCCATCTGTTTGAAATATTCTAACCTTGCAAGAAAATTGAGTGTGAACAAAGTTTAAGAAATTAGTGAGAGTTGCTGCGAAATCAGATTGGTATGTTAGCGGATAAAGCCATGTGAACTGCGAATGATCATCCACAAAGATGACATAATATAGAAAACCATCTTGTGACTGTAATGGTGTCGGTCCCCAAAGATCACAATGGATTAACTCAAGAACATGAGAGGATCATTTAACATTATCTTGAAAAGGTAGACGCTTGGTTTTGGATAATTGACATGATAAACAAACACCAGGTTTAGGTAAAATTGAAGTAAGAGATAAAAAAAACACAATTTTTGCAATAAAGAAACAATGTCAAACGATACATGACCTAATCTACTATGACATATTTCAAAGGAAGCACTAGTCCTCTTATTCTTTAAGTTGGCTAAAAATGCCTTATTTCCTTGCTCAATTAAATAAAGTCCATCTTCACACCTTCCCTTGGTGATTATTTCCTTGGTTATGCGACTCTGGATGGAATTTTTTTAGAGAAAAGAACATCAACTTGTGAGTCATGTGTTAGTTTACCGATAGAGAGTAAGTTCTTTCTGAGATGTGGAACCACCAAAACATCAAAGACAGTAAGATTTTTCGATATAAGAGAATGACCAATATGGGAAATATTTAGATAATTACCATTCCTGAAAACAACTTGATCCTTGCCAGAGTACGGTGATGATGACTCAAGGTGTGATGATGAGGTTGTCATATGTGTTGATGCACCAGAATCAACATACCAATCGGGTTTGGACTGAGTAGTGTTGCATTGCGTATGGAATGCATGAGCAAGATTGTCATCAATAGTGGTACATTGTTGATAAGTAGAGAGATCGGGAAAAGTTGAGGCATAATGCCTATTCTTTCTACAAATCTGACAATGGGGTGGTCTCTTACCACACCCTCGTCCCCATGAATTGTTGGAGCGGCCTCATCCTCGCTGTGAAGTTCCCCCTTGAGGTGATGATTGAGCTAAAACCCTGTGACACTCAGCATTGAAGGCAGCTGGAGTGGAAACATGACCATGTAGAGAGCTGAGAAAAAGTTCGTGAATTTCTGCTTGGGATAGAAGGACACGAAAATAAGATGGGTAAGGTGTAACAGCCCTATAAGCAGTTGAGAAGGATTCATATGCAGCCCCAAGACCACATAAAAAATAGTGAGCTTTATCATATTCATCAACAGGGTGGCCAATAGCGGATAATTGATCACAAATTGCCTTGAATTTTCTGTCAAACTCGGTGACAGAGGAGAATCCTTTTTAAATCTGACGTAGAGAGTCTCGAAGGGTTTGTAGGCGTTTTCTGGAATCATGAGAGTAAGAACTCTCTAAAGCCTTCCAAATGTCGTGAGCAGTAGAATGGCCAAGAGTTTCTGCCATAGCCTCTTCTAATAAGGAAGATTGAATGATGAGGAGGGCCTTTTGATCAATACTGAACCAAGTTTCATAGGCTGGGTTTGGTGCACTTTTTTCGTCAGTTTGGATGGTTGTTGGAGGTGTGGGAAGAGAACCATCGACATGTACCAGGAGGTTTTGATAGGATAAGAGAGGACGGATTTGAATCTTCCAGAGAAGGAAATTGGAGGAGATTAATTTGATGGTGAGAAGGTGAAGGATTGTATTGAGAGAAAGATCTGATGAGGAGGAGGCCATGAGATAAGACACAAAGAAGAAGGATTGAAAGGAGGGTACGGCTAGGGTTAAGAATCCCTGACTGATACCATATAAGAAGTAATTTCTCACAATACATATGATTTTATTAATCAATGTATTTATACAAGTACAAGATACAGACAGCTAGCAACAATGAATGAAATTTAAACTAAATGCATATCTTGAACATTATCTGTTAAGTTATCGGCTAATAAAAGTTACCTAGAAAACATGAGAGAGAGAGAGAGAGGTGGTGGCCCATTTTCTATTTAATATTATATTTCTATTTGAAATATATAAAAAATTCAAAAGATTTACATAAAGACAAGTTGGTGTTCAAAGAGGGACTCTAATCTACAATGAAAAGGACATAACGACATGACTTTGCCAAAGTTTTCTAGTCAATGAACAAAATGTTCTACCATAATGAAATCGACATGACAATACATATCTCACACGAAATTTACATGTGAATTCAGTAATAAATTCAGAATTAGTTTGTCATGTGACAAATCCTACATGTGATGTCAGCAAGTGTTTGTATAAGGAAGCTACATGTAAATAATTAAGGAATTCACTTGTGAATATGGTAGTGAACTCTTAAATATTACTGTCTTTCACTTATTGAAGTTGTAATAAATTTCACAATTTCTTATGTCACCAAGCTTTTGCCATGACGAATTTGATGTGTCAACATGTGACTACAGGCTTTTAGCATATAACTTATATGTGAATCATCACATGATTTTTTCAGTTCCCTGTTTGTATTGTTTTGCCCTCTAACATCTTGCTAGGGGTCTTTTTTAATTTAAATCTTTATTGCGTTAAAAAAACATGATTCTCAATTTTGTCGTTTGGAATTCACATTTGAATAAAATCATATATATATATATATATATATATATATATATATATATATATATATATATATATATATATATATATATATATATTATAAATGGCAGAAAAGTATGGAAAGCCTTTTTATTTTCTGACAAGTGTTTATGGATTTCAACTCACCATTAACATGTATGATGAGGGTTAAAATTAAAAATAAGGGATGAGTTTACAGTTTTATGCAAACTACAAGGACAATTTATGTAATTGAGTCTAAGTTTTAGAAAGATAGTGGGTCGGGAAGCAAGAACGAAGCAGTCGTGGGTATGATCTTTTCCACTTTTAAAGTCAAGTAGAAATGTAGAAGTGAAGGGCCACGAAGGTGCTCGGGGCAAAGTTTGACTTAAAGGGAGTTGGTGTCGACGCTAATGGGATAGTGGATTTTAAATATGTGATCCATCTATAAAATCATGAAAGAGTCTAGATTTGTATTACTGATAGCATCTTTCGAGTAGGATTTTTTTTAAAGATTTTTATTATTTAGTTGAGTTGTAAGATGACTTAATATTATTGGATAACATGATTTTTTGATAATTTTTATTGACCATTCAATATATATTGAGAGTTCAATATAGTTTAAATGGATGAACATTTAACTCTTTTTATTTTTAATAATATTTTATTTTATCTTTTTGATTTAGTGTGATTATTTATTAAAGCAATGTATTGTATCATATTTAATTAACGATAATATTTATTAAAATATTTTGTATTAAAATACAACATTTTAAAAATGATTAGTTAAACGATAGGGTTTTATAGAATATTTTAGATAGATATAGATAAATTAGTTAAATGAATATATTAATGAGATACGAGGGGACAATGTTTTTGACATGTGGTATAAGTTTACCATTGGAGATGTTTTTAGATCATTTTTTTTTGTTATAAAATATTGATTATATTATTTAAAATAAAATTTAATACAACAGTTAGATTAAAAGGATTTCAAAGCAATGGTTATATATTTACTTTTAAAAGTGACATTCATCACCGATAGATTAAAGAAATGAAGATCACCGATGGTTTTTACATGTTCAAAGTAGGCAACCGATAACTACAGTTAGTAGGATAAAGACGACTACATTTCATGGCATTATGAGGATAATACACCTCAAAATGAGAATATGGCAGGAGTTAAAAAAATGCAGGAATGTTTTTACCGATGACATAACCTTGTATAGGACAATATAAAAGCTTAAAATCACGGTTATTGTGTAGTAGTCTAGTCCGTAATGTGGTTTCTCAAGTTGGTGTTTTTTCTATAATATTTACCTGCTTAATTTTGTATCCTCTGCAATTTTAACTTCTATAATCTTGTTCTCTCATCTCATGAGAGTATTTGGATAAAAGGAATGACATAAGTCATACCCTATTTCCTTGCATTTTGTACATATATATTAATTAAACTAGGTGTGAAACCCGTGTATTACACGGATTGATTCCAAAATATTAAAAATTAAAATGTAAACCTTTAATATTTTTTTAAAATAAATATTCAAAAGAAAAAAAGAAAAAACGTATTTCTTGCAATTCACAATCACATTTATTACAATTAGTACTTTATATATATAACTATAAGTATTATATGACTTTTTAATTTTTAAAATTGAAAAAAAAAACCAAAAATTGACATGTGGATATTATTTATTTCAAAAATACCACAAAATGACAAGTGTCAAAACTCATGAGAGATTGACATGTGGCAAAATGGATTTTCATTTATTAGAGTAGATATGTTTACACAACAATAAAATATAAATTAAATAATTAAATAGTAAGGTTTGGATTATAATTTTTCAATCCATTTAATGTCCTCAACCGAACATAAACATAATACAACACGCTACATTTATCAGGTCTAAGTAATAATTCATAATTTCTTTATTATTTAAAATATTCATTACCAAATATTATACATTTTGCGAAACCGAAATTACAAAAAATGATATATGTTTTTTTTTTTTTGAAACGACCAATAAATTAAAAAGAACCACCACTAAGCAAGTAGCTGGGAAGAGGAGCAAAATCACAACAATCAATACAGAACAAATTACAGAACATGGAAAGGCTAGGTGTGACAATCGTCAAATTAAGTTAACGATCGTCACTCGCGGTCACGTCAAACATCAAATGTAATAGGCTTAATTTGTAATACTCTTCTATTTGTAATGAAAATACAATATTTCATGTAACACCTTGATCCAGGTTTTTTTTCATTTCCGCCCTTATATATGAAATTTGTTGCAAAATTGGTCCCTTTGTCACTTAAGTGAAAACGCACCTTTATGTGAGTACGTTGGGCGTACCTGGCAAAGTGCAAACCCTAAGTTTTTAGGGTTTGAGCACTATTTAAACATCATTAACTTCTCAAGACATATTCTCTCATCAGCCTCCACCTCTCAATTCGTCCCTAGCAAACCCTAATCCTTTGTGTGAGCCTTTTTGAGCTTGAGAGTGCATTTTGGTGTTCTTGAAGGAAGAAGAAGGAGATGAAATCATCTTGGAAGCTCAAGGCATCTTGGATCCAAAAGTGTTTCACCCTCAGACATCCTTTGGAGGTAGAAAGTTTGAAACTTGATGAGTTATTTGCTTAGATCTTGTTAACCTTTAGTCTGTATTCATTTTTGGTCCCTTTATCTTGGTGTTCATGAATCTTGAGTATGGATTATTCTAACCAGAAAAGTTGTCCTTTCATACTTTTTTAGGTGTTATGAACCATAAAAATGCGAGCTTGGTCATTTTATTCCTTCCATGCAAGAGTTGTGATGTCTTAATGGATTAATAAGTTAGGGTTTTAGCTTTTGGACCTTTTCTAGCCATGGAAAGTCATAAAGGTGGAAACTCTATGACTTAGATCGATGTTTTGGGTCTACATCTGAGTTTGGAAGAAAATCCTTAAGGATTAATCACTTAATGAGAATGATTGGGTTCAGACAACGTACATTAGGCGTACCAAGAGGTACGGTGCGCGTACTGGGTTAGAGTCTCGTGATTTGGTTGAGTTGAGACTATGCCCAACGTAGTCACTGAGTACGCGGGATGTACTCATTCAGCTTGACTTTCCCTGACCTTTTGACTTGCTGACTTTGACCTTTGACCAAGGATTTGACCAAGTTTGACTTAGGGGCATTTTAGGTATTTTGAGTTGTAGTTTGAGTTTAGGTCACTGTTTGTTGTATAGGTGACCTGTAGAGTTGGCATTTGGAGCAACATTCTTTTCTGCTATCTTTTTAGACTAGGGGGTGAGTTCCTTACTGTAGTTGTGAGTCGAAGGCACCAATGTCAGTCCAGTAGATTATTATTTTGGTTTAGGATGTTGCTATGTTGTAGTGATCTTTTAAGATCTGCATGATTATTTGTTTATTGTTATATGTTTTATCTGTTGCATGTGTCAACATAATGCAGTTTGGGTTGAGGCTTCACTGCTATGTGCGTAAGCCAACAGATCGGGGCATTCCAGTCGGATGACTGATTGGGCCGAGGCAATCCAGTCCGATGACTGTGGGTCGGGTGTAATCCATCCCGATGGTTGTGGACCGAGGGTAATCCAGTTCGATGACTGTGGATCCAGCATGCATGTTTGTATATGATTTGTTACATGAGGTATTTTGGGGAGAGTCAATAAGCTTTGGCTTACATTTTATGTGTTATGTTTTCGGTACTTCTGATGATCGGGGCAAAACAAAGGCATAATCATGCACATCGTTCAATTTTTATGAGATTTGATTTTGGGATACTCTCATTTGTGATTTTGACTTTTGGAAACTAAGGTGTTGTTTATTTTTTTCTAAAACCCTCTTCTAACCACTTATTGAGGCACCGCGCAACACTTGGCCCTTCGCAGCTGTTTGTTTTTCAGAAGACTTCTGACTAAAAAATTGGTGTGCGTGTGCTGTGTGGCGTGGCACTTCACCCTCTGCTTCAAACCTCTTCACACCTTACTTTAACTTATTGCAGCAGTCTGTAGAGGTTAAAAAACAAACAAACTTTTTATTAGATGTTGCAGTCGTTTGGTCCCCCTCTTCTGCTACAGAGGGTTGCAGAGGTGGTCCGCAGACTTCAAACATTTTCGCTTCGAAAAAACAAACGGCACCAAATTTTTGTAAACATTTATGGTTTGTGGGTTGATCCTGAAAAATACAAATTTTACCTTGATTTTTGGGATGTTATATTTCACATTTTAATAATTATGAAAAATCAATCGAAACATCCAAAAACTAAAATATAGGCATGCAAATTTTCGTGTTATTACGTATAAATAATAACATATTTCATAAGAACATGTCGATACGATTCCGAAAATATAAAGAACGCAAAAATCTGACTTTGTATGAAGAAGTTATGATTTTTCTAAGTGTTATATTCAACCATATGTAGAAATGTGTGTCATAAAAAGTTAGAGGAGAATTGGTTTAGTTTTAACCAATACAATGAGAAAGAGAATCGTATTACTACTCGATACGAAGTCGGCGATATAAAGAACACCGCAAATTGAGTTCGTATAAGAGAGTTATGATTTTCGCAAAATCTTTTTCATTACACCCCTTATAAAAATATAAATTAAAAATAGAATGTGAATTAGCGATTGGAGTCTAAAAGAAAGTTATAGTACTCGTCGACACAAACGCGGTGATATAAAGAACGTCAAAAACAGAGCTCGTATGTAAAAGTTATGAATTTTTAAAGATTTAAAAAATACATGCTAGATTAAGGGGTAGGAGAGAGACATATCAACATTCGAGAGAGTCTTGCTTCCAACGCAAGGACCACGATGCGGCGCGTCCTTAACCGTGGTGTGACGCGTCAAAATCAAGCCTATAAATAGCGTTTAAGGATGCATATGTTATGCGCATTAAATCAGTTTCGACAAACTGATTTATGCTTCCTTCAAAACTCCTTTGAAGTTCCTTTCTTTATTTTTTTTATTTAAATCTCTTTTTCCCTCGAGCCCAAGTAATCCCGATCCTCTGACCATTTTCGGCATGAATCCATATCGGTTAAAGCACGCTACGAGGGTGAGTTTAACGGCCCTTTTTTAAGATATTTTACTAATTTTAGAGGGGAGGAGAGGGGGGGGATACATGCCTAATTAATTATTATATATCAATTGATATTGCTATATTTTAAATGTTAATATTACAAAAACTTAGTAATACCTTGTCCTTACTCTGCCCCTATAATTTACGATATTTATACCATGTCGTTACTCTACCCGTATAATATGAAATAGTTAACCATGTCGTATTAAATAGTTATTATATAATGTCGTTACTCTGTCCGTATAATATATAGTTATTATACGATGTCGTTACTCTGCCCGTATAATATGATATAGTTATTATACCATGTTGTTACTCTATGAAATAGCTATTATACCATATCGTTACACTTCCCGTTAATATTTACAAAAATAATTAAATACTATAATTATAATTATATATAATTATACAAACGCAACATTAGCCCGATAACTTAAACTTATAAAGTTAAGGATACAACTATTAAGGTTATTCACGAAATGGTTGAATGAGACACATTGATCATCTAAGTTTAATACTTAGCTAAGACCCCTTCCTATAATCGTTAGATATTAAGTGAGCGGAAGAGTTATGTATAAATCTATACGAGTTGACACCCCCACCTGCGGTTGCTAGTTACAACCACGATGCACGCGATAACTATCTAAAGTACAACCACGACGTTTGATGAAACATCGTAAGGGGCAACAACTCATCACATATCGATTATGGGAATCATTGTAACCTTGATATTCACGACTTAAGCAAACAACTATATAAGTTGAAACAGACTTATATACCGTAAAATATTACTTTTGGATAAAAAGTATACAAACAATTATATAAGTTGAAACAGATTTATATAACGTAAAATACTACTTTTGGATAAAAAGTACACAAACTAATTACAGAAGTTGAAACAGTACTTATATAAAGTATAACACTATTTTCAGATAAATATTATACAAATTTATACAAGTTAGAAATACTTATATATGATAAAACAAATACTTCGATACAAAAAGTGATTTCGATATAAACGTTAAAAACATGTGAACTCACTAACATTATGTTGATGTTTTCAAAAAACCGCATATATTCTCAGGAAACTAGGAGTTGGACGGAACAACTGTCACAACTAACATTTTTGGCTAGGAAATTCCGTCCTCATTTAAACATCAACTATTGTAAGACTTGTGCTATAACGTTAAAGTTTACGTTATGATTCCTAATGAACCCTGCATTGTTATAATGCAAAGCATATATGTCTCTCAATCTCTCCCAAATATCTCCATGTATCTCAAATCTCTCCCAAATCTCTCCATGTATCTCAAATCTCTCTCAAATCTCCCTATGTAGTTTTCCTTAGTCATAATCAACTCAAAATGAAAGGAGAAAACTTGAAAGATTGAGCCCATTTTGGAATACACTTTTCATTTTCGGAGTCTCCTTTCTCGGTCCGGAACCCTCCTAGTTCGGAACTTCACCTGCTTCGGAACCCTCTATTGACTCCGGAATGTGAAGAGCGAATTCGGACCCCCACTTCGGAACCTTCGGATTTGGCTCCGGAATTCCTCATCCGGACAATCTCGCATGTTCCGGACCAGCCATCTCGGAAGCCTATCCACTCTGGAATGCCTCGCACACTTCGGAACGCTCGCAACCTCGAAAGAAAAGGACTCCGGATAGGGTCTGACTTTGCACCCCTCGACTCCGGAAGATGCTGGCGACTCCGGAAACCTGAGAAGTGCTTCGGAACAATGGGTTTGACTTCAGAACTCATGCTTTGACTCCGGAATTCACCATTTGGCTCCGGATTTCGAATCATTTCGGACCAGTTCATCATTTTGAGGTATTTCGACGACGGGAATCCCACCAAACTCGTATTTTTCATAACTTAGACCCCTTAAACCCCCATTGAAGCCAAATTTGATCATTTAAAATAATATTTAAGATTTATAAAGATATTATTATTTTAAGCCATGATGAGAATAAGATAAGGATAAGAGGGTTTGACTTTGTGATTTGATGTAATTCCTATTCCCCATGCAAATCACAGTAACCCATGCGTTACCCACAAAATAACAATGCTTTCAACCTCTAGATTTCAATGCAGATATTTTCCCCCCTTTTTCTTGTATTTCCTTAAAGCAACGTCAAAAGAGAACTTGTAACTCCACTATTCTCTCACTTCTCTCTTATTCTCTCCAGTACTCCTCTCAAGAACAAGAACACGGATCTTGCTAAAGGCTAAATTTCTCAGGTTCTCCTTAGAGTTTTTAAGTAAGTTTTTCCACTCACCTAGTAATTTCAAGATAAATTCACATTATTTTTGCCCATAATAATATGTGAGAAAAACTCTTAGGACAACATTCTTTCCAAGGAAGTTCCTCAACTCATCCAAGTGTTTAAGCTAGAGATTTTCACCCCATCACTCCAACCTACTCATCAACCAACTCAATGTGAGCTTCATACCCCTATCTTTTGAGTTTTCATTGTTTTTGGGGGAGGATACAAGTCAAGGGTCTTGAGAAATCATGGTATATTTGCTTGTCTATAATTGCATGTTGTGATATATGTGTTTAGGATCATGAAACTCCTTATAAAAGTCCAAAATACGAGATTTTGGTTAAGTCCCAAGAACTCAAACTATATTTCATTAACTATCGTTGATTTGAGTAAAAACTAGTATTTATATAAATTATCATTCATAAAATCTTATGCCAAAAGTCACAAGGATTTCTAAAGGAAATTGTTTAAAGAAAAGTTTGGAAATAATATTTTGAAGATATTAAATTATGAAAATATTGATATCTTAGGCTATTTTCGGCCATATATATATATATATATATATATATATATATATATATATATATATATATATATATATATATATATATATATATATATATATATAGGGAAAAGGGAATATACATTACAGCCCCACCTAAGCTTAGGTACTAAACCTCTTGAAAATACATTGTTTTACTATATAAAGATTACGGTTAATGGATTCACGATTAATACTTCAAGATGTAAATTCAAGATCGACACAATAGGGTTTAGGGTTTAGGCTTTAGGGTTTAGGGTTTAGGTTTAGGGTTTAGGGTTTAGGTTTAGGTTTAGGGTTTAGGGTTTAGGATTTAGGGTTAGGGTTTAGGGTTTAAGGTTTAGGGTTTAAGGTTTAGGTTTAGGGTTTAGGTTTAGGGTTTAGGGTTTAGGGTTTAGGTTTAGGGGTTAGGGTTTAGGTTTAGGGTTTTGTAATGTTCACTTGGGTAAAGTAATAAACGATAATGGAGGAAAGAAAACAGAGATGGTAAAACGATAATGAAAGAAAGAAATGTTATGGAGGATGATATATTTACCAAGTGAAACCAAACCGGGTATATTTAGCAAGTTAAAACGACATATTTTAGAGGTTAAGTACTTAAGCTTAGGTGGGGCTGTAATGTATATTCCCTATCCCCATATATATATATATATATATATATATATATATATATATATATATATATATATATATATATATATATATATATATATATATATATATATATCATTTTTGGAACATGAAATAGATTTGAGCAATCATTGAACATCTAAATTTCTAAAGGACCAAAAATGGAATTTTTGGATAAACAAGGGCCTTTTTGAATGTTTCATAAATATAAGTCTAAAATGAACATCTTAGAAGAAATGGGCCATTCTCAACAATTCACCTAGTTTTGAACTACTTATGACACCTTTTGACTAATATTGGGTCATTTTTTATAATTGTGATTCAAAGTGGATTATTTTCAATAAACGAAAACAATAGATCTAGTCAACAAGTACAACTATCATTATTTATTTAATAAATAATGGATTTCAACGATTTGCTCAAAAATCTGTTAGTATTCTAGTCAGACGAATCTTCACAGTACCTATATATATAAATAATAGTGTACGCTTTAAAGTCTTGTAAGAGTTATAACTAGAGTCTCCTGGAGGGGGAGCGGGAATTTGTGTATAGATCTATACGGGGTTGACACCCCACACCTTCGTTGTTCGCTACAGCTAGACCGGCCAGTCTAGGGTGACAAATGTCTTAATCAAATCTGGCGCCTGAAGAACGCCTGGACAGGCACTCCGTCATATTAGTATGGTTATAACGGCTCAATTAGAATAAAACAGTATGATTTTAGAAATTTACTCAAGTTACACCTCTCGATTATAAACAACTATTGTTTTGGATACCATAAACGAAGCTTTTACCACACCCGTCTTAGGGTTTTAAGACCACCATTTTATATATCAGAAAATATAGGATTTTCTGGAGTAAACGATTTTATATAATTTCGAAAACGATATACTAAAACACTCACCCAATTATACCTAGTTAGAAAACGAAGCTTACAACTTTATTCTTTTAAGAAAACATGAGATTTTCTGGAAACTACTTATTATTACGACTTAAAGGAACTATTCTCAAATACAGCTTGTCTCATTAAATTTTAAGACTTTCCAAAAATCACTCTTTTTAAAGACGAATAAAAAAAGTAATGACATGTATGCATATATCCACGATTTCCGAACAAGACTCCAAACGATTTTATAGAAAATATCGGATTTTCTGAAAGTACAACAGGAACAATTCTAAACAAGTGTAAACCTATTTTTATACAAAATTGTTTATGAACTCACCAACTTTTTAGTTGATGCTTTTCAAAATGACTTGTATTCTCAGGTATCTAGTAAGCAGGTAATCACCACGATCGAGGACTGGCGTCACTGCATTATGCTATTTCTACTTTTGTTATTTCATGTTTAGCTTTTGATCAGAACAAGTATTGTAAACAATGTGAGTTTAATATTAATGTATGATGTTTGGATTTGCTATGTTTCATTTATATTCAATTGTTATGATATTGCACAATGAAGCCATCCGCCTCCGGACGTTTCCACCGTCTGGTCCGGGGGTGTGACGGGTTGGTATCAGAGCATTGTTTATAGTGAACTAGTATATCTAGCCATACAAGATATACAACTATAAATACAATGGGACTAAAACACTCTGACTAAAAATATATTTTTTTAAAAATTAGCATAAATATATACCTACATGCATACGTGCTAGGAGCAATGTCATAATAAGTATGTTATAAAAGTAGTGATGAGTTGAACAGTACGGGTAGGCCTCGGGATATGTAATTAGACTTTGAATAAATGTAGCCTGCTCAACTACATTTATCTGAAGTGTAACTAGCATATGCTGGGAAATAGTCGTGGTGGACGGCAAGTCTGGTACATACCAAAGGAACTCCAGAATCAAACATAACCAATTAAAATACTATAGGAGTATTTTAGGATTCCTTAGAACCTCCTACACTTAAATCCCCCTACATAGCCCTCATGCCTCCATGATCCCGCAGACAACACAGTTGAAATTCCTCACCAAGACCTATACTACCCTACTGCGATAACCGATGGGTGGATTGAGGAGAGCCTAGAGTGACTTTTAAAGAACACCAAGAAATGGACTAAAAAGGGAGAGGACTCTGATAAAGGGCCAGACAAGGATAAAGACGCTGGAGAAATTCTCAGCAAATCATACCCTACCAGAGCTAGGCAAGAAACCTTTCACCTCTTCCTCCCAACATACGTAAGCACCCAATGTAAATACCCTTGGAGTAGACATACCTAGTAATAAAATATTGACCATGCAAGTACAAGTTTCCTAACCAATATCTACCGGATTCAAAACGCGATGCCATCAGGGGGAAACCCAAACTGTACGCCTAATAGCCGACAATCCACCATAGATATGCGTCGTGTTCCGATCTCCAACACCCTCACAAATCAAGCATCACCTCCGTTTGGGCCACAAGTAACCCGATTTGACTCCCGGTTTCCAACTCTCTGTCATAGAGTAATGGAGACTGTAGACAAAGCCCGATATACGACAATGTAAATCCGATCCCCCACAAGTAACAAGAACACCATTCCAAAGTCTTACGAAACCCACAAGTGGGACCAGAAAACTATGCAGACCATCTACACTCCTTGAAGGAAGAAGTGGTCATCTGGAGACTACAACTCATTGTAATCAAGGCTAGGACAGCCTTAGCAGTGTAAGGAACACAAAAAGGGCACTCATAACATAAGTGAAATGGCCAAGCACTTTGTGCGCCATATCGGTATGGGAGAATCACCGCACTACTCGCCTTAGGTTCATAATGCCTTTAATCGCAACCAGTAGTAGAAACCAAGAGGAGTACGCCCTCCAAGAACCCATACAACCAAATCCGCTAACTATATTGCTAACTATGTAGACATAACGTCATACAATATATATTTCCACTCTCTACCATAACTACATCATGGGGATGTAGGTTGATGCAATTAGCACCATACACCAGCATGTTAAGATTATATGAGTAGACTCAGTTGGAATTAACCACAATTACTTACAAGCTCACTTCTCGCGTGCAGCAGAATCATGTCTTCTCATGGAGATAATTAGTACCCCGACGATACACCAGTCCTACGAATAGATTCTCCCACTTTCCAAGCCACTGTAACAGCTGTCGTGGCAGCTGTCATGGCATACTTCAATGCCAATAACACATGCGAAAAGGGAAGCAGTGTTGGTAATTTCAACCATAATAACAACCAAGGAAACCAACGGAGGACAACTCACCAATGCACTCTAAAACCTAAACCTAAGAACAAGAAACGAAAGTTCGGGAACGAAGAAGGAGGCAGTTCGACTCAGGGGCTTACCAAAAGGCAACAAGCGGGAACAGTCCCTACCCCTACTAACCCTACTCCTCCCACACCGAGAAAATCATATCATGGAAACTTTCCACACTGCAACAAGTGCAAATACCATCATTTTGGAACCTGCAAAGAATTATGTTGCAATAGGTGCAACAAGCAATGACACATCTCCCGTTTCTGCAACACCCTAGCTCAATGCATCACTCCAACTCCCGAGTCTGGAATAAGTCCAGTATGTCACAAATGCGGTGCAGCAGGACACTTCAAGAGGGATTGTCCAACAGAGAAGTATGACGGAGAGCTGGGAGAATCTGGAAATTAACACATGATGAAGCAACAAGAATCCCTACCAAAAAATTTTGATACGTTTCAAACGACAAAATTTAAGCATCAAATCGTTTTCACAAAAGGTGTTGTCAATTAAAACATAATCAAAAGTTAATTCCCTATCCGAACAATTACAACAATCACAGGGAAATTAGAAATCCTTACGGGTCAACCAGGATGGTTCCGTGTAAGAGTTAGGGATATATATAATTAAGATTCTATGAACTAAGAGTGTGTGATTTCGCCTTATTTTTTTTTTGTTCCCGATCCGATTTTGAGTTAGGATAGAACCATGCAGTCGATTATCTTTCAAATCCTAATTATGTGTGGTTAGGTCACACCCATCTATAATAGAGAAACCTAGCAGAATTCAGATTACGAATTCCATCGCTTTATACCAGAGCTCTCGACTTACTAGAACACCCAACAAACAGGAACAAAATGGACGCAATAGTAACAACAAAAAACGAAACCGGTAGTGATAAGAATATTAACGTAGAACACCCTATCATTCCTAACAACCATTCCTTCCCAATCGACGTAACATTTGTTATTATAAGGAGTCCAGCGTCATCAATTGGCACAGACTGGCTTGATTCCCACCTTACAAACTTCGAGTACTCCCAAGAGACTTTCCGCCTTACCCAATCGATTAACAAAACTCTTTCACCTTATAACGACAAACCTCCAGCATTCAGGCACAGGAGTACTTAGGTGACAAACATCACGCTCCTTCCTAAACCCCACCATAAAGATGGGAACAAGAAAAAGAAGACATGCAAGAAAATCCTAGAGGTTTATAACTCCCCCCCAGATATTCCCTAAATTCCTTTGGAAACCTCAATCATGTGCTAAGCCTAGTTGGAATCAACTCGACTCTTGGAACCATCTCAATAATCAGGCCCCCGATACCACTTAGAACGGTCACAATAACAGATAATGTCTGATCACAAGAACAATATAGTAGGTAAGGAAAAACATCAAACCAAGCTTCTAACCACGGGTAGCACCTATCTGACGCATAAGGGGGAAAGGCGAATTACCCATAGAACCACTGATTACTAATAAGTCAAACAAAACCCATTCCTCGATACTCCCTACCCTGAATCAGAGACTTGTTCGACCAACAACAAAGAACTGGCAGAGGCCGACTTACCTTTAGCTCGGAAAACCATTGGCAGAAAACTCCCAAGATAACCTAAGACTCATAAGGTCAACTACACCACACGCAAACTCAACCTTGGTGACCATAAGTGCCAACTCCTAAGACCCAGAAACCCTACTTCTAAGACACCAGGATCCCGATCCCTAGAAGACCATTCAAAAGTCCTCGCCAAGATAGGCCCGATAACCTATAGCCTCCAATTATCCTAAGAACTCAGTTTCGTACACTTCACATTCCATGTATTCAACGCTCATGAGTGTCGGACCACCGAAGCTCTAGAAATCCCACTTGACGAGATCAAGGTAAACGAGAAACCGCACCCCGAAGAGAAGCATGTGTAATGGTCATTGGCAACGCTTGGGATACCCACCTGTCTCTAATCTAGTACTCATATAACAACAGCCACCACTCGAGTATAGGAGTTGCACCCTATGAGACCCTATGTTGCCGGATGTGCAAATCATCCTTTGTTGGGCTGAGGTGGGAGACACCCAACTGGTATATGGGTAAACACCCGACAACACACTCACTGGACCCAAGATGATTCGAGAAACACCATAGAAGATAATCCTAATCAGAGCACGACTCCAAGCATCGCGATACCGACAAAAGGGGTATACAAATAGTAGGCTAAAGCCAATGGAATTCCAAGTAGAAGATCAGGTGTATTTAAAAGTCTCCCTTTGGAAAGGGATGATACGATTCAGAAAGAGAGGTAGGCTAAATCCCTGATACATCGGACCATTCGAGATCCTTGCCCGGATCGGTTCGGTAGCCTACAAACTCCAACTACCCTCAGAACTCAGTAATATACACCCTGTATTCCCTGTGTCGAACCTAAGGAAGTGTCTATCGAACAAAACCCTCCCATTTCCACTAGACGAGATTGAGGTAAGCTAGAACCCTCTATTTGTTGAGCAGCCTATCAAGACCATGGATAGAGAAGTTAAGCGCGCAAAGCAAAGCCGCATCCCGACTGTGAAGGTTCGAGCGAACATTAAGCGTGGACCGAAAATTCACTTAGGAACGCGAAGACCAGATGAAGCAAAAGTACCCTCACTCATTCTCGCGTTCCTGATCCTACCTTTCGAAAGAATTTCGGGGCGAAATTCCCTCTAACGGGGGGATGATGTCACAACTAGCATTTTTGGCTAGGAAATTTCGTCCTCATGTAAACATCAACTATTGTAAGACTTGTGCTATAACGTTAAAGTTTACGTTATGATTCCTAATGAACCCTGTATTGTTATAATGCAAAGCATATATGTCTCTCAATCTCTCCCAAATATCTCCATGTATCTCAAATCTCTCCCAAATCTCTCCATGTATCTCAAATCTCTCTCAAATCTCCCTATGTAGTTTTCCTTAGTCATAATCAACTCAAAATGAAAGGAGAAAACTTGAAAGATCGAGCCCATTTTGGAATACACTTTTCATTTTCGGAGTCTCCTTTCTCGGTCCGGAACCCTCCTAGTTCGGAACTTCACCTACTTCGGAACCCTCTATTGACTCCGGAATGTGAAGAGCGAATTCGGACCCCCACTTCGGAACCTTCGGATTTGGCTCCGGAATTCCTCATCCGGACAATCTCGCATGTTCCGGACCAGCCATCTCGGAAGCCTATCCACTCTGGAATGCCTCGCACACTTCGGAACGCTCGCAACCTCGAAAGAAAAGGACTCCGGATAGGGTATGACTTCGCACCCCTCGACTCCGGAAGATGTTGGCGACTCCGGAAACCTGAGAAGAGCTTCGGAACAATGGGTTTGACTTCGGAACTCATGCTTTGACTCCGGAATTCACCATTTGGCTCCGGATTTCGAATCATTTCGGACCAGTTCATCATTTTGAGGTATTTCGACGACGGGAATCCCACCAAACTCGTATTTTTCATAACTTAGACCCCTTAAACCCCCATTGAAGCCAAATTTGATCATTTAAAATAATATTTAAGATTTATAAAGATATTATTATTTTAAGCCATGATGAGAATAAGATAAGGATAAGAGGGTTTGACTTTGTGATTTGATGTAATTCCTATTCCCCATGCAAATCACAGTAACCCATGCATTACCCACAAAATAACAATGCTTTGAACCTCCAGATTTCAATGCACATATTTTCCCCCCTTTTTCTTGTATTTCCTTAAAGCAACGTCAAAAGAGAACTTGTAACTCCACTATTCTCTCACTTCTCTCTTATTCTCTCCAATACTCCTCTCAAGAACAAGAACAAGGATCTTGCTAAAGGGTAAATTTCTCAGGTTCACCTTAGAGTTTTTAAGTAAGTTTTTCCACTCACCTAGTATTTTCAAGATAAATTCACATTATTTTTGCCCATAATAATATGTGAGAAAAACTCTTAGGACAACATTCTTTCCAAGGAAGTTCCTCAACTCATCCAAGTGTTTAAGCTAGAGATTTTCACCCCATCACTCCAACCTACTCATCAACCAACTCAATGTGAGCTTCATACCCCTATATTTTGAGTTTTCATTGTTTTTGGGGGAGGATACAAGTCAATGGTCTTGAGAAATCATGGTATATTTGTTTGTCTATAATTGCATATTGTGATATATGTGTTTAGGATCATGAAACTCCTTATAAAAGTCCAAAATATGAGATTTTGGTTAAGTCCCAAGAACTCAAACTATATTTCATTAACTATCATTGAATTGAGTAAAAACTAGTATTTATATGAATTATCATTCATAGAATCTTATGCCAAAAGTCACAAGGATTTCTAAAGGAAATTGTTTAAACAAAAGGTTGGAACTAATATTTTGAAGATATTAAATTATGAAAATATTGATATATTAGGCTATTTTCGGCCATATATATATATATATATATATATATATATATATATATATATATATATATATATATATATATATCATTTTTGGAACATGAAATAGATTTGAGGAATCATTGAACATCTAAATTTCTAAAGGACCAAAAATGGAATTTTTGGATAAACAAGGGCCTTTTTGAATGTTTCATAAATATAAGTCTAAAATGAACATCTTAGAAGAAATGGGTCATTCTCAACAATTCACCTAGTTTTGAACTACTTATGACACCTTTTGACTAATATTGGGTCATTTTTGATAATTGTGATTCAAAGTGGATTATTTTCAATAAACGAAAACGATAGATCTAGTCAAGAAGTAAAACTATCATTATTTATTTAATAAATAATGGATTTCAACGATTTGCTCAAAAATCTGTTAGTATTCTAGTCAGATGAATCTTCACAGTACCTATATATATATATATATATATATATATATATATATATATATATATATATATATATATATATATATATATATATATATATATATATATATATACATATATATATATATATATATATATATATATATATATATATATATATAATAGTGTATGCTTTAAAGTCCTGTAAGAGTTATAACCAGAGTATCCTGGAGAGGGAGTGGGAATTTGTGTATAGATCTATACGGGGTTGACACCCCACACCTTCGATGTTCTCTACAGCTAGACCGGCCAGTCTAGGGTGACAAATATCTTAATCAAATCTGGCGCCTGAAGAACGTCTGGACAGGCACTCCGTCATATTAGTATGGTTATAACGGCTCACTTAGAATATAACAGTATGATTTTAGAAATTTACTCAAGTTACACCTCTCGATTATAAACAACTATTGTTTTGGATACCATAAACGAAGCTTTTACCACACCAGTCTTAGGGTTTTAAGACCACCATTTTATATATCAGAAAATATAGGATTTTCTGGAGTAAACGATTTTATACAATTTCGAAAACGGTATACTAAAACACTCACCCAACTATACCTAGTAAGAAAACGAAGCTTACAACTATATTCTTTTAAGAAAACATGGGATTTTCTGGAAACTACTTATTATTACGACTTAAAGGAACTATTCTCAAATACAGCTTGTCTCATTAAATTTTAAGACTTTCCAAAAATCACTCTTTTTAAATACGAATAAAAAAAGTAATGACATGTATGCATATATCCACGATTTCCGAACAAGACTCCAAACGATTTTATAGAAAATATCGGATTTTCTGAAAGTACAACAGGAACAATTCTAAACAAGTGTAAACCTATTTTTATACAAAATTGCTTATGAACTCACCAACTTTTTAGTTGATGCTTTTCAAAACGACTTGTATTCTCAGGGATCTAGTAAGCATGCAATCACCACGATCGAGGACTGGTGTCGCTGCATTATGCTATTTCTACTTTTGTTATTTCATGTTTAGCTTTTGATCAGAACAAGTATTGTAAACAACGTGAGTTTAATATTAATGTATGATGTTTGGATTTGCTATGTTTCATTTATATTCAATTGTTATAATACTGCACAATGAAGTTATCCGCCTCCGGACGTTTCCGCCGTCTGGTCCGGGGGTGTGACAACAACCATTTGGGAAGCACTCATGGATTCATGGGAGCATTATTATTATTATTATTATTTATGCATATTTGTTATGCCACTATTTGCACTTTAGTTTCTGGTATTTTGAAAACTATTACGATGTAATAATTATTTTATAATGAAAGTGATATTTATGCTATATCTTATGTGTATTGTTCAATGTCATAAATATATGGGATCCATGACAAACGTCGCACAGTCCGACGTTTCCGTCACCGGCCGAGGGTGTAACACTTGGAACTCCACTCTTCCCGTGAACAATGTGCACCTGTACTCTTATATTTTACCCAGAAATACACCATTAATTTAATTCCATCTACCACCCGTGAAGGAGAAATAAAGTGCCCATTGAATAGTCTATCATTTCTGGCTCTTCACATTGCCCATATTAGACCGTAGCAAATGGAAAGAAAGCAATCCTTCTCTTTCAGACATCTCCCACGTGAAGCCATAGTTTGGATAAGATCCTCAATGATGTGTATCATAATGTTATCCAAGCCACACCACTTAAGCACCATATTTAGAACCTCACCTACAAAGGGACAACCAAACAAAATGTGTGTAGCGCACTCTTCCACTCCGATACAAGCACCGCACATAGAAAAGTCAAACAAGATTCCCTTGTTCACTAACTCTAATGTTTCTGAAATCCTACCTTGCACGACTCCCCATACAAAGCAAGTAACCTTGATTGGGATCAATTTACACGACCTCATGTGAAACTGATTAGGTAATACCATGAGAGACCAATCAACACAACGTCTTATAAGTTTCAACTCATAAGTTCCGTTAGGGTCAAGAGGGCAAGACCATTTATATGGACCAGCACAACGATGAAATTGATCAATAATTTCGATTAACCTTTGCAGCTCATCTGACATTTCAACATTTACAAGATTGGTTTTCTAATTCCAGTAGTACCCCTCTGCATTCCATCTGTTAGCCACCAAAATATTTTTTTTGCGATTCAAGTTGATACAATGGTGGGAATTCTAACTTTAGTGACCGACTATCAATCCAATTGTCTTGCCGAAATTTTGCATTATCCCCAAAATTAATAATCAACTTGAAAATGTCATTGAAACACAAACCACATGAATTAATATCTTTTTTGGTGGAAGCTATGTTGTTCCACACACCGAAGATGCTTTTCTTTGAGAGGTATTCGATAGGCTTGTTTTTTAGGTTGTGAATTCCACCAATTGTATTGCCTCAAAGTGAATTTGGTTCGTTCTTCAGCCTCCACCACCATTTGACAGTTAATCTGATATTTAGTGCTTTGATTGATCCCACTCCAAGTCCACCTTTAAATTTTGCAGCTATAACTTTTTCTCATGCGACCTAATGTATCTTATTTTTATTTTTGTGCTCGCCCCACAAGATTTTCCTATGAAGCTTTTCAAGAGAATCCAATACATCCCTCAGGGATTTGAATATAGATAAGAAATATGTAGGAAGATTCCCTAAAACCGACTTGATTAGGGTTAATTCCCCCCCCCCCCCCAAACGAATGTGTTTTAGCTTTCCATGTAGAGAGTTTGGCATGAAAATTTTCAATAACAAGCTGCCAATTCTTCACAAAGATTCATTTTTGCACCGACTGGGACCCCAAGGTATGAAAAGGGGAGAGAACTAGCAACACATCCAAGGATGGAAGCCCACTGAGCAATTTCAGTACTGGAAGCGCCAATTCTAAAGACTTTGGACTTATGAACATTCAATTTTAGCCCTGATGACGCATGAAAACACTTAAGGATCCGAACAAGGTTTTTTAAATTCGATTTGGCGTCATCCGCCTAGAAATAATGCATCATCCGCATAGAATATGTGTGAGATTATTGGCCCTTTACCAAGAATTTGAACACCCCTGGATATACATTTTTCACCAGCCGTTTTCATTGACGCGTTAAGTACCTCCATCACAATAATAAACAGGAAAGACAAGAGTGGGTCTCATTGTCTAACACCTTTGGTTATGTTAAATTCATCTGTGGGAGTGCCATTGACCAAAGCCGAGGCTCTAGAAGAAGACAAACATGTCTGTATCCAAGCTCGCCAGGTTTTACCAAACCCATCTATAAAAAGTTACTTTGGTATGTTCTCGAACTAATCATTAAACCTTAACGTATCTTTGATCACTAAATGATATATGTAGTTTTTTTTAAATGGCAGGCATAGTATTAAACATAAAACTAGCCAGGGGCTAGGAGGTATAAAATAGAGAAGTACAAAAGATGAAACTAATACAAAAGAAACTAATAAAATTAAGTTTGCTATAGCATTCTAAAATTGGATCACAACTCCATTCATACCATCTAAATATTTTCCTTTCCATTTCAGAGCATTGATCCATAAATGCGAAAGGGTTTGTACCTCATATGCCAACACTAAATGTGATTTTGAGCTTGGAGAATGGGCCTTAGCATTTCTATATATCTAAATCACCCACATCAATACCAACATTATGGCTTCATGAATCTATAACAACCTTTGATGACCATCAAGCCTTGTTTTACATTCTAGCAGATCCCGAGAAGAATTGAGAGGGGAATCCAATAATCGCCACCATTTGCACACTTGTAACCAAACTTATCTTGATATTGGGCATCCCACAAATATGCGGTCTTCTGTTTCTGGGGCTCCATTACACATCTTGAACATGTTAGAAGAACTGATGCCAAGTTTGAATTTGTTATTCATGGATGGCAATTTACCTTGACAGGTTCGCCAAGCTAGAACATTTATTTGCCCAGGTATCAGTGGGTTCCGGGTCCAGATACCATCACTACGAGGAAGGGTCAGACTATCGGTATGAGTTCTCAACGATGAGAGAATATAAATCCCAGATGGATCAAGTGACCAAGCCCATTTTGATGTTCCATTTGCGTTTTTTATCAGCTGGAAGTGGTTCAAAAAAGTCACATTTTTTTTCTCTAACGTTATTGGAATATTAAAAATTGTTCCCCAACATCCAATCCGTTTTTTTGTTGTCGATGGTCTGGAAAAACCACCATCAGACCCGTAGATAGATTTAATCACCCCAGCCCATATACTATCAGGAAATTTCTCAAATCTCCACCACCATTTCCCTATTAGGGCTATGTTTTCTGCCTTTAAACTGCCAATTCCAAGTCTGCCTCTATCTTTAGCTGCAAGAATCTTTTCCCAAGCGATCCATGCAAATTTTCTTGATTCCATGCAACCACCCCAAAAGAACCCCATCCTTATCTTTTCAATAGTTTTAATAACCTTAATAGGAGCTCTATACATAGAAAAGTAGAAAGAACCAAGGATGCTCAGTACTGCTTTGCATAAGGTTAACTGCCCCCAAATGACAAGGTGGTTGCTTTCCACTTTAATAATTTTGCCTAAAATCTTTCAATGATAGGATTCCAGTTTGTTGCTCTTTCCATAGAAGCACCTACAGGAAGACCTAAATAGATAAATGGAAGAGAACCAATCGAACAATTGAAACTTCGGGCCACCAACTCCAGCTCACAATTTTGAATACCAAAACCATATAGTTTACTTTTCGACATATTTATCTTGAGTCCTAATGACAGCTCAAAACATCTCAGAATTCTGATCAGGTTCTTTGCATTTTCAATCGAACACATACCCGTGAAAATTATATAATCTGCATATTATAGATGTGATATGACTACTCCTTGTCGGGGTAGTTGAATGCCTTCAAAAATGACCTTTTCCTTCGTCGTTTCCATTGCAATATGAAGACCTTCAACTGCGATGATAAATAAGAATGGGGATAGTGGGTGTCACACCTCCAAACCGGAACGGGGGAAACGTTCGGGGGTGGATGACGTCATGTACAGTATCACAACAATTGCATAATAGTAATCAAAGTACAACAACCATGTATTGATAAAGTATAAGTTATTACATATGTGTTCAAATCATTGTATATTGACACCAAAAATGTATAACAAAAGTTAAAAGACATGAGTATATGAAGCTCCGACTTCTCAAAAACTCGTGGATGTACTTGTTTACATATTTCCTGAGAATACAAGTAGTTTTGAAAAGAGTGTCAACAATTAAGTTGGTGAGTTCATAAGCATGTTTGTAATTGAAATCTGTTTTCTGTTTCTTTGAAATTGTAAGTATGTTTTCCTAGAAAATCCTATATTTTTTGTTGTGATATCTTATAATCAAACGTGTATTTGTTATTGTACTCTGAAGTAGTATAATGTAGTTATCATCCATCAAAAGTGTCTTTTCTCTATACTGGAATAGTGTTCTGTATTTGTACTTGTATAAAAATTGTATGTTTGTAAATGTCTAGTTTACCAGCTATACCTTTAAAATATAGTATTATAGTTTTATTATTAAATAAAACTATGTGAAGTTGTTTACTTATTCATACACTAATCATATTATTCAATACCAAATTGTGAGTTATTATTACTATGTTTGATGACCTAAGATGGCCTGAACACGACGTTCTTCAGGCGTCGAAATCGATACGACATTTGTCAACACAGGCCTGCCGGCCTAGCTATTGCAAGCAGCTTTGGTGCGGGATTTTCAGTCCTGTATAGATCTATACACAAGTGTCACGCTCTCCCTCCAGGAGACTCTGGTTATAATTTCAGGACTTGGTTGGTACTCAAATAAGTACTTGAAGTATATATCACAAATGCTATATTGATGATTATGTATAGAATAATGATAAGTTACTTTGAAATGAAAAAAGTGTAAGTGTATCTCATAAACTATATGTAAGTTCCATCATGTTACTTGAAAAGTTACTATGTAATGAAAAGTAGTGCATATGATTTATATTGTATTCTGAGCTTTGAAAAGTAATATGTAAGTTCCATAAACTATACCTATTATAGTTTATATGTTTGTGTTTTAGTGAAATGAAAAACCTTTGTTTAATTTGTAAAATTCATAATACGATTGTTCCCTGAAATTCAACATTTATGTCCAAATGGTATAAAACAATTTGCAAAATTTATAATTTTTGCTTAACGAGTTTGAAATCATTTTATACTTATATAAATATAATATTTATATAATTGTGATTAAATTGACAGTCGAAAAATTAATTCTACCCCAAGCCCACAACCAAACAAGGAGCAGAAAATGGAGTAAAATTATCAATTCTAAGCCTGTTGAATCCTAATTATATAATTTATACGTATATAAATATATATTTTTACTAACGGCAATAGTTAATAAAATATTGAAAACATTTACGTATTAACACAAATTCTATTATGTTACACTTGTATTCCCCCCCCCCCCCCTTAAAACAATGAAAATTTATGAAAATGTAGGGGTATGAACTCACCTTTTGTGTGAGTTCTCAATTGGTTGTGTAGATCTTCAGGTTAGAACTCGTATTATAAACCTCCTAACAATATTTACACACAGTATTGTATTTAAATCACATATAATAATTTAAATACTAAGTTTAAAGTGTTAAACAACACTTAATTATCGTAAGAAAACTTACAATAAGCCTTAGATTAGTTTGTAGGTGTTCTTGGTGTTCTTCGTGTTCTTCGTGTTCTTTGTGTTCTTCGTGTTCTTGGTGTGTTCTTGGTAAAACTAAGGAGATTTGGTGTGTTTTTGGTGTTTTCTAAGGGTATTAAGAATACTTGAAAGATTTTGGCAAGATCTAGTGAGGATTCAAATCTTTTCGGATACAACTTGATAGAAAAGAGGATGATTTCGCATGATAGTTGAAAGAAAAGGTGGTGATTTCGGTTGTTGTTCTTGAGAAAAAAAGTGATGATTTTCGGTGTGAAGGTGAGAAAATGAGGTTGAGTTTTCGGCCATGCATAAAAATATGGGTGAAAAGTGTGGCGGTTTAACATAAATATCTAGATATTTATGTTTTCGGCTGAAAAGAGGAAACCCACCGAGGAAGTTTGCGGCCGGAACCGGATTGCTGTCTCGCACGTTTGCGGTCCGAAGGCGTTTACGGCCGAAAACGAGGTTTCCTGTCCGAGATTTGTGGTGGGGCTAGATGCGAGGGTTTCCGGTTTAAGTGGGAAAAATCCAAATTTTGAAATACTTGAATAATAAAAGGTTTATACATATCAAAATTATTAATTTAACTTTAATAAATTAACAATTCAACAAATTTTACTTTTATTTGAGATGTTTGACTTTTGTTGACCTTGGTTGACTTTTGTTGACTTTTACAGATTTGAAAATTTCGGGTTATTACATTATCCACCCGTTAGAGGGAATTTCATCCCAAAATTGTTTCTAAAGTGGTACTCATGAACTAGGGAAAAGATGTGGATATTTTTGTTTCATTTGATCTTCCCGTTCCCAAGTGAATTCAGATCCCCGCTTGGCATTCCAGCGAACCTTCACTATTGGTATACGGCTTTGTTTTGTTCTTTTGATTTCCCTATCCATGACTTCCACCGGTTCTTCTACAAAGTGTAGACTCTCGTTTAACTCGATTTCATCAAGTGGGATCACAAGAGTCTCGTCAGACAGACACTTCTTGAGATTAGAGACGTGAAAAGTGGGATGTATGCTACTGAGTTCATGCGGTAGTTTGAGTTTGTAAGCTACTGGACCAATTCTAGCAAGAATCTCGAACGGTCCGATGTATATTGGATTTAGTTTTCCACGTTTGCCGAAACATATCATTCCTTTCCAAGGTGATACCTTTAACAAGACGCGGTCACCAACCTGGAATTCCAAGGGTTTTCGTCGTTTGTCCGCATAACTCTTCTGCCTGTCTCTAGAAGCTTTTAATCGTTCCCTGATTTGGACAATCTTTCTTGAGGTTTCTCGAATGATCTCGGGACCGGTTAGAGTACTATCTGGTATTTGGTTCATGGCTAGTTGTGTATCACCCACTTCAGCCCAGCACAGAGGGGATTTGCACTTACGGCTATAGAGAGCTTCAAATGGCGCAACCTTGATGCTAGTGTGATAGCTATTGTTGTACGAGAATTCGACAAATGGTATATGGGTATCCCAAGCTTTAGCAAAATCTATCACACAGGCCCTTAACATGTCTTCCAGCGTTTGTATGGTTCTTTCGCTTTCCCCATCAGTCTGAGGATGGTACGATGTACTCATGTCAAGATTTGTTCCCAAGGACTTTTGCAGTGATTGCCAATACCGCGAGGTAAATCTACTATCCTGGTCAGAGATAATAGATATTGGCACTCCATGCAATCGTACTATTTCTTTAATGTACGTCCTTGTTAACTTCTTCATTTTATCAGTTTCTTTTATTGGCAGGAAGTGTGCGGATTTGGTTAATCTGTCGACGATCACCCAAATGGTGTCATGATCACCCGTTGTCCTTGGTAACTTGGTTATGAAATCTATTGTAATCCGCTTCCACTTCCACTCAGGTATTTCTGGCTGTGGAAGTAAACCTGAGCGCTTTTGATATTCTACCTTGACTTTGGTGCAAGTAAGGCACTTGCCCACATAGGTAGCAATTTCAGCTTTCATGTTCAGCCACCAATAAAGTTTCTTAAGGTCCAGATACATCTTGTCTAAACCCGGATGAACGGAGTATCGAGTTTTATGGGCTTCGTTCATGACAACATCTCTATAACCACCAAACTTTGGTGTCCAGATCTGATTTATGACATAACAAACTCCGTCACCCTTGATTTCCAAGTTCTTTTCCATTCCTCTTAATGCTTCACCTGTCACTTTCTCAGGTTTCAAGGCTTCCAGATGAGCCTCCTTGATCTGTGTGGATAGGTGGGAATGGATAGTCATAGTTAGAGACTTTACTCGGCGGCCCGAGTATTCTTTACGACTAAGGGCATCTGCTACTACATTGGCCTTGCCGGGATGATAGTGAATCTCGCATTCGTAATCATTGAGTAATTCCACCCATCGTCGTTGTCTCATGTTAAGTTCCTTCTGATTGAATATGTGCTGGAGGCTTTCGTGATCAGTAAAGACTGTGCATTTAGTACCATACAGGTAATACCTCCAGATCTTTAGAGCAAAAACAACTGCTCCCAATTTGAGGTCGTGTGTGGTATAGTTGACTTCGTGGTTCTTAAGCTGTCTCGAGGCGTAGGATATGACATTTCCTCGCCGCATAAGAATGCAGCCCAGCCCTTGCTTAGATGCATCGCAGTAAGCTACAAAATCTTCCGTCCCTTCTGGGAGGGACAAGATCGGTGCACTGCAGAGGGCTTGCTTTAGTGTCTGGAAAGCAGTTTCTTGTTTCTCCTCCCAATTTAAGTTACACCCTTCTGAGTCAGGGTGGTGGTGGCTTCGCTATATTTGAGAAGTTTTGGATGAATCTCCTGTAGTAGCCAGCGAGACCTAGAAACTGATGAATCTTTGTTGGGGTTCGTGGGGTCGCCCAGTTTTCGATAGCTTTGATCTTGGAGGGATCAACATGTATCCCTTCCTTGATGACTACATTTTTTTTTGAAACAGCAAATAGTTCTATATTTCTCCTCTTCTTGGGATTGAACCCAAGACCTCCTACTTAGTTGTTAGTTTAAACCACCATGTTAGCCAAGTAGGCTAGACCCAACTTGTCCTTGCTGACTACATGACCTAGGAATTCCAACTTACGAATCCAAAATTCACAGTTCGAGAACTTCGCATACAATTTCTCTGCCCTTAAGGTTTCCAAGACTTGTCGTAAATGTTGGTTGTGTTCTTCCTTACTTCGGGAATAGACTAGTATATCGTCAATGAAAACTATATAAAACTTGTCTAAGTAAGGTCGATACACACGATTCATCAGGTCCATGAATACTGCAGGTGCATTCGTTAGACCAAAGGGCATCACTACGAATTCGTAGTGAACGTAGCGAGTTCTGGAAGAAGTCTTTAGAATATCAACCTCTTGCACTCGTAGCTGATGGTATCCTGATCTCAGGTCAATGTTGGAGAAGAAACTTGCTCCTTGAAGTTGATCGAAGAGGTCATCTATCCGTGGTAGAGGGTATCGGTTCTTAATGGTAAGTTTGTTTAGTTCGCGATAGTCTATGCACATTCAAAACGATTCATCCTTCTTTTTCACGAACAAGACCGGTGCTCCCCAAGGTGAGAAGCTTGGTCTAATGAAGCCTTTGCTGAGAAGTTCGTTTAACTGTCTGGATAGTTCCTGCATTTCTGATGGTGCGAGACGATACGGGGATTTAGCTACAGGGGTAGCTCCAGGAATCAAGTCGATTCGGAATTCGACTTGGCATTCAGGAGGAACTCCAGAGAGATCTTCGGGAAATTCATCAGGGAGATCTCAGACTTCAACAATATCCTTGATGTTTTTCACTTCTTGTGTCTTATCTACGACGTGAGCTAAGAAGGCGCAGTAATCTTTGCGAAGATACTTTTTAGCCTTGACGCAAGAAATGATTTGAAGATTGGCACCGAATTTATCGCCATAGATAACGACAGATTCGCTACTTGGCAGATTAAGACGAATATCTCTTTCAAAACATAGGATATCAGCACGATGAAGACTTAACCAATCCATGTCGATTATAATGTCAAAGCTTTTAATTGAGACCGGCATCAGGTTAATTTGAAATGAATGGTTGTTTAGAGTAAGTGTGCATCCTATGTATATGTCATTTGTGCTCTCGGTCTTTCCGTTTTCCATCTCTACTGTGAATGTGTCTTTTAATGTTTGGGGATTTTGTTTTAGTAGATGTTTGAATTTATGGCTCACGAAGATTTTCTCCGCACCACTATCGAAAAGAATGCATGCGTAAGAATTGTTGAGAAGAAACGTACCGGTAACCACGTTAGGATCTGCCATCGCTTCTTCATGGCCAATTGCCAGAATTCTCCCTACACCACCAGCATTCTTTAACTTTGGGTAGTTTCTCTTGAAATTCCCAGTTTCACCACACTCATAACAAGCTTGAATGACTCCCACGACGGGGACTTGAGAGATGGGTTGAGCTGGCATTTTACAAAAACGAGCAGTGTGCCCCTTCTTGTTGCAGTTTCTGCAGTGCAGTTCCCTGCAAACTCCCGTGTGATGGAAGTTGCATTTATTACACTTTGGAAAAGTTCCAGCATATCGATTCGAGGTTGTTGGAGTAGTGGAAACAGTGGTAGGAGTAGAAGTAGGAACAACAACAGGAATAATAGCAGTGTGTACTGCCACAGTTTGCTGCTTTTTAGAAGGCTCTTACGATGACTGCCCTTTGGTTTATTCCAAAACTTCTTTTTGCTGCCTCCTTCTTTGGGATTTTCAGGAACAGTTGGCATGGAGCCTTGACGAACTCCATGATCTACAAGTGTCTGAGCCAGACGCTTGGCGCTATCAAATGTAAGTGGGTTGGCGGCAATAACGTTTCCTTGAGTCGGGGGAGTTAACCCCCAGATGTATCTTTCTATTTTCTTACTCTCCGAAGTGACCATCCCGGGACATAGTAAAGCCAGGTCACTAAATCTGGCAGTATAAGCAGCAATATCGGAGTCCTTCATCGTCAGACTCCAAAGTTCCTGCTCTAACTTTTGTATTTCGCCACGACGGCAATATTCTGCCATCATCAGAACCTTTAAATCTTCCCAGCTCATGGCATTGGCGACTGGGAGGGATAACGACTTGATATAGTCGTTCCACCAAGAGAGGGCTCTATCTAAGAAGGTGCATTCTGCAAACTTTACTTTGTTTGCTTCAGGGCAAGCACAGATTTCAAACACTGATTCAGTTTTCTCGAACCAGCGAGTCAGGGCAATGACACCTCAGGTGCCATCGAAATATTTGGGTTTATCATTCGTAAAGTCTTTATAAGAACACTCCCTTGGGTGTCCAGGACGTTCCCCATGATTTGAGGGATGAGCACCACTACCAGCTCCACTAGTACCACTGGTGTTAATTTGCATCATGGCAGCAGCCACGACGGCGGTTACTGCTGCTTGGAAGACAGCAAGATCATACTGTGGAGGTGGCGGCGGTGGTGGAATAGGTGGATTATTGTTGACACGTCTATTTGATTTACGTGGCGGCATCTTTTTCTACAAAGTTTGAAGTGGAAAAGATATTAAGTTCTCTATAGTAGTTACAAGTCAGGTGGTATTGAACAAGATATATCTTAGTTTTAAACATATCATATCCTGACTTTCATAGTGTTCCGCGATTTACAATAAAAGTCTACTAATATAAGTAAACAATCGCCGATGCTATTATAGCAATACTTGTAATAGATTTGTATAGTGTTTTCCATACCAGGTCTCTCTAATATTTCAATAAGTAATCATAGATTACCATAAGTAAGTAAATTGAAATCATGAAGTCATGAAAGGGGTGTTAGCTAAAATGTTTGTCAATTTCTTTGATATACTTGATACACAGCGTTTTGGAAAATTTGACCTTGGTACAGGTCTATATTACATCAAAGTTTAAAGGAAAATCTTGACCGCATTAAGATCCCCTGAATAGTATAAACACCTAGACGCAGGGTTAAGTTTATATGTACATAAGGTACTATGTAACGCATATCCGTAGTCCTAGTTTATATCAAAAATGTGAGTAGTATGAACACTACTCGTGGAGGGCACTGCCCTGAGTACTAGATTCTGCCACATGGTGCTCTGCTTCCATCAAATGCCTCTCTAATGTAACCTGATGCTCCCGAAGTGCTCTTATTTCGGTTTGGACAGCAATCATCTCTTCTAGAAGAGCTTCAGCGTGGTTCCTAGTCTGATCGTGGTCTTCGTTTAGGTAGTGAATACGAATTGTATTGAATTCAGTGGTAGCACCAACCTCCACGACTCGGTTGATGGCCTCTCTCGTTTGCTCGTCATGGCGAGCCACACGAATTACTAATACAGGGAGGGCTCTGTCTGCTGATCCTCCCTCATCAAGGTTATAGAAGCCTCTTTCCATTCCGAAAGGAGGGCGTTGGACTTGTTCTTGACTCCAGCTATGTAAATCTACGAGCCATCTTGGTGTTGGTCCTTGAAAATCCTGTCTGACTACAGCATGTTGATTCACTTGCGGTGGATTATAGACCTCAGGATCCGTGTCGGAGCCTTCCGAATCTTCTTCATCATCGACTCCCATTAATTCTTCAGGATCCCCCGCCGGATCCTCTACAATCCAGCCACCGTTGCCTTGATTTGGAATATAAGGATCTCCATGTAGATGAAATCCTGCCATTGTGTCTGTACGAGAATAGAGATACATGAAAACTCAAGAGTATGATACATGTTAAAGCCTAGATGTTATAGTTACAGTTCTTATAGTATCATAAAATACTCCTATAGTATTTTATCTTTATGTTTGGTTCTTAGAGTTCTTCTGATATATAGGTTTGGTAAACTTTAGACTTGCTGCAACACCACAATTACTCCCAAACACATGTTGGTCGTATCTCAAATAAATATAGTTGATCAGGCTATATTTATCCCATATATGATTACATTATTGTCCACGTTTAACTGCAGTGTCCAACATCTAAATACTTTTATGTAGTTCTCACTGTGATATTGTTTCTTGTATGTATGTTAGTATACTTCTTATAAAATACTTAGATTTTAAAAGTATACTTTTAGTCAGAGCACTTCAGCCCCATTTGTATTTATAGTTGTATATCTTTTATGGTATGATATACTTAGTTCACTATAAACAATGCTCTGATACCAATCTGTCACACCCCCAAACCGGAACGGCGGAAACGTTCGGGGGCGGATGACGTCATGTACGGTATCACAACAATTGCATAATAGTAATCAAAGTACAACAACCATGTATTGATAAAGTATAAGTTATTACATATGTGTTCAAATCATTGTATATTGACACCAAAAATGTATAACAAAAGTTAAAAGACATGAGTCTATGAAGCTCCGTCTTCTCAAAAACTCGTGGATATACCTGTTTACTGATTTCCTGAGAATACAAGTAATTTTGATAAGAGTGTCAACAATTAAGTTGGTGAGTTCATAAGCATGTTTGTAATTGAAATCTGTTTTCTGTTTCTCTGAAATTGTAAGTATGTTTTCCCATAAAATCCTATATTTTCTGTTGTGATATGCTATAATCAAACGTGTATTTGTTATTGTACTCTGAAGTAGTATAATGTAGTTATCATCAATGAAAAGTGTGTTTTCTCTATACTTGAATAGTGTTCTGTATTTGTACTTGTATAAAAATTGTATGTTTGTAAATGTCTAGTTTTACCAGTTATACCTGTAAAATATAGTATTATAGTTTTATTATTAAATAAAACTATGTGAAGTTGTTTACTTATTCATACACTAATTATATTATTCAATACCAAAATGTGAGTTATTATAACCATGATTGATGAGCTAAGATGGCCTGAACACGACGTTCTTCAGGCGTCGCAATCGGTACTATATTTGTCACCACAGGCCTGCCGGCCTAGCTGTTACAAGCAGCTTTGGTGCGGGATTGACAGTCCCGTATAGATCTATACACAAGTGTCACGCTCTTCCTCCAGGAGACTCTGGTTATAATTTCAGGACTTGGTTGGTACTCAAATAAGTACTTGAAGTATATCTCACAAATACTATATTGATGATTATGTATAGAATAATGATAAGTTACTTTTAAATGAATAAACTGTAAGTGAACTCCCAATGGTGTTTTTCGATGTTTTACATAAGAGTAAAGGTGCTTTAGGGGTGTACAGTTGATAGTCTAGAGAGAGAAGTAGAAGGTGTTCGGCCAGAAAAGTGTAAATGAGGGGGTAGGGTCTCGTATTTATAGGGGTTTTTGTGGTCGGTGGTGGGGTCCACTCGACATGGGTCGTATACGAGTGTACGGCCGTATACGAGTGTACGGCCGTACACGGGTGTACGGCCGTGAACCCAAGTCCGGCCGAGAGTGTTTGTTTCGATCGACGGAAAACTCGAAATTTCGCGTAGTTTTGGTCCCGACTCATATATGAAGCTCAAAATGACTTTCCAAAACAAAGGAATTCGACGGGACTCAATAAAAAAACCAAATTTTATTAACGGAATTTGGATAACGGAAATGGAAAAAGGTTCGGGTTGTCATATCTTACCCCATGATCCATAAAAAAAATTTGAGGTTGCAGATCCATTTATAAGCACCGAGATCCTTGCTGGCGATAAGCATCCTTGGATCGATGTTCGCCATTTAACCCCAAAGTCCATTTGTTGAAAGATTGAGTCTAGGTATTCCCAGCTAAGACTACCGAAAGCCTTCTCAAAATCCACTCTAAAAGTGAATGATTTCTTTTTATTCTTTTTTATCCAGATGATTACTTCGTTTAGAATAAGAGGCCCATCGATAATGTGTCTGTTTTTAATAAAATTCGTCTGATTTGAGCTAACCACCAGATGCACCACCTTCTTTAGACGCTCTGCTAGAACCTTTTAAGATTGTTTTGTACAAACATCCAATTAGACTGATAGGACGGAAGTCATTGATTGTGATTGGGTCTTGGATTTTGGGAACGAGGGTGATTGGGTCTTGGATTTTGGGAACCAGAGCGGCGGAAACGTTCAAGGGTGGAGGACGTCATGTATAGTATCACAACAATTGAATAATAGTAATCAAAGCAACAACAACCATTGTATTAATAGTATAGTGTTTACATTACATTTGAATCATACACGATTGACTCCAAAAGTAAATAGCAAGTAAAGACTCGAACTACTATGCTCCATCTTCTTGAACCCGGTGCGTGTACCTGTTTACTAATGTCCTGAGAATACAAGTAGGTTTTGAAAGAGTATCAGCATAAAGCGGGTGAGTTCATAAGCGTTTTGTTTTGGAAAACTGTTCTTTGTTCTTTCGAAACGTACGTTATGTTCCTCCAGAAACCCTTATATTTTCTGATGTAGTTAAGTAAAAATGATTCTTACAAGTTCTTCCTGCGAGTACTTAGTGTATACAAATCATATACAATCCAGATCGGACAAACAATCGATTGTGTGGTTCTGCCCCAAGCCCACAACCAAACAAGGAACAGGAAAAGAGGCGGAGGCCACACATTCCACTGGTTTTCGAACCCTCATGTACATAATCCTGAAGTATTCACTAGATACTTACAAAGTTAAATGTATTAATTCTTTGATATCTATTGAAAGTGTTCCTCAAGAAAATCCATTATTTTCTTATTGAATGTATGGTTAACCAATTCTTTTTATAACTACTTACCTCATACTAGCTATGTATAAACCAATATCGAACAGACGATTAATTGTGTGGATTTGCCCTAAGTCCACAACCAAACAAGGAACAGGAAATGAGGCGGAAACCACACATTCCATGGTTTGTCGGATATTCTTCAGACATAGCCTGAATACATAAACTAAGGAATTACAGAATTTTTAATGAATGTTCATTAGTGAAATGAATAACCGATTGTTTGAAGTGTACTAATGTTTACCCTAGAAAATCCTATATATTCCCTAAGTGTAAGTTATTGAATTATCTGTTCCAAACCGAAAAGTATAAGCATTTACCATACTTATGTTGTTAAGCATTGTTCTGTTTGAAAACCAATATGAATACCTTTGTATGAATACCCTTGTATGAAAACCTTTGTATGAAAACCTTTGTATGAATAACGTGGTGTGAATACCGTAGTGCGAATATTGAAATGTGAATACCCTCCTGCGGTCACTTAGTACATACGAGTTATAGAAATCTGGATCGAACAAAAAGTCGATTGGGTGATTCCACCCTAAGCCCACAACCAAACAAGGAACAGGAAATGAGGCGGAGATCACACATTCCACTGCAAGTTGGATGTTAATTTCATATTACCCTTGTATATATACTAAGTTATCACATAGTTACTAACTCTAATGACTGTTTGTTAGGTGTATTATTATGTGAACGGGTCGTTGTTTCACCTGTGGATTCTCATAACCATACTATGCAAGTTCTATGTTCAATGTATACTACTGATAGGAAAATATAGTAAATCAAATTATATTTTTAAACACAATATTACTTGTGCTTTTACTTGTATTCCCCCCCTGAAAACATTAAAAACTCGGAAAATATAGGGGTATGAACTCACCGTTAATTGTGTGAAAGCGTCGAATCAATGAACTGGAATCGAAGACCCTCGAGTTGTTGTACGTGGCACTTAACGGAATCCTAATAACAATTAATTACATATATGTATCTATATTAGCGATTTCATTAAATAAAGTGTTGGAAAACACTTGCTTTCAGTTAAGAAAGGTTACCGGGACTTGAGTGAATCGAGGAAAGCGGGTTTTCAGTCTAATGTATCACTCAGGGAGTGTGTACGGCCGTGAAAGGGAGTGTACGGACGTGAACCATGTACGGCCATAGACTGCCTTGAAGGGGTGTACGGCCTTTGAAGGTGTACGGTCGTGGACGAGTGTGCGGTCAACGAGCTTGAAGGTGTACGGTCGTACACTCAAGAACAAAAGTGCTGGAATCGATGAATACGTGTCCTAGATGCTCCGAAATGAACTCCCAATGGTGTTTTTCGATGTTTTACGGAAGAGTAAAGGTGCTTTAGGGGCGTACGGTTGATAGTCTAGAGAGAGAAGTAGAGGGTGTTCGGCCAGAAAAGTGTAAATGAGGGGGTAGGGTCTCGTATTTATAGGGGTTTTTGTGGTTGGTGGTGGGGTCCACCCGACATGGGCCGTATACGAGTGTACGTCCGTACACGGGTGTACGGCCGTGAACCCAAGTCCGGCCGAGAGTGTTTGTTTCGATCGACGGAAAACTCGAAATTTCACGTAGTTTTGGTCCCGACTCATATATGAAGCTCAAAATGACTTTCCAAAACAAATGAATTCGACGGGACTCAATAAAAAAACAAATTTTATTAATGGAATTTGGATAACGGAAATGGAAAAAGGTTTGGGTTGTCACATCATCCCCCCATTAGAGGGAATGTCGTCCCGAAATTCGGATTCCGAGTGGATGGTTAAGGGTAAGGAAAGGAGACGGTTTCTTTGGTTCCATTCAATGCTTGCGTTCTTTCAATGAATTCAGATCCTCGCTGGTTGCTTCAGCGGATCATCATTGATGGGTGCATTGTTCTGATCCGTGATGGGTGTGTAGGTTTAGTTTGCTCAACTATGTTCATCCAAATGGTAGAATGTCCTTTCTTAGTTCTGAGCAGCCTTTGTCCTGAAGTTCATGGTAGGACTCATACCTGGTCCATCTACCATTGTCTCATGTACACAAGTCGTATATAATTAAGATTGATAAGACGGTCAGATGGGTGACTCTGTCCCAGGTCCACAACCAGACAAGGAACAGGAGATAGGGCGGTAACACACATCCTAAGTCCGTTGAATCTTAATTATATACCACCCTCGCGTGTACATTTAACGTCGATAGGCTAACCGTATTTGTCCCTAGCCTCTGTGCTTGAACTTGACTTGCTGCGCGAGTGGTGTTTCCAAAATGGTCTGTTGAGGGTGTTTAAAGAAGGTTACGGGCGGATACCATACTCCTCGCATGAGTATTTTGGAGGTTTGAAGCGATATGAAATTTCGAGGTTCGCATCTAGTTTGTCGTTATGAGTGACGAGAGTTTTGTTATTCTGTTGGTTTAAGGCA
Source organism: Lactuca virosa (assembly GCF_052849685.1). Classification (NCBI taxonomy): domain Eukaryota; kingdom Viridiplantae; phylum Streptophyta; class Magnoliopsida; order Asterales; family Asteraceae; genus Lactuca; species Lactuca virosa. The sequence goes on from NC_136431.1 coordinate 54,095,704, forward strand.
AAGGGTCTCCTCGGTGACACGTGGGTTTGGTATAACGTAGACTCAGTCAGACTAAGCGGGATTACATCGTAGGATCGCGTGTTAAGTTAGTTTGGAAGGAGTGTTTTGTTATGGCATCAGTGTATCTGTGTGTGAACGTTTCTAGTGCTTTCTGTATTGACCTTGTTATTACTATTGCGAATGTTTTGTATTGTATTAAGTATACTAACTGAGAAATTGTTCTAGTGAATAATACTTGATATTATGATTCCTATCTGGTCCTTCTATAATCGCTTGGTGTCTACAAGTCATATATAATTAAGATGATTAAGACGGTCGACTGAGTGACTCTGCCCTAAATCCACAACCAGACAAGGAACAGGAAATAAGGCGGAATCATGCACTCTAAGTCTATTGGTCCTTAATTATATATGGCCCTACTGTTTACACCAAGTCATTTTAGCCTACCGGAAAAGAGTATTTAGTTTCTACATAAACTATGTGCTTAGTTTAAACGAGGAAGAATTTATCATAGTTAGAACTTAGTTGTGAGGCGGTTTCCTTGAAAATGTAGGTTTGGGAAAAGATTCTAGTTGGAAGACGTACCGCTGTTCTCGGGCGTTTCCGGGGTAGACTCTCCTGCAGTGATCATTAGCATTCTTCCTTCTTCACCAGGGTTTCTGGCCAATGGACAATCTCTCCTGAAATGTCCCGTTTCACCACGTTTGTGGCAGGTCTGACTCACTTCCTCAAATGGGACCTGAGAGATTGGTCGTCCCGGTGCCCTACAGAAGCAGATGGTGTGTCCCCTTTTGAGGCAGTTCTTGCAATACAACTTCCGTAACCTTCCGATATGATGGAAATTAAACTTATTGCATTTAGGAAGGGTTCCAGCATAACGACTACCTGAGGTTGATGTGGTTGGTGTCGTAGCAGCATAGGCTGCACCCGTCTGTTGTCTCTCGGAGGGTTCTTGTGTTAATTGTCTCCTCTTTCTGCTCTCGGGCCTTTGATTATCATCGCCTCCTTTGGTTGACCCATGAACGGGGTCCATTATGCCTTGGCGGATCCCATAATCCACCAATGTTCGAGCCAGGCGTTTGGCACTGTCAAACGTAAGAGGTTTCACTGCTAATACGTTTCCTTGGATTGGAGAAGGCAGTCCCTAAATGTACCTCTCTACCTTCATGCTTTCCAGGGTAACCATCCCCGGGCATAGTGCAGCTAAATCGCTGAACCTATCGGTGTACGCTACAATGTCTGAGCCTACCATGGTGAGATTCCACAGCTCATGCTCTAGTTTATGTACTTCTCCCCTCGGGCAGTACTCTTCCGGCATCATCTCTTTTAGATTTTCCCAGCCCATTGTGTTTGCTATAGGAAGAGTCAATGACTTGACATGGCTGTTCCACCATGTAAGGGCTTTGTCAGAGAAGGTGTAGTCAGCAAACTTCACTTTCCTTCCTTCGGGGGAAGCGCATAACTCAAAAATCGATTCTGTCTTCTCGAACCATCGCATTAGGGCGATGACTCCCCCATTTCCATCGAAGGATTTGGGTCCACAAATCATGAAGTCCTTGTATGAGCACTCCCTTGTGTGTCCATGGTTAAAGCTGTTGGTACCACTACCCGATCCACCGGTACCACTTGTATTGATTTGAGTCATGACAGCTGTCACTGCGGCTGTTACTGCCGCCTGAAAGACAACCGGGTCATACTGAGGAGGAGGTGGTGGTGGTGCGTTGTTTTTGTTTTTGTTTGATTTCTTCGGTGGCATAATGCTGCCAAAAGGTTTAAAAGACGAAACGAGGGTAAGTACTTAGACGTTACAAATCGAGTGTATTCTGAATCGAAGTTATCTTAATTCTGAGTGTTTCATGTTCTAACGTTTTAAGCAATTCATAACAAAGGTCTACGCAACATAGACTTATGAATTTGATAGTGACTACCCTCTTAATGAAGTTATGGAATCTGGTTTACTGTTACTTAGTCGATATAATAAAGGCAATAAGCCTGACACATAGTGTGAGCAGTGTAATCACTAACTCACTAGATCATATTAGTTAGTTAATTATTTGTATGACGTATATGGTGCTCTACCACCTTGCGCGCCTCGGGAGGAGTTTCTGTTCTCGTTATGATGGTCCTGAATTCAGCTGGGAGGGTTTGTTGTCTCTGGGCTTTCTTATGGTTCTCCTATTCACTGTAGATCATGCTTCGGGTTTTACCACAGATCTCCATCACTTCCTGATGGAAGATTTGCATCCTCGTATGATTCCTTCTCGGAATCCACTTTACGAACCCTCTCTTATTCCTCATTGACTTCTCTGTTGGCGGTTGAAGTGGCTATCTATATCTAGGTTGTTCGCGTGAGAATGGGGATGCCTAAAGAATCTTATGAGATTAAGTAGAACATTTCTTCTGATAGTTATTGATGATCCAAATTGGGTCCTCCTATAGTCAAGCAATGCATGCAAGTTGTATATAACCAAGATCAAATAGACCTTCGAATAGATGATCCTACTCCAAAACCACAACCAAACAAGGAACAGGTAGTAGAGCGTAGATCACCAATTCTAAGTCTATAAGATCCAAATTATATATAACCCTGGAAGCATGCACTTCGTAACTATAGACCTGCCAGTAAAGGTCTTTTAGTTCTCATTCAACTTTGTTACAGTGCCTAAAATACTCCTATAGTATTTTATCTTTATGTTTTGTTCTAAGGATAGTTTTGTATATGGAGTTAGGTAAGTTTTAGGCTCGTTGCAACACCACTATCACTCCTAAACACATGTTGGTCGTATCTCAAATAAATATAGTTGATCAAGTTATATTTATTCCATATATGATTACATAATTGCTTAGGTTTGACTGTAGTGTCCAACATCTAAATACTTTTGTTTGTTATGTTCTTATTTGTTCTCATTGTGATACTTGTTCTTAGTATGTATGCTTATTAGTATACTTCTCGTAAAATACTTATATTTTAAAAGTATACTTTTAGTCAGAGCACTCCGGCCCCATTGTATTTATAGTTGTATATCTTTTACTGGTTGATATACTAAGTTCACTATAAACAATGCTCTGATACCAATCTGTCACACCCCCAAACCGGAATGGCGGAAACGTTCGGGGGCGGAGGACGTCATGTATAGTATCACAACAATTGAATAATAGTAATCAAAGCAACAACAACCATTGTATTAATAGTATAGTGTTTACATTACATTTGAATCATACACGATTGACTCCAAAAGTAAATAGCAAGTAAAGACTCGAACTATTATGCTCCATCTTCTTGAACCCGGTGCGTGTACCTGTTTACTAATGTCCTGAGAATACAAGTAGGTTTTGAAAGAGTATCAGCATAAAGCGGGTGAGTTCATAAGCGTTTTGTTTTGGAAAACTGTTCTTTGTTCTTTCGAAACGTACGTTATGTTCCTCCAGAAACCCTTATATTTTCTGATGCAGTTAAGTAAAAATGATTCTTACAAGTTCTTCCTGCGAGTACTTAGTGTATACAAATCATATACAATCCAGATCGAACAAACAATCGATTGTGTGGTTCTGCCCCAAGCCCACAACCAAACAAGGAACAGGAAAAGAGGCGGAGGCCACACATTCCACTGGTTTTCGAACCCTCATGTACATAATCCTGAAGTATTCACTAGATACTTACAAAGTTAAATGTATTAATTCTTTGATATCTATTGAAAGTGTTCCTCAAGAAAATCCATTATTTTCTTATTGAATGTATGGTTAACCAATTCTTTTTATAACTACTTAGCTCATACTAGCTATGTATAAACCAATATCGAACAGACGATTGATTGTGTGGATCTGCCCTAAGTCCACAACCAAACAAGGAACAAGAAATGAGGCGGAAACCACACATTCCATGGTTTTTCGGATATTCTTCACACATATCCTGGATGCATAAACTAAGGAATTACAGAATTTTTAATGAATGTTCATTAGTGAAATGAATAACCGATTGTTTGAAGTGTACTAATGTTTACCCTGGAAAATCCTATATATTCCCTAAGTGTAAGTTATTAAATTCTCTGTTCCAAACCGAAAAGTATAAGCATTTACCATACTTATGTTGTTAAGCATTGTTCTGTTTGAAAACCAATATGAATACCTTTATATGAATACCCTTGTATGAAAACCTTTGTATGAATAACGTGGTGTGAATACCGTAGTGTGAATACCGAAGTGTGAATACCCTCCTGCGATCACTTAGTACATACGGGTTATAGAAATCTGGATCGAACAGACAGTCGATTGGGTGATTCCGCCATAAGCCCACAACCAAACAAGGAACAGGAAATGAGGCGGAGATCACACATCCCACTGCAAGTTGGATGTTAATTTCATATTAGCCAAGTGTATATACTAAGTTACCATATAGTTACTAACCCTAATGACTGTTTGTTAGGTGTATTATTATGTGAACGAGTCGTTGTTTCACCTATGGATTCTCATAACCATACTATGGACGATCAACAATACGACGTACATCGATAAAAATGACGTTTGTCACCCTCGGTTGACTGTAGCTAATAGTCAGGGTGCGGGATTGTCACTCCCATATAGATCTATACACAAACTCACGCTCTCACTCTCAGGAGACTCTGGTTACAAGGCGTCTCACACTGTTGGCTCTCTCAATGAATTCACGAATAATACTCTGAAAAACCTTTTTGTTATGAATCCTTATAAAATAATATCTTTTATTTCATAATTTATAAGTTTGTTTCCTCTGATCTGAAAACTGTGTTTGTAATGTTTGTATTATAACATGTTTTGTAAAACTGATTTCAAGTCTAGTAGTGACAATGTTTACCATGTATGCAAGTTCTATGTTCAATGTATACTACTGATAGGAAAATATAATAAATCAAATTATATTTTTAAACACAAGATTACTTGTGCTTTTACTTGTATTCCCCCCTGAAAACATTAAAAACTCGGAAAATATAGGGGTATGAACTCACCGTTAATTGTGTGAAAGCGTCGAATCAATGAACTGGAATCGAAGACCCTCGAGTTGTTGTACGTGGCACTTAACGGAATCCTAATAACAATTAAATACATATATGTATCTAAATTAGCGATTTCATTAAATAAAGTGTTGGAAAACACTTGCTTTCGGTTAAGAAAGGTTACCGGGACTTGAGTGAATCGAGGAAAGCAGGTTTTTAGTCTAATGTATCACTCAGGGAGTATGTACGGCCGTGAAAGGGAGTGTACGGCCGTGAACCGTGTAGGGCCGTACATTCAAGAACAAAAGTGCTGGAATCGATGAATACGTGTCCTAAATGCTCCGAAATGAACTCCCAATGGTGTTTTTCGATGTTTTACATAAGAGTAAAGGTGCTTTAAGGGTGTACAGTTGATAGTCTAGAGAGAGAAGTAGAAGGTGTTCGGCCAGAAAAGTGTAAATGAGGGGGTAGGGTCTCGTATTTATAGGGGTTTTTGTGGTCGGTGGTGGGGTCCACTCGACATGGGTCGTATACGAGTGTACGGCCGTATACGAGTGTACGGCCGTACACGGGTGTACGGCCGTGAACCCAAGTCCGGCCGAGAGTGTTTGTTTCGATCGACGGAAAACTCGAAATTTCGCGTAGTTTTGGTCCCGACTCATATATGAAGCTCAAAATGACTTTCCAAAACAAAGGAATTCGACGGGACTCAATAAAAAAACCAAATTTTATTAACGGAATTTGGATAACGGAAATGGAAAAAGGTTCGGGTTGTCATATCTTACCCCATGATCCATAAAAAAAATTTGAGGTTGCAGATCCATTTATAAGCACCGAGATCCTTGCTGGCGATAAGCATCCTTGGATCGATGTTCGCCATTTAACCCCAAAGTCCATTTGTTGAAAGATTGAGTCTAGGTATTCCCAGCTAAGACTACCGAAAGCCTTCTCAAAATCCACTCTAAAAGTGAATGATTTCTTTTTATTCTTTTTTATCCAGATGATTACTTCGTTTAGAATAAGAGGCCCATCGATAATGTGTCTGTTTTTAATAAAATTCGTCTGATTTGAGCTAACCACCAGATGCACCACCTTCTTTAGACGCTCTGCTAGAACCTTTTAAGATTGTTTTGTACAAACATCCAATTAGACTGATAGGACGGAAGTCATTGATTGTGATTGGGTCTTGGATTTTGGGAACGAGGGTGATAAAAGATGAGTTGCAGCCCTTTTCAATATGCCTGGTAGCTTCAAAATGTTTAAACGCAAAATAAAAATCACTTCCAGTCACCTCCCAATGTTGTTTTAGAAGGGCAAAGGAGAATCCATCGGGTCCTGGCACCCTATCTGAGCCACATTCCCAGATGGCTGATTTGATTTCTTCGAGTGTGAAGGGTTCTTCTAAATACATAGCCACGTGGGAGGGGAGTTTCTTAAAATTTGGGCTGATGAACTTAGGTCGTGATTTAATTGGTTCGGCGAATCTTCCAGAAAAATGCTTAATTACCACTTCTTTGATTGCAGCGGGATCATTTATCCAGAAACCATTCTCTGTAATTCCGTTAATCTTCTGCGTTCTTTGATGCTTGCTAATCAGCCCATGAAAGAAAGCACTATTCTCGTCACCATCTAGAGCCCATTTGGTTCTAGAGTTTTGTTTTAAGTCTTCAATGTTCCTGGTTACAATTTCCATGTTTTTTTTATAAGCATTCTGTCGGCTTCTCTTTAATTCTTCGTCAACCTAACCATTCTCAGCCAAGAGGTCTATGTCGTTGATCTTATTTGTAAGCTCCACCATTTCTTTTCGAGTTTTTTCTATAATTTCCTTCCTCCATGATTTGATATGCTCCTTTAAGTTTCTTAGCTTACATGATACAAGAGGTAAGGGGGATATGTGCAAGCGATAGCTGGGGTGATTGCTAATGGACCACCCATTTCTTAATACCATCTCAAACTCCAGGTCTTTCAGCCAATAATTAAAGAGCCAGAATGGGTATGGACCAAAGTCGAGTTGATTGGAAGATAAAATTATAGCACAATGATCTGAATGCACTCGAGGCATGGCAGTGACATTTAAATGAGGCCAGGTATCGATAACATTAGGAGAGACAAGATATCTGTCAAGTTTACTGTGTTTATCACCAGCGGAGCTCATATACGTAAGTCTACGACCCGCCATTTTAATTTCTAGTAAACCAATAGAGTGTATGAATTTGTTGAAATGGTATGCACTATTCTGACAAAAGACAGAGTCGAGTCTTTCTTCAAGAAGGCGGCCATCATTGAAGTCTCCGAAGACGAACCGACAATAGTCAAGATCAAAATTTATAAGGTTGAAAAGATTATTGCAAAGAGTCCTTTTTTTCAATGGGTATTGTGGAGCATATACATTGACAAAGCAACATTTTTTCCTTAACCTGAGCCACATACCTCTGATAGCAAGAAAACCTTCACCTTTTATTGAGTCAGTGGCATTAAAAAAGGAGGGGTCCCATAAGGAAGCAATTCCACCTGATAGCCCTATAGGATCGATGACTTCACATTGAAAAGTGGATGATCCCCACATTTGTCTATCTAAACTATCTTTTACCTCCATGGATTTAGTTTCCTCTAACCCAACAAAGAAGGAACAACTTTGAATACGATAGTCTCTAAGCCAGCTCCTGTTAACTTCACACCCAATTCCTCGAATATTATTGGAGAAGATATTCATTGGTCAACAATAATCACTCCACGGCTTCAATCATCTGCTTGACTTTGTCAGATTGGTCAACAGGTTGGGTCTCAGAGATTACTGGCTGCAAATTCTGGGGAGTATTAGATGTTTGGGAGGCGCCGATGGGGAGATTGGTGGGAGTTTTTAAGATGGGGGAAGGATCAATTTGTGAGCGTTGTTGCACCGGTGGGGATATCCTGTTACCTTCGAAGGATTGCTCTAAGATAAGATTTGGGCTAGAACGAGAGGGAGCTTTGTTTAGGTCCAACGAATCATTGGGCTTGAAGCGGTATAATTTAATCGTAGGAGATATTTGGGCCCACCTTCTGCTGTGATCCGATGAGTTAGGAGTCCCAGACATTCCATGACCTAATTATGTCGGCTGTGGCGATACAGTTTCCCACCGATGTTCGACAGTTTTGGAAAAACGTGGCGACTCCTCGACTACTAGAATGGAGTTACTAACGTGTGTCTCTTCCCCTTCTCGGGGTCGGATCTGGTGCGCATTCGACGGAGATGATTCATAAATCCATCTTCTGATTGATCGGGTACTTCACTATTGAGACTGTCATTTTCGCCGATGCTACCTTCGTCCCACCATGTCATCTTTTGATAGAAATCATTAGCTGCAAGAATCGGGCTAAGCTTAAGTGATTCAAATATATCCTCCACGACATTGATCCTATATGGCATTCCATCCACTAGGATTGTAATCGTAGAGTTGATGATTTTGGGGTGAGATGTAAGAATTCCAACCCTCCAAGGCCAAGTTAGGAGAATTTGTACTACATTCATCTGGGATGACCACCGTTCCCCAAGTATTTGCAATGATACTGAAAGCCTCTTCACACCATGCATGATGGGGTACTCCCTGGATAATTAGATAAGCGATTCTTTCATTGTAATTGCATTCCACTGACCAGTTTGCGAGATCTATGAACCATGGTTGCCAAATCTCTATACCGTTGTTTAGAAAATCTTCTTTTTCTTTTATATTTTCAAATTCAAGTAACATTTTTAGACCCCCCAAATATCTTAACTGGATCATTGGACATCCCTCGACTTCCTGGAAAGCTTTCACATTCATAAGGGCCTGGAAGTTTTCTACTTCCCCCACCAGATTATTGTGCATGCATTCTTTTGACCCAGTAAAAGATAGCATCTTGATCATTTTCCGTTTAGATTTTGCCCCTTCGTCTTCTTTGTTCAAATTTTCTGATCTATCGACGTCAACTGGTTTTGTCCCCCTGACAGCATCGGCAAAAGTTCTGGTGGTTGCATTTCTGGAGTTTCTTGCATACTTCGCGTAACTTGTGGGTTGCTTCATTGATTCACTTGCTCTTTCCTGTCAAACCGTACTACATTGACTTTGATCTTCTGAGCTCCAATGTAGATATCATTGAGTCGTTTCTCAAAGTAGAGAACATCTTGGACACGGAGGAATCTGTGACAACCCGAAAATCCTTGTCTTGTAAAGTTCAGCTATTCAACCAAGCCGAGTGTCAGCCTTCGTTTTGCTATCTTATAACGAAATTGTGGGTCTATATGACTGTTCTAGGCTTAGTATAACCTAGATATGAGTCTTAGGAAGGGTTAGAATGTGTGTAGCATCGCAAAATCGGGCCAAACACACAAAGCAAGGTGTGTGCGGCCGCACACCCGAGTGTGCGGCCGCACACCCGAGTGTGCAGCCAGCCAGCCGCATACCCAACCGCACACACCCTCCAGCCTCACACTCGACTCTCTATATTGAACACTTAGCCAACCTTACACCCCTCTTTCCACTCCTTCACAGCTGGAACATTCTCTCTCAAGAATCCTTCGTGTTTTCATCTCCAATCAGCAAAACAAGTGAGTATTCATCCTTAGATCATTGATACAACACCTTAGAAGGCCTTTTCCTCGAGTTTGATCCATGAAATCATCATTCTAGATGATCTTCATGTGTGTACGGCCGCACACACATCATGTGTGACCGCACACACGTCTTTTGGTCCTAAAATGGACTTAAACACTCATCTAAACATAGCATCGTCCAAAACACCTTCTTAGGATCATCACAAAGCCTTGGAAAATCGATTTGGACACATTTCTATGGGAGTGTACTGCCGCACACAGGCCTGGCCTCACACACAGGCCGTACACCTGGCCGCACACAGGCCTGGCCGCACACCCTGGCCGTACACCTGGCCGCACACACATAAAAGTCGAGTTTGGTGGCCTTACACTCAAATCTAAGGCCCTACACTCATTTAGGGACTTCAATAGGTGTTTGTAACACTTAATTATAAGTGTTTCCATGTCCTTAAGGTGTGTCCATGTGTCTATTAGTGGTTATATACCCTAAGTGTATTCATATATGTGTTATTACATGTTAAACTAGGATCCGTTTGTGCTCACGACTTCATTCGACACCCGGCGATCCTATATCAATCTTTCTTTCGAGTTACTCACTTCAGGTGAGTTCATACCCCTTAATCAACCTTTAAAATGATTTTAAATGCTTTTATGGAGGGGAATACAAGATGAACTATTAAGTTATTATATCAATCACATGTGATTAATAACTGTCAATCAAATAGATTTTTGCATGTTAAACTGTTTTATTCAGCTAAATGTTTTCATATATTACTTTCAAATCTCTTTTAAAGTACTATAATCTCTTTTTAAATTACTAAACTTTTATCAAAGTCTTTTAAACTTATATTCTTGTTAGATTCATGTCTATATAGATATAGTTATATAAGTAGGGTTTGAAGGACTTAGGACTGATAGCCCGCTTTATATCCTGTTCCTTGTTTGGTTGTGGACTTAGAGTATCCGGTTATTTGTCCGAATGTCGTTGAAGTCCTAGTTATATATTATGTATATCTGTTTAGATATTAAAACTCTTACTCCAGTTCAGCGCCTTTGGGTAGCAAAAGTACCTAGATAACCTCTCAAGTAAACTATAATAGGTATAGTTTAGAAACCAACAATAACTTTTATGAGGAGAAACTAGCTATATCAACATTCTAAAACATGTACTTTTAGTAAAAAGAAACGTATATAGCAATTAAAACACGAGATACATCCTCATGACGCGGATTTCACCGTTGTCGGGTTGGTAACCAGAGTCTCCTGGAGGGAGAGCGGGCATTGTGTGTATAGATCTATACGGGACAGACCATCCCACATCCTGACTGCTAGCTACAGTCCCGGCCGACCAAGCCAAGGGGTGACAAATGTCACATTTATTTCGACGCCAGCAGATCGTCGTGTTTACATCCGTCAATCAGTATCGTTACGAGTATCCACATTTACCTTATAATTCATGGCCTTAAGGTAATTAGTACCACGGTAGTTTCTACATATAAAACTACGGTATTATAATATTTTCCCTAATACATTAAACTAGAACGTTTTTGACATAAAACGATAATGTAAAACTATATTTTGATAATGATAGTAACATTTGGGAAAAATGCTCTTTAAACACAAAACAGTCGGGTCTTGGTAGAAGACTGCTTTTAGTAGAGAAACTCATTCTTTTAAACATGAAACAGCCGAGTCTTGGTAGAAGACTACTTTTAATAGAAAATATAGGATTTTCTGGAAGGAATTCAAATACTTTATAAACTTTTATGAGATTATTTTGAGGAAAAACATGTATTTATATCAATGTCATTAAAATACTTATGAACTCACCAGCATTAAAATGTTGATCCTCTCTTTCAAAATAACTTGTATTCTCAGGTCGTCAGTAGACAGGTACACTCCGGGAGCTTTTGCGGAGACAGTCAAGTACCGAGCTGCATCTTATGTTATTCTCTATATCTATTTTTGATGTTGTTGCAAAATGTAACCTATGTAAAAACTTATACTATTAGTGCAATGGTTGTTGTACTTTGATTACTATACTGCATGTGTTGTGATATTTGGCATGACGTCCTCTGCCCCAGAACGTTTCCGTCGTTCCGGTTTTGGGGTGTGACAGATTGGTATCAGAGCATTGTTTATAGTGAACTCAGTATATCAAATCATAAAAGGTATACAACCTATAAATACAATGGGATAAAAACACTCTGACCAAGAGTTATACTTTAAAATATAACCATATATTACAAAAGTATAAGTACATCCAGAATATATATACCAGAACAAGTATCACAAGAAGAACAAGAATAAAAGTCTTTGGATGTTGAGCATTACCGTCAAACCTGGGCAGTTATGTAATCGTAAGATGGAATGAATGTACCCTGATCAACTATATTTATTCGAGATGCGACCAACGTGTGTTTGGGAGTGATGGTGGTGTTGCAAGGAATCTGAAACTTACCATATAGGAATGCTAGAGCCGAACATAAAGTTTAAAATACTATAGGAGTATTTTATGATACTAAAAGGCTAACAATAAACCTAAAAGCATGTTCAGAAGTTCTAGAATCAATCATGTAATTAAAATACTATAAGAGTATTTTAGGAACCATAAATAACCTTGCGTGAAAACTAAGAATACCCTTATTGATAGGTCTATAATTACAAAGTGTATGCTCCCAAGGTTATATATAGTAAGGATCTCATAGGCTAAGAATGTGTGGTTTCGCTCTACTTCCTTTTCCTTGTTTGGATGTGGAGATAGAGTAGTATCACATATTCGAAGGCCTATTAGATCTAAGTTATATATGATTTGTGTACACTAGGTAATTGTAGAAGGACTCGATATGGATCACACATAAAAATGTTTTAATAATCTCTTAAGATTCTTTAGACATTCTCATTCTCGCATAAACCCCTTTAGAAAACCTTATCCACTTCAGTAATCGGTAGAGGAGTCGATAAAGACCCAGAAGAGGTTCATTGAGAAGATTTCCAAGTAGGAAATAAATGAACAGTGATGAGACTATTGAAATCGCCATGTGCCTATACCTTTTGGGGACATCGGTGGGAAATTCGCCGGAACTTCCGAGGTTCCAGTCCTCCATTATGAAGTAATGACGATCGGAGTCAGAACCGGAAGTAAGACGAAGCAGAAATTCGATATTTCTATAGAAGAAGAGAACCCCATAAAAATACCCGGAGAAAACCAAAGTTCGTTTCAGCCAAGAATAAGCGGTGAACAGAGGGAGCCAGTGCATGAAACCCGAGGAGTATTTCTACCTCTTTAACGTCAGGCTAATAACCCATAAAATAATACAATTTAGTGAGCTAGTGATTACACTACTCACACTATATGTTAGGCAAATCGTCTTTCCTGTCGCGATTAATATAAATAGATCGGATCACAAAACCTCGATTGAGAGTGTTTAGCCCTAAACTTTCATGAGTCTTTTTCTTGTGTAATCTTCGTTCCGAAGTTCTTTCAAATCTTTTCAAAGCCGGAGAGTGAACCTCTCCAGTATAAAGATAACTTAGTTGGAACGACACCCGATTTATGGCTTTCCGATACACTTATTTCTACCCTGTTAACAGGACTGCATCATAGGGATGTAGGTTGACCCTTAGAGAACCATAGCTCAAAGAGCGGGAAAAATTTATGCCTATTATAGTAAAGAAATATACGTCTAGGGGGTAACCATCGTTTCTCATCAACTTCTGTTCCTCATCGTGTAGGAAAAACCATGCCTCCGAAGAAACGTAACCAACCCACTAGCAAGACACCGACTCTTCAGATCGATGAAGCTACGTTCCAAGCTGCAGTTTCAGCAGTCGTAACAGCTGTCATGGCTCACCTGAATGCTAACAACGCAAATGTTAGCAGGAGCACTATCGGGAATCCCGATCATAGCAATGGACAGCAGCAACCAGCACCGGTGTGTGAAGCCACCCAAGAACTCCAACCTAATCCCCTGAAAAGAAAGTTTGGGAACGAGGAGGGGAGTACCTCGACTCAAGGACCTTCCGAAGGGCAGCAAGCTGAGGTAGTCAATACCCCTGTCAACCCGCCTGTCTCGACACCAAGAAGACCATACCTAGGAAACTTCCCCCACTGCAGCAAGTGTGACTACCATAATTATGGAGTCTGTCGAGAACCCTTTTGCGTTAGGTGCAACATGAAGGGGCATACCGCTCGCAACTGTAGAACTCCGGTTGAGTTCATTACATCAACCACCAATGTTGGGACCAGTCCAATATGCCACCTATGTGGTTAAATTGGGCATTTCAAGAGGGACTGCCCAACTGAAAGAAATGACAAAGACGCGGGAGGAGTTTAACCCTAATACCTAGAGGAACATCAAGGAACCCGGTAGAATTTTGGTACGCTTCTCAACCTTAAGTAGCTAATCGAAAACTTTAAATAGTCAATTCTAATTGTAATTACTCCCTCGTTAAGGCAAAAGTCGTAGCACTGTTGTAAAACTTAAAAACCCATCAGGTAAAGCTATGATGGCTTAGTATATACGTTAAGGCCATTTATAATTGGGATTGATAGACCTCGAGTGAGTGATGCGGCCTTATCTCCTGTTCCTTGTTTGGTTGTGGATTTAGGGCAGAGTCGCTCAGTCAACAGTCCTTTTAATCTTAATTATACATGACTAGTGTATACTAGGCGGTTATAGAGAGGCCTCGCGAGAAATCTGTTCATGAAAAGTACATTATTCCAAAACATCAGGACCCCCAGCGTTCAGCGTCAATCATGTCGGTCCAAGTATCTACGATAGTAATACCACGGACGAACCCGGGACGCTAAGAACTTGTGTGCCATGTTCAGCACATGGTCCTATCAATCTTCATTCTATATCGTGTCGATGTTTACTAATTTCGACACTACCGTCAGCCATGGTTCGACTTGGTTCGACCATACGAAAATTCTTAGGGCGGTGTAAAAAGAACTTTCACCTTATCCTAAGTGTCAAATAAAATCATTTCGAACCTAATAGAAAACCTAATGAGAACCATTTGTTGTCTCTCTCATCCAACCTTCAAAAGTACCCAGGAGAGGAGTACCGCGCGTTGTTAACCAACCCCATTAGACATTGAAACCTAAAGCGAAAGGCACTGCAGATATTCCGGAAGACAATAACCGCCCGAGGCCTACTCAATAGATCCTCCAGAAAGACCACTTGCATCGCTCGATCAAGTTCGTGAATCAAGAGTAAGAACTCATGGGATTAACTTACTACTACTGAGTGTATGCATTAGAGTGGTATATAATTTAGGTCGATAAGATGTAAGATGTGTGCTTCCGCCCTACTCCATGTTCCTTGTTTGGTTGTGGGTTTGGGGTGGGGCCACACATCTGAACATCCTGTCAGTCTCAATTATATACGACTCGTATACACTGAGTAATAGTGATTGAGCCAAGTATGAGGTCTATCATGAACCTTAAAATAAAACCCTTCATCATATACCCATAGGAAAGGAGCTGAAGTCAAGAGAACAATTGTGGGTCGAACTACTAAAATGACTACAAATTCGAAATTTGTTGTCATCACGGTTAAGCCAACATAGTAGCTGACACCCCCAGTTAGGAAAAGTAACTCAAGTCGTAAAAGTCAAAAGCATTGACTACGACCATCCATTCACGCTTGACCCCACAAATTAAGCACCTCAGTAGTGAGCCAAGAAACCTGGAAAGCTGTGACAGGTTAAACTCTGAGAAGAATGGATGAGGAAATTAGAGGTTCTGAGTGGCAGAGTCTTATGCCATCTAGATTTAATCTAGCTAGAGAAACTTTGTAACATCGGAAGAGTAGTTACAAGGGATGCTCGCACTACTCAAGCACTTCGTTCATCCAGATCCAGACAAGAGGCGATTAGAACCGAAATAGTTATACTAGTGTCTCGTCTCGCGAGGGAAGTTACCGGCGCCACGTAGATGATGGTCTACACACACCAAGGTTAATACTAAGATGCTAAGGACCACATTATTACCTCCACGACCAGGAATACTTGAGAAAAGTAGACAGCAAGTTGCGTAAAGCTTTATAACCCAGGTCATAACGAGATGGTGGACTCGACACCAGTCTAGGTGTTAGTCTACGGGTTATACAAGATCGCGCGTTTCCTACGAACTTGAGGAAGCAGACACAATGGAAAAACTAATGGAGCATGTCATAGAGATTGTTAGACTACTAGGTGTTCCAAGGAATATTATCTCTAAAGAGATAGTAGAACCACCTCCCGAAATAGTCAATCATTTCAAAAAAAATCTCTAAGGGTGAAGCTAGCCCTGATCAGAGACTGCTATCCATGAAACAACGAGCCGAATGAGAGGACGATTCCTTCTGATTAGGGATCATGCTGTGAAAGCATCTATTAGGCGATGATGAAAATTGGAATTATCTAAGTATCATCTGGTAAAACCCTCTATCATCCCGACGCTGAGATATTCAGTTAGAAGCACCTCATGAGTCGAAAGTGCAGGTCCTTCTGCATTGGACTGAGGTAGATGTCGCACAACCAATAGATGCTAACATATAGCCAGCATCTTCAATGATCCAGAAAACCTCCGAAAGCCAACCAGTAGGAAATACGAATCCGAATACGACCTGAGACTCCTAGGAACCAATCGTAAGGATTACACCTCTAGTAAGAGAAAACTTTTGGAACTTCAGAATGGTGATCACGCCAAGTGATGATCTCACCATGGAGGTACATTACGTTTTGGGTACGGAACGTTCTATTTTCCCAAGAACTTAGGACCATCAGAGATTCTTGATAAGAATTGGTCCAGCATCGTCAGACCCCAACTACTCTAAGAATTCCATAAATTCCACCCTAATCTATCCACGTCTCAGCAAATGAACCAGTAGTACCTGACAAAACTCTCATCATTTTCTCGACTAGATCCATAAAAACCAGAGTCACGTTCGTTAAGGAAAACAGGAGAAATCTAGCTCGGTAAAGGAAACTGATGAAACCTTATCCCGTGTAGCCTAGAGATCGGAGGAGAAGCCATACCTCGTAGTGAATGTTCGTTAGAACCCAGTATAGATCTTATTCCCCAAGGGAATGGGCGGGTCAGATAGAACATGAAGTATCCGCATCTTTCACACCTATCCTTGAGTATGCGTAAAGATTCTAATTTCGGGACGAAATTCCCTCTAACGGGGGGATAATGTGACAACCCGAAAATCCTTGTCTTGTAAAGTTCAGCTATTCAACCCAGCCGAGTGTCAGCCTTCGTTTTGCTATCTTATAACGAAATTGTGGGTCTATATGAGTGTTCTAGGCTTAGTATAATCTAGATATGAGTCTTAGGAAGGGTTAGAATGTGTGTAGCATCGCAAAATCGGGGGAAACACACCAAGCAAGGTGTGTGCGGCCGCACACCCGAGTGTGCAGCCAGCCAGCCGCATACCCAACCGCACACACCCTCCAGCCTCACACTCGACTCTCTATATTGAACACTTAGCCAACCTTACACCCCTCTTTCCACTCCTTCACAGCTGGAACATTCTCTCTCAAGAATCCTTCGTGTTTTCATCTCCAATCAGCAAAACAAGTGAGTATTCATCCTTAGATCATTGATACAACACCTTAGAAGGCCTTTTCCTCGAGTTTGATCCATGAAATCATCATTCTAGATGATCTTCATGTGTGTACGGCCGCACACACATCATGTGTGACCGCACACACATCTTTTGGTCCTAAAATGGACTTAAACACTCATCTAAACATAGCATCGTCCAAAACACCTTCTTAGGATCATCACAAAGCCTTGGAAAATCGATTTGGACACATTTCTATGGGAGTGTACTGCCGCACACAGGCCTGGCCTCACACACAGGCCGTACACCTGGCCGCACACAGGCCTGGCCGCACACCCTGGCCGTACACCTGGCCGCACACACATAAAAGTCGAGTTTGGTGGCCTTACACTCAAATCTAAGGCCCTACACTCATTTAGGGACTTCAATAGGTGTTTGTAACACTTAATTATAAGTGTTTCCATGTCCTTAAGGTGTGTCCATGTGTCTATTAGTGGTTATATACCCTAAGTGTATTCATATATGTGTTATTACATGTTAAACTAGGATCCGTTTGTGCTCACGACTTCATTCGACACCCGGCGATCCTATATCAATCTTTCTTTCGAGTTACTCACTTCAGGTGAGTTCATACCCCTTAATCAACCTTTGAAATGATTTTAAATGCTTTTATGGAGGGGAATACAAGATGAACTATTAAGTTATTATATCAATCACATGTGATTAATAACTGTCAATCAAATAGATTTTTGCATGTTAAACTGTTTTATTCAGCTAAATGTTTTCATATATTACTTTCAAATCTCTTTTAAAGTACTATAATCTCTTTTTAAATTACTAAACTTTTATCAAAGTCTTTTAAACTTATATTCTTGTTAGATTCATGTCTATATAGATATAGTTATATAAGTAGGGTTTGAAGGACTTAGGACTGATAGCCCGCTTTATATCCTGTTCCTTGTTTGGTTGTGGACTTAGAGTATTCGGTTATTTGTCCGAATGTCGTTGAAGTCCTAGTTATATATTATGTATATCTGTTTAGATATTAAAACTCTTACTCCAGTTCAGCGCTTTTGGGTAGCAAAAGTACCTAGATAACCTCTCAAGTAAACTATAATAGGTATAGTTTAGAAACCAACAATAACTTTTATGAGGAGAAACTAGCTATATCAACATTCTAAAACATGTACTTTTAGTAAAAAGAAACGTATATAGCAATTAAAACACGAGATACATCCTCATGACGCGGATTTCACCGTTGTCGGGTTGGTAACCAGAGTCTCCTGGAGGGAGAGCGGGCATTGTGTGTATAGATCTATACGGGACAGACCATCCCACATCCTGACTGCTAGCTACAGTCCCGGCCGACCAAGCCAAGGGGTGACAAATGTCACATTTATTTCGACGCCAGCAGATCGTCGTGTTTACATCCGTCAATCAGTATGGTTACGAGTATCTTCACATTTACCTTATAATTCATGGCCTTAAGGTAATTAGTACCACGGTAGTTTCTACATATAAAACTACGGTATTATAATATTTTCCCTAATACATTAAACTAGAACGTTTTTGACATAAAACGATAATGTAAAACTATATTTTGATAATGATAGTAACATTTGGGAAAAATGATCTTTAAACACAAAACAGTCGGGTCTTGGTAGAAGACTGCTTTTAGTAGAGAAACTCATTCTTTTAAACATGAAACAGCCGAGTCTTGGTAGAAGACTACTTTTAATAGAAAATATAGGATTTTCTGGAAGGAATTCAAATACTTTATAAACTTTTATGAGATTATTTTGAGGAAAAACATGTATTTATATCAATGTCATTAAAATACTTATGAACTCACCAGCATTAAAATGTTGATCCTCTCTTTCAAAATAACTTGTATTCTCAGGTCGTCAGTAGACAGGTACACTCCGGGAGCTTTTGCGGAGACAGTCAAGTACCGAGCTGCATCTTATGTTATTCTCTATATCTATTTTTGATGTTGTTGCAAAATGTAACCTATGTAAAAACTTATACTATTAATGCAATGGTTGTTGTACTTTGATTACTATACTGCATGTGTTGTGATACTTGACATGACGTCCTCCGCCCCAGAACGTTTCCGCCGTTCCGGTTTTGGGGTGTGACAGAATCTAACAAATCCAAAGTTCTTCTTGAGACGGTTCAGCTTCTTGGCAATATAAACATCAACAACTGTCCCGTATCTGTTGAACATCCGCCATAACGCCGTTTCATTTCAATCAGTAGGAAAGTTTTGGAAGTAGAAAGTAAGAGCTTTCCCGTTGATGTCAAAGTCTCTCCCGTAATTTTTCCTTCGATGAACATGGCACCAGCCTTCAGGGTTCTCTATGAATGCTAGTTGAGAAGATATGGAGTTTGCAAAAAGACATCAACTTTGTCAATAAAGTCACTTTATACTTTTTTTTGGCAAAGTAATAGATTATTTTATAAAATATAAAAACTATAATAGAAAATTAGTAAAAGTTACTTTGGAATGTTCCGAACAAATCATTAAACCTTAACGTATCTTTGTTCACCTTTTTCATGAATCATAACATTCTTTTGCTAGTTTGTCGTTTTTGACTTTTTTCTTCCCATTTATTAATATCCTACTATCCTAGTTTACTTATTACATATTGTCATTAAGAGACATTGTAACTTATAAAATCAGACAACACATCTCTTCTTCTTGAATGAAGACAATTCAAAGTAAAGAAATGTATCTTTCCATTTATGAAACAAAAGGTACACTTAACGTGGTACAATTACAAACATACAATAGTACATTACAATTACATACACATTTGGCATGAGAGTTGCGACTTACAAAACCCTCAAAACTTATAAAAAGTATTTATCAACAAAAGAACTAAGAAATCGGAAGAGGAACACCATTCCACCCTTGAACACACTCCAACAATGGATCAATAATATGTCCTTTGCACAAAGCAGTGAACACCTTATCGAACTCTTCTCCAGGTGACGTCACCTCCTCCCCTGTCAAAAACCCTGTTCCAAGCTCCTCTCTCACAAACCTGTACAATGGATATGATCTACACTCCTTGATCCTGTTTGGAATCGTCAATGTCGAACTCTCATATGCGCTTCTAACTCCCTCCACTTCTTTAGGCAAAACGGCTTTCAGTTCCTCTTCGAACTCACTGATCTTTTGGAAGATGGAAGTTCCGGCGTCATTTTCGTTGTTTAATGCGTGGTCGACGATAACCTGTCGGAGCTTCTGCATCAATGGGTAGGTGGCGCTGCAAGCGTCGTCGATGTATGCAAAGACATACTCCCTGTCGACCACACGAAGCAAGTCTTTCTCGCAGAATCTAGAAGGGTGGAGCTCGCCATTGACGCCGGTGGTTAGGATCTTCTTCGCGACGAGGCTCACTGTGTTCTTCACTGTGGATTTCAGGTTCTCTTCCAAATGTCTCAAGTCGATGGATTGACATAGAGCTACTAAGTATGTGGTTGACATGAGTTTTAAGATCTCGACTGATTCTGCTGTTTTTCTTGCTGAAATCAAGCCCAAGGAATTAACATCTTGGTTGTGTTGTTCGGCGCTTTGAACGTGGTTCGTGACTGGATTAGCGAGAAACTGGAGCTCCGAACAATAAGAAGCCATGGCGATTTCTGCACCTTTGAATCCGTAATCCAAACTTGGATTCCGGCCTCCTGAGAGATTTGAAGGCAACCCATTATTGTAGAAATCGTTGACAAGCTCTGAGAATTGAGCAAACATTAGCTTTCCGATGGCGGCGATGGCCAAACGTGTGTTATCCATGGAAACTCCGATTGGGGTTCCTTGGAAGTTACCACCGTGTAAAGCTTTGTTTCTGGAAACGTCGATCAATGGGTTGTCGTTGACGGAGTTTATTTCCCTCTCGATCATTTTGGTTGATGATCGGATGACTTCGATTTGTGGTCCGAGCCATTGGGGAGATGTACGGAGAGCATAACGATCTTGTTTTGGTTTCTGTAACGGGTCCATTTCGTGGACCTTTTGCGCCGCCTTGACGTAATCGCTTCCGTCCAAAATATACTCCATGATCGCCGCCGCCTCGATTTGACCGGGGTGATGCTTCAATTTGTGTGTTAAGTGATCTGTAAACTCTGGCTTACCTTGCATAACTTCAGCGAAGATCGCCGATAACACTTCCGACAACAATGCAAGAACATTAGCATCAAATAGCACCATCGACGCCATCCCGGATCCCACGGCGGTGCCGTTGACAAGTGCTAGCCCTTCTTTCGGCTGTAACTCGAAGAAACCACCTTCAACTCCGGCTTCAGCGAAGGCCTTTTCGGCATTTAGAACTTCTCCGGTGGGTCCAACGGCTTTGGAGTTGGCACGGCCGGTGAGAAGACCGGCGATGTAGGATAATGGGACGAGATCGCCGGAGGCGGTAATTGTCCCACGGAGAGGGAGAAAAGGGGTGACGTTGTGGTTGAGGAACTTGGTGATCGCTTCCAAGATCTCGAATCGGATGCCGGAATAACCTTGAAGGAGGGTGTTGATTCTGACAAGCATGGCTGCTCTTGTGGCTGAATGTGGAAGTGTGTGGGTTGATTCTGTGCCATTACCGAATATTCCGGCGTTCAAGAATCTGTCAAAAAGCATAAAAGGTTAATCTTTATGTAAATTTCAGACTTTTCATGAAGTAAAACAACAGTCGATTCATTTTTTACAGCGGTTTCAACTTCAAATATTACCTAATGAGCTCCTTCTGAAGAGCACCACCTTCTTTGGTTCTCCGGTGAGAGGTGGCTCCGAACCCGGTGGTGACACCATAGCTATCTGTTCCTTTATTCATACTCTCCATCACCCAATCACTACTCGCCTTCACCCCTGCCCTCGCCGTCTCCGACAACTCCACCTTCACCCCAGCGCTATCACTGGCGGCGATCGCCGCCACCTGCGACACAGTCAACGTCTCTCCACCCAGTCTCACCACCGGCTTCCTAAACTCCGCCACCATCCGCTTCACCTCGTCTAAATGACTACCCTTTAATGACTCCGCCGCCATCCCCCAGTTCAAGGGATCCCCTTTCACACAAAACTCCGCTCGCTCACCGTTTTGATGGCTATCAACCTCCATTTCTGTGCTGCCCATTATCAGAAATTACAGAGTCTGGTTTTTTTAGAGAGAGAGAATGGAGGATTGAAGGTGGTGAGGTGGCGGTTGCTGAAGGAGAGAGGAGACAACTCGGTGGTTTATATAATGGTGGATTTTGTGTTTGTGGATATTTTAATTTTATTTATAATTTTCTGGTAGGTGAGGAAAAGAGTGTTTTTATTTGATTTTATGAGAGGGGGTTGGTAAGAAGGCTTAGTGGCCTTGTTGCGACCGTGGGTTGGTTGAAGGTTAATATCAGCCGTTGATTATCATCTCATTAATGTAATGGATGGTGTGGATGATCAAACGTAGACTTGTTAAGCAACACTATTCTTTACCAAACCCCCAAACCAAACATCACGTTTGCCTGACCATTCACACACACCTTTCAAAGGATGCTAACAACTACTAAAGTATTTTGTGAGTTCATATACTATCTCCATTAAAACCAACATATAAAATATTATATTCGTTTAATGTGATTTGAGAAGATCCCAAGAGGATATCGATTTGTTCAAGTAAAACAAAGAAACTCGACATATTATATTGAGGGGGGAATTATTTGAAGGAGAGTTATGGCTGTTTAGGCTCGAAGTTGTTATGTTTAGGTGGGTATCATGTTTTAGTTAGGGTTATGTTTTGTATTTTGTCTATATAATACGACTTGTAGCTATGGTTTTATTATATTGTTTATTTTCAAGTTCGTGAATAAAAATGTTGTCATATGGATGTAAATTATATCGACCGGACCACGTTAAATAGTGTGTCCTTGTGTGGAGGTTTTATCCTCGTTTATTGTCGACAAGTGGTATCAGACTACAATTTGTTATGCGATTGAAGAGATATTGTCCCACAAATTCGATTTAGAGAAGTTCAATGGTTAGAACAATTTCACTTTGTAGAAGGTGAAAATGAGGATTCTTCAAGTTCAACAGAACCATGCAACGATTTTCGAATGAGAAACGAAACTATTGGAAGACATTGTTGAAATGTTAAAAAATGATACTTTGTTATAAGCTCATAGTGTTATTATGTTTAGCTTGACTAATGAGGTGATGTTGGAAATTGTCGATCAAATGAATGTTGTTGGGATTTGGGAGAAACTCTACAACAAGTATTAGAATAATTTTCTAGCGAATTGGTTGTTTCAGAAAAAATATTTTGTATTCCCTTCGGATGTCTGAAAGTACTCGCGTAAAAGACCATTATGATACTTTTAATTGTAGTATACAAGAATTACAAGGTTTTTATCTAAAGAACATAGATGCAGATTTAGCTCTTACTCTATTATGTTACTAAATTCTTATGATAATTTCATTGATATCTTGTTGTATGGTAGATAAACGATTATTATGAATGATGTGAAAGATTATTTGTTGTTTAATGACGTGAAACAAAGGGTTTATGCTAGTGAAGATGTTTATAGTTAGGTTTGGTTTATAGGCAAGGGAAAAACAACATAAAGAGATGGTGGAAACATTGAAAAATCACGTTCTAAATCTAAAGCTTCCGTTAATATTAAATGTTATAACCGCAAAGAAATAGGGCACTATATAAGAGATTATCCACAACTAAAGAAGGTGAACTTAAAGGGTGAATCGGACAATAATGACATTGTTGTCGTTGTTCATGACAGTTCTAATGAAAGGGACAAAATGAAGTTTTGAGTGTAAACATAACCAATTTTGTAGATACTTGGATCTTGGACAATGGTGTATCTCAATGTATGACACATAATGATGAATTATTTGAATATTTTTAGGAGTGGAATGGCTCGGTGAAGTTGGTGAATGCGGTGATCTCTAAATAAGGAAGGAAGTGAAAAGTTTTTTTTTTCTTTTCTTAATCAACTTTAAAACCATATAAAAAATAAAAAGGGAAAAAATAGTCTTTTGCATGAAAAAAGAACCACGCGTGCAAAATAAATAAATAAATAAACCATAAAAACGCATAGTAATTTCACTAGTTGATCTTACTACTAGGTTTGTTTTAGACATCCACAAGGACCAAAAGTGTAATTCTATATAAATACTAATAATTGTTTTTAAGATAAAGTTAGTGATGAAACTTGTATGTAACTTTTTTTTTTTTGCACTCCCTCATTGTGTTATGATTCAATTGTGTTTTTCGTTCCTATTAGAGATGAAAAGAATATACTGACCTTTATATTTTCCTTTTTCATTATTATTATTTACTAATTATAGAAAATGAAATAAATAATTAATCAACATATGAGTCTCACCCCAATCACACCCCACTATCACATCACTCACTATCTCTTCTCGGTTGAAGAAGATAGAACCATAAACCTCAGGACTTCAGCCCACCACTAACTAGGGATGAGCTTTAGAACCGGACCGGTTCGGAATCGGAACCGGTTTCCTATATTATAAGAATCGGGAACCGGACCGTCGGTTCTAGCATCGGTTCCGGTTCCGGTCCCGGTTTTTCGGTTATTTTTCAAACTAGAACCGGTTAAAATGTTATAGATGATATGTTATCTTTCGGAACCTATAAATGATTCAACATTTAACCAAATTATGACTTTTTACATTCTAAATTGAGGTACAAACACTAAATTACATGATGAAAAAAGAATCAAGTAATTCCGACTTCATATTAGTGAGTTATGTGCATTTTAAAAGCAGGACAGATTCCAAAAAATAAAAACAAAATGCTGAAACAAAAAATACGCAGCATTGATATGTTGTCTTTCGAGGTCTATAACTAATTCAATATCTAACCAAAATATGTGTTTGTACAGTCTAAAATGAAGTACAAACACCAAATTACATGCTGAAAAAAAATGAAGTGATTCCGACGTCATATGAATGAGTTATGCACATTTAAAAAAGCGGGACAGATTTAGAAAAACAAAAAAAGTGCTGAAATATAAAAAACGTAGCATAAATATTCTTTCTTTCGGGGCATGTTTCTGATTCAACATCTAACCAAAATATATGTTTGTACAGTCAAAATAGAACTACAAGCTCCAAATAACATGTTGGAAAAAAATCAAGTAATTCTGACTTCATATGAGTGACTTATGCACATTTTAAAAAACGTGAAAAATGTCAAACCGATTCCGGTTTTTAGAACCGGGACCGGTTTTTATAAAAATGGAGAACCGGTAACCGGACTTTATTACCAATTCCGGTTCCAATTCCGGTCCGGTTCTGGTTCGGTTCCGGTTCTGGCGGTTCTAATGCTCATCCCTACCACTAACGAACAACCGTCAAAACCACTGAATCACCACTAGAAACTATTGAAAATCCATTGACTGCCATCTACTCGGCTCTCTCACTTTATATCCCTCTATCTCTCGTGAAGTCCACCACTAACCCTTTTAGGAACCCCAACATTGCTCCACCATCTCCATCCACTACACAACACCACCCCCAACCCTTGTGAAATTCTTCGGAGGAAAAAATATCCTTCATCTTCAATTTTCAGCCAT
Organism: Lactuca virosa; assembly: GCF_052849685.1. Taxonomy (NCBI): domain Eukaryota; kingdom Viridiplantae; phylum Streptophyta; class Magnoliopsida; order Asterales; family Asteraceae; genus Lactuca; species Lactuca virosa. The sequence continues at coordinate 54,121,392 of NC_136431.1, forward strand.
TTTTACCACAACCACAGTTATGTTCATCGGAGGTAAAAGACTAGTCTTGTTTTTGGTTCACTGTTGTTACAGAACCAAACATTCACAAAATATGAGTGTTCCGTATCTGACTAGGTCTACTAGGGGTGAACATATTAGCCAAAAACTAAACCAAAACCAAATTAACTAAAATAACCGAACCATTTTAACCGAACTATTACTAAAAAAAACAGTGCGGTTTCTATTTTTGATTAACCAAATATATGGTTTGGTTATGGTTTTCTTCCACAAGCGAACCACTATTTATTGAAGCGAACCAACAATATTAATAAATATTTCTAATAAAATATAATATTAAATATATTGTATGTAATTGTAATAAGAATTGAAATTTTAAAGGTAATTATTTGGAATTAAATGTGATACATAATCTTCTATCATATTAATATAGTTATAAACACTTAATACTTCACTTTTCATAACAATGTACTTTATGTTTTCCGTTTTTTATAGGAAAGTATTTTTTTTTTAATTTTTATCTCATTTTTTACCATTATGATTAACCAATATTAACCATTAACCGAATAAAACCATTAACCAAAACCAATACTAACCAATACCCAATGACTATAGAAATGCACTAACCACTTATAATGGTTATGGTTCGGTTGTAACATCCCAAAAACCATAGTCAAATTTTTCATTTTTAAAAAGAGAATAAACACCTGATTTGATGAAGTTACTTTCGAGTCAAACCATTTGTTCATAAATCGTACTTCAAAATCAGAGTATAAGGAAAACATTGCGGAATCTCGAATCATAGAACGACTCATATGCGTGTGTAGAGTCCAACCTTCACTATCTGATAAGTACCTGAAAAACATTTAATCCACAACTTTAAGCCAAAGCTTAGTGAGTTCCCCCAAAATACCCCATACAACACTACACACACAATGCACGCACACATGAGCCTTCAGTTCGCCTCCCAAGGCTTGCAGGATGCCTGGACCGTTCTATTGAGCCTACACTCTACTGGACTGCCTCACATGGCCTAAAGTAGTCGGACCGTTCTATTGAACCTACAGTCTACTAGACCTCCTTGTAAGGCCTACACTAACTGGACTGCTTCCTTAGGCCTACAACTTGACTGGACCGCCTTGCAAGGCCAACAGTACACTGGACCACCCCGAGTATCTTGGCATGTAGCTTAAAGCAGGACCGCCTCAACCCTACCACAATATGTCGACATATTCAAATAGATAAACAATAACCAACAACACCCAAATAATCATAACAGATCACCACAACATACCAACATCCTACACACAAGGATACATATTGTAATACTAAATATAGTGAGAAAACCCACATCACAATCTAGCAGATAACATGTAACGACCAAAAATTTCAACCAAATTAAAACATTGTAATTCATTCAAAAACCATTAAGTCCATACATCTCGTATTCAAAATAGTTTAAACATCAGAGTATCCCCCAGAACCATATCACATAAATCATAAAACATGAGGAGCGGTACGATCACGCCTTCGCCTTGCCACGATCTCCTGAAGAACCTGAAACAATACATTGAAACTGTAAGCCCGAAAGCTTAGTGAGTTACCCCCAAAATACCAACCGCACATAAACATACTCATAACATATCACAAATAGAACAGCCATGCACATCGGGTCTACTGTGTGACTGGTCCGCCCGCACCGGGCCTTCAGTCCACCTGGTCCACCTCCGAGTCTAGCCATGTACATCGAGTCTACAGTGTGATTGGTCCGCCCGCACCGGGCCTTCAATCCACCTGGTCCACTCTCTGAGTCTACAGTATGACTGGTCCGCCCACACCGGGCCTTCAGTCGGCCTGGTCCACTCTCCGAGCCTCGGCACGTCTGGTCCGCCCTCTTGGGGCCTTCAGCCTATCCGGACCGCTCGCTGGGCCTTCGGAATATCCGGTCCGCCTTGGGTGTGTTGGCCTACAGCACAAAGCAGGACCCGCCTCAACCCAACCCCCGTCAAACAACCATGTGCACATAAAACAACTAATCACATAACAGATCCTTAACCAGACAAACAGTCTAACAGATCACATAGCATATCAACATCCTAACCAGGATTCCGACCTAACCGGTCACTAGCATAACATTACCCTATATTCCGGGTACCGACCTTAACCAGGTCACTAACATAACAACATCCTAAATACCAGGATACAGATCTAGCAAAGCAATAACATAACAAACAATACCCGGATTTCCATCCGATAAAGGGTCGGCCTTGGTGCCGTAGACCCTGTCGATATAGTGAGGATAACTCACCTGCAATTGCCGACTGAAGAGATCAGACCAAGCTGCTCCGACCACCGACACGAACTTCACCACAGAACACTACCAAAGAACCAATTCCATAAATACCAAAATTACAAAATACCCTTGGAAGTCAAACTGGTCAACTCTTGGTCAAAGTCAAAGTCCTCAGTCAAAGTCAACCTTCCTGGTTGACTCTACTCGCCGAGTCGACCCATCGACTCGTCGAGTTCCTATACTCAGAAACTCCCATAACACGACTCAATTCGCCGAGTCGCCCCAAGACTCGTCGAGTCCAACGATCTCCGAGTCCCATCCTGCTCAACTCACAGAGTCGTCCCTCGACTCACCGATTCGAGGCTTAACCAGAAGAGGTTAGGGTTCCGCGACCAGACTCGTCGAGTCCAAGAACAGACTCGCCGAGTCCAAGGCAATCTTCAACAGACTCGTCAAGTTGTTCTTCCAACTCACCGAGTCCATGCACATGTTCATACAACTCGTCGAGTACATCCATGTGACTCACCGAGTCTCTCCAGTTCTCAATCCATATAGTGGCTTTTTCGAGCCATGCAGGGGCTCCAATCCATAGATCCACTCTTCTATAGTCTAACCCTCACATAAAGTTGCAAACTTTTACGTGAAACCAAGGAGATATAGGCCCAAAACACATTAGGGCTAGGGTTAAGGACTAGGGGGGCTTCACCAACAACTCTTAGACAGGAGCTTTATGACATTCTAGGCCATCACAAGTCTAGATCTGAAGTAGCAACCTCATATCCAAACTCCAAACCCGAAATAGATCTCAAACAAGCTAAGGAACTCCAAATCAACCACCAAGGATGAACCAAAAAGGAAATAGCTTAAGATAATGGCTCTTTACCTCTGAGATATGCCCAAACTGATGTAGATTCCAGATCTACACAAGCCCCTTGATGCTAGCCTCCAATTTCTCAAGCTCCTTCCACCAAATTCATCTTCCAAGCTCCAATCTCCTCAACAATGAAGTCTCACACGTAATTAGGGTTTTCTGGAACTCTTTGGGGGAATAGGAGGCTGGGAGGAGGACATAAAGTCCTTTAAATAGGGTGCAACCCTCGGGATTAGGGTTTCCTCATTCCAGCACTAACTCGTCGAGTACGTCTTCCGACTCGGCGAGTTGGCCACTTAATCCCGCGATCAATCCCGCTTCGACTCGACGAGTAGCATACCTACTCGTCGAGTAGCTTCCTTAATTTACACTTAGCACCCTTCAACTTCTTGCTTCCGAACTTGGGATGTTACATAACAACACATCTCACACAATCTAAGAACTGGTACTACAAGTCACCTATACAACAAACAAGGACAAACTCTTAAACTATAGCCCAAAACCTCAAATTTACCTCAAGTCAAACTTGGTCAAAAAGTTAAAAGTCAATAGTAAAAGTCAACATTCAAAAGTCCGTCAGTTGGTCGCCACATCGTGGCTAAGCATTTCCCACTTAACTCAATGTCACTGAGGCTAAATATACACGTCATGGGAACTGTCCTGACCAACTTAATACATTAACCTTTTAATCCTTCAAGCAGCTTACTCATATTCTCCATAAGGCCTTATTACACTCCAAACATCATAAAAATTGTTGCTTTTTAGGCATGCATGTCCAATGCATGCCTTGAGCCCAAACAAGGTCAAAAATGGAGGAAATGCGACCCAAAACTCCATGCATAACATCAAGACTCTATTAAACTTCAGATATGGAACATATGTCCACAAGGGGACCCAAGGATCCATAAAGTTGCTAACTTTATGGAGTCCAACCACTCAAATTATACCAATCTTGAAGAACAATGAAAAGTAACTTAGATCTAGAAGCATGAAACATAAAGGTTGGAACTTGAAGACTCAAAAGGGTCTAGAATATGAGCTAGAAAGTGGAGGAGGGGTTTGCTTGCTGGATCTTCACACAATGGATGCCTTCTTCTTCTTCTCACCAAAAATCACCACAAAACTTCAAAAACTCAACAATGGTGACTATGGGTGCTTCTAGGTCGAAAGGAGGTTACGGAGGTCAAGCGTGTGCAACCCCTAGCCATCACATCCCTTAAATAAGGCCTAAAACCGCAAAATTAGGGTTTTACACTCTGGCGGCCACTACGTCGTAGCCAGACTCTTGTCACATCGTGATGTGCATGAATGATGCATGTTTCCTCTAGCTATAACCACGTCTAAAGGGTTTTATAGGTTATAACAAAACATGTGAATGCGGAAAAATACTCTCAACACTTAAGGGCACATGCAACCTATAAAGGATCTATGTCTTCACAAATAATAGAAACATAATATGAATATCAAGAACCCTAGAGAAACCCTAGTAAAATCGAAAATTACAAGAATTAGGGTTTACATATCTTAGAATTATTATAGCAAATAATTTTATTGATCCTTTCCTTTGGTTCTTCAGAAAGCTAGCATCAAAAGTTTAGTGTCTCTAATGGCTTGTACCCAAACCCTAGTAACTAGAAGAAATAGGAGAGAGGATGAGAGTAGCAAAATTTCGTATATTTCTTTATGAAATATGGTGGACGAAAATAAGTACCCCAAAGGGTCCTATTTATAACTGATAGGAAAACCTTGGAAACCCTAATATTGAATATAATAATAATAATTCAAATCCGGGTGGTTATCCAGTTTCCTTATCTTCAGTAGGCTTCCAGAAACCCTAATTGGGTCTCCTCAAAACCATACCCATTAAGGAAGGTTATGGAACCATTCGTTGTTCAACTCTTGAACAAATACATCGTGAGTCCTTGCACCTTTAATTAATTCTAATTAACCAGAATTAAATCTAAATTAATCCTGATTAATACTTAATTAATTATTATTATTTTTAATTAATATATATTAATCATAAAATATATTAATAAATCATTTCCAATTAATTTATTATTCATATAATAAACTAAAATGTTATTCTCTCTCTCCAAATGTCATTCTATTCAGTTACTAGTTATGAGGGCAACCTAAAAAGCACTTTGCTTCTAACTACAAATATATATATCAATTTACTTATGAGCTTAGACACCTTAATATAACAACGTCAACATCCTTCACCACGTCTTGGCCACCACACAAAACCACAATTTAAGACTTTAATTGACATAAACTCAAGGGAATTATTTACCTGGAACTAGTGTTACATCGGTTTTGGCTAAAAACCCAACCAAACCGTCTCATACATACCCCTAAGGTCTACCACAACCACAGATTCACATAGATCTACCACCATCATCACCTAATTTTTTTATCTTCGTCTCCCTACATCAACTTCCCCTAACATCCCCTATTTGTTTGATTATGAAACCTACACGAATTAAAGGGATGAAATTACATGTTTATCTGTCAACATCTTAATTTCATTGAAAGTTTAAAATATGGTGTTTGAATATGGATGAAACAAAGAATCAAATGTGTCGTTTCGTCTTCCTACCTGAAAACAACTCGTAGCAAGGTTAATGGGAGTTTTTATGAGAGGGGGTAGAGAGAGATGGAGTAGAGAGCAATATTCATATCTGGCGGAGTAGAAAGTGGCGACGACGATGTTTTCTAGTGGCTAAGTGCAGATCCGATGACGATCCAGTGATGGTGAGCAGCAGTCAACAAAGGAGGAAAATGTGGAGAAAAACTATAGAATATGAAGGGATATGGAGATTTCGGTGGCGTGGAGCAAATTCAGTGGTATGTTCGTCGACTGTCCAATGGTAGTAAGCAACGATCCAATTTTGCTTGGTGGAAGTTGTCTGATTATGGTGGGTGGTGGTTATTGGGATCTTTATGATTGTGTGATATAACACAAAGACACACACACACACACACACAGAGAGAGAGAGAGAGGTTGGAAGGAAATAAGGATGGACCATATTTATTTATTTTTTAAAACTTATATAATAATACACTAATAATAAAATACCGAAAAGGAAAAGATAAATGGCAATATAATATTTTTTTTCATGTCTATCAGTGGTGAAAAAAGTAATAAAATCATACCACAAAAATGATCAAAGTGAAAAAAAACGTTACAAATCAAACACATAATTTTGATCAAATCACATAAATGATTTTAATAATTGGCTCTTTAATTTATAATTCTATGCTATCATTAGTTATTAATACCGCTATTAAATAAAAACCATTTATTGTTATTAAAAGCTTATAAAGGATTTTAAAAAATAATAGTACTAAAATTATGAATACTAAAGTCTAGATAGAAAGAATATTTTTTATAATTATATTATATTATTGAACCTAGAATCATTGTTATAGAAACATTTAAAAAGTTCGGGAGATTTTTAAATAAATATGGTGCAAGGAGTATGCTATTTTTAATAACTAGAAAGGTTACCCCCGCTACGCGGGGTCATAAGCTTTCAATGTTGTTTCCGAATTGATAAATATGACAGACATAAAAAGTGCAAGGATGAAAAGTCCGGGCTTTGCCCCGGACAAAAAATGTAAAAGTTTTGACTGGAAGGACCAGAAGTGTGAAAATGGCTAAAGAATTAAAGGGGTATGAATTAGCAACTTTTTAGAAAAGGGATCAAAGTTGTCAAACCGTTAAAGTTTTGTGGCCAAACTTTAAATATTAAAAGGTTCCAAAAAAGTGTAAAAATATTGATTGCAAGGACCAAAAGTGTCAAAATGGGTAAAGAATAATGACCAAAACTGCCAAAAAAACATCTAAATTTAGTATTCCTAACTTCCAACAATAATACATGGACCAATTCTGCCAAAAAAATGGGAAGTTGAATGGAACACAAACAAAAGGACATGAATAAATTAATTAAAGAAGTACAGGGACCGGATATGTAAATCAAGGGGCCAAACCTGGACAAAGTATCACAACTTTACTATTCTTTTCTTCCACAACTTTAATATATATATAATAATATATCATGTGTATACTGGTGTAGCATGAAAATAAAATTATATATTAAAAATATTGACAAATGTATATCTTTATAAATAACTATGTCATTATTATGTTTGACAATTTCAACAATATGTTCTTTTAACATTTGTAACTTTTACAATGAAAACATTCTCATTATATAAACTAGAAAGGTGACCCCTGCGTTGCGGGGGTCGGAATGTGTCGCTTTTGTGTGGAAGTATAGTACATTGTTCTAATTGGTAGCTACAGTAAAGTATGTTGCTATTGTCTACGTTTCTCCTATTTACAAATACACAAATATGTTGTAGTATGCTATAATATAATGACCCCTTTGTGTTGCAAAGTAAATAGCAAGTGCAAGTAGTTCTTACCAATGACATCAGCTTCACAAAGAAGGGCAACACTCGGAATATGAAGATCTTGGATCATAGCATGTGTGCTCTCAATGCATGGCTGTTATTAACTGAAAAAATTTAAGTGCATAAAATATAATTTTTTTGCATTGAATTTAAATTCATTTGTAGACCAACCCCATCTAAACCCTACATGAAAAATGCCACATATTATGTAAATGCAATGCATTATTCAAGTCTACATTTTATAATAGATTATGAAAATTAAGAAAACTGAAGGAATGATATGTTGCTGAAGCTGTTTCAGATACGTGGGGATTGCATCCTCCGGAGTTCTACTAAAAAGCTTTGTAGGTAAGTGCCCAACCACCTCGACTCTCGCTCTGTATGTTATAAAAGTATTTAAAAGCTAGATCCATAAAACAAACCAACATTTAAAATCCAGAGGGTAAAAAGGTAATTATACCTGCCAATAGATAATTTATTGGACAACAGTAGATAATGGAACAACTGCAAGCCATATTGGTACATTGGTATGACAACATAAGCTGCAAGCATCTCTCCTATTGTAATCTTTCTTGTGACTTTTAAGGTGAATTCCATTTGAATACGACTATCACCTCCTAATCATTCGAAACAAAGTACCAACATTTCCATATCACAATCATGTGCTTTTATTTTCTGCATAAAAATGAGATTGCAATTAAAATTTATATTAATCGACTTTCTTAATGAACTTTATGATAGTCAAACATTCAAAAATAGCCCGTGTCGACTATAAGTTGGACATATGACATGATAAAAGAAGTGTTAATAGTTGCTGCTTGTAAGTTTGTCTTCCTAGATATAAAAAAAAATGCATATGTTTTCATTTAGCTTGAAATGGAAATTGCATATCATGTGATACCCCTATTCAATTGAAATAAAAATTTAAGGAATTGATAAACAAATCAATTACAACAGTACATGTGGTTATTGGGAAACAAAGAAATTACACATCATCGGCAACAAAAAAAAATTAATCAGAATACAACTTCAGATATCGAACCTATGTTATAATATTTTTATAAGAAAAAGAACGAATATCCATGAATATAATTCATTCATGTTCATGAAATTAGAATTACAACTAAAAAAATTACCTGATATGCAAAGTAGAAAACATTTTTTATGCTAACTTTGATGTTGTAGAAGCTATATGGGTGACAATTCCAATAACCTGTTGATGGACCTACAATTTATAATGGTTTTAAAGTGCAGATTTGATGATGGCCATTTAAAACACATTTTTGATATAATTAGTTGATATATTACCATTTTCTTTTATGTTGATTAATCTATTATATAATTACTTTGAATAGTTATATATTATCAACAGGTAAATGGTTAAGTGGGATGTTATTTACATAAAATTTCAAGAATCACCAGTCCATGCCAAAAAGTTAAAAACATGTCGTTTAGGTACCTAAGTAATAAAGTCTGCTTCTCCTTCACCCTTTCTTTCACCTTGAGAAATCATAAGCCGGATGCCGAAACTGCAAAAATAGAGGCTTCAATCGACAATGGAAACTCCAATAGACATCAAACAAAAACAAAATAAAACATTAACAATGAAGGGCAGAAACAGTAAGCTGAAATCGAGACTTCGAATAAACCGTACACAACAAACATAGAAAAAAAAAGAAGTGGAAGGTACCTGGGAGAACCCACATCAACAGATTAGGCTGCAGAGAAGAGCGTACATGATACAACATTAGTTACGAAACTAACCTTTTCCATAGAGAACTCCAGCCCCCTTTGAACAATTCGCTTATATCCAGGCCACAATTTCTTGCTGACGATGTCAAATAGACATAGTATAATCATTAGGTTTATCACATAATAAAACCAAAAATCAATGAACCCCTGGAGGTGGTATGAAATCGGTGGCCAAAAATAAAAATTGGATTCCGAATAATCAATGAGCTGAGAACACAAGTAGAGACCTAATTACCTTTTTTAGCCTAAGGTGATTGATTTTACACGACATCGAAGAACCCCAGGAGATGGTATGAAATCGGTTCCATAAAATGATTTTGTGAGGGTTAATATGGTTCCACAAATTGATCCATAAACTGATTTAAAAGAAACAGATGGTTAACACTTACTCCAATCTGTTATTTGATATCTCCAATCACCCCATCTGATGTATCCTCACCTTGTGGAATGGACTTTCATTCATGTATTGCATTTGCATTCCTTGTTTTCCAGCGCTGGGTCGTTTAGCAGCTTTTTGGTCAACTAAATAAGCAAAAAAGCAGCATAAGCATTTTGGTTGTATCTGCTTTACCTGTTCCACTTTCACCACTGTAAAAAAAAATGAGTAAGTTTATCTCTTATGGATCGTTCCCCTAACTGAAGTAAAAGACATGATGACGTCCAACAATGAAAAGGTTACTACTTACCATTATTTGTAAGAGGGTATCTACTATTGCAAATACATGCAACATTAATTCTTCAAATGGTTATCCCTGTATTGTTGCATGTAATTAGAATGTTTCTTATGTAAGTATGACATGATTTGATATTTATTGTACATGGAATATTAAAGGAGATCAAAAACCTCATTTCCCAGATGGTGTCTGTCATATAAGCAACCGATATTGTAACTTAGATCAAAACACTTACCGTTATAGATACACGACGATTAACCCCTTGCAGAAATTGTCAAGCAAGACGGAAATGAAAGAGCTGTGGGTTACATTTCTCGCCCATTTACACATATGTGGAGCTGAAATGACAAAAAATTACATTCCATAAATCATAATTTAGAAAAAATATATCAATGATTAGATATTAACAGGCTTTTAGCATAAGATACAATCTGATTATGTATTCTAGTATATTTTTTATTTACTTTAACAAAAATATGAACATAACAGTTTATCCGGTTGACCTCAAACTCGACCTTCAAACCGCCAATTACAATTTATTTATTTTTGTTGAAGGGTACATCAACCTCAAGTTTGATCTTCAACCCAACCTAATACATCGATCTGTGGTCGCCGAATCCATTAAATAAAAATTCATTCAAATAAATGATACACAACATGAGGAAAACAATGAGACCCAAAAGGGATCTGTCTTCAATTAGGAAAAAAAACAAACAGGTTTCACCCTTGCTTCCATATATCAAAAGACGAACAAAGATTAGAGTAAGACAGTGTAGAGATGACGTAATCTTATAGATTTTGTTTTCTTTAACAAACAAAATCTTATAGATTTTGTAACATTTGTGCATGCTCTTACACATGTTTGTGGGAATTGTGGAAAAAAAATCTACCTCTTCTACCCTAAAAGGCCTTGCTCTCCTTAAGGTATGCTCAGAATCTACAATTTCAAATTTAATCATCAACGTATGCTTAAAAGAGACATTATCAACATTCAAGAAACAAATTAATTAATGTTACCTGAAGTGTTAGCAGCAAGAATAAGTGCTCGAGAAGAAACAGGTTGGTGAGTCAAAGATGATGGGTTGACTATTCCCTGTGGTTTCAATCGCTGAAAGAAGAAAATAATAATATGTCATTAATAAATAAACAAAAATAATGGTAGCAATTGACTTTTAAAAACTAAAAAACAAATACCTACAGTTTGGAAAACACCTGTTCTAGCATGGAATTGACAATCTAATTGGTCACAGGGGAAACATTCTTCATAAAGTATCAGAAACATCAGCTAAATAACGTCATGCTTGTCATCTTTGTATTATTCACCATACATATTATATCCACAACCACTTATAAGTTATGAAACAAAAAAACAAAATTAGTTCCTCATTCATACAGACAAAACAACAAACACCTTGTCTACATAAGTGGATTACCTGATTCTATAACTGTCAATGTGGTTAATATGATGTGGAACAATCTAAATATCTAATTCAAAAGTAAATAATGGAGGCTAAGTATCTTCAGTTGAAGCACATGTAGTACAAACAATAAGAAATTGAAGTTAAAGAGAGAAACTAAGTAAATAAAAAACCTACCTGTGTCGATTCTTAATGTTCCTTATGTTAATAATCACTCCTCATCGTCAATTTCTTCAGAAAGAAAAACAAAATTGAAATTAATCTGAGGAACGGAGCAAAAATAAATAGAAACTGAGAAGAGGGGCTTTGATGCGGCACATGCATCTTGAGTAAAGGATTCAGGGATCGATTGAAGTAAAACTCATCAAAAAAAATCCGAAAATATTTCAAGCAACCTCTGCAAAACTTAGGTACTGAAATTATGGCTACAAATCGTACAAACGACGGTCCGCTTTAAAAGCGAGGTGACTTCAAAAAAAAATTTGGGGTGTAGAAGGGAACAGAGAACATACCGGTTCGTACCTTTCACCGACAAACAACAACTAACCCTTCAAATTGAGTTTTTAGAACTCATTCATCGAGTATGCTTAGAACGGAGTGAGGTCTTTAAGAGACCCCATGGACGGTTGTTTAACCATCGGGGAAGTTTCCAGAACTCGATGCCATCAACATGGCGGAACATGACAGGGTTGGTATCCCATTCGAAAAACCTTGATGTCGCCTCTATCCAAGCCACCCCTGCGAACGCCTCTTCAATGGACACAAAATACATACGCACGCTATTGGAAAGAACAGTGGGATTGGGAAAGAAAATAGAAAGGGATTTGATCGGAGAGGCGGTGGAAATTTCAAGAAATCGAGGTGGTTAGCATCTGGAGAAGCAGACATAAAAGGAAGATGTAGCTGTGACGGAAGGCGGTGGGGAAGATATGCAATAAGAAAGGCGGTGGAAGGATCAGAACTAAAGATCGATAGCAAAGAGATAGGCGGTGGAAGGATCGGGAAGCGTTAAAGAATATGGATATTGACATAAACTAACCCTAAATAATTAGAGGACCATTTCTACCAAATAAATGGGCAGTTCACTATTCCTTTTCTTCATAACTTTAATATATATATAATAATAAATAAATAAAAATAAGCTGATTATGAGCACACATTAACTAAGCCCATTATGAAAACAAAAAGTAAAACATGATATAAATTATTCTGTTTATTTACGATAAACACGTTAACGTGTTAAACGCGTCCTTAACGTCTAAACAAATAAAGATCATTGATTGGTTACACTAATGGGTAGCACAGGGAAGCAGGGTACAATCAACAGGGATAGTGGAACACAGCCTAAAAGTCAATGTCTCTTTGTGTAAAGCACATACTAGTCAAATACATAAAATAATTAAAATATGCAGTGAAATAAAGTAAATGAATTCAGTAATAAAAAGCGTTTCAGTTCTGTTACGACTTTTCTAATTATGCATTCAATCCAGATCTGGTTATTTAAGATGTGTTCTATCTAATCTGGAACTGAAAATTACTTACAAGCTCTACTAAGTTCTTTTTTACCTAGTTAATTAACCAAAACAAGTACTTCAGTTAATCCTAACATTTTACTAACTTAATTAAAAAAAATCTTAATCAAATTACAAAGTAGCATTAAGATGAGTGTAAAATTCTCAACAATACTCATTACTTCTCACAAGCTCGGAAGCGTAAAAATATGTGATTTTCAGTTTACAACGAAATCAAATCCCAACGTAGAATCAATCTGGTTACTTGTTAATTATTACCAGTTAATTAAAACAATTACGAATTTTAATAATTGATTAAGTAGAATGATTTAATCCTAAATTAGGTGATTAGTCTAAAAAGAATAAAAAATCAAACATTTAATAAGCATAAAACTTAAAACACTACATAGAATCCCAAATTAAAAACCAAATTTAACGATTAATCACTTAAAAAGTATTGATCTTTTGCAGAACTGATAACTAGATTTTTTAGCCAGGCATGGCTAAAAACGATCTAAAGCTAATAAAAAGAAAGATTAAATAACTAAATCTTACTAAATGGGTTGAGACAGTCGATCCATAGTCTTCATATCTTCAGAAATCGATGAAAAAGTGCAGAAATTGCCCAAAAATCGTCTGGAAAGGATTTTTGATAGTATGGAAGAGTCTAGGGTTCTGTAACACTCAAAAATCACAATAATTTAAAATTTTCAAAAATCAACCATTCATCATCAATGTTTACAAAAATAGTCATTGTTTCAAAAGTATTATTTCAAATAAGAGTTTTTCCCCAAGATCGAGTGACAAAACAAGAAAATGTGTACGATCACGCCTTCGCTTTTCCGCGATCCTCCGAAGTACCTGAAACCATAAACTAAAAACTGTATGCCAAAGCATAGTGAGCTCCCCCAAAGTACCACCACACAAACATATAATCAAACAGATAACGGGTCCACAACCTCCTTGTTGGATCACACCTGACCCACAACCTAACGGTTGGAATGCTCCGATCCACAACCTTATGGTTGGAATGCCCAATATATAACGGGTCCACAACCTCCTGGTAGGATTACCCCTGGCCCACAACCTTCCGGATGGAATGCCCCGTCCCACAACCTTACAGTTGGAATTCCCCAGTCTATTGACTTACAACACAAAACAGTACAGTCTCAACCCCACCATACCATGTCGACATGTACATAACATATAACATATATCCAACAACAGATAAACATATAACCAGTTAACCGACTAGCAGGAAGATCTACATATTACTACTATATGGCAACATCCTATATACTATGATACATAACCAAAGGGGCCAGCATTGGTGCCTTCGACCCACAAGAACAGTGAGGAAACTCACCTCACAGTCTGACGAATAGATAATCAATACACTACTCCAAATACCGGATTAAACCAAATCCTAAATGTCAAATATTACCCATTTTAAATTAATAACATTTTCCCAAAATACCATTGGTCAAAACTGGTCAAAATCAACAAGTCAACAGTGTCAACCCAACCGAGTCAACTTAGGGATCGTACACGGGGGGTACTCCGGATGTACGTGGGGTGTACTAGCGGTCCGAGGCGTCGAGGCCAAATATGCGTACACGCAGCGTACCATTTGGTACGCCCAGCGTACACAACAGTTCCCTTCTTAATCTATTAAGAGCTTATTACTCCGACTAGATACATTCAAATGCAGATCCAAGGCTAAAATACCACTAAGAGTCATAATGTTTCCAACTTTATGACTTTGCATGTCCATTAAATGCTTGATACCCAAAATCTCAACATCTTAATGCCTTAAAACCTTCTATAGCATGCATGGAGAAATACTAAGCATTAAAACTACATTTTTATGACTCAAGACCCCTAATAAGGTCTGAACGGACGACTTATTTGGTTAAGAGCATGTCATGCTCAAGAATCACCATATTTGGGACCAAAATGCCCTAAATGAAGAAATGGAAAGATTTACAAGATAGAATGATCAAGTTAGAAGCTTTTTACTTCCTGGAGGTTGCTAGCAAGTGGAGAATCCCAGATGTAAGTTGCTTCCAAGCTTCAAGGTCCTTGCACAAACTTCTTCTTCTTATTCAAGAACACCACCAAAGAACACAAATAAGCTCAAAATGCACTCTTCTCACTTAGGGTTTGTTAGAGGGTCATTTTCTTAGGTGGGGGTTGATTAGGGTGAAGGTCTTGGGGCTATAAAGTTGTTTAAATAGGGTTCAAACCCTAAAATTTAGGGTTTGGAACCCTCACACGTACACCCTGCGTTCGAAGAGTACGCCCATCGTACTACGTCCCTCGCATGTACTCCATGCGTACGAAGAGTACGCCCAACGTACTAAGTTCTGGCTAGAAATTATCAAAATGCCACTATGGGCCAGTTTGCACTCTTTCTTATGCACAAGTACTAAAATGCAATATTTATTCATGCTTGGGGTTAAAATTGAAAATACCTCATCATCGGGATGTTACAATTCTCCCCCACTTGAACTAGTCTTCGTCCTCAAAGTCGGTTGTCGTGAATAACTCAGGATTATGCTCCCACATCTCTGCCTTCGGATCCCAGGTCCACTCGGAGCCTCTCCGATGTTGCAACTGAACCTTTACCAAAGGTATCTCCTTGTTGCGCAAAACATTCATCTTTCTCTCCATTATCGCTACCAGCCTCTCAATATAATTCACGCTTTCATCGACCTGAATATCATCCATAGGGACCACTGCCTCATCGTCCAACACGCACTTCCGCAACTGCGAAACATGGAAAGTGATGTAGATCTGGCTGAGCTCACTCAACAAATCCAACCGGTAGGCCACCCCGCCTACCCTGGCGATCACACGGAACGGTCCAATATACCGGGGAACCAATTTTCCGCTCTTCCTGAAGCGTATCACACCTTTACAGGGTGAGACCTTCAGTAGTACCATATCGCCGACCTGAAAATCTTACTATGATCGGCACCGGTCGACATAACTCTTCTGCCGACTTTGAGTTGTCTGCAGTCTCTACCTAATCTGTTGGATAAGATCAGTGGTTTGGAGGACTACTTTAGTCCTTCCCATGACTCTGTGACCATCCTTTCCCCAACTCCCTCCAAAATCTATGACACAAGCCCATAACATATCCTCAAGTGTCTGGATGGTTCGCTCACTCTAGTCGTCGGTCTGCGGATGATAAGCAGTGCTGAAATGTAGCCTTGTACCCAGTTGCTCGTGGAACTTCTACCAGAATCGGGAAGTGAACCGAACATCTCGGTATGATACAATGGAGACCGGAAGCCCATGACGGCCATATTTTCGGCCAAGGAGCTCTCTCGGATGGCCAAAAAGTGGGCACTCTTGGTCAATCGATCCACGATGACCTATATAACATCAAAACCCTTGGAAGTATTCGGTAGCTTGGTGATAAAATCCATGGTGATTTGTTCCCACTTCCACATGGGAACCTCCAAAGGCTGCAGCTTGTTATGCGGCCTATGATGCTCGGGCTGACCATCCTACAGGATAAGCACATCTCAATATACGAAGCTATCTCCCTCTTCATACACGACCACCAGTAACTTAGCCTCAAATCCCGATACATTTTGGTGGCTCCCGGGTGTATTGAAAAGAAAGACTTATGAGACTCCTCCAAAATTATCTGCTTGATCCCACCAGAAACCAGAACCCAAACCCAACCACATCGGGTCAACAATCCCTGACTATCGGTGACAAATCTGTTGATCTCGCCCCTGATACTCTCGTGTTTCCAATTCTCCTTCTAGACTCCCTCTGCATGTGCATCTATGATCAAATCTAAACGTGGAGAATCAATGGATATCCTCATACATATATCCCCAGCTGAAGATCCAGCCGACTTGCGGCTCAAGGTATCCGCGACCACATTCTCTTTACCCGGATGGTAAAGGATCTCTCAGTCATAATCCTGATGGGTTTTGAGCATTCTAACAGTCCTATGGTGTACATGCAACCCTAGAAACCTTGGATCTATGTTTGACTAAGATACATGCAAATAATTATTTTTCCAAGGTTCTTATCCTAACTAGCATGGCGTGGGATACTTGAATCAAATAAAACTAGTAGAATTACTTACCTTGTAGTAGTAGTTGATTGCTTGGAGTTTGAGAGCCTAGCACCAATAATGTGGATGCCTCAAATGGAAGTCACAAATCACCACAAACTTGGGAACTTGAGAGAATAGTCACAAACTTCTTGAAATCGGCCCTCTTAGTTTACACACATCAACTAGTCCAATTTCAAGAACCAAAGCCTCCTTTATATAGTGTGGTGGATTAGGGTTACATCCATGTAAACCCTAATACCCATGTCTTTTCATTTCCATGAGATCCATGGGTTAAAGCTCCATGGAGTATCCATGGACTTTCCATGCAAGCCTAGCCCATTCCAAATAAGCATTAACCCACAATATATAAATACAAGAGCCCATATTTAATTAGTCATACTTTTGATCTCTAAATTAATTCTAAATTAATTATAGATCAATACTAATTAAATAATATGATTTTATATTAATATATTAGGACTTATAATATATTAATAAATCATAACTTATACTATTCTCAAACGATTATCCATAAATATTTTGGGTGAAGTGCAACCCAAATGGACCATGCCGGGTTGGGTCAAGTACATACCAAATATAGTTATGGACTTAGACACTATATCCAACAGTCTCCCACTTGGATAAGTCTAATAACTATAGTTGCAAGTATGACTTCAGGAACCGATCAGTAATCGTAGCTCTTTAAACTCTGTTGAACTATGAAGCGCCATTTTAGATAAGTGATCATATAATCCTCTGTTCTAGATATCAGCCGGACAAATACATGGAACATGGTCTTGCTTATTGTCCAGCATTTGTTTCCCGATTTCCGAATTGTTTGACATAGAACTTAACTGAACACATCAATTTAGTTCTGACCGGGCCTGGTACATAGGTCAAAACAAAATCATCGAGGGGCCCAGATATCGCTTCTAATCCTAGAAGGAACAGATAAACTTCGACTCATATGTTTGCTCTACTACTTGTTGAATTACACACAAAATCACGGTTTATAACATCGAGTTACCAATGCGTTTTCGTGCAATCAATGCATAACCAACTCATAGGCAACAAATCATATCTCTAGGTTTGAAGACTTATATGATATTACCGTCTCACGATCACTCGAGATAAATTCCATGAAGTGATACAAGTGAGCGTGGGTTGAATCCAATACTCAGAACTTATGAGCACTCATGAGTGCTGTAGCCCCGCTTTGTCTAACATCTTAGACCTCTACAAGCCAACCCATGACAATCTTGATTCATATCTACTTCCAACATATTACCGACTGTGGAGAGTTTGAATAATATGATATAAACCATAACATAATTATTCTGGAAGTCAAAACATGCAAAAATAAATAATAGTAAGCGATTGACAAGAGATAGCAACACTTTACTCATAAATAACAGCTTTTATTTATCATCAAATGTCAATTACATTTTACAAATTTCAAGATTATCTAACTACTAAAACTAATATCATCCTTCAGACCTATGCTCTGAGCATGCTGGAGATGCTTAGCCCGAGTCAGTCCCTTCGTGAGGGGATCTGCTGGGTTCTCATCCGATGATACCCTCTTTGCCACGAGGATTCCTTCTTCTATTTGATGTCTAATGAAGTGATATTTTCTGTCAATGTGTCTGGATCTCCCATGATCTCTTGGTTCCTTGGCTAAGGCAACCGCACTATTGCTGTCACAGAAAATCTCCATTGGCTCCTTTATAGCTGGTACAACTCCAAGGTCTCTGATGAAGTTCTTTAGCCATATAGCCTCCTTTGCTGCCTCGCTTGCTGCTATATACTCTGATTCACAAGTGGAATCACCCACTGTCTCCTGCTTGGAACTTTTCCAAGTAATTGCCCCTCCATTTAGAGTAAAGACCCAGCCCGACTGAGAGCGGAAATTATCCCTGTCAGTCTGAAAGCTAGCATCACTGTACCCTACAACTCTCAAGTCCTCACTGCCACCGAGGGTAAGGACCCAGTCCTTAGTCCTCCGTAGGTACTTGAGGATATTCTTTACCGCAGTCCAGTGTGCCTTGCCAGGGTTCCCCTGATACCTGCTAACAATGCTCAAAGCAAAGGCTACATCAGGTCGAGTACACGTCATAGCATACATGATCGATCCTATAGCTGAAGCATAAGGTATTCGACTCATTTCTGCTATCTCAGCCTCAATACTAGGGCTCTGTGTCTTACTCAATCTGGCGTTACTCTGGATGCGTAACTCTCCTTTCTTGGAGTTATGCATGTTGAACCTTTTCAACACTTTGTCCACATAGGTGCTTTGACTAAGTCCAATTAGTCTTTTACTCATGTTTCTCAAAATCCTTATCCCTAGGATATAGGCAGCTTCTCCAAGGTTCTTCATAGCGAAACACTTCCCAAGCCAGGACTTTACTTCCTGCAGGGTTGGGATGTCATTTCCTATGAGTAGTATGTCATCCACATACAGTACCAAAAAGCTGACTATACTCCCACTAGCCTTGATATAGACACAAGATTCATCTTCACTCCTTGAAAAGCCAAATTCTTTGACTTTCTCATCAAAGCAAAGATTCCATCTGCGAGGTGCCTGTTTTAATCCATAAATGGATTTCTCGAGCTTACACACTCTACTGGGGTACTCTGTACTGACAAAACCCTCTGGCTGAACCATGTAAACATCTTCAGCCAAGTTTCCATTAAGGAAAGCGGTTTTTGACATCCATTTGCCATATTTCATAATCATGAAATGCAGCAATCGCTAACAGAACCCTAATAGACTTAATCTTGGCCACTGGTGAAAAGGTCTCATCATAATTAACTCCCGGAGTTTGAGAATAACCCTTTGCAACGAGTCGTGCCTTATAAGTGTGTACATTACCATCCATGTCGGTCTTCTTTTTGAAGATCCATTTGCACCCAACTATCTTACGATCAGGTACATTGTCAACCAAGTTCCAAACTTGATTGCCATACGTGGACTGTATCTCGCTATCCATAGCCTCTTTCCATTTAGCAGCCTCAGGGCCTGCCATGGCTTCCGTGTAGCTGTTAGGCTCATCCAGATTTACCAGTGTGTTATCACTGATAAGTGTCTCACCTTCTGTAGTAATATCAAAACCATAATAATGCTCAGGTGCATTCCTAACTCTGGTGGAACGCCTCAGAGGTATAGATTCTTCAGTCGGCTCAACAGGAGTTTCCTCCTCAGGTTGAGGGCTAGGGTTTGAGGTTCCTTCACCACTTGACTCTTGAATTTCCTCAAGGTCAATTTGCCTCCCACTGTCTCCTTGGCTCATGAATTCTCTCTCTCGAAAGAATCCTCTTCTTGCTACAAAGACCACATTATCACTGGGTCTGTAGAAGATGTAACCAAAGGATTTCTGTGGATAGCCGATGAAAATACACATTTCGCTTCGGGGTTCGAGCTTATCGTGAGTCTCGCGTCTCACGAAAGCCTCGCAGCCCCAAATCTTGATGTGGTCTAGATTGGGAACTTTTCCAGTCCACAACTCGTGAGGTGTTTTGGCAACCTTCTTTGTAGGGACTAGATTAAGGATATGGGCGGCAGTCTCTAAGGCATACCCCCAAAATGAGATTGGTAGCGAAGCTCGACTCATCATGGAACGAACCATGTCCAACAAGGTCCGATTACGCCTCTCAGCTACACCATTCAACTGTGGTGTCCTAGGAGGTGTCAATTGTGAGACAATCCCACATTCCTTAAGATAGTCAAGGAACTCAGTACTAAGATACTCACCACCACGATCGGATCGAAGCATCTTAATGTTCCTGCCCAACTGATTCTCTACTTCTTGCTTAAACTCTTTGAATTTCTCAAAGGTTTCTGACTTATGCTTGATTAGGTAGACATATCCATATCTACTAAAATCATCAGTAAAAGTCACATAGAACCGATTAGCATCTCTTGTGGCGATTCTGAAGGGTCCACACACATCCGTGTGTATGAGGTCCAACAGACCTTCACCCCTAGCACAAGTGCCAGTACAAGGTGACTTTGTCATTTTACCAAGCAAACAAGATTCACAACTATCATCTGACTTTAGGTCAAATGACTCCAAGACTCCATCCTCTTGGAGTTGGCCTATGCGTTTCTTGCTTACATGTCCAAGACGACAATGCCATAAGGATGCTTTATCTAAGCTAGTGGAAGAGTTAATACACAATACATTATTTCCTAGATTATCTACAACAGATACAGTTTCATACACGCCATCACAAGGTAATGCTTTAAAATAAAGAACATTATTAAAGAAAGCATCAATACTACCATTATTATTATCAAAATAAAAGGTAAAACCTTGTTTATACAATGCATGAAAGGAAATAACATTTCTTGCCATTTCTGGCGAATAATAACATTTATTTAAATCTAATGTAAACCCACTATTTAGCATTAAGGAATAAACTCCTATCTTGGTGACAGGTGAAGCTTTCATGTTTCCCATGATCAAGTTTATCTTTCCCTGCTCCACATTCTCACTTCTTTTTAGTCCTTGCAAATCACAACATATGTGAATACCACAACCTGTATCAAGGACCCAAGACTTAGAATGAGGTGAGTTATTAGACAATATAGTGTATATACCTGCATGGTTGGGTTTTACTTTCCCATCCTTCAAATCATGCTGGTACTTTGGGCAGTTTCGCTTCCAGTGCGACTTTTCATGGCAATAGAAGCATTCAGCCTCATTAGGGTTTGCAGAAGGAGTGACAAAACCTTTCTTGGTTTTGCTTGAAGAGGAGCCTTCAAGGGTCTTACCCTTAGTACCCTTAGAAGGGTTCTTTCTCTTCTTCTCTTTGCCATGCCCGATTGCCAAGACATTGGCCGCAGTTGGAGTAGGAGTAGGAGTAGTAACAACCGACTTACCCTTTAGACCACTTTCGGCGGTCTTCAAGAGTCCTTGAAGTTTGCTGAGGGTGACTTCTTCCTTGTTCATGTGATATGTCATGCGGAATTGATCATAACACGATGGCAAGGAGTGCAAAATGATGTCTATTGCTAACTCCTCAGGGAATTTCACATTCAGCTTCAGTAAACGGTCCACATACCTTTGCATTTTCTACATGTGGCCCGTGATGGGTTCACCATCCTTCATTCGGGTTGTTATCATGAAGGAGATTATTTCATATCGCTCTTGACGAGCACTTTGATGGTAGCGGTCCATCAAGTCCTGGTGCATCTCAAAAGGATAATAGTCCTCATAGGACTTTTGGAGCTCGGCTGTCATGGTGGCCACCATGATGCATGCCACTTTTGTAGCATCTCTTTCATGTACCTCATATTCAGCAAGCTCTTCAGGAGTAGCAGTTGGCTCGGGTACCTTCAGCTCCTTGTCGAGAACATATTCTTTGTTCTCATACCGAGTGACCATCCTGATGTTTCTGATCCAATCTGTAAAGTTGGACCCATCAAAGATGACTCTCCCACAAAGATTCATGAGAGAGAAGGAGCTAGTAGGGTTTGAGCCAGAAGCATTGTTATTGGAAGACATCTGAAAAGAAGAGGGAATAGATTAGATTAGATATAGAGATAGTCCTTAACAAAACACCCAAATGTAATATTAAGGCTAGGACCCAACACAATATTTTATAACTTAGAAGAGGGATGCCGTAATCTAAGCTATAAGATATTTGAAGGTAGGTGAATGACGATTCACCAATTTCCACCATGAAAAACGAAATATTTAATTAGGTTTTAATTGGTTTAGAAACTCCTAGATTCTTTTGAGATTCATTGAACTTTCTTCAATGGCATGTTTCAATCTCGAGTGTGCCCTTCAAGTTTTGTGACTGGGATGCCGAGGATCACAAAACAAGGTGTGAAGTAACCATGCAAATTACTTGGTACCCTTAATGTATTACCCCTCAATCGATGTGCCGGTTAACCACACACGCTCCATCGATACTATGATAAACATTAAGTCACCCTTTACCTACCTTGTTAAGTTCAAGTTAGTGTGCCGGTTAACCACACACGCTCCACTAACGACTTAAACAAAGTGTAAAGTGTAATTTCATGAATTAGCACCTTATTCACATTTTCCTAAAATAACTAAGATTGGGAATTCAATAAAGTTTAGTTACTTTAGTATTATCATTATACTTTTAATGAGAATTTATAAGTCCTTGTCCTACCCGTTCGGCTAACGACCCTCCACCGTGGGTGAGAGTGGACACCCATTAAGTTGCCATTTTATAGGCAACAACCTTATACCCCCCTTATAGACCGGCTTCGTGAATGAGGCGTACTAGCGGTAAGACGACTTGATCTTATACGTATATAAATATTATTAAACTTATAATATTATAAAGTATAAGGGTTGAATTTTAACTTTTAAAAGTCTAGGGGTTGGAACTAAAGTTTTTAATATGACTTTACATGTTCCAAAACTTGAGGGCAAGTTTTGTAAACTTTCAAAACTTTTCATTTCTCATAACTTATGAGTTAATGGTTATTAAAAATGAAGACTCTTCATTTTTTGTAACCTATGTGTTCTTTTAATGGTTATTTATAAATGTGACTTTTGGTTATCCATAACTTAAGAACTAGTTATGGACTCCATTAAAACACATAAAGATCAAGAATTAATCTAATCAATTATTAGCACATAATTTCTATGATCTTCTAAACTCATATGTTTATGAATGTTCATATCAAAAATTTCAAGAATCGTAAGTACATATACAAAACTTGAAATTTTGATACGAGCTTTTGAACAAAACCTCGATTTTCAAGTTTTTTTTTTTTTTTTTTTTTTGCATCAAGTATCAAATAAAACAAACCTGGCTCTGATACCACTGATGGGTTTTCAGCATTCTAACACTCCTATGGTGTACATGCAACCCTAGAAACCTTGGATCTATGTTTGACTAAGATACATGCAAATAATTATTTTTCCAAGGTTCTTATCCTAACTAGCATGGCATGGGATACTTGAATCAAATAAAACTAGTAGAATTACTTACCTTGTAGTAGTAGTTGATTGCTTGGAGTTTGAGAGCCTAGCACCAATAATGTGGATGCCTCAAATGGAAGTCACAAATCACCACAAACTTGGGAACTTGAAAGAATAGTCACAAACTTCTTGAAATCGGCCCTCTTGGTTTACACACATCAACTAGTCCAATTTCAAGAACCAAAGCCTCCTTTATATAGTGTGGTGGATTAGGGTTACATCCATGTAAACCCTAATACCCATGTCTTTTCATTTCCATGAGATCCATGGGTTAAAGCTCCATGGAGTATCCATGGACTTTCCATGCAAGCCTAGCCCATTCCAAATAAGCATTAGCCCATAATATATAAATACAAGAGCCCATATTTAATTAGTCATACTTTTGATCTCTAAATTAATTCTAAATTAATTATAGATCAATACTAATTAAATAATATGATTTTATATTAATATATTATGACTTATAATATATTAATAAATTATAACTTATACTATTCTCAAACGATTATCCATAAATTGTTCGGGTGAAGTGCAATCCAAATGGACCATGCCGGGTCGGGTCAAGTACATACCAAATATAGTTATGGACTTAGACACTATATCCAAAAAATCCTTGACCACGTCAAGCCACTTGTGCTGCCTCATGTTCAGGTTTGGCTGGTCCATAAGATATCGCAAACTCCTGTGATCCATGTAAACGGTACAACGAACCCCCTATGGATAATGTCTCCAAATCTTGAGGGAAAATACCACTGCCCCCAACTCTAGATCGAGCATCGGTCTGCATACCCGATTCATCAAATCCATAAACACCGCAGGCGCATTGGTGAGCCCAAATGGCTTCACCACGAACTCATAATGTCCATAACGAGTGTGGAATGTCGTCTTCTCCACATCCTCCTCTCCCATCCTAACCCGATGATACCCATAACTCAGATCGATCTTGGAGAACCAAGATGAACCCTACAACTGATCAAAGAGGTCATCAATCCGCATAAGAGGATATCGATTCTTCACCGTTAAATTGTTCAACTCCCGGTAACCGGTGAACATCCGGTATGAACCATCCTTCTTTTTGACGAACAATATCGGAGCTCCCCACGGCGAACTGCTCAATCTGATGAACTTCTTGCCTAGCAGTTCCTGAAGCTGAGAGGATACCTCCTGCATATCGGGCGGTTCCAAACGGAACAACGTCTTGGCAATCGGAGCCGCACCTGGACCTAGGTCAATACGAAACTCAATTAGCCTCTCGGGAGGCACACCGGGTAACTCCTCCGGAAACACATCAGCAAATTCCCTGACAACTGGCAAATTTGAAACCGAGACCTGCTCCCCAGCCCGTGTATCAACCATATAGGCAAGATAGCCCACACACCCATGTGGAATATACTGTCGAGCCCTGCTCGCCGAATAAAACCCTTTTCTAACCCTGGTACCCTCTCCGTAGATGACCAGTTCTCCCTCACTTGGGGTTCGAACTACTACTCGCTGACCCTCGTAGTCAATCATAGCACTAAACCTGCTCAGCCAATCTATCCTCACTATCACACATACATCCCCCATGGGAATTGGAATAAAATCAATCAGATAAGGCACCCCGAAAACCTCCAAGACATAACCCTGATACACTCTGGATATAGAAATCCCATTTTCGCTGGCGATAGAAACCTGAAATAGACACTCCAACTCGCTAAGGGGCATATCGAAATCCCTACTAAAAGACCAAGACACAAAGGACCGAATCGGGCCCGAGTCGAATAACACAAGAGCAGGCGAAGAATTCATGAAGAACGTACCTATTAGAAACATAAACATAAGCATACCATAAAATAATCGACATAATGATAAATAGAAACATACCAGTAATGACGTCAGGCGCCGCCCTCGCCTCCTCTGACGTGAGCTGAAAAGCGTGACATCGAGCCCTCGGGGGCTCTGCCTGCCCTGGCTCCCATCAGTAATCCTCAGAGTACCCGGCACTGGAGCCCGCGCCGGTCTAGCAACAAGCATAAGGCACCGGTCCTTCACATGGCCCACCTGGTCACAATGATAGCAAATCCTGGTGCTCGGTACTGGAGCCTGCTGACGACAGTCCTTGGCGTAATGCCCCTCCTTGCCACATTTGTGGCAACCAGATGAAGACCGACAGACACCCTTATGAACCCTGCCGCACTTACCAGAAGTGCGGCCCCTCTGCCCTATAGAACTCGAATCATCGAACTTGAACTTCTTCGTCGTAGGCTGTTTCTGAGCCGGAGCCTGACTCCGCTCTCTCACCTAGATCTCCATCGTGATCTCCCGCCTCCTAGCGGCCTCCTGCAACTTTACAAGTGTACCATAGTGCTGTGTGGATACGAACTGGCGGATATCCTTATTGAGCATGCTCAAGTACCAATCATCTGATCTTGCTCAGAAGCAGCAAACACAGGAAAAAAACATAGCTCTCTCTGTAAACATCTTGGTGATCTCAGTCACCGACTCAGTCACCTGCCTCAAATACAAATACTCCTGAGCCAGCCTCTCCTGCTCCACGAATGGAACATATTTCGAGCGGAACATCTCGGAGAACAGCTCCCACGTCACGACAACCCTCTGCTCCAGAGTGTACGAGCTAGTCATTAATCCTTCGCTCCAGACCGAAGAAGGTTCAGAGCGCACTTGACCTTCTGGTCAGCTGGGCAGGAACAAGTAAAGAAGTATCCCCCAACATCTAACAACCACCTCGTAGCAGTAATCGGATCGTGAACCCCATCAAACATTGGGGGATTCGTATTGTCATAGTCCCGGTACTAGAAGGCTCTCCCCGCACCAATCCCCACAACAACGACGATCGCAGTAGCTGTTGCAGCAGCAGCCTCAAAAAGTATAGTGTACCAGTCATCAATGAACTCCATCATGGTAGTTTTGATAGAACCAAACAACTCTAGTATCTACCCCTGGACAATAGAAACAACCTCAGCATGAATCATCTCCCTAACCTGATCCTCATTCAACCCTGACCTATCCTGGCCACCCGATCCATATCCTGTCTCAAATCGCCTCTTAACCATCATACTGAAAATAAACCAAAAAATATCAGATGAGGCGCATATCATACCATATAAGCTATTCCAAACAACAAAACCCTAGGGGATGTGGCTTCCCTACTACGTGTACGGGTCCTGTGTTTCCAGTAGTACGGGGCCATAATACCTTCCGCATCTACCCGTATTTGTCTTAGAAAATCATCACAACAACCCTAACAACACACACTAGAATACGTATATATATCCTATTCCAACTTCCTAGAGAAAGGCTAGACATTTTTCCACTGGCCGGATGACCCACATAAATCATCCATGAAACTTCCACAAACCCTGCAACACTCGTGTATGCTAATCATACATAACATTGGACCCTATAGACAGTCGAATACTTGATTCTACCCTAAGCTCTTCATCAAACATAAACAGGGAATAAGGCTAAACCAAACATTCTCAGACTATAGATCTTAGTTATGTACAACTATGATGCATACACTAAGCAACTACAGTAATGATGTCAATTCCATATAAGACAGAACCCTAGGCTATCAGGAATCAATTATCAGGCAATTCTATCGTGCAATTCTTGAAGATCTTTAGCCTATCACTAGCATGTTGTTCTATCATAAACATAATATCAAATAACAGTGTGGATGATTTGGAGTATACTTTCTTACTTCGGCTGATCGTACACATCACATCCTTCCTTGTTTACTTTTCAAAACAATTTTTGAAAAAAAAAAATCAGTTTAAAACTTTTGCAGTTCCCTAGTTTGAGTCTGGATTCACAAGAATGCTCATCCAATTCTCTCAAACCAAGGCTCTGATACCAACTTGTAACACTCAAAAATCACAATGATTTAAATTTTTCAAAAATCAACCATTCGTCATCAATGTTTACAAAAGTAGTCATTGTTTCAAAGTATTATTTCAAATAAGAGTTTTTCCCCAAGATCAAGTGACAAAATAGGAAACTGTGTACGATCACTCCTTCGCTTTTCTGTGATCCTCTAAAGTACCTGAAACCATAAACTAAAAACTGTAAGCCAAAGCTAAGTGAGTTCCCCCAAAGTACCACCACAAACATATAACCAAACAGATAACGGGTCCATAACCTCCTGGTTAGATTACCCTTGGCCCACAACCTAACGGTTGGAATGCCTCGGCCCACAACCTTACGGTTGGAATGTCCAATACATAACGGGCCCACAACCTCCTGGTTGGATTACCCCCAGCCCAAAACCTTCCGGTTGGAATGCCCGGTCCTATAACCTTATGGTTGGAATGCCCCAGTCTGTGGACATACAACACAAAGCAGTACAGTCCCATCCCCATCATACCATGTTGTCATGCACATAACAAATAACATATACCCAACAACGGATAAACATATAACCAGTTAACCGACTAGCAGGCAGATCTGCAGATTACTACTATATGGAAATATCCTATATACCAGGATACATAACCAAAGGGGCCGACATTGATGCCTTCGACCCACAAGAACAATGAGGAAACTCACCTCACAGCCTAACGAATAGCTGATCAGCACATTGCTCAAAATACCGGCTCAACCCAAATCCTAAATGTCAAAACATTACCCATTTTAAATTAATAACATTTTCCCAAAATACCCTTGGTCAAAACTGGTCAAAATCAACAAGTCAACCCAGCCAAGTCAACTCAGCCGAGACAACTCAGGGCTCGTATGCGTGGCGTACCCCGGATGTACGTGGGGCGTACTAGCAGTCTGTGGCGTCGGGGCTAAATCTGCATACGTGCAACGTACCATTTGGTACGCCCAACGTACACAACAGTCCCCTTCTTAATCTATTAAGAGCTTATTACTCCGACTTAATACGTCAAAATGCAGATCTAAGGCAAAAATACCACTAAGAATCATAAAATTCCCAACTTTATGACTTTTCATGTCCATTAAGTGCTTAATACACAAAATCTCAACATCTTAATGCCTTAAGACCTTCTATAACATGCATGGAGAAATACTAAGCATTAAAACTACATTTTTTTGACTCAAGACCCCTCATAAGGTTTGAACGGACGACTTATTTGGTTAAGAGCATGTCATGCTCAAGAATCACCATATTTGGGACCAAAATGCCCTAAATGAAGAAATGGAAAGATTTACAAGATAGAATGATCAAGTTAGAAGTTTTTTACTTCCTGGAGGTTGCTAGCAAGTGGAGAATCCCAGATCTAAGTTTCTTCCAAGCTTCAAGGTCCTTGCACCAACTTCTTCTTCTTGAAGAACACCACCAAAGCACACAAATGATCTCAAAATGTACTCTTCTTACTTAGGGTTTGCCAGAGGGTCATTTTCTCAGGTGGAGCCTGATTTGGGTGAAGGTCTTAGGGCCATAAAGTTGTTTAAATAGGGTTCAAATACTAAAATTTAGGGTTTGGAACCCTCAGACGTACGCCCTGTGTACGAAGAGTACGCCCAACATACTTAGTCCCTCGCGTGTACGCTATGCGTACGAAGAGTACGCCCACTGCACTAAGTTCCGACAAGAAATTACCAAAATGCCACTATGGGCCATTTTACACTCTTTCTTTTGCATAAGGACTAAAATGCAATATTTATTCATGCTTAGGGTTAAAATTGAAAATAAATCATCATCGGGATGTTACAGGTTCGACTGAGAGGACACACGGTATTTATATTGCAAGTGTGGCATTTAATAAGGGCTCTTGCAAGAGGCACGACCCGTGCTAGGGAAGCATGGCCCGTGTTTCGAGGCAGGTAGAGTCCATATGCATTAAATGAAGTACATTACCTAAACGAGACTTATATTAGAAGCACGACCCGTGCTTGGGTGTTCAGGTCGTGTTTTGTCATCGCAACTTGAAAATTCGAGAAAATAAAAAAAAATCAGAAAAATGAACTTCGAACAGGAAGCATGGCTCGTGTTTGGGCTTCAAAGATATCAAACTCCAAAAAATCCTTCAGAAACTCTTCAGAGGTGGAGCACGGCCCGTGCTTGGGCAGCGAAGTTTTTTAAAACTTCAGAAAAAATTTAGAAATCCTCTGGTTAAGTTTTGTAAGTGGAGCACGACCTATGTTTGGTCTTTTTTAGCATTTCGGCTCCAAATATGCTCCGTTTATATCCAAAGGTTGTCAAACTACCGATCCACTTCAAATTACCTAAAATAGACTCTAAAACATGAGTAGTGCGAGAATTCTTCCGAAATACATGAGTTGTCCATTATTTAAATGAATGCAAATATTTAAGCATAAAATATGATGCAAAATACTATTAAAAACTAATATAAAAGATGCATAAAATAGCATCTAAAAAATCTCCCCATACTTAAACTTTACTTGCCCTCAAATAATACAAATATTAAACGTTATAAACAAAATGGAAAAACGTAGTTGACATACAAAAAAAAACTTAGAAAAAAAAAATCAAAATAAAATTAAGGAAACTAAAAACTTAAACTTTAATAACCAAGTTTTTCAATACCTTCCATGTATCCCATGTTTCCAAGGTCAGAAAGACGCTCAACGGTATAAACCGATAAACCTACCATAAAATTCATTTAAATTTTCTACTTTACTTTGCCTTGTTCACAAAACTAGCATATTTTTATAATTTCATTTCCTTTTAACTTCATCATGAAAACCAGACATAACTCATCCTTACAGACTCTGGCACGGAAAACCAGCTTTCGCCGAAGCAATTAGCCCACCAGAAAGGGCCGAATTCTCCTTTGCTTTCACTTTTTTTTGAAAGCATCAGATACTACATCACACAATTATTCTCGTGCACCATATTTGACTTGGAGGTGGCATTTGGCTTGATTGAATCTTGATATGTTTTTTTATATCTTCAATCGTCTTTGAGTATGTCATGAGATTTCTTTGATTAAGTACTTGAGACTTGCTTGGGTACCGGGTTTGACAGTTGGTACCCACGATGAGATTGGATATGACAATTTTTCTCATTTCTTCGATTTGGTTGGTTGTGTGATACGATATAAGACTCCTTATTACTCGGAAGGGTAACAAGTGTCAACAAATAGGTCTGAGTTCTATGGAGTCAAGACTTATCTAGCTGAGTTCTCACTTAAACGTTTCAAGAAATTAGTTAAAAATCCATTTTATTTTTTCTTACAGATTGTTTCGATATATTATTTATTTTATTTTTACAATTGGGCTAGCTGCATACAATGTCTTGCAATCCCCTAGTTATGGAAACTGTTACTACACTTACCATTATAGAACTTGTCGTTTTCGGACTTTCATTTTCCACATTCACAAAGCTATTGAATGTAAAGAATTTCAACATATAATGTAACTTTTTTTTTATATATTTCATTTATTATTATTATTATTTTTTCATAAAATACAACTAAAACCTAAAAATAATTTCTTTTGTTTGTTTTATGATGAAGAGAAAAAAATATAAACATAAACAGAAAATAAATGTGGACGTTTCTCATATATTTTTCTAAATGCAATGCAAAAATGAACTAAAATGAAAAAAACTAAAAAACTAAAATAAACTTTTTAACAAAAAATACAAAATTTTGACTAACCTCCTCCCCAAACTTAAAATTTAGCATGGTCCTCAATGAGAGGGAAATTGACAGCTCAATATAAATATAAAAGTTTGCAGCAAGGAAATAATGTACATGATATATTTGCCGAAATATTGATTTTGACAAAGGTTCCGACGAAAAATATGAATTTAAGCAATTCAGAAGATTCTCTTATTTCCCCCAAGCTTGCTTGGAGCTGTGACCGACTTGTACTAAAAACGGAAAAATAACTACGTGGGTTTTCTTCCCAAAAGCTGCCCTTTTTTAAATTCGTTAGCTCGACTTTGCCCAACCAATTTTTTTAACCGGCGAAAGTGGGGCTCCCGATCATCACACCTTCTTTTTCTTTGACTCCCGATCCCTTCAGATATGATAGAATTTTTGGATCTGTTAGTTGTGTAGTAGACTGGAAAAACTACTGATTTTTATCAAATGACACTTTCTTCAGATTTATGAATCTTTTTTCTTTTTCTGTTCCCCTCAGCAAAAATGATCTCCTCCTCTCCAAACTTACCTTTCTCCTATCAGCTGTTTTGATTCCCCACAACTAAAATTTCTATCTAACAATACTCCTTGCACAAAATGATTATAAAACACATAGCAGTCTTCAGTTAGAAGCCGGGCTGCTGGTATCCAGAAAATATATCAGTTGGAATAACATCATCATAATTATTAAAGTTCACCACATCCCCGTCAAACTCCATACAAAGAGTACCTTTAAAAATATAAGTTTTTATCATAGCAGTTTTCATAAATGGTCTTCCAAATATGATGAATTTTTGTCAAAAATATCCACATTGCCCATGTCCAATATATAAAAATCAGAGGGAAAAATTACGTCATTCACTTGGACTAGAACATCCTCTAATACACCTTTTGGGTGTACTGTTGAGTGGTCAGCCAACTGAATGATAGTCCCGATCTTTTTTAAAGGTCCCAATTGTAATTTTTCAAAAACAAAAATGGGAGGACATTAACTAGAGCTCCTAACTCTAACATGGCTTTTGGAAAAGTTAGGCTAATCAATTTACAAGGAATCGAGAAAATTCCCGAATCTTTTCATTTTGGAGGTAAACTTTTTTGCAAAATAAAAGATATATTTTCGCCAACTTTTATGGTTTCATTGCCTTTTAATTATTCTTTGAAACATACAATTCTTTTAAAAATCTTGCGTAATGAGGAATTTGTTTTATAGCATCGAGTAACGAAATATTTACCAGTACCTTTCGAAAGGTGTCCATAATCTCCTCGTCCTCTCGTTCGCGCTTAGTGCTCTTCAATCTTGACAGGAATGACGAAATTGGTTTGTACTCTCGAATGATTGACTTCAGTTGCTTTGGAGGTTCTTTCTCTTCACCCTCTTCAATTTCTTTATATTTTTTCACCCACGATCTCTTCTGTTTCTTTCTCAATTACGAGCTCGCCTTTTTCTTCATTCGGTTTACTTAGGTCTTCATTAAATTTCCCAGTTCTCAAGGAGATTGCGCTCACATTATACTTCGAATTTTGTTATGGCTGAGTAGGTAGTTTCCCTTGAGACTCCAGTCAACTCATAGAAGTGGAAAACTAAGACATATGTTGTTCTATATTTTTGATGTTTTCTCTAGTTTCGTTCTAAAATGCATGGGTACTTGTAGCCAAGCTTTTAACTATGTCTTCTAACGCCATGTTGGAGCTTTCAGATTGCTATTCTGAATTCTTCTGTTGAAGTTGTTGATTCTGAAAACTCTATTGTTGTTGATCCTAAAAACTAGGCTCCTAAAAATTTCACTATTGTTAGAATCCAAGCGGATGCTGATATTGTTGACGCTGCTGAAAATTATTCTGAAAGTTATTTTGAGGCTGAATAAAATTTTGTTGTTGATAACCTACGATAACCTTTTATAGATGTGGTGTCTTCTTGTAGTAGCGGACAAATATTAGTTGGGTGCTCAGTCTTCAGGCAGATTCCACATGGGTTTCTTACATGCATAATTCCTTTTTCTTTTGTGAGCAGAAAAACAACTTTTGTTAGTTTAAAATTTTGGGCTTCGAGATAAGGAGAATTAATTTCTTTTACGCCCCTTGGTTGATCAGAATACCACTCTTCTCTATATCCAAAATGTTTCGACTTAGTGGCTAGTTTTTCGTAGCTTTCGGATCTGAGTTGATGTCATGTCACCTAAGGACCCGCCACTTGAAGCATTTACCAGTCTTCGCTCCATGGGTATCAAGCGTTCACAAAAACACTGATATAGCTAGTAATCATTGATTCCATGTTGTGGGCACCGCCGAACAAGCAACTTTTTGAAGTGCTCCCAGTATGTGTGTAAAGCCTCTCGTTTTCCTTGTGTAATCCCAAATATCTCTTTGTCAAGGTTTAAAACAAGCACTTCCGGAAAGTACTTTTCCAGAAATAACTTTGCGAGATCATTCCAGATGGTTATGGAGCTAGAGGGGAGATAGTAGAGCCATTCTTTCCTAGACAGACGACATGAAATTTCTTGATCAATTTATGCAGGTCTTCGTTTTCTAGGCCTTAGAATGTGGGGAGAAGGTGTATCAACCCAAATTTAATCTTGAAATTTTAGGCTTCAGGGAAGGTTATGTAGAGAGGTTATTGAGTGACCTCCTGTGTAGCCCATTGCCTGAGAGTATTCTCTTATCCTTCTTTGTCACTCATGGTTGATTTGTTTGAGTTGGATTCAGAAGGGTCTATGGTTACAGATTTTAAAGATGGTGACATGTATGTTTCTTGTTTACTGTGAGATGGTGAAGATGGTGGTGCTTTTGGGAAAGATGATAAAGTTGGTTCGGGTTTGTTCCACAAGGGATTGCCTTGTGGATAAGTTTTCTCCGGGTTTAGAGAAGATGATGAAGAAAAGAAAGTTGTTGAGTATTTTTGTCGTGTCACTTCTTTCGTCAGCTTTCTTGTAGTCTTATTTATCTCTGGATCAAACTCTAGTGTTGTACCTATATGTGCAAATCTTAGCATAAATAGTTAGCAATACCGTGTACCTGAAAATGGCATCACTTTGTCAAACATTTTGTTAACATCTAAACAAATAAAGATCACTGCTTGGTTGCACTAATGGGTAACTCAAGGAAGCAGGGTCGAATCCACAAGGACACAACCTAAAAGTCAATGCCTCTTTGCGCAAGGCACATGCTAGTAAAAAACATAAAATAGTTAAAAATTGCAGTAAAATAAAGTAAATAAATTCAGTAATAAAAAACATTTCAGTTCTGCTACGACTTTCCTAATTATGCAATCAATCCAGATCTGGTTATTTAAGATGCGTTCTATCTAAGCCGGTATTGAAAAATACTAACAAACTCTAGTAAGTTCTCTTTTAGTTAGTATAAAACTTAAACCACAAGATAGAATCACAAAGTAAAAACCAAATCTAATGATTAATCACACAAAACGTATTGATCTTTTACAGAACTGAAAACTATAACTTTTAACCAAACATGGCTAAAAACGATCTAAAGCTAATAAAAAGAAAGATTAAACAACTAAATCTTACTAAAGTAATTGTAAAAAACTTAGACACGATTCTTTGCCAACATCAACAACCCTTATATCATTAGAAGATTAAGAGTCAGAAGGTTTTCATCAACTTACATAAGAACCTCACTACAGAAAACCTTCACTACTCTCACAACGAATCACACATCCTAATCTATCAAAGAGCTGAGTAAAAAGCTTAATAAAGAACAAACAAGATACAAGAAACCCCTATCGTTGAACTATGAGAACAAGAGAGGAAGACGATCTCTAAAATATCTGAAGAGAATAAATGATGGATTCAACTATCATCTGCAATATATAGTCGGGTCATAGAAGACCCAAAGACCCACGTACAAATCCATTCTGATACGACCAACTTTCACTCCAACCCTTGAACTGATTCAGATGATTACATGCACCCTATAAATAATAAACTAATACAAAATATACGACCTCCAAAATGTTAGTTTAAAAATAAACAAAAGTTATTAATTTTAACAGCCCCTCTCAAACTAACCATTTTGTAAACAAAACAAATTTGAAAAAGGATCAAATAAACACAATTTTTCACACAAAAAACTATGTTGAGAAGAAGAAAGAGACTTAGTTAAAATATCAGCAACCTGATTAGAAGAACTAATCTTAACCAACTTTATAACACCTTTTGAAAAAGTTTCTCTTATAAAATGAACATCTATTTCAAAATGTTTTGTATTATCATGAAAAATAGGGTTAAGAGCAATTTTAATCGCTGACTCATTATCACAAAAAAAAAATATTCACAGGAACCATATTTTTTAACCATATATCACACAACACCTTGAAAACCCATATCAACTCACATGAAAGAGTTCCAATAGCTCTGTACTCAGACTCAGTAGAAGAATGAGATATCGTGGACTGTTTTTTACTTCTCCATGATATAGGAGAACTACCAAAGTAAACAACATAACCACTAATAGAATTTCGAGAGAATAACCTCTTAGCCCAATCTGCACCTGAAAACCCTCTTAGAAGGAGTGAATCAAACCCAAACTTTACATATGAAACACCCATTCCATGATTATGTTTGAGATACCTTAATAATCTCAAAGCAATTTGCAAGTGACACTTATTAGGCTTATGCATATATTGACTTAATACCTGAACTGAGTAAGCAATATCTGGTCTAGTAAGAGTCAAATGGATAAGATTTTCAATGAGTTTCTGAAATCCTATAACATTTTCAAGCAAACACTATTATGATCACTGATAACAAGATTCGACTAAAGAGGAGCCTTTATAGGTTTACACCTTAACATCCCAAACTCATGAAGTACTCCAAACAATATTTTATTTGAGATAGACAAACCCCATTAGGAACTTCTACAACCTCAATTCCCAAAAAATATTTCATTTTTCCTAAATTATTTATAAGAAAGTAGGATTTAAGAAAATCTTTTACCTTATTGATTTCAAATTCACTATTACCGGTAATTACAATATCATCAACATAATTTAACATAATAACCGTTGGATTTCTAACACTTTTAATAAACATAGAATAATCATTAAGACTGTTTAAAACCAAAACGTATCAAAGAATCACTTAATTTTTCATTCCACTTACGTGGAGCCTACTTCAGACCATATAAGGACTTTAATAATTTACAGACTCTATTATCATTTTTAGTATGATATCCTGGAGGTAACACCATATACACATCTTCTTCTAAAGAACCATAGAGAAACACATTATTAACATCAAATTGATAAATATTCCATCCAAAATTAACAGCAAGAGTAATAACAACAAAAAATGTTACAATTTTGGCTACAGGAGAAAAAGTATCCTCATAGTCAATGTCTTCTCTTTGATTGTAGCCTTTAGCTACAAGGCGGGCTTTATATCTTTCTATTTCCCCATTAGCTTTATATTTTATTCTATAAAATCCAAACATATGTTTACAAACATATGTTTTTTTAAATATAATAATAATGTTGTTAATAATTCGTATACTAAGTTGATATAATAAATTGATTATTTTGAATTATATGATAATATATACATCTATTAAAACTACATAATCTCAATCTTTTAAATAACTTGCACCCGTGGGTTACTCATGATTAAAATTAAATATAATATATGGTTTAATGTTATTTATAGATGTTGTTATTGTTAATTAATTTTTTAAAATTTATTTGCTTAACGTTTTAATTTCTATCATTGTAATTATTGAAAACATCAAACAATTTTTTTTTATTTTAAAGGTAACAATATAATTATTTATATATAGTTATTTTTAACTATTGTTATTGTAAGTTATTTTAAGCTACTTGTTCCAAAAAGGGGTTGCGGCACAGCTTGTTGCTCGTTTACCCGCTACGTTTATGTAAAATTTTATTCTTATGTTTAAAAAAAGCTACTTATTTGAAAACTTTTAACGATTATAAAAATATATTTAGGAAATATTTTAGTTAAATTGATATTACAATTTAGTTTTTGCATTTAGCACTACAATTTATCACTTTTAACTATTCATAAAATATTCTTTGGGTTTTTTAAGTGAACTGAAATTTATATTGAAGTTTACCCTGTAATGTTATATTTAAATTAACAATTTAAGTATTTTGTCCAAACTGTTTAAAAGATGTAGTTTTAAACTGAGAATGGTTTACATACAACAATATATTAAATCTAATCAATTAAGTATAATATGTTAAAAGTTAAATACATAACTTTATAAGTAAAAGTAAAAATATTATTTTAATATTGAAATTTAGTTTATTTATGATTACACTTTAGGATTGATACTTATTTAACCTTATTAACCAATTTATAATCATTATTAGAAAGACACTATAATTTATCACTTTTAATTATTTACAAAATATTCTTTGGGTTGTTGAAGTTGAACTACAATTTATATTTAAGTTGATCATGTAAGGTTATATTTAAATTAACAATTTAAGTATTTTATACAAATTTTTCAAAAGTTGTAGCTTAATGATAATGGCTTAAATACAACAACACAGTAGACCTAATAAATTAAGTATAATATGTTAAAAGTTAAAAACATCATTTCATTATCATTATCATTATCATTATATACTTATAAATGAAGCATTTTTCCTTTCACCATATTCATTTGAAACTCCCATTCATTTTTCCTTTCACCACGTTCATTTGAAACTCCCATGACTTTTTAATTTATTTCTAATAATTGTTATAAGTTGGTTAATAAGGTTAAATAAATATGAAACATAAAGTGTAATCATATATAAACTAAATTTCAATATTAAAATAATATATTTTCTTCTACTTATAAAGTTATGTTTTTAAATTTTAACATATTATACTTAATTTATTAGGTCTAATATGTTGTTGTATGTAAGCCATTATCATTAAGCTACAACTTTTGAAAAATTTGTAGAAAATACTTAAATTGTTAATTTAAATATAAGCTTACAGGGACTTAAATATAAATTTTAGGCCAACTTCAACAACCCAAATAATATTTTGTAAATAGTTAAAAGTAATGAATTGTAGTGTCTTTCTAATAATGATTATAAATTGGTTAATAGGGTTAAATAAGTATCAATCCTAAAGTGTAATCATAAATAAACTAAATTTCAATATTAAATAATATTTTTATAACTTTATAAGTAGAAGAAAATATATTATTTTAATATTGAAATTTAGTTTATATATGAGTACACTTTAGGCTTAATATTTATTTAACCTTATTAACCAACTTATAATCATTATTAGAAATAAATTGAAAAGTCATGGGAGTTTCAAATGAATGTGGTGAAAGGAAAGATGAATGGGAGTTTCAAATGAATATGGTGAAAGGAAAAATGTTCCTTTATAAGTATACTAGACGAATTCCCGCGCGTTGCGCGGCGCATGTTAAAAATATATTGTTATAATATAGTTTTCAAACACATTTTAGTTAATTCGATTCATTAATTTAGGTTCTTTTATTATTATTATAATTAATGTTTTCCTTTTAACTATGTTAAAAAATATATATTGAATTTTTTTTAAACATTATTTGATATTTTACTTTAGGTTTTAAATTTTACACTAAATTTTTAAGTTTATTTGATATATTAATGTAGGTTATTTATTTAACTATATATTGAAGTTAACAAATTAAGTATATCATATTGATAAGTCACAAATTCTTCCATTTATGATAATGTTTACAACTAAAAGCATATTTAAGTTAATAAATTAAGTATATTGTATGGAAATATGAAAAGTTGGGAGTTTCAAATGAATGTGGTGAAAGGAAAAATGTTTCATTTAGAATATAGTATGATTCTATAAAATCCAACGAAATTATTATCCAAGTGTTATTCATATATTAGGCCTCCATTTCTTGATTCATAGCCATAACCCATTCAGGATTAAGAGAGGCTTCATAATAAGACGGTGGTTCTAAAGATTTATCCAGATTTGAAACAAAACACTTAGACTCATTAGACAAAGAGGAATAGTTATGTTTTTTTTTCAATTCCATACTTGTATTTTCCCTCTATGACATAATCACTAAATCTAGTAGGAATACGAGATTCTCTCATAGTACATGTGAGACCAATCGACTGAGAATCAAGGGACTTAGAATTAGACTGACTAGTTTCCTCAGCCATATCAAGAAAATCAGTACCAGACCCAACAAACAAAGGCACAGAGGACTCCCTTAAACCAAAGGTAGTATCTGAAATATCCTGAGTAGTATCTGTTCTATTTAGGTTATAAGGAGAACTAGTACCATCTGACTGATGATCCAGTATCTGATTATTACTAAACTCATCAAAAAATGACTCAGACTTACCAGGCTCATCATAGGAAAAAGGATCAACCCCATAAGAGTTCTCATTAGTCTTACCAAAAAACAAAGCTTTGCATTTTGAATGGAAAGACAGACTCATAAAATTTTATATCCCTGAAAAAAAAAACAGAATTTGAGTCAAGACTTAACACTTTATAGCCTTTCTATTCCAAAGAATATCCCAAAAAAACACACTTTTCAACTCTAGCAGCAAATTTATCACTATTATTCAAGTTTGTAGAAAAGCACAAACATCCAAAGACACGAAGATTATAAAAATTGGGATACCGTTTATAAACAGTTCATAGAGGAAGGTGTCCTATTAATGCGAAAGACGGAAGTAAGAATAGCATCACCCCAGTATTTTAAAGGAATTCCTGACTGAAACATAAGAGACCTAGCCACGTTTAAAATATGCCTATGTTTTCTCTCCACAACACCATTTTGTTGTGGAGTGTAAACACAATATGTCTGATGAACAACTCTGTTGTCTTCATTAAAATCTTTTACATGAAGATTTAAAAACTCAGTTTCATTATCAAACCTTATAGTTTTGACATTAACTTCAAATTTTTTTTTATTATTTTAAAAAAAGTAACATAACCTTGATAAACTTCTTCTTTGAACTTAAGAAGAAAAACCCATGTAGCTCTTGTGAAGTCATCAACAATAGTTAAGAAAAACCTGAAGCCATCTACAGATTCTACACGATATGGTTCCCACACATCTAGATGAATGAGTTCTCCTAAGAACTTAGTGACATGTTGACTATTGTGAAAAGAATCCCTAGTTTGTTTTGCTTTATGACACGCGTCACAAGGATGTAATGGAACATTACTAAAATTAAGTTTTTTTAAGCACATTTAAAGCTTGATTAGCAGGATGACCAAGCCTGCTGTGCCAAGTGAACTTAGAAACACAACAAGAAGTTTTTTTTGGAATGGAGGACTTATTACCTGATAATGTGGGATCAAGATAATAAAGACCCCCATATTGATTACCAGCCTCCACCTTCCCCTTGGACTGTGAATCCTAAATGTAGCAATTATGCTCATTAAAAACAACTTCACACATACTATATTTGCATAGTTTGTGAATAAACAACAAGTTTATATTGAAATCAGGAACAACAAAAACATCAAACAAAGTTAAATAATTGGACAAATGTAAGTTCCCAATTTTGTTGATTTGGGCAGAAGACCCATTTGGGTGACTAACTCTTAAATTCAATTTTGAAACATCAACTGAATCATGAAGTAAGGACTTAGAAGTAATCATATGTTGATTTTCTCCTGAGTCAACAACCCATTTAGAAAAATTGGAATTAAGTAAAGAATTTCACGAAATACCTGCCATGTTGGCACTAGCAGATGATTCATCCAATCCTTTCTTATTGTCACCAATGAGATTAAGAAACTTAACATATTACTCACTTGCAAGATAATGACAATCAATACCATTATTAACTTCTCTAGCACCAGAAGACTCCCAAAAAAAACCTTTTGTTAGATTATTAGATTCAGACCTTGGTTTATAATATTTGGGGTATCCAATTATTTTAAAACACTTTTCTATAGAATGACCCTTTAAACCACAATTCTTACATTGAGGAATTGGACCCTTAGATTTAGATTTCCTTTGATCAACAAATTTAGACACAAAAGCGAAAGAAGAGGTCTTATTGTTAGAACTTAACAAATTTGACCCATGTTATTTATTAGAATCTTCACGAGAAGCTAAGAAGAAGGCAGTTTTAACAAATGGAAGAGGTTCCATTAACAAAATGTGACTTTTAACTTGATTGTAGGACTCATCTAAGCAACTTAAAAACTGCATTAGCTTCATTATTTTTGAATGATTGTTATAACTAGTAGAAGCTTCACAGGTACAATCAGTTAGATTAGTTAACCTATATAATTCTTTCCAATAAGAATCAAGTTTATTAAAATAATTTGACAAAGACGAATTACCCTGAGTAATTTAGTTAATTTTTTGGTGCACATTAAAAATGACAGACCCATCAACTTTATGATAGGTTTCAAATAACTTAGCCCAAACTTCTTGAGCACTCTCAAAACAAGCATGATTAGCATATATATTTTCAAAAATAGACCCAAGAATCCAGGAACAGGTAACAACATTAGCCCTTTCCCATTTGGATTCTTTAATGGGATCATTAACAGTTTTGGACACAATTCCATCAGTAAAGCCAAGTTTGTTTCGAGCTTTTAAAGCTCTAATCATGGAACTATGCTATACTCTGTAATTCTCAGTTCCTAATTGTTTAAAGTTAATCACACTAGTAATTGCATTATCATAAGGATGAACATAAAGATGATCATCTATATTAACAACAAATTCATTTTTGCTACTACTAGAAGACTCATTAGTTGGACCATCCATAACAACAAGTAATCAAGCAAACCAAAAAAATAGAAAACAGATAGAAAACAAATAACTGCAATGACTAATTCCAGATGATATCCACAGTATGTTGGGATAAAAGACCGTCAAGACAGAATTGGTAACAAGAAACACAAAATACACAAGAACAGATAAACCAAATCAACTAATAGATGGTGTACCCAAGACACCGGAATCTCCCACAACCAAACTAAGAATGAGATGTAGAAGGGAACAAGATACACTTACAGAGGTCCTATTGGACACGTTGAAGAACATTTTTATGGACCGACTCTCGTTATTCCATTCCCTCTAGAGTTAATCGGTAAAGAATTCCATTCTCTAGAGAGTTATTTCAGAACATAACCGAGATTAATTGATCGAAGAAAAACCATCGTGATTCACCAGAGGAAACACGATCTTTGGTCTAACAACAGTAGCGAAGCTTCAAGGAATCTGAAAAGAAGCATAAAAGCTCGCAGTAACCAAGATCTTAACAGAACAAAATCTTTGGTCTAACCAAGATCTTAACAAAATCTTTGGTCTAACAACAGTAGCGAAGCTTCAAGGAATCTGAAAAGAAGCATAAAAGCTCGCAGTAACCAAAATCTTAACAGAACAAAAAACGAGAATGAAGTTTTGACTTAGGGTTTTAAAATAGAAAACCCTAGATCGGAATCAAAACTCCAGATCTTCACAAATTTCATCAAAGATTTAGAGTTTTATAAGAAAAGTCTAAACGAACCCAGACTAGGAAGAACAGGAATGATCAAAAACAAAGAAAAGGGAAATCGACTATACTTCTTCGAAGAAAAGCTGATGACTTATCGGAGATGCAAATCGGAGCACTATGCTCTGACACCATGTAAAAAAATAGACACAATTTTTTGCCAACATAAACAACCCTTATATCATTAGAAGATTAAGAGTCAGAAGGTTTTCATCAACTTACATAAGAACCTTACTACAGAAAACCTACACTACTCTCACAACAAATCACACATCCTAATCTATCAAAGAACTGAGTAAAAAGTTTAATCTAGAACAAACAAGATACATGAAAATCTTATCGTTGAACTGTGAGAACAAGAGAAGAAGATGATCTCTAAAATATGTAAAGAGAATGAATGATGGATTCAACTCTCATCTTCAATATATAGTCGGGTCATAGAAGACCCGAAGACCCGCATACAAACCCATGCTGATATGACCAACTTTCACTCCAACCCTTTAACTAATTCAGATGATTACATACACCCTGTAAATAACAAACTAATACAAAATATACCCTTACCTCCAAAATGTTAGTTTACAATAAACAAAAGTTATTAATTTTAACACTAATTGAGACAGTCGATCAACAATCTTTAAATCTTCATAAAATGACAAAAAAGTGCAGAAATTGCGTAAAAATCGACTGGATAGGATTTCGATCGTCTGCAACAATCTAGGGTTTGACTGATAGGACACACGATATTTATATAGCAAGCTTGGCTATAAATAAGGGCTCTGGCAAGAGGCACGACCCGTGCTAGGGAAGCACGACGTGTGTTTGGAGGCAGGTGGAGTCCATATGCATTTAAATGAAGTACATTGCCAAAACGAGACTTAGTTTAGAAG
Source organism: Lactuca virosa (assembly GCF_052849685.1). NCBI lineage: Eukaryota > Viridiplantae > Streptophyta > Magnoliopsida > Asterales > Asteraceae > Lactuca > Lactuca virosa. The sequence goes on from NC_136431.1 coordinate 54,165,313, forward strand.
CAAGAACATGAAGCACAACACGTGCTTTGGTGTACAGGTCGTACTTTGTCATCGCAACGTAAAAATCCGAGAAAATCAGAAAAATGGACTTCGAAAGGGAAGCACGACCCGTGCTTGGGCTTTGTTGATATCAGACTCTAGAAAATCCTTCACAAATTCTTTAGAGGTGGAGTACGGCTCGTGGTTGGTCAGCGAAGTATTTTAAACACTCATAAAAAATTCAGAATTGCTTTGGTTAAGTTTCGTAAGTGGAACACAACTGGTGTTTGGTCTTTCTTAGCGTTTCGGCTCCAAATATGCTCGAGTAATATCCAAGGGCTTTCAAACTACCACTCCACTTCAAGTTACCTGAAATAGACACCAAAACTTGAACAATATGGGAATTATTTCAAAATACATTAGTTGCCTATTATTTAAAGGAATGCGAACATTTAAGCATAAAATATGATGCAAAATACTAATAAAAACTAATATAAAAGATGCATAAAATGACATCTAACATTACGTTGAAATATACTGAGACACGTTTACAAAACAATGTCACTACTAAAATTACCCTAATTTGAATTAATTATTTAGTTTCTATAATATATGTGGATCAACTAAGTTGATGATCGGATATATTATTATATATATATATATATATATATATATATATATATATATATTAAAGTTGTGTTAAAAGATGAATAGTGAACTTCTGTTTTTTTGACATAAATGGTCCCTGTATTATTCTTGGAAGTAGTAAGGGCATATTTTGACATTAGGTTTATTGTTTGTGTATACGTTTTAGCAATCTACCGTGTCTTTTATCTTCGCCACTGTATTGAGTGTGCACGTCTTCACGATCGTCCATCAGATGATATGTTCTGGATTCTTCTGATATTTCTGCTTCATACTTTTCTCGCCACCAACTACACATTTGCTTCCACCGCCTTGAACTGCTTTTCTCTACGTCTTCTGTGTTCCATCCTCGGATCCACTGTCGATCGTTTGGGGATTTTAGGGCTTTCAAAGCGAAAGGTCCCAGCAACAACTCATCACTTCCTCAATGACCATATATCGCTGAATTCGGTTCTCCTCCGGGTAAGTCCTTCTTTTACTTTTCCTTTTGTGTTTTTCTGCCATACCCATCCCGATCATTAGCTTCGACCCATCTCCAGCTGCTTTCCTTCTTTATTGTGAATCCCATCTGCAACCGTTCTATTACACAACATAAACCCTCACCCTTATTGAGTATGTCGACTTTTAAGAGACACAATTTGAGTTTTCTAACCCTAATCCTCTATTTTATCTTCTGCAGTTGAAAAGTGACGCATAGACGGACGATACCATATCTGTCACCTCCGATTACGGAGCGTTCATGGAGAAATTCACTCTCCCCCCGTCGCCAACAACTTCTCTGGCTCAGGTCGCCTTCAGTCGCCGACCTCCGCCATTTCCGTCCTTTTGTTTCTCCTCTTTTTCGATTCCATTGGCCCCTATATATCCGAAACACGAGCGCACACACATCCTGCTTTGATTCTCGCTCATACACACATATATAGATAAGGGGACGAAATTTAGGAAGTGTATACAACTTTTTTCATCTTGATTGAGCAACCAACATACATAGAATGGACGTAAAACCGGAAGTTAATAGTGGCGCTACAGAGGAGAAACATAATCGTCCACCGCCGGTAATCGATGCTCCCACTAATCCCATGGTTACGCCGCTGCTCAACGATCTCTATCAGTTCACTATGGCTTACGCGTACTGGAAAGCTGGAAACCATAAAGAACGAGTTGTGTTAGTTTCTCAATTCCTCTGTTTTCATTCTATAGTTTTGATTTATGCGATTTGTTTGTTTCTAGATGGAATTGATTACACTGGCTTTAGGGCATGTAATTTTGAAAATAATTTGGGAACTTTAGGATTGATATGTTATCTGCAATCTGTGACTTCTTTCAGATTTGACTTATATTTTCGGAGATTTGACTTATATTTTCGGAAAAATCCCTTTGGTGGTGAGTACACAGGTTTTGCTGGTTTAGAAGAGTGAATAAGATTCATTGCAAATTTTAAATTATCGAAGGAAGAGATTGCTTTTGTTCGAGAAACTTTATCTCCTGCATGTGAGGTAAAGCTTCAATTCAGATTTACTGAAACTAGTCCTACAATACTTGATCCTCATAAAAACATAATCAAGTTTAAAGATTTGTTCATTCATCTCAATTTTCTTCTGTTGATATCAGGATGCCTTATTTGATTACCTTGAAGGGATTGATTGTTCCGATGTTGAAGTGTATGCAATTACAGAAGGGTCAGTTGTCTTTCCTAAAATACCCCTGATGAGAGTTGAAGGCCCAGTAGCTGTGAGTCAATCAGTCAAACACACTGTTCAAGATAGTTTTTGAAAGAATGTGAATTGAAAATTTGAAATCCATTTATTTATATTTTGTTTTCTTACAGGTTGTTCAATTGTTGGAAACTCCTGATGTGAATCTTATAAATTATGCATCATTAGTCACCACAAATGCTGCAAGACATCGTTTTGTTGCTGGAAAATCCAAACTTCTTCTTGAATTTGGACTACGAAGGGCACATGTTTTTGTTATAATACGAGTAAATGACCATTTTACCCTTCTTTTTTATTTACAGAAGTTTTTGTTTCTTAGGGCCCAGATGGTGGTATAGGGGCATCAAGATATTGCTACATCGGAGGATTTGATGCAACAAGGTGTTCACTATATTAATTATGTTCAAATTGTTTATATATATATTGATATATAACAAATAACAATGTAGAATTGTAACTTATATATATATATATATATATATATATATATATATATATATATATTATTTATCGTGAAATGTTAGCAATTGTGCAGCTGGAATAATATTTGGAATACCACTTCGTGGAACACATTCCCATGCTTTTGTTAGCTCATTCATGGTTAATACATTTTTTATTGATGATTTTTATTATTGGAGTAAATTATATTTTTGGTGGCCGATTTTTTTCAATTTATATCCAAAATTTGTTTTCTTTAAAGTTTTATCATTTTACCACTTTTTGTACCTTTAGTTTGTTGATTTTCACAGATATGTCCGCTCGAAAAACTTTCTGGCACACTTTTCTTCCCCGAAGTGGATACCAATTTAACCAATAAATCTCACCTTTTTCTATTTTGTGTATCCCTTTACGTCTCTTTCTTCTATTTTCCATTAACTTTTTTTTTTGGCTGTACTTGTAACTATTTTTTTATTTGGCAGGTTATAATATGACAATATTTGTTTGTTCGTTTGTTGCAGGCATTTATCAAAACTTGAAATATTGAAGCGTAACGGAAAGGGACCCGAAAGCATAATTCATTACAAAGAGGTGAAACAAACATAAACACAACGGATTCCATTCCATTTCCAACGAATCATTAAAAGTTAGTGGTTTCAAGGGATTTTGATGAAAATTTCCCGTGTTTACCGTTTTGGATTTTAATGACCTTTTTTTTAATGGTAATTAAAGATAAAAATTAAAATTGTTATAATCCTATTTGGGTTTTAATGACCTTTTTTTTTTGGTTAAAGCAAACATATATTTTCTAGATAGACTTTCACTTGCTATAATTGAATAAATTTTCCAAAGTATAATGCTGCAATAGGAAGAAATGGAAGCATGTTGTTATTTATTGCGTTAACACATTTTTTCCCCCACTTGCAGGCTGAAGGTTTTTTCTGGATCAATATAAACATCCAGGAAGCACATTTAACAGATCAATTGAGTAATGTTGATTGTTGGTAATTTATATATGTATCCATTCTCTTCTTTAAGACCATAATAATTTGGCAAATTGGTAACTAAACTATTGATTGTCATGACCTATAACCTAATTTGGCAAAACAAAAGGCTTGCATCTCATAATGTTTTCAAACATGGAAACTTCACTAAAATATCATTATTTTATTTATTATAAACCTTGCATGCTCTTTCAATTATCTTCCTGTCATAAGGTCATGTAAAAATCACATAAAATTAGAGTAGAGTGTAAAAATGGGTTGACTGTTTTGACGACATGGAAACAAGAGTTTGGAATAGTTAGATAAGCAATAAATTTTTATAAATATCAGATCTTTGAATTTATTTTTGGTTGTGGGTGTTCTTTTTTTTTTTCTTGTAATTTGAGGTAGAAAAAAGTAGTGGGATGTCATTCCTCATAAACTGCAGAAATTGCAGACATGTGAGTACTTTTTGTTGTTTTTAAATAAAATCTTTTTCTAAACTATATATGAGATGAAATAATGCATTTTAATTTGCTTATTATATTTTAGTAAGAAGGGAACCACCACAAGTATTCAGATCGTACTTTTACACATTGTTTTGTAGTTGGTTCACTATTGCAAAAGGTGGTCATCTCCTTGGCAACAGACCTCGCTGAATGGTTATCAGAAGTGGAGAGTTGCAAGGTAAATTCTTTTTAGATGTAAATTACAAAAAAAATATTCATTCATATGAGATATTCGTTGTCTTCTTCTTCACCCACCATTGGTCTGACACCCCACCACTGTCCAAGAACAATATAGTGTTGAGGATGTTTGTTTTTTTGAAGTTGTTCACCTTCAATTGATTGTAAGCTTTTTGATTTCTCCTTATTTTTGTTGAACAGTGTCTCTATTTTCATTTGATTTTTAATTTTTGATCATTTGCTTTTGATTTTTAACCCTAATTTTCCCCAGAATATTTTACTTTGTTTTGACACAGTCAACACGGAAGAAAGAGAGAGGAAAATGGAAGAATTTGCATCTTTATAGAGTTACCAAGAGGTGGGTTATGGTTCATCATACATTCTTTGATTGATGTTTAGTTCTTGAGTATAAAGATTCGGATTAAACAATATTAAGTTCAGAATTGAAGTAATCTCTTTTGGGGTTTTGCTAATATGTTAATTGATTGCGTCTCTTCTAAAGTTACAAATACCATGTGAAACCATTTTACACAAAATAAAGAACATTTCCCTTTAGATTCTTCTTCAAATTCTCAATTCTCAGATCCTTGTGGATTTTTGGTCACATTCATGTACTTTGACTGTATGTTTTTATGCAAAAAGTCAAATAAATGGTTTGTATAGAACCTCTGTAATTGCATGTTCTGTTTATGTTTATTAGATACAATGTTGAGATAATTATTTCTGCCATACTTATTTGCATCACTACTGGATTTTTTTTTGAGTAAATGTTTATGGGTCTATTTTATATCTAATATATGTTTATATTTTACAGGTTGATAGTTCAAACGTCAGTATTAAAAAATAAATAAATATTAACTAAAATAGAAGTATTAAAAAAGTTGGAAACTATGGTGGCGGGTGCTCAGAATGTGAATGGGGTTGCAGTCGGTCGACTTGAAGGATATTTCGGTAATTCGAGGTTTTGTTCTCAGGTTACTAATGCTTATGGCAATGGAATGGAATCACAAAAGAACATTTCAATCTCTACAATCATGGATTCCTTTCCGGTTTCATGTAAATACACTATAATATTATTCTTTTTTGCTTCTCATTCCCGCTTTCATATATATTCCCGTTCATATATATTGATGCAAGTATGGAGTATGTATTTTGTTTTTTACTCATAATAATGAAAATCTCCTCATCTAAATGCAATGAAAATCCCTTCAATTTAATTGTTTTTATCCTCTAAATTTACCATATATATATATATATATATATATATATATATATATATATATATATATATATATATATATATATATATATATACATGTTACAAAATAAAATATCCTTTAAAACACAAATATTACTTCCTACTACATACTAACAAATACGATCACCAACGACACACTACCTATGACTATACGATATACATAACCGAAAACCAAAAGACTAAAACCCTGGTCGTAACCGAACCCCGCGGAGCGGGGTACCCCAGCTAGTTTTACATTTATAGGAGTTAACCTATGTTGCAACTAAAAATAACATCATATTAAAATTAACCAATTAAATAATATTAGTTAAAAAACTTTTATAGGAGTTAACCTATGTTGCAACTAAAAATAACATCATATTAAAATTAACCAATTAAATAATATTAGTTAAAAAACTTGTTAAGTTGTAGTGGGTTAAATTTTAAAGAAGTTAAATGATATCGAGAAGGGAAATGATTTATATACAACAATTTTTATCCATACATAACATTTTATGCTTAATAGAGTTGTACAATACAATATTTTATAGCAATTTTTAATAGAGTTGTACAATACAATATTTTAAAGCACAAATTGCTATGTATGGAAAAATTTGGTTGTGTACAAATCAACTTCTATTCTAAAATTATCATTTAATTTTCAAATTAAGTTTCATTAATTTAAAAGACTTTTTAGTTATAATACTTAAGGATAAGTCGTTAAGTTTCTATTCTAAAATTATCATTTAATTTTCAAATTAAGTTTCATTAATTTAAAAGACTTTTTAGTTATAATACTTAAGGATAAGTCGTTAAGTTGAAGAGTTAATCATTTAAGTATTATTAGTTAAAACTGTAGTATGTAAAATTATAAATAATAAAATTTTATTAAGACTAACCAACACCAACACTAACGACATATATTTTAATTAAACAATTCAATATCACTATGTAAAAGACATTTTGATTTTTAGTATTCAAAAGGTAAGGTTTTAGTAGTTTAAAACAAATATGATCCGAGATACAAGTTTATCTTGAACCACATGATAATAGAAATATGTTATAAGATTTATAATAATCACGATATATATAAATTTATTAGATTTTAAAATAATTCTACAGAATAATATGATTAGTAACTTAAATTAAACATAATATTAAATAAGTTCAAATAATAGAAATAATGAAAATAGTATCAAATACTCATTACAACCCATTAGTAATTTCAACATGGATATTAGATTTGCTGTATTTTTTTTGAAGCAAAAATTCATGAAGCTTGCGAACCACCTCTGCAATCCTGTGCAGTAGAAGAGGTGAACCAAACGGCTGCAGACTGTAATAAGAAGTGTGTTTGTTTTTTTAACATCTGCATGCTGCTGCAGATATTAATAATGTATAACATATCAGCAAGAATTTATGATATTTCAGCAAAAAATAATGATATTTCAAAAAAAAAAAAAATAAAAATAAAAAAATATATATATATATATATATATATATATATTTTAGCAAAAAATAATGATATTTAATCAAGAAATTATCATTATTCAATATGAAAAATCAAAAAAAAAAAAAAGAATTCAACAAGAATAAACAAAAAAAAACGAAAAAAAATGTAAAATAAGATTTCAGCAACATATCATCAAGATTTCAGCAAGAAAAAAGAAGAAGAAGAGGTTGGAAGATGCAATACAAGGTTTGCGGCAAACAAAACACGCGCATAAGTTTTTTTACTCTGAATACTTCTAAAAAACAAACATCTGCGAAAGTAAAAGTGTTGCGCGTGTGCTGCGCCGCGCAACAATAAGAGGTCTCAAGATGTTTTTTTTTTAAAAAAAAACAGCACCTAACATATCTTGGTTTGAGTAATTCGCTGTGTTCCATCCATCTTGTTCTTCTTCTCCACCTTCTTTGATTTTTTTTTTTTTTTTTTATCATCGTTAAATGTAGTGTCTAGATCCATTCCATAAATAATTTGATATGAATGTCACATTTTTTTATGAAATTATATACTACAAAACATGCAATTGCGATATTTTTTTTATACTAGAAACTAGGTGTGAATCCCGTGTACTACACGGGTTGTTTAAAAAAAATTATATATGAAAATATAAAGTTTAAATATTTTTTTTAAAGAAAACATTAAATATCAATAAAAAACAATAAAGTATGATTATTTTTTTTAAATAGATCATTTACCTAAAATTACAATGAACTTAAAAAAACATGTCAATTTTGAATTATATATATTGAAAAAAACATATTAAAATTTGAAAATATAGGGAAACAAATTAATAACACATTAATTACTTTCTATAACCTAAAAATTAGATAGTTAATTAAGAAAATCAAAAATTACCACAAAATGACAAGTGGAAATTAATTTCTAAGAATTAACCATAAAATTACATGTGTTCAAATGCATAAGAAATTGACAAGTGACAAAAAGTTATTTATTTATTAGGGAGGATGGATAAGAAGTCATACGTTTTACTGTTGGAAATATTCTTTCAAGACACCGTAAACACATTCAATAACATTTTATGGTTGATGATGCACATGATTAAAGTTTTATTCTTTAGTTAGACAACATCGACATTAAAAAGAAGCTAATGAAACAGATACAAAAATCCACAAGTGTTAGCTTATGCGGCATCGCAAATATAATATTTATAATTATTCCAAAAGTTTTTACGTATTAGTAAATATACAAATATAAATAAAAATAAAATTCATGTTGTTATGCATAAGAAGTTGAAGTCCCTGCGTAATAAATTTTCATAGGTGGCGATGTGGATGATGTGGTTAAATGGAATAAATGTTTGGTGAGCAAAATGTTGCGTGGCCTGGGTATTGGTAGTCTTATAGTTTTAACTTGGATCGTTTATTTGAATTGGTGTGACATTTTAGGTTTGACCCAACATATATGTGGGTGGCTGTTGTTAAATCTATTTATAGGGAGAATTGTTGTATTTGTAATGCTCGTTTAAAAGGTATTGATTTCCCTTTGGCTTGTAAGCATACTCTAGGAGATGGGATTCCATTTCATTTTGGTATGTACTCGGTGTGTAACGAGACCGTTTAAACTTTAATTACCTAAATTGTACGTGCTTGATAATGATAAAGAGTGTCCCATTGCTGGCAGACTGTCTTTGGGGGGATTGTGGTTCGGTTTAAAGAAGAGGTCAGGATATTCATTTTTTGGCTATGGTGGGCCAAATTACTAAATTTGTACCATTGTGTTATCTAAGCATAGTGATCGATGGTCTTGGTCTCTTGATGGTTCTGTTGGGTTTACGGTTGCTTCGACTCACATGGCTAACAATTCAAAAATTATAGATCTAAGATGGAACAAGCTTGTCCCAATCAAAATTAATATTATGTTGTGGCGCCTAGGGTTTGATTAAACTCCCTACTCGACTAGAATTGGAGAGAAGAGGTTTTGATATTGTCTCAACTTTATATTCTAACACCTCTTTACAAGTTAAGACAATCAATCATTTATTTTTACATGTGATTTGGTTGTCGATCTTTGAACTTTATTGGCGCGTTGGTGGGATTTGGATATTCATGTTATTTCTAATTTTTGTCGAGTGGATTGCTTCGATCGATGTTGTTAGGCTTTCAGATATGGTCCTGGTTTGTTTTTTCTCTCAATTAATACATCGGAAGGTAGATTTATGGGACTTTATAGTTTCTCAATCATATATTTGGATTATAGCTAAAAATTCTAAGTTTTCTCTTAACTTGGTAGGGTGATTTCAAAATATAATTTTTGTAATTGTTTCCGTGTAGTTTTCTGGATTTTGCTAGTTTTTTATAATATACCGACATTCAAAATATATATTTCACATATAATTTTTTGACGTTGATTAATTTGATATTTTAGTTTTAAAACTGAATGAAATATGTTAATAGAATATGTGAAAACTAATCATGTAAAACTATCACTATTAGTTCAATGATATACAAAATTTCAAAACTTAGAACAAGAATTTTTGACAAAAGGATAATATTCCCAACTGTAAAACAAAAAAGAGATGGGAAATTTTCGGTGTATCTTATTCATCACATCATCAGGGGATTTATACAAAGGGTTTACAATAACTATGAAAACTATAATATGGAAATTATAATTACAATAAAAGAATGGATATAAAGAATCAATCCTCTAAATAGCTCTCGTCAACACCAACAAATCTACCAAAATTTGAACACCATAAGCCAAAATAAATAAATAAAAGGAATGTTTCCATGAAAAGAAGTAAAACATATAATGGGATACATATTTATTTCCTAATATAAGTCTTAAGAAAGTACACAAGAAACAATCACCTGGATTATTTAGAATTTAGGAAGAGGCTACCAATGTGTACAATGATCGTTCTATAGCTTGATAGACAAATTACATGGGTTTTATTTTCTCTTTTTTTAATCCTTAATGCAGTGTAGACGACCTAGGCTGCATATGAATACTCTATATCTGCTCAAGAGAATAATGGAAAATGTATGATGTTAGAAGAGCTAAACAAAAATCCAAAAAGAAAAATAATGGAGTATCATGCAAAAGATGACTACCTCAAAATATATAATGATACACACTAAATATGTAATAATATGATCACTAATTTTGAAGAGGAATAAGAGGAATTACATGTAGAGAGATAACAAGCTCTTAGGGTACAAGATATTATCAATTTCCTTAGGTTTTGTTGATATTTTAGTGTTATCAACATATTTTGATGTAATTATTATTAATATTGAGATAGGCCGAGCTTCATTTACTAACCGAGCTTGGAGGTGTAGGGTGCACATTCAGTGTGATAAATGTGAACTCGGGAGTATGGAGGTTTGGGGGCAGTGCCCCTGGGTGCAGGGTTCCAAGGGGATGCAACCCCTTGGTGGGGTCTAGGGGCAGCCCCCCTAGTGGTATCCAAGGGGCAGAGCCCCTGGCGGTGGTTCTGCTGACCAGATTTCTATGTCAAGTATGACTCTTGCCATGCTTTTTCCCGCCAAAACCTGTAGTGATATCATGCTAATGTCATTAGTTGGTTATGTCTTAATAACCAATGAAATGTGGCGCCAAAAGAAGGCAACATCTATTTAACTACTTTTCCTTCTAGTATAAGAACCTTTCTCTGGTTCCAAAAAAAGGGTTGGAACTTACATACTTGAAAATTATATATTGATTTGTTCTCTCTCAAGAACACAAAAACAGTAAGGTATATTATGTGTTTCTGATTTAGAAGTGACATGATTTCTAAATTGAAGTTCTTTGGATTATCCAAAATCTGATTTCGTGATACCCCAGGCTATAGGGTCAAAATCATAGATTTTGGAAAGTGATTGGAATCACGATTCAAGAAATATCCAAGTATATTGATATTCTTAAGATCCCAACATTCTAACATTCAAAATCTATGATTTTCAAGAATATCAATGGCAAAATCTGTTAAATACATGACTCCCAAATTCGGGAAGTTGGATAAGTTTGAAGGCACTAATTTTCGTTGCTGGCAGAAGAAGATGCATTTCCTTCTCATTACCCTGAAATTTTTTCATGCTTTGAGCACTCCTGCACCAGAACCAATGGAGGATGAAACCCTTGAACATCCAAGAAGAATATGCAAATGTGAAAATGATAATTACATCTGTCGTGGGCACATTCTAAATGGTATGTTTGACTCTCTCTTTGACATCTATCAAAATCAAGAATCTACAAAAGATCTATGGGATGCCCTTGAATCCAAATACATGGCAGAGGATGCCTCCAGTAAGAAATTCTTTGTCAGTAATTTTAACAATTATAAGATGGTGGATTCAAGGCATGTCATGGAAAAGTACAATGAGCTCATGAGGATTTTGGGACAATTTGAACAACATAAAATGAAAATGGATGAATCCATTTATGTTTCAAGTGTTATTGAAAAATTTCCCCCATTCTGGAATGACTTTAAACACACACTGAAACACTAAAAATATGATTTGTCTCTAGTACAACTTGACAGTCACTTGAGAATTGAAGAGGGTCTTCGGGCTCAATAAAGTGGCAAGGGAAAAGAAAAGGAAGTTCCTAGATCTTCAGTGAACATGGTGGAAGATGACAAAACATCAGAAAAATAACAAAGGAAGAAGGAAGAAGAAAGATGACCATCATAAGGGTTCAAACAAGAAAGCAAAACTTGTATGTTGGAATTGCAACAAACCTGGTCACATGAAGCACGATTAATGTTTGAAGAAGAAAAAAAATGGTGCAAGCACTTCTTAAAGGATTTAATGATCAAGGTCCAAAACCACAAGGTCATAATTTTATTTCTGAAATTACTACTACTACTACTACTATTATATATCATGTAACACTAATTCCTGAATCATTCTATGTTAAGGATGATGATCATGCACGGTGGCATACTCGGGGGCGACGATTCATGTGTGTAAAGATCACTCTTGGTTCAAGGATTATGAAGTAGTTAATGATGGATCAGTGATATACATGGGAGACCATAATAAAGCACCTGTTGTGGGTCGTGGATGTGTTTCTTTATGTTTTAGTTCTGGAAAAGGTCTTCTTCTTAAGAATGTTATTCGTGATCCTAAGATTAGAAAGAACTTAATTTCTATTGGTGTAATTAATAGATGTGGATATAAACAACTCTATGAATCTGATAAGTATGTATCATATAAGTGTGGTACATTTGTTGGATTTGGATATTATTGTAATGGAATTTTTAGGTTGAATGTAAACAATAAAGTTGTAGATTCTATATACATTGCGTGTTCTAGTATTGATGATTCTTTTTTATGGCATGCTCGTTTAGGACATGTACATTATAAAAGAATGTTTGAAATATCTAAAAATGGATTAATACCATCTTTTGATGTTAACATAGAAAAATGTAAAACTTGTATGTTAACTTAAATAACTAGACAACATTTTTCCTAATGTTAAAAGGAATTATGTTATACTTGAACTAATTCATAGTGACCTATGTGATTTGCATTCAACTCCATCCTTAGGAAATAAGAAATACATAGTTACTTTTATAGATGATTATTCTCATTTTTGCAATGTATATTTGTTACATTCCAAGGTTGAAACCCTTGATAAATTCATAATTTATAAAAATGAAGTTGAATGATAACAAAATGATTTAATCAAAAGACTTCACACTAATCATGGTGGAGAGTATTATGATCCTAGTTATTTCCAGTCTGTTGGTATTATACATGAAATAACTGTTCCATATACTCCTCAACAAAATGGGATTTCTGAAAGGAAAAATAGAGTTCTAAAGGAAATGGTGAATTATATGTTTTCTTACTTAGGTTTGAGTGATGGTTTCTAGGGAGAAGCTATGCTAACTGTATGTTGTCTTTTAAATAGAGTTCCAAACAAAAGGAACAAGATAACTCCCTATGAACTTTGGTACAAAAAACCAAATATACGATATCTTAAAGTTTGGGGTTGTGGGGCTGTTGTGAGGTTGACTGAACCAAAAATGAAGATTGTGGGTGAAAGAGGTATTGATTGTATCTTTATTGGATATGTTGAGCATTCAAAGGCTTATAGGTTTCATGTTATAGAACCTAATGCTCTTGTTTCAGTTAATACAGTTATAGAATCTGGAGATGCAATATTTGATGAAAATCATTTTTCATCCATACCTAACCAAAAGACTTGGTTCCTAGATCCAGTGTAACTACCAAGGAAGTTGTACCCAATTTTAATGAATCACCTGAGCTAAGAAGAAGCAAAATATAAAGGAAAGCTAAATCATTTGGTAATGATTTTCAGCTTTACCTAGTTGAGGGTTCTAGAGACGAAATTGCAAATCAATATTCATATTGTTTTAGTATTGAAGAGGATCCAAAAACATTTGATAACACAATGAAATCTCAAGATGTTGCTTTCTGGAAAGAAGCAATTAATGATGAGATAGATTCCATCATGGGGAATAATACTTGGGTGTTGTATGATCTTCCTCCTTGATGCAAACCTTTGGGTTGCAAGTGGATATTCAAAAGGAAGATGAAAGTTGATGGATTAATTGACAAATTTAAGGCTCGATTGGTTATTCAAGGTTTTAGATAAAAACCCAACATTGACTATTTTGAAACTTATGCTCCTGTTGATTGTATATCTACCATTAGACTGGTGATTGCCTTAGCAACAATTCATAATTTGGTGATACACCAAATGGATGTTAAAACAACATTCTTAAATGGTTATTTAGAGGAAGAGGTGAATATGAAACAACCTGGGGGTTTTATTATGCCTGGAAATGAGCATAAGGTGTGCAGGTTGGTTAAATCATTATATGGGCTAAAGCAAGCACTAAAACAGTGACATCAAAAATTTGATGATGTTGTCTTGTCTCATGGTTTCAAGTTGAATCAATCAGACAAGTGTGGATATAGTAAGTTTGATGAGTTTGAAAAATGAGTGATCATATGCTTGTATATAGATGATATGTTCATCTTTGGTACTGATCAAGGGAAAATTGACATGGCCAAAGAGTTATTATCATCTCAGTTCTCAATGAAGGATATGGAGGAGGCAGATGTGATTCTTGGAATAAGAATCAAACATGAACATCAAGGAATCTCAATTTCACAGTCTCATTACATTGATAAAGTGCTTAAGAAGTTCAATTGTTCTGATTGTTCTCCTATGAGTACACCTTTTGATCCAAGTATGAAACTTATGCCAAATACTGGTGAAGCAGTTTCACAACTTGAGTATTCAAAGGTCATTGGGTGTTTGATGTATGTTATGACCAACACAAGGCCTGATATTGCATTTGTTATAGGAAAGCTAAGTAGGCTTACTAGCAATCCTAGTACTCATCACTGTCAAGCAATAAAGAGGGTGCTGAAATATCTTATGAAAACCATGGACTTTGGTTTAACTTATGTAGGGCTTCCTTCAGTTAGTGAAGGATATTTAGATGCTAGTTGGATTACTAATGTTGAGGACCACTCTTCTACAAGTGGTTGAGTGTTTCTTCTTGGTGGAGGTGCCATTTCATGGGCTTCTAGGAAACAAACATGCATCATAAATTCAACTATGGAATATGAATTTGTAGCCCTTGCAACTGCTGGAATAGAAGCAGAATGGTTACAGAATTTGGTCTTTGAAAGTCCTTTGTGGCCAAAGCCTATATCACATATATCTATACACTATGATAGTGCTTCCGCCTTGGCAAAAGCATATAGTCAATTGTATAATGAAAAGTCGCAAGATTTGGGTGTTAGGCACAACATGGTACGTTAGCTTGTTACTCATGGTATCATTTCTGTTGAGTTTGTCCCATCTCAACAAAACTTAGATGATCACTTTGCGAAGGGGTTAACTAGAGAACTGGTAAAGAAGTCTGTTATAGAGATGTGTTTAAGGCCCACTAGATATCTCTACGGCTGAGATACCTAATTCCCTTCTAATATAAGGTTAGAAGTTGAATTCAATGTGGAAAGCTTTCTTATGGAGACTGAATCACATTTAGTTTACTACATCCCAAGGTATGTGCTCATAACCTATATTGTTAAAGTAGGTTGATTAAATTCTTAATAGTTCTTTTGAAAAAGTGCATTAACAGGTGCATGATATAGAAGGACTACCTATGTGAGTGTGAAGTGTTGTCGCTTCAGAAAGTTTGGGCCAAGCTTTTATGAACTCATGAATAGATAGGACACATGGCTGTAATAGTGTCAAGTATGAAACATTATATATTATGTTTAACTTATGTGGATAGTATCTTCAGTTACTTAAATGAGTTGAAGGGTTCAATCCTTAGGACACCCTGATTCTCGAGTATTTGACATGTATATTATACTAATGTGAAAAATCAATCTTCAATATATTTTCATTTATGCATAATTTTGATTTTGTGTTTGCTTTTAGTTAATTATGGATTACACTAAAATGGGGGTAGGAATGTTGGTGATTTAGTTTTATCAACATATTTTGGTGTAATTATTATTAATATTGAGATAAACCGAGCTCCATTTACTAACCGAGCTTGGAGATGTGGGGGTACACACTCGGTGTGATAAATGTAGACTCGGGAGTACGGGGGTCCGGGGACAGCGCTCATAGGTGCAGGGTTCCACGGGGCTGCATCCCCTTGGCGGGGTCTAGGGTCAGCGCCCCTGGCAGGGTCCAAGGGGTAGAGCCCCTGGCGGTGGTTATGTCTTAGATACACGAATTTTGGCGCCAAAAGAAGGCAACTTTCGTTTAACTACTTTTCCCTCTAGTATAAGAACCTTTCTTTGGTTCCAGAAAAGGGTTGGGACTTAGATACACGAAAATCATATATTGATTTGTTCTATCCATCAAGAACACAAAAACATCAAGGTATATTCTGTGTTTCTGATTTAGAAGTGGTATGACTTCTAAATTGAAGTTCTTTGAATTATCCTAAATCTTATTTGTGATAGGCTATAGGGTCTAAATCACAGATTTTGAAAAGTGATTGCAATCATGACTCAAGAAATATCTAAGTATATTGATATTCTTAAGATCCAAAATTCTAACAGTTTTAAGAGAGATATTCCTATTTTTGGAGAAACATTATTTGACTTAGGGGAAGATGATGGAAATTTTAGAAAATGAAATGTGGGATCATTATGAATAAATAGCACCCCTTTCCAAATGTAACTTATTATGACATTAGTTGTTAGACTCATGTATTACATGAGTTAATTTAAAAAAAAATTAAATGTAAATATTTATTTGAGAACTTTGAATTTATAAGAAAATAAGGAAAATAGCGAATTATTAAAATTGAAATGTTTTTTTTATCTTTTAAATTTAAACTAATAATTTAAATAAGTAAACATAAGAAACTAATAAAATTGAATTTGAAAATTTTGAAATTAAAAGGTAAGTTTATTAATAAAATTGATATTCATTTATTAATATATTTATTGTAATTATTACATTAAAATATTATGTGAAATTTAATAAAATAAGAAAACCCGTAAAATAACATGTGGAAAAAAATTAATTCAAAATAACCATAAAATGACATTTGACAAATTGAATAAGAGTGTGGCATGTGGCAAAAAAACTTTCATTTATTAGGAAAGATTTTTTTTGCATTAAATAAAAAAACGAAAATACATAGTCGAACCTATTAAATATTGTATCCATTTAGTCTGTTAAGTAAAAAAATAAAACAACACCTAAGTATAAAATGGTTTGGTTTGACCTCTAGATCTTAATATTATTTTACTACTTTGAGTTAGATTGATAATTGGTTGATTGAATAACAATATAAAAAATATAAATATAAATATGAAATTAGGAGAGAACCTTAATTAACTATATAAGAGAACACAACTATATATAATACTAAAATTAGAGTTCTGTGATCTACATAAAAAAAGGATATGACACGGTTTTTCGAATGTGTCACATGTCGCATATAAAACATGGGACCATCATATAATTCGGTTTACAACAACATCCGATTACTGTATAACAGTGTTCTATGAACAACTGTGTGTTCACAGTAATTAACGACATCACATAAGATCATGTACATCTCAGGGTTCCTTTTCATCTAAATAACACAGTTGAAGATCATGTAGTGTATAAATAAATTAAAGCTCTAAAAAAGTCTTTATGGTTCTACGCTTTCTTTTAAGTTCAATCCCTAAATGAATATGATTGAAAAAGTGGGGTGTGCTCCTAGTTCCCCCAAAAAAGAGTTGAGTTATTACTCTAATTCATAAACGATTTATGGGTTTATGTACTCGTATTTGATAACTTTATTTTAACAGTCACATACTCCAAATGAAGTATCATTGAGATAGTGATCATCAAAGTATTGTGTTTGAAATAGATATTCCAAAAATTAAAGACGTCCCAGATAGGAAGATTGCGGAAGTTAAAACCACTTTACATACGGTAACATTAGATTAAGGTTTGATGAAATAAACATATTGAAATTTTCTAATAGTGTAGTTAAATGTCACACATAATCTATGGGAATTTTTTATTCTTCTTTTTCCAACTACCATAACATGTAGACTTTATTATATGGATTTTGTCCATAATGACTCTTTTGTAAAGTCTAACGTTTTAGACTTTTAGTTATATGAAATTTCTGTCCATTATGATTAGAATTAATATTGTGTGTATATAATAGAGTTTATATCTCTATATATATTTAAAAAAACCCAATGACATCATCTTCAACAATCAGGCCTATTGATTGCATTTCATTCTTAGATTTTGCATCCTTAGATCATTTTGTTGACATCATTGTTTGCTCAAACCCTTTTACTTTTTGTCCATGTAACATCCCGATGTCAAGGTAACTCTCAATTTCAACCCTATGTTGATTAATATTGCGTCTTTACCCCCTTGAAGTTGAAAATATTGCAAGAATGACCCTTAGTGGCATTGTGGTAATTTTTGGACTTGAGGTTAGTACGTTGGGCGTACGATGTGTACGTTGAGCGTACTAGGGCGGACCCTAGTACGTTGGGCGTACACCTCGTACGCAGGGCGTACGTGCACGATGTCCAAACCCTAATTTTTAGGGTTTTGCCCCTATATAAACTTCATAATAACTTCATGCCTCATTTCCTCATTAGCCTCCCTCTATGAAAAACGATCCTAAGCAAACCCTAATTGAGAAGAGTGCATCTTGAAGCCATTGGAGTGTTTTGGAGGTGTTATTGAAGAAGAGGAAGGTGGTGAGAAGAGTTTGGAGCTTGGAAGCATTTTGGATATGGGATTTCCTTCTTGTTAGCAACCTCCAGGAGGTATAAGGTTCACATCGTGACCACTCCATCTTGTAGATCTAGACATTTCTTCCTTTAAGACACTTATGTCCCAAAAAATGGTGATTCTTAGGCATGATGTTCTTGACCCAATAAGTCGTCCTTTCAGACCTTATGAGGGGTCTTGAGACATAAAATGCGGTCTTGAGAGTTAATTTCACTCCATGCATGCTATAGAGGGTCTTAATGCATTAAGATGTTGAGGGTTTGTGTTTTAAGCACTTTTTGGCCATGCAAAGTCATAAAGTTGGAAACTTTATGACTCATAATGATATATTAGCCTAGGATCTGACTTTGGACGTAAATATCCGAAGTACTAAGCTCTTAATGAAAAAGGGTTGAACAGGGTGCACACGCTGGGCGTACCAGGTGGTAAGCTGCGCGTACACAATCAACACCCCGTAAGTTGGTCAAACATCGAATACGCCCCGCGTATAGAAGAGTGTGCCCAACATACTCGGATGAGTTGACTCAGTCGGGTTGGCTCGACTGAGTTGACTCGGCTGGGTGTTGACTTTGACTTTGACTTTGACCAAGGTTGACCAAGGGGTATTTTGGATTGTGTTTGAGAGTTATTCATTTGGTTGGATAGGTGACGGTTAGAGCTGAGATTCGAAGTCGGGACCTCATCAACTATTGCTCAGATTGAGAGGTGAGTTTTCCTCACTGTACTTATGGGTCGATGGTGTAACACTCCAAATTAGGTAATTACCATTTGAACCCTTGAAATGAAAAATATAGCATAATGGTGCCTTAGTACGCGGGGCGTACTCCAGGAGTACGCTTAGCATACTAAGGATATATGATCGCGGAGGGTGGCCGCGTACGCGGGGCGTACGCCACAGAAGAGCAAAACCCTAATTCTCGGACTTAACACCTATTTAAACATCCTTAAGCCTCTTGGAATAAACCCTAATCAGCCTCCATAGCCTTATTTCGCCTTTTTCCCCAGAGTTTCCTTGTGAGAGTGTTCTTGAGCTTAAAGAGTGTATTTGCGGCCATTTTAGAGCTTATTCAAGAAGAAGAAGTTAGTGAGCAAGCTTGGTGTGGCATTGGGCTTCAAGATCCTGCATCTAGTTCACATTTAGGAGCTTCTGGAGGTATAAAGTCTTAATTTTTCCATCTTATTCATTAGATTGAGCTAGGGTGTGCTATATTGTCCCTTTTATGTTCATGAATCACCTCTTGGGAGTTTGAGCAACTCCAGAGCTTAGGAAGAGTAATCTGAGGTCCCTTAGTTCATTCATACTATTAATATGAAGTCTTGATGAGTGTTTTGACCTCATGCATGATTTAAGACCCTTGGAAAGGTCTTAATGGGTTATAAGGGGTTGTTGGGAACATATATTGAATATTTGCATGTATAATAGAGAAAACATAGATCCAATGTTTATAGGGTTGCATGTACACCATAGGAGTGTTAGAATGCTCAAAACCCATCATAAAGTGTTGGTGATTTTGTATCATCAATGTGTATTTAAGTGTAATGGATTGACTTGTTGACCAAAAATCAATCTTGATGAATATTAAACAAGTAAGGAAGGTGCGGAGTGCACACTTGTTTAAATTTATTCAAGATTCAAAGTAGACTGTCATTTAGGGGCGAAGCCCCTAAACGAACGGGGGTCCGGGGGCAGCGCCCCTGGGAGCGGGGTCCAAGGGACGGCAGCCCCTGGCGGGGTCCAAGGGGTAGAGCCCCTAGCTGGGGTCGAGCTGAATTTTTATATTGCTATATAAAAATTGTGTAACGACGTAAATTTTAAAACAATTTTTCATTTTTCAACATAATAAAACTCATATAATATTCTCAAAACCTCATGTATCAAATGTCATCATAATAAAACATATCCTAGAATCTCAAACATAATCCTCTGCTAGTGTGTACAAATCATGCCGGCGCCTTCCCGCGATTCTCACTGGTACCTGAAACACATATCACATAACACGGTAATCATAAATGCTTAGTGAGTTCCCCAAAATACCACATACAACACATAAGCCACTCGAGGCTATAACTCGGTATGACCCTCCGGTCAATGTGTCTCAGCGGGACCCTCCAGTCCCGTAGCTCGTTGGACCCTCCAGTCCGGTCTAGCTCGTTGGACCCTCTGGTCCGGTCTAAATCGTTGGACCCTCTGGTCCGGTCTAAATCGTAGGACCCTCCGGTCCGATCTATATAACACATAGCATACATATATCACGAAGCACATAAACTCAACATACACATAACACATAAGACCCTCCGGTCTGCACATAGTCACCACTCTAGGTAATGTATAGTGAGAAGACTCACCTCGGGTAAATCTCGGAAAGTCTCGAACTCGAATATCTGATCTAGCCTCCGCCTAATCACATAAAGTAATTATCTCTAATTAATACGGCTCTCAAAGGCTAGACTAGTCCCTCCCTATATTCTCTCAGAAGGGGGAAAAGACCATTTTATCCCTCCAATGGTCCAATGTCCAAATGTTGACCAAACCCTAAAAGTCAACCCCAGTCAACGATCCAACTTTGAGCAGACTCGTCGAGTGCACTCGGGTGACTCGGCGAGTCCATGCGTGTCCTCTGAATCCTCCTAAGGCCTCACTCGACTCGTCGAGTTAACCTTTCTCTCGACGGGTTACCACTGATCACGAATCGTGGTGCAACACGATCCGACTCGTCGAGTCCGTTCATGGACTCGACGAGTTTCTTCCATGAGAATGCTCAAACGACCTTCTGAGGTCAGATCTGTTTCTCTAACCTATAGATCTGGCCTTCTAACACTCAAAAGTTACGTAAAGGTCCAAACTTTATGCTCATGCAACATATGGCTCTATTTGAAGAATTAGCCCTAATATGACAACCATGATCCAAAACCCAAAAAGGGACTGCATAAAGCTGGATGCTTGGGGCTCTCTGGACCTCTCAAGGTCCAGATCTAAGGTCTATTTCACATTGGGACCTCTCATGCTCTTATTCCAACTCAAGAAAGGGTAAAAAACCCTTGATTCAAGAAGCCTACACAATAAAGAAGAAAAGGGTCGAATTGCTACCTCAAAGTGAAGCCTCCTTGCTTGAAAGTCTCAGAACAACAACCTCCTTTGGTCCTTCTTGCTGGATCAATTCTCCTCCTTAGCAAAATCACAAAAAATGGTTCAAGATGGCTGTCTCTCTTACTACACACGTTCAAATATGCTAGGGTTCTTTTCTCTGAAAGGGTGGCCGCAAATGAAGGCCATAAGGACTCTTAAATAGGGCACATGCCCAAAGATTTAGGGTTTCTGTCCACAGCGCGGACTCGTCGAGTCGACCCTCCTACTCGTCGAGTCCATTCATTAATCCTAGTCAGCAGTCGCGATCCTACTCGACGAGTCTAGGCGTCAACTCGTCGAGTCCCTCTCCGTGACTCAAAAATAAATACTCAATTATGATACCTGGAAATGTGGATGTTACAATTCTCCCCCACTAGAATCAGACTTCGCCCTCGAAGTCTCGCTCTGCAAACAACTCTGGATGCTGCTCCCGCATCTCCGTCTCCGGCTCCCAGGTCAGCTCGGACCCTCTCCAATGTTGCCACTGGACCTGAACCAGGGGCACCTCCTTGTTCCTCAGAACCTTGATCATCCGATCCAAGATCGCGATCGGCCTCTCAATGTAATTCAAACTCGCATCCACCTGAATATCCTCTAGCGGCACAACCGCCGTCTCATCGGCTATACACTTCCTCAACTGGGATACATGGAAGGTATCATGGATCTGACTCAACTCCTCGGGTAGCTCCAGACGGTATGCTACCTTACCCACCCTCGCGGTCACCCTGAACGGACCAATGTATCGGGGCCCCAGCTTGCCCCTCTTCCTGAATTGGATCACTCCTTTCCAAGGAGATACCTTCAGGAGTACGAAATCTCCAACCTGGAACTCGAGCTCAGATCGCCGCCTATCCGCATAACTCTTCTGACGGCTCTGGGCTGTCAGTAACCTCTGTCTGACCTGCTGTATCTGCTCAGTCGTCTTAAGCACTATCTCAGTGCTACCCATCACTTGCTGCCCTACCTCTCCCCAACAGATGGGAGTTCGACACCTCCTCCCATAAAGAAGCTCAAAGGGAGGCATACCAATACTCGAATGGTGGCTGTTGTTGTAAGAAAATTCAGCCAAAGATAGGTATGTGTCCCAACTTCCACCGAAGTCCATAACACATGCCCGAAGCATGTCCTCGAGTGTGTGTATCGTTCGCTCACTCTGGCCATCCATCTGTGGGTGGTAAGCAGTACTGAAATGCAATCTCGTACCCAACTCCTCATGGAATTTCTTCCAGAACCTGGAAGTGAAACGTACATCTCGGTCTGACATAATCGAGATCGGCACTCCATGCCGCGACACCACCTCTCTCACATGTCTCTGCCAGCCTCTCCGCAGAAGAGCTCTCACTGATAGCAAGGAAGTGAGCGATCTTCATCAGCCGGTCCACAATCACCCAAATTGCATCAACACCCCTCGCAGTCCTCGACAATTTGGTGAGAAAATCCATAGAAATATGTTCCCACTTCCACTGGGGAACCTCTAGCGGCTGCAACTTGCCATGCGGACGCTGGTGCTCGGCCTTAACCCGGTGACAGGTCAAGCACCTCTCTACTACCCATGCAACATCCCTCTTCATACAGGGCCACCAGCAGTCTCTCTTCAGGTCCAAATACATCTTTGTGGCCCCGGGATGGATCGAGAATATCGATCTATGCGCCTCCTCCATCAGAGTGCTACGTGTCCCACCCGTATACGACACCCAAATCCGACCACGAAAGGTCATGAGCCCTCGGCTATCCGTCACAAACTCGGACACCTGTCCAATCACCTGCTCCCTTTTGCGGTTCTCCGGTCTCACAGCCTCTGCCTGGGCCTCTCGAATAGTATCCAACACTGGAGTCATCACCGTCATCCTCATACATATGTCTCGAATCGGGGCACTCTCCGCCCTACGGCTTAGAGCATCGGCTACCACGTTTGCCTTGCCCGGGTGGTACATGATCTCACAATCCTAATCCTTTACCACATCCAACCATCTCCTCTGGCGCATATTCAGGTTGGGCTGATCCATCAGATACTTCAAACTCTGGTGGTCTGTGTATACAGTACACCGAACCCCATATAAATAATGACGCCATATCTTGAGGGCGAACACCACTGCCCCCAACTCCAAATCGTGTGTGGGATACCTCGTCTCATGAGGCTTCAGCTGCCTCGATGCGTATGCTATCACGTGTCCTCTCTGCATAAGCACCGCACCCAACCCTGATATAGACGCATCATAGTAAACCACAAAATCCTCCATTCCCTCCGGAAGGGCTAACACTGGGGCTTCGCATAGTCTCTGGCGAAGGGTCTCAAACGAGGTCTGCTGCTCTGGACCCCAAGAAAAAGCAACGCCCTTCCGGGTCAATCTGGTGAGGGGAACGACAATCTTGGAGAAATCCCGGATAAATCTCCGATAGTAGCCGGCCAACCCCAGAAAACTCCTGATCTCGGTGGGGGATCTCGGCACCTCCCAACTCATCACAGCCTCAATCTTGGCCGGATCGACCAATATCCCATTCTGATTAACGAGATGTCCCAAGAACTGGAACTCTCGTAACCAGAAATCACACTTGGAGAATTTGGCATAAAGCCTCTCCGATCTCAATACTCCGAGGATCTCCCTCAGGTGCTCCTCATGTTGCTCTCTGGTCCTCGAATACACTAGAATGTCGTCGATGAACACAATCACCGATCGATCCAACATCGGCCTGCATACTCGGTTCATGAGGTCCATGAACGCCGCTGGTGCATTGGTGAGCCCGAAAGGCATCACCACGAACTCGTAATGCCCATAACGAGTCCTGAACGCCGTCTTCTGGATATCCTCATCACGCACCCTCATCTGGTGATATCCAGACCTCAAGTCTATCTTGGAAAACCAAGACGCCCCCTGCAACTGATCGAATAGGTCGTCGATCCTCGGTAGTGGATAACGGTTCTTGACCGTCAACTTGTTTAACTCCCGGTAATCGATGCACATCCGTTGTGAACCATCCTTTTTCTTGACAAAAAGGATCGGCGCTCCCCACGGCGAGCTACTCGGTCGGATAAATCCCTTCCCCAACAGCTCCTGACGCTGCGAGGATAACTCCTGCATCTCCGGCGGCGCAAGACGATAGGGTGCCTTGGCAATAGGCGCTGCCCCCGGAACCAAATCGATGCGAAACTCCACCTGCCTCTCGGGAGGCACACCCGGCAACTCCTCGGGGAAAACATCCGGAAACTCTCGCACTATCGGTACCTCACCGACAGAACTCGGACTCTCTGCGGCGACTCGTGCATCCAACACATAGGCTACAAACCCTCTACAGCCCCGCTGTAGACTCTGTCTCGCTCTGGTAGCCGAACAAAATGCTGACCCATATCGAGTACCCTCGCCATACACCGTAAGTACTCCCCTACTAGGGTCTCGTATGGTCACCAACTGTCGCTCGCAGTCTATAACAGCTCCAAATCGGCTCAACCAGTCCATGCCCACGATGACAAAGACATCCCCCATCGCAATCGGTACCAGATCTATCGTGAACTCAACACCGAAAATCTCGAGTACACATCCTTGAATCACATCAGTAGCATAAACCGCTCGCTCATCAGCTATAGAAACTCGTAGAGGTCGACTCAACGCCTCTCGTCGGATACTGATGTGCTGGCTAAACGCTAATGACACGAAAGATCGACTCGCACCCGAGTCAAAAAACACCAAAGCAGGTACAGAACTCACAAGAAAAGTACCTATGCATACCACATAATAAGCAAAATATCTCAAACTCAGTATAAGTAAATAAAAGAATACATACCAGCCACGACATCGGGCGCTGCTTGGACCACCTCCGCTGTCAACTGAAAGGCTCTCCCGCGAGCCCTCGGTGACTCGGCCTTCGCTGGCCGGACCTCGGTAGCTCTAGCAGCAGGTGCAGATCCCTGTGCTGATTCCTGAAGTAGCTATGGGCACTCGGCCTTCCTATGGCCTGTCTGGTTGCAGTGAAAGCAAACCGAAAATCCCTTGGGGCAATACCTCACGATATGCCCCTCCTTCCCACACTTGTAGCACACACCCGCTCTGCACACCCCATCATGGCTCTTGCCGCACTTCCCGCAAGTGCGGCCCTTCGGACCTCCAGATCTCGAATCATCGGGCTTTGCCTGCTTGGCTGCCGGCTGAGACTGTACCGGCCGCCTATCCCTCCTCTGAGGCTCGGCCTCCTCCCTGGCCTGAGTCTCTAGCTCAATCTCCCTCTTCCGGGCATTCGCCTGGAGCTCGGCAAATGTCCGGTATGTCGAGTTCGCAACGAACTCACGAATGTCCCTCCTCAGTATGCTCAGATATCGGCTCATACGTGCCTGCTCGGTAGACACGTGCTCAGGGCAAAACAACGCCCTCTCATGAAACATCCGTGTAATCACAGTCATGTACTCCGTCCCCTGCTTGAGGGACAAGAACTCCTGCGCCAATCGTTCCCTCTCCACCGGGGGAACATACTCATCTCGGAACATGGTGGTGAACCTCTCCGAGGTCACCGCTGTAATCTCTGCAGGAGTGAAGTCTGCCGTAACAAACTTCCACCAGTCCTTCGCTCCCAAGCGAAGCTGGTTCAGCACGAACCGTACTCTCAGATGCTCCGGACAAGAACAGGTGTAGAAGCATCCCTCAATGTCAGAGATCCACCTCATTCCGGCTATCGGATCCTGAGTCCCATTAAACTCTGGTGGGATCGTGTTGCTGAACTCTCGGTACAGCAACGAGTCACCCCCCTGTGGCCTGGCAGCGGTTACGGCTGCGGTGGCTGCATCAACAGCAGCCTCGGTAAGAGAAGCATACCGCTCGTCAAACGTCTCAATCAAAGTGGTCTTGATAGACCCAAACATCTCAGGAATCTCCGCTCGTATGGCTGCGGCCACCTCCCCGTGAATCAACCTACGGATCTCCTCATCACTGGTACCACTGGTACCACTGCCTCCTGGGTGGTGGCGCGTCCCAACCATGATGTCTCTGAAATACAACACAAAAGAAGTCAGAGACTCGCTCGAGTATACTCGCACTCGATACTCAACCCTACTTGTTCTTTAGTACCCTAAGGATTCTTACTTGGACTGCTCACCGATCCGGTGTTTCCAGTAGTACGGGCCCTATACTACCTTCCACAACACATCGGTATTCACCCCAAGTCCTCTTCCTAGGATCCTAGATCACAAGTACTCTATATCGTACTAAACCCAGGCTACCCTCCAGTAGACCACTCATAAGCTCCTCGCTGCTACCTACTCACTCTCGAAGTATCTCATAGTAGCAGTGACTCCTAGGCTAAGGCATCACAAATCTGGCCCACTCTAGTCCTAACTATGAATACTTAGCCTACTCTAGCGTGCATAGCATATCACATAATATCTCATAACACATAATGTAAGGGTATTTTAGGAAATCACCGTTCGGGCGCTGGCCGATCGTACACACTGCTCCGTTCTGTGTTTCTCAAAAATCTTTTTCTCTTTTTAGAAAAGTTGTTTCTTTTATGCACAATTTTCTCAAATCCTCAGTTTGTGTTCAGATACGCTCGAAGGTGCATCTGAATCCCTCAAACCAAGGCTCTGATACCAACTTGTAACGACGTAAATTTTAAAACAATTTTTCATTTTTCAACATAATAAAACTCATATGATATTCTCAAAATCTCATGTATCAAATGTCATCATAATAAAACATATCCCAGAATCTCAAACATAATCCTTTGTCAGTGTGTACAAATCATGTCAGCGCCTTCCCGCGATCCTCACTGGTACCTGAAACACATATCACATAACACGGTAAGTATAAATGCTTAGTGAGTTCCCCAAAATACCACATACAACACATAAGCCACTCGAGGCTATAACTCGGTATGACCCTCCGGTCAATGTGTCTCAGCGGGACCCTCTAGTTCCGTAGCTCGTTGGACCCTCCAGTCCGGTCTAGCTCGTTGGACCCTCTGGTCCGGTCTAAATCGTTGGACCCTCTGGTCCGGTCTATATAACACATAGAATACATATATCACGAAGCACAAAAACGCAACATACACATAACACATAAGACCCTTCGGTCTGCACATAGTTACCACTCTAGGTAATGTATAGTGAGAAGACTCACCTCGGGTAAATCTCGGAAAGTCTCGAACTCGAATATCTGATCTAGCCTCCGCCTAATCACATAAAGTAATTATCTCTAATTAATACGGCTCTCAAAGGCTAGACTAGTCCCTCCCTATATTCTCTCAGAAGGGGGAAAAGACCAATTTACCCCTCCAATGGTCCAATGTCCAAATGTTGACTAAACCCTAAAAGTCAACCCCAGTCAACGGTCCAACTTTGAGCAGACTCGTCGAGTGCACTCGGGTGACTCGGCGAGTCCATGCGTGTCCTCTGAATCCTCCTAAGGCCTCACTCGACTCGTCGAGTTAACCTTTCTCTCGACGGGTTACGACTGATCATGAATCGTGGTGCAACACGATCCGACTCGTCAAGTCCGCTCATGGACTCAACGAGTTTCTTCCATGAGAATGCTCAAACGACCTTCTGAGGTCAGATCTGTTTCTCTAACCTATAGATTTGCCCTTCTAACACTCAAAAGTTACGTAAAGGTCCAAACTTTATGCTCATGCAACACTCATATGGCTCTATTTGAAGAATTAGCCCTAATATGACAACCATGATCCAAAACCCAAAAAGGGACTGCATAAAGCTGGATGCTTGGGGCTCTCTGGACCTCTCAAGGTCCAGATCTAAGGTCTATTTCACATTGGGACCTCTCATGCTCTTATTCCAACTCAAGAAAGGGTAAAAAACCCTTGATTCAAGAAGCCTACACAATAAAGAAGAAAAGGGTCGAATTGCTACCTCAAAGTGAAGCCTCCTTGCTTGAAAGTCTCAGAACAACAACCTCCTTTGGTCCTTCTTGCTGGATCAATTCTCCTCCTTAGCAAAATCACAAAAAATGGTTCAAGATGGCTGTCTCTCTTACTACACACGCTCAAATATGCTAGGGTTCTTTTCTCTGAAAGGGTGGCCGCAAATGAAGGCCATAAGGACTCTTAAATAGGGCACATGCCCAAAGATTTAGGGTTTCTGTCCACAGCGCGGACTCGTCGAGTCGACCCTCCTACTCGTCGAGTCCATTCATTAATCCTAGTCAGCAGTCGCGATCCTACTCGACGAGTCTAGGCGTCAACTCGTCGAGTCCCTCTCCTTGACTCAAAAATAAATACTCAATTATGATACCTGGAAATCCGGATGTTTCAAATTGCCTTAGAAATATGAATTTTCTGTGAATGAACCCGATTTTTGACTCCATTTTGACCTTTATTAAAAATCCGTTTTTGTGACTGTTATTGGTTTTGACAGTTGGAGTAGTTTTTGGACAAAGAAAACTGCCTTGACAGTTCTCAGACAAATGAACTACTTAATCTTTTTGGTCATCATTTTTCTGGGTACAACAACAATCACGAAATTCATAACATCCATATTTTCAGTTCTTGCTCTCAATTCTGAGTCTTATCCAATTAAAGATTGGGAGTACCACCCAAATACTTTAATCTGAAAGTGAAACCACAATTCTCAGAATTTCCAAGTCTATTTTATCCCGAATTTTCTTACATAAAGTTGCCAACTTTATGCCTTAGAACGTCTTAATGACTCAGATCTAAAGTTTGACATTAATATCCCAAGCATTAAGAGTTTAATGGTAGTAGCATGTACGCAGTGCGTACGACTTGAGGAGCTAGTACGCTAAGCGTACTGTAGTGGTACGCAAGGCGTGCGCACCCCAATGGGTTTTGGGCTTCGTGTGGGCTTGTAGACTCTTCGGGCCTTAGCCAGTTTTGGGCCTAGTCACATTTTAGGTTAGTGGTCCGATGAATATGTTTTGGGCCATGGTTGTTTCGGTTGGGCCTTATTGGGCCATGTGGCCCATTAATAGTTTTGGACATGGACTTTGGGCCCATTAGCAATGGAAGGCTCTTGGGCCATTATGAAAGGACATGGGCTTAGTTACTTGGGTTCTTTAATTAGATTATAGTTAATCCTAATTTTGCGTTAATGGTATTATTGTTCAGCGCGGGTATATTCGGACTGTTAGGCGAGCAACTTTTGAGTTCACAAGACTAAGGTGAGTTTCCTTACCATACTAATGGGTCTAAGGCACCAAGGCCGACCCATTCAGTTAGTTGTAGTGTTTATTGTGGATTCACTACTGATATGTCTGCTATGTATGTATATGTGAATGTGCTAGTACTTTATTGACTAGATATGGAATACCCCGAGGGAGCCCGTGGCAGTCGGATATCAGACCATGAGGGGGAGCCCATGGCAAGTAGTTAAGACCATGTAGGGGAGTCAATGGAACATAGGTATAAGACCCTGGGGGAGCCCACGACATCCTGGAGTAAGAACCTAGAGGGAGTCCATGGCATCCCTATATGTTTATATTTGTGTTATGTAGTATTATAGTTATTTTTGTGATATATGGTATGCTAGTTGACTTTGCTTTATTTGCATGGAAGACCCCGGGGGAGCCCGTGGCAGTCGGATATCAGACCATGGGAGGAGCCCATGTCATTCTAGGTAAAGACCATGGGGGACCCCATGTCATGTAGGTATAAGACCCTGGGGGGAGCCCACGACATCCTGGAGTAAGACCATGGAAGGAGTCCACGACATCCCTATATGTTTGTATGCATGGCTTATGTGTTTTATGTAGCTGTTATAGCTAATATGGATTATGTGATTGTGTGGGGTATGCTCTGGGGAACTCACTAAGCATTAGCTTACAATTTGTTGGTTGTTTCAGGTACTTCAGAGCCTAAGGGCAAGGGCACGCCTTGATGGTGCGGCATGCACTCTCCGACGATTTATTTGGGGACACTTTGATATTATAAATAAAATGTTTGACGTTGTGGATTTTAAAAACAATTGTGATTGGTATTTCATGTTTATTGGAAATAATTTTGTTATTTAAAAATGAAAATTTTTTATTGAAAATTTGGGCTGTTACAGATGGCACCAAGGCCGACCCATTGGATTGATATCATGCTTTACTATATGTTGTTATGCTATAGTGATCTGTTAGATCTGTATCCTAGTATATAGGATGTTGTTATGCTGTAGTGATTTGTTAGGTCTGTATCCTGGTATATAGGATGTTAGCATGTGGTAGTGATTTGTAGATCTGTCTGTTTGTATGATGATTGGTTATATGTTTATCCGTTATGCATATGTCGACATGTTATGTGTGGTTGGGTTGAGGCGGTCCTACTTTGTGCTGAAGGCCAAGATACCCGAGGTGGTTCGGATAGAATGTAGGTCGTGCGATGCGGTCCAGTCAGGCTGAAGGCCCTACGAGTGGTCCGGATAGGCTGTAGGCCCTGCGAGGCGATCCAGTCATGTCGAAGGCTCGGGAGTGGTCCAGATAGGTTGTAGGCCATGCACGGTGGTCCAGTCAGGCTGAAGGCTCATTTATGCATGCTGTTGTTGGTTACGTTTATATGGTGGTACTTTGGGGGAAACTCAGTAAGCGTTGGCTTACAGGTTTTGGTTGTGGTTTCAGGTACTTCCGAGGATCATGGGAAGGCGGAGGCGTGACTGTACATATCCTGATTTTATGTTGTTGATCGTGGGAAACTCCGATTTTAAATAATATTTTGGAAACAATGGTTTTGTAAACACTTTTAATAGTAAATTGGTTGTTTTGAAAAGTTTAAATTGGTGGAAATTTTGAGGCGTTACAGTCCACTAAATTTATAAAATGTATCTTAGGTTTAAAATTAGGAAACCTAATAAAGACAATTAAAACTCACCAAAAATAAAAGGTTTAAAATTAGGAAACCTAATAAAGACAATTAAAACTCACCAAAAATAAAATGAATAAGATGGAAGTGCCCTAATTCAGTCATGTTCTTTCTCATTAGCACACCTCCATTCTTTTCTTCTCATCGACACACACATGGAAGTGTCGTAATCCTCCATCCCAAGCTGTTGAAGCTTCCTTCCTCCATGCCGATCGCATACCACTGTGTTTATGTTTCAAATTTGATGAACAAAATCTTAATTCTACTATTGCTTTTAGGATTCTTCCTTCTCCGTCAGGATTTTCATATCAACAAGTTATCATCATTACCGCTAATCTTTTTGACCATCCCATGATTGTCTTTGTGTTTCCTCCATCTGAAAAATTCGTCTTTACCAACAGATGCGTCCTATGATCTTAGATGGAATCAAAGATTCAATTGTATGTTCATCTTTTTTCTCCAACCCACTCCAAGTTAGGTTCGTCATCCCCTCAGTCAATGGAGGATTCATTTTTATCATATGCAATTATTGTGGTTTGTTTGAAGATTTACCCCCTGCAATAATTTCTTTTTAATATTCCGACTTCAATTATATCTTTGTGTGATGTTCTAATACATAAATTACATTATGGATGTTGTATTTTTATATCTTTGTGTGATGTTCTTATACATAAATTACATTATGGATGTTGTATTTTATCAATATTTCTATTTCAAGATTCGTCAACCACCTGCTCGACGAAATGCTTAATATTGTTGGTAGAGATTATATTCAAGTAAACATTTTACTCGATTCTTATGAAATTGTTAGTATACTGCTTCCTTTTTTTTTGGCTTTGTTTGTTGTTTATTGGAATTAGTTTAGGTATTGTTTGAACTCCTGTTTTGAAAGCGTTTATTGTCTATAACCAAAATCATACAAGATGAAGATACTAAGTTGATTAGTTTAAGGATAGATAGATAATGATAATCATATGTTTTCTAATCATTTTTATTACACCTTCTTACCTATCCATCCACATCGTGATTAAATCTTAGTTTCCCAAGATAAATTCATTAATCAACATGCCTCAGTTTCTAGATTGAAGATTTAAAGAAAATGGTTCTGAAACAAGTATACCATGCCATATGTTATTGCAAATTGCAAACATTTAGAAAACAAATAGTGTCATGTTGGTAGTCACATCACTTTCTATGATATCAAAACTCACAAGCATTTTATCATTTTTGCATCAGTTTGATCTTATGTTTTTCAAATTAGCAAAGTATTGGTTAAGTGTGCATCAGTTGTTTACTAGCATTGTTCTAATGTAGAGATGTGTGTGGAAACATATATTCTCTGTTTGATGAAATTGAAGATGATGGTATTAGAGCCTCATCTTCTTATCCCTCCCATGAAATTGATGAATATGGGAATGATATAGCAATGGATGGGCTGCAAGATAGGGTTCTCATGCTGATAAAGGTAAGCATCAAAACATAATCTTAATAAAGGAAAAACTTTTACAAATTGTTATAAATTGAAGATTTATTTTAAGAAAAATTAGTGTGGATCAATTCTTCATTTTTAAAATTTTTCTCTCTTCATAAATTTTATTAATCATAATGTTTTTTTTTTCTGATTACGCTTTATAAAGTGGCAGACCCGTTTTGTTTCAAATTTCATGAGTTTTAAACATGATTTATCAGTTTTTGTGTTAATGACATATGTAGTGAAGTTCTCATTAGATACGAAGACCGATAAAAATAGTAAATGGCTTGATCAAATGTAGTAAGTTTTTATTTGGTATTGAAGGAAATCAAATAAGAAATTGCAAGTTGTTGTCAAGGGTTGAAATCGTAATATTCATTGGATAAAAAGATTTTGGCACAGAAGGATGTTGTTAATCCAAACAACTATCACAAGGTTAAAAAAAGAAAGAAATTATATTTGGTTTTTTGGTTTAAGAATAAGAAACTGTTGTTATGTTGCTATCAGTAGAAAAGTAAAGTTTTAAGTTGAATTATGATTAAAAGACAAGTTTACTCTTCAAATGCACGTTTACGTTTAGTGATGATTTGACCCTTTTCTCCAAGTAACATACATTTTATCGGTTTTATTGCTGACTTGGACGCCTAGTCATTAAATGAGCTGATGAGATGGATATGTTGAGTTATATAATGCTATGTTTACCATAAAACTTGATATCTTGATGTATTGTATATTTTTTTGGAATATAAAATACATCCAACGAAGAATGCAATAATTACATAAACTAGCAACAACTGCGTTATTTTTTACGTTTATTAGAAATTTTAAATTGTCTATCTAATTTAATGTAACCTAATGTATCCATCTCATCAGACATCAACTCGTTTCCTGCCTTTTTTTTTCCTGGAAACATACATTTTATTGGTTTCATTGCTGAGCTAAATACCTAGTCATAAATGAGCCGATGAGATGGATATCAAATTTTACAGTAAATGTAGCATTATATAACCAATCGTATCCATCTTATCAACTAATTTAATGATTAGATGTCTAAGTCAGCAATGAAACCGATAAAATATATGTTGGAGAAAAAACCCAAATCATCACTAAATTTTAGTTTGGGACTTATTCATAAATTAAGGTAAAATAATGTGACTTTAATGAAACATGTAAGTAATGAAACTGACAAACCGGGAAAAATGGGTCAAATTGCCATTTTTACCGGTAATTCATGCTTTTTCGTAAACAAATTTTAGTTTGGGACTTTTTCGTAAATTAGGGTAAAATTTTAGGACTTTTCTTGAGATCTCCCTATTTTCAAATCTATGAAGCTTTCTTTAGTGTCATAAATAATAATAAAAATTTCCAAAAAATATATATAATCACCCACTAACACACACTCTTATACTAGAAAACATATTCATACTTATGATGCACCATATGTTAATTTTTACTATTTTAATGGCTAGTGTTTATAGTTTGCTATGATTAATTTCTACGACTCATTTGTTATTTCTTATATTGGTTAATTTATTTACCGTGTAATCATAAAATAATAAAATATTAAAATACCGGGGTAGCAAACTGGGAAGGGATAGGTTCTCAAATATAATGAACCGATGTAATACACTGGTTCCTAATTGTACATATTAAAAATAACATCCTAATTTTACAAAACTTAAAATAGCATTCTACTTTTAGCAATCATTTTTTGTGCACGCTTTTATTTCAAGACATTTCAGTTTGTTCTAACTTATATTCAACACTTTTTCTCATAAAGTTTTATTGACCTGAATATAGTTCCAAAAAAATCATTATAAACAATTCACAAATCGAGACGTACTTACAAATCTCATCATGAAATGACTGTTGAATTTTATATTTTTTGAAACCCAACACGATTTGTGTGACATGTTTCTCATTTTTATTTTACTTAGTTTAATGAAACTATAGTTTGGCATTGTGATAGATTTTCTGTTTCACATCCATTTAAGTACATCTCAATCTTAAATTTTAATTTTACCTTTTTTAGTTAAGTCATTATCCTTGGAACTTAACAGATTACAAGATGGCTATAAAGATTCTTGGACCAAAATTGTCTACTAAACCCAAATAGGAAGATCTTGATAAACCTAAAAAAGAATTAAATTCATAATCGGACTCTAAGAGAGGGAATGTGATTATGTTTCTGCAATAGCAGGTTTCTAATTTGGATTACCTCAATGTTTCTTACTGAAATATTTTTTTGAGTTTTTTTCTGAGTTAATTGCAAGATATAAACAAAGTACGTCGCTATTTTTTGAGTTAAATGCAAGTCATGTTCAAATTGTGTTAATTTTTTGGTAAAAGAGGTATCCCCATATAAATAGTTGCTTTGTGAAAGTTTGGCATGGATTCTACTACATACACATGCTGATACAAATGCCAAGGGCATCCAAAGGAAAGTAATAAACAATTATTATCTATCTTGATTCTTGAATATGGTTATGTGTATTGTATGTTTCTAGATTCCATATAAAATTAATCCCATGGTACTTCAAGTAGAATGCCAGAACAAATTTTTTACTTTAGCGTTTTGTGGAATTTATTGGTTTTTAGAAGCAACCACAAGTTTTTAACTTCTATGATTTTGTTGAACTTAATGGTTTTTCATCTATTGTGGTGTTTATGTGGAAGTTATTGGAAATATGTAATAGTACTTATAACAACTTACTACTTGAAATGATCTACAAAAATATAGCAATTTACTTATTTATCTATAATTGCAAAGTACTATCATTTTTCTAACATAAAATGCCAACATATTTATAATTTTTTAACACCAAAGCAAAGTACTTATATCAGTTTGTTATAATCTATATAACCTACTTCATATAATAGGTAAAACTTTAGTTATGTATACTCTTTTAATTTGTTCACATTCAATCAATAGATTCTAAACACACATCGGAACAAATGTTAAAACATAATTCTGTACATATATTATAGATAGCTTAACGGAAAATCATATTTTTCTATATGTTGTGTTTTTTGAAATATGATATTTTTCAAAAGAGAACTATTTATTGATGCCGCTTATATAACTATATGTGTCCGTTGCTTAATGAAAATAATATTTTTTTTGATGCGTCACATGTAATTTTCGGGATGGCATGTTTTCTCAAATAACTATTTGCCAATAAAAAATCTTAAAAAATAATTTCTAAAAAGAAACATGTTAAATATGACACTATGTTTTAACATTACACAATTGCAAAAATCATCTTAGTCTCCACATTTATAAAAATCTAACTAAAGTGAAGAAGCTTCACTAAGTAATTTGGTTTTACGATGTTTAGTTCTTGAATTAGAATTTTGGAAAGAATTTACTAATTCTAAAGAATAGAACTTATCGAATGAAAAACAAATATGGACCAATTATTTAATTGAAATTTCCCTAATTATATAAAAATTAACCAATTAATCAGTTTCTAAAAAAAATTCTAAAAAATTATATGAGTTAGGTCAATGTTATGAACTATCATTGTTGTGTTTTATATCAATTATAGCCTTATACTTTTATTTTTTTTTCATACAACAAAATTATGTTGTTTTTTCTTTCAGTTAATTCCGAAAAAACAGTTAAACGAAAATGAAAAATGACAGATAATTCAACTAAAAAGACAATTTATGTGACGAGAAAAGTCGTCAAACTAATAAAATAAAAAATGTTATATTCAAAGAGGTCTTTTAACGATTATAGATATTTATGCATTTCAATGTATTTTTTAGACATTTCAATATAACCAATAACGCGAAGTCTTTTTATGTTACTTTCTCTTTATTTATTTATTTATTGTGTCGGCTTTTTATAACTTTATATGTATTTTTTTAGACGTTCTCCGACGTTTTATGTGTGTTGTAATCTAGTTATAAGTGAATAATAAGAAGAAAATAATACAATACACATACTCTCTATGAAACAAACAATGACATTATGATTATGACCTGTAAGTTTCTCAACTCGATGAAAAAAACATGACAAATTTTCGATGCATAGTGTTCCAAGATAAGTTTTTGACGTTTTTTAAGTTTGCCGGTTTTATCCTAGGAAATAGACATTAAATGGTATGTGAGAAATATGTTTTAAGGAAAGTGTACTTTACACGCGCCTAACTCGAATTCAGGTACTATCGTTCGAATATGGTATCCCATGACATCAGGTTGTGTCATTCAGGATCTATTTTTCTTAACCGATAATATATTTTCCAACAACCGTAAAACAAATTCCATATCTCAAATAAATAATAATGTTTCTTTCCAGAAATGAAGTTTCATAAAAGCATAGAAATTAGTCCCACGAAAAATCAAAATTTTGGAAAGCTTCAAAAAAGTATTTGTATATCTGTATCTTAGATTTTTAGAGAAGTTTGAATGTCTTAATTCTAGTATTTGTAT
Source organism: Lactuca virosa (assembly GCF_052849685.1). Lineage (NCBI taxonomy): Eukaryota > Viridiplantae > Streptophyta > Magnoliopsida > Asterales > Asteraceae > Lactuca > Lactuca virosa. The sequence goes on from NC_136431.1 coordinate 54,202,568, forward strand.
TTTATATGAATTTCTATGATAGTTTTGCTTTGTGGAAAACAACCATCTCGAGTTAGAATGTAACGCCCAGATCTTGAGGTACCTTTTTATGTATTTGAATTTGTCATTTTGGGATTACCACGACGTGGTGGAGGCACCACGACGACGTGGTGAGGTGATAAAGAGTCGCATGTTTATCCAGGTCACCACGGCGTGGCAATATTGGCCACGGCGTGGTGGCGAGTGGCATGCAAGCCATACTTTTTCGGGGTTTGCTTCCTATTTAAAGGAATGGGGAGGCTAGGGTTTTCTCATCCTCAGCCGCCATTAGTTACCTCAAGCCCCAAAGATACCCTAATCACTTTCCTACATTATTGAGCTAGTTGTGGTGTCCTTGAAGCTAAAGAAGGAAGAAGGAAGCGAAGATCAAGCAAGAAAGTCTTCATTCTTCACTCTAGCACTCTGCTGGACCTTTGTAAGTGTCCAAGACTCGATTTTATCATGCTAGGTCACTAGATCTTGAGCTTTGTCCCATTAGCTTCTTTTTCTTGGTTGTTAAGACGATAAGGCCCCATAAAGTTTGCAACTTTTATGAATTTGTGGGAAATTTAGAGTATTTTATGTCATTGATCTGGAGTTTGGTTGGATTTTCAAGCCATGCATGAGATTTAGGTCATAAAACCCTCATTTTTACCTAATATGGGTTCAAGAAATGCATTGGACATGCATGTCTATAAAGCACCAACTATTAGGTTAGTTTTGGTGCTAGAACCACTTCTGGAAAGGATGGATTTCAGACCTTTTTGGAATAAGTGCTTATTGGCTAGGTACTTGCCTTATTAATTCTTTTGGGACCTTTGGATGGTCGTAATGGATAAAGTTGGAAACTTTATTCTTTTAGATCACATTTAGGTCCAAATCTGAGCTTTGGAGATCTGTGAATCGAAGGCAATAGGTTAATGCATTAAGATGTTGGGACATCGACAACCAGAAAGTGGTCCTAGGTAACTACGGCGTGACTGATGGGATTTCCCCGCCTGTTAGATCGCATGCGGACCACGACGTGGCCATGGAAGACCACATATTGGTGGTCGGTTGAAGTCAACATTGACTGTTGGCATTGACCATTGACCTTGAGGGTTGACTTTTGACTTGTGGTTTTTGTTCAGTTGTTAATGACTTGGTATATAGATTAATGTCTTGCCTTGTGTGATTATCTATGTGGCATCTAAAACCTGTTGTGGGATTTTGAGAGCATGTTGACTTTTAAGCTGCTCTACGAGGTGAGTTTCCTTCACTTTACTCGTTGGTCGAAGGCACCAATACCGAACCACTCAATTAAGTTTAGAGGTTGATAGTTGTCTTTGAGACAATTTCTTGTTATGCTTGTTGTCTCTATGACTCTTGCTGTAATGATTATATGCTAGTTGTAGGGGTGAAATAGACCCGATACCAGTTGAAAGAGACCGAAGGGGTTGAAATACACCCAGTACCGGTTAAAAGAGACCGAAGAGGGTGAAATAGACCCAATACCGGTATAAAAAGACCGAAGGGGTTGAAATATACCCAACACTGGTTGAAAGAGACCGAAGGGGGGGGGGGTGAAATAGACTATGTTATGTTTGACTGTTATGTATGTATGGTATGGGGTATTTTGGGGGAGCTCACTAAGCTTTGTGCTTACAGTTTTCAGTTTATGTTTCAGGTACTTCCAGCTCAAAAGGGAAGGGCCCGACTTGATCGCACCACATTCGCCCATGTTTTCCGCATTATGTGATTTTGGGATTTGTACTATGATATTATCACACTATGATACCCTTTTGGTTATTTTGACATGATTACTTGATGTTTTGAAATGAATTAAAATTGAATTTTTGTCTTAAAATGGGATGTTACAAGTTGATATCAGAACCTTGGTTTGAGGGATTCGGGTATACTCTCGGGTGTGCCCAAACTCAAATCGAGGATGTGGTAGATTTTACATAAAAAGAAACATTTTATTAATGGAATTTATTAAAAGAAAGGGATGTGATGCGTGCAATCAGCCGAGCTCAAGTAAGTCTCCCCAAAATACCCATACATGTTATATGTTTTACGCTATGATATGAGAATCACATGCTAGATTAGGGCTAAGTATCTGCTCAGGATTGCATGATAGAATGCTAGGAGAGATACCTTTATGTGCCTATTGTATGAGCTTATGGATCTTCATGCTAGTATAAATCAGTTATCTGATAGGATGGCCTGTTTAGGTTATGTTCTTATTCGAATTGTTTGACGCTCGAATGTTGCGTGCTTTGTGATTTTAGGATTTTTCAATAATATCAGCTAACTATTGGACGAATGCACTTGATTACATATTGTTGATATTAAATAATTCTAGAGGGTTAGGTTTAACTCTATTGTGATACTCTTGTCTGAGTCCAACCGTTGTAGTGTGAGGCCTTTCACTTGAAGAATTATCTAGTACCGATAGTATGTAATTGTATTCGTGTAATAGTTAGAAGGTATTAGTGAGAGTTCCTTCTGCAGCTGATAGCAGTGAGTGGTGAGGAGAGGAACCCTAGGAAGTTCCTGGAATATGTAATGGCACGTAGGATGCATTATAGTATAAGTAGTGTATTAAATAGGAATGAGTGACTTGGAGGATGCGAGGTAGTACTCGGGGAGGGTATAGATAGGTGTGGAAGATAGTATTGGGCCCGTACTACTGGAAGCACATGATTTATACCCGAGACAAGGAAGACCACCATGAATCTAGGAAACTTGAGAGCGTGAACCTCTTCGTGTGTATACTGATTGTTTATGTGTTATGTTTCGGCATGGTAATGACACGCGGTAGAGCAGGAGGTTCAGGATCTGGATCTAGTTCGGGTACAGGCACCAAACCAATTGATGAGGGTTTACGTGGGTTCATTGTGTATGAGATTATTAGAGGCATCCTTGATGCCACCTCAGTGATGTTTGGGTCGATCAAGGAGGGTATCATCGAGCTGATGGAGGATCGCCTTCGGATCTTTAGGGCCGATCTGGCCGCTAGCTAGTATGGAGCCCACACTCTCTCCTTCAAGGATTTCAGGGGATGTGGGGTGCCATAATTCTTTGGGGTGAAGGAGCCTATTTTGGCCAGACGTTGGCTAGCAGATATTGAGTGTGCCTAGATGAAGAGCTTCTGCCCCGAGGGGTCGAAGGTGAGGTTCGTTGCAGGATGTCAAAGGGAGCAAGCCCAAGATTGGTGGGAAGAGGTTGGATACGCTCTGGGAGCCTCAACCATTGAGGCCAAGACCTGATCGGATTTTATGACCTGGTTCCGAGCAGAGTTTCCACTAGTTGTTGAGGTGCAACAGCTGGAGAGGGAGTTTTTGGATATGCCACAGACGACTGAGACTATGGTGGAGATCACCCCAGTAAGCTGCAGATGAGGAGATGCGGAAGACTCTGTACCATGATATGTTGAGATCAGATATTCAGGAGATTGTTAGTTTTTCCGCCTGTCCAACATTAGATGACATGATAGCTAGGGCCCGAGAGCGGGAAATTGATTTGGAGCACATAGGGAATAGGAAGGCAAAGCGTGGGCAGACGACTGGGGTTTCATTGAAGAAACCCAAAGGATTTGATTCTAGATCGAGGGGCCAGCAGGGTCGGGGCCGCTATGGCAAGTGCGGCAAGGCACATGACGGAGCGTGCAGGGCAGGTGGTTCGGGCTGCTACAAGTGTGGCAGGACAAGGCACTTTGGCAGGGATTGTACTGCCATTATTACCACCCATGTTTCTAATCTGATTTGCTTTCATTGCAATCAGAGGGGCCATAAGAAGGGCAACTGTCCGATTTAGCAGTAGTACCAGTATCAGCACTTGCTCCGACGACTCTGAGGATCACTGATGGCCGCCAGGGCAAGGCGGAGGCGCCGGTTGTTCGGAGCAGGGAATTTTAGGTGACAGCCGAGGAGGCTCATGCAACACCAGATGTGGTCACTAGGTCGTTCCTTGTGAACGATATTCCTGCATTGGTTATATTCGTTTCGGGAGCTGCCCGATCTTTTGTATCTCTTGTGCTTAGCAAGAGGTTTGATAATGTTCCGACGGAGTTGGATTATCCACTAGAGGTTAAGATTGATGATGACCGTCCGGTGCGAGTGTCGAGGTTTCACCGGGGATGCACTTTGGAGTTATTCAGTGAGCAGTACCCGATTGATTTGGTCCCGGTTCCTCTATGCGAGGAAAAGGTCATTATGGGGATGGATTGGTTGAGCCCCAATAGGGAAATGATTGATTGTGGGCTTCAGTTGGTACGTATTCGAGCCCAAGGTGGGGGAGAGTTGGTGATCCATGGTGAGGGTGCTCGGCATGGGCCGACTCTTTGTTTGGCAGCAAGGGCCAAACGTTATCTTCAGCAAGGATGTTCTGGGTTTTTGGTCTATGTGATGGATGTTGGAGTAAAAGTCTAAGCCCATAAATATAATTGATATGTACTTGATTTAATAGTAGCATGGTCCTTTTGGGTTGCCTTCACCATAGCAACTTGATAGGAGGACTTTTGGAGAAAGAGGTTAATTAATGATTTATTCATATATTATAAGAATAATATATTAAATGGAATCATATTATATAATTAGTATTTAATCAAAATTAATTTGATGTTAATTTTGGGATTAAAGGAACTGATTAAAAGAATGGGGACTGGTATGGAAAATTATTGATAGTTGCAATATTGGGGTGATGGACTCCTTTAGAGGGGAGTGGACGAAATCTATAGGAGGCCCTATAGAATTTCGTCCAAGGCCTTATAGAAGGAGTGTCCATGGGTTGCTTGGGGACTAATGAGGAAATTAGGGTTTCCACCTGAAAACCCTAGCAGCCACAACTATTTAAGAACCCCTTTGCTTAGCATTTTCGGCCCCCAGGCTTTCAGAAGAAACCCCGGCCGAAAATTAAATAGCCTCTTCACCTCTCTCTTCTCATCCTTTGCTATTGGTGTTTGTGACTCCATTAGAGGTGCAACACTTGAGGCACTAAACTTTCAGAAGTCAAGATCAACCAAGGAATTCTTATTATTACTAGATAGTAAGCAAGGTAATCTTCTAACCCTAGTTTTTCATATAGATTTCGAATTGTATGCTAGTATTAGGGTTGTAGCTTTGGAATTTCTATTTGTATGTATAACTAGAGAAAAACTTAGATCCAAAGCAATTAGGGTTGCATGATCACATAGGAATGTTGTTATGCTTGAAACCCATCAGTGGTATCAGAGCCTAGGGTGTTTTTCTGTTATATTTGATGCAATAGTGATTTGTCCAAAGCTGAAACAAAGCAGAATTCGCATCTGCTTGATAAACTCGACGAGTTCTATGATGAACTCGACGAGTTGGATGAACTCGACGAGTTGACTCGTCTGTTAGCTGATTTTTCGATTCTCTGATCTTGTTTGGATTAGGATAATTACCATAATTCATTTTTATCAGCATAAATTGAATTTTCTGAATGGTAATCTGATTTCCTTATCAAATACGATAGATTTTGTCAAATTTTAAGATAATGACAAAATTATATGATTAATTTAATTATTTGAAATTTGATCTAGTAAATTTGAAAGTTTCAAATTACATCCTTTAGTTTTGGAATTTAAAATTTAATTAAAAGATTAATTTTGAAATATTAATTTCTAAAACCCTAGTATTTTAAAAGTTTAAAAATACCCTTATACTATTATAATATTAAAACTTTAATATATATATATATATATATATATATATATATATATATATATATATATATATATATATATATAAGATCATTCAGTCTTACCGTTAGTAGGCCTCATTCACGAAGCTGGTCTATAAGGGGTGTTTGAGGAAGCGGCCTATAAAATGACCGCCATTGGGTATCCACTCTTACCCACCGCAATCTTGACTAGTGGAGGGTTGTTATCCGAACGAGTAGGAAGTATAATGATAAATATAAAGTAACTAAATGTTTTTATAAATTCCCAATCTTAGTTACTTTAGGAAAATGTGAATTTGATGCTAATCCATGAAATTGCACATTTCACTTTGTCAAGTCGTTAGTGGAGCGTGTGTGGTTAACCGGAACACTAACGTGGACAAACAAAGAGTGACAATGGGTTGCTCGTAAATTATCATTGATCAATGGAGCGTGTGTGGTTAACCGGCACATTGATTAGGTGGTAAATGACATCGAGAGTAGCAAGCTAATTTGCATGGTTATTCACACCTTGTTTGTGATCCTCGGTATCCCAGTCACAAACTTGAAGGGCATAATCGAGATTAAACATGCCATTGAAAAGTTCAATGAGTCTCAAAATATCTAGAAATTTCATTTAATAAAACCTAAGTTATTTAACTTTCATTTTTTTGTGGTGGAATTGGTGAATTGTCATTTACCTACCTTCAAATAATTTACAATTGGATTATGGCATCCCTTTTCTGAATTGTGAATTATTGTGTTGGGTCCTAGTCAATATATTTCATTTGGGTGTTATATTAAGGAATTCCTATCTAATCAAAACTTGTTCTTCTTTTTCAGATGTCTAGCCCAAACAACGTTTCTAGCTCAAACTCCTCCAACAACAACTCCTCGAACCCACTCTCGCTCCTGAACATTTGTTGGAGGATCACTTTTGATGGATCCAATTTCACTGATTGGATAAGAAACATCTGAATGGCCCTACGTTATGAGGATAAGGAACATATTCTCGACAAGGAACTCGCCGAGATAAATCACACTACTGCTACTCCAGAAGAAATGGCTGAGTATAGGGCCAAATGCAAGGAAGAGACCAAAGTGTCGTGCATTATGGTGGCCACTATGAATTCTGAGCTTCAATGGTTCTATGAAGACTATTGGCCCTATGAGATGTGCCAGGACTTTATGGAAAAGTACCATCAACGAGCGCGTCAAGAAAGGTACAAAATAGTCACGCAATTCATAACAACCAAAATGAAGGATGGAGAGTCCATCACTACCTACCTGCAAAGAATGCAAAGGTATGTGGATCGTTTGCTCAAGTTGAATGTCAACTTTGATGAAGAGCTGGCTATAGACATAGTCTTACACTCTTTACCTCCATGCTATGACCAGTTCAAGATAACTTATCATCTGATCAAGGAGGAAGTCACCTTGAGCAAACTTCAAGGTTTGTTAAGAACTGCTGAAAGTGGATTAAAAGGAAAAGATATTGCATCCATTCCTACTGTTGCTGCCCCAGTCCTGGCTATTGGACAAGGCAATGGGAAAAATGGGAAAGCTCCCTCTAAGAACTGGAAATGAAAGTCTCATGATTGGATCTACTTCAAGTGGATCCAAAGGAAAAACCGGTTCTGCCCCTCCTTCCTCTGATCCAAAATAAGCAACGTGCTTCTATTGCCAAGACAAGGGGCATTGGAAACGAAGCTGCCCAAAGTACTTGCAGGACATCAAGGATGGGAAGATAAAACCCACCTTTGCAGATATTTATACTATTCTGACTAATAACGCATCACATGATAGTTCTTGGGTCCTTGATACAAGATGTGGTTTTCACAGTTGTTCTGACTTGCAGGGTCTAAGAAGAAGTAGGGATGTGGAGCATGGGAAGATGAACCTGATAATGGGAAATATGAAATTGTCGCATGTTACCAAGATCAGAGTTTACTCTTTAGTGCTTAGTAGTGGGTTAGGTTTAGATTTGAATGATTGTTGCTATTCGTCAGAAATGATGAGGAATATTATTTCTTTTCATGGTTTGTACAAACAAGGCTTTAGATATTCATTTAATAATGAAACTGGTTCTATAAATGCTTATTATAATGGTACTTTTTATTTTGAAGCATTTCCTTGTAATGGTGTATATGAAACTGGGTTGGTTGTAGATAACTTAGGAAATAATGTGTTGCATATTGATTCGTCTAATGATTTAGACAAGGCATGCTTGTGGCATTGTCATCTTGGAAATGTCAACAAGAAGCGCATTGCCCAACTCCAAAAGGATGGAGTGTTGGAGTCATTGGACCTAAGGTCAGATGACACGTGCGAGTCTTGTTTGCTTGGAAAGATGACTAAATCACCTTCACTAGTACTTGTGTAATAAGTGAGGGATTGTTGGATCTCATACACACAGATGTGTGTGGGCCCTTCATATCCACCACAAGGGATGCAAATCGCTTCTATGTGACTTTTACTGATGATTGTAGCAGATATGGATATATCTACTTAATTAAGCACAAGTCAGAAACCTTTGAAAAGTTCAAAGAGTTCAAGCAAGAAGTGGAGAATCAATTGGGCAAGAAGATAAAGATGCTCAGATCTAATAGAGGTGGTGAGTATCTTAGTATCAAGTTCCATGACTATCTTAAGGAATGTGGAATTGTTTCACAATTGACAACTCCTAGGACACCACAACTTAATGGTGTGGCTGAGAGGCGCAATAGAACCTTGTTGGACATGGTTCGTTCCATGATGAGTCATGCTTTGCTACCAATATGTTGGGTCAAAAATATGGTTTATACTTTGCTTTTCTAGGAAAATGTATTTTTATGTCTAGGACCGTAAACAGCTCAGTGTTTACGGTCATATATGTGTTTACGGTCAGGTTTATGGCCAGGTAGTGTTTATGGCCGTAAACAGGTTTACGACCGTAAACCCTATTTACGGCCCAATGGGTGTTTACGACCGTAAACCCATTTATGGCCGTAAACCCAGTTTGCGGCCCAGTCGAGTATATATAGGGGTGAGGGGTGTGAGGAATAGATTGATGAGCAGAAGAGAGTGTACGGAATAGAGAGAGAGAAAAGAGAGTGTGTGTTAGTGTGTGTGAATCTTGTATCCGGATCTTCATTCATATCAATACATACAAGATTCATATTATTCTTCTTCTCCTTCTGTTCTATTTGATCTGACATCATCCGTTTGATTGGGTTTCCGCACCATCAAACGGATCTGATTGATACACAAGCATATTTGGGGACTTACAATTGGTATCAGAGCTTGGATTGTATCAGTCATTTTTGTCAGATCTGGAGCATATTTGATCTTATTTTTGAAAAATTCCTGCGTTTTTAGATAGATCTCTGAAAATTAGGGGGGGGGGGGTTTGTTCTTCGTGTTTTTGATAAAAACGGGTTTTTGATCGAGTTTTGGAGCAAAAAGAGGTGAAAAACGCTGTTTTTCACGTAATCTGCGAAGAGTTTACGGTCTTTAAAGGGTTTACGGTCGGCGGCGACGGCGGCTAGGGTTTCCCGGAGTTTACGGCCGGAAACAGTTTACGGTCGCCAGAGTTTATGGTCCGGAGTTTGCGGTCCGAGTTTACGGTTCGGAGTTTACGGCCCTCAAAGTTTACGGCTCGCACGTGTTCGGTCTCGTTTACGGTCAACAACATCTGTAACGCCCGTAGATCAGGGCTAGTCAATTTAGAGACGATAAGCATCAAAAATGACCTTTTGATAGAAGATTATTTTGAATGAATAATCTTAACTAAGTTTTAGTATATGTTACAAGGATTCCGTACATATAAAGAACGCCGAAATCCGAGTTATAACGAAGAAGTTATGACCTGTCGAAGTTTCGTAACAGAACCGGCACGACGCTGAATGACGTAAAAAGTGAATTTATGTTAGAGCGATATTTAGCCTTAGTGATCTAAACAAAAGTCGTAGAGTTCGTTAAACCGAGAGTGTGCATAAAAAGAATGCCCAAATCTGACTTCGTATGAGGAAGTTATGATTTTTCTAAGTTTCAGCTTAGTAGTATGCAGCCCGAAACTCGAATTCGAGATCGAGTGATTTCTAGCCAAAACAATCTAAACGAGAATCGAAGATCTCGTTGATAGTAGTCCAACGGTAAAAAGACAGACGAAAACGGACGTCAGATGAAGAAGTTATGAATTTATAACGGAGTTTTCCTGTCCAGGCCTACTAAAAATAAATAATAAAAATAAATTCAAAATTAGCCGACGGAGTCTAAACGAAAGTTGTAGAGCGTAGTCTCACCTACGCGTGGATATAAAGAACGTCGAAAACGAAGTTAGTATGAGGAAGATATGAATTTTTGAAGTTTAATAAATAATTAAAATATTAAATTTAAATATAAATATCCGATATTATCCGAAGGAGGAGGAGTCACCGGTCTGATCCGGATTACGCCCAGCGTAATGCCTCGGTACGCCCAGCGTAATCCGAGGATTCAGACCCTATATAAAGGGTGCGAGGGCAGCCGAGTTCTTTGCCAATTTTCTTTCCTTCTCTCTCGTTTTTGCCTCGATTTTCGTGCAAGAAATACCCCGAAGCCCCGGTATCATTCCCGAGACCCGAAGCGAGTCCCGAAGCCCCGAAGATCCCGAGAAAAATAGTTTGCGAGCCGAAGCTCTGCCCGCGTGAAGCCCGGTTTTGGAGGAAACATCCCGGTTTCGTCGCAAAAGATTATTTTAATAGCCCTAGTGCTGTCCGATCATCTTCTGATCAAGTGAGTGTGTAGTTACTTTCTTCTAACACATAAATACGAAGTATTTGCTATGAAATACGTGCTATGTGTTTATATATTATTTGTCTATTTGAGATGGGCGTGGAATTGAAGTTTTATACAGGTGTTAAATGATTTAAATTGTGTAAGTATTTATATCTACGAAAATGTTGGGTAGAACATGGGTAGATGGGATAGTTGGTGACTATGGAGTTAGCGCCTATTGTATAAACCTTGGCGACGATGTGACTTCGTGCCTATTTTATGAACCTTGGCGACTATGGAGTTAGCACTTGTTGAGTAAACCTTGGCGACTATGGAGTTAGCGCTTGTTAAGTGAACCTTGGTGACTATGGAGTTAGCGCCTGATAGCTATGGATTTAGTACCTGATAGATAAACTTTGGCAGCAATGGACTTCGTGCCAATTCCTTAGGTAAATCCTTAGGAATGAATGAATGAAGGATAGTTGGTTCTTAGGGTAAATCTTTAAGAAATAAAAGAAGATAATGGGCGTGGGTAATTGGATTGATTGTTTGATAATTAAATATAATAATTATATTATTGTGGGTTGAAAACCCTATATGCTCACCAGGCTCCCAAGCCTGACCCTCTCAGTTTTCTTTGTATTACAGGTTATGGCACGAGAGCATAAGTTGGCTGACATAACGAGAGATTTTGGATTATAGGCCAGTAGTTATGAATAACTGTTGTAAGGTCTATTTTGTTCTGTTTATGCTTTTGGTCTGTATTGAACATGACATCCCGAGATTTTGCTATAAAATGAAAATACATTTCTTTAAAGGAATGCTTTGATAAATTCTTATCATATTTTTGTTTTGGGAACAAATTCCGCAACTGTTTTCTTTAAAAGATTACTCTGATTTTAAAAACAAAGCATAAACAAATCGGTCTTTTCTGGCCGTGAAATTGGGGATGTCACAGCATCATCGCACCTCGTCCTCGCATCGCATCTTCGCCTCGCACCTCGCTTCGCACCGCGCCTCGTCCTCGCTTCGCCTCGGCCTCGTCCTCGCTTCGTAGCCGTCTTCACAAGCCCTCGTCCTCGCGTCGTATAATTAAAAAGAAAAGGGGGGGGGGGCAGATTTTTGGAGGTGCCAGGGATCGAACCCGGGTTCCTCGCTTCAGCATCGCATGCGCCTTACCATCTCAGCTAGGCTGCTTGATGATTCAACTCTTATGATTTTAATTCAAATAGACTCTTTTCGCACCCAATTTCGAAAATATGACACTTTTAACCCAAAATTCAATTTCTTTTCATTTTAAATTCCAATTTCAACCAAAAATTTTAGTTTTTAAATTTTGACTTTTTAAAGTTTGACCTTTGACATTAAACTTTGACTTTCTCGTTTTACTTTTAAATTTTCAAATTTAGCTTTTCGGTTTGACTTTTAAGTTTGACTTTTCAAGTTTGACTTTTGAGTTTGACTTTTTTAAATTTGACTTTTGAGGTTGACTTTTGAGTTTTTAGTCAAAGGGCATATTTAAAAAAAATAAAAAAAATAAAATAATAATAATAAAAAAAATTAAAAAAATTAAAAAAAAATAATAATGAGTTCTTCAAACGTTCCAGTCAATGAAGTTTCATGTAATCCATCTTGTAAAACTACGATTAAGTTTCTTTGGGAACAAATTGATTTATTAAAAAGAGAAGTTTAGGACCTGAGATATGAAGGATATCAACTCAGGAAAGGACAGAAACCCCTAAAGGCCCAGTTAGAAACAAAAATAAAGGACTTTAAGAGAATTCAGCAAGAATACAATGAAAAATGTGAAAACTATGATTATATCAAAAGACTGAATGATGAGTTAACTACTGAGCTTGATACATTAAAGAGACAATTTGATACTGCAAATTTTGATTTTAGAAAATTTGATGGATCAAGCGAGGTAGTTGCCAACATGATTGATCATTGCATGCAGTTCAAACGAAACCAGCAGAAGGGTTTAGGATACGATAGTGTACCTCCTCCTTATAATCACACATATCAGTATCAACCCTTGTCTAAAGATGAGATTGCCAACGAACCATTCATGGTTTATGGCAAACCATCTGGTTTTGTTTCAGGAGGATTTATTAATGTTGAAAGTACTAACGTTTCTACCTCCCCTGCAGATCAATCCTTAGATCAGTCAAAGCACAAAGTTGAAGGATCTGTTTCTGATAACAAAACTGAGCCTGAACCTGATGTTTCTGTTTCCAATGAAAAACCTTCTGTTTCTGATATTAAAGTTGATGATACATCTTGTGATGCTTTTGATGCTTTTGCATCGGATCATGTGGAGTTAAATTTTTTTGACATATTTGATTATTTGTTTGAAAATATTGATGTTCCTGTTTCTAGCACATCTACTTCATGTGCAGGTAAAGTAGCAGAGGATGAGAACAAGGAGAACACCACTGAACAAACCAACATCTCCTTGAGCTCTGAATCTGTTGCTTCGAACTCAGCTGCTTCTGATCAACCTGCTGTTCAGAAATACAAGCCACCAATTCCAGTGAAACAGAGTGCCTGTTGTGATTGTGCTTGTGGGAACAATAACAGACAAGGCAAGGATACGCCACCAGGGGCAGGAAGAAACAATTTCCCAGTGAAGAAAAGGACTTGTTTTCACTGTGGAACACCTGGACACATTGCCAGACATTGTCCAAATCAAGCATACGTTCCCTACTATGCACAAGGGTGGCAGAACGCGCCAAGAGGGAGATACTCCAAAAGAAACCCCTCAAAGTCATGTTCAGACAATGGTGACTGGAACGCGCAGAAGGCCAAGAATCAAACCCACAAGGCCAAGAATCCGGATCCCAAGGGCAAGAAGGGAATGTCGGCCCAGAAGCCAATTTCAAGAGATGCTCCAGTGAAACCAAGACCGGCTAGGTCAAAGTCATCTCAACGGCCGACATCAAAATCAAAAGCAAGTACTGAGCCACCCATCGGATCGAAAAAGAAATGGGTCAAACCCAACTACAAATGGGTTCCAAAAACTCAATCTCCCAAATCAACTAATGACTCTAATATTTCTACATCTTCTGTTTGTGATAAACATGATATGTCATGGGAGAGAGTACCGTGCAAGGATGAAAAAGGTCGACCCAGTTTCAAAATGGACTGGGTTCTAAAGACCAACTGATCCCGCTCTGTGTCGGAGCAGCTATGGAGGCATATCATCAGACTTCGATTTGTTGGTAGTGGCTGTTCCTGGCACATGATAGGAGGCATCTCTCAACTGTACAACACTCAGAACATTGTTTGAGAGTATATGTCCTTTGCGGGAAAGGGAAGAAAGGAAAGGATCACTCATGGGGTTGGTGCTTAACGATGTGAAGAATTTTCGGATCTGTTCTGAGATTACGCGTGCTGCTCTCAGACCTTCTGGATGCAAATTCAATCGGTGACTTACGGTTTGCGTTTTCTTCTTTATACTCCTGAGTTTTTCGTAAGCTGATTCGCTTTAAAGACTAATTTTTGTTTTAGGATAGTTTAAATTTGCGCATTTACTTTCGTTTCTCTCTTATGCACAAATTTAGGGGGAGAAATAAAAACAAAACAAAAAATTAGAAAGTTTAAAAAAAAATTTAAAAACATTAAAAAAAAATCATAAAATCAAAAATATGTTGTTAATGGAATGTGCTTGCAACAGATGTTTTGGGAAGTGATATAATCATGTGATAACAGGCAATCTGAATCTGTTTAAGGGACTGAATCTGAATTGTCTAGGCTCTGTGTTCGATGCGCTGGTAGGCACGAAAGATTAAAATGGACTTGACTAGGCATTAATGAACTTAAGGAATCTAGAGACTTGAAAAATCTTGACCTAGATAGATCCATTTAGCCTGACAATACGATGCCCAGATAGGTTGAGCAGGGAGATATACATGATAATCCACCGGTCACACTAAAATAATTTGTATCTAGAACCGTGGTTTAACTCTTCCTCAATGTACGGACTCTGTCCTTAATTCCGGTATTGATGGGGCGACTAGGGAATTCTGATAAAGTAGGTCTGTAGGAAATTATTTTCTTGCTTTCTTTCTGTTAGTCATATGTTGCCTCCTCTGCGTGATTGAAATACATCCGAACTGGACTGCAACATATGCAATTCTATTTCTCTGCATCTTCTATCTATGCAATTCTTCATGTCTGTTAGTCATATGCTGTCTCCTTTGCGTGATTGAAATACATCCGACCTGGTACACAGCATATGCACCATTCTACTTCTCAATCCCTCTAAATCTGGTTAGTCATATGTTTCACCCTCTGCGAGATTGGAAGAGATCCGACCTGGGTGTATAGCATATGCACTCTAAATCTGACTTCTCTCATAATAATTGTCTGCTCACCTAAAGTAAGAAGTACTTTGGAAGTTCCTGATTATTGGGGTATGTCAGGAAGCGGGAAACATGTTCTAGTACATTTAAAATTGAACAATCACTAGGTTGTCTGTAGATCTCGCTGCTCAATTTAGGTGTACAACAATATCTTTGGTCGTCGTCAGCTGAATGGTCCTTAAGGAATATTATCTAGGAACATAGGATCACATTGTCTTGTCACTTATAGTATGTCCTAATTTTGTCACAATCTCTCGTGTTTAAGTGAACCATAATACCGGCGATTGACCAGATCTATTCATGAAGGGAGAGGTACTGATAAACGGATAAAGGCTGTCTAAAAACTTTGATCCCAAATCACTCTTAAAGTTAGATATCATTTTATTTTTGTTAAATGTGTTCATAGTTTCTTCTAATTTAAATATTAGGGGATAATTAAAAATTTTAAAAACCTCACAAAAATCAGAAAATTAAAAATCAAAAAAAAAAATAGTGTTATTTCTGTTTTATTTCGTTTTCAGAAAATATGAAAAATCCAAAAATATTTTTGTTTCTGTTTTAATTTGTGTGCTAAGTTTTCTTTTAGTTTTGTTTTGTCTTGAAAAGTGAAATCAGGTGAAGATGAAATTCATGGAGTTTGTGTCGAAGATTTCTGAGCCAAGGATCCGTGATCATCGAAGAATTCTCATTCGAAGGAGCAAGAAATGAAGATTATTCTTTCGACATTCAATCTTTCAACCCCAGAAGCAAGGTGAAGCTGAAATTGAAGATTATGTGACGGATTGCATTGAAGCCTCCTCAATCAGTCTGCTGCTATCTTGAACCTGCTGAAGTGATCCAAAAGATTAGTTCTCTCTGATATTCTCTCTGAAGATTCTCAAGCTGAAAGCGCTATCTTTCAAGAATCAGTACATGAAGCCTCCTCACCCAATGTGCGTTCAATGTCAAATCTTGAAGAATAGCCCAACTGCTCAAGACGAAGTCATTCATTGAAGATTCATATGTTCATCTTGAAGTCATGAAGATATCGAAGATTAAAGCTGAAGCCAAAGCTCCCAATGAAGATTAACAAGAAAAGCCAGCTATTTTTTAGGGGGAGCTTGTTGGGTCAATTAAGAAAAGAAAGCTATAAACCAAGGGGGGATTGTTGGGTCAAAAATATGGTTTATACTTTGCTTTTCTAGGAAAATGTATTTTTATGTCTGGGACCGTAAACAGCTTAGTGTTTACGGTCATATATGTGTTTACGGTCAGGTTTACGGCCAGTTAGTGTTTACGGCCGTAAACAGGTTTACGACCGTAAACCCTGTTTACGGCCCAATGGGTGTTTACGACCGTAAACCTATTTACGGCCGTAAACCCAGTTTGCGGCCCAGTCGAGTATATATAGGGGTGAGGGGTGTGAGGAATAGATTGATGAACAAAAGAGAGTGTACGGAATAGAGAGAGAGAAAAGAGAGTGTGTGTTAGTGTGTGTGAACCTTGTATCCAGATCTTCATTCATATCAATACATACAATATTCATATTATTCTTCTTCTCCTTCTGTTCTATTTGATCTGACATCATCCGTTTGATTGGGATTCCGCACCATCAAACGGATCTGATTGATACACAAGCATATTTGGGGACTTACACAATATCATTCTGGGGGTATTCCTTGTAGACTGCTGCCCATATCCTTAATCTAGTCCTAACTAAGAAGGTTGCCAAAACACCTCACGAGATGTGGACAGAGAAGGTTTCCTCCTTGGCACATATCAAGGTTTGGGGTTGTGAAGCTTTCGTAAAACGAGAGACTCACGACAAGATTGAACCTTGAAGTGAGCGATGTATTTTCATTGGCTACCCACAGAAATCCTTTGGATATCTATTCTACAGACCTAGTGATAACGTGGTCTTCGTAGCAAGGAGATGAGTTTTCCGCGAGAGGGAACTCATATGCCAAGGGGACAGTGGGAGTACAATTGATCTTGAAGAAATTTAAGAATCAAGTGGTGAAGGAACCTCAAACACTAGCGCTCAACCTGAGGAAGAGATTCCTGTTGAACCAGTTAACGAGTCGTTACCTCTTAAACGTTCCAGTAGAGTTAGCGTTCCAACTGTATTATATGGTTTCCATATAACTGCAGAAGGTGATACGTTTATCAGTGATAGTACATTGATAAATTTGGATGAACCTAATAACTACAAGGAAGCCATGGCGGGCCCTAAGTCTTCCAAGTGGAAAGAGGCAATGGACAGCGAGATCCAGTCCATGTATGACAATAAAGTTTGGAACTTGGTTGACAATTACCAGGTCGAAACACAGTTGGGTATAAATGGATCTTCAAGAAGAAGACCGACATGGATGAAAAGGTGCATACATTCAAGGCACGGTTGGTTGCGAAGGGCTTTACTCAAACCCCGGGGGTTAACTATGATGAGACCTTCTCACCAGTGGCCAAGATCAAGTCTATTAGGGTTATGTTAGTCACACAACATTTCATGATTAAGAAATCTGGTAGATGGATGTCAAAACAGCTTTCCTTAATGGGAAGCTGGCTGAAGATGTTTACATGTGTCATCCAGAGGGTTTTGTGGATGCTAAATACCCCAATAAAGTGTGCAAACTTAAGAAATCCATCAATGGATTAAAGCAAGCGTCTCGCAGATGGAATCTTTGCTTCGATGATAAAGTCAAAGAGTTTGGTTTCTCTAGGAATGAGGATGAGTCATGTGTGTATGTTAAAGCTAGTCGAAGTATAGTTAGCTTTCTAGTATTGTATGTTTATGACATACTACTCATAGGAAATGACATTCCATCCTTTTAGGAGGTTAAGTCCTGGCTTGGGAAGTGTTTCGCTATGAAGGATCTAGGAGAGGCTGAATATAATTTGGGAATAAGGATCTTGAGAAATAGGAGTAGAAGACTAAGAGGACTTAGTCAAAGTACTTACTTGGACAAGGTGCTAAAATATTTTTGTATGGAGAATTCCAAGAAAGGGGGGCTACCTATCCCGAGCAATACCAAAATGAGTAAGACTCAGAGTCCGAGTACCGATGCAGAGATAGAAGAAATGATTCGTGTACCATAAGCTTCCGCCGTTGGCTCGATCATGTATGCTATGACATGTACTCGCCGTGATGTGGTTTTTGCATTGAGCATGGTAAGTCGATATCAAGGGAACCCGGGTAAAGCTCATTAGACAGCAGTTAAGAATATTCTTAAGTATCTGCGAAGGACTAACGACTGGGTCCTTGTGCTTGATGGTAGTGATGACTTAAGAGTCACAGGGTATAGTGACGCCAGCTTTCAGACCGACAGAGATAACTTCCGCTCTCAGTCAGGCTAGGTGTTTACCCTCAATGGAGGAGCAGTGACTTGGAAAAGTTCCAAGCAGGAGACCGTGGGTAATTCAATGTGTGAATCAGAGTACATAGCAGCGAGCGAAGTGTCAAAGGAGGCTATATGGTTGAAGAACTTCATTGGAGACCTTGGAGTTGTTCCAGTCATAAAGGAGCCCATGGAGATTTTTTGCGATAATGAAGGAGCGGTTGCCTTAACCAAGGAACCAAGGGATCATGGTAGATCTAGACACATCGACAGAAAATACCACTTCATCAAACATCGGGTAGAAGAAGGACTCCTCGTCGTCAAGAGGGTATCATCAGAAGAGAATCCTGCAGATCCCCTCACAAAGGGTCTGAGTAGGGTTAAGCACGTTCAGCATGCAAGGAGCATTGGTATGAAGGACGATATTAGTTTTAGTGATTAAATAGATGGTTAGAAACTTGTAACAATATAAATGTAATTGACATTTGATGATTAAGTAACGGAAGATTTATTTATGAGTAAAGTAAACTGTCTTTTGTCAACTGTTTATTTTGTGTTTTACTTTTGCATGTTTTACTTCCTGAATAATAGGATTGTTCAAACCATCCACGAGCAATCATACTTTGGAAGTAAGTCATGAATGAATACTGTCATGAATTACCTTGTAGATTGTCTAAGTGCTTAGACATTGCAAATGTTTGCTGCAACGTTCATGAGTACTCCTGAAATAGGATTCGAGTATTGGATTAAACCCACGCTCATTTGAATCACTTCATGGAATTTATCACAAGTGATTATGAGACGATAATATTGTATAATCTTTCAACCAAGATATATGAGTTGTTGTTTACGAGTTAGTTGTGCATTGATAATGCGTAAACGCATCAGTAACTTGATGTTATAAAACGTATTGTTGTGTACGATTTGATGAGTAAATTGTACAAGTATATAAGTCAAAGTTTATTTGTTCCTTTTATCCCAAGGGGTAAAAGCGATGTCTTGGGCCCTTCGATGATTTTGTGTTGACTTATATGTCGGGCCCGATCAGGACTGAATTGATGTGTTCAATTAAGTTCATTGCCAAACAAATATGAAATCGGGAAACAAACTGTTGGACATTGAGAATGATTCTGTTCCATGTCTTTGTCCACACGGTATCTTGTAGAAAGGAGGATTATATGATCCCTTATCTAAAGCACGCGTCATTGACTAGGTCAGAGTTTGACAGCGGCTTTTGAGAGCTACGATTGCTAAGTAGATTCTGAAGTCATACTTGCAATTATTGTTATTAGACTTATCCAAGTGGGAGACTGTTGAATTAGGTGTCTAAGTCCATAAATATAATTGGTATGTACTTGATTTGATAGTAGCATGATCCTTTTGGGTTGCCTTCACCGTAGCAACTTGATAGGATGACTTTTGGAGAAAGAGGTTAATTAATGATTTATTAATATATTATAAGAATAATATATTAATTGGAAATCATATTATATAATTAGTATTTAATCAGAAATTAATTTGATGTTAATTTTGGGATTAAAGTAACTGATTAAAAGAATGGGGCTGGTATGGCAAATCATTGATACTTGCAATATTTGGCTGATGGACTCGTTTAGAGGGGAGTGGACGAAATCTATAGGAGGCCCTATAGTATTTCGTCCAAAGCCTTCTAGAAGGAGTGTCCATTGGTTTCTTGGGGCCTAAGGAGGAAATTAGGGTTTCCACCTATAAAAACCCTAGCAACCACAACTATTTAAGGACCCCCTGGCTTAGCATTCCCCCCCCCCCCCAGGCTTTCAGAAGAAACCATGGCCGAAAATTGAATAGCCTCTTCACCTCTCTACTCTCATCCCTTGCTATTGGTGTTTATGACTCCATTAGAGGTGCAAAACTTGAGGCACTAAGCTTTTAGAAGTCAAGATCCACCAAAGAATTCTTGTTATTACTAGATAGCAAGCAAGGTAGTATTCTAACCCTAGTTTTTCATATAGATTTCGAGCTGTATGCTAGTATTAGGGTTGTAGCTTTGGAATTTCTATTTGTACGTATAACTACAGAAAAATATAGATCCAAAGCAATTAGGGTTTCATGATCACATAGGAATGTTGTTATGCTTGAAACCCATCAATGGATACCCGGGAGAAGGGTGAGGTGACCACGGATGATGTACCGATTGTTCAGGAATACCCGAATGTGTTCCCAGAGGATTTGCTGGGAGTACCTCCGGAGAGGCAGGTGGATTTTAGGATTGACTTGGTTCTAGGTGTGAATTTGATTGTCAAAGCGCCTTATCAGTTAGCGCCTCCAGAGATGCAGGAGTTGTCTACACAGCTGCAGGAGCTGTTAGACAAGGAATTTATTCGGCCGAGTAGTTCACCATGGGGAGCGCCGATCTTATTTGTGAAGAAAAAGGATGGGACGCATCGGATGTGTATCGACTACCAGGAGCTGAATAAGCTAACGATGAAGAACCGTTATCTGCTCCTGAGGATCGATGATTTATTTGATCGGCTTCAGGGCGCATCTCGGTTTTTCCAAGATTGATCTGCATTCGGGTTATCACCAGATGAGGGTCAGAGACGAGGATATGCAAAAGACGAACTTCCGAACTCTTTATGTTCATCACAAGTTCGTAGTGATGCCCTTCGGGCTCACCAATGGTCCAACCGCATTTATCGAATTCATGAATCGCTTATACATGCATATGTTGGACCGGTCAGTGATTGTATTTATTGATGATATCCTGGTCTATTCTAAGACTCAGGAACAACATGAGGAGCATCTGAGAGAGGTATTGGAGACTTTGAGGGGGGAGAAGTTGTTCACGAAGTTCTCCAAGTGTGAGTTTTGGTTGCGCGATGTGCAGTTTGTGGGACACCTTGTCAACCAAAACAGAATTCTGGTCGATCCGGCCTAGGTTGAGGAGGTGATAAGATGGGAGGTTTCGAGGTCTCCATCTGAGATTCGAAGTTTCCTTGTATTGGCGAGTTACTATTAGAGTTTCATTCAGGTTTTCTTTAAGATAGCAGTTCCTTTGTCCCGATTGATGAAGAAAACTGTCACGTTTCATTGGGGGCCTGAGCAACAGGCAACTTTCGAGACTCTGAGGCAGAGATTATGTGAGATACCAATTCTCACCCTGTTGGAGGGTGTTGAGGATTTTGTGGTGTACTGCAATGCATCTATCACGGGTTTAGGTGCAGAGTTGATGCAGTGGGCTCATGTAATTGCTTACGCTTCGAGGCAGCTGAAGCCTCATGAGGCGAATTACCCTATGCATGATTTAGAATTGGGGGTTGTGGTTTTCGCCCTTAATATTTGGCGACATTACCTCTATGGAGTTCATTGTTCAATTTGTACATACCACAAGAGCCTGAGGTATCTGATGGATTAGCCAAATCTGAACATGAGGCAACGTAGATGGTTGGATGTGGTGAAGGATTATAATTGTGAGATTCTCTATCACCCGGGGAAGGCCAACGTGGTGGCCAATGCTCTCAGCTGCAAGGTGGTTCTTGCCCCGATAAGGGATGCATGTTTGAGGATGACAGTAATTACCCCACTATTAGAGCAGATTCGAGAGACTCACGTTGAGTCCATGAAGGAAGAGCACCAGAATAGTGAGCGCATAGTGGTTCAGGTGGCTTCCTTCGATTACGATAGTCGGAGAGTATTGACCCTTCATCGGAGGGTGTGGGTTCCATATTGGGGTGGTGCGCGTCAAGTTATGATGGAGGAAGTGCACAAGTCGAGGTAATCTATCCATCTCGGAGCGAAAAAAAATTATAGAGAACTCTGGCTTGATTATTGGTGGCCTTGTATGAAGCGGGATGTGGCTTGGTATGTGGAGAGGTCCTTTTCTTGCAGGAAGGTCAAAGTTGAGCATCAGCGATCCCACAGAAAAATAGAGTCGTTGGGTATTCCAGTTTGGAAATGGGAAGAGATTACGATGAATTTTATCACCAAGTAACCTCAGACAACGCACGGAGTGGATTCGATACGGGTCATCGTGGACCGATTGACCAAGAGCGTGCATTTCATCCTGATTCAGGAGTGCATTTCGGCGGAAAATCTGGTCGATATCTACATCCGGGAAGTGGTGGCATGGCATGGGGTGCCGGTTTCTGTGGTCTCTGATAGGGATGTTCAGTTCACTTCCAGGTTCTGGGAGATATTCCACGAGGAGTTGGGTACTCGTATGCACTTCAGCATAATTTTTCACCCGCATACAGATGTTTCAAAGTGAGCGGACTATCCAGAAGTTGGAGGATACGCTGCAAGCATGTGTTCTGGATTTTGCCTAGAGTTGGGATACGTATATTCCTTTGGCAGAATTTTCATATAACAACAGTTATCACGACGACATTGTTCGAACTCCTTTTGAGATGATCTACGGGGGAAGTGTAGGACCCCAATATGTTGGGGTTAGGTCTGGTCAATTGATCGTGGGGAGTACCGAGATGGTACTCAAGACAATGTAATTGATTCAGCAGGTTCGCAACAGACTTCAGATAGCTCAGAGCAGACAAAAGAGTTACGCAGATAGATGTCGGTCGGACTTAGAGTTCCAGGATGGGGACATGGTGTCATCCGATCAAGGAAGCAGGGCAAGCTGGGCCCCAGGTATATTGGTGATGGGTTTTGAGCAAAAGAACATTCCTATGTGCACATGAAAAACCCTAAAGCTTTGGATCTAGGTTTTTCTATTGTACATGCAAGTTTATCCAATGCTTACAAACCCTAATCTAGCATATCAAAATCGAAATAACATATAAAACAGATTTAGATGTTTACCTTTTGATTGTTGCAAGAATCTTCACGCTTTGAGGGCCTAGTATCACAAGTGTAATACCTCTAATGGCTTACAAACACCAAGGCAAGAAGATGATCTTTGAAGAGAGGGAATGGAGGCACACAATCGGCTCTTAGAACTCTTGGAACAAGTGGCAACCAATTTTGGGTGCCCTAGGGTCCTTTATATAGGTGTGCTGCTAGGGTTTCAGTCAAAACCCTAGTTGGATGACTTAGGCCTTAAGCAGTCCAATGGAACATTCTGGAATGAGGCTTGGACGATTTCAAGGTTGGCTTCCACCCTAATTTAGTCCACCCCCTTAATCCACAAGATCCACAGCCCAAAATCAATTATCTTATAATTGCAATTCCAGTCCCCTTAGTTCAATTAATCTGTTTTGATCACAAAATCAATTTCTTAATTAATTCTTGATCAATATTAATAAACTAATATGATCTCTCTTTTAATATATTATTCATATAATATATTAATAAACCATAATATCCTCTCTCTTCATAAATCATCCTGTCAAGTTGCTTTGGTGAAGGCAACCCAAAAGGAACATGCTACAACCGGGTCAAGTACATACCAAATATAGTTATGGACTTAGACACTAATCCAACAATTGGTCCTTTCAGGGTGTTAGCCTGGGTGGGAAAGGTTGCATTTTGGTTGGATCTTCCGGCGAAGCTTAGTCAGGTTCATAGCACTTTTCATGTCTCTCAGCTGCATAAGTGTTTGGTTGATGATTCTGCATTGGTTCCATTGGAGGACATCCAGGTGGATGATCGCCTGAATTATATAGAGAGACGGTGGCAATCCTCTACATGAGGACGAAGACTCTACAGAAGAAGGTTGTAGATCTCGTGAAGGTGCAGTGGTAGCACCGAAAGCGCTCAGAATGGACGTGGAAGCCAGATTATGAGATGAGAGAGCATTACCCTGAGTTGTTTGATGTGGCAGACTTCGAGGACGAAGTCTTATTCAAGTGGGGGAGGGTTGTAACGCCGAGATCTTGAGGTACCTTTTTATCTATTTGAAAATTTCATTTTGGGATTACCACAGTGTGGAGGAGGCACCACCACGACGTGTGTAGGCGATAAAGAGTCATGTGTTTATTCAAGTCACCACGACGTGGAAATATTGGCCACGGCATGGTGGCGGCTAGCATGCAAACCCTATTTTTTTGGGGTTTGCTCCCTATTTAAAGGAATGAGGAGGCTAAGTTTTGCTCAGCCTCAGCCTCCATCAGTTCCTTCAAGCCCCAAAGAAACCCTAATCACTTTCCTCCGTTATTGAGCTAGTTTTGGTGTCCTTGAAGCTAAAGAAGGAAGAAGGAAGGAAAGATCAAGCAAGTAAGTCTCCATTTTTCACTCTAGTACTCTTCTGGACCTTTGTAAGTGTCCAAGACTCGATTTTTATCATGCTAGGTTGCTAGATCTTGAGTTTTGTCCCATTAACTTCTTATTCTTGGTTGTTGATATGACAGGGTTCCATAAAGTTTGCAACTTTATGAATCTCTGGGACATTTGGAGTATTTTGTGTCATGGATATGGAGTTCAGTTGGATTTTCAAGCCAATCATGAGATTTCGGTCATAAAGCCCTCATTTTGACCTAATATGGGTTCAAAACATGCATTGGACATGCATGCCTATAAATCACCAACTTTTAGGTTCGTTTTGGTGCTAGAACCACTTCTGGAAAGGATGGATTTCAGACCTTTTTGGAATAAGTGCTTATTGGCTAGGTTCTTGCCTTATTAAGCCTTTTTGGGACCTTTGGATGGTCCTAATGGATAAAGTTGGAAACTTTATCCTTTTAGATCACATCTAGGTAACCACGACGTGGTGGTTGGGATTTTCCCGCATGTTGGATTGCATGCGGACGACGACGTGGCCAAGGAAGACCACGCCATGGCGGTAGGTTGAAGTCAACATTGACTGTTGACTTTGATTATTGACCTTGAGGGTTGACTTTTGACTTGTGTTTTTTTCAGTTGTTAATGACTTAGTAGATAGATTAAGGTCTTGCCTTGTGTGATTATCTAGGTGGAATCTAGCACCTGTTGTGGGATTTTGAGAGAGTGTTGACTTTTGAGCTACTTTACGAGGTGAGTTTCCTTCACTACACTCGTGGATCGAAGGCGCCAATGTCGTCCTACTGAATTATGTTTAGAGGTTGATACGTCATTATGATAATTTCCTGTTATGCTTTGTATGTGTTTGTTATCTCTGTGACTATTGCTGTTATGAATATATGCTAGTTGTAGGGGTGAAATAGACCCGCTACCGGTTGAAAGAGACCGAAGGGGTTGAAATACACCAAGTACCGGTTAAAAGAGACCGAATGGGTTAATATACACCCAGTACCGGTTGAAAGAGACCGGAGAGGGTGAAATAGACCCAGTAGCGGTTGAAAGAGACCGAAGGGGTTAAAATATACTAGTACCGGTTAAAAGAGACCGAAGGGGTGAAATAGACCCGTTTATGTTTGACTGGTATGTATGTATGGTATGAGTTATTTTGGGGGAGCTCACTAAGCTTTGTGCTTACAGTTTCCAGTTTATATTTCAGGTACTTCCACCTCGAAAGGAAATGGTCCGACTTGATCGCACTGAATCCGCCCATTTTTTTCGCATTATGCGATTTTGGGATTTGTACTCTGATATTATCAGACTATGATTACCCTTTTGGTTGATTTGACATGATTACTAGATGTTTTGAAATGAATTAAAAATGAAATTTTTGTCTTAAAATTTTAGGATGTTACATAGAACCTTAACTTCGAACCTTAATGGTTATGGGCTGTGATAAACGCAATATATATATATATATATATATATATATATATATATATATATATATATATATATATATATATATATATATATATATTGTAACACCCTTAAAATTACAACCCGAAAATTTCATTTTTAAATTTAACAATCATAAAACAAACCATTTTATTTCTCCCAAAACCATGAAAACATAAAAATAGTTTAGTTGTGCAATTCATGATACATATAAAATCATCATCATAGTCATAATCCCAAAATCACTAGTGCGTAAAATCCATGGTGTGATACGATACGATCAAGCCGACCCTTTCCCCTTCGAGCTAGAAGTACATGAAACAAAAACTGAAAACCGTAAGCATTAAGCGTAGTGAGTTCCCCATCATACCACATACCAAAAAATAACATACTGCTTAGCATATCAGGGTGCTGGCCTACCCCTTCGGTCTCTTTCAACCGGTAATCGCCTAGCATATCAGGGTGCTGTCCTACCACTTCGGTCTCTTTCAACCGGTAACTACCTAGCATATCAGGTTGTTAGTCTACCCTTCGGTCTCTTTCAACCGGTAACCGCCTAGCATATCAGGGTGTTGGCCTACCCCTTTGGTCTCTTGCAACCGGTTCGGGGACTATTTCACCCCTACCACTACCACATAATAGCATACATAATCATACTGTCGGCATATCTGGGTGCCTGACCTACCCCTTCGATCTTATTGACCGTATACGGGGTCTATCTCACCCCTACCACTATCACAAAATACCATAGAATACTAGCACATAAATCATAACAAATAGTGACATAATAGATAATTATCACAAAGACAATTACCTAACTACAAACTCCTACTAGTGGGTCGGCCTTGGTGCCTTAGACCCACTGCTACCGGGAAGGTAACTCACCTCACAAGGCTGAATGCAAAATCTCACGACAAGAATCTCTAACAGCTGCTCCGCCTACTCTCCAAGCTATCAGCACCACAACAACACTTAGTCCAAAACTAATAATCCTTCTTAGCCTCTTAGGGTAAAATGACCATTTTACCCCTAATCTAATTTGGCCAATTCCTAAGGCCCAACACCATCACATGAAGGCCCAATTCTAAATGTTCTTTCCAAGCCCACTAGTGGTCCACCAATGGCCCAACTTCTCAAATGGGCCTTGTCTTAAGCCCAACATACTCTTGGCCCAAGATAAATAATTTTTGATGGCCCATTATGGCCCAAAAGGCCCAATACCATAAATCTCAGTTCTAGGCCCAGAGGGCTTACTCCATAGTGGGCCATCAGGCCCAACCATCCAGGCCCAAACTTTTAAGGCCCAAAAACCCATATTCGCCAATATGTATGCGTATGTGCGGCGTACCTGGCACGTACGCCCGACGTACGCTGGCCTTGACCAGAAGTGGGAAGTTGACCCAATACGCCCAGCGTACTTGCCAGCTTCCTTAAGACTCCTTTTGTGACTTAATCCATTAAGTCGTAACGTCCAAAACATAGATCCAGGTCCTTTAAGACGTCCTAATCCATAAAGTTACAAATTTTATGTCTTTGCATGCATAAATGGGGGGTTAAAGCATGAATTAAGTCCTTAAACCAACTTTGTGACCATCAAACATTTGCATGGTTGTAGCTTAACCATCAAGGTCCGATTTTTATGACTCTAAATGCTTCCAAGAGCTAAAAAGGATAGCTTTTATGGTCTGGAACTACCAATACACAAGAATCCTCAATAATGGAGTCAAAAAATTACATAAAACACCCCAAAATCAAATCTAAGCATGCATTAGCCAAGTAGATAGCTTTATACCTCCAATACGTCAGATATGATGCCAAACTTCTGGGTCTACAAGCCCTTTCCAAGCTCTTGCTCCTTCTTCAAACTCCTTCTTCTTCAAAATCACCAAAGTTACACCAAAGACTCAAAGTAAGCTCCAAAATACAAACAAGAGGATTAGGGTTCGAGTTTGGCACTGAGAGGGCAAGGGAGGCTGAGAGGATAAGGGCTTTGAAGATTGTAAGTTGTTTAAATAGGGTGCAAACCCTAAAATTCAGGGTTTGCATCTGGTCACCCTACGCCCAGCGTACGCATAGGGGTCCCCCGATCCGCGCCTCATATGTGTACGTCGCGCGTACACCTTGTATGCCCAGTGTACACTTTGCCTCAAAAAATTCAATACTTCATAATAAAACTTGAATAAAAGCAATACAATACCTGATAAATCCCGAACGTTACATATATATATATATATATATATATATATATATATATATATATATATATATATATATATAGGGTTAGGTTATTTTGTTTTTCCTATGTATTGTGTGCCAGAATGCACAAATCTGGACCACCGGATGGAATAGATTCAAAGGTCATGATCTGAGGGTCTATGATATTAGAATAGGATAACATGTACCATATAATCACACTAATTTCAGCATAAGGGCATTTTAGTCAATTAACCTATAATAAAAAAAGGAAATTTTCAGATTTTTAGGGATAATTAATTATTTTATTTTTAAAAATCTGAATATTTTAAATTAATTCGAAATTAAAAATCTGATTTTATTCTGTCAGAATGATAGAATGCCAACCATAAACTAGTAAATATATTTTTCGATTTTATTCTGTCAGAATGACATAATGCCAACCATGAACTAGTAAATATATTTTCTATTTTATTCTGTCAGAATGACAAAATGCCAATCATAAACTACTAAATACATTCTGAAAGAATACACAAAATCGATTCTTGAACTAATAATATACCAAATACTTACATTGTATGATTATGATTCATTGAATAATAACAACATTCTGAAAGAATAACAAGTGTACTTCCTAAAAAATAACAACATTCTTAATTACATTTTATGAGTGTGATCATTCTTTAATTCATTCTTCAAGCCTTTCCCATCAGGTCGTCAAGCCATTCTTCAAGCCATTTCTATCACAAATTCATTGCCAAATATTTTGTAGTGATACACTTGTAACAACTGCACATTAAACATATAAATAATTAACTACAATTCCATCAGAATACAACAATAAATATTCTTACAGAATAAACTATTCTTGCAGAATGGTTTTGAATATTCTTAAAAAATTGTATTATCAAGAATATACCCAACGAACAAAACATTTGAAATATAAATGCAGGAAAAGATCATGTTAACACAAAAGGTGACTAAGAAAAAAACAATTAGAATATATAAACCATCTTCGTAAGGGAACAATAAGTAGGAAGAAGACCCTCCAAGGGTAAAAATGTCCAAATAGATAGTACCTATCCCACCAGGTGTAAAAAGCCACATTTGTTTGCACCTGCAAGTTGTGTTAAGAGCCTATCTAAGATAGAACAGAGTGTTAAGAAAGACTAATGAAAAAGTAAATCACGAGTCTTTACAGTAATACATGTTGCATAATCTCAACTCCTCGAAACTACAATCTTATAAAATGGGTAACAGTAATTCAAATGTACAATTTTTTTATGTACACACCACTAGAAATTAAAGCAAACAAATAATGAAAAAATAACCCAAGAAGTAGAAATACGAAAACCATTCATACTCCCTACAATGCGGTATAAACCAAAATTTAAGAACAAACATAAAGCTTTCCTTACCTTTACTATTGTAATATTTTGTTTGCCCCAATTAAAAGTATCAACAAGTACTACCAAAATCGGAAAAAAAAATAAAGAAACATAGAGGTACCTTAACCAAGAGCGATCGGAGGAAGTTAGGTCTAATATAACTTCATATTTCTCAGACATGTTAATTAGCAACAAAAACTGAAAGCCAAAGACCTGGATTGGCTAGCAGAAACGAATCGCCTGCAAAAGATGAACACCGAATCTTAACACACGGTTTCTTGACTTTTCATAATCGATGAATTAATATCATAAGACGGTAGCGTGAAGAGGGAGGAAGCAGATGGACACTCAACTGACTCGGAATGAAGGAAGCAATACTTATGAATTAATATCATAAGACAGTTTCTTGACTTTGGGGAAATAAGCCACAATCGATTGCGGTGGGGTTGGAACGATGGGAGAAGACGATGGGAGTACGGTCGGCTAGGTTTAGAAGAGGGGGATGACGAATAAAGGGATCTCTCAGTGATTTTGTAGTGTTTGTTAACAGAATTTCCATATTTAAAGGTTATTAATGATTTTAATTATTTGCCATATTTATCATAAATAAGATTACTATTATACCCTTTTATAATTAATTATTGATTTTATTTTTTCTTAATTCTGATTGGTTGTTAGAGGCACACAATACTTGTTGGAAACATTTGAACTTATATATATAT
The DNA here is from genome assembly GCF_052849685.1 of Lactuca virosa. Lineage (NCBI taxonomy): Eukaryota > Viridiplantae > Streptophyta > Magnoliopsida > Asterales > Asteraceae > Lactuca > Lactuca virosa. The sequence goes on from NC_136431.1 coordinate 54,232,573, forward strand.
CTCTCTCTCTCTCTCGCTCTCTCTCTCTCTCTCTACATATATATATATATATATATATATATATATATATATATATATATATATATATATATATATATATGAACACAATCCTAGCCATTCATTTTATTGATATAAAAAATTAAAATGCAAAATAAATGAAAATTTTAAATATTTTATATATTATTTTCGTCATTTGTATTATTAAAATAAACAAATAATAAATAAATTATCATTTTTTTTAAATATACGTAAAATATTTTAATAGAATATTACAATATAAATATTAAAACAAAATTGTTGGAATATTCAAATATTCTACTAGAATATTATAATATAAATATTGAGACAATTCTTATAGAATATTATAATGTTTTAACAATTCTAAAAATTTTAATATAATATTATAATATTTTAACGAATCTAACAATTCTAGTAGAATACTAGAATATTCTAACATTCTAAAAATTGTATTTGAATATTTTAAAGTATAATATTCTATTAGAATATTTCGCGTATAAATAAAGAAACGACAATATTTAATATTTTATATTTTATTTTATTTTTATTAGCTTTATTTTTTTGGGTAAATTTAATGACGAAAATAATATTTAAGATTTCTTTGGATTTTTAATTTATTTTGCATTTTAGTTTTTTATTTTTTATTTTTTAATTTTTTGATCTCCAAGATTAACGACTATGATCGTGTCATCATGTCATACAAAATTAGCATAGTATTAAATGAACATCTCTCTCTCTCTCTCTCTCTCTCTATATATATATATATATATATATATATATATATATATATATATATATATATATATATATATATATATGGTTAGATTCATGTGGTCTTACATCTATTGTGTGCTATAATTGATCAATAAGAATGTAGTAAAAATTATATTATTATTTATTCAAATAAATATGTATGTCTATATATATATATATATATATATATATATATATATATATATATATATATATATATATATATAATAATTTCCATAATTTTATTTATATTAAATTATATCCATAATTATAATTTTTTTTATGGAAACTAATAAATTCGTCATTAGTGTCAACAATAATGTTCTTTCAGAATGAATGCTCATCTAGGTTTTCATGTATGAGTTCGGGTCTTGTTTCAGGACCCCACTCATTCAAAATACAATAAAGTTTTCTGAAACGTAGAGAAAGAGGGTGTATTGTACTATAATACACTCTCAATCTGTTAGAATACACTCTTATTCTGCAAGAAAACTTTCATTATGCTAGAATACACTTTCATCCTTCATGTTACATGCAACTTTATTTTATTTTGAGTGGGTCCTGAAACAAAACACGTACTCATACATAAAAACCTAGTTGCGAATTCATTCTAAAATAATATTATTGCTGACATTAATGACGAATTTAATTAGTTTCCATAAAAAATGAATTATAATTATTGATATCATTTAATATCCATACAATTATGGATATGATTTAATAACTATTTTTATTTGATTTAATACTAATTTAATTTTTGCTAAATTCTTATTAGTTCATTCTAGCATACAATAGATATGGGAAACACATTAACATATATATATATATATATATATATATATATATATATATATATATATATATATATATATATATATATATATATATATATATATATATATATATATATATATATATAGGGGTGAGATCGGTTGAGAACTCATACTTTCCCGATAACCCGAAAACTAAAAGTGGAGCGTTAGATCAAAACTAATTCGTTAAGGGCATGATCGTAATCTTACCAATCTCATTTAATGTTTAATTTTTTGTGTTATTGGAAATATTAATAGCAATGTCTATAAATTTACATAATTAATCAAATTTTCGATTTTTGAAAAAATAGTATTTTTCAATTTTTTTAAAAGTGCAGATTTTTTAATTTTTTATGGAAAAAATTAAGTTTTTAAAAAATAATATATATATATATATATATATATATATATATATATATATATATATATATATATATATATTACTTTTAAAACTGCATATTTTTAAACGCATTTAAAAATTAATAAAGTTTAAAAAAAACTGGAATATTTAAAAAATACTATATTATTTTAACCAAAATAATCAACATTTTAGATACATATATGCATACCTTTACAAATGCATATATGCATATTTTATATAATATAATATTTGTAAGGAAATAATAAGAAAAATCATTTTATTTACTAATCTTTAAACACAATAGAATAAGTATTTTATTCGATACGAAATAAAATATAAAAAACAAAAAAAAATGCTATAAAATTTCAAAGCGTTTTCATGTCTTCATGTCAATATTTTCATATTTTTTTCAATTTATCATTTTTCAACTCTTCAATATTCACCACAATTTATTCCAAATCTACAAGAAAATTAAAAAAAATTGATTGATGCAAAAACACTCACAAAAATACATATGTGATTAACATATGAATCGCAGGTGATTCACATATGAATTACATGTGATTCATATGTGAATTACATATGAATCACATGTAATTCATATGTAATTTACATGTGAATCACATGTAATTCATATGTGAGTTACATGTGAATCACATGTAATATATATGTGAATCACATGTAATTCATATGTGAATTACATGTGATTTACATGTGAATCACATGTAATTCATATGTGATTTACATGTAAATCACATGTACTTTATATGTGAATTTACATGTGATTTACCTGTAAATCACATGTAATTCATATGTGATTTACATGTGAATCACATGTAATTCATATGTGAATTACATGTGATTTATATGTGAATCACATGTAATTCATACGTGATTTACATGTGAATCACATGTAATTCATATGTGAATTACATGTGAATCACATGTAATTCATATGTGATTTACATGTAATTCATATGTGAATTACATGTGAAATGTGATTTATATGTGGAATATATGTGATTCATATGTGAATTACATGTGATTCATATGTGAATTACATATGATTTATATGCAATTCATATGTGAATTACATGTGATTTACATATGAATCACATGTGATTTACATGTGAATCACATGTGATTCACATGTAATTCATATGTGATTTACATGTGAATTACATGTGATTCATATGTGACTTACATGTGATTCACTTGTGATTTACATGTGAATCACATGTAATTCATATGTGATTCACTTGTGGTTTACATGTAAATTACATGCGATTCATATGTGAATTACATGTGTTTCACTTGTGATTTACATGTGAATCACATGTAACTCATACGTGATTCACTTGTGATTTACATGTTACAAGATATTTATGTATTTTTCTTGTTGTGGTTGTTGATATACCTGGTATATTATAATACTTTAGTGTAGTGTACTTTCTACACCGATCGTGATTCCAAGTTCCAACACATCTAATTAGAAAACATGCCATGTCAAAATTGTAAATAGAATCACGATTATCTATTAAAACCATATGTGAGAATTTGTAGTTGATATTTACCTCCACATTGATCTTCTCTAAATTTGGACAGTTGTTGGTCACACATAGAACAAAGTAAAGCTCAAGGAAACACACATTAAGATCAAGTATTCTCATGTGGAGTAGTGAAATTCTTGTTCAAACCAAAAGTAATGACGTTTGGTTCGCATAATGTTTTTGAAAGTGATTGGAATCTGTCAAAGAAATTTAATTCCCTCACTTATTTGAATGGATGTAATGTTGGAATCCCATGTCAAAGGATTTTGTGAATTCTGATTGAAATATATCCATTCATTTGCAACCAAACATGGGATTGGAAGGGAATTGGATTTCGATTCAAGAACAGGTAAAGCAGGTGAATAGTTTGAAAAATAGTTATTAACTCCTCCAGGTGTTGATGTGAATCTGTGACATTTCGATAACCTAAATTAAAGATAAACAATTAAAAATCTTAGGCAACTGACACTCGGTTCCAACACATCTATCTATATCAGGTTATGAAAACAAAAAGTAATCTATAGTTCTATGTACAAAGAAAATATAAGAATTATACCTACTTTAGTGAAAAGTATGCTATAAAGGGATTTATTTCTTTATGGAGCTACTAATTTAAAAGAAGGATTTGTAGAAGAGAGGGTGAATGAATTAACAAACTTACAAGTTACACGTATTCAACATGCCAATAAAAAGTAAATCTTTAAATCTATAATTGGTTAAATATTTAAACATTGTGTCATGATAATATGATATGAGTTATTAGTTCTGAACTTTGTTTCCTTGTTTTAAATATAGGTTATTTAAAGACACAAAATCGAACATTACATCCACATGGACATGGTGAATGATAATCTTATTCAATATTTCGTAATGATTTTTTGTGACTTTAAGAATTAAATAATCTTTTGTTTTTCAGGATAAATAATTTGATGTTGATTCACTCAAGAAAATGTCAAGAGACTTTCATCTGGGCTCCATGAAATTCCCTCAAACCTGATCCACCAGAAGGTTTGATTCAATACTCTTTGTCAACTTTGGAAGATTGTTGTTGAAAAAATTACCATCCAACTGAATACAAAGAAGCATGGACAGATTGAGGAACAAGAATCTCCTTCTCTAATTGAAATTTACCCCAACTTTTAAAGTGAATGGCTGAATCATTTTCAGAGTTTCATATCACATGAAGTTGTGTGCCTGATGGAGAGGGAACCATTACAGAGGCACATGTAATTTCAATTGGAAATGGTAACATTCCAGTATCTGGCCACTATAGTTGATCTGTGTGGGATGTGCAGTGAGAACTATCTCAAATGCCTACAAAGAAATCACAAATTAAAATTAATTGTAAAAGAAAATTATAAATATTAAACATGTCAAGATACAAAATATGCAAAAAAACAATACTTCTTTGCATACAGTGTCATAAAGCACATCACGGATCTGAGAATCAGCATATGTCTATGCCTTTTTCAAGTGACAATTGTGATATTTTCACTTATGTAGGCTTCATTTTGCAGAAAAATGAGATTTTAATCATTCTCATTGTTAAAACTTAATAGTATGGTTCCATACAAAGCATAACTAAACAACACCCGAAGTGGCTGTTTGTAGACTTGTGACAGTGTATATGACAATCATACTACTTTACAAACAACTAGATGTTTAAACCAATTAGAAATTGGAAGTGGCTCATTGGATCCCATTCTCAAAGTAGATCCCTTATTCATTTTCTAATCAGAGGCAATAGTTCATTCTACATACTTGACATTATTAGTTTTCTAGTTTTACTGCCATCATATAGCCATATGCAAACCTATGAAGATTAATTGAATATATCGCTAAATTCATCATCCAACAACAGTAATGACTTTGGGTTCTTAGAACGAATTACCAATGATTCCAGGTGTTTATCAATGGATGAGACTTCGTGGTGAGTAGAAACCATAGCATCGGCGGCAGAAATGAATGCATAGTAGTTATTGCGGAGAAGCTCCGGTTCCTTGTGCAAGCGATCGATAGTGAAAGAAAGTAGTTCGGAGACGTAAGGTTGTTGAGAAATGGATGCGAATAGAAACACTTCTTCCATTGTGGCTGAAGAGTCATCAGCGGTTAGATTTTCGATCTCCATCTTGTCTTCCGATTTGAACCAGGAACATATCTAGCGTGACTGTGTCGATCAGAGACGGTATATTAGGTTATCTCTAAAATGCCCCCGATTCATGTGAAATAAGATGCCCCCGCCTCTTTTTCCCCTAGTTATTTACAAAAATGCCATAAATCATCCTACCCTTCAATTATTTTGATCTAACGACCTTTGTTTGGTTCTCGGGTTCTTGGGAAACTTTGAGTTCTCAAATGATCCTTCCTCTCTCTCTCTCTCTCTATATATATATATATATATATATATATATATATATATATATATATATATATATATATATATATATATATATATATATTTTTGAATCGATTCGTTTAATAATATATTGATTTTTTATGATGTTTCTAAAATAGTGTCATTTAGTTGTTCAGAAAACAATACCAGATTACCTATGGTTTTGGTAAACTTCAAAACTTGGAATTGGCTCTTATGTTTCCTTATAATTTTTAGTTGAATCAATTTGATATTGTATAGATTTATTATGAGTTCTACAAAATAGTGTCGAAAATTTGGTCGAATTAACACTTAATGATATGTTTAGTAGATGTATAAAATTAAATCATAATTGTAAGATATATGTGAAGTGTTTGTGTAACATCCACCTCTAGCACGTATCAAAATATTGTTCACTTTAGGCCACTCGGCACGCGGACTTCCGAGGGGGTCACCTATCCCGACACTACTCCCGCCCGAGTACGCTTAACTGCAGAGTTCTTATGGGATTTGTTGCCCTTACGGCTTTAAAACGAGTTGTGACAGGGAAGGTATCCACACCCCTTATAAGGCGATGTTTAGTTTTCTTTCCAGTCGATGTGGGATCAGGTGCAACCCCACCTTCACCCCCATTATAGGGTTCAACGTCCCTGTCGGGCACATCGACCCGTGCCCCAGCTCTGTTACCATTTGTAACATCCACCTCTAGCACATATCATAATATTGTCCTCTTTGGGCCACTCGACATGCGGACTTCCTAGTCGATGGTGGGTTGCACCTGATCCCACATCGGCTTGGAATGAAAACGAAACATTTCCTTATAAGAGGTGTGGATACCTTCCCTGTCACAACGCATTTTAAAGCCGTGATGGCAACAGATCCCTTAAGAATCTACAGTTAAGCGTGCCCGGGCGAGAGCAATTCAGGGATGGGTGACCCCCTGGGAAGTTTTCGCGCCGGGAGGCCAAAGCGGACAATATTGTGATACGTACCAGAGGGGGATGTTGCACATAGATTTTGTTTAAACTTTCAAGAGATATGTTTATCACGTTTTGAAGGGTTTGAACACATATATTATCCGGCTAAAGTGTATAAGCTTGAGAATACTAATTAGAAACTTAAAAAAGCATCACAAAAAAGGAATTTGCACTTCCATAAGAAAGTTAAAGGGTATTGATTTCTAGAAATCCAGTTGATTTTTGGATATATGTTAAAGCTAGTAGAAGCATAATTATTTTGTTGGTGTTGCATGATGACAATATTTTTCGTAGGAAACTATGTCTCTTTTTTGCAAATTGGAAAATTTGGAAAATGTTTTTCTTTAGTAGACTTAGGGAGAGGGAACTCATACTTTGTTTCGAATCTAAAGGTTTAGATCATATAGTTTAATGGAACTTAACATATATGAATAGCATGTTGACAGATTTCAACATAGGAGATCAATATATAGAAATATTATTGCAAAAATTAAATAAATATTTAATCCTTGTAAAGGTAATAATGAGTTGAGTCCCGTATGCTTCAAATATAGGATCAATCATATATTCTATAATATTCTCCTATTCTAATTTTTCCAAATGGCTTGAGAATTGTGAGAAATCGATTAGAACTTTATGTGACTAAAAGTTGTTAAACAAATGCCAAGAACATTCTAGGATTTTACCGAATATTGGTTGCTTATTAACAGTTGGAAGTATGATATTATTTGGGACGGACCATAGTGACACGTTTTTTATTCAGATGATTCTTTTTCAGAATTGATGGTTATATGGGAATATGGAAATGTTTACATATAATGGGAGATGGTTACAAAATCCACATGTGAGTTGGAAAACTTTTATGCAAGAGAAGTGTCCAAGGAGTGTACCTTAAATTTGAGACTTCATAACCATGAAATTGTTCTGAGTAACAATTTTCTGTGGAACATTCTGTAATATCGAAGGCTCAGTCTCTCTAACTTTAGTTACTCGACATCATAGAAAGTCAATGCATGTAAAGATAAAATTCAACTACATATTAGATAATGATAAAAATTAGGAATTTTTAAATGAGCATCATTGGAGTAATGTCAAGTCGATCTATTCACATAGGAAGGACCATAGAGAGGCATAATATGCATTTTTATAACATTGGACGACCGATGTTATTTAATTCATGTGGTTAGTTGATTATACAAAATAATCTACAATGAATAAATGCGTAATTGCTATGGTGATTAATTAAGAGGGATTTGTTTATATTGAAAAGGTTCGATACCATAGTTAATTAGTTTATTATTGTGTTTCACTCTGCATGTTTACTTCCTTAAGTAATTTAAATATTATTCAAAATTTCACAGTCGGTCATACTTTTGGGAGTAGGTAATGATTTAAGACTGTCATGGAGGGTTAATATAGTTATTTATGGTAAAGTTGTATTACATGAAGATTGCTATTATGTTCATGAGTTCTTGAAGAGATTTTAAGTATTTGATAAACCCACGCTTAGAGATTAATTCATGGATTCAATCACAAGTAATTCTAAGATGATACCATCTACTATTCTTCAAATTGAGATGCATAAGTTATTGTTTATGAATTTTGTTGTGCATTGTTATTGCATAAACACATCCATAAATGGATGTTATAAAAGTAGTTCCCTGTATGACATGATGAATAAAGGTTATAATTATGTAGTCAAGGTTTATTCGTTCCTTTTTCCTGAATAAGGAAAAGCGATATCCTTGGGCCTATCGGTGATTTGATGTTGACATTCATGTGCAAGGCCTTGTTAGTACTAAACTGATGTGTTCCATTAGTAGTCTGAATCCAGTCATCATTAATCAGAAATCGAAAAACAGAATCTTGGACCAATTGATTGATTTGTATCCATGTCTCGGTTTATACAATACCTTGTAGAATGAAGGAATAACTAATCACTTATCTTAGGGCCAACATTTGATTTTAATCAGAGTTCGACAATGGCTTTAGAAATCACCTTTGTTGTTTATTCGAAGTTTATTCTTGCAATTGTAGTTGACGACTTATCTAAGTATGAGACTGTTGGATTAGGTGTATAAATTCTTAACTAAATTGATATATTCTTAGTGAATAAAGAAAATTCATTTTGCCCTCATAACCAAAAATATCTAGAATTGATATTAGGAGAGAGATAAAATGATTTGTTAATATATTATTAATATATTACTTAGAAATAGATAATAATTAATTATAAATGGTTGAAATTAATTAATTGATAATCAGATTTAATCTAGAATTAATTCAAGATTAATTATAATTAATTAAAGGTCCAAGGGTTAAATTGTAATTGTCCATAGTTGAGCAAGGAAACAATTCTAGAATCCTCTTAGGGTGGTGGATGGTTTTTTCAAGGATCTTGGAGTATTCTGGAAGGCTTGAAAAGTTGATAAGGATTACCATATTTGAATAGATAAAATGATATTATTTTATTATTGAAATCTTGGGTTTTCCATGTACCATTTACACTATAAATAGGACCCCAGGGAAGCCAAATTTCATGGATACTCTTTCAAGAGGCTTATAGCCAAAATTTCTTCCTCCTTCCTCTCTCTCCTCTTCAATCTAGGGTTTTGGGTGTGAGCTATTAGAGACAACCATATTTTTGGTGCTAGCTTTCTATATATTAAGAAGGGATTCACAGATATTGGTTGCTATAACAATGTCAAAGGTATGTAAACCTAACTACTAATTTCGGTTCTTGTAGTTTCATAAGTATGTTGCTATTAATGTGTAAATACATAAATCCTTTAGGTTGCATGTCCCCTTAAATGTTTACATGTTTTTCCGCATGTACATTGTATTTGTGACCTTGGATTAGATGTCTAAGTTCATAACTATTTCTGGAATGTACTTGACCCGGTTGGCATGGTCCATTTGGGTTGCATGGCATTGCAACACTTGGATAGTCTAAATGAGAGAAAAGACACTTATGGTTTATTAATATATTATAAGTTCTAATATATTAATAATATTATTTAATTATTTTTGATCAAGAATTAATTTGGTGATCAAAAAGGAGACTAAATTAAATATATGGGGTTGATTGTGTAAATCATCCATTCTTTTATAGTGGGCTAATGATCCATGGTTTATTGGATTGGGCTAAATCCATAAGGTGCTCCATGGATAGTCCATGGAGGTTATAAACCCATGGATCATGGAATATGAAAAGCCATGTCAATTAGGGTTTACATGGTGTAACCCTACTTTTGACACAACTATAAAAGGACCCCATAGGCTACCAAAATCAGAATTATGTGTAGAACAAGAGGGCTAGCCGATTTTGAGTGAATGTGGACTTCTCTCAAAGTTATTCCAAGTGTTGTGGTGTTGTGTGAAATATTTGAGGCATCACACTTGAAATGCTAGGCTCACAAAGTTCTCAAGGAATCCAAGCAATAAAAAGGTATGTTCTTCTACTAGCTTTTATGTTTCAACGTTCCCCATGCCATGCTAGTTAGGTTAAGAACCTTGGAAAATCAAATTTGCATGTATCTTAGTAAAACATAGATCCAAGGTTTCTAGGGTTGCATGTACACCTTAGGAGTGTTAGAATACTCAAAACCCTTCAGTGGTATCAGAGCTTAAGCTTGTTTTCTTGATACTTGATGCAAATTGTTGAAAAAACTCAAGTTTTCTGCATTCTGCGGCATGAACTCGCTGAGTCCATGGGGGGACTCGACGAGTCCATGTGTTATTTCATCCTACTCGTCGAGTAGGTTCTTGCACTCGACGAGTAGGAGGCCCTGAATGCAGATTTTCGAGTTTTGCTGCTAGAAATGGACTAGAAACATTACCCTAAACTGTTTTGGTCTTATAAAACTTGTTTTAGATTGTGTAATGGTTATACTAATCCATTTACAACGGCTATTATCAAAATTTCAAGTTTTGTATGTTTGAATATGTTGATATGAATGTTCACACAGTTATGAGTTTAGAAGATCATAGGAATTATTTGCAAATAGTTTGTTAGTTTAATTCTTGATCTTGATGTGTTTTAATGGAATCCATAATTTGTCCTCAAGTTATGGATTACCAAAAGTCTTCCTTTTAAAGTCCATTAATGAACACATAGGTTACATAAAATGAAGAGCCTCTCATTTTAATAAACCATTAACTCATAAGCTATGAAAGTTGAAAAGTTTTGAAAGTTACAAAACTTACCCTCAAGTTTTGGAACATGTAAAGTTACTTAAAAAAACTTTAGTTCAAACCCCTAGAATTTTAAAAGTTAAAATTCAACCCTTATACTTTATAATATTATAATTTAATATATATATATATATATATATATATATATATATATATATATATATATATATATATATATATATATATATATATATATATATATATATATATATATATATATATATATATATATATATATATATATATATATGTGTGTGTGTGTGTGTAAGAACAAGTCGTTTTACCGTTAGTAGGCCTCATTCATGAAGTCGGTCTATAAGGGGGGTATAAGGTTGTTGTCTATAAAATGGCAGCTTAATGAGTGTCCACTCTCACCCACCGCTTCCTTGACTGGTGGAGGGTCGTTAGCCGAACGGGTAAGACAATGACTTTAATCCTCATTAAAAGTATGATGATTATAAAGTAACCAAATGTTTTATAAATTCCCAATCTTAGTTACTTTAGGAAAATGTGAATATGGTGCTAACCCATGAAATTACACTTTTCACTTTGCTTAAGTCGTTAGTGGAGCGTGTGTGGTTAACCGGCACACTAACCTGGACTTGACAAGGTAGGCAAAGGGTGGCTTAAGGTTTATCATAGACCGGTGGAGCGCGTGTGGTTAACCGGCACATCGGTTAGGTGATAAACATTAAGAGTACCAAGTAATTTGCATGGTTAATTCACACCTTGTTTTGTGATCCTCGGCATCCCAGTCACAAAACCTGAAGGGCACGATCGAGATTGAAACATGCCATTGAAAAGTTCAATGAATCTCAAAATAATCTAGGAGTTTCAAAACCAATTAAAACCTAATAATTTATTTCGTTTTTCATGGTGGAAATTGGTGAATCGTCATTCACCTACCTTCAAATATTTTATAGCTTGGATTACGGCATCCCTCTTCTAAGTTATAAGATATTGTGTTGGGTCCTAGCCTTAATATTACATTTGGGTGTCTTATTAAGGACTATCTTTATATCTAATTTAAACTTGTCCTTCTTCTTTTTCAGATGTCTTCCAACAATGCTGCTTCTGGCTCAAACCCTACCGGCTCCTTGTGTCTCATGAACCTTTGTGGGAGAGTCATCTTCGATGGATCCAACTTTATGGATTGGATCAGGAACATCAGGATGGTCACTTGGTATTAGGACAAGGAATATGTCGTGGACAAGGAGCTTAAGGAACTTGATGAGTTGTCTGCTACTCCAGAGGAGGTCGTGGAATTCCGAGCACATAAGAGAGATGCCACTAAGGTGGCATGTATCATGTTGACCACGATGACAGCCGAGCTCCAAAAGTCATATGAGGACTTTTATCCTTTTAAGATGCACCAGGATTTGATGGACAGATACCATCAGAGTGCTTGTCAAGAGCGATATGAAATCATCTCCTCCATGATAAAAACCCGGAAGAAGGATGGTGAACCCATCACGGGCCACATGGGAAAGTGAAACCCAACAATGCATGTATTTACACTATATTGTCTAATAACTCACCATATTCTAATTCTTGGGTCCTTGATACAGGTTATGGTATTCACATATGTTCTAATTTGCAGGGACTAAGAAGAAGTGAGAATGTGGAGCATGGGAAGATAAACTTGATCATGGGGAATAGGAAAGTTACACCTGTCACCAAGATTGGAGTTTATTCTTTGTTTCTAAGTAGTGGGTTAACATTAGATTTGAATAAATGTTCTTATTCGTCTGAAATGGCGAGAAATATTATTTTCTTTCATGGTTTGAACAAACAAGGTTTTACCTTTTCGTTTCATAATGAATGTGATGGTATTAATGCTTTCTTTAATAATGTTCTTTATTTTAAAACATTACCTTGTGATGGTGTATATGAAACTGTGTCGGTTGTTGATAACCTAGGAAATAATGTGTTGTGTATCGATTCATCCACTAAATTGGATAAAGCATCATTATGGCATTGTCGTCTTGGAAATGTAAGCAAGAAACGCATAGGCCAACTCCAAAAGGATGGAGTCTTGGATTCATTTGACCTAAAGTCGGATGATAGTTGTGAATCTTGTTTGCTTGGGAAAATGACAAAGTCACCTTTCACTAGTACGTGTGCTAAGGGTGAGGGTTTGTTGGATCTCATACATACTGATGTGTGTCGACCCTTCACAACCGCCACAAGGGATGCTAACCGCTTCTATGTGACTTTTACTGATGATTATAGTAGATATGGATATGTCTACTTAATCAAGCATAAGTCAGAAACCTTTGAAAAGTTCAAAGAGTTTAAACAGGAAGTGGAGAATCAGCTGGGCAGGAACATTAAGATGCTTCGATCCGATCGAGGTGGTGAGTATCTTAGTATAGAGTTCCTTGACTATCTTAAGGAATGTGGGATTGTCTCACAATTGACACCTCCCAAAACACCGCAGCTTAATGGTGTGGCTGAGAGGCATAATCGAACCTTGTTGGATATGGTTCGTTCCATGATGAGTCGAGTTTCGCTACCAATCTCATTTTGGGGGTATGCCTTAGAGACTGCTGCCCATATCCTTAATCTAGTCCATACCAAAAAGGTTGCCAAAACACCTCACGAGATGTGGACTGGAAAAGTTCCCAATCTGAACCACATCAATATTTGAGGTTGTGAGGCTTTAGTAAGGCGCGAGACTCACGATAAGCTCGAACCTCGATGTGAGAGGTGTATTTTCATCGGTTACCCACATAAATCCTTTGGTTACCTCTTCTACAGACCCAGTGATAATGTGGTCTTTGTAGCAAGGAGAGGAGTCTTTCGAGAGAGAAAGAGAGTTCATAAGCCAAGGAAACAGTGGGAGGAAAATTGACCTTGAAGAAATTCAAGAGTCAAGTGGTGAAGGAACCTCAAACCCTAGCAATCAACCTGAGGAGGAAACTCCTGTTGATCCGACTGATGAGTCCGTACCTCTAAGGCGTTCCACGAGAGTTAGGAATGCACCTGAGCATTACTATGGTTTCCATATTATTGCAGAAGGTGATACACTTATCAGTGATAATACACTGGTAAGTCTGGATGAACCTAACAGCTACACGAAATCCATGGCAGGCTCTGAGGCTGCTAAATAGAAAGAGACTATGGACAGTGAGATACAGTCCATGTATGACAATCAAGTTTGGAACTTGGTTGACAATGTACCAGGTCGTAAGACAGTCGAGTGCAAATGGATCTTCAAGAAGAAGACCAACATGGATGGTAATGTACACACTTATAAGGCGCGACTGGTTGCAAAGGGCTTTTCTTAAACTCCGGGAGTTGATTATGATGAGACCTTTTCACCAGTAGCAAAGATTAAGTCTATTAGGGTTATGTTAGCCATTGCTGCATTTCATGATTATGAAATATGGCAAATGTATGTCAAAACCGCTTTCCTTAATGAAAGGTTCGCTGAGGATGTTTACATAAGTCAGCCAGAGGGTTTTGTCAGTACAGAGTACCCTAATAGAGTGTGTAAGCTTGAGAAGTCCATCTATGGATTGAAACAAGCACCTCACAGATGAAATCTTTATTTCGATGAGAAATTCAAAGAGTTTGGATTTGCGAGGAGCGAAGATGAATCTTGTGTATATGTCAAGGCTAGTGGGAGTATAGTTAGCTTTTTAGTATTGTATGTGGATGAAATACTACTCATAGGAAATGACATCCCAACTTTGCAGGAAGTGAAGTCCTGGCTTGGCAAGTGCTTCGCTATGAAGGACCTTAGAGAAGCTGCCTATATCCTAGGGATAAGGATTTTGAGAGACAGGAGTAAGAAACTAATTGGACTTAGTCAGAGTACCTACTTGGATAAGGTGCTGAATAGGTTCAACATGCAGAATTCCAAGAAAGGAGAGTTACCGATCCAGAGTAACGCCAGATTGACTAAGACTCAGAGCCCGAGTACAGAGGCTGAGATAGCTGAGATGAGTCGAGTACCGTATGCTTCCGCTGTAGGCTCGATCATGTATGCTATGACTTGTACTCGTCCTGATGTGGCCTTTGATTTGAGCATGGTCAGCAGATATCAGGGGAAACCTGGCAAGGCTCACTGGACTGCGGTAAAGAACATTCTCAAGTACCCGCGGAGGACTAAGGACTGGGTCCTTATGCTCGGTGGGAGTGATGACTTGAGAGTAGTAGGGTATAGTGATGCTAGCTTCAAGACTGATAGGGATAATTTCCTCTCTCAGTCAAGCTGGGTCTTTACCTTAAACGGAGAAGCAATTACTTGGAAAAGTTCCAAGCAGGAGACAGTGGCTGATTCAACTTGCGAATCAGAGTATATAGCGGCAAGCGAGGCAGAAAATGAGGCTATATGGCTAAAGAACTTCATTGGAGACCTTAGAGTTGTACCAGCTATAAAGGAGCCTATGGAGATTTTATGTGATAGTGAAAGTGCAGTTTCCTTAGCCAACGAACCAAGGGATCACGGAAGATCCAGACACATCGACAGAAAATACAATTTTATCAAACATCGAATAGAAGAAGGGCTCCTCGTGGCAAAGAGGGTATCATCGGATGAGAACCCAGCAGATCCGCTCACGAAGGACTGGGTAGGGTTAAGCATCTTAAGCATGCGAGGCGCATAGGGCCAAAGGATGATATTAGTTTTAGAAATTAGATAGCTTTGAAATTTGTAAACTGTAATTACATTTGATGATAAATAAAAGTTGTTGTTTATTTATAAGTAAAGTGTTACTATCTTCTGTCAATCGTTTACTATCATTTCATTTTGCATGTTTTGACTTCCAGAATAATTATGTTATGGTATATCATATTATTCAAATCTCCACAGTCGGTCATATGTTGGAAGTAGATATGAAACAAGACTGTCATGAAGCTGGCTTGTAGATGTCTAAAGTTTTGGACATAGCAAGAGTTGCTACAACATTGATGAGTGCTCATAAGTTCTGAGTATTGGATTAAACCCACGCTCACTTGTATCACTTCATGGAATTTATCTCGAGTGATCATGAGACGGTAATATCATATAAGTCTTCAAACCTAGAGATATGAGTTGTTAACTATGAGTTGGTTATACATTGATTGTGCGAAAACGCATTGGTAACTCGATGTTATAAAATGTGCCTTTGTGTATAATTCAACAAGTAGTAGAACAAGCATATGAGTCGAAGTTTATCTGTTCCTTCTTGGATTAGAAGCAATATCTGGGCCCCTCGATAATTTTATTATGACCTATGTACCGGGCCCGGTCAGAACTAAATTGATGTGTTCGATTAAGTTCTATGTCAAACAAATCAGAAATCGGGAAACAAACTGCTAGACAATAAGTACGACATTGTTCCATGTATTTTTCCGGATGATATCTAGAACAGAGGATTATATGACCACTTATCTTAAATGGTGTATCATCATCATCTCAGTTCCGCAAGACTATGAAAGAGCAACGATTGCTGATCGGTTCCTGAAGTCATTCTTGCAGTTATAGTTATTAGACTTATCCAAGTGGGAGACTGTTGGATTAGGTGTCTAAGTTCATAACTATTTCTGGAATATACTTGACCCGGTTGGCATGGTCCATTTGGGTTGCATGGCATTGCAACACTTGGATAGACTAAATGAGAGAAAAGACACTTATGGTTTATTAATATATTATAAGTTCTAATATATTAATAATATTATTTAATTAGTTTTGATCAAAAATTAATTTATAATTAATTTGGTGATAAAAAAGGAGACTAAATTAAATATATGGGGTTGATTGTGTAAATCATCCATTCTTTTATAGTGGGCTAATGATCCATGGTTTATTGGATTGAGCTAAATCCATAAGGTGCTCCATGGATAGTCCATGGAGGTTATAAACCCATGGATCATGGAATATGAAAAGCCATGTCAATTAGGGTTTACATGGTGTAACCCTACTTGTGACACAACTATAAAAGGCCCCCATGGGCTACCAAAATCGACACTATGTGTAGAATAAGAGGGCTAGCCGATCTTGAGTGAGCGTGGACTTCTCTCAAAGTTATTCCAAGTGTTGTGGTGTTGTGTGAAACATTTAAGGCATCACACTTGAGGTGTTAGGCTCACAAAGTTCTCAAGGAATCCAAGCAATAAAAAGGTATGTTCTTCTACTAGCTTTTATGTTTCAAAGTTCCCCATGCCATGCTAGTTAGGTTAAGAACCTTGGAAAATCCAATTTGCATGTATCTTAGTAAAACATAGATCCAAGGTTTCTAGGGTTGCATGTACACCTTAGGAGTGTTAGAATGCTCAAAACCCTTCATAAATTCCATCAATAACTTCACCACATGATTCCTAACCACTACTTCTAGCATGAGCAGGCATTAGGGAATCGTAATTCTTCAAACAAAACTCAAGAACTCCAATATATGAATATAACCCATAACAACAAAACCAAAGAGTTCTAATACGCATCTACAACCTCGCAATCACCATGATCCAATTAGAACCAGAGTTGATTAAGAAATTACCATATAGTAGATCATCCAAGATTACAACCGAAACCATAGATTCATAATAAAAGAAACTAAAGATACCAACGAATGCTACATCCGAGCGAACTAAAGAAATCGCTAACTCAAACCTCGGCTCGGGGGACTCCAGCTGTCCCATGCATTCCATCCGGAAATTGCCAGTCTAAAGGTGTTGGATCCAAAACCACACCATCTGACATAAAAGGTCAATCAACCTTAACATGGCCTGGCTGACCGCAAAGGAAACATACCTTCGAATCCCTCAGACTATAATCCCGGTTGTAGTAGCCCTCCTGACCGTATGTGAAAATTATAGAAACGGGCGCGCGACAATTAATCTAATGAGCCAGACCACACCTAATGCAAAACACACGAGTTTCTCGATCTCTTGACCGGATGTCAGTCACGCTAGTCTTCTTGGATGATGTTGCATATGCATGAACCTGATCCTGCTTCCTTTTCCGTTGTTAGGTTTCCAACTCTAGTTCTCTTCCCATAGTTGTCTCCACCAAACTAGAAAGAGTCTTACGACACGAGATACTTATGTGCTCTCGGATCTCCGACCTCATATATCATGGTAGTGAGTCATCCTCATCCCTGACTCTTAAATTTGCTCAAGTGCCAAAAACTCTCGTGCTAACTGTTGAGCCTCAATTTTATGCACAAACTCACTCTTAAATCTGGTGAAAAATCCTCAACTGACATGGACTCGACCGCATCTGGTTCGTGTCCTTAGACAACCTTGCACCACCAATCCCTAGCTCTGTTGAGTAGAATACATGTTGTATATCTGACTTGGCCTCCACTATACAGAAGTCGGCGTGAAAGCCACTCTTCACATCTACAATCCAACACATACTAATGATCGAATCCCTACTCCTAAAGAAACAAGGAGCTCCACAAGCATCAAACTCCTTGAAGGTGACTCCGTGACCCCATTGGCAACCATCCTCTAACTCAGCCCGCAGAATCCTAAGGTTCTCATGCATCAGTGAGATCAACTCTTCCCTGACAATGCTGATCAATCCAGGCAAATTCTCTCTCATGAACCTTGAAATATCCACAGCTATGATGTCATAAACATCCATCTCATTTAGATCTGAACCACCAACATGAAAGGTCGCCATCCTGAATCTGAAAGATAACGAAGATACATAAAAACCAAAGCACCATGCAAACCCACACCATGTGTACCCACCAACAAGCTCCATGGTATTCTTGTAAAGCTTCCTTGACCCAAGTATGGATCTTGTGATTTTAGTACTACATGCCCAATACTGATGGGTTTTGAGCACTACATCATTCCTATGGTGTACATGCAAACCCTAAAGCTTTGGATCTAGTTTGTCTAATGAACATGCAATAATCATCCAAAGCCATAAACCCTAGATCTAGCATGTGATAATCGAATAACATATGAATTAGGGTTTAGATCTTACCTTGATTGTTATGTAGTAATAACAATCTCAATTCCTCCTTGTAATTGGATTCTGAAAGCTCAGTGTCAGAAGTGTCACACCTCTAATGGATCACAAACACCAAGAGCAAAAGGATGACTTAGGAGAAGAGAAGGAGGCACCAAAATTCGTCCAAGAACCTTAAGGAACACTTCACCATGTTTTTGGTGCCCTAAGGGTCTTTAAATATGTGAGGCTGTTAGGGTTTTGAACTAGGAAACCCTAATCTGAGTGCTTAGGACCTAAGCAGCCCATAGACTCCCTCTTTAGAGGCCTTGGACGAATTCTTATGGGTTTCCCCATAGATTTCGTCCACTCCATCCTCTATGGAGTTCATTAGCCCAATATCCAACTATCACACAATTGACAGTTCTAGTCCCCTTTATTTAATTAATATCTTTTAGTCACAAAATTAATTCTCATTAATTCTTGACTATTATTAATCAAATAATATGATTTCTCTTTTAATATATTATTCATATAATATATTAATAAATCATAATTAATCTCTTTCTCCATAAATCATCCTATCAAGTTGCTTTGGTGAAGGCAACCCAAAAGGACCATGCTCGCAATCGGGTCACGTACATACCAAAATAGTTATGGGCTTAGACACTAATCCAACAAATACTACCTTCCACACTTATCCATACCCGTTCCAAGGATTCCCCCAAGACTCCCAAGTCGCTTCGCATCACTCCACTAAACTCCTCACACGCATGCACATGCATAATACTACACTTCATAGACTCTCTCTCTCTAGGATTCTCCCCTTCCCACAAACCTGCAAGACGAACATGCTTCTATACTAAAATTAGCCAAAGATCTTACAACACATACGAAAATATACATAAAAGGCATACGAGGTATTTACACAATTCAAGCAATTCTAGCATGCAATCAGAGTAGACCCTAAGTCTACAATCTAGCATGTATAGCAATTCATAACACAATACATAATCATATAGGTATATTGGGAATCACTTGCTACCTGAGCTCTATCTAATTACACGCATCGCATCCTCCATTCATTTTAAAACCTTTTAAAAAATCATTTTCCTTGAATAAAATCATTTTCTTTCAAAAACCTATTTAAAAAATCTCTCAGTCCTCAGTTTGTGTCCAGACAGACTGCAAGGTGCGCCTGAATCCCTCAAAGCAAGGCTCTGATACCAACTTGTAATGTCCCAAAATTTACGAAGAGATTTTTGTTCATAAATATATTAACCAATTAAACTCTTATTTTGAAAACCATTGAATGACATTTGATTGGTTGAAAACCATACATTAATAGAGTTAAGTTTACAAAACCACAAAAATGAATATATCAGTCCTCAGTCGTGGGCCCTCCTTGGCCGCATTGTGGTCACTCTTGGCCATGTCGTGGATATTGCCAGAAGTCAATTTTCTCATTAAGGACTTAATCCGTTAAGTCCTTTGATCCAATTTCCATAAGGATTGTTTGCCCTCAAATGAACCATGCAAATCCTTACTTTATGGATATGCATGTCTAGTTCATGTCTCTCTCCAAAACTAGGTCAAAATGGTAAATAAATGAAGTCAAAGCTCATAACTTTAGACCAAACAAATTGAGGTCTAGATCTAAAACATGAATAACCAAGGGACCTTAAGGTGTGATAAAATTTCAAACTTTATCATAATCATCCATTCATTTTAACATATCAAGAAGAAAATAAGCTCAAAACCTAGATGTACAAAGGATAAACCGTAAAGGTGAGAACTTGGGGACTTACAATAAGGCCTTCCATTAACCTTCAAAAGGCCAAAACACGAACAAGGAGCTCAAAAGACAAGAGAAGAGGTTAGGGTTTGAGATAGGAGAGTGGAGGCTGAGGGAGATGACCTAACCCTAAAGTCAAGGCCTTTAAATATGAAGAAAACCCTACAAATTGTGGGCTTGGGCTGCAACAATTTCCACATTGTGGTCTACCACTTTACACGTCGTGGCGGCCATCCAAATGCATGTTGTTGAAATTGGCTTGCTAGGTCGTGGCACAATGTTTTTTCTCAAATACCTTACCTTTGATCCCTCTGAGCCCTCAACTGATCTATTATGGAAAACAGGTGTTACAGCTTTCCTTGCGACTGGGTCGATATGTTTTATGAATGGTCAACAGGGGAATTTTAGTAGAGAGTGCAAGCATGGGGAACTGATATATTTCTACTGAAACTAGATTGTCCACAAGAACGTTGATTGCCCGAGTTTGTTTAGTGGAGTGGTGAGGGAACCCGCTCCAACCACCCTGAGGACCACTTATGGTCGTCTGGTTAAGACGGAGGACCCTATGGTGAACAACGAAGCTTTCCAGTTGACAGTGGAGGAGGCTAGAGCAGTGCCAAACGTTATTGACGGTATGTATTTATCGTTTATTTTATGTTGCTTTTTCTTATTTGTGCTATTGTTATGTTTGTGATCAGGTATGTTCCTAGTTAATTTTATGTCTGCTCTAGTTCTGTTTGGTTTGGGTGCTAGTAGATCATTTGTATCGCTTACTTTTTGCAAGAGCTTTGCTATCGCTCTGGGAGTTTTGGACCACCCTTTTGTGGTGGAGATTGTAGATGATCGTACCATTAGTGCATTGAGGGTTTATCGTGATTGCGTCTTAGAGATGTTCGACATGAAGTTTGCGATCAACCTCGTTTCTATTTCTCTAATGGAGTTGCGTCGTATTGTAGGTATGGATTTGTTGAGTCAGTTTGGGGTTATGATCGAATACAAGCATTAGCCGGTGCGGGTTCGAACCCCAAATGGTGGAGAACTGGTTATTCGTGGAGAGGGAGCGTGAGGGGACTCAACCACCTTTTCATCTGCGAGAGTTTGGCGATACTTGTATCACGAGTGTTTAAGATTTATTGCTTATATTGTGCATACTCGCTTTGACGGAAAGAAGATCATCGATGATGTGCGTATAGTTCAATATTTTCCCGATGTGTTTCCAAAGAATTTACCGGGAGTGCCTCCTAAGAGGAAGGTCAAGTTCAGGATTGATCTAGTTCGAGGTGTGGCTCCAATAGCCAAGGCACCTTATCATCTTGCGTATTCTTAGATGTAAAAGTTGTCTAAGCAACTTCAGGATCTATGGGATAAGGAGTTTGTCCGATCAAGTTGTTCAACATGGGGAGCGCCTATCTTTTTCGTCAAAAAGAAGGTTGGATTGCACCGAATATGCATTAACTACAAAGAACTTAACAAACAGGCAGTGAAGAACCATTATCTGCTTATGAGGATATATGATTTATTTTATCAGCTTTAGGGTGCATCTTAGATTTCCAAAATTGATTTGAGGTTGGGTTACCACCAGATGAGAGTCAAGGATGAGGATATCCAGAAGACAACCTTCAGGAATTGTTATGGTCATTACGAGTTTATGGTGATGTCATTTGGGCTCACCAACACAGTGAAAATGTTCATGGATCACAAGAACCGGGTGTGTAGGGCGATGTTTGATTGGTCAGTGATTGTGTTTATCGATGATAGCTTGGTCTATTCTAAGACCAAGGATCAGCATGAGGTGCACTTACAGGAGGTTCTTGGGACTCTGAAGAGGGAGAGTTTTTATGCCAAATTATCTAAGTGCAAGTTTTTGTTGCATGAGGTTCGTTTCTTAGGGCACCTCGTCAATCAAGATGGTATCTTAGTCTACCTGGCTAAAACTGAGGCTGTGATGTGATGGGAGGTTACGAGGTCTCTATCTTAGATTCGGAGTTTCCTTGGGTTGGTTGTATATTATCAGAGGTTTATCCAGGATTTCTCGAAGATAGTAGTACCTTTGACTCGTTTAACGAAGAAGACTGTTGCTTTTCATTGGGGGCTTGATTAGTAGGCGGTGCTTGAGAACCTAAGACAGAAGTTGTGCGAGTCACTGGTTTTGACCCTTCCTGAGGGTATTGAGGATTTTGTTGTTTATTATGATGCATCGATTACAAGGTTGGGAGGTGTGCTCATGAAACGGGGATGAGTTATTGCGTATGCTTCAAGGCAGTTAAAGCCTCATGAAGCGAATTATCCGACTCATGATTTGGAGCTAGGGGCAGTGGTCTTTTCCCTTAATATTTAACATGACTATTTGTATGGGGTTCGATGTACCATTTACATGGACAACAATAGTTTGAGATAATTGATAGAACAGTTTATCTAAATATGAGACATCGCATGTGGATCGACATGGTAAAGGATTATGACTCTGAGATTTTGTATCATCCGGGGAAAGTGAACATGGTGGTTGATGCCTTGATTCGTAAGGCGACTAGTGCATCGATTCGAGACATATGTTTGAGGGTGACTGTTGTTACTCTACTGTTAGAGTTAATTAATGGGGCTCAAACTGAGACACTCAAGGAGGAGGATCGAAAGAGTGAGAGGATTGTGGGATGGACTTTTTCCTTTTACTATGATAATCTTGGGTTGTTGACGTTACATGACAAGGTGTGAGTTACATATTCGGGAAGTTCCTGATTGGTTTTTTTGGATGAAGCTCATAAATCAAAGTTTTCAATTCACACTAGTGCTACAAAGATGTATAGGGATTTGAAGCATGACTATTAGTGGCTCTAGATAAAGATGGATGTTGCATGGTACATGTTGAGGTGCTTGACTTATCGGAAATTCAAGGTCGAACATCAGATACATTATGGAAAGTTGCAGCTGTTGCACATCCCGATGTGGAAATGGTAGCAGTTGACCATGGAATTCATCACAAAGTTACCGTATACAGCATGAGGGGTTGATGCAATTTGGGTTATTGTCCATAGGTTGACCAAGAGTGCTCACTTCATTCATATTCAGGAGAGTTCTTCAGCCAAGAAGTTTGATGATATCTACATCAGAAAGGTGGTAGCATGTCATGGGGTAGCAGTCTCTGTAGTTTCAGACCCAGGCGTGAGGTTTACTTCCATGTTTTAGAAGTGGTTTCATGAGGAATTGGGTACTCAACTCCATTTCAACATTGTCTATCATCCGCATACTGATGGGCAGAGCGAGAGGACCATCCAGACTCTTGAGGATATGCTTAGGGCATGTGTATTGGATTATATTAGGAGCTAGGATTCCTACCTTCTGTTAGCAGAGTTCTCATACAATAATAGTTATCATTCCAATATTAATATGTCACCCTTCGAGTTGTATGGGGGAAGTGTGGTTCTCTGATCTGCTGGAGCGAAGTTGGTCGAAGAGTTATAGGGAGCACTAAGGTCGTGCTCAAGAGTACTAAGATGATCTAGTAGATGCGTGAGAAGCTGAGAACCGTGTATAGCCGACATAAGAGTTTTGTTGATCAACATCAGTCCGATATTGACTTTCAGGTCCGTATTTTATGCTTTTGAAAGTGCACCATGGAAAGGTGTCATCCGATTTTGTAAGCAGGGCAAGTTGGTCCCCAGATTTATTAGATCACTCCAGATACTTGCTCGGGTGGGCAAGGTTGTGTACCTCTTGGATCTACCCGATGAGCTCAACTAGATTCATAATACTTTTTATGTCGCTTAGTTAAGGAAGTGTATAGAAGACGTCACTTTTTTATTCCACTGTATAATATTCAGGTGGACGAGCGCCTGAGTTAAGTGGAGAGACCAATAAATTTTTTGGATAGGATGATGAAGACCTTGCGCAATAAGGTGGTGGAGATAGTAAAGGTGTAATGACGACAGGGGAAAGGCTCTGAGTGGACTTAGGAATGCGACGAGGAGATGCAAAATCACTACCCAAAGTAATTTACCGCAATGGATTTTCTGGACAAAATCTAATTCAAATGAGGGAGATTTATAAAATCCATTTTCATGTATCAATCACTTAGCTTTTAATTATTCTAGCTTGAAGTTTTGGGGATTTATATCTGACCGAGGCGCCGTGGTGGAGACCCACCACGACGCGTCTATGTCATTTAAGTCGTGGCACGATCAGATGCTAGCCCCGACGTAGTGGCGACTGTGCTTAAAACCTTAAATCTAGGACCTTGAGCCCTATTTAAGCAACATTATGTTTAAGGTTTTGTCTCATTCTCATCCTCCACCCTCCAAAGAGAAACCCTAGTGTGCGTGTGTTCTTGGTGTCTTAGTGTGTGTGTTCTTGGTGCCTTAGTGTGTGTGTTCTTGGTGCTTTTAGTATTTGGAGTGCTTTTTTGAAACATGAATGTGATCATTCCTTGTTAAAGGAGCTTGTTGTTGTTAGGATCAGATTTTCTAAGCATTTATAGTCTCCCGGAAGGTATAAAGTTCATATATATTTCTCCTTATTTTATTTTTGTGTATGCCTAAATGTCCATTTTATGGTCTTTGGAGAAAGATTCTTGGAGTTTTGAGCAACTCCAAGACCATTGTTCAATTTAAGGAAGGTTTTTGGACCTTATGGTCCCATAAAGTCGAGTGCTTGCACTCAACTCAGCGATGCAAAGGTTTTTAGGTCTTTTTTTTTTCCTTTTGATGTTAGGGTTCAAGATCTCGAACATTAAAGGTTAAGGGATGGATAAAGTTGGAAACTTTATCCATGCATGGCTTAAGTCGATCCGGATATGAGCTTTAGAGCTCGTGATTTAAGGGTTATGAGCTTAATAGATTAAGTTGTTTTGGATATAAACCGCGGCGTGACAATGGCCTGGCCATGACGTGGTGGGCTATTTAGTCTTGTGAATGTTTTGTCCTTTAGCGACCATGGCATGACCAAGGGTCTGGTCACAAAGCGATGGTTAATCTTCGTTGATCGTTCCCCGTTGACTTTTGATCGGCTTCACTTTTAGTCAAACATCAAGGTTTTCGGTTGTAGACTGAGGTGTGACCTATAATTGTTATAGGTTATACGTGTAGCTAACTCTACGAGACTTAGATGTTGATATCTAACTTTTGATTTAGGTGAGTCTTCTTACTATATTGTAGGAGACTGAGTGTCAGTTTATGGTAGTTGTCTTTGTGACTCTTGCATGTTTGTTTATATGCTTGTTGGGTTGGGCATGTTTATATGTTTAATGGGCTGGGACCGACTGTATGTATGTTGGGATGGGCCCGCATGGGTGAAACATAATTGTTGGTTTAGGCCCGTTATTTGAATGATATGTAGTGTTTTGGGAAACTAACTAAGTTTTTTGCTTACGATTTTATGTTTAAAGGTTTCAAGTGCTTCTTATAGCAAGGGAAAAGACGTGGTACGATTGTACTGCATCTGGTTTATGTTATTGAGTTTCCGCACATTGATTTTTCATGACTCTAAATGGTTATCTTTTGAGAATGAAATTATTATGATTTTCTTGGTTTTAAAAATGAAAATTTTGTCTAAAAATTTGGGCCGTTACACATCGTTACTTTAAGGATTAATTTCTCATTCATCTTATATCCGTTTTGGATGTGCGATATACATAAACGAACACATCACAGGTGACGCGGGAGAACATGAACACGGACATATAACTGGTTATTCATTTTAATAATATTTAAGGTATTTATTCATTTTAATAATATTTTAGGGTTCAAATTTTGTATTCAAAATTAAAAAAATCATTTTATAAATTGGTTAAAACCAAATTTCCAATAAAATATTAAGTATTTTGTCTTTCATCTCAATGCAAATGTTATTTCTAAGATTTAATTTAATTGGTTCATGTAGATTTTATTTTAAAGTGAAATTTTTGTGATGGTAGCAATTTCTTACATCATTAAATAATATTAACACATAATTACTTAAGCTACAAATTCAAAATTATATGAGAGATTTAGTGATCAATGAATCATGTTTTTTCCCTTACTATATTCTAGATATAGTTCTAAAACATAGATATTTACATTAGATTAAAAAAGAATTAAAATCAAACTTGGTTACAAAATACAATGTCCTGACAAATCGTATGTAAGCGTACTTATCTATTTGTCAACACAGGGAGAGATTGAAAAGGTTGCCAAGAGGACAAAATGACAAATGAAAAAAAGAACCTGAGTTATGTCTTATGAGTTATGAATATGTGTGTTTTTAATTTGCCAAATGGACTGAAAGTTGGCTACATTCGTGACGCGTACACGGTGGCTCATCATCTTTCACAAGTTTTAACCGCCGCCTCCATTAACTGCCGCTCCCGTGGGGATATTCGCCTTCGACCGCCCACCGTTTATCGATATGACAACTTTTAAAATTCATCTCATTTAGACAGACGTCTAATCAATTAAATGATGTTTTGTCCTTGTTTGGAGATCGATGTCTAATCAATTAAATGATGTTTTGTCCTTGTTTGGAGATCGATAGTGATTTGCATCCTCATAGTTTTGATTTTCTTTTTTATTTATAAATTAATGAATTTAAGTTAAAATTTGCCAAAATAAATCAAAATATTTGAAGCCATTTTTGTATAGTAGTTTTTCTATTCGTTTTTCTTTAATGTGTACGCACCTGTAATACAGCTAGGGATCTTATTTGGGTTGGAATCGGACCGGTCCCAAATAAACTGAAAATCGAATAAGATTAATTAGAGGAATCGAAAACCAAACTGATTAAACCATTACGGGTATTAATCGGTTCGGGTATTAATCGGTTCGGTTCAATTATTACCCGAATAAACCGAGTAACATTTACAATATGATTAATGACCGAATAGAACCGAATAAAACCGAAAAAAACCAAATAGACCGTATTTTTTGGTATTTTTTTAAAAAACTTATGAGTTAGGGGGTTGTTTTTAAATTTATTTATGGTATTACAAATGTAATAACATATATTTTCGGATGCATGTAACTATTAATGACCGAATTGAAACGAAAAGAACCGAATAAAACCAAAAAAAACAAATAAACAGTATTTTTTGGTACTTTAATAAAAAAAACTTAGGAGTTAGGGGTTGTTTTTAAATTTATTTAAGGTATTAGAAATGTAACAAGATTTATTTTCGGATGCATTAAACTGTTTATGTCATTGAGTTTCACACGTTTTAAAATAATATTTTTATTTTATTTTTTTAACATGCTATGATGTTGTGGTTAAATGCTACATATCAATTCATTTATAAAAAAATAATCACAATTGATTGTATGTAACTATGAACTATATGCATCCAAATCTTCAGAAATAGTTATGAAAGGAATATATTAAACACTAAACATTAAACACCTGAAAATCCATATATAAGTATCTATTACAATAAAGTACATGTCAGTTAAAAAAAACAACTTTAATACCCCTGTTTTGAGAGCTTGTATTAGGGGTGGATATTGTGCGGTTCGGTGCGCTTTTTGGCCAAAACCGAACTGAAAACCGCAACTTTGGTTTTTTAAAGTTTAGAAACCGTACTGTTCGGTTTTTATGCGGTTCGGTTTTTGCGGTTTTTTGCGGTTCGGTTTTTTTTTTGCGGTTTTTTGTCGGGATTTTTTTTGTTTTTGTTTTTCCTTTTTACTAAAACTCAGGTAACACAGCGAGTTACTTTGACTCAGATGAGGAGTGCTAATCATTTCTTGAGAAACTTTATATAAAGATGAGGACCTTAAGATTTTTCATCCTCAGCAATGTGAGACTCCTCAAAAAATATGGGTTAAAAGCCGTAGACTTAACTCTCTTATATAAAGGGTGAGAGTGGTGAACGTTTTATCTCAAAGGCGACGTAGGATGCTCTGATAAGGCTGGCAAAATTAAAGCCCAAATGATATCTTGGAGATAAATTGATACCACCACCTCTTTGTTTGAAATCCTATGACATAACCACTGATCCAACATGTTTCTAATGTTTGAATATAATATGAATTAAATATAATATTTGTTTCAACGGTACATACGATAATATCAATTAATATATTCATAAAAATGATACTATTATCACTAGTACTCTTCATATTTAAATGTTAAAAAATGTCATAACCATTATTTATTCTTGTAAATATCACAGAATGTATGCCTAAAAATATACAATCATCCTCTGATAAGATAAATATTTATATTTATAGAAATTTTAATTGTCACGAATTCTTCGTTCTTACAAATATCAACACTTTATATATATATATATATATATATATATATATATATATATATATATATATATATATATATATATATATATATATATATATATATATATATATATAGGAGTAGGATCAAATGAGAACACCTAAAAGGTTGAGAACGCGAGAACAAATCACAACCTTATAAATAATTAGATCTGTGGCTATTATCAACTGGACCATTTATGAATATTTATAAAACTGATGTGCTAAATATGTAACTTTGAAATGGCATGAAGGGTACAATAGGAAATCCATATAATTTAATTAAATAGAAATTCCTATAATTTCTCTATCTCTCTCTCTCTCTATACTTAACTAGAAAACCCTAATCTAATTATTTTGAAAAAAGCGGCCGCACACCCCCACCTTCTTCACCACTGTTTTCGTTCATCATCTTCTGACATCCTCCATCGTCGAGCATCGCACAATTAAAATCCCGGATAAAACAACAAAACACTAATTGCGTTTTGGGTGGGTGTGTGTGGTCTTAAAAATCAGAAGAGACGAGGATCTGAGACGAGGAGACGGGAGTGGATTCGAAGCATCAAACACAATTTGAGGTAATTTGGTTGAAGGAAATCGAGATACAGAGGGAATAAATCGAACACACATGGGTTCTCAATCTCCCTGTGTTGCTGTGTGGTCACAAGAACAGAAATAAGAGCAGGGTAGTCGCCGATGGCGGCAACACTGACCACCAGAGAGGGAAACGACGGAGCTCAACCGGAGGTGGCCGGAAAAAGGTACGAGTTAAATCAATTTCGTATTTCTGTTGTCCAAGTTCATAATGTCGATTGATATTAAGCCCTTGTAAAATTTCCTTGATTGTCATTTTAACATAATTCAATTAATAAGCTTCCTTCCTAAGCTTCTGATTTCTCGTTTCGATCCACCAGGTCAACAAAAAAATTAATTGAAATTGAGGATTGTCTTTGTTGGCGTTGTGTGGTTTGAATTCTGAGATGCGACAACAACAAAAATCAACAACTGGAGCATTTTTTTGTTGCGTTTCCAGAATTGCCTTTTGAAGATTATCAATTGCAATCGATAATTAATTGAAGTTGAGGATTATTTGTCTTTGTTGGCATTGTGTGGTGTGAATTTTGAAACCAACGATTCAATTTTGATTTACAAATGTATTGATTGTCGCTATAGTCTATTTGTGGTGGAGCGATTCAGTCAAGAACATGGAGTCGAGGTCTAATTACATTCAAATTCTATTATATTCAATTTTTGGATGTTTAGATTTTTTAAGGTTAGTTGATTATATTTTTTTCTTGGTGGATTCTGATTTCGGAATCCCAGGAGCAATTTGAAGAGTAAAAACTAAACACATTCTTGACATGGTGGCTGGGAAAGTTTGTGAATTGCCAATTTTCTCAAAACATAATTGATTTGTTTGCAGATCATCACTGTGGCAGATACTCTAGAGTTTATCATTGATTGTTTTTGTATCTTCAAGTGATCCGTTCTACAGGTTGCATGGGAAAGTTTGTGCTATGGCACTGTTACATTACACATACAAAAGGAAGGGTAAAAAGGAAAATGAAGGGTAAAAAGGGAAAAGAGTAATTACCAATGAGCAAGAGGGGCAACATTAGATTTGTGTTACTTCCAGCTTTGTATAAGGATTATCTTTGGTTGTGGAGGGCGTATTTGACATCGGGTTCATTGGCTTTGTATCTGGGACGATTGGGTTGTTTGATGAAATGCGTGAGAGAGGTATTCATTTGTTAATAACAATGTATTCATTTGTAAATAGCAGTGTAATCATGTGTGAATAAGTGTATTTATTTATGATTAGATGTAGTCTTTTATTCATTTGTGAATACTAGGGTATTCATTTGTTAATAACAATGTATTCATTTGTAAATAGCAGTGTAATCATATGTGAATAAATGTATTTATTTATGATTAAATGTATTCTTTTACGAAGAAATGATCATTTTTACACCCCTTTTATTTTCGGTTGATTAAAAGAAAGGAATTGGATTACTTGTAAATTGATATGTATTCATTTGTGATTGTAGTAGTATTAGTTTTTTTGAAAAAAAAAATCGTTTTTGAATACAAATGTATTGATTGGGGTTGGATTTCTATTAATTTTTTGGAAAAAAAACGTGAAATAGGAGAAAAAAATTATTTTTTAAGAAAAAAAAATTAAATTTTTTTAGTTTAAAATTCTTTTTTTTTGATAAAAATGTTATTTATATTTCATTAATAAGAAAAATAAAAAATCAAATATTTCCTTCTTTTTTGGTAACTGATCCTAAATTTAAGGGAATTTGATTGATTTTATTTTATTTTAATTTAATTAAAATATACAATTACTAATATGCCCTTATATATTGATTGGTCCAGAACTGTTTTCGCGTTCTCAACCTTTTAGGTGTTCTCATTTGATCCTTTCCCTATATATATATATATATATATATATATATATATATATATATATATATATATATATATATATATATATATATATATATATATATATATATATATATATATATATATATATATATATATATGCGGTGCGGTTCGGTTTTTTGCGATTTTTGCAAGACTAAAACCGCACCGCACCGAACATTTTCGGTTTTTGCAAAACTAAAAACCGCACCGTCGGTTTTTATTTCGGTTTCGGTTTATGCGGTTTTTTTGGTTTTAATGGTTTGCGGTTCGGTTTTTTCTCCCCCTAGCTTGTATCTCACTGAATATACAACCAAAAAACATGTAAACTATGTAAACAGTAGTTTAAATTGTGAACTACAAGTTGGATAAAAAATCGGGTAAATCAGACAAATAACGAACACATTATGACAGTTTAAAGTTGCCCTAAACTTTTACAAACATACTGAAATGGACAAGTCAACTTTAATACCCCTTGTTTAGGGACATTGTATCTCATTAAATATATAACAAAAAATAACATATAAACTTTGTAAACAATGTGTTAAATTGTGAACTACAAACTGGAAAAAAAATCAGCAATGCAGGCAAATAACAAAAACGTTTTGACGGTTCAAAGTTGTCCTAAAATTCTATAAACATGATGAATTTTTTTTTAAAAATGGATAAATTATTTGGTTCCTTCAGAACCGAATAAGCAGTTATTCGGTTTGTTGGGTACAAAGTTATCCATTTATGACTTTGTAAATGGTTTGACTTTTGTAGACCCACTTGCATGTGGTAAATTAGCCTTGTGACATGAGAGATAGATAGATAGATAGATAGATAGATAGATAGATAGATAGATAGAGAGAGAGAGACATGTAAACACCTCTATATAAGGTGGGTTCATACCACTTGTAGAGGTGTGCTTGAGAGATGTAACATTGAGCATGTTAGTGTGAGCTATTTATTTGTCTAGATCTAGCTTATACTTTTTTGTAACACATTTCATGATCGAATACATCTCTTAAACACCCAAATCACCGTGTTCTTTGTGTGTTCTTTAATTCCACATACCAAATCAATTCTCACAATTCACATCAATTGGTATCAGAGCGGGTCTTCGAAGATCAACATGATTTTTTGAAGAAACTATTCTCGGTTTGGCTACAATCATCACAACTTGAGCATTTATGAATGCGAAATCGATTGAAGTTGGTGTTCATTTCACATTTGGGAACGATTTGAGGGATTTGATTTGTAGTTGACTTTTTGGAGTCAAACTTCATTTGACTAATCTCGTCGTTGAGAACAAAGGGTGATTGTCTTGAAGTTAAAACAAACAGTTTGGAGTCGAAATTGGTTGATTAGGTCCTTTGATTTCGAAATCATGTTCAATTGGTGATGATTGGGTTGATTTTAGATTTGGAAGTTGAATGTGTACTGAAATCGACTTGGGATCGAGTTTGAGTGGTTGCTTGTTGAGTCAACTTCGAAGGTTTGGATTAATTCCGATGATTGAGTAACGAAAATTCGATTGGGAAGTCGATATTGAGTTTGGCGTGGTTTGGGTTAATTGAAATCCATAGTCGAATGGTTGAAAACGAACAGTGTTGTATTGTTCGTTATCCTGATGTCGAAGATTTGAATGATTGGAGTCAAGGAATCGATGTTTGTTAATAGATGGATTAAGAACGAATCGAAAGGGATGCTGATTGTTTGTTGAGCCAGTGTCTATTGAATGGGAAGCAATGGTGTAAAAGCGAAGGTCGATGGCTTGGATGTTTTTTATATCGATTGTTGTTTTGGGATGCCTTCTCGACACTCGACATCACTAAAACGAGATCGGAATCGTGAATGGAATGGTTGTTAATGTCGATGACTTTGGGTCTGATTTCGAAGGTTTTGAATTCATTTGGGAAGTGATGTTGATTTTGGGAGTCAACAACGAAGGCTTGATGGTTATGTGTCGCAAAGGGTTCCAATGTTCGCGAAGGACGAAGATTTTTGCCTTACTGTCGAAGATTCTGGGTTACTAACGAAGATTTTGATAGCTTAATTTCGAAAATTTGATAACGAGTTGGGAAGTCTTTGTGATCTGGTGTCACTGGGTGAAGAAGGAAATGGAAAGTTTCGAAACTTACCCTTAATGTTTAGAAGAAATGATAGTTTATACCCAACTTCGAAATAGTGAAAAAAAATTGTGAAGAATGCCGAAGTTTCATTTTGAGTCCCTACAGTTTCGAAGATTTGGCAGAGTTTACCCAACTTCGATATTGGGCTGAAATTTTTGAGAAATGGGATAATTTTCGAAACAGGACCCTGTAGTTAATGCGAATTGACGCTTTCTACCTAGTTTCGAAAATAGGGGAGAGTTTCGCATTTTTGGCTATTTTGGGCGCAGCGGGTCACTGCAGAATTTTGGAATTGACAATTTCTACCAAAATTTGTAAAATTTTGTCAAAGGCGGTCCGTGAACGAAGCTAAAAATTGAAGATTTTTTGGATTTTCCGGATTGAAGCAAAATGTTTATGCCATGTGTTAAGGGGGGGTTTTGGATAGAAAAATTCCGATTTGAGCACTTTCTCATTCCTTTTTGGTTTTATAATTATTTTTTGATTATAAAAAGGGGGAGAGATTTAGATATGGAAATTCGAAAATTGAATTTTTCATATTACGCGGACTTGAAGACCGAAGTGACCTCGAGTATTTGAAGTTTATGAGATGATTTGATTTGAGATTCGGAAGTGGTTTCGGTTCATGATGGGTTTAGACTTATTGAAGATTTTTGGAGTGTGCTTTTATGCTCAAACTTGGGTAATTTTTTTTAGAGATTGAGAAACTCCTAATTACCTTTTGATGCTCGGTTCGTATGGTCTCACATTCTAGAACCCAAATTGAAGAATCATGGAAGAATTGAAGATTTGATGTTCATCTCTACATGTGTCACGTTTGAGGCTCGGCTCATGAAGTTGCTCGAGTTTGGAAGATTTGAAGCGGGTCATCCATTCCTAACTTTAAGGGGGAGAATGTTGGGTACAAAGTTATCCATTTATGACTTTGTAAATGGTTTGACTTTTGTAGACCCACTTGCATGTGGTAAATTAGCCTTGTGACATGATAGATAGATAGATAGATAGATAGATAGATAGATAGATAAAGAGAGAGAGAGAGAGAGAGATAAAGAGAGAGAGAGAGAGAGAGACATGTAAACACCTCTATATAAGGTGGGTTCATACCACTTGTAGAGGTGTGCTTGAGAGATGTAAAAAAATTGAGAGTGTTAGTGTGTGTTAATTATGTAGATTTAGATCTAGATCCTTTTTTGTAAACACCTTTCATAATCGAATGCATCTCTTAAATACCGAAATCACCGTGTTCTTTATGTGTTCTTTAATTCCGCATGTCAAACCAATATTCATAATTCATATCACGGTTAACCTAGAACAAAATACTCGAGAACCGATAAAGACAAAAATACATACCGAGAACCGAACCAAATAGCTTATTAGGTCCTAATTCGGTTCGTTTTGGTTTGAGTTCCGATTTTGGTGCGGGTATACGGTACAAACGCTCATTCCTAAATAAAACATTAGTAATAAACAAAATGTTGAGACTCGTATTGGACACGATTTTCTTAAACAAATTCATAGTCTATTCCTACGGTACAATAGCCGAACCAATGTGTATTGTTGGATTAGACCACTTTTATGAAAAATTCGCCAGAAAAGGTATGTAGAGAGAAGGAGAAAAGAGTATTCATGGAGGTGTATTTGAATAATAAGTACATGTATTCTTATATACTGGTCTTTGTAAATGTACTCATTAATTCAAAATTAAATGAATTAAATGTGCATTAACTAAATTTTAATGTATCAGTTAGAAAATTACAATAGGGACCAAAACTGTAAAGTTCTTCAAAAACATGGTTTTCATGATCCTGGAATTTTAGAGCTATATCTATGTTCGTAGGTCGCGTCCAAACACAAGTTTGGTGACTTTGGTCTACAAAATATAAGATTTGCATCCCCCGAGCATGTGTAGATATTGGAATAAAAACATACATAAAAGCTTGTAAACCCATTACATATCTACGCTGATAAATCCACTAAGAGTTTGCTTCTTCTTTTTATGTGGGACTCATTCCCGTACTCATCTCTGAGCATCAATATCTCATTCAGACATACTACATTTTGGACATATTATATACTGTCTCAAAGCTCTCATTGAGGAGAACACCAACCCGTTATATATATATATATATATATATATATATATATATATATATATATATATACATACTCCCTCCGTCCCAAATTAATTGTCCATTTTTTATTTTTGAAGTCTTTTTTCTTCAACTTTGACCTGGAATATTTTTATTTGCGTTATATACATTACTTGATAAAACTTATAACAATGAAAATATATATTTAAAATACAATCCATTCATATATTTTGCATCAAGTATTGTCTATCAAAAACAAAAATATTTAATGTCAAAGTTGAAGAATAAAGATTTCAAAAGTCAAATGTGGACAATTAATTTGGGACGAAGGTAGTATATCTTATACTATATTATAAAACATATTAGTCATATCTTGAATTTTAAGAGGTATAAAATATAGAGCTTTTTCTACAAGTCAGTTATGCATAAACAAATCATTAACACTTTCCAAAAGTTTGAAAATTTGAATTAAGAAATGTTAATAAGAAATTTAATTTTGAGCACAATGAAAATTTTAAAATATTAAATTCATCTATATAAATTAATTTATATTTCTTAAAACTAGACACCGAAAATAATTAATTTACATAAAATATATAAAACGGCAATATAAAAAGAAGTTCTAAATATAAAGATTTTATTTAAAAGTGGTAACTTTTTTATTACATAACAACTAATAATAAAATCTAAAATTATTTCCCTGTAAGAAAACTATTCGCCAAAAGAGCTATTTATCGCCGTTGCTTTGCGCGGGCACACATCTAGTGTGTGTGTGTGTGTGTGTGTGTGTGTGTGTGTGTGTGTGTATATATATATATATATATATATATATATATATATATATATATATATATATGAATAAATATAATTAACTGTGTCGAAAATTAGGAAAAACGCATAGTTTTTACTAAAATTTCGAACAACCCCTCACATGAATGGAGATCGATCTCTGTGTACGAAATTTCCATACGAAGTTTCCAATAGTTGAAACATGCATATAATAGGTAGGTGTTACCCTTTGAACCCTTCGTTGCGAACTATACTTAGTCTCATAGCTACCAGTAGATACAATGTCCTTGAACTAATCTACCATTTATGTAGATGACAATATAATCCAAGTAAGACTCTTCCTGAAAAGGTCATATCCTCGTAGTCTTGTTCGTTATGGTCATGAGACACTAACATGGTTCTACGAGAGCTATTAGGAATTGCACCCCCACAATTCCCTTCAAAGCAACCCCACTTCTCTCTCATATAGGTGATTCAAATAATTATTAAAAGCCATATGTTTAGCTTAACTTGTCACTAATTATAGGAATGGACAAGCAAGTTTATTAACTCGCCCCACAGTGATGTCCCTCATCACACAACCATGTTGTCCTTTTGAACCCAAATATTGGGATCTATAATCTTCTAGGTAAGTTTTCATGTGTATGAATTTATTCACTCAAGGGCTTTAGTCCCATTCCTTTTAACGACTTATAAACTACAATACTACTCAAGCCTTTTTAGGAGGATATTTAATTTTTTCTTTTGATGTCACAAAGTCAATCGAGATACCTCCCGTAGAGGTTAGTTGTCGTATCATTTTATGTCTATATCTAATGTGCCTTGACTTCCCATTATACATTTTACTTTGAGCCCTTGTGACTGCAAAATTATTATCATAATGTAAATAAATAGTCATTACCGGCTTAGGCCATACGAGCGTAGCCTCCACAAACTAACGTAATCTCAATGTAAACATGTAACCACTTGTTGATGTGGAATAATTTCTATCATATATCCAATTTGCATATTTATATCCTTCAATTACAGTTAGATGTCGACCATAATGTAATTCATACTCACATGTGTATCTCACGTACATTAACACTCTAGTAATTCTCTTCCAATTTTCAAATCCAGGTTTACTAGCATATCTACTTATTCTGCTTACATCATATGCTAAGCAAGGCCTGGTACAATTCATTAGATACATAAAACTGCTAATTATTCTTGAATATTGCACTTGTACAACACTTTGCCGTTTATTTTTAGATAGATCGTGGCAAGTATCAATAAGAGTTCTAACTATCAAGCCATCCTGGGTTCTCGTGATATTGACTCTAAGAATCACATCAGCTAAACCCATGTTTTCCATGTCGAACTTAGATCTCAATATATCCTTAGTTGACCTTATCATCTTGTCATCACATCTAATGACAAGCATATCATCAACATATAAATATAGGATGATATAACCATGAGTAGTGTTTTTCATATAGACACACTTATCACACTCATTTATTTTAAACCCACTTTCGAATATAGAGTAATCAAACTTTTGATGTCATAGCTTTGGAACTTGCTTTAAGCCATATAATGACTTAACAAGTTTACAAACTTTGTTTTCTTGTCCTGACACAACAAATCTGTAACACCCTGTTTTCCGTTTAACTATCTACTAACGAAATATTGGTAGAAATGAAATTAAATAAATATGATTAATAATTAATAATAATAGTAAAAATTAATAATAATAATAATAATAATAATAATAATAATAATAATAGGAGTAGTAGTAGTGATAATAATAATAATAATAATAATAATAATATAAATGAAATAGTAACTAATTAAAAATAATTAATCAAGGAAAATCTAAATATTGAGGGGTCTAAAGGAGAATTTATGAAACTTCCTTTGAAAATAAATTATGGAGGAGGGGCTAAACTGCCATTATGGAAAATTTTAAGGGTTATATATGTAAAATCTATTATAAGCCCATATAATCAAGATTTGTTTGGGGGGGGGGGGGCTTGATAGTTACCTTACTTTTAGTGAGGCCCCTATTATCTTTATTATAATAAAAATATAAAAGCCCAAGGTACAAACCAAGGCTCAGTGTGTGCGTTTCTTTTTTAGGCCGAGAGAAAGAAAAGAAGTAGCCAGTGGGAAGAACAAACATCAGGAAAGGCTTGGACTGAAGTCGAGAGGTGAGGCTGTGGGTAGTGAACGACTGTAAGAAGGTGTGGTCCTTGGTGGTGTCGATTCTAGCTCCAAGTAAGTAATCATCTCATATTTTTCTCTTCTTCTTAGTTTGAAATCACACCACTAGCCATCGTACTTGGGTGGCAATGGGTGGTGCTCATAGATTTGAGTTCTTGGATCGTTAGTAGAAGCATAAACCCTAGAAAGCTCGTAATTTTACCATTCTATCATTTTACTATGTTTTGTCCTTTAGACAACATACTTTGATTTGGTATTTTGGGAGCATTTTTGGCCATTAAGTCATTAATTTATGTGAGGGGTTTAAGTACCTTTTTTTCTAGCTTTGGGTGCTATTCCATTAAAGACTTAATGGGTTAAGAAGTTAGCTTAACGCAAAACACAAAGTTGTGTGTGGCTGTGAAAAACTCAATTCTACCATAATCTTTGAAAAATCATAACTCAGTCATGGATAATAGTTTTTTTTAAACCAGTGCCCAAGGTTCCGTATATGAGTCTACTTTATTTCATTAATTTTGACAAAAAGATGGAAATGACTCTATCTAGGGGTGAAAATTATCATTTTCACTAATTGGTCTGAATTTAGCTTCATCGATACACTATTTTGGAAAATTCATAGTAAATAACAGAAAAATAATTAAGATTAAAGTAATATATTCCAGAAAGGTATTTAGCTGAAATTTTTGAATATGGAATAATGATATGGACTGAATGGGTTTGAGGGGGAAAATAATGTCTTGAAGATATTGTTATGTTGGGTTAAAACCTAGAATTGGAGCCAAGGACTAATTAGTTGAATTAAGGGTTTAGATTCACTTATTAATGTTTTATAACACTTCTATAAGCAGAAAGGAATTGCCTTGAGTTCATTGGAGTTTTGGTGGTTTCTTGTTGTGATCCACATTCGATTCGAGGTGAGTTTCTAACTACAAGATATCGATGTTATATATCCTTTGCTTTAGCTCGTGTGTGATTGTAGGATGTATGTGTGTATTACTAGATATGTTATATTGTTGGATTAAAGTGTCTAAGCCCATAACTAAATTGGTATATTCTTGTAATTTAAGGAAAAGTCCTTTTGGGGTTGCCTTCATAACTAGAAATTGTTTAGAATGACATTTGGAGAAAGTGGAAATGATTTGTTAATTTATTATGATAAATGAATTAATTAGAAATTGATTAAAATAATTTATAATCGATCATAATTAATTTGAAATTAATTTTGGTCAATTTGTAACACCCCGGTTTTCAGGCATTTTCAAATTCATCTCTTGGTTTTAAATTATGTCATTTTGGTCCTTGTTTTGGAAGGAAGTGGTCACAAGAAGCCCTAGTGGCAGAATGGTAATTTTGGGAACAGGAGTTGTATGTTGCGCGTACATGTGAGTACGCTAAGCGTACTAGGGAGCACCCTAGTACGTTGGGCGTACTCATGTCCGAAAGAAACCCTAAGTTTTAGGGTTTGTGGGGTATTTAAGCACCTTTATGGATCATTTAGCCTCATCTTTTCAGCCTCTAAGCCCTTGAGTCGTTTTTGGAAAACTCTAACCCCATAAGAGAGTGTTTTGAGCTAAAAGTCTTTTCTTTGTGTGCTTAAGGAAGAAGGAGTTGCATCAAGGAGATTAGAAGCGGAAGCAAGTTTGTGGATCTTGGATCATCACCTTCTTGGGAAGCTTCAGAAGGTAAAAAGTTGCTACCTTTATGCTTGGTTTGCTTGGATCTCATTTTGGTAGATTTGTGATGTTCTTTTGTCCTAAAAGTCCCATTGATATGCATGTTTGGTTTTGGACGTTTTGGGCTGTCCTTTCAGACCCTAGGAAGGGTTCTAAGCCATAAAAATGAGGTCCCTTTAGCTAGTTTGGCTCCATGTCTCTTGTACAAGGTCTTAATGGATTAATACCATATATTAAGGACTTTTTGGACGTTTAAAGTAATAAGGTTGGAGACTTTATGACTCTGGAGTGCATTTGGACCATAAATCTGAAGTTTGGGCTTAAGTGCTTAAGCCATTAAGCATCTATGAAGAAATTGAGTCTTGCGAGGGTACACCCCGCGTACCTAATCTGCCACCCCGATGGTGGATTCTGCGCAGCCTCGTGTACGTTGAGAAAACCTTCGGAGTACGCCCCGCGTACGTGGCAGTTTGGGCCTCCTCGTTTTGGGCCCAGATTATATTGGGCCATGTTGGGCCATCTGGATTTCATGGACTGGGCTTTTCTTTTGTTGGAGTTTCTTGGGTGAAGGGTCATAAAAGGAGTTAGGCCTAATTTGGAAAATTGGGCCATATTTGGGCCTTAGATGTCTATTTTGGATTTTGGGCCTTTGGTCATCCATTTTGCGCCTTGGCCTTGGGCCAAGCTTGAGAAGGGTAAAAGGGTCTTTTACCTTAATTTGGACTCATAGCGTGAGTCTGGGGCTAAATGTTGATGGGTTTTCATTGTGGTATTTGATAGCGCGCATATTTTAGCGGATCTGCAGTAAGAGATTATTTGTGGGAACAACTGTTAATGGGGTGTTGTTTTGATATTGGCGGTTCGGGGATCTGTCAGCCAGCAGCCAAGGATCGTCTATATGATTCGGCAGTGCGAGGTGAGTTTTCTTCACTATACTTTCGAGTCGAAGGCACCAAGGCTGGCTCATTGGTTTGATAACCCGATATTGTTGATACGCTGAGTATGGGATATATATGCATGCTAGTTGCCGATATGTTAGTATGGTAGATATGTAGGACTACCTATAATTCTGTCTGCATGATTATCTGTATATGTTGGTTATCTGTCGGCATATTGTGTTGGGTTGAGGTTGTACTACTTCGTGTTGTAGCCAAAAAACCCTGGAACATTCCAGATATGAGCTGAGGGTCGGGTAGGGCATGTCAGACTCATACTGAGGGCTCAGTAGCATTACAGATACGAGCTGAGGACCCGGTTGGTATGCCAGACTTGTACTGAGGGCTTGAGGGTATTGGAGCAATCCAGATATGAGCTAAGGGTCGGGTAGGGCATGCCAGACTCATACTGGGGGCTCAGTAGCATTCCAGATACGATCTGAGGACCGGTTGGTATGCCAGACTCGTAGTGAGGGCTGAACATTGGTATTCTAGTCTGATGACTGATTGAGTCGGGAGCAAGCCAGACATAAGTTGTGGGCCCCGGGGGAAAGCCATACATATGATGTGGGCTCAAGAGTAGGCCACATATGAGTTGTGGGCCCGATAGGCAAGCCAGACTCATACTGTGGGCTCAGGGGTAATCCGGTCTTTTAGTTGTGGACCAAGTACATGTTGTTGTTATTTATGTGCTGTTTGTTTATGTGTTGGTTCTTTGGGGGAACTCGCTAAGCTTTGCGCTTACAGCTTTGTTTATGGTTTCAGGTTCTTCAGATGATTCGTGGCAAGGCGAAGGCATGACCGTACACATCCTTGGTTTTAAAATGGATTGGATCTTGGGAGACTCTGATTTTAAATCATGTTTTGGAGACAATGTTTTTTGTAAACACTTTTATTAATAAATGGGTTGTTTTGAAAAGTCTAAATTTGCTGAAAATTTTTGGATGTTTCAAGTTGGTATGAGAGCCTTGCTTTGAGTGAATTGGAGGAACACTCATGTAAATCCAGTCTCAAACTAAGGAAAAAGGTTTTAAAAATAATTTTCAAAGTAAAGGTTTTAAAAATTACTTTCAAAGTTTCTTTCAAAATAACCAAAAGAGGATGTGATGTGCATGATCAGCCGGAGCCAGAAAGTTGAACCAAAATTACTACACTGTTCTTTGATATTGTGATATATTAGAACAACATGCTAATGATAGGCTAGGGATCTTCAGGAATTGCATGATAGAATTGCCTGATTATATGATGCCTGATAGCCTGGGGTTCTTCCTTATATGAAATTGACATGATTACTATAGTTGCTTAGTGTATGCATCATAGTTGTACATAACTAAGATTCTATAGCCTAAGAATGTTTGGTTTGGCCTTATTTCCTGTTCTTGTTTGCTGAAGGGCTTAGGTTAGGATCAGGTATTCGACTGTCTATAGGATCCAGTGTTATGTATGGCTAGCATACACGAGTGCTGGAGGGTTGGTGGAAGTTTCATGAGTGGGTGTAATGTATAGCGGGTCAGCACGAGGAATGATTAGCCACTTTGGGGAGACTGAGTGCAGGGCGAAGGTGCACCCGTGGTGCAGGGAGTTTGAGATCGAGGATTTTATATGAGTATCTGTCTGATTTTATTACGTTTTAGTGCCAGCCGGCTTCTCTACTCGAATGCTGCTTGCTTCGTGCTTTGTGGGACCTATGTTGATGAGAGTTAACCATCAAATGAATACAGTAGAATTACATGCTATGAAGGTTAAATAATCTTAGAATGAAGGACTCGGACCTATTGCACAGTTCTTGTTTGAGTCCAACCATTGTAGGACTGAGCCCATTAGTCGAGGGATTATTTAAACTTGGTTGCATGTAATTGTATTCGTGAAGTGGTTAGCTGGCGTTGGTAGGAATTATTTAGCAGCTGGTGGAAGGGGGTGTGGGTGAGTCCTAGGATATCCTAGGGAGTATTTAGTGCGGTTGTTTCTCCGAGAAGCAGGTTTCGAGAGCATTTTATGACTAGGACTTAGAAAACCCAAAATGATTCTTGAGGAAAGTATGGATAGGTGTGGAAGGTAGTACCAGGCCCACAAAACTGGAAGCACAAGATCCATACTCGAATCAAGGAAGGTATCGGGGATTCTAAGGGCCGGTCGGGGAAGATAGCATGGTTGAATACCATGATTCGCGACAGTGTTCTGTTCCTTTCAATCTTTTGGTTGTGGCTGCTCATGCATGCGGTTGGACCTGGTAAGTGTTCTTAGCCCCAGCGGCGTTATTATTTTGGGTTGTTTGGTGCAGACCTAGTGAGCTTTGGTTTGAGGCCTCAGAGGTTTTGCTCGAGATCGGGTATTCGAGTCGTGAGACTCAAGAAGGGGAAGATGATTATGATCGGCTTGGGTTTTTTTGCAGATGAAAGTGGGATGATTGATTTATGGATTGGAATGTCGTTATCTTTGGCAATGGTTATGCCCTTT
Organism: Lactuca virosa; assembly: GCF_052849685.1. Taxonomy (NCBI): domain Eukaryota; kingdom Viridiplantae; phylum Streptophyta; class Magnoliopsida; order Asterales; family Asteraceae; genus Lactuca; species Lactuca virosa. Next base: position 54,276,213 of record NC_136431.1, read on the forward strand.
TAGTTTTCCGAGTTCGGAGAAGGGGTGAGCAGGCTCGTAACTTCCCGAGTTAGGAAGGGTAGTCCCTGTTTCAGCCATTTGAGTTATGATTTGGTTTCATTGCCCGTAGGTGGTAGTTCGAACCATAAGTGGGGGAGATATGGGATCCTCGGGTTAAGTATTTTTGCCGTCGATGGATTTTCCAGTTCGTTGTTTGGTTTGTTGTTTTCAGATTAGTTGGTCAGGTGTTGATCGGTGGATCTTTTCCAGAAGTGGGTATTTTCAGTTCCATGTGAATCTCGATTCTCTGGATTAAGTGTCAAGGTGTCTTTGACCACTGGTTGTCAGATTCATCATTCAGCGGAGGTTCTCTCGAAAGTTTAATTGTGTTAGCCAAGATTCAGTTTTTGGACCAATCTGTCATCAAGGTCAGTATGTTCTATGTTCTTTGGGTCATCGGGTATGTTTACTCTCAATGGTGGAGTGGGAACTTGGTTTATAGCAGACTCAGGTTTTGGAAACCTTCGGGGTCATCGTGGGAATCTTTTCGAGCTAGTTGCGTAGTGGTGGAATCCGTTCAGTCTCAATCAAGTATGGGATCTTATTTTGACTGCTTGTGAGGATGTTTTCTGTTATTGATTGAGGGGTTATCTTGATTATCTCTACTATTTCTTTTTCTCTCTTTGGATGAGATTATGGGTGTGGTGGTATTTCATGTGGGCTCGGAGGCAATCCAGAAGTATTTTGAGGACCTGACAGAGGCAATCCAGTCATAGGCCGAGGGCCTAGTGAACATGATTGTTCATTTCATCTGCTTGTGATATCTTCGGTGTTGACGCGCTGATGGGAGTCAAGCGAGTCACAAATATGTTGGTTGGATAAGGGAAGCCGTAAGGGTTGTGAGGAGTATCAGTCAGGGATCAGAAAGTCTCTGTGGGATGTATGCATTATATTTCCAGTTGTTCGCAAGCTGTTGCTAGGGTGTTGGTTTTCAAGTTGGGAATTGGTTGGGAAGTCGCAAGTCATAAAGTTCTTTATGATTGTCTCGAGTGGTTGTCCAGGTAGGGGGTACACCTGAGTCTATAAGGAGGTTGGATGTAACACGAAAATTCTTGGATTGATTTTCTTTGCTCGGCAAAGCAGTGGTTGGTGATGGCATAGCAGAGAGTCACAGGTTATTAAGGTTTTGATTCATCATATGGTTTGGTTTTGGGTGAAGATCGCATTCGGTATGTTCTTAAGATCAGTTATGCATGTTTCTGTTAGTGTCTCCAGCCAGGGACTGGGGGCAGATTCATATTTGGATGCTCATTAGTTGTAGGGAAGGGTCTTCGAGAAGAATATGTGTGGCCATTTTCGAGTGGGCGTTTGGTGAAAACTTGCGATGGCAATCGTGAGTGTATCCGTGCAAAGTTTGTGCTCAGAAAGATGTGGATCAAGAAAATTATATGTCAAAGACCTCAGCGGGAGGGTTCAGGATTTAGCTTATGTGGCTGTGCTCTGGGATGGTAATACCTGTGTAAAGGTCAAGCAAGTGATGAGTTTTCAACATTTTACCTGTAGCATGTTGGTTCGTCAGTTAAGGAAATCAGTATTTTGTAGCCCTTTGTGTTCATGAAAACTGTTAGCATCATAATCAGTTTTCTCTCAAAGGAATATCTAATCCCTTCTGGTCGAACGAAGGGTTGTCGACATCAACAGTTGTTCTACGATTCTGTTTTCTAGTAGGAATCACAGGTGAGCAGGATTTGAGTACATAGTTCGATGGATAAGTATTATGGTTTTGGAATTGTTTCAGTGTGGGTGGTCTATCAGGGAGTCAGGCCAATTCGAGACTTCAGGCTTCAGATGAAGTAGATTGGGTTTCTTCAAGGGATTGTGGAATTGCCATCTTCGAGTGGAAAATTTTGTTGGGTTCAGTTGCCTTGGGAATATAATTGTATGATCAAGGTTGTGGTTGTGCCCCTCAAGCTGGAGGGCATGTTGGGGATGATAAGGAAGGATTTCGAGGAAAAAATCGAATTTAAGTGGGGGAGAGTTGTAACACCCCGGTTTTCAGGCATTTTCAAATTCATCTCTTGGTTTTAAAGTATGTCATTTTGATCCTTGTTTTGGAAGGAAGTGACCGCAACGAGCCCTAGTGGCAAAATGGTAATTTTGGGAGCAGGAGTTGTACGCTGCGCGTACATGTGAGTACGCTAGGGCACACCCTAGTACGTTGGGCATACTCATGTCCGAAAAAACCCTAAGTTTTAGGGTTTGTGGGGTATTTAAGAACCTTTATGGATCATTTAGCCTCATCTTTTCAGCCTCTAAGCCCTTGAGTCATTTTTGGCAAACCCTAAACCCATAAGAGAGTGTTTTGAGCTAAAAGTGTGTTCTTTGTGTGCTTAAGGAAGAAGGAGTTGCATCAAGGAGATTAGAAGTGGAAGCAAGCTTGTGGATCTTGGATCATCACCTTCTTGGGAAGCTCCAGAAGGTAAAAAGTTGCTACCTTTATGCTTGGTTTGCTTGGATCTCATTTTGTTTTTCCTAAAAGTCCCATTGATATGCATGTTTGGTTTCAGACATTTTGGGATGTCCTTTCAGACCCTATGAAGGGTTCTAAGCCATAAAAATGAAGTCCCTTTAGCTAATGGATTAATACCATATATTAAGGACTTTTGGGACGTTTAAAGTCATAAAGTTGGAGACTTTATGACTTTGGAGTGCATTTTGGACCATGGATCTGAAGTTTGGGCTTAAATGCTTAAGCCATTAAGCACGTATGAAGAAAGTGAGTCTTGCGAGGGCACGCCCCGCGTAGGGAGGTGTACGCCCTGCGTACCCAATTTGCCACCCTAATGGTGGATTCTGCGCAACCTCATGTACGCTGAGCGTACCTCCGGAGTACGCCCCGCGTATGCGGCAGTTTGAGCATCTTCGTTTTGGGCTTCGGTTTTGGGCCCGGATTGTCTTGGGCCATGTTGGGCCATCTGGATTTTATGGATTGGGCTTTTTTTTGTTGGACTTTTTTATGTGAAGGCTCACGAAAGGAATTGGACCCAATTTGGAAAATTGGGCCATATTTGGGCATTACTTGTCTATTTTAGATTTTAGGCCTTTGTCCATCCAGTTTGGGCCTTGGCCTTGGGATAAGCTTGAGAAGTGTAAAAATGTCTCTTACCCTAATTTGAACTAATAACGTGATTCTGGGGCTAGATGTTGATGGGTTGTCATTGTGGTATTTGATAGCGCGTGGATTTTAGTGGATCTATAGTCAGAGATTATTTGTGGGATCAGATGTTGATGGGGTGTTGTTTTGATATTGGCGGTTCTTGGATCTGTCAGCCAACAGCCAAAGATCGTCTATATGATTCGGCAGTACAAGGTGAGTTTTCGTCACTATACTTTCGAGTCAAAGGCACCAACGCTGACCCATTGGTTTGATAACCTGATATTGTTGATACGCTGAGTATGGGATAGATATGCATGCTAGTTGTCGATATGTTAGTATGGTAGAACTGTAGGACTACCTATAATTCTGTCTGCATGATTATCTGTATATGTTGGTTATCTGTTGGCATATTGTGTTGGGATAGATATGCATACTTTGTTCCAAAACAAGTCTTAGAGTCATACTCCATGACTGTAAGTTGAGTGACATATCTTAAAGAAAGGTTTAAAACACTTGTCAAATGTAAGAGTAAAAGTGTCCTACTCTTGTACATTTGAAATTGGTAAGTTGTGATGTTTTGGATAAAAACAAAGACCAACTAAGGCCAATTGAGTAAAGTATTTGTCTTGATTAGAATCCACACTATCTCTTGAATATCTGACAAGAAAGCCTTATAGGTCAAGAAGACAGTGGGAGTAAAAAGATCCTGAAATAGTTTCAAGAACTAATCAAGAGTAAAAACCTGTATTTCATCACTAGCACACGACTAGAGGTTTATAACCTCTTGTGTTGACATTTCTGTGCCCATTCTAGTAAAGTTGTCTATACATTTGAGTTCTACATGTTCTCAATAGGTTGCATAACAACTTGGAAGCAATGGCAGGCCCTTGTGCTGCCAGGTGGCAAGAAGTTAAGACTGCACAAGTTCAATCCATATGAGTTTGGATTTGTCACTAACCTAGTCTTGTGATTATGGTTTTGACAAATTCACGTGGATAAGAACACATACACCATAAAATCTAAGGGTCATAAGGTTTCTCTCTGATTCATGAAAACGATGGTGAGGAAACACTTCCACCAAGTAGTTTTTTTAAGTAAGATAGCAATTGTGATCTTTGCAATCTCAAAGTCGTTAGTGGAGCATGCGTGGTTAACCGACACACTAACATGGACTTATGAGAAATGGTAAAAGTCTAAACAATCGAGAATATGATTACGGCATCCCTTTTCATAGTTCTAAAATTGTTTAGACACACCTGTGAGCTATCTAAGATAAGGTGTATGTTTTTTATAAAGTTTTATCAAAGCATCTCGTATCAGAAATTTGAACTTTGGTAAGAAAGTCAATACAGTTTTGATTTCTAGAAGTCCAGCTGATTTCTGAGTACATGTCAAAGCTAGTGGGAGCATAAGTGTTATGCTAATAATTCTCATGTTAGTGGGATCATGATCATTATGATTAGTATTGCAAGACAGCAATGTTAATTATAGAAAACAAAAGTTTCAATTCGTGAAGTTGCAGGGGTTGAAAAGTTGTTTTGCTATAATTAAGGGAGAGGAAATTATACTTCATTTCAATTCTAAAAGCTTAGATTGAGGTTTTAATCATATTTAGTCAAGGATATATATGAATTTTGTGTTGGAATGGCTCAACATAAGGAAATTCTATATATGGGTCCATTATTTGCGTTCTAAAAATCGATTATGATTACGGCATCCCTTTTCATAATTTGAATTATGAGAACTTGGCAAATAGAAATATTGTAGCAAAAGGACTGGTCTAGTATCATGTCTTTATGTGAGACATCATGAATCGTGTCCCATATGCTTCGGATATAGGATCGATTGCATGTGCTATAATATTCATCCTTTCTAAATTTTCCAAATGCTCAGGGCATTAAGAGGGGAAAAGTCTAGAATTGGATGTGACTAATTTGATTAAGCAATTGTCGAGGACAATCTAAGGTTTACCAAAGATTGGTTGCTTAGGGACAGTTGGAAGTATAGTGTTAATTTTGGAAGGACCATATTGACATATTCTGAAAAGAGGCAACTCTTGTTCAGAAGTGATAGTCAAAATGGGAATATGGAAATGTTTCCACAGGTGGAAATTATTCAATCTGTGTAAGTTTAGAAAAACTTAATGCAAGAAGGATATTTCCATGGAGTTGATCTCCATTGGAATACTCTATAATGTCCGTTGACAAGTCTTTGTGACTTTGTGCATAATCATTACAAGAGGATCAATGCATATAAGTTTATAATCTAACAGATTTTGGTAAATGGCAGGATTTGGAATTCTTGCATTTGCGGTAAGGAATTGGGATTGTGAAATGAGAATCATTGGAATTATGTTCAATCGATCTATTTCACAGAGTAAAGATCATAGACAAACTTAGTGTGCATACTTGATGTATGGCATAACTAATGTTTAGACAAACATAGTGTGCATCCTTGGTGTATGGCATGACTAGTTTTTAGAAAACATAGTGTACATGCTTGGAGCATGGGATAACTATTGTTTTAATTCAAGTATAATGTTGATAGTTGAAACAGTATACAATGAATAATGGGTAATCAATATGGTGATAAATAAGAGGTGTTTTATTTATATTCATAAGTTCTGAGACCATATTGGATTCGATTATTCTTGTGTTTCACTTTGCATGTTTTGACTTCCAGAATAACTAGGTCGTTCTTCCTGAATGACTAAGTTATTCAAACCATCCACAGTCAGTCATATGTTGGAAGTAGATATGAATCAAGACTGTCATGAGTTGGCTTGTAGATGTCTAAGATGTTGGACATAGCAAAGAGGTACTACAACACTCATGAGTGCTCATAAGTTCTGAGTATTGGATTCAACCCGCGCTCATTTGAATCACTTCATGGATTATATCACGAGTGATCATGAGACGATAATATCTTATATTCTTCAAACCTAGAGATATGAGTTGTTACTATGAGTTGGTTGTACATTGATTGCGCGAAAACGCATTGATAACTCGATGTTATAAAACGTGCTTTTGTGTATGATTCAACAAGTAGTAGAACAGGCCATATGAGTCAAAGTTTATCCATTCCTTTTACCTTCGGGATAAAAGAGATATCTGTGGGCCCCTCGATGATTTAGTGATGACAAATGTAAGTGCTCGGCCGGGCCTGGACTGATTTGATTTGTTCAATTAGTCAGTCGTCATAAATCGGAAATCGGGAAACAACAAATGGACAAAGAGAATGATTTATAATCCATGTCTCAGTCCATATGATATCTAGAATGGAGGAATATATGATCCCTTATCTAATGGACAAGTCATTGACGAGATCAGAGTTCAGTTATAACGTCAGAGTTCGACAGCGGCTTAAAGAGCTACGATTGCCAGTCAGTTCTTGAAGTCATACTCAGTAATAGTTTTAGACTTATCCAAGTGGGAGACTGTTGGATTAGTGTCTAAGTCCATAACTATATTTGGTATGTACTTGACCCGACCCGACATGGTCCATTTGGGTTGCATGGCATCAGAACATTTGGATAGACCGTTTTATGAGAAGAGGACATTTGTGACATATTAATATATTATAAGTTCTAATATATTAATATGAAATCATGTTATTTAATTAGTATTGATCAAGAATTAATTTGGACTTAATTTAGTGATCAAAAAGAGACTAATTAAATATATGGGGATTGATTGTGTAAATCATTCATTCTTATATATGTGGGCTTATGATCCATGGATACTCCATGGAGGTTAAAACCCATGGAGCATAAGGAATGGGTAAAGTCATGAGTTACATGGTGTAACCCTAATGTGCACACTATATAAGGACCCCTTTAGCTCAAGAAATTGGCACTTGTGATTTATAGAGGAGGGCTAGCCGATTTGAGCATGAGTGTCTTCTTTTCATGGTTATTTCAAGTGTTGATGATGTTGTGTGAACCATTTGAGGTGTCACACTTGGGGCACTAGGCTCTTAAGCATCAAGTAATCAAGCTACATAAAAAGGTATGTCTTCTAACTTGTTCTGTTACCCAAGTATCAAAGATTGTATGCTAGATAGGGTAATACCTTGGAATATTCATATTTGCATGTATAATAGAGAAAACATAGATCCAAGGTATTTAGGGTTGCATGTACACTTAGGAGTGTTAGAATTCTCAAAACCCAACAATTGGAGCAATCCAGATATGAGCTGAGGGCCGGGTAAGGCATGCCAGACTTATACTGAGGGCTTAGTAGCATTCCAGATACGAGTTGAGGACCGGTTGGTATGCCAGACTCGTACTGAGGGCTGAAAATTGGTATTCTAGTCTGATGATTGATTGAGTTGGGAGCAAGCCAGACATAAGTTGTGGGCCCCGAGGGCAAGCCAGACTTATGATGTGGGCTCAAGAGTAGGCCAGATATGAGTTGTGGGCCCGATAGGCAAGCCAGACTCATACTGTGGGCTCAGGGGCAATCCAGTCTTTTAGTTGTGGACCCAGTACATGTTGTTTTTATTTATGGGCTCTTTGTTTATGTGTTGGTACATTGGTGGAACTCACTAAGCTTTACACTTAGAGTTTTGTTTATAGTTTCAGGTTCTTCAGATGATTCGTGGCAAGGCGAAGGTGTGACCGTACACATCCTCGGTTTTAAAACGGATTGGATCTTGGGAGACTCTGATTTTAAATCATGTTTTAGAGACAATGTTTTTTGTAAACACTTTTGTTAATAAATAGGTTGTTTTGAAAAGTCCAAATTTGCTGCAATTTTTGGGATGTTTCACAATTGAAATTAATTAGAAATACAAGGGTTGATATGTAATTGCTTAACAGTTGAGCTGTAACATCCCAAAATTCAAGACCAAAAATTTCATTTTAAAAATTAAGATTCATAAAGCACATTTACTGAAAATGCTACCAGTGTTATCTCATATCATAAAAACCATAAGTCAAATATCTCTCAAAATATATCATAAAGAAATATTGTCAAAGTACAAATCCCAAGCATCTCATGTGCGGAAAATCGAGTGTGTGATGCGTTGCAATCATGCCGGCTCCTTTCCCTTCGAAGAAGAGGTACCTGAAACCAAAACTGTAAATCGTAAGCACGAAGCTTAGTGAGTTCCCCCATCATACCACATACCATACAATAAACATACTGTCAGGCATATATGGGTACCCGACCTACCCTGCTGAGCACACCGGGGTGCTCATCCTACCCTTGTTAGGCATACCGGGGTGCCCAACCTACCCCTGTCAGACATACAGGGGTGTCCGACCTACCCCTCCGGTTTATCTCAACCGGTTACGGGGACTATTTCACCCCTACCACTACCACATAATAACATATCATAAACATACTGCTAGGCATATATGGGCGTTGTCTATCCCTTAGGTCTCTTTCAACCGGTAACCAGGGACTATTTCACCCCTCCTACCACTCTCACATAATATCATAACATACTAGCACATAAAGCATAACAGCTAGTGGCACACCAGACAATTATCACAAATACAATCATCTCAACTATAATCACCTACTAGTGGGCTGACATTGGTGCCTTAGACCCACTTCTACTGGAAGGTAACTCACCTCAAATTCCGTGAAGTAGCTGAACTGTCCTCGGCTCTGCATTCAACTCCCTTCAAACTCCTACACATAAAATCTCCTTTAATTACTCTTCCATACTCATGACCCCTTAAGAGTCAACTCTAGTCAAAGTCCAAGTCAAAGTCAACCTTTTGGTCAAAGTCAATGTTTTGGTCAAAGTCAACCCTCTGGGTTGACTCAACTCGCCGAGTCCCATAAATCATAAATCTCTTAAATCACGATCCAACTCGTCGAGTCCTTGCACGAACTCCTATCAACAGAATCAGTACATTTCACTACAACTCTTCGAGTTCCTCCTTGAACTCGTCGAGTTCTTCAATCTTTAAAAATCCAAAACCATGGCCATCTCGTTGAGTCATATCCTAGACTCGCCGAGTTTGCTTAATAACAGAAAAGGTTGGGGGAGTCACGATCCTACTCGCCGAGTTGGATGAACAACTCGTCGAGTTCCCTTTAGTCTAAATCCATTCAGTCGCTTCCAATAGATTTCAACGCTTCCAAACCATAGATCTGGTCCTCTAGGGCTAAGTTACCACGTAAAGTTGCTAACTTTACATCCATGCATGGTGTCATGAAGCTAGAAACACCAAAACTAAGCAATATAATAGATCTAGGGCATGGAGAAGGGCCAAGGCTTGATAAAGCTGGCAACTTTAACCCTCATAAGCTCATTAGTGCCTAGATTTGAAGTCACAACTTCATGATATACTCAAATCCCGAAAATGACTTCAATATGGACCAAAAGTGACAACATACTACCCTAAATGAAGATCTAAGTAATAGAAAGCCAAGGTATTAACTTTATACCTCAAATGAGTCAGAAATGCAGCTCAAACTCTGGATCTACTGGCTTCCTCTTAAATCCCCAAGCTTCTCTTTTCTTCACAAGCTTCAAAATCACAAAGAATGCACAAAATGGCTCAAAACACTCCAAAAGTGGATTAAGGTTTACTTGGCTAGGGTTTGGGACGATGGAGGCTGTAAATGAGGCCAACCTTTGGAGTTAAGGTGTTTAAATAGGGTGCTAAACCCTTAAAATTAGGGTTTCATTCTGGCAGCCCTACTCGTCGAGTTAAGGCTATCGACTTGACGAGTAGACTTTAGATCCCGCGTCCAAATTCCATTCCTACTCGACGAGTTTGGGGCCTCCAACTCGTCGAGTTCCTATATAAAATGAATAACTTAATTTGAAATACATACCTGGAATCGGGCGTTACAAATCTCCCCCACTTAGTTTAGACTTCGTCCTCGAAGTCTACTGCATTTGGAAATTGCTCTGGGTAGTGCTCCCTGATCTCATCCTCTGACTCCCAAGTCCATTCCGAGCCCTTGTGGTGTTGCCATTGCACAGTCACTAACTCTACCCTCTTGCTCCTCAGATCCTTTGTCTTCCTGTAGAGGATGGCTACCGGTCGCTTGATGTAGTTCATGTTGTCATCTGCCTGAATATCCTCTAAGGTCACCACTGCGGAGTCATCTACTACGTACTTCCGCAGCTGGTAGACATGAAAGGTGTTGTGGATCTGACTAAACTCGGTTGGCAGATCCAGTCGATACGCAACCTTGCTCACCCGGGCTATAACCATGAACGGTCCGATGTATCTGGGGCCCAACTTGCCCCGCTTCCTCAACCGGATGACACCTTTCCAAGGTGACACCTTCATGAGGACCATATCTCCTACCTGAAACTCCAGGTCTGATCGTCGTCTGTCGGTGTAGCTCTTCTGCCGACTCTGGGCCGTCTGGAGTCTACTATGGACCTGCTGGATCCTCTTTCTTGAGTACCACTTCGGTACTCCCCATGACCCTCTTTCCAACCTCACCCCAACATATCGGGGTTCTGCACTTCTTCCCATAAAGCATCTCAAAGGGAGGGCAGTCGATGCTGGCGTGGTAGCTATTATTGTAGGAAAACTCTGCCAAAGTAAGGTAGGTATCCCAGCTACAGCCGAAGTCTAATACGCATGCCCGCGGCATGTCCTACAAGGTCTGGATGGTCCGCTCACTCTGACCATCTGTCTGCGGGTGAAAAGTAGTGCTAAAGTGTAGACGAGTACCCAACTCGTCATGAAATTTCTTCCAGAATCTGGAAGTGAACCGTACGTCTCGGTCAGAAATCATGGAAACTGGCACTCTGTGACGAGCTACTACCTCTCTGATGTAGATGACAGCCAGTTTCTCGGCTGAAATACTCTCCTAGATCGGAATGAAATGGTCACTCTTGGTCAACCGATCCACGATGACCCAAATCGAATCCACTCCTCGTGCGGTACTGGGAAGTTTCTTGATGAAATGTAAAGTAATATCCTCCCATTTCCACATAGGGATATCCAACGTTTGTATATTGTCGTGAGGTCTCTGGTGTTTGGCCATGAACTTCCTGCAGGTCAAGCACCTCTCAACATACAAGGCTACATCCCGCTTCATGCAGGGCCACCAGTAATCAGGACGAAGATCTATGTACATCTTCGTCGCCCCAAGATGGATAGAAAACCTGGATTTGTGCGCCTCCTCCATCAAAACCTGGCACACACCTCCATGATATGGAACCCACACTCTACGATGGAGTATCAACAGCCCGCGGCTATCATAGTCGAAGCAGGAAACCTAACCCACGATACGCTCACTCTTCCGGTGTTCCTCCTTCATAGCCTCCTGTTGGGCCTCCCGGATCTGCTTCAAAAGTGGAGTCACCACTGTCATCCTCAGACAGATGTCTCTGATCGGGGCTGCGAATGCCTTGTGGCTAAGTGCGACGACGACAACATTGGCCTTCCCCAGGTGGTAGAGGATCTCACAGTCGTAGTCCTTTACCTCATCAAGCCACCGACGCTGCCTCATGTTCAGATTCGGATGATCCATGAGGTACCTCAAGCTCTTGTGGTCCGTGTAAATGGTACAAAGGACCTCGTAGAGGTAGTGTCGCTAAATCTTGAGGGCAAAGACAATTTCCCCCAACTCTAGATCGTGTGTCGGGTAGTTCGCCTCGTGAGGCTTCAGCTCCCTCGAAGCGTAGGCGATGACGTGCCCCCTCTGCATCAACACATGCCCCCAAACCCGAGACGGATGCATCACAGTATACCACGAAGTCATCTACGCCCTCTGGCAGGGCTAAGATCGGCACCTCGCACAACCTCTATCTCAACGTCTCGAATGCTTCCTGCTGCACAGGCCCCCAACGAAATACAACGACCTTCTTCTTCAGTCGGGTCAAGGGTACTGCTATCTTGGAGAAGTCCTGTATGAATCTCCAGTAATAGCCTGCTAACCTGAGGAAACTCCAAATCTCAGATGGAGACTTCAGAACCTCCCATCTCATCACGGCCTCCACTTTGGCCGGGTCGACCAGAATATCGTTCTGGTTGACAAGGTGCCCCAGAAACTGCACCTCGCGCAACCAGAACTCGTACTTGCAGAACTTGGCGTACAAGCTCTCCCTCCTCAGAGTATCCAACACCTCTCGCAAGTGCTCCCCGTGTTGCTCCCGCGTATTGAAGTAAACCAAGATGTCATCAATAAAGACTATCACAGACCGATCCAACATCGGTCTGTATACGCAGTTCATAAGGTCCATGAACACGACAGGAGCATTGGTGAGCCCGAAGGTCGTCATCATGAACCCTTAATGACCGTAGCAAGTCCGGAAAGCAGTCTTCTGTACATCCTCATCTTTGACTCTCATCTGGTGATATACTGAACGCAAATCAATCTTGGAGAACCAAGATGCCCCCTGTAGCTGATCGAAGAGGTCATCAATCCTCGGGAGTGGGTAACGGTTCTTCACCATTATCTTGTTCAGCTCCTGATAGTCTATGCACATCCGGTGGGACCCGTCCTTCTTCTTCACAAATAGAATCAGGGCTCCCCAAGGCGAACTACTCGGTCTGATGAATCCCTTGTCTAACATCTCCTGCAGCTGTGTAGACAACTCTTGCATCTCGGGAGGAGCCAACCGATATGGTGCCTTGGCTATCGGTGTCGCGCCAGGAACGAGGTCAATCAAGTACTCCACCTGCCTCTTCGGAGGTATCCCCGACAACTCCTCTGGGAATAAATCCGGTTACTCTCGCACCACTGGCACATCGCTAACGGTCGCCTTACCCGCCTCCCGGGTATCCATAACGTAGGCGACATAACGTGCGCAACCCTGCTAAAGGTAGTGCGTAGCTTTTGCTGCTGAACACAAAGCTGACCCACGCTGCGGCCTCTCGCCCTGAATCACCAACTCTCCCCCACTTGGGGTCCTGACAGGAACGAACTGCTGCTCACAGTCAATCACCGCCGTGAAAGGCCTAGTATGCTCAAGAGTCATATTAAAGTGATATTACTAAATAACATATGATACTAATGGGTCACACTAACAACAACTTGATACAATTGATTATTTATTAGAAATTGATTTTAATAAATATTCAATAAAACTCTTATAATTAAATTGGAAATTATTTATTTCATGGAAATAATAAATTCCATTAGCAAGTAACTTAATATACATCATATGGTATGATTTATAAGTCATGTACAAACTTTTGGACTAGTTGAGTCATTTTGTCTTTTTCCTAAAAGACAAGGTTTATATTTTAAAAAAGAGTTTATAAAAGTTTGACTTTCTTTCTTCTTCTTTCTGTAAGTTTCAAGATATGCATAGAAAGAAGAAATGTATGACTTGTCTAATCATGCTTTAAAGTCATGGGAGACATGATATGACAATGGGGACAAGATTGCTTAAAGTGATAAGGATTAATGGTTAATAACTTCACTTTTTTGCATATAAATATGAGGCTTGCATATGGCTAGAGTGCTCATTCCTTCTTCTCTTCTCCATGGCCGAGAGCTCTCTAGGAGACTCTCCCTCTCTTCTTTGCTTTGAGTTATTAAATATTACTTGCATATCTTTTGCCCTCTTGAAGTCTATATTGGCTATGAACTTCAAGCTTAAGAGTTTAAGAGTTTTGGACAAGCATCTACATCAATTTGAGTCATTGTTGGTGTCTCAAAGGTTCCACATTCTTCATCAAATTCCAAGCCTCCCAAGAGGACCCAAAGAACTACAATGGTTGTTGTTTCTTCACCTCTTCTTTTGTTGGTGTTTTAAACTTTCTATAACTTGCAAGAAGATCCTTGGTGGGTATAAAATGTTTATGTTATTTCAAAAATTAAAGTCTTCCGTTTCCATATCTTTCAAGTTTATGAAACTATTTTTGAACTAAAACCCAACACGCCCCATTAGGGCTCAACCAGTCAATGCCTATGATGACCTTGTTCCCACGCAACGGAATGGGAACCAAATCCACGAGGTAAAGCTCGTCGTATAACCTCAAGACGCAATCTCTGAATTCCTCTGATACCGGAAGGATCAGTCGTCCGCAATCTCGACCTCTAATGGACAATCTAATATGTCTGAAGACTCAGCAAACCTCTTGTTTGTTGGATTAGTGTCTAAGTCCATAACTATAATTGGTATGTACTTGACCCGACTTGGCATGGTCCATTTGGGTTGCATGGCATCGGAACAATTGGATAGACAAAATGAGAAAAAGGATATTTATGATTTATATTAATATATTATAAGTTCTAATATATTAATATGAAATCATATTATTTAATTAGTATTGATCAAGAATTAATTTAGAATTAATTTAGTGATCAAAAAGGAACTAATTAAATATGGACTCTTATATACATAGGATGGGCCAAGTTCATTTAGGTTGGGCTAAGCTTTCATGGATAGTCCATGAAGTGTTTAACCCATGGATCCTATGGAAATGAAAGGTCATGGGTATTAGGGTTTACATGAATGTAACCCTAATCCTCCACACTATATAAAGAGGTCTATGTTTCATGAAATGGCACTAGAGTGCATACATAAAATGAGGGCTAAGCACTAGTGTATAGTACACAAGAGGGAAAAACCGATTTTGGTGCTAGTATCCTTACTCTCAAGTTATTCCAAGGGTTCTTGGTGTTGTGTGAACCATTTGAGGTGCAACACTTGAGGCACTAGGCTCTTAAAGGTTCAAGACTTCAAGCTCCATCAAAAGGTATGTCATTCTACTAGATTCTTGTATTGTATATACTTCTTATTATGCTAGTTAGGATGAAACCTTGGAATATTGAATATTTGCATGTATAATAGAGAAAACATAGATCCAAGGTTTATAGGGTTGCATGTACACCATATGAGTGTTAGAATGCTCAAAACCCTTCAGTGGTATCAGAGCGTAGGCTTGTTTTCATTTATACTTGATGCAAATTGCTGAAAATCGAAGTTTGTATGCTGTCTGGACAGCTGACTCGCCGAGTCCATTACTGGACTCGACGATTCCATGCCTAAATTCATGCAACTTGTCGAGTTGGTTCATGCACTCGACGAGTTAGACCCCCTGACAGCATATCTTCGAGTTTTAAGGCTGGAATTGGTCTAGAATCATTACCTTAAACTGTTTTGGACTTATAAAACCTATTTTGATGTGGTAATGATTATGGTAAACCAATTTCAAGGTTGTTATCAAAATTTCAAGTTTTATGTGTGTTTATGTATTTCTTGAAATTGTTGATATGATTATTCATACACTTATGAGTTTTGGTAGATCATAAGAATTATTTGCAAATTGTTTGTTAGTTAATTCTTGATCTAAATGTTTTTAATGGAGTCCATAATTTGTCCTCGAGTTATGGATTACCAAAAGTCATTCCTTTTAAAGATCCATTAAAATGCATAGGTTACACAATTGAAGAGTCTTTTTGTTATATGAACTCCATAACTTGTCCTCAAGTTACGGATGTTCAAGAGCCTCTTCATTAAAGTTTTTAAAACCTTAATTAAACTCATAAGTTATTAAAATCCAAAAGTTTTTGAATAGTTCAAAACTTTCCCTCAAGTTTTGGAATTCGTAAAGTTTCCTCTCATGAATACTTTAATTCCAAGTTAAACCCTTAGAATTTTAAAAGTTAAAATTCAACCCTTATACTTTATAGTATTATAAGTTAATATATATATATATATATATATATATATATATATATATATATATATATATATATATATATATATATATATATATATAAGAACAAAGTCAGTCTTACCGTTAGTAGGCCTCATTCACGAAGTCGGTCTATAAGGGGGTATAGGCTTACTACCTATAAAATGGCAGTTTAATGGGTGTCCACTCTCACCCACCGCTTCCTTGACTGGTGGAGGGTCGTTAGCCGAACGAGTTTGACAGGACTCTAATTCTCCCTTCATTATAAGTATAATGATAAATATAAAGTAACTAAACCTTTTATAAATTGTCAATCTTAGTTACTTTAGGAAAATGTGAAAATTTGGTGCTAATCCATGAAATTACACTTTGCACTTTGCTTAAGTCAGTAGTGGAGCGCGTGTGGTTAACCAGCACACTAGCTTGGATTTAACAAGCTAGGCAAAGGGTAACTTAATGTTTATCATAGGATCGGTGGAGCGCGTGTGGTTAACCGGCACATCGATTAAGTGATAAATATTAAGGGTACCAAATATATTTGCATGGTTATTCACACCTTGTTTGTGATCCTCAGCATCCCAGTCACAAACTTGAGAGGGCACAATCGAGATTGAAACATGCCGTTGAAAAGTTCAATGAATCTCAAAAGATCTAGGAGTTTCAAACCAATTAAAACCTAATACCTATTTTGTTTTTCATGGTGGAAATTGGTGAATCGTCATTCGCCTACCTTCAAATATTTTGTAGCTTGGATTACGGCATCCCTCTTCCAAGTTATAAAATATTATGCTGGGTCCTAGCCTTAATATTTCATATTGGGTGTTCTATTAAGGACTTAAATCAACTAACTTGAATTTCTCCCATTGTAGAGGTCTGGTTCAGACAATTATGATCTTCCCAAATCTCTTGGAACAAGCTTTCATAATGAAGATGATGTCCCACGATTGAATCATGGAAATTATACTTCTCTTCCTCCACCTCCTCCAATTATTCTCTCTGATCCACAAGCTCGAAGACTTGAAAAGTTCAAGATCACTAAAGCCCTGCTTGCAATGAAACATAAAGATGGAAGACCTGTGTGCACTCATGTCTTAGGAATGAAGTCACACATTGACAAGTTGAGAATGTGTTGTCGTTGTCCCAAGGAAGTTGGATATTGACTGGGTTCTTCAGTCACTTCCTGAGTCATATAGTGAGTTCATTAAGAACTACTGTGTGACAGATCACGACATGACCCTAATAGATCTATCTTATTTGCTTGTTGCTGCTGAGTCAGAAATGATTTGGCGCAATGGTCAAGCAAATATGGGTGGAAGGTCTATTTCTAAAACTTCCATGGACATTGACAATGGTAACATTGTAAGTCCAGAAAAGCTTTCTCTTCCCAATGGAAAGGGATCGGCCTTGGTCAATCCGGTTGACCAAAAGGTAAAGGGAAAGGCTAAGTATGTGATAGCCCTGTGTACCAATCCCAAAGAGTCTATATGTTATCATTGTCGAAAGAAGGGGCATTGGTTGCGAAGCTGCCCTAACTACCTGAAGGATCTGATAGAAGGAAGAATCAAAAAGTTTGACTCTGCTTCAGGTAAGTCCACTATCTAACTCTGTTAAGTTCCTAGTTGATGATTTTTAATACAAAATGTGACTCGGTTACATTTTGATGTTTGGAAGGATCAAACAAAGGGAAGGAAACTTAAAGGAAGAGTATGCTGAATCTGATCGCGAAGATGGATTTCAATCGCATGGTTCGAAGATCGGATTCTTGAGTTGCTGCTTAGGAGTTATGATAGATTGCTAGGAAATATGTAGTAGCATAGTTTTCATTTAAAGTTGCATTGTAAGGAAAAAGTTTTTTCCGCATTTTATAAATAAATAAAATTTTATTTTATTTTATATCTCCTTGGAATGGCATTTATGAAAATTGATGTTTGTATGTTTCTAGCAATATTGGAAATATGAATTTGATTCTTTCTTTTGTGGTAGTGTCTAAATTTACCAAATAAGGAAAGATTCTCATCACCCAAGTTTCAATTGGACAGAAACTTGGAATCATGCAAGTTGTATCGTATGATGAATGAGAATTTTCATATTTGGAAAATTAAGACTAATTCCTTGTTCACATGTATATGTGAGTCAAGTGAAGGACTAAGGGATCGAGTACACATTCTTGTGCATTGGTCAAGTCCACCATAAATGATCGATAAGACTATTCGTCATGATTTACTAAAGTTTAGTAAATATGGTTATACTTACAAGTTTAAGTATAATTCTGAAATATTGGAAAAGTTTCAATGTATGGCAGAACGAATGAGAAGAATCAAATTCGGCAGAAAGATAAAAGTTTCTCAAATCTGAAAAGATGGGAGAGTACTTTAGTATCATGTTTTGTGATCATCTTAATGATTAAAGAACCACATCACAATTGGTCCTCTAAGGACATCTTAGTGCATTCCTATGGCTAAGAAGAGGAATCATGAATTGTTGAAATGGTTAAATCAAGAAGATGAGTCATACTTCGTTCCAAAACAATTCTTAGAGTCGTACTCCAAGATTGTAACTTGAGTGACATATCTCAAAGAAGGTTTATAACACTTGTCAAATGTAAGAGTAAAATGTGTTCTACTCTTGTACATTTGAAATTGGTAAGTTGTGATGTTTTGGATAAAACAAAGACCAACTAAGGCCAATTGTGTGAAGTATTTGTCTTGTTAAGAATCCGCACTAACTCTTGAATATTTGCTTTGTCAAGGAATAGTTCTTGACAAGAGAAGCTCATATGTCAAGAGGTCAGTGGGAGTCTTAAAGATCTTGCAAAAGTTTCAAGAACAAATCAAGAATAAAACATGTAGTTTATCACTAGCACACGACTTGAGGTATGTAACCTATCGTGTTGACATATTCCTATTTCTGTGCCCATTCCAGTTAAAGTTGACTATGCATCTGAGATCTACAAGTTCTCAGTTGTTTGCATAACTACTTGGAAGCTATGGCAGACCCTTGTGCTGCCAAGTGGCAAGAATTTAAGATTGCACAAGTTCAGTCCACATTAGTTTGGATTTGTCACTAACTTTGTCTTGTGATTATGGTTTTGACAAATTCACATGGATAGGAACACATACACCATAAAATCTAAGTGTCATAAGGTTTCTCTCCGATTCATGAAAATGATGGTGAGGAAACGCTTTCACTAAGTAGATTTTTAAGTAGATAGCAATTGTGATATTTGCATTCTCAAAGTCGTTAGTGGAGCGTGTGTGGTTAACCGACACACTAACATGGACCTGTGAGAAATGGCAAAGGTCTAAACAATTGAGACTATGATTACGGCATCTCTTTTCATAGTTCTAAAATTGTTTAGACACACATGTGAACTATCTATGGAAAGGTGTATGATTTTGATAAAGTTTTATCAAAGCATCTCGTATCATAAATCTGAACTTTGGTAAGAAAGTCAATAAAGTATTGATTACTAGAAGTCCAGTTGATTTCTGAGTACATGTCAAAGCTAGTGGTAGCATAAGTGTTATGCTAATAATCATCATGTTAGTGGGAGCATGATAATTATAATAAGTGTTGCAAGTTAGCAATGTTAATTATAGAAAAACAAAAGTTTCAATTGGGAAAAATTGTTTTGCTATAATTAAGGGAGAGGAAATTGTACTTCATTTCAATTCTAAAAGCTTAGATTGAGTTTTTAATCATCTTTAGTCAATGATATATATATATATATATATATATATATATATATATATATATATATATATATATATATATATATATATATATATATATATATGAATTTTATGTTGGAATGGGTCAACTTAAGGAAATTCTATATATATTGCGCTCTCAAATTCGATTATGATTACGGCATCCCTCTTCATAGTCGAATTATGAAAACATGGCAAATAAAAAATATTGTAGCAAAAGACTGATCTAGGATCATGTCTTTATGTGAGACATCATGAATCGTGTTCTATATGCTTCGGATATAGGATCGATTACATGTGCTATAATATTTATCCTTTCTAAATTTTCCTAATGCCTAGGGCATTAAGAGGGGAAAAGGTCTAGAATTGGATATGACTAAAATGATTAAGGAATTGTTGAGGACAATCTGAGGTTTTACCAAAGATTGGTTGCTCATGGACAGTTGGAAGTATGGTGTAGATTTTTGGAAAAGGACCATATTGACATATTCTGAAAAGAGGTAGCTCTTGTTCAGAAGTGATAGTCAGAATGGGAATATGGAAATGTTACATAGGTGGAAGTTATCCAGTAAATCTGTGTAAATTTAGAAAAACTTAATGCAAGATGGATGTTCAAAGCAATATACTTTGAATTTGAGACTTCGTTTCCATGGAATTGATCTCCATTGGAATACTCTGTAATTTCTATTGACAAGTCTTTGTGGTTTTGTGCATAGTCATTACAAGAGGATCAATGCATTTGAGTTTAGAATCTAACAGATTTCGGTAAATGGCAGGAATTTAGAATTCTTACATTTACGATAAGGTTTTGGGATTGTGAAATGAGAATCATTGGAGTTATGTTCAATTGATCTATTCCACAAAGTAAGGATCGTAGAAAAACCTAGTGTGCATACTTGGTGTATGGCATAACTATAGTTTGGATAAACATAGTGTGCATGCTTAGAGCATGGCATGACTATTGTTTTGATTCAAGTATAAAGTTGATGATTTGAAACATTATGCAATGAATAATATGTAATCAATATGGTGATAAATAAAAGGTGTTCTATTTATATTCATAAGTTCTGAGACCATATTGGATTCGATTATTCTTGTGTTTCACTTTGCATGTTTTGACTTCCAGAATAACAAGGCCATTCTTCCCGAATGACTAAGTTATTCAAACCATCCACAGTCGATAATACGTTGGAAGTAGGTATTAAGGCAAAACTGTCATGAAGTTGGCTTGTAGATGTCTAAGGTGTTGGACATAGCAAGAGTTGCTACAACATTCATGAGTGCTCATAAGTTCTGAGTATTGGATTAAACCCACGCTCATTTGAATCACTTCATGGATTTTATCACGAGTGATAATGAGACGATAATATCTTATATTCTTCAAACCTAGAGATATGAGTTGTTGACTATGAGTTGGTTATACATTGATTGTACGAAAACGCATTGGTAACTCGATGTTATAAAACGTACCTTTGTGTATGATTCAACAAGTAGTAGAACAAGCATATAAGTCGAAGTTTATCCATTCCTTTTTCCCTTGTAAGGATAAAAGCGATATCTGTGGGCCCCTCGATGATTTAGCGATCACACCCCTAAGTGCTTGGCCAAGCCTGGACTGATTTGATTTGTTCAATTAGTCAGTCGTCATAAATCGGAAATCGGGAAACAACAAATGGACAGAGAGAATGATTATAATCCATGTCTCAGTCCATATGACATCTAGAATGGAGAAATATATGATCCCTTATCTAATGGACAAGTCATTGACTAGTTCAGAGTTCGACGGGCGGCTTTAAGAGCTACGATTGCTAGTCGGGTTTTGGAGTCATACGCAATAATAGTTTTAGACTTATCCAAGTGGGAGACTGTTGGATTAGTGTCTAAGTCCATAACTATAATTGGTATGTACTTGACCCAACTTGCCATGGTCCATTTGGTTTGCATGGCATCGGAACAATTGGATAGACAAAATGAGAAAAAGGATACTTATGATTTATATTAATATATTATAAGTTCTAATATATTAATATGAAATCACAATATTTAATTAGCATTGATCAAGAATTAATTTAGAATTAATTTAGTGATAAAAAAGGAACTAATTAAATATGGACTCTTATATACATAGGATGGGCCAAGTTCATTTAGGTTGGGCTAAGCTTTCATGGATAGTCCATGGAGTGTTTAACCCATGGATCCTATGGAAATGAAAGGTCATGGGTATTAGGGTTTACATGAATGTAACCCTAATCCTCCACAATATATAAAGAGGTCTATGGTTCATGAAATGGCACTAGAGTGCATATATAAAATGAGGGCTAAGCACTAGTGTATAGTACACAAGAGGGAAAAACCGATT
The DNA here is from genome assembly GCF_052849685.1 of Lactuca virosa. Lineage (NCBI taxonomy): Eukaryota > Viridiplantae > Streptophyta > Magnoliopsida > Asterales > Asteraceae > Lactuca > Lactuca virosa. Next base: position 54,297,998 of record NC_136431.1, read on the forward strand.
TTGGTGCTAGTATCCTTACTCTCAAGTTATTCCAAGGATTCTTGGTGTTGTGTGAACCATTTGAGGTGCAACACTTGAGGCAATAGGCTCTTAAAGGTTCAAGACTTCAAGCTCCATCAAAAGGTATGTCATTTTACTAGATTCTTGTATTGTATATACTTCTTATTATGCTAGTTAGGATGAAACCTTGGAATATTGAATATTTGCATGTATAATAGAGAAAACATAGATCCAAGGTTTATAGGGTTTCATGTACACCATAAGAGTGTTAGAATGCTCAAAACCCATCATTGTTGAGTGCAAGGGATACGAATGATCGGGTAGCTCCCGAGTCAAATAACACCAATACTTGAATACCGTTCACATGGAATGATCCTAACAGAATACATAAAACAAGAAACATAACTATCAAAACTGACATAATATAAGAGATATGGAGAAGAAACATACTCGTCACCACATCTGGTGTGGCACGCGCCTCCTCGGCGGTCAACTGGAAGGCTCGGCTCGTCACCACTGGTGCATCCGACTTGCCCAATCGGCCATCTATAATCTGCAGGGTTACTGGAGCTGGCGCCGCCACTGGCGCTGCTGATGTCAATCTTGGGCAGTTGGCCTTTTTATGGCCCTTCTGATTGCAATGAAAACAAATCAGGTCTGATGTCTGAAAGGTTGGCGTAGGAGCAGTACAATCCCTGCCAAAGTGCCCAGTCTTGCCGCACTTATAGCAGCCCGATCCCCCAACTCTGCAAACTCCCTCGTGTGGCTCGCCACACTTCCCACAGCGGCTCCGACCCTGGTGGCCCTTCGACCTCGAGTCGAATCCCTTGGGTTTCTTCCCAAAAACTGTTGGGTTATGAGCATTCTAACACTCCTAAGTGTACATGCAACCCTAAATACCTTGGATCTATGTTTTCTCTATTATACATACAATTATGAACATCCAAGGTATTATCCTAATCTAGCATACAAAATAATAAATATAACAAGATATAATACATACCTCTTTGATGTAGAATGTCTTCATGAAGCTTGAGTGCCTAGTGCCCCAAGTGTGACACCTCAAATGGTTCACACAACACCAAATACACTTGGAATAACTTGAGAGAAACTTGAACACTCCTTGAAATCGTCTAGCCCTCACACTCACACATTAGTGCACGATTTCTTGAGCCATGGGATTCTTTTATATGGTGGCTATTAGGGTTACACCATGTAACTCATAACTTTACCCATTCCTTATGCTCCATGGATTTTAACCTCCATGGAGTATCCATGGGTCACCCCATGGACTTAGTCTAACATAAGGAATCTTGGATCACAAGCCCACATATATAGGAATGAATGATTTACACAATCAACCCATATATTTAATTAGTCTCCTTTTGATCACTTAATTAATTCCAAATTAATTCTTGATCAATACTAATTAAATAACCTTATTAATATATTAGAACTTATAATATATTAACCAACCTTAAGTGTTATTTGTCTCATTATAGTCTATCCAAATGCATGATGCCATGCAACCCAAATGGACCATGCCGGGTCGGGTCAAGTCTTACCAATTATAGTTATGGACTTAGACATTAATCCAACAGTCTCCCACTTGGATAAGTCTAAAACTATTATTGCGTATCACTTTAGGAACCGATCAGCAATCGTAGCTCTCAAAAGCTTCTGTCGAACTCTGACCTTGTCGATGAACTCTGACCTTTGTCAATGACTTGTCCATTAGATAAGGGATCATATATACCTCCATTCTAGATATCATATGGACTGAGACATGGATTATCAATCATTCTCTCTGTCCATTTGTTGTTTCCCGATTTCCGATTCATGATGACTGACTGATTGAACAAATCAAATCAGTCCTGGCTTGGCCAAGCACTCACATGTATCATCTTTAAATCATCGAGGGGCCCACAGATATCGCTTTTATCCCGAAGGTAAAAGGAATGGATAAACTTCGACTCATATGGCTTGTTCTACTACTTGTTGAATCATACACAAAGGCACGTTTTATAACATCGAGTTACCAATGCGTTTTCGTGCAATCAATGTATAACCAACTCATATCTCTAGGTTTGAAGAATATAAGATATTATCGTCTCATGATCACTCGTGATAAAATCCATGAAGTGATTCAAATGAGCGCGGGTTGAATCCAATACTCAGAACTTATGAGCACTCATGAGTGTTGTAGCTCCACTTTGTCCACCAACTTGGACCTCTACAAACCAACCCATGACAGTCTTGATTCATATCTACTTCCAACATATGACCGACTGTGGATGGTTTGAATAACTTAATCATTCAGGAAAAGCGACTTAGTTATTCTGGAAGTCAAAACATGCAAAGTGAAACACAAGAATAAATGAATCAAATATGGTATCAAACCCTATGAATATAAATAAACACTTTTATTTATCACCATACTGATTACTCATTATTCATTGTTTCGGTTTTATCAACTTTATACTTGAATTTAAAACAATAGTTGTCGCATGCTCCAAGCATGTACACTATGTTTTCTAAACACTAGTCATGCCATACACCAAGTATGCATACTATGTTTGTCTATGATCTTTACTTTGTAAAATAGATCAATTGAACATCACTCCAATGATCCTCTTTTCACAGTCCCAAATCCTTACTGATAATGCAAGAATTCCAAATTCATGCCATTTACTGAAATCTGTTAGATTCTAAACTTATATGCATTGATCCTCTTAATGATTATGCACGAAGTCAGAAAGACTTGACAACAATCATTACAGAGCATTCCAAAGGAGATCAGCTCCTTGGAAACATCCTTCTTTCATTAAGTTTCCTAATCTTACACAGATTGAATAATTTCTAACTTTGAAACATTTCCATATTCCATTTTGACTATCACTTCTGAACAAGAGTTGCCTCCTTACAGATTATGTCAATATGGTCCTTCCAGAATTAACATTATACTTCCAACTGTCCTTGAGCAACCAATCTTTGGTAAACCTTAGATTGTCCTCGACAATTGCTTAATCATTTTAGTCATATCCAATTCTAGACCTTTTCCCTTCATAATGCCCCAGGTATTTGGAAAATTTTAGAAATAGCACATGTAATCGATCCTATATCCGAAGCATATGGGACACGATTCATGATGTCTCACATAAAGACTAAACCAGTCTTTTGCTATAATATTTCCATTTCAATTTGCCAAGTTCTCAAAATTCAGATTATGAAAAGGGATGCCGTAATCATAATCGAATTTTAGAACGCAAATAATGGGCCCATATATAGAATTTCCTTATGTTGAGCCATTCCAACATGAAATTCATATATATATCATTGATTAAATACGATTAAAATCTCAATCTAAGCTTTTAGAATTGAAATGAAGTATAATTTCCTCTCCCTTAATTATAGCAAAACAACTTTTTCAACCCCTGCAACCTCACGAATTGAAACTTTTGTTTTCTATAATTAACATTGATAACTTGCAACCTTTGTCATAATTATCATGCTCCCACTAACATGATGATTATTAGCATAACACTTATGCTCCCACTAGCTTTGACATGTACTCAGAAATCAGCTGACTTTCTTACCAAAGTTCAGATTTCTGATACTAGATTGTTTTGATAAAACTTTATCAAAATCATACACCTCTCTTAGATAGCTCACATGTGTGTCTAAACAATTTTAGAACTATGAAAAGGGATGCCGTAATCATAGTCTCAATTGTTTAGACCTTTGCCACTTCTCACAAGTCCATGTTAGTGTGCCGGTAAACCACACACGCTCCACTAACGACTTTGAGAATGCAAATATCACAATTGCTATCTAGCTAAAATCTACTTAGTGAAAGTGTTTCCTCACCATCATTTTCATGAATCGGAGAGAAACCTTATGACACTTAGATTTAATAGTGTATGTGTTCTTATCCATGTGAATTTGTCAAAACCATAATCACAAGACAAGGTTAGTGACAAATCCAAACTCATATTAATTAAACTTGTGCAATCTTAAATTCTTGCCATTTGGCAGCTCAGGTGCCTGCCATTGCTTCCAAGTAGTTGTGCAACCAATTGAGAACTCTCAGAACTCCTATGCAAAGCCAACTTGAATAAGCACAAAAATTTCAACACGATAGGTTATAAACCTCAAGTCGTGTGCTAGTGAAGGACTTTAGGTTTTATTCTTGATTAAGTCTTGAAACTTTCAAGAGCTTTAAGACTCCCACTGTCCTCTTAACATATAAGACTCCCTTGTCAAATATTCAAGAGATAGTGCGGATTCTTTATCAAGACTAACACTTTACACAATTGGCCTAAGTTGGTCTCTGTTTTATCCAAAACATCACAACTTACCAATTTCAAATGTACAAGAGTAGATAACCTTTTACTCTTACATTTGACTAGTGTTAACAAACCCTCTTTAAGATATGTCACTCAAGTTACAATCTTGGAGTATGACTCTAAGAATTGTTTTGGAACGAAGTATGACTCATCTTTTTGATTTAACCATTTCAACAATTCATGACTCCTCTTCTTAGTCATAAGAATGCACTAAACAACTTTTCACAAATGCCATTGTAAGGATACTTAAAATAAATAAAATCAAAACCTTTTTCTTTTATTTTAAAACTTTACGGAAAAACTTATCCTTACAATCCATATGAAAACCTTGTTGTTATCTATTCCTAAGCAATATAAATATCATAACTCTTAAGTAATAGCCTAAAATTCTGATCACCGAACCATGCGATTGAAATCCATCTTCGCGATCAGAATCAGCATGTACTTAATAGAGTTAGACAATGGACTTTACCTGAAGTAGAGCCAAACTTATTGACTTTAACATCCTTAGGTAAATTTGGCAGCTTCGTAACCAATGCCCCTTCCTTTGGCAATAGTTACCTATGGACCCTTGATAATGGGACTATCTCAGACTTCGCCTCTCTCTTTACCATTGGGTCAACCGAGTTGACTATGGCCGATCCCTTTCCATTGGGAAGAGAGAGCTTTACTGGATATCCAATGTCATCATTGTCAATATCCATAGCGTTTTAGGAAGTTGATCTTAGCAAATAGATAAGATCATTAAGGGTCTTGTCTTAGTTTGTTTCATAGGATTCCCAAAAGAACTCACTATGTGACTTAGAAAGTAGTTGAGCCACCAACTTTCTCAAGACTTTGACACCCAACTCTCCCGGCTTGTCAATATGTGACTACATCTCCAAGATGTGATCACACCTAGACCTTGCCTTGCCAATAGGGCTTGAGTGACCTTAAACTTTTTAGGAACTTGTGGGTTAGGGAGAATAATTGGAGGAGGTGAAAGAAGTATGATATCCATGGGACATCATCTTCATTTAGGAAAGCTTGTTTCAAGAGATTTGGGAAGATCATAAATGTCTAGACCAGACATCTTTTTGGGAGATATTCAAGATAGTTGATTTAAAGTCCTTAATATGACACCCAATATGAAATATTAAGGCTAGGACCCAACAAACTATTTTATAACTTAGAAGAGGGATGCCGTAATCCAAGCTATAAAATATTTGAAGGTAGGTGAATGACGATTCACCAATTTCCACCATGAAAAACGAAATAATTTATTAGGTTTTAATTGGATTTGAAAGTCCTAGATCTTTGAGATTCATTGAACTGTTCAAAGGCATGTTTCAATCTCGAGTGTGCCCTTCAGGTTTTGTGACTGGGATGCCGAGGATCACAAAACAAGGTGTGAATAACCATGCAAATATACTTGGTACCCTTAATATTTACCCCTTAATCAGTGTGCCGGTTAACCACACACGCTCCACCGATACTATGATAAATATTAAGTTACCCTTTGCCTACCTTGTTAAGTCCAGGTTAGTGTGCCGGTTAACCACACACGCTCCACTAACGACTTAAGCAAAGTGCAAAGTGTAATTTCATGGGTTAGCACCAAATTCACATTTTTCTAAGTAACTAAGATTGGGTATTAATAAGAGTTTAGTTACTTAGTATTTATCATTAATACTTTTAATGAAAGGAGAATTATAGTCCTTGTCCTACCCGTTCGGCTAACGACCCTCCACCAGTCAACGAAGCGGTGGGTGAGAGTGGACACCCATTAAACTGCCATTTCATAGGCAGTAACCTTATACCCCCCTTATAGACCGGCTTCGTGAATGAGGCCTACTAACGGTAAGACTGACTTTACTCTTACACATATATAAATATTATTAACTTATAATATTATAAAGTATAAGGGTTGAATTTTAACTTTTAAAATTCTAAGGGCTAACTTGGAATTAAAGTATTCATAAGTGAAAACTTTTCAAATTCCAAAACTTGAGGGCAAGTTTTGAAACTATTCAAAACTAATTAATTCCATAACTTATGAGTTTAAAGTAGTTTTAATTAAAAAAAAAACTCTTCAAGTTCCATAACTTGAGGACAAGTTATGGAAGACTTTAAACAAATTAATAAAAAAAATAACTTTTTTTATTGTAACTTATGGAACTAATTAAGGTTACACTTTTTTTTTAATTTAATGAAGAGACTCTTGAACCTCCATAACTTGAGGACAAGTTATGGAGTCATAAAACCATTTAATTAGAACTAGACTCTTCATTTTGTAACCTTTGCCAACTTTTATGAGTTTTATGATTCTTAAATGTGACTTTTCATATAACTTGAGGACAAGTTACAAAAACACACTTTGGAATCAACTCTTAGATTAAAATGGATTGAAAACAACTATTTCACACAACTTTTTTATTAATCTAAGAACCTCATAAGAACAAGATAACTCAGATCATCAATCTTCAAGAAATTAGCATGAACATACAAACTAATACAAATCTTGAAATTATGACAATTATCTTAGAAATTGGATTAGCATGAACATTACCACATCAAAAACAAGTTTATAAGTCCAAAAACATCTTAGGGTAATGTTCCTAGTCCAATTCCAGCCAAAACAATCGAATATATGCATCCAACTCGATTTTTCAGCTACTTTTGCAAGTATAACAAGAAAACAAACCTGGCTCTGACACCACTGTTGGGTTATGAGCATTCTAACACTCCTATGTGTATATGCAACCCTAAATACCTTGGATCTATGTTTTCTCTATTATACATACAATTATGAACATCCAAGGTATTATCCTAATCTAGCATACAAAACAATAAATATAACAAGATATAATACATACCTCTTTGATGTAGAATCTCTTCATGAAGCTTGAGTGCCTAGTGCCCCAAGTGTGACACCTCAAATGGTTCACACAACACCAAATACACTTGGAATAACTTGAGAGAAACTTGAACACTCCTTGAAATCGTCTAGCCCTCACACTCACACATTAGTGCACGATTTCTTGAGCCATGGGATTCTTTTATATGGTGGCTATTAGCGTTACACCATGTAACTCATAACTTTACCCATTCCTTATGCTCCATGGATTTTAACCTCCATGGAGTATCCATGGGTCACCCCATGGACTTAGTCCAACATAAGGAATCTTGGATCACAAGCCCACATATATAAGAATGAATGATTTACACAATCAACCCATATATTTAATTAGTCTCCTTTTGATCACTTAATTAATTCCAAATTAATTCTTGATCAATACTAATTAAATAACCTTATTAATATATTAGAACTTATAATATATTAACCAACCTTAAGTGTTATTTGTCTCATTATAGTCTATCCAAATGCATGATGCCATGCAACCCAAATGGACCATGCCGGGTCGGGTCAAGTCTTACCAATTATAGTTATGGACTTAGACATTAATCCAACAAAAACCCCTGTTGCATGCCCTGTTTCCACCTTCCTCTTCCTGATGTGCTCTATATCAATCTCCCTCTCCCTCGCCCTCTCAATCATGTCATCCAAAGTCGGGCATGCCGAGTAGCTGACATGTTTCCGAATGTCAGCTCTCAACATGTCGTGATACCGGGTCTTCCGCATCTCCTCATCCCCCGCGTACTGAGGCACCAACAATGCCCTCTCCCTGAACTTGGCGGTAATCTCCGCCACCGACTCAATAGTCTGCCTCATATATACAGAAACTCCTTGGCCAGATGCTGAAGCTCCACAGCCGGCGCAAACTCAGCACTAAACCTGGTCACAAAGTCCAACCAGGTCATAGCCTCAATGGCTGGGGCTCCCAATACGTCTCTGACTGCCTCCCACCAGCCCCTACCTTTGTCTCTCAAACATCCCGCAGCATACCGGGCCTTTGACCCCTCAGGGAAAAAGCTCATTAACTGTGCAGACTCGATGTCTGCAATCCATCTCCTAGCCACGATGGGGTCCTTCACCCCGTGAAAGTGTGGCGCACCATATCCCCTAAAATCCTTGAAGGAGAGCGTGCGGGTCCCTTACTGGCAAGTTGCCATATCACTCCTGAATGCCCTGAGGCGATCCTCCATCAGCTCAATGATCCCTTCCTTGATTGACCCAAAAATCATTGGGGTCGACTCAAGGATGTCTCTCGTAATCTCGGACGCGATGAACTCGCGCAATCCCTCATCGACTGGCTCGTAACCCGAACCCGAACCTGAACCTGATCCTGACCCAGACCCTGAACCTCCTGCTCCGTGATGTGTTACCACCATTCTGAAACAAAACACATAATCTTCAGGGTCATATATACAACCTCAAGAGGTCTCACACACTACAAGTTCCTTGGTTCTATATCAGCCATCCTTGACTCGAGTACGGATCCTCTGCTTTCAGTAGTACGAGCCCATACTACCTTCCACATCTATCCGTACTTTCCTCAAGGATTGCCTTGACTTCACCAAGTCCCTTCTACTACTATTTCTCTCCATGCTAATCTCATCCTAGGCTTACCCTAGGGTAATCTCCGACCCACTCTCCGCCATCAGCTGCATAAGAAGTCCCTGCTATCTCCCCCTAACTAGCTTGCGAATACCATTACATATTACTAAGACCAGATAATTCTTCAAATGAGAGATCCTACCCTACAACGGTTGGACTCAGACAAGAGGTGCGAAATAGGGCTAGACCTAACCTTTTAAAATTATTTAGTCCTTGTAATATGTAACTTAACGTATTCGTTTACTAGTTAATTAAAGATAACTAGAACTCCTAAAAGCACAAAGCAAGCAACATTCGAGCTTTGAGTAACCAAAACAAGCATATCCTATTCAGGCCATCATATCACTGACTAATCAGTTCTAGCATGTAATTCAATAAGAACATATAGCAGGCACATAACGCATCTCCCTAGATCCTTAGCCCTAATCTAGCATGCAGTTCTCATAATCATATCATATCATAACATAACATGTATGGGTATCTTGGGGAAAACTTACTTGAGCTCGGCCGATTTCATGCATCACACTCCTTGTTCTTTCTCAAAAACGTTAATTTTAAATTTTGGAAAATTTTAATTTTGTAAAAACTTTTCACATCCTTGATTTGAGTCCAGACACCCCCGAAGGTGCATCCGAATCCCTCAAACCAAGGCTCTGAAACCAACTTGTAACATCCCAAAATTTAAGATCAAAAATTTACTTTTAAAATTTAAGATTCATAAAGCACATTTATTGAAAATGCTACCAATGTTATCTCATATCATAAAAACCATAAGTCAAATACCTCTAAAAACATATCATAACGAAATAATTTCAGATTACAAATCCCAAGAGTCTCATGTGCGGAAAATCGAGTGTGTGATGCGCTGCAGTCATGCCGACTCCTCTCCCTTCGAAGAAGAGGTACCTGAAACCAAAACTGTAACCCGTAAGCACGAAGCTTAGTGAGTTCCCCCATCATACCACATACCATACAACAAACATATTGCCAGGCATATTTGGGTGCCCGACCTACCCTGCTGAGCATACAGGGGTGCTCAACCTACCCCTGTTAGGCATACCGGGGTGTCCAACCTACCCCTTTCAGACATATCGGGATGTCCGACCTACCCCTCCGGTTTATCTCAACCGGTTATGGGGACTATTTCACCCCTACCACTACTACATAATAACATATCATAAACATACTGTAACGCCCGGGTTTCAGGGCTAAGCATTTTTAGATGATGTAATAGTCTAGGTCAACTATTGTAACTCTTTTTGATGTAATAAATATTAAATATTTGAGTACTATGTGAATTATGTATATTTGTGTGCTTATTATTTAATTATAAAGATGTAATTAATAAAGAATAAAAATAAGCGTCAAAATTAAAGTGTGATATAAACCCGATATCTTTACATAAAGTTGTAGTGGTCGAAACAAGGATTCCGGATATATAAAGAACGCCGAAATCCGAGCTATAACGAAGAAGTTATGACCTGTCGAAGTTTCGCGACAGAACCGGCACGACACCGGGAGACGTAAAAAGTGAATTTACGATAGAAGACTTTTTGGGTAAAACCCACTGTAAGTGAGCTACGCCTTTCGGCTCCGAGAAGAAGAGCCTTTCGGCTCGGGAACGCTGCTCCAGCGGCGCCCGGGTTTGAGGAAAACCCGCTGTAAGTGAGCTACGCCTACGCTATTTTTAATATAGCTTTTACTTAATTATAGTAACGTTATTAGGAACTTATAATAAATACTTGGGCTATTATTATGGGTTATATAAGTATTGTTTAATGCTTATATAATAGTAATAATAGCTAGACTATTAATTAGTCTCGGTGAATATTAAACTAAACTCTAGTGGTAATGATACTAGGTTTTGTCGAGGGAAATTGTTTTAAGAGTAACGAAGTGTTGTCTGAATTCAGAGTCACCACCTTATCAGGTGAGTGCATAGTTACTTTCATCTTACACATAGATATGAAGTATTTTATATAAACTACGTGCTATGTGTGTATATTGTCTGAATACTTGCTGTCTGTGCTGGGTGAAAGATTTTCATACATGTTTTAAATTATTTAAACTGTATATGTATTTTATATCTAAAAAATGTGTTGGGTAAAACATGGGTAGATGTAATAGTTGTTGTGTGACAAAATAAAATAATGAGAGGCCTCGTTATAGATGTTATTGATGATCCAGACATCTAGCGGAGTATAGATGACGACCACGGACTATTCTAGACAGTCTAGTGGAACGCTAGCAGGCTCGCAACCTGTAGGTGTTTATTTGAACTGTGTGTTTATTTGAACTGTGTGCTCACCGGGTGTACTCCATCCCCCTCACGGTTGTCTTAAGGACATTTATTGCTCAGGAATCCCCTTAGCATTAGTGTCCATCCTGATATGCTGTTATTTGTTCGGATCTATGGTCTGTTGCCGACCGGATCTGGAAACCTTATGTGTTTAGGATTCTAAACGTACGACTACGATGTTAGAACTAACATGTAAACGTTTCGGAGTGATAAGGATGATTTAAACGACTATCCTAAATAAAGATCTAAATTCACCTTATTCGGTGTATAGATCAAGATGGCAAGAACCCGCAGTGGAGCCGGGAATGCAAATGGGAACAGAAACCAACCCCCAGTGATTGAGCAAATACCGGTTGTGGTAGCCGTTGCTGAGCCAATAACGATGGCCGGAGTGCAAGCGATGATCCAGGCAATGTTGGATCGTCAAATGGAGGAAACCAGACGTTTGCTCCAACAAAATCGAGAGGAAGCTACCATACAGATCGAACAGCCGGAGTTGAACGAAGGGCAGACTGAGGAGGGGAACTACAGTGGAACCGTTGGTCAAGTCAACCCACCGATAGTTCGACAAAACAACCAAGATGACGGAGTCGAGAGGAATGGATGTAAGTACAAGGATTTTCTGACTTGCGAGCCATTGACCTTCACTAGAAAGGAAGATCCGATCGGGGTCATGGATTGGATCTCGGAGATGGAGTTAGCTTTTATGACGTGTGGTTGCAGAGGCACACTACAGACCACGTTTGCAGTGCGTTAGTTCCGAGGAGGCGTTGTGCGTTGGTGGAACACCCTGGGGAAGACCTTGAGCCCCAATGAGCTCCTGCAGCTGACATGGGCGGAGTTTTTAGTACAATTCAAGCTCAAGTACTGCTCAGCCCAAAACCTACTCGAGCTAGAAAACCAGTTCCTAACCCTGAAGAAAGGAAGCATGTCCATTGATGATTACACTAACAACTTCACAGAGAAAATGGAGTTTGCCTTGCGTCTTGTCCCAGATGAGCTGACAAAGATCGACAAGTACGCTAAGGGACTCCAATGGGAGTATGCGGTACCGGTACGTCAGGCACATACTCTGGAGGCGGCTATCTGGGCTGCCAAGTCTATGGAGGAAATGATCAAGGAAAGAGCTGCCAGCAAGGTTGAGGTTGGCGAGAAGAGAAAATTTGAAGGGTCTGTTAAACCCAACAATAAGAAGAGCAAGTTCGGTTCAAAGAAGTTCGGGGGAGGAAATGAATCAAAATGGTGCGAGAAGTGCAAGAAGAAGCACTCGGGAAAATGTAGCGAGGAAGTGACCTGCTACAAATGTGGGAAAACGGGGCATGATGCAAATGAGTGCACCATCAACAAAAGGGTGTGCTACGAGTGTCGTGAAGAAGGGCACATTGCTAAGGATTGCCCAAAGAAGAAAGATGTGGCAAGGCCCAACATTCCACCAAAGCCGAAGGCGAGAGCCTTCCAGATGACGCTCGAGGCTGCGAAGGAGGCAGCAGACGTCGCTTCAGGTACCTTTCTTGTAAATGGTTTGCCTGCGCATATACTATTTGATTCCGGAGCCAACTACTCCTTTGTGTCACATAAATTTGGTGGAAAATTAGCATTGCCTATAGAAAAACTTGATAATGCCCTAATTATGGAAGTTGCCAGTGGCAAATTCGTACCTGTTAGTAATCGTATTAAGAACGTCGTCATCGACTTAAACGGAAACGAATTCCACGAAGAGTTATTGCCCATAGAGTTGAACGGTTTTGACATCGTTTTGGGAATGGATTGGCTTAGCGCCAACGATGCTGAGATTCAATGCCGAAAGAAGATAGTAAGGGTAAACCCACCCGGAAAAGAGTCATTTATGGTGTACGGAGACAAACGCAGAGTGAATTCTGGAATCATCTCTCTGATGAAAGCCAAAAAATGTTTATCCAAAGGATGTGCATCATATTTGGCATTCGTTATCGATGCTAAGAAGGAAAAGAAGGAGGTGCAGAGTATACCAGTCGTGTGTGATTATCCGGAAGTCTTTCCCGAAGATCTTCCCGGATTACCACCTGATAGACAAGTGGAGTTTCGTATAGACTTGTTACCAGGAACGACACCGATAGTAAAGGCACCTTACCGATTAGCACCAACGGAGATGTAGGAGCTTATGACGCAACTTCAGGAGTTGTTGGACAACGGTTTCATTCAACCTAGTTCATCACCATGGGGAGCTCCGGTGTTATTCGTAAAGAAGAAAGACAGAAGCATGAGAATGTGTATAGACTACAGAGAGTTGAATAAGGCAACGGTGAAGAACAAGTATCCATTGCCGAGGATTGATGACCTATTCGATCAGCTGCAAGGTTCGAGCTATTTCTCAAAGATCGATCTTAGGTCAGGATATCATCAGCTAAAAGTAAGAGAGCAGGATATCGAGAAGACTGCATTCAGAACGAGATATGGACACTATGAGTTCTTGGTTATGTCGTTTGGACTAACCAATGCTCCAGCAGCATTCATGGATTTAATGAATAGGGTTTGTAAACCATTCCTCGATAAATGCGTGATAGTGTTCATCGACGACATTCTGATCTACTCAAAAAGCCAGGAGGAGCATGTCAAGCATCTACGAGAAGTGTTGGAAGTGTTGAAGAAGGAGAAGCTTTATGCTAAGTTCTCCAAATGTGATTTTTTGATCCGAGAAGTCCAATTCTTGGGTCATGTGGTTAACCAGGAGGGAATAATGGTTGACCCAGCAAAAATCGAAGTTGTAATGAAGTGGGAACGTCCAAAGAGTCCCACTGAGATTCGAAGCTTTCTAGGATTAGCCGGATATTACCGACGATTTATCCAAGGCTTTTCTTCGATAGCTGCTCCATTGACAGCTTTGACCCACAAAGGAGCTACTTATACATGGAGTGAGAAACACGAAGAAGCATTCGAGAAGCTAAAGAAGAAGTTATGTGAAGCACCGATTCTTTCTCTACCCGATGGAGTTGAAGACTTCGCGGTCTATAGTGATGCATCTGGAGTCGGGTTGGGTTGTGTTCTGACCCAAAGAGAAAAGGTGATTGCATACGCATCTCGACAATTGAAGGAGCACGAAAAGAACTACCCCACTCACGATTTGGAGTTGGCAGCGGTAGTTTTTGCTCTAAAGATATGGAGGCATTACCTCTATGGAACGAAGTGCAAACTTTTCACTGATCATAAGAGTCTCCAGTATCTCTTTAATCAGAAGGAGTTGAACATGAGGCAATGACGCTGGCTAGAGTTACTCAAGGACTACGACTGTGAGATACTTTACCACCCCGGTAAAGCAAATGTTGTTGCTGATGCTCTCAGTCGGAAAGTCAATCTTGAAAGGAAAAGGCTAAGAGCCTTGAGAATTGAAGTTGTCTCGACAATTGTGGAAAGTATCAAGAAAGCTCAAGAAGAAGCTTCAGAAAAGAATGACCGAAAGGAAGAACGTTTGGGAAAGACGTTGGTGTTCGGTACAAACCGTCAAGGACTGAAGGTATTCCAATCGGATTTGGGGTACCTAAGACGGGAGGGATAAGAGATCTTCTGATGGAAGAAGCTCACAAGACCATGTACTCGATTCATCCCGGTAGCACTAAAATGTATAGGGACCTAAAACCCTACTACTGGAGGCCGACGATGAAGCTCGATGTTGCGAAGTATGTGGCCGAGTGTGTAACATGTGCTAGAGTTAAGGCACAACATCAGAAACCATATGGGAGTTTAGAACCTTTACCTGTACCCATGGGTAAATGGGAAGACATCACCATGGATTTTGTGACTAAACTGCCCAAGACGAAGAACGGACACGACATGATTTGGGTGGTCGTGGATCGTTTCACAAAGAGTGCACACTTCATAGCTGCCAACGAAAGGTGGTCTATGGATAAGCTTGCAAATGCTTACGTGAAGGAAATTGTGAGACTTCACGGTGTTCCTCTAACGATTGTATCTGATCGTGATAGTCGTTTTACGTAGAGGTTTTGGAGGAGTCTACAAGAGGAACTGGGTACAAAGTTGTGTCTGAGTACAGCTTACCATCCGCAAACTGATGGTCAGAGCGAAAGAATGATTCAAACGCTTGAAGATATGCTGAGAGCATGTACCCTTGAGTTCCAAGGTAACTGGGATGAGCACTTACCTTTGGTAGAATTTTCCTACAATAACAGTTTCCACTCGAGCATCAAAATGGCACCCTATCAAGCTTTGTACGGGCAAAAGTGTCGTACGCCGTCTTGTTGGCTTGAGGCTGGAGAAAAGCAGTTTATGGGCCCCGAGATAGTCCATGAGACTGCTGAGAAACTAAAGGTAATTAGGGAAAGAATGTTAGCAGCTCAAGATCGTCAGAAGAGCTATGCTGACAAGAAAAGACGACCGATGACCTTCGAAGTTGGGGATTCGGTTTTGCTTAAAGTCTCACCGTGGAAGGGACTTATAAGATTCGGGAAGCGAGGAAAGTTGAGTCCAAGGTTTATTGGACCGTTCAAAGTTCTTCAGAAGATTGGGAACCAAGCTTACAAGCTCGAATTACCCGAAGAACTAGATGGTATTCATAACACCTTCCATGTGTGTTATCTGAGGAAATTCACGGGAGAAGTTCCCGACATAATTCCAATCTCAGAGTTAAGGATGGATGAGAACAAGAGGCTGATTGAAGAGCCCGAGACAATTGTTGACCGTAAGACTAAGAAGTTACGACGCAAGATGGTCGATGTAGTGCTAGTCCGTTGGAAACATTCTAATGGGCCGAATCTCACGTGGGAAACAGAGAGTGACATGATGAGTCGCTACCCGCATCTGTTTGCTGACGCATGATTCCGGGACGGAATCATCCTAAGGGGGAGAGAATTGTAACGCCCAGGTTTCAGGGCTAAGCATTTTTAGACGATGTAATAGTCTAGGTCAACTATTGTAACTCTTTTTGATGTAATAAATATTAAATATTTGAGTACTATTTGAATTATGTGTATTTGTGTGCTTATTATTTAATTATAAAGATATAATTAATAAAGAATAAAAATAAGCGTCAAAATTAAAGTGTGATATAAACCCGATATCTTTACATAAAGTTGTAGTGGTCGAAACAAGGATTCCGGATATATAAAGAATGCCGAAATCCGAGCTATAACGAAGAAGTTATGACATGTCGAAGTTTCGCGACAGAACCGGCACGACAGCGGGAGACGTAAAAAGTGAATTTACGATAGAAGACTTTTTGGCCTTAGTAATCTAAACCAAAGTCGTAGAATATGTTAAAGTGAGAACATCCATAAAAAGAACGCCCAAATCTGACTTCGTATGAGGAAGTTATGAATTTTCTAAGATTTGGCTTAGCAGTGCACGGCCCGAAACTCGAATTTTAGTTCGAGCGGTTTTTGGCCTACGCGACCTAAATGAGAGTTGAAGATCTCATTAATAGGAACTCAACGGTAAAAAGACAGACAAAGACGGAGTCTGTATGAAGGAGTTACGAATTCTTCGCGGTCATTTAGCAGTCTAATCTCCTCGTACTGTTAAATTTAAGATCGGTCGAGAATTAGCCGACGGAGTCTAAACGTAAGTTGTAGATATTGTTTTTACCTACGCGTGGAAAAAAATAACGTCAAAAACGGAGCTCGTATGCGAAAGTTATGAATTTTTGAAAATCGGCTGATTTCCACCCTATGTGCGATGCCATGTGTCAGCACCAAGCTGCGCCTGGCTGTAGCCAGCCTGGCTCACGACGTGAATATCAAAAATTCACGACGTGAACCTTCCTCCAGCCTCCTATAAATAAGAAGTGAAGCCCTCTTCATTCCTCACACCTCACCTCACTTCCCTCTCTCTCTAGAACTTCTCTCTAGCCCCCGAAACCCCCCGAAAAGCCTAGGGAACCTCCCTAGCATGAGGCGGAAGCCCCGGAGTGCCCGAAGGCTCCGAGAAGAAGAGCCTTTTGGCTCGGGAACGTTGCTCCAGCGGCGCCCGGTTTTGAGAAAAACCCGCTGTAAGTGAGCTACGCCTACGCTATTTTAAATATAGCTTTTACTTAATTATAGTAATGTTATTAGGGACTTATAATAAATACTTGGGCTATTATTATGGGTTATATAAGTATTGTTTAACGCTTATATAATAGTAAAAATAGCTAGACTGTTAATTAATCTCGGTGAATATTCTAAACTCTAGTGGTAATGATACTAGGTTTTGTCGAGGGAAATTGTTTTAAGAGTAACGAAGCGCTGTCTGAATTCAGAGCCACCACCTTATCAGGTGAGTGCATAGTTATTTTCATCTTACACATAGATATGAAGTATTTTATATAAACTACGTGCTATGTGTGTATATTGTCTGAATACTTGCTGTCTGTGCTGGGTGAAAGATTTTCGTACATGTTTTAAATTATTTAAACTGTATATGTATTTTATATCTACAAAATGTGTTGGGTAAAACATGGGTAGATGTAATAGTTGCTGTGTGACAAAATAAAATAATGAGAGGCCTCGTTATAGATGTTATTGATGTACCAGTCATCTAGCGGAGTATAGATGACGACCACGGACTATTCTAGACAGTCTAGTGGAACGCTAGCAGGCTCGCAACCTGTAGGTGTTTATTTGAACTGTGTGCTCACCGGGTGTACTCCATCCCCCTCACGGTTGCCTTAAGGACATTTATTGATGAGGAATCCCCTTAGCATTAGTGTCCATCCCGATGTTGACCCTTAGTCTAGGTCCTTTATGATAGGTGTTTTAGGGACGTAATGTGAGGATAACGGGAACGGGTAATCGGGTTATTGTTGGTTGATGAAATTAATAAACTTATTTATTGTGGGTTGAAAACCCTATGTGCTCATCAGGCTCCCAAGCCTGACCCACTCAGTTTCTTGTATTACAGGTAGTGGCGCATGAGCATAGATGTGATGTCTTGGGATGAGAGATTAAGGGATTTTAGGCCTGTAAATACGGAATAATGTAGTAAGGCCTATGTTGTATTGTTTATGCTTATGATCTGTATCGAACATGACATCCCGAGTCTTTTTAATGAAATACATTTCTATGGAAATGCTTTTGATAAATCTTTATCATATTTTGTTTTGGGACAATTTCCGCAACACTTTTATTTAAAATGTTACTCTGATTTTCAAACAAAGCATAAACAAAATCGGTCTTTTCTGGCCGTGAAAATGGGGATATCACACATACTGCTAGGCATATATGGGCGCTGTCTACCCCTTCGGTCTCTTTCAACCGGTAACCAGGGACTATTTCACCCCTCCTACCACTATCACATAATATCATAGCATATAAGAACATAAAGCATAACAGATAGTGGCACACCAGACAATTATCACAAAGACAATCATCTCAACTATAATCACCTACTAGTGCGTCGGTATTGGTGCTTTAGACCCACTTCTACTGGAAGGTAACTCACCGCAAATGTCTTGAAGTAGGTGAACTCTCCTCGGCTCTGCAATCAACTCCCCTCAAACTCCTACACATAAAATCTCCTTTAATTTCTCTTCCATACTCATGACCCCTTAAGAGTCAACTCTAGTCAAATTCCAAGTCAAAGTCAACCTTTTGGTCAAAGTCAACGTTCTGGTCAAAGTCAACCCTCTGGGTTGACTCAACTCGCCGAGTTGGTGCATCAACTCGCCGAGTCCCATAAATTTTAAATCTCTTAAATCGCGATCTAACTCGTCGAGTCCTTGCACAAACTCGTCAAGTTTCTCCTATCAATAGAATCATGACATTTCACTACAACTCGTCGAGTTCCTCCTTGAACTCGTCGAGTTCTTCAATCTTTAAAAATCCAAAACCATGGGCAACTCGTTGATTCATCTCCTAGACTCATCGAGTTTTCTTAATAACAGAAAAGGTTGGGGGACCACGATCCAACTCGCCGAGTTGGATGAACAACTCGTTGAGTTCCGTTTAGTCTAAATCCATTCAGTCGCTTCCAATCGATTTCAACGCTTCCAAACCATAGATATGGTCCTCTAAGGCTAAGTTACCATGTAAAGTTGCTAACTTTACATCCATGCATGGTGTCATGAAGCTAGAAACACCAAAACTAAACTATATAATAGATCTAGGGCATGGAGAAGGGCCAATGCTTCATAAAGCTCGCAACTTTAAGCCTTATAAGCTCATTAGTGCCTAGATTTGAACTCAAATCCCGAAAATGACTTCAATATGGCCGAAAAGTGACAACATACTACCCTAAATGAAGATCTAAGTAATAGAAAGCCAAGGTATCGACTTTATACCTCAAATGAGTCAGAAATGCAGCTCAAACTCTGGATCTACTGGCTTCCTCTTGAATCCCCAAGCTTCTCTTTTCTTCACAAGCTTCAAAATCACAAAGAATACACAAAATGGCTCAAAACTCTCCAAAAGTGGATTAGGGTTTACTTGGCTATGGTTTGGGACGATGGAGGCTGTAAATGAAGCCAGCCTTTGGAGTTAAGGTGTTTAAATAGGGTGCTAAACCCTGAAAATTAGGGTTTCATTCTGGCAGCCCTACTCATCGAGTTGAGGCTCTCGACTCGACGAGTAGACTTTAGATCCCACGTCCAAATTCCATTCCTACTCGACGATTTTGGGGCCTCCAACTCATCGAGTTCCTGTATAAAAATGAATAAATAAATTTGAAATACATACCGGGAATCGGGTGTTACATAAGAAAATGAAGGATTATATATCCTTCCATGCCTTGACGGTTTTGGAGGCTGCATGAGGACCTTCTAGAAGCCTTTAGGTATTAATAAGGATAACCACTTAATTTGGATTAAATTAATATTATTTTGAAATTAGGGTTTATCCTGGTTACCTGAAAAATATAAATAGACCCATTAGGTTATGATTTTCGATCACCTCTTCTCTTGGAAACCTCTAGCCAAAAATCGCCTCTCTTCTATCTCTCTCAAAGTTGTCTTCTAGTTTCTAGGGTTTGGGTGTGAGCCATTAAAGGCAGCCATAATTTTGATGTTAGCTTTCTAAAGATCAAGAAGGGATTCAAGGATATTGTTTACTAGTGCAACATCAAAGTTATGCAATCTTGACTAGTGAATTTTGATTATGGCTAGGGTTTCTTGTAGTTTCATAAGTATATTGCTTTTAGTTGTTAAAAGACATAGATTCAGTAAGTGTTACGTGTTTTTTCCGCAGGTACATTGGTTTTGTAACCTATAAACCCATCATTGCTTTAAAAGCCATGTATTATAATTATATGTGCATAATAGTTGAAACCTACAAAACACAAAAAATTAATAAATAAATAAATAATCGTAGGGACGCCGTGCTTTTCATTTTTTTTTTTCTGTTTTGGCTGCCTAATTCGGTTAGTAGGTTTAATATTAATTATTATCTGATATAGTAACTGTTAAAATCTGAATTTTATAATGCAAAATAAATTTAAAATCCTAATTCGAGTTTTGAGGAGATAAATAAGGAAACTTTATCTTTAATTATTAGATAATTAAATGGAACTATCCTTTATGGATTTTAATATAAAATTTAATTAATGATTAATCAAAATATAAATATTAAATCCATAAGGAAACGACTTACAAGAGAGGTATAAGGAAACGACTTATAAAATGACTGTTGAATTAGTGTCCTTTTCACCCACCGCTTCTTTATGTGGTGGAGGTTCGTTGGCCGAACGAGTTTGATAAGACATGAACAACATTAAAAGTATAATAAATAAAGTAATATAACATTTTACAAAATCAAACACTAGTTACTTCAGGAAAAAGTTGTGAAATGTATGCTAATCCATAAAAACGCGCATCATTTCTTTGTTGGTCGTTAGTGGAGCCTGTGTGGTTAACCACCACATTAATGTGGGATTAAAAATGTGACATAATGGCACATAATTCATTTTATATTGTTGAAGGATCGTGTGTGGTTAACCGGTACATCAATATCAGATCATAAAGAGACCTCGAATATGTCATGCGAGTTTGCATTGTTATTCACATCTTGTTTGTGATCCTCGGTATCCCAGTCACAAATAGAAGAGCATAATTGAATATTAAACATGCCATTGATAAGATTCAATGAATCTCCAAAGGTCTAGGAATTTCATAGTAGATTGAAATTGGTAACGTGTCTTACCTAACTAAATAAATTCGCAATTAGATTACGTCATCCCTCTTCTCATTTCAAATTGTATTTTGGATCCTAGCCTTAAATATTAATTTTGATTAAAATATTAAGGATTAATCAACTAACTAAAACTTCTCTCTTATCAAAGATGTCAAGATTCAACAATGTTCCTTTTTCTTCACATCTTCTTCATGTTTTTTTATCACCACACCTTCCTACTGAGCAACCATCCTTTCTATATATCCTTTTGAGGCTTGAAAGACATGATATCACTAAATCCTTAATTAATGGCAAGAACAAAGAAGGAACTTCTGTGTGTACTTATGTCAACAATGTGAAGACTTACATTAACAATCCGGTAAGAATGAGTGGAGAGTTTCCAGAGGAATTTGCTATGGATTTGGTTCTGATCTCATTTCCAGAAAGTTACAAGAGTTTTGTAGCAAAGTTCCACCTAAAGAATCACAAAGTCACACTCATGGAACTTTTAATTTTTTCATAGGCTGAAGAAGCCGAAATTATCGAAATGGAAACCATGGCTCGTTCCAAAGCTGTTGGATGTGGTAATGACCATGAGCAAAAGGTGATTTCTCTGATTAAAAAAAATGAGAGACTAGTGAATGAAATGACTAATCAAAGACTCAAGAGAAAGGCTAACCATGAACTTTCTCTAGACCATAATTTAATTGAGGCCTATTGTCCTTGCTATGATTTGAAAGACTATAGGAAAAGGAGCTGCCCCAAATATCCAACGAATGTTGAGGATGAGTCGATTCAAGCAAGCAAATCTAATTCTGGTAATTACTACAACTCCTCATACTACTAAATTTGCTAGTTCTTGATATTGGTTGAGTTTAATTTCTCACATATGCTTGGTATTGTAGGAACTGATGAGTAAGATCTTGAGCATAAAAGACATTAATACACTTATGGAACTGAAGATTGGTCTTTTATTGCATTGACTGGAGAAATCAAGTTGAAGTTTATAAGTAGAATTATGACCAGTTTAGTTTTTATACAATCGTTGTTATTTCATTTCATGCTTTGTTTAGATAAGGATATTGCTTCTCATTTGGCAATGATAATGGTTCTATTTTGGTTGATCAGAATGGTGTTTTTATATTCAAAGGTTTTCCTTGTAATGACATGAATGAAATTGTTATATGTGGTGATAAATTAGGCAATAGTGTATTTAATATTGATTCTTATGATGGTATAGACAAAGCATGCTTATGACATTGTCGTATTGGACATATAAACAAGAATAGCATCGCCTAAATCCAAAAGGATGGAGTGTTGGAATCATTTGACTTAAGATCGGATGATGAATGTGAATCATGTCTATTGGGCAAGATGACTAAGTCACCTTTCATTGGAACATGTGAAAGAGGTGAAGGATTGTTACACCTGATCCATACTGATGTATGTGGGTTTCCCAAGATTGATTTTCTCCTTAGGATTGATGATCTTTTTGACCAGCTTCAGGGTGCATCTTGGTTCTCCAAGATTGATTTGCGATCGGGTTATCATCAGATGCGGGTCCAAGATGCGGATGTGCAGAAGATGACTTTTCGGAATCGATATGATCATTACGAGTTTGTGGTGATTCCTTTTGGGCTCACCAATGCTCCAGCCACGTTCATGAATCTCATGAACCGCATGTACAGACCGATGCTGGATCGGCCTGTGATAGTATTCATTGATGATATATTGGTTTATTCCAAGATTAAGGAGTAGCATGAGGAGCACTTGAGGGAGGTGTTAGAGACCTTGAGGAGGGATAGACTTTTTGCAAAGTTCTCCAAGTGTGAGTTCTGGTTGCACAAAGTGTAGTTTCTGGGGCACCTTGTCAACCAGAAGGGTATTTTGGTCGATCCGGCCAAGGCCAAGGCCGTGATGCAGTGGGAGGTTCCGAGGTCTCCTTTTGAGTTTCGGAGCTTTCTTGGTTTTGCTAGTTATTATCGGAGATTCATTCAGGATTCTCCAAGATTGTTGTTCCCTTGACCCGAATGACTAAGCAGTTGGTGACTTTTTGCTGGGGGCCTGAGCAGCAGGCAACTTTTGAGACTCTTAGGCAGCGGTTGTGTGAGGCGCCGATTCTGACCCTGCCGGAGGGTGTTGATGACTTCGTGGTTTATTGTGATGCATCGATCACCGGTTTGGGGGCAGTGTTGATGCAGCGGGGCCGTGTGATCTCATACGCTTCCAGGCAGCTGAAGCCTCATGAGGCGAATTATCCGACACATGATTTGAAGTTGGGCGTACAAGCTCGTACGCGCAGCATACACGCCATGCGGCCTATACGCTTAGCGTACAGTTGAGTACGCCCCATGTACTCAATGGATTTGGGCTTTACGTCTTTTAGGACTTGGTTGGGCTACTTTCATGGACATTGTTGTTTTGGGCCTTAGTGGGCCATCTGAAATTGAACCTTTGGGATAGGGGAACATTATTGGGCCTTAGGCTAAGGCCCATGTGAAGGGATTGGGCCGAATTGGAAATTCGGCCATATGTTGGGCCTTGATGGATTGTTTAACTTTTGGGCCCATTGGATTGTGATTAAGGGTTTCATTCTTGGACCAAGTTATGTCAAGGGTAAATTAGTCTTTTTACCCCAAGTCGGGATTTTTGGTTATGATGTAGATCCTAAATGTTAATTAGTTGTTTTTGGTAATTGATAGCTCCGGGAGCTGTAGGACCAGTAGTCAGGGATCATTCGTTTCATTCAGCTTTTCAAGGTGAGGTTCCTCACTGGGTTTAGCGGGTCTAAGGCACCAAGGCCTACCCTTGATTGACTATGTTGATATACTTGTGATTTGTGTGATACTTGTATGTGCTTGTATATGTATGTTTATTGGGCGGGTCCCGTATTGCGAGTGTGGGCGGGGCCTGTTATGCGAGTGTGGGCGGGGCCCGTTATGCGAGTGTAGGCGGGGCCCGTTATATGATATGTTTGGTATGCGGTATCTTGGGGAACTCACTAAGCTTTATGCTTACGGGTTTTATTTTATGTTTCAGGTACTTCCAGTTCCAAGGGGAAGATCTCGGGTTGAGTGCATCGCACACACCATATGGATTCTGTTTATGGGACATACTCTGATTTTCATAATGTTGACATATTTATTTGTTGGGATGTATGAACAATGTTTTTGGGTCATAATTTTTGGATGTTACATCAACCCTCTTGGTAACCTTTTTTTTTCTAGGTCCAAGTCAATGAGTTTTTTAAGCTATCTACAATGGAGAGCTTTAGTGAAACTAAACAATTTTTTTCTGGTTCAACTAAATCAAGTCTAAGAAACCTTTCTTTTAAGTTGAGGAACTAATCTAACAATATTTCCAAAACATGGTATTGGATTGTTGTTTGGTAGTTGCAAGCCTTGAAAGATGTGTATATTTATAAGTAGTTTGCATCAATACTTGAAAGCCCTCCATGACACAAAGAAGAATGAGGACAGGGGATCCTTGCCTAACATGTTTTTATAGCGAATTCCTTGTTAGGAGATTCGTTAACAAGGATCAAGGCCTAACCCGAACTAAGGATATTACAAATCCAAAGCCTCAATTTACTTCCAAAATTCATTTGACCCATGACCGAATCCATGAATTCCCAAGGTACAACAACAAAAGCTTTATCAAAATCAACTTTAAATAACATCATGTTCCTTTTCCCAACTATAAAACTCTTTTACGATAAGCAACCCATAAAGAATATTGTGACCTTCTATGTAAATCGATTTCTCACAACTAACCACAAGCAATGACTTTGTTCAGCCTAATAGCCAAAAGTTTTGAGGTTAACTGATAATGCACCCTGTAAGGCTTATAGGCCTATAATACTTTAAACACACGACGTCTCTAACCTTGGGAATTAGAGATGCACCATATCCCCGAGTAATGGTTCCCAAAGACCCGAAGCATTTGATGATCGTAATAAGATCAGTTTGAATAGTCTCCCAAAGTTCTTTCAAGAACTTAATCTTGTCTATCTATATCTACCTATACCTATATCTATCTATATCTATATCTCTAAATATTATTAAAAGAGAAATCCTATGACATAATCATAAACAATCATGGCCCTTGATTGTATTTCGATCATAGTTTTTCCGCCATTAGATCATTTTGTGACATCACCTACCTAATTTTTGGTAAAAACTCTTTTTTCCATCAATCTTTACCATATCTAAAGGCAACTTACGGTGTTACCTTTAATACTCATTGAATTTTCATAATAGAGATTATATCAAATCCCATAAATTCAGCAGTTGAATTATAGAATATTTATTCACGTTTTGTAATATTTAATTGTTTACCATATTAATCCTTCTAATTTATTCTAATTTATTCTAATTGATCTTATACATAGTAAAGTGTTTTTCATAAGTTAAAGATATCTCTGCAAAAAAGGAACTTATAAAGTATGTTATCTTCTAGTTCAAAGTTAAATTTAAAATACATTTCAATTTACTTACGTCCTCTTTATCATCGTTATATATCTTCTATACGTAATACATAATTCTAACCTTTTTATTCTTCGATTTACGAAGGAGCAGTTGACATACTTCCTCTGCAGAAAAATAGAGCAAAAACTTCTCTAGCCTTGTCGTCGACGATCAATGGTATATACTTATATGCCTTATCATTTTCTGTTTTCACACTTTCAATTCCTATTATCAAATCACTACATAATTTCATGAACTCGAACCTCAATCTTCATATTAATCTAATTAGTTATTTCAATATATGTATTTCTAATAAAACCATTACTTTGATTTTATTCGTTTTCCTCCTGCTATTTATTGTCTCTGTCAATGTTGTTATTGTTTTTGTTTAAAATAAAACTCATGAATTAAAAAGATTTTCAATTTCACACACCTTTGCCTTTATGGAAAATTGATAATGCAGCATTCGGTACTACTCATTCAAAGGGCAAATCTGAAAAACAATTTTATATCCCTTCATAGTAGGATATGTATATTTTTGATAGAAGATATACATTGTTTACTAGATAATACTGTAATATATATATATATATATATATATATATATATATATATATATATATATATATATATATATATATATATAATGTTTATTTTTTTAAAGATTGAATCTGCAAGATTTAAATATTGGTCAACTCAATTTTGCATTACTATTACGCCTTTCAATTATTTTTGTAGTTATAAACAAATATCACATTCAAGATTTAAATACAATCAAGGGCATGATTGTATTTCGATCATAGATTTTCCACCATTTGATCATTTACTGACATCACCTACCTAATTTTTGGTAAAAACTCTTTTTTCCATCAATCTTTACCATGTTTAAAGGTAACTTACGGTGTTACCTTTAATACCCATTGAATTTTCATAATAGAGATTATATCAAATCCCATAAAATAAGCAGCTGAATTATAGAATATTTATTCACGTTTTGTAATATTTAATTTCTTACCATATTAATCCTTCTAACTGATTATAATTGATCTTATACATAGTAAAGTGTTTTTTCATAAGTCAAATTATATCTCTGCAAAAAGGGAACTTATAAGGTATGTTATCTTCTATTTCGAACTTAAATTTAAAATACATTTCCATTTACTTTCTTCCTCTTTTTCATCGTTATATATCTTCTATATGTAATACATAATTCTAACCTTTTTATTCTTCGATTTACACAGGAACAGTTGACATACTTCTCTGCAGAAAAATAGAGCAAAAATTTCTCCAGCCTTGTCATCGACGATCAACGGTATGTACTTCTATGCCTTATCATTTTTTATACATTCAAAGTAGGATATGTATATTTTTGGTAGAAGATATATTTTGTTTTCTAGATAATATGGTAAAAAAAACTATAAAATATATGCAACTTTTAGTCATGAAGTATTTCGGTGTTTATTTTTTTAAAGATTGAATTTGCAAGATTTAAATATTGGTCAACTCCATTTTGGATTACTATTACGCCTTTCAATTATTTTTGTTGTTATAAACAAATATCACATTTAATTTTTTTATATGAAAAAAAACCTAAATATTGCTATACTCCTTATTGCCAAAAAAAAGCTAAAACTTCACATCTCTAAATATTATTAAAAGAGTGTTGGGTATTTTATGTTGCGTCATGGGCTTAGTATTGTATATTCGGATTGGGCCTGTCCATCCGTGATTATTGAGTAGGGTTTAGCTATAAATAGTGCATGCATGTATGCCTTAGGAACTAACGTGATTATAGTTATTATTGCTTTGTAACCCTAAACACCTCTACAGTCGAAGTTCTTAATCGAGCTCTTCTGAGGTGTTAAAGTTTAATCATTCGACATCAGTTAAACCATTCATGTGTTCTTCGTTACGTCTTTAATTGTGTTTCTGCTTAGAATCTATCGATCCGACAAGAACTTTGTTCTAACAATTGGTATCAGAGCGGGAGACTGTGTGATCAATACACATTCCTTCTGTGTTAAGAATTCATTAGGGTTTCCGCTTTTATCGAATATAAAGAAGTCGTCTTCTTCCTGTCGACGGTAACTCTTGTGTTTGATAAAACCCTAATCTCAAGTTTACAGGTCTGATTCTAGCAGTTCTAAGGAAAGGCTCACCATGTCTCACGAAGATTCTCAAACTAATCCCATCAACATCTCCAACAGCATTGGATCTACTACAAGGATTCCCATTCTTTACACTCAAGACTATGAAGTATGGGCGCATCACTTTGAAGATTACGTGGTTGGATCTGAAGATAATGGTTATCTCATCTGGGAACCTATCACGCTTGGGTCGTTTGTTCACTCTGGAACGAACAGGACAGTGAAGACTCAAAAAGAATATAATCAGCTCGTGGCTGACGTAGATAAGATGCCACAGGATGAAAAGGACAAGGTGCTATGTAATGTGAAGGCCATGAGAATGATCAGATTCGCACTGCAATCTGACACTTTTCGGTTAGTTGGTTCATGCACGACGGCTAAAGAAATCTGGGATAGGTTGAAAGAACTCTACTCAACCGATGAAGATCTAGAACACTCTATTCAAACCTTGCTGCTCTCAGAATTTGGATTTTTCGAACAGAAACCTGAAGAGAAACTGATACATACCTTCGATCGCTTCAATCATCTCCTTAGCAAGATGATCTAGCATGGTATAGAAAGAAAATTGATCGAGCAAAAAGTAACCTTCATGAATGGCTTAAGACCAGAATGGATGGTAGTGGTTTCAATAGTGAAAGCTCACGAACAATTTAAATCTTACTCACTAGCGAAATTGGTGGGCATACTTAAATCCCATGAGAGTGTGGTAACCAAGGAGGCGAAGATAGTTTCGGGTGTGGGATCATTGGCCCTTGTCTCAAAAGGCAAAAGTGTTGCAGAAGAAGAGGAGGAGTCAGATATGTCTGAGTGTGACCTTACAAGCGAAGAATATGCAATGATGGTCACCAATCCAAAGAAATTTGCACGAAAGAAGTTCCCTGTCAATAAGAACCGAAACTGGCAAGGAAGTTACAGTTCTGAGAATGTGAAAGAAGAAACAAAGAATACCTCTCAAAAGGATGATGACAAGAAGGAAAGCAAGGTTGCAGGAGACTCTGAATTCGACTGCAATTACTGTCATGGCAAGAATCACTTTGCCAAAATATTGCATGCTAAGGAAGATGGCTGAGAAAAGGGATGGTGAAGATGATGAGGCATACTACATACGAAAGTTGGAAGAAATCAAAAGAAAGAAGGCAACTAACAATTCAATGAATGCCTTGATTGTGCAGGAAAATGTGGATGAAGATGAGTTCGGTGGCGTTGAAGTCTGGTCAACCGATTCTGAGGATGAAGAAGTGAGAAAGTCCACACATGGAAGAGCTTATGTGGCGAGGGATACTGGTTCGGCTGGAAAATGTTTGATGGTTACAGCTGGAAGACCAACCGAAAGTGAGCATAAGGAGCCGAACCTGACTGAGGACAAGTGCTTTGCAGCCAAGCCCGTGAGTGAGAAGATCAACGACTGTGATCGGCTGATCAAAAAGGTACAATCCATCCTTGAATCACTTAAAGTTCCAGTAACAAATTATGAAGAAGAATTAAATGAATTAAAATTTAAATTTTCTAACTTAAATGGTAGTCTCATACAAACTCGCTTAGCGAACTCTAACCTAACTGACCAACTCAGCAGGGTGTCTTCAAAGAGTGAGGAGAGAAGGATGTGGATTGAGCTGAAGGAGACGGAGTTAAATAGGGCTAGGGATGAGATTATTTATTTGCAACGAGACAATTTAAAGTTTTTGAAACAACGAAATGTTTTTTGCTTAATTGCTAAACGCTTATATACAAATATCGCTCAGTTGCACTTAAGTTGTGAAATAGGGAAAAAGATTCATAAGATGATCTTACCCTTCCTTGAATTTAAGGAGGATGAGGTCATCGTTGAATGTGAATCCATAATGTCCTCAGAAGAGACATCCATCGCTTATAAAATCAGACTAGACAAGATAAAGACCTTCATTGACTCTAAGGAACATAAGTGTATGCTCAAAAATCTTTTAGATGAAAATGATAGGTTAAAAATTAAGTCCGAGACCATTCAATCATTTGACTCGTCTAATGCCAAATTAATTTCAGAACATAAAATGAATATAGAAAACACGTCTGAATTTGATGAGGAAAGTGAGATGAGCGAAATCTCGGTAGAAGATGTGGTTGATTGCTCTGAATTTATGAAGAGTGAAACCGAGAATGAGAAACCCCTCATATCTGAAAACTCGGTTGAATACGCTCGCCTGTCAAAGGACATGCCACAGAAACTAAAAGAGAAAGCAATGGTTTATCAAAAGGTTCAAACTGTGCCAAATCAGGTATATGATGTTACAGGGGTCACTACAAAACAAACAGCATAATTGAAAATCTTGGTCGACACAGACAATGTTGAAGGGTGCGACGATTATTTATGGTCAGCCCTTATTGATAACGCAGACGAAACCATCGGCTTATCGGAGCGAACCTCATGGAGGGTAAAAGGTATATATGTTGTTGAACCCATCAACAAACCCTCAAGTTTTGACAAACCAAGCACAAGTGGAACAAAAGAGATACCTGAAGAACCAAAGAAAACACCGAATGTTCCTTCCAAGACTACCGAAACTCAAAAGGAGAAGCCAAAATCAAGCTTCAATATTCATAAATCTCAAAAGCAGTTAGCTGAACAGAAACGCCAAAGAAATCAGAGATACATGAAAAATCTGAATGAGCGAAAACGGTATTGGCAATCTTAAAACCCCAACTACGTTCCTTCCAAGAAAGAGTCAATTGTCAAAGAAAATGAAAAGCCAAAAGGAAAAGAAAATTTTAGTCCAAGATCCTACTATTCCAAAGCTCAGAACCGAACGTCTAGTTTCGGTTCCAACACCAGCGCTCAGAACCGAACGTCAAGTTTCGGTCACAACGTCAAGGCTAACAACCGAAAGTCAAGTTTCGGTCCTTCCTACTCCCAAAGAAAACCGAATTCAGTGAAGGACATCAAAGGAAAGGGAAAGCATGATTCAGATTCTGATATCAATAATAAGAAAAAGTCAGCTAACCCTAAGATTCAAAAGAATACTCCAAAACCATCTAACAACACACCATCTAATACACCACAATTTAAACAAGATAAAAACAAAATCAAGGTGTATACCATCAAAAGAAAAGACCAAACCAGTCTAATCAAAAGAACTTATTTGGTTGATATTTCTACTGCTATTCCTTTCTCTGTAAAAGACTCACCAGGGCCCAAGAGACTTTGGGTTCCTAAATCTGCTTGAATTTGCAGGTTATTAGTGACGAGCAGTTTGATGACGAATGGTACATAGACAGTGGCTGCTCGCGTCACATGACAGGAAGGAGGGAAGAGCTGAGGGAGTTTTGGTCCCTTAAGGATGGTGGATGTGTGAAGTATGGAAATAACTCTTATGGCACAATCAAAGGATATGGAATGATAACCAACGGAGACTTCTCGATTCGAAAAGTAGCTTATGTGGAAGGGTTGCAGCACAACCTCATAAGTGTATCACAATTGGTTGTGGGAACTGGTTTGAAGGTTTCATTCGATGATGAGGGATCAGAAATAATTGAGAAGCAATCCAAAAGAGTTCTGTTGAAGTCTGAACGCAAGGGAGAGATGTATCCTTTAAATCTCAACCCAATTCGAGGAAAACCAACAATATGCCTGCTGTCAAAGGCGAACACTGATGAAAGTTGGTTGTGACATCGACGCCTATCGCACCTGAACTTCAAAGACATTAATAAGTTGGTGCTTGGTGATCATGTTCGAGGCCTTCCTCTTCTCAAGTTTGATAAGGAACACCTATGTGCAGCGTGTGAGATGGGCTAACAAAGCAGAAAGAGCCATCCTACACGTATCAGTACAAAGATTGTTGAAGCTCTTGAACTTCTGCATATTGACTTATGTGAACCTTCGGCTATCGAAAGCTTCGGTGGTAGTAAGTTCATTCTTGTCATAGTAGATGATTTTTCCCGCTTCACCTGGGTTTTCTTTCTTAAACAGAAATCAGACGCGACTCCCAAGTTGACAACGTTTATCAAGCAAGTGGAAGTGCAGCTGCGAAAGCTGGTGAGGAATATCAGAAGCGACAATGGGCTTGAATTCAAGAATAAAGATTTTGAGGATTTTCTGGCTGACAAGGGGATAACTCACAACTTCTCGGCCCCCTATACACCACAACAGAATGGGATTGCTGAAAGACGAAACCGTTCTTTATGTGAGGCAGCCCGAACCATGCTAAGCTTCGCTTCTCTTCCGCAATACTTTTGGGGTGATGCAGTTGCAACCGCGTGCTATACTCAGAACCGATCCTTACTCAACAAACGATTCTCCATCACTCCGTATGAGATTCTGAACAATCGAAAGCCCAACCTTAAATTTTTCCACGTGTTCGGTTCAAGGTGCTTCATTTTCAATTCCAAAGAAAACTGAAACAAGTTTGACGTCAAAGCTGATGAGGGAATTTTTCTTGGCTATTCACTCACTTCAAAGGCATACAGAGTTTTGAACAAACGCTCCAAACGTATTGAAGAGACATACTATGTAACCTTTGATGACAACTATATGAAGAAAGTCCAAAGAAGCGAAAGTACCTTGGGGGAAATAATTCCTGAATCAGGACAAGTCTCGGTTCCAATTTCCAACCTGTTTGAAGAGTACATAAGGCTATTTGATGAACCAGAGAAGGCTGCACACTCGGAGGCGAAAGCAGCAGACAACAAAATCGACAATCTGAAAAAGATCATTGATGAAGCTGCAAAAGAAATGGAAAATGAACCTCCTAAACCAACTGGTGGTCAACCCTCAACTGACCCTCAAAACAACGGCTCACCGTTCAAGGGGGAGGGTTCATCTACAACAAATAGTCCAGTCGAGGGGGAGAATCCAACTCCATCCCCAACCTACAAAAGTCCAGTCGAGGGGGAGCATCCAACTCCAACAGAGGAGGAGAATTCTGAACCTGACAAGGGATACGCTTCGCCATTTGAGGGGGAGAATGAGAATACAAATGACGAAGGTGATCAATCAGAACTTGAAGAAGAAGTAAATGCAGAGTTGGATCCAGCCTATGACCCTAATTACCCTCCTCTAACGAAATGGACTAAAGATCATCCCAAAGCACAAATAATTGGTGAATCATCTGAGCGAGTTCTCACACGTTCTCAATTGAAAGCGAAACAAACTGCATTATTCTCTAATGTTGAATTCTGTATGTTTAATTCGTTTGTCTCCAAAGTCCAACCAAAGACGGTTAACGCTGCACTTGATCATGCTGATTGGGTACAAGCTATGCAAGATGAACTCCATGAGTTTGAACGTAATTGAGTTTGGAGGCTGATTCCCACTCCAAAGGATGCTTCAGTGGTCGGCTTAAAATGGGTCTTCAGGAATAAGTTGGACAAAGAGGGCAACGTCATACGCAATAAGGCTCGGTTGGTGGTGAAGGGATACTGCCAAGAAGAAGGGATAGACTATGAGGAGACCTTCGCTCCTGTAGCAAGGTTGGAATCGGTCAGAATCTTTCTGGCATATGCTGCTCATAAAAACTTTGAAGTTTTCCAAATGGATGTGAAATGTGCTTTCTTGAATGGAGAACTAGAAGAAACGGTGTATGTTGAGCAACCACCTGGGTTCGTGAACGAGAAATACCCTGATCACTGCTATGTGTTAGATAAAGCTGTATATGGTCTGAAGCAAGCACCGAGGGCCTGGTATGAAACTTTAACTCGCTTTCTTAAAATGTCAAAATTCAAGAAAGGTTCGGTTGACCCAACCTTCTTCCGAAAGAAAGAAAGCGAACATCTAATGATAGTTCAGATTTATGTCGATGACATCATCTTCGGCTCCACGAATCCTAGCTTAACGGCTGAATTCAGGAAGTTGATGGAGACTAAATTTGAAATGAGCGCAATGGGTCCGATTAATTTTTTCCTTGGTTTGAATATAAGACAGGGACCAGAAGGTATTTTTATCAACCAGGAGGCCTACACGAAGAACTTGCTGGCAAAGTTCGGTATGACGGGTGATTCGAAAATGAAGGTTCCTATGGCGTTTAGCACAAAGTTAACACCGTCTTTGGAAAAACCTGTTGTTGACGTAACACTCTATCGTCAAATGATAGGGTCTCTTATGTATCTAACGGCTAGTAGACCACACATTATGTTTTCTGTTTGTTATTGCGCCGGGTTTCAAGCAAATCCAAGAGAACCTCACATGGTGGCAGTGAAAAATATTTTTCGTTATCTGAAGCGAACCTCTTCTCTCGGTCTTTGGTACCCTGCTAGATCTGGATTTTTTGTTCAAGCCTTTTCTGACGCCGGTCTTGGAAGATGTGGACTGGACCGAAAGAGCACAACTGGTGGATGCCAATTCCTTGACGGTAAACTTGTTAGTTGGCAGTCCAAGAAGCAAACCTGTGTGTCTCTTTCAACAGCCAAAGCTGAGTAGATAGCTGCAGCATCATGTACCTCTCAAGTGATATGGATACAAAGCTAACTAAGAGACTACAGACTAAGTATGAAGAAAATACCTCTCTACTGTGACTCAGAATGCGCGATAAGAATATGTCACAATCCAGTGCAACACTCAAAGACAAAGCATATTGCACTAAGATACCATTTCATCAAGGACCATGTAGAAGGGAACGTGGAAGTACATTTTGTTCGGTTCTCTGATCAACTGGCTGACATATTCACTAAAGCCCTACTAGAAGCAAGCTTCAATAAAATTTTACAAGGTTTGGGAATGATGGAAGCAGAGTCGGTACCGAATCCTCAAATCTCTCTCTGAAAATTAGACAAGCGAAATAGAGCGAACGCTCGGTCTATTTCGGTTGTAGATTTTTCGGGAACCGAAATGAACCGAACGCTCGGTCTATTTCGGCTCCATAATTTTCGGGAACCGAAATGAACCGAACGCTCGGTCTATTTCGGCTCCGGAATTTTAGGGAACCGAAATGAACCGAACGCTCGGCTTATTTCGCTTCATTCTTTTACGGTTTGGTTTCGGCTGTATATATTGTACACTCGTTTTTAAGTCTATTTCTTACTCTATTTTAAGAGTTTTTTTTTGAGTGTTTTATGCTAATTTCTTTTTGTTTATTTTTCTGTTTTTTTATTATTTTTCAGAAATTTCAAAAATCCAAAAATATTTTTCCAAAAGTTTTTTTTTTGTTTCTTAATTATTCTTTTTTTTTGTTTTGTTTTGTTTGTGTGGTTTGTTTGTTTGCTTGTTCTCTTTACTAGGTCTCAAGTACTTCAGTGCAACATAATTTGAAGCTAAGGCAGGTATGATTCTTTTAATATGAACTAGTTAAGTGTCCCTAGAAGCATGCTGCTGCATGTTGACCGAAGCCTCTAAGACTAAGAGCAAGGTCTTAATGAATCGATTTATACCTATCGTTTCTTCCCAATTAGGCTGGTAAATCTACTCATGTCATGAGCTACCTTACTCTTCTCAAATGAGTTAAGAGTTTTCTGCTTTGTCACGTTTATATAGCAGAGGTACTTTCGGTTCCTTAACCACCTCCTTTACATTCTCCATCAACTTTCGGTTCAACACTGTAACCCTTGAGACTCTCAGCTTTTACCACTGAGGTTTATGGTTGCATAAAATCTGTGTTTATGATCCTAGATATGTAGACCACGTGCTAAGTGAGACCCAAAATCCAACACCAACAATGAATTGACGGTGAATCTTTATATTCAAGATCTTACTTGTTACCTAACGAAATCTCATTTTATTTTTGAGTGGTCTTTTATACTAAGGCATTTCTTCCCAACAAGATCCAGTTTGTTTTTGTTTTTGAGATTTTTATAACATCTTTAGTCACAACAAATTATATCCAACCTACTTGTTCAACAGACCATATCGGTCTCACAAGTACTTCATCCAACGTTCGGTCTTATGTTAAGAATCGATGTTCGGTTGAAGATAAGCCACCCTTAGACTATTATTTAAAAGAAGCCTTTCGGTGTTTCTTTACAAGCACTCGATCGTATTTTCTCGGGAAACCACGCAAGCACTTCAAGTCTCTCTTGACTTTGAAGGAAGAGATTCATGCCCGGAATCATCTGCTTTATGTCTTCTAACATACATCACTCACATCCTATACACATTTTGCTTTATTTCTTAATTTTTGGCACACTCTTGCACGAAAATACTTTGTGATTTCCAAAATTCTGGTTGATGTTTCTTATGGCTCGTTTGAAGTTTCTTTTAGGCGCGAAAGTGGTTATTAATACATCTGGAGCGAAGGTGAATTTGAAAAGACCATATGTGGATAAGATTTTGGGCGCGTGAATTTGAACGGTTCCTAAACCCACGCTTGCTGACGTCTATCTGGGGAAACCAAGCTGTCACATCGCGCTTTTTCAGGCGACGTTTCAGTGATCGTATCATCATCACGAAGATTCTTTCTCTCTCCTGGAAATGGTATATAAAGGGTTTCTCGCACAAATTGTACCTTCTTACCTTCTTCAAATTCTCTCAAATACACAAGGCGATTTGCAACTGTTCATCTTCTTCCTTACCTCAACAATGGCGGATTCCTCATCTGTTCAAGATCAAACTGCTTCGTCCTCATTGCTCGTGATCAAACCCAATCAGAACATGATCATTCAAATGAACCCCTTTCTATATGATTCGTACATGATCCAGGTTGTTGAATGTCTCAAATACTCTTCTCTGGTTATCGTACTCACACAAGTGGAATCTGTCCCAATGTCTCTTCTTTCCCAAGTATATTCTAATGCAACCTATGACAAGAACAAGGAGAGGATCTACTTTCAAATCTTCTCGCACAAGGCATCAATTTCGAAAGGGCGATTCTGTTCCCTGTTACAGCTTGCCGTCGATGCCTCTGTTATCTCTCCCGATTTTTTCACTACAACCCAACTGTTTACGATGCTTTACGAGATGGGATACACTGATGTTCTTACCACAGTGACGAAAATTAAGAAATCGTGTTTGCCGCCACAATGGAATGGATTGCTTACTGTTCTCAACAAGGGTTTAGCGGAGAGGGTTGCTGGGTCAGATGGTACTAGTATGGGTTTTCTAACCATTCTCTATGGTCTCTACAATGGAATTAATCTCGATTACGGGTCGATCATTTGGTCGCAATTGGTACAAAGTCTCAACACTTCGACGAGACATTCTGAGATTTCTTGTGGACGTTTTTGGACCATTGTCACACGCAGGGCCATTGATACTTTGTAGATTCCAGTCATGAAGGATGCATTGGTCTCTTCTGTGGCTACTTTTCATACGAAGAAGATCATCTTCTCTGATGCCACCAAGTTCTCCCACAATGGTTCAATACCTGAGACGATGTACAGGTGTGTGTCAGCCGAAAGTAAAGTGATGGCCGACTACCGAAAGCTTCCTCCTAAAGGAGCAAGAGAACTGACTCCTAAACAGCAAGCTGCTTTAGAAGCTGTGGAGAAGCCAGCCAACTGAGGCAAAAGGGCAAATACCAAGAAAGTGACAACCGAAGATCCTTCGTCTAAAGCTGCCAAGTCTAAAAAGCGAAAGGCTGAAAAGGGTGATTCTTCAGCTCCAAAGAAGGTTAAAAAGATGGCAAAGAAATCAAAGAGTCCTTCTCCTTCAAGCTTAGACAATGATGAGGAGCGATCGGCAGATAAAGAAGAGGAAGTTCAGCATCATGGTTCACCGAGAGGTAATACACCTCCTCGTTCTCCAACTCCAATTGAACTACTTAATGACAAGATTCCCACACCTCCTCCATCTCCACCGAAAACCACTGTTCCAGTTTCGGTTACTTCTATTCCACCACCACCACCAGTTAGCACCATACCAATCTCTACAACTCCTTTACCACCTCCTATCTTTTCACAAGCAACTACCACAACTACTCCCACCACCACAACAACCGAACCTCCAGTAAACGTCAACGTATCTAATACGGGGGCTAATACTAAAACCGAACCTCCGGTTACTTCCAAACCTCTTTCACCCTCACCCTCAAACTATTCTAGTGATACTCTCGGTGGTGATAATGTTGAGTTTGACTCGACTTATTACAGTCCTTATCGGCTTCCAACAGACGAAGATGAAGAGGCTCCTGTCACCAGACAACAAGTGCAGAGTCTAGATGAGAAACTTGATCAATTGCTTGCCTCTACAAAAACATATAACGATGTTGTGCTTAAAGCTTTTATGGACACCGCTTTTGAGGAATATACTGGAGCTATAGAAAAATCCACAAAGGCGGTTGAAGCTTCCACTTCTTCTTGCAAGAAGGCCACTACTGAAGTTGCAGAACTTGTTCACAGTTCTCATATTTTTCTCGAATCCCTCAAAGGTCATGCTGATTCAAATGCAGCTAAAGTGAACGCTTCAGTTGATTCTTTATCCAAGTCACTTCAAGAGGAGAAAGCTAAATTTGAGAATGTTCGTTCTTCCATTCAAGCTGAGAACACTTCTCTACTTAGCTCAGTGAATTCTCGCCTTGAAACACTCCAGACTGATTTAGCGAAGGAGAGTGCATTAAAGGAGGATCTTGCATGACAAGCCTCTACTATTGAAGTTCAGAAAGTTCAATTAGCTCAAGCTGAAAGGGAGATTTCATTATTGAAGACTGAGTGAGCTGTATTCCGGAGTTGTGCTGGTGATGTAACGAATATGCTAACCAATCTTCTTAGTGCTCATGATCCGATACTTACTCTGACCATCAGGAATCATCTGACTTCCAAGCTTCTTCCTGCCATTGCACTCTTACATGAAATGAAGGGTGTTTCGGAGAGATTCGTACCTCCAAAACAAGGGGGATAAGGTGTTCAAACGACTCAACCGAAGGTCACTGTCAAAACCGAACCGAAGGGTAATGAAGTTTCGGGTTCTGGTAATCAAGATAAAAAGAAAGGACTTGCTGATGATAATGATGAAGAGGAAACAATTGCCGAAGCATTGAAACGAAAGAAAAGGGATAAGGAATTGGATGAAACCCTTCGGGTTGCGAAGGAAGCAGAAGAGAGGGAGCGAAAGAACAAAGAAGAGCAAGATGCCTTAAATTGCAAAAAGGCATTGTTTCCTCTTTGGACTAGAGAAACGCTCATCAAAGAAGCAATAGAGTTTCCGAGCATGTACTGGCTGGAACCTGTAGCTTCTTTTGATTGTGAGAATTTGAGGGACTCATAGTTTGATATGCCTATAACACGAAAGGCATTTACTTTTCATTGCTTTGATTCGACTGTTCAAGTTCCCTCACCTCACCCTCAGGTTGATCGTGAACTCATCGATTTTTATCTTAAGTTCGGTCAGCCTCAGTACCTGACATGGAGTGCACAGAAGATTATAACTGTCAAGGTGCTGAAACCTTCGCCTGCAGGGAAGTTTATCAATGTTAGTTTCAAAATAACCCGAGGTTCAGCAAACTCGGTTTCGATTATATCCCTGGCAGATCTTCCAAACTTGAATCCTCATGATTGGATCTTGTTAAAACATACTGCTCACCAATGCGAAAGAATATAAGCCGATCCTAGATCATCTAAAGAGGATGTTGGCCTCCTATATCCATGAAGTAGCTGCAATGGATCAGGAGATAGCTAAAGTTTTGACGAAGAAACCCACTGTAAAGCCAACTGCAAAGCCTGGAGATGTGAATAAAATGAAGATGGGTCAAATTGATTCTAAACATCTCACAGTGATGTTCACAAGAGGCGAAGCCAACAGATTTCTTTTCGCTCTTGGTGACAAGCATTTGTTCTCAACAGAATGCTTAGAGCACATAATAAGTATCATCCATCGGTGTAAGCAGAACTCTGAGGCAGACAAGAAGAACTTCATGGACATGCTTCGGTGGTATATCACTTTTCGTCATACTCTTTTGGCCATCATACCGAAGGTGTTCAAAACTGTCAAGAAGTCTTCTATAGCTCAACCGAACTGAGCTTTTGGCTCCATTGACGCAAAGGGGGATATTGTTGGGTATTTTATGTTGCGTCATGGGCTTAGTATTGTATATCCGGATTGGGCCTGTCCATCCGTGATTATTGAGTAGGGTTTAGCTATAAATAGTGCATGCATGTATGCCTTAGGAACTAACGTGATTATAGTTATTATTGTTTTGTAACCCTAAACACCTCTACAGTCGAAGTTCTTAATCGAGCTCTTTTGAGGTGTTAAAGTTTAATCATTCGACATCAGTTAAACCATTCCTGTGTTCTTCGTTATGTCTTTAATTGTGTTTCTGCTTAGAATCTATCGATCCGACAAGAACTTTGTTCTAACAAAGAGAAACCTTAGGACATCATATTCATCAATCAGACTCTTGATTGTATTTCGATCATATATTTTCCACCCTTAGATCATTTGGTGACATCATCTACCAAAGTTTTGGTAAAAACTCTTTTTTCCATCAATCGTTACCATGTCTAAAGGTAACTTACGGTGTTACCTTTAATACCCGATTAATTTTCATAATAGAGATTATATCAAATCCCATAAAATCAGTAGCTTAGTTATAGAATATTTATTCACGTTATGTAATATTTAACTGCTTACCATATTAATCTTTCTAATTGATTCTAATTGATCTTATACATAATAAAATGTTTTTCATATGTCAAATTGTATCTCTGCAAAAAGGAACTTATAAGGTATGTTATCTTATATTTCAAATTTAAATTTAAACAACATTTCAATTTATTTACTTTCTCTTTTCCATCGTTATATATCTTCTATACATAATACATAACTCTAACATTTTTATTCTTCAATTTAGGTAGGAACAGTTGTCATACTTCTTCTGCAGAAAAATTGAGCAAAAATTTCTCCAGCCTTGTCATCGACGATCAACAGTATGTACTTTTATGCCTTATCATTTTCTGTTTCACACTTTCAATTCATGTTATCAAATCACTGCATACTTTCAAGAACTTAAACCTCAATAATCACATTAATCTAATTAGTTATTTCAATATATGTGTTTCCAATAAAATCATTTACTTTGATTTTATTCGTTTTCCTCCTACTATTTAATGTATCTGTCAATGTTGTTATTGTTTTTGTTTAAATTAAAACTTCTGAATTAAAAAGAGTTTCAATTTCACACACTTTTGCCCTTACAGAAAATCGATAATGCAGCATTCGATACTATTCATTTATAGGCGCAAATCTGGAAAACAATTTTTTAGCCCTTCATAGTAGGATGGTTTTATTTTTTACAAATAAACATAATACCAATGTACTTCTGAATCATAAATACATTGTTATTCTGTTCTTATATTGGTATTGTTGTTCTAAATTATTTACTGCTATCAATTTGACATATTTTCCCATACAAAAGAATAGAGTGTACTTCTGAATCATAAATACAATTTTATTCTATTTTTTTATTTGTATTGCTCTTCTAAATTATTGACTGCTGTTAATTTTTAAATTTGTATTGTTGTTCTATATTATTGGTTGCTATCAATTTGACATGTTTGTCCCTACAAAAGAATAGTAGTGTACTTATGAATCATAAATACAATGTTATTCTGTTTTTTATTTATATCGCTCTTCTAAATTATTGACTAATGTCAATTTGACATAATTGCTATTTACTTACTTCAACTTATTTTTTCTGTTTTTCATTTTTTTTTTGTTTTTGTTAAATATGTGCAAATATTCATTTCCATGTTGTTATTACTACTTTATTTTTTTCTTTTTTTCTAATCAGCACG
Source organism: Lactuca virosa (assembly GCF_052849685.1). Taxonomy (NCBI): domain Eukaryota; kingdom Viridiplantae; phylum Streptophyta; class Magnoliopsida; order Asterales; family Asteraceae; genus Lactuca; species Lactuca virosa. The sequence continues at coordinate 54,339,447 of NC_136431.1, forward strand.
TCACATTTGACCAATTACTGTGGTAAGTAATATTTTGTTCACATATTTTTATAATTGATTGGATTTCATGTAATAAAATGATATAATAAGATGGAATATAAGTTTTTGTATTTTAATAGTACCTGATGAATAAAAGAAAAAGAATAGGATGCTAATGGAACTGTCATCTAAAAGTGTAGTTGATAAATACATTATATAATACATGGATCTTTTTTTTATTTGTATTGTACTATTAATAATTTTTTTTAAATATATTTCCCCCATTTATGATACGGATTTTCATTTCAGAAAATAATTTATTCATACCCCTTAATTGTCGAGTTACTCGAAACCTTACCGTATTACCTTCAACATCCCCGTCTCATAACATCATACACTCGAATGTGCAATCCACATTTATTTCATCAAGGTCGCTACTTTCACAAATAACCAGTTAATGTAAATTATTCTTAACTCCTTTTATATTATATTTACCTCCACATCTTAAATCGTATAGCATCAATTTTAATTTCCCTTTAATTGTTATCCTTTCATTTTTTAATACATATATGTCTATAATGTTTAATTTGTATAAGTCATTTTTTCCTTTAATATGCTATTTAATGAGGCTTCAGGTTGGTTGTCCAACTAATGATTTGGATGAGACAAAAGCATTTGCTGAATGGATTCTTAAAATTGGTGAAGTTAATATTGGTGGTCGTAAAGATGGTGAAACTAAAGTTGAATTTATAGAAGACGTTATCATTCGCTCTACAAGTGACCATATTCATTCAATTGTATCGATCATTTATCTGTCTTTTAAAAACCATCTTGATGATCCATCATATTTTCAAGATAAAGCTATTTTGGTCCCTATAAATAAAGAGGTTGATGCTATTAATGACTAGATGTTAGGATTGATCAAAGATGAAGGAAAAACTTATTTGAGTTCAGATTCTTTATGTGAGACAGATTCAACAGATTGTTTTGAGGAATCAGTTTACTCTCTGGATGTATTGAATGCCTTTAAGGCATCTGGAATTCTCAACCATAAACTTACACTAAAAACAGGTGTTTCGGTGATGTTGCTTCGTAATATTGACCAAACCAAAGGTTTATGCAATGGTACTAGGTTACAAATTGATAGGCTTGGAAAACATGTCATTAAGGCACAGATTATAGCTGGTAGATTCTTCAATGAGACTACTTATATACCTCGCATGAAGTTAACTCCATCGAATAAAAGAACCCCCTTCCGTTTTCAACAGAGGCAATTCCCCCTAGATGTTTGTTTTGCTATGACCATTAACAAGAGTCAAATAAAATCATTATTAACTATTGGATTGTATTTGCGTAGACTCGTATTCACTCATGGTCAGTTATATGTAGATGTTTCTCGCGTAACAATTAAAAAAGGCTTGAAGGTACTCATATGTGATGAGGAAGGTAGTTCAACCAATCAAATAAAAAAGATTGTTTACAAAGAAGTCCTTCAACAATTATAGATATTCATACATTTCATTTTATTTTTTAAACTTTTCAATATAATCAATAACAAAAAATGTTTCTATTACTTTATCATTTTTTTTTAATTATTGTGTTGGTTCTTTTATGACTTTATATGTATTTTTTTATACGTTTCCCGCGTTTTACGCGGGTCATAATCTGGTATACTTATAAAATAAACATTTTACTTGCACCACATGCATTTGAAACCTTCACGACTTTTCAATTTCTTTCTAACAATTATTATAAATTGGTTAATAATGTTAAATTAATGCAAAAACAAAATTCTAATCATAAATGAACTAAACTAGAATATTAAAATATCATATTTTTTTACTTCTATTTATAAAATTATGATTTTAACTTTTTAACATATTATTGTTAACTTATATGTTGTCATGTGTGAGCAATTATCATTTTAAAGTCACAACATTTGTATAATTTATGATTTGATGCAAAATAGTTAAATTATTAATTTCGGTATAATGTTAAGCGGTTAATTTAAATTAAAATTTCAGTTAAACTTAAAAAAAATCGAAAGACTATTTTATAAATAGTTAAAACTTATAAATTATAGTGTTAAACCTAAATTGTAATCCTAAATTAATAAAAAAAAAGAACATGAAACTATTTTTTATAATCATTAAGAATTTTAAAATAAATAGCTTAAAACTAACTTACAATAACAATAGTTAAAAGTAATATTATATAATAAAAAAAATTGTAGCGTTATCTTTAAAAACAAAAATGATGTTTGTTATTTTAAATAATTACAATCAAAGAAACTAACAATATTCATCAAATAAATTTTAAAAAAGTTAAATTTCTGAAACCAAATTAAAATAATTAAAAGTTTCCAAATACGTTATTTTAAATAACTTACAACATCAATTGTAAAAGTGATATTATATATAAAAATTATATTGTTACCTTTAAAAACAAAAAATAATGATTGATGTTTTAAATAAATACAATAACATAAATTAAAATCTTAAGCAAATAAACATTTTAAAATTAATTAATCTTAAAAACGACTATAAATATCATTAAACCCTATATTATATGTAATTTTATTCATGAGTAACCCACATGTAGAGATCATTGAGACAACTGAGATTTTAGAATTGTAAAAGATGTCTACATTATCATATAATTCAAAACAAACAATGTTTATGCCAACTTATAATAAGATTTATTATATAAGAGCTGACAACAATGTCATTGATATATTTGAAGAACATATATTTGTAGAGATTTCAAATGTATTGTTGTATTCTACGCAACGCGCGGGTATACGCCTAGTATACTTATAAAATAAGCATTTTTTCTTACACCACAAGAATTTGAAACCTCCATGACTTTTCAATTTCTTTCTTATAATTTTTATAAATTGGTTAATAATGTTAAATTAATGCAAAAAACTAAATTTTAATCATAAATTAAGTAAACTACAATATTAAAATATCATATTTTACTTTTATTTATAAAACTATAACTTTAACTTTTTAACAAATTATAGTTGACTTATTAGTTTAGATATGTTGTCGTATGTGAGCACTTGTTATTTTAAAGTCATAACTTTTGGGTAAATTATAGATTTATGCAAAATAGTTAAACTATTAATTTCAATATAATGTTAAATGGTTAACTTTAATCAAAGTTTCGGTTAAACTTGAAAAAAATCGAGAGACTATTTTATAAATAGTTAAGTTATAAATTATAGTGTTAAACCTAAATTGTAATCCTAAATTAAAAAAAACCATGAAACTATTTTTTAGAATTTTCAAATAAGTAGCTTCACAATAATTTACAATAAGAATAGTTAAAAATAATATTATATAAAAAATTATTATGTTATCTTTAAAAACAAAAACAATGTTTATTGTTTTAAATAATTACAATCAATAAACTAATAATATTCATCAAATAAATTTTCAAAAGATTAATTTTCTTAAAACAAATTAAAATAATTTCTTATTTCTAAATACTTTATTTTGAAATAACTTACAATAACAATAGTTAAAAGTAACATTATATACACAATATATATTGTTACCTTTAAAAACAAAAACAATGTTTGATGTTTTAGATAATTACAATGATAGAAATTAAAATCTTAAGCAAATAAACTTTTTAAAATTAAATATTTATAACAACAATTATAAATATCATTAAACCATATATTATATTTAATTTTATTCATGAGTAATCTGCAGGTAGAGGTAACTGAGACAATTTAGATTATAGAACTTTAAAAGATGTATAAATTATCATATAATTCAAAACAAACAATATTTATACAAACTTATTATAAGATTTATTATATAAGACCTAAAAACAGTGTTATTGATATATTTAAAAAACATATATTTGTAAAGATTTCAAATATATTGTTGTATTCTGCGTAACGCGCGGATATTCGGGTTGATTAAAACTTGACTCGGAGAAAGTTGTTATCATTGGATGTGATTTTTAAAAAGACACGTAGTACAATTTCACTAAGAAGACCAAATTATCATGAAACTTTGAGGCAAAAAAAAAACCATATCATTTTTATGTTATCGGGGTCGGATACCCATTCACCATTCACTAATAACCCGTTAACTCTTGATCTCTTTTTGTTGTTGTTTAGAACACCATGAAAAAAACGACGGGTTTTCATCACTAACAATGAAAGTAGAAAAAACTGCAAAAATGGTCCATGTGGTATACATTTTTTCTGAGGTTTAGTCTAAACCTTGACTTTTTTGGCTTCATGGTCCTTTTAGGCTACTTTCATTGTAGAATTGGTCCCCGATAAACTTGAAAAGACTACTTTGCCCTTTTAATTTGTTTTTTCCATTTACTTAAATATTTTTTCTTTTATTTAATTATAAGTGTTAAATCAAATCAAGAAGGGGACCCACCTGCCTCTCTCTCTCTCTCTCTCATTCCTTCATTCCTTCCCGTTTTTCTTCACCACCGGCCAAGGAAGAGGTTGTCGGCCACCGGAGCTTAGGGGTGTTCGTTTGGATGGATCGGTTTCATCCGATCCAATTAGGTGAATCCAAATTAATTTCGGTTTTCAAAACGTGAATCCAAATAGTCCAAACTAAATTCAAATCTGATCCGAACCAATCAAACTACAATTCGGTTGGATCGGTTTTTACAATTCGGTTTTTAAGAAGCGAAACATTTAAAAACATATATAACATAATATTAGTCAACTTTAAAATAAATTGTTTGGTGAGAATTAAAAGTATGAACTATTAAAAATGTATTATAATTCAATATTTTATAGATAAAAAGCTTTTGAAATGTATACATGGAAGTATTTTATTGGATAATACTTTCTAATCTATTCAAAAATACAATTTAGAAAATTAATAAATAACTAAAAGATGTATATTTGAAACAAATATATATAAATAAATAAATAACAAACTTTTATTCGGTTTTTTTGGACTATTCGGTTTTAGTTTTATAAATCGTAACCAATCTGAAATCCAAAATAATAATTCGGTTTTACTAAAAACTCATCCAAAAATCCAAACCAAATAGTCCAATCCAAATTGTCCAATTGGACAATTCGGTTTTATCCGAATAGTGAACAGCCCTACCGGAGCTGCCTTTTCCTTCCTCCTCCGGCCGAGCAACACCACCCAAACACCCCTAAAGATCGTCATTCCCTCCTAACCCCCTATTCGCTGCGTTTTCTGTTGAATTAGGAAAGAAGAAACAACGAGGAGCTACCAGAGCAGCCCCCTCTCCCCACCATTGTCGACGATGACAGCTACCAACAGTTGCCTCTCTTTCTTCTTCGCTCCTTTCCGCCGTCCATAACAGATCCAAAAACACCACCTTGATTGGAAACTGCTTTGCTCCTCCTCCCCTTCGTGTGTTGCTACTGGCACCGAAGAAAATGAACTAAGGAGGGCTCGCCGGAGATCGGATGCCCCTCCCTTCCTCGTGATTTCTCAGCCACCACCAGAGCTTCCCGTTAGCTGCCTTTGTTCCCTTCTTCCCGATCAATTGAAAGAAAATATGATGTATATCAAAGAAAGATGACAGAATAAGTTCCGTTCCTTTCTTCATCCCTTCCATTTACCCAAATCCCTGAACAAGCTTTGCTCCTTTATTTCTCTAGTGTTTGCATCTTACTGTTCGAAATCGAATACACACATCATTTATTGGTATTTGGTTAACATAATTTCTATGTTTTTCAAACGATTTCTGGGTTTCTGATCCTTGTTCAAGAAACAAGATGGACTTGGTTATAGATTCAAACTTATCCCTGACTTCTCCTCCGTTGGTATCGTATTGGCTGAATCCACATTGAGGTTGAACAAATGTTGGAAGTTTATGATCGATTTAATGGCAGTTAATGGTGGTAGTGGTAGGAAATCAAATAAGGCGTCTCCGGTTTAGGGGCCTTTGTTTTATTTTCGAGAGCCCTACACCACCTCCTTGTTGTTGAAATCAAAATTAAAATTAGACTAGCTCTAATATGGGGATGTTGAAATAGGAACTGAAATCTAGAGATGGGGAAGATGAAAAACTGAAACGTCGCAAGTCACCACCATCACCATCGATATGGGTTCCATTTCTACAGGTGTATGCATGTGTGTGTTGAATTTGAACAAGAAGTTAGTTTCTAGGTTTTGTTAGTGGTAGAAAATCTATTTATGGGTTATGATAAGGAAGTCATTAGGTTTTGTTCAAAGCTCAAATCTTGTTCAAGTAGAAGAACGTGGAGCTTGGGAGTAGTCTCGGTGGAGAGAGAGAGAGAGAGAGAGAGAGAGAGAGAGAGAGAGAGGGCAGGTGGGTCCCATTCTTGATTTGATTTAACATTTATAATTAAATAAAAGAAAAAAAAATATTTAAGTAAATGGAAAAAACAAATTAAAAGGGCAAAGTAGTTTTTTCAAGTTTATCGGGGACCAATTCTACAATGAAACCAGCCCAAAAGGACCATGAAACCAAAAAAATCGATGTTTAGACTAAACCTTAGAAAAAAATGCAGACCACAGGGACCATATTTGCAATTTTGTCATGAAAGTAATGAAATTTTTTAAGAAGTAAGAAAATCTATCATCTATACCTCTGAGTTCAGTGAAGTCACCCATGAAATTCATTAAGGTACTAGAGTCTAGACGATTCTTTGAGATGTAATAGCTCTGGTTCGTGATTCCACATGGGTATAGTGAGATTAATTCAATGTTAAGATCTAGCAAGGGGAATTTCTTTGTTTTCGTCTTATGGCACATTAAGAGAGTTTTCCATACTCCATAGTGTTCATTTCAATGGGTCTAGAAGGATCCAATCGGGATCACAAACGGAATTAGGGGTGAGCGCGGTGCGGTTCGGTGCAGTTATTGGTCAAAACCTCACCACTAACCGCAAATGCGGTTAATCCATTTTCAAAACTGCTTAGTGCGGTTATTTTTGCGGTGCGGTTAGGCGGTTATTTTTTGCGGTGCGGTTTTATTTTTTTGTGTTTCGGTTATTAACCGCATTGATTTGGTGCGGTTATTTTGTGGTTTTTAACCGCACTTTAGAGTTCAAACAGCTTTAAGAGTTTAAACATATTACTTGTAATAATAAAAAACCGTAAAGTATAAGACAATTAACTTAAATTACAAACAACTAATATCTTAAAAACTTTAAATCACTAGTAATTAATAATAAATATCTTAAAATTGTCAAATTTCACTATTTTCCAAAGTTAAACATAAGAAAAAACCAACACTTTTGTCTTCTAAAATTTTATCTTTCTTTCATCCATGAAACTTGTCTTATTTTTAATATTTAATATATTAATATTTAATAAAAAAATTATATATAATATATGCGGTGCGGTGCAGTTTTTTTTGCGGTTTTTGAAAACTAATAACCGCACCGCACCGCAATTTGCGGTTTTTGAAAAACAGAAAACCACACCATCGGTTTTTATTGCGGTTGCGGTTTATGCGGTTTTTACGGTTAATTTTAGTTGCGGTGCGGTTTTTGCTCACCCTTAAACGGAATTAAGATCGCGTAGGAGTGGTTTATACATTTATACTTTCACTGTAGTTTTAAATTAAAGGCTCATCTGCTCGTGTAGGCCCACAAGGCCCATGTAGTGATTGTAGTCCACCCGTGAATTCATTAGGCTTTACTATGCTCCAAGGGAACAGGGAAAGTAACATTTGACATTTCTATTTTGACAGCATGCCTAGTGGACGTATCAATTATTAAAAGTTTAAAGCAATAAACAATTAACTAATATTATTTTGTAATTAAAACTCCAACAACAAACATATCAATATTTGGAAAGATTGTATATTATTTCTTGTATTTTCATTAAAAAGAATAAGATGTTATCAGTAGTTTTTTTTACTAAAACTATTATGTAGATAAAAGAAAAAGACAAAATTTCATATTCGTCCATATAGTTTTCAAAAAAGTATTCATCTGTGAGGACAACTATCAGCAACACTACAACACAAACCTTGTGTTTTTGGTCATTTGGTCATGAAATATAACTTTTAACGTGTTGATTTTTCTAAACTGACCGATTTATCATTGGATTAAATCCGAAGACAAAAAAACAATATACCAAAATGACCATCACCCTAATTTAATTGTAATAACATATTGGTTATCTAGATTTCCGTCTCGTAATATAATTTTAATATTAATTTAATTTTAGTAACTCTGAGATATTTTAAATTAAGAGCTTAGTATTCATTGTGTTATTATTTTAAAATTCATGCATACAAATCTTCAAAATCTAAATATAATGTTGATATTATCAGATACCATTTTCGCTAGTAACTGAGTTGGAGGGGAATTATATTCAGGAAATTGAGTAAATTAACCATTTTTTATGTCTTTTTTTTTTTAAAAAAAAATTATCTTATGTAAATAATCTTTCACAAAATAACCATCTTTTCCGGTCCGGAATGTGCCGTTCCAGAATGAAGTCGGAGTCGTTTTCTAGTGGGCCAACCCATTAGGTGTCCTCCAGATGGCCATTACGGAGTATCCATACGTATTTCAGACCAAATTTTTGAATTTCGAATTTCGGAATATATTCAGAAAAAAATCTGGATCTCGATTTCATTCCGGATCTCGACTTTCCAATGCACTCCGACACGACACTCAGACTCTCCGATTCCGATTCCTATCTCCGGCAAGCCAATCCGACTCTTCGATTCCAACACACTAATTCAGAACACCTACTAAAAATATGGAAGACGATCACTATGACCCGGTTGTTTTACGGGTAAGTCTTTTACTCCGACTTAAGATATTTGTTTATATTCATCACAAAATGGTGCTCTGGAACAAAACATTGCATTCCGGAATGCAAAGAACACGTCTGGAATGAACTGACCACATTCTAGAGTGCCAATATATGACGTCATTGCATTAGGAGCAACCCAAAAGTAGTTTAGTTGTTTATAGAGTGTTATTATACATTTAAATCCAATGTTCCAGAACATAAAATTGCATTTCGGACATGTACGGAACACGATGAACAAGTCTGGAACACTAGGAATAGGTTCGGAACATGGGGAACAGGTCCGGAACACTAAGAACATGTTTGTAATGTTGGTCAATTTGCATTCCGGAGTTGGTTTATAACAACCTTTTTATTTGCAGCACAACATGGTTTTTGATGCATCCATTACACTGTCTTGTAACCCAATATCGGTGGAGATATTCTTGCAACATTCAAAGATAGACCGACATGCGAGACTATGTTCAAGAATTCATATTTTGGGAGGTGGTTAGACATTTCTAATGTAGATATGGATCATTTGCTTCTATATTACGTTTTTTGTCACGAAGTTATCACGAACCCCCGAAGCGAAGTAGAGGAAATGGTTTTAAGATTGGGGGTTACGAGCTGTGTTTTGGGATGTTTTGGGAAGAAAGAATTTTGACTTGTCACCAGCTTCCATTTTGGAAATTATTTTTCTGCCTCCGGTTCACGCGCCGCCTTCCGTTCCCGTATGTTTCCTATGGTCGCGAGGAATGTCCTCGTCAAATTATACGATGTAAATAATGTGTTTGAGCATTCGCTTAATGAATTATCGAACGAGGATACGGACCGTGTATGTCTTTTATATCAGTTAGAGAAGGTGTTCAATGGGTGGTTGGCTAAACAACCTGTTTTAGAGGAGTATTTCGCATTGGTATCCGACTTTGATGAATTCAACAGGAATCATGTCATTAATTTATAATTATGGATTATAATTAAGGGTAATTAATTAATGATCATTACTAATGTTTATTATGAATTTAATTGGGGATTTTTTTCCCAAATATTCATGGGGGAGGATATTTCGGGATCAATTGTACTCGCAGCTAATTACTCTATTCAATAAGGTTGACATGCATATACATCCAGTTGAACCGAAAGAGAAACAACCTCAAAAAAAGACGTACACCATAAGCGGCGTTTTATACGCTTTTAAGGTAAGTACATGATTAACAATTTTTTTTTGTTTGCTAACATTCTAATACACCATTTTTTCAGATATGGATTCTTGAGACTTTTCCTGTGGGCAGTTTGTTTGGTACCCGACAGGGAAATATGATCCATCGGGCTGTTGCATGGTCGAAACTGAGGCCTTTACAAAAGACTCAGTGCAACCAGTTTATAAAAATCGACGATGTATGGTTACTTATATATTTTAAGATTTTCTTTTATATGTATAATTTATGTTTATTTATAATTTTATAATTTTGTTAGCAAACTTGTATAGAAGTTAGAGCCGACAAACCCTAAAATTTGTGTTGAATAGTTGATAGTTAGCTTAACTTGGATTGATCGCCCTGATTTTTACGACTCAGAAGTTCATAGGGCACCTTTCCTAACACTATCACCCAAACGCTCCCCTACCCACGAGCATCGGCAAAAAAATGCACTGATAGATGTTCCATCTCACCCGCCACCACCATCACCGCCGATCGCTGAACCATCAACTCAAAATGACTGAATTATTACTGTCTTGCAAAACAAGTTTTGTCAGTTGCAAAACAAGATCAGTGAATATCGCGAGCATATAAGGTCATAGGATAAGCATTTAGTAGAGCATGATACTACTTTATCCATGCTTCTAAAAGTTATTTAATAAGACTCCCGAAAACAATGTTGGTACCTCGAAGCGGCTGAAGGTACATTGTTAATTATTTCACTCCCATATAGTTTTTATTTAACTTTATGGTCCTTACATTTTGCAACGTTTATAATTAAAAACTTTGAACCATACAGAGACACTTATCGTACAAGATCCTGGTACCACTAAATACAATGATAATGAAATTTGGGAACATGGTTATGGGTTAGACACACCCGAATAACTGTTGAATCACGACCTTGAGAAGTCGTCTGGATGTATTCAATCGTCAGATGTAAAAGAGATTCTACGGGATGAATGCAAAATGCTGCCGACAACACCTCTTAGGCATTCTATGTGCCAAAAAGTTATGTACATATAGTATAGGTCCCCATGGATACAAATGAAGAGGAAAGGTGTTGCATGCCAACAGTCAACATTATTGGACAATCTTTTAGAACCTACCATACACCGTCTATATAAAGAACGAGATGGTTCGTTGTTGTTTGCTCACCATTTTTTTACCGCTATTGCGACGATTAAATTTTGGACGCACTTATATGCGGATAGTCATGCATGGTGGTTGGAATGCGATGTAAGTTATATAATTATGTGCTCATTATGTACTACACTTCTAATAACAATACTTACTTTACTGCAAATTTTTTCATCGGCAGCACATCATGATGTGGATCTCATTGTTGATAGAGCGTAGAGTGGATGATGTCCGGTGGACGGTTGTGCTGTCAGCTTTGAACACTGATGAGTTTGACTGGAGTGACATGGCTGACATATCTATTTATCCAGGTTGGGAAGAATGTGATACCGTATGATTGTGTTTGGATTACATTACCTAAGTAATAGTAAATTATAATATAATATTATTTGATGATTAATTAATTTCTAACATTTTGTGTAGCTTTACATCCCAATCAAAATACCAACTGCTCACTAGTTTTGGGTGCTTTGGATTTAAAGACCTTCAAAATGACTATATACAATAGTCATTGGAAGAGCAACTACTGTTCAGAAAATAATGATTGGTTTATAGGTATGAGAGTCTGCATCCACATAGTAAGTATCAGCTATTGGGGTACCGAACCAACCGATGCAATCTCACTTGAGAGTTTCAACATGACCCTCGAGAAGGCCCCGAGCCCAGATGTACCACAATAGATTGACAGTAGAGGGGATTGTGGGATGTTTTTTGTTGGTTCCTAAAGATGTTGATCGTCGGGAAATCGTACTTTATAGAGGGTAAAAACGGTTCATGGGCTATGTCATATTGTAAACGACTGTCGACTTTCTTTTGGCGTACAAGGACAAAGACCATTTGAACATTGTAATATTATTTTAAAAAAAATCCGTTAAGTTGATGTATTTATTAGTTTTTTTGTTGATTTTTAAGATTACATTTGCATTTTAGATTTTATAAAAACAAAACTTATACAAAAAGAACTTATACGAAAAGAACAACACATTTTACACATAAAAAATATATTTCAGAACGAGTGTCCGGAATCCTACTCCGTTGTTCCGGAGACCCCTCCGAAATGATATATTCCGGACAAAGTGGTTATCATACCAAAAAAAAAAATGGTCATTTTTTGCAAATAATTCATTTATAATGGTTAGTTTACTTAATTTTCCATTATATTAACATAAACAATAACACAAGAATCTAATATCTATTGCACTATTGACTTAAAAAATAATCGGATTGAAAACAAAATGCTCTGTATTATACTTAATCTAATTAATCAAGCCTTAAATCATTGAATACAAAGTCATCATGAATTATACTGAATTCATTTCTTTTGCCAAAAATCCACTTTGAAATCAACGAACTCACCTCTAAATCCACTATTTCATGGCTTAGATTTGTTAAAATCGAAGATTTTTGCACTTGAATAAGCTATCACTAACGCTACGACCATTATGATGAAAAGTACCATCCTTAAAACTACAAAAATACTTAAACCTCCACATATATATATATATATATATATATATATATATATATATATATATATATATATATATATATATATATATATATATGTCATTTTCTCATCAAGCCCTTATTCTCCCTACTCTTCTTAAAAACTTTCCCAATTCTCTAAAAATCATTGTGTTTTTTCACGTCAATTCTTAAAAACTTTCCCTTTCTCATTTTCGACAAAAAATGACATCATGCCAGCACTTACCACTTTCAGTCATAAAATGTTATCTAAAAAGTAAAATAAAGTTTTAAGTTATCCCTTATTTTTACAAATGTCATGTCAGATGTGAAAGGATGTCGATTATCATATGTAATTTATAGGTATATTGATGTAAATTGTATAATTATCTACAATAAGAAAATTTACGCGTTTATTATCTCGACCTTCGCTAAAAATGAATATGTTGTCTAATCCCTTCATAAATTCTCAATGTAAGTTATCTGTAAATACAAGTTATCTTTGAACAAATGGAAAAGACCGTTTCACATCAAAATCACTTTAATAATGAATGGCAAATTATAGATATTATGATTTTTATAAATAATCATTTTTTACTACCTTTCCAACACCATAAAAAAGGAGGTGCTGTATTTAAAAGATCATTTAACCTCTTATGTTTGTGGGTGGGCAGACGTTTTTGGCTCGCGGTCTGTTTGTTTTTTTAAAGACTGCAAACGCCAAAACGTTTGTGTGTCCCATAAAAATTAAACCACAAAGTTAAATAAAATAAGATTGAATACGAAACAATAATAACATAAATATGAATTTGGATGCTATTATCTTGTTAAAAAATGTCTAATTTTTCATTAACATTTTATTGCTATCGAGTGACTTTGTTAACTCGTAAAGTTAACATTATGATAGTATTTGTTTATGTACCTCAAGTGTTGGGAAAAACGATTACTTTGGAAATCATGGCGTAACATGGTTAATAGAAACACCAACGAGATCATTATTTTTGGTGATTTTGTCATTCGTGATGCTAGTGCAAGACTATGATCTTCCTTTTTCAATGTGTCGGAAAATTACTTTTGTCAATTTTATTGTTGAGTTGGAGTTGGTGGATCTTCCTTTGGGTTTGTTAATCTTTCACATATACAAATAGATATGATTCTAAAATGAGTAAAATTGAGAAATTCTTACTCTCAGATGATGGTATTGATTTATTTCCTACATTCGGTTACGACTGTTCCTTGAAATTTATCAAATCATTCTCTTTTTTGTTAAAAGAAATGGTAAAGGGTTACAAACCTACATCTTCCCACTTTTTTAATTCTTGAATGATGCCAGATAACTTTGATGATTTGGAAAAGAACATTTGGATGATGCAAGAACAAAATTTGCAAAACAAACTGGTTATTATTAAGAACTTAAAATTTATTAAAAGAAAATTTTGATTTTGGATTAATTAGAAAAAAACCACTAAGAATGAAAAATTATGATTTACAAAATAAACTCTTCTAAAAAACAAAAATAAAGCAATGTATATTGAAACCATGATGGATGTTGCTAGTTTTACTAGAGAAGTTGTTTGGGATTGTGGTGTTGATAAATCCCCAAACGAGATGGTTTTAAGTCCATCAAAACCTGTAGGGATTTAGTAAAGTTTGACATTTTTGATTTTGTGTCAGAATTTTACAATTCTAGTTTTATTCTTAAATGTTTCAATACATCCTTTATAGCTTTAATTCCAAAAGTTTTTGACACCATATATTTGGAGAATTTTAGTCTTTTGAACATAATTACATATCCATAAAAGATTATCACTAAACTTTATCCTAATAAAATTTCTAATGTGATTACCGATGTTGTGACTGGGGAGGAAACAACATTTACTAAAGGTTGTCAATTTCTTAATAAATCTTTAATGTTAAATTAAATTTTGAAATGGTAAAGGAAATTCATGGTCTTTAAAGTAGATTTTGAAAAAACTTACGACTCCTTTACGACTCCTTGGATTCGGATATTTAAATGATATGGTTCATCAAATGGGTTTTTTTTTTTTTTTTTGTGATTGGCAAAGAAATAAAACTAGGTTTTTTTGGATTCAACAACTACTTTTGTATTATTAAATAGGTCCCCACTTTTGAATTCTCAATCAAAATTGAACTTCATGAGGGAGATCATTCGTCATTTTTCTTTTTCATTCTAGCTATAGAAGAGCTTCATATAACTATTATTGATGCAATCAAATATGGTTTTATTTTGTAGGGTAAGCATTTGGTATGATGATTTCGCTATTTATTTTCTGTTGATGATGTAATTTTCTTACGAGAATGTGAGAACTTGATATATATTTTACATGTTTTATTTAGCTTCGGATTTGAAAATAAACTTTCAAAAAAGTAACTTGTTCGGGATAGCTATGATGTTTGAATAAATTGCCGTTGTGACTTTTTATTGGAAATGGAACTTCCTTAACGAAGGTTTTTGGGTCATCTTTCACGCACCGACTAATTCCCCGCTACGAACATGAGGTTTCACCTCATGCCTTTGAGTCACTGCAGACGAACCTTCATGGCCACAATGACTGAGTAGTGCTAGGATCTGAACATGTGTCAATGGGTTACTGTAACGCTCGATCTAGGTATTATTCATTTTTGGTCCCTCATATATTAAGTTATTGCTTTTTGGCCTTGTTTTTCAAGTTTGTGGGAGAGGAGGGACCATTCTTGCCAAGATTGGATCTTTGGAGGCGGAGCTCGAACGTGGGGCGTTCCCTTGGGGAACGCAGGGCATTTACACGTGGAGCTCAAACACTAATTTTTAGGGTTTAAGACCTATTTAAACACCTTAAGTCCCAGATGTTGGCCTCATTTCCCAGCCTCCATAGCCTCAAACCCTAATCTCGAAACCCTAGAGCCTCCTTGAGTGTTGTGAGCTCATTGTGGGTGTTTTGGTGTGTGTTTGAAGCTCATTCAAGGAAGAGAAGCTTGGTGCAAGGTGGTGTTTCAAGTTGGAGCTTTTAGATATTGGTTCTCTGCTCCATTTCCAGCACATTTGAGGTATAAAGCTCTATCCTTGCTCATTAGAAGCTTAGATCTAAGTTCTTTTGGATTTTAGTCCCTTTTTGGCCCCATGGTGGAGATCTTGTAGTTATGATCACTTCAAAAGCTTTGAGTTGCTTCTCTTGGCGTTTATAGTGTTTTAGATTCATAAAGTTTTCATCTTTAGATTTGTAGAAGCCTCATGCATGAGATTAAGCCCTTTTTGTGGAACTTGAATGCTGTATCTTGAAGTTGGGACCTTTTGGGGCATGCAAAGCCACCAAGTCAGTGACTTTATGGTTCTAGATGTTCTAAAAGACTTGGATCTATGTTTTGGTCATGTGGCTTTAAGCATTAAGTGCTTAATGACCACTTTTGGGAATTAGTGTGCGAACGCCTAGCGTTGGTTCGAGGGACACCCAACGTTCTGGCTGAGGCTCGCGATCTGTGGACTGGTGACGAACGCCCAATGTTTGATCCATCAGTGGGCCTTCCTTGGGCTATTTTCTTGGACCTTGTTGCTTTGGGCTTTAGTGGACCATCAGAAATCAGATTTTGGGCTATGTTTATCTTTGGGCTTTAGGGCAAAGCCCATTAGAGGAGTTTAGGCCCAATTTGGAAAATTGGGCCATAAGTGGGCTACTATTGGGTTTGGAAGTCTATCTAGTGATAGACCTTTTATGTGTTGGTTTTGGACCTTAGTCATGAACCAAATTAGGCCAGGGGTAAAATGGTCATTTTACCCTAAGATGGATTATTGGATTTTAATTGGGTGTTATTTTGCACTAATAGCTCGGGAGTCGTCAGGGTAGCAACTAAAGACTTTTTTCTGTGAGATTCAGCTTTTCGAGGTGAGGTTCCTCACTGGGTTTAGCGGGTCGAAGGCACCAATGTCGGCCCATGTTTATGTTATGTCAGCATGCTAGCTTTCCTCATGACTCTTGGATGTGTATGTGATTATATGCTTTCTGGGCTAAGGCCCGAGGCCGGGCGGGGCCCGCTGACTATTGTATGCTATGTATCTATGTGATTATTGCATGTGTATGTGTTTATTTGATATATGCTATATGTATGTTGGGCGGGGCCCGATCTATTACCGAACGGGACCCGATGCCAGACGGGCTCCGATGTCGGGCGAGGCCCGAATGATAGGGCGAGGCGCACTATATGTTTGTTTTAGTTTGGTATGTGGTAGTTTGGGGGAACTCGCTAAGCTTTGTGCTTATGGTTTTTAGTTTATGTCTTCCGGTTCTAAGGTAAAGGCTTGAGTTGACTCCATTGCACACACCAATGGAGTTCCACATTTGACATTCACTCTGATTTTGATAACACTTGACACATTGGTTTTTGTTGTGTTGAATGATTGTTGTTTGAAAATACTATTTTATCTATTATAAGAAAATGAAATTTTGGGACCATATTTTTGGGATGTTACAAGTTGGTATCAGAGCCCTGGTTTGAGGGATTCGGGCACACTCTCGGGTGTGTCTGAACTCAAACTGAGGACTTGGTAGAAAATTTTCAAACAAATTTTTTTTTATAAAAAGAATTTCTAAAAGAGAAAAGGGTGTGGTGCATGCAATCAGTCGAGCTCAAGTAAGTTATCCCAAATTACCCATACATGTTTATGATATATTGTGAATCTGTGAATCTGTGAATCGCATGATAGATTAGGGCTAAGGATCTAGGAGGGATGCCTTTGTATGCCTGCTTTATGAGATTATAGATTTGCATGCTAGTACTGATTAGTCAGTGATAGGGTGGCCTGATTAGGTTATGCTTTGTTCTGATTACTTGATTCTCGAATGCTACTTGCTTTGTGCTTTTAGGAGCTTTAGCTAACTTCAGATAATTGGTAAGCGAATATGCTAAGTTACATATTATGGAAACTAAATAATTTTAGAGGGTTAGGATTAGCTCTATTGCGCAGCTCTCGTTTGAGTCCAACCGTTGTAGTGTTAGACCTCTCATTCGAAGAATTATCTAGTTTTTGTAATATGTAATTGTATTCGTGAGCTAGTTAGAGGAAGTTAGTTTGAGTTCCTTCTGCACCTGATGGCGGAGAGTGGTGTGGAGTTTGCCCTAGGAAAACCTAGGATGAGATCTAGTGCTGAGAGCCTTAGACGCGAGGGAGGTTAGATGTTTTCTTTTTGGGTGACCTGGTGGAGTCAAAGCAGTTCTTGAGGAAAGTACGGATAGATGTGGAAGGTAGTATGGGCTCGTACTACTGGAAGCAGAGGATCCGTACTTGATTCAAGGAGGGTTGCGATAAGATCAGGAAGCTTGCAGAGTTGTGATTCCTCAGTATATTTCAATGTGTATTTTGATGGTTTTATGGTCTATTTTCAGTATAGTGGTATTGCAAGGCAGGCTTGTTGGCAGTTCCGGTGCCGGCGAGGGTTCATGCTTGGGTTCGGGAGTCGGGCATCTTGATGACTAGACGAGGGAGTTCATCTCGTCTGAGATTACACATAGTATCCTTGAGCAGACTCCTGTGATCTTCAACTCGGTCAAGGAGGGTATTCTGGAGATTCTTGATGAGAGATTGAGCGCCTTTCGTGCTGAGATTATGGCTTTGGTCGGGACGCGTTCTCTGAATTTCAGGGAGTTTCGGGCATGTGGAGCGCCAGATTATCATGGGGTGAGGGACCCATTGCGAGCAGCAAGTGGTTGGCAGATGTTGACAGCACATAGACCCCTTGACTAGTGTAATCACTTAGACGCAGGGTCAAAACTACTTGCAAGAAAGAGTAGCCCCAACGCATACCCATAAGCCTAGTTTATAACAAAATGTGAGTAGTGCAAACACTACTCTAGGCGGGTGGTATTAGTTGGTCCCTTGCGGGCCTTGAGACGAGGTCGAGGCTCCTTGCAGCTCCGCAATTCAGCGTTCGGCCGCGATCACTCTCTCCTCGAGAGCCGCGTGCCTTATCTGGTACTCCCTTACCTCCGCCCGAGTGGTGGTAAGGTCCTCGATGAGTTGGTCCATGGGATAGAAGTCTCTTTCCAAGTCCTTGGTACGAGCATCCGAGGCTTCTACAACAGCGTTGAGATCCCGAACTTGATTCGCCACTTCCATATTCTGTTCCCCAAGGTTCGTGATCTGCTGGATCATGACTAGGAGGGCTCTGTCATCTGGTCCCCCATGACTGAGGTCGTAGTAACCCCGCTAATTGCTAAACGGTGATCGTTGTTGTTGTTGACGGCTCCATCTCTCGATCACTGTTGCCCAACGGGGCTCGGGCCCGTTGTATTCAAAACGGTTCGCAGGCACCCTAGCGATGTAAGGAGGGTTGATGACTTCCTCCTCTGGCTCCTCCTCTTCTTCTTCGCCCTCCAATTCCTCTTCTTCTTCTTCCTCTTCGGTGTCTTCTTCAGGCTCCTCCTCGAATACTTCCTCGGGATCCTCTTCCGGTTCTGCTTCCAACCAACCACCGTTCCCTTGGTTTGGAAAGTAGGGGTCTCCGGGTAAATGAAATCCTGCCATGTCGTCTGTACGAGAATAGGGGTGTAAGAGGCACATAATGAATCTTAGAAATATTGTGCTTAGTTAACATAAAATACTCCTGTGGTATTTTAACGGTTGTGTTTGATTCTTAACGTGTTTCTTGTATGGGTGTTGGTAAGTTGATAGACTTGTTGTCCACTATGACTATCCCCCGGCATATACTAGTCACTTCTCGGACGAATATAGTTGATCAGGCTATATTCCTCCCAGACTTGATTACATATCCCAAGGTATAATCACATTGCACAACTCCTCTATTTTAAACTTTCGTGTTTTCCTTAGACGTGACACTATATCAGTATGCATGTATGTACTTATACTTTTTCATAAAAATAACGCTTTTATTATTTTTAAAAGTATATTTGTAGGGAAAAACATTTAAATCAGAGAATCTTAGTCCCTTTGCGTTTATAGTTTGTATATCTTATGTGGTTTGATATACTATGTTCACTATAAACAATGCTCTGATACCAATCTGTCACACCCCCAAACCAAGGATGGCGGAAACGTCCGGGGGTGGCGGACTTCATGTATAGTATCACAACAACAAGTATAATAGTGTTTATAGTAAATACAACCATCATAAATATAATTGAAAAAGTTACACCATAGTATGAGTTTACATGTTTCAAAATCAATTACATTATGATGACAAAAATGTATAAATTGACGTCTTGCGTCCCATCCTCAAAAGCAGTTGGTTACCTGTTTCACTGGTTTCCTGAGAATACAAGTAGTTTTGAAAGAGTGTCAACAATTAAGTTGGTGAGTTCATAAGCTTTTGGATGTAGAGTTTGAAAACCTTTGTTTGTAATGGTAATGTATGCTTCAAGAAAAATCCCTTATTTTCCTTATAAAAAGTCATGTAGTCTTAAATCCCAAGACCGAGAGTATGTGTGTATTTTATACTTATAACGTGGTTGTAGTTTTAAATAGATAAAACCCCTTTTTAAAGTAGAATTTTCCCGTAAACTTGAAATGTTGTTAACTCCCTAGGTGAGTCGTTATAACCATACTATAACTAGAATTAACCTGCTACAACGTTTTTTCAGACGTCAAGATCCTATGACTTTTGTCACCCGTAGACCTGCAGCTCCTGCTGTAGCTAGCAGCGAGGTGTGGGGTGTCAATCCCAATATAGATCTATACATTGTTATCACGCTCTCCCTACAAGAGACTCTGGTTATAACTTGCAGGAATTTTAACCCATACTCTAAGAGTACAATTGAAGAATTGTCTCACAACTTACATTAACTAGTTTACGTATAGTTTGAATGTAAAAACCTTTTCCGTGGTGGAAGTGAAACCTCCATTTGTGTAATAAATTCATGATGTGAAATCCATAAACTATTACTATTATAGTTTATCATGTAGTATAGGAAAAACCCGTTTGTATTGAGTGTAAAACCTTTTTCTGTGTAAGTAGTATGTTTAGCAAAGCATAACTATAATTCTTATGTTTCACCTTGTAAATTTGTAATGATAAAGGATTCTTACAATTCAGTGAGTAATTTCTGTTATTTAAATGTAACTTAACAGAAGACACATGTAAAATATGAAATCATCAAAGATAATAACTTTGCTCAACATTTTACAAAGTGTTATGAAGGTTGTAAGCTGTTAACTAGTTTTTAACCTTTATGCACTATTTTAGAAAAATCATAGAAAAATCATACGAAGTCGAAAACTGATTCCGTAAATTCTGAGAGTTTAGAAAATATGTATAGTTTATTCATAATTTTTGTTATGATTTTTAGAAGTATCTAACTTGTGCGAAATCGTTCATATTCACAGGCTGGTCCGAATTCGTTTCTGAAATGATAGGCAGTTTTGTGAAAATCACCATAAATTGTAGAAAAATCATATGGAGATGTGCAAGTAGTCATTAGAAAGTTATAAACCTGAAATACTTGCATATTAAACAGTTTTTAAAGATATTAAGTCTAAGATGGTCAAAAAAGTCCGTGAATAGGACTCAACTTTTCTGATGAAAGCTATGTTTGAATTTAGTTAAGTTTTTGGTGTATTAACTTGTATTCCCCCCCTAAAACTTGAAGAAAACATGAAAATGTAGGGTATGAACTCACGTTGAGTGATTTCCTTAGATGCATGATGAAGAGAAAGGGTTTCCAAGTCAAGAACACTTGGTAGGAGCTTGGAGAGTTGAAGATCTAAGAACAATTATGGTGACCTTTGTTATGAGAGATCCATAATCTAAGTGAAGGAGTGAATAGTGTTCAATGTAGGATGAGAATACTTACTGAATGAGGGTGAAAAGCTCAAAGGCAGCCTTGGAGTCTCGAATTCTTAGAGAAGGAAATGAGAGAGAAGTGTTTGCTTCTTGGTGAGAGAGTGAGTAAAGTGGAAAGAGAGATGAGAGTTTCCAACTTTTGATCAAGCTATCCAGCTGGAGGAGGGGTGTCAAAGGACAAATAGTTGACTAGGTAGGGATGAATAGTGACCGAGGGTTATCCTATGAGGGTATGGGGGATAGCTTGTGTCACACGTTAGGGAAAGTCAACACTCTATCACAAGATCTCACCCAATAGATATTATTTTTAGTTTAAGATCCTCCCCCTTCTAAATGTGATTAAAATATCATAATATAGGGTCTTATATGTCAAAATACGAATTTGGGTGAAAATCTCATGTTAAAATCATGAAAAACGAGCTTAAAAGACGAAACTACTCGAAAACCGGGAAAAAGAAGCGAAACTGCGAGACCAGAACCAAAGGTTCGGTCCCCATAGGGTGAGAACCGAAGGTAGGTTCGGTCCTAAAGCCTTGCACACAAACCTGGTCAGGAGGTAACCGAAAGCGAGTTGGAGCGAAATGGACCGAAA
This sequence comes from Lactuca virosa, assembly GCF_052849685.1. Lineage (NCBI taxonomy): Eukaryota > Viridiplantae > Streptophyta > Magnoliopsida > Asterales > Asteraceae > Lactuca > Lactuca virosa. The sequence goes on from NC_136431.1 coordinate 54,361,362, forward strand.
TAGACCAAAAGGGCTTGTTCCGGACCGAAAGTGAGTTCGGTTCTATAAGGAGGGTTCGGTCCTAATATGTCTCGGTTCCTAAGAGAGGTTCGGTTCCTTAGAGGGTTTCGGTTTTTTAAGAGGTTTCCGTCCTTTGAGAGGTTTCGGTTCCTAAAGGAGTTTCGGTCCTTTAAGAGGGTTCGGTTCTTATTAGGGTTTCGGTTCCTTAAGGGGGTTCGGTTCTTTAAGAGGGTTCGGTTCTTATTAGGGTTTCGGTTCCTTAAGGGGTTTCGGTTCTTTAAGAGGGTTCGGTTCTTATTAGGATTTTGGTTCGTTAAGGGGTTTCGGTTCTTTAAAGCTGTTTCTCCATTTATCTTCCCGTTTCGAGTTGTTTTCGAATAAATTAAGGGTCGGGATGCCCCGAGTGATTATAAAAAATTGAAAGAGATTTTGAGAGAGATTTGGGAGAGAGATATATAGCGAGAGAGATTGAGAGAGACTTTGTTTGTGACCTTTGCGAGTGTTTAACTTCAAAACGCAAGTTTGTAAACCCCGTTTTGCCTTGTTATGAGTGTTATACGCTCCCGTAAGGTATGTATTAATGTTCTATCGAGTAGTTACATCATTTTATTCTGATTAGGGTCTAGATTTTCCAAACACGTGATATCCCAAAATGATAATTTTTATTAAAAAAAAGTGATTTGTACAATAGTAAGCATGAAGTAGACCCTAATATACGAAGGTTAATTGAGTTGACCGGTTTGACTTGTTGACTTTATTTGACTTTGACTTGACCAGAAATTGACGGTTGTCACATTTGTCACCCATAACCTGCCGGTATGACTGTAGCTAGTAGTCAGGGTGTGGGATCATCAGTCCCATATAGATCTATACACAAGTATCACGCTCTCGTATCGGAGATTCCGGTTATAATACATGACTTTCGTGTATACCCCAGTTAGGTACGATGAAGACAATGTCTCACAAATTTATTCAACGGGTGTACGTGTTTTTGAAATGAAAACTTTTGTATATGAAATTATCCCCTCTTTCCAGGATAATATCGAAAATGCCGTAAAACAATTATGTATGTACTTTATATAAAGTTGCCCTTTGCTCAACGGGTTACAAAGGGGTAAAGTTTCGTAAACTATATTTGTAAAGTTTTAACGAAATGAACATTTTGTACTCAATATATATATAGTTATATATATTTATAAGAATAATGTAATGTATTTTGTAACCATTTTTCATATCTTTACGTTTTTATCAAAATGTTGTACGTAAATCTGTTTCGCGTATTTAACACTTTTCGTAAAAATGGTAAAATAATGTATTTAAATGTTTGCGTTTTAACGTAAATATTCTTGTGTGTTACTTGTATTCCCCACCCTCCCCCCCCCCCCCCCGCTAAAACATACAAAAAGTCTTGAAAAATGTAGGGGTATGAACTTACCTCGACTGTGATTGCGGTTTGATAACGAGGTAAAAATAGAGATCTTCGACTTAGAATATGGGAAGCTAGTTGTATCCTAGTAGTTTCAAACACATAATAATGTGTGAATATATAAACTATCATGAGAGTGGTTTAAACACTAGATTGGTAATGAAATACTTACTAAAAATCTTTTGAATTAACTTGGATGGTAAACCTTGAAGGGTTTGGACTTAAATCTTTAAGGGAATAAATGCTTGATAATTGAGAGAAAATAGGATGAAATACGTTACTGTGAATGAGAGAATGAGAAGGAGTTCTAATTTGTAGTTTATATATGAGGTGAGGGATGTAAGTGAAGTGATGTTTGCCTTGGTAAATGTAATATATCACATTGGGAAGGAAATTACCAAATCAAGTTGCAACACTAGTGGACCAAGTGGGTGATTTCTTTATGATTAACATAATATAATATCTTTATAATCTTGGATATTATTTTATGCAAAATGTGTTTTAAAGATTCAAATTTGGCATAAAATAGGAGTTTAGAGGGTCTAAGTTATAAAAAATACGAGTTTGATGGAATTCCCGACGTCAAAATCTCTTAAAATGAAGAGAAAGTCCGAAATGGCCAAAAATATTGAGTGGGGTTCGGAATTGCGAGGGGTACGGAGTCAAATAGCAAATTCCGAAGTCGATTAGCAGGTTCCAGAGTCGAAAGGTGCGAAGTCAGCAACGAGGCCCGAAGTGGATCAAGGTTTCGGAGTCGCCTGATCTTCCGAGATGCGAGGCTTCCGAGGCAGCGAAGACATCCGGAGTTAGTAGGTGTTCCGGAGCAAGAATGTCCGGATGAGGAGGTTCTGAAGTCAAAAGTTCCGGACCAATAGGGTTCCGGACCAAGAAGAGAGGCTCCGAGAATGAATAGTGTATTTTGAAATGAGCTTGTTCCTTTGGGTTTTCTCCTCTTGTTTTGAGTTGTTTTCAACAAAGGGAGGGATGGAATGATGTTGGTGTTTATGGGAAAGGTTAGAAATGCAATTTTTGTTATTAAGAGAGATTTGGGAGAGATTCGAGAGAGATTGGGAGAGATTGGGATATTTGGGAGAGATTTGAGATGGAGAGATTTGGGAGAGATTTGAGATATATTTTGTATTATAATAGTAAGTTGTACATTAGGAAACGTAACGTAAGCCTAACATACTAGTACTAGTTGGGTTGACCGGGTTAACTTGCTGGCTTTGTTTGACCAAAATTGACAGTTGTCACAGGTAGGATCAATGACCCTACGCTTGTACCTAAACTCGATAAAAAAACGTAGAAAAAGTTCCATACCACGCTCTTGGTCCTGCTTCAAGCCATACACACCTTTCTCTAATTTGTAATGGTGATGAGGAAGATCAAGATACTTAAATCCTGGAGGTTGTTGTAAGCATACATCTTCTTTCAGTTCGCCATTGAGGAAAGCTCTTTTTACATCAATTTGATGTACGTTTACATTCTTGTGTGCCACATACGTCAGGAAGATACATAAGGAATCTAGCCTTGAAACTGGAGCATATGTGTCATCATAGTCAATTCCTTCCAATTGATTGTAACCCTTAGCTACAAGTCGCACTACTAGAAAAACAACCTTTTACGACGCGCAATGCGTGTCGTAAAACGCTCAGACGACGCGCAAATGCGTGTCAAGGAAGGCCCTGCATAACGAGAGACGACACGCTTTTACGCGTCGTCTATAGACGACACGCATTTACGGCACGCATTTACGACACACATTTACGACGCGCATTTACGATGCGCAATATGTATCAAGGAAGCCCATGTCATAAAGGAAGACGACACGCATGTGCGTGTCGTAACCTTACGACGCACGTTTAGGACACGCATTGCGTATCATTAAAGCCCCTGTCATAAATGAAGATGACACGCATTTGCGTGTCATAAACTTCAGCAATCATTTACGATATACATTTACGACGTGTCTTTACGATACTCATTTACGCATAATACAAAAATATGGAAACAAATATATACCAAAACAATCAATTTCATCCAATAACATCATGTCAAAAAATTGTAATGCATTGGTATTAAGGGGATCTAATTGTACGTTGTTATTAAAAGGTTTTCCCTAACTATATAACCTAATACTACATTGGTATTAAGGGACACCTTGTTTCGCATATCAACCTGCAATATATTTATAAAAAAATGTGGTTATAAATTTATAATTACAAAAAAGTTAAAGCGTTTTTAAAAAAAAATAATTGGACCTGATATTGACAATCTTGGAATACTCTCTCTATGGTGCTTGCGTTTTCTTCCACAGTTTCCTTCAATTAGATAACATTCACTTGTACATGGAATGGAATGGAATAATGAAATAAGCAAGGGAATGGAATGAGTCATTCCATTCCAATATCATATGAACTCTACATTATATATTTATATAAAAAATTAATTGATCTCACCTTTATACGATAAAAAAGGAGCAGTAAATACATCATTGAACATGAAGGAATCATTGTCATCCACTTCCCTCCCTTTTGGAATCTGAGAAAAACATCAACAATATCAGTTGGTAGGCTGTCAAAAAGACATAAAGGCAGCAACACAGGCCCTTTCTGCCCCAATTTTATGAAGAACCTGAAAAATGAAAAATAATAATAATAATAAATCAATGAAAGTACAATGATATTTCTTACCCAATATCAGTTAGTAGTGCATCTTTAAATAACATCAAATCAACACCAATTCTCTATATCTACTTCATTTTGACCAAAAAACAATTAAAAGACATTGAAAACACACAAACGTATGTACTATAGATACAAAATAACAACTTAATTACCAAGATTCTACAATAACAAAAAGTGTATCTTGTTATATGTAACAATATGATGAAAACAATGTAAAAGGGGTTGAGTATTGAGGTGGTTTAGTCAATACTTTGCTTTCTAGAAGAGATTCTATCAACTTCAGCTTGTCATCTACCTTTGACAATTATTCAGCTAGCTATGGTGAAATGAAAAAAAGAAGAAAACTATGTCAAAGTTAACCCCTAGTGTATAGATATGACATTATGAAAAATACAAGAGATAATAAAAGGGCAAAATGAGAAACACAATAATCACATAACTACCCTGATTTAAGAGGAAACAGAAATAAGTGGTTAATAATGTGTGTTGAATTTTCCAATCTCATATCATTATTGTAGTGAACTCAAAAAAGGAAATGATTTACAGATGTTACCATATTTGAAGAGATGCCCTTTTGTTAAATCAACAAACTAATGCATAAGTAGAAAAAGAAACGTGAAACGACTCGAGAGCATGTTCTATATCTGAAATTGTACCCCAAAACCTTGACACTCACACTGTATGGTCCAAGTTTAATAGCTGCAGCTGAATATGCATCTATATTGTTGTCTGCCCATTCAGACCTATGTTCCCTTAAGAACCTTAAAAGAAGAGCAGGTGGAACATTCTAGAATAAAAAAAGTAGAATTTTAGAAAGATAAAAGATTATATATATATTAGAATCCATAATTATAAAACATACATGTAAAAGCATTGAAGCTTTTGCACACATTACAACATTACTAACAGGTGCAAATCCATTTCTAAATGAAAGATTCAACCCCATAAGCTTTTCAGGAGAAGTATTCACAAGAATAGTAACATCTTCATTTCCATCATTACCCATTAACGACCAACCCTCATCAGGAAACCCATTCAGAGCTTCATTAAAACCCCTGAAGAATAAAATTTTTACGAATCAACCCCCTTGAAACTTATCAAATTGCAAAATGGTCCTTATGGATTTCCTCTGGCTTAATCCTCTTAATGATGCAGGTCTTCTCCCCTAATTTGCACTACTAGAATTCGAAGCTTCTAGAGGTATTTGTCTTAGCTGGCGTAAAGCCTGTCATATATTCAGTTTTTTATTAAGTAAGTAAAATGACATAAGGGTATATTTGGAAACGTTATGGATTTAAAATGTTGTATTACCATCATTGTTGTTTTTTTTTAGCAAGAACAGTTGGAGATTCATATAAAGGACGCAAGACTTCAGGTACCCTCCATGCCTAATGAATGATATAATAAAGTAATTTAGAATGTGAATGGAGTTTAAATATGAATGGATATAGTTTGTTTGATGATACCTCTAAGTTCATATGATCGACAATGTGAATAATGGAGCCACCACCTTCACAAGGTTGAATAAGGTAACCACCACCCTAGTGTCTACAGTTTTGGCACAGACCCCATTAATCCAATCGATTCAGGTGGCACAAACACCCACTCAAACTCTTTCAATGCCAAAAGTTATGAAAAAAAAATTGAAGAAAGAAAAAATCTTTGGTAGGTAATATATATCTAGCAAAAAAGGTAAAAAAGATGAATGAATGGTGGTTGAAGAAAGAAAAAATTAAAGTAAGGAGGGCATATTTCCATTTTTCCCATCAAGTGCAGTTTGGATAAAATATTTGAGGAAATAACAGGTAACAAGTTAGGCCTTCATGTGGAAAGCGTCCATACCCATAAAGACAATCTGTGTTCAGCATGACCAGACTGAAGAGCTTTTCTGATATTGCCATGCATATCAGGATCTGTAAGAATAAGGAAAATCTCAGTTTAGATATTAATTTTGTTGGATTAGGTGTCTAAGCCCATAACTATAATTGGTATGTACTTGAATTGATAGCAGCACAGTCCTTTTGGGTTGCCCTCAAACCTAGCAACTGGACAAGGAAATTATGAAAGGAGAGATATTGATTTATTATAAGATTAATAAATTAATATAAATGATTTATTAATATGTTAAAAGATTAATATATTAATTAGAAATCATAAGGTTTAATTAATAGTTAGCCAGAAATTAATTAGAATTAATTTTGGGGTTAATTGTATTAATTATAAAGTGCAGGGACTAGTTTGCAATTATCAAATAGTTGAGTGGAAGGTTCCAGAACCCCCTTGGAAGGGGGTGGACGAAATGTATAGGGGAAACCCTAAGGATTTCGTCCAAGGGGCTTAGATAAGGCCTTTGGATTAGCTTAGGCCCCAAGCAAAAGAGTATTAGGGTTTTCCCTAAACCCTAGATCCCTCAGCTATATAAGGAGCCTCCCAGCTCCTAAATTCGGCCACTCCTTCTCTTGAAGAAACCCTAGGCCGATTTTTGCATACCCTACTCTCTCTCCTTCAAGTTTCCTTCTTGCTAGCTTTTGGGTGTGACTCCATTAGATGCATTACATTTGTGGTGCTAGGCTTCCAAGAAGATCAAGTTCAAGAGGATTAACAATTGTTTGCTATAACAATTGAAAGGTATGTAATTCTAAAACCCTAGTTTGTTAATTTCGAAAATAGCATCTCTCCTCTAGGGTTCTTGTTTTGCAATTCAAAGTTATATGTTCAATAGTTAAAACATAGATCCAAAGTAGGTTGCATGTGAACTTAGGAATTGTTTTCTAGTTTATTTGTTTCACCTAAAACCCATCAGTGGTATCAGAGCCATTGTTTGTTTTAAATTGAATTGCTATAATAGTTGAATTGCAAATTAGGGTTTATAGCTATTAAACCCTAAAGGCCAAAATTTTTGATTTTTAAGGTTTTGGTTCAAAGGGTTTTCGAAAAACCCTAGCCTCCATGAACCTTAATCGAAATTAGGGTTAGAGTTTTGGAAACCCTAGCCTCCTCCCTTGATTTTCGAAATTTACATGGTAATTTAGGGTTTCCTGTTTTGGGATAATTGTTGCCTTATTGGATAATTGAGAAAAATAAGGAAATTATCCTATCCCCATATTTTCGAAATCTAGAAGGGATATGGATTAGGATTAAATTAATTGTTTAATTTAATTAGATAATCCTTACAAGATTTAATAAATTAGTTAAAAGTTAATTAATAGATAAATATTAAATCTAGTTATTTGGTTTATTTTTAAATTTAAAATTAATGGCTTAATTTTCGAAATTTATATATAAACCCTAAAGTTTTAAAAAGTTTAAAACACACCTTATATATATATTATAATTAAAAGTTAAATATTATATATGTATAAGAATATGGTCAGTCAAATCGCTAGTATGCCTCATTCACGAAGCTAGTCTATAAGGGGGGTATAAGGAAACTGCCTATAAAATGGTAGTTGAATGGGTGTCCACTCTAAAACTTTCTTTCTTTTCAAATGTCTACTCCTGGAAACACTTATGCTTCATCATCCTCCAACCACAACTTCTCTTTGCTCAACATTTGCTCCAAAGTCGTTATGGATGGCTCTAACTATAACGATTGGATTCGTAACATCAATATGGCGCTTCGATTTGAGGACAAAGAATATGTCCTTGAAAAGGAGCTCAAAGAGCTTGATGAGTCTAAAGCTACTCCTGAAGAATATGCTGCCTACAAGAAACACTATGATGATGCTACCAAAGTGGCATGCATCATGGTCGCAACCATGTCCCCAAAACTGCAAAGGTACTATGAGGACTACTGGCCCTTTGAGATGAACAAGGACCTTATGGAAAAATACCATAAGCGAGCTCGTCAAGAAAAGTTTGAAGTGGTCAAGTCACTCATGGTTTGCAAGATGAAAGAAGGGGAGTCGGTTGTATCTCATGTGCAAAGAATGCAACGCTACATAGAGCGTTTGGTCAAGCTCAACATTCACTTTGATGAGGAATTGGCCATTGACATGGTCTTGAACTCATTACCTGATTGTTATGGTCAGTTTATCCTAACTTACCATTTGAACAACACTGAGCAGACACTGGCCCAATTGCACAACTTGTTACAGACAGCTGAAGCAGGGATGAAGGGTAAAAGTATATCCTCCGCTCCTTCAAGTGCCCCTGTCTTGGCTATTGGACAGGGAAAGGGGAAAAAGAGGAAAGGTCCTCCTAAGTAAAATTGGAAAAACAAGGCTCAAGTTGGGTCATCTACAAATGGCCAAAAGGCTAAGCCCAATGCTACCATTCCCCATGTTTCTGATCCAAAGGATGTTGATTGCTTTTATTGCAATGACAAAGGGCACTGGAAGAGAAGCTGCCCAAAATATCTGCAAGATATCAAAGATGGCAAAGTGAAGCCATCTTCAGCAGGTATTTACACTATTTCTTCTAATAAATCATTATCTTCTCGTTCATGGGTCCTTAATACAGGATGTGGTTTTCACATCTGTTCTGATTTGCAGGGGCTAAAAGAAAATGAGGAGGTGGAGCAAGGGAGGATAAACTTGATCATGGGAAACAAAAAGTCTTCACCAGTAACCAAGATCGGAGTTTATCAACTTTTGCTTAATAATGATGTTAGATTAGACTTATTGAATTATTGCTATTCGTCTAAGATGACGAGAAACATTATTTCATTTCATGCATTATTCAGACAAGGTTTTAAGTATTCTTTTAATGATTTGAATGGTTCAATTTCTGTGTATAAGAATGGTGTTTTTGTGTTTGAAGCTTTACCTTTTGATGGTGTGTATGAAACAGTGACTTGTGTTGATAGCTTAGGAAATAGTGTATTTAATATTGACTTGTCTAATAGTATAGACAAGTCATGCTTGTGGCATTGTCGTCTTGGACACATTAACAAGAAACGCATAGCCCAACTCCAAAAGGATGGAGTGTTGGAATCATTTGACCTAAAATCAGATGATATGTGTGAATCTTGTCTTTTGGGAAAGATGACGAAATCACCATTCACAGGGTCTTGTGAAAGAGGTGAAGGTCTGTTGGACCTCATACATACAGACGTATGTGGGCCCTTCAGATCAACTACAAGGGATGCTAATCGATTCTATGTGACTTTCACTGATGATTATAGCAGATATGGCTATATCTACTTAATCAAACATAAGTCAGAAACCTTTGAAAAGTTCAAGGAGTTTAAACATGAGGTCGAGAATCAATTGGGCAGGAAGATAAAGGTACTTAGATCCGATAGAGGCGGGGAGTATCTTAGTATCGAGTTCAACGACTATCTAAAAGAATGTGGGATAGTCTCACAATTAACTCCTCCTAGGACACCCCAGTTAAATGGTGTAGCTGAGAGGCGTAATCGAACCATGTTAGACATGGTTCGTTCTATGATGATTTGTGCTTCGCTTCCTATTCACTTCTGGGGGTATGCCTTAGAGACAGCCGCCCACATCCTCAATCTTGTCCCTACAAAGAAGGTTGCCAAAACACCTCACGAAATGTGGACGGGGAAAGTTCCCTCGTTAGCACATATTAAAGTCTGGGGTTGTGAAGCTTTCGTAAGACGAGAGACTCACGACAAGCTAGCAGCTAGAAGTGAGAAATGTGTTTTCATTGGTTACCCAAAGCAGTCTTTTGGATATTTGTTCTACAGACCTAGTGAAAACGTGGTCTTTGTAGCACGAATAGAAGTCTTTCTAGAAAGAGAGCTCATATTCAAAGAGGACAGTGGGAGCACCATAGACCTTGAAGAAATTCAAGAGTTGGCCAATTAAGGAAGCTTAGATGACACTAGCACTCAACCAGAGGAAATTGTTCCTGTTGAACCAGTTGATAACTCATTACCTCTTCGAAGATCCACTAGGGTGAGTGTGCCACATGAGTTGTATGGTTTTCATATTACTTCAGATGGTGACACATTCATTAGTGATAGGACACTGGTAAATTTAGATGAACCAGTTACTTACAAGGAAGCAATGGCAGGCCCAGAGGCTTCCAAGTGGAAAGAGGCAATGGACAGCGAGATTAAGTCCATGTATGACAACCAAGTTTGGAATTTGGTTGATAGTGCACCAGGTCGTAAGACAGTTGGGTGCAAATGGATCTTCAAGAAGAAGACAGACATGGATGGAAATGTGCACACATTCAAGGCTCGACTGGTTGCAAAAGGTTTCACTCAAGCCCCAGGGTTGACTATGATGAGACCTTCTCGCCAGTAGCTAAGATTAAATCTATTAGGATATTGCTCGCCATAGCTGCCTTTCATGACTATGAAATCTGGCAGATGGATGTCAAGACTGCTTTCCTTAACGGGAAGTTGGCTGAGGATGTTTACATGAATTAGCCAGAGGGTTTTGTTGATGCAAAGTTTCCCAATAGAGTGTGCAAGCTTGAGAAATCCATTTATGGATTGAAACAATCATCTCGCAGCTGGAATCTTTGCTTCCATGAGAAAGTCAAAGAGTTTGGTTTCTCTAGAAGTGAAGATGAGTTTTGTATGTATATCAAGGCTAGTGGGAGTATAGTAACTTTTCTGGTGTTATATGTCGATGACATATTACTCATTGGTAACGACGTTCCAACCTTGAAAGATGTTAAGTCTTGGCTTGGAAAGTGTTTTGCCATGAAAGACCTTGGAGAAGTTGCCTATATTCTTGGGATTAGAATATTGAGAGATAGAAAGAAGAGACTGATTGGACTTAGTCAAAGTACATACTTGGATAAGGTACTAAAGAGGTTTAGTATGGAAAATTCCAAGAAGGGAGAGCTACCTATCCAAAGCAATACCAAATTGAGTAAGACTCAATGCCCGAGTACAGATGAGGAAATAGCAGACATGAGTCGTGTACCTTATGCTTCCGCTGTCGGATCGATCATGTACGCTATGACATATACTCGCCTTGATGTGGCATTTGCTTTGAGCATGGTCAGTCGCTATCAGGGAAACCCGGGTAGAGCTCATTGGATAGCGGTTAAGAATATACTCAAGTATTTGCGAAGGACAAAGGACTGGGTCCTTGTGCTTGGTGGGAATGATACTTTGAGAGTAGATGGTTACAGTGATGCCAGTTTTCAAACGGATAGAGATAACTTTCGTTCTCAGTCTGGCTGGGTATTTTTACTGAATGGATGAGCGGTTACTTGGAAAAGTTCCAAGCAAGATATGGTGGCTGATTCTACTTGTGAATCAGAGTACATAGCAGCGAATGAAGCGTCGAAAGAAGCAGCTTGGTTGAGGAACTTCATCTGAGATCTCGGAGTTGTTCCAACCATCCAGGAGCCTATAGAACTGTTTTGCGATAATGAGGGAGCGGTTGCCTTAACTAAGGAACCCAGAGATCATGGTAAAACCAGACATATCGACAGAAAGTACCATTTAATCAGGCATAGAGTAGAAGAAGGACATCTTGTAGTAAAGAGGGTATCATCTGAAGATAACCCAGCAGACCCCCTCACAAAGGGTCTGAGTAGGGCTAAGCATATTCAGCATGCTCGGAGCATAGGACTGAAAGATGATATTAGTTTTAGTAGTTAGATTGGTCTAGTTCAGAAACTTGTTACAAAGTAAATGTAATTGACTTTTGGTGATTAAATAATAAAGTATTATTTATGAGTTTGTTTACTGCCTTTTGTCAATTGTTTATTATTGTGTTTCATTTTTGCATGTTTTTTACTTCCCGAATAATATGATTATTCAAACTCCACAGTCGCTCGTACTTTTGGAAGTAAGTAGTGAATTAAGACTGTCGTGAATTGAGATTGTCTAAGGGTAGACATGGCAATAGAATTGCTACAATGCTCATGAGTACTCAGAAATTGAGATTTGAGTATTGGATAAACCCTCGCTCAGAGTATCACTTCATGGAATTCATCACGAGTAATACGGAGACGATAATATCTTATAATCTTGAAACGAAGATATATGAGTTGTAATTTACAAAGTCGGTTATACATTGGTGATACGAAAACGCATCAGTAACTTGGTGTTATAAAACGTATTGTCATGTATAATTTTATGAGTAAAAGATACAAGAATATGAGTCAACGTTTATTCGTTCCTTTTGCCATAACCGGAAAAGCGATATCTGTGGGCCCCTCGATGATTTGGTGTTGACTTATGTGCTGGGCCCAGCCAAGACTAAATTGATGTGTTCAATTAGAAGTCCTACATCATCACAAATCAGAAATCAGGAAACATAGATTTTGGACAAAGAGATTGATTACATTCCATGTCTTATGTCTGGGGATATCTTGCAGAACGAAAGATTATATGATCACTTATCTAAGGACACGTAACTGACTGGGTCAGAGTTCAGTAGCAGCTTTTGGAAGCTACAATTTGCTGGTCAAATTTAGAAGTCATACTAGCAATCATAGTTACAGACTTATCCAAGTGGGAGACTGTTGGATTAGAAGTCTAAGCCCATAACTATAATAGGTATGTACTTGAATTGATAGCAGCACAATCCTTTTGGGTTGCCCTCAAACCTAGCAAATGGACAAGTAAATTATGAAAGGAGAGATATTGATTTATTATAAGATTAATAAATTAATATAAATGATTTATTGATATGTTAAAAGATTAATATATTAATTAGAAATCATAAGGTTTAATTAATAGTTAGCCAGAAATTAATTAGAATTAATTTTGGGGTTAATTGTATTAATTATAAAGTGCACGGACTAGTTTGCAATTATCAAATAGTTGAGTGGAAGGTTTAAGAACCCCCTTGGAAGGGGGTGGACAAAATCTATAGGGGAAACCCTAAGGATTTCGTCCAAGGGGCTTAGATAAGGCCTTTGGATTAGCTTAGGCCCCAAGCAAATGAGTATTAGGGTTTTCCCTAAACCCTAGATCCCTCAGCTATATAAGGAGCCTCCCAGCTCCTAAATTCGGCCACTCCTTTTCGTGAAGAAACCCTAGGCTGATTTTTGCATACCATACTCTCTCTCCTTCAAGTTTCCTTTTTGCTAGCTTTTGGGTGTGACTCCATTAGAGGCATTACATTTGTGGTGCTAGGCTTCCAAGAAGATCAAGTTCAAGAGGATTAACAATTGTTTGCTATAACAATTGAAAGGTATGTAATTCTAAAACCCTAGTTTGTTAATTTCGAAAATAGCCTCTCTCCTCTAGGGTTCTTGTTTTGCAATTCAAAGTTATATGTTCAATAGTTAAAACATAGATCCAAAGTAGGTTGCATGTGAACTTAAGAATTGTTTTCTAGTTTATTTGTTTCACCTAAAACCCATCAAATTTAATACTAAAACCTTCCTTCTATCAAATATATCAGATATTTCACTTTAGATTTTAATAAAATCCCTATTCCTACAAAAAGAAAAAGCTTACCACAGATAATTTTTCTGTGCTCATTGGCGAAAACCTTTACAGTTTCACCCTGAAAATGGAATTGAAAGAGAGTCATAATATGATATTTATAGTCATATGCATGTATTATGTATTTACCAGATCAAGATAAAAGGTACAGGGAGTTGAAGTTATACATTTAAGGGCCAACAATCATTATTATTATAATAATTATAATAGTGAATGTTGTTACATGCGCCAACAAATATTCTGTTCTAGGACTATTTTTGATGATGAGGATTGATTACAAGGACATTTAGAACCCACCTTTTGGGCTAAACACAGTACAAGTGTCCTTTATGACATGATAAGGGGGACCATCGGTTCTATACAACTACCTAAAAACACTCTGCCAATTGTTCTTCCTAACTTCATATTTGGATTGTAAACATATATGTATATTTAAGTTTTAAGTATCTGCATCCATATAGATATAATATTTGCTATAAGCAATTCGAAGCAATATGGAAACATATTAACCATACATATATGACTTATATTTTTGTCAATATAAAGAACTAACATAACATAACATAACATTATTACATATACATGTCAATACCACTTGATATAAGGACGTAAGTAGAGTCTGCTTTTCAGATTTAAAATAACTGCATGTCCATCCATCACATACTACTTACTTACACTGCTTTGCTTTTGTATGATAGTGATATAAATTATAATTGGTTGGTTAGATTTCTCAAAGTAAAATAAAGAGTAAGATGCTATAGAATAAGCAAATAAAAGCTAAAACTATCTGGGGTATGATGCATGCAGATGCGGATGTGAATATGGATGCATATACCATTTTCACTTGGCAACAATTACAAATATGAAGAATGAATAATAATCAAATGTTGGTTAAGAGAGGAGAAAAATACATTACCTTTAGCTTTTTGTTATCCATGGGCTGGACTTCAATGGCAAGGTATGTATCAACATCATCAGCAGTAACAAGATAATTTGGTTGCTTTGCACCTACTTGATAACTTTCCCCATCAAAATATATTTAAAAAAAAAAAATAAGAGCATAAGGAGGAATACCTTCTATATAACTAACAGATCCATCTTCCATATGCCGCACCCACTGCCAAATAAATACATAAATAAATAAAGGCTATGAACACTAAGGGAAATCCATAACTCAACTTCAATGCCAAAAGTTATGGCACAAACACCAACTCCAACTATTTTGGCACAAAACCCGATTTCTGTAACAAATATTGCACCATTTGGTCCCAACTATCGAAAACTATGAATTCAAAGAGAACGGGTCCCCAAACAAATCCATGTCACCACCACCTGATACTGGCAGGGGTGGTGGTGGTGGTGGTGCTGCTGCTGTTGTTCATAAACAACCACACATTCAGATACAAAACCACGAGGATCAAATTCATCAAAACCGTTACTTTCCGTGTACATGGCAGCTGCACGCGGAGGTGGTGGTGGTGCGGTGGTTATTGTTGGTGGAGTGACAGTAACAGTGGTGGTGGTTACTGACAGGGAACTGAAAATTTCTAGCATAAAGAGTCCCAGCCTGCAGTAAATTACCAAAATAACCCTACATGAACTTTGGATTGTGGAGGCTGTGAAGTCAGAAAGAGTTCCAGCCTGAAGAAATTTTAATTTAAATATATTAGATACATTATTTAATTATGATTGAGTCACAAACATAAACATAATTTGGGATTCTTTAACATATAAACTACAAAATGTTTCTATCATTTCAGCTTCATTATTCTTATCTGAAGACCAAGCAAATAGCACAATGTGTTGATATGTGTTTTTCCTATTAGCAACAAATGCAACCTCACTGCATATGACACAAAAAGAACATGGAATCAGTAAGAAATAACATATATTTCTAAAAATGAGAGTATATATGTAAAGTGTAACTTGATGTACCTTCTTTGAGTGAGAGCCTGAAACAGAGCCTTGACTGATGTAAAGTGTTGCACACAAAGCTGGTGTGAATTCTGGAAGCCAGTTGTCATCAAAATCAACTAATTTCCTGAATTTGATCGGACAGTGAAAAGCTATAATCTAATGCCAATTTCCAAAAATTCAAAAAATTTGCAATCAAAGCAGAGGGAGGTGAAGAAAAGTATAACGAACCAGAGCAGTGTGAGACTAAATACTGAGAACCCACCCCGTTTCCAATGATAAAACTAAAGATAGAATTGGGGGTGACATTTTTCGCCAATCTTTCTTAGAACTCCTGGCCCTTCAATTTGAATCCTGCTACTCAAAATCGTATATTACAACGATGAGTTATGATTCTAAAAATGAGATATATTGAAAACCCTAAATACCTTCTTTTGGGTGGCGAAAGTGGGTAGAGCGAGCATGGTGAACTGGCTAGCAGTGTATGCATTACGTCTCTTCTTCTGTAATATTTCTTCTCTCTACTTCTTATGGATATCTACCGCATCTTCTACCCCTTCCTGGCGAACCTCTTTGTTGGTGTTAGGTCTCGACGACATCGATAAACAGAGAAAACCCTAGGAAGAGCAACAATAAAAAAGAAAATGATTTCTCACGTGATATCACTATCAAGAATTGATGAAAGAGGGTACTCCACACTGTATTGCCAACAAGCTTGACGCCAACACCTGAAAGCTGGAAAAAACTTTCATCTGCAATTTGTTCTTGAATCGCTACTAATTCCTTCAATTTTTTCGAATTAAAGTTGTTAGGTGACGGTAGTGAGGCAAGAAGAGGCAGTGAGGGTTGGAGGCGGTGAAGGTTGGTGAGAGGTTGAGATGAATAAGGGGAGATATGAGAGAATTGATGGAACTGATGGAAACAAAGGTACAGGAGAAGCCCATGAGCGGTCGTAGTAGGTGGAGTAAGGTAGAGTGGAAGTGGAGCCGGGATGAAATCGTCGGTGCTGAGGAGTCACAGTGGCCGGTGATGAGATGTGAGCCCGACGTCCCCAATGAGATGAGGCGAGACGGAGCTTGCCGACGAGGTGAGGAAAGGATAATCAGGTCTTCGATTGCAAAGCACTGTGGAATGGGTGGTATTAAGTTATCTGTGAAAAAAGCCCTAGCTTGCTAGAAAAAAATAATGGACGCGCCTTTTTAAAAAAATTATAAAGAGACACCTCAGTACGACACACATATTTGTTAGGTGCCCTCCGTGTTCTATTTTTTTCTTTTTTTTTGACACTTATTTTAGGGCACGCAAAAATGCGCGTCCTAAATCTTTTAAATTTTGCGAGAGCTGACATTATTTTTAGGACGCACACTTTTGCGTATCGTAAATCCGTGCGTGTCATCTTTTGCGCGTCGTAAAAAGTTGTTTTTCTAGTAGTATCGGGCTTTGTTTCTGGTTACTAAACCCGAGTCATCATATTTGTTACGAAATACCGACCGAGTTCCAACTACGGTATGTCCCTTTGGTTTGGGGACCAATTTTCACAATTTGTTTCTTTCAAATTCTGCAATCTCTTCTTGCATTGCAATGATCCATACATGATCCAAAAGTACGTATTTGATGGTTCTTGGCTCAGTAGAAGACATGAATGTTGCATAATGACAATGTTTAGTTAAATCATCAGAAAAACGAGTACGTATGCCTATAGAAGGACTTCCTATTATTTGGATGAGCGGATGATGTTTTGTCTAGATGTGTAGACGTGATTGATGATGTTCAACAGCTGCATTGGATGGAATATTTTCAACTTCGGGAGGTGTTTCTCTTTGAACATATTGAACTTGTTCCTCCTCAATTTGAGAACATCAATTTGATAAGTCTTGAATGGGTTGCTCTGGTGAAGGTGAAGGTCCCCCCTACGAAGTTGATGGTTCCCCCTGGACTGAAGCATTAGGAATCATGGGAACTTCGGGAACTTCGAGAACTTCACCGATTTCTATATCTTCAACATCTTCTTCTGATTCTTCTGAGTTCCCTGATCGATTATTATTGACAACTTGAATTGCTTCGTCTATGACTGAAACCTTGATGGTTGTGATTAATTTAGGATTGGAGGGATTGCTTTCCCCCTCAACCGGCGAGGTGGAAGTCATATGCGAAGATTCTTCAGACACTAAAGGTCCAGAGTCTTCAGTATGTTGTAATTGTGCAAAATGAGAGACTAAGATTTCAGATAGTCTTGTAGTTTCTAGAGGATCAAAGAGTGTATCATAGTTGACTTCTATGATGTTGAGAGTTCCGGACCAGATTGGTATGTCATTCTCCATGATAAAATTTGTTTCATTGAGAGGAGCGGTCTTCCGGACATAGAAATCATCAAATTTCACGTCAAAGTTTCTTCTATAATTCTTGTTCTTCGGATCAGAATTCTGTATGCTACTTTGTTTGTAGAGTATCCCAAAAATATTCCTTCGTCTGATTTGGGTGCAAATTTACTCAAGTGTTCCTTGTTGTTGACCACAAAACATCTGCAACCAACAATATTAAAGAAATGCACATTTGGCTTACGATTGTTCAAACCTTCGTATAGAGTTTTGTTAAGGCGTTTGGTGATGATGTTGCGGTTTTATACAAAGCATGTTGTTGAAACTACTTCTGCCTAAAAATAGAGATGTGGGTTTGCGAAGTTGAGCATTGATCCGACAATATCTATGAGAGTTATGTTCCTTCTTTTTACCATGCCATTCTGTTGCGGTGTGTATGGTGCCGAAAAGTTTTGATTGATTCCTTTTGATACCAGGAAGTCGTTTAGCAAACGATTTGTAAATTATGTTCCATTTTTGCTCTGAATCTTTCGAATGTGAAGCTTGATTTGTAATTCAATTTCCTTGATGAAGTTGATCAAGGTTTGTGGAGTCTCTGAATTAATTTGCAAGAAAAACACCCAAGTGAAACGAATGTAATCATCGATTATAACCAGAATGTACTTCTTATGATGTAAGCTTGCCATAGTTGATGGACCACAGAGATTGATATGAAGTAACTCCAAAGGTTCAACGATGGATGAATCAAGTATCAACGAATGACATCCCTTTGTTTGCTTTCCACACTCACAAGCAAGGCATAAAGTGTGATTGTCAAATTTGAGGAGAGGCAATCCTCACACCATATCTCCAGTAACCAAGTTTTTGATATACTGAAAGTTGAGGTGAGTAAGTTTCCTATGCCAAAGCTAGCTGACCTTGGAGACTGCTTTTAACAGAAAACACAGTTGTGGTTTACCAATGACTAAAGATATGCCTAATGGGAACATTGTTCTAGCAACCTTTGATTTGATTAGACATCTTGATCTATCTTTCGTCATGATGCATCTGTATTCATCATCAAATTCAACACGATGACAAACTTTGCAAAGTTGCCCAACACTAGTGAGATTGTGTTTTAACCCTTCAACATAGGCAACCCTTTGAATTGAAAAGTTTCCATTTGTTAGAACACCATATCTTCAAATTGTTCCGTTTGCATCATTTCCAAAAGTTATGTGACCACCATGTGTGACTGCCTTAAAGTCACGAAGGTATTTCAACATTCTTGTCATGTGCAAGGAGCAGACGCTATCGTTTAACCATTCTATTTCATGACCCTCCTCACACATTTACCATAGTATTAGTTAGTTAATTTGGGCACCCGAATCTATTTGGGGACCACAACAACATAATATGATTTCTTAAAGTATGCAGTGTGTGTTTTGTTGTGACTTTTGACGATGTGTTGTTCTTTATCTCCTTTTTCTTCTAAATCCTTTTTGGGATATTTTCCTTCTTTTAGGATCTAAAGGCATTTTTCTTAATGGGTGGATACGAAGTAAAAGTGGGTTTCTTTTTCATTTATCCATAATTTTTTTCTAGGTTTGGATTTAGGAACATAATCTATATCCTTCTTAAGATTTGGTTTCATTTCAGACTTTTCTTTGTCCTTTTGAATGACAGCTACGGTGTCATCAATTTTGACTGACTTGAGTTTTTGGTCAGGATTTTTGTTAAGAGTAACAGTAACTGCAGTGTTGTTATTCTTGACTGGTTTGGGTTCACATGTATAAGATCTTTTGGGACTTGGTAACCTATTGGGACTTTTGATTTTTTGTTCCTGATTTAGCTTCTGCAAAGAGTTATATTTGTCAAAATGTTTTTGTGCAGAGTTATTTTGAAAAGATTTTCCAACCGTAGAGTCTTTTGGAAACACTTTCTTTAAAAATGGTGACCTTTTGTTTTCAGTAACCTTGAGATTCGACTTAGCTTGCCTTTTCTCAATACGAGATTTGATTTTAACTTTTAAGGCTTGCTTTGCTTCATATTTTGGTGACAAAATATCAGATCTGTTCAGTTGAGGTCTTTTGCTTTTACAAAGTTTGGACTTTGGTATAGGTCTAGAAGAAGAGTCATTAGAGTTGTAGAGTTCTTGACATTTAGAGCATTTTCCTATCTCAAAATTGTCTATTCTTACTCCTTGAGGAAGAGCTTGAATCTTAGTGGTGGATTTAACAGAAGTCAGCGGTGAGACTTTTGTTGAATGGGATATTACAGAGGGTGCAATAGTCACTTTTTCCAGGACATTTGATTTGGGATGTAAGTCAGGTCCTTCTAAGATTATCTCTTTGTCAACATGGGACTTTAGGGGCATGTTTGGTCCTTCCAAAATGATTTCTTCGTCCACGTCAGATTCTGATCCAGAATATATCGTTCCAGTGACTGGCATGTGCTGATTATCAAAGAGTCCAGATGTTTTTGAGAGAATCTCTTCAATGACACAGTTGTTGGTCAACACACGAAGTTTTCCAAAATGACATTGGATGTATTCAGGATAGGTTTTGTCATTGATTGGGAAGTGAAAGGTCCTATTTGGTAGGACATAGTGATATTCGACATCAAATCGAGGTGGAGATTTCTCTCCGCTGTTGTATCCATTAGACCATCCCTAATTGTAAGTAGGGGTGTTGATCGGGTAAAATTTTCGGGTTTCGAGTAGAACGGGTCGGGTAGTTCGGGTATTTCCTTAAAATAATAATACCCAATACCCGACCTATATTGTAATTTGGGTTCTCGGGTTTCGGGTATTCGGGTTTTAGGTCGGGTTGAGTATTTTCGGGTATACCCGAAAATTGCGTAAGTGTCACTTATTGATTTTTTTAAATTCTTTTTTGCATTTCGGTTGCTTTAATAAAAAATTGGGTAACAAAATATTCCATTCAATTAACAAGTACATATACGATAACAATACAAGTCATTATAATATGTTAAGTGATTTTTGCATTACATTTCAAATTTTGATAAAAAAAAAACAGTTTATGGAGGACATGATCAATGTCTGATCAAATTTGGATTAACCAAACATGTTACATGATTTAATGCAAAAGGTGACTACATAAAAGTTATAAATAAATTTTTTTAGCATGTTATCTAAATTGCAGGGACCAATTATATAGCTATATTTCAATTCACAAAGACGAAATGACAAAAAAGAAACATGTGCATAGTTGAAAAAAAAGAAACAGATCCGTAGTGCACAAAGAAGATGAAGGGGAATCTAACATCTTATTCATTTTCATTATATTTGTTGTAACATTCTGTTCAAAACTTCATTTCATTTTCAACAATTTCGTTTGTATTTATTATATATCGTTCAAATAACGAAGCCATATAATATTTGATTTAAACTATAAGGAACAATAATTATGTAAAATAATGATACAACTTTAATAGTTATTATAACTAGTTAATTAGTTTTTTTTTTCTAAATCGGGTATTCGGGTATACCCGAATTTTTTTAAACCTACCCAATACCCAACGTATTTAAATATCGAGTTACCCGATTACCCAAATTTTCAAACCCGAAACCCGATTTACCAGACCCGATCTACCCAAATTCAAAACGGGTCGGGTCGGGTAATCGGATATTGGGTATTTTCAACAGGCCTAATTGTAAGTGTTGTCTACAAAACCATTATTGACTAAGTTTTCAATTGCTTAAGTTTCAGTAAAGAGCTTTTCTATTAACTTGTTTAAGAGAACAATTTCAGCTCGGGCTAGATCGCGTTGAGTGAAAGCAATATCTAACTGAGTTTCACGAAGCAACCTAGCATCTTTTTCTAGTTTTAGATCATTTTCTAACATAGTGACCTTAAGCTCCTTGTCTTCTACTCTTCCTCTCAAGTGGTACAACTCTTGGGTTGCTATGTTCTTCTCATCTAAGGCTTTGTTATAATCTGAAAGGACGTTAGCCCACATTTAAATGAGTTTTTCTAGATGTGTTTCACATTCATGCATGTCATAGTTTTTTGACTGAATCATAAATTTTACCTGTTCAACGATGTTGATATTCCCTTCCTTTTCCATGAAGCAGTAGTTTTTCTTCAGCTTTTCGGTGTTCTCCTTTTTTCATTGCAACCAGAAACAGCTTGCCTCATTTCCTCCTGTTAGCATTGTCTTCATCTTCATCTCCTGAAGACCATACTTGATGGTCTCTTCTGTGACATCCCCATTTTCACGGCCAGAAAAGACCGATTTTGTTTATGCTTTATAAAAATCAGAGTACCTCTTTTAATAAAAATGTTGCGGAATTTGTTCCCAGTAAAACATGATAAATACGTTATCAAAGCATTTCCGAAGAAAAGTATTTTTATTCATTTTAAAACATTTGGGATGTCATCGTCAATACAGAAACATAGGTATAAACAGAACTTACATTCATTATCACTAGTGATTTATATATCCTTAATCTCTAAGTGTAATGTGACTTTATATCAATATCTGTGATATAAATAAAATGAGTGGGTCAGGTTGGGAAACCTGGTGAGTACATAGGGTTTTCAACCCACAATAAATAAGTTTATTAACTTTATCAAACCAAACAAACCCGATTACCCGTTCTCGATATCCTCACTTTACGTCCCTAAAACATCTAACACAAGGGACCTAGTATAAGGGACTTTCATTGGGGTGACAACACATGCTTTGGGGGTTCCTCAGCAATTCATGTCAAATAAGGCAACCATGTGGGGGATGGAGTACTGCTGGTGAGCACACAGTTCAAATAAACACCTACAGGTTGCGAGCCTGCTAGCGTTCCACTGGACTGTCTAGAATAGTCTGTGGTCGTCATCTATACTCCGCTAGATGACTGGATCATCAATAACATCTATATCGATGCCACTCATTATTTTATTTGGTCACACAGAAACTATTACATCTGCCCATGTTTTACCCAACACGTTTTGTAGATGTAAAATACATATACAATTTAAATCATTTAAAACGTGTATAAAAATATTTCACCCAGCATAGACAGCAAGTATTCAGACAATATGCACACATAGCACGTAATTTATATTAAATACTTCATATCTATGTGTAAGATGAAAGGGACCATGCACTCACTTGAAAAGGTGGTGATTCCGAACTCAGACAGCGCTTCGCTTCTTAAAAATAATTTCCTTCGACGAAACCTAGTATTATTACCACTAGAGTTTAGTATATTATTCGCCGAGACTAATTAATAGTCTAGCTATTATTACTATTATATAAGCGTTAAAAAAATACTTATATAACCCATAATAATAACCCAAGTACTTATTATAAGTTCCTAATAACGTTACTATAATTAAATAAAAGCTATATTAAAAATAGCGTAGGTGTAGCTCACTTACAGCGAGTTTTATAGAAAACCGGGCTTTTCTTGGAGCAGCGTTCCCGAGCCGAAAAGCTCTTCTTCTCGGAGCCGTCGAGCACTCCGGGGCTTCCGCCTCGTGCTAGGGAGGTTCCCTAGGCTTTTCGGGGGGTTTCGGGGCTAGAGAGAGGTTCTAGAGAGAGAGTAAAGAAAAGAAAGAATGAGAAATGTGTGAAGAAAATGAGGGTGGGAGAGGTTCTATTTATAGGTTGAAAAATGGCTGAACTTGGTGCCACATGTCACCATCTAGTGGCAAGACTTGGGGAGAAAGCAATGGCCAAGATTGTGCCACATCACCCATTTTCGCACAACACACTTCCGACTTTTAAAATTCGTAACTTTCACATACGACCTCCGTTTTTGACGTTCTTTATATCCACGCGTAGGTAAAAATAAGATCTACAACTTTCATTTTGACTCCGTCGGCTAATTCTCAGCCAATCTTAAATTTAACAGTACAAGGAGATTATATTGTTAAATATCCGCGTAAAATTCATAACTTCTACATACGGACTCTGTTTTCGTCTGTCTTTTTACCGTTGAGCTCCTATTAATGAGATCTTCAATTCTCATTTAGGTCGCGTAGGCCAAAAACCGGTCGATCTAAAATTCGAGTTTCGGGCTGTGCACTGTTAAGCCAAATCTTAGAAAATTTATAACTTCCTCATACGAAGTCAGATTTGGGCGTTCGTTTTTTGTATGTTCTCGGTTTAACGTATACTACAACTTTTGTTTAGATTTCTAAGGCTAAAAAGTCCTCCATCGTAAATTCACTATTTGCGTCTCCCGGTGTCGTGCCGGTTTTGCCGTAAAACTTCGACGGACCATAACTTCTTCGTTATAACTCGGATTTCAACGTTCTTTATATGTACGGAACCCTTGAGACGTATTCTACAACTTGGTTAAGATTATTTATTCTAAATAATCTTTTGTCAAAAAGTCGTTTTCGACCCCTATTATCTCTAAATTGACTAGCCCGGATCTACGGGCGTTACAATTATCTCCCCCTTAGGATGATTACGTCCCGGAATCATCAACGAAACATGGCTCACATGATGACTCCATACGTTATCTCTTCATCCTAAGTAATAACCATAACTTTGATGTTTCTTCGAACGAATATCTAACTCTAAGACTTCCTGATTGCAGGCGGTGCTCGATCTTGCACTTGCTCCCTATCTCACATTAGACTCCAAATTATGACCTTCAAGTCACAATCTCGATCCTTACTGGAGACTGCTTCTTCTTCTTAACAAACTTAAGATAAGTTATTTTATTACTAAAATGGACCGATGTGTCATATTCAAATGACTTATCATCGTATGTTCCCACGCTTAGACTCAGGTCTCTTAGAGTCTTCCAGAACAGACTATACATTTCTTCATGTTCTAATCACATCTTAAAAGGTAGCATTTCTAGCTACAAGCAACTATCGTGATACCTCTACCGATCGCTTTGATTATCTTTTATTTCAATCTTCCGACTTAAGTCAAATGCTACATCAAACTTGGTTCTCTGAACCACGTAACATACTTATCGTAGTCGGACTCATTTCGATATGACCACTAGGGTCGGAAT
Organism: Lactuca virosa; assembly: GCF_052849685.1. Taxonomy (NCBI): domain Eukaryota; kingdom Viridiplantae; phylum Streptophyta; class Magnoliopsida; order Asterales; family Asteraceae; genus Lactuca; species Lactuca virosa. Next base: position 54,386,017 of record NC_136431.1, read on the forward strand.
AACAATCATCCTCTTAGTCATTACTGAAACGATGGTAACGACATATTTGAATAAAACGGTATCAATTACTAGCTTCTTGGTAACCTTGTGACTTTCCGTGATCCAAGCGTGAGTCCTATGCTTCCGGTAGTATAGGCCTCTACTACCTTTCACACCTACTCATACTTGTCCCAAGTATTGTCTTGCAGTTCACCCAAGTCACCATACAAGAAAATCACATAACAACTTGACACATTAGATAACAAAACGAAGGTTTTATATTATTCCTTGAAACGATTACATAGGTGTTCAAGTTCAACCTATACTATGCCTCTAATAGGCTACACCACATGGTACTATTTACACGACTACTTCATAGATCCTCATTCCTGATCCCTTTCATTTCCATCTTCTTCGTCAAGGATCATATGGAACGCTCCTGCCTTCGGTTTCGGTGGAATTTTTGGTCTTGCCGCCTCTTTCTTCTTCGAGCAATCCTTAGCAACGTGCCCTTCTTCACGGCATTCATAACACACCCTTTTGCTGGCGGTGCACTCGTTGGTGTAATGTCCGGTCTTCCCACACTTGTAGTAAGTCACTTCCTCGCTACATTTCCCGAAGTGCTTCTTCTTGCACTTCTCGCACCATTTCACTTTTGTTTCCTCCTCCGCTAAACTCCTTTGAACCAGACTTGATCTTCTTATTGGGCCTCATAGACCCCTCAAACTTCCTCTTTTCGCTAACCTGAATCTTGTTGGCAGCTCTTCCCTTAATCATATCCTCCACAGACTTGGCAGCCCAGATAGCTGCCTCCAGAGTAGGTGCCTGACGCACTGGCACCGCGTACTCCCATGGAAGTCCCTTTGCGTACTTGTCGATTTTCGTCAGCTCATCCGGAACAAGACGCAAGGTGAACTCCATCTTCTCTGTGAAGTTGTTGGTGTATTCATCAATTGACATGCTTCCTTTCTTCAAGGTCAGGAACTGGTTCTCTAGCTCGAGCAGGTTTTGGGCTGAGCAGTACTTGCGTCTGAACTGCACCAAAAACTCTGCCCATGTCAGTTGCAGGGGCTCATTGGGGCTCAGAGTCTTCCCCAGGGTATTCCACCAGCGCACAACACCTCCTCGGAATTGACGTACTGCAAAGGTGGTCTGTAACTTGCCTCTGCAACCACACGTCATGAAAGCTAACCCCATCTCCGAGATCCAATCCATGACTCCGATCGGATCTTCCTTTCCAGTGAAAGTCGATGGATTGCAAGTCAGAAAATCCTTGTACTTGCATCCATTCCTCTCGACTCCGTCATACTGGTTGTTTTGTCGAACTATTGGTGGGTTGGCTTGACCAATGGTCCCACTGTAGTTCCCTCCTTCTGACTGCCCATCGTTCAATTCGGGCTGTTCAACTGGCATTGTAGGTTCGTCCCTATTTTCATGCAACATTTGCCTCATCTCTTCCCGTTGTTCAGCCAACATAGCCCGTATCATGGCTTGTACTCCGGCCATTGTAATTGGCTCAGGAGCATCTGCTACAACAGGTATTTGTTCAATCACTGGTGGTTGATTCCTGTTCCCATTTGCATTCCCGGCTCCACTACGAGTTCTTGCCATTTCGATCTATATACCAAATCAGACGTTCGGTGTGCAATGACGAGAATTAAGATAGGAAAGATTTTATTTACGATCGACGTGTAATTCTCCCTATTTCTCCGAAAAGTTATATGCCAGTTCTAATACCGTAATTAAACGTTTAGAAATTTGAACACATAAAGTTTCTAGATCCGGTCGGCAACAGACCATAGATCCGATCATACAATGCATATCATAAATCATTTAGCACATAAAAGCATGTTAGGCATTTTCCCTAAATTAGCTAGTGCTTGTGTCTACTCTGGTGCTTTACCTAAATTTTATTAGACACACTCCTCACAATCCTTGCTTAGCATTCTAAGTTTAAGTCTAGAAATAAATCCATATTCCTAGTTCGCTTAAACTAATGCTCTGATACCAACTGTGACATCCCCATTTTCACGGCCAGAAAAGACCGATTTTGTTTATGCTTTATAAAAATCAGAGTACCTCTTTTAATAAAAATGTTGCGGAATTTGTTCCCAGTAAAACATGATAAATACGTTATCAAAGCATTTCCGAAGAAAAGCATTTTTATTCATTTTAAAACATTTGGGATGTCATCGTCAATACAGAAACATAAGCATAAACAGAACTTACATTCATTATCACTAGTGATTTATATCTCCTTAATCTCTAAGTGTAATGTGACTTCATATCAACACATTTGATATAAATAAACTGAGTGGGTCAGGTTGGAAAACCTGGTGAGTACATAGGGTTTTCAACCCACAATAAATAAGTTTATTAACTTTATTAAACCAAACAAACCCAATTACCCGTTCCCGTTATCCTCACTTTACGTCCCTAAAACATCTAACACAAGGGACCTAGTCTAAGGGACTTTCATCGGGGTGACAACACATGCTTCGGGGGTTCCTCAGCAATTCATGTCAAATAAGGCAACCATGTGGGGGATGGAGTATTGCTGGTGAGCACACAGTTCAAATAAACACCTACAGGTTGCGAGCCTGCTAGCGTTCCACTGGACTGTCTAGAATAGTCTGTGGTCGTCATCTATACTCCGCTAGATGACTGGATCATCAATAACATCTATATCGATGCCTCTCATTATTTTATTTGGTCACACAGCAACTATTACATCTACCCATGTTTTACCCAACACGTTTTGTAGATATAAAATACATATACAATTTAAATCATTTAAAACGTGTATAAAAATATTTCACCCAGCATAGACAGCAAGTATTCAGACAATATGCACACATAGCACGTAATTTATATTAAATACTTCATATCTATGTGTAAGATGAAAGGGACCATGCACTCACTTGAAAAGGTGGTGATTCCGAACTCAGACAGCGCTTCGCTTCTTAAAAATAATTTCCTTCGACGAAACCTAGTATTATTACCACTAGAGTTTAGTATATTATTCGCCGAGACTAATTAATAGTCTAGCTATTATTACTAGTATATAAGCGTTAAAAAAATACTTATATAACCCATAATAATAGCCCAAGTACTTATTATAAGTTCCTAATAACGTTATTATAATTAAATAAAAGTTATATTAAAAATAGCGTAGGTGTAGCTCACTTACAGCGAGTTTTATAGAAAACCGGGCTTTGCTTGGAGCAGCGTTCCCGAGCCGAAAAGCTCTTCTTCTCGGAGCCGTCGAGCACTTTGGGGCTTCCGCCTCGTGCTAGGGAGGTTCCCTAGGCTTTTCGGGGGTGTTTCGGGGCTAGAGAGAGGTTCTAGAGAGAGAGAGAGTAAAGAGAAGAAAGAATGGGAAAGGTGTGAAGAAAATGAGGGTGGGAGAGGTTCTATTTATAGGGTGAAAAATGGCTGAACTTGGTGCCACATGTCACCATCTAGTGGCAAGACTTGGGGAGATAGCAATGGCTAAGATTGTGCCACATCACCCATTTTCGCATAGCACACTTCCGACTTCTAAAATCCGTAACTTTCACATACGACCTCCGTTTTTTACGTTCGTTATATCCATTCGTAGGTAAAAACTTTCATTTTGACTCCGTCGGCTAATTCTCGACCGATCTTAAATTTAACAGTACGAGGAGATTATATTGTTAAATGTCCGCGTAAAATTCATAACTTCTACATACGGACTCTGTTTTCGTCTGTCTTTTTACCGTTGAGTTCCTATTAATGAGATCTTCAATTCTCATTTAGGTCGCGTAGGCCAAAAACCGCTCGATCTAAAATTTGAGTTTCGGGTTGTGTACTGTTAAGCTAAATCTTAGAAAATTTATAACTTCCTCATACGAAGTCAGATTTGGGCGTTCGTTTTTTGTATGTTCTCGGTTTAACGTATACTACAACTTTTGTTTAGATTTCTAAGGCTAAAAATTCCACCATCGTAAATTGACTATTTACGTCTCCCGGTGTCGTGCCGGTTTTGCCGTAAAACTTCGACGGACCATAACTTCTTCGTTAGAACTCGGATTTCAACGTTCTTTATATGTACGGAACCCTTGAGACGTATTCTACAACTTGGTTAAGATTATTTATTCTAAATAATCTTTTGTCAAAAAGTCGTTTTCGACCCCTATTATCTCTAAATTGACTAGCCCGGATCTACGGGCGTTACATCTTCTAACTTGGCTACAAATCCTTTCTCAATAGCTCTTTCCTTGTCATCAGCTTCTTAAGCCATTCTTAGATAGAATGTTTTATCTTTCACCACATTGGCTTTTCAATCTCTTGCAAAATGGTTCTCTTTGTGACATTTGTGACAGATGAGAACTCCATCCTTTTTGTCTTCAGTGTTACCCTCGATATCAGTTGACTTGTTTGCCTATGATGCTTTAGTGGGGTTGGTTATCATCAGAGGTGTATTCTGAGGATGCGGTTGATATGATGGGTTTCTAGGTAATCTTTGAGGTGGATGGTAAGAGAATTTGTTATGTGAGTTGTAATTTCTATTAAATGGAGTTCTGGTGTACTGCTGATTTTTACGAGAGTTGGGTGGAGGGAGCCTGTTGAACTGTTGACTAACTAGAGCCAATACATGTTGAAAGGCTTATTCATCATCAGGTTGTGTCTCTGGTTCATATGACTGTAATGTGTCATCATATGGGGTTTGGTATGATGACTCTCCGGTATGATGATATTGAGGGGATCGGTTGGCAGACTGCGGTGAGTGAGCGACCAAAGCGAGCGGTCCACATAGATCCATGCAATCTTTCATTACCATAGACTCTTGATCTTGTAGTTCACCATAGAGTTTGTACAATGAAAAAGTTTTGATCTTGTTGTTACCTTGAACTATCATCTTTTCCATGGTCCACTGCTTACTAAGCCATTCAGGAACTGCAGATTTGTTTCATGATCACTTCGAGTGATGCCTGCATTTAAGATTTTGGTGACGATGAGGTTGAATCTTTTGAAGGAATCATCAAGACTTTCACCAGGAAGAGCTTTGAAGCTGTGGAACTCGTTCAGGTTAGTGGCCAGCTTCTTGTCTTGATCTTGCTCTGTTCCTTCATAAAGATTTTTAAGAACATCCTAAATTTCTTTTGCTGAATTACAGTTAATAAAAAGATCGAAACTGACATGAGGAACTCCACAAGAGATTTCATAGAAAGCAATTTCATCTTTCTCCATCTTCTCAATGTGATCGTTGGTAGGTCTGGTCATGGCAACTTGACCGCCTCCAAGTCTAATTTGGTTTTCATCGGTGACAATGGGAGTAAGGACAAGTATATGTGTTTTTTTTCATAGATCTCCAAAATTCCTTACCAAGTCTTCTTAAATATATTTCCATACGTTGAGACCAGTGATGATATTCACTTGCAACAAGTATTGGAGCTCGATTAGAACCTCCAACACTGTTAGATGTATTTAGTGAGTAAGCTTGTGCCATATTTCCTTAGATTTTGAAAAAAAATGAGCTAAGTGGTATAGAAGGCCTTTTAAATCAGAGTTTTTCTTTTGAAAATGAGCTATGTTTTTAAAGAAAATTAAAAAGCAACCACTATGGCTTTGATATCAATTGTTGAGAGAAGAACTTTAGATTGATTTGTGGCAATGTAAGTTAATCGCAATTGATCTTTTGAAAAGCTCAACAATGAAGAAATATGTGGAATGATAAATATATATATATATATATATATATATATATATATATATATATATATCAACAAGATTAATCATTAAACATAAAGCAAGCAATAATAGTTAGTTAAATCGTAACAATGTTTGCATTCAAACACAAGTTAGTAAATGATGAACAACATAAGCAAGAGACAATGAAGATAATGAATATTTGTATTCAATAAAGAGTAATACAATGAAAGTCTAGAAATGGTGGTAAATAGATCTATCAACATGATCATCTGTTTATAGTAAAACTGAGTACATGATAAACAATAAAATATTTCTAAGTCAGGCGGCCATGCTTGCCACACCTGAACTGACATAACTCGTCTACCAAACAATGTCAGAAAAGGTGAACATTACTTTTCTGACACTTCTGCGTACAAAAGACAAAACATACTTTCCTTCGGGTCAATATCCTTCATTCCGATAATCCAAGTCTTCAGTTTTGATCTTCAAAAGTCTTCGAAATTGATCCTCAAACAAAAGCTCTACCGCAACAATCAAAACAGGTCTTCGATACTTCAACACACTTTATAGTTGTTGAGAGTCACTTCCAAGTTTCAATAATATGATTATTTTGTTCATTCAGAAGGTCAAAGATTTACTCATTCTCTAGAGCATAACTAGAAAATTTTAAATTTTCCATATTTTCTTAATTTTCTAATCCATTTGGAACTTGACCTTAACTCTTATTGATTGAATAATGTTTTTAGGTGGGGGAACATTTTAGTAAACAGTGCAAAATATATAATATTCTTCACACCAGAAAAGTTTACATTTTTGTTTCATGATTTCACTAAAGTTAGAAATCCACAAATATATTATAACATATCTATCAAATATATGTTTCCAGTTTGTTTCACATTATCTCTCATAATTTGATAATCATAATTTTTTTAATTAGTTGACATATTATACTCAATCTCTTATCTTATCAATTTCTCAAATTTGTAACTCCTACCCCACAGTTAAACTATGCAATGACCTCGTTGTATATAAATCTTAAAATAAAGTAGAGAAAAGAATAATACTTCCTTTTGGTGTAGTGGTGATTTGTTATTTATCAGTTTTTCTCATGTTAAAATCCTTCTCTTCTTCTTATAGTGTGAGTTTATAACTGCTCATTTGCTAAAAGCAATGAATAGTTCTTCAAAGTCATGCATTACTTCTTACAACTTATAATCTCGACAAGAATGTGAGGTTGCAACGCGAAAATTAGTCTTTAACACGACAGTGGTGAATTGTAGATTTTCTCAGCGCGATCACCATGTTCTCGGTGCAATTTTCATACATTGAGTATTTTTAATCTTTAAATAAAAATAGAGAGGCTTGTGTTGATCAGTCACTAAGCTTCCATATTCTTGTAGGCGTATGTTGCTCCTTTTTGTAGCATGTTAACCCCTCACTTAGCCTTGTTATATATTCTTTACCATAGATGAGTAGGTCGAAAGTGCTTGCAGTTGAATCATAGATTGCAAAGAGAAACTTGGAAAAAGATAAATTAGTTACCTTAATAATTAGAAAGTAATAAAAACAAACACACCCAAACAAACTTGAAAACTAAAGTCAAAAGCTAAAACTTAACAACTACAATACTAATTAACTATATCCCAAGTCTAACTGGTGCTCCTTTCAATCTTCATTATCCAAAATGTTGTAAATATCTTCTGGATCATCATCATTGAGATAATCTGATGGTTCTCCATCTGATAGCTCTTCTTCAAACTTATCATCATTCCCCTTTTATCCTTGTCATATTCATCTTCCTCATCTTCACTTTGATCTTCTTCAGGTTCATAATCACTTACTATCTTTTCTCCCATGTTGTCTTCTTTATCACTTTCTTCATCTTCACTTGAGGGTTTAGGTAGTGGTTTTTCGTTATCTGATTTTAGTAATAATATCTATTATATCGCCCAATCTACCATATTATGAAGTCCATCTAAATGTTCTCTTACACTAGAAATTGTTATCATGAGTCCCTCAATCATTTCTTCATTGTTAGTTCCTCTAATGATTGATTTCGTTACTTCTTCATCCAATTTGGCTCTAATTTTCCTAGCAATCTCTTTTCCTTTCCTTCTTTTGTCTCCACCTCTCTTTCTTGAAGTTTCTCCCTTGTTGGCATTCCTTTTTTCTTCTTCACTTTGTTCCCTTTCCTTCTTCAAACTTATACATCCTTGAATTTCTTCAAAAGCATCAATGAACTTGAGAAAATCCATATCCATGATTTTTTGTGCATACCCCTTCATACTCAATATCACTTTATTTGATAAGATGTCAAATGATTTAGCAATCCCTATGATAAAATGGCCTCAAACTATAACATTTATATGTGGTTGTCCTCATCTATAAATTCCTAGATAATATGCAAGACAATATGGCAAGTTCACATTGTTGGATAAGGTGTCTAAGTCCATAACTATTTCTGGTATGTACTTGACCCGACCCGGCATGGTCCATTTGGGTTGCATGGCACCATGCAATTGGATAAACTAAAATGAGAGAAATAACACTTATGGTTTATTAATATATTATAAGTTCTAATATATTAATAATATTATTTAATTAGTTTGATCAAGAATTAATTTAGAATTAATTAAGTGATCAAAAGATAACTAATTAAATATATGGGTAGATTATGTAAATCTTCCATATCTTATATAGTGGGCTAAGAGGCTCCATGGATTATCAAGTTGGGTTCCACCCATAGGATGCTCCATGGAGGCTCCATGGGAGTTACAAATCCATGGGTCATGGAAATGAAGAGTCATGCCACATTAGGGTTTACATGGTGTAACCCTAGATGTGACACACTATATAAGTAACATGTTCTCCACCAAAATCGGGACACTAAGAAACAAGAGGGCTAGAGCCGATTTTGCAAGTGTAAGATTCTCTCAAAGTTTACTCCTTTTCATTTGGTGTTGTGTGAAGCATTTGAGGCATCACACTTGGGGTGCTAGGCTCACAAGGTTTCAAGGATCATAATCAACAACAAGGTAAGTTATTCTATCTTTCATTCAAGTTAAAAATGTTCCCCATGTATGCTAGATAGGAATATAACCTTGGAATTCAACTTTGCATGATTATTAGACAAACATAGATCCAAGGTTATTAGGGTTGCATGTACACTTAGGAAGTGTTAGAATGCTCAAAACCCATCAGTGGTATCAGAGCCTAGGTTTGTTTGTTGTTTTTTTTGTGTGCAAACAGCTTGAAAAAAAAATCGTTTTTCTGTTTTCTGCTCGTATGAAAGTTTGCACATTTGTTGCTGGAAATGGACTAGAAACATTACCCTAAACTGTTTTGATGTTTTAAAGCTTGTTTTAGATGGTGTAATGTTTATGCTAATCCATTTACAATGGCAATTATTAAAATTACAAGTTTTTTTAAGTGTAATTTTTTGATTCTTGAAAGTGTTCATATTCATGTTCTTGAACTTATGAAGATTAGATGATCATAGGAATTGTTTGTAACCTTCATGGTAGTTTAATTCATGATCATAATGTGTTTTAATGGAGTCCATAACTTGTCCTCAAGTTATGGAAAACCAAAAGTCTCACTTTTATTAAAGCCATTAAAAGAACACAAGAGTTATAAAAATGAAGAGTCTTCATTTTTATTACTCAATTAATTCATAAGTTATAAGAAATGAAAAGTTTTGGAAGTTTACAAAACTTGCCCTCAAGTTTTGGAACATGTAAAGTCTTGATTAAAACTTTAGTTCCAACCCTTAGAATTTTAAAAGTTAAAATTCGACCCTTATACTTTATAATATTATAAGTTACTAATATATATATGTATAACAACAAGTCGTCTTACCGCTAGTACGCCTCATTCACGAAGCCGGTCTATAAGGGGGGTATAAGGTTGTTGCCTATAAAATGGCAACTTAATGGGTGTCCACTCTCACCCACCGCTTCCTTGATCGGTGGAGGGTCGTTAGCCGAACGGGTAAGACAAGGACTTATAAATTCTCATTAAAAGTATGATGAATATTATAAAGTAACTAAATGCTTTTATTAAATTCCCAATCTTAGTTACTTTAGGAAAATGTGAATAAGGTGCTAATCCATGAAATTACACTTTACACTTTGTTTAAGTCGTTGGTGGAGCGTGTGTGGTTAACCGGCACACTAACTTGGACTTAACAAGGTAGGTAAAGGGTGACTTAAGGTTTACCATAGCATCGGTGGAGCGTGTGTGGTTTACCGGCACATCGATTGAGTGATAAACCTTGAGGGTACCAAGTGATTTGCATGGTTACTTCACACCTCGTTTTGTGATCCTCGGTATCCCAGTCACAAAACTTGGAGGGCACACTCGAGATTGAAACATGCCTTTGAAAAGTTCATTGAATCTCAAAAGAATCTAGGAATTTCTAAGAACCAATTAAAAACCTAATATTTATATTTCGTTTTTCATGGTGGAAATTGGTGAATCGTCATTCACCTACCTTTCAAATATGTTATAGCTTGGATTACGGCATACCTCTTCTAAGTTATAATATATTGTGATTGGATCCTAGCCTTAATATTACATTTGGGAGTTTTATTAAGGACTCTCTTAATATCTAAACTAATCTTGTTCTCTTCTTTCAGATGTCTTCAAACAATGCTGCTTCTGGCTCTAATCCTAATGGCTCCTTTACCCTTATGAACTTGTGTGGGAAAGTCACTTTTGATGGATCCAACTTCAATGAATGGATCAGAAACATCAGGATGATTACCCGCTACGAGGACAAAGAATATGTCCTTGACAAGGAGCTTAAGGAGATTGATGAGACCACTGCAACTCCCCAGGAGATCGCTGACTTTCGGGCACATGAAAGGGATGCTACAAAAGTGACATGCATCATGTTGGCCACCATGACAGCGGAACTCCAAAAGTCCTATGAGGACTTCTACCCTTTTGAAATGCACCAAGATCTGATGGAAAGATACCATCAAAGTGCACGACAAGAGAGGTATGAAATCATATGCTCTATCATAACAACCATGATGAAGGACGGGGAATCTGTCACGAGCCACATGCAGAAAATGCAAAGGTATGTGGATCGGTTACTGAAGCTTAATGTGAACTTCCTTGAGGAGCTTGCAATAGATATCATTTTGCACTCCTTACCATCGTGCTATGATCAATTCCGCATGACATATCACATGAATAAGGAAGAGGTCACACTCAGCAAACTTCAGGGACTCCTCAAGACCGCAGAAACAGGTCTTAAGGGTAAGTCGGTTGTTAACACTCCTACTCCAAACTCCGCCCCGGTTTTGGCAATCGGGAAAGGTAGAGGGAAGAAGAGGAAGAGCTCTTCGAAGGGTACCAAGGCTAGGACCCTTGATGGCTCTTCTTCAAGTGGAACCAAGAAAGGTTTTGTCACTCCTTCTTCTGACCCTAAAGAGGCTGAATGCTTCTATTGCCATGAAAAGTCACATTGGAAGCGGAACTGCCCAAAGTACCAGCAAGATGTGAAGGATGCGAAAGTTAAACCCAACCATGCAGGTATTTACACTATCTTATCTAATAACTCACCCCATTCTAACTCTTGGGTCCTTGATACCGGTTGTGGTATTCATATCTGTTCTGATTTGCAGGGACTAAGAAGAAGTGAGAATGTGGAGCATGGAAGAATAAACTTAATCATGGGGAATAAGAAAGCTTTACCTGTCACCAAGATTGGAGTTTATACTTTATCGCTAAGTAGTGGGTTTAGTTTAGATTTGAATAAATGTTGTTATTCGCCAGAAATGGCAAGAAATATTATTTCCTTTCATGCATTGTATAAACAAGGTTTCACCTTTTCATTTGATAATGAAGTTGGTTCGATTAATGCTTTCTTTAATAATGTTCTTTATTTTAAAGCATTACCTTGTGATGGCGTGTATGAAACTGTATCTGTGGTTGATAACTTAGGAAATAATGTATTGTGTATTGATTCTGTTAATGATAATAACTTGGATAAAGCATCATTATGGCATTGTCGTCTTGGACATATAAGCAAGAAACGCATAGGCCAACTCCAAAAGGATGGAGTATTGGAGTCATTTGACCTAAAGTCAGATGATAGTTGCGAATCATGCTTACTTGGAAAAATGACAAAGTCACCCTTCACAGGCTCTTGTGAGAGGGGTGAAGGTTTGTTGGATCTTATACACACAGATGTGTGTGGGCCCTTCAAACATGCCACAAGGGATGCTAATCGTTATTATTTGACTTTTACTGATGATTACAGTAGATATGGATATGTCTACTTAATCAAGCATAAGTCAGAGACTTTTGAGAGGTTTAAAGAGTTTAAACAGGAAGTCGAGAATCAATTGGGCAGGAACATTAAGATGCTTCGATCCGATCGAGGTGGTGAGTATCTTAGTTCAGAGTTCCTCGACTATCTTAGGGAATGTGGGATTGTCTCACAATTGACACCTCCCAGGACACCGCAGTTGAATGGTGTAGCTGAGAGGCGTAATCAAACCTTGTTGGATATGGTTCGTTCCATGATGAGTCAAGCTTCGCTACCAATCTCATTTTGGGGGTATGCCTTAGAGACTGCCGCCCATATCCTTAATCTAGTTCCCACAAAGAAAGTTGCCAAAACTCCTCATGAGATGTGGACTGGTAAAGTACCCAAACTAGACCACATTAAGATTTGGGGTTGCGAGGCTTTCGTGAGACGCAAGACTCATGATAAGCTCGAACCTCGAAGTGAGAGGTGTATTTTCATCGGCTACCCACATAAATCCTTTGGTTACCTCTTCTACAGACCTAGTGAGAATGTGGTCTTTGTAGCTAGGAGGGCTTTCTTTCGAGAGAGAGAGTTCATAAGCCAAGGAGACAGTGGGAGGCAAGTTGACCTTGAAGAAATTCAAGAGTCAAGTGGTGAAGGAACTTCAAACCCTAGCACTCAACTTGAGGAGGAAACTTCTGTTGAGCCAATTGACAAGTCTGTACCTCTGAGGCGTTCCACAAGGGTTAGGAATGCACCTGAGCATTACTATGGATTCCATATTACTGCGGAAGGTGATACACTTATCAGTGATGAGACACTGATAGGTCTGGATGAACCTAACAGTTACACGGAAGCCATGGCAGGCCCTGAGTCAGCCAAGTGGAAAGAGGCAATGGACAGCGAGATACAGTCCATGTATGACAATCAAGTTTGGAACTTGGTTGAGAATGTACCAGGTCGTAAGACTGTAGGGTGCAAATGGATCTTCAAGAAGAAGACCGACATGGATGGTAATGTACACACTTATAAGGCACGACTGGTTGCAAAGGGTTTCTCACAAACTCCGGGAGTTGATTATGATGAGACCTTTTCTCCAGTGGCCAAGATTAAGTCTATTAGGGTTCTGTTAGCCATAGCCGCATTTCATGACTATGAAATATGGCAAATGGATGTCAAAACCGCTTTCCTTAATGGAAAGTTGGCTGAGGATGTTTACATGAGTCAGCCAGAGGGTTTTGTCAACACAGAGTACCCTAATAGAGTGTGTAAGCTTGAGAAATCCATTTATAGGTTAAAGCAAGCACCTCGTAGATGGAATCTTTGCTTTGATGAGAAAGTCAAGGAATTTGGCTTTTCTAGGAGTGAAGATGAATCTTGTGTATATGTCAAGGCTAGTGGGAGTATAGTTAGCTTTTTGGTATTGTATGTGGATGACATACTACTCATAGGAAATGACATCCCAACTCTGCAGGAAGTTAAGTCCTAGCTTGGGAAGTGTTTCTCTATGAAGGACCTAGGAGAAGCTGCCTATATTCTAGGGATAAGGATCTTGAGAGACCGGAGTAAAAGACTAATTGGACTTAGTCAGAGTACTTACTTGGATAAGGTGTTGAAGAGATTCGGCATGCAGGACTCCAAGAAAGGAGAGTTACCCATCCAGAGTAATGCCAGATTGAGTAAGACACAAAGCCCTAGTACTGAGGCTGAGATAGCAGAAATGAGTCGAATACCTTATGCTTCGGCTGTAGGATCGATCATGTATGCTATGACGTGTACTCGACCTGATGTAGCCTTTGCTTTGAGCATGGTTAGCAGGTATCAGGGGAACCCTGGCAAGGCACACTGGACTGCGGTAAAGAATATCCTCAAGTACCTACGGAGGACTAAGGACTGGGTCCTTACCCTCGGTGGGAGTGAAGACTTGAGAGTTATAGGGTATAGTGATGCTAGCTTTCAGACTGATAGGGATAATTTCCGCTCTCAGTCAGGCTGGGTCTTTACCTTAAATGGAGGAGCAATTTCTTGGAAGAGTTCCAAGCAAGAGACAGTGGCTGATTCAACTTGCGAATCAGAGTATATAGCAGCTAGCGAGGCAGCAAAGGAGGCGATATGGCTGAAGAACTTCATTGGAGACCTTGGAGTTGTACCAACTATTAAAGAGCCAATAGAAATTTTCTGTGATAGTGAAAGTGCAGTTGCCTTAGCCAAGGAACCAAGGGATCACGGGAGATCCAGACACATCGACAGAAAATACCATTTCATCAGACATCGAATAGAAGAAGGACTCCTCGTGGCAAAGAGGGTATCATCGGATGAGAATCCAGCAGATCCCCTCACGAAGGGACTGACTCGGGTTAAGCATCTCCAGCATGCTCGGAGCATAGGGCTGAAGGATGATATTAGATTTAGTAGTTAGATAACCTTGAAATTTGTAAAGTGTAATTGACATTAGATGATGAATAAAAGGTGTTTTATTTATGAGTAAAGTGTTGCTATCTCTTGTCGATCGTTTACTATATTTCTTTTGCATGTTTTGACTTCCAGAATAATTATGTTTGGTATATCATATTATTCGAACCTCCACAGTCGGTCATATATCGGAAGTAGGTATGAATCAAGACTGTCATGATTGGTTGCAGAGGTCTAAGTTGTTGGACATGGCTACAACACTCATGAGTGCTCATAAGTTCTGAGCATTGGACTCAACCCACGCTCACTGGAATCACTTCATGGAATTTATCTCGAGTGATCGTGAGACGGTAATATCATATAAGTCTTCAAACCTAGATATATGATTTGTTACTTATGAGTTGGTTATGCATTGATTGTACGAAAACGCATTGGTAACTCGATGTTATAAAACGTGCTCTTGTGTATAATTCAATGAGTGGTAGAACAAACATATGAGTCGAAGTTTATTTGTTCCTTCTTGGATTAGAAGCTGATATCTGGGCCCCTCGATGATTTTGTTTTGACCTATGTACCGGGCCCGGTCAGAACTAAGTTGATGTGTTCAATTAAGTTCTTTGTCAAACAAATCGGAAATCGGGAAACAAACTGCTGGACACAAAGTAAGACACTGTTCCATGTATTTGTCCGGCTGATATCTAGAACAGAGGATTATATGATCACTTATCTTAAATGGCGTATCATCATCTTCTTAGTTCCGAGAGACCTTGAAAGAGCTACGATTGCCGATCGGTTCCTGAAGTATTGCAGTTACAGTTATTAGACTTATCCAAGTGGGAGACTGTTGGATAAGGTGTCTAAGTCCATAACTATTTCTGGTATGTACTTGACCCGACCCGGCATGGTCCATTTGGGTTGCATGGCACCATGCAATTGGATAAACTAAAATGAGAGAAATAACACTTATGGTTTATTAATATATTATAAGTTCTAATATATTAATAATATTATTTAATTAGTTTGATCAAGAATTAATTTAGAATTAATTAAGTGATCAAAAGACAACTAATTAAATATATGGGTAGATTATGTAAATCTTCCATATCTTATATAGTGGGCTAAGAGGCTCCATGGATTATCAAGTTGGGTTCCACCCATAGGATGCTCCATGGAGGCTCCATGGGAGTTACAAATCCATGGGCCATGGAAATGAAGAGTCATGCCACATTAGGGTTTACATGGTGTAACCCTAGATGTGACACACTATATAAGTAACATGTTCTCCACCAAAATCGAGACACTAAGAAACAAGAGGGCTAGAGCCGATTTTGCAAGTGTAAGATTCTCTCAAAGTTTACTCCTTTGCATTTGGTGTTGTGTGAAGCATTTGAGGCATCACACTTGGGGTGCTAGGCTCACAAGGTTTCAAGGATCATAATCAACAACAAGGTAAGTTATTCTATCTTTCATTCAAGTTAAAAATGTTCCCCATGTATGCTAGATATGAATATAACCTTGGAATTCAACTTTGCATGATTATTAGACAAACATAGATCCAAGGTTATTAGGGTTGCATGTACACTTAGGAAGTGTTAGAATGCTCAAAACCCATCACACATTTACATGGGGTTGCAACCCTGGGTCGAACATTACTAGATCGGTGATCAATTACTTGATACATGTTTTGATCTTTGTAGTTTCTTTAAGATCAAAGTATGCTATGGATCATCAACCTTTATGCTTTCAATAAGGTACTTATTTTTTAAATGGAGATGGATGCTTTTAACATAACTAAATGATGTGTGAGTTCTTGTTACTAAACATTATATAGTTCAGATAGGGGTTTATGGGTCACAATTTAGGAGGTGGAGGTTGCGACCCCGGATCGAATATTATTAGATTGGTAATCAGTTACTTGATACATGTTTTGATCTTGGTAGTTTCTGTAAGGGAAAAGGTGGGTATGGGAGAATCAACACGTTTTTGAGAATATGTTGGGTCGGGGACTCAATTTTAAAAGTTGTTTCCCTCAATTGTATATTGGAAACTAATAAAATGGTTTCAATTAAAGATCGTTGTAGTTTGGAGTGTGACCTCTTTATTTTCACATACATTGTGATAAACTCAAGGTCATTATTGATTCGATCGTCCTTTACGATAAAAAAAATATAGATGGAATTAGGAGTTGGAGTTGAGGGGAGATTACTCGGTTTCTTCCACGAGACAAATTATTAAGAGCAATTATGTGTAGGTTACTAATGTTGCCACCAAGAGAAATACCCTTCTTCTCATCAAAGTTAACATTTAAATTTGGGGAGTTCTCTTGAAATGATCGCCAACTAGAGCTACTTTACAAAGAATAGTTGCGTATGTTGATTTCACTCAAACGAGTGGCTTGGATGTTGAAAGCACAAAACATATATTTATATATTGTCACTTAGCAACCGAAATATGGAACCCGATTATGTTATGGTGAGACATAAATAATCTGAATTTCATTATTATGGAACCCGATTATGTTATGGTGGGACATAAATAATCTGAATTTCATTATTATGGAACCCGATTATGTTATTGTGGGTCATAAATAATCTGAATTTCATTATTATGTTTGATCTTTTGTCACGGTCTGAAAATTAACACATTCGTAATGATGCTACATAAGATTTGGAAGTGGCCATTCAAACGACTATTTGGTTTTTTTTTTTTGGAAATTTCGAAATGCTAACATTTTTTCAATCTTCTACATGAAAGAAGACGTTTTTATTGAAAAAATATACTATTACACAATTGTATTTTTGGCTTTTAGTTTAAAAGCAAAAAACTTAAACTTAATTAAGGTTGAGTGGCTTTAAAAGTCAATTTTAGTTGTTTTTCTTGTAATGTTTTTTTTCTAGTATCCTATTAGTTTTTAAATATAAATTATTCTGCCGTTTAAAACAAATTAATATATTATAACTATTTCCCCAAATTAATAAAAACAAGAGGCAAAAATAATAAGTTAATATATATGATTTACAACCACATACACCACACTTGAAAGTGGAAGTCTTTGATGAGAATATTAAATGCAAATAAAATTATAAAAAAAAAAACAGAATATTACAAATACAATTCAAACGGTTTCACACTCACTTTCCTAACATATTGGAAGAGGTTCCCCATTCCACCCTCCAACACACTCCAACAACGGATCAATAATTTGACCTTTGCACATCGCCGTGAACACCCTGTCGAACTCCTCTCCCGGCGACGTCACCTTCTCTCCGGTCAAAAACCCTCCGCCGAGCTCCTCCCTTACAAACCTATACAACGGGTACGATCTGCAAGCTTTAATCCTGTTTGGAATCGACAATGTATCATTCTCATAAGCGACTCTAACACCTTCAACTTCTTTCGGTAACAGGACTTTCAATTCTTCTTCGAAGGTGGCGATCTTTTGGAAGATGGAGGTGTTAGTGTTCTTCTCCGTTTCACCGTTGTTTAGAGCGTGGTCGACGAGGACCTGTCGGAGCTTCTGCATTAATGGGTAGGTGCCGCTGCAAACGTCGTCGATGTAGGCGAAGACGTATTCACGGTCAACAACACGGAGGAGATCTTTCTCGCAGAATCTCGACGGGTGGAGCTCGCCGTTGACGCCCATGGTGAGGACCTTTTTCGCGACTTGGCTAACGGTGTTCTTCACTGTCGATTTCATGTTCTCTTCCAAATGGCGTAAATCGATGGATTGGCATAGAGCGACTAAGTATGTCGACGACATGAGTTTTAAGATCTCGACTGCTTCTGCGGTTTTCCTCGCTGAAATTAATCCCAAAGAGTTAACGTCTTGATTGTGTTGTTCGGCGCTTTGAACGTGGTTGGTGACTGGATTTGCGAGAAACTGAAGCTCCGAACAGTAAGAAGCCATGGCGATTTCTCCACCTTTGAACCCGTAGTCCAAACTAGGGTTACGTCCACCGGAGAGATTCGATGGTAATCCATTGTTGTAGAAATCGTTAACCAGCTCAGAAAATTGAGCGAACATGAGTTTTCCGATTGCAGCAATGGCGAGACGGGTGTTGTCCATGGAAACTCCGATTGGGGTTCCTTGGAAGTTACCACCGTGTAAAGCTTTGTTTCTGGAAACGTCGATCAATGGGTTGTCGTTGACGGAGTTGATTTCTCTCTCGATCATTTTGGTTGATGATCGGATTACTTCGATTTGTGGTCCGAGCCATTGGGGAGATGTACGGAGAGCATAACGATCTTGTTTTGGTTTCTGTAACGGGTCCATTTCGTGGACCTTTTGCGCCGCCTTGACGTAATCGCTTCCGTCCAAAATATACTCCATGATCGCCGCCGCCTCGATTTGACCAGGGTGATGCTTCAATTTGTGTGTCAAGTGATCGGTAAACTCCGGCTTCCCTTGCATAACCTCAGCGAAGATCGCCGATAACACTTCCGACAACAACGCAAGTACATTAGCATCAAATAGAACCATGGAAGCCATCCCGGACCCCACGGCGGTGCCGTTAACAAGTGCTAGCCCTTCTTTCGGCTGTAACTCGAAGAACCCACCTTCAACTCCGGCTGCAGCGAAGGCCTTTTCGGCGTTGAGGACTTCTCCGGTGGGACCAACGGCTTTGGAGTTGGGGCGGCCGGTTAAGAGGCCGGCGATGTATGATAAGGGGACAAGGTCACCGGAGGCGGTGATGGTTCCACGGAGGGGTAAACAAGGGGTGATGTTGTTGTTGAGGAACTTGGTGATGGCTTCCAAGATCTCGAATCGGATGCCGGAGTAACCCTGGAGGAGGGTGTTGATTCTGACGATCATGGCGGCTCTGGTGGCGGAATGTGGAAGTGTGTGGCTTGTTTCCGTCCCATTGCCGAATATTCCGGCGTTCAAAAATCTGTAATACAAATAAAAGAGCTTAATTTGTTAGAACAAAATGTATTATGCTTTTTAGTGATAATCTGAAATAAAAAACATAAAAAAATACTTTAGGTCTTTACCTACCCCCAATAACTTTATATTTTTATGAATTATTTATTTCATCAGATTTATTTTAAAAAATGAATCGATGTCCTATTTCCCGATTATGCATACCTAACCTGTTACCCTTATTCGTACTTACATTAATTTTGCAACATGGGGTTAACTAATGGAACTATTTTTTTAACATTATACTTATTGGATCTGATGAATAATATAATATATATCTTCAACCTATGACGATATATGATAGATTATACATGTAGTGAGAATAGTTTACTAGATTGCAAACAATTTGATTCATATTTCATAATTTTTTAATAAATAAAAAAACTTTAAAACAATTTATTATGACAAAATATTGCATTTCTAAAAACAACTGAGACTAAAAGCCTATATTATATGTAACAAAAGAGTGATTTGACCTTTTTTTCTGTCAAATTATGAAAATATTATAATTAAAAAAAACAAGTGTTTTTAAATAAAGTATAAGAATACAAATACAAATGAAACATATATTTTATTCAAGTTCTTCATGCTTGCCAATTTTTCACTTTTTTGAGTACATTCTTTTTGTAGCATACCAATTATCATTAAAAAGTGATTTTATCTGTTACTTTAAATAAAACATTAAAATAATGAGATCTAAATAAGATCTTATTGAATTATGACTTATCAAACCTAATATTTATAGATCCATTTCTTGTTTTAACAAAATATATATGAATTTTCTTTGTTTATTTTTATATATTAAATTTTTTTAACTCAGATCTCCATTAACGGGTGTGCCGCCAATATTTATTATTGTTCCATGTGAGACTCGTGGATCCAAATTTTGGTATTTTATTCCAAAAAAAAAATTAACTATATTTTCAGAAGTCAATTCTAACTAACATGTAATTTAGTTAATTACTTACAACTATATTGAAATAATAATGAAAAAAAAACATAGATCTTCTATCTTTTTTCTGATCAAAGATTAATTCAAATAATATTATAAACCATAGATCTCATAAAAATATATATATAATCTGTATGTTTCATGACTTAGAATTTTAATATATTATAATGTCATTAGTACTATTAGTATTAAATTACCTAATGAGCTCCTTCTGTAAAGCACCGCCTTGCTTAGTTCTCCGGTGAGAGGTGGCGCCGAAGCCGGTGGTGACACCATAACTATCAGTTCCTTTATTCATGCTCTCCATAACCCAATCACTACTCGCCTTAACACCAGCCCTTGCAGCTTCCGACAGCTCCACCTTCACGGTGTTGCTGTCATTAGCAGCTGCGATCCCCGCCACCTGAGACACTGTAAGCGTCTCTCCTCCGAGCTTCACCACCGGCTTTCTGAACTCCGCAACCATCTTCTTGACCTCATCAAGGTGACTTCCGGTCAACGCCTCCGCTGCAACTCCCCAGTTCAATGGATCCTTGATGCAAAACTCATTAACAACTCCATTAACGTGATTACCGTTCTCCATTATTGTTTATACAGATTGTAGACTATAGATCAAGAAACAAGAACAATCTAATTGTGTACTTCTTCACACACTAGACTCACACTCTTTGTGCGTGAATGGGTATTGATCAGATTGCTGAGTTATTGGGTGGCGGGGGTTGGAGGTTATATAGAGGAGGAGGTGGGTGTGTGAATAACGGGGGATTGGTAGGTAGGTGGAAACGAAAGGGAAGAAGAGATGGAAGGTGGTAGGTTGGTTAGAGCGTTAAATGTCAGCCGTCCGATTTTGTGAGATTTGATCAATGGTGTAGATGGTGCTGACGTGGGCATGCTGGACCGGACTAACTAGTGGGTGTTTCTCATTCAATGCACTAAACGAGTAAACGTAGCATGCTAGTGGTAGTAGGTGAGTTTATACATATACATATACATTATTATGGGCTGAATTATGTTAAATAGTAATGTACTTTTTAAAGTGGGCTCCAAAAATGGTTTCGACAATATGAGTTGAGAGTTTCGACACCTTATAACAAACCAAATGAAATTCAAGTTAGCGTTGTGTTGGGGGTATTAGTATTAGGGTAATGGTGGATAATTGGATTCTTTATGGATCGTGTAAGTTCATTTTTTGAATTGATGTTTTCACCTTATGCATGGGTCACAAGAAATCCAATATAAGATAATCCAAAAGGACATTTGTGTACCTAGGCATAGAAACACAAGTCAAATCTCAAGAGAGTTCTGAGTATTCGTTTTAGAAGAAGAAGAGCTGAGAATGGTTCTATACGGCTCAAAAGAGGAGCCTTATACATACATGACAGATTAGAGTTTTTATCTTCTAAATTAGTTAGGAGAATGTCGAATTTAATGGGTTAATCAATGGTTTCCAAAACTGACAAGATTTAGCGGGACCACACCAGGGGCTCTGCCCTGTGGACCTTGTTAGGGGTGTTGCCGCTTGGACCCTGGGCGCTACCCCTTGACACTCATCATTCTGTCGTACCGACTTATAATTCGATATTATACATAAATGCATTCCGCATTAACTGAATATATAATATATAGTACAAATAATAAGCTCATTAACTGGCATGTTAGTTCCAATTACCCAAAATGTCTGGCGACACTAAAATCACCAACACGTTGTTGGACACACTGTCCTTTCACGTTGGTCTGGACTATAATTTTAATTAACTAATATTCAACAACGAAGCTCCCCATAGAGAGAGGTGTTAGGCAGGAGAGGGGATATCGAAGCATTGCATGTAGTAATGGAGGAGCAAAAAGATAAAAACGTTACCAGAGATATCCAATTACTCAATAACAAGCCTGAGATCTCCTACCTGTAGTATGCTGACGATGTAATCTTTTTGGGTTCTTAGTCTCCGAACTATACGAGGAATCTAATCGAAATCTTGTGATGTTTCGAACTATCATATAACCTTAAGGCTAATTTGAGTAAAAGTAAAATAACAGGTTTTGGTGACTTAAACCTGAAATTTGATTTATTGGCTAGCCATATTGATTATGCATCAGTTCCTTTCCATTCACCTATTAGGTCTTCTGGTGGGTGCGCTAATGGATAAAACACTTCAATAGGCTCCTTTGATTGATAAATTGTAACATCCTGACTCCCAGGTATGAATTCCAAGAATTTTTATTCATCATTTAAGACCTACCCGATGAGTTGGAGGCCCCAACTCGTCGTGTAGAAACCGATCAGGTCGCGTGGTTTATGGGACCTACTTGACGAGTTGGAGGACCCCAACTCGACGAGTAGGAGTTGAATGGGAAAACCCTAATTTTAGGGTTTGCACCCTATTTAAAGGACTTAACCCGCATCCTTTGGCCTCCCTTATCACCTCACTACCCAGAGAAGGAAACCCTACCCGTTCTTTACTACTTCCTTGTGTGTATGAGCTTAGAAGGTCATTTTTGTGCTCTTTTGGAAAGGTTTTGAAGCTTGAAGAGGTTGGAGCAAAGGGAGGAGCAATAGATCCAACATCTACCCTGTGTTAGAAACCATTTGGAGGTAAAAATTCTTCACATTGGCTTTCCATTTCTTAGATCTTCTCTTATGAAAGTATATGACCATTTTTGGTGCAAAATGGGGTCATTCTTGGATTTGAGCTTGTCCAAAGGAGGTGGTTTCAGATCTGAACACCTCTAGGCCCCCACGAACATAAAGTTATAGTATGTATGTTCCTTCCTGTTCTAGTTATAGTATGTATGAACTGATGTTAAGATTTATGGAGTCTTGAACAAATTGACAAGTTCCTAAGAGTTCAAGGGCCATAAATGTAACTTGACAAATTAAACAATTGAATTGTTTAATATTTGTTTATTGGATGGTGAGTGGACGGCAAAAGTATTAATTGTTTAATGGAATCCATGTGCAATTTTGTTTCGGCCGTAACATGTGAATGGAAGAAAATTCAAATGGTGGCTGGTCAAACAAAACGGCTCCTCTCTCAGTATATATATGTGCGATGTAACTCTTTGTATTTGTGCCGAGTGATATTACCATTTGTAATCTTATAGTGAGTTAATATAAAATCTAGTTGCGCCCGTGGACGTAGGATTTACACCGAATCCGAACCACGTAAAATCCTTGTGTTCTTTATTGCTTTATTTCCTTCGTGTGTTTGTGTGTGTGATAGTGTTTCCGCTGCATGTACCCGGTCCGATTCCTAACAACTGGTATCAGAGCCTGGTTAGCAAGGTTTGGAGGGTACGATCGTTTTTTTTATCACGCACAAGTGTACCTGATTTGTATCTTGTTTGTCATAATGGCTGAAGACAAGGTGGTAATCGAAAAGTTCAACGGTTCTGATTTTAGCTGGTGGAAAATGCAATTAGAAGCATTACTATGTCAAAAAGACTTGGACGTGGTACTCGGAGACAAACCGGAGAAAATGGAAAAAGCTGCTGAAGATGCGTGAAACTCAAAGGACAAGAAAGCCAAGGCGGTTATTACATTGTCGTTGACGAAGAGCGTTGCTTTCAACATCATGAATGAAACCACGGCGCGTGGTATGATGGAGGCTCTGTCAAATATGTATGAGAAACCATCGGCGGCTAACAAGGTGTTCTTGATGAAGGAGTTGTTCACTACAAGGATGAATGAGGAAGGCTCAGTTACGGTTCACATTAACAATCTAAATTCAATTCTGTCCAGATTATCATCTGTGGGAATTAAATTTGATAATGAGACTCAAGCTTCGCTGCTACTAGCTTCTCTACCTGATAGCTGGTCCGGAACAGTTACTGTTGTTACAAGTTCCGTGGGGACCAGTGGTATGACTTTTGAAGGGGTTAGAGATTTGGTTCTAGGCGAGGATATTAGACGCAAGAATCAAGGTGGATCTTCCTCTTCTGATTTATTAAATGTCGGAAGAGGTAGAGGGAATAGTGGGAATAGTGGGAGCAGTGGGAGTCGGGGAAAAAGTTCTTCTAGAACTTTGAAGAATGTGAAA
The DNA here is from genome assembly GCF_052849685.1 of Lactuca virosa. NCBI lineage: Eukaryota > Viridiplantae > Streptophyta > Magnoliopsida > Asterales > Asteraceae > Lactuca > Lactuca virosa. The sequence goes on from NC_136431.1 coordinate 54,410,256, forward strand.
TGTTGGAACTGTCAAGAAGTGGGACATGTTAAGAGTCAATGTCCAAAGAAAGAATTGAACATTGCTGATGCTGAGAATTTTTCTGGGGATGATGCATTGTTACTCAGTATGGAAAGTTCTGTGGACTCTTGGGTCATGGATTCAGGGGCTTCGTTTCACGCCATGGACAACGGGGAAACGATGGTGAATCTAAAAGAAGGAGATTTTAGGAAGGTACGATTGGCAAATGACGAGATGCTTCAAGTAACGGGCATGAGAGATATTGATCTAGTTACTTCATTAGGAACTACATGGAGCCTGAAGAATGTCAGGGTTATTCCGGAGCTGAAGAAAAAATTGATTTCTGTTGGTCAGCTGGATAAACAAGGACTGGAAGTAAGGTTTGGTGGTGGTAAATGGATGGTGGTCAATGGTAATTCGGTGATTGCTCAAGGTTTGAAGCGTGGGTCATTGTATATGGTTGAGGTACCTGCTGAGGGAAGTATGACCATCCCGATTAAGCAAAACAAAATCTGGTTCGCTAAATCTACTGCTAAGAGAGTTCATTTTGCAAACATGAATTCTGGAGCCAAGGGGATGTTAGCTGAACGAGTCGGAAATTCTAAACCATTCAGGGGATTCTGTGACAGTGGGAGCACGGGGTGTGTCCCGGGTACAGTTACAAAGAGCCGTTGGGTTTTGAAGACTAAGACTGGAAAATTCTCTCTTGTTGGAAGTTTGCAAAGTTTGGAGAGTGTTAGTGGTCCTCGGTGTATCTCTGGATCTGGTGGAGTGTCTAAACCGGTTGAGACAGAGGATGAGTCGGTGGTGGGATTAGCCACGACTGAGTTGGAGCTAGTGGGAGATTCAACTGGCCCTTCTAGTACTTGAAGATGAGGGGCGGCTGCTGAAGGGTTTTAGGTAAAACAAATAAACTAGAAAAACAATTCCTAAGTTCACATGCAACCTACTTTGGATCTATGTTTTAACTATTGAACATACAACTTTGAATTGCAATACAAGAACCCTAGAGGAGAGAGGCTATTATCAAAAATAGTAAACTAGGGTTTAGGGTTTACATACCTTTCAATTGTTATAGCAAACAATTGATATTCCCTTGATCTTGATCTTGATCTTCTTGGAAGCTTTAGCACCACAAGTGTAATGCCTCTAATGGAGTCACACCCAAACTAGCAAGAAGGAAAGTAGAAGAGAGAGAGAGGAGAGGGAGTATGCAAAATCTCGGCCTTAGGGTTTCTTCAAAAGAAAGAGTGACCAAAAACATGAACCAGGAGGCTCCTTATATAGCTGAGGGATCTAGGGTTTAAGGGAAACCCTAGTTATCCTTTGCTTAGGGCCTAAGCAAACCCAAGGGCCTTATCCAAGCCCCTATGGACGAAATTATTAGGGTTTCCCCTAAAGATTTCGTCCACCCTCTTCCAAGGGGGTTCTAGAGCCTTCCACTCAACTATTAGATAATTGCAAACTAGTCCCTGCACCTTATAATTAATTCTTTTAACCCCAAAATCAATTCTGATTAATTTCTGCCTAACAATTAATTAAACATAATGATTTCTAATTAATATATTAATCCATTAACATATTAATAAATCATTTATATATATATATATATATATATTAATTTATTAATCTTATAAATTAATATCTCTCCTTTCATAATTTCCTTGTCCAGTTGCTAGGTTGAGGGCAACCCAAAAGGACTGTGCTGCTGTCAATTCAAGTACATACCAATTATAGTTATGGGCTTAGACACCTAATCCAACAGTCTCCCACTTGGATAAGTCTGTAACTATAATTGCTAGTATGCCTTCTAAATTTGACCAGCAAATTGTAGCTTCCAAAAGCTGCTGCCGAACTCTGACCCAGTCAGTTACGTGTCCTAAGATAAGTGATCATATAATCCTTCGTTCTGCTGGATATCCCTAGACATAAGACATGGAATGTAATCAATCTCTTTGTCCAGAATCTATGTTTCCCGATTCCTGATTTGTGATGATGTAGGACTTCTAATTGAACACATCAATTTAGTCCTGGCTGGGCCCAGCACATAAGTCAACACCAAATCATCGAGGGGCCCACAGATATCGCTTTTCCTGTTAGGGCAAAAGGAACGAATAAACGTTGACTCATATGCTTGTATCTTTTACTCATCAAATTATGCATGACAATACGTTTTATAACACCAAGTTACTGATGCGTTTTCGTATCACCAATGCACAACCGACTTGTAAATTACAACTCATATATCTTCGTTTCAAGATTATAAGATATTATCGTCTCAGTATTACTCGTGATGAATTCCATGAAGTAATACTCTGAGCGTGGGTTTATCCAATACTCAAATCTCAATTTCTGAGTACTCATGAACATTGCAGCAATTCTATTGCCATGTCTATCCTTAGACAATCTGCAATCCAATTCATGACAGTCTTAATTCACTACTTACTTCCAAGAGTACGAGCGACTGTGGAGTTTGAATAATCTCATTATTCAGGAAGTAAAACATGCAAAAATGAAACACAATAATAAACAATCAACAAAAGGTAGTAGCCAAACTTATAAATAATACTTTATTATTTAATCACCAAAAGTCAATTACATTTACTTTGTTACAAGTTTCAAAAAACTAATCTAACTACTAAAACTAATATCATCTTTCAGTCCTATGCTCCGAGCATGCTGAATATGCTTAGCCCTACTCAGACCCTTTGTGAGGGGATCTGCTGGGTTATCTTCAGATGACACCCTCTTTACTATAAGATGGCCTTCTTCAACTCTATGTCTAATGAAATGGTACTTTCTGTCGATATATCTGGTCTTACCATGATCTCTCGGTTCCTTTGTCAAGGCAACCGCTCCTTCATTATCGCAGAAGAGTTCCATAGGCTCCTGGATGGTTGGAACAACTCCGAGATCCCCGATGAAGTTCCTCAACCAAGCTGCTTCTTTCGACGCTTCACTTGCTGCTATGTACTCTGATTCACAAGTAGAATCAGCCACCGTATTTTGCTTGGAACTCTTCCAAGTAACTGCTCCTCCATTCAGTAAAAACACCCAGCCCGACTGAGAACGGAAGTTATCTCTATCCGTCTGAAAGCTGGCATCACTGTAACCATCTACTCTCAAAGTATCACTGCCACCAAGCACAAGGACCCAGTCCTTTGTCCTTCGCAAATACTTGAGTATATTCTTAACTGCTATCCAATGAGCTCTACCTGGGTTTCCCTGATAGCGACTGACCATGCTCAAAGCAAATGCCACATCAGGGCGAGTACATGTCATAGCGTACATGATCGATCCGACAGCGGAAGCATAAGGTACACGACTCATGTCATCTATTTCAACATCTGTACTCGGGCATTGAGTCTTACTCAATTTGGTATTGCTCTGGATAGGTAGCTCTCCCTTCTTGGAATTTTCCATACTAAACCTCTTTAGTACCTTATCCAAGTATGTGCTCTGACTAAGTCCAATTAGTCTCTTCTTTCTATCTCTCAATATTCTAATCCCAAGAATATAGGCAGCTTCTCCAAGGTCTTTCATGGCAAAACACTTTCCAAGCCAAGACTTAACTTCTTTCAAGGTTGGAACGTCGTTACCAATGAGTAATATGTCATCGACATACAACACCAGAAAAGTTACTATACTCCCACTAGCCTTGATATACACACAGAACTCATCTTCACTTCTAGAGAAACCAAACTCTTTGACTTTCTCATGGAAGCAAAGATTCCAACTGCGAGATGCTTGTTTCAATCCATAAATGGATTTCTCAAGCTTGCACACTCTATTGGGAAACTTTGCATCAACAAAACCCTCTGGCTGACTCATGTAAACATCTTCAGCCAACTTCCCATTAAGGAAAGCAGTTTTGACATCCATCTGCCAGATTTCATAATCATGAAAGGCAGCTATGGCGAGCAATATCCTAATAGATTTAATCTTAGCCACTGGCGAAAAAGTCTCATCATAGTCAACCCCTGGGGTTTGAGTAAAACCTTTTGCAACCAGTCGAGCCTTGAATGTATGCACATTCCCATCCATGTCTGTCTTCTTCTTGAAGATCCATTTGCACCCAACTGTCTTGCGACCTGGTGCACTATCAACCAAATTCCAAACTTGGTTGTCATACATGGACTTAATCTCGCTGTCCATTGCCTCTTTCCACTTGGAAGCCTCTGGGCCTGCCATTGCTTCCTTATAAGTGACTGGTTCATCTAAGTTTACCAGTGTTCTGTCACTTATGAATGTGTCACCATCTGAAGTAATATGAAAACCATACAACTCAGGTGGCACACTCACCCTAGTGGATCTTCTAAGAGGTAATGAGTTATCAATTGGTTCAACAGGAACTGTTTCCTCTGGTTGAGTGCTAGTGTCATCTAAGGTTCCTTCATTGGCTGACTCTTGAATTTCTTCAAGATCAATAGTGCTCCCACTGTCCTCTTTGAATATGAGCTCTCTTTCAAGAAAGACTCCTCTTCGTGCTACAAAGACCACGTTCTCACTAGGCCTGTAGAACAAATAACCAAAAGACTGCTTTGGGTAACCAATGAAAACACATTTCTCACTTCTAGCTGCTAGCTTGTCGTGAGTCTCTCGTCTTACAAAAGCTTCACAACCCCAGACTTTAATATGTGCTAACGAGGGAACTTTCCCTGTCCACATTTCGTGAGGTGTTTTGGCAACCTTCTTTGTAGGGACAAGATTGAGGATGCGGGCGGCTGTCTCTAAGGCATACCCCCAGAAGTGAATAGGAAGCGAAGCCCGACTCATCATAGAACGAACCATGTCTAACAAGGCTCGATTGCGCCTCTCAGCTACACCATTTAACTGTGGTGTCCTAGGAGGAGTCAATTGTGAGACTATCCCACATTCTTTCAGATAGTCGTTAAACTCGATACTAAGATACTCCCCGCCTCTATCGGATCTAAGTATCTTTATCTTTCTGCCCAATTGATTTTCGACTTCATGTTTAAACTCTTTGAACTTTTCAAAAGTTTCTGACTTATGCTTGATCAAGTAGATATATCCATATCTGCTATAATCGTCAGTGAAAGTCACATAGAATCGATTAGCATCTCTTGTAGTTGATCTGAAGGGCCCACACACATCTGTGTGTATGAGATCCAACAGACCTTCACCTCTTTCACAAGACCCTGTGAATGGTGATTTTGTCATCTTTCCCAAAAGACAAGATTCACACATATCATCTGACTTTAGGTCAAATGATTCCAACACTCCATCCTTTTGGAGTTGGGCTATGCGTTTCTTGTTAATGTGTCCAAGACGACAATGCCACAAGCATGCCGTGTCTACACTATTAGACAAGTCAATATTAAGTACACTATTTCCTAAGCTATCAACACAAGTCACTGTTTCATACACACCATTACAAGGCAAAGCTTCAAACATAAAAACACCATTCTTATAAACAGAAATTGAACCATTCAAATCATTAAAAGAATATGTAAAACCTTGTCTGAACAATGCATGAAATGAAATAATGTTTCTCGTCATCTCAGACGAATAGCAACAATTTATTAAATCTAATCTAACATCATTACTAAGCAGAAGCTGATAAACTCCGATCTTGGTTACTGGTGAAGACTTTCTGTTTCCCATGATCAGGTTTATCCTTCCTCGCTCTATCTTCTCACTTTCCTTTAGACCCTGCAAATCAGAACAGATATGAAAACCACATCCTGTGTCAAGGACCCATGAACGAGAAGATAATGAGTTATTAGCAGAAATAGTGTAAATACCTGCCGAAGATGGCTTCACTTTGCCATCCTTGATATCTTGCAGATATTGTGGGCAAGATCTCTTCCAATGCCCTTTTTGGTTGCAGTAAAAGCAAACTGCCTCTTTTGGATCAGAAACATGGGGAGTGGAACCATTGGGCTTAGCCTTTGGGCCATTACTAGATGACCCAGCTTGAGCCTTGCTCTTCCAGTTTTGCTTGGGAGGACCTTTCCTCTTTTTCCCCTTTCCCTGTCCAATAGCCAAAACAGGGGCACTAGCAGGTGTGGAGGGTATACTTTTACCCTTCATCCCTGCCTCAGCTGTCTGCAACAAGTTGTGCAATTGGGCCAAGGTCTGCTCAGTATTGTTCAAATGGTAAGTTAGAATAAACTGACCATAACATTCAGGAAGTGAGTTCAAGACCATGTCAATGGCCAATTCCTCATCAAAGTGAATATTGAGCTTGACCAAACGCTCTATGTAGCGTTGCATTCTTTGCACATGTGACACAACCGACTCCCCATCTTTCATCTTGCAAGCCATGAGTGACTTGACTACTTCGAACTTTTCTTGACGAGCTCGCTTATAGTACTTTTCCATAAGGTCCTTGTTCATCTCGAAAGGCCAGTAGTCCTCATAGTACCTCTGCAGTTCTACGGACATAGTTGCCACCATGATGCATGCCACTTTGGTAGCATCATCGTAATGTTTCTTGTAGGCAGCAAGATCTTCAGGAGTAGCTTCATTCTCATCAAGCTCTTTGAGCTCCTTTTCAAGAACATATTCTTTGTTCTCGAAACGAAGAGCCATCTTGATGTTGCGCATCCAATCGTTATAGTTTGAGCCATCCATAACGACTTTGGAGCATATATTGAGCAAGGAGAAGTTTTGGTTGGAGGAGGATGAAGTAGAAGTGTTTCCAGGAGTAGACATCTGAAAAGAAAGAAAGTTTTAGTTAGATTTCAAGATACCTTAATAGAATAACCCAAAGATATAATATCAAGGTTAGGATCCAACTATGAAGATTCACAACTCAGAAATGGGATGCCGAGATCCAAGTGCAAATTTCATAAAGGTAGGAGAATGACGATTCACCAATTCCACCATTTAGACGAAACAAACGAAGTGAAATTCCTAATTCTTTTGAGATACATTGAAACTATTCAATGGCATGTTTTAATCTCAGATTATGCTCTTCTATTTGTGACTGGGATGCCGAGGATCACAAACAAGATGTGAATAACCATGCAAATGTGCTTGGTAACCTCATTGTCTTTATCATTAACTATTGATGTGCTGGTAAACCACACACGCTCCATCAAAATGAAAATTGTGAGATACCCATTACTACTCTTTATTAGTGCCTTTTAGTGTGCTGGTTAACCACACACGCTCCACTAACGACCAATAAAGCATAATGTGCAATTTCATGGATTAGCATACTTTTCACATTTTTCCTAAAGTAACTAGAGTTGGGATTTTGAAAAATAATGTTCTAGTACTTTCTTTAATATCATTATACTTTTAATGAGAAGTAGTCGTCCTATCAAATCCGTTCTGCTAACGACCCTCCACTAATCAAGGAAGCGGTGGGTGAGAGTGGACACCCATTCAACTACCATTTTATAGGCAGTTTCCTTATACCCCCCTTATAGATTAGCTTCGTGAATGAGGCATACTAGCGATTTGACTGACCATATTCTTATACATATATAATATTAAACTTTTAGTTATAATATATATATAAGGTGTGTTTTAAAACTTTTTAAAACTTCAAGGGTTTACATAAATTTCGAAATTTAAGCTATTAATTTCAAATTTAAATAAACCAATTAACTAGATTTAATATTTATCTATTAATTAACTATTAATCAAATTATTAAATCTTGTAAGGATTATCTAATTAAATTAATCAATTAATTTAATCCTAATCCTTATCCCTCTAATTTCGAAAAATAGGGTAAGGATAATTATCCAATTAATCTAATTAAGTAACAATTATCCAAAAACAAGAAACCCTAGTTATCCTCTTAGCATATTTCGAAATTCATAAGGGAGGAGGCTAGGGTTTTCAAAACCCTAACCCTAATTTCGATTAGGGTTCTTTGGAGGCTAGGGTTTTCGAAAAAACCCTTTGATCCAAAACCCTAGAAATCGAAAATTTGGCCTTTAGGGTTTAATAGCTATAAACCCTAATTTGCAATTCAACAATTGTAGCAATTCAATTTAAAACAACAATGGCTCTGATACCACTGAAGGGTTTTAGGTAAAACAAATAAACTAGAAAAACAATTCCTAAGTTCACATGCAACCTACTTTGGATCTATGTTTTAACTATTGAACATACAACTTTGAATTGCAATACAAGAACCCTAGAGGAGAGAGGCTATTATCAAAAATAGTAAACTAGGGTTTAGGGTTTACATACCTTTCAATTGTTATAGCAAACAATTGATATTCCCTTGATCTTGATCTTGATCTTCTTGGAAGCTTTAGCACCACAAGTGTAATGCCTCTAATGGAGTCACACCCAAACTAGCAAGAAGGAAAGTAGAAGAGAGAGAGAGGAGAGGGAGTATGCAAAATCTCGGCCTTAGGGTTTCTTCAAAAGAAAGAGTGACCAAAAACATGAACCAGGAGGCTCCTTATATAGCTGAGGGATCTAGGGTTTAAGGGAAACCCTAGTTATCCTTTGCTTAGGGCCTAAGCAAACCCAAGGGCCTTATCCAAGCCCCTATGGACGAAATTATTAGGGTTTCCCCTAAAGATTTCGTCCACCCTCTTCCAAGGGGGTTCTAGAGCCTTCCACTCAACTATTAGATAATTGCAAACTAGTCCCTGCACCTTATAATTAATTCTTTTAACCCCAAAATCAATTCTGATTAATTTCTGGCTAACAATTAATTAAACATAATGATTTCTAATTAATATATTAATCCATTAACATATTAATAAATCATTTATATATATATATATTAATTTATTAATCTTATAAATTAATATCTCTCCTTTCATAATTTCCTTGTCCAGTTGCTAGGTTGAGGGCAACCCAAAAGGACTGTGCTGCTGTCAATTCAAGTACATACCAATTATAGTTATGGGCTTAGACACCTAATCCAACAGCTGCAATTAGAGAAATCAGACTAAGTTTTAGCTTGTTCTTTGAAACTGGAAGCTTGAAGGACTTGGTTGTTTTTTAAGATTACTGGAGTAATTGAGAGTTGAATGGCGGAGAAAGACTAATTTGTTCAAGTCTCCAAGTGGGAGATTGTTAAGATTTATGGAGTCTTGAACAAATTGACAAGTTCCTAAGAGTTCAAGGGCCATAAATGTAACTTGACAAATTAAACAATTGAATTGTTTAATATTTGTTTATTGGACGGTGAGTGGACGGCAAAAGTATTAATTGTTTAATGGAATCCATGTGCAATTTTGTTTCGGCCGTAACATGTGAATGGAAGAAAATTCAAATGGTGGCTGGTCAAACAAAACGGCTCCTCTCTCAGTATATATATGTGCGATGTAACTCTTTGTATTTGTGCCGAGTGATATTACCATTTGTAATCTTATAGTGAGTTAATATAAAATCTAGTTGCGCCCGTGGACGTAGGATTTACACCGAATCCGAACCACGTAAAATCCTTGTGTTCTTTATTGCTTTATTTCCTTCGTGTGTTTGTGTGTGTGATAGTGTTTCCGCTGCATGTACCCGGTCCGATTCCTAACAACTGATTCATGTATGAACTGACTCATGTAAGTTTCACTGATCTAGAAGTAGTAAGTAGTAATCCTCTAAACTATACCTATTATAGTTTACTAGTATGATTGTTTGACTGTTACTGATTTGTAGAAAAGACTCAATTACTAACCATAAGCAACTAAGTTAAGTATGTACCTTAAAAATGGGTTTAATATTCATATATATATTTAATAAGTATAACTATGATTTAACCGACATTCGGACTAGTGATCCTACCCCAAGCCCACAACCAAACAAGGAATAGGAGTCAAGGTATCTAGCAATAGTCCTAAGTCTATTAAAGCATACTAATACGTAAATAGATAGACGAATATGATTTGATATAAAAGAAGTCTAAAATAATTTAAAAGAGTTTTAACAAGTTTTTGAGTATAAGAAATCCTTTTGGAATGTTGTTTTCACATGTAAATGGTTAACACAATTTCATTGTGTTCTACTTGTACCCCCCCTAAAAGCATTTAAAATCATTTAAAAGTGTATTTGTAGGGGTATGAACTCACCTGATGTAGTGAATTGGATGAAAGTTCGATATAGGATGGTAAGTATGCTAAGTGAAGTCCCGAGCACAAACTGATCCTATTTAACATATATTAACATATATAGGCATACAATTAGTGTTTATAACAACTAAAGTGTAAAGGAAACAACCTAAGGAAGTAGGAAACACTTTCAATGAAGTGTTAGAATTGAAAATGAAGGGCTGAAAGGTGTTCACGACCAAGCTAGAAGGGTTCACGACCCTTGGGTTGTTCACGGCCTAAGAACACTTGATGTGTTCACGACCCAATGATGAAGATAAAGAGGGTTCATGGTCCTAGCTTGATTCTATGAAGGGTTCACGACCCTATGAAGGGTTCACGACCGTGAACTCTTGAAGATCTTGCAAAGAAGTGTTGTTTCAAGGGTGGAATCAAGTGTTTCAAAGGGACAAATAGAAGAGGGATGAGATACTTACGTTTTTTAGGCCATTATAAGTGATCAGGGTTGAAGATAGTTGAGAGAGAAAGGAGATGTTCATGGCTAGAATATGAAGAAGTGATGAGAAAATGAGCAAATCCCTTACATATAACATGGGTTCACGACCAAGGATGGGTTCACGGCCGTGAACCCCTTTTGAAGGCATTTCCGGCTCGAATGCAATCCACTTTTCTCGTGCTAACACTTCCTAACACATAATCCCATAAGTTTACTAGGCCTAGAACTCATAAAATGAACCTTAACAAGGCTAAAAGGTAATAGAAACAAGTCTGACTTTTGATTGATTGAATTGACTTACAAGATAGAAATTTCGGGTTGTCACATCATCCCCCTGTTAAAGGGAATTTCGTCCCGAAATTAGAGTTTAAACAAATACAAATAGACTAAGGGAAAAGATGAGGATATTTAAGTTTCATTTGATCCTCCCGCTCCCAAGTGAATTCGGGTCCCCGCTTTGCATTCCAGCCAACCTTCACTATCGGGATACGACTTTGCTTCGTTTGCTTGACCTCCCGGTCCATGATTTCTACTGGTTCTTCCATGAAGTTGAGGCTCTCATTGATCTCGATTTCAACGAGTGGGATAACAAGAGTCTCATCGGATAGACACTTTTTCAGGTTCGATACGTGGAAGGTAGGGTGTACGTTACTAAGTTCTTGGGGGTAGTTTGAGTTTGTAAGCTACAGGGCCGATCCTAGCGAGAATCTCAAAAGGCCCTATGTACCTTGGATTTAGCTTCCCACGCTTTCTGAAGTGTATCAAGCCCTTCCAGGGTGAGACCTTCAATAGAACAAGGTCACCAACCTGGATTTCCAAAGGTTTCCGTCTCTTGTCAGCGTAGCTTTTCTGTCGGTCTCTAGAGGCTTTCAATCATTCACGAATCTGAACAATCTTCTTTGTCGTTTCCTGAATGATTTCTGGACCTGTGAGAGTGCTGTCAGGAACTCGTCCTTTAGCTAGTTGCGTGTCACCCACCTCAGCCCAGCACAGAGGGGATCTGTACTTCCGGCCATAGAGGGCTTCAAATGGATCTACCTTTATGCTTGTGGGATAACTGCTATTGTAGGAGAACTCGACATGGGGTAAATGAGTATCCCATGCCTTTCCAAAGTCAATCACACAGGCTCGCAACATATCTTCAAGAGTTTGAATAGTCCTCTCACTTTGTCCATCGGTTTGCAGATGGTAGGCTGTGCTCATATCCAGCCTAGTTCCTAGGGACTTTTGTAGCAACTGCCAGAATCTTGAAGTGAATCTACTATCTCTATCAGAGATAATAGATATGAGAACACCATGCAGTCGTATAATCTCCCTAATGTAAGTTCTTGTCAGTTTCTCCATCTTGTCGGTTTCTTTGATTGGCAGGAAGTGTGCAGACTTAGTTAACCTGTCTACGATCACCCAAATGGTATCGATACCACCCTTTGTCTTGGGCAATTTAGTTATGAAGTCCATTGTGATCCGCTCCCACTTCCACTCAGGTATTTCCGGTTTTTGTAGTAAACCTGAGGGTTTCTGGTATTCGACCTTAACCTTGGCGCAAGTAAGACATTTACCCACGAAGGTAGCAATCTCTGCTTTCATGTTAGGCCACCAGTATAATTTTTTTAGATCCAGATACATCTTATCTGAACCTGGGTGAATGGAATATCGAGTATTGTACGCTTCGTTCATGACCATGTCTCTAAAACCACCGAGCTTCGGTGTCCAGATCCGATCCATGAGGTACAAGGATCCGTCACCCTTGACTTTTAAGTTCTTATCCATCCCTATAAGGGATTCACCCGCCACATTTTCAGGCTTCAAGGCTTCTAACTGACCCTCCTTAATGTGTGTGGACAGATGTGAATGGATTGTCATAGTCAATGCTTTGACTTTACGACCTGAGTATTCTTTCCGATTTAGGGCGTCAGCTACTACTTTGGCTTTACCGGGATGATAACGAATTTCACATTCGTAGTCATTGAGTATCTCGACCCACCGTCGTTGTATCATGTTGAGCTCCTTCTGGTCGAATATATGTTGAAGGCTTTTATGATCTGTAAAGATAGTGCTTTTCGTACCATACAGGTAGTGTCTCCAGATCTCAGAGCAAATACCACTGTTCCTAACTCCAGATCATGTGTAGTGTAGTTGACTTCATGCATCTTAAGCTGTCTTGAGGCATAGGCGATGACCTTTCCTCGTTGCCTAAGAACACAACCAAGCCCTTGGTTGGATGCATCGCAGTAAACCACAAAATCTTCTATCCCTTCTGGGAGGGACAATATCGGTGCGCTGCATAAGTCTCGCTTCAGCGTTTGGAACACCTTCTCTTGTTTCTCTTCCCAGTCACAGGCTGCACCTTTCTGGGTCAATGTATTAAGCGGTTTCACGATCCTAGAGAAGTTCTGAATCAACCTACGATAGTAGCCAGCGAGGCCCAGAAAATTGACGAATTTCTGTAGGCGTCTTTGGTGCTGACCAGTTCTCAATAGCCTTAATTTTGGAAGGATCCACGTGAATTCCCTCTTCGCTAAGCACGTGAGCCAAGAATTCGACTCTTCGGATCCAAAATTAGCACTTAGAACTTCACATAGAGCTTCTCTGCTCGTAGTGTTTCTAAGATCTGACGTAAATGTTGACTATGTTCCTCCTTACTACGAGAGTAGATGAGTATGTCGTCGATGAATACAAGAATGAACTGATCTAAGTAAGGACGGCACACCCGATTCATTAAGTCCATGAACACTGCGGGCGTATTGGTTAATCCAAATGGCATCACTACAAACTCGTAGTGTCCATAACGAGTCCGGAAGGCTGTTTTGGGAACATCTTCCTCTAAAACTTGCAACTGGTGATACCCTGATCTCAAATCAATCTTCGAAAAGTAATTTGACCCTTGCAGTTGGTCGAACAAGTCGTCTATACGCGATAGAGGGTATCGGTTCTTGACAGTAAGTTTGTTAAGTTCTCGGTAGTCGATGTACATACGGAACGATTCGTCTTTCTTCTTTACGAACAAGACCGGTGCTCCCCAGGGTGAGAAGCTTGGTCTAGTAAATCCTTTGTTGAGTAGTTCGTTTAGTTGACCGGATAGGTCCTGCATCTTAGTTGGTGCTAGTCGATAGGGCGATTTGGCTACTGGGGTAGCTCCTGGAACTAAGTCGATTCTGAACTCGACTTGACTTTGTGGTGGTAATCCTGGTAGTTCTTCGGGAAAGATGTCGGGAAAGTCGCGTACTTATGGGATGTTCTTTATGTATTTCGCCTCTTGGCTCGTATCAACTACATGAGCAAGGAATGCATTGTTGGATTAATGTCTAAGTCCATAACTATAATTGGTAAGACTTGACCCGACCCGGCATGGTCCATTTGGGTTGCATGGCATCATGCATTTGGATAGACTATAATGAGAGAAATAACACTTAAGGTTGGTTAATATATTATAAGTTCTAATATATTAATAAGGTTATTTAATTAGTATTGATCAAGAATTAATTTGGAATTAATTAAGTGATCAAAAGGAGACTAATTAAATATATGGGTTGATTGTGTAAATCATTCATTCTTATATATGTGGGCTTGTGATCCAAGATTCCTTATGTTGGACTAAGTCCATGGGGTGACCCATGGATACTCTATGGAGGTTAAAATCCATGGAGCATAAGGAATGGGTAAAGTTATGAGTTACATGGTGTAACCCTAATAGCCACCATATAAAAGAATCCCATGGCTCAAGAAATCGTGCACTAATGTGTGAGTGTGAGGGCTAGACGATTTCAAGGAGTGTTCAAGTTTCTCTCAAGTTATTCCAAGTGTATTTGGTGTTGGGTGAACCATTTGAGGTGTCACACTTGGGGCACTAGGCACTCAAGCTCCATGAAGACATTCTACATCAAAGAGGTATCTATTCTATCTTTTTATATTTATTATTTTGTATGCTAGATTAGGATAATACCTTGGATGTTCATAATTGTATGTATAATAGAGAAAACATAGATCCAAGGTATTTAGGGTTGCATGTACACTTAGGAGTGTTAGAATGCTCATAACCCAATAGTGGTATCAGAGCCAGGTTTGTTTTCTTGTTATACTTGCAAAAGTAGCTGAAAAATCGAGTTGGATGCATATATTCGATTGTTTTGGCTGGAATTGGACTAGGAACATTACCCTAAGATGTTTTTGGACTTATAAACTTGTTTTTGATGTGGTAATGTTCATGCTAATCCAATTTCTAAGATAATTGTCATAATTTCAAGATTTGTATTAGTTTGTATGTTCATGCTAATTTCTTGAAGATTGATGATTTGAATTATCTTGTTCTTATGAGGTTCTTAGATTAATAGAAAAGTTGTGTGAAATAGTTGTTTTCAATCCATTTTAATCTAAGAGTTGATTCCAAAGTGTGTTTTTGTAACTTGTCCTCAAGTTATATGAAAAGTCACATTTAAGAATCATAAAACTCATAAAAGTTGGCAAAGGTTACAAAATGAAGAGTCTAGTTCTAATTAAATGGTTTTATGACTCCATAACTTGTCCTCAAGTTATGGAGGTTCAAGAGTCTCTTCATTAAATTAAAAAAAAAAGTGTAACCTTAATTAGTTCCATAAGTTACAATAAAAAAAAAGTTATTTTTTTTATTAATTAGTTTAAAGTCTTCCATAACTTGTCCTCAAGTTATGGAACTTGAAGAGTTTTTTTTTTTTAATTAAAACTACTTTAAACTCATAAGTTATGGAATTAATTAGTTTTGAATAGTTTCAAAACTTGCCCTCAAGTTTTGGAATTTGAAAAGTTTTCACTTATGAATACTTTAATTCCAAGTTATCCCTTAGAATTTTAAAAGTTAAAATTCAACCCTTATACTTTATAATATTATAAGTTAATAATATTTATATATATGTATAAGAGTAAAGTCAATCTTACCGTTAGTAGGCCTCATTCACGAAACCGGTCTATAAGGGGGGTATAAGGTTACTGCCTATAAAATGGCAGTTTAATGGGTGTCCACTCTCACCCACCGCTTCCTTGACTGGTGGAGGGTCGTTAGCCGAACGGGTAGGACAAGGACTATAATTCTCCTTTCATTAAAAGTATTAATGATAAATACTAAGTAACTAAACTCTTATTAATACCCAATCTTAGTTACTTAGGAAAATGTGAATTTGGTGTTAACCCATGAAATTACACTTTGCACTTTGCTTAAGTCGTTAGTGGAGCGTGTGTGGTTAACCGGCACACTAACCTGGACTTAACAAGGTAGGCAAAGGGTAACTTAATATTTATCATAGTATCGGTGGAGCGTGTGTGGTTAACCGGCACATTGATTAAGGGGTAAATATTAAGGGTACCAAGTATATTTGCATGGTTATTCACACCTTGTTTTGTGATCCTCGGCATCCCAGTCACAAAACCTGAAGGGCACACTCGAGATTGAAAGATGCCTTTGAACAGTTCAATGAATCTCAAAGATCTAGGACTTTCAAATCCAATTAAAACCTAATAAATTATTTCGTTTTTCATGGTGGAAATTGGTGAATCGTCATTCACCTACCTTCAAATATTTTATAGCTTGGATTACGGCATCCCTCTTCTAAGTTATAAAATAGTTTGTTGGGTCCTAGCCTTAATATTTCATATTGGGTGTCATATTAAGGACTTTAAATCAACTATCTTGAATATCTCCCAAAAAGATGTCTGGTCTAGACATTTATGATCTTCCCAAATCTCTTGAAACAAGCTTTCCTAAATGAAGATGATGTCCCATGGATATCATACTTCTTTCACCTCCTCCAATTATTCTCCCTAACCCACAAGTTCCTAAAAAGTTTAAGGTCACTCAAGCCCTATTGGCAAGGCAAGGTCTAGGTGTGATCACATCTTGGAGATGTAGTCACATATTGACAAGCCGGGAGAGTTGGGTGTCAAAGTCTTGAGAAAGTTGGTGGCTCAACTACTTTCTAAGTCACATAGTGAGTTCTTTTGGGAATCCTATGAAACAGACTAAGACAAGACCCTTAATGATCTTATCTATTTGCTAAGATCAACTTCCTAAAACGCTATGGACATTGACAATGATGACATTGGATATCCAGTAAAGCTCTCTCTTCCCAATGGAAAGGGATCGGCCATAGTCAACTCGGTTGACCCAATGGTAAAGAGAGAGGCGAAGTCTGAGATAGTCCCATTATCAAGGGTCCATAGGTAACTATTGCCAAAGGAAGGAGCATTGGTTACGAAGCTGCCAAATTTACCTAAGGATGTTAAAGTCAATAAGTTTGGCTCTACTTCAGGTAAAGTCCATTGTCTAACTCTATTAAGTACATGCTGATTCTGATCGCGAAGATGGATTTCAATCGCATGGTTCGGTGATCAGAATTTTAGGCTATTACTTAAGAGTTATGATATTTATATTGCTTAGGAATAGATAACAACAAGGTTTTCATATGGATTGTAAGGATAAGTTTTTCCGCAAAGTTTTAAAATAAAAGAAAAAGGTTTTGATTTTATTTATTTTAAGTATCCTTACAATGGCATTTGTGAAAAGTTGTTGCTTATAAGATTCCATTGATAGCAATATTGGAAAAATGGATTTGATTCTTTCGGTTGTGGTAGTGTCTAATATTACCAAATAAGGAAAGATTCTCATCACCCAAGGTTCAATTGGACCGAAACTTGGAATCATGCAAGTTGTATAGTATGATGAATGAGAACTTTCAGCTTGGAAAATTAAGACTAATTCCTTATGTGAATAAGGAAAGGACTAAGGGATCGAGTACACATTCTTGTGCACTGGTCAAGTCCACCACAAAAGATCAAGAAGACTATTCGTCATGATTTACTTAAGTTCAGTAAATATGGTTATACTTATAAGTTTAAGTATAAGTCTGTAGCATTGGAGAAGTTTCAATGTGAGACAGAACGAATAAGAAGAATCAAAGTATGGCAGAAAGATAAAAGTTTCTCAAATCTGAAAAGATGGGAGAGTACTTTAGTATCATGTTTATGATCATCTTAATGATTAAGATACCATATCACAATTGGTCCTCTAAAGTCATCTTAGTGCATTCTTATGACTAAGAAGAGGACTCATGAATTGTTGAAATGGTTAAATCAAAAAGATGAGTCATACTTCGTTCCAAAACAATTCTTAGAGTCATACTCCAAGATTGTAACTTGAGTGACATATCTTAAAGAGGGTTTGTTAACACTAGTCAAATGTAAGAGTAAAAGGTTATCTACTCTTGTACATTTGAAATTGGTAAGTTGTGATGTTTTGGATAAAACAGAGACCAACTTAGGCCAATTGTGTAAAGTGTTAGTCTTGATAAAGAATCCGCACTATCTCTTGAATATTTGACAAGGGAGTCTTATATGTCAAGAGGACAGCGGGAGTCTTAAAGCTCTTGAAAGTTTCAAGACTTAATCAAGAATAAAACCTAAAGTCCTTCACTAGCACACGACTTGAGGTTTATAACCTATCGTGTTGAAATTTTTGTGCCTATTCAAGTTGGCTTTGCATAGGAGTTCTGAGAGTTCTCAATTGGTTGCACAAACTACTTGGAAGCAATGGCAGGCACCTGAGCTGCCAAATGGCAAGAATTTAAGATTGCACAAGTTTAATCAATATGAGTTTGGATTTGTCACTAACCTTGTCTTATAATTATGGTTTTGACAAATTCACATGGATAAGAACACATACACTATTAAATCTAAGTGTCATAAGGTTTCTCTCCGATTCATGAAAATGATGGTGAGGAAACACTTTCACTAACTAGATTTTAGCTAGATAGCAATTGTGATATTTGCATTCTCAAAGTCGTTAGTGGAGCGTGTGTGGTTTACCGACACACTAACATGGACTTGTGAGAAGTGGCAAAGGTCTAAACAATTGAGACTATGATTACGACATCCCTTTTCATAGTTCTAAAATTGTTTAGACACACATGTGAGCTATCTAAGAGAGGTGTATGATTTTGATAAAGTTTTATCAAAACAATCTAGTATCAGAAATCTGAACTTTGGTAAGAAAGTCAGCTGATTTCTGAGTACATGTCAAAGCTAGTGGGAGCATAAGTGTTATGCTAATAATCATCATGTAAGTGGGAGCATGATAATTATTGTTAGTGTTGCAAGTTAGCAATGTTAATTATAGAAAACAAAAGTTTCAATTCGTGAGGCTGCAGGGATTGAAAAAGTTGTTTTGCTATAATTAAGGGAGAGGATATACTTCATTTCAGTTCTAAAGGCTTAGATTGAGACCTTAATCATCTTTAGTCAAGAATATATATATGAATTTCATGTTGGATTGGTTCAACTTAAGGAAATTCTATATATTGCGTTCTCAAAATTCGATTATGATTACGACATCCCTCTTCATAGTCAAATTTTGAAAACATGGCAAATAAAAATATTGTAGCAAAAGACTAGTCTAGAATCACGTCTTTATGTGAGACATCATGAATCGTGTACCATTTGCTTTGGGTACAGGATCGATTGCATGTGCTATAATATTTGTCATTTCTAAATTTTTCCAAATGCCCAGAGGCATTAAGAAGGGAAAAGGTCTAGAATTGGATATGACTAAAATGATTAAGCAATTGTCGAGGACAATCTGAGGTTTACCAAAGATTGGTTGCTCAGGGACAGTTGGAAGTATAGTGCTAATTTTGGAAGGACCATATTGACATATTCTGAAAAGAGGCATCTCTTATTCAGAAGTGATAGTCAAAATGAGAATATGGAGTTGTCTCCATAGGTGGAAGTTATCTGTGTAAAATTAGAAAACTTAATGCAAGAAGCATGTCCAAAGCAATGTACTTTGAATATGAGACTTAGTTTCCATGGAGTTGATCTCCATTGGAATACCTTATAATGACTGTTGACAAGTCTTTGTGACTTTGTACATATTCATTACAGGAGGGTCAATGCATATAAGTTTAAAATCTAAATAGATTTCGATAAATGATAGGAATTTGAAATTCTCACATTTTTCGATAAGGATTTGGGAGTGTGAAATTAGAATCATTGAAATTATGTTCAATTGGTTTATTTCACAAAGTAAGGATCATAGACAAACATAGAGTGCATACTTGGTGTATGGCAAAGCTATTGTTTAAGAAAAACATAGTGTACATGCTTGGAGCATGGGACAACTTGTGGTTTTAATTCAAGTATAAAGTTGATAAAACCGAAACAATGAATAATGATTAATCAGTATGGTGATAAATAAAAGTGTTTATTTATATTCATAGGGTTTGATACCATATTTGATTCATTTATTCTTGTGTTTCACTTTGCATGTTTTGACTTCCAGAATAACTAAGTCGCTCTTCCTGAATGATTAAGTTATTCAAACCATCCACAGTCGGTCATATGTTGGAAGTAGATATGAATCAAGACTATCATGGGTTGGTTTGTAGAGGTCCAAGTTGGTGGACAAAGTGGTGCTACAACACTCATGAGTGCTCATAAGTTCTGAGTATTGGATTCAACCCACGCTCATTTGAATCACTTCATGGATTTTATCACGAGTGATCATGAGACGATAATATCTTATATTCTTAAAACCTAGAGATATGAGTTGTTACTATGAGTTGGTTATACATTGATTGCACGAAAACGCATTGGTAACTCGATGTTATAAAACGTGCCTTTGTGTATGATTCAACAAGTAGTAGAACAAGCCATATGAGTCGAAGTTTATCCATTCCTTTTACCTTCGGGATAAAAGCGATATCTGTGGGCCCCTCGATGATTTAAAGATGATACATGTGAGTGCTTGGCCAAGCCAGGACTGATTTGATTTGTTCAATCAATCAGTCATCATGAATCGGAAATCGGGAAACAACAAATGGATAGAGAGAATGATTGATAATCCATGTCTCAGTCCATATGATATCTAGAATGGAGGAATATATGATCCCTTATCTAATGGACAAGTCATTGACAAAGGTCAGAGTTCATCGACAAGGTCAGAGTTCGACAGAAGCTTTTGAGAGCTACGATTGCTGATCGGTTCTTGAAGTCATACGCAATAATAGTTTTAGACTTATCCAAGTGGGAGACTGTTGGATTAATGTCTAAGTCCATAACTATAATTGGTAAGACTTGACCCGACCCGACATGGTCCATTTGGGTTGCATGGCATCATGCATTTGGATAGACTATAATGAGAGAAATAACACTTAAGGTTGGTTAATATATTATAAGTTCTAATATAATAATAAGGTTATTTAATTAGTATTGATCAAGAATTAATTTGGAATTAATTAAGTGATCAAAAGGAGACTAATTAAATATATGGGTTGATTGTGTAAATCATTCATTCTTATATATGTGGGCTTGTGATCCAAGATTCCTTATGTTGGACTAAGTCCATGGGGTGACCCATGGATACTCCATGGAGGTTAAAATCCATGGAGCATAAGGAATGGGTAAAGTTATGAGTTACATGGTGTAACCCTAATAGCCACCATATAAAAGAATCCCATGGCTCAAGAAATCGTGCACTAATGTGTGAGTGTGAGGGCTAGACGATTTCAAGGAGTGTTCAAGTTTCTCTCAAGTTATTCCAAGTGTATTTGGTGTTGTGTGAACCATTTGAGGTGTCACACTTGGGGCACTAGGCACTCAAGCTCCATGAAGACATTCTACATCAAAGAGGTATGTATTCTATCTTTATATATTTATTATTTTGTATGCTAGATTAGGATAATACCTTGGATGTTCATAATTGTATGTATAATAGAGAAAACATAGATCCAAGGTATTTAGGGTTACATGTACACTTAGGAGTGTTAGAATGCTCATAACCCAACATGCATGACATTCCTTCCGTAAGTACTTCTGGGCTTGTATACTTGAGTTGATTCGAAGGTTCGTGCCTAGTTTATCGCCATAGATAACTAGGGTTTCGTTAGACGGTAGATTAAGACGAACGACCTTCTCAAAACACATGATGTCAGCACGATGAAGACTCAACCAATCCATGTCGATAATGATGTCGAAACTTTTAATTGAGACATGGATGAGGTCGATTGGAAATGAATGGATATCTAGAGATAGGGTACATCCTATGTATATATAGCTAGTGCTCTCAGTCTTTCCGTTAGCCATCTCTACGGTGAACGGTTCTTTTAGTGCTCGTGGTTGTTGTTTAAGTAAGTGTGTAAATTTTTGGTTCACGAAACTCCTCTCCGCTCCACTATCAAATAGTATGCATGTATAAGAGTTATCGAGGAGAAACGTACCAGTGATCACTGTAGGGTCTGCTACAGCTTCCTCATGGCCTATCGCCAAGACTCTCCCTACTCCACCAGGGTTCCCTGCTTTTGGGCAGTTCCTCTTGAAGTGTCCCACATCACCACTCTCGTAGCAGGCCGGGCCTGCTCCAGCACCAGGGACCTGGGTGATTGGTCTTCCCGGAACCTTACAGAAACGGGCTGTGTGCCCTTTCCTGTTGTAGTTGGTACACTGTATCTCCCGACAGGGGCCGTTGTGATGGAGGCTGCACTTATTGCATTTCGTCAAGCTCCCAGCGTACTGTTTCGCCGGCGCAGTGGCAGCAGGTGCTGTTGCGGCATGGACAACCATGATCTGCTGCTTCTTGGCAGAGTTCTGCGCATTGTTGCTCTTCTTCTTGTCCCAAAACTGCTGCTTGTTGTCGGCTGTTTTGGTTGGTTCTGGGACAGTAAGGGTTGTTGTTGTTGGTGTGTGGATTCCATGATCAATAAGCCGCTGTGCCAATCGCTTGGCGCTGTCGAAAGTAGCGGGGTTCGAAGCTAGTACATTCCTCTGAAATTGAGGTACCAGCCCCCAGATGTACCTCTCGATCTTCTTCCCCTCAGTAGGGACCATTCCCGGACATAGAGCCACCAGATCACTAAACCTGGCAGTGTAGGCTATTATGTCGGAGCTGTTCATGGTTAGGCTCCAAAGTTCCTGTTCAAGTTTCTGAACTTCGCCCCTCGGGCAGCATTCCTCAATCATCAGTTCCTTCAGAGCTTCCCAGCCCATCACATTAGCCCTACTAGAGTAAGTGACTTGACATGGCTATTCCACCATGTGAGGGATCTGTCCGAGAAGGTGCATGCAACAAATTTTACTTTACTTCCTTTCAGACAGGAGCAGATCTCAAAGATCGACTCAGTTTTCTCAAACCATTGCGACAGAGCAATGATTCCTCCTGTCCCGTTAAAGATTCTGGGTTTGCAGTTGGTGAAGTCCTTGTACGAACACTCCCTAAGATGTCCGTGACTACCACCTTGAGTGGAGTTAACACCCGACCCACTCCCGCTAGTACCGCTAGCATTGAATTGAGCTAAGGTTGTCGTAACAGCCGCAGGCACTGCAGCTTGGAGAGCTGCTGGATCATATTGTGGAGGAGGTAGTGGTGGTTGAGTTGGAGTTATCGGAGTAGTGCGTCTGTTTTATCTACGAGGAGGCATCTTGCAGCTATAAGTTCACAAAGATGAAGATAATTGTAAGCATTCAATAGTGAGAATTACGAGAGTGATCCATGAACTAAATCACCATAGTTCAACAATTAGATGAGAAAGTGATTGCAATAGAGATCTAACAATAGAAGGATGAAAGCATTTGGACAACGATTTCCCTAGGAGGTTATATGTCTGTCAATATCATTGGTATTACAGATGCAATAAGTTCGGGAAAAATTGACCTTGGAGTAGGTCTTACATCATACCAGAAATAAGAAAATTTTGACAGCACGAAGACCTAACAGATTGAAAGTTCAAGGTCTTAACATAAGTAGGAAATTAGTACTAGAGTCTATACATAGACCTAATCTATATCCAAAAGAGAGAGTAGAGTAGGCTCTATTCGCGAGGAGGGTTGTTCTGGTTGGTACTTGATTCAGCCCTGGATTCAGCCAACTGCTATTCCGTTTCCATTACACGCATTTGCAGTGCCACCTGGTTCTGACGAAGATCCCTAACTTCGGATTGGCAGGCATTCAGCTGTACCTGTAGGGTGTTAGTGCGAGTCCTTTCTAAGTTTTGGTCATCGGTCAGATGACGGAGACAAACTGTGTTGACTCCGGAGTTAGCACGGATCTCCATGCCTTGGTTCAAGTTTGCTCTTCCCTGCTCAGCATTGCGAGCAACATGACACACCAAGACAGGAAGGACTCTGTCTGCTGAGCCTCCCTCATTCAGATTGTAGAAGCTTCGGTCGCCATTATAGGGAGGTGGTTGTCCCTGTTCGTGGATCCACCTTCCCAAGTTCACCGCCCACAGAGGCGTCGGGCCTTGAAAAGCCGACGAGGGTTAGGATTTTGAGCAACTTGGGGTGGATCATAGACCTCTGGTTCTGAGTCCGAGTCTTCATGGACTTCCTCTTCGTTCTCTTCCTCAGAACTTTCCTCGGGGTCTTCTACTGCTGGGACCACCGAGTTCTCTTCTTCAGGCTCCGCTTCAAGCCATCCACCATTACCTTGATTGGGAAAGTAAGGGTCGCCAGGTAGATGGAATCCAGCCATGTTATCTAAGCGAGAAAAGGGGTGTAAGAAACATATAATAGACGTATCACTATAGATAATTATAGGATGATCCTTACCAGTTACTACAATACTTGTGTAGTGCATACCAGTCATATATAACCAATATAGAATAGACCTTCGAATAAGTGACCCAACTCTAAGTACACAACCAAAAAAGGAACAGGAAGTAAAGCAAAGATCACAGATTCTAAGTCTATAACACCTTAGTCACATATAACCTTAGCGTATCCACTCAGCAACTATTGACCTACTAGTAAAGACCTTTTAGTTCTCACACAAGTAATTATAGTACAACAAAATACTCCTATATGATTTTAAGTTTATGTTATGTTATAGGGTTTTGATTGTAGTATGGTTGGTAAGTTTTTAGACCAGTTGCAACACCACAACCATTTCTAGGCACATGCTAATCACTTCTCGGATAGATATAGTTGATCAGGCTATATCATTCCCAGACCTGATTATATGTCCCTAAGCCTACTTGTGCTGTTCAACAACCGCAATACTTTTGTTCTGTTCTAGTATGACACTGATCCTAGTATGAATGCATGTATGTATACTTTAGTAAAATATATATTTTTTATTTAAAAAGTATAAACTCTTGGTCAGAGTGTTTTAATCCCGATGTGTTTATAGTTGTATATCTTTTATGGGTTGATATACTCAGTTCACTATAAACAAAGCTCTGATACCAATCTGTCACACCCCCAAACCGGAACGGCGGAAACGTTCGGGGGCGGAGGACGTCATGTATAGTATCATAACAATGCATAATAGTAAAACAAGAAACAACGTCATCCATTGCATTAATAATATAGTTAATACAAGTGTGTTTTGTGTAAAGTTGTAAGACACCAAAAATATGTAATCAAAATAAAGACGAGTCTTGAATATGCTCCGTCTTCTCAAAACCTGGTCATCTGTACCTGTCTACTGGTGACCTGAGAATACAAGTTATTTTGAAAGAGTAGATCAGCATTTAAGTTGGTGAGTTCATAAGTATTTTTGTGTCACATGTTTGCATTAGTTTTATGAAAATGTTTGCAAGTGTTTAGATGTAAATGTTTGTATACTTCCTAGAAAATCCTATATTTTCTACTAAAATGGAAAGTAGTCTTCTACCAAGACCCGACTGTATTGTATGTTTGTTTTCTCGTAAAAATGTATGTTTTCCCAAGTTTATGACTATCTTTACTAGAGAAGAGTTTGCATTACTCGATGTGAGAATATCACTATATGAATGTAATGGGAAAAATGAAGATGTACAGTAGTATTATATAAAATAACTACTGAAGTACTAACTACCTTAAAACCAATAAGTTAAATAAAGGTAAAATGTGATGAGATATAACCATGATTGATTGACTGGTATAAAACACAACAATCTAAAGACATCGAAATGGTATGACATTTGTCACCCGTAGACCTAGAGGTCCCACTATAGCTAGAAGCAAGGTGTAGGATGGTCAATCCCGTATAGATCTATACACAAAGTCACGCTCTCCCTCCAGGAGACTCTGGTTACAAAACGTGACACAACAAGTATATTGCTATGCCATGAAATAATGGCTCACGTTATTGTTATCTTTTTCTTGTTATAGAATATATACTATTTTCTGTTCCTGTTATAGTATGTATGTGCCTTTCTGTTCTAGTTATAGTATGTATGTTCCTTCATGTTCTCGTTATAGTATGTATGAACTGATTCATGTGAGTTTCACTGATATAGAAGTAGTAAGTAATAATCCTCTAAACTATACCTATTCTTTGACTGTTACTGATTTGTAGAAAAGACTCAATTACTAACCATAAGCATCTAAGTTAAGTATGTACCTTAAAAATGGGTTTAATATTCATATATATATATTTAATAAGTATAACTATGATTTAACCGATATTCGGACTAGTGATCCTACCCCAAGCCCATAACCAAACAAGGAACAGGAGTCAAGGTATATATCAATAGTCCTAAGTCTATTAAAGCATACTTATACGTAAATAGATAGACGAATATGATTTGATATAAAAGAAGTCTAAAATAATTTAAAAGAGTTTTAACAAGTTTTTGAGTATAAGAAATCCTTTTGGGATGTTGTTTTCATATGTAAATGGTTAACACAATTTCATTGTGTTCTACTTGTATCCCCCCTAAAAGCATTTAAAAGCATTTAAACGTGTATTTGTAGGGGTATTAACTCACCTGATGTGAGTGAATTGGATGAAAGTTCGATATAGGATGCTACGTATGCCAAGTGAAGTCCCGAGCACAAACGAATCCTATTTAACATATATTAACATATATAGGCATACATTTAGTGTTTATAACAACTAAAGTGTAAAGGAAACAACCAAAGGAAGTAGGAAAAACTTTCAATGAAGTGTTAGAATTGAAAATGAAGGGCTGAAAGGTGTTCACGGCCAAGCTAGAAGGGTTCACGGCCTAAGAACACTTGATGTGTTCACGGCCCAATGATGAAGATAAGGAGGGTTCACGGTCCTAGCTTGATTCTATGAAGGGTTCACGGTGTCACACCCCCAAACCAGACGGCGGAAACATCCGGGGTGGATGACTTCATTTGTAGTATCACAACACATGCATTATAGTAATCAAATTACAAAAAACATTGCATTAATATGTACATGGTTTTACATGTGTTCAATCACTGTATATTAACACCAAAATAGTTATACAAAAGAAGAAGACATGACTCAAAAATAGCTCCATCTTCTCAAAAGCTCGGGGAGTACCTGTCTACTGATTCCCTGAGAATACAAGTAATTTGAAAAGAGAGTATCAACATGAAGTTGAGTGAGTACATAAGTATTTATGTTTGAAAGTATGTTTTCTGTTTCATGAATATGTAAACTGTTCCAGAAAATCCTATATTTTCTGCTGTATATGAAATGTAGTTTTAATCGCATAAAACCATTCTGTTTGAAAACCAATGTTCTGTATTTGTATTCCTTTTGTTAAACCTGTAACTGTGAGTGTGTATGGTTCCACCAGCTGTTATTGTAAACTGTAATGTAATACTGTATATTGTATCTTGTAAACTAGTACTTTGAAGATGTACTTATGTTTAGTTAATTATACACTAACGTATTGTTAATATCTTTTTAATGAGTTATTATAACCATACTGAGACTAGATGGCCTGAAACAACGCTTTGAAGGCGTTAAAACTGTTGATAACAACTGTCACTCATAGGCGTGTATGCCCAACTGTAGCTAGCAGTCTGAGTGCGGGGTTGTCAATCCCAATATAGATCTATACACACTTGTTTCGATCCCCGACTGGAGATTCTGGTTATAATATTAGGACTTTAACTATATTGTTTAAATGAATAAACAACCTGTATCTATTGACTCATAAAGAGCATATAGACGTTACATGTATAATAGTTATGAAAACCCAATCATTTTGAAATAAATGATTGATAGTATGCCCCTGAATTAGTATTCTTAAAGTGTATTTGAAAGATGTATACCCTGAATTAGTTTTGAATCAAACTCTTGTTCTTTTAAAATGGTGTACTCTAGTATACTTGAATCGTGAATTAATGTTTTATGAATCATAAATTATACCTATTATAATTTATATGTACTTTCTGAATTTGTACTAATTGTTCATGAATGCAACCCCTTGCTCAACATGTTACAAAGGGTATTTGAACTGAATGAAATAACTTTTATATTTATATACATATACAAATATATATAAGTAAAATTTAAATGACATTCGGAGAAATAACCGATACTATAAGCCCACATCCAAACAAGGAAAAGGAACCAAAGTGAGATATCAGTCCTAAGCCTTTTAAATCTTATATATATATATATATATATATATATATATATATATATATATATATATATATATATGTATATATATATATATATATATATATATATATATATATATATATATATATATCTATATATATATGATTTCTGGGGAAAAATATAAGTTTATAAAATCATTTAAAAAGTTGAATATTTTGAAATAGTTTAAAATCATTTGATTTAATAACAATTGAAATCCATTTTGGTAAGATATTTTGAAACCATTTGCTTGTAACATAAAATCCTTGTGTTAGACTTGTATTCCCCCCCCCCCCCCCTTAAAACAGTAAAAACTATGAAAATACGGGGGTATGAACTCACCTTATACTGAGTAAATCTGAAAGTTCGATATAGGATGAAAAGTCACACGAGTGAAGTCCCGAGTACAAATGGATCCTATTTAGCATATATAACAACATATATATATATATATATATATATATATAGAATTAGTGGATTAACACTTAAAGTGTATAAGTAATAGTCTTAGGATGTAGGAAACACTTACCAAGAAGTGTTAGAATCAAAACTAGAAGGCTAAAGGAAGATCACGGCCAATAAAGAAGGGTTCACGACCCTAAGGAGTGTTCACGACCACCTTGATCCTATGAAGATTTGATGGTTCACGGCCCAAAACTTGAAGATTGGGTGGTTCACGGCCCAAGAACAAGTATGTGTTCTTGGTGTTCTTGGTGAAAAAGATGGTGATTTGAATATCTAAACGAAAAATGTTGAATTCATTGATGAAATCAAAGGATTTCACTTGAATAAGAAGATTAACTAGTAAATCGGGATGGATCACTTACGTTTTTGAAGAGAAAGGAAGGTTTCCCTTGATGATACTTGAGAGAAAAAGACTTGGAATGGTGTTTGAAAGTGTAAAAAGTGAAGAAAATTTGGCTGAATAGTGTATGTATGCGAGGGTTCACGGTCCGAGGGTTCACGGCCATGAACCTCATTTGCGGCCTTATGGCGGTTTGCGAGATTGCGGTCCGAAGCCATTCACCGCCCGAAGCCGTTCACGGCCTCGTTCACGGCTGAAGTGTTCCCGGTCCGAGGTTGGTGTACGGTTCGAAGGAAAAGAAGAAAAGGCATGCGAGACTTCTCGGATTTCAAGCCATACCCTTCTTAACACAACAACACTTTGAATATAATGTTTAAACCCATAAAATACATTACTCTAACTTATAAAAGATAGAATAAAATTTTACTTGACTTTAGTTGACCCAAGTTTGACTTTGGTTGACTAGGGTTGACTTTATAAGAAGAAAATAACAGGATATTACACACGGCCCTATGAAGGGTTCACAGCCGTGAATTCTTGAAGATCTTGCAAAGAAGTGTTGTTTCAAGGGTGGAATCAAGTGTTTCAAAGGGATAACTAGAAGAGGGATGAGATACTTACGTTTTTGAGGCCTTTAGAAGTGATCACGGTTGAAGATAGTTGAGAGAGAAAGGAGATGTTCATGGATAGAATATGAAGAAGTGATGAGAAAATGAGCAAATCCCTTATATATAGCATGGGTTCACGGCCAAGGATGGGTTCACAGCCGTGAACCCCTTTTGAAGGCGTTTCCGGCTCGAATGCAATCCACTTTTCTCGTGCTAACACTTCCTAACACATAATCCCATAAGTATACTAGGCCTAGAACTAATAAAATGACCCTTAACAAGGCTAAAAGGTAATAGAAACAAGTCTGACTTTTGATTGATTGAATTGACTTACAAGATAGAAATTTTGGGTTGTCACAGATCGGTATCCTGGTATATAGGATGATGCTATGATTAGTGATCTGTAGATCTATATGATTGTCTGTACATGCTAGCTAGCGTATGATATTATGTGTTAATTGTGTGATTGCGGGTGGGTTGAGGTGGTCCTACTTTGTGCTCTAGGACAACATACCCAGGGCTGACCGAATGGACTGGAGACTCATCAGGGCTGACTAGTCAGGCCGAAGGCCCGGAGAACGGTCCAGACAGGCTGAAGGCCCAGGAGGGCGGACCAGACATGCTGAAAGTTCTGAGAGCGGGCCAGATATACCGAAGGCCCGGTGAGGGCGATCCAGTCATACTGTAGACTCTAAGAGTGGGCCAGATAGACCGAAGGCCCGGTGAGGGCAGTCCGGTCATACTGAAGACTCTATATGCATGTTGTTTGTTATGATATTGTTATGGTTTGTATGGCGTTGGTATTTTGGGGGAACTCACTATGTTTCTAGCTTATAGTTGTTGATTTTGTTTCAGGTACTTCGGATGATCATTGGAAGGCGAAGGCTTGATCGTGCACCTCCTCACATTTTATGACTTTGATTTCTGGGATTCTCTGATATGAAACTATTTTGAAAACATTTTGTAATAACTAATGGGTTTTGAATGATTGAAAAGTTTTAAATTGGCTTGAATTTTATGGATGTTACAAGTTGGTATCAGAGCCTTGGTTTGAGTGAATTGGAGGAACACTCGTGTGAATCTAGTCTCAAACTAAGGAAAAGATTTTTAAAATGATTTTCGAATGGTTTTCAAATTACTAAAGGAGGATGCAAAGTCTACAATCAGTCGGAGCCAGTAAGTAGACCCCAAAATACCTTACGATTATTTGATATTGTGATATGTTAGAACAGAATGCTAGTGATAGGCTAGGGATCTTCAGGAATTGCATGATAGAATTGCCTGATTATATGATTCCTGATAGCACATGGTTCTCCTTATATGAAAGTGACATCATTACTGTAGTTGCTTAGTGTATGCATGACGGTTGTATATAACTAAGATATTATAGACTGAGAATGTTTGGTTTGGCCTTATTTCCTGTTCTTGTATGATGAAGGGCTTAGGGTAGGATCAGGTATTCAAAAGTCTATAGGGTCCAACGTTATGTATGACTGGCATACACGAGTGCTGCAGGGTTGGTGGAAGATTCATGGATGAGTTGTGTCGGGTCAGTCGGGCAGTTATGAGATATTCAGCCTTCCTCTAAGAGTGAGGATTGAGCGCTCGCTTATGCTATGTATATTGTTAGGGTGTTGTGATGATACATGAGGCAAATATGGGTAGGTGTGGAACGTAGTATGGGCCCGTACTACTGAAAGCATATGACCCATATGCGTAGCAAGGAAGTTACAACCCCTAGGGCTTTGTTGGGAGTTGGTTCCCCATTATTATATGGAATGTATGATATCTTCCTGGTATATTTTCAACATAGTGGTTACGAGGCGATTTGTGACTGGATCCGGATCGGGATCAGGAAATGGCGGTCAGGGTGGACCATCAGTGCCCAAGACCATTGGTCAGATGAGACCAGATGAGTTGGAAGCCAGGATCAGGGAGATACTGCATGATGAGGTTGCTACACTATTCCGGGATTAATTGCCGGAGATGTTTGGGTCTATTAAGACCGTTATGGTTGAGTACTTCGATGAGGTCTATGCAGCCATTGCTGAGACAGCTGCCGTTGTAGCTTCCGCAGCCATAGCAGCTGCATGTGGTAGGGCCAGTCGGGGTTTCTAGTACCGGGACTTCGATAACACGAAGCCCCCGATTTTCGATGGGATTCAAGAACCGATTATAGCCATGAGGTGGCTATCTGACGTGGAGGGATGTTTCTTCACCAGAAGGTCAGGTGTGCTCTGAACCTGCTAAGGTCCGAAGCAAAGGACTGGTGGAGACTGATGACGGGGTCATATTCTGATGAGCAACGAGCGGCAGTTACTTGGGATCAGTTCAGGGAGATGTTCCGTGGTCGCTACATTCCACGAGTTGAAAGAGAGCGGCTAGCACAGGGCTTGGAGTCAGTGACAGAGATCACCCGTATGTTTACTGAGAGGGCGATGTTCTGCCCGAAGTTTTGCTTCTGAGCAAGCTCAGATGACACGTTATCTAAGCATGCTCAAGACTAACATCAGACAGTTTGTTGCTACCCAACGTTCTGAATCATTGCCGGAGTTACAGGAGGCCGCTAGGCGGCGTGATCTTGAGCTTGAGTTACAGTTGAGAGAGCAGAGGCAGGCCCCAATGCAGTTAAAGCCGGCGCTGAAGCGGTCCAAGACCGCTGATTCTAGGTCTGGGGGACAACGCTGCCGTACCTGTGGGAAGTGCGGGAAGGGTCATTCGGGAGTTTTTCGATCAGGTAATGGGTGCCACAAATGCGGAAAGGAAGGGCACTTTGCGAGGGATTGCCGCCAGTTGGCCCCGGTTCAAGATATGAGGATTTGCTACCACTTCAATCAAGCTGGTCACGTGAAGACCAACTGTCCATTGCTCACTGCCAGTCCGACGTAGACTCCAACACCGGCTACACTAAGGATTACTGACGGGAGTCAGCGTGGAGCAGAGCCCCCGAGGGCTCGGGGAAGCGCCTGTTGGATAAGGTGTCTAAGTCCATAACTATATTTGGTATGTACTTGACCGACTCGACATGGTCCATTTGGGTTGCACTTCACCGGAACAATTTGTATGGATAATCTTTTAAGAATAGTATATTTATGATTTATTAATATATTATAAGTTATAATATATTAATATGAAATCATATTATTTAATTAGTATTGATCAAGAATTAATTTGGAATTAATTTAGTGATAAAAAAGAAACTAATTAAATATGGACTCTTATATATATAGAATGGGCCAATGTTCATTTAGGATGGGCTAAGCTTGCATGGAAGTCCATGGATAGTCCATGGAGCTTTTAACCCATGGATCTTATGGAAATTAAAGGTCATGTGTATTAGGGTTTACATGGATGTAATCCTAATCCACCATACTATATAAAGAGGTCTTTGGCACTTGAAATTTGCACTAGTGTGTGAGATAACAAGGGTGGGCCGATTTCAAGAGTGCATCATATTCTATCAAAGTTTTCCAAGTTGTTTTGGTGATTTGTGATTCCACTTGAGGCATTCACATTATTGGTGCTAGGCTCTTAAATCTCCAAGCAATCAACCACAAGAAAAGGTATGTCATCCTACTAGTTTTTATATTACATGTACCCCAATCACATGCTAGTTAGGATGAAACCTTGGAGAAAGAAAGTTTGCATTTAGAAAACATAGATCCAAGGTTTCTAGGGTTGCATGCACAACATAGGAGTGTTAGAATGCTCAAAATCAATCAGTGGTATCAGAGCCTAGGCTTGTTTTTCATTATACTTGATGCAAATTGTTAAAAAAAATCGATTTTTCTGCTCACTGTTCAGTGAACTCGCCGAGTCCATGGGGGGGGGGGGGCTCAACAAGTCCATGTGAAAACTCATCCTACTCGTCGATTAGGTTCTTGCACTTGGCGAGTAGGAGGCCCTGAGTGCATAATTTCGAGTTTTGTTGCTGGAATTGGACTAGGATCATTACCCTAAACTGTTTTTAGATGGTTAAACCTGTTTTTGATGTGTTAATGATTGTGCTTATCCAAATTCAATGATAATTTTCAAAGTTTCAAGTTTTATATTAAGTTCATATGATTCTTGAAAATTGTTGATATGAATTATGCATGCTTATGAGTTTTGATAGATCATAGATTATTTGACATTGCATGTTAGTTTAATTATTGATCTTGAATGCCTTTTCATGGACTCCATAACTTGACCTCAAGTTATGGAATCCCAAGAGTCTTTTCCATTAAAATCATTAAAACTCATAAGTTATAGAAATGAAAGGTTTTGAATAGTTTCAAAACTTGCCCTCAAGTTTTGGAATTTGTAAAGTCTCACACACATTAATACTTTAATTTCAATCCCTAGAATTTTAAAAGTTTAAAATTCAACCCTTATACTTTATAATATTATAAGTTAATAATATATATATATATATATATATATATATATATATATATATATATATATATATATATGTATAAGATCAAGTCAGTCTTACCGTTAGTAGGTATCATTCACGAAGCCGGTTTATAAGGGGGGTATAAGGTTGTTGCCTATAAAATGGCAGCTTAATGGGTGTCCAGTCTCACCCACCGCTTCCTTGACTGGTGGAGGGTCGTTAGCCGAACGGGTAGGATAAGACACTAATTCTCATTAAGTATAATGATTATTATAAATTAACTAAATGTTTTATAAATTCCCAATCTTAGTTACTTTAGGAAAATGTGAATTTGGTGCTAACCCATGAAATTACACTTTGTACCTTACCAAGTCGTTAGTGGAGCATGTGTGGTTAACCGGCACACTAACATGGACTAGTAAGAGTGGCAAAGGGTAACTTAATGTTTATCATAGGTTGGTGGAGCGCGTGTGGTTAACCGGCGCACCGATTAGGTGATAAAATTAAGGGTACCAAGTTAATTTGCATGGTTATTCACACCTTCTTTTGTGATCCTTGGCATCCCAGTCACAAACTTGAAGGGCACAATCGAGATTTAAACATGCCATTAAAAAGTTCAATGAATCTCAAAAGAATCTAGGAATTTCAATTCATTAAAACTTAATAATTTATTTCGTTTCTCATGGTGGAAATTGGTGAATCGTCATTCGCCTACCTTCAAATATTTTGTAGCTTGGATTACGACATCCCTCTTCCAAGTTATAAAATATTGTGTTAGGTCCTAGCCTTAATATTACATTTGGGTGTCTTATTAAGGATTCTTAATCTAATCTAAACTTGTCTTTCTTCTTTTCAGATGTCTTCCAACAATGCTTCTGGCTCAAACCCTACCGGCTCCTTCTCTCTCATGAATCTTTGTGGGAGAGTCATCTTTGATGTTTCCAACTTTAATGATTGGATCGGGAACATCAGGATGGTCACACGTTACGTGGACAAGGAATATGTCCTCGAAAAGGAGCTGAAGGAAATTGATGAGTCTTCTGCTACTCCACAGTAGATTGCTGACTATAGGACTCATGAGAGAGATGCCACCAAGGTGGCATGTATCATGTTGGCCACAATGAAAGCTGAACTCCAAAAGTGCTATGAGGACTTTTACCCTTTTGAGATGCACATGGACCTGATGGATAGATACCATCAGAGTGCTCGTCAAGAGAGGTATGAAATCATCTCTTCCCTGATAACAACCCGAATGAAGGATGGTGAACCCATCACGGGCCACATGCAGAAAATGCAAAGGTTTGTGGACCGTTTGTTGAGGTTAAATGTGAACTTCCCCGAGGAGCTGGCTATTGACATCATACTGCACTCCTTACCTCCATGTTATGATCTGTTTCGAATGACCAATCATATGAACAAGGAGGAGGTCACACTCAGTAAGCTTTAAGGACTTTTGAAGACTGCCGAAAGTGGTCTCAAAGGTAAGTCGGTTGTTACCACTCCTACTCCTACCACCGCCCCTGTTCTGGCAATCGGGCAAGGTAAAGGAAAGAAGAGGAAGAACCCTTCACAGGGTCACAAGGGAAAGTCTCTTGATGGTTCCTCTTCAAGTGGAACCAAAGGTGGTCCTGCTACTCCCTCTGCCAACCCTAAAGAAGTTGAATGCTTCTATGGTCATGATAAGGGGCACTGGAAGCGAAGTTGCCCAAAGTACTTGCAGGATGTTAAGGATGGGAAATTAAAACCCACCCATGCAGGTATTTACTCTATATTGTCTAATTACTCACCACATACTAATTCTTGGGTCCTTGATACAGGTTGTGGAATTCACATATGTTCTGATTTGCAGGGCCTAAAAAGAAGTGAGGAGGTGGAGCACAGGAAGATAAACTTAATCATGGGGAATAGGAAAGCTTCACCTGTCACCAAAATTGGAGTTTATTCTTTATTTCTGAGTAGTGCGTTAATGTTAGATTTGAATAAATGTTATTTCTTTTCACAGTTTGTACAAGCAAGGATTTAATTTTTCATTTGATAATGAATGTGGTGGTATTAATGCTTTTTATAATGGTGTTTTTTATTTTAAAGCATTACCTTGTGATGGTGTATATGAAACTGTGTCGGTTGTAGACAACTTAGGAAATAATGTATTGCATATTGATTCTTCCACTAGTTTGGACAAAGCATCGTTGTGGCATTGTTGTCTTGGACATGTTAACAAGAAGCACATCGGCCAACTCCAAAAGGATGGAGTCTTGGAATTATTTGACTTAAATTCGAATTATAGTTGCGAGTCTTGTTTACTTGGTAAAATGACAAAGTCACCCTTCACTGGTACTTGTGCTAGGGGTGAAGGTTTGTTGGACCTCATACACACAGATGTGTGTAGACCCTTCAAAACCACCACAAGGGATGCTAGCCGCTTCTATGTGACTTTTACTGATGATTATAGTAGATATGACTATATTTACCTAATGAAGCATAAGTCAGAAACCTTTGAAAAGTTCAAAGAGTTTAAACAAGAAGTGGAGAATCAACTGGGCAGGAACATTAAGATGATTCGATCCGATCGAGGTGGAGAGTATCTTAGTACAGAGTTCCTTGACTATCTTAAGGAATGTGGAATTGTTTCACAAATGACACCTCCTAGAACACCACAGCTTAATGGTGTGGCTGAGAGGCGCAATCGAACCTTGTTGGACATGGTTTGTTCCATGATGAGTCGAGCTTCGTTACCAATCTCATTTTGGGGGTATATCTTAGAGACTTCCGCCCATATCCTTAATCTAGTCCTAACTAAAAAGGTTTCCAAAACACCTCATGAGAGGTGGACAGGGAAAGCTCCCACATTAGACCACATCAAGGTTTAGGGTTGCGAGGCTTTCGTGAGTCACGAGACTCGCGACAAGCTCGAAACTCAAAGTGAGCGATGCATTTTCATCGGCTACCCACAAAAATCCTTTGGTTACCTCTTCTACAGACCCAGTGAGAATGTGGTCTTTGTGGCAAGGAGAGGAGTCTTTTGCGAGAGAGAATTCATAAGCCAAGGAAACAGTAGGAGGCAAATTGACCTTGAAGAACTTCAGGAGTCAAGTGGTGAAGGAACCTCAAACCCTAGCAATCAACCTGAGGAGGAAACTCCTGTTGAACCAACTGACGAGTCTATACCTCTGAGGCGTTCCACTAGAGTTAGAAATCCGCCAGAGCATTATTTTGGTTTCCATATTACTGCGGAAGGTGATACATTTATCAGTGATAGTACACTGGTAAATCTGGATGAACCTAACAACTATAAGGAAGCCATGGCAGGCCCTGAGTCTGCTAAATGGAAAGAGGCTATGGACAGTGAGATTCAGTCCATGTATGACAATCAAGTTTGGAACTTGGTTGACAATGTACCAGGTTGTAAGACAGTCGGGTGCAAATGGATCTTCAAGAAGAAGACCGACATGGATGGGAAAGTTCACACTTATAAGGCGCGACTGGTTGCGAAGGGCTTCACCCAAACTCAGGGAGTTGACTATGATGAAACCTTCTCATCAATAGCGAAAATTAAGTCTATTAGGGTTATGCTAGCCAATGCTGCATTTCATGATTATGAAATATGGCAAATGGATGTCAAAACCGCTTTCCTTAATGGAAAGTTGGCTGAGGATGTTTACATGAGTCAGCCCGAGGGTTTTTTCAATGCAAAGTACCATGATAAAGTGTGTAAGCTTGAAAAATCCATTTATGGATTGAAACAAGCATCTCACAGCTGGAATCTTTGTTTTGATGAGAAATTCAAAGAGTTTGGTTTTTCGAGAAGTGAGGATGAGTCCTGTGTATATGTCAGAGCTAGTGGGAGTAAAGTTAGCTTTTTGGTACTATATGTGGATGACATACTACTCATAGGAAATGACATCCCAACTTTGCAGGAGATTAAGTCCTGGCTTGGGAAGTATTTTGCTATGAAGGACCTTGGAGAAGCTGCCTATATCCTAGGGATAAGGATATTGGGAGATAGGAGTAAAAGACTAATTGGACTTAGGCAGAGTACCTACTTGGACAAGGTGTTGAAAAGGTTCAACATGCAAAATTTCAAGAAAGGTGATTTACCGATCCAAATCAATGCCATACTGAGTAAGGCTCGGAGTCCGAGTACAGAGGCTGAGATAGCTGAGATGAGTCGATTACCATATGCTTCCGCTGTTGGCTTGATCATGTATGCTATGACTTGAACCCGCCCTAATGTGGCCTTTGCTTTGAGCATGGTCAACAGATATCAGGGGAACCCGGGCAAGTCTCACTGGACTACGGTAAAGAACATTCTCAAGTACTTGCGAAGGACTAAGGATTTGATCCTTACTCTTGGTGGGAGTGATGACTTGAGAGTAGTAGGGTATAGTGACGCCAGCTTTCAAACCGACAGAGATAATTTCCGCTCTCAGTCAGGCTGGGTCTTTACCCTGAATGGAGGGGCAATTACTTGGAAAAGTTCCAAGCAGGAAAAAGTAGCTGATTCGACATGTGAATCAGAGTACATAGCAACAAGTGAAGCGGCGAAGGAGGCGATATGGCTAAAGAACTTCATTGGAGACCTTGGAGTTGTACCAGTTATAAAGGAGCCTATGGAGATTTTCTGTGACAGCAATAGTGCGGTTGCCTTAGCCAAGGAACCGAGAGATCATGGCATGTCCAGAAACATTGATAGAAAATGTCACTTCAAAAGACACAAGATAGAAGAAGGACTCCTTGTGGCAAAGAGGATATCGTCATATGAGAACCCAGCAGATCCCCTCACGAAGGGACTGACTAGGGTTAAGCATTTGCAGCATGCGAGGCGCATCGGGCTGAAGGACGATATTAGTTTTACTGATTAGATAGCTATTTCTGAAACTTGTAAAATGTAATTGACATTTGATGATTAAATAAAAGTTGTTGTTTGTTTATGAGTAAAGTGTTACTATCTTGTGTCAATCATTTACTATTGTTTCAACTTTGCATGTTTTGACTTCCAAAATAATTACTTTATTCAAACTCTCCACAGTCAATCATACTTTGGAAGTAGGTATGAATCAAGACTGTCATGAATTGGGCTTGTAGATGTCTAAGGTGTTTAGACATAGCAGAAGGTGCTGCAACATTCATGAGTGCTCATAAGTTCTGAGTATTGGATTAAAGCCACGCTCACTTGTATCACTTCATGGAATTTATGTCGAGTGATTGTGAGACGGTAATATCATATAAGTATTCAAACCTAGAGATATGAGTTGTTGACTATGAGTTGGTTGTACATTGATTGTACGAAAACGCATCAGTAACTTGATGTTATAAAACATGCCTTTGTGTATGATTTAACAAGTAGTTAGTACAAGCATATGAGTCGAAGTTTATCTGTTCCTTTTAGTCCTTGGAGGATTAAAAGCGATATCTGGGCCCCTCGATGATTTTGTTTTGACCTATGTGTCGGGCCCGGTCAGAACCAAATTGATGTGTTCAGTTTAGTTCTATGTTAAAAAAATCGAAAATTGGGAAACAAACTGCTGGACAATAAGTACGATGTTGTTCCATGTATTTTTCAGGCTGATATCTTGAGAACAGAGGATTATATGATCACTTATCTAAAATGGCACTTCATAGTTCAACAGAGTTTTAAGAGCTACGATTGTTGGTCGATTCATGAAGTCATACTTGCAACTATAATTATCAGACTTATCCAAGTGGGAGACTGTTGGATAAGGTGTCTAAGTCCATAACTATATTTGGTATGTACTTGACCCGACCCGGCATGGTCTATTTGGGTTGCACTTCACCGGAACAATTTGTATGGATAGTCTTTTGAAAATAGTATATTTATGATTTATTAATATATTATAAGTTATAATATATTAATATGAAATCATATTATTTAATTAGTATTGATCAAGAATTAATTTGGAATTAATTTAGTGATAAAAAAGAAACTAATTAAATATGGACACTTATATATATAGAATGGGCCAATGTTCATTTAGGATGGGATAAGCTTGCATGGAAGTCCATGGAGCTTTTAACCCATGGATCCTATGGAAATGAAAGGTCATGGGTATTAGGATTTACATGGATGTAACCCTAATCCACCATACTATATAAACAGGTCTTTGGCACTTGAAATTTGCACTAGTGTGTGAGATAACAAGGGTGGGCCGATTTCAAGAGTGCATCATATTCTCTCAAAGTCTTCCAAGTTGTTTTGGTGATTTTTGATTCCACTTGAGGCATTTACATTATTGGTGCTAGGCTCTTAAAGCTCCAAGCAATCAACCACAAGAAAAGGTATGTCATCCTACTAGTTTTTATATTACATGTACCCCAATCATATGCTAGTTAGGATGAAACCTTGGAAAAAGAAAGTTTGCTTTTATAATAGAGAAAACATAGATCCAAGGTTTCTAGGGTTGCATGCACACCATTGGAGTGTTAGAATGCTCAAAATCCATCAGCGCCTTGCAGCTCATAGCTGAGGAGGCCAGGACAGCACCATATGTGGTGGCTGGTATGTTTCTATCCTTTCTCTTACTGATTATATATGTTTTATGCTTATGTGTTTGTACCTATGTTAGGTACGTTCTTAGGGAATTCTCTGCCTAATTTGGTATTGTTTGACTCGAGGGCGAGTCGGTCTTTTGTCTCGCGATATTTTAGTAGGGAGTTCGGTTTACCCTTAGGAGAGCTAGAATGTCTGTTGCGAGTCTCCATCGCCAATGAACATGGGGTTTCTGCTTCTTCAGTTTATCGGGGTTGCGTTTTGTAGATCTTCGGGGTATCTTTCCTTATTGACTTGATTCTGATTCCCATGGAGGATGTCTGTATGATAGTGGGTATGGATTGGATGAGTCGTTTCGGTGCCATGATCGAATGCGAGGGTCAGCGTGTGGTAGTTCGAACCCCAAGTGGAGGAGAACTGGTTATCTACGGCGAGGGCACCAGGTTGAGTTCAGGGTTCTGTACATCCGCCAGGGCTCGGCAGTATATTCAGCATGGGTGTGCGGGTTATTTGGCATATGTAGTGGATACGCGGGACAAGGATCAGGCCTCAGTTTCAGAGGTTCCAGTCGTCAGAGAGTTTGCTGATGTGTTTTCGGAGGAATTACCCAGAGTGCCTCCGGAGAGGCAGGTCGAGTTCAGGATCGACCTTGTGCCAGGTGTGGCCCCTATCGCCAAGGCGCCGTTGTTGGATTAGAGTCTAAGTCCATAATTATAAATGGTATGTACTTGACCCGAGAGTAGCATGGTCCATTTGGGTTGCATGGCACTGGAACAATGGATAAGTGAGAAGAGGTTATTTATGGTTTATTAATATATTATAAGTTCTAATATATTAATATGAAATCATATTATTTAATTAGTATTGATCAAGAATTAGTTTGGAATTAATTTTGTGAGCAAAAGAGACTAATTAAATAAATGGGTATTGATTGTGTAAATCATTCATTCTTATATAGTGGGCTTATGATCCAAAATTCTTTATGTTGGGCTAAACCCATGAGGTGACCCATGGATACTCCATGGAGGTTAAAACCCATGGAGCCTAAGGAATGTGGAAAGTCATGCACATTAGGGTTTACATGGTATAACCCTAGTTGTGTCACACTATATAAGAAGCCTCATAGCTACCAAAATTGGCACCTAAGTGAGTTGCAAGAGGGCTAACCGATTTTGTGTGTGCAAGGGATCTCTTCTCAAGTTCCTCCATTGTTGGTGGTGTTGTGTGATTCCATTTTAGGTACAACACTTGGGGCACTAAGTTCTTAAATGTCCAAGACTTCCAACTACAACAAAAGGTATGTCATCTAACTAGAATTTGTAGTAAAGATACTCCATTGTATGCTAGTTAGGATGATGCTTTGGAAAATTGATAGTTTGCATTAATAATAGAGAAAACATAGATCCAAAGCATCTAGGGTTGCATGTACACCATAGGAGTGTTAGAATGCTCAAAACCCTTCAGTGGTATCAGAGCCTATGGTTGTATTCCTATATACTTGATGCTACTTGTTTTCAAAGCTTGAAAAAATCGATTTTCTGATGTCTGCACAGTAAACTCGACGAGTCCACTGACAGACTCGCCAAGTCCACCCTATAATCTGACCAACTCGCCGAGTTAGTTCATGCACTTGACGAGTTGGTGCTCCTGGATGCAGAATTTCAAGTTTTAAGGATGGAATTGTACTAGGATCATTACCCTAAACTGATTTTGAACTTATAAACCTGTTTTTGATGTAGTAAAGATCATGCTTATCCAATTTAAAAGATAATTGTTAATGTTTCATGTTTTGTATTAGTTTATATGGTTAGGCTAATTACATGAAAATTGTTTGATATGAATTGTCTTGTTCTTATGAGTTTAATCTAGATCATAGGCAAATTGTTTGATTTTCTTGTTAGAATTTTTTGATCTAAATGGTTTTGATGAATTCCATAACTTGTCCTCAAGTTATGGAAAATGAAAAGTTTTCTTTTTAAAGAGATCATTAAAATCATAGGTTATGAACTTGAAGAGTCTTTTTCCCATAAATGGTTTTATGAACTCCATAACCTGTCCTCAAGTTATAGAATGTCAAAAGTCTTTTCATAAAACCTATATTAAACTCATAAGTAATGGATTTGAAAAGTTTTTGAATAGTTCAAAACTTGCCCTCAAGTTTGGAATTTGTAAATGTAAAAGTCTAACTTTTGAAACATTTAATTCCGAACCCTAGAGTTTTAAAGTTTAAAATTCTACCATTATACTATTATAATATTATAGGTTTAATATATATATATATATATATATATATATATATATATATATATATATATATATATATATATAAGAACAAAGTCAGTCTTACCGTTAGTAGGCCTCATTCACGAAGCCGGTCTATAAGGGGGGTATAAGGTTACTGCCTATAAAATGGCAGTTTAATGGGTGTCCACTCTCACCCACCGCTTGCTTGACTGGTGGAGGGTCTTTAGCTGAACGGGTAGGATAGGACTCTAATTCTCCTTTCATTAAAAGTATAATGATAAATATGAAGTAACTTCACACTTATAAATTCCCAAATCTTAGTTACTTAGGAAAATGTGAATATGGTGCTAACCCATGAAATTGCACCTTGCACCTTGTTAAGTCGTTAGTGGAGCGTGTGTGGTTAACCGACACACTAATCTGGACTGACAGTGCGTGGCAAAGGGTAGCTTGATGTTGATCATAGATCAATGGAGCGTGTGTGGTTAACCTGCATATTGATTAGGTGGTTGTAACATTGGGTGTACCAAGCTAATTTGCATGGTTATTCACACCTTGTTTGTGATCCTCGGCATCCCAGTCAAAAACTTGAAGGGCACAATCGAGATTTAAACATGCCATTGAAAGTTTCAATGAATCTCAAAGGATCTAGGAATTTCAATTCACTTAAAACCTAAAATTCTTTTTCGTTTTTCGTGATGGAAATTGGTAAATCGTCATTTACCTACCTTCAAATATTTTCCAATTGGATTACGGCATCCCTCTTCCAAATTGTAAAATATTGTGTTGGGTCCTAGCCTTAATATTTCATTTGTGTGTTATATTAATGACTTAAATTAACTGACTTGAATTTCTGCCATTGTATATGTCTAGTTCAGACAACTATGGTCTTCCCAAATCTTTTGGAACAAGCTTTCCTCTTGATGATGATGTCCCGCGGTTGGATCGTGGAAGTCATACTTCACTTCCTCCACCTCCTCCAATAATTCTCCCTAACCCACAAGTTCAAAGACTTGAAAAATTCAAGGTCACTCAAGCCCTACTTGCAATGAAACATTAAGATGGAAGGCCTGTGTGTACTCACGTCTTGGACATGAAGTCACATATTGACATGATGAGAGTATTGGGTGTCGTTGTCTCGAGGAAGTTGGCTATTGAATGGGTTCTTCAATCACTTCCTGAGTCATATAGCGAGTTCATTAAGGACTACTATGTGACAGACCACGACATGTCCGTAATTGATCTTACCTATTTGTTTGTTGCTGCTGAATCAACAATGATTTGGCGCACTGGAAAAGCAAATCTGATTGGAAGATCTACTCCCCAAACTTCCATGGACATTGACAATGGAAACATTGGAAGTCCAGAAAAGATTTCTCTTTCCAAAGGAAAGAGAAAGGCTAAGTCTGAGATTGTCCCGTGTACCATTCCCAAAGAGTCTATATGTTTCTATTGCCAAGAGAAGGGGCATTGGTTGCGAAGCTGCCCTGACTACCTGAAAGATCTGAGAAAAGGTAGAGTTAAAAAGTTTGACTCTGCTTCAGGTAAGTCTACTATCTAATTCTATTAAGTTCCTAATTGTTGATTCTTAATACATGATTTAACAAGGTTGCATTTTGATGTTTTGTAGGATAATGCAAAGGGAAAGAAGCTTAAAGGAAGAGTATGCTGAATCTGATAGCGAAAATGGATTTGAATCGCATGGTTCGAAGATCGAATTTTTGAGCTGCTGCTTAGGAGTTATGATAGATTGCTACGAAATATGTAATAACATAGTTTTCATTTGTAATTGCATTGTAAGGAAAAGTTTTTTCCACATTTTATGAATAAATAAAATTTTATTTTTTATTTTTATTATATCTCCTTGCAATGGCATTTGTGAAAATTGATGTTTGTATGTTTCTATGTTAGCAATATGAATTTGATTCTTTCGTTTGTGGTAATGTCGAGTATTTTCCAAATAAGGAAAGATTCTCATCACCCATGTTTCAATTGGACTGGAACTTGGAATCATGCAAGTTGTATTGTATGATGAATGAGAATTTTCATCTTTGGTAAATTAAGACTAATTCCTTGTTCACATGTATGTGTGAGTCAAGTGAAGGACTAGGGGATCGGGTACACTGGGTGTGTGCTGGTCAAGATCCACCACAAAGATCAATAAGACTATTCGTCATCATTTGCTAAAGTTTAGTAAACATGGTTATGCTTACAATTTTAAGTATAATTCTGAAACATTGGAAAATGTTCAATGTATGGCAGAACGAATGAGAAGAATCAAATTAGGCAGAAAGATAAAAGTTTCTCCAATCTGAAAAGATGGGAGAGTACTTTAGTATCGTGTTTTATGATCATCTTAATGTTTATGGAAAAACCATATCACAATTGATCCTCTAAAGATATCTTAGTGCGTTTGTATGGCTAAGAAGAGGAATCGTGAATTGTTGAAATAGTTTAAATCAAGAACATGAGTCATGCTTCGTTCCCAAAACAAGTCTTAGAGTAACAGTCACCTTGAGTGACATAATCTTTAGAAAAGGTTTAAAACACTTATCAAATGTAGAGTAAAATGTTTTC
Organism: Lactuca virosa; assembly: GCF_052849685.1. Taxonomy (NCBI): domain Eukaryota; kingdom Viridiplantae; phylum Streptophyta; class Magnoliopsida; order Asterales; family Asteraceae; genus Lactuca; species Lactuca virosa. The sequence continues at coordinate 54,455,185 of NC_136431.1, forward strand.
TACTCTTGTACATTTGAAATTGGTAAGTTGTGATGTTTTGGATAAAACAAAGACCCACTAAGGCCAATTGTGTGAAGTGTTTGTCTTGATAAGAATCCGCACTAACTCTTGAATATTTGTGTCACAACCTGACCGTCGGTGGAAACACCGGGCAGTGTAACGTCATTTCTCGTATCATAGTTATCAACTTCCTGAAAACACATGCAATTTAAAATACGTCAACATAAAGTTGGTGAGTCCACAGGTTTTGACTCCATATAAATAATACATTTTCCAAGTTCAAAAGTATAGTTTTGAAAGTATCCTTTTGACTCTCCAACGTTTAGTACATATATTCTAGGTATAAAAGTTTACTTACCAAATAAGTAGTTTACCTATAAGTCTCATATACTATGAATATAAGTGTTTGTAATTCCATACAAACGAAAGTTGCTACGTATATGTAACGACGTGAATTTTCAAAACAATTTTTCATTTTTCAAACATAACATTTCTCTTTTAAATCATCTCAAACATAAGTGTATCAAATGTTATCACGGTAAAACACATCCCAGAATCTCAAATACAAAATCCTCTATCAGTTTGTACAAATCATGTTGGCGCCTTCCCGCGATCCTCGCTAGTACCTGAAACACATATCACAGAACACGGTAAGCATAAATGCTTAGTGAGTTCCCCAAAATACTACATACAACACATAAGCCACTCGAGGCTGTAGCTCTACGAGACCTTCCGGTCAACGTGTCTCAGGGGCCTTCCGGTCCCACAACCCGAGTAAACCTTCCGGTCCTACTCTGTTGACCTTCCGGTCCATACCATGTTGACCTTCCGGTCCATGCACAGCTGACCTTCAAGTCCATACCCTGTTGCTCAAAACATACATAACATATACATATCACATAGCAACATATATCACATACTCGTCATAGGACATAAGACCTTCCGGTCACACATAATTACCACCCTAGGTAAGGTATAGTGAGAAGACTCACCTCGTATGATGTCTAGAAAGCTCTCGTGCTCGATATCCCCGATCTAGCCTCCGCCTAATCGCATAAAGTAATTTATCTCTAATTAACAACGATTCTCATAGGCTAGAATAATCCCTTCCTATAATCTCCCAGAAGGGAAAAAGACCATTTTACCCCTCCAATGGTCCAAATATCCAAATGCTGACCAACCCTAAAAGTCAACGAAAGTCAACTCCAGTCAACGGTCCAACTTTGACCAGACTCACAGAGTGCACTTGGGTGACACGGCGAGTCCATACGTGTCCTCTGACTCCTCCTAAGGCCTCACTCGACTCGTTGAGTTAACCTCTCAACTCAACGAGTTACCACTGGTCACGAATCGCGGGGCAACCCGATCCGACCCGTCGAGTCCTCTTATGGACTCGGCGAGTTTCCTCCATGGCAATACTCATCTGACCTTCTGAGGTCCGATCTGCTTCTCTAACTTATAGATCTGGCCTTCTAACACCCAAAAATCACGTAAAGCTCTGAACTTGGTGTCCATGCATGGTGTATCTTGCATAATATACCATAAAACCCCATAAATGCTTCCTAGCTTCAAACCCTAAGGTTTTACTCTACTAAAGCTTCATATTCTCGGCTCTATGGACCTAGAAGGGTCCAGATCTAAAACACAAACTAGAAAGAGGGGTTTGAGGCATTCAAAATCCCAAAGATGAAGTGATTCAAGCCCTAACCCCCAAAAATGGAATCTACACAATAGGGAAGGAAAGGGGTTCGATTTTGTACCTCAGAAAGAAGCTCCTTGCTTGGATGACTCAGAACAATAACCTTCCTTGGCCACTCTTGCTGGAACTCTTCTCCTTTCTTGCAAAATCACACCAAAAAGCTCAAGATAGCTGTTTCTCTCACTCTACACACTCAAGCTCGCTAGGGTTCTCTCTTCTGGGAAGGTAGCCGCAATTGAAGGCTACAAATGCCTTTAAATAGGGCTCAGGCCCAAAGATTTAGGGTTTCTGTCAACAGCGCGGACTCGTCGAGTCGACTCACCGACTCGTCGAGTCCCTTCATTAATCCGAGTCATCAGTCGCGATCCTACTCGACGAGTTTAGGCGTCAACTCGTCGAGTCCCTCTTCTTAACTCAAAAATAAATACTTAAATTATGATACCTGGAAATTCATATGTTACAGTTCTCCCCCACTAGAATCAGACTTCGCTCTCGAAGTCTTACTCTGCAAACAACTCTGGATTCTGCTCCCGCATCTCTGTCTTAGGCTCCCAAGTCAGCTCGAACCCTCTCCGGTGTTGCCACTGGACCTGAACCAGAGGCACCTCCTCGTTCCTCAGAACCTTGATCTTCCGATCCAAGATCGCGATCGGCCTCTCAATGTAATTCAGGCTCGCGTCCACCTGAATATCCTCTAGCGGCACTACTCCCGTCTCATCGGCTATATACTTCCTGAACTGGGATACGTGGAAGGTATCATGAATCTGGCTCAACTCTGCAGGTAGCTCTAAACGATATGCTACCTTACCCACTCTTGCGGTCACCCTGAACGGACCAATGTATCGGGGCCCCAGCTTGCCCCTCTTCCTGAATCGTATTACTCCTTTCCAAGGAGATACCTTCAGGAGTACGAAATCTCCAACCTGCAACTCGAGCTCGGATCGCCGTCTATCCGCATAGCTCTTTTGGCGGCTCTGGGCTGTTAGCAACCTCTTTCTGACCTGCTGTATCTGCTTAGTCATCTTAAGCACTATCTCAGTGCTACCCATCACTCGCTACCCCTCCTCTCCCCAACAGATGGGAGTCCGACACCTCCTCCCATATAAAAGCTCAAAGGGAGGCATACCAATACTCGAATGGTGGCTGTTGTTGTAGGAAAACTCAGGCAAAGGTAGGTATGTATCACAACTTCCACCGAAGTCCATAACACATGCTCGAAGCATGTCCTCGAGCGTCTGTATCGTCCGCTCACTCTGTCCATCCGTCTGTGGGTGGTAAGCAGTACTGAAGTGCAATCTCGTACCTAATTCCTCATGGAACTTCTTCCAGAACTTGGAAGTGAAACTTACATCTCGGTCTGACACAATCGAGATCGGCGCTCCCTGCCGTGACACTACCTCCCTCACATATATCTCTGCAAGCCTCTCTGTAGAAGAGCTCTCACTGCTAGCAAGGAAGTGAGCGCTCTTCGTTAGCCGATCCACAATCACCCAAATTGCATCAACACCTCTCGTGGTCCTCGGCAATTTGGTGATAAAATCCAAAGAAATTTGTTCCCACTTCCACTGGGGAACCTCCAATGGCTGCAATTTTCCATGCGAACGCTGGTGCTCGGCCTTAACCCGACGACAGGTCAAGCACCTCTCTACTACCCATGCAACATCCCTCTTCATACAGGGCCACCAATAATCTCTCTTCAGGTCCAAATACATCTTAGTGGCCCCAGGATGGATCGAGAATCTCGATCTATGCGCCTCCTCTATCAGAGTGCTACGTGCCCCCCCCCCCCCCCCCGTAAACGGCACCCAAATCCGACCACAAAAGGTCATAAGTCCTCGGCTATCCGTCACAAAATCGGATACTTGTCCAATCACCCGCTCCCTCTTGCGGTTCTCCGGTCTCACAGCCTCTGCCTGGGCCTCTCGAATGGTATCCAACACCGGAGTCATCACTGCCATCCTCATACATATATCTCGAATCGGGGCACTCTCCGCCCTACGACTTAGAGCATCCGCTACTACGTTAGCCTTGCCCGGGTGGTACAGGATCTCACAGTCGTAATCTTTTACCACATCCAACCATCTCCTCTGGCACATATTTAGGTTGGGCTGATCCATCAGATACTTCAAACTCTTGTGGTCCGTGTATATGGTACACCGAATCCCATACAAATAATGGCGCCATATTTTGAGGGCGAACATCACTGCCCCCAACTCCAAATCGTGGGTGGGATACCTCGTCTCATGAGGCTTCAGCTGTCTCGATGCGTATGCTATCACGTACCCTCTCTGCATAAGCACCGCACCCAACCCTGATATAGACGCATCACAGTAAACCACAAAATTCTCCATTCCCTCCGGAAGGGTTAACACCGGGGCTTCGCATAATCTCTGGCGAAGCGTCTCAAACGAGGTCTGCTGCTCCGGACCCCAAGTAAAAGCGACGCCCTTCCGGGTCAATCTGGTGAGGGGAACGACAATCTTGGAGAAATCCCTGATAAATCTCTGATAGTAGCCAGCCAACCCCAGAAAACTCCTGATCTCGGTGGGGGATCTCGGCACCTCCCAACTCATCACAGCCTCAATCTTGGCCGGATCGACCAATATCCCATTCTGATTAACGAGATGTCCCAAGAACTGGACCTCTCGTAACCAGAAATCACACTTGGAGAATTTGGCATAAAGCCTCTCCGATCTCAATACTTCAAGGATCTCCCTCAGGTGCTCCTCATGCTGCTCTCTGGATCTCGAATACACTAGAATATCGTCGATGAACACAATCACCGATCGATCCAACATCGGCCTGCATACTCGGTTCATGAGGTCCATGAACGCCGCTGGTGCATTGGTGAGCCCAAAAGGCATCACCACGAACTCGTAATGCCCATAACGAGTCCTAAACGCTGTCTTCTGGATATACTCATCACGCACCCTCATCTGATGATATCCAGACCTCAAGTCTATCTTGGAGAACCAAGACGCTCCCTGCAACTGATCGAACAGATCATCGATCCTCGGTAGTGGATAACGGTTATTGACCGTCAACTTGTTCAACTCCCGGTAATCAATGCACATCCGGTGTGAACCATCCTTTTTCTTGACAAAAAGGATCGGCGCTCCCCACGGAGAGCTACGCGGTCGGATGAATCCCTTTCCCAACAGCTCCTGAAGCTGCAAGGATAACTCCTGCATCTCCGGTGGCGCAAGGCGATAGGGTGCCTTAGCAATAGGCGCCGCCCCCGGTACCAGATCGATGCGAAACTCCACCTGCCTATCAGGAGGCACACCCGACAACTCCTCGGGGAAAACATCCGGAAATTCTCGCACTATCGGAACCTCACCGACAGAACTCGGCCTCTCTGCGGCAACTCGTGTATCCATCACATAGGCTACAAACCCCCTACAGCTCTGCTGTATGCTCTGTCTCGCTCTGGCAGCCGAGCAAAATGCCGACCCACATCGGGTACCCTCGCCATATACTGTCAGCACTCCCCCACTAGGGTCTCGTATCGTCACCATCTGACGCTAGCAGTCTATAACAGCTCAGATCGGCTCAACCAATCCATGCTCACAATGACACAAAAGTCCCCCATCGCAATCGGGACCAGATCTATCGGGAACTCAACACCGAAGATCTCGAGTACACATCCTCGAATCACCTCAGTAGCATACACCACTCGCTCGTCGGCTATAGAAACTCGTAGAGGTCGACTCAACGCCTCTCGTCGGATACTGATGTGCTGGCTAAACGCCAATGACACGAAATATCGACTCGCACCCGAGTCAAATAACACTAAAGCAGGTACAAAACTCACAAGAAAAGTACCTATGCATACCACAATATAAGGACAATATCTCAAACTCATTATGAGTAAATAAATGAATACATACCAGCCACGACATCGGGTGTTGCGCGGACCTCCTCCGTTGTCAACTGAAAGGCTCTCCCGCGAGCCTTCGATGCCTCGGCCTTCACTGGCCGGGCCTCGGTAGCTCTGGCAGCAGGTGCAGATCCCTGTGCTGATCCCTGAAGTAGCTGTGGGCACTCGGCCTTCCGATGGCCAGTCTGGTTGCAATGAAAGCAAACCATAAATCCCTTAGGGCAATCCTTGGCTATATGCCCCTCCTTGCCACATTTGTAGCAAGCACCTGCTCGACAAACTCCATCATGTCCCTTACCGTGTTCCCACAAGTGTGGCCCTTCTGGCCTCCAGATCTCGTATCGGCGGGCTTTGCCCGCTTGGCTGTCGGCTGAGACTGCACCGACCGCCTGTCCCTCCTCTGAGACTCCGCCTCCTCCCTGGCATGAGTCTCCAGCTCAATCTCCTTCTTCTGAGCATTTTCCTGGAGCTCGACAAATGTTCGGTACGTCGAGTTCGCCACAAACTCCCGAATGTCTCTCCTCAGTATGCTCAAATATCGACTCATGCGTGCCTGCTCAGTAGGCACATGCTCAGGGCAGAACAACGCCCTCTCATGAAACATCCGCGTGATCACCGTCACAGACTCCGTCCCCTGCTTGAGGGACAAGAACTCCTGGGCCAAATGTTCCCTCTCCACCGGGGGAACATACTCATCTCTGAACATAGTGGTGAACCTCTCCGAGGTCACCGCGGAAAGCTCTGCAGGAGTAAAATTTTTCGTCACAAACTTCCACCAGTCCTTCGCTCCCAAGCGAAGCTGGTTCAGTGCGAACCGTACTCTCAAATGTTCCGGACAGGAACAAGTGTAAAAACATCCCTCAACGTCAGAGATCCACCTCATCGCGGCTATCAGATACTGTGTCCCATCAAACTCTGGTGGCTTCATGTTGCTGAACTCTCGGTACAACAACGAGTCACCCCCTTGCGGACTAGCAGCGGCAACAGCTGCAGTGGCTGCAGCAGCAGCATCCTCGGTCAGAGCAGCATATTGCTCGTCGAATGTCTCAATCAGCGTGGTCTTGATAGACCCAAACATCTCCGGAATCTCTGCCCGAATGGCTGCGGCCACCTCCTCGTGAATCATCCTGCGGATCTCCTCATCGCTAGTACCACTGGTACCACTGCCTCCTGGGTTGTGGCGCGTGCCCACCATGATGCCTCTGAAATAAGACATAAAATAATCAGAGACTCGACCGAGATTACTCGCACTCGATCAACCGTTCGTACTTGTTCCTTAGCACCCTAAGGATTCCTACTTGGTATTTGTACCGATCCGGTGCTTTCAATAGTACGGGCCCAATACAACCTTCCACACCGTATCCGTATTCACACCAAGTCCTCCTCCTAGGATCCTAATTCGCAAGTACCCTATACCCTCTGACTTCAGCCTACTCTCAAGTAGACTTCTCACGAGCTACTCTCTGCTACATACATGCACTCAAATCAACTCACAACAGCATAAACTCCTAGGCTAAGGCATCACATATTAGGCCGCCCTAGTCCTAAGATATGATTTACCTAGCCTACTCTAGCATGCGTAGCACATCACATAATATCTTATAACACATAATGTAAGGGTATTTTGGGAAATCACCGTTCGGGCGCTGGCTGATCGTACACACTACTCCCTTTTGCTTTTTCTCAAAATCTTTTACTCTTCTTAGAAAAATTGTTTCTTTTATGAAAAATTTTCTCAAATCCTCAGTTTGAGTTCAGATACGCCCGAAGGTGCATCTGAATCCCTCAAACCAAGGCTCTGATACCAACTTGTAACGACGTTAATTTTCAAAACAATTTTTTATTTTTCAAACATAACATTTCTCTTTTAAATCATCTCAAACATAAGTGTATCAAATGTTATCATGGTAAAACACATCCCAGAATCTCAAATACAAAATCCTCTATCAGTGTGTACAAATCATGCCGACGGCTTCCCGCGATCCTCGCTAGTACCTGAAACACATATCACATAACACGGTAAGCATAAATGTTTAGTGAGTTCCCCAAAATACTACATACAACATATAAGCCACTCGAGGCTGTAGCTCTACGAGACCTTCCGATTAATGTGTCTCAGGGGCCTTCCGGTCCCACAACCCGAGTAGACCTTCCGGTCCTACTCTGTTAACCTTCCGGTCCATACCATGTTGACCTTCCGGTCCATGCACAGCCGACCTTCCGGTCCATACCTTCTTGCTCAAAACATACATAACATATACATATCACATAGCAACATATATCACATACTCGTCATAGCACATAAGACCTTCCGGTCACACATAATTACCACCCTAGGTAAGGTATAGTGAGAAGACTCACCTCGTATGATGTCTAGAAAACTCTCGTGCTCGATATCCCCGATCTAGCCTCCGCCTAATCGCATAAAGTAATTTATCTCTAATTAACAACGATTCTCATAGACTAGACTAATCCCTTCCTATAATCTCCCAGAAGGGAAAAAGACCATTTTACCCCTCCAATGGTCCAAATATCCAAATGCTGACCAACCCTAAAAGTCAACGAAAGTCAACTCCAGTCAACGGTCCAACTCTGACCAAACTCACAGAGTGCACTTGGGTGACACAGCGAGTCCATACGTGTCCTCTGACTCCTCCTAAGGCCTCACTCAACTCGTTGAGTTAACCTCTCAACTCAACGAGATACCACTGGTCACGAATCGGGGGGAACCCGATCCGACCCGTCGAGTCCTCTTATGGACTCGGCGAGTTTCCTCCATGGCAATACTCATTTGACCTTCTGAGGTCCGATCTGCTTCTCTAACTTATAGATCTGGCCTTCTAACACCCAAAAATCACGTAAAGGTCTGAACTTGGTGTCCATGCATGGTGTATCTTGCATAATATACCATAAAACCCCATAAATGCTTCCTAGCTTCAAACCCTAAGGTTTTACTCTACTAAAGCTTCATATTCTCGGCTCTATGGACCTAGAAGGGTCCAGATCTAAAACACAAACTAACAAGACGGGTTTGAGGCATTCAAAACCCCAAAGATGAAGTGATTCAAGCCCTAACCCCTAAAAATGGAATCTACACAATAGGGAAGGAAAGGGGTTCGATTTTGTACCTCAGAAAAGCTCCTTGCTTGGATGACTCAGAACAATAACTTTCCTTGGCCCCTCTTGCTGGAACTCTTCTCCTTTCTTTCAAAATCACACCAAAAAGCTCAAGATAGCTCTTTCTCTCACTCTACACACTCAAGCTCGCTAGGGTTCTCTCTTCTGGGAAGGTAGCCGCAATTGAAGGCTATAAATGCCTTTAAATAGGGCTTAGGCCCAAAGATTTAGGGTTTCTGTCAACAGCGCGGACTTGTCGAGTCGACTCACCGACTCGTCGAGTCCCTTCATTAATCCGAGTCATCAGTCGCGATCCTACTCGACGAGTTTAGGCGTCAACTCGTCGAGTCCCTCTTCTTAACTCAAAAATAAATACTTAAATTATGATACCTGGAAATCCGGATGTTACAATTCTCCCCCACCAGAATTAGACTTCGCTCTCGAAGTCTTACTCTGCAAACAACTCTGGATTCTGCTCCCGTATCTCTGTCTCAGGCTCCTAAGTCAGCTCGGACCCTCTCTGATGTTGCCACTGGACCTGAACCAGAGGCACCTCCTTGTTCCTTAGAACCTTTATCTTCCGATCCAAAATCGCGATCGGCCTCTCAATGTAATTCAGGCTCACATCCACCTGAATATCATATAGCGGCACGACTTGAGGTTTATAACCTATCGTGTTGACATATTCTTGTTTCTGTGCCATTCCAGTTAAAGTTGACTATGCATGTGAGTTCTGAGAGTTCTCAATTGGTTGCATAACAACCTGGAAGCAATGGTAGGCCCTTGTACTGCCAGGTGGCAAGAAATTGAGATTGAACAAGTTTAGTCCATATGAGTTTGGATTTGTCACTAACCATGTCTTGTGATTATGGTCATGACAAATTCACATGGATAGGAACACATACACCATAAAATATAAGTGTCATAAGGTTTCTCTCCGATTCGTGAAAATGATTGTGAGAAAACACTTTCACTACGTAGATTTTAAGGAGATAGAAATTGTGATATTTGCATTCTCAAATTCGATTGTGACTACGACATCCCTCTTCATAATTCGAATTGTGAGAAATGGCAAATGTCTAAACATTTCAGACTTATGGCTGTAAGTGCTAAAATTCTTAAGACACACATGTGAGCCATCTAAGGAAAGGTGTATGATTTTGAGAAGTCTAGATAAAGTCTTATCGAAGCATCTCGTATCAGAAATCTGAACTTTGGTAATGAAAGTCAATAAGTATTGATTTCTAGAAGTCCAGCTGATTTCTGAATACATGTCAAAGCTAGTGGCAGCATAAGTGTTATGCTAATAATAATTATTATGCTAGTGGGAGCATAATTATTATGTTAAGTGTTGCAAGTTAGCAATGTTAATTATAGAAAACAAAGGTTTCAATTCGCAAAGTTGCAGGGTTTGAAAAGCTGTTTTTCTATAATTAAGGGAGAGGAATTTATACTTCATTTCAATTCTAAAAGCATAGATTGAGATTTTAATCAAATTTAGTCAAATATATATGAATGTTATGTTGGAATGGTTCAACATAAGGAAATTCTATATACGGAAATGTTAATTGCGTTCTCAAATTTGATTATGATTACGACATCCCTCTTCATAGTCAAAATAATGGGAACTTGGCAAATAGAAATGTTATAGCAAAAGACTGATCAAATATCATGTCTTTATGTTAGACATTATGAATCGTGTCCCATATGCTTCGGGTATAGGATCGATTAATATGCTATAATATTCTCGTGTTCTAATTTTCCGAATGCCTAGGGATTTTGGAGGGAAAAAAGGAATAGAATCGGATATGATTAAAGTGGTTAAACAACTGTTAAGGACAATCTAAGGTTTGCCAAGGATTGGTCGCTTAAGGACAGTTGGAAGTTAGTAATGGAAGGACGATATTGACATTATTATGAATAGACAGGAGTCTATTAATAATGAATTGTCGTATGGAAAATATGGAATGTTTCTATGCTGGGAGTTGAAGAATAGATGAGAAAGTTAGAAACTTTTATGCAAGAAGGATGTTCAAAGGAATATACTTTGAATTTGAGACTTCATTTCCATGAAATTGTCTTGTAACAATCTACAAAGGAATATTTTGTAATATCATTGGTCAAGTCTCTGTGACTTTTGGCACCTAGACATTACAAAAGAATCATTGAATGATAGTTTAGAATCTAACACTTTCTAGCAGTGACAAGAATTTGGAATTCTTACACTTGTAATAAGGATTTGGAATTTTGAAATGAGCATCATTGAAATGTTTTTCAATTGATCGATTTCACAAAGTAAGGACCATAGACAAACATAGTGTGCATGCTTGGTGCATGACATAACTATTGTTTAGACAAACACAGTGTGCATGTTTGGAGCATGGCATAACTATTCTTTTAATTCAAGTATTAAGTTGATTATTCGAAACATTATACAATGAACGACGAGTAACCAATATGGCTCAAAAGTTTTGGGGACATATAAGATTAGTATTATTCTTGTGTTTCACTTTGCATGTTTTGACTTCCCGAATAACTAGGTTATTCAAACCATCCACAATCGATCATACTTTGGTAGTAGGTATTGAGGTAAGACTGTCATGAATGGGTCTATAGTTTGTCTAGGACAAGGTGGCTGCAGTGTTCATGAGTACTCTTGGAATAAGATTCGAGTATTGGATTCAACCCATGCTCATCTGAATCACTTCATGGTTTTTATCACGAGTGATCATGAGATGATAATATCTTATATTCTTGAAACGGAGACATGTGAGTTGTAGTTGCGAGTCGGTTGCACATTGACATATTTAAACGCACCAGTAATTTGGATGTTATAAAACATATTGTTGTGTGTAATTTGATGAGTAAGTACAAGCGAGCATTTGGGTCGAAGTTTATCCGTTCCTTTTACCCCATGTGGATAAAAGCGATATCTGTGGGACCCTCGATGATTTAGTGATGACACCAGGCCTGGACTGATTTGATTTGTTCAATTAGTCGGTCGTCACAAATCGAAAATCGGGAAACAACAGATGGACATAGAGAATGATTATAATCCATGTCTCAGTTCATATTATATCTAGAATGGAGGAATATATGATCCCTTGTCTAATGGACGCGTCATTGAATAGATCAGAGTTCGACAACGTCTTTTAAGAGCTACGATTACTAGTCGGGTTGGAGTCATGCTTGCAATGATAGTTTTTAGATTTATCCAAGTGGGAGACTATTGGATTAGTGTCTAAGTCCATAACTATAATTGGTATGTACTTGACCCGAGAGTAGCATGGTCCATTTGGGTTACATGGCACCGGAACAATGGATAATTGAGAAGAGGTTATTTATGGTTCATTAATATATTATAAGTTCTAATATATTAATATGAAATCATATTATTTAATTAGTATTGATCAAGAATTATTTTGGAATTAATTTTGTGATCAAAAGAGACTAATTAAATAAATGAGGATTGATTGTGTAAATCATTCATTCTTATATAGTGGACTTATGATCCATAATTCTTTATGTTGGGCTAAACCCATGAGGTGACCCATGTATACTCCATGGTGGTTAAAACCCATGTAGCCTAAGGAATATGGAAAGTCGTGCACATTAGGGTTTACATGGTGTAACCCTAGCTGTGTCACACTATATAAGAAGCCTCACAGCTACCAAAATTGGCACCTAAGTGAGTTGCAAGAGGGCTAGCTAATTTTGTGTGTGCAAGGGATCTCTTCTCACGTTCCTCCATTGTTGGTGGTGTTGTGTGATTCCATTTGAGGTGCAACACTTGGGGAACTTAGTTCTTAAAGGTCCAAGGCTTCCAACTACAACAAAAGGTATGTCATCTAACTAGAATTTGTAGTAACGATACTCCATTGTATGCTAGTTAGGATGATGCTTTGGAAAATTGAAACTTTGCATGTATAATAGAGAAAACATAGATCTAAAGCACCTAGGGTTGCATGTACACCATAGGAGTGTTAGAATGCTCAAAACCCTTCAGCCGTACCGCTTGGCACCACCTGAGATGCAGGAGCCGTCATCCCAGCTACAGGAGCTGCTAGGCAAGCAATTCATTCGCCCGAGAAGTTCTCCGTGGGGAGCACTGATTCTCTTCGTCAAGAAGAAGGATGGTTCACACCGGATGTGCATTGATTACCGGGAATTGAACAAATTGACGGTGATGAACCATTATCCACTCCCCCGGATTTACCATCTATTTGATCAACTACAGGGGGCATCTTGGTTCTCCAAGATAGACTTGAGGTCCGGGTACCATCAGGTCAGGGTGCGAGAGGAGGACGTGGAGAAGACCGCGTTCCGGACTCGATATGGACACTACTCGGCAACTGGTGTTGGAGATTTCGAGTCAATAATTCAAATACATAGACCATGTCTATTTACGGGGTGCATGGTGTATTCAATGCTCCAACATCCACAAAAAGATGTGGGGGTTGTTCGGGGACGATTACAAACCCTCACCTAGTTTTACCCAAAGAGAATTTGGAATTTCAAAACTTTTTCGTCCATTTTACAAGTTCAAATGGTTCTGATTGTTGAATCGGTCCTTGGAGAACTTAGGGCACTTATTTTTCTCCTCCTATAGGCTATGTGTTTACAAAATCACCTTGTCCAAACTAATTGTTCATGGATGTGGAATAAACTTGTATCGGGGAAACTTAATATTCTAGTGTGGAAAATCTCCCATAGAAGATAACCAACTGTGGCTTAATATGGCTAGGATCCTAATTGGTGTCTCAACAGTTTGTAAGCTATGTAACGAAACTCAAGAAGTTGAGATTCACATTTTTGTTAAGTGTCCAATCATGTATGGCAAAAGGTTGGTTTTTGGGGGAAGTCGGTATCTCTAGTCCTTTCACATTTATCGGACACTAAAAAACATGAATACAGGGAACAAAAACTTTGTGGAGACTCATGAAGAAGTCATGTTAGTAGTCATTTAGATTTTGTGGAATTAGCGGAATCTCAAGGTTCCTACATCCTACTCCAACAATCATTATTTGGCTGGCAAACGAGGTAAAGATTCTCTCCCACCTTTTGATTAACTCAAGGAAAAGGAACAAGAGCTCGTTTAGATGGACTAATTGGTGCAATGACGCTATGAAAGAATGCATATCTCACATCTAAAATAACCTCATGAACTGTATCTCTTTTATGTTTTTTCCTGTTTCCTTTTTTTCTTCAATTGTACCTCTTAACTTCTTGCTAGTTATAATGAAATTGTTTGTCATTTCTTAAAAAAAGAAATGTACTTTATTATCTTATCAAAATAAGCAAAATGCATTAGTTTTTTTTCGGAACCAACATGTAACGTCCCAAAAATAAAGACATAAAATTTTCGTTTTTAGATTAATAAAACGTTAGTACATATCATTTCCATAAAACCAAGATAATCAAGATTTAGCAAAACATCACCGAATCAGAGTAAATCAAAGAATGCGGAAGCATGTGGTGTGTGCTCTGTAATCATCCCGAGCTCTTCCATTTGAAAACCAAAGTACCTAAAACATAAACTGAAAACCGTAAGCACAAAGCTTAGTCAGTTCCCCAAGATACCTCATACCACACATACATAAAATCACATAATGGGCCCTGACCTTCATCGGGCCCAGCCCGGCATCGTACCCCGTCCGCCATTGAGCCCCGCTTAGCAAACAGATCTGTCAATCATGGCATCAGGCCCCGCCTGGTATAAGCATATAAACATATAAACACACAACACATGCCATAATCATAGAGATAAATAGCACACATACTAGCCATCGGGCCCAACCCGACATCGGGTCATACCCGGTAATCATAAAACACACAACACATGCAAGAGTCACGCATACAACAAGCTTACATAGCATAACAAATCATGGGCCGACATTGGTACCTTCGACCCACTAAACATAGTGATGAGACTCGCCTCGAACTGCCGAATCACACAGACGATCCGTGACTACTGGCTGATAGATTCCTCAAATTGTCGATCTCAAAACATCACCCAATTAACAATTAGGTTCCAAACCATAACTATAAATCCATACTCGGGGTAAAAAGACCATTTCACCCCTAACCTAGCTTGGTCCAAGACCAAAGCCCAAACTCATAATCTGAAAGGCCTAAAAGTCAAATAACCAACCAAGGCCTAATTTTCCAAATTGGGCCCAAACCCCTTACATGGGACTTACCCTTAGGCCCAACCAATTTCCTAGCCCAAAACAATTATACTCAGTTGGCCTGTTGAGAACTCAAACAACCAAGCCCAAAGAGGAAGCCCAACACAAAGCCCGAAAGGCCAAAAACCTCCTGACTGAGTACGCGGGGCGTACTCAGCTGTACGCTAAGCGTACATGCAATCTGGCTTGTACATTGCACGTACAGACTTGTACGCCCAACGTATTCCTCGTTTAAGCCATTTTCGACATTAAGCTCTTAATGTTCAAGATCAAGAGTCCAAACCACAGATCTACTTCTTAAAGAATGTCTAGACCCATAAAGTCATTGACTTGATGAGTTTGCATGCCCCAAAAGAACCCAATCTAGAAATATAACATTCTACTTCCATTAAAAGAACTCAAACTCATGCATGGAGAATTCTAAGCCTTAAAGGAGGCAACTTTATTCATCTAGTAACTCAGAAAGACCAAGAGTGGCAACTCATAGCTCCTGAAGTGGTACCAAACCACTAGATATCATTCTTGGGACCAAAATGAACCAAAAACTCATACAACATAGATCTAAGCTATCAATGATCAAGGTCAAATCTTTTTACCTCAAACAAACTGGATATGAAGCACATACTCAAGATCCACAAGCTCCTCCTTGATCCACAACCTTGCACCAAGCTCTATCTTCTTGGAAATGGCCCAAAAACACCAAAATGCACACCATGAGCTCAAAATCACAACCATGGAGGCTTAGAGACGATTTATAGGGTTTTGGGGACTTGGAGGCTGGTACAGAGGCCAGCCTAAGGAGTAAATGTTTTTATATAGTGTCAAATACCAAATATTAGGGTTTCATAACTCCCCTCGTACGCCCCACGTACTTCCTCGTACGCCCAACGTACGAGGCTTCGCATTCCCGATCAGCCCTCGCACTACGCACATCGTAATCCATACTACGCCTCGTGTACCCTCCTCCTCAGCAGTACGCCCCACGTACTAGGGTTTCCCTTCAAACCCTACACATTTCGAAGGCCATAACTTCTTCGATATACATCTGATTCCGACGATCCATATATCCATGAAAAGGTAACGAAAAGCTCTATGATTTAGTCAACTCGTACCCGACTTACCATATTCTGAACGAACATTCATTTTCCATAGAAGCCCGAGCTGACAAATTACCGAAATACCCTTTAACTCTAAAACACAAACCGAATACCCAGATCATCTAATATACATCATACACCTCCAAATGAGCCCAAAACTAACTTCTTCAAGGATCCTAAGCCAGCTAATACCCGATCCTTGATCACCACCACGAAATGGAAACGATCTGAAACAGGGTGTTGCAACTCTCCCCCACTTAGATTAGATTTCGTCCTCGAAATCATTCCATACCAAACCCGGCAAGCCAAACAACCTGAGAAATACGGCCACAACCTCGAGCATACCATCACTTTCCCAAGGCAACCGAAACCAACCCTCGCAGGGCTCTCCAACCCGTAGATGAACGAATCGTTTAACCACCTTGAAATAATCCCTTGCAAAATAACCACGTTTACACAAACTGAGACCTGAAGTCTCAAGATGGTCTGATTCCCTTACAGACCGCTCATACAAATCCATTGCTGAATCCATTCCACTTATCTCCCATCTGACTACTCAACTTCTGATCACTCGAGGTTCCTGTAACGCCCGTGTTTCAGGGCTAAGCATTTTTAGATGATGTAATGGTATAGGTCAACTATTGTAACTCTTTTTGAAGTAATAAAGATGAAATATTTGAATACTATGTGAATTATGTGTATTTGTGTGCTTATAATTTAATTATAAAGGTATAATTAATAAAGAATAAAAGTAAGCGTCAAAATTAAAGTGTGATATAAGCCCTATATCTTTACATAAAGTTGTAGTGGTCGAAACAAGGATTCCGGGGATGTAAAGAACACCAAAATCCGAGTTATAACGAAGAAGTTATGACCCGTCGAAGTTTCACGACGGAACCGACACGATACCGGGAAGCGTAAATAGTGAATTTACGATAGAGCGACTTTTAGCCTTAGCAATATAAACGAAAGTCGTAGAATATGTTAAACCGAGAGTGTCCATAAAAAGAATGCCCAAATCTGACTTTGTATGAGGAAGTTATGATTTTTCGAAGTTTCGGCTTAGCGGTGTACAGCCCGAAGTTCGAATATTAGATCGAGCTGTTTTTCACCGACACAAACTAAACGAGAATCGAAGATCTCGTTAATAGTAGCATAACGATAAAAAGACAGACGGAAATGGAAGTCGGATAAAGGAGTTATGAATTTTTAACGAACCAATCGTGTCCCGGCCGGTTAAAAATATAACTTTTAAAATAAAGTCAAAATTTGCCGACGGAGTCTAAACAAAAGTTGTAGAGTACGTTCCCGCCTAAGCGTGGATATAAAGAACGTCGAAAACGGAGCTTGTATGTGAAAGATACGAATTTTTAAAGTTTAGACTTGAATTTGCGAAGCCTGTTGCTCGATTGATGACGTGGCAAGATCCTAGCCGTTGCTTGCTGATCACGCCTCGCTGCGGATTAAGGACACGTCACCCCTTCGCTACGCCCCGCGTCCTTCGGTTCTTATCCGGATCCGAGGCTGACCACTAGGAGCATGACACGTGCGAGACAGCTGGCCTTCTTATCCGAAGTTACGCCCCGCGTAACCTGCTGAACGCCCATCGTTCCGAAGCTGCTGTCCCCTATAAATACATGCGAGATTTCTCGGATTTTTCACACCAAATCTCTTTCTCTCTCTAAGTACTTTCTCTCTCTAGGGTTTCTAACCCTCCCTAAAGCCTAGGTGAACCCCTAGCACCCGAAGGAAGCCCCGAGGCTCCCGGAGTCCCGAGAAAAAGGGTCTTTCGGTTCGGAAACGCTGCTCCAAGCGAAGCCCGGTTTTCTTTAAAATCCGCTGTAAGTGAGCAACGCCTATGAAATTTTTAATATAGCTTTTAAATAATTATAGTAATGTTATTAGGTCCTTAAAATAATTATTTAGCCTATTATTATGAGTTGTATAGAGTGTTGTTTAACGCTTATATAATAATAATAATAGCTAGACTATTAATTAGTCACAGTTAACGTTAGACTAAACCCTAGTGGTATTGATACTAGGTTTTGTCCAGGGAAAATTATTTTGAGATAACGAAGCGCTGTTCAAGTGCAGAGTCACCACCTTTCAGGTGAGTGCATAGTTACTTTCAGCTTACACATAGATATGAAGTATTTTATATAAATTACGTGTTGTGTGTGCATATTATCTGTACACTTGCTATCTATGCTGGATGAACGATTTTATACATGTTTTAAATGATCTAAACTGTATATGTATTTTATATCTACAAAATGCGTTGGGTAAAACATGGGTAGATGTAATAGTTGTTGTGTGACAAAATAAAATAATGAGAGGCCTCGTTATAGATGTTATTGATGATCCAGTCATCTAGTGGAGTATAGATGATGACCACGGACTGTTCTAGACAGTCCAGTGGAACGCTAGCAGGCTCGCAACCTGTAGGTGTTTATTTGAACTGTGTGTTTACCAGCTGTACTCCATCCCCCACATGGTTGCCTTATTTGACATGAATTGCTGAGGAATCCCCGAAACATGTGTTTTCACCCCGATGAAAGTCCTTAGACTAGGTCCCTTGTGTTAGATGTTATAGGGACTTAAAGTGAGGATAACGGGAACGGGTAATCGGGTTTGTTTGGTTTGATAAAGTTAATAAACTTATTTATTGTGGGTTGAAAACCCTACATGCTCACCAGGCTCCCAAGCCTGACCCACTCAGTTTCTTGTATTACAGGTAGTGGCGCATGAGCATAGATGTTTGGATGAGAGATGAGGGATTATAGGCCTGTAAATACGAAATAATGTAGTAAGGCTTATGTTGTACTATTTATGCTTTTGATCTGTATTGAACATGACATCCCGAGTCTTTTAATGAAATACATTTCTTTGGAAATGCTTTTGATAAATCTTTATCATATTTTGTTTTGGAACAAATTCCGCAACACTTTTATTGAAAATGTTACTCTGATTTTCAAACAAGCATAAACAAAATCGGTCTTTTCTGGCCGTGAAAATGGGGATGTCACAGTTCCCACTAGAAGACAGAACACATACCAAATATCCTTGCAGAACACATATACTTGACAGGAGGATCAAATAATCATTCGAGTAGGAGACTTATCCCTGTAACGGTTAGACTCAGACGAGAGCTGCGCAACAGGGTCAAATCATTTACTCTGAGATTATCCAATCCCAACCGCAAGTGACCTAACATTTCCTCCGAATAACAAGCTACTCCACACACAAGTTCCAAATCAATAAGACTGCCCTGACTTATCTGGATGCCCTTCACCAATAAAACCAATCCAAGACACAATCACGAGAGCTTGATCCACCATCAAAACTGAATCCATTCATTACCCTTGAACCCTTCGATCGATGCCCTCAGCTTATAGATACCCCGATCCTCAACCTACATAAATGAATATTCTGCACCAAAACACTCGCGATACCCGACTCGAGATCTTACTCAGAAACTAACCCGATACTCAACTCATAACCCGAGATCCACGTATTTGCACTTGTATTTCACCCAAAACCTTCTGATTCACGACAACCCCTCACTAGACCGTGATATAAAGGTTCCCAAACCATTGCTGAGATTACCCGTCTCGCACCTGGTCCAACCACCAGGTTCCCAAATCACGAGGCTACACAGCCTATAAACCCCTATGCGTATCACACTGACCAACCACTTAAACCTGCAACTCAAAATCCCAAAACCTTGACCCAACGGTCTCTACCAGGTCTCACATGTATTGCCATAATCATACGGGCCTCGCCCATGGGTCCCACCCAACTAAACCACGGAGCAGCCTTGCCCACGGGTCCCATCCGCTTAGAGCTACACAGGCCCGACTCCCCTCCGACCCCAATGGTCCTCAACCCAAAACAGAGAAACACTCCTCGACAATCCTGGACGGCGTACCCTAGGCACGAATTGATTCCCCCTTTACACTCATGACCACCTCCAATGAGTGTCTACTTCAGACTAGTGAGTGCTTCGATCCCATCGTAGTCATACAACACTTCAAACCAACCATGGTTACCACCCATGGCCCAACCACACCCTAATCATCATACCACACTCACCCTGAGCCGAAACCTGCATCCAATCAGGTGTTCGGGTCATTCTTCGAACCCCAAAGCCTTCATCAGATAAGAACATGCAGCGAGGCTCTAACATAACCCTCGACCTGGATCCATCCACAAACCTGCTATGCATAACAAAGAAGGCGCCGACGAGTGGTTGGAAGTCTCTTGGACTTCCTACTTATAAAACTTCCAACTAAACGGCCACTTGAGCCGTCTCATCTCCTGGCTAGGATGTGAAACTTGTCCTAGTTCCACACCCTTCCTAATCCTCGGAATCCTGATCGATTCTCCCCCACTTGGATTCGATGAAACTTCTCATTCCTTAAATCCAATGGATTCCCAACCCATCAACCTTATATAGCATGAACCGCCTATGACCTGCGCTTATCAACACTAACAATCCATTGTTATCCAAACTCAATGATCGCCCAATTCCTGAAATCCTGAAGGATACTCTTGAAACCTTAACCAGTTTGATAATCCAAATCCCTTCCCATGGTACCCTGTTAATTCCTTAAGTTCTTATGCTCGCGACTGAAAACCACAACCCTTGCCATGCATTGAAGAACATCCACTCCAATTTCCATCCTCAAAGAATCATTGAACTCTAACCAACTATAGTCCATGCGAAAATACAACTCCCTAACACATCCAATGATCAAACAAATCATGCAACTGACACCACCATCTTCTTACTACCGCTCCTCTCCAAGCAACGGTAGTGCTGGAACTCAAAAGTTCTTCCATGGGCAACCGCCGATTATGCCGAACAGATGATAAAACCACTTAACCCTGACTTCACTGGAGAACTAACTCGCTAACCCTAACCAAAGATCCTCCAAGCAATACACCTGATTTGATCCCGACAAAGACCCAGAACAACAACGGAACACGCTGAACCCACTCAACAAGATACAACCCTCTGAAGATTTATTGAAGACTCTCGGCATGCATAATGGCATATCAAAATCCTTGATAATATAATCTAGACACTAGCAAAGAACCAAACCGAGATATTACTTATCCCAAACCAGCAAAATTCTAACACAATACAAATTCCCGATACAACCTGGAAGAATACAGAAGATGACGTACCCGCAAAGCATCCGAAGACATCATGACCTCCTCCTCCTTAATTACCCCAACCAACCTGAGGACATGGTGCAAAACTCCCTTTCGATCCCATTTTTCAAGAACTAACAATAGGATCCTCCTTCATGAAGGATTCTAGAGGTTTTCAAGCTTTGGGTTTTAGATCGACATGAAAGGCCCCAAGATGCCCATCCAAGAGCTCCAAAATCCCTTCCTTGGCTGAACAAAAGCCCACCAAGGTCCAATCCGAAACACTGCGAGTAATCTCCGATGAGATAAACTCCTACGACCGCGCATCGATCGACTAAATACCTGCTACTGAGCCGGAACCAGAGTCTGAACGCCATTCGTGAGTGCTCCACACCATACCAAAAAAACATGGAGAAGATCCGAATATACCCAAGAATCCTCATCACAAAGGCTTCTTAGATTCTCCAAGACTCTCCCTGATTTGAGTATAGATCCTGTGCTTTCAGTAGTACGGGACCAATACTACCTTCCACACCTATCCATACTTTCCTCAAGAATCCTCCCGAATCATCTAAGTCACCTTCTCAAATCCATACACCATACACTCACGACCCAGCGCAACAAAACCCACTGAAGCAATACCTAGGCTTTCCTAAGTTCACGACCTCACCCTGCCATTAGCTGTTGAAGAACTCCTCATAATTCCAGTCACCCACCTCATCAATACCATCACATGCAACAAATCTTAGATAATCCTTCGAGTAACAAACTCATCCCTACAACGGTTGGACTCAGACAAGAGCTGCGCAATAGGGTCAAATCCATCACTCTGAGATTATTCGACCCTCTTCACATGTGACTTGACATATTCACTTGGTAGTTAATTGAAGGGTTTAGAGCATTCTAACACTCCTAAGGTGTACATGCAACCCTAAATGCTTTGGATCTATGTTTTCTCTAATATACATGCAAACTTTCAATATTCCAAAGCATCATCCTAAGTAGCATACAATGGAGTATCTATACTACAAAATTCTAGTTAGATGACATACCTTTTGTTGTTGCTTGCTATCCTTGATGTATTTGGCCTTTAAGAACTTAGCACCAATAGTGTGAATGCCTCAAATGGAATCACAACACACCTAGGACAAAGGATAACTTGAGAGATAATGGCTTGCTCTAGATATCGGCTCTGTGACTCTTCCAAAGATCACTCGTCCAATTTCACCAACCAAGGGGCTTCTTATATAGTGTGGCACAACTAGGGTTACACCATGCAAACCCTAATGTGCATGAATTTCCACATTCCTTAGGCTCCATGGGTTTTAACCTCCATGGAGTATCCATGGGTCACCACATGGGTTTAGCCCAACATAAAGAACTATGGATCATAAGCCCACTTTATAAGAATGAATGATTTACACAATCAATCCCCATATATTTAATTAATCTCTTTTGATCACTAAATTAATTCCAGTTTAATTCTTGATCAATACTAATTAAATAATATGATTTCATATTAATATATTAGAACTTATAATATATTAATAAATCATAAATAACCTATTCTCAAAAGTTCATCCCATCAAATTATCTTGATGATATGCAACCCAAATGGACCATGCTACTCTCGGGTCAAGTACATACCAATTATAATTACGGGCTTAGACACCTAATCCAACACTCTCCCACTTGGATAAGACTAATAACTATTATTGCAAGTACGACTCCACAACCCAACTAGCAATCGTAGCTCTTAAAAGCCGTTGTCGAACTCTGACCTAGTCAATGACGCATCCATTAGATAAGGGACCATATATTCCTCCATTCTAGATATCGTATGGACTGAGACACGGATTTAAAATCATTCTCTCTGTCCATCTATTGTTTCCCGATTTCCGATTTATGACGACTGACTAATTGAACAAATCAAATCAGTCCAGGCTTGGCCAAGCACTTAGGGGTGTCATCACTAAATCATCGAGGGGCCCACAGATATCGCTTTTATCCCTCCAAGGTTAAAAGGAATGGATAAACTTCGACTCATATGCTTGATCTATCTATTCATCAAATCACACACAACGATATGTTTTATAACACCAAGTTACTGCTGCGTTTGCATATGTCAATGTGTAACCGACTTGTAAACTACAAGTCACACGTCTTGGTTTCAAGAGTATAAGATATTATCGTCTCACAATCACTCGTGATAAAATCAATGAAGTGATTCAGATGAGCATGGGTTTAATCTAATACTCGAATCATATTTCAGGAGTACTCATGAACACTGCAACTATGTCTAAAACACCTTGACAAACGTCAGACCCATTCATGACAGTCTTGCCTCAATACCTACTTCCAAAGTATGATCGACTATGGATGGTTTGAATAACCTAGTTATTCGGTATGTCAAAAGATGCAAAGTGAAACACAATAATAATACTAATCCTATATGGCCCAAAAACTTTTGAGTAATATTGATTACTCATTATTCATTGTATAATGTTTCGAATAATCAACGTATTACTTGAATTAAAACAATAGTCATGCCATTCTCCAAGCATGCACACTATGTTTGTCTAAACAATAGTTATGCCATACTCCAAGCATGCACACTATGTTTTTCTATGGTCCTTACTCTGTGAAATAGATCAATTGACAATATTTCAATGATGCTCATTTCACAATTCCAAATCCTTACCGTAAATGTAAGAATATCAAATTCTTGCCATTTACTGTAACATGTGAGATTCTAAACTTATATGCAATGATCCTCTTGTAATGACTACGCACAAAGTCACAGAAACTTAGCTACAGACATTACAAAGTATTCCAATGGAGATTGTTACAGGACAATTCCATGGAAGCGAAGTCTCAAATTCAAAGTACATTTCTTTGAACATCATTCTTGCATAAAAGTTTCTAACCACATATTCTTAATATCCAACACCCAATATGAAAACATTCCATATTTGCCATATGACAACTCATTATTGATAGAATACTTTCTATTTATAATAATGTCGATATAGTCCATCCATTACTATACTTCCAACTGCCCTTAAGTGACCAATCCTCGGTGAACCTTAGATTGTCCTTTAATAGTTGTTTAACCACTTTAGTCATATTTGGTTCTACCTCTTCTTTTCCCTCTTAATGGCCTAGGCATTTGGAAAATATTTAGATCGGATGAATATTATAACACATGTAATCGGTCCTATACCCAAAGCATATAGGACACGATTCATGATGTCTTACATAAAGACATGATACTTGATCAGTCTTTTGCTATAATATTTCTATTTGCCATGTTCTCATCATTCGAATTATGAAAAGGGATGCCGTAATTATAGTCGAATTTTGAGAACGCAATTAACACATCCATATATAGAATTTCCTTATCTTGAACCATTCCAACATAAGATTCATATATATATATATATATATATATATATATATATATATATATATATATATATATATATATATATATATGACTAAATCTGATTAAGATCTGAATCTAAGCTTTTAGATTTGAAATGAAGTATGAATTCCTCTCCCTTAATTATAGCAAAAAAACTTTTCAAACCCTGCAACTTGCGAATTGAAACTTTTGTTTTCTATAATTAACATTGCTAACTTGCAACATTCATCATAATTGATTATCCTCCCATTAGGATAATAACATTTATGCTCCCACTAGCTTTGACATGTACCCAGTAATCAACTGGACTTCTAGAAATCAATACTTATTGACTTTCATTACCAAAGTTAAGATTTCTGATACGAGATGCTTCGATAAGACTTTATCTAGGCTTCTCAAAATCATAAACTTTTTCTTAGATAGCTCACATGTGTGTCTTAACAATTTTAGTACTTACAACAATAAGTTTTAAATGTTTAGACCCTTTTCCATTTCTCACAATTCAAATTATGAAGAGGTATGCCGTAATCATAATTGAATTGGAGAATGCAAATATCACAATTCTAACTCCTTAAAATCTACTTAGTGAAAGCGTTTCCTCACAATCATTTTCATGAATCGGAGAGAAACCTTATGACACTTAGATTTTATGGTGTATGTATGCCTATCCATGTGGATTTGTCAAACCATAATCAAAAGACAAGGTTAGTGACAAATCCAAATCATATGGATTGAACTTGTTCAATCTTAATTTCTTACCACTTGGCAGCACAACGACATAACATTGCTTCAAGGTTGTTATGCAAACAATTGAGAACTCATAGAACTCACATGCATAGTCAACTTTAACTAGAATGGGTACAGAAATAGGAAAATGTCAACACGATAGGTTACAAACCTCAAGTCGTGTGCTAGTGTTTAACAATAAGTTTATTCTCGATTAATTCTTAAAACTTGTCAAGATATTTAAGACTCCCACTGACCTCTTGACATATAAGATTCTCTTGTCATGAACCATTCCTTGACAAACAAAGATTCAAGAGTCAGTGTAGATTCTAATCAAGACAAACACTTTACACAATTGGTCTTAGTTGGTCTTTGTTTTATCAAAAACATCACAACTTACCAATTTCAAATGTACAAGAGTAGAAACATGTTACTCTACATTTGATGAGTGTTATAAACCTCTATAATTTAATATCACTCAAGGCTTAATCTTGGAGTATGACTCTAAGACTTGTTTTTGGAACGAAGTATGAATCATCTTCTTGATTTAACCATTTCAAAAATTCACGATTCCTCTTCTTAGCTATACAAATTCACTAAGATGTCCTTTAGAGGATCAATTGTGATACGGTTTTCATAATGATTATGATGATCATAAAACACGATGCTCAAGTACTCTCCCATATTTTTAGATTGGAGAAACTTTTATCTTTCTGCCTATTTGATTCTTCTTATTCGTTCTGCTACGCATTGAAGCCTTTTCAATGACTCGGAATTATACTTAAACTTGTAAGCATAATCATATTTACTAAACATTAGTAAAATATGACGAATAGTCTTATCGATCTTTGTGGTGGACCTGACCAGCGCACAACCAAGTGTATCCGATCCCCTAGTCCTTCACTTGACTCACATATACATGTGAACAAAGAATTAGTCTTAATTTCCCAAAGATAAAAATTCTCATTCAGCACACAATACAAGTTGCATGATTCCAAGTTTCTATCCAACTGAAATTTAGGTGATGAGAATCTTTCCTTATTTGGTAATTATGACACAACCACAAACGAAAGAATCAAATCCATAGAAACATACAAACATCAATTTTCACAAATGCCATTGTAAGGAAACTTAAAAATAAGACAAAAAAAATTCTTTATCTAAAAAAAGATTGGAAAACTTTTCCTTACAATGCAATTACAAATGAAAATTATGTTACAAAGTATTTCTTAGCAATCTATCATAACTCTCAAGCAGCAGCTCAAAAATCCGATCATCGAATCAGGCGATCAAAATCCATCTCTTCCCTATCAGATTCAACTTAATATTCCTTTAATCTTCCTTTCTTTTCTTTGATTCTACAAAACATAAAGATGCAACCTAGTCACATCATGTATTAAGAATCTCCGAATAGGAACTTAATACAGTCAGATAGTGGACTTCCCTGAAGTAGAACCATACATTATGATTAAACTTCACAAGTAGTCAGGGCAGATTCGCTTCCAATGTCCCTTTTCATGGTAATAACACAAATAGATTCTCTTGGAATGGTACACAGGACAATCTCAGACTTAGCCTTTCTCTTTACCATTTGGCCAACCGAGTTGACTATGACCGATCCCTTTCCATTGGGAAGAGAAGACTTTTCTGGACATCCAATGTTTCCATTGTCAATGTCCATGGAAGTTTTGGAAGTAGATCTTCCAATCAACTTTTCTTTTCCAGTGCGCCAAATCATTCCTGATTCATCAGAAACAAGCAAATATGTTAAATTAATAGGGGTCATGTCGTGATCTCCCATATAGTAGTCCTTAAAGAACCCGCTATATGACTTGGGAAGTGATCGAAGAACCCAGACAACAACCAACTTCCTTAAGACAACGAAACCCAACTCTCCCGGCTTGTCAATGCGTGACTTCATCTCCAAGACATGTGCACACACAGACCTTCCATCTTGGCGTTTGCTAGCCAATAGGGTTTGAGTGACCTTAAACTTTTCAAGTCTTTAAACTTGTGGGTTAGGGAGAATTATTGGAGGAGGTGGAGGAAGTGAAATATGATTTCCAGTCCCATTAATGCACGACAAAGGGATTAATCTTTCACCTCAATCGCCATGTGGGACATCATCTTCATTAGAAAGGCCTTTTCCAAAAGGATAAGGAAGAACATAGTTGTCTGAACTTAGACATTTATAAGGGAGAAATTCAAGTTTAGTTGATTTTAGTCCTTAATATAACACCCAACATGAAATATTAAGGTTAGGACCGAACACACTATTTTACAATTCGGAAGAGGGATGCCGTAATCCAATTGCAAAATATTCGAACGTAGGTAAATGACGATTTACCAATTTTCACCACGAAAAACGAAAAGGAACTTTAGGTTTTAAGTGAATTGAAATTCCTAGATCCTTTGAGATTCATTGAACTTTTCAATGACATGTTTAAATCTCGATTGTGCCCTTCAAGTTTGTGACTGGGATGCCAAGGACCACAAACAAGGTGTGAATAACCATGCAAATTAGCTTGGTACACCCAATGTTACAACCACCTAATCAATGTGCCGGTTAACCACACACGCTCCATTGATCTAGGATTAACATCAAGCTACCCTTTTCCACGCACTGTCAGTCCCAGATTAGTGTGCCGGTTAACCACACACACTCCACTAACGACTTAACAAGGTGCAAAGTGTAATTTCATGGGTTAGCACCATATTCACATTTTTCCTAAGTAACTAAGATTGAGAATTTATAAGTGTTTAGTTATTTAGTATTTCATTATACTTTTAATGAGAATTTAAATGTCCTGTCAAAACCTTTCGGCTAACGACCCTCCACCAGTCAAGGAAGCGGTGGGTGAGAGTGGACACCCATTAAACTGCCATTTTATAGGCAGTATCCTTATACCCCTTATAGACCGGCTTCGTGAATGAGACCTACTAACAGTAAGACCGACTTTACTCTTATACATATATATATAAATATTAAACCTATAATATTATGATAGTATAAGGGTTGAATTCTAAACTTTTTAAAACTCTAGGGTTTGGAACTAAAGTATTCAAAAAGTGAAACTTTACAAATTCCAAAACTTGAGGACAAGTTTTGAAACTTGTCAAAACTTTTCAAATCCATAACTTATGAGTTTAATATAGGTTTTAATGAAAAGAGTCTTGAAAATCCATAACTAGAGGACAAGTTATGGAGTTCATAAAACCATTTTTGGGAAAAAGACTCTTCAAGTTCATAACCTATGATTTTAATGATCTCTTTAAAAGAAAAACTTTTCATTTTCCTTAACCTGAGGACAAGTTATAGAATTCATCAAAAAACATTAAGATCAACTATTGTAACTTACAAAACCAAACAATTTGTCTATGATCTAAATTAAACTCATAAGAACAAGACAATTCAAGTCAAACAAATTTCATGTAATTAGCCTAACCATATAAACTAATACAAAACATGAAACTTTGACAATTATCTGCATCCAGGAGCACCAACTCGTCGAGTGTATGAACAAACTTGGCGAGTTGGTCAGGTTTGTGAGGGGACTCGGCGAGTTCCCCAGTGGACTCGGCGAGTCCACTGTTCAAACAGCAGAAAATCGATTTGTTCAAGCTTTGAAAACAAGTAGCATCAAGTATACTGGAAAACAACCCTAGGCTCTGATACCACTAAAGGGTTTAGAGAATTCTAACACTCCTAAGGTGTACATGCAACCCTAAATTCTTTGGATCTATGTTTTTTCTAATATACATGCAAACTTTTAATATTCCAAAACATCATCCTAACTAGCATACAATGGAGTATCTATACTACAAAGTTCTAGTTAGATGACATACCTTTTGTTGTTGCTTGCTATCCTTGATGTATTTGGCCTTTAAGAACTTAGCACCAATAGTGTGAATGCCTCAAATGGAATCACAACACACCTAGGACAAAGGATAACTTGAGAGATAATGGCTTGCTCTAGATATCGGCTCTGTGACTCTTCCAAATATCACTCGTCCAATTTCACCAACCAAGAGGCTTCTTATATAGTGTGGCACAACTAGGGTTACACCATACAAACCCTAATGTGCATGACTTTCCATATTCCTTAGGCTCCATCGGTTTTATCCTCCATGGAGTATCCATGGCTCACCACATGGGTTTAGCCCAACATAAAGAACTATGGATCATAAGCCCACTTTATAAGAATGAATGATTTACACAATCAGTCCCCATATATTTAATTAGTCTCTTTTGATCACTAAATTAATTCCAGTTTAATTCTTTATCAATACTAATTAAATAATATGATTTCATATTAATATATTAGAACTTATAATATATTAATAAATCATAAATAACCTCTTCTTAAAAGTTCATCCTATCAAATTATTCTGATGATATGTAACCCAAATGGACCATGCTACTCTTGGGTCAAGTACATACCAATTATAGTTATGGGCTTAGACACCTAATCCAACATTAACTCCCATCACCTAAGAGTTCCACAAAGCACAAAGCAAGCAGCATTTGAGCAGTATCACTCCCATCCTACACACTACAACTCATACTAGGAGCTCCCACTCCCGCTAGTGATTGCCTTATGCATACAAATCATACCCAAACCAGCATTTCATGCTTCCTAAGCTATCAGGAATCACATATCAGGCCAACCTATCACTGTCTAATCAGAACTATCATGCAAGTATACAAGCTCACACAATAGGCATACAAAGGCATATCTCCTAGCATTCTAACATGCAAAAAACTGAGCAGATCCTTAGCCCTAACTAGCATGCGATTCCACCTAAGCATAGTGAGGAGACTCGCCTCGCATTGCCGAATCACACAGACGATCCCTGATTGCTAGCTGACAGATTATGTGAACTGTCGATATCAAAACATCACCCAATTAACAATTGGGTTCCAAACCATAACCATAAATCCATACTCGGGGTAAAAAGACCATTTTACCCCTAACCTAGCTTGGTCCTAGACCAAAGCCCAAACTCATAATCTGAAAGGCCCAAAAGTCAAACAACCAACTAAGGCCCAATTATGGCCCAGTTTTCTAAATTGGGCCCAAACCCCTTAGATGGTCCTTACCCTAAGGCCCAACTAATTTCCTAGCTCAAAACACTTATACGTAGTTGGCCCATTAATAACTCAAACAACCAAGCCCAGCACGAAGCCCAAAAGGCCAAAGCCCTCCTGACAGAGTACACGGGGCGTAGTCAGTTGTACGCTAAGCGTACATTCAATCTGGCTTGTACGTTGCGCGTACAGACTTATACGCCCAACGTACTCCTCCTTTAATCCATTTTCGACATTAAGTTCTTAATGCTCAAGATCAAGAGTCCAAACCACAAATCTACTTCTTAAGGAACGTCTAGGCCCATAAAGTCATTGACTTGATGACTTTGCATGCCCCAAAAGAACCCAATCTTGAAATATAACATTCTACTTCCATTGAATGAACTTAAACTCACCAAAATGCAAACCATGAGCTCAAAGTCACAACCACGGAGGCGTAGAGACGATTACTAGGGTTTTACGGACTTGGAGGCTAGTAAAGAGGCCAGCCCTAAGGACTAAATGAGTTTATATATGGTCCAATACCAAATATTAGGGTTTCATAACTCCCCTCGTACGCCCCGCGTACTTCCTCGTACGCCCAGCGTACGAGGCTTCGCATTCCTGATCATTCCTCGCACTACGCTCAGCATAATCCATACTACGCCTCGCATACCCTCCTACGTAGCAGTACGCCCCGCGTACTAGGGTTTCCCTTCAAACCCTACACATTCCAAAGGCCATAACTTCTTCGATATGTATCCGATTCCGACGATCCATATATCCATGAAAAGGTAACGAGAAGCTCTATGATTTAATCAACTCGTACCCGCCTTACCATATTCTGAAAGAACATCCATTTTCCATAGAAGCCCGAGCTGACAAATTACCGAAATACCCTTTAACTCCAAAACACAAACCGAATACCCGGATCATCCAATATACATCATCCACCTCCAAATGAGCCCAAAACTAACTTCTTCAAGGATCCTAAGCCTGCTAATACCCGATCCTTGATCACCACCCCAAAATGGAAACGATCTGAAACGGGGTGTTACACAACAAATCCAATCTACTCATAATTTCACATATATCCCAGACAAGACTTGAACCATCAACCTCAGATAAAGACAACATCTGCTATCGTTGAGGCTAAAAATCATTTGGTTAGTTTCTTTTATTTGTAACAGAAAATAGCACGCATATTTCTATCGACTTAAACAATTAATGACCCGATAAGGGACAAATATTGTTAAAGTGATATATGTTTTGGACCTTTGGTCATGTCATTATTAACTGCATCTACCACCACATGTGTATTTGATGACATGGAATTTATATAATTAAATAACTTTTACTTTTAGTTATACGTTCAAATGACACACGCCCATCTAACGAAATGCAAGATGAAAAGAAATACAAATGTTACGAGCATCACACACACCATATCCACTTCTTACAAGATTTGTATTTAGAAGTGTTTTAGAATATCTTTTTGGGTTTGGATTTCAGATTGTTTTTGTTAGCTTAAGATAATCTGGAGTTTGGATTTTTGATTGTTTTACTTCATGTTCTTGAATGAGAGTCGGGTTTTGTATATATACTCATTCTCTTGGTTTAGAAGAACAATGCGCACATGCATCAACAAGTTACGCTTTTATTTTTATAGTTTTGTTTCAAGTTAGTGTTTCAATTTTTGTGGGTTTTAGTTTCATTATTTGTTTCTGATTCAAGTTAGGGTTTTGGTTTCTTGAGCTTAGATCTGCATTTTTGTGAGTTTAGGTTGTGGCTGTATTGCTGTAACTTGTAAGGTTTCCATTTAAATTTGGGTTTGATGTTGTGTGTTTTGTATGCTTTAGGCCAAGGTGATGGTTCTAAGTGGTGAAAATATGTGGTTTCAATTTGAATATTGCTAGGAAAATAAGTAAATAATAATAATAAAACTAAATATTAGTGTTAAATGTCAGTCAAAAAAAAAATGACGTCAACAATTTTGCTCAAGTAAAAAAAAAATTGAACATGATAACCATGCAAACATGTTATATATTGCTCAGATTGTAAGAAAAAGATGTAAAATTAGTTATTATTGTGGTTTAAAAATAAAAAATGTTATATATTTTAATAAAAAGTACAACGATATTAGACATAATACGTTAATAATAGATATTCTAAATTATTAAATGACTTTTTAAATAATAATTAGTAATTTTACTTTTAGAGGATTATAAGTTATAGTTTGCAGTCCTTTTTGTTATGCATGTCAGAATGCTTTAATTTATATTGTTTTTTTGTTGTTTAGCTGAAAAGTTTCCAAATAATGCTAGATTTAAGGTAAGATTTAAGTTGAAGCCAAATTTTCATGATAATTTAAGAAACAATTGCACGTCATGGTTATGTCAATTGAATGCTTAAATGTTTAGTGGGTTAACTCTTTTAAAGTTTTTTATTTTTGTTATCTCATCGTTTCACTAACTTTAATTTAACAAAAAAACCTATCATTTCAATCATAAACCTTTTTAAAAGCTTTTCCAAAAAACTTACTAATTTATCCTTTATCTATATTAGATTTTATAAAATAGCTTTATCTAAATTTTCTATTTTAAGCATACATATACAATTATAAAAATAAAAGATTAGAGAACTAATCTTATATATAGGCGTAAAATAAAAAAGAATAAACATATTATGCTATCATTATGTTTTGAACATTCAATGTTGATATTATTTTGATATAATTAAGGGTGAAATAAATATTATTGAAGCAAAGGGGCCAATTTGAAAAAAAAAACACAATTTGAATAACAACTTGTTATTCAATGAATAGCTGGCAAGTGATGTCTAGTCTAGTTGGATTCATGTACCGAGTTTGATATTCACGTGCATTTGAGGTCAGGAGTTCAATTCTTTAAACGTGTTAAATTTGTCTCTTGTAATTATGCCCCATGTGTGGGAAATTTTCCCTGAAAATTTCTTTGGGGACTGAGTTTGCCCTGTAAATGAGCTCGAACTCGGGCTTTCGCTGAATCATTTAGTCATTTCAATAAAAAAAATCCAATGAATAGTTGGGCTAATTTTAGAAAAAAACTTATCATTCTAATGGTAAAAAACATTTCAAAAGCTTCTTCAAATAGATTTTTTTTTGAAAAATCTATTATTGAAGATGATCTAAGAATACGATAAACCCCAACGAATACATCAATTACTTTCAAAATATATTTATATTCAATTGGGGTTTACATTTATATAATCTTTAGAGAAAATTGCAAAAAAGTTTCCTCATGATTATTGTTATTTTGGCTATGGTCAAAACAGTTTCAAAGTTATAGGTTTTGTATTTTTGGAGGGTTTAATTGTGGATTTGGTTTGTAAACTTAACAACCATTTGTTTTGATATGTTAGGTTGGTTCAATTATCGTTTTCGTTTTTCCATGAAAAATTTGTAAAATGGATTGTCGGTATTGTTAGGGTTTTATGGTATGGGTGAACATTTGGACCGGACCGGACCGAACTGAACCGAACCGGACTGGTTTCAGAGAATATTATAGACCGTGGACCGGACCGGATGAGACTTATCGAGTCCAGGTCCAAGTCCGATTTTTCCGGTTCTTGGACCCGTTTGGACCGATACAACTTTACATGCATATGATACAACTTATTAAAACGTGTTTTTGGGTTTGACACAACTCGTTAAAACGAATATGTTGCTGGGTTTGATACGTTACAACTCGTTAAAATGAATCTTTTTTGTGGTTTGATACTGTACAACTCGTAAAATAAATATGATTCCGTTTCTTGTGCCATTTGGACCGATCAAACTTTGATTGTTTATACTTTATACCATTTGTTTCAAGGATTGTAACTCACTGAATATAACACAAAAAACAACAAAATTATATCCTAAACTCATCTACAAACTCTAAACTATACATTGGAAAAAACCGCATGTCTATTCGACTTAAAACAAATAAGATATGTTTGTTTATAGAATTTCATATATTACAAAAGTTTAAATTTCTTGCTGAAAAGCAGAAATATTTGAGCTTTGATATCTCATCTTTGAATGATTGTAACTTATCGAATATAACACCCAAAATAACAAAATTATAGTCTAAAATCATCTACATATTCTAAATTACAAGTTGGAAAAAACCGCATGTCAATCCAACTTACAACGAATGAGATATTCTTGTTTAAATAGTTTCACAAATTACAAAAGTTTAAATTTCTTGCTGAAAAGCTGAAATATTTCAGCTTTGATATCTCATATTTGAAGGATTGTAACTCATCGAATATAACACCAAATGTCGAGTAAAGAAGAGGTTTTAATCTTTGAATGATATTAAGATAAGTGCGGAATTAATGGATCTTTTAAATAAGCTTAACAATAACTAGATTGCGGAATGATAAGGAAGAGATATAGCAACAAGTTTACTTAAAATATAAGCAAGTAAATAACACATTAGTTTAATCGTAACAAGGCTTGCATTCAAGACCACTTTAGAGAGTGATGAACAACTAAATATGAAAGATAATCTTGATAAAGAGACTTTTGTATTAATATAACGATTACACAGAGAAAGGATATCGGAAGTGGAAAACTCTTAATGGATTGATCAACAAGATCATCTATTTATAGGACAAAAGTACACAATAAATTATAAAATAAGAGTAGCTTGGGCGGCCCTATTACCCATGACTGATTTTTGTAGTCCACCAAGAAATGTCATTATAAAGTTGATCATTGTTTTATCTCTGAAAAGACAGAACAACATCATTTAGGCTTAAATAGACTTTTCATCGTTGGTATAGCTCAACAACATACAAGGCTCTTCGGTATGCCTTATCTCCTCCCCGGTTCCTTTGAATCATCAACTCTGCGGCATTGCATTCACACTTCAACTGCCGAGGGTCACTTTATGTCTTAACAATTTCCCTCTAAGTGAACTCGCAGGTTTCACCATTTACTTGTTGAGTTTAAAGAACTTGATCAGGATCCACCATAAAACTCTAACTTGAAATATCCAGTTAATTATTCGTTGAATTTCATGCTTGACCTCCTCAGATGTATATTTGGATTTTTCGGTCAGCAGAAGGATGTCTTCTAGCTGTTCCTTGCTACAACGATGGAAGGATCGAGCAGGGAGAAAGTTATTTAGAGCACCCTTGGCTGTGTGAAAAATATTGATGAGGTCTGGATTGTTGGTGGCTCCTAGACTCAGTTCTTGAATGCCTTCGGTGATGAAGTGTGGGGGTTCGAGAGGTGGAAGTTCCAATTTTGCCTGTAACACCGAATGAATCTCGACATCAATAGTGGCAAAGTCAGTAAGCAGGGATTGAAGATAGGTGAAATCCCTTAGGTAAGAAGTCTTTATTTTATGATGTTTTTCAATCTTGTGACAGAAGACTTTTGCAATTAGGAACAACTCTTCGGATTCATCTTCGGAAAGTCAGCCTTCGTTCTGTAATACTCTTTGCTGAAGCGCACCAGAGTATATTGGAATAATTAAGCTTTGAGAAATGATCTTGGATTGTAGTTGCTGACAGCCTCCGGTGTGTCATTTGACCATATCTCATTCATAAGTGCTTTTCCGTTCTTGTTGTGGAAAAGAGTTAGTCTTTCGAACTATATAGGCAATCTTCTGTAATCGGGAATCCGCATATCAAAGTCTTCAAACACCTTATAGTATATCCCATTGGGGATAAAGGAATGTCCCAATACATGTTTTATCTTGGGGGAGAGTAGGTGAGATGAGGAACATAGTCTTCATCTAGAAGTCTGCGGTATGGATTTATCCATGAGTTGATCAGAGTTTCATCAAAGGTTGTATCGACTCCCTGAGCATGCGAAATATCGTTAGTTAGTTTGCCAACTCTCTAGTCTCTTTTCTTTTGCCTTATGGCTGGGGAGTCGTTGGAGGGATCAGAGGACATAATTTTCTCTTTGGTTGTTCTTTCAGGGGATTTTGAAGGATATTGAGCTGGAGATTTTGGAGGAGATTGAACTGGGGATTTTTGTCTTTGGGGGAGAGGGGGATTTAGAGCTTTCTTCGGTAGTGGTGATTTCCACTATCTTTTATTTTCCCTCTTTTGAGGAAGAAGGCTTCGTTTTTCTATCAAAAAAAGTTTTCAATTCGTCGAGCTGGGAGAGAACCCTTGCAAATTGGAACATTGCTTTCCCGTTAAATTCATTTGTTGTCATCAGTGCTGGATTCTTGATTTACTCATAGAGATCTTTGCAGATGGTGAGAGTTTTAGTCAGTGTTTCCTTTGCGGTGACCGAGCGCCGAAGACCTCTGATTGTTTATTGAAGCTCTGAGTATCCTTCTTCATAGGCATCATGAGTTTCATTAATCAGATGAGTGGTCTTCTTTTGTTGCTCTTCGGTTACTTTTTGGAGTTGTTCCTTGAGAGCTTTGACTTCGGTGATGAACTCTTCACGATCCTTTTTTCTTTCTATATCAAAAGCCACAAGCCCTTGTTCAATCTTCAAAAGTAGTTGTTGGGCAGTAAGCTTTTCTTGTGCCTTAATGTGAAGAACTCTTTCTTTAAGAGATTGAAACATTGAGAGAGATGGAGTCTGCGGTGGTGGAGTTGTGGATTGGGGTGGTTGTTGTTGGGTTGATTGAACTGTGGAAAGAATTTGATCGATTTTTCTTTGGAGATCATTAAATTCTCTCCTTGTTACTGTGTGCTTTTTATTTTTCTTCTTTTCCTTGATTTTGGAGGTAGAGAGTTGGAATCCACTGGATTCTTCGAGGCCGATGAACATAGGAAATTCTTAAGTAGCTGGTTCCTTATTCACCATGGTATTATTGTCATCGTCCTGATCCAGAAGTGGATCGGTGTTGAGTCGCACTTTGGTGCTCCATTAGAATGATTCCTTTGGTGTTGATGAAGATGATGGAGGACAGTTTCTTCCGTCATTTCCATCCAAGCTCTGGTTTGGGCCAGATCATGAGCTTTCTTCATGTTGACGATTAATGAATTTAAGTATGAGTCCACTTGACGATTGGCTTCTTCTCTCTTTTGTTGGATCAAAAGGGATTGTTCATTCCTTGCTCTGATTGCTCTTTTGTGAGCTTCAAACATTTGGAGGTCTCCATCAGAGACTAGTCTGTAGTTTGTCCAACTGTTACCTGAAACATAAGAATCAGTACCAGTTACCACAGGGGTGTCCCACGGGTTCACGGTTCCTTGCCCAATGAGGCTCCCCGTGCTTAATCCTCTTAAAAGTAATCTTGGCGGTATAGGATTTCCAGATCTTCCTTGGTCTAAAACCAAGTTTGGCCTCGGATCTATTATGGCAAAGGTTGCTGAAACAGGACCCTACGGTGCAGATTATGTTTGATGTGTATGTGTAGGTGAAGAAAAATGGAGTTCAACTCCTGTAGGCTAAAGATGTGCCTTTGTTTTCACCCAGAGACCTTGGGAGGTTGATCGACATCAGGATCCACTTGGAATCCTGATTGGGTTTTGTCTCCAATCAAACGTTCTGAAACTGATTCAATTGATGAATCAGAGTGGATGGATGAGGTCTTTTCAGGTGACTCACCATTGATTCCAATGGCTACCAGAGACTTTTGAGAGTCTCGGGTATGTGCCTTGTGACGCTTTTGGTGAGCGGGGGAGGTAGTGGAAGCTTTTATCTTCCTTTGTAGTGGTTGAGTGTCTTCAGGATCTTATTCATTTAAAAGGTCTGAAGTATGCTGAGGTTCTGATGTTGGATGAACCTCGGTGGATGGTTTAGAAACTATAGACCTTTTCCTCTTACATTTAGTTATTGCAACAGATTTAGAGGTTTTCTTCCTTTCAATCTGTTTGTTTCGTTTTCCTTTTGGTGTAGGGACAGGGTCAATAGGTTTGGGAGGGGGGAGTCAAATTAGAACGATATGGTGGTACATCGTTTGTACCCTCCATATGGTTAGAGACCAATTGGATGATTAGTCCTACTTCGGTCAGGATATGTAAAGGAAGTTGTCTAATAGGACCAAAGACAGATTGATCTTTGGGAAGAGAGTACCTTTTAAGTTCACAGCAGACGAAGTAGTTCATGTATGCGCCTATACTGATGTTGGTTGCGGCATGAAGGTCTTTGATGCAAAGAGACCAGAAGGTGGCAGATTTGACTTCGGTGAGGCCCTGTCTTGGTTCATTCCTTACAACATAAGTCAAGAATTCATCCCATAAGATTGACCCAAAATCCACTGCTTCGCCGATGAAGATGCTCCAAAGAAGATCCAAAAATTGCTTTCCCATGGTATCTGTGCAACCGGTTCTGCTGGAAAGGCATCAAATCAGATAGTGACACACGAATTGCCACACAACAGGGAGTTTTCCTTTTTCAAATAGGCAACCCCTTTCAATTTTGACTGATATCCCATCTGATATAGGGCTTTGCACACTTCTTCATTTGAAGGGCTCTTGAAGATGGTGTTTAGGGGTACCATGAAATTGTTCGATTCAAGGAATTTGGCCTTGGTGAGCGTCGCCGTCGAATCATCAGCAAGAATGAAGTTGATGATTTCAGGGTCATTGATTGGTTGGTAGGCAGAGAAAACACCTTTCAACAACACATGTAGAGGAACGATGTCACCCACTGAGTTGAATGCGTTAAGGAGAAAGTGTTTCTCCATGTATTTGTTCATGATCTTGATCGATTCGTTATAATGATCGTGATCTTCAAAGACTTCTCGATAATTGCTTGGAGAAATCATTGGTCCTGGGGTTTTCACAGTGGATGTCGAATCGGTTGGTTTTGCTTGTTTCTTGGAAATGCCTGATTTCATCATTGTTGATTGAAAAAAGATTTGAAGATTTGTAGGAAATTTTTTGTGCAGGAGGATAGAGAGAAAGATCGTCAGAGAAGCATAGAAGCTTTCTTGTGAAGAAGAAGAAGGTATTTTTACCTTCGGATTTGAAAAGATATTCAATTGGATAAACTATTTTTTTTACAGCTGTAACCAAGAAGGTAAAGGGTTTTTATCCGGTTTTGAAATAATTAAATTTTAAAAGGAATCCGGAAAAGATCCACATTTTATGCTAAATGGGCGCATTAAATGAATGAAATGATGAAATGGGTAATCGTGGGTAGTGGAGTATAGGTAACTGTCAGAGAAGTGGGTGAAAACGTTTTGAAAAAGTGTCTCTTGACGGTAAGGGTTTGAACAGTCACCTCAATTTGGGGTTTTGATAAATCTTTTATTGAAAACAGAAAATCTCTTTTTATTTTACTTTAAAATGAAAATGGATTGGTTTTTGAAAAGTTACTATTAAGTTTGACAAACAGATTTAATGAATTGAATAAAAACATTCCTTTGTAACAATTAAATGCTCCACTTCATTAAATAGCACACTTAAAAACTTTATTTATTGCCAAACATGAAAAACAGACTTCGTGTTTTTGAAAGGAAAGAACTACAATGAGATCGACTGATCAGGACTGCGATATCCTGAGTACTACAAAGAAACTTGATCACGATGTTGGATATAAAAATAATAAAGTGATCCGGAGAGTACATAAATCATAAATACTCTTCGGTAAGAGGATATCGAGGAAGCATTTATGAGATCTGTGCTCAGGAGTTAATTTGAAAAGGAAATAAAAAATTTATCATGGACAAATATATCTGCTTCAAAGATCATATAACGAGGTGAATGATGCAAATCTATTTGTTAGATGCGAAGACCAGAGGTCTTCATATTTTATCCTTTTAAGAAGAACTGAGGATCGGGATTCATAATTCCTACTGTTTCTAAGAAACCATTAAGTTTAGTGGAATCAAGTGCTTTTGTGAAAAAATCTACAATTTCTTCATGGGATGGAACAAATATAAGTTCTTTGTTTCCTTTTAAGATATGATATTTGAGAAAATGATACCATAGTTTAATGTGCTTTGTCTTTGTGTGTTGAATTGGATTGTGTGATATAGCGATTGCACTCTCTGAATCACAATAAATTGGTATGTGTAACATTCGATAGCCATAATCCATGAGTTGAGTTTTCATCCAGAGGACCTATGATTAGCAACTTGCTGCCTCTGCGGTGGAGAGTGAGACACAATTTTGTTTTCTTGAAGACCAGCTCACCAGTCTTCCTGCAAGGAATTGACATCCGATGGAAGTGATTTTACGGTCTAATCAACAAACTGCGTGGTCTGAATCTGTAAAGGCTTGCAGACTGAAGTCGTTTTCTGATAGGTACTAGAGACCTAAAGCTTTAGATCCTTTGAGGTATCTGAAAATCTGTTTGACTGCATTCAGATGCGACATCTTTGGATTAGCTTGAAATCTGGCACACAAACCTATTGAGAAGAATATGTCCGGTCTACTTGCAGTCAGGTATAGTATAGAACCAATCATTCCTCTGTATACTTTTGGATCAACTGACTCTCCGGTGGAGTCCGTGGTAATCTTAAAGCCAAATGCCATAGGAACCTTTACTGAGGAGTAGTTATCCATAGAGTATTTCTTTAACAACTCTGCAATATACTTTTGTTGATGAATGAAGATTCCTTAAGGGACTTTCTTGATTTGAAGACCAAGAAAGAAGCTAATCTCTCTATTCATGCTCATTTGAAATTTACTAGTCATGAGCTTGGCAAAGTCGTCTACCATAACTTGATCAGTTGAACCGAAAATAATGTCATCCACGTAGATTTGTACAAGCATTAAATGCTTTTCACTTGAACGTCGAAAGAGGGTAGGATCAATGACCCCACGCTTGTATCCAAATTTGATAAGAAGCTTAGAAAGAGTTTCATACCAAGATCTTGGTGCCTGCTTCAAGCCATACACAACTTTCTCCAATTTGTAGCAGTGAATAGGAAGATCAGGATTCTCAAAACCTGGAGGTTGATGTAAGTATACCTCTGCTTTCAGTTTGCCATTGAGGAAAACACTTTTTACAGCTATTTGATGTACTTTGACATTTATGTGTGCTACATACGCCAGGAAGATGTGTATGGCCTCTAGCGTTGCAACTGGAGCATATGTTTCGTCATATTCAATTCCTTCTAATTGGCTATAACCCATTGCTACAAGTCAGACTTTGTTTCTGATAACCACACCTAAGTCATCCAATTTGTTGCGAAATACCCATCGAGTTCCAACTATGGTATGCCCTTTTGGTTTGGGGACTAGATTCCAAACCTTGTTTCTTTCAAATTCAGCAAGCTCTTCTTGCATTGAAACAATCTAATCATGGTCCAAAAGAGCATCTTTGATGGTTCTGGGTTCCATAAAGGACATGAAAGTTGCATAATGACAATGTTTAGTTAAATCATCAGAAAAGAGAGTGCGTATACCTACAGAAGGACTCCCTATTATCTGGTCGGGGGATGATTTCTTGTCCAGATGTGTAGATGTGAATGATGGTTAACATCTGTATTTGATGGAATGTCTTCAACTTCGGGAGGAGTTACTCTTTAAATGTCTTGTACTTGTTCCTCTTCAGTATGAGAACATCCTACAGATTGATCTCGAATGATTTGCTCTGTTAAAGGTGAAGGTTCCCCCTGTGAAGTTGATAGTTCCCCCTGGATTGACGCATTGTTAGTGAAGGGAACTATAGGAACTTCATCAAACATTATCTCTTCAACATCTTCTTCTGAGTCTTCGGATTCTTCATAACTCCTTGAATTATTGTTGTTGACAATTGGGATTGCTTCATCTATGACTAGAACCTTGATGGTTGGGATGTTTAAAGGAATGGAGGGATTGCTTTCCCCCTCAACTGGAGAGGTGGAAGTCATGTTTGAAGAGTCTTCAGATACTGAAGGAACAGAGTCTTTGGTACGTTGTAATTGCTCAGAATGAGAGATCAAGACTTCGGAAAGTCTTGCAGGTTATGGAGGATCGAAGAGTGTTTCATAATTGACTTCTACGATGTTGAGAGGTCCGGATTCAATTGGTATGTCATTCTCCATGATA
Organism: Lactuca virosa; assembly: GCF_052849685.1. Taxonomy (NCBI): domain Eukaryota; kingdom Viridiplantae; phylum Streptophyta; class Magnoliopsida; order Asterales; family Asteraceae; genus Lactuca; species Lactuca virosa. The sequence goes on from NC_136431.1 coordinate 54,497,469, forward strand.
AACTTTGTTTCATTGAGAGGAGTGGTTTTCTGGACATATAAATCATCAAATTTCACGTCAAAGCTTTCTTCTATGATTCTTGTTCTTCGAATTAAAACTCTCTATGCTACTTTGTTTGTTGAATATCCAAAAAAATATTCTTTTCCCGATTTGTGTGCAAATTTTCTCAGTTGTTCTTTGTTGTTGACTACAAAACCCTTACAACCAAAAACGTGAGAGAAATGAACATTTGGTTTACGATTGTTCAAACCTTCATATGATGTCTTGTTTAGTCGTTTGTTGATTATGCTCCGGTTTTGTACAAAGCAAGCTGTAGAGACTGCTTCTGCCCTAAAGTAGAGATGTAGATTTACAAAGTTGAGCATTGAGCTGGAAGCTTCTGCTAGAGTTCTATTTCTTCTTTCTAGCACGCCATTATGCTGCAGTAAGGAGATGAGAAATTGTGATTAATGCCTTTTGACACTAGGAAGTCATTGAGCAATCAATTTGTGAATTCAGTTCCATTGTCACTTCGACTTCTTCGAATGGCAAGCTTGATTTGTAATTCAATTTCCTTGATGAATTTGATCAATGTCTGCGGTGTTTCTGATTTTAGTCTTAATAAAAACACCCATGTGAAACGAGTATAATCGCCGACTATCACCAGAATGTAATTCTTATGATGTAGGCTTGCCACCGTCGAGGGACCGCAAAGGTCGATATGAAGCAACTCCAAAGGTTCAGTGATGGAAGAATCAAGTATCAAAGGATGACTTCCCTTAGTTTGCTTTCCACATTCACAAGCAGTGCATAAAGTGTCATTGTCAAATTTGAGAAGAGGCGATCCTCTCACCATCTCTCTGGTAACCAAGTTGTTGATGTATCGAAAGTTAGGGTGAGAAAGCTTCCTATGCCATAGCCAGCTGACCTCGGAGACAGATTTTGACAGAAAACATAGTTGTGGTTTATCGATTACTAGAGATATTTCTAATGGGAACATTGTTCCAGTAGTCTTTGATTTAATTAGACACCTTAATCTATCTTTCGTCATTATGTAGCTTTATTCATCATCAAATTCAACGCGATGAACAGCTCTGCAGAGTTGCCCAACACTGATGAGATTGTGTTTTAACCCTTTGACGTAGGCAACTCTTTGAATTGAGAAGTTTCCATTTGTTAGGACACCATATCCTCGAATGGTTCCATTTGCATCATTTTGAAAAGTTACGTGACCACCATTTATGACTGCCTTAAAGTTACGAAGGTATTCCAACCTTCTCGTCATGTGCAAGGAGCAGGCGCTATCTATCAACCATTCAATTTCATGATCCTCCTCATACATTTCTTGCATTATCAGTTAGTTAATTTGGGCACCCAAAAATAAGATTGAATGAATGCAGTGTGTGGTTTAGTTGTGACTTTTGATGACATGTTCTTTTTATTTGCTTCTTAATCCATATGCTTTTTGTAGCGAGTTTCTTCTTTTTGGGTTTCATCACAGGCTTCTTAACATGTGGATAAGTAGTAATTGTTAATTTCTTTTCATTAATCCAAATTGTTTGCCTGGGTTTTGGTGTAGGAACATAAACCATATATTTGACCTGATTCAGTTTTATTTCGACATTTTCTCTATTCTTTTGATTGATAATAGGAGTGTTATCAACCATTACTGTCTTTAGTTTTTGGTCAGGATTTTTGTACAGGACAGTCTTGGGATTTTTAGTCTTTTTATGACTTTGAGTCGTTTTGGGACTTGTGATTTTTTGTTCCTTATTTAACTTTTGCAAAAATTTGGATTTGTTTTTGTTAAAAAGTTGTTGCGCAGAGTTGTTTTGAAAAGATTTGTCCCATTTAGGTCTTTGACTTTTAAAGAGTCTGGATTTTGTTATGGGTCCAGGAGAGGAATCATCGGAACTGTAGATTTCTTGACATTTTAAGCATTGTCCAGTCTTGAATTTGTCTGTTCTTACTCCTTGGGGAAGTATTTGTATCTTAGTAATGGATTTACCAGAGGTTTGCGGTGAGATAACTGTTGAGTGAGATACCGTAGAGTGTGCAGTACTCACTTTTCCTGGGATATTTGGCTTTGGGGACTCTTTTGGTTCATCCATTATAATCTCTTCGTCCAAGTCAGATCCTGAGACAAATATATATAGATCCAATGACTGGTATGGATTGCATATTTTCAGAAAGTCCTGAGGATTCTAGGACAATTTCTTCAACAACACAGTTGTTGTTTACGACACGAAGTTTTCCAAAATGATATTGAATGTCTTTGGGATAGGTCTTGTCATTGATTGGGAAGTGAAAGTTCCTGTTAGGTGGGACATAGGGATGTTCGGCATCAAACCGAGGTGGAGATTTCTCTCTGGTATTGAACCATTTGATCATCCCCAGTTATAGGTTTTGTCTACGGTCCCATTATTGACTAAATTTTCAATTGCTTCACTTTCATTAAATATCTTTTCTATTAATTCTTTTAGTCGGGCAAGTTCGTTTCGGGAAAGATCCTGTTGATTAAAAGCAACATCTAACTGAGTTTCACAAAGCAATCTAGCATACTTTTCTAGTTTTAAGTCTGCTTCAAACATGACGATCTTAAGCTTTTTGTCTTCTAGTATTCCTCTCAAGTGGTACAGTTATTGGGTCCCTATGTTCTTTTCATCTATGGCCTTGTTGTAGTCTGAAAGGACGTCAACACACGTTTGAGTAATTTGTACATGATATGGTTCACAATCATACATGATGTAATTATTTAATTGAATCATAAGTTTTACCTATTCAACGATGTTGATGGTTCCTTCCTTTGCCATGAAGTAGTAGTTTTTCTTCATCTCTTTAGTGTTCTCCTTTGCATCTAGAGATAGCTTGCCTCTTTTTCTTTTGTTGTTATTGTCTTCATCTTCATCTCTCGAGGACCAAAATTGATGGTCTCTTCTCACTTGTGCCACAAAGGCTTTCTCAATCTTCTCCTTATCTCCAGCTTCTTGAGCCATTCGAAGGTAAAATGCTTTGTCTTTTATGACATTGGCTTTGCAATCACTAGCAAAATGATTTTATTTGCGACATTTGTGGCATGTGAGAACTCCTTCCTTTTTCTCTTCTGTATCTTCTGCGGTATTGAAAGATTTTTCTTCTTTTGAAGCTTTAGAGGAATGTGAGATCATTAGTGGTGTGTTTTGAGACTGAGGTGGATAGGTTGAATTTCTAGGATATCTGGAGGACTGAGGATAGTGTTGAGGGGAGTTTTTTTAGGATGGTAGTTGCGGTTAAACGGAGGTCTTGTAAAGTGTTAGTTTTTGCGGTAGTTGAGAGGATGGAGTCTGTTGAACAGTTGGCTAACAAGGGCTAATAGTGTTGAAAAGCTTCTTCATATTCCTGTTGTATTTCTGGTTCATATGACTGCAGTGTGTCGTCATATGAAGTTTGATATTGTGTTTCTCCGGTACGATGATACTGATGAGATGGGTTGGTAGTCTGCGGTGAATGGGAGACTAAGGCGTGTGGTCCGCCTAGTTCCCTATAGTCCTTCATCACCGTAGACTCCTTAGCTTGTAGTTCACCATAGAGTTTATACAACGAAAGAGTTTTGATTTTGCTATCACCCTGAACTATAATCTTTTCCATTGTCCATTGTTTTCCCATGCCATTTAGAAAATGCATGTTTGTTTCATGATCACTACAAGTGATTCCTGCATTCGAGAGTTTGGTGACGACGAGGTTGAGTCTTTTGAAGGAGTCACCGAGACTTTCACCACGAAGAGCTTTAAAGCTGTTGAACTCGTTTAGAGTTGTTGTAAGCTTTTTGTTTTGAGCTTGCTTTGTACCTTCATAAAGATTTTTAAGAACATCCCATATTTCTTTTTCTGATTTACAGTTGATGATAAGATAAAAACTATCAGGTGGAACTCCACAAGAGATTTCATAAAAAAAGAATTTCATCTTTCTCCATCTAGCTTATATCATCGTCAATAGGTCTGGTCATGGCTACTTGACCACATCCAAGTCCGACTTGAGCGTCATCGACAACGATGGGAGTAAGGACAGGTACATGTGGTCCTTTTTCAACGGATCTCCAAACTTCTTTATCTATTCTTTTTAAATATCTTTTAATATGTTGAGACCAGTGAGGATATTCACTTTCAACGAGTATTGGAGCTCTAGTGGAACCTCCAACACTGTTAGATATATTTAAAGATTAAGTTTGTGCCATATTTCCTTTAAAATAATGATCTAAGTGGTATAGAAGGCTTTTAAATCAGAGTTATTCTTTTGAAAACGAGTTTTGTTTTTGAAGAAAAATTAGAAAGCAACCACTATGGCTCTGATACCAATTGTTGAGTAAAAAAGAGGTTTTAATCTTTAAATGATATTAAGCTAAGTGCGAAATTAATGGATCTTTTAAATAAGCTCAACAATAACTAGATTGCGGAATGATAAGGAAGAGATATAGCAACAAGTTTACTTAAAATATAAGCAAGTAAATAACACATTAGTTTAATCGTAACAAGGCTTGCATTCAAGGCCACTTTAGAAAGTGATGAACAACTAAATATGAAAGATAATTTTGATAAAGAGACTTTTGTATTAATATAACGATTACACAGAGAAAGGATATCGGAAGTTGGAAAACTCTTAATTGATTGATCAACAAGATCATCTATTTATAGGAAAAATCAGTACACAATAAATTATAAAATAAGAGTAGCTTGGGCGACCCTATTGCCCATGACTGATTTTTGTAGTCCACCAAGAAATGTCATTATAAAGTTGATCATTGTTTTATCTCTGAAAAGACAGAACAACATCTTTTAGGCTCAAATGGACTTTTCATCGTCGGTATAGCTCAACAACATACAAGGCTCTTCGGTACGCCTTATCTCCTCCCCGGTTCCTTTGAATCATCAACACTCTGATATTGCATTCACACTTCTGCTGCCGAGGGTCACTTTATGTCTTAACATCAAAAATAACAAAATTATAGTCTAAAATCATCTACAAACTCTAAACTACACGTTAGAAAAAAAACACATGTCAATCCAACTTAAAACGAATGAAATATGCTTTTTTAAAGAATTTCACAGAATACAAAAGTTTAAATTTCTTGCTGAAAAACAAAAATATTTCAGCTTTGATATCTCATCTTTGAAGGATTATAACTCATCAAATATAACACTAAAAATAAAAAAATTATAGTCTAAAATCATCTACAAACTCTAAATTACACGTTGGAAAAAACCTTATGTCAATCTGACTTAAAACAAATGAGATATGTTTGTTTAAAAATTTTTGCAGAATACATTTTTTTCAAAATAAGCCGTTCCAAAACCAGTTTTTACCCGGAACCGGCCGGGTCGGACGGATAAAAAAACCAGACCGGTTTTGCTTAAATCCTAGAACCGAGAACTGACCCAATGGTTCAAAAACGGTCCGGTCCACAAGTCGAAATGCTCACCCCTGTTTTATGGTAACTCTTGTCCAAAATCAATAAACTGTATTTTTTAAATACTTAGAAGTTAGAAGTAATGGTGGGCTTTAGGTAAGATATTAAGCCATCACCCAGTTAAGCCAAACCCAACTAATTAATAACTTTAATTGATTATTGGTTTATAATTAAATAATTCATTTATTTAATTATTTAAATAAACTCTTTTTTTTTAATTTTGCTTTGACTTAATAAATACTAAACAAAAAAGTCTTTTATTTGGATATTTATTTGGTTGAAAATAATAGAATATTTATCTACGAAATATTTATTATTTATTAATTATATTTTATGGTTTTTATTGTGTCCTCATAGTTTCACACATATTCAATACTACATATATTTTTTTCTAGCATATTATTCAAATAGATAGACTTATGCAAGAAATAAAACAGCCGACTGTAAAGACAATATCAAGTGTATAGCATCATGTCTATGCTCCCAATCATGTGTGATTTTCTAGTGTCCACAAAAACCATCATCAATATTTAATGGGTGAATAAGTTTTCCGTCTCTATTTTCCCTGTAACATCCATAAAATTCATGTAAAATTTAAACTTTTCAAACATTCTAAAACCATCCATTGTTTACAAATTGTTTTCAAAATACTCCAATATCAGAGTTTTCCCAGAAATCACAACATGAAAAATGAGGAGGTGCACGATCAAGTCTTCGCCTTCCCACGATAATCTGATGTACCTGAAACAAAATCCACAGCTGTAATCCAGAAGCTTAGTGAGTTCCCCCAAAATACCAACACCGTACAACCAGCACAATGTCATAAACAAACAGTATGCATACAGAGTTTGCAGCATGACTCGACCGCCTCACCGGGCCTACAACCTATCTAACTGATGTGTGTTAAACGAACTAGTTTTAATCCTACTAACTTAAACACAAAGATAAACACACGAAAGGCAGTGTACCTATCGATTAGCAGTTTAGTTCAGGTAAGTAGGGTATCGAACACAGGGAACGGTAAACAATTAAAATAAATGCTAATATTATCTAAATAAAACAAGTAATAGAAAGGGGGTTTTCTCTAGTTTTGCAAGACTAGAAACTTAAACAATTAACTAAAACTTAAACTAAGAAACTAAGAGCTAAGCAAATAAAAATCAACTAAATTCAATAATTAAGGAGACTTCTGTTTAGGTTCGAATCATTTATTCCTATGGTTGACTTTATGACAAGTGCAATGGATTAATTGGCATTGGCTACCGATAAGTGTGATTAGGTTCACGTTCGCTATTACTAATCCTTAGAAAACAAATTAATTCAAGCAGTGATCAGTTGATTAAAACAATGAGTTTTCTAGTTTATTGATTCGAGTTAAGTAAGACTTGTAATTAGCTAATCAAATTAGTGATTCAATTAACCTCTTGTTGATGGTGTATCACACAAGCTCACACATTAATTTACCTATCTTCTAGTTAATTCTAGTTTCACATTCGTTATTCCTGGACATATAACTATGTGGTCACATAAATCATATGAGATTAGCAATTAAGAGATGTTAATACAACTTAATTACTAATTTATTAATAGAAAATAGTTATTGTTAACATATAAGGTTCTTTAACAAGCTTAACAAAACAATATTACCAAATAAAATTAATCCTAACCATAAAATCAAACCATAATCATAAAGTCATCTATCCTAAACAGAAGATAATAGTTTTAGCTCATGATTACAGTAAAACTAAGATCAAAAACGAAATCAAACAACTCAAACACAGTTCAACTTAAAGAATAAGTAAGAATGGACTTGAATTTGCCTTGATTCTTCTCAAAATTGGATCTAGGGTTGATTCTCTGGCTTCGAGCACCTTAGCATGTCTTCTAATCGCAGCTTTACCCCCAAGGGTGTCTCTCCATGCCAGGGTATCGATCTGAAAGTCCCTTTATATAGATTTTCACAAAACAGAGGTGACTCGTCGAGTCCAGTGACCGACTCGGCGAGTCCGTCACTTAAAACCCGTGCACGGCAAGTCAGCGCGTCCAGAATCGCGAAAGTTCGACGTGACTCGTCGAGTTGATGGCCTACTCGTCAAGTCCGTTTGGAATCAGCATTTTCTCAAAACACGAAAGTTGTCCGAAATTGTGTCTAGTTTTCAGAACATTTTGAATCTCTTCAATCAGAGTTACGGTTAATGACATATGGCCAAAACACTGACGAGGGGTCAATCTGTCCAGCAACATCCTTCTTTCTTCAAAATCCAAGGTCCAAGCTTCCAATCGCTAGTTCCGCTTCCTTTTCCACCCGAGCATGTCATTGTTGCTGAAAAATGAAATTCTAAACTAATTAAGCATCTTTTGTTCATTAAATGAGACAAAAACAACATAAAGTATTAAGATAATGCATGAATTTTATAACTAAATATGCTCATATCAAAATACCCCACACTTGACTTTTGCTTGCCCCCAAGCAAAACTGAATTTTAGCATACTAGTATTGCTTAAAATAATTCCAATCAAACCCAACCATTATGCCAAGACCGCAACGCATGCGTTTGTGTCTAAAAATTTTCCTAAGGACCCCCCTAATTCTAAATACTCATAATCCTCATAAACACTCGCCCACTTCTTTTGAACAACGCTAATTTTATGCATCCCTCCGAATCCATCCGCAAAAAACTTCTTAACCTCAAAGTATTTTTGGTCAAGCAACCCAAGCATACATAATCTAGAAAATTACAATTTTTCGATACCACTATGGAGCTCTTTGGAATTCTTCACTTCTTTGATAATTCAACTTTTGATTTCTTTGAATTCACCACCTTGATGTTTGATTTTTGGTATCTTCAACTTTTTGAATTTCTTCAGAACTTTGATCTTTTAATCTTAACTTTAGCTTCTCTAAAATTCTTACAACTTTTCTTGTAATTCTCTCTTTTTTTTTACATGTATCTCACTTTTTTTCACTCAAAACCTACATGCTTAAGCAAGGGTGCTCAACTTCAACCTTTATTGGTTAAAGTAGTAGTCTTCCTGGATACATTTCAAGTACACGATGCTAGACATATTGCGTCCCTCAAACTAAGCGAGGTTGTGTTTTTGTCCCATGATTTCACTAGAACAAAGGGGGGCCACAAATGCATTATAACGTATATAGGCTCAACTAAACATTTGGGTCTTCATAAAATCATCAAACATAATACTAGCATGGAATCCTAATTGCTTTTTACCAAATTTTCTAAATTAAGTCCTAGCAATTTTAATGCAAATTTTTTTAAAATTTAACTAAAATTTCAACTAATGTAACCAACCCCCTACCCCACACTTAATTATGCAATGTCCCAATTGCATATCATGCATGATAAAGAACAATAAAATAAAGAGGGAATTGGAACAAACTCCCCTGGGATAGTAGTGGCGAGGTTGAAATTTCTTCTTTTGAGCTCCAACTTCAATCGACTTTAGACATGGGAACAGCTCATCCATGTCTTGGGTGTCAAAATCTCGTGTGGTTGACAACTCTAAATATACTAGAAAAAGCTTCTTGGAAAACTTCAAAAATGGACTTCAAAAATATAGCCAAATGCCGCCTTGAATTGAATCAAATCGTCGACTCAAAGATAAAAGAATGAGAAACTCGTCGGGTTTTATGTGGAGACTCGTCGAGTTGAATCGTCATATGGGCAGAAATCGTGAATTTTCGTTGGAACTCGTCGAGTTATAAGGGTGCACTCGACGAGTTTTCGGCTCTGATCGTGCAAATTCTTCTTTCTGCTTCAGGTCTGTTTTTGAGGTCAAAGAGGGTATTAAGGTAATACACCTCCTTATATTCTTCAATGACGAAACTCCTTTTTAACCGTTAAAACCATCGGACTTATAAAATCACTCAAATCTTCTAATCTTCTCGTCTACGACTCGACCCCTCACTTTATTTCCTCACGCTTTATTCGTTCATTCTATCCCTCACCCTATATTCTGAAAAGATCAAAAACAAATACCAAGTAATAAAAAAACATCAAAATAAAAATCATAAATTATCCCTAAATACTAGAAGTTTAGAAAGAAAAAGAAAAGCAAACTCTAATGACGGGTTGCCTCCCGCAAGCGCTTCTTTTTGTGCGAGTCTTTAGCTGGACTCCCAACTTAATAAACTTCTAATAAATTCGATGCCCATCCATCCATTGCATTAAATATTTTCTTTGGACCAATTTGTAAAATTCGACTCTTTGCTTCAAAAATTGGCCAAACGAGCTTGAATTCATAAAACCCAAGAATATTGACAAGGGTTGGAACCGGTTGGATACTAATCATAAATGGATTGTGATATAGAACTTTCTCCAAAGTTGGAATCGTCACCCCATGCTTCGAAACACAAACCGGAAGAATAGGGGACCATGTCGTGGTAATGGTTAAACCACGGGTTGGTTCCTGCAATTCAGCTTGTTTTTGTTCTTCATCCGACCTCTCTGCTAGCAACCTTTCCAGCTCCTCCAAATCTCTTTCTGGATTAAATTATTCATCTTGTAACTTTAGCTCTTGTGACTCAAATTGTTCTTGATCGTTAGACAAGATGTTATCTAACCATCTATCAAATTTCTTCAAATCTTCATCCGATCCACACTCCTCATCTTCTTGCTCAATTTCCTGTACTACTTCCTTAATAAAAGCATCAAAAACATCGAGCTTTGGAAAATACATAATAAATAAAAATGAAACTATATAAAAAAAATAAAAATATATGATAACAATTAGCAAATAAAATTAACTATTTAGAACCGTTCCCCGGCAAAGGCGCCAATAACTTGATGTGTGTTAAACGAACTAGTTTTAATCCTACTAACTTAAACACAAAGATAAACACACGAAAGGCAGTGTACCTATCGATTAGCAGTTTAGTTCAGGTAAGTAGGGTATCGAACACAGGGAACGGTAAAAAATTAAAATAAATGCTAATATTATCTAAATAAAACAAGTAATAGAAAGGGGATTTTCTCTAGTTTTGCAAGACTAGAAACTTAAACAATTAACTAAAACTTAAACTAAGAAACTAAGAGCTAATCAAATAAAATCAACTAAATTCAATAATTAAGGAGACTTCTGTTTAGGTTCGAATCTTTTATTCCTATGGTTGATTTTATGACAAGTGCAATGGATTAATTGGCATTGGCTACCAATAAGTGTGATTAGGTTCACGTTCGCTATTACTAATCCTTAGAAAACAAATTAATTCAAGCAGTGATCAGTTGATTAAAACAATGAGTTTCCTAGTTTATTGATTCGGGTTAAGTAAGACTTGTAATTAGCTAATCAAATTGGTGATTCAATTAACCTCTTGTTGATGGTGTATCACACAAGCTCACACATTAATTTACCTATCTTCTAGTTAATTCTAGTTTCACATTCGTTATTCCTAGACATATAACTATGTGGTCACATAAATCATATGAGATTAGCAATTAAGAGATGTTCATACAACTTAATTACTAATTTATTAATAGAAAATAGTTATTGTTAACATATAAGGTTCTTTAACAAGCTTAACAAAACAATATTACCAAATAAAATTAATCCTAACCATAAAATCAAACCATAATCATAAAGTCATCTATCCTAAATAGAAGATAATAGTTTTAGCTCATGATTACAGTAAAACTAAGATCAAAAACGAAATCAAACAACTCAAACACAGTTCAACTTAAAGAATAAGTAAGAATGGACTTGAATTTGCCTTGATTCTTCTCAAAATTGGATCTAGGGTTGATTCTCTGGCTTCCAGCACCTTAGCAGGTCTTCTAATCGCAGCTTTACCCCCAAGGGTTTCTCTGCATGCCAGGGTATCGATCTGAAAGTCCCTTTATATAGATTTTCACAAAACAGAGGTGACTCGTCGAGTCCAGTGACCGACTCGGCGAGTCCGTCACTTAGAACCCATGCACGGCAAGTCAGCGCGTCCAGAATCGCGAAAGTTTGACGTGACTCGTCGAGTTGATGGCCTACTCGTCGAGTCCGTTTGGAATCAGCATTTTCTCAAAACACGAAAGTCGTCCGAAATTGTGTCTAGTTTTCATAACATTTTGAATCTCGTCAATCGGACTTACGGTTAATGATATATGGCCAAAACACTGATGAGGGGTCAAGCTGTCCAGCAACATCCTTCTTTCTTCAAAATCCAAGATCCAAGTTTCCAATCGCTAGTTCCGCTTCCTTTTCCACCCGAGCATGTCATTGTTGCTGAAAAATGAAATTCTAAACTAATTAAGCACCTTTTGTTCATTAAATGAGACAAAAACAACATAAAGTATTAAGATAATGCATGAATTTTATAATTAAATATGCTCATATCACTAACCCACTCTCAGAACCTTCAGCATGTCTAGACCGCCTCACCAGGCTTTCAGCCTGTCTGGACCGTTCTCCGGGCCTTCGGCCTGACTGGTACGCCCCTTTGGGCCTTCAGTCTATCCGGGCCGCCCTGGGTCTGTTGGCCTTGAGCAAAAAGCAGGACCGCCTCAACCCACCTGCCATCACATAATATCAAACGCTAGCTAGCACATACAGTTATCATATAGGCCTAACAGATCATGAATCATAATATCATCCTACACACTAGGATACAGATCTACCCGATCACTACACATAGTATCATACGATAAACCAGGATACAATCCAAAAGGGTCGGCATTGGTGCCATCGACCCTGTCAGTATAGTGAGGAGAACTCACCTTGAATACTGGTAAAGTAGCTGAACAGTCCCCGGCTCCGAATATCAACCCAACTCAATCCCCTAAACATAAAAGATTTCCTTAAGTACCCCTTCATACTCATAACCCCTTAAGGGTCAACTTTGGTCAATGTCAACACCTAAGGCCAATGGTCAACTTTCCTCATCATTATGTCCTCACGCCGTGACCTTACTTGGCTCACGTCGTGAGAGTCAACTCATCTTGGGTCGACACAGCGAGTCAACTCAGTTCACTCATCTCATGGTTTCAGATCGGGGCAATCGCCATGCTCACGTCGTGAGACCATACTTCTCACATCATGAGAACTGTTCTATGAGCATTAAGCTCTTAACCCTTTAAGATGTGCGTTGGTACTTTCCAGAATACCATATCTAGCCTAAAGGACCATAAAAATCATATCTTTTTAGTCATGCTTGTACCATGCATGAATTAAACACTAGTTAGGTCAAAAGATGGGTATAAACATCAAGATTCAAACTTGGAGTCCATAACTTGCACCAAAATCCAGATCCAAGGATTCTAACACAACAACTGATTCAATGGTCCATAAAGTTGCCAACTTTATGGACCTCATGCATGATAATCCAAGATCCCATGCAAAGAAGGTAAGCATAACTTAGATCTAGCAAGATTAGAAGAGAAAGATGGGATCTTTGAGACTTATAGAGAATTATAAGCTCAGAATTGCCAGAAGGAGGAGCTTATCTCGCTAAAAAGGAACCACCACAAGAGCTTCTTCTTCTTCTTCAAGGAAATCAAAACACCAATAACACACCAATACCACTAACAATGGTTCAAGGGCTTAAGAGGGCCGAATCTAGGGTTTTTCAGTGACTTGGGAGTGAAAGAGGCTAAGGATGGGTGATCCTAGCCTCCTCATTCTGTTTTATACTCGATTTTTAGGGTTTGGGACTATCAGGCCAGACTCACGTCGTGAGATCTTATGCCTCACGTCATGAGGTTCGAGACATGAATCAAACAGTCAATGGTCCTACTCACGACGTGACCACTATGGCTCACGTCGTGAGCCTCTTCTAAATGTAAAATAATAATATTTTTAATACCTCAGGATTCGGATGTTACATTCCCTTTGTCTAATTCTATGTAACAGCGGCATGGATTTTAATCACTCGGTTACTCCATAGGTTTACTTAATTTACAAAGTTAAAACAGATAGGATCAGACTTCTGCTTGGATGGTCTGGGTAAAACACTTATTCTTGTTTGTTTCTATCGAAAGGACCTAACCACACACCATGCTCTAGACTCTTAGACAAACAAATTTCATTTTGACTATAGATCATCTGCACAAGTTTCATGTTATATATTATAGCAACATTAATAACCATCATATATCATGTCAGTCTTTGACGTATTTCTAGGTATAACACTACACTCATTTAGAGCTTGACATATATCTCACGTCAAAGGCTAATAGAAATTTGAAATAATTTAATATTCATATAATGATGTCAATCCATGAAGTACATGTGGTTTTTTGGATCTTCAACTAGGATACATCCATCTCATGGATGTCTCCAAAACTTTCACAATAGTCTTGTATTATGTCACTCTTGTAACCATAACTAATGGACCATCTCAAACGATTCAAGGAAATAAAACATGCAAAATTGAAATACGGTTCTACTAGATGATGAAAAATTGCTGCAAAATATAGGTGTGTTCAGTTCCGAAACTGGAACCAAAATAACCGAGCACCAAAAATGAAGATTTGGTAAAACCAAAGATCATACCGGGATAAAGGAATTGGTTCTGGTTTGGTTTTCGGTACACGAATGATTATACCATGTTTGGAACCTTTTAATATCGAAAAAACTATGATCAATGCATTAGAACCGAAAATAACCGAAAACCAGGTTTGTAACCAAAATTAAAAAAAAAACTTTTTTTGGTACATAAAATGTGTAAAGATGTTTGTTACTACTTCTTTCTATAAAGCAACATATTTGTTCCTAAGCAAAATAATACAAATGAGTATTAGACATTGACTATACTTTTTCTACTGCAAAGTGACTCACGAAAACGACATTAACTGAATAACATTATAGTGAATCGATCTAAAATACTTCAACAAATCTTCATCGACAATCACATTTTTAAAAATAAGTGATTAAACTTGAAATTTTAATAACAAAATCTACTGACCACAAAGGTCATGGAGTGAAATCAAACCAAACCCCATCTGAGTTAAGAGATTGGACCCGACAAAGCATGAAACTCAACTTGTTGTGTTGCAATTGAGTACCAGAGGGGTAAAAGCCAAACGTATTCTTGTAATTACCTTACAAAATGAAAAAAAATGTTTTAATCATCATAAATTATTAAAACCATGTTTACATGTGATGATTAAGAAAGAGTTGTTTGATATCATCCCAAACTTCTAGATACACCCTTGGTGCTTGCTGTAAAAATAAGAAAATAAAGGTGAATTTTGAAATAATACGATTAGGAAAAATACATGTTTTTGAACTTTCGGCTCCAATTATTTGAACCGATATAACTGATTCTAGCTAAGACCAAAACTGGTGTAACTGATAACCAAAATTGGGGAATATTGGGAACTGATAAGCGAATCGTTTAAACCTATTTGGTACCAACCGGTTCCAGATCTGGTTTGGTTCTACAATCAAAATGCTCATCCCTACTCTAGAATATTAAAACATACCAAAAACAGAATTACTAAAGTATCGAAAAACAAAAAATCGTAACTAATAATGTCAGTCACTTATGTATGTAATCCTAGTGCCATCAACATTCTCATGATGTAAGATATAAAAAGTATGGTTATGGATTTGCAATATCATTTTAGTGAACTTTTTAGGAACCATTAACTTCAATTGATTTGGTTCATCGTGAATGTCACACATAGAAGATAATATTGGTATATCAAAAAAATCCCTCATATGTAAGTTTTTCAAAGAAGTACATGAATGCATCTAAACACACTTTAGTTGTTCTTTAAATGCTTGCCTTTCATAAAGAAATTTAGCTATGATTTTTACTTAGTTTGAAATGTGTGAAATAGTGAGATTTTGCATACCTCTTCCATTAGATATGCCATACTATTCTTCTCAAGAGCGATTTTAGTTTATCTAAAAAACCTTGCATGGTAAACATTGTTGGAAATAGTGTCCAAGGTCATTAACTATTTTGGTATTATTTCTAATAATATCATGGTCCTTTTGGGTTGGCCTCATAACCTAAATAGCAATAAGGAAATAGAGATAAATAAGTTACTAATTTATTAAGGAATTAATAAATTAATTAGAAAGTATTTTGGTAATTAATTTAAAGGTTTTAATTAACTAAAGAGCCTGAATATTAATTAATCCAAGAGATTAATTGGAATATTCTGGAAGCTTCTTGAGACACTGATATGGATGATTTTGATAAGCTCCTTGATAAGGATAAGGTAGGTTAGAATCAGATAAGGATTAACCTTAAGGGTTTGAATCCTTCTAGGATTCTATCTGCAACCTATAAATAGACTGCTAAGGGTAAATCCTAGAGTGTTGATCCCCTTCATAAAATTCATCTAACCTCTTCTCTTCTCTTTCCATGTAGAAATTCTAACCTCTCTCATAGGGTTAGTGAATTTTGTATAAAGCCTTATCTAGGGTTTGTCCTTTTTACTTTTGGTGTTGTGGGTCTAACTTCATTAGAGGGGTGCTACTTTGGATCCTTCATTATTGCAACAAATTTGTAGTCACAAGATCACAATCAAACCATATAAGATGTTAGTTGTTTCTTTTGTTGATTTTTAAAGTACATTGCTAAAAGTAGTAAAACCTAGATCCTATGGTACATGTACACTTCGGTAAATCTTTTGATTTTTATGCTACCTTAGATAGTGTATTTGATGCTTAAGAAACCTAGTGAACATTACAAACTTACTAAAATTATCAAAATTCAGCATGCAAATACTGAATTTTTTTCATTAGTATCATAATTTTATACCGTTGCTACGTGGAGTCTCGGATGCTTGTCTGGCTATCCCATCGTGAGCTTCTTCCAATGAAAAGTCCAGGAAACACGCTGCACAAAGTTGAAAAAGGTAGGTTAGAAAGCCATACCTAGAGTGGAACACTGTATTACTATCTGATGCCTAAGTTAGATGTCATATTTAGGGAATGTATATAGGTTAGATAGAATTTCAAAGGATGTGCTTGCCTTACTTGGATTGGGTGGAACCTTGCTTTATAGTTAGTGCTCGGACCAGTAAGTGGTCTCTTCTTGTGGGTCTTGTGTTGGTCCTTAGGTTGTAAGGGTAAGACTCTATTTTAATAAAATAGGTTTATCTTTTCCGTGTTTCCTGGGGACGCTTCATAGGTTGTGTATATTAGTAGGGTGATTCTTTCTATATGTGCTCGATATCGTATTTGTGGCAGTTTTACCAGGCCGGGTCCGGTGGCTGGCCTGGTATTATGTGGGCTGCTGCCCATACCCCATTAAGCCCCAACCTAATTGTTATAAAGTGTTTCCTATTCATAATAATTCGGCTTAAATGGTTATTTCCCTTCCAACTTTATCCAAAATAGTCAATGTACGTTGCTTTCCCATGTACCTAGATCATCATGAAGGCGTATAGGCACTTGAGAGTTTTTTTGTAGCAGTTGGCTTTCCCGCTTATCCTTTCATAAATGATTGTCACATATTTGACATTTTTTTATTCTTCCTTTCTTTTCTTTCTATTCTCTCTATTCTTTCTTCCTTTTGAATCCTCATTCATGTTGGAAAGAGGATGCCTCGTTTGGTTATGCTCGTCATTTACTCTTCCATTAGCCGTGAACGACTTGACCAGATTTCTGCAAAAGTATCATCTTATTGAGAAAGATGGCACCGCCCTTCTGGTCCTAATTCAATTAATGATCGTCCATCGTTAGGTAAGGTCAGGTTTTACCTTTATTACTTTGAAGTCAGCCTTCTAGTGTCTCTTTCTTCCTTTTTCGGTTCCATTATCGAAGCATATAGGATCCATACCTGTCATTTGAAGCCTAACTCAATTTCGAAAGTTAGCTGCTTTGTCATGCCTTGCTTGTTGTTGTAACATCCGGATTTCCAGGTATCATAAATTGAGTATTTATTTTTGAGTAAAGGAGAGCGACTCGACGAGTTGATGCCTAGACTCGTCGAGTAGGATCGCGACTGCTGACTAGGATTAAAGAATGGACTCGACGAGTCGGAGGGTCGACTCGACGAGTCCGCGCTATGGACAAAAACCCTAAATCTTTGGGCCTGTGCCCTATTTAAGGGTCCTTATGGCCTTCATTTGCGGCCACCCTTTCAGAGAAAAGAACCCTAGCATATTTGAGTGTGTGTAGTGAGAGAGAGAGCCATCTTGATCCATTTGTTGTGATTTTGCTAAGGAGGAGAAGTGATCCAGCAAGAAGGACCAAAGGAGGTTGTTGTTCTGAGACTTTCAAGCAAGGAGGCTTCACTTTGAGGTAGCAATTTGGCCCTTTTCTTCTTTATTGTGTAGACTTCTTGAATCAAGGGTTTCTTTACCCTTTCTTGAGTTGGAATAAGAGAATGAGAGGTCCCAACGTGAAATAGACCTTAGATCTGGACCTTGAGAGGTCCAGAGAGCCCCAAACATCCAGCTTTATGCAGTCCCTTTTTGGGTTTTAGATCATGGTTGTTATATTAGGGCTAATTCATCATATAGAGCCATATAAGTGTTGCATGAGCATAAAGTTTGGACCTTTACGTAACTTTTGAGTGTTAGAAGGCCAAATCTATAGGTTAGAGAAACAGATCTGACCTTAGAACGTCGTTTGAGCATTCTCATGGAAAAAACTAGCTGAGTCCATGAGCGGACTCGACGAGTTGGATCGTGTTGTACCACAATTCATGATCAGTGGTAACCCGTCGAGAGAAAGGTTAACTCGACGAGTCCAGTAAGGCCTTAGGAGAATTCAGAAGACACGCATGGACTCGCCGAGTCACCCGAGTGCACTCGACGAGTCTGGTCAAAGTTGGACCGTTGACTGGGGTTGACTTTTAAGGTTGGGTCAACATTTGGACATTGGACCATTGGAGGGGTAAAATGGTCTTTTCCCCTTCTGAGAGAATATAGGGAGGGACTAGTCTAGCCTTTGAGAGCCGTATTAATTAGAGATAATTACTTTATGTGATTAGGCGGAGGGTAGATCAGATATTCGAGTTCGAGACTTTCCGAGATTTCCCGAGGTGAGTCTTCTCACTATACATTACCTAGAGTGGTAACTATGTGCAGACCGGGTGGTCTTATGTGTTATGTGTATGTTGAGTTTATGTGTATTGTGATATATGTATGCTATGTGTTATATAGACCGGACCAGAGGGTCCTACGATTTAGACCGGACCAGAGGGTCCAACGATTTAGACCGGACCAGAGGGTCCAACGAGCTAGACCGGACTGGAGGGTCCAACGAGCTACGGGACTGGAGGGTCCCGCTGAGACACATTGACCGGAGGGTCATACCGAGTCATAGCCTCGAGTGGCTTATGTGTTGTATGTGGTATTTTAGGGAACTCACTAAGCATTTATGCTTACCGTGTTATGTGATATGTGTTTCAGGTACCAGCGATGATCGCGGGAAGGCGCCGGCATGATCTGTACACACTGGCAGGGAGTTATGTTTTGAGATTCTGGGATATGTTTTATTGTGATGCCATTTGATACATGAGATTTTGAGAATATTATATGAGTTCTATTATGTTTGAAAAATGAAAATTTGTTTTAAAAATTTATGTCGTTACAAGTTGGTATCAGAGCCTTGGTTTGAGGGATTCGGATGCACCTTCGGGCGTATCTGAACTCAAACTGAGGATTTGAGAAAATTTTGCATAAAAGAAACAATTTTTCTAAAAAGAGAAAAAGATTTTTGAGAAACGCAGAACGGAGCAGTGTGTACAATCAGCCAGCGCCCGAACGCTGATTTTCCAAAATACCCTTACATTATGTGTTATGAGATATTATTGTTGGATATAGTGTCTAAGTCCATAACTTTATTTGGTATGTACTTGACCCGACCCGGCATGGTCCATTTGGGTTGCATGGCATTGCAATACTTGGATAGACTAAATGAGAGAATAAGGCACTTATGATTATTAATATATTATAAGTTCTAATATATTAATAATAGTATTATTTAATTAGTATTGATCAAGTATTAATCTAGTATTAATTTGGTGATCAAAGTGAGACTAATTAAATATATAGGGTTGATTATGACAATCATCAATTCTTTTATGGTGGATTAATGATCCATGGTTTATGGGTTATGGATGTAACCATATGGAGTTCCATGGATAGTCCATGGGAGTTACAAATCCATGGGTCATGGGAAATCAAGAGTCATGGCAATTAAGGGCATTCATGTGTAAACCCTAATTGTGACAACACTATAAAAGGAACCCTATGGCTAGCAAAAAGTGGACCTAGTGGACCTAGTGTTACTAGAGAGGGCATAACCGATTTTGAGGCTAAGTGACATTCTCTCAAGTTATTCCAAGTCTTGTGGTGTTGTGTGAAGCATTTGAGGCACAACATTTGGGGTGCTAGGCTCACAAAGTCTTGAAGGAATCCAAGCAACAACAAGGTATGTATTTCTACTAGTTTTTATGTTTTATGTAATCCCCATGCCATGCTAGTTAGGAAATAACCTTGAAAAAGAAATTTGCATGTATATAGAGAAAACATAGATTCAAGGTTATTAGGGTTGCATGTACACTTAGGAAGTGTTAGAATGCTTAAAAACCCATCAGTGGTATCAGAGCCAGGTTTGTTTTCTGTATACTTGATGCAAAACTACTTAAAAATCGAAAATTCTGCACTCTGACGACTGGACTCGCCGAGTCCATGGGGAGGACTCGCCGAGTCCATGAACAAATTCATCCTACTCGACGAGTAGAATAATGCACTCGGCGAGTAGGAGCGTGCTGGGCAGTTTTTTCGAGTTTTGTTGCTGGAAATGGATTAAGATCATTATCCCAATCTGTTTTGGACTTGTAAAATCTGTTTTTCAAAATGATAATGATTATGTTAACCCATTTTACATGACTTTTATCAATTTTCAAGTATTGTATATGTTTATATGATTTTCTTGAAATTGTTTGATATGAATATTTGTTCTTATGAGTTTTTAGAAGATCATAGGAATTTTGTGTAACTTACATGCTTGTTTAATTCATGATCTTAATGCTAATGATGGTGTCCATAACTTGTCCTCAAGTTATGGATAACCAAAAGTCACTTCTTTTAATTATGATTAAAAAACTAAAAAGGTTTCATAAAATGAAGAGTCTTCATTTTATGAACCATTAAAACTCATAAGTTACAAATTGAAGAGACTTGGAATAGTTTCAATTCTTGCCCTCAAGTTTTGGAATTTGAAAAGCCTTACACTTTAATTCCAAATTGAACTCTTAGAATTTTTTAAAGGTAAAATTCAAGCTTTATGGACTTCATTAAATTAATTAAAGTGTTTAATTAAAAGAGTTAATAATTCCATAAAGACATGGTTTAAGTTTAATTAAATTAAGTATAGTTTAATTAATAGATTAAACCACCAAGTATTTTAAATGTTTAAAATACACCCTTATACTATTATTATAATTTTAATTATATAGATATGTATAAGAATATGTCATTCTTACCGTTAGTAGGCCTCATTCACGAAGCCGGTCTATAAGGGGGGTATAAGGTTGTTGCCTATAAAATGGTGACTTAATGGGTGTCCACTCTCACCCACCGCTTCCTTGATCGGTGGAGGGTCGTTAGCCGAACGGGTAGGATACGACTTTAAATACTCGTTAAAAGTATAATGAATTATAAAGTAACTATACATTATAAATTCCCCATCTTAGTTACTTTAGGAAAATGTGAAATTGGTGCTAGCCCATAAAATTACACTTTGTACCTTACTAAGTCGTTAGTGGAGCGTGTGTGGTTAACTGGCACACTAACATGGACTAGTAAGAGTGGCAAAGGGTAACTTGACTTTATTATAGATCGGTGGAGCGCGTGTGGTTAACCGGCACATCGATTAGGTAATATTGTTGAGGGTACCAAGTCAATTTGTATGGTTATTCACACCTTGTTTGTGATCCTCGACATCCCAGTCACAAACTTGAGAGGGCACAATCGAGATTCAAACATGCCATTGAAAGTTCAATGTATCTCAAAAGGATCTAGGAGTTTCAAATCCAATTAAAAACTTAATTATATTTCGTTTTTATGGTAGGAAATTGGTAAATCGTCATTTACCTACCTTCAACTATTTTATAATTTGGATTACGGCATCCCTCTTCCAGTTATAAATAGGTTGTTGGGTCCTAGCCTTAATATTTCATATTGGGTGTTATATTAAGGACTTTAAATTAACTAACTTGAATTTCTCCCATTATAGATGTCTAGTTTAGACAGCTATGGTCTTCCCAAATCTTTAGGAACAAGCTTCCTAATGAAGATGATATCCCAAATGGCAACCAAGGTGAAAGATCAATCCCTTTGTTGTGCATTAGTGGGACTGGAAATCATACTTCACTTCCTCCACCTCCTCCAATAAATCTCCTTATCCCACAAGTTTCAAGACATGATAAGTTCTAAGTCACTCAATCCCTATTGGCAAACAAAGTCTATATGTGCTTAGGTCTTGGAGATTAAGTCACATATTGACAAGCCGGGAGAGTAGGGTGTCGAAGTCTCAAGGTAGCTGGCTGTTGACTTGGTCACTCCCTGATAACAGATCACGACATGACCCTTAATGATCTTACCTATTTGCTTGATGATGCTGAATCAGCAATGATTTGGAGCATTGGTAAAGCAAAATTTGATTGGAAGATCAACTTCCCAAACTTCCATGGACATTGACAATGGTAACATTGGAAGTCCAGAAAAACTTTCTCTTCCCAATTGAAAGGGATTGGCCATAGTCAACTCGGTTGACCAAATGGTAAAGAGAAAGGCTAAGTCTGTGATAGTCCCGTGTACCGTTTCCAAAGAGTCCATATGTTTTTGTTGCCAAAGGAAGGGCATTGGTTGCGAAGCTGCCAAATTTACCTAAAAGTCCATAAGGATAGTAAAGTCAAATGTTTGACTCTACTTCAGGTAAAGTCCATTGGCTAACTCAATTAAGTTTCTATTCTGAGATTCTTATTGCATGATGTGACTGGGTCACATGTTGATGTTTTAAGAATCAAAGAAAAGTGAAGAAACTTAAAGGAAGTATATGCTGATTCTGATCGCGAAGAGGGATTTTGGTCGCATGGTTCGGTGATCAGAATTTTGAGCTATTACTTAAGAGTTGAGACATATTGCTTAGGAATAGATAACAACAAGGTTTTCATATGGGTTGTAAGGATAAGTTTTCCGCAAAGTTTTAAAATAAAGAAAAGTTTTGATTTTATTTATTTTAAGTATCCTTACAATGGCATTTGTGAAAAATTGTTGATTATATGTTTCCATTAATAGCAATATTTGAAAATGGATTTGATTCTTTCATTTGTGGTAGTATCATAATTTACCAAATAAGGAAAGATTCTCATCGCCCAAGTTTCAGTTAGATAGAAACTTGGAATCATGCAACTTGTATTGTATGATGAATGAGAAGTTTTCGTCCTTGGGAAATTAAGACTAATTCCTTGTTCACATGTACATGTGAGTCAAGTGAAGGACTAAAAGATTGGGTACACTTGGTTGTGTGCGGGTCAGGTCCACCACAAAGATAGATAAGATTATTCGTTATAATTTACTAAAGTTTAGTAAATATGGTTATGCTTACGAGTTTAAGTGTAATTATGAAACATTGGAAAAGTTTCAATGTATGGCAGAATGAATAAGAAGAATCAAATAAGGCAGAAAGATAAAATTTTCTCCAATCTGAAGAGATGGGAGAGTACTTGTGTATTTTGTTTTATGATTATCTTAGTGATTATGGAACCATATCACAATTGATCCTCTAAGGACACCTTAGTGTGTTTGTTGCCTGAGGAGAGGAATCGTGAATTGTTGAAATGGTTAAATCAAAAGATAATTCATACTTCGTGCCAAAAACAAATCCTGGAGTTATACTCCAAGATTGTAACTTGAGTGACATAGTCTTTAGAAAGTTCATAACACTTGTCAAATGTAGAGTAAGATGTTTCCTATTCTTGTACATTTGAGATTGGTAAGTTGTGATGTTTTGGATAAAACAAAGACCAGCTAAGACCAATAGTGAGAAGTGTTTAACTTGATAAGAATCCGCACTAGATCTTGAATATTTGTTTTGTCAAGGAATGGTTCTTGACAAAGAGAAGTCTTATATGTCAAGAGGATAGTGGGAGTCTAAATGATTCTGAAATAGTTTCAAGAACTAAATCAAGAGTTTTGTTAATCACTAGCCCACGACTTGAGGTTTGTAACCTATCGTGTTGACATATTCTTGTTTATGTTCCAGTTGAAAGTTGATTATGCTTGTGAGTTCTATGAGTTCTCAATTGTTTGCATAACAACCCGGAAGCAATGGCGGGCATTGTGCTACCAGGTGGCAAGAAATTAAGATTGCACAAGTTCAGTCCCTATGAATTTGGAAGTGTCACTAACCTAGTCCTGTGATTATGGTTATGACAAATTCACATGGATAGGAACACATACACCATAAAATCTAAGTGTCATAAGGTTTCTCTTCGATTCATGAAAATGATGGTGAGGAAACGCTTCCACTAAGAAGATTTTAAGTAGATAGCGGTTGTGATATTTGCATTCTCATATAGTCAGTGGAGCGTGTGTGGTTAACCGGCACACTAACTAGTGAGAATTGCAAAAGGTCTAGACAAACATGTGAGCTATCTAAGGAAAGGTGTATGTTTTTGATAAAGTCTTATCAAAGCAATCTAGTATCAGAAATATGAACTTTGGTAAGAAAGTCAATAAAGTATTGATTTCTAGAAGTCCAGTAGATTTCTGAGTACATGTCAAAGCTAGTGGGAGCATAAAGTGTTATGCTGGTAATCATTATGCTAGTGGGAGCATGACGATTATGTTAAATATTGCAGGTTAGCAATGTTAATTATAGAAAACAAAAGTTTCAATTCGCCTTGAAAAAGTTGTTTTGCTATAATTAAGGGAGAGGATTTTATACTTCACTCCAATTCTACAAGCTTAGATTGAGAATTTAATCTACTTTAGTCAAGAATATATATGAATGTTATGTTGGAATGGTTTAACATAAGGAAATTCTATATATGTTGCGTTCTCAAAATTCGATTATGATTACGACATCCCTCTTCATAGTTCGAATTATGAAAACCTGGCAAATAAAAAATTTTATAGCATAAATCATGTCCCATATGCTTTGGGTATAGGTTTGATTACATGTGCTATAATATTCATCCATTCTAAATTTTCCAAATGCCTAGGGCATTAAGATGGAAAAAGGAATAGAACTGGAAATGACTAAAATGATTAAGCAAAGTTGTCGAGGACAATCTGAGGTTTACCAAAGATTGGTTGCTCATGGACAATTAGAAGTATAGAGTAAGGACCATATTGACATATTTTGAAAAGAGGCAACACTTGTTCAGAAGTGATGGTCAAAATGGTAATATGGAATTGTCTCCATAGGTGGAAGTTATTCTTTGAATCTGTGTAAGATTAAAGAACTTAATGCTAAGAAGGATGTTCAAAGGAATGTACTTTGAATTTGTGACTTCGTTTCCATGGAATTTTTTTCCATTGGAATACTTTGTAATTTCTGTTGCCAAGTCTTTGTGACTTCTATGCATAGTCATTACAAGGGGATCATTGCATATAAGTTTAGAATCTAACAGATTACAGTAGATGGCAAGAGTTTGGTATTCTTTCATTTACAACGAGGATTGGAATTGTGAAATTAGCATCATTGGAATATTGTCAATTGATCTATTTCACAAAGAGAGGACCATATGTAAACATAGTATGCATACTTGGAGTATGGCATAATTGTTGTTTGGAAAAACATAGTGTACATGCTTGGAGCATGGGACAACTAATGTTTTAATTCAAGCATAAAGTTGATTAATCGAAACATAAATAATGAGTAATCAATATGGTGCTTAAATAAAAGGTGTTTTTTATTTACACTCAAAGTGTTAGGGCCATATAAGATTAGTATTATTCTTATGTTTCACTTTGCATGTTTTGACTTCCAGAATAATTATGTTATGGTATATATCATATTATTCAAACCATCCACAGTCAGTCATATGTTGGAAGTAGATATGAATCAAGACTGTCATGAATTTGGCTTGTATGATTTGTCTAAAGTGCTTTAGACAATGCAATGGTTGCTACAACATTCATGAGTACTCATAAGGGCTGAGTATTGGATTCAACCCACGCTCACTTGCATCACTTCATGGAATTTATCTCGAGTGATCGTGAGACGGTAATATCATATAAATCTTCAAACCTAGAGATATGAGTTGTTGACTATGAGTTGGTTATTCATTGATTGTACGAAAACGCATTGGTAACTCGATGTTATAAAACGTGCCTTTGTGAATAATTCAACAAGTAGTTAGTACAAGCATATCAGTCGAAGTTTATCTGTTCTTTCTAGAAATAGAAGCGATATCTGGGCCCCTCGATGATTTGGTTTTGACTTATGTACCGGGCCCGGTCAGAACCTAATTGATGTGTTCAATTTAGTTCTATGTCGAAACAAATCAGAGATCGAGAAACAAATGCTGGACAATAAGTAAGACCATGTTCCATGTGTTTGTCCGGCTGATATCATGAGAACAGAGGATTATATGATCACTTATCTTAAATGGCGTATCATCATCATCTTAGTTCCGAGAGACTTTGAAAGAGCTACGATTGCTAGTCGGATTCTGAAGTCATATTTGCAAATATAGTTATTAGACTTATCCAAGTGGGAGACTGTTGGATATAGTGTCTAAGTCCATAACTTTATTTGGTATGTACTTGACCCGACCCGGCATGGTCCATTTGGGTTGCATGGCATTGCAATACTTGGATAGACTAAATGAGAGAATAAGGCACTTATGATTATTAATATATTATAAGTTCTAATATATTAATAATAGTATTATTTAATTAGTATTGATCAAGTATTAATCTAGTATTAATTTGGTGATCAAAGTGAGACTAATTAAATATATAGGGTTGATTATGACAATCATCAATTCTTTTATGGTGGATTAATGATCCATGGTTTATGGGTTATGGATGTAACCATATGGAGCTCCATGGATAGTCCATGGGAGTTACAAATCCATGGGTCATGGGAAATCAAGAGTCATGGCAATTAAGGGCATTCATGTGTAAACCCTAATTGTGACAACACTATAAAAGGAACCCTATGGCTAGCAAAAAGTGGACCTAGTGGACCTAGTGTTACTAGAGAGGGCATAACCGATTTTGAGGCTAAGTGACATTCTCTCAAGTTATTCCAAGTCTTGTGGTGTTGTGTGAAGCATTTGAGGCACAACATTTGGGGTGCTAGGCTCACAAAGTCTTGAAGGAATCCAAGCAACAACAAGGTATGTATTTCTACTAGTTTTTATGTTTTATGTAATCACCATGCCATGCTAGTTAGGAAATAACCTTGAAAAAGAAATTTGCATGTATATAGAGAAAACATAGATTCAAGGTTATTAGGGTTGCATGTACACTTAGGAAGTGTTAGAATGCTTAAAAACCCATCAATTATGTGATATGCTATGCATGCTAGAGTAGGCTAGGTATTCATAGTTAGGACTAGAGTGGGCCTGATTTGTGATGCCTTAGCCTAGAAGTTACTGCTACTATGAGATACTTCGAGAGTGAGTAAGTAGCAGCGAGGAGCTTATGAGTGGTCTACTGGAGGGTAGCCTGAGTTTAGTGAGATATAGAGTACTTGTGATCTGGGATCCTAGGAGGAGTACTTGGGGTGAATACCGATGCGTAGTGGAAGGTAGTATAGGGCCCGTACTACTGGAAACACCGGATCGGTGAGCAGTCCAAGTAAGAATCCTTAGGGTACTAAAGAACAAGTAGGGTTGAGTATCGAGTGCTAGTATACTCGAGCGAGTCTCTGACTTCTTTGTTGTTGTATTTCAGAGATATCATGGTTGGGACGTGCCACCACCCAGGAGGCAGTGGTACCACTGGTACCAGTGATGAGGAGATCCGTAGGTTGATTCACAAGGAGGTGGCCGCAGCCATACGAGTGGAGATTCCTGAGATGTTTGGGTCTATCAAGACCACTTTGATTGAGACGTTTGACGAGCAGTATGCTTCTCTTACCGAGGATGCTGTTGTTGCAGCCACTGCAGCCGTCGCCGCTGCCAGGCCACAGGGGGGTGACTCGTTGCTATACCGAGAGTTCAGCAACACGAAGTCACCAGAGTTTGATGGGACTCAGGATCCGATAGCCGCAATGAGGTGGATCACTGACATTGAGGGATGCTTCTACACCTATTCTTGTCCGGAGCATCTGAGAGTACGGTTTGCGCTGAACCAGCTTCGCTTGGGAGCGAAGGACGGGTGGAAGTTTGTTACGACAGGCTTTATTTTGCAGAGATTACAGCGGTGACCTGGGAGAGGTTCACCACCATGTTCCGAGATGAGTATGTTCCCACGGTGGAGAGGGAACGATTGGCGTAGATGTTCTTGTCCCTCAACCATGGGATGGAGTCCGTGACTGTGATTACACGGATGTTTCATGAGAGGGAGTTGTTTTGCCCTAAGCACGTGTCTACTGAGCAGGCACGTATGAGCCGATATCTGAGCATACTGAGGAGGGACATTCGTGAGTTCGTGGCGAACTCGACATACCGGACATTTACCGAGCTCCAGCCGAATGCTCGGAAGAGGGAGATTGAGCTAGAGACTCAGGCCAGGGAGGAGGCCGAGTCTCAGAAGAGGGATAGGCGGCCGGTATAGTCTTAGCCGACAGCCAAGCGAGCAAAGCCCCCTGATTCGAGATCTGGGGGTCCGAAGGGCCGCACTTGCAGGAAGTGCGGCAAGAGCCACGATGGGACGTGTAGAGCGGGTGTGTGCTACAAGTATGGGAAGGAGGGGCATATCGCGAGGGATTGCCCCAAGGGATTTTCGCTTTACTTTCACTGCAACCAGACAGGCCATCGGAAGGCCGAGTGCCCACAGCTACTTCAGGGATCAGCACAGGGATCTGCACCTGCTGCTAGAGCTACCGAGGTCCGGCCAGCGAAGGCCGAGGCACCGAAAACTCGCGGGAGAGCCTTTCAGTTGACAGCAGAGGAGGTCCGCGCAGCGCCTGATTTTGTGGCTGGTATGTATTCTTTTAGTTACTATTACTGAGTTTGAGATATTGTGCTTATTCTGTGGTATGCATAGGTACTTTTCTTGTGAGTTCTGTACCTGCTTTGGTGTTATTTGACTCGGGTGCGAGTCGATCTTTCGTGTCATTAGCGTTTAGCCAGCACATCAGTACCCGGCGAGAGGCGTTGAGTCGACCTCTACGAGTTTCCATAGCTGACGAGCGAGTGGTTTATGCCACCGATGTGATTCGAGGATGTGTGCTCGAGATTTTCATGGTTGAGTTCCCGATAGATCTGGTACCGATTGCGATAGGTGATGTCTGTGTCATCGTGGGCATGGACTGGTTGAGCCGATTTGGAGCTGTTATAGACTGCGAGCGGCAGTTGGTGACCATACGAGACCCTAGTGGGGGAGTGCTGATGGTGTATGGCGAGGGTACCCGATCTGGGTCATCATTTTGTTCGGCTGCCAGAGCGAGACAGAGTCTACATCAGGGTTGTAGAGGGTTTGTAGCCTATGTGATGGATACACGAGTTGCCGCAGAGAGGCTGAGTTCTGTCAGCGAGGTACCGATAGTGCGAGAGTTTCCGGATGTTTTCCCCGAGGAGTTGCCGGGTGTGCCTCCCGAGAGCCAGGTGGAGTTTCGCATCGATTTGATTCCGGGGGCAGCACCTATTGCCAAGGCACCCTATCGCCTTGCGCCACCGGAGATGCAGGAGTTATCCTCGCAGCTTCAGGAGCTACTGGGGAAGGGATTCATCCGACCGAGTAGCTCGCCGTGGGGAGCGCCGATCCTTTTTGTCAAGAAAAAGGATGGTTCACACCGGATGTGCATTGATTACCGGGAGTTGAACAAATTAACGGTCAAGAACCGTTATCCATTACCGTGGATCGACGATCTGTTCGATCAGTTGCAGGGTGCGTCTTGGTTTTCCAAGATAGACTTGAGATCTGGATATCACCAGATGAGGGTGCGTGATGAGGATATCCAGAAGATAGTGTTTAGGACTCGTTATGGGCATTACGAGTTCGTGGTGATGCCTTTTGGGCTCACCAATGCACCAGCGGCGTTTATGGACCTCATGAACCGAGTATGCAGGCCGATCTTGGATCGATCGGTGATTGTGTTCATCGACGACATTCTAGTGTATTCGAGGACCAGAGAGCAGCATGAGGAGCAACTGAGGGAGATCCTTGGAGTATTGAGATCGGAGAGGCTTTATGCCAAATTCTCCAAGTGTGATTTCTGGTTACGAGAGGTCCAGTTCCTGGGACATCTCGTTAATCAGAATGGGATATTGGTCGATCCGGCCAAGATTGAGGCTGTCATGAGTTGGGAGGTGTTGAGATCCCCCACCGAGATCAGGAGTTTTCTGGGGTTGGCCGGCTACTATCGGAGATTTATTTGGGATTTCTCCAAGATTGCCGTTCCCCTCACCAGATTGACCCGGAAGGGCGTTGCTTTTTCTTGGGGTCCAGAGCAGCAGACCTCGTTTGAGACTCTTCTCCAGAGACTATGCGAAGCCCCAGTGTTAGCCCTTCCGGAGGGAATGGAGGATTTTGTGGTTTACTGTGATGCATCTATATCAGGGTTGGGTGCGGTGCTTATGCAGAGAGGGCACGTGATAGCATACGCATCGAGGCAGCTGAAGCCTCATGAGACGTGGTATCCCACCTATGATTTGGAGTTGGGGGCAGTGGTGTTCGCCCTCAAGATATGGCGCCATTATCTGTATGGGGTTCGGTGTATTGTATACACGGACCACAAGAGTTTGAAGTATCTGATGGATCAGCCCAACCTGAACATGCATCAGAGGGGATGGTTGGATGTGGTAAAGGATTATGACTGTGAGATCCTGTACCACCCGGGCAAGGCTAACGTGGTAGCCGATCCTCTGAGCCGCACGGCGGAGAGCGCCCCGATTGATGACTCCTGTATTAGATACCATCCGAGAGGCCCAGGCAGAGGCTGTGAGACCAGAGAACCTCAAGAGAGAGCGGATGGTTGGGCAGGTGTCCGAGTTTGTGACGGATAGCCGAGGGCTGAAGACCTTTTGAGGTCGGATATGGGTGCCTTATACGGGCGGGGTACGTAGCACTCTGATGGAGGAGGCGTATAGATCGAGATTCTCAATCCATCCCGGGGCCACTAAGATGTATTTGGACCTGAAGAGAGACTATTGGTGGCCCTGTATGAAGAGGGATGTTGCATGGGTAGTAGAGAGGTGCTTAACCTGTCGCCGGGTTAAGGCCGAGAACCAGCGTCCGCATGGCAAGTTGCAACCACTAGAGGTTCCCCAGTGGAAGTGGGAACAAATTTCTATGGATTTTATCACCAAATTGCCGAGGACCGCGAGGGGTGTTGATGCAATTTGGGTGATTGTGGACCGGCTGAAATATATGTGAGAGAGGTGGTGTCGTGGCATGGGGTGCCGATCTCGATTGTGTCAGACCGAGATATACGTTTTACTTCCAGGTTATGGAAGAAGTTTCATGAGGAGTTGGGTACGAGATTGCACTTCAGTACTGCCTACCACCCACAGACGGATGGCTAGAGTGAGCGAACGATTCAGACACTCGAGGACATGCTTCGAGCATGTGTTATGGAGTTCGGTGGAAGTTGGGACACATACCTACCTTTGGCTGAGTTTTCTTACAACAACAGCCACCATTCGAGTATTGGTATGCCTCCCTTTGAGCTTCTTTATGGAATGAGGTGGCAAACTCCCATCTGTTGGGGAGAGGTAGGGCAGCGAGTGATGGGTAGCACTGAGATAGTGCTTAAGACGACTGAGCAGATACAACAAGTCAGACAGAGGTTACTGACAGCCCAGAGCCGTCATAAGAGTTATGCGGATAGACGACAATCCAAGCTCGAGTTCCAGGTTGGAGATTTTGTACTCCTGAAGGTATCTCCTTGAAAAGGAGTGATCCGATTCAGGAAAAGGGGCAAGCTGGGGCCCCGATACATTGGTCCGTTCAGGGTGACCGCGAGGGTGGGTAAGGTAGCATATCGTCTGGAGCTACCTGAGGAGTTGAGTCAGATCCATGATACCTTCCATGTATTTGATAGGTTTTATACAAACAATCCTATGTGTGCATGCAACCCTAATTGGATCTATGTTTTCACTATTAGACATGCAACTTTATGAACACAAAAAGAAACCTAGAATGCTCCTCTAATTTTCGAAATCTATATAGGAGAATAGAATACATACCTTTTGTTGTTATATATCAATAACAACTAGTTCCTTGAATTTCCTTAGCTCTTGAAAGCAAGTACCACAAGTGTAGTACCTCTAATGGCTCACAAACACACTTTGGGTGAGAGGATGAATATGAGAGTGAGGAAGGGAGGCAAGAGGCTCCAAAATTCGACCCTAGTAGGGTTTCTCCAAGGGTTGGCCGAATTTGGTGCCTTAGGGTGCTATTTATACTTAAGGCTAACTAGGGTTTCAAGGTGGAAAACCTAATCCCTTAGCTTAGGGCCTAAGCAAATCCATGGACTCCTTTCCTTAAGCCCTTGGACAAAAACTCCTAGATCCTTCTAGGATTTTCGGCCAAGCCTTAATAAAGGTGATCCATTGGCCCAAAGCCTCAACTATTGAATAATTACAAAATAGCCCCTATACTTTTAATCAGTTCCTTTAATCCCAAAATTAATTCCAAATTAATTTCTGATTAAATACTAATTAATAATATGATTCCAAATTATTATATTAATCATATAATATAATAAATAAATCGTATTTATGCCCTAATCAACCTCTTTCCTCAACTGTCATCCTGTCTAGTCACCCGTGTGAAGGCAATCCAAAAGGACCATGCTCATAATCGGGTCTAGTACATACCAAAATAGTTATGGACTTAGACACTAATCCAACAGTCTCCCACTTGGATAAGTCTAATAACTATTTTGCATAACTTCAGTACCTGATCAGCAATCGTAGCTTTCAAAAGCTGCTGTCAACTCTGATCTTATCAGATACGCGTGTCCTTTAGATAAGGGATTATATATTCCTCCATTCTCAAAATATCGTATAGACACAAGACATGAATTTTAATCATTCTCTCTATACTGTTTCCCGACTTCCGATTTATGACGACTGACAACAGACTACAATTGAACACATCAACTTAGTCCCGGCTTGGCCAAGCGCTTAGGGTGTCATCACTAAATCATCGAGGGGCCCATAGATATCGCTTTTATCCCACTTTGGGTAAAAGGAATGGATAAACTTCGACTCAAATGATCGCTTGCATTTACTGATCGAATCACACACAACAATAAGTTTTATAACACCAAGTTACTGGTGCGTTTACTTATTATCAATGTGTAACTGACCAACAAATAACAACTCACACGTCTCGGTTTCAAGAATATACAATATTATCGACTCACAATCACTCGCGATAAAATCCATGAAGTGATTCACGTGAGCGTGGGCTTAATCCAATACTCTAATCTTATCAAAGTACTCATGAACTCTGCAGCAAACTTGTACTATGTCTAAACACTTTAGACAATCTACATAGAGATTCATGACCGTCTTCCTTCATACCTACTTCCAACGTATGACCGACTGTGGAGGTTCGAATAACCCAGTTATTCTGGAAGTCAAAACATGCAAACTGAAACACAATAATAATACATAATCCTTTATGGCCCCAAAACTTTTGAGTGTAAATAAAACACTTTTATTTAAACGCCATATTGATTACTCATTATTCATTTGTTTAATGTTTCGGATAATCAACTTATTTCTTGAATTACAACAATAGCTGTTCCATGCTCCGAGCATGCACACTATGTCTCCTATGGTCCATGCTTTGTGAAATAGATCAATTGAAAACCTTTCCAATGATGCTCATTTCACAATTCCTATTCCTCATCATTAGTGTAAGAATACAAGGTTCTTGCCACTATTAGAATGTGTTAGATTCCAACATTTTATGCAATGATCCTTTCGTAAAGTAATAGCATAAAAGTCACCAAGACTTGGACAATGAAATTACATGGTTCTCTATCAGAAATTGTTACAAAACAATTCTATATATGTGATGTCTCTCACTCAACGTACATTCCTTTGAACATCCTTTTTACATAAAATTTTCTAATCTAGACATAAATTCTCAATTTTCAACTCCCAATATGGAAACATTTCCATATTTGCCATATGACATCTTATTCTAAATAGAATCTTATCTATTAATAATAATGTCGATATGGTCCATCCAATACTATACTTCCAACTACTCACAAGCAACAAATCCTTGGCGAACCTTAGATCGTCCTTTGATAGTTGTTTAATTATTTTAGTCAAATTCAGTTCTAGTCATTTTTCCCTCTTAATGCCCTAGGCATTTACAAAATTTTAGAATGGTCAAATATTATAGCATTTGCAATCGATCCTATACCCGAAGCGTATGGGACACGATGCATAATGTCTTACATAAAGATATGATACTTTATCAATCTTCTGCCATAATATTTTATGTGTCACGTTCTCACAATTCGAACTATGAAGAGGGATGTCGTAATCATAATCGAAATTTGAGAACACACTATGTATCCTTTGACTAAAATATTAAAATTTCTCAATCTAAGCTTTAGATTTTGAAACGAAGTATAATATTCTCTCCCTTAATTATAGCAAAACAACTTTTCAACCCTTGCGACTTTGCAAAGTATAACTCTTGTTTTCTATAATTAATATCGCTAACTTGCAATACTTACCATAATAATCATGCTCCCACTAACATGATGATTATTTCCTTATCAGCATAACACTTATGCTCCCACTAGCTTTGACATGTATTCAGAAAACAGCTGAACTTCCAGAAAACAATGCTTATTGAATTCCTTAAGTTCATATTTCTAATACTTGATGCTTTGATAAGCCTTTATCTAAGCTTCTTAAACTCATACACCTTTGCCTTAGAATGCTCACATGTGTGTCTAAACAAATTCAGAACTTATGTTACTAAGTCCCAGATGTTCAGACCAATTGCCAAATCTCACAATTCGAACTATGAAGAGGGATGTCGTAATCATAATCGAATTTGAGAATATAATTTTCACAATTGCTATCTTCTTAAAATCTCTTTTAGTGAAAGCATTTCCTCACAATCATTTTCATGAAGGAGGAAACCTTATGACACTTATATTTTATGATGTATGTGTACCTATCCAAGTGAATTTGCCAAAACAAAGGTTTGCGACAAATCCAAAACCATATCGACTGAACTTGTTCAATCTTGATTTCTTGCCTCATGGTAACATGAGTGCCCACCATGTCTTCCAAGTAGTTTAGCAACTCACCCTTACTTATCAATGTACTTTCCATTGATCAAGGCGCTTGTCTTCATACAAATGAGAACTCATAGAACTCACATGCATAATTAGCTTAATTGGAATGGCACAGAAACAAAAAAAAATGTCAACACGATAGGTTATAAACCTCAAGTCATGCGCTAGTGATGATCAACTAGGTTTACTCTTGATTTATTCTTGAAACTTTTCAAGACCATTAAGACTCCCACTGACTCCTTGACATATAAGGTTCTCTTATCAAGAAACATTTCTTGACAAACAAATATTCAAGAGTTAGTGTAGCTTTTAATCAAGTTTAACACTTCACATAATTGGTCCTGGTTGGTCTTTGTCTTATCCAAGACATCACAACTTACCAATTTCAAATGTGCAAGAATAAGAAAACTTTTCCAAATTCCACATTTGATGAGTGTTATAAACCTACTTAAGATTTGTCACTCAATTCACAATCTTGGAGTATAAGACTTGATATTGGAATGAAGTATGATTGACTTCTTGATTTAACCATTTCCACAATTCTCGATTCCTCTTCTTAGACATACAAATGCGCTAAGACTCACTTAGATGATCAATTGAGAAACAGTTTTTAATCATTAAGGCTAATCATAAAACACAATAAAAGGTACTCTCCCTTCTTCTTAGAATAGAGAAAGTTTTATCTTTCTTCCTACTTGATTCTTCTTATTCGTTCTTGCTATTGATTGAAACTCTTTCAATCAACTCAGAATTATACTTAATCTTGTAAGTATAACCATATTTACTAAACTTTAGTAAACCATGACGAATATCTTTATCACTCTTGTGGTGGACTTGATCAACGCACAACCTAGTGTACTCGATCTTCTAGTCCTTCACTTGACACTTTGCCAAAGAATTAGTCTAATTTCCAAATATGAAGTTTCTCATTCATCATGCAACCAAGTTGTATGATTCCAAGTTTCTGTCCAACTGAAACTTGGGCGATGAGAAACTCTCCCTATTTGGTAAATTCTCAACATTTCCACAAATAACCTAATTAAGAATCAAGTCCATCATTGCTAATAATAGAAACATTCAAACATCAATTTTTCATACACGCCATTGTAAGGATAAATAAATAAGATAAAATCAAAATTTATTTTATTGCGGAAAAATTTGTCCTTACAATGCAACTCAACTGAAAACTATGTTGTAAAATATTTCTTAGCAATCTACCCTAACTCTAAAGTAGCAGCTCAAAAATCCGATCTTCGAATTCACATGATCAGATTCAGCACGCTTCTTCCTTAAGCTTCCTTTCTTTTCTTCGATCCTATAAAACATCAAAATGTAATCTTATCATATCATGTATTAAGATCAAAAATAGGAACTTATAGAGTTAGATAATGGATTTTACCTAAAGTAGAGCCATACGTCTTGACTCTCCCATCTCTTAGATCTCTCAGGTAAATAGGGCAACTTCGTCTCCAATGCCCCTTCTCTTGGCAATAGAAGCAAATGAACTCTTTTGGAATGGCACAAGGAACTATCTCAGAATTAACCTTTTTTGGACTTCCAATGTCACCATTTTCAATGTCCATTGAAGCTTGGGATTTTGATTCACCAAACAGATTTGTTTGACCAGCCCGCCAAATCATTGCTGATTCAGCAGCTATAAGAAAATAGGTCAAATCAATGAGGGTCACGTCGTGATCCATCATATAGTACTCTCTAACGAACTCACTATATGATTTTGGAAGCGACTGAAGAACCCAGTCAACAGCCAAGTCACCAGAAATCTCGACACCCAACATCCTTAACCTGTCAATGTGTGACTTCATCTCTAAGACATGTGCACACACAGGTTTCCCATCTTCGTGTTTACTTGCCAAAAGGGCTTGAGTGAGCTTGAACTTTTCAAGCCTTCGAACTTGTGGGTCAGGGAGAACAATTGGAGGAGGTGGAGGAAGTGAAGCATGATTTCTTGTTCCTAGATCATATCTTGGAACATCATCTTCGTTTGGAGAACTTGTTCCAAGGGATTTAGGAAAACCATAGTTGTCAGAACTAGACATCTACAAAATGGGAGAAAATTCAAGTTAAGTTGATTAGAATCCTTGATGTAATACCCAAATGGAACATCAAGGCTAGGATCCAACACAATACTCTACAACCTAGAAGAGGGATGCCGTAATCTAGTTGTAGAATATTTGAAGGTAGGTAAATGACGATTTACCAATTTCCACCATAAAAAACAAAAAAAGAAATTTAAGTTTTAAATGAATTGAAACTCCTAGATCTTTTGAGATTCATTGAACTTTTCAATGACATGTTTAAATCTCGATTATGCCTTCAGGTTTGCGACTGGGATGCCGAGGATCACAAAAAAGGTGTGAATAACCATACGAATCACGTGGTGCACCCAATGCTACCATCACCTAATCAATGTGCCGGTTAACCACACACGCTCCATTGATCTATGATAAACATCGATCCACCCTTCGCCATCGATGCCAAACCCAAATTAGTGTGCCGGTTAACCACACAAGCTCCACTAACGTTTCGACAAGGGTACAAAGTGTAATTCCATGGATTAGCATACAATTCCACATTTTGCCTAAAGTAACTCTGATTTGGGAATTTGTAAAAGCATTTAGTTACTTTGTACTTCATTATACTTATAATGGAAGGTTTCGTCCTATCCTACCCGTTCAGCTAACGACCCTCCACTAGTCAAAAGTGCGGTGGGTAAGAGTGGATACCCATTCAATCGCCATTTTATAGGCAATTTCCTTAAACACCCCTTATAGACCATCTTCGTGAATGAGGCCTACTAACGGTAAGACTCACTGTTTACTCATACATATATATATATATATATATATATATATATATATATATATATATATATATATATATATATATATATATATATATAATATTAGACTTTTAATGTTATATATAGTATAGGGTGTATTTTATACTTTTAAAATACTAGGTGGTCTAATTTAATAAATTATACTTTTAATTTAATTAAATTTAAACCAAAAATTTATGGAATTATTAACTCTCTTTTAATTATACACTTTAATTAATTAATAAAACCATAAGGGTGTAATTTGAACTTTTCAAAATACTAGGGTTTTAATCATATTTAACTTTTTTGAAAATTAAAACTTTTTAATTTTAAACTCTTAAATATTAAAATATTGATTTAATAATTATCCAAAATTAAACAATTAATTTAAAATTATTAAATCTTGTAGGATTATCTATTAAATTAAACAATTAATTTAATCTAATCTCATATCCCCTAAGATTTGAAAAATTATGGAATGGGACAATTCATAAGCTCTTTAATTATCTATTTAAGGAATCAAGGATAATTACAAGATATGACATTATCCAAATCCCTAAAATTTGGGAATCCTATCTAGGGGACAAGGCAAATTTCGAAATTCTAGGGTTAGACAACCCTAAAATCGAAATCTTGGGGACAAAGGAAAGGGTTTAGGAAACCCTACCAAAATTTCGAAATCTAGGGTTTAGAAACCTTAATTTCGAAAATTAAGCCTCCAGGGTTTATTAGCCATAAACCCTAATTGTCATATTCATACATTTGTATCAAATCTAATTGAAAACAAAAACCTAAGGCTCTGATACCACTGATAGGTTTTATACAAACAATCCTATGTGTGCATGCAACCCTAATTGGATCTATGTTTTCACTATTAGACATACAACTTTATGAACACAAAAAGAAACCTGGAATGCTCCTATAATTTTCGAAATCTATATAGGAGAATAGAATACATACCTTTTGTTGTTATATAGCAATAACAACTAGTTCCTTGAATTTCCTTAGCTCTTGAAAGCAAGTACCACAAGTGTAGTACCTCTAATGGCTCACAAACACACTTTGGGTGAGAGGATGAATATGAGAGTGAGGAAGGGAGGCAAGAGGCTCCAAAATTCGACCCTGGTAGGGTTTCTCCAAGGGTTGGCCGAATTTGGTGCCTTAGGGTGCTATTTATACTTAAGGCTAACTAGGGTTTCAAGGTGGAAAACCTAATCCCTTAGCTTAGGGCCTAAGCAAATCCATGGACTCATTTCCTTAAGCCCTTGGACGAAAACTCCTAGATCCTTCTAGGATTTTCGGCCAAGCCTTAATAAAGGTGATCCAATGGCCCAAAGCCTCAACTATTGAATAATTACAAAATAACCCCTGTACTTTTAATCAGTTCCTTTAATCCTAAAATTAATTTCTTATTAAATATCAATTAATAATATGATTCCAAATTATTATATTAATCATATAATATAATAAATAAATCATATTTATGCCCTAATCAACCTCTCTCCTCAACTGTCATCTTGTCTAGTCACCCGTGTGAAGGCAACCCAAAAGGACCATGCTCATAATCGGGTCAAGTACATACCAAAATTGTTATGGACTTAGACACTAATCCAACAGTATTCCAGTTGAGGAAGTGTATAGCCGATGAGACGGCGGTTGTGCCGCTAGAGGATATTCAAGTGGACGCGAGTTTGAATTACATTGAGAGCTCGATCGCGATTTTAGATCGGAAGATCAAGGTTCTGAGGAACAAGGAGGTGCCCCTGATTCAGGTCCAGTGGCAACATCGGAGAGGGTCCGAGCTGACCTGGGAGCCGGAGATGGAGATGCGGGAGCAGCATCCAGAGTTGTTTGCAGAGTGAGACTTCGAGGGCGAAGTCTGATTCTAGTGTGGGAGAATTGTAACATCCGGATTTCCAGGTATCATAAATTGAGTATATATTTTTGAGTCAAGGAGAGGGACTCGACGAGTTGACGCCTAGACTCGTCGAGTAGGATAGCGACTGCTGACTAGGATTAATGAATGGACTCAACGAGTCGGAGGGTCGACTCGACGAGTCCGCACTGTGGACAGAAACCCTAAGTCTTTGGGCCTGTGCCCTATTTAAGGGTCCTTATGGCCTTCATTTGCGGCCACCCTTTCAGAGAAAAGAACCCTAGCATATTTGAGCGTGTGTAGTGAGAGAGAGCCATCTTGATCCATTTGTTGTGATTTTGCTAAGGAGGAGAAGTGATCCAGCAAGAAGGACCAAAGGAGGTTGTTGTTCTGAGACTTTCAAGCAAGGAGGCTTCACTTTGAGGTAGCAATTCCGCCCTTTTCTTCTTTATTGTGTAGGCTTCTTGAATCAAGGGTTTCTTTACCCTTTCTTGAGTTGGAATAAGAGCATGACAGGTCCCAATGTGAAATAGACCTTAGATCTGGACCTTGAGAGGTCCAGAGAGCCCCAAATATCCAACTTTATGCAATCCCTTTTTGGGTTTTAGATCATGGTTGTCATATTAGGGCTAATTAATCATATAGAGCTATATGAGTGTTGCATGAGCATAAAGTTTGGACCTTTACGTAACTTTTGAGTGTTAGAAGGCCAGATCTATAGGTTAGAGAAACAGATCTGACCATAGAAGGTCGTTTGAGCATTCTCATGGAAGAAACTCGCCGAGTCCATGAGCGGGCTCGACGAGTCGGATCGTGTTGCACCATGATTCGTGATCAGTGGTAACCCGTCGAGAGAAAGGTTAACTCGACGAGTCGAGTGAGGCCTTAGGAGAATTCAGAGGACACACATGGACTCGCCGAGTCACCCGATTGCACTCGACGAGTCTGGTCAAAGTTGGACCGTTGACTGGGGTTGACTTTTAGGGTTGGGTCAACATTTGGACATTGGACCATTGGAGGGGTAAAATGGTCATTTCCCCTTCTGAGAGAATATAGGGAGGGACTAGTCTAGCCTTTGAGAGCCGTATTAATTAGAGATAATTACTTTATGTGATTAGGCGGAGGCTAGATCAGATATTCAAGTTCGAGACTTTCCGAGATTTCCCGAGGTGAGTCTTCTCACTATACATTACCTAGAGTGGTAACTATGTGCAGACCGGAGGGTCTTATGTGTTATGTGTATGTTGAGTTTATGTGTATTGTGATATATGTATGCTATGTGTTATATAGACCGGACCAGAGGGTCCTACGATTTAGACCGAACCAGAGGGTCCAACGATTTAGACCGGACCAGAGGGTCCAACGAGCTAGACCGGACTGGAGGGTCCAACGAGCTACGGGACTGGAGGGTCCCGCTGAGACACATTGACCGGAGGGTCATACCGAGTCATAGCCTCGAGTGGCTTATGTGTTGTATGTGGTATTTTGGGGAACTCACTAAGCATTTATGCTTACCGTGTTATGTGATATGTGTTTCAGGTACCAGCGATGATCGCGGGAATGCGCCGGCATGATCTGTACACACTGGCAGGGAATTATTTTTTGAGATTCTGGGATATGTTTTATTGTGATGACATTTGATACATGAGATTTTGAGAATATTATATAAGTTTTATTATGTTTGAAAAATGAAAAATTGTTTTAAAAATTTACGTCGTTACAGTTGTTCCTACAATCAATTTGTTCTATTATTTTTTCCGTATTTGTAGGAATGGGGTACGGTATTTTTTTCGTTCAAGGGGCCGAACATTCATTGAGGTTCTTCCTGATTCCATTAAAAATTGGAAAAACAAATTTATTTGTTTGAATGCTTCTCACTTCTCTTATCGAAACAAATTTCGTCCTCTTTGAACGATTGATGATCAAAATCCTAGCAGGACTAGGGATTTGGGTTGGGATATAGATAAGATTTCTCATTTCAATGTTATGATTAAGAAATTCCCTGAAGCCGTTTTGGGTTAAGTTGGTATGAGTATGTATTGGTTATGTGTTGGTGTTGTTCCCACTTTATTTGTGCATGGCCTAAGTATTTTCCTTTATGTTTGTTGTTGTTACTTGTTTCACTTGTTTGTACTAACCCCTTGTTGTTTTTGTGTAGATGGAACTCGATTACCATTTCTTTTGTCTGATTTTGTTGGTAAGGTTGAAGTGCGCGAACTTGGCTCTGGTGATTTTGACCTTCCGATTATCGATGATAGATTTACTTATAGTGGTATTAATGGTAGTAATACCCAAGATGAGGAAGAAGAGGATTCAGAATATTCGATTAAAGTGCATGACTCCTATGATGATACAACCGATGCTCGTACTCTACCCATTTATGCTAGGGTTTTGGTTGTTTCTGATGATGATGGTGATGATGGATTGCTGAACAACCTTTGGTTCGTCGCAAAAGAGGTAGGGATTATGTTTCCTCTGCCGGATTAGCGGCTATTCTTGCTGGTGGTGAAGGTAGTAATGGTAGGGTTCTCAAGAGGTCTCGTTCCTTGGTTCCCGGTTCTTTTCATTCTTTTGCTAGTAGCCTGAGCGTGCGCCATCCTACTTCATATTGGGAATATTGGTGGGAGCAAAGTTTAATGGAGACAAAGGTTTCTATTTCCTTTTTTGAGAACTTTGCTTCACCTGGTACACAGTCGAGTGTTAGCCAGGGTCGTAGGGAGCATATGCGGGATACGTACAAAATTAAACTTATGGAGAACATGGTTTTGGGTCAGGAAGTTATCTCGTGGCTTGAAGAAAATGAGACATTACACTTGGAGAATCATGGCTTTCGAGATGAATTTAAAAAGATATATGAACTTATAACACCATTCGTAGTCTTATCTGGTGGCATCTCTCATAAGTGCAATCATTCTGTGATCAATATGTGAAGCTTGCAAATAGGGTCGCTAAGTTAGAAAAGGTTTCTCCGGGTGTTAATGTGGTTTCTCGATCTGAGATGGACAAGTTAAGGGGTGAATTAACCATATTATAGAATGAGAAGGCTATTTTGGAGAGTAACTTGGCTGGTTATCAAGATGTGGCGGATGAGGTTTCTACGTTGATGGCTATGGTAGCATCCATTGAGTTGAAAAAAATGGTTTTATGTACAAGATTTCCATGTTGGAGCATGGTGTTCGAAAGTTAAAAAGTGATTTGAATGATTCCTCCATGCGGAACATAGATTTGCAGGTAAGTGTGGTTGGTTTGTAGAACCGAGTATGCAAAGCAGATTGGGATATTGATGGGTTTTTGAGCACTACAACATTCCTATGGTGTATATGCAAACCCTAAAGCTTTGGATCTAGTTTGTCTAATGACCATGCAATAATCATCCAAAACCATAAACCCTAGATCTAGCATGTGATAATCGATATTAACATAAGAATAGGGTTTAGATCTTACCTTGATTGTTATGTAGAAATAACAATCTCAATTCCTTCTTGTAATTAGATTCTGAAAGCTTAGTGTCACAAGTGTCACACCTCTAATGGAGTCACAAACACCATAAGCAATAAGGATGAAGAAGGAGGAGAGAGAAGACACCAAAAACGTCTAGAAACCCTAAGGAATCAGTTGGCCACGTTTTTGGTGCCCTAGGGGTCCTTAATTAGTGAGGCTATTAGGGTTATCTAACAAGGAAACCCTAATTTGACTACTTAGGCCCTAAGCAACCCATGGACTCCTCCTTTAGAGGCCTTGGACGAATTCTAATGGGTTTCCCCATAGATTTCGTCCACTCCATCCTCTATGGAGTCCGTTAGCCCAATATCTAACTATCACACAATTGACAATTCTAGTCCCCTTTATTTAATTAATGTCTTTTAGCCACAAAATTATTTCTGATTAATTCTTGACTATTATTAATTAAATAATATGGTTTCTCTCTTAATATATTATTCATATAATATATTAATAAATCATAATTAATCTCTTTCTCCACAAATCATCCTATCAAGTTGCTTTGGTGAAGGCAACCCAAAAGGACCATGCTCGCAATCGGGTCAAGTACATACCAAAATAGCTATGGGCTTAGACACTGATCCAACAGTCTCCCACTTGGATAAGTCTAATAACTATTATGCGTATGACTTCAGATCCTGATCAGCAATCGTAGCTTTCAAAAACCGCTGTCAACTATGATCTTATCAGATACGCGTCCTTTAGATAAGGGATCATATATTCCTCCATTCTAGATATCGTATAGACACAAGACATGGATTGAAATCATTCTCTCAGTCTATGTGTTGTTTCCTGATTTCTGATTTATGAGGACTGACTAATTGAACAAATCAAATCAGTCCTGGCCCGGCCGAGCACTTTCCTTTGTCATCACTAAATCATCGAGGGGCCCACATATATCGCTTTTATCCTACATTGGGTAAAAGGAACGGATAAACTTCGATTAAATGCTCGCTTGTACTCACTCACCGAATCACACACAACAATACGTTTTATAACACCAAGTTACTGGTGTGTTTACATATTATCAATGTGCAACCGACTTGCAAGACACAACTCACACATCTCAGTTTCAAGAATATAAGATATTATCGTCTCACCAATCACTCGTGATAAAATCCATGAAGCGATCCAAGTGAGGCTGGGTTTAATCCAATGCTCAAATCATATTCATAAGCACTCATGAACGTTGCAGCAAACCTTTGCTATGTCTAATACACTTTAGACAATCTACAACCAATTCATGACAATCTTCTTTCATACCTACTTCTAAAGTATGAGCGACTGTGGAACGTTCGAATAATCTTATTATTCAGGAAGTCAAAACATGCAAAGTGAAACACAATAATAATCGAATCCAATATGGTCCCAAACTTTTGAGTATAAATAAAACTCCTTTTATTTAGTCACCATATTGATTACACATTATTCATTGTATAATTTTTCGGAAAATTAACTTTTACTTGAATTATAACAACAATTGTCTCATGCTCTTAGCATGCACACTTTGTTTACTTATGGTCCTTACTCTGTGAAATAGATCTATTGAGAACATTTTCAACAAAACTCATTTCACAATTCCTAATCCTTATCAATTAGTGTAAGATTAAAAAATTCTCGCCACTACTAGAATATGTTAGATTCTTACACTTTATGTAACGGTCCTTTCGTAATGTCACGACACAAAAGTCACCAAGACTCG
Organism: Lactuca virosa; assembly: GCF_052849685.1. Lineage (NCBI taxonomy): Eukaryota > Viridiplantae > Streptophyta > Magnoliopsida > Asterales > Asteraceae > Lactuca > Lactuca virosa. The sequence goes on from NC_136431.1 coordinate 54,542,134, forward strand.
GCCAATGAAATTCCAAAATACTCTATTGGAGATTGTTACAAGACAATTCCATAGATGTGAAGTCTCACATTCAAAGTACATTCCTTTGAACATCCTTCTTGCATAAAAGTTTCTAATCTAGACATAAACTCTTAACGTCCAACTCCCAATATGATAAACATTTCCATATTTTCCATATGACAACTCATTTTAAATAGAATCTTATCTATTCATAATAATGTCAATATGGTCCATCCATGACTATACTTCTAACTGTCCACAAGTGACTAATCCTTGGCGAACCTTAGATTATCCTTGACAGTTGTTTAACTAATTCAGTCAATTCCGATTCTAGTCCTCTTTCCCTCTTAATGCCCTAGGCATTTGGAAAATTTTAGAACGGTCGAATATTATAACGACATGATACTTTACCAGTCTTTGGCTATAATATTTCTATTTCTATTTGCCATGTTCTGACGATTCGAACTATGAAGAGGGATGCCGTAATCATAATCGAGTGTAAGAACGCAACAATTATTTCCATATATAGAATTCTCTTACGTTGAATCCTTTCAACATAACATTCATATATCTTTTTGACTAAATTTGATCAAAATTTATCGATCTAAACCTTTAGATTTAAAAGGAAGTATAATATTCTCTCCCTTAATTATAGCAAAACAACTTTTCAACCTATGCAACTTTGCAAAGTGAAACTTTTGTTTTCTATAATTAATATTGCTAACTTGCAATAATAATCATGCTCCCACTAACATGATGATTATCTCCTTACTAGCATAACACTTATGCTCCCACTAGCTTTGACATGTATTCAGAAATCAGCTGAACTTCTAGAAAACAATGCTTATTGAATTTCTTAAGTTCATATTTCCAATACGATGTGCTTCGATAAGCCTTTATCTAAGCTTCTCAAATTCACACACCTTTCCTTAGATAGCTCACATGTGTGTCTAAACTAATTCAGAACTTATATTACTAAGTTCTAAATGTTCAGACTAACTGTCAAATCTCACAATTCGAACTATGAAGAGGGATGCCGTAATCATAATCGAATTTGTGAATGCAATTCACATAATCACTATCTCCTTAAAATCTCTCTTAGTGAAAGCGTTTCCTCACAATCATTTTCATGTAGGAGAGAAATCTTATGACACTTAGATTTTATGGTGCATGTGTTCCTATCCATGCAAATTTTTCATAAGCATAATCGTAAGATAATGTTTGTGACAAATTCAAACTCTTATGGACAGAAGTTGTTCATTCTTAATTTCTTGCCATCAATGATCCCACCATTGCTTCCAAGTTATTTAGCAGCTCACCTATGCCAATCAATGTACTTTCATTGATCAAGGTGTTTGCCCTTATGCATTCAATTGAGAACTCGTAGAACTCATATGCATAGTCACTCAACTGGATTGGCACATAAATAAAATTTTGTCAACACGATAGGTTACAATCCTCAAGTCGTGTGCTAGTGTTTAATAGGTTTACTTCTTGATTTGTTCTTGAAACTTTTCAAGATCTTTAGACTCCCACTGACCTCTAGACATATAAGATTCTCTTGTCAAGAAACATTTCTTGACAAACAAATACTCAAGAGTTAGTGTGTGTCTTTATCAAGACAAACCTACACACAATTTGGTACTAGCTGGTCTTTGTCTTATTAAAGACATCACAACTTACCAAAATGTGCAAATGTAAGAACATTCCAACTTAAGATTATGTCACTCAAGTCACAATCTTGGAGTTTGACTCTAAGACTTGATTTTGGAACGAAGTACGATTCATCTTATTGACTTAAACCATTTTGACAATTCCCGACTCCTTTTCTTAGCCATACTAGTGCACTAAGGTGTCCTTAGAGGATGAATTGTAATATGGTTCTTAAGACGATCATAAAACATGATACAAAAGTACTCTCCCTTCTTCTTAGATTGGAGAAACTTTTATCTTTGATTCTTTTTATTCGTTCTGCTATTCTTTGAAACTTTTCAATGCTTCAGAATTACACTTAATCTTGTAAACATAATCATATTTACTAATCTTTTAGTAAATCATGACAAACATTTTATCGTTCTTTGTGGTGGACTTGACTAGTGCACAACATTGTGTACCAGATCTCATAGTCATTCACTTGACTCACATACTTATGTGAACAAGGAATTAGTCTCAATTTTCCAAATACGAAGGTTCTCATTCATCACACAATACCAGTTGCATGATTCCAAGTTTCTGTCCAATTGAAACTTGGGCGATGAGAATCTTTCCTCATTTGGTAAATTTCTGACATTACCACAAATAACATAACTAAGAATCAAATCTATTCACAATATTGCTAACAATAGAACCATTCAAACACCAATTTTCATAAAATCCATCGCAAGGAAACAGAAATAAGATAAATCAAAATTTATTTTATTGCGGAAAAATATTGTCCTTACAATGCGATTACAAATGAAAATTATGTAAATATTACTTAGCAATCTATCCTAACTCTAAAGTAGTAGCTTAAATATCTGATCTTTGAATCATGCGATCGAAATCCATTTCTTCGCGATCAGACTCAGCTTGCTCCTTCCTTTAAGCTTCCTTTCCTTTCTTCGATCCTTAAAAACATCAAAATGTAATCTTATCACATCATGTATTAAGAATCTCCAAATAGGAACTTAATAGAGTTAGATAGTGGATTTTACCTGAAGTAGAGTCATACATCTTGACTCTCCCATCTCTTAGATCTCTCAGGTAGTCAGGGCAGCTTCGTAACCAATGCCCCTTCTTTTGGCAGTAGAAAGACATGGATTCTTATGGAATGGTACACGGGACTATCTCAGACTCAGCCTTTCTCTTGCATAGATAAAACTTTACTGGACTTCCAATGTTACCATTGCCCATAGAGGGTTGGGATATTGATTTACCAAACAAATTTGCTGACCAGTGCACCAAATCATTTTTGATTCAGCATCATTAAGCAAATAAGTCAAATCAAAAAGGGTCATGTCGTGGCCCATCATATAGTAATCTCTAACGAACTTACCATATGATTCGGGAAATGATTGAAAAACCAAGTCAACAACCAACTTCCTTGAGACATCGACACCCAACATCCTTAACCTGTCAATGTGTGACATCATCTTTAAGATGTGTGCACACACAAACTTTCCATCTTTATGTCTTTTTGCCAATAGGGCTTCAGTGACTTTGAACTTTTCAAATCTTTGAACACGTGGGTCAGGGAGAATTATTGGAGGAGGTGGAGGAAATGAAGCATGATTTCCATTTCCACAATACAATCGTGGAACATCATCTTCACGTGGAAAACTTTTTCCAACGGATTTAGGAAGACCATAGTTCTCTGACTTTGACATCTATGAAACGGGAGAAAATTCAAGTTTAGTTGATTGAGTCCTTAATAAAACACCCAAATGAGATATTAATGGTAGGACCCAACACAATATCCTACAAATTGGAAGAGGGATGCCGTAATCCCACTCGTAGAACATTTGAAGGTAGGTAAATGACGATTTACCAATTTCCACCATGAAAAACGAAAAGAAGGTTAAGTTTTAAATGAATTGAAACTCCTAGATCTTCTGAGATTCATTGAACTTTTCAATGTCATGTTTAATCTCGATTATGCCCTTCATTTGTGACTGGGATGCCGAGGATCACAAATAAGGTGTGAATAACCATGCGAATGTACGTGGTGCCCTCAATGTTACAGTCACCTAATCGACGTGCCGGTTAACCACACATGCTTCATCGATCTATGACAAACATCGAGTCATCCTTCACTACCAATGCCAAACCCAACTTAGTGTGCCGGTTAACCACACACGCTCCACTAATTGTCTCGACAAGGGTACAAAGTGTAATTCCATGGAATTGCATCGATTTCACTTTTTCATAAAGTAACTAAGATTTGGGAATTTAGAAAAACATTTAGTTACTTTATTCATTATACTTTTAATGAGGAGAGGGTTTGCCCTATCCTACCCGTTCGGCTAACGACCCTCCACCAATCAAGGAAGCGGTAGGTGAGAGTGGACACCCATTAAACGGCCATTTTGTTAGGTAAAATATGAAAGGTTGAAAACATGCGGCTTTCACATTTGAGTACTATTGTTACGACGACTCAACATTTGCGGCTTTCACATTTGAGTACTATTGTTACGACGACTCAACATTTGCGGCTTTCACATTTGAGTACTATTGTTACGACGACTCAATTTCATGTGCAAATTGCGGCTCTCTCACCTATATATATGCATGTATGTTTTGCATATTTTGTGTGCAAAAAAAAAAAAAAAAACTTGAGAGAACATCAAGTGTAGAGTGTCAAGCCAATTGTAATCTTGTGAGTTTTAATAAAATTCTCTAGTTGCAGTCCGTGGATGTAGGATTTGCACCGAATCCGAACCACGTAAAATCCTTGTGTTCTTCTTGCTTTATTTTCGTGAGTTTGTGTGTGTGTGATAGTGTGTTTCCGCTGCGTGTACCCGGTCCGGTTCCTAACAACTGGTATCAGAGCCTGGTTAGCGAGGTTTTGGAGGGTACGATCGTTTTTTTTTATCACGCACGAGTGTACCTGATTTGTATCTTGTTTGTCGTAATGGCTGAAGACAAGGTTGTAATCGAAAAGTTCAACGGTTCTGATTTTAGCTGGTGGAAAATGCAACTAGAAGCATTGCTATGTCAGAAAGACTTGGACGTGGTACTCAGAGACAAACCGGAGAAAATGGAAAAAGCTGCTGAAGATGCGTGGAACTCAAAGGACAAGAAAGCCAAGGCGGTTATTACATTGTCGTTGACGAAGAGCGTTGCTTTCAACATCATGAATGAAACCACGGCACGAGGTATGATGGAGGCTCTGTCAAATATGTATGAGAAACCATCGGCGGCTAACAAGGTGTTCTTGATGAAGGAGTTGTTCACTACAAGGATGAATGAGGAAGGCTCAGTTACGGTTCACATTAACAATCTAAATTCAATTCTGTCCAGATTATCATCTGTGGGAATTAAATTTGATAACGAGACTCAAGCATCACTGCTACTAGCTTCTCTTGCTGATAGCTGGTCCGGAACAGTTACTGCTGTTACGAGTTCCGTGGGGACCAGTGGTATGACTTTTGAAGGGGTTAGAGATTTGGTTCTAGGCGAGGATATCAGACGCAAGAATCAAGGTGGATCTTCCTCTTCTGATTTATTAAATGTCGGAAGAGGTAGAGGGAATAGTAGGAATAGTGGAAGCAGTGGGAGTCGGGGAAGAAGTTCATCTAGAACTAAGAAGAATGTGAAGTGCTGGAACTGCCAGGAGGTGGGACATGTTAAGAGTCAATGTCCAAAGAAAGAATTGAACATTGCCGGTGCTGAGAGTGTGTCTGAGGATGATGCATTGATACTCAGTATGGAAAGTTCTGTGGACTCTTGGGTCATGGATTCAGGGGCTTCGTTTCACGCCATGGACAACGGGGAAACGATGGTGAATCTAAAAGAAGGAGATTTTGGAAAGGTACGTTTGGCAAATGACGAGATGCTTCAGGTAACGGGCATGGGAGATATTGATTTGGTTACTTCATTGGGAACTACATGGAGCCTGAAGGATGTCAGGGTGATTCCGGAGCTGAAGAAGAAATTGATTTCTGTTGGTCAGCTGGATAAACAAGGACTGGAAGTAAGGTTTGGTGGTGGTAAATGGAGGGTGATCAATGATAATCTAGTGATTGCTCATGGTATGAAGTGTGGGTCATTGTATATGGTTGAGGTATCTGCTGAGGGAAGTATGACCGTCCCTGTTAAGCAAGACAAAATCTGGTTCGCTAAATCTACGGCTAAGAGAGTTCATTTTGCACACATGAATTCTGGAGCCAAGGGGATGTTAGCTGAACGAGTCAGAAATTCTAAACCATTCAGGGGATTCTGTGACAGTGGGAGCACGGGGTGTGTTTCGGGTACAGTTACAAAGAGCCGTTGGGTTTTGAAGACTAAGACTGAAAAAGTCTCTCCTGTTGAAAGTTTGCAAAGTTGGGAGAGTGTTAGTGGTCCTCGGTGTATCTCTGGATCTGGTGGAGTGTCCAAACCGGTTGAGACAGAGGATGAGTCGGTGGTGGGATTAGCCACGATTGAGTTGGAGCTAGTGGGAGCTTCAACTGTCCCTTCTAGTACTTGAAGATGAGGGGCGGCTGCAATTAGAGAAATGGGACTAAGTTTAGCTTGTTCTTAGGAACTGGAGGCTTGGAAGACTTGGTTGTTTTAAGATTACTGGAGTTGGATGACAGAGACGGACCATGTTGTTCAAACTTTCAAGTGGGAGATTGTTAGGTAAAATATGAAAGGTTGAAAACATGCGGCTTTCACATTTGAGTACTATTGTTACGACGACTCAACATTTGCGGCTTTCACATTTGAGTACTATTGTTACGACGACTCAACATTTGCGGCTTTCACATTTGAGTACTATTGTTACGACGACTCAATTTCATGTGCAAATTGCGGCTCTCTCACCTATATATATGCATGTATGTTTTGCATATTTTGTGTGCAAAAAAAAAAAAAAAAAAAAACTTGAGAGAACATCAAGTGTAGAGTGTCAAGCCAATTGTAATCTTGTGAGTTTTAATAAAAATCTCTAGTTGCAGCCCGTGGATGTAGGATTTGCACCGAATCCGAACCACGTAAAATCCTTGTGTTCTTCTTGCTTTATTTTCGTGAGTTTGTGTGTGTGTGATAGTGTGTTTCCGCTGCGTGTACCCGGTCCGGTTCCTAACACATTTTATAGGCCATAACTTTATACCCCCTAATAGGTCGGCTTTGTGAATGAGGCCTACTAACGGTAAGACTAGCAGTTTAAGTTATACATATATAATATTAGACTTTTAATGTTATATATAGTATAGGGTGTAATTTACACTTTTAAAATACTAGGTGGTTTAATTTTATAAATTACACTTTTAATTAAATTAAATATAAACCATATCATTATGGATTTATTAACTCTCTTTTAATTATACATTTAATTAATTTAATAAAACCATGAGGATGTAATTTGAACTTTTTCAAAACTAAGGTTTTAGAATTTAAAATTTCAAAAATCAAACTTTTAATAAAAAATTTAAATTCCAAAACTTGAGGGAAAGTTTTGAAACCTTTCAAAATATTAGGGTTTAACTATTTAAATTTCAAAACTAAAACTTTTAAGGTTCAAATTTAAACTATAAAACCTAAGGGGTGTAAATTGAAACTTTTCAAACTTACTAGGTCAAATATATGACTAATAATAATCCTATATTATCCTTATTTAACCAAATCCATCAATTTTGATGAGGATAACCATTCAAAACTTAAAAATTCGGATTTTGGCAAGAAAAACGAGTTTTGGCAATTATCCTCAACAAAATTTGGCAGAAAATACGAAAATTCCGGCACCAGAGCCCTGGACTCGTCGAGTCCACAATGGAACTCGTCGAGTAGGACCTACTCATCGAGTCCATTCATGGACTCGGCGAGTCTGCCAGTCAGAACCCAAAAAAAATTCGATTTTCAAACAATAAACGATCAAATATGCATCAATTCATCAACAAACAGCCCTAGTCTCTGATACCACTGATGGGTTTTTGAGCACTACAACATTCCTATGGTGTACATGCAAACCCTAAAGCTTTGGATCTAGTTTGTCTAATGAACATGCAATCATCATCCAAATCCATAAACCCTGGATCTAGCATGTGATAATCGATATTAACATAAGAATAGGGTTTAGATCTTACCTTGATTATTATGTAGCAATAACAATCTCAATTCCTTCTTGTAATTGGATTCTGAAAGCTTAGTGTCACAAGTGTCACACCTCTAATGGAGTCACAAACACCATAAGCAATAAGGATGAAGAAGTAGGAGAGAGAAGACACCAAAAACGTCTAGAAACCCTAAGGAATCAGTTGGCCACGTTTTTGGTGCCCTAGGGGTCCTTAAATAGTGAGGCTATTAGGGTTATCTAACAAGGAAGCCCTAATTTGACTGCTTAGGCCCTAAGCAACCCATGGACTCCTCCTTTAGAGGCCTTGGACGAATTCTAATGGGTTTCCCCATAGATTTCGTCCACTCCATCCTCTATGGAGTCCGTTAGCCCAATATCTAACTATCACACAATTGACAGTTCTAGTCCCCTTTATTTAATTAATGTCTTTTAGCCACAAAATTAATTATGATTAATTCTTGACTAATATTAATTAAATAATATGATTTCTCTCTTAATATATTATTCATATAATATATTAATAAATCATAATTAATCTCTTTCTCCACAAATCATACTATAAAGTTGCTTTGGTGAAGGCAACCCAAAAGGACCATGCTCGCAATCGGGTCAAGTACATACCAAAATAGTTATGGGCTTAGACACTGATCCAACAGATATGTCATGGGTGTTATCGAGTAAGATATAGAAGTTTGTTGATAATCTCATCGCCAAGTCATCCTTTTTTGATGCTAACCAGGATCTTCAAACTATTTGTGTTGATTTTGGCAAAAGAACTGGTTGCGAGATGATGAATGCACAACATAACCTAGAATTAAGCAAGATTGATCTTCCACTGTATGATCCTACTCATGTGCAGAAGATGGAGGAAGTGTTCTGCTTTATTTTTTGGTGATTACTTATCTGAGTGTGGCTTTCCTTTACTTGATGTGGAGCAGTTACAGTCATTTGTGGGCTCTAATAATGATGGTTGAGCGTCTATGAGTGGTGGAGATGGTGTTGCAGGTGATGCTTGATCCTGGGTGTTGGTGTGTTGTTTCTTTGTTATAATTTCTAACTTTTTCTTGAATCGTGTGCTTTGATTATGATTGTTGTTTCCTACTAGCACTGGGATGTTTTGCCTTGAATGTACCTGGATATTGGTTCTCTCATGTCTCTGCGACGTTTTTTGTAGTAATAATTTCATTTCCATAATGCTTGTGATAACAAAGTAGTGGTGGTTTGACCATATATTTGCATGGCTTTGCTTTCCGTTCGACTCCTCCATGTCCAGTGACTTCTTGTTTGTTTGTGTGTGAACTGTTTATTTGGATTTTGGTATCTAGACTTCTTAAGGTATGTGATTCATTATTTGGGATGTTGCATGGATTTCCTTATGACATTTTCCTCTGCATGTGTTGAAGTATTTCACCCCAATCGGTGTTTCATGGGTCACTATTTCTATGTGTCTTGCTTGGTTCCCTTACCGACTTTGAGAAAAAAAACTAAAACTTGATGGAAATCCTTCTGGGGCCTTTCTTCTTTAATGACTTGCATGTCATTCCATGACGTCTATGGAAGCATGTATGTGTTTGGGTGGATCAAGAGACTTAGGTTGGGATACGAATTTCTGGCCTTTATGGATATGTAGTATGCCAGATGGGCTATAATTTTCGAAAGAAAATGATATTCTTGGAATAGACAAGTAACCTTAGTCTGGGTTTGGAACTTTAATCGTTTTAAAGATGTTATCAGCTGCCCGTACTACATTGTTTAGATGAAGATAAACATTTTGGGCTAAGAGGGTAGCCAAGGTCGGAGTACGGAAGTTATGACCTTTATAAAGGTGTAGTTGGCTGGCCGAGCAACAATGTTTGGAAGAATAGGGATATTCTTGAGCTAAGCAGTTAGCTTAGGTCGGAGTTTTGAAGTTCGACCTTTATAAAGATGTAGTCGTCTAAACGAGCTACAATGTTTTAAAGAATAGAGATATTCTTGGGCTAAGCAGGTTGCCTAGGTCGGAGTTTTGAAATTTGACCTTTATATAGATGTAGTCGGCTGGCCAAGCTGTAATGTTTGGAATAATAGAGATATTCTTGGGCTAAGTAGGTAGCCTAGGTCAGGGTTTTGAACTTTGACCTTTATAAAGATGTAGTCGGCTGACTAAGCTATAATTTTTGAAAGAATATAGATATTCTTGGCCTAAGTAGGTAGCCTAGGTCAAAGTTCTAAACTTTGACCTTTATATAGATGTAGTCGGCTGGCCGAGCTACAATGTTTGAAAGAATAGAGATATTCTTGAGCTAAGCAGGTAGCCTAGGTCGGAGTTTTGAACTTTGACTTTTATGAAGATGTAGTCGGCTGACCGAGCTACAATGTTATAAAAGAATAAAGATGTTCTTTAATTTTCATGATTTCCTCCATTTTTATTTAATCGTGAAACAACGAAAATGATTTTGTCCATTTTCCGACAACATTCTTTTGGTAGGTTAATACCTTTTCACTTCAGACGAGCACTCTCACCATTTGCCTTTTAGATTTCTCTAGGAGTTGGTCATGGTCCGTGTTGCTTCCCCCATTCTGTTCTATCCATTTTGATTCTCAACCCTGGTAATTTTGTTATTGATCTCTTTTTCCCTTTAACTTTTACTGCTGACTGAACTTCCTTTTCTTGCTCGCCTTATATATATATATATATATATATATATATATATATATATATATATATATATATATATATACATATCAGTCAGGCGTCTTGTCACCTTATAAATGTATCTTGTCATTCCTAAGTCTTTAATCTTAGAAACGCATTCCAAGTCAAGGCAAAAAAAGCCTGACATGGTCAGAATGTAATTTCTTATGATTAGGTATGTCTGATTTAGACAAGATTAGGAATATCACTATGCTCCCACTAGTCCTTAGTAAACACACATGTTTTCTTCATTTTGATATAAAACTACACCTTGTATTTTCATATTAAAATGATGATTCCAATCTTGAGATGTTTGCTTTATACATCCACAAATAGATCTAAAGGTTTACACATTTTTCTAGGATAACATGGATTAAGAAAACCAACAGGCTAATCTATATAGACATCTTCAAGTATGTGTCTTTTAAGAAAAATCGTCTTTCTTGAAATCTGTTTGCTACATCTCATATTAAGAATATGAATTTATAGTAAATAATATCCTTATTTATCTAATCTTAACTACGTGTGAAAAGGATTGATCATACTCAATGTTATGAGTATGATGAGGATGATAGTCAATGATATGAGTATGAGAAAATCATTTTATAACAAGACTTGCTTTAAATGTGCATAAATATCCATGTAATGTATTCTTTCTAGAAAAAATACTTTCTTTGTTTTAACCTTCCTACAAGGAGGAAGTATAAACAAGCACATACTTGATTATCATACATGGATTACATCTCATGTTCATGACTCTAAATCATTTATCAGATTCAAGAGATGATATAGATTTTTTAGTAGTTGATGGATTTACCAGAACCCATCATGAAGAGTTCGTTAATGAGAGATTCCATATTTGTCAAGTCATAGACGATTTCAACCATTAATGCGAATAAGTTGTGTTATGAATAGTTATTATTCAAGTTTCACAAGCCCTTGTCATTAGAATCTTATTTTCTACTAACTTAGAATCTTATTTTCTACTAACTTAACTTTCAAAAGAATAAGAGAACTTATTCTTGGTAGGTTTGCATATAATAATCGAAGCCACATTTAGATTATTATACAAATATGTATTTAGTAGATTTTTGGCTTAGAAGCTTTAGTCCAACATAGACTTTAAATCCACAAAACATCAAATAAGATATGGATGGAGCCTTTCCATAGAAAATCTTATAAAGTGCTTAATCTACTTATTAGTTGGTCTTTGTACTCTAAGTAAAAGTAATAGTGATTAAGGTAAAATAAAAAGAATAAAGGAGTATAATTTCCACCAATTAGATAGTAAATTATATCAAATAAGATTTAATTCATCCTTTATTATCACTAAGGATTTAGATGGTTCTACTGGTTAGTATCTCAACTTTATATTTGAGAACTCCATCAAAGGTTTCTCAATTATGTTTTAACATCTAAAATATAATTATAACTACTATAGCTGTTAATAAAGTTGATTTCGTATATTATGCTAAATCTTAGACGTTCATTAGAAAGGAAATCATACATCACATTGTATAGTTCCTTAATAATTATTTTTTTATGCATTTAGTGAAAATATCATTACTAATCTTATATATATATATATATATATATATATATATATATATATATATATATATATATATATAAGATATACATATGTCAAATAGACTACATTATTGTCTTTAAAGATCCCTTTCTAGAAGTTGGAATATGTGAATGTCAGTTATATAATAAAGTTATATAATAAAGATGACAATGTCAAAGATGAGTTTGATACAAAACAAGGTTAAGGTGTTCTATCCATAAAGGAATTCTATCCATAAAGGTGTTCTATCCATAAAATACGGGCCTCTTAGATCATAAAAAGTGACACTTTTCAGCCTTGCATTATTCCATTGTTTGAACTAGTTTAAAACAAAATATCACTGTATTTATTGTAATATTGCTTAACCTGTCATATCATATATATATATATATATATATATATATATATATATATATATATATATATATATATATATATATATATATATATATATATATATCAAAACTTCTTGGAAGTCAGGAATAACTTTTCCTAGTATGATGTTAGAAGCATATTTAGCATCACAGTGATGTCATTACTATGTAACATCTTCATGTCATTTATTCAAAACAAGTTGTTTAGCACTAGGACATTTAAGTGTATACAATTACACATATTTCACGAGATTGTCTCTCAAGATATGAACCCATTCATTGAAGTTGTATCTATTGAACGTTATTGTTTTATTAAGTCATTAAATAAAAATGACAATTCATGGTTATGAGTGTGGATTATATATATATATATATATATATATATATATATATATATATATATATATATATATATATATATATATATATATATATATATATATATATATAATTTTAACAAAATTCATTTAGTATTTTCAATATTCAATCTTTAATAATTAATACCCTTTTATTTTCCAAAAACATTAATTATCAAAGTATAGGATTCAATTTACAAAACTATATAATTCCTATATTTATGGGATCGTTAATAACAACACTGGTAAGGGACGATTCTCAGTGCCAACCTATCCCCAATCACACTGAATGCTTACTTACCAATCCTTTCTCAGAGAATTCCTCGTGCATCAAAAAACTTCTAGTAAAGTGAAGGAGACCCACTTCGCATGGAGAAGTTCAAAGCTTCCATGAGTAGTCGGATGGACATGCTTGCCAATCTTGAGTTGTCATCCATAAAATTCAAGACAATTTTAAACTTTTTAAAACATTTAAAGACCAATCATTATTACAAATTTGTTTTCAAAATAGTTTCATGTTAGAATATCCCAGAATCAAATCATAAAAATATAAGGAGGTGCACGATCACGCATTCACCTTTCTGTAATCATCAGAAGTACCTAAAACAAAATCAACAACTGTAAGCCCGAAGCTTAGTGAGTTCCCCCAAAATGCCAACGCCATACAAACCATAACAATATCATATAAACATCATGCATATTGAGCCATCAGCCTGACTGGCCCGCCTCACAGGGCCATCAGTCTATCTGGACTGCTCTCCGAGCCATCGGTACGTCTGGACCGCCTCGCAGGGCCTTCAGCCTATCCGAACCGCTTATCGGGCCTTCGGCCTGACTAGTACGCCCTTACCGGGTCTGCAGTCTATCCGGGCCGCCCTTGGTATGTTGGCATATTGCACAAAGCAGGACCGCCTCAACCCAATCCCCAATCAAACAATCATGTGCACATAAATATCATACGCTAGCTAGCATATACAGATAGTCATACAGATCTAACAGATCACTAATCATAGCATCATCCTATATACCAAGATACCGATCTAACAGATCACTAACATAGCATCATCCTATAACCAGGATACCGATCTAACAGATCACTAACATAGCATCATCCTATAACCAGGATATAAACCATAAAGGGCCGACCTTGGTGCCTTAGACCCTGTTGATATAGTGAGAATAACTCACCTCACAAGTAGTGCAGAATTGGTCTGAAAGTCTCCGACCGATGTCTCATCGAAAATCCCGAACTATCCAAAATAACGAATACAAAGTTAACAATTGGTATATCAATCCAAATCCAAAACTGGCCCAAAACACAATTATTCAGAAAGTCCAGCAAGGCCCATGTCAAACCTGGCCCAAAAGTGGCCCAACCCCGAAGCCCCAAATCGTCAAAAGCCCAACAGAGGGCGTACGCTGGGCTTATAGAAATTATGCGGGGCGTACACGAGTTTTACCAAAACTCTAATAAGTGCTTAATGGCTTAAGCAATTAAGCCCAAATTCCAGATCCATCAACCAAATGTGTCTTAGAACCATAAAGTCTCGAACTTTAAGACTTTGGAAGTCCAGAAAGCTCTTAATATATGGTCTTAACCCATTAAGACATTTCTATTACATGCATGGGACACTTTAAGCCATTGGGACATCATTTTTATCACTTAGGACCCTTTCTAGGGTCTGAAAGGACAACTCATCTCATCCAAATCATAACATGCACCAACTTAGGACTTTTGGGACAAGAAAAGGTTTCATAAAGCTAATATGGCAAGATCTACATCATACATGCATAAAGGTTGGAGCTTTTTACCTCCTAGAGCTTCTAGAGCATAAGGAAACCTCAGATCTACAAGCTTGTCCTCCTTCTCCAACTCCTTGATGCAACACCTTCTTCTCCAACTACTCAAAGCACACACTTTTAGCTCACACACTCAAGAAAGGGGTTAGGGTTTGGGGAAAACGGCTCAAATATATGGACGCTGAGATGATGGAGGGTTTTGAGCTCATAAGGAAGTTTATATAGCACCCAAACCCTAAATATTAGGGTTTCCATCTGACGTGAGTACGCTCAGCGTACACAAGTGTACGCGCAGCGTACTAGGGCCCACCTAGTACGGTCAGCGTACCTTATGTACGCTTAGTGTACTCTTCTTGGCCTCAAAGTTGCAACTTTAGCCCTTACATTTCTCATGGTTTGACTCTTCCAACCCTAGGGACTACAAATGACAAAATAATAATTAAAGGGAGGGTTCAGAAATACCTGTAAATCTCGGGATGTTACAACTCTCCCCCAATTGACCTAGACTTCGTCCTCGCGCATCTCGGCCTTCGGCTCCCAAGTCCACTCAGATCCTCTCTGATGGTCCCATTGTACCTTTACCAAAGGTCCCTCCTAGTTCCTTAGAACCTTCACTTTCCTCTCTAGAACGGCCACTAGCCTCTCCACGTAATTCAGGTGCTCATCGACCTGTATATCATCTATGACACCACTGCCTTCTCATCTAATATGCACTTCCGCAATTACAAGACGTGAAAAGTGTTGTGAATCTGACTGAGGTCCTCCCGAAGATCTAGTCGATAGGCCACCTTGCCAACCCTGGCAATGATCCTGAATGGCCCGATGTATCGGGGACCCAATTTCCCCCTCTTCCTGAAGCGTATCACACCCTTCCAGGGTGAGACCTTCACTAGTACCATGTCTTAAACCTGAAACTGCAACTCAGATTGGTGTCGATCAGCGTAACTCTTCTACCGACTCTGAGCTGTCTGCAGACGCTGTCTGATCTGTTGTATCATCCCGGTAGTCTGTAGGACTACCTCAGTCCGACCCATCACCCTGTGGCCAACCTCTTCCCAACAGATTGGGGTACGACATCTTCGTCCATACAACAACTCATAAGGTGGAGCACCAATGCTGGAGTGATAGCTGTTGTTGTAGGAGAACTCTGCAAGGGGTAGGTAGGAGTCCCAGATCCTACCGAAATCAATGACGCAAGCCCTCAACATACCCTCGAGGGTCTGTATAGTCCGCACACTCTGACCGTCAGTCTGCATATGATAAGTTGTGCTGAAATGCAGCCGCGTGCCCAGTTACTCATGGAACTTCTGCCAGAAACGGGAGGTGAAACGCACATCACAGTCTGAGACAATAGAGACCGAAACCCCATGGAGAGCAACGATCTCATGGATATACACATCGGCCAGCTTCTCGGCCGATAAGCTCTCCCGAATGGGCACTCTTGGTTAATCGATCCACGATGACCCATATAGCGTCGAAACCCTTTGCCGCTCTCGGTAATTTGGTGATGAAGTCCATCATGATTTGCTCCCATTTCCACATGGTGATCTCTAGAGGCTGCAGCTTGCCATTCAGCCTCTGATGCTCGGCCTTGACCATCCTGCAGGTTAAGCACCTCTCGATGTACCAAGCGATCTCCCGCTTCATGCACGACCACCAGTAGCTCAAAGTCAAATCCCAGTACATCTTGGTGGCTCCCAGGTGAATAGAGAAGCGAGACTTATGAGCCACCTCTAGTACAATCTGTCTGACCCCACCAGACATTGGAACCCAGACCCGAACGCAACGGGTCAATAACCCCCGACTATCCTGCACAAATCGGATGATCTCGCCCCTGATCCTCTCAAGCTTCCAGTTCTCCTGCCGTACACCCTCAACCTGAGCTTCCCTGATCAAGCTCACAAGTGGAGAATCCACTGATATACTCGTATATGCTGCTAGAGTAGAAGATCCAGCCGACTTGCGGCTCAGGGCGTCCGCCACAACGTTCTCTTTTCCTGGACGGTAAAGGATTTCGCAGTCATACACCTTGACTACGTCCAGCCACCTGCGTTGCCTCATGTTCAGGTTATGCTGATCCATGATGTGTCTCAGACTCTTGTGGTCCGTATATATGGTACAGCGGACCCCGTAGAGATAATGTCTCCAAATCTTGAGAGCGAATACCACTGCTCCCAACTCCAAATCTTGCATGGGGTATCTCGTCTCATGCGGCTTCAACTGCCACGACGCGCAGGCTATCGCTCATCCTCTCTGCATGAGGACCGCTCCCAGTCCTGTGATGGACGCATCACAGAACACTACAAAATCCTCAACTCCCTCTGGTAGAGTCAAGACTGGAGCCTCGCAAAGTTGCTATCTGAGGGTCTCAAATGCCCTCTGCTGCTCGGGGCCCCACCGGAAATCCACCCCCTTCCTCGTCAGACGAGTGAGGGGTACTGCAATCTTGGAGAAATCATGTATGAATCTCCGGTGGTACCCTGCCAACCCTAAGAAGCTCCTGATGTCCAAGGGAGATTTCGGAACCTCCCACTGCATAACGGCCTCGATCTTGGCCGGATCCACCAAAATCCCCTCCTGGTTAACGAGATGTCCAAGGAACTGAACCTCTCGTAACCAGAACTCGCATTTCGAGAACTTGGCATAAAGCCGTTCTCGTCTCAACACTCCCAATAACTCCCGAAGATGCTCCTCGTGCTGATTTCTAGTCTTGGAATACACCAAGATGTAATCTATAAACACAATGACTAAGCGATCGAGCATCGGTTTCCATACCCGATTCATCAGGTCCATAAATATAGTTGGCGCGTTGGTGAGCCCAAACGACATCACCACGAACTCGTAGTGTCCATAGCGAGTCCGGAACGCGTTCTTCTCCACGTCGTCCCCCGTACCCTGACTTGATGATACCTGGACCTCAAATCAATCTTGGAAAACCAAGATGCTCCCTGTAGCTGATTATGATGGCTTTTATGTACTCTAACATTCCTATGGTGCACATACAACCCTAATTCTTTTGATCTATTTCTCTAATTATACATGCAACATTGTTTTTCCAAAGCATAAAGCCCAAACTATCATGCAAGGCAACATTTGAATCATAAAAACAGTTAGAAGATTACCTTGTGTAGTAGCTTGCTTGTCTTTGACCTTTAGGAGCCTAGCACCTCAAGTGTGATGCCTCAAATGTCTTATAACAAATCAACAACAAGAGAATGAACTTGAGAGAGAGGCTTGGGAGTTCAAAATCGGCTAGCTTCTACTTTAGCATGCATGGGGGCCGATTTTAGGGTGTTAGGGACTTCTTTTATAGCTTAGGATTACAACCATGCAAACTCTAATGACTCTTCATATTTCTTAGGCCTTTTGGGCTAAACCTTCTTGGACTTTCACATAGGTTTAGTCCAACCCTAGTCAACATGAGTCATGAGTCCAACTAGAAGTATTACTGATTTACCTAATCAGTCCCTGTAACTTTAATCAGTTTCTTTTGATCACCAAATTAATTCTTGATCAACACTAATTAAATAATGTGATTTCTCAATTAATATATTATACTTATAATATATTAATAAATCGCAATAACCTATTCCTCAAATATCCATCATATCAAATTGTTCCAGAGTGTTACAACCCAAATGGACCATGCTATTATTAGGTCAAGTACATACCAATTATAGTTATGGGCTTAGACACCTAATCCAACAGTCTCCCACTCGGATAAATCTAATAACTATAACTGCCAATGTAGCTTCAAAATCCGAGTAGCAATCATAGCTCTCTAAAAGCCAATGTCGAATCCTGACGCGCCATTTAGATAAGGGATAATATAATCCTCTGTTCTTCAAGATATCATGCAGACAAATACATGGAACATTGTCATACTTATTGTCCAGCAATTTGTTTCCCGATTTCCGATTTGTTTGACATAGAACTTAATTGAACACATCAATTTAGTCCTGACTGGGCCCGACACATAAGTCAAAACAAAATCATCGAGGGGGCCAAGATATCGCTTTTAATCCTCTTAGGATAAAAGGAACATATAAACTTCAACTTATATGCTTGTACTAACTACTTGTTAAATCATACACAACAACACGTTTTATGACATCAAGTTACTGATGCGGTTTCACACTGTCAATGTACATCCAACTCATAATCAACAACTCATATATCTCGGTTTGAAAATTATACGATATTATCATCTCACAATCACTCGTGATAAATTCCATGAAGTGATTCATGTGAGTGTGGGTTGAGTCCAATACACAAATCTTATTTTAAGAGCACTCATGAATGTTTCTAGCAAACGTTTGCAATGTCTAAAACCTTAGACAATCTTACGAAACCCACTCATGACAGTCTACTTACATAACCTACTTTCAAAGTATGATCGAGTGTGGATAGTTTGAATAATCTTATTATTCTGGAAGTCAAAACATGCAAAATGAAATTGTTGAGAAAAAAACTTGAGACACTTGAACAAACGTTAGGACAAGTATAGTTGTGGAATAGTTTATCTCAAAGGATCTAAAAGCTCAACAATAATAATAAGTTAACGAGTTAGATAATTAGGGAGTTAGTTGCGGAAATGTAAGGAAATATAAATGACAGCAGGTGTTATATCAAGTATACACATAAGTTGATTCATAACATGGAATGCATTCTGACCAAGTTAGTAAGTGAGATCAAACTTAGTGATTAAGTCACGAATGACTTGCTCCGAAGAGAAATAATATTCAGTTATATTCAAGTGAACTTTAGGAGTAAGAAGGAGAGAGTATAAGATTCAAGATGCGTAATCAAATAGATGTAAGAGATTTGTAATAAATGAGAAAGATTGAGCTATATATATATATATATATATATATATATATATATATATATATATATATATATATATATATATATAGACTCAAGAATTACATTGGATCAATTCTCTAAGCGTAGCCATGCGAGGCATACTGGACAATAGAGAGTACTACAACAAAAGTAGATAGAGTTAAACTAAGTAAACTAGTAAGTAAACTGCGGTTGATGATAACTTCGGATGAGGTTGCTGATGAAGGTTGACTGCGGATCCTTGAGAGCTGCGGTAGATCAAATTCAAGAGGGTCACTTTTATGATTCAACAGAAACAATAGTAAATAACTGACACAAGATAGTAACTTTCTCGTTTTTAGAAAAAATCATTTCTTTTGAAAATTTTTCTCAAATCCGCAGTTTAAGTCCAAACACACCCGGAGGTGCATCCGAATCCCTCAAAGCAAGGCTCTAATACCAACTTGTAACACCGAAATTTTCAACCAAATTTTTTTTGCATTTCGAACATAAAAATCACATATCATATTTCCCGAAAATCTCAAGTATCAACATTAGTACAATTTATTTATCAAAAGTTGTTTATCACATAAACCAGGATCCCCTAAAATATATCCCCAAAGCAAGTGTGTGTACAATCAAGCCGGGGCCTTCCCGTGATCATCGGAAGTACCCGAAACACATAACACATAAAACGGTAAGCATAAAGCTTAGTGAGTTCTCCAAAATACCACACACACAAATTATTAGCCACTTGAAGCTATAACTCTGTAAGACCCTCCAGTCAATGTGTCTCAGTGGGACCCTCCGGTCCCAACTCGGTAAACTCATAGCAACAATAAACAACTTAAATCATTAAGACATTATGCATATTATTACAATATATACATAGCACATAAACAACTCAATCACAACAAGATACCACTCATGGTAAGTGTAGTGAGAAGACTCACCTCGTAGTCAGCAAGTAATAAACACGTACTCGTAAATCCCGAACTAGCCTCCGCCTAACACATTTTATAAACATCTCTAATCAAAACCTCATCCTTACATCACAAGTCTCTCTAACTCTTTTCCAACTCTTGAAATGGGTAAAAGTCCATTTTACCCCTCCACAATTTCTATTACTAGAGTTGGTCAAGCTCTCAAGTCAACAGTGGTTAATTCAGGTCAACAATCCCAATTTGACATAACTCGCCGGGTGCACTCGAGTGACTCACCGAGTCCAGTCAGTTCTCCGCGTTCTTCGAAGTGATTAGATCGCTGAGTTAACCCTAACGCATAGAGTAACAACATCGACAGTTAAATCAGAAAACCCTAACTGACTCGTCGAGTCAGCCCCTTGACTTGGCGAGTCCATTCAGACTCTCACCTTAATCACACGATTCCACGGCAGGGAACCTACCCAAACTCTAGATCTATACTCCTAAAGCTCATATATCACGTAAAGTCATAGGATTTACGTCCATGCAGGACATTAAGAGCTTGAAATGCCAAATCTCAACTCATCAAGGGTCTTCACTCATTATCACTTAACATGGTTGAATAAAGCAGAGAGATCTGGGTTCTAGGGACCTTACATGACACAGATCTGAAGTCCATCTCTCTCAATGAACATGAATCACTCAAGGTCCTCATATTTGGGGAGAAGAAACCCTAGATTCCCACAAACAAAAGATCTACATGAAGAAATGAGAATGGTGAAGCTTAATACCTCCTTTAGACGTTCTGGAGTGAAACCACCTCGGATCTGACAACACCTTCTTGTTCCTTGGCTTGAAATCCTTCCTTTCTATTCACAAAGAGCACCAAAACCTCACAATTAGCTAAGCACTCTCTCTCACAGCTCAAGGGTCGTTTAGGGTTTGCTCTCAGGCAAGGGTAGCCGCAAATGAGGCTATAAGTGCCTTTAAATAGGCCACAGGCCCAAGAATTTAGGGTTTCCATCAACAACCCTGACTTGACAAGTCGACTCACAGACTCGTTGAGTCCGTTCATTAATCCTCGTCATCAGTCGCGACTCTACGCGAAGAGTTGAGGCACCAACTCGTCGGGTCACTCAACAAATCCCGAGTTAAATGAATAAAATAGTATACATGGGAATCCGAATGTTACAATTCTCCCCCACTAGAATCAGACTGCCCCCTCGAATTCATGCTCCGCGAATAGCTCAGGATGTTGCTCCCGTATTTCTGACTCCGGCTCCCAAGTCAAATCGGACCCTCTCCGATGTTGCCACTGGACCTGAACCAGTGGTACCTCCTTGTTCCTCAGAACCTTCACCTTTCGATCCATGATCGCAATTGGTCTCGCAATGTAATTCAGGCTC
This sequence comes from Lactuca virosa, assembly GCF_052849685.1. NCBI lineage: Eukaryota > Viridiplantae > Streptophyta > Magnoliopsida > Asterales > Asteraceae > Lactuca > Lactuca virosa. The sequence goes on from NC_136431.1 coordinate 54,563,814, forward strand.
GCATCCACCTGAATGTCTTCTAATGGTACTACCGCCGTCTCGTCGGCTACACACTTCCTTAGCTGAGACACATGGAAGGTGTTATGAATCTGACTCAACTCCGCAGGTAGCTCCAAACGGAACGCTACCCTACCTACTCTGGTGGTCACCCTAAAAGGACCGATGTATCGGGGCCCAAGCTTGCCCCGTTTCTTGAATCGGATCATCCCTTTCCAAGGGGATACCTTCAGGAGGACAAAGTCTCCAACCTGAAACTCAAGCTCGGATCGTCGCATGTCTGCATAACTCTTCTGGCGAATTTGGGCCGTCAGTAACCTATGCATGGCCTGCTGAATCTGCTCAGTCGTCTTGAGCACTATCTCAGTGCTACCCATCACTCGTTGCCCTACCTCTCCCCAACAGATAGGAGTCCGACACCTCCTCCCATAAAGGAGCTCGAAAGGAGGCATACCGATACTGGAATGGTGGCTGTTGTTGTAAGAAAACTCAGCCAAGAGCAGATATGTGTCCCAACTTCCACCAAAGTCCAAAACACATGCTCGAAGCATGTCCTCGAGTGTCTGAATCGTCCGCTCACTCTGCCCGTCCGTCTGTGGGTGGTAGGCTGTACTGAAGTGCAATCTCGTGCCCAACTCCTCGTGAAACTTCTTCCAGAACCTGGAAGTAAAGCGCACATCCCGATCTGAAACTATCGACGTCGGCACTCCATGCCGAGCTACCAGCTCTCTTACATATACCTCGGCTAGTTTCTCTGCAGAAGAACTCTCACTAATAGCAAGGAAGTGAGTGCTCTTCGTCAACCGGTCCACAATCACCAAAATTGCGTCGACACCTCGCGCGGTCCTCGGCAATTTGGTGATAAAATCAATGGAAATATGTTCCCACTTCCACTAGGGAACCTCTAATGGCTGCAGGTAAAGCACCTCTCGATTACCCAAGCCACGTCCCTCTTCATACAAGGCCACAAATAGTCCCTCTTTAGGTCCAAGTACATCTTAGTGGCTCCTGGATGGATTGAGAATCTCTATCTATGTGCCTCCTCCATCAGAACATGGCGAGCTCCACTAGTGTAGGGCACCCAAATCTGCCCTCGGCAGTCGTGTGTTTTGATCTTTCGACTGCGGTAGATCAAGTTCAAGAGGGTCAGTTTCGAACTTGACCTCAGCATTCGTGTGTTTTGATCTTTCAACTATGGTTCGACAAATTTCAAGTTGCTTCCTTGTGAGACGATTCATGGCAGTCATGGGAATGAAGTATTTGGTTTTATCGACCTTTCTTTTGAAAATGACTCCAAGTTCTGGGAAGTTTGTTGCACCTAGGGATCTCTCTTGATAACCTTCAGTAGGCATCGGTGCACGGTCAAGTGGTGGTAGATCAAACTTTTTGGCCATAGTAGGGTAAATGTCTGCATCAATCTTTGCGAAGTCACAGACGGTTTCCCTTAGAAATGTGCTTGCCCTTTCAAGTGATATCTTCATATTTGGATACTTCTCGCTTTTTTGTTGGAACACCTTTGCTATCAGGAAGACTTCTTCTGGATTCATACATGGGAAGTCAGCTTGGGTGTGGACGTAGTCCTGATTCGTTCTTGTAAGAGTATACTGGATAAAGTCAGCTTTCATGAATTTACGGGGCTTAAAGTTCTTGACTGAGGATGGTCTATCATTAGACCAAATTTTCTCTATGTAAGAAGCATGTTTGTCATAGAATCGATTGAGTCTTTCGAATTCCATGGGCAGTCTCTTGTGATCAGGTAGGCTGCGGTCAAACTGCTCAAATACTGTGAAGTATTTAGCATTGGGGGAGATTGGAACATCCCAGTAACCGTCAGAAGGGGGTTCAACATAAGTAAGGTAGGGTTTATAGTCATCATCCAGCAGTCTTCGATGTGTATTGATCCAGGAATTGACTAAGGATTCATCCATGGTGATGTCGAATCCGTTTTCTCTCCAGATGAGTTCAGCAAATTTGGCAGCTTTCCAATCTGCTTTCTTCTGTTTTGTTGCGGGAGAGTCATTGGAGTGTTCGGATGACATGTTGGATGCTAGATTCTTGAAGCGGGGAGGAGTCTCCGGTCGCTAGGGGAGGGAGGTTCTTGAGTGATTTTCTTTGGCGGAGGAGACTGATGTTGCGGTGGTGTCTGATGGCTTGGATTCTTGTGAGGAGATGGTTGCGGTGAGGGAACTTTTTCAGTGATGATGGGGGGGGGCTCCTATGATGAGAGATGTTGTTTGCATGATGGTCTTCATCACTTCCCCCTCTTAAGGAATGCAACACCGGAGCATCCTCAAGCCATTGCTTAAGACCATCGACTTTGGCACACACCTCCTGGAATTGAGCTTTGAGTGCATCAGCCAGTTGCTGATTGTCTGGGATGGCGGTGTTGAAGAGTAGTCGATGAATCTCCTTTGTAAGTTGAAGAATCTCAGGACCATGAAAATTTGAAGACAAGGAGCGTTGAAGTCTGTTGATGGTAGATTGAAGAACCGAGATGGTGGACTCATAGGCAGTGTGAGTCTCAGCTATCAGCTTCTGTGAGTGAGTTGATTGGTCCGAAATGGCTGGTTGTAAATCTTCCTTGATTGTGGATACCACAGAGATGAGGCGCTCCGCAGCAGCCAGAAATTGCTAATGGTCAGCCTTGCGACTTGTGTCCAAAGAACGAATCCCCATTTCAACTTTCAGAGAAATTCGCTCAGCAGCCAGTTGTTCATGGGTTTCCAGTCTTTCGATTCTTTCAATTAAGGACTGCGGTCCTGGAATGTCTTCAGGTTGCGGTTGCTTGGGCTTAACCGCAGCAAGAATCTGATCGACTTTGGCTTGTAGACTCAGAAATTATTTTCTGGACACATCGATCTTCTTTTTCTTCTTTTTCTCTTTCGGCTTGGAGGTTGAGTGTTGAGATCCACTCGAAGCTTCTTCCTCATCAAAAATCATTAAATCATCATCAGAAGGGTTAGGCTGATTTACCTCATTGAGATCAAAGGCATCGAATCCGAAGGTAGGAGTGGAGCTAACTTCTATTGCGGTGCCTTCGTCTTGAGAATCTCTAACAGTTGGAGTTGGAGCTGGAGGGAGTTTAAATGTACCTTCACCACCACGAGTGGACTGAGCATTGCGGATTGTTTCAGCCATTTTGGACATCCACTCTTGTACTTTCAGAATGGTGGCTATGGTATTGGCGTTAATGATGGCGTCCGCCCAATACTTGGCTACGGATTGAATCTCTTGTTGTTTCTGCTGAAGTTGCTTGATTTGCTGGTCCTTCCTTGCTTGAAATGCCCTACGGAAAGCGGCATATTTCTTGATATCGGATTCAGAGACCGGATTGTAGTGTAGCCATGAATCATTTGATTTGTCACCGTCAAATCCTTGGAATCGCACCGAGGCGTCCCTCGGGTCCATGGATCCTTGCACAATGGTGCTCACCGTGCCTAAACCACCTGTAAAAGCTGTAAGTAGAGTAGGATTTCCTGAGCTTCCTTGGTCTCCTTGACCCGTGGTCAAGTCTGGCCTCGGCTCAGTTCTGGCAAGGGCAGAAGAATTGCCTTGCGGTTGGGAAGGTGTTTGCAGTGTTTGGGTTACAGACAAAAGGATGGAGTTCAACATTCGGGCCATACACCCTCTCGGGAGGAGTGTACGGCCGTACACATGAGCGGGCGGCCGCACACCCATCTTCCAGCGTACACCCACCTCTATATATAGGAGGAGACCCCTTCATTCACTCTTTTCCCCTTTTGGCTACACTCTACTTGCTCTCTCTACTTTCTCTCTCTAGAAACTTCACCCAAGAACACTCCAAGGGCCTCAAAAACGTGAAGTACTCCATCATTCAGCTTGTTATACTGGTAAGACACCTTGATCTAAGCTTAAAACTCTTCATGTTCTTCCTCACTTGAAGGTGTATGGCCGCACACCTTCATAAGGTGGCCGTACACACCTCAAAAACCCTCCAAAGTGAGAGTTTGATCCCCTATCTGGTAGTTGGAATTGGTATTGGTCTTGAAGCACCTGAAAATTGACGTTTTGAACATGAATGAAGAGTGTACGGCCACACACCCCTCTGTACGGCCGCACACTCGCTTGTACGACCGTACAAGCCCTCTGTAGGGCCGCACAATCCTTTGTACAACCGCACACACATGCTGACCGCACACCCTGGCCGCACACACACTCTTTTGGCCGTACACCTCCTTGGTTTGATCATATAGGGTCCCGACAAGCATTTCCAAGTCTTTAGGGTGTTTTCCCGTCACGTTTAGTCATGAAACACCCTAATTCTAACACATGTATGTGTTACTATATGTTATTAGGATCCACCTGAGTACGAAACATCAATTGACACTCAATACTCGTAACCGATCATCCGCTCGAATCATCCGTCAAACGGTGAGTTCATACCCCAACGCTTTTCCGAGTCTTCATGTTTTCAGGGGGAGAATACAAGCAAAAGTACAAGGAAACTTGTGCTCAAGTTATCTTATTTTGCATAAAATAATTATATGTTCAGCATGCTTTTAACACAGAAAACCGTTTTACCAAACGATTAAGAAATCAACTCGTAGAAACAGTTTTCAAAACTAAAGCAAGGAACTTGTAAATCTTGTCATAAAATGTGATATTTTATAAAGGATTTATACAAGACATAAACAGGATTTTCGGTATTATTACTTGTAAATTTGTTATTTTAAGTTGGAGACACGTCCTTGGTAACACTCCACCAGATTCGAGAGTGTAGGACTAACCCTTGTAACCAGAATCTCTTGGAGGGAGAGCGTGACTATTGTGTATAGATCTATACGGGACTGACTATCCCGCACCTTGCTTCTAGCTAAAGTTGGACCGTCCGGTCTACGGGTGACAAAGTCATAAAAGATACTGGCCCCGTTACGTGCCAGATCCAGTTTAATGTATGGTTATAAAACTCGCAACCTAGATAACAGAGATTTACTTTTGTAATAATGAAACAAGTGAACTAACCTCAAAGTAATAACCGATTTGATTACTAGAGGGCATTAGTAATACCCTTAGGATCTAGTTCACTACTTATTTATTAGTTTTATTTATGTAATAAGGCTAATACATCTCACTGAGAGCAAACAGGGTTTTTCAAGGAAACTACATCTAACGATACAAGTATGGTAGATACTTGTACACCTCAGACAAGAACGGATAACCAACTATCAACTTTTAAGGAAAATATAGGATTTTCCTGGGATAACTCAACCTTACATAAACAGGCTGTTTAACATATAACTAATGGATAATCAAACATCTTTCATAAGAAAATATAGGATTTTCTTGGGAAACACTTTTCAAAGGATCAAAGAAACATTTCTTTCACCAGAACTAAACGCTTATGAACTCACCAGCTTTATGCTGATATTTTTAAAACTGCTTGTATTCTCAAGGCAACAATAGACATGTACTCTTGTCAACTTTTGGAGAAGATGGAGCATTATGGTGTCACATCTTTTACTTTTGTTATATATATTTATATGAACAAACTATGTATTAAGACAATGTAAACCTTTTTCATATATGTATTCAATGTTTGGTTGTGTTTACTATGCTTGCTATGATACAACTGTTGTGTAGAACACTCTAGTCATCATATTGAGATACATCTTTATATCTCTTGATTCGATTTCAGAGGACTTACCATCCTCTTCTTCCTGGTTGTTTCTAGAACAAGATGCCTCCCCGAAAAAGACCCATCAGAAGAAATGACGACACTCCACCACCACCACCCCCTCAGTTCGATCCCGTTATGTTCCAAGCAGCTGTTACTGCTGCTGTGGCTGCCGCAATGTCACAAGTTAATCCTGGCGGATCTGGTGGGCAGGGAGGTGGTACTCATCCCCAAAATCATGAAGGTGGTCAGGGACACCAAAAGGAGTGCTCCTATAAGGACTTCATGAACGCAAAACCCACATATTTCGACGGCAAAGGAGGTGTTATTGCCCTGACTCAATGGATCGAGAAAATTGAGTCCATTTTCGAAATCTGTTCCTAATCTGAAGCCAACAAAGTAAAATTCGCCGCTTGCACTTTCGCCAACAGAGCACTGACCTGGTGGAATGGTCGGGTCAAATCCCTAACCCTACCGGTGGCAAATGCTATAAGTTGGGAAAGTTTAAAGGAACTCATGCTAGCTGAGTACTGCCCACGGGTCGAGTTGTAGAAACTAGAGCACGAACTCTGGAACCTAAGGATGAAGGAATCCGACATTGTTGCCTACACTTCTAGGTTTGAAGACCTAGCACTTCTTTGCCCGGGAATGGTCACCCCGGAAAGCAAGAAAATAGAGAGATACATTTGGGGAGTGACACAACCCACCAAAGGAAATGTCTTGGCTGCTAGGCTAAACACCTTTGACAGCGCTAAGTGTCTGGCGCAGACTCTCATAGATCACGGAGTTGATCTTGATAAAGTGACAACCGCTCCTGAGCCAGTAAAAGGGAGTGGTGAGAAAAGAAAGTTCTGGAAGCAGCGGAAGGACCAGTCTTCACAGGAGCCCTAAAAGAAACAGCAAACGGTGGCAGTCCACACTGCTACTACTCCTTCCGCTGCTCCTGCCATGCAAGCACCTACCAGTAGGTATGCCGGTACCCTTCCTCGGTGCGACAAGTGTAACTATCATCACAATCCCGGCCAATGTTGTGAAATGTCATGCACTAACTGTGGAAAAAAGTGGCACACAACTCGAGTTTGCAAAACACCAGTCCAACCAACCAATCAGGCATCTGGAGTAGGCGTCGGTCAATCCTGTTATGGTTGTGGAGAAGTCGGGCACTATAAGAGAAACTGCCCCAAGGCAACAACAGCAGGTAGCACGGGGAGAGTGCTAACGATGGGTCAAGAAGAGGCAGTTGCAGATCCCACAGTTGTTTCGGGTACGTTCCTTCTCGACAACTCTTATGCATGCATTCTTTTCGATTCTGGTGCGGAGAGATGTTTTGTTAGTCATGCATTCAAACATCTTCTCAAACATAAACCTCAACCACTAACTGAAACATTTACCGTCGAGATGGCTAACGGTGAGAAAGAGAGCACTAATGATATATACGTAGGCTGTACCCTTACCTTGAACGATCATTCTTTTCCTATCGACCTTATGCCAATCTCCATAAAAAGCTTCGATGTCATCATCGACATGGATTGGTTGAGCCCCAATCATGCTGATATCCTTTCTTATGAAAAATCTATTCGTCTCAATCTTCCCTCTGATGAAACTCTCATGATTTACGGCGATAAACTCAGTTCAAACCTCCGTATCATTTCGTGCATCAAAGCCCAGAAACTCCTGCGAAAGGAGTGTCATGCATTCCTAGCCCACGTCATTAACGAGAAGCAGGAAGTTAAAGACCTCGAGAGCATCCTCAAAGTCTGCAACTTTCCCGATGTTTTTCCCGAAGATCTCCCGGGAATCCCTCCCGAACGCCAAGTCGAGTTTCGCATCGACTTAGTCCCCGGAGCTACCCCCATAGCTAAATCCCCATACTGATTAGCGCCGGCAGAAATGCAGGAGTTATCCAGTCAGCTCAATGAGCTGCTTAGCAAAGGATTCATCAGACCGAGTTCCTCACCCTGGGGAGCCCCGATCTTGTTCGTGAAAAAGAAGGATGGATCCTTTCGGATGTGCATTGACTATCGCGAACTGAACAAGCTTACAGTCAAAAACCGTTACCCTCTTCCTCGAATCGACAACCTCTTCGATCAACTTCAAGGAGCCAGTTACTTTTCCAAAATAGACCTAAGATCAGGGTACCATTAGCTGCGAGTCCACGAGAATGATGTGCCCAAGACAGCGTTTCGGACTCGGTATGGTCACTACGAATTTGTAGTAATGCCCTTCGGTCTAACCAACGCACCGACGGTATTCATGGACCTGATGAATCGGGTGTGCCGTTCTTCCTTGGACAAGTTCGTAATCGTGTTCATCGACGATATACTTGTCTATTCCAGAAGTGAGGAGGATCATCGACGGCACTTGAGATCGGTGCTGGAAACCCTAAGAACGGAGAAGCTGTACGCGAAATTCTCCAAATGCGAATTCTGGATTCGAAAAGTAACCTTCTTAGGTCACGTGGTAGGCGAGGAAGGCATACACGTGGACCCCTCCAAAATCAAAGCGATAGAGAACTGGTCAGCACCGAAGACGCCCACAGAAATCCATCAATTCTTGGGTCTCGCTGGCTATTATCCCTGATTTATCCAGAATTTCTCCAGAATTGCCAAACCCTTAACCACTCTGACTCAGAAAGGCGTACCCTTTTGTTGGAGTGAAAAACAAGACACTGTGTTCGAAACATTGAAGCAGGCCCTATGCATCGCGCCTATCTTGTCTCTGCCCGAAGGGACGGAGGACTTCGTTGTCTACTGTGATGCATCCAATCAGGGCCTAGGCTATATGCTCATGCAACGGGGAAAAGTCATTGCTTATGCCTCAAGACAGCTGAAAGCACACGAAGTCAACTACACAACGCACGACCTGGAATTGGGAGCAGTGGTCTTCGCATTGAAGATATGGAGACATTATCTCTACGGAACCAAGTGCACTATCTTCACTGACCATAAAAGTCTGCAGCATATCTTCGACCAGAAGGAGCTGAACATGAGACAACGGCGATGGGTTGAGCTACTCAGCGATTATGAGTGCGAAATCCGCTTCCATCTCGGCAAGGCCAATGTAGTGGCAGATTCCCTCAGCCGGAACGAGTACTCAGGTCGTAGAGTGAAGGCACTCACCATGATTATCCATTCTAATTTATCCGCGCAAATCAAGGAGGCTCAGCTGGAAGCCTTAAAACCAGAGAACATGTTGGGTGAATCCTTGAGAGGAATGAAAAAGAACCTAGAGATCAAAGGAGATGGAGTCTATTATTTCATGGACCGGATCTGGACCCCAAAGTTCGGTGGTTACAGAGAGGTTGTAATGAACGAAGCTCACAAGACTAGATACTCCGTTCACCCAGGTTCGGACAAGATGTACCTCGATCTCAAGAAACTGTATTGGTGGCCGAACATGAAAGCATAGATCGCTACCTTCGTGGGCAAGTGCCTGACTTGCGCCAAGGTGAAGGTCGAATATCAGAAGCCCTCAGGTCTGCTCCACCAGCCGGAGATACCTGACTGGAAGTGGGAGAGAATTACTATGGATTTTATCACCAAATTACCCAAGTCTCCGAGTGCGCACGACGCCATCTGGGTAATTGTCGACCGACTGACTAAATCCGCCCCTTCCTGCCGATCAAGGAAAACTTCAAAATGGAGAAACTCACACAAATCTACATCCGAGAGATTGTTCGACTGCATGGTGTGCATGTGTCCATTATCTCCGATCGAGATAGGAGGTTCACTTCGAGGTTTCTGGCAGTCACTGCAGAAAGCTCTTGGAACTAAGCTGGATATGAGCACAGCTTACCATCCTCAGAGTGATGGACAGAGTGAGAGAACAATTCAGACATTGGAAGATATGTTGAGAGCCTGCGTCATCGATTTCGGCGCGTCATGGGACACTCATCTTCCTTTGGTTGAATTTTCCTACAACAACAGTTACCATACCAACATCAAGGTTGCGCCTTTCGAAGCCCTCTATGGTATCAAGTGCAGACCCCCTCTGTGCTGGGCTGAGGTCGGCGACACGCAACTAGCCAAGGGGCAAGTCCCTGACAGCACTCTCACTGGTCCAGAAATCATTCGCAAAACCATAGGAAAGATCGTACAAATCTGAGAACGACTGAAAGCCTCACGAGATAGACAAATGAGCTACGCCGATAAACGACGAAAACCCTTGGAGTTCCAGGCTGGAGACCGTGTTCTGTTGAAGGTCTCACCCTGGAAAGAAATTATACGCTTCGGAAAGCGTGGAAAGCTAAATCCAAGGTACATAGGACCATTCGAGATCCTCGCTAGGATCGGTCCCGTAGCCTATAAAGTTCGGCTACCGCAAGAACTTAGCAACATTCATCCTATATTCCACGTTTCGAATCTTAAGAAATGCGTGTCCGACGAAACCCTTACGATTCCTCTCGATGAGATTGAAATCAACGAGAACCTGAATTTCATGGAAGAACCAGTCGAAATCATGAATAGAGAGATCAAACGAACGAAACAAAGTCGCATCCCGATAGTGAAGGTTCGCTGGAATGCCAAGCGGGGACCTGAATTCACTTGGGAGCGCGAAGATCAGATGAACCAGAAATATCCACATCTCTTTCCTAATTCATGATTTGTGTTCTATGTTCGAATTTCGGGACGAAATTCCCTCTAACGGGGGGATGATGTGATAACCCGAAACTTTTATCCTATACAATTGACCTTTATATCAATATTAAACTCAATTTTATCACTTTTTAACGCCATTTAAGGGTTCGATAAAGCATTCTAAGCCTCGTACAATCAAAGTTTGGGTCCTAGGTCGAGTAATACCAAGTCATAGTTCAACATTCGGGCCATACACCCTCTCGAGAGGAGTGTACGGCCGTACACATTAGTGTGCGGTCGCACACCCATCTTCCAGCCGTACACCCACCCCTATATATAGGAGGAGACCCCTTCATTCACTCTTTTCCCCTTTTGGCTGCACTCTACTTGCTCTCTCTACTTTCTCTCTCTAGAAACTTCAACCACGAACACTCTAAGGGCCTCAAAAACGTGAATTACTCCATCATTTAACTTGTTATACTGGTAAGACACCTTGATCTAAGCTTAAAACTCTTCATGTTCTTCATGTTCTTCGTGTTCTTCGTAACTTGAAGGTGTACGGCCGCACACCTTCATAAGGTGGCCGTACACACCTCAAAAACCCTCCAAAGTGAGAGTTTGATCCCCTATCTGCTAGTTGGACTTGATATTGGTCTTGAAGCACCTGAAATTCGACGTTTTGAACATGAATGAAGAGTGTACGGCCGCACACCCCTCTATACGGCCGCACACTCGCTTGTACGGCCGCACACGCCGTCTGTACGGCCGCACACTCCTGTGTGCAACCGCACACACATGCTGACCGAACACCCTGTCCGCACACACACTCTTTTGGCCGTACACCTCCTTGGTTTGATCATATAGGGTCCCGACAAGCATTTCCAAGTCTTTAGGGTGTTTTCCCGTCACGTTTAGTCATGAAACACCCTAATTCTAACACATGTGTGTGTTACTATATGTTATTAGGATCCACTTGAGTACGAAACATCAATTGACACTCAACACTCGTAACCGATCATCCGCGCGAATCATCCGTCAAACGGTGAGTTCATACCCCTACGCTTTTCCGAGTTTTCATGTTTTCAGGGGAAGAATACAAGCAAAAGTGCAAGGAAACTTGTGCTCAAGTTATCTTATTTTGCATAAAATAATTATATGTTCAGCATGCTTTTAACACAGAAAACCGTTTTACCAAACGATTAAGAAATCAACTCGTAGAAATAGTTTTCAAAACTAAAGCAAGGAACTTGTAAATCTTGTCATAAAATGTGATATTTTATAAAGGATTTATACAAAACATAAACAGGATTTTCGGTATTATTACTTGTAAATTTGTTATTTTAAGTTGGAGACACGTCCTTGGTAACACTCCACCAGATTCGAGAGTGTAGGACTAACCCTTGTAACCAGAATCTCTTGGAGGGAGAGCGTGACTATTGTGTATAGATCTATACGGGACTGACTATCCCGCACCTTGCTTCTAGCTAAAGTTGGACCGTCCGGTCTACGGGTGACAAAGTCATAAAAGATACTGGCCCCGTTACGTGCCAGATCCAGTTTAATGTATGGTTATAAAACTCGCAACCTAGATAACAGAGATTTACTTTTGTAATAATGAAACAAGTGAACTAACCTCAAAGTAATAACCGATTTGATTACTAGAGGGCATTAGTAATACCCTTAGGATCTAGTTCACTACTTATTTATTAGTTTTATTTATGTAATAAGGCTAATACATCTCACTGAGAGCAAACAGGGTTTTTCAAGGAAACTACATCTAACGATACAAGTATGGTAGATACTTGTACACCTCAGACAAGAACGGATAACCAACTATCAACTTTTAAGGAAAATATAGGATTTTCCTGGGATAACTCAACCTTACATAAACAGGCTCTTTAACATATAACTAATGGATAATCAAACATCTTTCATAAGAAAATATAGGATTTTCTTGGGAAACACTTTTCAAAGGATCAAAGAAACATTTCTTTCACCAGAACTAAACGCTTATGAACTCACCAGCTTTATGCTGATATTTTTAAAACTGTTTGTATTCTCAGGGCAACAATAGACAGGTACTCTTGTCAACTTTTGGAGAAGATGGAGCATTGTGGTGTCACATCTCTAACTTTTGTTATATATATTGATATGAACAAACTATATATTAAGACAATGTAAACCTTTTTCATATATGTATTCAATGTTTGGTTGTGTTTACTATGCTTGCTATGATACAACTGTTGTGATACTACGCATGACGTCAACCACCCCCGAACGTTTCCGCCGTTCCGGTTTGGGGGTGTGACAGATTGGTATCAGAGCTATTGTTTATAGTGAACTAAGTATACCGAACCTTACATGGTACACAACTATAAACATTAAGGGCCGAAGTGCTCTGAACTAAAAGTATACTTTTAAAACATAAAGTATTTTTACAAAAGTATACAAGTATACCTACATACCAGAAACAGTATCATGAGTAGAACAAAACAAAAGTGTTTTGGATGTTGAACACTGCGGCTAAACCTGGACAGTTATGTAATCATGTCTAGGGTCAATATAGCCTGATCAACTATACTTATTCGAGACATGACCAACATGTACTTAGGAGTGACTTTGGTGTTGCAACAGGCCTAAAACTTACCCAGTATCCATACAACTTAAAATACTATAGGAGTATTTTAGTCAGAGCCGAATACATTGTAGAAATTCAGTCCTTTGTTTATCGCTTAGTAGAACACTCTAGCCATCATATTGAGATACATCTTTATATCTCTTGATTCGATTCCAGAGGACTTACCATCCTCTTCCTCCTGGTTGTTTCTAGAACAAGATGCCTCCAGGAAAAAGACCCATCAGAAGAAATGACGACACTCCACCACCACCACCCCCTCAGTTCGATCCCGTTATGTTCCAAGCAGCTGTTACTGCTGCTGTGGCTGCCGCAATGTCACAAGTTAATCCTGGCGGATCTGGTGGGCAGGGAGGTGGTACTTATCCCCAAAATCATGAAGGTGGTCAGGGACACCAAAAGGAGTGCTCCTATAAGGACTGCATGAACGCAAAACCCACATATTTCGACGGCAAAGGAGGGGTTATTGCCCTGACTCAATGGATCGAGAAAATTGAGTCCATTTTCGAAACCTGTTCCTGTTTTGAAGCCAACAAAGTAAAATTCGCCGCTTGCACTTTCGCCAACAAAGCACTGACCTGGTGGAATGGTCGGGTCAAATCCCTAACCCTACCGGTGGCAAATGCTATGGGTTGGGAAAGTTTAAAGGAACTCATGCTAGCTGACTACTGCCCACGGGGCGAGTTGTAGAAACTAGAGCACGAACTCTGGAACCTAAGGATGAAGGAATCCGACATTGTTGCCTACACTTCTAGGTTTGAAGACCTAGAACTTCTTTGCCCGGGAATGGTCACCCCGGAAAGCAAGAAAATATAGAGATACATTTGGGGACTGACACAACCCACCAAAGGAAATGTCTTGGCTGCTAGGCCAAACACCTTTGACAGCGCTAAGTGTCTGGCGTAGACTCACATAGATCACGGAGTTGATCTTGATAAAGTGACAACCGCTCCTGAGCCAGTAAAAGGGAGTGGTGAGAAAAGAAAGTTCTGGAAGCAGCGGAAGGACCAGTCTTCACAGGAGCCCTCAAAGAAACAGCAAACGGTGGCAGTCCACGCTGCTACTACTCCGGCCGCTGCTCCTGCTATGCAAGCACCTACCAGTAGGTATGCTGGTACCCTTCCTCGGTGCGACAAGTGTAACTATCATCATAATCCCGGCCCATGTTGTGAAATGTCATGCACTAACTGTGGAAAAAAGTGGCACACAGCTCGAGTTTGCAAAACACCAGTCCAACCAAGCAATCAGGCATCTGGAGCAGGCGTCGGTCAAGCCTGTTATGGTTGTGGAGAAGTCGGGCACTATAAGAGAAACTGCCCCAAGGCAACAACAGCAGGTAGCACGGGGAGAGTGCTAACGATGGGTCAAGAAGAGGCAGTTGCAGATCCCACAGTTGTTTCGGGTACGTTCCTTCTCGACAACTCTTATGCATGCATTCTTTTCGATTCTAGTCCGGAGAGAAGTTTTGTTAGTCATGCATTCAAACATCTTCTCAAACATAAACCTCAACCACTAACTGAAACATTTACCGTCGAGATGGCTAACGGTGAGAAAGAGAGCACTAATGATATATACGTAGGCTGTACCCTTACCTTGAACGATCATTCTTTTCCTATCGACCTTATGCCAGTCTCCATAAAAAGCTTCGATGTCATCATCGGCATGGATTGGTTGAGCCCCAATCATGCTGATATCCTTTGTTATGAAAAATATATCCATCTCAATCTTCCCTCTGATGAAACTCTCATGATTTACGGCGATAAACTCAGTTCAAACCTCCGTATCATTTCGTGCATCAAAGCCCATAAACTCCTGCGAAAGGAGTGTCATGCATTCCTAGCCCACGTCATTAACGAGAAGCAGGAAGTTAAAGACCTCGAGAGCATCCCCGAAGTCTGCAACTTTCCCGATGTTTTTCCCGAAGATCTCCCGGGAATCCCTCCCGAACGCCAAGTCGAGTTTTGCATCGACTTTGTCCCCGGAGCTACCCCCGTAGCTAAATCCCCATACCGATTAGCGCCGGCATAAATGCAGGAGTTATCCAGTCAGCTCAATGAGCTGCTCAGCAAAGGATTCATCAGACCGAGTTCCTCACCCTGGGGAGCCCCGATCTTGTTCGTGAAAAAGAAGGATGGATCCTTTCGGATGTGCATTGACTATCGCGAACTGAACAAGCTTACAGTCAAAAACCGTTACCCTCTTCCTCGAATCGACGACCTCTTCGATCAACTTCAAGGAGCCAGTTACTTTTCCAAAATAGACCTCAGATCAGGGTACCATCAGCTGCGAGTCCACGAGAATGATGTGCCCAAGACAGCGTTTCGGACTCCGTATGGTCACTACGAATTTGTAGTAATGCCCTTCGGTCTAACCAACGCACCGGCGGTATTCATGGACCTGATGAATCGGGTGTGCTGTTCTTCCCTAGACAAGTTCGTAATCGTGTTCATCGACGATATACTTGTCTATTCCAGAAGTGAGGAGGATCATCGACGGAACTTGAGATCGGTGCTGGAAACCCTAAGAATGGAAAAGCTGTACGCGAAATTCTCCAAATGCGAATTCTGGATTCGAAAAGTAACCTTCTTAGGTCACGTGGTAAGCGAGGAAGGCATACACGTGGACCCCTCCAAAATCAAAGCAATAGAGAACTTGTCAGCACCGAAGACGCCCACAGAAATCCGTCAATTCTTGGGTCTCGCTGGCTATTATCCCTGATTTATCCAGAATTTCTCCAGAATTGCCAAACCCTTAACCACTCTGACTCAGAAAGGCGTACCCTTTTGTTGGAGTGAAAAACAAGACACTGCCTTCCAAACATTGAAGCAGGCCCTATGCAGCGCGCCTATCATGTCTCTGCCTGAAGGGATGGAGGACTTCGTTGTCTACTGTGATGCATCCAATCAGGGCCTAGGCTGTATGCTCATGCAACGGGGAAAAGTCATTGCTTATGCCTCAAGACAGCTGAAAGCACACGAAGTCAACTACACAACGCACGACCTGGAATTGGGAGCAGTGGTCTTCGCATTGAAGATATGGAGACATTATCTCTACGGAACCAAGTGCACTATCTTCACTGACCATAAAAGTCTGCAGCATATCTTCGACCAGAAGGAGCTGAACATGAGACAACGGCGATGGGTTGAGCTACTCAGCGATTACGAGTTCGAAATCCGCTACCATCCCGGCAAGGCCAATGTGGTGGCTGATGCCCTCAGCCGGAAGGGGTACTCAGGTCGTAGAGTGAAGGCACTGACCATGACTATCCATTCTAATTTATCTGCATAAATCAAGGAGGCTCAGCTGGAAGCCTTAAAACCAGAGAGCATGTCGGGTGAATCCTTGAGAGGAATGGAAAAGAACCTAGAGATCAAACGAGATGGAGTCTATTATTTCATGGACCGGATCTGGACCCCAAAGTTGGGTGGTTACAGAGAGGTTGTAATGAACGAAGCTCACAAGACTAGATACTCCGTTCACCCAGGTTCGGACAAGATGTACCTCGATCTCAAGAAACTGTATTGGTGGCCGAACATGAAAGTATAGATCGCTACCTTCATGGACAAGTGCCTGACTTGCACCAAGGTGAAGGTCGAATATCAAAAGCACTCAGGTCTACTCCACCAACCGGAGATACCTGAGTGGAAGTGGGAGAGAATTACTATGGATTTTATCACCAAATTACCCAAGTCTCTGAGTGGGCACGACGCCATCTGGGTAATTGTCGACCGACTGACTAAATCCGCCCACTTCCTGCCGATCAAGGAAAACTTCAAAATGGAGAAACTCACGCAAATCTACATCCGAGAGATACTTCGACTGCATGTGTGCCTGTGTCCATTATCTCCGATCGAGATAGCAGGTTCACTTCGAGGCTCATGGAACTAAGGTGGATATGAGCACAGCTTACCATCCTCAGACTGATGGACAGAGTGAGAGAACAATTCATACATTGGAAGATATGTTGAGAGCCTGCGTCATCGATTTCGGCGCGTCATGGGACACTCATCTTCCTTTGGTTGAATTTTCCTACAACAACAGTTACCATACCAGCATCAAGGCTGCGCCTTTCGAAGCCCTCTATGGTCGCAAGTGCAGATCCCCTCTGTGCTGGGCTGAGGTGGGCGACACGCAACTAGCCAAGGGGCAAGTCCCTGACAGCACTCTCACCGGTCCAGAAATCATTCGCGAAACCATTGAAAAGATCGTACAAATCCGAGAACGACTGAAAGCCTCACGAGATAGACAAAAGAGCTACGCCAATAAACGACGAAAACCCTTGGAGTTCCAGGCTGGAGACCGTCTTCTGTTGAAGGTCTCGCCCTGGAAAGGCATGATACGCTTCGGAAAGCGTGGAAAGCTAAATCCAAGGTACATAGGACCATTCGAGATCCTGCTATGATCGGTACCGTAGCCTACAAACTTCGTCTACCGCAAGAACTTAGCAACATTCATCCTGTATTCCACGTTTCGAATCTTAAGAAATGCGTGTCCGAAGAAACCCTTACGATTCCTCTCGATGAGATTGAGATCAACGAGAACCTAAATTTCGTGGAAGAACCAGTCGAAATCATGAATAGAGAGATCAAACGAACGAAACAAAGTCGCATCCCGATAGTGAAGGTTCGCTGGAATGCCAAGCGGGGACCTGAATTCACTTGGGAGCGCGAAGATCAGATGAACCAGAAATAGCCACATCTCTTTCCTAATTCATGATTTGTATTCAATGTTTGAATTTCGGGACGAAATTCCCTCTAACGGGGGGATGATGTGACAACCCGAAACTTTTATCCTATACAATTGACCTTTATATCAATATTAAACTCAATTTTATCACATTTTAACGCCATTTAAGGGTTCGATAAAGCATTCTAAGCCTCGTACAATCAAAGTTTGGGTCCTAGGTCGAGTAATACCAATTCATAGTTCAACATTCGGGTCATACACCCTCTCGGGAGGAGTGTACAGCCGTACACATGAGTGTGCGGCCGCACACCCATCTTCCAGCCGTACACCCACCCCTCAACCGTACACCCACCCCTATATATAGGAGGAGACCCCTTCATTCACTCTTTTCCCCTTTTGGCTGCACTCTACTTGCTCTCTCTACTTTCTCTCTCTAGAAACTTCAACCAAGAACACTCTAAGGGCCTTAAAAACATGAATTACTCCATCATTCAGCTTGTTATACTGGTAAGACACCTTGATCTAAGCTTAAAACTGTTCATGTTCTTCATGTTCTTCGTGTTCTTCATCACACGAAGTTGTGCGGCCGCACACCTTCATAAGGTGGCCGTACACACCTCAAAAACCCTCCAAAGTGAGAGTTTGATCCCCTATCTGCTAGTTGGACTTGGTATTGGTCTTGAAGCACCTGAAAATCGACGTTTTGAACATGAATGAAGAGTGTACAGCCGCACACCCCTCTGTACGGCCGCACACTTGCTTATACGACCGCACACGCCCTCTGTACGGCCGTACACTCCTGTGTACAACCGCACACACATGCTGACCGCACACCCTGGCCGCACACACACTCTTTTGGCCGTACACCTCCTTGGTTTGATCATATAGGGTCCCGACAAGCATTTCCAAGTCTTTAGGGTGTTTTCCCGTCACATTTAGTCATGAAACACCCTAATTCTAACACATGTATGTGTTACTATATGTTATTAGGATCCACTTGAGTACGAAACATCAATTGACACTCAACACTCGTAACCGATCATCCGCGCGAATCATTTGTCAAACCGTGAGTTCACACCCCTACGCTTTTCCGAGTTTTCATGTTTTCAGGGGGAGAATACAAGAAAATGTACAAGGAAACTTGTGCTCAAGTTATCTTATTTTGCATAAAATAATTATATGTTCAACATGCTTTTAACACAGAAAACCATTTTACCAAACGATTAAGAAATCAACTCGTTGAAACAGTTTTCAAAACTAAAGCAAGGAACTTGCAAATCTTTTCATAAAATGTGATATTTTATAAAGGATTTATACAAAATATAAACAGGATTTTTGGTATTATTACTTGTAAATTTGTTATTTTAAGTTGGAGACACGTCCTTGGTAACACTCCACCGGATTCGAGAGTGTAGGACTAACCCTTGTAACCAGAATCTCTTGGAGAGAGAGCGTGACTATTGTGTATAGATCTATACAGGACTGACTATCCCGCACCTTGCTGCTAGCTACAGTTGGACCGTCCGGTCTACGGGTGACAAAGTCATAAAAGATACTGGCCCCGTTACATGTCATATCCAGTTTAATGTATGGTTCTAAAACTCGCAACCTAGATAACAGAGATTTACTTTTGTAATAATGAAACAAGTGAACTAACCCTAAAGTAATAACCGATTTGATTACTAGAGGGCATTAGTAATACCCTTAGGATCTAGTTCACTACTTATTTATTAGTTTTATTTATGTAATAAGGCTAATACATCTCACTGAGAGCAAACAGGGTTTTTCAAGGAAACTACATCTAACGATACAAGTATGGTAGATACTTGTACACCTCAGACAAGAACATATAACCAACTATCAACTTTTAAGGAAAATATAGGATTTTCCTGGGATAACTCAACCTTACATAAACAGGCTGTTTAACATATAACTAATGGATAATCAAACATCTTTCATAAGAAAATATAGGATTTTCTTGGGAAACACTTTTCAAAGGATCAAAGAAACATTTCTTTCACCAGAACTAAACGCTTATGAACTCACCAGCTTTATGCTGATATTTTTAAAACTGCTTGTATTCTCAGGGCAACAATAGACAGGTACTCTTGTCAACTTTTGGAGAAGATGGAGCATTATGGTGTCACATCTTTTACTTTCGTTATATATATTGATATGAACAAACTATGTATTAAGACAATGTAAACCTTTTTCATATATGTATTCAATGTTTGGTTGTGTTTACTATGCTTGCTATGATACAACTGTTGTGATACTACACATGACGTCAACCACCCCCGAACGTTCCCGCCGTTCCGGTTTGGGGGTGTGACATTGAGTTTCCGTTTCTTTGATGGTTCAGTTTGTTTGGGACCATCTTTCTTCTTTGGGGTTCCATGTTTCTTGGTGATGTTGCGGGGGCCTTGGTGGACTGAGGGTAACTGCTTTCGTCTTTTTGATAAAGACAAGTTGGATAGAGTGGTGAAGGATGGGACTGCAGTACTACCAGGATTGATGAGTGCGGATGTGGCTTGTTTAGGTAGAGGCGGGGTAGGAAGGTATGGGTCAATACCTTCCGTAGCCTCTATATGGTCTGTGACATCAATGGTTTCAAGTCCAAGTGAGGACAAAATATGGACTGGTAGCCGTCTAATGGTTCCGAAGAAAGATTGATCCGTAGAGGGATTGTACCTTTTTAGATCTTTGGTGATGAAGAGGTTGACATCGTTGCCCATGCTAAGTCCTACATCTGCATGAAGATCTGAGATGCATAGAGACCAAAAACGTGCAAAGGTGAGCTCGGTCGGTTTTTATGTTGGACTCTCTTTGGGAATGTACTACAAGAAGTCATCCCACAAGATCTGACCGTAGTTGACATCGTGGCCAGTGAAAATACTCCACACTAACTCTAATAGCTTGAGACCCATGTTATCAATGCCTCCGGTTCTGCCTGACAGGTTGCGGATCACGAAGTGGCAAACGAACTGCCACACCGCAGGCAACTGATTTTTCTTGAACTCGCCTATGCCTTTAATCTTCTTTTGGTAACCCATTTGGTAAAGTGCAGAAAGAATGCCCGCCATGCTTGGAGTGAAGACCTTGGTTGAAGGATGAATTAACAGGTTGATGGCATTGAGGAATTTTTCTTTGGTCAGAATAACCAAAGAATCGTTCACTAGATTCAGATGCACTTCTTGAAGATTTTCGAGGGGTCGATATGCAGAGAAGGCACATTTGAAGAGGGTTGAAAGAGGAACCACATCTTTGAAGGAATCGAAGGGACCAAACAGTGGGTGATTGGAAAGGAACTTGATCATCAACTTGATCATCAACTTGATCGGAGCATTATAAGAGGAATGCTCTTCGAACACAGCCCTAAAATTGCTTAAAGCAATCGTTGGCATTTGGTTCCTTGAAGCAGAGTCTGAACCAGTCGGGTTTGCTGAGGCAGATGCCTTGGAGAGTTTCTTCGAGATACCGGATTTCACCATTTTTTAAGAGTTGGAAGAACTTGCAGGAAAATAGAGTGCAAGAAGATGAAGGAGAAGAAGTTCGATGTTCAGAAAGCGTAAAAACTTTCTTGGGGAAGAAGAAGGGGGTTTTATAGTGGCGGATTTGAAACGGTTATTGATTTTACCCTAAGTGAAATTGGATAAGGTAAAAACTTTTGGGTTGTTTTCTTTGATTAGGAGAGGAAATCTCAGCCACAGATAAAAAAAAGGTTTAATTTATTTTTTGAGATTTTCCAAAAAAGGGGTTAGCATTTAATGAAATGTCAGTCCTTAAAACATCATGTCGGAAGAACGTGTGGTTAGGGGTTAATTCGTTGCATAAAAGGGGAAGATGTAACGGATTTGACGTTTTGGGGTAATAGGAAGAGAGAGTTTAAAAAGGGATTTTTTATGGAAAATCGTTCTTTTTGTCATCATCCCCAAAATAGGTCTAACACAAGGTTTATTCGAAAAGTTGAACTGAGACAGTGATATGCTACACAAGGAATATTTTTGAATGTTTTTCTTATTTAATGAAGGATCATTAAATAGCACACCATGATTCAAGAATTTATGAAGTAGTTGAGAGATCCATCAATGTGATTGCGGATTGAGACTTCATTGCAGATAGATCTTTATCATTGCGGATGGATGGTTAGATGACTGCAGTAGAGGAACTGAGGAGAGCACTTGAACAAAAATTAGTAACAACAAACAATAAGGACCATTGAAAGATAAATATGATATATAGTTGCGGTACATAGAGTATACTGCGGTACACATGATATACCAAAACTATCTATGATAAATAACTTCAATTAGGACCGTAACAGAGACCAAGGATCGTCTGCGGTACCTATCAACTCAAAAAGAATTGTGGGTCCGGATTCATCATTCCTAACATTTGTAAGAAACTGTTGAGTTTTGTAGAGTTAAGTCCCTTTGTGAATACATCAGCAATCTCTTCATGAGTATGGACAAAAATTTGTTCAATGTTACCTTTCAGGATGTGGTCTTTGATGAAGTGATACCGTAGTTCAATATGCTTTGTCTTAGAGTGCTGAATTCGATTGTGGGAAATTGCTATGGCACTCTCAGAGTCACAATAAATTGGTATCCGCAGCATTCTGTATCCGTAGTCCATAAGTTGTGTTTTCATCCACAAGACTTGTGAACAACAGCTGGCCGCGGCCACATATTCAGCTTTTGCGGTAGACAGTGATACACAATTTTGTTTTCTTGATGACCAGCTGACGAGTCTTCCACCCAGAAAATGACATCCACCGGAGGTGCTTTTTCGATCTAGTCTGCATCCGGCATGATCCACATCAGTGAATGCTTGTAGGCTGAAGTCATTCCCTGCGGGGTACCATAAACCAAGAGTCTTGCTACCCTTTAAGTATCTTAGAATTTGCTTGGCTGCGGTCATGTGTGACACTTTTGGATCAGCCTGGTACCTTGCGCATACACCTGTTGCAAAGACAATGGCTGGTCGGCTCGTGGTGAGGTACATCAATGAGCCAATTATACCTCTATAAGTCTTTAGATCCACTGATTCGCCTGAGGGATCAGCAGATATCTTATATCCGAAGGCCATGAGGACCTTAGCCGAAGAACAGTTATCCATTGAATATTTCTTTAACAGTTCAGTGGTATATTTCTCCTGATAGATGAATATCCCTTGAGGGACTTGTTTCACTTGAAGATCTAGAAAGAAGTTAATCTCTCTATTCATCCACCATTTTTTGATCAGTTGATCCGAAGATGATATCATCCACATATATTTGTACAAGCATAAGGTGATTACCATTTTATTTTCTAAATATAATGGGATCAATCACTCCTCTTTTGTATCCGAACGACACAATAAATTCAGAGAGAGTCTCGTACCACGTTCTTGGGGCTTGCTTTAGACCGTAGATTGCTTTTTCAAGCTTGTAGCAGTAGTTTGGGAATTCAAGACTTTCAAAGCCCGGAGGTTGCTGAAGATAAACCTCCACTTTTAATTTACCATTGAGAAAAGCACTTTTCACATCCATTTGATGTACCTTGATGTTCTTATGAGCTGCGTATGCTAAGAAGATTCAGATGGCTTCCATTCGTGCCACCGGAGCATACGTTTCATCATAGTCAATACCTTCAAGTTGACTATATCCCTTGGCAACTAACCTTGCCTTGTTTCTGACGACCGCACCGGATTCATCCAACTTATTCTTGTACACCCATCTAGTGTCAACAATAGTGTGACCTTGCGGCTTCAGAACGAGCTGCCATACTTTGTTTCTTTTGAATTCTTCTAGCTCTTCTTGCATTGCGGATATCCAGTCTGGTTCTAGTAATGCTTCTCTAATCGTTCGAGGCTCGACCGAGGACATAAACTCTGCGTAGTGACAGTGATCAGATAAATCCTTGGAAGATCGAGTCTGGATACCTGCGGATGGGTTGCCGATGATTTGACCTGGTGGGTGGTCGTTCGTCCATACGTGTAGACGGGTTGCAGATGATCAGCAGCTGCGGTAGAGGGAATGTCTTCAATATCGGAAGACTTTGCGGTTGGAGATGGCAGTTCCCCCTGAACTTGAGAACAACCTGGTGAATTGTATTAAACTGGAAAGGTGGGATCAGAGTTTTCTTGGGCAGATGGTGAAGGTTACCCTTGGATTGTAGACGGGAGTTCCAGTTAAACCTAAGAAGGTTCCCCCTGGATTGCGGACGGGAGAGTGATAATCCTCGAGTCTGTTCTTGTGTCAATGTTCTCTATGTTTTCATCATCCGAGTCCAAAGAAACGTTTGATGGTTGAAATCCTCTGTGGATAGGGATTGGAGCTGCATCTTCTAGTACTGGAACCTCGATGGTTGTTGTATGGTCCGAAGTTGAGTTTTCCCCCTCAACTGGCGAGGTGGATGTATTTAGTGATACCTCATCGGACGGTGTAGGACCAGATACGTCAGCATGCTGCTGTAGAGCTTCCGGAGACACAAGAACTTCGGATAACTTGGCTGTTTCTATAGGGTCAAAGAGATCGTCATAGTTTACTTCAACTAGGTTTAGAGGACCCGAAGAAGCAGGAATATCACTTTCTAGGATTTATGTGGTTTTGGTTGATGGAGCGGTGTTGCGGATGTGATAGTCATCAAATTTCACATCGAAGCTTTCAATTATTAGCCTTGTGCGTCTAATGAGAACCCTATAAGCAACTTTGTTTGTTGAGTAGCCAAGGAAGATGCCTTCATCAGACTTCGGTGCGAATTTATTAAGGTGGTCTCTGTTGTTGATTACGAAACATCTACACCCAAAGATATGGAAGAATCGGACATTTGGCTTGCGGTTGTTAAGGCCCTCATACGGTGTTTTGCGGAGACGTTTGCACAAAATGCTTCGGTTCTGCACAAAGAAAGTTGTGTCCACTGCTTCGGCCCAGAAGTAGAGAGGAAGGTGTGCGAAGTTGAGCATAGATCTGGCTGCTTCTACTAGAGTGCGGTTCCTTCGCTCCATTATCACTTCGGATGCGTCGTACTGGTAACTTGATCTGAAGTTCAATTTCCTTGATGAAATTGATCAATATGTGCGGAGTTTCTGATTTGAGTCTTAAGAAAGAGACCCAGGTGAACCGTGTGAAGTCATCAACGATAACCAGTATGTATTTCTTGTGATGAAGACTGGCTACGGTAGATGGACCGCATAGATCAATGTGCAAGAGTCCAATGGTTCAGAAATTGAGGAGTCAATCACCATGGGGTGACTTGCTTTGGATTGCTTTCCACATTCACATGCACGACAGAGAGTATCATTGCTGAACTTGAGGATTGGAAGACCTCTGACAAGTTCTCCGGTGACCAAATTGTTGATGTATCTGAAGTTGAGATGAGCTAGCTTGCGGTACCATAGCCAGCTGACTTCGGATACTGCTTTGGATAGGAAGCATAACTGCGGTTTGCCTATGATCAGAGACACGTCCAGAGGATACATAGTACCTTCGGATCGGGACTTGATCAGACACATGCTCCTATCGTTTGTCATTACATAGCAAAATTGGTCATCAAATTCAACTCGATGGCCTGCCTTACATTGTTGACCAACACTGATGAGATTGTGTTTAAGGCTTTCTACATAGGCAACCTTTTGAATAGAGAAGTTTCTCGTAGTAAGAACACCATAACCTCGAATTATCCCGTTCGCATTGTTGCCGAATGTGACATTTCCACCGTTGCAAATTGGCCTGAAATCCCGAAGGTATTCTAACCTTCCGGTCATGTGAAAGGAGCAGGCACTGTCGATTAACCATTCTTCTTCTTGTTCCTCCTTGCACAAGGCATGAGAATTACACGGTTAGTTTAGGCATCCAAACTAGTTTGGAGCCTGGGACAAAAGATGAGTTTCTGAATGATGCATGAACCGAGGTTGTAGGGATTGGTTTCGTGTCAACTTTTAATCCTAGTCCTGGGTGTTTGTGAGTTTTTGGAGTGTTGCGATTTTTAGAAAAGTTACGAGGTTTCTGAAAAGGATCAGATTTGACATGAGATGAACCATTTTGACAACTACATTGACATTGACATGCTGAAATTTTGTCTTTTGCTCTGACACTTTGTTTGGTCAGCGGTCTAAATGATGAGGTAGTCTTTTGACCGGTCCGAGGGTGGTAAGATCTGACATTGGTGCTGTTGGAATTTGAAAAACTTTGTTTCGAAAAAGATTTAGCACGTGTAAATTTTTTGGACCTTTTTGTTGGGTTTGGTAAAATACCCTTCCACTCATTAAAATTTTGATGTGATTTTAAAAGTGTTGGAGTGGGTAAGATACCCTTCCATTTTGGATCATCTGAGGAATAGATTTGAAAACCATTGCTTCGAAAAGACCTTACTTTCTTTTGGGTTGTGTCAGATGAGTTTGGAATGACTGTTGAAACTGTACATTCCTTTTTGTATGTTTTCTTGATGGGAGAGTTTTTTGAAAAATAGTGCGAGAAAACAAACTTTTCTGGACTCTTAGATTTTGGAAATCTGATATGTCTTTTGTTTTTCGAAAAGATTTGTCGATTTGTGCCTCGGGATCGAATTTCCTCTTTGAAAGCCATTTTAGCTAAGGTTTTTGGAGAACCGCATTCAGTGGTGTTCAGATGCGGTTTCCTGGAAACCTTTGAAATTTTTTGAAAACGAGGGCTTGATTCATCCGAACTTGAAGATTCAGGGTTTTGAGAGCATTGACCCACTTCAAAGTTTTCTATGGGTAATTCATGAAGAATTGGCTGAAGAGTCACAGAGCTTTTTATTGAGGACTGAGGTAAGTATGATTTGACTATCGCAGAGTAAGACTGAGTTGAGACTTCAGTGGGACTTTTGTGGGACATCTGCGGCTCATGACTACAATGAGAGACACTGCGGTCTGAGGGCAGAGATGGGAAGTCTTGTGAGACTTCGGGACTCTCTATGATAATTTCTTCATTAACCACTAATGAAGTCTGAGAATTTGGATAGATTGTGCCACAGATAGGAGTTTGATCACTTGTGTGACCCGAAACCTCAGACACAATTTCCTCTAT
Source organism: Lactuca virosa (assembly GCF_052849685.1). Lineage (NCBI taxonomy): Eukaryota > Viridiplantae > Streptophyta > Magnoliopsida > Asterales > Asteraceae > Lactuca > Lactuca virosa. The sequence continues at coordinate 54,590,375 of NC_136431.1, forward strand.
GACACAGTTATTACTTAGGTTTTGAAGTCTACCGAAGTGTGTTCTGATGTCTTCAGGAAAAGTTTTGTCATTGACTGGGAAATGAAATTCTTGGTTCGGAGGGACATACAGTCGGTCTTTGTTAAACCGGGGTGAGGAATCCTTTGTGGTAGGATATCCATTGGACCAACCCCAATTGTATGTATTGTCCACAGTTCCATTATTCACCCAATTTTCAATGGCTTCACTTTCATTGAACAGTTTTTCTATTAATAGATTTAAGCGTACAATCTCACTCTGAGCTAAATCTCTTTGGTTCAAAGCTATTTCTAGTTGTGTTTCACTCAACATTCTTGCATCTTTTTCTAACTCTAAGTCTTTTTCTAACATAGCCATTTTAAGTCTTTTGTTGTCCAGTCGTCCTCTTACATGAAACATCTCTTGGGACGCTATGTTCTTCTCATCTAAAGCTTTGTTATAGTCTGTAAGGACGGCAACACATGTGTCAATAAGATTGTCTATGAAGGGTTGACAGTCATGCATGCTATAGTTTAGAGTTTGAATCATGAGTTTTACCTGTTCGAAGATGATTAGAGTTCCATCCTTTGCCATGTAGCAGTAGTTCTTTTCCAGCTTTGTAGACCCATCATCATCTGCAGTTACCAGCATGCAGATTTAGCCTTTTCCTTTGACATTGCTGATGGCTTCTTCTTCATCTCCGGATGACCAAACTTGATGGTCTCTTTTGACATGGGCTACGTATGCCCTAGCCTTTTCTTTTTCTTCCAATTCTTGAGCCATTCTTAGGTAGAATGCTCTGTCTTTCACTACATTTGCCTTGCAATCTTTTGCAAAATGATTCTCTTTGTTGCACTTGTGACAAATCACAACATCACTTTTGTCTTCTGAGGGAGTACCGGAGTCAGTGGTTTGGATGGACTGCGGTGCCTCCTTTGGTTGAGTATTTTGAGATTGCGGTGGTGGATGAGAACTTTTGGGATATAGAGAGTGGTTATTATGCGGGTTGAAGTTACGGTTGAATGGAGGTTTGTTGAACTGCTGATTTTTACGAAAAGAAGGAAGTGGTAGCCGGTTGAACTGTTGACTAACAAGAGAAATAGCCTTCTGAAATTCTTCTTCATCATCATACTCTGAGTCGGCTTCGTATAACTGCGGAGTAGTGCCATACGAGGGAGAGTAGGATTGATTATGTGGAGCTTGTGCTATAAGAGCAAGTGGTCCTCCGAAGTCAGCACAGTCTTTGAGTACGGTGGACTCTTGTGCTTGTAGTTCCCCGTAGAGCTTGTAGAGAGACAAAGAATGAATCTTTCTATCCCCTTGAACTATCATCTTAGCAGTAGTCCAATGTCTTCCCAAACCATTGAGAAACTGAAGGTTTGTTTCATGGTTACTGCGGATGGTGCCAGCATTCGATAACTTGGTGACTATCAGGTTGAACCTTTTGAAGGAGTCTTCTAAACTTTCGCCAGTATGAGCTTTGAAATTGTTGAACTCATTGAGTGCAGTTGTGAGCTTCTTATCTTGAGCTCGTTCTGAGCCTTCGTATAAATTCTTGACAACTTCCCAGATCTCTTTTGCTGATTTGCAGTTTATGATAATGTCGAAGTTGTCAGGAGCAACTCCACAAGAGATTTCATAAAAAGCAACAGCATCATTTTCCATTTTATCGAGGTCATCTTTAGTGGGACGGTTCATGACAGGTTGACCTCCTCCTAGTATGGCTGTGGCGCCATCATTTTGAACTGGTGTAAGAACAGGGACATGTGGTCCTTCTTCTACAGACTGCCATACATCTCTACCAAGTCTCCTTAAGTATCTTTCGATTCTCTGAGACCAGTGACGATATTCATTTGCCACCAATATTGGGGCTCGATTTGAACCACCAACACTGTTGGAATCATTAAGATATAACGCTTGTGCCATTTATCCTTGTTTTTTTTTTGAAAAGTTTTTTTTAAGAAATGAGCTTCAGTGGTATAGAAGGCCTTTTGAAAATCAGAATTTTTGTTTTTCGAAAAGCAACCACTATGGCTCTGATACCAATTGTTGAGAGAAAAACTTGAGACACTTGAACAAACGTTAGAACAAGTATAGTTGCGGAATAGTTTATCTCAAAGGATCTAAAAGCTCAACAACAATAATAAGTTAACGAGTTAGATAATTAGGGAGTTAGTTGCGGAAATGTAAGGAAATATAAATGACAGCAGGTATTATATCAAGTATACAAATAAGTTGATTCATAACATGGAATGCATTCAGACCAAGTTAGTAAGTGAGATCAAACTTAGTGATTAAGTCACGAATGACTTGCTCCGAAGAGAAATAATATTCAGTTATATTCAAGTGAACTTTAAGAGTAAGAAGGAGAGAGTATAAGATTCAAGATGCGTAATCAGATAGATGTAAGAGATGTGTAATAAATGAGAAAGATTGAGCTCTATATATAGAGACTCAAGAATTACATTGGATCAATTCTCTAAGCGTAGCCATGCAAGGCATACTGGACAATAGAGAGTACTACAACAAAAGTAGATAGAGTTAAACTAAGTAAACTAGTAAGTAAACTGCGGTTGATGATGACTTCGGATGAGGTTGCTGATGAAGGTTGACTGCGGATCCTTGAGAGCTGCGGTAGATTAAGTTCAAGAGGGTCACTTTTATGATTCAACAGAAACAATAGTAAATAACTGACACAAGATAGTAACTTTCTCGTTTTTAGAAAAAATCATTTCTTTTGAAAAATTTTCTCAAATCCTCAGTTTAAGTCCAAACACACCCGGAGGTGCATCCGAATCCCTCAAACCAAGGCTCTGATACCAACTTGTAACACCGAAATTTTCAACCAATTTTTTTTGCATTTCGAACATAAAAATCACATATCATATTTCCCGAAAATCTCAAGTATCAACATTAGTACAATTTATTTATCGAAAGTTGTTTATCACATAAACCAGGATTGCCCAAAATATATCCCCAAAGCGAGTGTGTGTACAATCAAGCCGGGGCCTTCCCGCGATCATCGGAAGTACCCGAAACACATAACACATAAAACGGTAAGCATAAAGCTTAGTGAGTTCCCCAAAATACCACACACACAAATAATTAGCCACTCGAAGCTATAACTCTGTAAGACCCTCCGGTCAATGTGTCTCAGTGGGACCCTCCGGTCCCAACTCGATAAACTCATAGCAACAATAAACAACTTAAATCATCAAGACATTATGCATATTATTACAATACACAGATAGCACATAAACAGCTCAATCACAACAAGATACCACTCATGGTAAGTGTAGTGAGAAGACACACCTCATAGTCAGCAAGTAATAAACACGTACTCGTAAATCCCGAACTAGCCTCCCCCTAACACATTTTATAAACATCTCTAATCAAAACCTCATCATTACATCACAAGTCTCTCTAACTCTTTTCCAACTCTTGAAATGGGTAAAAGTCCATTTTACCCCTCCACAATTTCTATTACTAGAGTTGGTCAAGCTCTCAAGTCAACAGTGGTCGATTCAGGTCAACAGTCCCAATTTAACATGACTCGCCGAGTGCACTCGAGTGACTCGCCGAGTCCAGTCGATTCTCCTCGTTCTTCGAAGTGATCAGATCGCTGAGTTAACCCTAACGCACCGAGTAACAACATCGACAGTTAAATCAGAAAACCCTAACTGACTCGTCGAGTCAGCCCCTTGACTCGGCGAGTCCATTCAGACTCTCACCTTAATCAGACGATTCCAAGGCAGGGAACCTACCCAAACTCTAGATCTATACTCCTAAGGCTCATATATCACGTAAAGTCATAGGCTTTACGTCTATGCAGGACATTAAGAGCATGAAATGCCAAATCTCAACTCATCAAGGGTCTTCACTCATTATCACTTAACATGGTTGAATAAAGCAGAGAGATCTGGGTTCTAGGGACCTTACATGACACAGATCTGAAGTCCATCTCTCTCAATGAACATGAATTACTCAAGGTCCTCATATTTGGCGAGAAGAAACCCTAGATTCCCACAAACAAAAGATCTACATGAAGAAATGAGAATGGTGAAGCTTAATACCTCCTTTAGACGTTCTGGAGTGAAACCACCTCGGATCTGACAACACCTTCTTGTTCCTTGGCTTGAAATCCTTCCTTTCTATTCACAAAGAGCACCAAAACCTCACAATTAGCTAAGCACTCTCTCTCACAGCTCAAGGGTCGTTTAGGGTTTGCTCTCAGGGAAGGGTAGCCGCAAATGAGGCTATAAGTGCCTTTAAATAGGCCACAAGCCCAAGAATTTAGGGTTTCCATCAACAACCCTGACTTGACGAGTCGACTCACAGACTCGTTGAGTCCGTTCATTAATCTTCGTCACCAGTCGCGACTCTACGCGATGAGTTGAGGCACCAACTCGTCGGGTCACTCAACAAATCCCGAGTTAAATGAATAAAATAGTATACATAGGAATCCGAATGTTACAATTCTCCACCACTAGAATCAGACTTCCCCTTCGAATTCATGCTCCGCGAATAGCTCAGGATGCTGCTCCCGCATTTCTGACTCCGACTCCCAAGTCAAATCGGACCCTCTCCGATGTTGCCACTGGACCTGAACCAGTGGTACCTCCTTGTTCCTCAGAACCTTCACCTTTCGATCCATGATCGCAATTGGTCTTGCAATGTAATTCAGGCTCGCATCCACCTGAATGTCTTCTAATGGTACTACCGCCGTCTCGTCGGCTACACACTTCCTTAGCTGAGACACATGGAAGGTGTTATGAATCTGACTCAACTCCGCAGGTAGCTCCAAACGGAACGCTACCCTACCCACTCTGGTGGTCACCCTGAAAGGACTGATGTATCGGGGCCCAAGCTTGCCCCGTTTCCTGAATCGAATCATCCCTTTCCAAGGGGATACCTTCAGGAGGACAAAGTCTCCAACCTGGAACTCAAGCTCGGATCGTCGCCTGTCTGCGTAACTCTTCTGGCGACTCTGGGCCGTCAGTAACCTCTGCCTGGCCTGCTGAATCTGCTCAGTCGTCTTGAGCACTATCTCAGTGCTACCCATCACTCGTTGCCCCACCTCTCCCCAACATATAGGAGTCCGACACCTCCTCCCATAAAGGAGCTCGAAAGGAGGCATACCGATACTGGAATGGTGGCTGTTGTTGTAAAAAAACTCAGCCAAGGGCAGATATGTGTCCCAACTTCCACCAAAGTCCAAAACACATGCTCGAAGCATGTCCTCGAGTGTCTGAATCGTCCGCTCACTCTGCCCGTCCGTCTGTGGGTGGTAGGTTGTAGTGAAATGCAATCTCGTACCCAACTCCTCGTGAAACTTCTTCCAGAACCTGGAAGTAAAGGGCACATCCCGATCTAACACTATCGACGTCGGCACTCCATGCCGAGCTACCACCTCTCTTACATATACCTCGACTAGTTTCTCTACAGAAGAACTCTCACTAATAGCAAGGAAGTGAGCGCTCTTCGTCAATCGGTCCACAATCACCCAAATTGCGTCGACACCTCGCGCGGTCCTCGGCAATTTGGTGATAAAATCAATGGAAATCTGTTCCCACTTCCACTGGGGAACCTCTAATGGCTGCAGCTTGCCATGAGGACGCTGGTGCTCGGCCTTAACCCGCTGACAGGTAAAGCACCTCTCGACTACCCAAGTCACGTCCCTCTTCATACAGGGCCACCAATAGTCCCTCTTCAGGTCCAAGTACATCTTAGTGGCTCCTGGATGGATCGAGAATCTCGATCTATGCGCCTCCTCCATCAGAACACGGCGAGCTCCACCAGTATAGGGCACCCAAATCCGCCCTCGGAAAGTCATAAGCCCACGACTGTCTATCACAAACTCATACACCTGCCCAATCACCCGCTCCCTCTTGCGGTTCACCGGTCTCACGGCCTCCACCTGGGCCTCTCGAATGGTATCTAAAACTGGAGTCATCATCGTCATCCTCATACACACATCTCGGATCGAAGCGCTCTCGGCTCTACGGCTCAGGGCGTCGGCTACCACATTAGCTTTTCCCAGATGATACAAGATCTCACAGTCATAGTCTTTCGGAACGTGCAACCAACTCCTCTATCTCATATTCAAGTTGGGATGATCCATGAGGTACTTCAGGCTCTTGTGTTCCATGTATATAGTACACCGCACGCCATAAAGATAGTGGCGCCAAATCTTGAGGGCGAACACCATCGCCCCTAAATCCAAATCATGGGTGGGATACCTCATCTCATGAGGCTTCAGTTGCCTCGACGCATATGCTATCACGTGACCCCTCTGCATCAACACTGCACCCATCCCCGAGATAGACGCGTCGTAATAAACCACGAAGTCCTCCACTCCCTCTGGAAGGGCTAACACTGGAGCTTCGCACAATCTCCGACGAAGGGTCTCAAATGATGCCTGCTGCTCAGGCCCCCAAACAAAAGTAACACCCTTCCGGGTCAATTTGGTGAGAGGAACTGCAATCTTGGAGAAATCCCTGATAAATCTCCGATAGTACCCGACCAATCCTAGAAAACTCCTGATCTCGGATGGGGATCTCGACACCTCCCATCGCATGACTGCCTCAATCTTGGCTGGTTCGACCAATATCCCATTCTGATTAACGAGATGCCCTAGGAACTGGACCTCTCGTAACCAGAAATCACACTTTGAGAATTTGGCATATAGCCTCTCCGATCTCAAAACTCCCAAAACCTCTCTAAGGTGCTCCTCGTGTTGTTCTTTGGATCTCGACTACACAAGAATATCGTCGATGAACACGATCACCGATCGATCCAACATGGTCCTACACACCCGGTTCATGAGGTCCATGAACGCCGCCGGTGCGTTGGTGAGCCCGAAGGGCATCACCACAAACTCATAATTCCCATAACGAGTCCTAAAGGCCGTCTTCGGAATATCCTCCTCACAAACTCTCATCTGATGATATCCGGACCTCATATCAATATTGGAGAACAAAGATGCCCCCTAAAACTGATCGAACAAATCGTCGATCCTCGGAAGTGGATAACGGTTTTTGACCGTCAACTTGTTCAACTCCCGGTAATCAATTCACATCCGGTGCGAACCATCCTTTTTCTTAACAAAAAGGATCGGAGCTCCCCACGGTGAGGTACTCGGTCTAATGAACCCTTTCCCCAGCAGCTCCTGGAGTTGAGAGGATAACTCCTACATCTCTGGTGGCGCAAGGCGATAGGGTGCCTTGGCAATAGGTTCCGCACCCGGAATCAAATCAATCCGGAACTCCACTTGCCTCTCGGGAGGCACACCCGGTAACTCATCGGGGAACACATCAGGGAACTCGCATACTATCGGAACCTCGGATACATAACTCGGCCTCTCTGACACGGTCCGTGAATCCATCACATACGCCAGGAATCCCATACAACCCTGCTGTAAACTCTGCCTCGTCCTGGTGGCAGAGCAGAAAGCTGACCCAGATCTGGTACCCTCGCCATACACTGTAAGCACTCCCCCACTAGGGTCTCGTATAGTCACCAACTGACGCTCGTAGTCGATCACTGCTCCAAAACGGCTCAACCAACCCATGCCCACGATGACACAGACATCTCCCATGGTGATCGGTACCAGGTCGATCGGAAACTTGATGCCAAAACTCTCCAGCACGCATCCTCGGAACACCTCGGTAGCAAAAACCGCATGCTTATCAGCTATAGAAACCCTCAGAGGTCGACTCAACGCTTCCGCTGGTAGCCAATGTGACGACTAAAGGCTATGGGTACGAAGGATCGACTCGCACCCGAATCAAATAACACTAAAGCAGGTACAAAACTCACAAGAAATGTACCTAAATATAGCACAGTATAAACATAAAAGAAGCGCAGAGCAAATAAATGGATAAATAGGGGAATACATACCAGCCACAACATCCGGTGTTGTGCGGACCTCCTCTGCTGTCAGCTGGAAAGCTCTCCCACGAGCCTTCGAAACCTCGGCCTTCACCGTCCTAACATCAGTAACCCGCAATGCAGCAGGAGTGGAACCCTGGGCTGATCCCTGAACAAGCTGAGGACACTCGGCCTTCCGATGGCTGGTCTGATTGCAGTGGAAATAGACTGCAAAACCCTTGGGGCAATCCTTCGCCATATGCCCCTCCTTGCCACATTTGTAGCAAATCCCTACCCGACAACATCCCTCGTGACTCTTTCTGCACTTGCCACAAGGGCGGTCCTTCTGGCCTCCTGGTCTCGGATCAGCGGGTTTAGCCCGCTTGGCTGTCGGCTGCGATTACGTCGGTCACTGGTCTCTCCCCTGAGACTCCACGTCCTCCCTTGCCTGAGTCTCCAGCTCGATCTCTCTCCTCCTAGCATTCGCTTATAGCTCAGCGAATTTATGGTAAGACGAGTTCGCCACGAACTCCTGAATATCCCTCCTCAGTATACTCAAGTACCGACTCATGCGAGCCTGCTCAGTCGCCACATGCTCAGGGAAAAACAACGCCCTCTCGTGAAACATCCGCGTAATCACAGTCACCGACTCTGTCTTCTGTTGAAGAGACAAAAACTCCTGGGCCAACCGTTCCCTTTCCACAGGGAGATCATACTCATCTCAGAACATCCCAACAAATCTCTCCCAAGTCACCACAGCATGCTCTGCAGGGGTGAAACTAGCTGTCACAAACATCCACCAGTCCTTCACTCCCAATCAAAGCTAGTTCAGCGCGAACCGTACCCTCAAATGCTATGGGCATGAACAAGTGTAGAAACAACCCTCGATATTAGAGATCCATCTCATCGCCGCAATCGGATCTTGAGCCCCATCAAACTTCGGCGGCTTCGTGTTGCTGAATTCCCGGTACATCAATGAGTCACCTCCCTGCGGTCTGACAGCAGCGAGAGCTGCAGTGGCTGCAGCAGCAGCGGCCTCACTAACAGCGGCATAACGCTCATCGACAGTTAAATCAGAAAACCATAACTGACTCGGGGAGTCCATTCAGACTCTCACCTTAAGCAGACGATTCCAAGGCAGGGAACCTACCCAAACTCTAGATCTATACTCCTAAGGCTCATATATCGCGTAAAGTCATAGGCTTTACGTCCATGCACGACATTAAGAGCTTGAAATGCCAAATCTCAACTCATCAAGGGTCTTCACTCATTATCACTTAACATGGTTGAATAAAGCAGAGAGATATGGGTTCTAGGGACCTTACATGACCCAAATCTGAAGTCCATCTCTCTCAATGAGCATGAATCACTCAAGGTCCTCATATTTGGGGAGAAGAAATCCTAGATTCCCACAAACAAAAGATCTACATGAAGAAATGAGTATGGTGAAGCTTAATACCTCCTTTAGACGTTCTGGAGTGAAACTACCTCGAATCTAACAACACCTTCTTGTTCCTTGGCTTGAAATCCTTCCTTTCTCTTCACAAAGAGCACAAAAAGCTCACAATTAGCTAAGCACTCTCTCTCACAGCTCAAGGGTCATTTAGGGTTTGCTCTCAGGGAAGGGTAGCCGCAAATGAGGCTATAAGTGCCTTTAAATAGGCCACATGCCCAAGAAGTTAGGGTTTCCATCGACAGTGCTGACTCGGCGAGTCGACTCACAGACTCGTCGAGTCTGTTCATCAATCATCATCAGTCGCGACTCTACTCGACGAGTTGAGGCGCCAACTCCTTGAGTCACTCAACAAATCCCAAGTTAAATGAATAAAATAGTATACCTGGGAATCCGGATGTTACACTTTACAACAGTCCAGCGAGCTCTACCAGGGTTCCCTTGATATCTGCAGACCATGCTCAAAGCAAAGGCCACATCGGGACGAGTACAAGTCATAGCATACATGATCGAGCCAACCGCAGAAGCATATGGTATTCGACTCATTTCTGCTATCTCAGCCTCTGTACTCGGACTCTGAGTCTTACTCGGTTTGGTATTGCTCTGGATAGGTAAGTCTCCTTTTTTGGAATTCTCCATGCTGAAACGTTTCAACACCTTATCCTAGTAGGTACTTTGACTAAGTCCTATTAGTCTTTTACTCCTGTTTCTCAATATCATTATCCCTAGAATGTAAGCAGCTTCTCCGAGGTCCTTCATAGCGAAACACTTCCCAAACCAGGACTTAACCTCCTGCAAGGTTATAATGTCGTTTCCTATGAGTAGTATGTCATCCATATATAACACAAGAAAGCTAACTATACTCCCACTAGCTTTGACATATACGCAGGACTCATCCTCGCTTCTCGAAAATCCAAACTCTTTGACTTTCTCATCGAAACAAAGATTCCAACTGCGAGATGCTTGTTTCAAACCATAAATGGATTTCTCGAGCTTACACACTCTATTAGGGTACTTTGCATTGATAAAACCCTCTGGCTGATTCATGTAAACATTTTCAGCCAACTTCCTATTAAGGAAAGCGGTTTTGACATCCATTTGCCCTATTTTATAGTCATGAAATGCAGCTATGGCTAGCATAACCCTTATAGATTTAATATTAGCCACTGGTGAGAAGGTCTCATCATAGTCAACTCCAGGAGTTTTTAGTAAAGCCCTTCGCAACCAATCGTGCCTTATATATGTGTACTTTCCCATCCATGTAGGTCTTCTTCTTGAAGATCCATTTGCACCCGACTGTCTTACGACCTGGTACATTGTCAACCAAGTTCCAAACTTGATTGTCATACATGGACTGAATCTAGTTGTCCATTGCCTCTTTCCAATTCGCAGACTCGGGGCCTGCCATGGCTTCCTTGTATTTGTTAGGTTCATCCAAGTTTACCAGTGTACTATCACTGATAAAATGTGTCACCTTCAGTAGTAATATGGAAACCATAAAACTCAGGTGCCTGTCTAACTCAACTGGAACGCCTCAGAGGTAAGGACTCGTCAATCGGTTCAACGGGAGTTTCCTCCTCGGGTTGAGCGCTAGTGTTTGAGGTTTCTTCATCGCTTAACTCTTGAAGCTCTTTAAGATCAATTTGCCTCCCACTGTCCTCTTGGCATATGAGTTCTCTCTTGCGAAAGACTCCTCTCCTCGCAACGAAGATAACATTGTCACTCGGTCTATAGAAGAGATATCCAAAGGATTTTTGTGGATATCCGATGAAAATACTACGCTCACTTCGAGGTTCGAGCTTGTCATGAGTTTATTTTCGCACAAAAGCCTCACAACCCCAAACCTTGATGTTTGCTAAATACGGAACCTTTCATGTCCACATCTCGTGAGGTGTTTTGGAAACCTTTTTAGTTGGGACTAGATTAAGGATATGGACAGCAGTCTCTAAGGCATACCCCCAGAGTGAGATAGGTAACGAAGCTCGACTCATCATATAACAAACCATGTCTAGCAAGGTTCGATTGCGCCTCTCAGCCACACCATTAAGTTGTGGTGTCCTAGGTGGCGTCAATTGTGAAACAATTCCACATTCCTTAAGATAGTTGTTGAACTCGATACTAAGATACTCTCCTCCTCAATCGGATTGGAGCATCTTTATCTTCCTACCCAGCTGATTCTCCACTTCTTGTTTAAACTCTTTGAACTTTTCAAAGGCTTTTCACTTATTCTTGATTAAGTAGATATACCCATATCTACTATAATCATCAGTAAAAGTCACATAGAAGCGGTTGGCATCCCTTGTGGCGGATCTGAAGGGCCCACACACATCGGTGTGTATGAGATCCAACAAACCCTCACCCCTTTCAGAAGTACCAGTGAAGGGTGACTTGGTCATCTTTCCAAGAAAACAAGATTCACAAGTTTCATCTGACTTTAAGTCAAATGACTCCAACACTCCATCCTTTTGGAATTGGGCTATGCGCTTCTTGTTAACATGTCCAAGACAACAATGCTAGAAGCATTCTTTATCCAAACCATTGGACGAATCGATACGCAATACATTATTTCTTAAGTTATCTACAACCATCACAGTTTCATATATACCATTACAAGGTAATGCTTCAAAATAAAATGTACCATTATAATAAGCATTAATACTACCAATTTCATTATTCAAAGAAAAGGTAAAACCTTGTTTATACAAAATATGAAAGGAAATAATATTTCTCACCATATCAGACGAGTAGCAACAATTATTCAGTTCTAAATTTAACCCACTACTAAGCAATAAAGTATAAACTCCAATCTTGGTGACATGCGATTTTTTCCTATTCCCCATGATCAAGTTCATCTTCCCGTGCTCCACATCCCTACTTCTTTTTAGACCCTTCAAATCAGAACAAATATGAAAACCACATCTTGTATCAAGGACCCAAGAATTAGCATGTGATGAGTTATTAGACAGAATAGTATAAATACCTGCGAAGGAGGGTTTGAGCTTCCCATCCTTTATGTCCTTCAAGTATTTGGGGCAGCTTCGCTTCCAGTGCCCTTTTTCATGACAATGGGAAACACTCTGTTTCCTTTGGATTTGATGAGGGTGTAGCATGACCACATTTGGAAACACTAGAAGAGGATCCAATGTGGGACTTTCCCTTGTGGCTCTTTGAGGAAGCTTTCCTCTTCTTTCCCTTCCCATGTCCAATTGCCAAGACAGGGACAACATTAGTAGGATTAGAAACAACAGGTTTTCCTTTAAGACTACTTTCAGCAGTACTTAAAAGACCTTGAAGCTTGCTTAGAGTCACCTCCTCCTTGTTCATATGATAAGTCATACGAAACTGATCACAACAAGGAGGTAAAGAGTGTAGGATAATCTCAATTGCCAATTCTTCATCAAAATTGACATTCAACTTCAGCAAGTGGTCCATAAACCTCCGCCTCTTTTGCAAGTGGGCCGTGATAGACTCTCCATCCTTCATTTTGGCAGTAATCATGGAGACTATGATTTCATACCTTTCCTGCCTAGCACTTTGATGGTACCTTTCCATCAAGTCTTGGTGCATTTAATAAGGCCAAAAGTCCTCATAGGACTTCTGAAGCTCAGCAGTCATGGTAGCAATCATAATACACGACACCTTTGTCGCGTCCCTCTCATGGGTCTTAAACTCAGCAATCTGTTCGGGAGTAGCGGTAGATTCATCAATCTCCTTAAGCTCTTTGTCGAGAACATATTCTTTGTCCTCGTACCGAATGGCCATGCGGATGTTTTGAATCCAATCATTAAAGTTCGATCCATCAAAAATGACCCTTGCACATAAGTTCATGAGGGAGAAAGAGCCAGAAGCAGTTGAGTTTGAAGCAATGTTGGAAGACATCTGAAAAGAAAGACAAAGTTTAGATTAGATAAGGATCCTTAATATAACACCCAAAATAAGATATTAAGGCTAGGACCCAACACAATATTTTACAATTCGGAAGAGGGATGTCGTAATCCAATTGCAAAATATTTGAAGGTAGGTAAATGACGATATACCAATTTCCACCATGAAAAACGAAATTGATTATTAAGTTTTAAATGAATTGAAATTCCTAGATTCCTTTGAGGTTCATTGAACTTTTCAATGGAATGTTTAAATATCGATTATGCCCTTCAAGTTTGTGACTGGGATGTCGAGGATCACAAACAAGGTGTGAATAACCATGCAAATTATCTTGGTACCCCCCCCCCCCCCATTAAACCACCCTTTTATAGGCAGTAACCTTATACCCCCCCCCCCCTTATAGACCGGCTTCGTGAATGAGGCCTACTAACAGTAAGACTGACTTGTCTTATACATATATATATATATATATATATATATATATATATATATATATATATATATATATACATCTATATACATATATATAGGTATTAAACTCTTAGTATTATAATAGTATAACGGTTGAATTTTAAACTTTTAAAATTTTAGGGTTTGGAATTAAAGTTTCATAAATGAGACTCTTCAAGTTCCAAAACTTGAGGGCAAGTTTTTTAACTTGTCAAAACATTTTGATTTCCATAACTTATGGATTTTTAAGTTCCATGAATGAGACCTTTCAAATTCCAAACTTGAGGACAAGTTATGAAACCTTTCAAGACCTTTTGAATTCTTTAACTTACAAGAGTTAACTGTTTCATAAATAAGGACTTTTCATATTCCATAACTTGAGGACAAGTTATGGAACCTTTCAAGAAACACATAGATCAAATTTAACTAATCCAATTATCACATAATTCGTCGTTTACCAATTTGACCTAATATGATTCATATTACAAGATAACTTCAAATTTTACAAATAATTAGTTTTTCACAAAATCAAGTAATTATCTTAAAATTTGACAAACATCATGTTTTAGATGGGGTTGAACATTACCATACTAATAAAATCAAATTTTATGAACCAAAACAGTTTGTGGTAATGATCTTAATCCAAAACAGGCCAAAAAATCGAAAATTCTACCATCTGATGAACCAACTCGTCGAGCCAGGTTTTGGACTCGTCGAGTTCAAGGAAAAACTCATCCAACTCGTCGAGTTCATCTGACAGTGGCCAGAAAAGTCATTTTTCCAACTTTGAAAATCACACATTTGCATCAATATAATAGAAAACAACCTAAGCTCTGATACCACTTATGGGTTTTATGTACTCTAACATTCCTATGGTGCACATACAACCCTAATGCTTTGGATCTAGGTTCTCTATAATTATACATGCAACATTGTTTTTCCAAAGCATAAAGCCTAAACTAGCATGCAAGGCAACATTTGAATCATAAAAACAGTTAGAAGATTACCTTCTCTAGTAGCTTGCTTTTCTTTGACCTTTAGGGGCCTAGCACCTCAAGTATGATGCCTCAAATGTCTTATAACAAACTAAGAACAAGGGAATGAACTTGAGAGAGAGGCTTGGGAGCTCAAAATCGGCTAGCTTCTACTTTAGCATGCATGGGGGCCGATTTTAGGGTGTTAGAGACTTCTTTTATAGCTTAGGATTACAACCATGTAAACCCTAATGACTCTTCATATTTCTTAGGCCTTTTGGGCTAAACCTTCTCGGACTTTCACATAGGTTTAGCCCAACCCTAGTCAACATGATTCATGAGTCCAACTAGAAGTATTAATGATTTACCTAATCAGTCCCTGTAACTTTAATCAGTTTCTTTTGATCACCAAATTAATACCTAATTAATTCTTGATCAATACTAATTAAATAATGTGATTTCTCAATTAATATATTATACTTATAATATATTAATAAATCACAATAACCTCTTCCTCAAATATCCATCCTATCAAATTGTTCCAGAGTGTTACAACCCAAATGGACCATGCTATTATCGGGTCAAGTACATACCAATTATCGGGTCAAGTATATACCAATTATAGTTATCGGGTCAAATTGTTCCCTCACAAAGTGCCCCTCCTTGCCGCATTTGTGACATGCACTACCCGATCTACAAACTTCAGAATGACTCTTCCCGCACTTCACACAAGTGCGGCTGCGCTGGCCCCCAGACCTAGAATCAACGGTCTTGGGCCGCTTCGGCGTAGGATGTGACTGCGTCGGGGCTTGTCTATGCTCCTGTAACTGTAACTCGATCTCAAGCTCATGCCGCCTAGACGCCTCCAGTAACTCCAGCAGTGTATCGCAACGTTGGGTAGCAACAAACTGACGAATGTCAGTCTTGAGCATGCTCAGATAACGTGTCATCTGAGCCTGCTCGGAAGCAAACTCTGGGCAGAACATCGCCCTCTCAGTGAACATACGGGTGATCTTCATCACCGACTCCACATCCTGTCTCAAATCCAAAAACTCCTGTGCCAGCCGTTCGCTCTCAACCCGTGGAATATAGCGAGCGCGGAACATATCCCTGAACTGCTCCCTAGTAACTACAACTCTCTGATCATCTGTATATGACCTCGTCATCAACCTCCACCAGTCCTTGGCTCCGGACCTCAGCAGGTTCAGAGCACACCTGAACTTCTGGTCAGCAGTACATGAGCACATGAAGAAACATCCCTCCACGTCAGACAGCCAACATCATGGCTACGATCGGGTCCTGAATCCCATCAAAAGTCGGAGGCTTCATGTTATAGAAATCCCGGTACTAGAAATCCCGACTGGCCCCACAGCTTGCAGCGGCTACAGCTGCGGATGCTGCAGCGACGGCTGTCTCAGCGATGGCTGCATATCGCTCATCAAAGTACTCCACCATGGTGGTCTTGATAGACCCAAACATCTCCGGCAACTGATCCTGAAACAACGTAGCAACCTCATCATGTAGGATCTCCCGAATCATGGCATCCATCTCGTCTGACCTCATCTGGCTAATAGTCTCGTGCTTTGCTGGTGCACCCTGATTGCGATCCCCTGATCCTGATCCGGATCCGGTCACAAATCACAGTGTAACCACCATTCTGAAAATATACCAGGGAGATATCAGATATTCTATATAATAACGGGGAACCAACTCCCTATAAAACCGTAGGGTTTGTGACTTCCTTGCCACGCATATGGATCCTCTGCTTTCAGTAGTACGGGCCCATACTACCTTCCACACCTACCCATATTTTTCTCAAGTATCATCACAACACCCCAACAATATACATGCACATAGGCGAACGCTCAATCCTGACTCATAAAGGAAGGCTAACTATCTCATCACTGGCCGACTGACCCCACATAACTCATCCATGAAACTTCCACCAACCATGCATCACTCGTGTATGCTAGCCATACATAACGTTGGACCCTATATACTTTCGAATACCTGATCCTACCCTAAGCCCTTCATCAAACAAGAACAAGAAATAAGGCCAAACCAAACATTGTCAGGCTATAAGACCTTAATTATGTATGGCTGTGATGCATACACTAAACAACTATAGTAATGATGTTAATTTCATATAAGGAAAGACCCTAGGCTATCCGGCATCATATAATCAGGAAAATTTATCATTCAATTCCTGAAGATCCCTAGCCTAGTACTAGCATGCAGTTCTAACATATCACAAAATCAAATAATTTGTAAGGTATTACGGGGTCTACTTACTGGCTCCGACTGATCGTACAATTGCATCCTCCTTTAGTATTTTGAAAACCATTTGAGAAATCATTTTCAAAATCTTGTCCTCAGTTTGAGACTGGATACACATGAGTGTTTCCTCCAATTAAATCAAACCAAGGCTCTGATACCAACTTGTAACATCTATAAAATTCAAGCCAATTTTAAAATTTTTAAAACATTTAAAGACCAATCATTATTACAAATTTGTTTTCAAAATAGTTTCATGTCAGAGTATCTCAGAATCAAATCATAAAAATATAAGGAGGTGCACGATCACGCCTTCGCCTTCCCGCGATCATCAGAAGCACCTGAAACAAAATCAACAATTGTAAGCTCGAAGCTTAGTGAGTTCCCCCGAAATACTAACGCAATTCAAACCATAACAATATCATATAAACAACATGCATAATGAGCCTTCATCCTGACTGGTCTGCCTAGTAGGGCCATCTGTCTATCTTGACCGCTCTCCGATCCATCGACATGTCTGGACCGCCTCATAGGGCCTTCAGCCTATCCGGACCGCTCGTCGGGCCTTCAGCCTGACTACTACACCCTTATCGGGTCTGCAGTCTATCCGGGCCGCCCTGGGTATGTTGGCATATTTCACAAAGCAGGACCGCCTCAACCCAACCCCCAATCAAACAATCATGTGCACATAAATATCATATGCTAGCTAGAATGTACAGATAGTCATGCAGATCTAACAGATCACTAATCATAACATCATCCTATATACCAGGATACCGATCTAACAGATCACTAACATAACATCATCCTATAACCAGTATATAAACCATAAACGGCCGGACTTGGTGCCTTAGACCATGTTGATATAGTGAGAAGAACTCACCTCACAAGTAGAGCAGAACTGAACTGAAAGTCTCCGACCGTTGTCTCACCAAAAGTGCCGAACTATCCAAAGTAACGAATACTAAGTCAAGAATTGGTATATCAATCTTGACCAAGGGTCCTACATAGGGTAATTATCCATTATTGCCTTTTCTCTAATTTGGGCCAAGGCCCAATACGAAATCCATTATCTAAAAGTCCATATATTCAAAGCCCATTAATGGCCCAATTTTCCTAATTGGGCCCAACTTCCTAATTGGGCCTTATTTTAAGATCCAAATCCAAAACTGGCCCAAAACACAATTATTCAGAAAGTCCAGCAAGGCCCATGTCAAACCTGGCCCAAAAGTGGCCCAACCCAGAAGCCCCAAATCGTCAAAAACCCAACAGAGGGGGTACACGAGGCGTACTCCTCTGGTACACTGGGCGTACTCCGCCATGCGTTGACCACCATCGGGGTGGTTGACCCAGTACGTTGGGCGTACAGAAATTACGCGAGGCATACGCGAGTTTTACCAAAACTCTAATAAGTGCTTAATGGATTAAGCACTTAAGCCCAAATTCCAGATCCATCAACCAATGTGTCTTAGAACCATAAAGTCTCGAACTTTAAAACTTTGGACGTCCAGAAAGCTCTTAATACATGGTCTTAACCCATTAAGACCTTTCTACTACATGCACGGGATACTTTAAGTCATTGGGACATCATTTTTATCACTTAGGACCCTTTATAGGGTCTGAAAGGATAGCTCATCTCGTCCAAATCATAACATGCACCAACTTAGGACTTTTGGGACAAGAAATGGTTTCATAAAGCTAGTATGGTAAGATCTACATCATACAGGCATAAAAGTTGGAACTTTTTACCTCCTGGAGCTTCTAGAGCACAAGGAAACCTCATATCTACAAGCGTGTCCTCCTTCTCCAACTACCCAAAGCACACACTTTTAGCTCACACACTCAAGAAAGGGGTTAGGGTTTGGGGAAAACGGCTCAAATCTATGGAGGCTGAGGTGATGGAGGGTTTTGAGCTCATTAGGACGTTTATATAGCAACTAAACCCTAAATATTAGGGTTTCCATCTGACGTGAGTACGCTCATCATACACAAGTGTACGCCCAGCGTACTAGGGTGCACCTAGTATGCTCAGCCTACCTTATGTACGCTTAGCGTACTCTTTTTGGCCTCAAAGTTGCAACTTTAGCCCTTAGACTTCTCACGGTTTGCCTCTTCCAACCCCAGGGACTACAAATGACAAAATAATAATTAAAGAGAGGGTTCGGAAATACCTGTAAATCTCAGGATGTTACATGTTTGATCCCATCTATGCCTCGAAACTCTTTGGCTTAGGTATCCTTTATATCAAAAGATTTCCGATCAAATCATCCAATTTGAAAATCTTGTGAAATCGTCCTATAACTTGGTTATAGAAGTCACGAAATCACCCCAAACTTCAAAAGATAACACTAAGTGGTTGTGTGACCTTTATCCCACTTGTGCATCAAGAGATGTGCGAGTGTTCTTCAAAATGAATTGTATAGATTTGAGGTTTGCAAGAGGTCATTTTATGTTTTATAATTTTATTTTTAAAAACATATGATATCATGGTTATTACATGCATATAATAAACCATGATACTAATTTTCAAAAATAAAATCACTTTTAAGGTTCTATATAAAAAGCTAGTTTTTATATAATTTGATGCGGTTCAATTTTAAATTTAATAACCGGTATTATGTTTGAGTTTGAGTGCTTTTGACATTTTTGTGAGCCAACAAAAATGATAAGTCCATTCCAAAAGGAAATTTAAAGGGACCAAAAAATATCCTTGTAATGTCGTTCTTGGAAATTGCCCTTAAGGAAAGGTTGTAGAAAGTGTTGCATTAGATCAAACAGCCCTTAAGGAAACTGCCAATAGCAACAGTTTGTAGAAACTGTCGCAAATTTCCATACACACTTAAAAGTTGCCAAAATTACCTTTTGGTCTTCAAAAATGGCTCCATCTTCATTTCTTGTTACATTTTTGTACAAATAAATTATTTTTAAAAACTAATCTATTACTTATAAAAATAAATGACGAATATTAATCTATTTAATTTTTACATACCATAAGAATAAATAAATATTACAGCCATTTTTAACAAATAAAAAAAACAACAACACAAGGGTCCTTGGCTAGTTTATGCATATCATACATATCATGTAACACCTGTTCCAGGAATTGCTTAATGGATGCAAGTTTTTTTAGGGTTTTGGTGACGGGACTCGGCGAGTTGGGAGCTCCAACTCGACGAGTAGAGTCATTCAAAGGATCGCGGGATTTTGACCCTACTCGACGAGTCGGAAGGCTCCGACTCGGCGAGTAGGCGCTAGATCCGGAAGGAACTTGAAGCTTGAAGAGGTTGTACTTAATAGAAGGCAGTAGATCCGGAATTTCCTCCAGTGTTGCAGCTACTTTGAGGTATAAAGTCGAAACCTTGGCTTTTCATTGCTTAGGTTTCCTTCTATGAAAGTTTATGGCTATTATTAGCATGTTTTGGGATCATTCTTGGATTTGAGCTTGTTATGAGCATATGGCTTTAGATCTGGATATCTCAGGGCCTTTGGGGACTTAAAGTTGCCAACTTTATCAAGTCTTGGCCCTCTTTATGCTCTAAGTCCCTTGTCAATATTTTATTAAGTGTTTCTAGCCTTGGATGCTTTGCATAACACATAAAGTTTGCAACTTTACGTGGTAACTACACCATAAGTGGTTGGATCTGTCATTTGGAGCTTTGGCTTCCACTGTAAAGGCCGAAAACGAGTAGGACTAAAGGGACTCGCCAAGTTCTTTAATCAACTCGGCGAGTCAGCCAAAGGGTTTACGGCCAAGGAGTTTACGGGCAAAGGGTTTACGACCAGGGGTTTGCGGGTGAGGGTTTACGGTCGCAAACACTAGGGAACTCGACAAGTCACTCAAGTGACTCGGCGAGTTGACAAGTTAAGCAAGAACTCGACGAGCAGCTGGCTATACTCGACGAGTTGAGGTCAACATGGACTGTTGACCTTGACGGTGGACCTTGACTTTGTCCAGGGTTGACCAGAGGGTATTTATGGGATTGTGTTAAGCTAATCACTTGATGATTATGGGCAGTTGAGAAGGAGCAGCGTGTGGGATATATCTGACTTCAGCTTACCAGTTCAGCATTTCAGAGGTGAGTCTTCTCACCATACCAATGGGTCTAAGGCACCAAGGCCGGCCCATTTTATGATAGTTGGTATACTTGCTATGTAGAGGTGTGGGATATGTATGTATGTGTGATATGCGGTAGAGATGGCCTTTGTTGCTAATGGTAGAGACGACCTTTATGGCTGATGGTAGAGATAGCCTTGTGGCTAATGGTAGAGACAGCCTTTATGGCTGATGGTAGAGATAGCCTTGTGGCTAGTGGTAGAGATAGCCTTTGTGGCTAAACGGTAGAGATAGCTTGTATAGCTAATTGATATGTGCCAATGGTAGAGATGGCTTTTATAGTTATTTGATATGTGATATGTGGCAGAAGTAGCTTAAATAGCTATTGATATGTGCTAATGGTAGAGAGAGCTTTTATAGCTATTTGATATGTGATACGTGGTATAGTAGCTTTTATAGCTTATTGAGATGTGATAACGGTAGAGATAGATTTTACAGCTAATACGATATGTGTTATGTGGATTGTGTGTGGGGTATGCTCTGGGGGACTCACTAAGCTTCGTGCTTACGGTTTACACTTTTGGTTTCAGGTTTCATCGATTTGGAAATGAAGGGCTCAGATTGATCGCAGTGCACACACCTATGATTTCCGCAATGATTGATTTTGGGATGAACTCTGATAAATGTTTTACTTAATGATGACTTGAGGTGTTTGACATAAATGGTTTCAATGTGTTAGCTATATTAAAAATAAAATTTTTACCCTTGATTTTTGGGTCGTTACATATCAACATATACATAAAACAACCTTTGTTTTTCTAAGAAAATTCCAAATGAAAAAATATGCATGAAAACTTTTTTAATAAAAAAATAACAATTATAAAGCTCTCATAGAAAATATGTATGTACTCATTTTCTACCAAAAACAAGTTATCCATATTTTCCAAAAACTAAGATTTCCAAAAATCACAAAATCTAACCAAACTTGCAAGGATGACTCTGATACCAGTTGTTGGGTTTTTATTCAAAATTAGTTTAAAAAGCACAATATTTAGAAATAGAAGACTTTAATATTTTGAACAACATAAAACAAGTTTATAACCCACCAAGGATCTTCTTGTAATGTTTGGAAACAAAACAACAACCAAAGAAGAAGAAGAACATAACAACCTTTGTAGTATTTAAATCCTCAAGGGGAGGTTAAGAAGTTGATGGAGAATGGATGAACCTTTGAGACACCAACAATAATCCAACTTGATGATGATGCTAGTCTTTAAAGTCTTAAGGTATTAAGCTTTAAGTTCATAACCAAAATTTGAACTTAAAGAGAGAAAAATGCAATTTTTTTCAAGTGTAAAAGCAAAAACAAGAGAGAACGAGTATTCCATGCATACTCATGATTTTGGCATAGGAAAAAGTCAAAAATGAAAGCCTTTCATGCGCTCTCTTAAAGCTAAAACAATACACATAAGTCCTTAACCAACTAAGCACTCATGTCATAAAAGGAACATGTCCCCCATGCCTTTAAGAACTATCCATGATTTTGATTAAACAAATCAAAAGACCATTATTCTTTTATTCATTCTTATGAAGATATAAAAGGAGATAAAAGTTTATAAATTTTGTAAACTTATTTTAAAAAATATAAACTTTAGATTTTGACTAAAAAACAAAAGTCTTCCTAGTCCAAAATAATGTAGATGACTTAATAAATCATACCATATGAAATATTATGTTACTTGTTAATGAAAAAATTATTATTTCCAATAAATAATTTCCAATTAATTATACAAGTTTATTGGATATTTATTAAAATCAATTTCTAATAAATAGTCAATTGTATCAAGTTCTTGTTAGTGTGACCCATTAGTATCATATGTTATTAGCAATATCATTTTAATATGACTCTAGAGCATACAAGATCTTTCACTCGACACATACATATATTCTAAATTGTTTTTTGGTTATCATATACAGTGACTTGGGAACTACGAGACTATTCTTGGGATAAGTATGCATTGGTGTGAATGGTAGTAAAGGCATGTACTACCGGAAGCATAGGATCCGTACTTGAATTAGGAAGTCGCAAGGTTATGAAGGCACTAGTAGCTGAATTTGTGTTGTCAATTTTTGTTATTACATGTGTTATGGTGAAGACTAGGAAAGTAGTCTTGGTTCAAGACGCAAGCGGTCATAAAGAACCGAGTCTGAGCAATATAAATTTACGTGAGTGAGTTCATTGGTTCAGAGAACCATGTTCTGTGTAGTGACCAAATTTAATCGGAAGATTTCAGATAGAGATGATTAATGTGATTGACATAAATATTGAATCCTTCATTAGCGCTGAGTAGCTAGTAACTGAAGATGCTAGCTGCTATGATATGGTTGCAGGACGTTCTTCCTTGAAGAGAGGAGGAAAGATCAGATTGTTAACACAAGATAGAAAGTGTTTTCCGTGTTAATATTTTTTTTTGGACACAAAAGTTTGGTTCGTTATGTAACTGTTACGTTATGTAATGGAAGGTCATTAGAGTGTGACCATTTGGTCTGTTACAATAGCTAAGGTAAGGACCTTATACTGTGTTGAGTTTACTACCCGATTTTGAAAGGAGCAGTAGTCTCTAATGAAATTCGAGTTGCGACTCAAGAGTTAGGACTGAAGGTGCATTGGCAAGTGAAAGAACAAGTGTAGGTTCAAGCACCACCATCAACAGATAGGTTCAAACCTATTAATTTTTGTTCAGGCAACTAAAGGAGATGCAGTCATTGTAGCTAGTACATAAGATGTAAGCAAGTTTCTTTTATACGTATCTACCCAAATGCTTCAATAGATGATCAGAAGAATCATTAAAAGAAGATCAATCGGATCACGACAATGTTAATCGTCCGAGAAAAGAGGTTGTTGCTAATATTTCCATTATGTTAGTAATATCCATTTATACATTTTTGCATCTGTGTGAATTAATTGACAACTTCGTGCTTGTCATGATCTTGATCAGACTATGGTCGTGTTATGCGAGAAGATCACTCGTTGTAAAAAAATATTGATACTACGTTGGGGATGTTAAATTCATTAATATGACAATGAAGATTTTATTCCAGTAAGAGAAGGAGCTACAAATCGCATAAGTAGAACCAGTTAGGCTTTGATCGATTGAGAGTAGCAACATATGAGGGTTCAAAACCAAGTAGGGAAGAAGAAACCCTTAAAGAAAAAGTATTGATGGAAACTCGACTTCAGATTTGACGTCAATATCCAGGAGAGTTGTAACACATGAAGCTAGGAGAAGAATTATTAACTTCAGATGTTGTTATGTAGATAATAGAATGGATGTTTTGGTTGGAATGTAAGAAAACGACATCAAATATCGTACGGGAACTTCAGCCTATGAGAAAGGGAATGATCTTGCCTTATATCTTATCGTCAAGTATCCCAGGAGTGTGTAGAAACACGATGTGTCGTGGGTTATAGTAAACCAAGAGATGAGAGTATACCTTCCTATGTATCACATATGTAGTAAATTGGTCTGTAGAGAAAGTTTTCATAGACTCGTTATCAGAACTAAGTAAGGATTTTTGATTTGAGACCATTCATTGATCTTCTAAAAATACTTATGATGGTGATGACGTGAAAACTGTTGTAGTCTGACAAAGTCGAAAACCGAAAAGGGCACAAAACAGTTAAGTTCGAGAATTTTTTCATTTATGGATAAAGAGAAATGGTCATAATTCGACGTAACAAGGTCTCTTAAATGAAACCTTAATCCATGGAATTAATTTTATTGAATTAGGTCGGCGAGCTATGAAGTTATCATATAGGAACCTAACACGTTATTTCGTTTATAGCATGGTGGGATAGGTTGAGATAGTACTGTGTCGAAAGAAGTACTGAGATAAATCCTTACTAGTGGATCAAAAGGTGACTTAAGGAATCGATATTCAGACCTGTTTTGGTGTTGTATGATTTCGATACGTAATCATCCTAAGTGGAAGGTAACTGTAACGCCCACAATTTCAGGATAGACAAAAAAGGTATAATAATAATAATAAATTTAAATCGAATAAATAAAATCCTTGAATAGGGTAATCATGCTTCATGCGCGTTACGAGCTAAAGAATAATTATCATTGGCATGATATGTAAACAAATATTATTAGTGTGTAATATTTATAGGAGACCTTAATATAAAACTTATCGTTAAGCGATAAAATAAACATTAAAAATAAAAGATTATTTAGGATAAGTAATATTAACAAGATTTTTTTTCTTGTGACGATGATCTTGTGGATATAAAGAACGCCTAAATCTGACTTTGTATGACGAAGTTATGATATATCTAAGTTTTGTGTTCAAACCGATACGACAAGATGCATCATAAAAAGTAAATCATAGATAGGTTGCTTTTTAGCCAAAGTGATGTAAATGAAATTTGAAATGATCGTTAATAGGAACACGTCGATATAAACAATGCCAAAATCTGACTTCGTATGAGCAGGTTATGATTTTTCAAAGTTTCGAGTGCGACACAGTACAACAGTGTGCGACACAGAAATCGAAATAGAAATTGGTTGATTTTTAGCCAAAACAATCTAAGCGTTCTCGGACCGTAAAAAAAAATAAATTGAAAATTAGCTGACGGAGTCTAAATGAAAGTTGTAGTACTCATCGATAGCTACGTGTGGAAATAAAGGTTATTAAAAACAGAGCTCGTATGCAAAAGTTATGAATTTTAGAAGAAAAGTAAATTCAGGAGAACCAAAGGCTGACACGTGGCATCACCAGAGGGGGACACATGTCACGAACTTCTTCGACCCTTCCTCCCCACGAGATGGACTTGGATGTAGACATGTGGCAAGACGTTGCATGTCTAGGCGCCACGTGCCCTTATGTATTTTCTATATATAGGGTCAGATTCTTGTTTAGTTCTTGGCGAATCTCTTTTATTTCTCTCCCAAATTCTTTCGAGGTCCCATGGACTGATCTTATTCTTTCTTAGGAATTAGTAGCTAAGCTCTGGAGCACTAGAGATCCCTGAGAAATAGAGCTTTTAGTTTCAAAGTTCTTCCCACGTAATGTCCGGTTTTTCGTCAAACAACCTGTATGTTGAGTTATGCTTACCGTGTTTGAAGTATAACTAATATTTTACTTCGTAAACGTTATTATGAACTTATAAATAAGATTTATCAGCAATACCAGTTGTTATACTGACCGATTTACTTATGGGAATGATGATAAGGCTAGATCAGTGTGGTGTTTAAAGTGGATTTTCCAAATAGCATATCTTTATATACCAAATCTTACCTAGTTGTTTCTTATCATCTATACATCAGTGTTCTTTTGGGATTATTGATAAATCTGATAAAACTTTATAACGATTAAACTTTATAAATATGAACGAAAAATAAGGCTTAGTAATATTCGTGTTTAGGTCGTTTTAAAAGGGAAATCTTAAGTGTCACTCAAAGATGTGACTTTCCCGCGAGTCTTCCACCTGTATCATGTAACATCCGTCTCTCGAGGTATTATGTAGATTATGTAGCTTAATATTAGCTTTGGGCTAACACTTGGACAATGGACCTTTAGGGGTGGACCTTAGCAAAATGGTCCAGGAAGTTGGGCTGCCCATAAGTCGTACGCAGGGCGTAACCTAGCGTACACGGGGCGTAGTGGCACATTGGATTCGAGGGACTCGGGGGCGTACGCGCAGTGTACCAAGAGGTACGCCCAGCGTATCTAGGGATCTGCCAAACCCTAACTTTTAGGGTTTAAGACATATAAACACCCCATTATAGCCTCCCCTGTAGCCACCTCACCAGTCCCTCACCCTCAGAAAACCCTAATTCGCCTCTTACTCTATTGTTGTGTGTGCATGAACTTTTTGAGTTTCTTTTGTGAAGAAAGGCTTGGAAGAAGTGAAGAGAAGTTGGAGGAGCAGCACTTGAGTATCTTGAGCTCAAGGATCTGGAACAAGTTCATCTTTTGGCACCCAAAGGAGGTATAAAGCTCCTACCTTTCCTCTTAGAAGTATAGATCTAGGGTTTTGAAGCTTTGGACCTTTTTAGGTCCAAAGATTGGATCTTGTTCATGCAACTTCGTTTTTCAGCTTAGGGTTGCCACCGTTAAAGCTCAAAGTGTCCCTTAAGCAATAAAGTTGCTAGCTTTGAAGCTTTTATGTAGCCATGCATGAGATCTAGTCATTTCCATGGAAGTTTATTGCTATTTTTTTGAGTTGGGTTCATTTGGTGGGTTGCAAGCCATCAAGTGATCGACTTTATGGGTTAGGATGAAGTATTGGACTCAGATCTGTAGTTTGGACGTAGTGTCTTAAGGGATGAAGCAGTTTTGGAGAAAATGGCTTAACAGGAGAGTACGCTGGGCGTACACGCCAGTACGCGCAGCGTACAAGCCATTCAAGCAGTACGCACATCGTACAGAAGGGTACGCTCAGCGTACGCTCAGACAATGGGCTTAATGTTATTGGGCCCCGGTTTGGGCCAGGTTTTGGACATAACATTAGTTGGGTCGTGTTGGGCCTTCAGAAGTCAGTCAAGGGCCCAAGGGCTAGTTGGGCTTGAGAGGAAAGCCCATTTGAGGAGTTGGGCCCAATTTAGAAAATTGGGCCATTTTGAGACTTTAATGGGCTTTAATGAATTTGGAAGGATTAGAAAGGATTTGGCCTAGGTTATGGTCCAAATTAAATAGAAAGGGGTAAAACAGTCATTTTACCCTTAGAAGGACTCTCAGTTTTGACTAAGTATTATTGTACAGAGTTAGCCGGGGAGTCGTGGGAGCAGCCAGCAGAGATTCCTCACACGCAAGTTCAGCATTCTGCTTGAGAGGTAAGTCTTCTCCTGTAGGAACGGGTCTAAGGCACCAAGGCCGGCCCATTTATATGTGATTATATGTGTCGGGGTTAGCCCGATGTAGGTTTTATGTTCCAGACTCTGGTCTGATGTCGGGCGGGGCCCGATGCAGTTAGAATGCTTGATGTCTTTGTGATTCTCGCATGTGCCTGATTATGTGTTCTGGATTTAGGTCTGATGCCGGAGCAAGCTCGAGGAATGTTAGATTTCATGTTATTTTTATGTTTATGTTTATGTTATGCTTAATGATATGATATGTATACCGGACTTCGGTCTGATGCGGAGCAGGGCCCGATGCAGGTGCGGGGCCCAAGATATGTCGGGCGGGGCCTGATGCCAGATTCTTCTGATGCAGGGCGGGGCCCGATGCTGGATTCGTCTGATGCCCGGGAGGAGCCCGATGCAGTGGGCTAGGCCTAATATGTGATTACGTGTATGGTATGTGGTAGTTTGGGGGAGCTCACTAAGCTTCGTGCTTATAGTTTTCAGTTTGGTTTCAGGTACTTCCGGTAGCAAGGGGAAGAGCTCGGGGTGATCGCATGGCACACACCACAGTATTCAGCTTGGGATTGTTTGAGACTTTGATATTTTATCATTTTCTCTTGATACAGTAGTTTATATGATATTTTGAGACACATGACACTTGGTTTCTTATGAATGATTAACGTTTTTATAATAATTTTCAAACGAAATTTTTGGGTCGTATTTTTGGGATGTTTCAAGTTGGTATCAGAGCCTTGGTTTGAAGGATTCGGGCACACTTTCGGGTGTGTCTGAACTCAAACTAAGGAATTGGTATAGAAATTTTCAAAAGGAAAATCGATTTTGAAAGAAGGATTTTGAGGAAAGAAAAGAGTTTTAGAAAAAGCGAAAAGAAATTTTAGAAAGAAAAGAACTTTGAAAAGAGAAAAGGGTGTGGTGCATGCAATCAACCGAGCTCAAGTAAGTACTCCCAAATTACCCATACAAGTTTATGTTATGATATGTTTTTCAGCTTTATGAGAACAGCATGCTAGATTAGGGCTAAGTATCTAGGAAGGATGCCTTATGTGCCTGTTATATGTGTATCAGCTTATTGAGAACTGCATGATAGTATAGATTAGTCAGTATGATAGCCGGAGTAGTATATGCTTGATTATGTGTACTCAATGCCCGAATGCTGCTTGCTTTGTACTTTTAGGAGTTCTACTTGTCTTTCACTAACTAGTGAACAAATATGTTAAGTTACATATTGCAAGGACTACATAATTTCAGAAGGTTAGGTCTAGCTCTATTTTGCAGCTCTTGTTTGAGTCCAACCGTTGTAGAGTAGGATCTCTCATTCGAAGAATTATCTAGCCTGAGCAATATGTAATAGTATTCGCGAGCTAGTTAGGGAAAGAAAGCAGTGACTTCTTATGAAGCTAATGGAGGAGAGTGGGTTGGTGATTACCCTAGGGCAAGCCTAGGATGAGAGTAGCAGAGAGCAGTAGAAGTAGAAGGGACTTGGTGGAGTCAAGGCAGTTCTTGAGGAAAGTACAGATAGATGTGGAAGGTAGTATGGGCCCGTACTACTGAAAGCAGAGGCTCCATACTCAAATCAAGGAGGGCTGAGATGAATCCAGGAAGCTTGTAGTATGTTAGATCCCTCGAGATTTGATGAGTATACTGATGTTTGTCATGGTGTATTTTCAGTATCGTGGTTCTACGCCCTAGGCCGACTGGCAATTCAGGTGAGGGATTAGGCTCGGGCTCTGGATCCGAGGAGATGGATAAGCAGACGAGGGAGCTTATTTCTTTAGAGATCACACGCAGCATTCTCGATCAGACTCCTGTGATTTTTGGTTCAGTCAAGGAGGGTATTTTAGAGCTTCTGGATGAGAAGTTGAGCGCTTTCCGCACTGATATAGCGACCATGATGGGATCGCGCACATTGACTTTCAGGGAGTTTAGAGCTTGTGGAGCTCCCGACTACCATGGGGCTCGAGACCCCATTGCGAGTACCAGATGGTTGGCGGATGTCACCAATGCATTCCGCACCAGTAGATGTCCCGAGGGGGACAAGGTTAGGCTCACGTCCTGTCTTCTGAAGGACAGGGCACACGATTGGTGGGAGGAGGTTGGGAGAGCTATTCGTGATGATACAGTGTTGGATGCGATGACCTGGGGTGATTTCTAGACCAAGTTCAGGGCCGAATTCACACCTGTTATTTAGGTGTAGCAGCTTGCTAGGGAGTTCCAGGATCTCCGACAGATGACTGAGACGGTGGCGGAGATTATTGCCAAGTTCAAGGAGAGGGCCCTTCTCGTTCCGCAGTATGTGGCGGACGAGGAGATGAAAAAGGCCCGATATCATGAGATGTTGAGGAGCGATATCAGACAGTTTGTGAGCCGCTCCAACTGCAGGACGCTGAAGGATATGATAGCGAGGGCTCGTGAGAGAGAGATTGATTTAGAGATGGAGAGAAAGAGGAAGCCAGAGGCGATGTCTGGCATGGAGAGTTCGGGAACGAGGCCCAAGGTGTCTGACCACAGGCTTAGGGGTCAACAGAGTCGCAGCCGTTGCGGCAAATGCGGCAAGTTGCACGATAGGGTGTGCAAGGAAGGGAGTTCCGACTGCTTCAAGTGCGGCCGAACTGGGCATATGAGTAGAGATTGTACAGCTGCTACCACCACCATTGCAGCATCTGATCTGATTTGCTTTCATTGCAATCAGAGGGGATACAAGAAGCCCCAGTGTCCGAGTCTAGCATCAGCAGGACAGGTGGTGGCACCTGCCCCTACCACTTTGAGGATTACAGATGGCCGTCAGGGCCGGGCAGAAGCGCCAGCGGCGAAGAGCAGATCCTTCCAGTTTACAGCAGAGGAGGCATGTGCAGCCCCTGATGTGGTGACGGGTATGCATCTTCTCCATTATCTCTTATTTATTTATGATTATTACTCATGATGTGTGTTTATGTATAGGATCGTTTCTAGTGAACGGCATGTCAGCTATGGTACTGTTTGATTCGGGAGCTACCCAATCTTTTGTGTCGCTCGCACTTAGCAAGCGATTTAGTACAGCTCTAGGGGAGCTGGATTGCCCACTTGATGTAGAGATAGCCGATGACAGAACCATCAGGGTTGCGAGGGATCATATGGAGTGTACGCTACAGTTATTTGATCAGCAGTTTTCAGTAGATTTGGTCTCTATTCCCCTTGGATGGAATAAGGTTATAGTAGGTATGGATTGGTTGAGCCCCAATGGGGCAGTGATAGACTGTGAGCAGCAGCTGGTTAGAGTTCGCACTCCCAGTGGGGGAGATTTTGTGATCCAGGGCGAGAGGCCACAGCGAGGACCGACTTCCTGTTCAGCAGCGAGAGCGAGGCGCCAAATTCAGCAGGGTTGCGCATGATACGTCGCTTATGTCATGGATACCCGGGATAAGGGTAAGGCGACAGTTGATGATGTACCGGTAGTGCGAGAGTACCCGGACGTATTCCCGGAGGATTTACCTGGGATACCTCCGGAGAGACAGGTTGAGTTTCGGATTAACCTGGTCCCTGGTGCGGCTCCGATAGCCAAGGCACCATACCGGTTGGCTCCTCCCGAGATGCAGGAGTTATCTACGCAGCTGCAGGAGCTGCTAGACAAGGATTTCATCAGGCCGAGCAGTTCACCATGGGGAGCCCCAATCCTGTTTGTGAAGAAGAAGGACGAGTCACATCGCATGTGTATCGATTACCGGGAGCTGAACAAGGTAACGGTGAAGAACCGTTACCCACTCCAGAGGATAAATGATTTGTTTGATCAGCTGCAGGGAGCATCTTGGTTCTCTAAGATTGATCTATGGTCAGGATATCACCAGATGCGAGTCAGGGATGATGATGATGTGCAGAAGACAGCTTTTAGGACTCGCTATGGACATTATGAGTTTGTGGTGATGCCGGCTGGGCTCACCAATGCCCCAGCCGCGTTCATGGACCTCATGAACCGCGTGTTCAGGCCGATGCTAGATCGGTCTATAATCGTATTCATTGATGACATCTTGATTTACTCCATGACTCAGGAGCAGCATGAGGAGCACCTGAGGGAGGTGCTGGAGACTCTGAGGAGGGAGAGAATGTATGTGAAGTTCTCCAAGTGTGAGTTCTAGTTGCGCGAGGTGCAGCTCCTTGGGCATCTTGTCAACCAGAAGGGTATTCTGATCGATCCGGCCAAGATAGAGGTCGTGATGCAGTGGGAGATTCTGAGGTTTCCATCTGAGATTTGGAGTTTCCTGGGTCTGGTAGGGTATTCCAGGAGATTTATCCAGGACTTCTCCAAGATTGCAGTTCCGTTGACCCGGCTGACCAAGAAGTCGGTGGTTTTTCATTGGGGACCTGAGCAACAGGAAACCTTCGAGACCCTTAGACAGCGATTGTGCAAGGCACCGATTCTCACTCTGCCAGAAGGTGTAGATGACTTTGTAGTCTACTGTGATGCTTCGATCACAGGCATAGGAGCAGTGCTGATGCAGCGAGGTCATGTGATAGCTTATGCCTCGAGACAGTTGAAGCCTCATGAGGCTAACTATCCGACACACGATTTAGAGCTGGGGGCAGTGGTGTTCACCCTCAAGATCTAGCGATATTACCTCTATGGGGTCCGTTGTACCATTTACACGGATCACAAGAGTTTGAGGTACCTTATGGATCAGCCGAATCATAACATGAGGCAGCTTCGGTGGTTAGATGTGATGAAGGACTACGATTGTGAGATCCTTTACCACCTGGGCAAGGCCAACGTAGTGGTCGACGCCCTAAGTCGCAAGGCCGTAGCGGCACCGATTCGGGACATCTGTCTGAGGATGACCGCGATTACTCCACTTTTGGAGCAGATTAGAGAGGCGCAGGTTGAGGGCCTGAAGGAGGAGCATCAGAAGTGCGAAAGGATTATGGTTCGAGTGGCCTCGTTTGATTATGACAACCGAGGGTTGTTGACCCTGCATGGAAGGGTCTGGGTACGGTAATGGGGAGGAGTATGACAAGTATTGATGGATGAGGCCCACAAGTCCAGATTCTCCATCCATCCGGGGGCGACGAAGATGTACAGAGATCTTCGACCCGATTACTAGTGGCCCTGCATGAAGCGGGACGTAGCTTGGTATGTGGAGAGATGCCTGACCTGAAGGAAGGTCAAGGCGGAACACCAGAGGCCGCATGGAAAAATGCAGTCGTTAGACATCCCTGTGTGGAAGTGGGAGGACATTACCATCGACTTTATCACTAAGCTTCCCAGGACCGCACGTGGGGTCGATTCGATTTGGGTCATCGTGGATCGGTTAACCAAGAGCGCCCACTTTATACCGATCCAGGAGAGCATCTCAGCCGATACGTTGGTAGAGATTTACGTATGAGAGGTGGTGGCACGGCATGGAGTGCCTGTCTCAATAGTGTCAGACCGGGATGTCCGTTTTACTTCCAGATTTTGGAAGCGGTTTCACGACGAGATGGGTACTTGTCTCAACTTCAGCACTGCTTTCCAACCTCAGACGGACGGACAGAGCGAGAGGACAATTCAGACTCTCGAGGACATGCTTCGAGCATGTGTGTTGGATTTTGGTGGCAGTTGGGATACGTATCTTCCGTTAGCGGAATTTTCGTATAACAACAGTTACCACTCCAGTATAGATCGGCCTCCCTCCGAGATGCTTTATGGGAGGAAGTGTAGGACCCCAATCTGTTGGGGTGAGGTCGGTCAGAGGGTCATGGGGAGTACGGAGGTAGTACTCAAGGCTACAGAGAGGATCCAGCAGATTCGAAGCAGGCTTCGGATTGCCCAGAATCGGCAGAAGATTTACGCCGACACACGGCGTTCGGACTTGGAGTTTCAGGTGGGCGACATCATCCTGCTGAAAGTGTCACCCTGGAAGGGTGTTATCTAGTTTCGCAAGCGGGGCAAGTTGGGCCCCAGGTACATCGGCCCCTTCAGGGTCATGGCCCGGGTGGGCAAAGTGGCATACCGATTGGATCTTCCAGCCGATCTCAGTCAGATCCACAACACTTTCCATCTCTCTCAGCTTCGGAAATGCCAAGTAGATGAGACAGTGGTTGTACCCTTGGAGGACATTGAGGTTGATGACAGCCGGAATTACATTGAAAAGCCAGTGGCGATTCTGGATCGCAAGGCGAAGGAGCTGAGAAATAATAGATTCGAGTTAGTGAGGGTATAGTGGCAGCACCGAAAGGGTTCAGAGTAGACTTGGGAGTCCGAGGAGGAGATGAGGGAGCACTACCCGGAGTTGTTTCCGGATTTAGCAGCAGCAGACTTCGAGGACGAAGTCTAATTCAAGTAGGGGTGAATTGTAACATCCGTCTCTTAAGGTATTATTTAGATTATGTAGCTTAATATTAGCTTTGGACTAACACTTGGAAAATGGACCTTTAGGTGTGGACCTTAGCAAAATGGGCCAAAAAGTTGGGCTGCCCATAAGCCGTACGCTGGGCGTGACCTGGCGTACGCGAGGCGTAGTGGCACATTGGATTCGAGGGACTCGGGGGCGTACGCACAACGTACCAAGAGGTACGCCCAGCGTACGTGGGTAGATGTCAAACCCTAATTTTTTGGGTTTAATACATATAGGTTTTATGTTCCAGACTCCAGTCTGATGCCGGGCGGGGACCGATGCAGTTAGAATGCTTGATGTCTTTGTGATTCTTGCATGTGCCTGATTATGTGTTCCGGATTTAGGTCTGATGACAGGGCAAGCTCGAGGAATGTTAGCTTTCATGATATGTATGCCGGGCGGGGCCCACGATATGCTGTGCGGGGCCAGATCCGGATAAGTCTGATGCCGAGCGGGGACCAGATGTCGGATTCGTCCGATGTCGGGTGGAGCCCGATGCCGGATTCGTCCGATGTCGAGTGGGGCCCGATGCAGTGGCTAGGCCCAATATGTGATTATGTGTATGGTATGTGGTAGTTTGGGGAAGCTCACTAAGCTTCTTGCTTACAGTTTTCAGTTTGGTTTTAGGTACTTCCGGTAGAAAGAGGAAGAGCTCGGGGTGATCGCATGGCACACACCACAGTATTCAGCCTGGGATTGTTTGAGACTCTGATATTTTATCGTTTGTTCTTGATACAGTAGTTTATATGATATTTTGAGACACATGACACTTGGTTTCTTATGAATGATTGAGGTTTTTATAATAATTTTCAAACGAAATTTTTGGGTCGTGTTTTTGGGATGTTTCACATCAGGTGACTGCATAGTTACTTTCATTAACACGATTTAATACAAATAATTGTTTAAATTATTAATTATCTATAGAAAATTTCTTTGTAAATTAATTGCTTATTATCTGTAATATTTGTGAAATGTATTTTTGATAACATATACAGTGTGAACCATATATGATTAATTATGTGTTAAAAGTTTATATGAAATTATTACTTGATAATCTTAAAAATAAGTACTACTACTTAAAATATTAATTTAGATTATAGTACTTGATACTCTGCGTTAAAACTATACACTAAATTAGGATAGTGTTGTCTAAACAGAGTAAATATCGGAAGTGGATTACAAGGATTGTAATATTGTCTAAGTTTAAAACTATGACATATAAAGAATACTTTGATCCAATCCAATTGGATAAAAAGAATTATCTTACTGTATTGTAAAGAATTACATATATAGGAAATTGTGTTGATTACAGGTTTGGTAACATTGTCTAGTTATACACTAGGACTTATAGGGAATGCTTACTTTAAGTAAGTTTTGATATTGGGTAGCATCATTTAAGGGTGTGTGCGATAGGAATAAAGAGTAGAAATTTGTTCTATGACACGTCTCGATGTACGGTTTACGTACCAGAGTACAAAATAGTATTCCTTTGGATAGCCAAATATGGTGGGTCCGATCATGCAAGCAGAGGGTATGTCTGGCTATCATCTAACGTGGTAGGATGACGACACTTGACATTCTAGATAGTCTTGTGATTTACGTTGCCAATGTGGGATCATTACCCATAGACGTAGATGAAATAAGATTTGATATTCATCAAATACTCTGATGGATTAAGTGCCTTTATGATTTATCCTAGCCAAGGGAGCCCCTAGTTGTGTAGTAAAACCATTACTCTAAACGATTCATCAGGCGAGTTGATTTATCCTGATAATCGTGGACTAGGATTTGTGAGAATCGGTTGGGATGTGTATGTATGGAAGTAATGTTTTATATATATCTAAGTTACGGGAGATATCTATATTCTTTGGTAATAGTTCATTTTTCAGGTTTGATAATTATGTATGATTATCATAATAGTATTGTGGGATTGAAAACCCTATGTGTCTCACAAGGTTTCACAACCTGACCCACCCAAATTATATGCATCACAGGTAACAGGGTTAAAGTTGCTGGAACTTTTTTGTGATTGTCGAGTGATTAAGAGACAACCTACAATAGTGTTTAGGACCATTAGGTCTTTACTCTGTAACAATATTATGCAGTGATTATGACATTATAGCACCCTTTTCTGAGACGATTCTTAATTCATGTGACAATCCGAAACTTCGTTTCATACAAACCATTCAAAATCAATTAAGTCAGATATTTTTCCGCTATCGTTTAGCATTATTTTGGGTTTATTTGGGTATTCTAGGCTCAGTTCAATCAAGGTTTAGGTTTAGGGATGAGTTATTCCTAGGTCATAACAAAACATTCGGGCCAAACATTCCTACAAGAGGAGTGTATGGCCGCAAACTTGAGTTTACGGCCGTACACCCCCACCCCACCCCTCATGGCCGAAAACTCCTCCTTATATATGGAGTACTTGGCCTTCATTCACCACTTTACACACTTCAAGTCTAGAGCTCTCTCTCTCTCTCTCTCTCTACCATCGAGTTTCTTTCAAGATCTTCAAATATGTAAGTGTTTCCACCTTGACTTGTTGCTACCTTTCCTTATTCTAGTGGTGAATCCATGTTTCATCTCATAAATTTCATCATTTTCTAGATCTTCATCTCTCACCAAGAACACACACTAGTTCTTGGTGGCTAAAAACCTTCTTCAAGCTTCTTAATAGTAAGTACCTGCTTCCTATGCTTGTTATCTACTAGAAATGCTTGCTTTTCACCCAGAAATCGACCCAATAAGCATGAACACGAAGGGTTTACGGCCATAAACCCATGTGTACGGACGTACACACCTCATGGGCCGTAAACCCTAGTCTTTAGTCAAAGATTGGCCTTAAACTCTTCCTTAAGCTATGCATGAGACCTAGAACACTTCCGGAAGGATAGAAAGGACCTTAAAACACCTCAAATGCACACTTCATCAAGAGTGTATGGCCGCAAACTCCTTGGCCATAAACTCTTGGGCCGTAAACTCTTGGGCCACAAACTCTTGGTTCGTAAACTCTTGGGCCGTACTCTTGGGCCGTAAACTCTTAGGCCGCAAACCCATGGCCGTACACACCCTTAAGGTGGTTGTACACCTCCCTCACTCAATCACATGTGGTTTTGACACTTAGTTCAAGTGTTTCCAAGTCCCTAGAGTGGTTTCCCATCATGTCTAATACTGAAATACCCTAATTTGCCTCCTATATGGGTTATTACATGTTAAATAGGATCTAATTGTGCTCAAGGCTGCATTAGACACTCAGCATCTCATTCTGATCTTTCATTCAAACCATTCACTCGAGGTGAGTTCATACCCCTACATTTTCCGAGTTTTTAATGTTTTCAAGGGGGGAATACAAGTAAAAGCACAAGTAATCTTGTGTTCAAATATATTATTTAATAATATACATCGGATATAGAAATCAGTTTTTACAAAAAGTGTTAAGATACTAACCTTGCAAAAGCAGTTTTCAAAACTAAGGAAATGAATTTATGAATCATGAAATAAATGATACTATTTTATAAGGATTCATGTTAATAACAAAAAGGGTTTTCCTGTATTATATTCGTAAAGTCGTTAATTTAATTGAAAACGCTTTAGAATTACATGTAAACTAGATTGTACAATATTGTGAGGCTCTACTTCAAAACTGTACCCTTAGGTGTACTGAATTAAATCCTATCCTAGTATAACCAGAGTCTCCTGGAGGGAGAGCATGAGATTTGTGAATAGATCTATTCGGGATTGACAATCCCACACCTGAACTGCTAGCTACAGTTAGGCATGCATGCCTGGGGTGACAAATGACATTTAAACAACACTTGAAGAACGTTGTAAAGGTCTCTAGGTCATATCAAGCATGGTTATACGACTCACAATAAGTATAAACTAATCATTGGATTACGGGTTTTCACTCTTCAATTAGTTTTGTTTATGTAATAAGACTAATATACATCACTGGGAGTAACCAGGGTTTTCAAAAGGAATAATGCTTAACCGATATAAGTATGGTAGATACTTTCACTCTTCAATTAGTTTTGTTTATGTAATAAGACTAATATACATCACTGGGAGTAACCAGGGTTTTCAAAAGGAATAATGCTTAAATGATATAACTATGGTAGATACTTGTACTTTCCGATTTAGAACGGGTAATTTAATAACTTTAACATAAGGGAAATGTAGGATTTCCCAGGGTAAACATCAGTATTTTGTAAACAGATGGTTTATTAATCAACCAACGGATATTCATATTTCCTCCATAACTCCTTGGTTTATGCGTGTCTAGTATGAACCAAGAAGCCATAGAAGAAATGGGTTTAATCATGCTTTTCATAAGAAAATATGGGATTTTCTTGAGGGGCACTTTCAACAGATGTCAAAAGATTATTTTACTTAAGGTTTATACATTTATTACACCAGATAGAATAAGGTTTTCTAGGAAAGATATTGCACTTTTCAAAAGAACCGAGAACCGTCTTTCTAAAACAAAATGCTTATGAACTCACCAGCTTTATGCTGATACTCTTTCAAAACTTACTTGTATTCTCAGGGCCCTAGTAGACAGGTACACCCCCAAAGCTTTTGAGAAGACTGCTTAGTATTGTACTGCGACTCCTGTTATCTTCTGTATCTACTTTGATGTTTTAATTTGAAATGTTTAAAATACTTATGTAAAACTTATACTTGTTAATGCAATGGTTGGCTGCACTTTGATTACTATAATGCATGTGTTGTGATACTTACATGACGTCCTCCACCCCCGAACGTTTCCGCCGTTCCGGTTTGGGGGTGTGACAATTCAGGGTTTGCGGACCGAATTTTGCTCATGTAAAGGCTTTGGGCTTTGAGGAAGTAAAGTTTGGACGTTATTAAAGGTTAATAATATTGATTCTGAGATCTAAGCCCTTGATTCGTGTGCTGGAACCATAGGGTATAAAATAAAAGTTATAGGTTGGGATTCTTGCATTGATTATGGTTTTAGTTTGGCATATGTTAATCCAAAGGTAAGTAGATAGGATTGTGGGGTTCATCAATACCTTGTCGTGCATATAAGGAATGCCGAAATCGGAGTTGAAACGATGAAGTTATGACTGTTTGAAGTTGACCAGGAAGATGGAAGTTGTTCCCTATGCGGGGTGTACTGTAGCTACGAATGAAACCCGTCCTTAATGATCGACACATGGCATAGATTTAGCTACGCAGGGCATAGCTGTTGCTGACCAAAGCCCAAATTGAGGGGTTCTGAGCCTTATTTAAAGGCTCTAATCCTATGGGAGCCTTCCTATGCTCAGCCTCGACCCTCATTTGCAGTAACCTGAAAACCCTAGCCATTTTGTGAGGATTTTGAAGTTGAGTGATTCCTTGTGTGCTTTGTTAAGAAGGAGGTCATTGAAGGTGTCCTTGGGAGTTCATAGCTTGTAGATCGAGACTCTACTCTTGTTCAACATTCTCCAGGAGGTATAAAGCTTGAACCTTGATGATTTATTTGATAGATCTAGCTAGTTTTAAGTTTTATGAGCATTTTGTACCTTGATCTTGGGTTTAGTGAGTATGAGCTACTCCAGGGCAGTTACGTGGGGCGTAATCTTGGCTACACAGCGTGTAGCCTGATTTTGTTTTGATTCCA
Source organism: Lactuca virosa (assembly GCF_052849685.1). Taxonomy (NCBI): domain Eukaryota; kingdom Viridiplantae; phylum Streptophyta; class Magnoliopsida; order Asterales; family Asteraceae; genus Lactuca; species Lactuca virosa. Next base: position 54,630,167 of record NC_136431.1, read on the forward strand.
TGTTAATGTAATAAGTTCTAATGGTTTCCGAAGATCGGAATCGATAACAAGTGAACAATTAGTTCCGACAACTTTCGAAGATCGGAATCGGATCACAAGTAAATTTGAAGGCTCTACACTAGGCGTAGAGCATGGTACACATGGCATAGCTCCAGAATGGATTTTTGGTCAAATGAGTTTTTGGGCCAAGTAGAGTGGGCCCTAGTCTTGGAAGGGTAAAATGGTCTTTTACCCAGAAAGAGAGAGTGAATATGAGTTGAGACCCTTGGGTGTGAATTATTTACTTTGATTTCTAATTTGGGTCTTGTGGTGTATTGTTTAGTGTGGGGAGTTCCAATTTAGGCAGCTCGAGAACGAGGTTCGTTTGTCTATAGTAATAGGTGAGTCTTCTCACTATACTGTGTAGGATGCTATTTGTCTTTGTGACTCTTGAATTGCATATTGTGTTGGGCCCATTGATATGTGGGGATGGGCTCGTTGGTATGAAGGGTTGGGCTCGATATTTTAGGTTGGGATCTATGTGCGGGCTGGGCCTGATATTATGGGTTGGGTGTAGTATATAGGCTGGGCCCATTGATATGTATGGTATGTGGTATTTTGGGAAACTCATTAAGCTTTGTGCTTACAGTTTTATTTTTGAACATTTTCAGGTACTTCTAGTTCTAAAGGGAAGGGCCCAGTGTGATCACACAACATCCCCTCGATTTTATTCCGCTTGTTATTTGATTTCACTCTGATGTTGGGATTAATTATACTATGGTTGTTTTGGAACAAATTGGTTGTATTTTTGGGTGTTTGAAAAATAAATTTTTTATCAGTATTTTTGGGACTTTACAAGTTGGTTTAGAGCCTTGGTTTTTGGGATTCGGGTACACTCTCGGATGTGTATTAACTTAAACTGAGGAATTTGTAATCTTTTATAAGGAAATAGCCGAGCTCAAGTAAGTGATTCCCAGAATACCCATACATGTTGTTACGTTATATGTTTTGCTTGTTAGAAGTTAGCATAAGGATATGTTCAGGGTTGCATGCTAGAATGCCTATTAGGAGAGTTGCCTATTAGGAAGGATGTCTTTTGATGTTTTGTAGCCTATAGAGTTTTACTGCTCGAATGATGCTTGCTTTGTGTTATGTAGGACTCATATTGATGTGATTTAATTATTTCATGAGTATGTTAAGTTACATGATGCAGAGGTTAAATAATCTCAGAGTGATTAATTTGGCTCTATTGCGCAACTCTCGTCTGAGTCTAACCGTTGTAGAGTTGAGTCTTTTAGTCGAATGATTATCTAAGCTTTGTTTCATGTAATTGTATTCTTGAAGTAATTAGCTGAAATTAGTGGGAATTCTTCAGCAGTTGATGCGAGGATGAGGTGGGAATCCTAGGAGATCCTAGGAAGTGCTTTAGTATGGTTGGTGTGCTGTTTAGCAGGTACTAGGACTATCAGTATGAGAAGGTGATTTAGAGGTACTAGGACTATCAGTATGAGAAGGTGACTTAGAGGATTCAGAATTGTTACTGAGGAAAGTATGGATAAGTGTGGAAGGTAGTATTAGGCCCGTACTACAGAAAGCATAGGATCCATACTTGAATCGGGGAAAGTCACGAGGATTGTAGTGAGCCTGTAGAATAAGGAATTCATCGAGTATTTTCTGATCATTTTATAGTTGCTTTTTAGTATGATGATGAGCACTCGTGGAGGAGGTTTTGGTTCTGGTTCGGGCTTTGGTGTTGAGCCAATTGATGGGAGGATTCGCGAGTTCGTTTTGTCTAAGACCACTCACGGTATTTTGGATGCGAAACATGTAATGTTTGGTACCATCAAGGAGGGGATCATTGAGCTATTTGATGAGTGTCTCGGGGCTTTTCGAGCAGAGATTGCAGCAGGACAGTTGGGGGCTCAAACTCTCTCTTTTTTGGGAGTTCAAGGCTTGTGGGGCCCCAGAGTTCTTCGAGAAGAAGGACCTTATTAATAGTAGGCGGTGGATTGGTGACATGCATAATGCTCAGCGGACTAGTTTTTTCCTTGAGCGGTCGAATATATGATTTGCATCTTGCCTTCTGAGGGAGGGAACCCACGACTGGTGGGAGGAGGTTGGTCACTCCTTGGGAGCAGAGGCCTTGGAAGCTATGTATAGGAAATATTTCATGACGAGATAGAGGGCAGAGTTTGCATCGGCCATTAAGGTTCAGTAGTTGGCGAGGGAGTTTCAGGACCTTCCCCAGACAACGGAGACTATGGTGGAGATCATCACCAAGTTCAGGGAGAGGGATTTATTGGTTCTACAGTATGTTGTGGATGAGGATATTAAGAAGACAAGGTATCATTATATGTTGCTGGATGATATCCGTGAGTTTGTGAGCCTGTCAATCTGCAAGATGCCGGAGGATATGATTGCTAGAGCCCGAGAATAGCAGATTAAGCTGCAGCTTCAGACAAAGCGCAAGCCAGGGAAGATTCAGACTGCAGTGGTCCAGGGAAGAGGACCAAGACTCTTGATTTGGGATCGAGAGGCTAACAGGGCCAGGGCTGTTGTGCCAAGTGTGAGAGAACTCATGAACAAAGTTGTCGTCAGAAAGGGAGAGGCTACGTCACTTTCGGTCAGGCTGGTCATTTTAGTAGGGATTATCCTCGAGGTTTAAGTCTGATTTGTTTTAATTGTAACCAGGTGGGCCACAAGAAGGTTGAATACCCGAGGTTGATGAGTGGAAAGTGAGGGAACCCGCTCCAGCTACGCTGAGTATCATAGATGGTCGTGAAGGTGGAGTACAGGCACTTGTGGTGAGGAGCCGATCATTTCAGTAGCAGACCGAGGAGACCCAAGTTCCATCAAATGCAGTAGCATGTATGTATTGAATTCATTTCCTTCATGCCTTATTTAATTATCTCTTCCTATGACCAATTGATTGTGTGTGAAAGACGTTATGTCCGGTATAGTTAAGCATCCACCTAAGGATCATAGTTTCTTTATGATTGTGAAATTATTTTATTTCAAAGAGTTGTCATATGACATTTTACATACCGAGAACCGTGTTTAGAGGGTATTTGGTTGAGTCGGTTTTAGACTTCGATGTGTGAGACGTCGACTAATGGCAGAGTAAGTCTTAAGTGGGGAAGACTGAGCGTTCTACTTGGAGGACCGACAACCGTATTGATTTGATGGTTTTAGTGCTTTGAGTCTGAGGAAGTTGCAGTGTGTCACACCCCAGCCGTCGGTGGAAACACCGGGCGATGTAACGTCATTTCTTATATCATAGTTATCAACTTCCTGAAAACACATGCAATTTAAAATACGTCAACATAAAGTTGGTGAGTTCACAGGTTTTGACTCCATAAAATAATACATTTTCCAAGTTCAAAAGTATTGTTTTGAAAGTATCATTTTGACTCTCCAACGTTAAGTATATATATCCTAGGTATAAAATTTTACTTACCAAATAAGTAGTTTACCTATAAGTCTCATATACTATGAATATAAGTGTTTGTAATTCCATACAAACGAAAGTTGCTACGTATAAATACTATTTCAATTCTATACGAGTATGTGTGTTAGGTATAATTATCTACTTAATATACAAGTAGTACCTAGGGTATAAGTAGGGGAAACTTATACTTAACATTAATACTTGTATACAACAAAGTATAGTGTTTCTAACAAGTTGCTACCATGAGTCTGTAACCGTTGCTTGACAACAAAACCTCTGACAAAACACACTCATGATTTACCATGAGAAACAATACACTCATGATTTACCATGAGAAACAATATCGCGCGCTTCATCGACGCAGGGACAATAAGAAATAAAAGGAACGGATCGTCACTTGCTTGTCTTTGGTTGTAATTAACAACCACGAGTGGGGTCGTCAACCCGTATCTTATTCATACACGACTTCCTCACTCACACGGGATTAACGGTTACAGGTCAGAGGACTTCCACTAAGATGCCCAATCTTAGTTGATGAATGAGGTAGCTCATGTAGACTTTGACGGCGTTCTATAGTCCTAACAACAAAAGCATTTTTGTATCTAAAATCCTAAGTTATTAGACTATGCTTATAAACATTACTCCTAACTTCATAACATTTAGGCAGTATAACAGCTATAACTTGAAGTAAAACCAAGTTTTATCTTGACATAAAACCAATAATAACAACATACTTATCAATTACATATAGAACTTCCGAGTATAACTCTGGAACTATATCGCACACAAAATATATATAGAATCCTAAGTATAACTCAAGATCTACATTAGTATACTATTATAACAATAACATGCTAACAACTTTACGATAGTTGTATATTTTCAGATACAAAATAACTATATCCTGGTTATTATAACTATCTATGTTGATACTAATATACTATCATATAGACATAATAATAACGTATATACAATATTTAGCATGCGTTTTCCCCCGAAATATTAGAAAGTGGGGCCGTGAAACTCACCTTAATAGCGTGATTTTATGAAATCTAAGCAGAAACGGTCAGCGGTACGAGGTCGTCGGGCTCGAGATGCAAGAGGGCTTCAGCAAGGGAGAGAGGAGGAAAGAGTTTCAGATGAAAGAATGGCTGGGGTCGAACTTGCTATTTATAGTAATATTTTTGTCCTCTCACATCGTGAGCCATATAGTCTCACGTCGTGAGCCATGGCTGGTCACCCCGTAGACTTGCCATTTGCATTCTAGGCTTGAATAGTGTTCGTTTGACTCCTCACGTCGTGAGAATTGATACTCACATCATGAGCCCGTTCCGTAGACTTGCCATCTGCATTCTAGCTTCGAAATGTGGCGTTTTGACTCCTCACGTCGTGAGTTTTTATGCTCACATAGTGAGTTCAGTCAAATTAGGGTTTCTGATAGCGACATCTTCGGAAGGCCATAACTTTTGCATACGAACTCCGTTTTTGACGTTCTTTATATCCACGCATAGGTATTTATGAGCACTACAACTCTATTTTAGACTCCAATAGCTAATTCTAAGTCTATTTTAAATTCATCTTATTATAGAGATTTATAGTGTTCGGTTTATCATAACTTCTTCACGCGAAGTCAGATTTAGACGTTCTCTATATTTTTGGAATCGTATGGACGTATACTTTGAGTTGTATCATAAAAGTTCATACTTGTATTAGAATTTATCACGAAGTACAGAGTAAGTTTGTCACTTTACTAGTTTAACAAAATCACATTACATGATTGGCATAATCACATGTGATTGTTATTGACACATTTTGACTAGTGTTACACAGTGTGAGCATATTAGATATGAATGTGAGATTCTTAGGGACCGTTCATTGTTCCGAGGAAATGAAGGACTGGTCAGATGACGATTGTGAGGATACTTGCAGTCAGATACATACCTTCAGGGCGTGGATGATGCATATTCGTGCGAATTTTGTTCAGTGGACAAGGAGCTTTGAATGCAGAAAACTTTCTTCAAGAGTTGTGAAGTGTTTAACCTGGTTTTGGGGTGGGTGTACCCTATATTGTTTAGTTTTGGAATCTTATTGATGATGGTGGTAGAGTAATGAGGTGGTGAGATGGTTCGAAAATCCAATGGTTATGGGATTGGCAGAGTGCAGCTGAATCCAAGTGGGGGAGAATCGTTTGGGTTAGTGGGAGTATTTCCAAGTGAGAATCAATGTGGAATTTCATATTCTAGGGCTAGTGAAGAGTCAATTATGGTGGTGGAATGAGTCGGGGTTTGTGTTTGGAAAAAATTTCAGTGCTTGGTGGCCATTAGGGTAGTAAACGATGAAGGTTCAGGGTATCTTGTCCGAGGACGTGAAGCATTTATAGTGGCACATTATGGGTTTGTGTGTAGGTTCAGGTTGAGGGTTGTGTTAGAAACTCTCTGCCTGTTCTTGTCTGATGAAGGCTTTAGGGTTCGAAGCATGACCCGAACACCTGATTGGGGTTCAGCTAGGGGTGGCAATTAATGACACAGGACGACAAAAATACACGACACGAAATGAAATTGAGAGGAAACTAAAATTCGAATTCGTGTTCGTGTCGTGTTCGTGTCAATTGTAAAAAACACGACGTCGTGTCGTGTCATGTTCGTGTTCAAAATTTGACATGAAATTGAAACGATTTAACATTTTTTTGTCATGTTTTTCGTGTTTGTCATGTTTTTCGTGTTATGTATGAATAAATATTAATTAAATATATTAATTGTTATTTCATGTTATCTTTGTCGTGTCGTGTCGTGTTTGTCGTTTTTTAATCGGTTCGTTTTCGTGTTAGTTAAAAAAACCCGAGATCATGTCGTGTCGTGTTCGTGTTACACAAAATCTTGTCGTGTCGTGTCATGTCGTGTCAGACAAAAACACGACACGATGACCCGATTTACCACCCATTGGTTCAGCAGGATGGGATTTTGGCTCTTGATTGATTTTGGGTCGGAATTGCGGATGGTTGGCAAGACCATGGGTTGGGCCCATGGTTAATGTGTATTGCATGACTTCGGGTTATTCGTAGTATTCGCTCCGATGAGTTTGGCCATTGCTGGAAGGGTTTTAAGACTGTGAGGGGAACATAACCGACGTTCGGGTTGATTTGGGATAGCTATTGTTATCTAGCCTGGGTGAGACCAGTGGGCGAGGCCCGTCTGGCTACGATAGTTTGGGTGAGACTCATGGGTGAGGCATGTATGGTTATGTTATCTGCAATGAGTAGATCATTCAGAAGTTTGAGGTCATGCTCGGGGCGCGTGTTTATGGTTGTGGATTTACAGGCCATTTGAAACATCCCAAATATACGGTCCAAAAATTTTGTTTTAAATAATTTAAGAAAACCATAATTCATTAAACATCATAATAAAATCATAACTCATGTATCTCAAAGCATCATATCAAAATACTGTATCAAATCACATGTTCAAATATTAGAGTCTAAACATCTCAGGCTAAAAATTGTGGTGGTGACATGCAGTCATCCGGATCTCTTTCCTTTGCTAATGGAAGTACCTGAAACCAAAACTAAAAACTGTAAGCACGAAGCTTAGCGAGTCTCCCCAAACTACCATATACCATACACATGTCACACAAACACATCGTGGGCCCCGCCCTGTTACATCGGGCCCCGCCCGGCATCGAGCAAAGCTCGGTATACACATGATCATATCAACATTTACATAAACATAATCACATAATCATAAACATATAAACATAACATTGGGCCTTGATCGCTACATCGGGCCCCGCCCGGCATCCAACCGCATTGGGCATTGGGCCCCGCCTGGCATCAGACCAAAGTCTAGTATACATATAACATATCAAGAAGCATATAACATACACATAACATAAACATAACTTGGGCCTAGCCCACTACATCGGGCCCCGCCCGACATCGAACCGACGTCTGCCATCAGGCCCCACCCGGCATCGAGCAAAGCTCGGTATACATAAGCATGTCAACATATACATATAAACATAAACACATGCAAGAATCACGAAGACATCAAGCATACAAACATTCCTCGGGCTTGCCCCGGCAACGGACCGAAATCTGGAAACATATAACTACATCGGGTTAACCCCGGAATTCCTAACATACATAAACAGGCCGGCCTTGGTGTGTTAGACTCCTTCCTACTGGAAAATGACTCACCTCGCACTGTTGAAGTCCCGCGAATAAATCCCAGGCTGCTGGCGGATAGATCCCCAAGCTGTCAACATAAAAAAAAAACCCAATTAACCATTTCGGCTTATAATGCATAATTCTAAAATCCCCACTTAGGGTAAAAGGACCATTTTACCCCTAACTTAGCTTGGTCCAAGATTAAGGCCCAAACTCATACCCTGAGAGCCCAAAAACTCAAATAGTCAACCAAGGCCCAACTATAGCCCAATTTTCCAAACTGGGCCCAAACCTCTACATGGTCTTGCCTTAAGGCCCAACTATTTATTCTTGGTCCAACACTTGGCATTCTGATGGTCCAATATCTCATAATCATCAAGGCCCAGTCATGGCCCATCTATGGCCCAATTTTCCAAATTAGGCCCAAACCTTTCCAATGGGCCTTATCCTTAAGCCCAATCCAAGTGTTCTAGTCCATTTACTTGTTAATAGTTGGCCCATCAAGAGTCAAGACATCTAGAAAGTCCCAACTCTAAACCCAACACAATTATGGTTTTCACATGAAATGTCGATTAGGGTTAAGTGTTTCCCACTTAACCCATTAAGGACTTAATCCATTAAGTCCATCAATCTACTAGGTCAATCATATAGTGTAGTTGGGCTTAATACATAATCCCAATCCGGGCATCCAAAATGCGGGTCCCGACAATCCATATATCCAAATTTAGGGTTTTCTAAACCCTAATTAGGGTATCCAACCCATTCACAACCCAATTAGGCCCAAAAGCTAAGTCTCTAAATCAATTAGGGTTTCATTAGGTCACTTAGGTTTTTCCTAAGTCGGGCACCACCCACTATTACCTCGGGTAGTGGCGGTCAACGGCGGCAGCCACCACCTTACGGTAGTGGTTATAGTTCTAGTCCATTTATGTCCAAGGATCGCAAAAGCGGTCTAAACACAAACAAAAGCACACCGCCACCCAACACGGCGGTTAGTAGCGGCAGGAGGCGGAAGCCCACCTCACGGTGGTGGTTATGAGTTTTCTTGATTATACTAGTCACTAATTACAATTTACAATGCCAAAATCCCAAATAACACACACACACACACACTAACATAAACACACACACAACCACCCTTGTGGTGGCCGGCAGTGGTACATGGTGGTAGCCACCACCTCACGGTGGTGGTAGTGGCCTCTCTTTTGATTCACAACACACAACACACCACACACACTTGCCTTGACTGCAAGATGGTCACAACCACCCACCTGGTGGCGTACGGCGGCGGCAACAACATCACGGGAAGGCGGGCAGCAGCGGTGTTGACGGCGGCAGGGGAGCATTCACGGCGACAACCACCATGGCAGGCTGCTATGGTGGTCTTCTTGCGTTTTCCAGCCAACAACTCATCCACACACACTCGCGGTGATGACTGAAACACGCACAGCACCACGATGTTGGTTGAAGTACGAGCACACACACAAAACACACACAGCACTGTCGCCCACGCGGTGGCAGGCGGTGTTCGGAAATTCGCTATCAATTGTGACAGCCGATGGAACAGCGGTGACCACGGCGGAGTAAAGAAATAGAAGGGTGAGGTGAGTAGGTAAAGACGGCGCCATCACCGGTGAGGATGAGGTAATAGTGGCCACTCTCTCCATCGATCTTCTTCTATCGCCGGCAACAGCAAATGACGGTTGACTTCGGCGGTTCGGTGCAGCTTCACTCCCTTTTCCTGCTAGTCTTTGATGTTGTCGGTGACAAGGGCTACCCGTTGGTGCTAGGTGGTCGGAGGACGAACGAGGTGAATGGTGGCGGCGGCCAGAGGGAGTGGGAGATATAAGGAGGGTGGCGGCTAGATATGGTTTGGTTAAGGTTAGGGTTTACCGGGGTGATGGGTTATATACCCCGAGACCCATACAAATTTATCCCATAATATCATAATCGGTCCCTACTTCCCCCCTTTTTTTCAAAATGAATCCATATTTTACCCTTTTAGCCCTCAACATTCCAAATTCATTTCAATTTAGGTCCAATGATCAAACTTCAGCCATGCTAACATTTTTAGTCCCTCTTCCTCTGTTTCTTTTCAACTTAAGTCCTAATAATTACCACTGAGCCCCTGTCTTCATATATATTTACAAACTGAATCCGGATTTTACACTTTTAACCCCCAACTTCTAAATTTATGACAGTTAACTCCTCGAAACCAACACCTTGCTAAATTATTATTGATTTTAGGGCTTCTATTCATTTATTAACATGTATATTTATTTATTTAATAAACGGGGTGTTACAACTCTCCCCCACTTAAATTGGATTTTGTCCTCGAAATCATTCCTTACCATTCCTTACACGCCAGACAACTTGAACGACATGGCCACAATCCCGAGCATAACCTAGCCTTTCCAAGGCAACCAAAACCATCCCTTGCAGGGTTCTAAAACCCAAAGATGAACGAATTCCTTGCTTCATGACCACATCTACTCCGTCTGAAATTTGTAGTCCCGAGATGATCTAACTCCCTGACAGACCACCCATAGTGAATCATTATCGTTGAATCCAGTCCATTTATCTCTCAACTAACTATTCAACTTCTGATAACTGGAGGTTCCCACTGGAAATTAAAACCACGTACCTAATTACCCCTGCAGATCACTTAAACTTGGCCAAGGCTCAGATAATCCCGTTGTGAGTGACTTAGCATAACCCAAGCAATTTGTTACCCATCCATACCTGAAATTCTAAAACACTAATGTTAATACTGCCAAAACACTGAAACTTCCCGAAACAGCATGCTGCCATATGGCTACTTTCTGAAATCTACCGAGACCTCCCTAGTCTCAATTCGTCTGCTAGTCATCTGAATTACCGAGTCTCTACCTGGTTACTGAACCAAAGGCTCGTATACAGTCGTCCCTCGCGACTTCCGAACGCAATCCTTATCTGCCAATAGTTGCTACTAGTTATCTTGCCACTGTGGCCCTAACGACCCTCTAATCTAATTGTTCGGGTCCATACGTCGAGTCCTGACATCACCCAATTCCCATGCTAAAAGTGACTGCTACATGATCAAGGGTAGCCTTATATCACAAACGACCTTAAACGGTCCATCGCTTCCTTGATCTTATGATTGTAGTGATGTTCCTATGGTCTTATCACTGGCTCAAACAGATCTAATTCATCTGGGGAAATCCGTAAGCCAATCTGTGGATTTGCCACGCCCTCACTGCTGCACCCGAACTGGTGGGTACTACTATTCCCTCCGCAATCCAACACACTCCCATGCTATCTACTAACCTAGTGAATGTTACGGCTACACTCGCATACTTACAACACTCTAGTACTATCTACCAACCTTGTGAATGCTACGGCTACACCCGCAGACTTACAACACTCTAGCACTATATGTTAACCTTGTGAATGCTACGGCTACACCTACAGACTTACAACACTTCTAGCACTATCTGCTAACCTTGTGAATGTTACGGCTACACCCGCAGACTTACAACACTTTCCACTAGAGATGAGATTTGGAACCGGAAAACCGGACCGGAACCGGAACCGTTAGAACCGGAATATATAGAACCGGTTCCAGTTCCGGGTTTAAAAATTGGCTTTATCCGGGTTCCGGGTAATCCGGGTTTGGGTCCATCGGGTCCGGGTAAACCGGGTCTAAAAACCAGAACCGGTGTTAGGAACCGGAACCACTTTTAGGGCCGGAACCGGTTTTTGTGAAACGTTTAAAAGATGCATATCTCATTCGTTTCAACTCCGATTGACATGCGGTTTTTTCCAACATGTAGTTTAGAGTTTGTACATGATTTTAGACTATAAGTTTGCATTTTTAGTTTTATATTCATCGACTTACAGTCCCCCAAAGTCGAGATATCAAAGCTGAAAATTTTTATTTTTTAGTTTTCTTGTATTCTGTGAAAGTTTTAAAACACGCATATCTAATTCGTTTGAAGTCGGATTGACATGTGGTTTTTTCCAACTTGTAGTTTAGAGTTTGTACATGAGTTTAGACTATAATTTTGTCATTTTTGGTTTAATATTCAATGATTTACAGTCCCCCGAAGTCGGGATATCAAAGCTGAAAATTTTCAACTTTTCAGCTATTTGTTTTTGTACTTTGTATTATGTTAAAGTCGGATTGACATGCGGTTTTTTCCAGAGTGTAGTTTAGAGTATGTAGATGATTTTAGACTATAATTTTGTCCATTTTGGTTTCATATTCAATGAGTTACACTCCCCCAAAGTTGGGATATCAATATGAAAATTTTCAAAGTTCAACCCACTAAGTAGTAAGTAATTACCAAAAAATTCCGGTTTTTCCGGTTCTAAACCCACTTTATCCGGTTCCAACCTACCCACTTTGATGTTTCCGGGTTTTCCGGTTCTAGACCCACTTTACCCGGTACCGTACCCGGAACCGAACCGGAACCGGTTCCTATATACCGGTCCGGTTTCCGGTTCTACAAAATCCCGTTAAACGGTTCCGGGTTTTCCGGGTCTGGGTCCATCCGGTCCGGGTTTGGATCCACTTTCATCCCTACTTTCCACAGTATCTGGCTGCTAGTGAATGCTACGGCTATCCCGCAGTCTTACAACACTTTCCATGCTGTCTCAATCGCTGATTGCTAATCCGAGCACATCCAATGTCGAGCATACACCCGACCTAACATCCCAAACTGAACTTATGTCCTGACTGGAATCCCCACCCTGATTCCATAAAGCCTGAAATCAAACATTCCGAGAAAGCGATCTCATTATTGGCAAGTTTTTCGAACTTCCAACTCACCATATTCCCAATCCATATAGTCGCTTGGGTTGTCTTCCTTTCTGAAAAGGATACGAAACTTCTCCCGGTTTTAAAACTGCTCCTGCTTTTGGATCCCTGGGCGATTCTCCCCTACTTAGATTCGACTAAGTCTTCACAATACATGAAAATTGGAAAATTCCCAACCCTTCCCACTTTCCAATGATCGATCCGATGACAACCAGTTCTTACCAGCTAGCGCTCCATTACTAGCCAATCAATAACGGTTACTAAGACCACCGAATCCTGTCGATGTTGGATAACCATCTTGCAGAACCCTGACTGCGAAGCTTCCACAGAACACCCCTCATTCAATCTCGACCATGAACCAAGATGACGTTGTACGCTCCCAATCCTGCAATTAGGGAAATGACCTTCCACTATCCGCTAATAATTCTCGGTATGCAATTGGCATATGACATCTCTTGGAAATATACTTCAAACACAGACAAAGGATAAACCAAGAGTTACACTTACTCAAACCCTTGGAACGAAAGCCTCGATCGTGAAGTTTCCCACACTTGTTGTACTGAATCTGACCCTGTTGGTCTCTCAAAAGTTGATCCGAAATCTTGGGTCACCTCCCGAGACCCTTCAGTACAAGCAAATGATCTGGTTCCCTCTTCCCAAGTTTCTTGGGTTCATCTCAGCCTTCCTTGATTCGAGTACGGATCCTCTGCTTTCAGTAGTACGGGCCCATACTACCTTCCACATCTATCAATACTTTCCTCAAGAACTGCCTTGACTCCACCAATTCCCTTCTACTACTACTGCTGATCTCATGCTAAACTAATCCTAGGTTTTCCCTAGGGTAATCACCAATCCACTCTCCGCCATCAGCTTCATAAGAAGTCCATGCTATCTCCCCCTAACTAGCTCGCGAATACCATTACATATCACTAATACTAGATAATTCTTCGAATGAGAGGTCCTACCCTACAACGGTTGGACTCAGACAAGAGCTGGGAAATAGAGCTAAACCTAACCTTCTGAAATTATTTAGTCCTTGTAATATGTAACTTAACATATTCGTTTACTAGTTAGTTAAAGATAACTAGAACTCCTAAAAGCACAAAGCAAGCAGCATTCGAGCATCGAGTAAACATAATCAAGCATATCTCATTCAGGCCATCACTGACTAATCTATACTAGCATGCGGTTCATAAAGTTGAGACACATATAACAGGCACATAAGGCATCCTTCCAAGATCCTTAGTCCTAATCTTGCATGTAGTTCTCATAATTTGATACACATATAATAGGCACATAAGGCATCCTTCCTAGATCCTTAGTCCTAATCTAGCATGCAGTTCTCATAAACATATCATAACATAAATGTGTATGGGTAATTTGGGAGTACTTCCTTGAGCTCGGCTGAATGCAAGCACCGCACCCTTTTTCCTCTATTAAAACCTTAATTTTAATTTTAGGAAAATCATTTTTCTTGTAAAAATTCCTTCAAACCCTAGATTTGAGTCCAGACACACCCGAGAGTGTGTCTGAATCCCTCAAACCAGGGCTCTGATACCAACTTGAAACATCCCAAATACACGGTCCAAAAATTTCATTTTAAATCATTTAAGAAAACCATAATTGATTAAACATCATAATAAAATCATAATTCATGTATCTCAAAGCATCATATCATAATACTGTATCAAATCACATGTTCAAATATCAGAGTCTAAACATCCCAGGCTAAAAACTGTGGTGTGTGCCATGCAGTCATCCGGAGCTCTTTCCCTTGCTAATGGAAGTACCTGAAACCAAAACTGAAAACCGTAAGCACGAAACTTAGTGAGTCTCCCCAAACTACCACATACCATACACATGTCACACAAACACATCGTGGGCCCTGCCCTGCTACATCGGTCCCCGCCCGGCATCGAGCAAAGCTCGGTATACACATGATCATATCAACAATTACATAAACATAATCACCTAATCATAAACATATAAACATAACATTGGGCCTTGCCCACTACATCGGGCCCCGCCCGACATCCGACCACATCGGGCATCGGGCCCCGCCCGGCATCGGATCGAAGTCTGGTATACATATAACATATTAACAAGCATATAACATACACATAACATAAACATAACTAGGGCCTAGCCCACTACATCGGGCCCCACCCCGCATCGAACCGACGTCCGGAATCGAGCCCCGCCCGAGATCGACCAAAGCTCGGTATACATAAGCATATCAACATATACATATAAACATAAACACATGCAAGAATCACGAAGATATCAAGCATACAAACATTCCTCGGGCTTGCCCCGACATCGGACCGAAGTCTGGAAACATATAACTACATCGGTTTAACCCCTGCATTGCTAACATACATAAACGGGCCGGCCTTGGTGCCTTAGACCCGTTCCTACTGGAAGAGGACTCACCTCGCACTGTTGAAGTCCCGCAAATAAATCTCGGGCTGCTGGCTGACAGATCCCCAAGCTGTCAACATCAAAACAAAACCCAATTAACCATTTAGGCTTATAATGCATAACTCTAAAATCCATACTTAGGGTAAAAGGACCATTTTACCCCTAACTTAGCTTGGTCCAAGATTAAGGCCCAAACTCATACCCTGACAGCCCAAAAAGTCAAATAGTCAACCAAGGCCCAACTATGGCCCAATTTTCCAAATTGGGCCCAAACCTCTACATGGTCTTGCCTTAAGGCCTAACCATTTATTCTTGGTCCAACACTTGACATTCTGATAGTCCAATATCTCATAATCATCAAGGCCCAGTCATAGCCCATCTATGGCCTAATTTTCCAAATTGGGCCCAAACCTTTACAATGGGCCTTATCCTTAAGCCCAATATAAGTGTTCTAGTCCATTTACTTGTTAATAGTTGCGCATCAAGAGTCCAGACATCTAGGCACAACAGAAAAGCCCAACTCCAAACCCAACACAATTAGGGTTTTCACATGAAATGACGATTAGGGTTAAGTGTTTCCCACTTAACCCATTAAGGACTTAATCCATTAAGTCCATCAATCTACTAGGTCAATCATATAGTGTGGTCGGGCTTAATACATAATCCCAATACGGTCATCCAAAATGCGGGTCCCGATAATCCATAATCCATATATCCAAAATTAGGGTTTTCTAAACCCTAATTAGGGTATCCAACCCATTCACAACCCAATTAGGCCCAAAAGCTAAGTCTCTAAATCAATTAGGGTTTCATTAGGTCACTTAGGGTATTACTACGTCGGGCACCACTCACTACCACCCCGGGTAGTGGCAGTCAACGGCGGCGGCCACCACCTCACGGTGGTCGTTATGGTTCTAGTCCATTTATGTCCAAGGATCCCAAAAGCAGTCTAAACACAAACAAAAGCACACTGCCACCCAACACGACGGCTAGTGGCGGCAGGAGGCGGCAGCCACCACCTCACGGTGGTGGTTATGAGTTTTCTTGATTGTACTAGTCACTAATTACAATTTACAATGCAAATATACCAAATAACACACACACACTAAGATAAACACACACATACAGCCTCCTTATGGTGGCCGACGGTGGTACATGGTGGCAGCCACCACCTCACGGTGGTGGTGGTGGCCTCTCTTTTGATTCACAGCACACAACACACCGCACACACTCGCCTTGACTGCAAGATGGTCACAACCACCTATCTGGTGGCGTACGGCGGCGACAACAGCAACACGGGAAGGCGGACAGCAGCGGTGTTGATGGCGGCAGGGGAGAATTCACGGCGACAACCACCATGGCTGGCTGCCATGGTGGTTTTCTTGCGTTTTCCATCCAACAACTCATCCACACACACTCACGGTGACGACTGAAACACACACAACACCACAATGTTGGCTGAAGTACGAGCACACACATGAAACAAACACAGAACTGCCACCCCCGCGGTGGCAGGCGGTGTTCGGAAATTCGCTATCAATTGTGACATCCGACGGAACAGCAGCGGCAATGGCGGAGTAAAGAAACGGAAGGGTGAGATGAGTAGGTAAAGACGGCGCCATCACCGGAGAGGATGAGGTAATAGCGACCACTCTCTCCGTTGATCTTCTTCTATCGCCGGCAACAGCAAATAACGGCTGACTTCGGCGGTTCGGTGCAGCTTCACTCCCATTTCCTACCGGTCTTCGATGTTGCCGGTGACGAGGGCTACCCGATGGTGCTAGGTGGTCGGAGGACGAACAAGGTGAATGGCGGCGGTGGGAGGGAGTGGGAGATATAAGGAGGGTGGCGGCTGGAGATGGTTTGGTTAGGGTTAGGGTTTACCATGGTGACGGGTTATATACCCCGAGCCCCATACAAATTTATCCCATAATATCATAATCGGTCCCTCCTTCCCCCCATTTTCTTTCAAAATGAATCCATATTTTACCCTTTTTGCCCTCAACATTTTAAATTCATTTCAATTTAGGTCCAATGATCAAAATTCAGCCATGCTTACATTTTTAGTCCCTCTTCCTCTCATTCTTTTCAACTTAAGTCCCAATAATTACCACGGAGCCCCTGTCTTCATAAATATTTACAAACTGAATCTGGATTTTACATTTTTAACCCCCAAATTATAAATTTATGACAGTTAACTCATCGAAACCAACACCTTGCTAAATTATTATTGATTTTAGGGCTTCTATTCATTTATTAACATGTCTATTTATTTATTTAATAAAGGGGTGTTACACCAGTGATGGAATGTCGGCAAGATAAGGGTGATCTGTAATCTTGATGTTCGAGTGGGTTAAATGGTATCATGGGGTATCGTGAATCAGTATGTGTATGAATCTTGAGGGTGGGTTCCGGTAGTTTCCTCCATGGGTAGGGCTCTAGATCAAGTTTGGAGTGAGGAAAATCCATGATCAACGGATTGAATCCGTGTGATAGGTAGGCTAGGGTAGCCTACGTCAGTTAGACTCTGGGGCGGAGTCTCGTTTTGCGAGCATGCATTAGATTGTTTATCTCGGCAAACGGTTAATTATTCTTCATCCCAGGTTATTAAAGGTTAGCATGGAATCAGGAGATCTTAGATAGATCGAATATGCAAATATGTGGTTATCAGGATGTGAGTTATGTATTGGTGTGGCACCAATGGTTGAGGCTCGCATTGGGAGTCGTCTATATTTTCGGATGAAAGGTTTCAACAATGATGAAGGGTCAGGGATTATGTTTTTCCAGTTATCAACAAGATAATTCCAGGTCAAAAGGGTTTTGTTCGGTTCGGGTTACATATTGGATTCTTCATGGTTGTGCAATGTGATGGTTCGGTCTGCCGGGAAGCCAGACATGGTGTAGGGTTTCAATTTTCGGACAGAGCATTGGGTTTTCTTCCGTTGGCAGAGGTCAAGGGTTAAGGTTCATTTCTTCGCCAGGATATGTGAATTATACTAAGAGTGGCCTTGACGGCAGTGTTGGAAGTTAGTCATTTGTAGGAGATGACTTCTCGGTCCTAATCGAAATTCAGGAAGTTTGGGCAGTATTGGTTGGTTTGGCTAAGGAAGTAGTAAGGAATGATTTCGAGGACAAAATATAATTTAAGTGGGGGAGAGTTGTAACACCCTATTCCGAGACGATTCTTAAATCAGGGTTTGTGGACCGAATTTCGATCATGTAATGCCTTTGGACTTTAAAGAAGTAAAGTTTGTACCTTATTGAAGGTTAATAATATTGGTTGTGAGATCTAAGCCCTTGATTCGTGTGTTGTACCATAGGGTATAAAAGGAAAGTTATATGTTAGGCTTCTTGCATGGATTATGGTTTTAGTTCGGCATGTGTTAAGCCAAAGGTAACAAGACATGATTATGGCGTTTGTCAATACATTTCCGTACATATAAAGAACACCAAAATCAAAGTTAGAACGAAGAAGTTATGACCATTCGAAGTTGAGCGGGATGTTGGAAGTTTTTCCCTACATAGGGCGTACTGTAGCTACGCATGGCGTAGTGGTTGATGGAGGAATGTGTACTTAATGATCTACGTATGGCATAGATTTAGCTACGTAGGGTGTAGCCGTTGCTGACCAAGACCCTAATAGAGGGGTTGTGTGTGACATCCCCTGTTTTTTAGAACCAATTATAACATTTTCTTTACGCTTTATAAAATCAAGATGCGGAAATTCCCAGTGAAATAAAACATTTGTGAGATAAAAAAAAGTTATTTCAATTATATAAAACTCAGAGGATATCATTCGTTCATATCCAAACATACATTACAACGTAAAATATAAAAGGTCCTGAAACTACTTATTGCAATAACATCTCTTTATTCCACTCAACATCCTAACTAGACTTTGACAACCTTACATCTGCTACATATGATGCATAAAATGAGTGGGTCAGGTTTGGGAAAACCTGGTGAGATGGATAGGGTTTTCAAGCCCATAATAATTTAAAGATAATATGCAATATCATTCCTGCAAACAATGTTGTCAGATAATATATATAAATTCTGAACTAAGACTAACTATCCAACCTAACCGATCCTCATAGATCCTAATTCAACAATCATCTGGAAGAATCACCTTACCTGATGAATTGTCTGAGTATCTGTTTGACTACACATGTAGGGGTGTCCTTGGCCACTGTAAGTCATAAAAGGCAACCGAAATTCAGAGATTTGATAAATACGGTATCCCACTATATCTACATCCATGGGTTATAAGTCCATGCTAGTAACATAATTCACAAGAATTCCTAGAATAGTCAAGTGTTCTCATCTACTCTGGTCTATGACCCAGACATACTTCCCAGTTGTCTGATCTGGACCCACCATTTCTGGTTATCCAAGAAAGAGGAGGACTTCACTCCGTGATGACCCCACATTCTATCCCAACTATAAAACCTAATTGATATCCAGCTTAATTTGAACTTAGCAACTTTTACAAGTCTTGTTCTTAAACCTAAGGC
The DNA here is from genome assembly GCF_052849685.1 of Lactuca virosa. NCBI lineage: Eukaryota > Viridiplantae > Streptophyta > Magnoliopsida > Asterales > Asteraceae > Lactuca > Lactuca virosa. The sequence continues at coordinate 54,649,489 of NC_136431.1, forward strand.
AATACTCATAACTAAAGAAAATCGGTTCCTAATACGGTTTCGAATCCAACAAGATTATCATATTTATACGAATAGCACATAGCACAGATAATAAAGGTAAAAATTTAATATTACTTAATAGTATGAATAATTTTTAGATTAAGATTATGTTATCTATAATAACTACACACTCACCTAACAAAGTGTCTGGTGATTGGTGAATCGGGTAGAGTTTCGCCTTACACCTTGTCCAAAAGACCTAGATGTATATAACGCTATGTCTAAATCTAATTCCATATCTCATTGAACTATTATCCTACGGGTTTAGATTCCTCAATAATCCCAAGGTCTACTTCAAGCTCTATCAAGTTAGGATCAACCAGGCAGGACAGTTGGAGGGAGGAGCATTTCGGCATATAGCTTTTCCTGAAATCTAACATCCAAGCCGACGTGACCATTCTAGACACCTCTCCCGTAAGTAGATCAATCAGTATAACGACTTGTGATTAATGATAAATATTAATTATAAGTTCCTAGCAACGACTTATAATTATAATTATAAATTAAACGGAGGCAGAGTAAACGTAACTCACTTACAGAGTACTATTGATGAGAACCGGAATCTAAGCAGGCAGAATACTAACTCAAGACCTCCGAATCAAAGGCTTATTACTTAGATGAGTACTCAGGGGTGTCAATGGACTTCGCCGCAGGCTAAAAACGAAGGAAAAGGGGGCTAAAACCGGGTAGAACTTGAGATAGAAGGGTTGTAGGGGTGTGGGGATGAAATGTTATACGAAGCCGGCTATTTATAGACTAGAAAAGAGATACGCACCGTGCATGACATACATTGTACCGCGCTCTTGGTCGGTACATAGTAACATGGCGAAATGCTGGCCTGACACGTGGCCAAAAGTGGGTGGGGCAGTGTGGTCGTGTCGGGCGCGTCGTGCTCCTTTTGTACGAACATACCGTTTTTTAGATTTTCAAAATTACGTATGTTCTTCATACGAGCTCTGTTTTTGACGTTCTTTATATCCTAAGAAAGCTCTCGACGAGATCTATAACTTTCATTCAGACTCCGTTAGCTAATTTTGATTTTATATTTTTCACACAGGCTTAGAAGGTTAAAGCCCGTATAAAATGCATAACTATCTCATCCGATGTCCGTTTTCGACAGACTTTATATCGTTGGACTCCTATTAACGAGATCTTCAACTCTCGTTTAGATTTTTTGGATAAAAATAAACTGATCTAAAATTCAATTTCTGATTTATATATACTATAATGCTGAATCTTAGAAAAATCATAACTTCCTCTTACGAAGTCAGATTTAGACGTTCTCTATATGCACGCTCTCGATTTAACGACTACTAAGACTTTTTCTAGATCACTTAGGCTAAAAATTAATTTATCAAAAATCTAATTTTTACAATACACAGAGTCGTACCGGTTTAATTGTGAAACTTTGAAGAAGCATAACTTCTTCATACGAAGTCAGATTTGAACTATCCTTATATCTACGGAATCCATATTACATATACTACAACTAGGTTAAGATTATTTGTCGTAAGTAATCTTTTATCTTCGACACACATTTTAATCTTATTTATTTTGTTATTAAATACTTATATAATTTACATATATTATCCTATAAAACAGGTAAGTATATAAATATATGAAGAATCCTTTCTGATTCATTCATATAAATATTACAATAGTTGAGCAAAGTGATTATAGACTATGACTAATCTAGCAGGAAACACGCGCATTACAATTATCTCCCCTTATGATGATTCCATCCTCGGAATCATGCAACAACAAATAAATGAGGATAGCGACTTTTCATTTCGCTTTCTGTTTCCCAGGTTAGGTTCGGCCCTGTCGTGTGTTTCCATTGAACTAGCACCAAGTCAATCATCTTGTGTCATAATTTCTTCCTCTTACGGTCAACTATTGCTTCAGGCGCTTCAACTAGCCTTTTATCTTCATCAATCTTTAACTCTGAAAATGGGAGCACATCAAATTCTTCTCCCAAGTACTTACTCAAATAACAAAAGTGAAAGGTATTATGGATACCTTCCAGTTCGTCGGGCAATTCAAGCTTGTATGCTTGATTCCCTATCCTTTGAAGTACCTTGAATGGTCCTATAAAACGAGGACTCAACTTTCCACGCTTTCCGAATCTAATAAGTCCCTTCCATGGTGAGACTTTAAGTAACACTTGATCACCCACACCAAATGTTATCGGTCGTCGTTTCTTGTCTACGTAGCTCTGTTGTCGACTTTAAGCAACTAACATTCTTTCACGGATGAATTTTATCTTATCCGCGGTCTGGTGTACTAAATCAGGGCCCGCAAAGTGTTTCTCTCTCGCTTCCAACCAAAACGATGGTGTACGACACTTCCTTCCATACAGTGCTTCATAAGAAGGCATCTTGATGCTGGAGTGATAATTATTGTTGTAGGCAAATTCAGCCAGTGATAGGTGGTCATCCCAAATACTAGGAAACTCTAAGGCACACGCCCACAACATATCTTCCAACGTTTGGATAGTTCTCTCACTGTGTCCCTCCATTTGTGGATGATAGGCAGTACTTAAGCACAACTGTGCCCATTGCTTCCTGCAAAATCTTCCAGAATCTGGAAGTGAATCGATTGTCCCTCTCTAACATGATAGATAAAAGTACTCCATGCATCCAGAAGATTTCCTCAACATAGGCCGTAGCCAACTTCTCCATAGACCAGTTCTCTCATGTGGCTATGAAATGTGCACTCTTTCCTAATTCAGTCTACTACAATCTAGATCATGTCGTGACCTCTCTTTGTCTTTGGCAATTTTGTTATAAAACCCTTAGTAATGTCATCCCATTTCCCAATAGGTGTCGGTAAGGGTTCTGAATCTAGAGCTGACAAAAATCGACCCAACCCACCAGCCCAACCCGAACCCAACCCACAATTAGCGGGTTGGGTTGATATTTTCAACCCATTTAACTTAAATAGGTTAACCCATCTAACCCATTTAATTAAATAGGTTGGGTTGGATAAAAATTATCAACCCGTGTTCAACCCGTCAACCCATTTAACTTTAATATATATTTAATTTAATAATTATTTGACTATTATCATATATTAATCAAAGTATTAATTGGTAAATTATAATGTTGCATTATTATTATCTATGTTTAATAAAATTCAATCCTAATTTCCATCCTTTTTTAGCGCCGATAATACTGATCACTCTCCAAAATCACTATGAAACTAAACATTTTTAATGTTATTTGTATTTATGAATTAGGATTGTGCTTTTGTCATAATTATGAAGTTTTATTTACGTTTTATAATTTAAGTGGTATAATATTTAATTATATAATTTATTTAATTGATTTTAAATGGGTTAACCCAAGTTTAACCCATTTATTTAATAGGTTGGGTCGGGAACTACATAAACAGGTCAATCCAGTGACAACCCATTTATCTAAAAGGTTGGGTTGGTTTGGAAATATCAACCCATTTAAATAAACAGGTTGGGTTGGGTTGAAATTTTCAACCCAATTATTAAATGGGTTGAACCCGAACCCAATCAAGGTCGACCCATTGCCACCTCTATCTTAATCCCTGTTTGGATTCTGATGTTGTGCCTTTACTCTTGCACAAGTTACGCATCCTACTGTGTAGGTTGCTACATCGACCTTCATTGTCGGCAAGCAGTAATAGGGTTTTAAGTCCAAGTACATTTTGGTGTTGCCTGGGTGTATAAAATACTTGGTCTTATGAAATTCTTCGATAAGAAGATCTTGTATACCACCCAACTTTGGCACCCAATTACGATTCTTATACGTCTTCAACCCTTGCTTATCTTCTTTAAACACAAACGTCTTGCCTAGACGTTTTTCCTTCTTATCACCTTCTGCCAGAGCCATTGTATGAGCTTCCTTGATCTTTTCCACAATCATTGAGATCACTTCAATCTTCAACGATCTAACTCTTTTCCCTTCCGGAATCACATTTCTACTTAAGGCATCAACTACGATATTCGCTTTACCTAGGTGGTAAGGTATCTCGCAATCATAGTCCTTAAGTAGCTCCATCCATCGCCTTTGTCTCATGTTTAATTCTTTTAGAGCAAAGAGATATTGAAGGCTTTTATGATCCGTATATAGTTTGCATTTGGTTCCGTAAAGATAGTGTCTCCAAATCTTTAGGGAAAAATCCACAGTTGCAAGCTCTAAATCGTGAGTCGAATAATTCTGCTCATGAGGCTTGAGTAGTCTCGAGGCGTAAGCTACTACTTTGTCTCTTGGGTAAGGACGCATCCCAATCCAATCTTAGAAGTGTCATTAAAAAACCGCAAATTCATCAATGCCTTCTGGCAGGACGAGGATGGGTGATTCACACAACCTCTTCTTCAATTCACCAAAATCTCTTTCTTGCTTCGCGCTCCAAGTATATGCAACTCCCTCTCTGGGCAGGGTTGTCAAAGAAGTTGCGATAGAAGAAAAGTTCTAGATGAATCTTTGATAGTAACCTGCCAATCCTAGAAAACTATGAATTTCAGTGGGACTCTTTGACGTATCCCATTTCATCACAACTTCTATCTTTTTTTTGTCAACCATAATGCCTTTCTGGTTAACTATATGACCCAAGAATTGAATCTCCCGTATCCAAAAGTCACACTTAGAGAAATTTGCATAAAACTTCTCCCTCTTAAGGACTTTCAATACTTCTCGGAGATGTTTACCATGATCTTGATTGTTTTTGGAGTAAATCAAGATATCATCAGTGAACCCTATTACTGATTTATCAAGAAAAGGTTTACAAACTCGATGCATCAGATCCCTGAATGTTGTTGGAGCATTTGTGTGACATCCCTAATTTTATTGTCAGAAAAGACCGATTTGTTTATGCTTATTAAAAAACAGAGCATCCTTCTTGAAGAATAATATTGTGGAATTTGTTCCCAAAAACATGATAATAATATTATCAAATAATTTCCAAAGAAATGTATTTTATTTATATTGAAAACATTGCGATGTCATTGTCAATATAGTACATAAGCATAAACGGAAATAATACAGGCCTTACACTAGTTTATCTAAACTACTGGCCTATAAGCATCGTTAAATCGCTTATCATAACATCACACCTTTGCTCTTATGCTACTACCTGTATTACAAGAAACTGAGTCGGTCAGGCTTGGGGGCCTCGTAAGCATATAGGGTTTTCAACCCACAATAAATAAATTCTTTTAATTATATATTTTCATCAAAACATTCAACCCGATTACCCATTCCCATTATCCTCATTCTTTGTCCCTAAAACATCTAATTCGGGGGACCTATCCTAAGGATCATCTTCCGGATAGACAATATTTCTTAGGGATTCCTTAGCAATTTATGTCAATAAGGCAACCATGGGGGGATGGAGAACACATTGTGGACACTTAATTCAAAACATCTACATGTTGCGAGCCTGCTAGCGTGGACTGTCTAGCATAGCCTGTGGTCTTCATCTATACTCCACTAGATGACTATATCATCTTTAAGTCAAGTCCTCATAATCTATTTCATCTTTCATCTCTCATCATCTACATCATATTTTATCCACCCATCTCTACCCATATATATATATATATATATATATATATATATATATATATATATATATATATATATATATATATATATATATATAGTTTAAATCAAGTAAGTTATTTTTAAATCGTTCATCTAGCATAGATATCGGGAACACATATAATAGGCACATATAGCATGTAATTATCTTAAATACTTTATATATATATATATATATATATATATATATATATATATATATATATATATATATGTGTGTGTGTGTGTGTGTGTGTGTGTGTGTAAGATGAAAGTGACTATGCACTCACATTCTAAAGTGATGACTCGAAACTCAGACAATGCTTCACTTATAGCAATTGACTTTTCCTTTGACGTAACCTAGTGTCTTTATCACTATGTCTTAGCGTAAAATTCTACATGACTAAAAATAGTCCAGATTCCTCGACAATCCCAATGTCTACTGATCTATAGTTGATAAGAGACAACCAGGTAGGATCATATTGGAGGTAGGTTTCGTTTGGTATACAAAGTATATTGTTTGGAAATCCCACTTTTAACACCTCACTAAATCTAGCCTAGACATCATCCCCATAAGTAGATCAATCAATAATATGATGTTGGAACCAATGACAAATCTTATTTATAAATTCATAACAATGACTATGAATTTTAAATATAAATTACACTAAAATAATATAGAGTGGAAATTAACTTACATAGATTCTCTAGACCAAAGCCTGGAAATTGCATTGGCGAACCTTCGGGCTGAATGAAACTAGAGGTCGGGCTCCTAAGGACCTCTAAACTTGCCAAAATATCCTAAACTCTAAGAAAATTTTCGAATGCAAGAAGTAGAAATCGAGAGAGAAAGACTTTTGGATTTCTGAGGAATGAGTGAACATTGAGCAGCTATTTATATAGGTTGGAACCACAAGTTGTGCGTCACGCAAGGGCCATGTGCGCCGCACATATGGTTCATAAGTTTTCCCAGGTGTGGTGCCACGTGTCGGAATCTGGCTGGTGCTACGTGGCGGCTTCTAGAAGGTCGTGCGTGAGGCACAAACGCGCGCAATGAAACTCAAACTTCAAAATTGCATAACTTCTTCATACGAGCTCTATTTTTTGAAGTTCTATATATCTACACGTAGTATACAACTTTCATTTAGAATCTGTCAGCTAATTTTGAATTTATTTATTTTACGGCTTAGACTGTTGAAGCCCATATAAAATGCATAGCTTTGTCATCGGGCGTCCGTTTTCGACAGTCTTTATATCATTGGAATCCTATTAACGAGATCTACAACTCTTGTTTAGATTGTTTCAGCTAGCAATCAACTGATCAAAAATTTGATATCTGGGTTGTCTACTACTACGCTTAATCTTAGAAAAATCAACTTCCTCTATTGAAGCCAGATTTGGACATTCTCTATATGTACGCTCTCGGTTTAATGAATAATGTCTCTTTTGTTTACATTACAAAGGATAAAAAAAGTAACCTAACAAAAACTTACTATTTACGACGTGTATTTCCGAATAGGGTCGAATCTTGAAACTTCAACAGATCATAACTTCTTCATTATAAGTCTGATTTAAGCGTTCCTTATATCCCCGAAATCGTTGTCACGACTACTTCCACCTAACCCAACTCCGAACGCATCATTATAAACTATGCAGTCTTCAACTCCGTCAGGTAAAGAAAGAATCGGTGCTTCACACAAATTCTTCTTTTGCTTCTCAAAAGCTTCTATATGCTTCTCACTTCATGTATATGTAGCTCCTTTATGGGTCAAAGCTGTTAATGGAGTAGCTATCGAAGAAAAGCCTTGGATAAATCTTCTACAATATCTAACTAATCCTAGAAAGGTTCGAATCTCGGTGGGAATTTTTGGTCGTTCCCACCTCATCACAGCTTCAATCTTTGCTGAGTCAACCATTATTCCTTCTTGGTTAACCAGGTGACCCAAGAATTAGACTTCTCGAATCAAAAAATGACAGTTGGAGAACTTTGCGTACAACTTATCCTTCTTCAGAACTTCTAACACTTATATTAAGTACTTTCCATGCTCCTTTTGGCTCTTTGAATATACGATAATGTCATTGATAAACACTATTACGTATTTGTCGAGGAAAGGTTTACATACCCTATTCATAAAATTCATAAATGTTGCTGGAGTATTGGTTAGTCCAAACGATATAACCAAAAACTCGTAGTGTCTAAATTTCGTTCTGAACACAGTCTTTTCTATATCCTGCTCTCTCACCTTCAGCTGATGATATCCTCACCTAAGATCGATCTTCGAGAAATAGCTCGCACCCTGCAACTGGTCAAATAGGTTGTCAATCCTTGGCAATGGGTACTTCTTCTTTACCGTTGCCTTATTCGGCTCTCTATAATCTATGCATATCGTCATACTCCCATCCTTTTTCTTTACGAATAACATCGGATCTTCCCAGGGTAATGAACTAGGTCTAATGAAACCCTTGTCCAATAACTCCTGAAGTTGTATCATTAGCTCGTTCATCTTCGTCGGTGCTAATCCAGGAAGATCTCCGAGAAAGTCTTCCAGAAAGTCACACACCACGGGTATTCTTTGCATCTCTTTCTTTTCCTTAATGGCCTCAATCACGAATGCCAAATATGATGTACATCCTTTGGACAAACACTTTCTGCATTTCATCAAGGAGATGATTACAGGTGGTTTGATCACCACAATCTTCTTTCTACACTTGATGTCGGCATCGTTCACACTAAGCCAATCCTTTCCGTGCACTATGTCGAAGCCGTTTAACTCAATGTGAAATAATTCCTTCTCGAACTTATGCCCATTCAAGTATATAACGATATTCCTAATACAATCACTAACATGTATGAATTATCCACAAGATACCTCTACTACTAGACCACTATTTAGTTTATCCATAGGAAATGCTAGTCTTCAACCAAATTTATTCGATATAAAGGCGTAATTAGCTCCAGAATCAAACAATATATTGGCAGGCAAATCATTTACAAAAAGGTACCTAAAGCGACATCTGCTTCCTTCTTTGCTACTTCCAGTGTCATCTGGAATGCTCTCGCCTTTGGCCTAGGTGGCACATTGGGCTTTACAGCCTCCTTCTTCTTTGGCAGGCCCTTGCAATATGACCTTCTTCATTATATTTGTAACCCACATTCTTGTTCGATGTACACTCGTTAGCATAGTGATCAATCCTCCTACACTTGTAACAAGTCAACTCCTCTCCATACTTCCCATAGTGCTTCTTCATTCACTTCTCACACCACTACTCCACCTCCAAGCTTTTTGGAAACAAATTTTGAAAATCTTCTCTTCTTGTTGGACCTTGAAGATCCATCAAACTTCCTTTTCTCTCTAACCTCCATTCTCTCCACACCCTTCTCCTAAAGTTGGGTCTCCATATTCTTGGCTGCTCTGACGACTGCCTTCAAAGTGGTTTCCATCTTTACCGTTACACCCCGGTCTTTAGTTGTCTAACAGTAAGAACAGTTTTCTGCTTGTTGCTACAGTTGCAGCTCTCAAATACCATCTCCATCTCAGAGATCTAGTCCATAGTCTCTACTAGCTTTGGGCTTCCAGAGAGACTTGGTGGCTTGGAGCCCATGAATTCCTTATACTTACATTCACATCCATCATTTTCTTCATTCCTTCTCTCAAGGTTATCTCTTCTAACCACCTGAGGTTTTGCTCGACTAATAGTCCTGCTATAATTTCCTTCCTCGGACTGTTCCATATTCAACTCAGGTTGCTCAACAGGTGTTGTAGGCTCTCTTCCATTATCACGAATTAGCTGTCTAATCTCTTCCCTTTGTTTATTCATCATAGCTCGGTTCATTGCTTGGACTCCTGCCATCTTGAGTTTATTTTGTGTAGGCATCGCTCCTTGTGTATGATCGACTACCCGAGACTTGGGCGGCTGATTTCCATTAGGCTTTCCTAATCCTCTATGCATTCTACCATGAACTTCTATACACCAAAGCAGACGTTCAGTGTACAGTGACGAGAATTAAGATATGTAAAGCTCTATGTATGATAGACGTATAAATCTCCTTATCTCTCCGAAAAGTTATAAGCCAGTTCTAATATCATAGTTAAACGTTTAGAATCCTGAACACATAAAATTCTAAGATTCGGTCGACAATAAACCATAGATCCGATCAATTAATATCATCCTAAAGGATATGCGGCATCTTATAGCTATAACATAAATCATTTAGCACATAAAATCAATTTAGGCATCTTCCCTAAAATAAGTTAGTGCTCGTTTCTATTCAGGAATACTTCCTAAATATAGCAGACACTTATCTCACGATTATCACTTAGCATTCTAAGTTTAATTCTAGAAATCCTACAAAATCCTAGTTCTCTTAAACTAATGCTCTAATACCAACTGTGACATCCCTAATTTCATGTCCAGAAAAGACCGATTTGTTTATGCTTATTAAAAATCAGAGTATCCTTCTTGAAGAATAATATTGTGGTATTTGTTCCAAAAACATGATAATAATATTATCAAAGCATTTCCCAAGAAAAGTATTTTATTTATATTGAAAACGTTGGGATGTCATTGCCAATACAGTACATAAGCATAAACGGAAATAATACACGCCTTACACTAGTTTATCTAAACTATTCGCCTATAAGCTTCCTTAAATCGCTCATCATAACATCACACATGTGCTCTCATTCCACTACCTGTATTACAAGAAACAGAGTGGGCCAGGCTTGGGGGACTGGTGAGCACATAGGGTTTTCAACCCACAATAGATAAATTCTTTTAATTATATATCCTCATCAAAACATTCAACCCAATTACCCATTCATGTTATCCTCACTTTTTGTCCCTAAAGCATCTAATTCGGGGTACCTATCCTATGGATCATCTTCGGGATAGACAAGATTGCTTAAGGGATTCCTTAGCAATATACGTCAATAAGGCAACCATGGGGGGGATGTAGTACACCTGGTGAACACCTAGTTCAAAACACCTACAGGTTGCAAGCCTGCTAGAATTCCACTGGACTGTCTAGAATAGTTCGTGGTCATCATCTATACTCTGCTAGATGACTATATCTCTTTAAGTCGAGGCCTCTCATCATCTATTTCATCTTTCATCTTTCATCATCCATATCATCTTTTATCAACCCATATCTACCCAATATATTTATAGGTATAAAAATACATATACAGTTTAAATCAAGTAAGTCATTTATAAATCGTTCATCTAGCATAGATATCGGGAACACATATAATAGACACGTATAGCATGTAATTATCTTAAATACTTTATATCTATGTATAAGATGAAAGTGACTATGCACTAACATTCTAAAGTGATGATTCAAAACTCGGAAAGCGCATCGCTTCTAGCAACCTACTTTTCCATTGATGTAACCTAATATCATTATCACTAAGTCTTAGCCTAATATTTTATGTGATTGAAAATAGTCTAGATTCCTCAACAACCCCAATGTCTACAGATCTATAGTTGATAAGAGACAACCATGTAGGATCATATCGGAGGTAGGGTCCGTTTGGTATATAGAGTATACTGTTTGGAAATCCCACTTTAAACACCTCACTAAATCCAACCTAGACATCATCCCCATGAGTAGATAAATCAGTAATATGATGTTGGAACCACTGACAAATCTTATTTATAAATTCATAACAACGACTATGGATTTTAAATATAAATTGCACTAAAAGAATATAGAGTGTAATTTAACTTACAGAGATTCCCTAAACCAAATCCTAGAAATTGAACTGGCAGAACTTCGGGTTGAATGCAACTAGACGTCGGGATCCTAAAGACCTCTAAACTTGCCAAAATATCCTAAACTCTAAGAAACGTTTCGACCAAAAGAAGTAGAAATCGAGAGAGAAAGACTTTTGGATTTGTGAGGAATGAATGAACATTGAGCAGCTATTTATAGGCTGGAACCTCATGTTATGAACCGTGCAAGGGCCATGTGCATCACATACATGGCCAATGTGCTTACCCAAGTGTGGTGCCACATTTTCAGAATCTGGATGGTGCTACGTGGTGGCTTCTAGAAGTTTGCGTGCAAGGCACAAACGCGTGCAACGAAACTCAAATTTCAAAATAACATAACTTCTTTATACAAAATCCGTTTTCAACATTCTTTATATCCGCGCATAGCTATTGATGGGATTTACAACTTTCGTTTACACTCTATCGGCCAATATTGACTTTATTTATTTTAGACATGCTTAGACTGTTAAATCCTGTATAAAATGCATAACATTGTCATCCGGCGTCCATTTTCGACTGTCTTTATATCGTTGAAATCCTATTAACGAGATCTTTAACTCTCATTTAGATTGTTTTGGCTAATAATCAACCAATATAAAATTTGATATGTAGGTTTGATGGGTTTTGAGCATAACTACAAATCCTATGTGTTCATGCAACCCTATAAATTTGGATCTAGGTTTTCACTAGTTGAACATGCAAACTTGAATACAAAAGAGAAACCTTAATATGCATCTATAAAATCGAAATTAACCTAATACTAGGGTTTAGATATATACCTCAATTGTTATGTAGTAATAACAATTAATCTTTGTAGATCTTGAACTCTTGAGAGCAAGTGCCTCAAATGTGACACCTCTAATGGATTACAAATACTCTTTGCAAGAGGATGAGAGGAGAGAGGAGAAGATAGCACCACAATTTTGGCTATGCTACGGTTAAAATCAAGTCGACGAAAATCTAAAGGGTTAGTCTCCTTTTATACTTGAGGTTGCTTAGTCCTAAAGCTAGAGTTTGCTGGTAGAAACCCTATCTTCCTACTTAAGGCCTAAGCAGCCCATGGACTCCTCATCTAGAAGCCTTGGACGAAAACGTATAGGGCCTCCATATAACTTTCGTCCACTCCTATCTAAGGATTCCAAGAGCCCCATTTCACAACTATCAATTAATTGCAAAATAGCCCCTTTACTTTTAATTAATTTATTTAATCTCAAAATTAATTTCAAACTAATTTCTGATTAAATATCAATTAAATAACATGATTTCTAATTAATATATCATTTTCATAATATATTAATAAATCATGTATATCAATTTATAATTCCAAATAATAAATTCAACTTCTCTCTAAAAGTCATCTTCTCAAGTTGCAAGAGTGAAGGCAACCCAAAAAGACTGTGCTACTATCAATTCATGTATATACCAATTATAGTTATGGATTTAGACACCTAATCCAACAGTCTCCCACTTGGATAAGTCTAATAACTATAATTGCAAGTACAACTTTAAAAATTGACCAGCACATTGTCGCTCTCAAAAGCCGTTGTCGAACTCTGACCTACTCAATTACGTGTTCTAAGATAAGGGATCATATAATCCTCCGTTCTACAAGATATCATGTGGACAAATGACATGGAACAGAATCATTCTCATTATCCAACAGTTTGTTTGTCGATTTCTGATTTATAATGACATAGAACTTAATTGAACACATCAATTCAGTCCTGATCGGGCCCGACACATAAGTCAACACAAAATCATCGAGGGGCCCAATATATCGCTTTTCCCCCTTAGGGAAAAAGGAACACATAAACTTCGACTTATATGCTTGCACTATTTACTCATCAAATCATACACAACAATACCTTTTATAACATTAAGTTATTGATGCGTTTACGCATTATCAATGCAAAACTAATTTGTAAACAACAACTCATATATCTCGGTTTAAAGATTATATGATATTATCATCTCTGAATTACTCATGATAAATTCCATGAAGTAATTCTCTGAGCGTAGGTTAATCCAATACTCAAATCTCCATTTCAAAACTACTCATGAATGTTGCAGCAAACCATTGCTATGTCTAAGTACTTAGACAGTCTACAATCCAATTCATGACAGTCTTAATTCACTACTTACTTCCAAAGTATGATCGACTGTGGATGTTTTTGAATAATCCAATTATTCGGGAAGTAAAACATGAAAAGTTGAAACACAAAGATAAACAATTGACAAAAGATAGTAAACAATACTCATAAATAAATCTTCATTTATTCAATCATCAAATGTCAATCATATTTATTTGTTACAAGTTTCTAAATATCTATCTAATCACTAAAACTAATATCATCCTTCAGACCAATGCTCCTCGCATGTTGAACATGCTTAATCCTACTTAGACCTTTTGTGAGGGGATCGGCAGGATTTTCTTCTGATGATACCCTCTTAACGACGAGGTGTCTTTCTTCTACTCAATGTCTGATAAAATGATATTTTCTGTCGATATGTCTAGATCTTTCATGATCTCTTGGTTCCTTAGTCAAGGCAACCGCTCCTTCATTATCGCAGAAAATCTCCATCGGCTCCTTAATGGCTGGTACCACTCCAAGGTCTCCAATGAAGCTCTTCAACAATATAGCCTCATTCGACGCTTCGCTCACATCTATATACTTTGACTCACATGTTAATCAGCTACGGTGTCTTTCTTGGAACTTTTCCAAGTTACTGCTCCTCCATTAAAGGTAAACACCCAGCCTGACTGAGAACAAAAATTGTCTCTGTATGTCCGAAAGTTGGAGTCGCTATACCCAGTAACTCTTAAGTCATCACTGCCACCAAGCACAAGGACCCAGTCCTTCGTCCTTCGTATATACTTAAGAATGTTCTTAAACGCTATCCAATGAGCTTTACCCGGATTTCCCTGATATCGACTAACCATGCTCAAAGCAAAAGCCACGTCAGGGCGAGTACATGCCATAGCGTACATGATCGAGCCAACGGCGGAAGCATATGGAACTCGACTCATCTATGTTATCTTAGCATCGGTACTCGGACTCTGAGTCTTATTCAGCTTGGTATTACTCTGGATAGGTAGCTCTTCCTTCTTTGAATTTTCCATGCTAAACGCTTTAGCACCTTATCCAAATACGTGCTATGACTAAGTCCAATTAATCTTCTACTCCTATTTCTCAAAATCCTTATTCCCAGAATATAGGCAGCCTCTCCCAGATCCTTCATAGCGAAACACTTTCCAATCCAGTACTTAACCTCCTGCAGAGTTGGAATGTCATTTCCTATAAGTAGTATGTCATCAACATATAATACCAGGAAGGCGACTATACTCCCACTAGCTTTGACATATACACAAGATTCATCTTCACTCCTAGAGAAGCCAAACTCTTTGACCTTCTCATCAAAGCAAAGATTCCATCTGCGAGAAGCTTGTTTCAATCCATAAATTGATTTCTCAAGCTTACACACTCTATTGGGGTATTTAGCATCCACAAAACTATTTAGCATCCACAAAACCCTCTGGCTTACTCATGTAAACATCCTTAACCAACTTTCCATTAAGGAAAGCAGTTTTGACATCCATCTTCTAGATTTCATAATCATGAAACGTAGCTATGGCTAAAATAACCCTAATAGTTTTAATCTTAGCCACTGGTGAGAAGGTCTCATCATAGTTAACCCCCAAGGTTTGAGTAAATCCCTTCGCAACCAATCGATCCTTAAAGGTGTGCACCTTTCCATCCATGTCGGTCTTCTTCTTGAAGATCCATTTGAACCTAACTTTCTAATGACCTGGAACATTATCAACCAAATTCCAAAACTTTGTTGTCATACATGGACTGGATCTCACTATCCATTGCCTCCTTCCATTTAGTAGACTCAGGGCCTCCTATGGCTTCCTTGTAGTTAGAAGGCTCATCCAAATTTACTAGCGTACTATCATTGATAAACGTATCACCATCTGTAGTAATATGGAAACCATAAAACTCTGGTGCCATTCCGACTCGAGTGGAATGCCTAAGAGGTAACAACTCGTCAATTAGTTCAATAAGAATCTCTTCCCCGGGTTGAGCGCTAGTGTTAAAGGTTCCTTCATCGCTTGACTCTTGAATTTCTTCAAGATCAATTATACTCCCACTGTCCTCTTTGCATATGAGCTCTCTCTCGTGAAAGACTCCCATTCATGCTACGAATACCACGTTTTCACTAGGTCTATAGAACAAGTATCCAAAGGATTTATGTGGATAGTCGATGAAAATACATCACTCACTTCGAGGTTCAAGATTTCCGTGAGTCTCTCGTCTAACGAAAGCTTCACAACCCCAAACTTTGATATGTGCCAACAAGGGAACCTTCCCTGTCCACATCTCGTAAGGTGTTTTGGCAACCTTCTTTGTTGGGATATGTTTAAGAATATGGGCAGCAGTCTCTAAGGCATACCCCCAGAATGATATCGGAAGCGAAGCTCGACTCATCATGGAAAGAACCATGTCCAACAAGGTTCGATTACACCTCTCAGCCATACCATTAAGTGGTAGTGTCCTAGGAGGTGTTAATTGTGAAACAATTCTACATCCTTGAGGTAGTCGTGGAACTCGATACTAAGATACTCACCACCCTTATCGTATCTGAGCATCTTGATCTTCATGCCCAATTGATTTTCAACTTCATGTTTGAATTATTTGAACTTTTCAAAGGTCTCTGACTTATGCTCGATTAAGTAGATATATCCATATATGCTATAATCATCAACAAAAGTCACATAAAATCAATTTGCACACCTTGTGGTGGATCTGAAGGTCCACACACATTTGTGTGTATGAGATCCAACAATCCTTGACCTCTTTCACAAGAACTAGTGAAAGGTTACTTAGTCATCTTTCCAAGAAAACAAGATTCGCATGTATCATCTGACCTTAAGTCAAATGATTCCAACACTCCATCCTTTTGGAGTTGGTCAATGCGTTTCTTGTTGACATGTCCAAGACGACAATGTCACAAGAATGCTTTCTCTAAACCATTAGACGCATCAACTTTTAATACACTATTTCCTAAATTGTCTTCAACCATCACAGTTTCATATACACTATCACAAGGTAATGCTTCAAAATAAAATACACCATTATAATAATCAGTAATAGAACAATTCTCATTATTAAAAGAATATCTAAAACATTGTCTGTACAAACCATGAAATGAAATAATATTCCTTGTCATTTCTGACGAGTTGCAACAATTATTTAAATCTAAACTTAACCCACTACTAAGCACTAAAGAGTAAATCCCAATCTTGGTAACAGGCGATGATCTCCTATTTCCTATAATCAGGTTCATCTTCCCATGCTCCACATCCTCACTTCTTCTTAGCCCCTTCAAGTCAAAACAAATGTGAAAACCACATCCTGTATCAAGGACCCAAGAATTAAAATACGATGAGTTTTTAGATTGAATAGTGTAAATACCTGCCGATGTTGGCTTGATCTTTCCATCCTTTATATATTAAACGTACTTGGGGCAGCTTCTCTTCCAGTGCCCCTTGTCATGGCAGTAGAAGCAGGTAGCCTCTTTAGGATCAGAAGCAGAGGAAGCTTCAGAACTAGATTTTCCTTTAGGGCCATTGCTAGACGACCCGACTTGAGACTTTCCCTTCCAGTTCTGTTGTGAGGGAGATTTCCTCTTCTTCCCCTTCCCTTGCCCAATGGCCAAGACGGTAGCAGTGGCAGCAGCAGGAGGAGTGGAGGTAATACTCTTTCCCTTCATTCCACTCTCAGCGGTTCTCAACAAGCTTTGGAGTTGACTAAATGTGGCTTCCTCCTCGTTCAGAAGATAAGTCATAACAAACTGATCATAACAGGAAGGCAATGAGTGCAAGACTATTTCAATTCCTCATCAAAGTTCACATTGAGCTTCAAGAGATGATCCACATATCGTTGCATACGTTGCAAGTGGGTCGTGACGGACTCTTCGTCCTTCATCTTGCTGGTGAAGAGGGACTTCACAATTTCATACCTCTCTTGACGAGCTCGCTGATGGTATTTTTCCATCAAGTCTGTGTTCATCTCATATGGCCAATAGTCCTCATAGAACCTCTGAAGCTCGGGAGTCATTGTGGCAACCATGATGCACAACACTTTGGTCGCATGGTTACAATGTCTCCTATACTCAACAATTTCTTCAGGAGTAGCTTTTGATTCATGGATCTCGTTCAGCTCTTTTTCGAGAACATATTCCTTGTCCTCGAATCTCAAAGCCATCTTGATGTTGCAAATCTAATCATTATAATTGGATCCATCAAAGGTGACTTTTGAGCACATGCTCAAAAACGAGAAGTGGTTGGAGTTGTTGTTGGAGGAGCCAAAAGCGTTGTTGGAAGTTGACATCGACAAAAGAAGAAAGCCAAAATTTGATTAGATAGGGAAATCTTCAATATAACACCCAAATGAAATATTAAGGCTAGGATCCAACTAAATAATTCACAATTCAGAAGAGGGATGCCATAATCCAATTGAAAAATATTTAAAGGTAGGTAAATGACGATTTACCAATTTCACCACAAAAACGAAATTTAAACGAATTGGGTTTTAAATGAAATTCCAAGATCTTTTGAGATTCATTGAACTATTCAATGATATGTTTAATCTCGATTATGTCCTTTCCATTTGTGACTGGGATATCGAGGATCACAAACAAGGTGTGAATAAATATGCAAATTAGCTTGGTATTCTCGATGTCATTTATCACCTAATTAATGTTTCGATTAACCACACACGCTCCATTAATCAATGATAATTTATGAGCTACCCATTGCCACCCTTTATAAGTCCATATTAGTGTGCCGGTTAGCCACACACGCTCCACTAACGACTTTTATAAAGTGCAATGTGCAATTTCATGGATTAACATCAAATTCACATTTTCCTAAAGTAACTAAGATTGGGAATTTGTTATGCAAACATTTAGTTACTTTAATTATTTCATTATACTTATTAATGAGAGTTTAGTGTCCTATCACACTCGTTCGGCTAACGACCCTCCACCAATCAAGGAAGCGGTGGGTGAGACTGGACACCCATTCAACCACCATTTTATAGGCAGTTTCCTTATACCCCCCTTATAGATCGGCTTTGTGAATGAGGCCTACTAACGGTAAGACTAACCTTTTTCTTATATATATATATATATATATATATATATATATATATATATATATATATATATATATATATATATATATATATATTAACTTTTAATTTTACTATATATGTAAGGGTGTATTTTAACATTTAAAATACTAAGGTTCTAAAATTTAGAATTTCCAAAATTAAACTATTCAATTTAAATTTTAAATTTCGAAACCAAGGGTGTATTTTTAAAACTTTTCAAAAATACTAGGTTAAATTTTTTTAATAATTAAATTGACAAATTAATTTTATCTTTATCTAAAAATTTAACCAAATCATGAATTCATGATAAGGATACACGATTACTGATTAAATTTTCCAATTTTAAACCATTAAAACGAATTTAAGGTAATTATCCTAATCAATCCATGAAAGATTTGTCAAAGTTGAAAATCTGGGATCTGACAGCTCAACTCGTCGAGTCTGGGCAATGCACTCATCGAGTTGATGCCTACTCGTCGAGTTCCAATATGAACTTGTCGAGTTCTATGAACAGAATGACGATTCTGTTCTCTTCTCCTTTGAACAATTCACAATTGCATCAAATTCAACTGAAAAACATCCTAGGCTCTGATACCACTGATGGGTTTTGAGCATAACTACAAATCTTATGTGTTCATGCAACCTTATAATTTTAGATCTAGGTTTTCACTAGTTGAACATGTAAACTTGAATACAAAAGAGAAACCCTAATATGCATCTATAAAATCAAAATTAATCTAATACTAGGGTTTAGATACATACCTCAATTGTTATGTAGTAATAACAATTAATCCTTGTAGATCTTGAACTCTTGAGAGCAAGTGCCTCAACTGTGACACCTCTAATGGCTTACAAACACTCTTTGCAAGAGGATGAGGAGAGAGGAGGTGATAGCACAAGAGTTTTGGCTATGCTAGGGTCAAAAAGCAAGTGGCCGAAAATCCAAAGGGTTAGGCTCCTTTTATACTTGAGGTTGCTTAGTCTCAAAGCTAGGGTTTGCTGGTGGAAACCCTAATTTCCTACTTAAGGCCTAAGCAGCCCATGGAATCCTCATCTAGAAGCCTTGGACGAAAACTTATAGGGCCTCCCTATAATTTTCGTCCACTCCTATCTAAGGAGTCCAAGAGCCCCATTTCACAACTATCAATTAATTGCAAAACAGCCCATGTACTTTTAATTAATTCCTTTAATCCCAAAATTAATTCCAAATTAACTTTTGATTAAATATTAATTAAATAACATGATTTCTAATTAATATATCATTCTCATAATATATTAATAATCATTTATATCAATTTATTATTCCAAATTATAAACTCAACTTCTCTCCAAAAGTCATCCTGTCAAGTTGCAAGAGTGAAGGCAACCTAAAAGGACCGTGCTACTATCAATTCAAGTATATACCAATTATAGTTATGGGCTTAGACACCTAATCCAACAAGGCTGCCTACAGCTATGCTGAATCTCAGAAAAATCATAACTTCCTCTATTGAAGTCAGACTTGGACGTTCTCTATATGTACACTCTCGGTTTAATGACTACTACGACTTTTTTTAGATTACTAAGGCTAAAAAAGTAACCTAACAAAAACTTACTAATTACGACGCGCATTTCCGAATCGGTTCGAATCGCTAAACTTCAACATATCATAACGTCTTCGTTATAAGTGTGATTTAAGTGTTCCTTATATCCCCGAAATCCTTGTCACGACTACTTCAACTTTTGTTAAGGGTATTAGGTGTAATTATTATTCTATTTTGGACGCATATTTTATTGTTATTTTATTATATTACCGTAAGCAAGTATACTACAAACAATTACACATAAATCACATAGTACTCAAATAATTTCCCTTTATTTTATCAAATAAGTTACAATTGTTGACCCTAATTATTACATCATCTTATTAATGCCTAGCGAGAAACGTGGTTTTTACAATTTGTTAGTCCGAACGACATAACAAGAAATTCATTGTGTCTATACCTTGTTCTAAATGTTGTATTCTCAATATCTTGCTCTCTGATTTTCAACTGGTGATGGCCTGACCTTTGATCAACCTTGGAGAAAATGGTTGCTCCCTCCAATTGATCAAACAAGTCATCTATCCTAGGTAAAGGATACCTATTTTTTATCGTATCTTTGTTTAGCTCTCTGTAGTCAATGCATATTCTCATTGTACCATCCATCTTCTTTACAAACAAGACGGGAGCTCCCCAGGGTGATGAACTAGGTCTTATAAAAACCTTTTTCTAAAAACTCCTGTAGTTGTGTCATTAACTCCTTCATTTCCGTAGGCGCTTAACGATACGATGCTTTCGCAAATGGCATCGTGCGGGTCAATAATTTGATTCTGATTTCTACCTGTCTCTCTGGTGGTAATCCTAGAAATTCTTCTGGAAATACCTTAGGAAAATCTCGCACCACATGTATATCAGTCATTGCCATTTTCTCCTTCTTCACGTCTATCACGTATGCCAGGAATGCTGAACATCCCTTGGACATGCATCTTTTAGCTTTCATCATTGTGATGATTCCTGATCTTACTTTACTCTTATCACCATAAACCACAAATAGATCTCTCCTAGGGGGATTAATACGCGCCATCTTTCTTCCACATAGGATTTCTGCAAGGTTTTCTCCCAACCACTCCATGCCGAGAATTACGTCGGACTCACTCAACTCAAAAGGAAAAATCTCTCAATGAAATTTGTTTCCATTCAAGTCGATAATTACGACCTCTAACATATTGCTAACAGATACATTCCTACCACCAACTACTTCTACTAAGATAGGGGTACTTAGCCTAAGTGGTGATAACTTAAGTTTCCTACCATATTCATGCGATATAAATGAATGATCTGCTCCAGAATCAAATAATATATTTTGTAGGAATTTGATTAACTAATAATGTACCTGAAGCAACATCGGTCTCTTCCTTTGCTTCATTAAGGGTCACCTGATAGCTTCGACCTTTGGGCTTTGGTGACATGATCCTTGGGACGAGTTTTTCAACCTTTGGGCACTCTGCCTTTATGTTCCCATCCTCTCCACAATTGAAACAAACTTTTCCTTTGACTAGTAAATTTGTAGAAATATGTTCGGGCTTCTTGCACTTGAAGCAGACGACCCAATCGCTGAAATTCTTCTTCTTGCACTGGTCGCACCATTTCCCTTCCTTCTTGCTTCCAGACTTGCTGCTTGACTTTGAGAACTTCTTCTTGTTGCTTTTGTTGTTATTGTTGCTTCCCTCATCTTTTCCTCTTTTCAGTCCTGTCGGCAACCCTCTTCTTCATTATACCTTCCACAGATTTAGCAGCCCAGACGGTCGCTTCAAAAGTAGGTGCCTACTTCACCGGCATAGTGTACTCCTATGGCAATCCCTTTGCATACTGATCAATCTTAGTCAGTTCATCTGGAACAAGTCGCAAGGCAAACTACATTTTATCAGTGAAATCATTGGTGTACTCATCCACTGACATGCTTCCCTTTGTCAAAGCCAAGAATTGATTCTCCAGTTCCAGCATTTTCTCAGCCGAATATAACTTCCTCTTGAAATGGGTCAAGAATTCATCCCATGTCAGTTGCAGTGGCTTGTTGGAGCTCAAAATCTTCCCTAATGTGTTCCACCAACGAAGCGCTATGCCCTTGAACTGCCTCACAACATAGGTGGTTTGCAGCTTCCCCGTGCAACCACATGTTGTGAAAGCTAACTCCATCTATGATATCCAATCCATGACTCCAACTGGGTCCTCTTTTCCATTTAAGGATGATGGCTTGCAACTTGTAAAATCCTTGTACTTGAAAATGCCCATTGGCTCATCATTCCTTTAGATATCTAAATCTTCCAGAGGAGGGAGTGATCCTCGATGACTTTCCGAGTCATCATTTCCTTCCTGAACCGTTTCTAGATGAGATGGAATTGGTTTGTTGTTGACTTGTTCGACAACTACCGACTCGTTGATCACTGTCACTCCACCTCTAGAATTAGCTAGTTCTAGAGCTCCATAAACTCACATCGTTGTTGATCGAGCATTTCTTGCATCATTGCACTATCTTCGTTTATTGGGATTTGAACAACAGTTGCTCCGGCGTTCTGAGGTCCTGGACCTCTTTTGTTATTGACTACTCTTCCATTCCTAGTGATTCTCATGACGTTCTATTGTCGTCGAGGCGAGTAGTTTAATATGAGTGATGTATTACTATATATATATATATATATATATATATATATATATATATATATATAGCACATAATTAGTAGTTAAGGTATCTTCCTATATCATGCTAGTGGTAGAGTCTAAATCAACGAAGGCATCTATCCTAAATTTTCTATCGCACACCTCACCGATCATACTTAGCTTTCTAAGTTTAAGTCTAGAATTTTCCTAAATTCCTAGTTCGCTTAAACTAATGCTCTGATACCAACTATGACATCCTCCGTTTTTCAGAACCAGTTCAAACATTTTATTTACGCTTTATACAATTAAGATGCAGATCAAAATATTTGTGAGATAACAAAATTTATTTCATTTATATAAACCTTTGAGGATGTCGTTCGTTCATATTGAAACATTCATTGCATCGTAAAATATAAAAGGTCTTGAACACATCTCTTTATTCCATTTAGCATCCTAACTAGACTTCGAGAACCTTATATCCGCTACCTGTGATGCATAAAATGAGTGGGTCAGGTTTGGGAAAACCTAGTGAGATCCATAGGGTTTCAAGCCCATAATAATTTAATGATAATAGCATTCCTACAATCAATGTTGTCAGATAATATATATAAATTATGACCTAAGACTAAATACCCAACCCAACCGATCTTCACAAATCCTAATTTGACGATCATACGGAAGAATCAACTTACCTGATGAATTTTCTGAGTATCTGTTTGACTACATAACTAGGGTTGTCCTTGGGCAGTGCAAGTCATATAAGGCAGCCAAAATTCAGAGGTTTGATAAATATGGCATCCTACTTTATCTACGTCCATGGATTATAAGTCCATGCCAACAACGTAATTCACTAGACCGCCTAGAATAGTCAACTGTTGTCATCTACTCTGGTCGATGACCCATAAATACTTGCCAACTGTCCGATCTGGACCCATCATTTCTGATCATCCAACAAAGAGGAGGACTTCACTCCGTTCTAATCCCACATTCTTTCCCAACTATAAGACCTAATTAATATCAAGCTTAATTTGAACTTAGCAACCTTTACAAGTCTTATTCTTAAACCTAAGGCGAGACTTATAACTAAAGGCAATTGATCCCCAATATGGTTTCTAATCCAACAGTATTATCATATTTATACGAATAACACATAGCACAAATAATAAAGGTAAACATTTAATATTACTTAATAGTATTAATACTTTTTAGATTAAGATTATTTTCTTGATAATAACTACACACTCACCTGACAAAGTGTCTGGTGATAAGTGAATCGGGGCAGAGCTTCGCCTTACACCTTTTTCAAAAGACCTGGATGTATATAATGCTAAGTCTCAGTCTAATTTCATATCTCATGGAACTATTATCCTACGGTTTTATATTCCTCAATAATCCCAAATTATACATCAAGATCTAAAAAGTAAGGATCAGCCAGGCAGGACAGTCGGGACGCATGACCATTTAGGCATATAGCTTTTCTAAAATACAACACCCAAGCCGACATGACCATTCTAGGCACCTCTCCCATAAGTAGATCAATCAGTATAACGACTTGTGATCATTGATAAATCTTAATTATAAGTTCCTAGCAACGACTTATAATTAGAATTATAAATTACACGGAGGAAGAGTAAGCGTAGCTCACTTACATAGTACTATTAATGAGAACCAAAATCTAAGCAGGCATAAGACTGACTCAGGATCTCTTACTTCAAGGCTATTTCTCAGATAAGTACTCAGGGGTGTCACAGGGCTTCGCCACAGGCCAAAAACAAAGGAAAAAAGGGTTAAAACAGAGTAAAAATCGAGAGAGAAGGGTTGTAGGGGTGTGGGGATGAAATCTTATACCAAGCCGGCTATTTATAGACCAGAAAAGAGATGCACGCCGCGCATGTCGTAGGGCGTGCCGCGATTTTGTTCGTGACATTGTGACCTGGCGAAATGCTGGCCTGACACGTGGCGAAAAGTGGTTGGGGTTGCGTCGTCTTGTCGGGCGCGCCGTGCTCCTGACGCGTGCGCGTAACGTTTTTTAGATTTTCAAAATTACATATCTTCTTGATATGAGCTCCGTTTTTTACGTTCCTTATATCCCCTAAAAGCTCTTGACGAGATCTACAACTTTTCTTTAGACTCTGTCGGCTAATTTTGAATTTATATTTTTCATACAGGCTTAGACTGTTAAAGCTCATATAAAATACATAACTCTCTCATCCGGTGTCCGTTTTCGACAAAATTTATATCGCTGGACTCCTATTAATGAGATATTTAACTCTCATTTAGATTATTTTGGCTAGAAATTGACCGATCTAAAATTCGATTTTTAAGCTGTATACTGCTATGATGAATCTTAGAAAAATCATAACTTCGTCTTACGAAGTCAGATTTAGATGTTCTTTATATGCACGCTCTTGGTTTAATGACTACTCCGACTTTTGTTTATATCACTTAGGCTAAAAAGTAATTTATCATAAATATACTTTTTACGATACACAGAGTCGTATCGGTTTAATCGCGAAGCTTCGAAGAAGCATAACTTCTCCATACGAAGTCATATTTGAACTATCCTTATATCTACGAAATCCTTATTACGTATACTACAACTAGGTTAAGAGTATTTGTCCGAAGTAACCTTTTATCTTCGACGCGCATTTTAATCTTATTTATTTTGTTATTTAATACTTATATAATTTACACATACTATCCTATAAAACACGTAAGCATATAAATATATGAATAATCCTTTCTTATTCATTCATGCAAATATTAAAATAGTTGCCCAAAGTGATTACAAATTATGACGAATCTGGCATGCAATGCGGGCATTACATTGTGAGCCCTATTTAAGGACTCTAATCCCTTGGGAGCCTTCCAATGCTCAACCTCCACCCTCATTTGCAGTAACCTCTAAACCCTAGTCATCATTTGAGGATTTCGAAGCATTTGAGTGATTCCTTGTGTGTTTTGTGAAGAAGGAGGTCATTGAAGGTGTGTTTGGGAGTCTATACCTTGTAGATCCAGACTCTACTCCTCTTTAACATTCTACAGGAGGTATATAGCTTGAACCTTGATGATTCATTTGGTAGATATATATATATAATTTTGGGTTTTATGAGCTTTTTGTCCATTGATATTGGGTATAGTGAATATGAGCTACTCCAGACCTCATGAGTAGCATTTTTCATCATTTTTGAGCTTGTAAAGTGATACAAATGGGAGCTTGGTCACTCCCATCTTTCCATGCTTGTGTATTTGGGAATTGAAGTGTGTTTTGGACTTAGGATTTGGTATCTTGCTGCATTAAACCATGCAAAGGCATAAAGTTGAAGACTTTATTACTTAGGGTGTTATATGGGACCGGTTTTGAGAGTTAGACGTTTGGTCTTTGTGGATTAAGGAATTAATAGCAAGTTGGCAAATCAGAGCAGTTACACGGGGCGTAATCTTGGCTACGCAGGGTGTAGCCTGATTTTTTCCTGATTCCATGTTAATGTAATAAGTTTCGATGGCTTCCAAAGATCGGAATCAATCACAAGTGAAAAATTAGTTCCAACGAATTCTGAAGATCGGAATCGGATCGCAAGTAAATTCGAAGGCTCTACGCTGGGTGTAGAGCATGGTACGCATGGCGTAGCTCCAGAATGGATTTTTGGTCAAATGGGTTTTTGGGCCAAGTAGAGTGGGCCCTAGTCTTGGAAGAGTAAAATGGTCTTTTACCCAGAAAAAAAGAGTGAATATGAGCTGAGACCATATGGTGTGAATTAATTACTTTGATTTATAATTAGGGTCTTGTGGTGTATTGTTTAGTGTGGGGAGTTCCAGTTTAGGTAGGTCGAGCGCGAGATTCTTTTGTCTATAGTTTGAGATGAGTCTTCTCACCATACTGTGTAGGATGCTAGCTGTCTGTGTGACTCTTGCATTGTATGTTGGGTTGTGCCTATTTGTATGTTGGGATGGGCCCATTTGTATGTTGGGATGGGCCCGTTGATATGTAGGGATGAGTCCGTTGGTATGAATGGTTAGGCCCGATATTATGGGTTGGGCCCAATATGCGGGATGGGCCCGATATTAACAGTTGGGCCCAATATGTGGGTTGGCCCCATTGATATGTATGTTATGCGGTATTTTGGGGAACTCACTAAGCTTTGTGCTTACAGTTTTACGGTTTAACATTTTCAGGTACTTCCAGTTCAAAGGGAAGGGTCTGATGTGATCGCACAACATCCCCTTGATTTTAGTCCACTTTTTATTTGATATCACTCTGATGTTGGGATTAATTATACTATAGTTGTTTTGGAACAAATTGGTTGTATTTTTGGGTGTTCGGAAAATGAAAATTTTATCAATATTTTTGGAATGTTACATACAACCTTAGAGTTTTATTTTGAAACAACATCTTGTGTCAAATATATTTTAATAAAACGATACAGTTTCCGCAAAATGTTTTATTATTTTGGGATATTCCGCAAACAAAAATACTATGATTTTAAAGCATAAAGAAAAGTTGTTTTTGCTTCTGAAAAATAGGGAATGTTACATTCCTACTTGCATATAGCAGTGAGAGAGCATAAAACTAACTATATGCACAAAGTTTGATAAACGATATTGATTCATCCAAGGTTTATTAATCTCCTACTTCCCTCTTGTAGAAAAAGAACACAAAATCAACACCCTACGTGGAGTTTAAATGTATATATATTTTTTTAATTTAAGATCTATTAAGCTCGTATTTGTGTTTTGGTAAGAGAACATCAAATCAAATATTTCATGGAGTTTAGTAGGATTGACATCCATAGTATACTAGAAAATCCAGGAATTACATACGTGGTATGTGGAACATGTGCTTTGTTGTTCCAAATTCTCAATTAGGGTACCTTTTGGTGTCCCAAGAAAAATACATAACAATTATAGGGCCCCAATCATCTTCCTTCGTTGGAGTCATTTGAGGATGCATAATCCTTATTTAAAAGTAATAACCCTAAAGGAAAAAGAAGGGGAGAATCATATTCATCATCTATAGAAATAAATCCAAAAAGTTCAAACTCATTCATTCAAAACATTATACTAGGTGTGAGGTTTGAGGTAAAGAGGAATTATGTGACATTCCTACAAATCGATATATGATCATAAAATCTCTCATCCTCACCATTATGATTCAAACAAAATGGTTTTACGGTCTTAGCTAGTTGACTCTATACATCATTTGGGGTACACTTTTTACTACTCAAAGTTTCATTTCTATACATGAAATATGTAACATTCTAAAATCACGATAAAATTTTTCATTTTTAAAATTAAGAGAAATCACTGTTTAAAAAAAAGTATCAAATAAAAATATGCCATGAATAGTATATCATAAATTTCCAAAAACATGTCATCAAAGGATGTGTACGATCATGCCTTCGCCTTGCCATGATCGTCTGAAGTACCTGAAACAATAAACCGAAACTGTAAGCCAAGTTTAATGAGTTCCCCCCAAAGTACCACCACACAAACGTATAACAGCATGCATACTGGGTCCATAGCTAACAAACTGGATTACCCCTGAGTCCACAGCATGATTCAGGCTTGCCTTCCTGCCCACAGCTCATGCCTGGCTTACTCTCGAGCCCACAACATCAATTTGGCTTGCCTCTCGGGCCAACGGCTTATATCTGGCTTCTCCCAGGTTTGTGTGATTCCGTACAAAGCAGCAATTCCTCAACCCAACCATACTTTGTCGACATGTACATAACATAAAACACAAATCCAACAAACAGATAATCATATAACCAGTAAACAGACAAACACGTAGATCTACAGATCACTACCGCATAATAAAATACTATATATCAGAACTCAGATCTAACAAATTAATAAAACATAGCAACATTCTCTATACTAGGATACATAACCCAATGGGCCGGCATTGGTGCCTTCGACCCACAAGTACAGTCAGGAAAATTCACCTCACAACCTGACGAAATAGTTGAACAACATGTTGCTCCGAATGCCAATTCTACCAGTCACCTTTTCAACAATCGGTGATCAAATATCAGACTACAACTCAAAACATCCAAAATACCCCTAGGTCAAACTTGGTTAAAATCCTAGTCAAAGTCAAAGGTCAAAAAGTCAACCAAGTTGACTCAAGCTGAGTACGCCCAACGTACTCAGCATGTACGCTTGGCATACACACAATCCAGATACGGGGGCTTAAGGGAGTACGAACAACGTACTCAGAAGTATGCCCAGCGTACTTCGCTGCCAGCCTTTCCTTCTAATCAGAGCTTAATCTAATAAGTCCTTTCGTCTAAAACCCAGATCTAGTCTCACATATTGTTATAAATCATAAAGTTTCCAACTTTATGACCTTGCATGGCTATTAAGTGCCCAAACCTTAAAACCCTAACTTCTTAACCCATTAAGACATCATAACCTTTGCATGGAAGAACTAGAAAAGCCAAGATTACATTTTTATCACTCTAGATACTCTAAAACGTCCAAAAGGACAACTCCTTTGGTCTAGAGTAGCTCATACTCAAATGGACCAAGATTATGGAGCTAAAAAGCACAAAACTCCACATCTAACAAGATGTAATGAAATAACCAACAAGTTCAGAGCTTTATATCTCTAGATGAAGCTTAAGGGCAAGATGCTTCTAGATCCAAAGAGGTCTTGAGCTTCAAAGGTGAATCCACTTCCTTCTTCCTCCTTCAAGAACACCAACAACACACTCTAAGGCTCAAAATGCTCACAAAGGTGGATTAAGGTTTGCAGGATATGAAATGGGACTGGAGGCAGATGAGAGAAGGAGTCTTGGGGAGTTAATGATGCTTAAATAGGGTAAAAACCCTAAAAATTAGGGTTTAGCCTCGGCCACGTACACCCAACGTACTAGGAAAAAGGAGCATTCCTCATTAATCCATCATGGGACCAATTTTGCAATAAATTTCATGCACAAGGGTCAAAAAATGTAATTTACCTGGATTATGAATGTTATAATTCTCCCCCACTTGAATCAGACTTCGTCATTGAATTCCGCTGCCGTGAATACCTCAGGGTAGTGCTCCCGCATCTCCGCATCGGGTTCCCAAGTCCATTCGGAACCCTTCCGATGCTACCATTGGACATTGACTAAAGATGTCATCTTGTTGTGCAAGGCCTTCGTCTTCCTATCCAAGATCGTCACTGGTCTCTCAACATAGGCGATAATTAACCTGAATATCATCCAAAGGAACAACCGCGGAATCATCAGCCACACACTTCCACAGTTGAGAAACATGGAAGCTGAATAATCGCCGCTAGATTGTCATAAGATTTTACTTTTCATTTTTGTTTGTTATTATTTCAAGATCAAAATGGTTAAAATTATAACATATTACAACTTTTCC
Source organism: Lactuca virosa (assembly GCF_052849685.1). Lineage (NCBI taxonomy): Eukaryota > Viridiplantae > Streptophyta > Magnoliopsida > Asterales > Asteraceae > Lactuca > Lactuca virosa. The sequence goes on from NC_136431.1 coordinate 54,679,582, forward strand.
AGCATATACTACAAGATTCAAAATAATTTTTTCTCTGAAAATAAAGATTTTGCCTATGCTCATAGCATATTTTTATGTTTTCACTTTTCCCCTCAACAAATTTTAATGTAACAGTTTTTATCCTTCATATTTTAAAGTTAAATTACTAGTGCTTTATAAATTACAATTTTAGTCCTTTACTATATTTTAAAGTTATGTTTTTGGTCTTTTATAATTTATTGTTATAATTTTCGTTTTTATTAATTTTCTTAAAATACACTTTCAATGCTTATTTTCGTCTGTCTCCTCCATACATAATTGTTTGGATCGAAACTTTATTCTGATAATTTTGTGGTCCACTTGATATGGTTTAATCGTCACCGTGTTATATGACGTCTGTTGACATTTCTAAATCATATGCTATATACGAATTGCATAGGACTTATTTTGTGCATTAAAGTTACGTTGTGTTCCCTTACATATTTTCTTTTTATAGTTTTCGTTTTTATTAATTACAAATGAGTTCTCAGCTGCAACTTGTAGGTTGACTTAAATACTAGTTTTCTCTTTAATTATCATATATAAATAGAATTACAACATTAAGTTTTTTCAGCACAACTTTGTACAGTCAAAATTAACTTTGTATATTGACATTTCCTTTTCATACATACATAATCTTTGATATAATGATAAGTGGATCAAACTCTAACATTGATCAACAACCTCTAGTTATTTGATAGTTATTTGATAGATAGATTGTATGATTCTTTCGATCAAACGTATGTAGTAAGGTTGTTAAAATCGTGATACTTGTTGTAGGATCGTACGATCTTGTGGTCACACCTAGGTAAATCGGTCATTATTATACTTTGATGGTTTTTGTATAAGATCGGATGTAGGATCGTAAGATCGTTATTGTTATTGTTTTTTTTATTTTAATTTATAGTATTTTGTTTTACACTAAGGGGGTGTTTGAGATTCCTTATTTAAAACAACTAATGTTTATTTGTAAAAGTGTTTATTAACTTATTCGGTGTCAAAACAGAGTTTTAGAAAAAGTGTTTGGATTAGCTTATCCGGTATCAAAACGAAATTTATTGATAAGTTATTTTTAATGAGTGCTAAACTCTTATTTTATGTGTAATAATAAAACAACTTATCAAAAACTTTTTAAATAAGTCAACAAATAAGTAATAAATGACTTATCACAAACTCCTTATTTAAATCAATAAGTGCTTATGAAATTTTTTAATCCAAATACTAAAAACTCTTTATTGTTGGTATAAAAATTGAATAAGTCAATAAACATTTCAAATAAACAATCCCTAACACCCCTATTTAAGTGAATAAAATTTGAACCCTATAAAACCCTTTTGAAATGTTATTGTTAAATGATATATGAGTGATGCAACTTTCATCTTTTAACCGATTGATAAAAAAAATGTATTTTTTATTGATTAATGTCTTGTAAAGAAAACCGATTTGTATATGAAATCCTGACCTTGATAGCTTATGAAAACTAGAAAGTATGCATGGAACTTCCAAATCATTTAAATAATTAATAAAATAAAAAGATTGACTTGAATTAACCATCATAAGCTGGGTCGACCCAAAAAAATTAGAAACTTAAAACCAATGTTTTACAAATTGGTTTTTTAGTTGAGCCTGTCTGATAACCGGTTTTCGATTTAACCGGTTCGACTATCGGTTTAATCGTTGGTCTACATCTAACAGTGATGTGTGTCGGTCTTCGAGTTGTGTACACTTCGGATAAACTAATCGATCGAGTTATTTTATTTTCTTCCGAAATGGACTGTCTTTTTTAATGGACTAAATGAATCCAACTACCCAAGTACAATAAACCAGTTCAAACGATTTTTTACCGTATCTATCATACCAGTTCAACCCGGAGTTTGAAGAAACCTTCCCGTTCCACCCGGTCTGTAAATTGGCATAAAACTGGTCGTTGTTGAAGCATTCTCATCTCCGTTTTCTAATCCGACCGGTTCTAACCGATTTTTAAAACATTGGATAAAACAAGCCGGACTGATATTGTTCTAGTCCAACAAAAAAAAACTTTATTTTTTTAACTTCCAATAAAAACCCGAAGACTAATCTTTATAATTATGCTTGACTAGTGTTCGTGAATCTCTACTTTTGACCCAAGTTGTTGACACTCTAGCCTCCAAGTCTCGTTATAAGAATTTAAGAGAAATTAAATATTCTTTTTTTCCTATCCATCATCCTATTACTTTTAAATGAATAAATGATGACAAGTGGAATAAAAATGTATTAATTTTATTAAATATGACAAATGTCACAATCTTAAATGTGTAGGAAAATAATAGGAAGTAAAAATAAATGTATAGAAAAATAATAGGAAGTAAAATCAGGAGGATATTTGATTCCTCACAATTTATAAGTAGGTTCCAACTTCCAAGGCTTCAATGTCAACTTAAATATTGGAATTCCAAATGACTTCAAAGACCAGTTCACCGAGCAAAAGAAGACCCACCCGACCACAGTATTGTCAAAATGATTCCCTTTCACATTTCTCACTATATCATCATTAATCTTATAAAAGTATATTTCAAACTACTGTAAATACATTTCATCCACTATCATGTCACACAGTATTGTCAAAAACTATCTATTAGTTAATATCTAAAAATAATGTTAGGACAAAGATTTCCAACATAATACCCATTTTGGAGAATTACGTAAGATACACCAAATTCCCCGAATAGTATCCACAATGTAGAATTAGCAAAACATAACAGAAAATTTATATTTTACACGGTTAAAAAATAATTAATTTAGGAACTTTATTGCACAAACAATGGAAGAACTATGATAAACTGCCAAAACCGTGGAACAAAATTTTAAAGTCGATTGCCTTTAAGCACTTACAAAAGTGTAACGTTTGAAAATTGTGGCTAAAGTTGCACTTTTAGTAATATAGGGAAGGTAGTGGAATTATTGACAATCTTTATTTAAATAATAAGAAGAACAACACAAAGAATAACATCAATAATATATCACAACTAGAAAAATACGTCGGTTTTTACGGAAATTCCCTAGCAAATATTTTCCAAGAATTTTTCTAAGCATTCGACAGATTTGGTAACAGATATGAATAAAATGTTTAAAATGGCTAAGGTCCTACAAATTTCCTATGTAATTTCTAGTAAAATGGAAAAACCGCGTCTAAATGACTCTTCCTAGGGAAGTCTTCGGAAATTTCTACGCATTTACGAGAGAATCTTCTAATGGAGGCTTTTCCGCAGAAATACCTCGGAACTAATATTGGGTTAATTTTAAAAAATGTTATTTAATTTAATTATGTAAAAAAATGTTACGAGAGAATCTACCATCATTCAAACAACTTGGTCCAATCCAATATTATTTTCATCCATATAATTATGTAGAATACCCAATTTGCCTTTAAAAATTGTAAAATATTTTAATTAATTAACTATTGTTATTATTCATTAAAATTATAATTATATTCCTTAATGTAGATCATTGGTAATATATATCATCTTATTAGTCGTTGTTGTAATTATTATTATTATTATTATTATTATTATTATTATTATTATAAAAATATTTAATAAATACAAAATATAGAGTGAAAATAAACGTCATTCGAAACTTGAAAAACGAAAAAAAAATGGTCAATAGAAAATGCATAAATCTAAAAAAACTTTAATATATATATATATATATATATATATATATATATATATATATATATATATATATATATATATATGATCAATAGAAAATGCATAAATCTAAAAAAACTTTAAAAACCCTAGAAATACATAAATTATATTTTGAGATTTCTAAGTATTATTATTATTATTATTATTATTATTATTATTATTATAAAAAAAATTTAATAAATACAAAATATAGAGTGAAAATAAATGTTATTCGATATATATATATATATATATATATATATATATATATATATATATATATATATATATATATATATAAAGACTAGAAATACATAAAAAAAATACTTTGAGATATCTTATTTTTTTCACTTTACAAACCTAAGAATCGTTATATATATATATATATATATATATATATATATATATATATATATATATATATATATATATATATTAGAAAAAGTTGTATTTTTAATTTTGTTTTTCAGTGAATTGGTATAAAAAACTATGATTTTTAGGATAGTAAAGTCAAAAAAAAAAAAAAAAAAATAGATATCTCAAAGTATTTTTTTCTTTATATTTCTATTGATTTTTTAGGTTTTAGGGTTTCCAAAGTTCATGCATTTTCTATATATATATATATATATATATATATATATATATATATATATATATATATATATATATATATATATATATATAAAAGCTTTGAAATTAATTTCATTTGAAATTAATTTCATTTGAAATTGTACAAAGTATGGAACATAAAACACAACGTTTAAACCTTGAAAAAAAACAAATTCTATTTATTAGAAATCCCTGGGAAATGTGAAAGAAATTCTGCTTTTTTATACTAAAAAAAATATGTCACTAATCCTAGAAAATGTGTAGCAACTTCTAAAAAATTTCCTAGAGCACTTTTTATTTTTTAGTTTTTTGAGTTTTAAATATGTTTTTTTTTTCCATGTTTAGTCAGATTTGGTTATATATTAAACAATTTTATCTCACTAAATTGTACATACATTATTACACCAATTCAAGTATAAGTTAATGTTATGCATAATTAGAGTTTTAATTTGGGTTTTGAGTTTTTGCCTCCCTAGATGCGGTGTTTGGAATAGCACAGTGTGATCTTTGCCACGTAACCGCAACACGGTGGTCATTTAATGACAGTGGTGCAGTGCCGCTTCCGGCACACAACACCCTAAGTTTCGGACAATGAGCTATATTTAAAGGATGTGATGGCTAGAGTTTCTGTAAGAGCAGCGAATTCAGGTTAGACGTTTAAGGAATAATGGTTATGATTATCCATTTTTTTGAATAATTCAAAACCTCGATTAGGATTATTGTTCTTCGTACTCATTACGGGTTATATAAATACTTATTTATTAGACAAAATTGCAAAAATGGTCTCTGTGGTATGCATTTTTTTGGGGTTTTAGTCCAAAACTAGACTTTTTTGGTTTCGTGGTCCTTTTGACCATGTTTGCTTGTGATTTTGGTCCCTCGAAAAACTGAAAAGACTAAAATGCCCTTTCTGATATATTTTTTATGTTTTTTCATTTTAATTTAAAAGAAAAAGAAAATAATTAATTAATTTGGGTCCACGTCTCTCTCTCTCACACACATTCAAACACGACCATTCAAGTAAAAATCAAACTACCAACAAGATATGAGAAAAATTAATCGGATCGTTGGGGCAGTGGAAGCTCTAATATTCGATTGCGATGGCGTTATTCTCGAATCCGAAGACCTACACTTCCAGGCTTACAATCTGGCTTCTGCTCACTTTAAAATCTGTGTCCCTCTCTTCTCTGAACCTCTCAATTGAGATATTGAATTCTATGACGTCTTTCAGAACCAAATCGACGTGGTAAACCTAAAATGCGTTGGTTATCTCCCTCACTATCCTATTTGTTTTTGTGTTCGTTATGCTAATTGAGAAATTGTGACTGTAATCAGACTAACATGATCTCCATTAAGTATCACCTTCGCACCACTCTTTGACACGCCTTGTGAAAGTGACATCGCTAGGGCAAAATTAATTGACAATCATCAGGTGTAATCTTTCAACAATTGTAAATGAAATGTAAATTTCTAACCTATTGAAACTCAACTACTTATTTTGGTGTTTGTAGGATTGGAAGACTGAAACCTACGAGGAGGTAGAAATTGGGGGTCGATAAGAGCAACATGAAGAAGGTGGGTTTCGTTTCTGGAACTTAAGAGCAAACCCAAATATCTGGGGACGAACTCAAGAACAAACCCATATTTCGTGTGTGGTTTTCATTTCCGGAACGATTTTGTGGAGTATTATTCGTGTGTATGTGATTGTGTGTGTTTATAAGAGCGTGTGTCTATATGTTCTTGAATGTGTATGTGTTTGTGTGTGTTTACGATATATGATTTGATCACTCATTCAATACTTTTTTTTCAAAATTCTTATTCAACTTTTTTATGTTTTGGAAATGTTAGGATCAACCTGCGACCAAGGTTTATGTCGCTCCATGTGCTAGATCTAAATCCCAGACATTTTCTTCTTCTTCAAAAAAGAGAATATTTTAATACCCTTTTGTATTTACCAAATGGGTTTTACATGTTCTAGCTAAATCCCATACGTCGTTCTCAAATTATGGATATGGTGATTTCCTGTCTAGTTTCATCAATTGACTTTTTGAAGAGAGAGAGAGAGAGAGAGAGAGAGAGAGAGAGAGAGAGAGAGAGAGAGAGAGAAGGTGGGCCCCTTATTATTTTATTAATTATTAAAATAAATAAATTAGTATTAGATTTAAAAAGAAATGAAAGAAAAATGTAAAATAAATACCCCAAAGGTATTACAGTCATTTCACTATTCATAGGGACCAAAAATACAACAAAACTAGCTCAAAAGGACTACGAAACGAAAAAAGTCGGGTTTTGGACTAAAACCCCAAAAAAATGCATACCACAGGGACCATTTTTGCAATTTTGTCTATTTATTATATACGTATTAAGTGGACACATATTAAGGGTATATAATATTTGTACAAATGTTTTTATAAATTTATCAAAGAGTGATAAAATAACATCTTTAAATAGAAGATTATTTAGGATAAATAATCTTAACAAAAGTTGTAGTACTCGTAATTACGAAGCCATGATTATAAAGAACACCAAAATCTTACTTCGTATGAGAAAGTTTTGATTTTTCGAAGTTTTGCGTTCAACGTAGTACAACAGTATATGTCATAGAATACGAAACGAAAATTTGTTACTTGTTATCCAAAATAATTTAAACAAGAGTCAATGTCTATGAAAATACGAATCCATCAATATAAAGAACGTTGAGAACAAAGCTCGTATGAAGAAGTTATGAATTTCAGAACAGTTTCACAGTGTAACCTTTATAGAGTGTAAAGTAGTAATATATTGTGAATTAGCCAATAAAATCTAAATGAAAGTTGTATTACTCGTCGATACGATACCGGGGATATAAAGAACGTCGAAAACGGAACTCATAAGCAAAATATATAATTTTTCGAAGATCGCAAAATTTTACATGTTTAAAACGATGCGGCACCACCCGACATGTGACACGTGTCACCATGAGATTCCATTCCACCCACCTACAAGACGTGACACGTGGACCAACGAAAAGTTGCCACGTTGCCAGAGGGCGGCACGCTTTTCGTGATTTCTCTCTCTCTCTCTCTCTCTATATATATATATATATATATATATATATATATATATATATATATATATATATATATATATATATAAAGACTGCGGAGCAGTCGTAACATTCGTTAGGTGGGTAGGCGGTTGTGACAGTGATGGAAGTCTATGACTTGGCTCGTGGAATTCTCTAGGATGATTTAGATCATCGTAGGATTGGGTGAAGGTTTGTGAGTGGACCTCAACATTTGTAATACTTGGGTAAATCGTAGATTGGGTCGGGGCAGAATGTGATGTGAGAACACATTTCGGTTTATAGAAATCACTGGATTAAAGAAGACTTGGTGATCGTTCATGCGTTGGTTGGTTGAGTTGTCTTTCATCGGGAGTGAATGACTAATGGAGTTGTCTTGGCGGATAGACTAGGACCACCCATACCTGTTCAGTTATTGAGTCTCAAGCTGATGTTCTTTTCGATCAGGATTTTTGGCACCGGTGTGACAACCATCAAATTTCGGTCAAGTCAAAGTCAAACAAAGTCAACTAGTCAAACCGGTCAACTCCATTAACCCTTGTATGATAGGGTTTACGTTATGTAATCACTGTACAATTCGCTATTTTAATGAGAAAACATCATTTGGAAAGTTCATGTGTTTGATTTTCCTTAGCCTTAACAGTGCTAAACAATGAACCAAAGCGATAAAACACTATTGCACAATCATCGGGATTGTGTAGGACACTAAATCATGGCTTAACGGGGTCTATGGACCTTGCGTTGCGAAGCCGGTCACTCAAAAAGATCACAAACGAAACCTCTCGCAATCTCATTCAAACCCTACTCAAGATTACTTGACGCTAATAGGATCGAAACTCATACACTACGATATAAATTGACGTTAATAGCAACATAGTATAGTACAACGTTATAACTATAATCAAATTAAATTATGATACCATATTAAAATCAAATCAAAGTATAATGCTCTAATTAAATTTAAAAGAATCAAACTTGAATGCTATAATTAAACTTCAAATCAAAGTAGATTGTTATAATCAAATAATAACTCATCTTTTATAAAACTCCATTTTTATAAACTTTACATTAAATTTTATAAAACTCTATTTTTATAAACTTTACATTAAATTTTATAAAAATCTTATATTAATTATGTAAAAGATGCTTGTGTTAGTGGGAAATTATGAAGACCACCAAAAGCAAAAAGATTATTCTCATGGTCTCCCACTCACACCTCCCATCCACTTTCCTTTCCTTTTTCTCCCAACACATTATTCTCTTCACCACTTAAACCTTCTCTATTCTTTCTCTCACTCTCAATCTCGAAATTTCCTCCAAGAATACTCATATTCCATCCAAGAACAATCTATTATACTCAAATCTTCATCCCTCTTGAAGCATTCATCAAGGTATGTTGTTAAAAGTTTCATATTCATACAAGAAACAAATTAAATCCACCAAAATATCTAAAACTCATTTTATGCATAAACCTGATTTTTCTCAGAATCCCATCAATAAAATAAGAAGTTCTGGAAATTTTCAGAAAATAATTTATTTTTATTGAATTACTATAATTATTGCAATAAAGTAGGGCAATAATTCACATAAAATACTTTTTCTATTCAATAAATTCTGAGAAAATTCTGGGATGACCTGTATACTGGTTAAACATGATATATGAAGTTTCAAGCATTTATATTACTTTTTACTATTATTTATGATTTTATTGATTAATTAATAATGAAATATATAAAAAATACTTCCCATAGTCACAAATATCTGAAACTTATACACTGAGCTCTACATCATGTTATAAAACTATGGTTAAGTTTACAGAATTTTTGAGAATCATTTACTATTTTTCCCGAATTTTGTGTTGTTTAATCATTAAAATATTAAATAAATACTAAAACAGTTCAGAAAAATATACAAATTTTACAGTAATTCATATTGTATGAAATAATGATTTCCTAATAATTTCATAATTTTTCAATACTGTTTACTATTTAAAACTATTTTCCTAAGTATTTAAGCATGTAAAAATGCATTTTAATGATTATTTCATATAAATAATTGTTAAAATCTGTAAATAATTATAATTGGGCAAGTTATTATTTTAATAAGAAATTATTAAAATCTGGCCTAAATTAAAAATATAAATTAATTATGCAAAGTAAGTAATTCAATTTAAAATTCATTTAACAAATAAATACCTTAATATTATAATCAAAATGAATTATTGTTAATTCATCTAATATAAGAATATGTGTCTAATTATTTGTATTAATACTCCATTCTCATTTAGCAGTTCCTAAACCAAAACTATTAATTGTATTAGGTTCTACGCCATTTTGACCCGAATCGTCTATCGTACGACACACGCATTTCATTTTTGGACTAATGTGAGTAATCTACCCCATATTTTATAATTTTCAATATTTTTGGGGTGTATCATGTGGTTCTAATATGTTCCAACTTCATTTTATTGTTTTAATCACAATTGAGACATTGTTGGGACATTTATACGTCATTAATTGTATAACTATTGTTTGTTTACGCTACATGTACTTGTAGTGCATTACCATTTTTAGTCTAATCTCCATGACTATGCCCGTATTCTTGAGGTACGTTATGGACAATAATAGCGCTATTGGGTTGACCACCCCGCCTTGGGACGCTAAGGTGATTGATCGCACGTGGTTGAGTGTGTATGATGATTAGATGCTCCATCCTATATATATATATATATATATATATATATATATATATATATATATATATATACATATGTATATATAGGGTGAGGACTTATTCTTGTTGTTATCATTTGTTAATCAATTTTTGATTTATAAACCGTTATCTCAAATACAATTGTTTGCCGACTTCAAAAGAAAACAAATTTCCAATTATAAAGGTTTCAACTTCACAATTTTCTCTACTAAAATTAGATTACTCACCAACTCTCGTAGTTGACCTGTTTTTACCCATGATGCAGATTTGAAGAATAAAGTTGATGAAAAATAGGTTGTGCCTTAGAAATCCACAAGACTATTTAAATTTGATGTAATAAATGTTGTTCGTATTTGGATTTGTATTTGTATGTTGTGGATCTTGTTTGCATACTTAGTACTTAATTGAATCTAATCATATTACAACATAATTATCATGAGACTTTGAACAATATATCACGCCTCGATCGATTCCGACAAGGATCGGGGTGTGACAGATTGGTATCAGAGCCCTTGACTATAGGGAATTAGGTTAATTGCCTTGACCTAGTCTATAGCCTCTAGGGTCCTCTCGTATGCTAGTTTATAAAATGCACACACAACTGCATGCAATTCGCACTTAGAAAATCCTAGGAATACCTTTGTGTGTTAATTGCTCCCTAATGTGCATACGTATTACTCCTGACACTTATATGTGTGCATACACTTGTGAATATTCTCCACTTTCTCTGAAAATCACACACATACTCAAGTTGTTTAACAAAATGTATATACATATATGTATTCCTTAGAGCTCATAGGAAATTCAAAGTCATCCACTCTAGTTGGGTAGGATCATAGTAATGGAAGCGTAGTAACTGGAAGGGGGAGGTGCCGGTAGCCCGAAAGTCCTGACTAGGTAAGCATTCGTATACATCCCAATCAACCGAGGGACCAGTTTGCTTATCTGGGGACCAAAGGCGAGAGTTCCCAAACCTATAGGCCAAAGCGCGTCATTCACATTACTTTTGAGCCATCAAAATACCCGACCTTATCAAACGTATCCGAAAGGATACACTCCAAAATGGCCAACTCATTGGACTATTAAGTTCCCTAATGGACCTAGAAGTGGGAAAGAAATGTGAAAACTTAGTTTTGTGGGGGCCCACGCAAGTGCTACATGTTTCACATTTAGTAACCATGGAAAGCCCAAAAGGTGCCCAACACTCCTAACCATGGCCCAACAAGTGTTTTACAATTATTTTACCCAACAATGTCTAAAAACTTTATTTCCATAATCAATTTACAAATAACTCACAAGTCCATATGTGTGTTTCTCGTAGTTGACTTGTTCCTTGTTTGGTTGTGGACTTAGGGTAGACTCATTAGGATCAACAGTCTAATAAAATTTTAATTACACGTAACTGGGGGCATGTCGAGTGAATCTTAGGAGTGGATCAGACATGGAACAAATCACAAGATTATAATCAAGTTATTCCTACTAAATTCATAAGTCTATTTATATAGACCTCTAGTATAGAGTCGTCGGCGTAGTCGTGTCGGCAATCTAGAATATGGCTAAATACATAATACAAACTATAATACCTAAATTATACAAAATTTTCTGCATAAAAAAAATCAATAGACAAACAAACACAATGAAACTAAAAAGGGTATCAAACTATCAAGAGAAAAACACATACAATGTAGATTAAAATCCACTAATTATAACAAAATGGCTAAAAGAAAAGGTAAGGACTAAGGATTGTTAAGTCCTCTCTTCTTATAAATAGCTTTGAAATAAGCTTGCCTAAGCTTCTTTGTTCTTTCTGTCAATTTCATACCTGGCAATTTCTCCATCATCTTCTTGTGCCCTTCTAACGTCTCTATCTCCTCCTTTAATCCCAACTCCTAGTTTTTTTTTTTTAAAAAAAAGGTAGATGCAATATATTTTTCGTGTGAGTTCACAAAATTTACAATGAGTTAAGTTTATATAAATATAAATCAGGAAATCGTCGTAAATCAATTGAATTGATGTGGAATATGCCTAGGGCCATTGTTTATGTTATAAAGAAACTAATAATTAAAATTTTAGAAAATACCAAAACTACTTTGGTTACCAAGTGCAGGCATGCATGCATGAGTAATGTATAGAAGGTTATTATCGTAATTTACCTTGGCATTTTGAATGAGGGATTGTAGGCTCCTAAGTTTTCTATGAGGCCATCTGTTTATGTTTAGCTCTCTGCATCTTTTCTTCAACAATGTTAACCCTATCCCTAGTTCCTTTGCCGCCATGATTATCGGCATCTCAAAGTACTTCGCTATCTCTTCAAACTCCAATGGTCTCAATCTCTTTGCCACCTTTCGGCCACCGTGATCAGTGGTGGCAGCACTAGAACTACCTGTAGCCTCACCACCGGATTTACAGTGTTCACTGAAACTAACCAATGGTAAATTACCATCCTCCCAACAATCCCATAAACTTATGTCTTTAAGGGGATCCAAATCGTGAAACTCATTTCTAGAAATGATGTTTTGATCTTTGTTAAGTACTGTGGAAACGTTCTGATCGAGCACTTCATGCAATTTTTCCGACAACTCGTAATCATGATGGTCGAGCATGTCACCACTGCAAAAATCCAAAAAAAAAAAAAAACTCAAGATAATCAAATCCAACACGATGAAAGACTCTTTTTGATCACTACAAATCCAAACCATGTTTTGATCAATATAGACAAAATCACTTTTCTGTGCGAAAGATGGGGTAATGAGTGACGTTTATATATACCTGAAAAGATCTTGATGATCAAAGTACTGAAACCAATCGAGGTCATCTATGGGGTTTTGATGATCTGCAGGTGGATCCATTTGTGAGGGAGAAGTTAAAAGTTGCGGTAAGAATGTGATGATTTATATAAGTGAAGTGGGAGAAGTAATTAATAACAAATAAAGAGGAAATGAATATATATGGTCTTTGAACTGTAACCTTCTTCTTCAATTCACACACATATACGTATATGTTGCCGCAAATTATGACTTATGTGCCTCATGCATTTAATACATCACATGCCTACCGCATATTCTTGACTTTGAAGCTACGTACCAGTTTCAAATTTCCCCAGTAGCACACTTTTCATTAGAAAGTACTCCAAGTCTTCACACATGAACCAGTTAGAAAGTACTCCAAGTCTTCACACACGAACCAATTAGAAAGTACTCCAAGTCTTCACACATGCAAATTATGACTTGTGTGTCGCTATAAGTAACTAATAAAATTTTATTTTTTAACCCCTTAAATATCAGTACAAGCTTCTAACCTCGACGTTTAAATTCTAAATTTCTTTTTATTACTAAAACTAGCATCGATTCAAGTATATAAACCATGAATCTTGAGAACACGGCAAAACCCAAATAAGTCTTATCATCTATGTAAAAAAAAAACTCAGGGTTTTTACTAGTAAATCTATCAGTGGCGGAGCTTGAACAATTAACTTGGGGGGGGGGGGCGAAAATATTATAAACTGAAATTAACATTAAAAAAACATATTGTTTTCAACAAATAAACACCAAAAACACCTAGAAAAAGAACTACAACTCAGCCCGACAGCCTTTAATGTCTTTAAAAACAGATTATGAATGATATATTAGTAAGCAGACAACAATTTCTCTTTCAATGTTTTCATCTTTCCCATGATTATATCTAGAAAAATCAAAATGAAGGAACAATTGATCCAATCAAAACAAAATCAAATTCAAAATTAGAACAATAACCAATAACTCATTTAACAATAACCAAATCAATCTTTGTTGTCACTTTTCAGTTTTGTTTGAAGTTGACAAGCTGTTAAGCATAACCAAATCTATAAGTTCATAACTTATAAATCAAATTGGCAAATCGCCAAATCGCAAATGACAGCCAAATTAAAAGGAAACTCAGTAAGACAGTAGTAACGCATAAATAGGCAACAGATTGACAGAAAACAGCAGCAGCAGTGCAATACGCCAACACCAACAATCAACAATCTTACAATCAGAAAAGAAAGAACATCTGAACAGGATTTGGGTCTCGGGATTACATACCTGATTTCTGTGAAGTGTGAATGGGGACTTGGGCACTTGGCGATGGCGATTGGCGAGAGTGAGACCAGGCGACTGACTTGGCGAGACAGCGACAAACGAACAGCAGGCGAGATAGGCAGCGAATTGGGAAAATGGGGATGAATCGATTTTGATTTCTTGATACCGCTTGGTCGCTTGGAGAATTGGGAGTATTGGACCATTCTGATTAGGAATCGGGAGGGGCCAAAGCCCAAGTTTGAAGATAGCAGGCCTATAACTATTTTATTTTGAACTACAATTCCTACTTCTAGCCCAATAATACTACGCCCCTGGAATCTATGAGGGCTAGTGTAAACATTATGGTCATATATCATTAAGATTCTATGGACTTAGAATGTGTGATTCCGCCTCATTCCCTGTTCCTTGTTTGGTTGTGGGCTTAAGGCGGGGTCACCCATCCAAAATGCCCTTGCAATCTTAATGATATACGACTAGTTTACGTCAATCGACTATAAAAGAACTTGTAGGACTTATAATGCAAATTTCGTCAAAATTTGTTGAAACATTCGTAATGATGGAACTCGCTAACTACGTTATAAAATATTCATAGTGGTAATACCAAGGATAAAACAGGGAGTATAAAAGCACACATAGAATACTCTATCATCCCAAAACAATAAACTCCTTTTAAATTGACTCAGTTCAAGTTACAATAAGAAATTTCCAAGGTCATCATGTGACATCAGGAGGGTTGTTCCTCACCATAATCAATTTCTTGTACTACGAAACGTTTTCCACATCTTTTTCCAAACTCTTGAAGTCCCAGTCAAAATGAAAATTTCGGGACGAAATTCCCTCTAACGAGGGGATGATGTGACAACCATCAAATTTCGGTCAAGTCAAAGTCAAACAAAGTTAACTAGTCAAACCGGTCAACTCCATTAACCCTTGTATGATAGGGTTTACGTTATGTAATCACTGTACAATTCGCTATTTTAATGAGAAAACATCATTTGGAAAGTTCATGTGTTTGATTTTCCTTAGCCTTAACAGTGCTAAACAATGAACCAAAGCGATAAAACACTATTGCACAATCATCGGGATTGTGTAGGACACTAAATCATGGCTTAACGGGGTCTATGGACCTTGCGTTGCGAAGCCGGTCACTCAAAAAGATCACAAACGAAACCTCTCGCAATCTCATTCAAACCCTACTCAAGATTACTTGACGCTAATAGGATCGAAACTCATACACTACGATATAAATTGACGTTAATAGCAACATAGTATAGTACAACGTTATAACTATAATCAAATTAAATTATGATACCATATTAAAATCAAATCAAAGTATAATGCTCTAATTAAATTTAAAAGAATCAAACTTGAATGCTATAATTAAACTTCAAATCAAAGTAGATTGTTATAATCAAATAATAACTCATCTTTTATAAAACTCCATTTTTATAAACTTTACATTAAATTTTATAAAACTCTATTTTTATAAACTTTACATTAAATTTTATAAAAATCTTATATTAATTATGTAAAAGATGCTTGTGTTAGTGGGAAATTATGAAGACCACCAAAAGCAAAAAGATTATTCCCATGGTCTCCCACTCACACCTCCCATCCACTTTCCTTTCCTTTTTCTCCCAACACATTATTCTCTTCACCACTTAAACCTTCTCTATTCTTTCTCTCACTCTCAATCTCGAAATTTCCTCCAAGAATACTCATATTCCATCCAAGAACAATCTATTATACTCAAATCTTCATCCCTCTTGAAGCATTCATCAAGGTATGTTGTTAAAAGTTTCATATTCATACAAGAAACAAATTAAATCCACCAAAATATCTAAAACTCATTTTATGCATAAACCTGATTTTTCTCAGAATCCCATCAATAAAATAAGAAGTTCTGGAAATTTTCAGAAAATAATTTATTTTTATTGAATTACTATAATTATTGCAATAAAGTAGGGCAATAATTCACATAAAATACTTTTTGCATTCAATAAATTCTGAGAAAATTTTGGGATGACCTGTATACTGATTAAACATGATATATGAAGTTTCAAGCATTTATATTACTTTTTACTATTATTTATGATTTTATTGATTAATTAATAATGAAATATATAAAAAATACTTCCCATAGTCACAAATATCTGAAACTTATACACTGAGCTCTACATCATGTTATAAAACTATGGTTAATTTTACAGAATTTTTGAGAATCATTTACTATTTTTCCCGAATTTTGTGTTGTTTAATCATTAAAATATTAAATAAATACTAAAACAGTTCAGAAAAATATACAAATTTTACAGTAATTCATATTGTATGAAATAATGATTTCCTAATAATTTCATAATTTTTCAATACTGTTTACTATTTAAAACTATTTTCCTAAGTATTTAAGCATGTAAAAATGCATTTTAATGATTATTTCATATAAATAATTGTTAAAATCTGTAAATAATTATAATTGGGCAAGTTATTATTTTAATAAGAAATTATTAAAATCTGGCCTAAATTGAAAATATAAATTAATTATGCAAAGTAAGTAATTCAATTTAAAATTCATTTAACAAATAAATACCTTAATATTATAATCAAAATGAATTATTGTTAATTCATCTAATATAAGAATATGTGTCTAATTATTTGTATTAATACTCCATTCTCATTTAGCAGTTCCTAAACCAAAACTATTAATTATATTAGGTTCTACGCCATTTTGACCCGAATCGTCTATCGTACGACACACGCATTTCATTTTGGGACTAATGTGAGTAATCTACCCCATATTTTATAATTTTCAATACTTTTGGGGTGTATCATGTGGTTCTAATATGTTCCAACTTCATTTTATTGTTTTAATCACAATTGAGACATTGTTGGGACATTTATACGTCATTAATTGTATAACTATTGTTTGTTTACGCTACATGTACTTGTAGTGCATTACCATTTTTAGTCTAATCTCCATGACTATGCCCGTATTCTTGAGGTACGTTATGGACAATAATAGCGCTATTGGGTTGACCACCCCGCCTTGGGACGCTAAGGTGATTGATCGCACGTGGTTGAGTGTGTATGATGATTAGATGCTCCATCCTATATATATATATATATATATATATATATATATATATATATATATATATATATATATATGTATATATAGGGTGAGGACTTATTCTTGTTGTTATCATTTGTTAATCAATTTTTGATTTATAAACCGTTATCTCAAATACAATTGTTTGCCGACTTCAAAAGAAAACAAATTTCCAATTATAAAGGTTTCAACTTCACAATTTTCTCTACTAAAATTAGATTACTCACCAACTCTCGTAGTTGACCTGTTTTTACCCATGATGCAGATTTGAAGAATGAAGTTGATGAAAAATAGGTTGTGCCTTAGAAATCCACAAGACTATTTAAATTTGATGTAATAAATGTTGTTCGTATTTGGATTTGTATTTGTATGTTGTGGATCTTGTTTGCATACTTAGTACTTAATTGAATCTAATCATATTACAACATAATTATCATGAGACTTTGAACAATATATCACGCCTCGATCGATTCCGACAAGGATCGGGGTGTGACAACCGGTAAGTGTTCGGGGTGTATATTTTTCGGGAATTCGTAACTTTGTTCAGGACGGATAAGTTTGTTCGGTTCAGTTTGTGATGTTGAGTCGTTGTAGGAACATTTTGGAATGGTTCTGTCTGTCTGGGAGTCAGACATTTTTCAGGATTTTAAGTTTTAGGAATAGAGGTTGGCCACTTGTGGGCTTAAAGAAAAATGTTGAGGTTAATTCTTCGTTAGGGCTTATGATTTCTGCTAATTTGAGTTCGACAGCAGTAAGGTTGGGCGGTCGTCGGAGTGAGGTGACTTCTCTAGTCTTATTTGGTTCAGGGAGTTCATTCAGGATCGTTTGGTTTGGCAGAGGAGATAGTAAGGAATGATTTCGAGGATGAAATCTAATTTAAGTGAGGGAAAGTTGTAACACCTTGTTTGTATTAGTCTGTGATTCAGTACTCGTGGGTCGTAAATCGATTATGTGAAGACTTTGGGACTTTGAGAAAGTAAATTTAGGCCTTATTGAAGGATTAACAAGTTTGGTTGTGAGATCTTAGCCCTTGAATCGTGTGTGGGAACCAAGGGTGAACTGGGGAAGGATAGGTGTCAGACTGCTTGCAAGGATTATGGCTTTGATTTCGACTTGTGTTAACCCAAATTTAACAAGATAGGGTTGTAGAGCTCTTCAATACCTTTCCGTGGGTATAAAGAACGTCGAAATCGGACTTGGAAAGAATAAATTATGGTTGTTTGAAGTTTAGATGGGAATGAGGAATTAGCAGTACGTTGGGCGTACATAGGGAGTATGCATGGCGTACTTCATTAAATGAATCTCAAGACTTTACCCAGTACGTTGGGCGTACATAAATTACGCTGAGCTTAATTACACAGGATGCAAACCCTAATTTTTAGGATTTGAGCCCTATTTAAGCAACTTAACTTCTGGAAACACTCTCCATATTCAGCCTCCATCTCCCCAAAGCATCATCTGAAAACCCTAGCCCCATTTGTGAAGATTTTGAGCCTCTTGAGTGTTTTTGGATGTTTTTGGTACATCTTGAAGAAGAAGAAGTCCACCATTGAAGCTTGGTGAAGGTCAAAATCATCATGGCTTGGGTGTTTTTGGATATGTCTGTTGGGTTATGAGCATTCTAACACTCCTATGGTGTACATGCAACCCTAAATACCTTGGATCTATGTTTTCTCTATTATACATGCAAATATTAATTTTCCAAGGTATTACCCTAACTAGCATACAATCATATGTACTAGGATAACAAAACTAGATAGAATACATACCTCTTTGTTGTAGCTTGATTCCATGGAGCTCAAGAGCCTAGTTCCCCAAGTGTGACACCTCAAATGGTTCACACAACATCAAAACAACTTGGAATAACCATGAGAAGAGATACTTCACTCTAGAAATCGGCTTGCCCTCTTCTGTATGCACTAGTGCCAATTTCACCAACCAATGGGGTCTTTATATAGTGTGCCTATTAGGGTTACACCATGTAACTCATGACTTTACCCATTCCTTATGCTCCATGGGTTTTAACCTCCATGGAGTATCCATGGGTCACCCCATGGATATAGCCCAACATAAGGAATCATGGATCATAAGCCCACATATATAAGAATGAATGATTTACACAATCAATTCCCAAATATTTAATTAGTCTCTTTTGATCACTAAATTAATTCCAAATTAATTCTTGATCATACTAATTAAATAATATTATTTCATATTAATATATTAGAACTTATAATATATTAATATGTCACAAATATCAGCTTCTCACAAAAGGTCTATCCAAATGTCCCGATGCCATGCAACCCAAATGGACAATGACTGGCCGGGTCAAGTATATACCAATTATAGTTATGGACTTAGACACTAATCCAACAGTCTCCCACTTGGATAATTCTAATAACTATTATTGTAAGTACGACTTCATAACCCGACCAGCAATCGTAGCTCTTAAAAGCTGATGTCGAACTCTGAACAAATCACTGACGCGTCCATTAGATAAGTGATCATATATTCCTCCATTCTAGATATCATATGGACTGAGACATGGATTATAATCATTCTCTCTGTCCATTTGTTGTTTCCCGATTTTCGATTTATGACGACCGACTAATTGAACAAATCAAATCAGTCCAGGCTTGACCAAACACTTAGGGTGTCATCACTAAATCATCGAGGGGCCCACAAATATCGCTTTTATCCCTTTAAGGGTAAAAGTAATGGATAAACTTTGACTCATATGCTTATACTAACTACTTGTTGAATCATACAAAAAGGCACGTTTTATAACATCGAGTCACCAATGCGTTTTCGTGCAATCAATGTATAACCAACTCATATTCAACAACTCATATCTCTAGGTTTGAAGAATATAAGATATTATCGTCTCATGATTCACTCGTGATAAAATCCATGAATTGATTCAAATGAGCGTGGGTTTAATCCAATACTCGAATCTCATTCCAGGAGCACTCATGAATGTTGCAGCAACCTTTTTCTATGTCTAAACACTTTAGACATCTACAAACCCAATTCATGACAGTCTTTCCTTAATACCTACTTCCAACGTATTATCGACTATGGATGGTTTGAATAACTTAGTCATTCGGTAAGAATGACCTAGTTATTCTGGTAGTCAAAACATGCAAAGTGAAACACAAGAATAATACTAATCCTATATGGCCCCAACACTTTGAGTGTAAATAAAAACACCTTTTATCTAAGCACGATATTGATTACTCATTATTCATTGTATAATGTTTCGATTTATCAACTTAATACTTGAATAAAAACAATAGTCATGCCATGCTCCAAGCGTGCACACTATGTTTATCTAAACAATAGCTATGCCATACTCCAAGTATGCACACTATGTTTGTCTTATGATCCTTACTTTGTGAAACAGATCAATTGACAATATTTCAATGATGCTCATTTCACAATCCCAATCCTTATTGTAAATGTAAGAATACCAAATTCTTGCCATTTACTATAATCTATTAGATTATAAACTTAAATGCAATTATCCCCTTGCAATGAATATGCACACAAGTCACAAAGACTTGGAAACTGACATTACAAAGTATTCCAATGGAGAGCAATTCCATGGAAACGAAGTCTCACATTCAAAGTAAATTTCCTTTGAACACCCTTCTTGCATTAAGTTATCTAATCTTACACAGATTCAAAGAATAACTTCCACCTATGGAGACAATTCCATATTCCCATTTTGACTATCACTTCTGAACAAGAGTTGCCTCCTTTCAGAATATGTCAATATGGTCCTATCTCTATACTTCCAATTGTCCATGAGCAACCAATCTTTGGCAAACCTCAGATTGTCCTCGACAATTGTTTAATCATTTTAGTCAAATCCAGTTCTATTCCTTTTTCCCTCTTAACGCCCTAGGCATTCGGAAAATTTAGAATGGATAAATATTATAGCACATGTAATCAATCCTATACCTGAAGCATATGGGACCCGATTCATGCTATAAAAAAAATTTATTTGCCATGTTCTCAAAATTCGAACTATGAAGAGGGATGCCGTAATCATAATCGAATTTTGAGAATGCAACATATATAGAATTTCCTAATGGTGAACCATTCCAACATAACATTCATATATATCCTTGACTAAAGTTGATTAAAATCTCAATCTAAGCTTTTAGAATTGGAATGAAGTATAAATCCTCTCCCTTAATTATAGCAAAACAACTTTTCAAAGCGAATTGCACCTTTTGTTTTTCTATAATTAACATTGCCAACTTGCAACACTAACCATAATAATCATGCTCCCACTAGCACAATGATTATTATCTTACTAGCACAACACTTATGCTCCCACTAGCTTTGACATATACACAGAGATCAACTGGACTTCTAGAAATCAATACTTTATTGACTTTCTTGCCAAAGTTCAGATTTCTGATACAAGATTGCTTTGATAAGACTTTATCAAAATCATACACCTTTCCTTAGATAGCTCACATGTTTGTCTAGACCTATTGACATTCTCACTAGTTAGTGTGCTGGTTAACCACACACGCTCCACTAACGACATGAGAATGCAAATATCACAATTGTTATCTACTTAAAATCTACTTAGTGAAAGCGTTTCCTTACCATCATTTTCATGAATCGGAGAGAAACCTTATGACACTTAGATTTTTTATTGTGTATGTATTCCTATCCATGTGAATTTGTCAAAAACATAATCACAAGACACGGTTAGTGACAAACCCAAACTCATATGGACTGAACTTGTTCAATCTTAATTTCTTGCCACTTGGCAGCTCAAGGGCCTACCATTGCTTCCACATTGTTATGCAAACAATTGAGAACTCATAGAACTCACAAGCATAGTCAACTTTAACTAGAATAGGCACATAAATAAGAATATGTCAACACGATAGGTTACAAACCTCAAGTCGTGGGCTAGTGATTAACAATACTCTTGATTAGTTCTTGAAACCATCTCAAGATTTTTAAAGACTCCCACTGACCTCTTGACATATAAGATTCTCTTTTGTCAAGAATCATTCCTTGACAAAACAAATATTCAAGAGTTAGTGCGGATTCTTATCAAGTTAAACACTTCTCACAATTGGTCTTAGTTGGTCTTTGTCTTATCCAAAACATCACAACTTACCAATCTCAAATGTACAAGAGTAGAAAACATTTTACTCTACATTTGACAAGTGTTTTACACCTTTTTAAGATTATGTCACTCAAGGCTCAATCTTGGAGTATGACTCTAAGATTTGATTTTGGAACGGAGTATGATTTATCTTTTGATTTAACCATTTCAATAGTTCACGATTCCTCTCCTTAGCCAAACAAATGCACTAAGGTGTCCTTAGAGGATCAATTGTGATATGGTTTCATAATCACCAAGATAACCATAAACCATGATACTTAAGCACTCTCCCACCTTTTCAGATTGGAGAAACTTTTATCTTTCTGCCTAATTTGATTCTTCTCATTCGTCCTGCCATACATTGAAACTTTTCCAATGTTTCAGAAGTACTCTTAAACTTGTAAGTATAACCATATTTACTAAACTTTAGTAAATCATGACGAATAATCTTATCGACCTTTGTGGTGGACCTGACCAGCGCACAACCTAGTGTACCCAATCCTTCAGTCCTTCACTTGACTCACACATACATGTGAACAAGGAATTAGTCTTAATTTCCCAAAAATGAAAATTCTCACTCATCATACAATACAACTAGCATGATTCCAAGTTTCTATCCAACTGAAACTTGGGTGATGAGAATCTTTCCTTATTTGGTAAATTATGACACTACCACAAATAAAAGAATCAAATCCATATTCCAATATTGCTTATCAATGGAAACATATAAACAACAATTTTTTTCACAAATGCCATTGTAAGTATACTTAAAATAAATAAATCAAAACCTTTTCTTTTATTTTAAACTTGCGGAAAAATCGTATCCTTACAATGCAGATACATATGAAAACATGTTGTTGTCTATTCCTAAGCAATATATCATAACTCTTAAGTAGCAGCTCAAAATTCTGATCACCGAACCTTACGATCGAAATCCATCTTCGCGATCAGAATCAGCATACTCTTTCTTTAGGTTTCCTTTGATTCTTCAAAACATCAAAATGTAATTACATTACATCATGTATTAAGAATCTCCAAAAGAGACTTCATAGAGTTATATAATGGACTTTAACCTGAAGCAAAGTCAAACCTTTTTTACTTTTACCATCCTTATGAACTTTCAGGTAAATTCGGCAGCTTCGCAACCAATGCCCCTTCCTTTGGCAAAAGAAACATATGGACCTTTTGGAAATGGTACACTTGATTGTCTTAGACTTAGCCTTTCTCTTTACCATTGGTCAAATGACTTGACCATGGTCAATCCCTTTCCATTGGGAAGAGAAAGTTTTTCTGGACTTCCAATGTCACCATTGTCAATGTCCAAATAGGTTTGGGAAGTAGATCTTCCAATCTAATTTGCTTTACTAATGCTCCAAATCATTGCTGATTTAGGAGCATCAAGCAAATAGGTAAGATCACTAAGGGTCATGTCGTGATCTGTCATCAGGGAGTGACTGAAGAACCAAGTCAACAGCCAGCTACCTCAAGACTTCGACACCCGACTCTCCCGGCTTGCCAATATGTGACTTAACCTCCAAGATGTAAGCACATATAGTCTTTGCTTGCCAATAGGGATTGAGTGACTTAGAATTTTTCAAGTCTTGAAACTTGTGGGATAGGGAGAATTATTGGAGGAGGTGGAGGAAGTGAAACATGATTTCCAGTCTCATTAATGCACAACAAAGGGATTAATCTTTCACCTTGATTGCCATGTAGGATATCATCTTCATTAGGAAGGCTTGTTCCTAAAGATTTGGGAAGACCATAGTTGTCTAAAATAGACATTTATGAGGGAGAAATTCAAGTTTAGTTGATTTAAGTCCTTAATATAACACCCAATATGAAATATTAAGGCTAGGACCCAACAAACTATTTATAACTGGAAGAGAGATGTCGTAATCCAAGTTATAAAATATTTGAAGGTAGGTAAATGACGATTTACCAATTTTCACAATGAAAACGAAATATAATTAAGTTTTAATTGGATTTGAAACTCCTAGATCTTTTGAGATTCATTGAACTTTCAATGGCATGTTTAAATCTCGATTGTGCCCTCTCAAGTTTGTGACTGGGATGCCGAGGATCACAAATAAGGTGCAAAGTGCAATTTCATGGGTTAGCACATTTTCACATTTTCCTAAGTAACTAAGATTGGGAATTTATAAGTGTTTAGTTACTTAGTATTTATCATTATACTTTTAATGAAGGGGGAATTATAGTCCTTATCCTACCCGTTCGGCTAACAACCCTCCACCAGTCAAGGAAGCGGTGGGTTAGAGTGGACACCCATTAAACTGCCATTTTATAGGCAGTAACCTTATACCCCCCTTATAGACCGGCTTCGTGAATGAGGCCTACTAACGGTAAGATTGACTTTATCTTATACATATCTATATAATTAAAATTATAATAATAGTATAAGGGTTGAATTTTAAACTTTTAAAATTCTAGGGTTTGATTTGGAATTAAAGCATTCATAAGCAAAACTTTACAAATTCCAAAACTTGAGGGCAAGTATTGAAACTTTTCAAAACTCTTGGATTTTTATAACTTATGAGTTTAATTAAAGTTTTAAAAACTTTAATGAAGAGACTCTTGAACATCCATAACTTGAGGACAAGTTATGAAGTCCATAAAACTATTTATGAGAAAAAGACTCTTCATTTTGTAACCTATGGCACTTTTATGAGTTTTAAGATTCATAAATGTGACTTTTCATATAACTTGAGGACAAGTTACAAAAACACATTTTATGAACTACTTTTAGATCAATTTAGATTGAAACCAACTAACACATAATTTTTTTCATTAATCTAAATTAACTCATAAAACAAGGTGACACAAAAAACTTGGTAATCAATAACTTGTCCTCACAATGTCATTAAGATCAAGAATTACACTAAAAAATAATTTGCACATAATTCCTATGATCTACCAAAACTCATAAGCATGAACAATCCATATCAACAATTTTCAAGAATCATATAAACATATATAAAACTTGAAACTTTGATAATAACTTTGAAATTGGTTTACCATAATCATTACCACATCAAAAACAAGTTTTATAAGTCCAAAACAGTTTAAGGTAATGATTCTAGACCAATTCCAGCCTTAAATGTCGAAAATATGCTGTCAGGGGGCTTCTACTCGTCGACGAGTAGGATGAATTTCTTCATAGACTCAGCGAGTCCATCAGTGGACTCGCTGAGTCCAGTGCCCAGGAATCCAGAATTTCCGATTTTTAAGTTATTTCAGCATGTATAACTTGAAAACAAGCCTAGGCTCTGATACCACTGTTAGGTTATGAGCATTCTAACACTCCTATGGTGTACATGCAACCCTAAATACCTTGGATCTATGTTTTCTCTATTATACATGCAAATATCAATTTTCCAAGGTATTACCCTAACTAGCATACAATCATATGTACTAGGATAACAAAACTAGATAGAATACATACCTCTTTGTTGTAGCTTGATTCCATGGAGCTCAAGAGCCTAGTGCCCCAAGTGTGACACCTCAAATGGTTCACACAACATCGAAACAACTTGGAATAACCATGAAAAGAGATACTTCACTCTAGAAATCGGCTTGCCCTCTTATGTATGCACTAGTGCCAATTTCACCAACCAATGGGGTCTTTATATAGTGTGGCTATTAGGGTTACACCATGTAACTCATGACTTTACCCATTCCTTATGCTCCATGGGTTTTAACCTCCATGGAGTATCCATGGGTCACCCCATGGATATAGCCCAACATAAGGAATCATGGATCATAAGCCCACATATATAAGAATGAATTATTTACACAATCAATCCCCATATATTTAATTAGTCTCTTTTGATCACTAAATTAATTCCAAATTAATTCTTGATCATACTAATTAAATAATATGATTTCATATTAATATATTAGAACTTATAATATATTAATATGTCACAAATATCCTCTTCTCACAAAAGGTCTATCCAAATGTCCCGATGCCATGCAACCCAAATGGACCATGTCGGGTCGGGTCAAGTATATACCAATTATAGTTATGGACTTAGACACTAATCCAACAATGTCTTGGTCCCATGGCTTAGATGTTGTGAGTAGAAGTTACTCCAGAACCTTTGAGCATCATTTATGGTCATTGTGAGGCTATTAAGTTATAAAACTCCGATCTTGGGGGTTGTAGTTCACCCATGCATGAGTTGTTGACCTTTTCATGAAGTTATGGACCTAGGGCTTGGTTTTGGTCTCCATTAACCCATACAAAAGCTTAAAGTTGTCAATTTTATCAGTTAAGACCTTTTTAAGAGTTAGATCTGAGTATTGGATGAGTTGTCTTAAAGGATTAAGCACTCAAAAGTGGATATTGGACATCACCGAGTTACGTTGGGCATATCATCCTGGTACGCAACGCGTAATGGGATTGCCATGAATTCCCTTTCTGTTGAAGCTTCATACGCGGGGTGTAATGGGTGGGTACACATGGCGTACGCACCAGGAAGCCATGTGGGCCATTTTTGGGCCTTGGGTCATTTTGGGTTTGGGTCATGGTTAGATGTGTCAAGTAAGGGAAGGGTAAAATGGTATTTTACCCTTGGCATGATCGAATATAATCTAAACCCTTGTTTATGGATAATTGCCTTAATTGTTAATCAAGGTCATTTTGATTATGATTAGTGTGAGGAGCATTCGCATCGGCAGCTTGTGTGTGTGTGTGATTGATTAGCATCGGATTGAGATGAGTCTTCTCACTATACTTGCCTGTGTGGTAGTATATATGTGCTGACCATCTAGGTCTTATTTTTTGTTATTGTGGTATGTGTTGTTGTATGTACTGAGACTTTGGGCAGTCTCTAGGGTTGTTGATAACCCACTGGGCGTGCTGTTTGCTCACTGAGACTTCGGGTAGTCTCTAGGGTTGCTGATAACCCACCGGGCGTGCTGTTTGTCCACTGAGACTTCGGGTAGTCTCTAGGGTTGCTGATAACCCATAGTTGTTATATGTGTTGTGTTGTATGTGGTATTTTGGGGAACTCAGTAACCTTTTGCTTACGATTTATGGTTTAAATGATTTCAGGTTTTCTTATATCAATGGAGGGGCACGGCTTGATTGAATCGCATCCATGGGAGATTTATGCACATGATAACTGTTAATGATACTCTGATAAATGTTTTGAGTTAAATGGTTTTATCTAAGATGTTCATAATTGTAAATTGAATAAACACTTCAATTTTTAATTGAAAATTTTGGGTTGAAATTTGGGGCGTTACACCAATGTATAGATTTGAGTGTGTGTTTTTGTGAGGAAGAAGATGATCGATCAAGTGTGTGAGAGAAATAGAGAGAGGGACTTTTTATATATAAAATAATTATATATTTTTTAAATAGCAAAAATCTTCATAAATGGTCCCTATGGTAGTGAAATGACAAAAATGTCCTTCAGTTAACAGACAAAACTTAACGGAGTGAGCAATAAGGACCAAACATTAAAAGTTTTGAAACCATAGGGACCAACTGTGAGATTTTTTAAACTTAGGGACTAAACTTCGGATTTCAGAATACCACAGGGACCATTTATGAAGTTTTTTCATATATATATATATATATATATATATATATATATATATATATATATATATATATATATATATATATATATATATATATATATATATATATATATATATATATAACTTAGAATATTTTGTGTAGCCGGTTATTTGGGCAGAGTAACCACTAGATACTAAGCTTATCTAGAGGTTGGCTATAGTGATGACTAGGGAAAAGCATTTCCTGGCAAACTGACCAACATAACAACTAGGTATGATGTTTTCAATCGGTGTAAGTTAGCGTAACAACTAGGCATAATATTATCCCTAAAATGTGGGCAAAGTATCTACCGGCATAATATCATCCTAATGTTCTAGGCATAATCATATTAATACGGTTATACAATTTAGGAATATTTATGAAAGCGATTAGTTTGTAACATATATGTACCCCCCCCCCCCCCCCCGGTCCGTAAAAGGTTTGAAAACAGTAAAATTTGGCCGTGAACTCACCCTTGATGCGTGAAACCATTGATGTAGAGTAGAATTCGGGAGTACGGAACTTGGGAGGCGCTCAGGAATTAGTGGCACGGAAATCAAGAGAGAATGAGAGAGGTTTTTTGAGGTGTGAGAACTGAACTGTCGGGACATGCTATTTATAGCAATTGTTGGATTTCGTAACTCTCACATACGAGCTCTGTTTTCAATGACTCTTATATATCCGTATAGGTCTCGTCGTACATTATAACTTTCCTTTGGTCGTTTTGACTGATTCTAACTTTCGTTTTTAGCCTATATTTTATAACCGTTATGATTTTATAAAAATCATAAATCTCTCATATGGGTTCCATTATAGATGTTCTTTGTCTCAAAATTCATATTTTGAGTAGTACTACGTTTCTCCTTTTGGTAACTTCTGCCAAAAATCAATCGTTCTCCTCATAGTTTTTAGCATTCTAACTTTTAGTACGCGATAGATTTTTATTTACCATAAAATCATATCTCTTCCATATTAAGTTGGGTTTGTACGAAGTTTATATTTTTGGAATCGCGGAAACGCGTCTAATCTAAAAATGTTAGCCTGATTTCAAAGTGATACGATTTTTCATGCACTTAATTTTGAGCCTAGTTGTTGACGTAATTAAGGATAAAATCGAATATATCTAATTATGTATCGAAAGGTTACATAGTTGTCCTATTACATACTATTGACAACGTTAGATTCTAACGGCGGTTGATGACGTATTTTCCGGGTTGTCACAAAAGGGGAGTAAACATCTATACAGATGCTGACTGGGGAGGATTTTGTGTAGATGGGTGGTCAACTACAGGCTATTGCACGTTTGTGTGGGGCAAATCTGATGACTTGGCAAAATAAGAAGCAGTCTGTGGTGGCTAGAAGTAGTGTTGAGGCTGAATTCCGAGCAATGTGTCATGGAACTGTGAAGGAATATGGTTAAAACGGATGTTGAAGGAGCTAAAACTTGAGAATCTTAAGAAAATGACTCTATTATGTGACAATAAAGCTTCAATTGAAATTGCCAAAAACCCTGTTCACCATGATCGCACGAAACATATGGAGATTGATCGTCATTTCATTAAAGAAAAATTACAATATGGAATTATGGAGTTGTCATATGTTCCATCAGACTTCCAAATTGTTGATATTCTCCCAAAGGCCCTTTCAAAGAATAAATTTGAAAATATGAAGAGCAAGTTGGATATGATTAATATCCATATCCAACTTGAGGGGGAGTGAAGATTTATGTTACTTTCTCATTTGTTTCTTTATTTAATCTAGAGGGGTAATGTCTTAATTCTTGGTTTTTAGGGTTAGGGTCGGCTCTTTTTTTTCATATATATATATATATATATATATATATATATATATATATATATATATATATATATATATATATATATATATATATATATATATATATATATATATATATATATATATATATATATTGTCACACCCCCAAACCGGAACGGCGGAAACGTTTGGGGGCAGATGACGTCATGTTCAGTATCACAACAATTGCATAATAGTAATCAAAGTACAACAACCATTACATTGATAAAGTATAGTTTTACATTCTTGTTTAAATCATTGTATACTTGACACCAAAATGTATAGCAAAAACTAAAAGACGTAAGTGTATGAAGCTCCGTCTTCTCAAAACCCGTGGATACCTGTTTACTGATTTCCTGAGCATATAAGTAGTTTTGAAAAGAGTGTCAACAATTAAGTTGGTGAGTTCATAAGCATGTTTGTAATTGAAATCTGTTATTTGTTTCTTGAAAATGTAAGTATGTTTTTCCCAGAAAATCCTATATTTTCTGTTGGAGATGTGTTGTAGTCTTAATACCCTAAGACCAAAACGTGTAATTGTTATTGTACTCTGAAATAGTATAATGTAGTTTTAATTCTCATAAAACCATAATATGTATGTTTTCTCTGTACTGGAATAGTATTCTGTATTTGTAGTTGTATTTAAACTCTGTAATTGTAAGTGTCTAGATTCACCAACTGTACTATAAAATACTGTATTGTAGTTTTATTATTTAATAAAACTATGTGAAGTTGTTTACTTATTCATACACTAATCGTATTGTTCAATACCAAATTGTGAGTTATCATAACCATGCTTGATGACCTAAGATGGCCTGAACACGAAGTTCTTCAGGCGTCGCAATCGGTACGACATTTGTCACCCCAGGCCTGCCGGCCTAACTGTAGCTAACAGTTAAGGTGCGGGATTGACAGTCCCGTATAGATCTATACACAAGTGTCACGCTCTCCCTCCAGGAGACTCGGGTTATAATTTTAGGGCTTTGTTGGTACTTAGATAAGTACGTGAAGTGTGTCTCACAAATGCTATATTAACGGTTACGGGTAGAATAATGAAAAGTTCTCTTTTGATAATAAATAATTGTATGTAAGTTCCATAAACTTTATCTATTATAGTTTATATCTTTGTTTTCTGTAATGTATTCTGAACTTGGTAATATAGTGCAAAATGATCCATAAACTATACCTATTATAGTTTAGATGTTTGTTTTCCTTATTGTATCTCAACTATGTTAAATGATATTTAAGTTCCATAAACTATACCTATTATAGTTTATATGTATGTATTATTTATATAATTATGATTAAAAAGGCGGTCGAATAAATAATTTTACCCTATGCCCACAACCAAACAAGGAACAGAAAATAGAGCAAAATCATCAATTCTAAGCCTGTTGAATCTTAATTATATATATATATATATATATATATATATATATATGTTTGTAAAAACGATAGCGATTGACAATATTTGAAATCATTTAGACATTAACACAAAATTTCTTGTGTTACACTTGTATTCCCCCCCCCCCTCCCCCTAAAACAGTGAAAAATCATGAAAACGTAGGGGTATGAACTCACCTCGAGTGTGTGTTCCTGGTTAGATACGATATGGTTGCGATGATCCTCGGGATAGAATACGTGTAATTAACCGTATCCTAATTATATTATACACATAATTATATGCATAAATTAGATAACTAATAATTTAACATGATAATTAACATTAGTTTGTATAGATTACTTACTAATTGTGAAGAAGTTCCTGGGAATTGATTTGAGTGTTCTTATGAAAGTTTGAGGGTTTGAAGATTGTTGGGTAACTGTTTGCAGATGTGAAGGATTGAATATGTGTTTTGAGAGCATATGAGTGAAATGTGTTTACTGTATGTGCCAAATGAGTCTCATTTGCATCTTAAGTATGAAGGAAAAAGGTAGGCGGTTTGAGGTGATGTTTACGTTGGTAATTGGATTACATCACATTGGGAAGCTAAATATCTAGATTTTTAAGGGCTTTTATTGCCTATTTGAAGGTGTTTGCGGCCAAAAGGAAGTGTTTGCTGCCAACCATGACCGAAATCATCCTAAATCATTCACAAAGAGATGATTTCGGTCCTAATGGATCTTAAGGATGGGATTTCGGTCCCAAAAGGTTGGGTTTTCGGCCATAATGGACTTTAGACCATGTGTTTTCGGTCATGTGTGAGTCCAAGAAGTAGATTTCTACCTTGACTTTGGCGCAAGTTAGACAGTTGCCCACATAGCTAGCAATTTTAGCTTTCATGTTCCGCCACCAATAGAGTTTCTTGAGGTCCATATACATCTTGTCTGAACCTGGATGAACGAAGTATCGAGTTTTATGGGCTTCAGTCATGACAACATCTCTGTAGCCACCAAACTTCGGTGTCCAGATCCGATTCATGAGATAACGAACTCTGTCACCCTTGATTTCCAAGTTCTTTTCCATTCCTCTTAAGGTTTCACCCGTCACATTCTCGGGTTTCAAGGCTTCCAACTGAGCCTCTTTGATCTGAGCGGACAGGTGTGAATGGATTGTCATAGTTAGAGACTTTACTCGGCGGCCCGAGTACTGTTTCCGACTAAGGGCATCTGCTACTACATTGGCATTGTCGGGATGATAGCGAATCTCGCATTCGTAATCATTGAGTATTTCCACCCATCGTCGCTATCTCATGTTGAGTTCTTTTTGATCGAATATGTGCTGGAGGCTTTTGTGGTCTGTAAAGACTGTGCATTTTGTACCATAAAGGAAATGCCTCCAGATCTTCAGAGCAAAAACCATTGCTCCCAGTTCAAGGTCATGTGTGGTATAGTTGACCTCGTGGTTCTTAAGCTGTCACGAGGCGTAGGATATGACCTTTCCTCGCTACATAAGAACGCAGCCTAGCCCTTGCTTGGACGCATCGCAGTAAACTACAAAATCTTTCGTCCCTTCTGGGAGGGACAATATCGGTGCGCTACATAGGGCTCGCTTTAGTGTCTGGAAAGTAGTTTCTTGTT
This sequence comes from Lactuca virosa, assembly GCF_052849685.1. NCBI lineage: Eukaryota > Viridiplantae > Streptophyta > Magnoliopsida > Asterales > Asteraceae > Lactuca > Lactuca virosa. Next base: position 54,712,380 of record NC_136431.1, read on the forward strand.
TCTCCTCCCAGTTGAAGGTTACACCCTTCTGAGTTAGTGTGGTGAGGGGTTTTGCGATTTTGGAGAAGTTTTGGATGAACCTTCTGTAATAGCCAGCGAGACCTAGAAATTGACGAATCGCTGTTGGGATTCGTAGGGTCGCCTAGATTTCGATAGCTTTGATCTTGGAGGGATCAACATGTATCCCTTCTTCACTGACTACGTGACCTAGGAAGTCCACCTTCCGAATTCAGAATTCGCATTTTGAGAATTTTGCATACAACTTCAATGCCTGTAATGTTTCCAAGACTTGACGTAAGTGTGTTGGATTAATGTCTAAGTCCATAACTATATTTGGTATGTACTTGACCCGACCCGGCATGGTCCATTTGGGTTGCACTTCACCGGCACAATTTATATGGATAGTCTTTTGAGAATAGTATATTTATGATTTATATTAATATATTATAAGTTCTAATATATTAATATGGAATCATATTATTTAATTAGTATTGATCAAGAATTAATTTAGAATTAATTAAGTGATCAAAAAGAACTAATTAAATATGGACTCTTATATATATGGAATGGGCCAAGTTCATTTAGGTTGGGCTAAGCTTTCATGGATGGTCCATGGAGCTTTTAACCCATGGATCCTATGTAAATGAAAGGTCATGGGTATTAGGGTTTACATGGATGTAACCCTAATCCTCCATAATATATAAAGGGGTCCTTGGCTCACAAAATTGGAACAAGTGTGTGAAAATAAGAGTGGGCCGATTTTAGTGTGCATACATATTCTCTCAAGTTCTTCCAAGGTGTTTTGGTGATTTGTGATTCCATTTGAGGCTTCCACACTATTGGGGCTAAGCTCTTAAAGCTTGAAGACATCAAGCTACATTAAAAGGTATGTCATCTAACTAGAACTTTGTAGTATAGGTGCTTCATAATATGCTAGTTAGGATGAAACCTTGGAATAGTTAATATTTGCATGTATAATAGAGAAAACATAGATCCAAGGTTTATAGGGTTGCATGTACACCATAGGAGTGTTAGAATGCTCAAAACCCAACAAAGTGTTGGTTGTGTTCTTCCTTACTTCGGGAATAGACTAGTATATCGTCGATGAAAACTATAACAAACTTGTCTACGTAAGGTCGACACACACATTTCATTAGATCCATGAACATTGTTGGTGCATTTGTTAAACCGAAGGGCATCACTACAAATTCATAGTGACAGTAGCAAGTTCTGAAAGCGGTCTTAGGAATATCCTCCTCCTGGACTCGTAGTTGATGGTATCCTGATCTTAGGTCGATTTTGGAGAAGAAACTTTCTCCTTGAAGTTGGTGAAATAGGTCGTCAATTCAAGGCAAAGGGTATCGGTTTTTGATAGTGAGTTTATTTAATTCCCGGTAGTCTATGCACATGCGGAATGATCCATCCTTTTTCTTCACGAACAAGACTAGTGCTCCCCAAGGCTAGAAGTTTGGTCTTATGAATCATTTGCTTATAAGTTCGTTTAATTGGCTGGATAGTTCCTGTATCTCTGACGGTTCTAAACGGTACGGGGATTTGGCTACGGGGGTAGCTCCAGGGATCAAGTCGATTCGGAACTCAACTTGTCGCTCAGAAGGAACTCCTGGAAGATCTTCGGGAAAGACGTCAGGGAAATCACAGACTTCGGGAATGCTCTCGATGTCTTTTTCTTCTTCTTTTTTATCTACCACGTGAGCTAAGAAGACACAGTAATCTTTGCGAAGATACTTCTGGGCATTGACGCAAGAAATGATTTGAAGGTTCGTACCAGGTTTGTCGCCATAGATAACGAGGGATTCGCTACTTGGCAGATTAAGACGAATGGCTTTTTCATAACATAGGATATCAGCATGGTGATGATTTAACCAATCCATGCCGAAGCTTTTAATTGAGACCGTCATAAGATCAATTTGGAAAGAATAGTTGTTTACAGTGAGTGTACATCATATGTATATGTCGTTAGTGCTCTCAGTCTTTCCGTTTGCCATTTCTACGGTGAATGTGTCTTTTAATGGTTGGTGTAACACCCATAAAATTCAAGCCAATTTTAAACTTTTTCAAAACACTTAAAACCATTTAGCATTACATAGTTTGTTTTCAAAATACTAATTATCAGAGTATCCCAGTATCAAATCATAAAATAAATTATAACAGCAGGAGGAGCGGTACGATCATGCCTTCGCCTTCCCGCGATCACCAGAGGTACCTGAAACAACAACTAAAACTGTAAGCCCGAAAGCTTAGTGAGCTACCCCCAAAATACCAACCTCATAACCATATCATATAATCATGTAAGTAAACAGCATGCATAATGAGCCTTCAGCCTGCCTGCACCACCTCGCAGGCCTTCAGTCTATCTGGACCGCTCTCCGAGCCTTCGGCACGTCTGGAACGCCTCGCAGGGCCTACAGCCTATCTGGAACGCTCACCGGGCCTTCGGTCTGACTAGCATACCCTTCTGGGTCTGTAGTATATCCGGACCGCCCTGGGTATGTTGGCCTTCAGCACAAAGCAGGACCGCCTCAACCCAACCCCCAATCAAACAAACATGTGCACATACATATCATATACTATCATAATAACAGTCCAATCGATCTAGCAGATCAAATAGCATAGCAACATCCTATAACCAGGACATCGACCTACCCAGGTCACTAACATAGCATATCACCATCCTAGCTACCAGGATGCAAAACAGTAACATATCATGTAATAATCCGGATACAATCCATAAAGGGCCGGCCTTGGTGCCTTAGACCCTGTTGATATAGTGAGGATAACTCACCTCTCAAGTGTCGTACTGAAGTGATAAGTTCAACTCTTGGATCACCAACACGAACTCCTCCACCTAAAGTTACCAGAAAACCCTTTTTCATAAATTTCCAAATTACCAAAAATACCCCAGAGGTCAACTGGTCAACCCTTGGTCAAATTCCACGTCCACAGTCAAAGTCAACAGTCCATGTTGACCCAACTCGTCGAGTGCAGTTCACCGACTCGTCGAGTTCTTCCTGGACTCGAGAAGTCGTGAAATCCTAGGTTGACTCGTCGAGTTCCCCTATAACTCGTCGAGTTCATACGTGTCGAAAGGTTGAGAGAAACCCTAGCCGACTCGCCGATTCTTTGACTGACTCGCCGAGTTCAAGGCAATCTTCAACGGACTCGTCGAGTTGTTCATCCAACTCGTCGAGTACATGGCCATCTTCATGTGGCTCGCCGAGTTGACTATGCAACTCGCCGAGTCCCTTCAGACCTTCACCCATACAGACACTTTTTAAGCCATGCAGCGGCTCCATATTGCAGATCCAAGCTTCTAAGGCAAGTTTATCATGTAAAGTTGCAAACTTTATGTGCATACATGGCTCTAAAGGCTATTAACGACAAATCCAAGCTTATAATGGAGTTTTACACTCAAGGAAGGCTTCATACATGACCAAGCTCGAAACTTTATGAACCTAGAACCCAAAAAGGGTCCAGATCTGAAGTTGCAACTTCAGATCTAGCTCATACACCACAATATCATCATAACCAAGCTAAAAATAACCCTAAACCTCACCCAAGCGAGATCTAGAAAGAAATGAGGTAAAGGTGACGACTTGATACCTTCAATGATGCTAACTGAGGTAGATTTCTGATCCCCACACTTTTCCTTGCTTCAAGCCTCTTGTCCTCCAAGCTCTTCTTTTCAAAGATCCACTTTCCAAAGCTTAAAACACACAAGAAGGAAACACCACACGGATTAGGGTTTTTCTGGACTCTCAAGGGACTGTAAAGAGGCTGAAGGAGGCTTATGATTCTTTAAATAGGGTGCAAAACCTCGGGATTTAGGGTTTCATCTGCCAGCTCCTACTCGTCTAGTCCCTTCTTGGGCTCGGCGACTAGGTCATTAAAACGGGTGGACTAACCCGCTGCTACTCGACGAGTAGTGCAACCAACTCGTCGAGTAGCCCTTGAAATCAAGAATCTTTATATTAAATTAATACCTAAGAATCGGGGTGTTATAGTTGGTGATTTTGTTGAAGTAGGTGTTTAAATTTATGGCTCACGAAACTTTTCTCCGTGCCACTATCGAAAAGAATGCATGCGTAAGAATTGTTGAAAATAAATGTACCGGTAACCACGGTAGGATCTGTTATTGCTTCTTCGTGACCAATTTCCAATACCCTTCCTACATCACTAGCATTCTTTGACTTAGGACAATCTCTCTTGAAGTGTCCTGTTTCACCACACCCGTAACAAGCCTGGCTTACTCCCGCACCGGGGACTTGGGAGATAGGTTGTGCCGGCGCTTTACAGAAACGGGCAGTATGCCCCTTTCTGTTGCAGTTTTTGCAGTGCATTTCCCTGCAAACTCTCGTGTGATGGAAGTTGCACTTGTTACACTTTGGCAAGGTTCCAGCATATCGACTCGGGGGTGCTGGAGTAGCAGATACAGTGGTAGGGACAGAAGTAGGAATAACAGCGTGAACAGTAGCAGCGTGTACTGCCACAGTTTGTTGCTTCTTTGAAGGCTCTTGTGACGATTGCCCCTTTCGTTTGTTCCAAAACTTCTTTTTGCTGCCACCTTCTTTTGGTTGTTCAGGAATGGCTAGCATGGAGCCTTGGCGAACTCCATGATCCACAAGTGTGTGTGCCAGACGCTTGGCACTATCGAAAGTAAGTGGATTGGCAGCTATAACGTTTCCTTGAGTCGGGGGAGTTAATCCCTAGATGTACCTTTCTACTTTCTTACTCTCCGGGGTGACCATCCCGGGACACAGAAGAGCCAGGTCACTGGATCTGGTAGTGTAAGCAGCAATATCGGAGTCCTTCATCGTCAGACCCCAGAGTTTTTGTTCTAGCTTTTGCACCTCGCCCCTCGGGCAGTACTCCGCTAGCATTAGGACTTTTAAATATTCCCATGTCATAGCATTGGCTATTGAGAGAGATAACGACTTGGCATAGTCGTTCCACTAAGAGAGGGCTCTATCAAAGAAAGTGCATGCTGCAAATTTCACTTTGCTAGATTCAGGGCACGCACAAATTTCAAACACTGATTCGGTTTTCTTGAACCAGCGTGTTAGAGCAATGACACCTCCAATGCCATTGAAGGATTTGGGTTTGGCGTTCGTGAAGTCTTTATAAGAACACTCCCTTGGGTGTCCATGACTTTCTCCATGATTAGAAGGGTTGGCACCACTACCCGCCCCACTAGCACCACTTGCGCTGATTTGCGTCATGGTGGCTGTTACTCCTGCTTGGAAAATAGCAGGGTCATACTGTGGAAATGGTGGCGGTGGTGGAGTATTGTTGAAACGCCTGTTTGATTTACGTGGTGGCATCTTTTCCTATAAGATTTAAAGAGGAAGTAATGATAAGTCTTCTATAGTAGTTATAAGTCAGGTGATATTGAACAAGATATATCTTATCCTGACTATCATAGTGTTCTATCAGCGATTTACAATAGAAGTCTACCAAATATAAGTAAACAATCGTTGTTTCAAATTTATGAAATTTATAGCAACACTGGATAGTGAATTGGAATAGTATGTTCCATTCTAGGCCCCCCTATAATCACATAGTGTATACAAATTACATATACCTAAGATCAAATAGACCTTCGAATAAGTAATCCTACTCTAAGTCCACAACCAAACAAGGAACGGGAAGTAAAGCAAAACCACTAATTCTAAGTCTATAAAATCTTAGTTATATATAACCATTACGTATACACTTAGCAATTATAGATCTACCAGCAAGGGTTCTTTGTTTTCTAATGTTCGGTTCTAGTAAGAAAACCCTTATCGACTATTAGTATATCTAACTATCGAGACCTAAATGTTTTCGTTCTAGTGGTATAGTGCCATAAAATACTCCTATAGTATTTTAATTTCATGTTTGGTTCTAGAGTTTCTCTTGTATGTATTGTTGGTAAGTTTTAGACTTGTTTCAACACCACGATCACTCCCAAACACATGTTGGCCGTATCTCAAATAAATATAGTTGATCAGGCTATATTTATCCCAGATATGATTACATAAATGTCTAGGTTTAACTGCAGCGTCCATCATCTAAATACTTTCGTGTAGTTCTTACTGTGATATTGTTTCTGGTATGTACGTATGTTTGTAGACTTCTTATAAAATACTTATAGTTGTATATCTTTTATGAATTAATATACTTAGTTCACTATAAACAATGCTCTAATATCAATCTGCCACACCCCCAAACCGGAACGACGGAAACATTCGGAGGCGGATGACGTCGTGTTCAGTATCACAACAATTGCATAATAGTAATCAAAGTACAACAATCATTACATTGATAAAGTATAGTTTTACATTCGTGTTCAAATCAATGTATACTTGACACCAAAATATATAGCAAAAACTAAAAGACATGAGTCTATGAAGCTCCGTCTTCTCAAAACCTGTGGATACCTGTTTACTGATTTCCTGAGAATACTAGTAGTTATGAAACGAGTTTCAACAATTAAGTAGGTGAGTTCATAAGCATGTTTGTAATTGAAATCTGTTATTTGTTTCATGAAAATGTAAGTATGTTTTTTCCCAGAAAATCCTATATTTTCTATTGTAGATGTGTTGTAGTCTTAATACCCTAAGACCAAAACGTGTAATTGTTATTGTACTCTGAAATAGTATAATGTAGTTTTAATTCTCATAAAACCATAATATTTATGTTTTCTTGTTACTTGAATAGTATTCTGTATTTGTACTTGTATAAAAACTCTGTAATTGTAAGTACCTGGATTCACCAACTGTACTATAAAATATTGTACTGTAGTTTTATTATTTAATAAAACTATGTGAAGTTGTTTACTTATTCATACACTAATCGTATTACTCAATACCAAATTGTGAGATATCATGACCATGCTTGATGAACTAAGATGGCCTGAACACGACGTTCTTCAGGCGTCGCAATCGGTACGACATTTCTCAACCCAGGCCTGCCGGCCTAACTGTAGCTAACAGCTAAGGTGCGGGATTGTCAGTCCCGTATAGATCTATACACAAGTGTCACGCTCTCCCTCCAGAAGACTCTGGTTATAATTTCAGGGCTTGGTTGGTACTTAGATAAGTACGTGAAGTGTGTCTCACAAATGCTATATTGACTGTTACGTGTAGAATAATGAAAAGTTCTCTTTTGATAATAAATAATTGTATGTAAGTTCCATAAACTTTATCTATTATAGTTTATATCTTTGTTTTCTGTAATGTATTCTGAAATTTATATCTTTATCGTTGCCTTATTCAGCTCTCTGTAGTCAATGCACATTCTCATACTCCCGTCTTTCTTTTTCACGAATAACACCGGAGCTCCCCAGGGTGATGAACTAGGTCTTATGAAACCTTTGTCCAATAACTCCTGAAGTTGCATCATCAGCTTCTTCATCTCCGTTGGTGCTAATCGGTAAGGTGCTTTTGCTATTGGCGTCGTTCCTGGTAACAAGTCAATACGGAATTCTACTTGTCGATCAGGCGGTAATCCAGGAAGATCTTCTGGAAATACTTCCGGATAATCACATACGACAGGAATACTCTGCATCTCCTTTTTCTCCTTCTTTGCATCAATCACGAATGCTAGATATGATGTACATCCTTTGGCCAAACACTTTCAGGCTTTCATTAGAGAAATAATCCCAGAATTCACTCTGCGTTTGTCCCCATACACCATAAATGACTCTTTCCCTGGCGGGTTTACTTTTACAATCTTCTTCTTGCACAGTATTTCGGCATCATTGGCGCTAAGCCAATCCATTCCCAGCACGATGTCGAAACCATTTAACTCAATAGGCAATAATTCCTCGTGGAACTTATTCCCAGTCAAATCAATTTAGACATTTTTCATACGATGGTTAACAGGTACAAACTTGCCACTAGCAACTTCGACTAATAAAGCATTATCTAGTTTATCGACAGGCAAAGCTAGTTTCCTACCAAATTCATGCGAAATAAATGAGTTGTTGGCTCCAGAATAAAATAATATTTGGGCAGGCAATTCGTTTACGAGAAAGGTACCTGAAGCGACATCAGCTTCTTCTTTAGCAGCTTCCAATGTCATCTGAAAGGCTCTCGCCGTCGGCTTTGGCGGAATGTTGGGTCTTGCTGCTTCCTTCTTTTTAGGACAATCCCTCGAGATGTGCCCCTCCTCCCCACACCCATAACAAACTTTCTTGGTGAAGGTGCATTCGTTTGCATAGTGCCCTGGCTTTCCATATTTGAAGCAAGTGGCTTCCCCGCCACATTTCCCAAGATGCTTCTTCTTGCATTGGTCGCACCATTTCGCCTCGCCTCCTCCTCCTCATCCTCTCAAACCAGATTTCGAGAATTTATTTTTCTTGTTGGACCCTGAAGGCCCATAAAACCTCCTCTTCTCACCAACCTCTGATCTCTCCATACCTTTCTCGCTGATCTGAGTCTCAACGTTCTTAGCAGCCCAGATGGCGGCTTTCAATGTGGTTGCTTGATTAACCGTTGGACCAAAATCCGTTGGTAATCTGAGGGCAAACTTGTTAACCTTACAGAGTTCAGTTGGAACTAGGTATGGAATAAGCTTCATCTTTTCTGTGAAACTTGCAGCATATTCAGTAACGCTCATTTTTCCCTTCTTCAAATTCTGAAACTCATTATTGATTTCCAGAAGGTCCTGCTCTGAGCAGTATTGCAATTTGAGTTGCACCACAAAGTCTTCCCATGACATTTTGCTCACTTCTCCCTTGGGCATAGAGTCAGCTAACAGCTTCCACCAACTCAACACGCCAAATTTTAACAAAGGGATCGCAAGAGCGGTCTTCTGCCTGTTGTTGCATTCGCAACTTTCAAACATTGTCTCCATTTCGGAGATCCAATCCATAACTTGCACCGGCGTCGGGCTTCCGGATAGACATGGTGGCTTGGATGCCATAAACTCCTTGTACTTACACCCACGCCCATCATTTCCTCCATCCTGGTTGACTCGCCTAACAATCGGTAGGTTGGCTTGACCAACAGTCCCACTGAAGTTTCCTCCTTCCGACTGCCCTTCACTTAATTCGAGCTGCACAATCGGCATCGAAGGTTCTTCACGATTCCTTTGAAGCAGACGTCTAGTTTCTTCCATCTGACGATCCAACATCATCTGAATCATCAATTTTACACCAGCCATTGTCATTGGCTCAGGTGCTGCTGCTACCACGGGTATTTGCTCAATCATTGGTGGTTGAGGCCGTTGATTCCTGTTTTCGTCTGTGTTTCCAACGCCACTTCTTGTTCTTGCCATCGCTGATCTATACACTGAATAAGGTGAATTTAGATCCTCACTCACGATAGATAATTATCCAAATCACTCTGAAACGCTTACATGCTAGTTCTAATACCATCGTCATACGCTTAGAATCCTAAACACATAAGGTTTCCAGATCCGGTTGGCAACAAACCATAGATTCGAACAAATAATATCATATATGGCAAACATATAACATTTAGCACATAAAAGCATTTTAGGCAACTTTCCTAAAATAAACTAGTGCTCGTGTCTTAAATATAACAGACACTCATCTCACAATCTTCACTTAGCATTCTAAGTTTAAGTCTAGAAATCCTACAAATTCCTAGTTCGCTTAAACTAATGCTCTGATACCAACTGTGACATCCCCAAAATCACGACCAGAAAAGACCGATTTAATTTATGCTTTTAAATAAAATCAGAGTAATCCTTTGATTAAAAGAGTTGCGGAATTTGTTCCCAAAACAAAATATGATAAGAATTTATCAAAGCATTTCATAAAGAAATGTATTTTCATTATATAGCAAAACCTCGGGATGTCATGTTCCGATACAGACCAAAAGCATAAACAATACAAAATAGACCTTACAACAGTTACATATAACTACTGGTCTATAATCCAAAAATATCTTGACAATGTCATCCAACTTATGCTCTCGTGCCACTACCTGTAATACAAAGAAAAACTGAGTGGGTCAGGCTTGGGAGCCTGGTAAGCATATAGGGTTTTCAACCCACAATAAATAATTATATTTAATTTCACCAACCAAAAATAACCCGATTACTCATTCCCGTTATCCTCACTTTATGTCCCTATGACAACAACTATTACAAGGGACCTAATCTAGGATTTTCATCAGGACGGACACTACTGCAAAGGGGTTTCCTTGACAATAGATGTCCTAAAGGCAACCATGAGGGGGATAGAGTACATCGGTGAACACATCGTTCACAACACCTACAGGTTATGAACCTGCTAGCGTTCCACTGGACTGTCTAGAAAGAGTCTGTGGTCGTCATCCATACTCCGCTAGATGACTAGATCAACAACAACATCGAGGTCTCTCATCATTTTATTTCATCACACACCAACTGTCTACCCAAGTTCTACCCAACATATTAGTAGATAAAATATATACATTTATATACAGCTTAAAACCTGTACAAAACATCCGTTCAACAACTAGTTCAAATAAACAAATAATATATAAACACATAGCACGTATTTTATAAAGAATACTTCATATCTATGTGTTAGAAGAAAACGAATATACACTCACTTGATAAGACGATGATCGGACATCACCTCGTCTCTTAAAACAATCGTTTCCGATAAAACCGGGGTGCTTTTCTTGAAAACCGAGCTTCTCGCGGGCAGTTTCGGCTCGGAAACATTACTTCTCGGGATCTTCGAGGCTTCGGGACTTGCTTCGGGTCTCGGGAATGATACCGGGGCTTCGGGGGTATTTCTTGCACGTAAAACGAGGAAATATGGGAGAGATAGAAGAATTTTGGCAAAAAAGATAGGCAGCCTCAGCCTTCTATTTATAGTAGTGAGACCTCGGTCTACGCTGGGCGTACCGAGGCCCTACGTTGGGCGTACTTCGGATAAGGGTGCCAGGTGGCGAAGTCTCGGTGGTGGAACGTGGCTCTTCTTTGGACCGTAGGAGGCAGCAGTACGCTGCGCGTAACTTCCTCGTACGCAGGGCGTACTTCGGTGTCAACATGTACGCGGGGCGTACACCTAGTACGCTGGGCGTACCCTTCGGATCAGATCAGGTGAGTCACGGATTCAGATATTATCCGAATAAATAATTAAATTTATATATTTTAATTATTTAAAAACTTTAGAAAATCATATCTTCCTCATACGAGCTTCGTTTTCGACGTTCTTTATATCCACGCGTAGGTGAGACTAAGATCTACAACTTTCATTTAGACTCCGTCGGCAAATTTTGATTTATTTTTATTATATTATTTTTAGTAGGCCGGGACAGGAAAACTCTGTTATAAAATCATAACTTCTTCATCTGACGTCCGTTTTCGTCTGTCTTTTCACCGTTGGACTACTATCGACGAGATCTTCGATTCTCGTTTAGATTGTTTCGGCCAATTATCACTCGATCTCAATTTCGAGATTTGGGCTGCATACTGCTAAGTCGAAACTTCGAAAAATCATAACTTCCTCATACAAAGTCAGATTTAGACGTTCTTTTTATGCACGCTCTCGGTTTAATGTATTCTACGACTTTCGTTTAGATCACTAAGGCTAAATATCGCTCTATCTTAAATTCGTATTTTACGTCACACAGTGTCGTGTCGGTTCTGTCGCGAAACTTCGACATGTCATAACTTCTTCGTTATAACTCGGATTTCGGCATTCTTTATATATTCGGAAACCTTGCCACGACCACTACAACTTCATGTATCGATATCGGGTTTATCTAATATTTTATTTTTAACGCTTAAATTATCCTTAATTCAATTAAGTCACAACAATTAGGCATAAATCACATAATACTCAAATAATACATTTTTATTATTTCAAAATGAGTTACAAATGTTAACCTAGACTATTACATCAACATTAATGTCTAGCCCATAAACACGGGCGTTACATGAGAGCATATGAGTGAAATGTGTTTATTGTATGTGCCAAATGAGTCTCATTTGTATCTTAAGTATGAAGGAAAAAGGTAGGCGGTTTGAGGTGATGTTTACATTGGTAATTGGATTACATCACATTGGGAAGCTAAATATCTTGATTTTTAAGGGGGTTTACTGCCTATTAAAAGGTGTTTGCGGCCAAAAGGAAGTGTTTGCTGCCAACCATGACCGAAATCATCCTAAATCATTCACAAAGAGATGATTTCAGTCCTAATGGATATTAAGGATGGGATTTCGGTCCCAAAAGGTTGGGTTTTCGTCCATAATGGGCTTTAGACCTTGTGTTTTCGGTCATATGTGAGTCCAAGAAGTAGATTTCGGTCTTATGTGACCGCAAACCCAAGGGTAGATTGTCTAAAGTCGAATTTACTAAAACAATGTAATTCCTTTGACTTTTGTTGACCCTTTTTACTCCTTAATGTCTTGTTATCTTGTATTAGCTTACTATAACTTAAATTAACATGAGTTTTCAACACATATACTTAAATATAACCCATATAAGTATGGTTCATGAAAGTCGTAATCCTGTTGTATCAAGTTACATTCTGAATCTACCGGTACATGGTTTGAAGTTTAGACCTAGTTTGTTCTAGGAAATTTTCAGTTGTGATATATATATATATATATATATATATATATATATATATATATATATATATATATATATATATATATATATATATATATATATTTCCTTCTTTCATTTTTTAATTAAGTTTTACAATAATAAATAAAAGATACATAAAATATTCTCTTCATCTATTTTGTGTTCTACGGCAGAGTCACAGTAGTGAAGTATTCACTCCATCTCTTCGGTGTTCTACAGTAGAGTCACTATAAAACAATAATATATATGGTTTGGAAAACATGTTCATACAATAATTTTATTTATCAAAAATAATATTTTAAATGCAATAGAACTGATATCGTAATTCAAATGCATACAAGCCTTCACTCTTCATTACTCTAGAAGTTTCATATAATAGGATTTAGTCATCGTAGATCAATTAAAACTAACTTTGAAATAGTAACTATAATTATAAAGGAAATATACCCATTACAATAAGTATAATTATAAAGAAAATGTATGGGTAACCATTTATATGATATTTTATACAAAAAATAATAATGGTAAGACTATCGGGACTCGCAGCGGCTAGGCCGCACTTTTTGCCACATAGGGAGGGGAACATCCCCCATGTGGTAAGATTATAGAGAGAGAGAGGTTCAAATGTTTTCAACAAATATTGTGTGCACATATGGACCAATCAGAATTTAGCACAAATTAAATTTTTAAATAAATCAATAAGGGTAAATTAGTAATATTGCATGTATATTAAATAAATTCCAAAATTAAAATCAAATCAAATCCCTATAAAATTGCAACCATATTTTAAACCCTACAAAAACCACCATAACACAAAAGTAATCGACGTGTTCTTTCCCCACAGCAGCCATCAAACACCAAATCACAACCACCAACGTCTCTTTCTTCATCGGAGACAATCGCATCCGACAAATGTATTATGATCAAGGGTATTTTTGGTACCATATGTGAAGCAAGGGGCAGCTCGGTTGAAAAAAGGAACGGTAATACATCGGAGGAGGAGGAGGAGTCTCGTTGGTGCTTCTACCAGAAAAACCCTAATGTCGCCACCACCTTCATCAAGCGACCACCCTCCTCTGTCGGTCTTCATCTTCTCAGGTAAAAGAGTAGAAATCATTAGCCAATCTCACATCTTAATCTTCAATCAGAAGTCTGTATCTTCTGTACTTTTTTTAAAACAAATTTATTTTTTCTTCATGACTTCAAATCACTTAGCTTTTCAATAAATTTGATTATTTTTATTGTTTCTTTTCTTTACTCCACATCAGGTCACATTTATGTAGCTTCGGGGTGGGGGCTTTCTCTTTCGCTTTCTTTGGTCGTTCATTGTCGGTTTGCTTGTAGTTTTTCTTAGTTATTTCCATGGTGTGGTTGTTTCTATGGATTCTTCCTATGCATTTCTGTTTCATGGATTTTCCCTAAGTTTGAGTTTTGATTGACTCGATTCGTAGCTGTCTGGTTTTGTTTTGTTGGGGCTCCTCTGCGATTCTTGCTGTCCGGAATGGTTTTCAGGGTGGTTGACCTTTTTACCCCTGGTGTTTTTTTTGTTGTTGTGTTGCTGGTTCTTTGGCTTGTGTGCAATTGTTTGTTGCTGCTTAGTGGTAGTGTGGTGGGTTTTCCCTGGAGTTGTGGTATGGTTTTTGCTGTTGGTTCCTTTTACGCTTTATGTTTGTATTGAGCTTCTCTTTTGTTGGTGGTTTTTCTTTTACACAGAAGCATTTGATAATGCACAAAAGGTGTTCGATAGAATGCATAAGAGATGTTTCAAGCCAAATTCCCGGTAATTGACTAATTCTCAGTAGGATACCATTAGTGTTTGTTTTTTACTTTTTCTCTCTTGCAATGTATAAAAAAACCCAATTGGTGTTGTTTTTTAGAAGAAATTAGTATATTATGATGTGAAAGTTAAGTATGAGGTGTGAATTGATTTGTGTGTATTATGTTAGAATTTATTTATATAAATCCATTCTTTCAGAATGTTTGTATTCTAGCAGAATGTATGTTATGTATTCTGCCAAAATTTATAAAACAAATCTTATCAACAATATTATTTTATAATAGATTACTGTTATTGTTAGATTTTAATGGTTTTTTTTCTTTTTAGGTTTTGAAGAGTTTGTCATTCATGTGGAAAAGAAAGAAAATATGGAGAACAAGAGTGTCTTATAGTAGAATGTATTCCGACAGAATGTATAAAATGAATCTTAGCAACATTATTCTTTCAGAATTAATTAGTATTTTTTGTTGGATTTTGATGTTTTTGTTGCATTTGTGATAGGAATGGCTTGAAGACCTTATAGGAATGACGTGAAGAATAAATCGAAGATTGATCATACTCACAGTTTAAGAATGTTGTTGTTTTTTAAGAATTACACTTGTTATTCTTTCAGAATGTTGTTATTATTCAAGAATGTTCTTTTTGTATCACAATCATAGAATATAATTATTTGATATATTATTAGTTCAAGAATCGATTTTGTATATTGTTTCATAATGTACTTATTCATGTTTTCTTCTTATTTATGTATTGTTAAAGGATGTCTACTACTGTTATTATAATAGAATGTCATTCTAACAGAATTTCATTCTAACAGAATCGCATTCTAACAGAATAAAATAAGTTATAATCGGTTATGATTACAAATTAAATTAGAATTGAAATTGAATTAATTTAAAAAAAATCAAAATTATCCCTTCAAATTCGAAAATTTCCTTTTTGTAAATATAGTTAATTGTCTAAAATACCATTTTAATTAAATTTGAGTGATATTATGGTACATGATATTCCACTGTAATATCATAGACCCTCAAAATCATAGTCATTCATTATCTTCATCTGTTGGTACAGAATTCTCCTTAAATGCACACAATAGTTACCTAAAACAAAATAACCTAACTATATATATATATATATATATATATATATATATATATATATATATATCTTCTATTTTTTTTAACAAATTCCTTTCAATTTTCTCAATGAGTAAATTACACGAATGGTCTTTGTGGTTTGGGGTAATTTGCATGTTTGGTGTCTAACTTATTTTTTTTAACTCGGACAGTCCTCATTATATGTTTTTGTTGCGCACTTGGTCCCTATCTAACCTAAAAAGATTATTATATCCTTCTTACTTTGTTTTTTAATTAATTTTATTATTTATATATTTCTTTTTTAATTTAATGTAAAAAAGACAATTTGGGCCCACTCTACCAGATGTTACGTGGCTACCATCAACCCTACTAAATATATCTTTCTCTCTTTCTTCCTTATCTCTCAAAAGTCAAAACCATAACTCAAGAATCTCTACGGCCGCCACTCATCATCAATCAACCACCACCATTCACCTTCCACATCTCCTCCACCACCGGAACAAGCAACTATCGGATCTCCCTCTTCAGATCTCCACAAAAAATTAAAGTTTTCAGGTCTCCAACGGAAAAAACTGAAGGTTTCAGGTCTCCCTGCTCTCTCCGACGACGAGTAGAACATGGACGAGAAACTCACTGGAGAAAATGGCGCGGGTCACCGAAGAAGACACCTTTTTTCTCGTAAAACTCAGGAGTTTACCCACTTGCATTTTTTTCTTGTTGGAAATCTCATCAGAAACCACGGATACCAAACACCCACACAATAAGGTGTAACGACGTAAATTTTAAAACAATTTTTCATTTTTCCACATAATAAAACACATATAATATTCTCAAAATCTCATGTACCAAATGTCATCATAATAAAACATATCCCAGAATCTCAAATACATAATCCTCTATCAGTGTGTACAGATCACGTCGGCGCCTTCCCGCGATCCTCGCTAGTACCTGAAACACATATCACATAACACGGTAAGCATAAATGCTTAGTGAGTTCCCCAAAATACTACATACAGCACATAAGCCACTCGAGGTTTTAGCTCTACGTGACCTTCCAGTCAATGTGTCTCAGGGGCCTTCCGGTCCCACAATCTGAGTAGACCTTCCGGTCGTACTCTTTCGACCTTCCGGTCCATACACTGCTGACCTTCCGGTCCATACCATTCTTACTCAATACATACATAACACATACATAGAAACATAGAAACATATATCGCATACTCGTCATAGCACATAAGACCTTCCGGTCACACATAATTACCACTCTAGGTAAGGTATAGTGAGAAAACTCACCTCGTATGTTGTCTAGTAAATTCTCGTGCTCGATATCCCCGATCTAGCCTCCGCCTAATCACATAAAGTAATTTATCTCTTATTAACAACGATTCTCATAGGCTAGACTAATCCCTTCCTATAATTTCCCAGAAGGGAAAAAGACCATTTTACCCCTCCAATAGTCCAATGTCCAAATGTTGACCAAACCCTAAAAGTCAACCTCAGTCAACGGTCCAACTTTCACCAGACTCGTCGAGTGCACTCGAGTGACTCGACGAGTCCATGCGTGTCCTCTGAATCCTCCTAAGGCCTCACTCGACTCGTCGAGTTAACCTTTCTCTGAACGGGCTACCACTGATCACGAATCGTGGTGCAACACGATCCGACTCGTCGAGTCCGCTCATGGACTCGACGAGTTTCGTCCATGGCAATACTCATTTGACCTTCTGAGGTCAGATCTGTTTCTCTAACTTATAGATCTGGCCTTCTAACACCCAATAATCACGTAAAGGTCTGAACTTGGTGTCCATGCATGGCATTTTGGGCATGAAATGCCAAGAACATGATTTAAATGGGGTTTTCACTCATAAATACCATCAAGGCTGAATAAAGCAGGAACCTTTGGGTGCTAGAGACCTCCTAAGGTCCAGATCTGGAGTTCAAGCGTCCTCATGAACCCCAAATCCTCAAAGTCCCAAAATGAAAGGAAAAGAAGCCTTAATCTTCAAGATGAGAGATCTACTCAAATAAAAGGGAAAGGTTCGAACTTGATACCTCTAATAGAAGCTCTTGGACGAATAAGCAGTAGATCTATCAGCCTCTTCTCAATCCTAGCTTGGAATCTTCCTTTCCTTCACCAAAATGCACTCACAAATCTCAAGTAAGGCTCAAGACTCTCTCACAAGCTCAAGGGGCGATTAGGGTTTCTTCTCAGTGAGGTATGGCCGCAAATGAGGCTATAAGTGCCTTTAAATAGGTCCCAAACCCGGGGATCTAGGGTTTCCACTTACAGCGCCTACTCGGCGAGTCTACTCTTGGACTCGTCGAGTAGTTCATTAAACTCACATGGCCACCCTGCTTCTACTCGACGAGTTATAGCACCAACTCGTCGAGTAGATCAATGATCCTAAAAAATAAATAATTAAAAATAACATACCTGAAAATCCAAATGTTACAATTCTCCCCCACTAGAATCAGACTTCGCCCTCGAAGTCTTACTCTGCAAACAACTCAGGATGCTGCTCCCGCATCTCTGACTTCGGCTCCCAAGTCAGCTCGGACCCTCTCCGATGTTGCCACTGGACCTGAACCAGGGGCACCTCCTTGTTCCTTAGCACCTTGATCTTCCGATCCAAGATCGCGATCGACCTCTCAATGTAATTCAAACTCGCGTCCACCTGAATATCCTCTAGCGGCACAACCGCCGTCTCATCGGCTATACACTTCATCAACTGGGATACATGGAAGGTATCATGGATATGACTCAACTCCTCGGGTAGCTCTAGACGGTATGCTACCTTACCCACCCTCGCGGTCACCCTGAACGGACCAATGTATCGGGTCCCCAGCTTGCCCCTATTCCTGAATCGGATCACTCCTTTCCAAGGAGATACCTTCAGTAGTACGAAATCTCTAACCTGGAACTCGAGCTCGGATCGCCGTCTATCCGCATAACTCTTCTGACGGCTTTGGGCTGTCAGTAACCTCTGTCTGACCTGCTGTATCTGCTCAGTCGTCTTAAGCACTATCTCAGTGCTACCCATCACTCGCTGCCCTACCTCTCCCCAACAGATGGGAGTTCGACACCTCCTCCCATAAAGAAGCTCAAAGGGAGGCATACCAATACTCGAATGGTGGCTGTTGTTGTAAGAAAACTCAGCCAAAGGTAGGTATGTGTCCCAACTTCCACCGAAGTCCATAACACATGCTCGAAGCATGTCCTCGAGTGTCTGTATCGTCCGCTCACTCTGCCCGTCCGTCTGTGGGTGATAAGCAGTACTGAAGTGCAATCTCGTACCCAACTCCTCATGAAACTTCTTCCAGAACCTGGAAGTAAAACGTACATCTCGGTCTGACACAATCGAGATCGGCACTCCATGCCGCGACACCACCTCTCTCACATATATTTCTGCCAGCCTCTCCGTAGAAGACCTCTCACTGATAGCAAGGAAGTGAGCGCTCTTCGTCAGCCGGTCCACAATCACCCAAATTGCATCAACACCCCTCGCGGTCCTCGGCAATTTGGTGATAAAATCCATAGAAATTTGTTCCCACTTCCACTGGGGAACCTCTAATGGCTGCAACTTGCCATGCGGACGCTGGTGCTTGGCCTTAACCCGGCGACAGGTCAAGCACCTCTCTACAACCCATGCAACGTCCCTCTTCATACAGGGCCACCAGTAGTCTCTCTTCAGGTCCAAATACATCTTAGTGGCCCCGGAATGGATCGAAAATCTCGATCTATGCGCCTCCTCCAACAGAGTGCTACGTGCCCCGCCCGTATACGGCACCCAAATCCGACCACGAAAGGTCATGAGCCCTCGGCTATCCGTCACAAACTCGGACACCTGTCCAATCACCCGCTCCCTTTTACGGTTCTCCAGTCTCACAGCCTCTGCTTGGGCCTCTCGTATAGTGTCCAACACCAGAGTCATCACTATCATCCTCATACATATGTCTCGAATCGGGGCACCCTCCGCCCTGCGGCTCAGGGCATCGGCTACCACGTTAGCCTTGCCCGGGTGGTACAGGATCTCACAGTCATAATACGTTACCATATCCAACCATCTCCTATGGCGCATATTCAGGTTGGGCTGATCCATCAGATACTTCAAACTCTTGTGATCCGTGTATATGGTACACCGAACCCCATACAAATAATGGCGCCATATCTTGAGAGCGAATACCACTGCCCCCAACTCTAAATCGTGGGTGGGATACCTCGTCTCATGAGGCTTCAAATGCCTCGATGCGTATACTATCACGTGCCCTCTCTGCATAAGCACCGCACCCAACCCTGGTATAGACGCATCACAGTAAACCACAAAATCCTCCATTCCCTCCGGAAGGGCTAACACTGGGGCTTCGCATAGTCTCTGGCGAAGAGTCTCAAACGAGGTCTGCTGCTCTGGACCCCAAGAAAAAGCAACGCCCTTCCGGGTCAATCTGGTGAGGGGAACGACAATCTTGGAGAAATCCCGGATGAATCTCCGATAATAGTCGGCCAACCCCAGAAAACTCCTGATCTCGGTGGGGGATCTCGGCACCTCCCAACTCATGACAGCCTCAATCTTGGCCGGATCGACCAATATCCCATTCTGATTAACGAGATGTCCCAGGAACTGGACCTCTCGTAACCAGAAATCACACTTGGAGAATTTAGCATAAAGCCTCTCCGATCTCAATACTCCAAGGATGTCCCTCAGGTGCTCCTCATGCTGCTCTCTGGTCCTCAAATACACTAGAATGTCGTCGATGAACACAATCACCGATCGATCCAACATCGGCCTGCATACTCGGTTCATGAGGTCCATGGACGCCGCTGGTGCATTGGTGAGCCCAAAAGGCATCACCACGAACTCATCATGCCCATAACGAGTCCTAAATGCTGTCTTTTGGATATCCTCATCACGCACCCTCATCTGGTGATATCCAGACCTCAAGTCTATCTTGGAAAACCAAGACGCACCCTGCAACTGATCGAACAGATCGTCGATCCTCGGCAATGGATAACGGTTCTTGACCGTTAACTTGTTCAACTCCCGGTAATTAATGCACATCCGGTGTGAACCATCCTTTTTCTTGACAAAAAGGATCGCTGCTCCCCACGGCGAGCTACTTGGTCGGATGAATCCCTTCCCCAACAGCCCCTGAAGCTGCGAGGATAACTCCTGCATCTCCGGCGGCGCAATGCGATAGGGTGCCTTGGCAATAGGTGCTGCCCCCGAAATCAAATCAATTTGAAACTCCACCTGCCTCTCGGGAGGCACACCCGGCAACTCCTCGGGGAAAACATCCGGAAACTCTCGCACTATCGGTACCTCGCTGACAGAACTCGGCCTCTCTGCGGCAACTCGTGTATCCATCACATAAGCTACAAAGCCTCTACAGCCCTGCTGTAGACTCTGTCTCGCTCTGGCAGCCGAACAAAATGCTGACCCAGACCGGGTACCCTCGCCATACACCGTAAGTACTCCCCCACTAGGGTCTCGTATGGTCACCAACTGCCGCTCGCAGTCTATAACAGCTCCAAATCGGCTCAACGAGTCCATGCCCACGATGAGACAGATATCACCCATCGCAATCGGTACCAGATCTATCGGGAACTCAACACCGAAAATCTCGAGTACACATCCTCGAATCACATCAGTAGCATAAACCGCTCGCTCGTCAGCTATAGAAACTCGTAGAGGTCGACTCAACGTCTCTCGTCGGGTACTGATGTGCTGGTTAAACGCTAATGACACGAAAGATCGACTCGCACCCGAGTCAAATAACACCAAAGCAGGTACAGAACTCACAAGAAAAGTACTTATGCATACCACAGAATAAGCATAATATCTCAAACTCAGTATAAGTAAATAAAAGAGTACATACCAGCCACGACATCGGGCGCTGCGCGGACCTCCTCCGCTGTCAACTGAAAGGCTCTCCCGCTAGCCTTCGGCGCCTCGGCCTTCGCTGTTCGGGCCTTGGTAGCTCTAGCAGCAGGTGCAGATCCCTGTGCTAATCCCTGAAGTAGTTGTGGGTACTCGGCCTTCCGATGGCCAGTCTGGTTGCAATGAAAGCAAACCATAAATCCCTTGGGGCAATCCTTGGCTATATGCCCCTCCTTGCCACATTTGTAGCAAGCACCTGCTCGACAAACTCCATCATGTCCCTTACCGCACTTCCCACAAGTGCGGCCCTTCTGGCCTCCAGATCTCGTATCAGCGGGCTTTGCCCGCTTGGCTGCCAGCTGAGTCTCTAGCTCAATCTCCCCCTTCCGAGCATTTGCCTGGAGCTCGACAAATGTTCGGTACGTCGAGTTCGCCACGAACTTCCGACTGTCTCTCCTCAGTATGCTAAAATATCGACTCATGCGTGCCTGCTCAGAAGACACGTGCTCAGGGCAGAACAACGCCCTCTCATGAAACATCCGCGTGATCACCGTCACAGACTCCGTCCCCTGCTTGAGGGACAAGAACTCCTGGGCCAAACGTTCCCTCTACACCGGGGGAACATACTCGTCTCTGAACATAGTGGTGAACCTCTCCCAGGTCACCGCGGTAAGCTCTGCAGGAGTAAAATCTGCCGTCACAAACTTCCATCAGTCCTTCGCTCCCAAGCGAAGCTGGTTCAGTGCGAACCGTACTCTCAAATGTTCCGGACAGGAACAAGTGTAGAAACATCCCTCAATGTCAGAGATCCACCTCATCGCGACTATCGGATCCTGAGTCCCATCAAACTCTGGTGGCTTCGTGTTGCTGAACTCTCGGTACAGCAACGAGTCACCCCCCTATGGCCTAGCACCGGTGACGGCTGCGGTGGCTGCAGCAACAGCAGCCTCGGTAAGAGAAGCATACCGCTCGTTAAACATCTCAATCAAGGTGGTCTTGATAGACCCAAACATCTTAGGAATCTCCGCTCGTATGGCTGCGGCCACCTCCTCGTGAATCAACCTACGGATCTCCTCATCACTGGTACCATTAGTACCACTGCCTCCTGGGTGGTGGCGCGTCCCAACCATGATGTCTCTGAAACACAACACAAAAGAAGTCAGAGACTCGCTCGAGTATACTCGCACTCGATACTCAACCCTACTTGTTCTGTAGTACCCTAATGATTCTTACTTGGACTGCTCACCGATCCGGTGTTTCCAGTAGTACGGGCCTTATACTACCTTCCACAACGCATCGGTATTCACCCCAAGTCCTCCTTCTAGGATCCCAGATCACAAGTACTCTATATCTCATCACACACAGGCCACCTTCAAGTAGACCTCTCGTAAGCTCCTCTTTGCTACCTACTCACTCTCGTAGTAACTCATAGTAGCAGTAATCTCCTAGGCTAAGGCATCACAAATCAGGCCACTCTAGTCCTAGATATGAATACCTAGCCTACTCTAGCATGCATAGCATATCACATAATATCTCATAACACATAATGTAAGGGTATTTTCGGAAATCACCGTTCGGGCGCTGGCTAATCGTACACACTGCTCCGCTCTACTTTTCTCAAAACCTCTTACTCTTTTTGAAAAATTGTTTCTTTTATGAAAAATTTTCTCAAATCCTCAGTTTGAGTTCAGATACGCCCGAAGGTGCATCCGAATCCCTCAAACCAAGGCTCTGATACCAACTTGTAACGATGTAAATTTTAAAACAATTTTTCATTTTTCCACATAATAAAACTCATATAATATTCTCAAAATCTCATGTATCAAATGTCATCATAATAAAACATATCCCAGAATCTCAAATACATAATCCTCTATCAGTGTGTACAGATCACGCCGGCGCCTTCCCTTAATCCTCCCTAGTACCTGAAACACATATCACATAACACGGTAAGCATAAATGCTTAGTGAGTTCCCCAAAATACTACATACAGCACATAAGCCACTCGAGGCTGTAGCTGTACCATACCTTCCGGTTAATGTGTCTCAGGGGTCTTCCGGTCCCACAATCTGAGTAGACCTTCCGGTCCTACTCTTTCGACCTTCCGGTCCATACACGGCTGACCTTCCGGTCCATACCATACTGACCTTCCGGTCCATACCATTCTTACTCAATACATACATAACACATACATATCACATAGAAACATATATCACATACTCGGCATAGCACATAAGACCTTCCGGTCAAACATAATTACCACTCTAGGTAAGGTATAGTGAGAAAACTCACCTCGTATGATGTCTAGTAAACTCTCGTGCTCGATATCCCCGATCTAGCCTCCGCCTAATCACATAAAGTAATTTATCTCTTATTAACAACGATTCTCATAGGCTAGACTAATCCATTCCTATAATTTCCCAGAAGGGAAAAAGACCATTTTACCCCTCCAATGGTCCAATCTCCAAATGTTGACCAAACCCTAAAAGTCAACCTCAGTCAACGGTCCAACTTTGACCAGACTCGTCGAGTGCACTCGAGTGACTCGGCGAGTCCATGTGTGTCCTCTGAATCCTCCTAAGGCCTCA
Source organism: Lactuca virosa (assembly GCF_052849685.1). Lineage (NCBI taxonomy): Eukaryota > Viridiplantae > Streptophyta > Magnoliopsida > Asterales > Asteraceae > Lactuca > Lactuca virosa. Next base: position 54,736,274 of record NC_136431.1, read on the forward strand.
CTCGACTCGTCGAGTTAACCTTTCTCTGAACGGGCTACCACTGATCACGAATCGTGGTGCAACACGATCCGACTCGTCGAGTCCGCTCATGGACTCGGCGAGTTTCTTCCATGGCAATACTCATTTGACCTTCTGAGGCCAGATCTGTTTCTCTAACTTATAGATCTGGCCTTCTAACACCCAATAATCACGTAAAGGTCTGAACTTGGTGTCCATGCATGGCATTTTGGGCATGAAATGCCAAGAACATGATTTAAATGGGGTTTTCACTCATAAATACCATCAAGGCTGAATAAAGCAGGAACCTTTGGGTGCTAGAGACCTCCTAAGGTCCAGATCTAGAGTTCAAGCCTCCTCATGAACCCCAAATCCTCAAAGTCCCAAAATGAAAGGAAAAGAAACCTTAATCTTCAAGATGAGAGATCTACTCAAATAAAAGGGAAAGGTTCGAATTTGATACCTCTAATAGAAGCTCTTGGACGAATAAGCAGTAGATCTATCAGCCTCTTCTCAATCCTAGCTTGGAATCTTCCTTTCCTTCACCAAAATGCACTCACAAATCTCAAGTAAGGCTCAAGACTCTCTCACAAGCTCAAGGGGCTATTGGGGTTTCTTCTCAGTGAGGTGTGGCCGCAAATGAGGCTATAAGTGCCTTTAAATAGGTCCCAAACCCGGGGATCTAGGGTTTCCACTTACAGCGCCTACTCGGCGAGTCTACTCTTGGACTCGTCGAGTAGTTCATTAAACTCACGTGGCCACCCTGCTTCTACTCGACGAGTTATAGCACCAACTCGTCGAGTAGATCAATGATCCTCAAAAATAAATAATTAAAAATAACATACCTGAAAATCCGGATGTTACATAAGGGTTTCTCCGACCCACCTGCATCTGTAACCTTTTCGTTGAGGGTATGAGATGGTCGTCGTCGGTAATGTGTTGGAACGCGGTCTTTTGTGTGGTGGGTTAGAAGGTAACTGAGTTGTGAATATATATATATATATATATATATATATATATATATATATATATATATATATATATATATATATATATATATATATATAAAGAGAGAGAGAGAGAGAGAGAGAGAGAGAGAGAGAAATCATACAAAAATCGAGCCATTGGTTGATGATGGAGGCGATGTCAGGCGACGATTACCGGCCGTGGGGACCGGCGAAGGCGACGTCCGGTGACATCTGGTACAAGAGGGCAGTGACGTCTAGGGGTCGGAATGTGTATGTGTAGGATTATTGTGTTTTTCTTTTTTTAATTAAATAAATAATAAATAACAGAATATTAAAAAAAGAAATATATAAGGGTATAATAGTCTTTTTACATCACTCAGGGACCAACGACGCAAGACAACCAACCTATAGGGATGGTCCGAGTTAAAAATAATAATTTAGGAACCAAACACGCAAATTGTAATAAACTACAGTGATCATTCATGTAATTTACTCTTTCTCCATCTTTTACCAAATTCACTTCAAAAAATTTGTAAAATGTCTTCTTCCAACAACCCAAACAACCAAAAAAAACACCCGCTACAAACACCACACTCGCTAGACCTACGATGGATCAACCGATTTATTCCTCCCCATTTCATTATTATGATGGTATGCTATCATATTTTCTACACCAATTTTCACAACCACAACGACCAAGACAACCACCAACAGAAAGAGTACCACAACCCGATCCGGATTTTAATCCATTTGAGTTTTTGTCCCAACCCGAGTTTGTTCACCAAACATAATCACAACCACAAACACCCATTTCTGATTCTGAACCAAAATCTGTTCAAGAACCTCAACCCACTCGAGCACCAATTAAAAGAAAATAAAAGGCGTTGGCTAAAAATTGGGAAGATGTGGAATGTTTAGTATTGGCATAAGCATGGATCGATATCTCTGAAGATGCGAAGACGAGCAAAGACCAAAAACACAACCGTTTTTGGATGCGAGTTAAACATAGGTTCCAGAAAGGAATGAACCTTCCCGAGTATCGTACAAAAGACCAAGTTTTCTTAAAATGCGCGAAGATGAACAAGGAAGTCATGTTGTTTAGCGATTTGTATAACAACATGAAACGACAATGGAGAAGCGGTGAAGTGATACCGTGATTTTGCAGAAAGCTTTAAAAGTCTACCAAAAAGAAACAAGAAGCCTTTCAAGTTTGTTGAAGTTTGGAATCTCGTCAAAGTCAACAAAAAATGGCAATTGAAAAAACATCTGACGACCATATCGAGAGTGGTTCAAAACGGTCAAGAACATCTGAATCTGAACACACTACATCCGATGGTCTGTTGGTTTCGACCTCAATGAAGATGATCTGATTCAAATTTCACCACATTCTCGGCCAATGGAAATGGACAAACTAAAAAATAAAGGCAAAGTCAAAGCATCGTATTCGGGTGATTTGAAAGATATCGGGGACGATATGAATGGTATAAAAGATAGACTGGACAAAATTTTACAAATTGCTTCCGAAAGAGAGATTCGGAAACAAAGGGAAATCGACTTGAAAATACTAATGATGAACACATCGCAGCTGACCGGGGAGGACCTTGAAATTTCTTTGGCAATGAAAGCCGATGTCAAAAAACGTTATGCAAAGTTGGATTTTTTTTTTAAAAAAAATTGCTTGGTGTGTGTTTTTTTTGTTTGTGGGTTTAATATTTGTATTTTTTTATAAGTTTTTAGATTTTTTTCATGTGATGTATGTTTTTTTTAATTAATTAAAAAAACAAAAAGAAAAAAAAACAAGTATGACACCACTCATTGGATGTGGTAAAAAACCACATTTTTGTGGTAAATGCTAAGGTGACGCCTACGTTGCACTATGATAAAAATGTTGAGGTGACATCTACGTGGCACTGTGGTAACATGAAGGAGTGTGACACCACTCCCTAAAGCCTAAGATTGATGATAAATGTGCACTAGATTTAAAAGAGATATCACTCCCTAAAGCCTAATATTAAAGTAACAATACATATTAATGTGTTATTTATCTTCATTTAAAATAAATTGTTCGACATTGTTTTGTAAATTGTATTTCAACACAAAGGTTTAGGAATGTAATATCGAACTTTTCAATACAGTGGCCTGTTTTATAGTATTCTACTTTCTGAAAAATTAGAATTATAGAATATCATTAATTCCAATATCGTTTCCAAATCGCATCCTCATCATGTTCTCATACCCTAATATTGGAATCAGGAATACAAAAGTCACAGTTAGACATAAGTTTTGTATCAGGTTGCACTAATGTAGTGTACGATGAGACCAAAATAATGTTGGAATGTATGACCCTGAAGTTTTTATAGACATTGAAATATTATGTACTAAGTTATAACATTCGAAAACCACGGTAACATGTTTAAAAATATTATATAGATAAATAGATAAAAATACAATTAATGTCAAAAAAAAGATCAATGTATTTTTTATTGTAAATAATTATTATTTTTGAATAAATTTGTTACATAAAATAAACATAATATTTTACTATAAATTTCAAAAAATTTATTATGAATAGGATTTTGTATTTTCAAAATTTTAATTCAAGTTGATTTGTTATAAAAAAGAGAAAATCATAGAAAATTACCACATGTCAAAAAGGAATGCTAGAAAATGAACACATGGCATTTTCATGATTTTCAAGTTTTATTTATTAGAATAAGTAATGATGATAAAAGAATATCGGAACGCACCTTTAGATTTTGATTTATTCATATCTTTGGTTGTATACATATGTAATGGAAAAGTCTATTTCAATAATGATCCATAAGTTGTATTTAATAATTTGTGTTTAAACATGTGGTTATAGGCCCTTTACAACATCAAATTCATTTAGCGGCATGTGCTTTATATTAAAAGGCTTAAAAGTTGAAATCTCGATTGCCATCAACTTGTTATGGATATCCCGTGTTAGGTGTTAATTTTGCCAATTTTTATGGTCTTTTATATTTCTAATGTTCAATAAACACTAGAGTTTATGTTAAGTGATGTGTGTATAATTTACTACATATCTAATGCATATTTCTAATACTTTTAACTACAATTATATTTAATATCGAACAAATATATACTTAATATGTTTAAATTATGTTTTGTAGCGGCGAAGACTTGTTCGGGACAAGAAAAGAAGCATAATGTAGGAAAATATAGGGTTTGTGGTGGAGATCTGGATACCAACTTGGATCGTGAGAACACTTTCCGAACTGATATTTCTACCATATGTCTGGGTTGCAAGAAATTCAGCCTAGGATAATCCAAGTGGACACTTACGATTCTAGGCACAGAAATCGTAAGCCAATTTGCTAGAGAGATTCTGTGAGAGTTTGATGAAAACGAGAACTAATGATCGTAACCTTCTTCTGATAAGGAAGAACCATTTATATATTAAACGAGATTAGGGTTTCATTAGGGTTCGGCCGTCATTAGTTGCTTTGAAAGCATGTCAGGATAATCTGGATCTAATGAGGATTTAGGGTTACCAAACCTAACGAGTTTCGTTAGTTTTACCATTATCACCCTCAAGAAACTGAATTTTCCACTATGTTCCCATATGTAAAATTCGGTGAGGTTTTGGGGCGCTGCCCCAAACCCCGTGGGACCCCAGCCAGGGGCTCTGCCCCTTGGACCCCGCTAGGGGCGCTGCCCCTAGACCCTGCCAAAGGAGCACTGCCCCTTTGGAAACCCCGGACCCAGGGGCGCTGCACCCGGACCTCCGACTAGTCGTCGAACCGGCTTTTAATTCGATCTTATACATGCGTGCACTCTGCACCAACCCGTACATATATTAAAGTACAAATTAAGAAGCCCCTTAGCTCAAATGTTAGTTCCAGTTACATAAAATGACATGGTGACACTAAAATCACCAACACATACGAGCTGGAAACATGAAACAGGAGCTAAAACAAAAAAATAAGAAAAGTTGTGTGAAGACTGCGTCGTGGTGACATAACCACGACATGGAAAATGGAAGAATTGCGACACATATGCTGACTTGGCAGATACGAGAAAAACACGAAGACCACGTCGTGGTGGCGGTCAACCGCGACGTGGTGGCCATATTTCCACAATTATAAAATCTCGGGCATTAGGTCGAAATCAGAAGCATGCATTCGGTTTTCAGATGTTAATTACGATTAATAACCCTTAGAAAACCAAAAGAAAGTCGAAATTCAAGTGGAGCTCAAGATTGAAGACGATTTAGAAGATATTCATCATTGATCTAGTTGGTTTGCTTATTAAACTTATGTCTAGCTTATTTTACTTAGATCTAATGTGTTTTTCTACTACAATGAGAGGCTAAACACCTTTTACTTTTGTTTGGTGAAGATGAGCTTGATACTTATGTGTTAGATTTCAATTATTGGATGATTATATTTGATTTTGCTTGTGTTTGATAAATATATATATATATATATATATATATATATATATATATATATATATATATATATATAAACCCTAGCATGCTTTACTTCTAGTTTATATTGCTTATAAATCAGATTTTGTGTGTTGATTGATCATATTAATTACATGAATCTATCTCCTAATTGTTTATGATCATTAGATAATTATAGCTAGGATTAATCACATCTTAGTTTAAGTAATTAAAGCTAGTAACTTTAATTGTGTTAGAGAGCCTAATTAGTATTAATTTGTTCTTGGTTGCTTGAATTGATCATAAGAAAGCAACTAATATCATTTATAGTCCAATTATGCTATTATCAATTTAGTGTTTAACTTGTGCATGATCATTGCTTTGTCATTCATAAATTGGTAGGCCTAGATATTTGATTATAATAGTTAGATAATTGGTAATCAATATAATTTATCCATAAGAAATCAACCATAGGAGAAAATGAAATTGGATCTAGGCAGAAGTATTCTTTTAATTATTGAAGTTACTTTGTGTTCGTTGATTGCTTATTTGTTAGGTGATATTAAGTTATTCTGATCTTGAAATATCAATAAAAACCCCCAAATCATAGTTTGTTTGTTAATTTAATTAGAAGTATTTAATTTATCTAATTAAATTTCGTTCCTTGTGATCGACACGCAACTTACCTAAGCTACACTATAATCTAACTAAGTACACTGTCTATAGGTGCATAGCTAGTAAAAGTTTGTTAGTTATAAATTTAAAACTAATAAGTATTGTTGTGCACATCAAAGTTTTTGGCGCCGTTGTCGGGGAACGGAGTATTTGGTTATTAGTTAATTGTTTTTAGTTATTCGATCCTTTTTGTGGGGTAAAAACCACAGAAAGTTACTTTGGTTGCTTTTTTTTTTCTTTTTTCTTTCTGAGACGCAACCACGTCGTGGTTATATCCATCATGTCGTGGTCCCGCTTCAGTGAATTTATTAGTTTATTGATTTTTATTCCTTTTACGCGTTTTTGTTTTATTTTTGCTTTGTTTCAGTGATTTATGACCCGATGATCTAAACCTCCTATTTTTCCTCCACTTCAAGACCCAGATTCCACTTTCCACAAGAAGAAGGACAAGAAAGTCAACGAGTCAACAGACACTTTTCAATCGGACAAAGGATTTGAAAGCTTTGAGAAGACGCCATATAAAAAAGAAATTGGATACAAGCCAGAATCTTCTACCGAAGGAAGTTCAGATGATTTAGAGATAAAAAGTGAGGTTGAAGAAATGGCGGACATTACGAGAATAACGATGGGAGATTACAAGAAAAGGATACGTGAAGAACATGTACCAGGTCTAGTTCCACCCGAGATTCCAGCCGAGAGAAGTTTTGAGCTCAAAGGACATATTTTATTAATGCTCAAGGACATACCTTCCGCCGGGAAATATTATGAAGATGCTATCAAGCATATTGATGAAGTGAAAGACATTGCAAACTACTTCAATGTTCCTAATGTGCCAATAGAATATGTGTTACTAAGGATGCTTCCAGTGACTTTTACCAATGAAGCAAAAGTTTGGTTAAAGTCTCTTGCAACCGGATCTATTACCACATGGGCGAATCATCGTGATGCTTTTATTGAGCAATTTAGTCCACCTTCGAAGATTTCAACGCTTAAGAAGAAGATAGCCAACGTTCAACAAGAGGTTGGAGAGTCCTTATATAAAGCTTGGGAGAGGTACAAGGGCTTGCTTAGAAGTTGCCCTCAACATGATTTGAATGTGCAACAAGAAGTTTCCATCTTCTATGATGGAGTGAATGTAACTACTAGACAACTTCTTGACTCACAAGGGCCTATGACAAAGAAGGATCTGGTAACTATAAAAGAATTAATTGAAGAATTCGCAAAGCACTCATGCGAGTACCATAATCCATGAAATGATGTTACAAGAGGAAAAGGAAATGGAGGGAATGATAACTTGGCTGCGATCAAAGCTAAACTAGATTATATGGATAGGCGAATGACAAAATTAGATCAATCCATTCATGCCATAAGAGTTGGGTGTGATAGTTGTAGTGGTCCACATTTGACCAAGGATTGTGACTTAGATGAAAATAGGAACAAGAAGTCACAAGTGTTCTACTCAAGTGGTGACAAGTATGATGAAGATTGGAGGAAGCCCAAGAAGGAGTGGTTGCCATATGAAGAGTACAAGAAACAAAAAGATGAGAAGTATAGACAAATCGATAAAGGTTTATATCAAAAAGAGCAACCACCACTCGAAAAGAAGATGGATTTCGAGTCGGTACTTCATAGATTTATGGAAGCATCTGAAAAGAAACATGATACTATTGATGTCAATGTGAGAAATCATCAAGCTTCCATAAAAAAAATAGAGACTCAACTTGGGCAATTGACCACACTTGTCAATGAAAGGTTACCACCTAAAAATCAAGACCCAAAGTCACAACCTCGTGTCATGGAGATCTACACTGAAGATGACGTCCATTCTGAGCCAATAATGATCCATGAAGAAGCTACAATACAACCCAAGTCGTGTTTGGAAGAAGAGAAACCTGAGGCAAAAAGAGAAAAAAGTGAAGTGCATTATGATGCTTCACCACGTCGTGGTCTCGAGCAGAAGAAAATTTTTCTCTTCTTAATTCATTTCATCCACCTTTGCCATTCCCATCTCGAGCCACCAAACATTCTATGGAGCCCGAGCAAATGAGATTTATGGAACAACTGCTCTCACTCTCAATTAACGCCTCATTCCTCAAATCAATGGCGAAACTTCCCAAATTTGCAAAAGATGTGATGAGTAATATAAAGGAGTTGGAAAAGGCCTCAACGATAGTTCTTAATGAGTTGTGTTCAGCCGCAGTTATCAAAGTATTACCAATCAATATGGGAGGATCCAGGTCAACAATAATTGCCTTGTGAATTTGGTAATTCGACTTTTATTAATGCTTTAGCGGATTTAGGGACAGTCATTAATCTCATGCCATACTCTTTTTACCAAAAGCTCAGATTACCAAAGCTCCAATATATAAGGATGACCATTCGAATGGGGGATCACTCGACCACATACCCACGAGGAATAATTGAATACTTACTAGTAAAAGTGGGAAAGTTTATTTTTCCGGTCGACTTTGTGGTTCTCGACATGAAGGAGGATGAAGAACTTCAAATTATTTTATGAAGACCATTTTTGAGTACCGCAAGAGCATTAGTAAACATCCACGACTCAAAGGTCACACTTCGTGTGGAAGACGATGCTACTACCTTTGAGATGAGTCCTAAGGTGAATTATGAAGAGCCAAAAGATGAAGTGTCAAAGATGGATGCTATGGAAGAAGATCTTGATGAGCTAGTTGCTACTAAGAAGATGATGGAAAAAGAGATTAAGGTTTAAGAGGAGCCGCATGTTGAAAAGGTCAAACGGTCGAAACCAAGAGCCATGATCCCCATGATGTTTGAGGTGTTGGCGTTTACTACACCTAAGGTTAAAGAGGAGGAAGAGATTGAGGAAATAGAAGAGGATTTGTATGAAGAAGTGGAAATAATAGAAGAAGAAATGGGTGGGTAATTGAAGGAGCTTATTATGGTCAAGATGGAGGTAGAAAAGGAAGATCAAAAAAGGAGATGACAAGATGTAACACCCTGTCCCGAATCGTTTCCTAATTCGGGGCCGCGACCCGAACACTGATTATCACAAGGCTTAGGGCCTTTAAGAAAGGGAGATTTAGACCCATTTGGGTGTGGGTAAGGTAGGATAGATGATCCGAGAAGTTTGGTTTGTAATTTGGAGCCCAAGGGTATAACCGTAAAGTGGCAGTCGGGCCTTTTATGAATTTTGGATTTTTGTTCAGAAAGTTTTAAGGCAAGGATGAGTTAATAGAAGTGTAGAGCTTCTCGTTACCTTTTAGTGGATATAAGGATCATCGGAAACGGACTTATAACGAAAACGCTACGGCCTTCGGAAGTTTGAGTGATTTTAGGGTTTATCCGGGTATGCGGGGCATACACAAGTGTACGCATGGCGTGCTAGTAAGAAGGTCAGTACGCGGGGTGTACATTGGTGTACGTTGGGCATACTAAGGGAGATGGTTGCGGAAACCTTATGGAGTACGTTGGGCATACGCCAGTCAGTCCCAAACCCTAATTTAGGGTCTTGGACCCTATTTAAGCACCTTAACTCACCACCAAACCCTAATATCTTCAACCTCCATCCTCTTTAGCCCTAGAAATGAAGCCCTAGCCTCCATTGGTATGGTTCTTGATTTTTTAGGGGTATTTCATGCATCTTTGTGCTCATAGAAGAAGAAGGAACTTCTTGGAGAAGTGTGGGATTGCTTGGAGCTTGTGGATCCAGGCTTAGTGCATCATGATCTATTTTCTAAAGGTATAATGCTTCAAACTTGATGACTCTATTATTAGATCTTTTCATGGCATATTTGCATGAGCTTTTTGATGGGTTTTGAGCATTCTAACACTTCCTAAGTGTACATGCAACCCTAATAACCTTGAATCTATGTTTTCTCTATATACATGCAAATTTCTTTTCAAGGTTATTTCCTAACTATCATGGCATGGGGATTACATAGAACATAAAAACTAGTAGAAATACATACCTTGTTGTTGCTTGGATTCCTTCAAGACTTTGTGAGCCTAGCACCCCAAATGTTGTGCCTCAAATGCTTCACACAACACCACAAGACTTGGAATAACTTGAGAGAATACTTCTAGCACTCAAAATCGGTTATGCCCTCTCTAGTAACACTAGGTCCACTAGGTCACGATTTTGCTAGCCATAGGGTTCCTTTTATAGTGTTGTCACAATTAGGGTTTACACATGAATGCCCTTAATTGTCATGACTCTTGATTTCTCATGACCCATGGGTTTGTAACTCCCATGGACTATCCATGGAGCTCCATATGGTTATAACCAAACCCATAAACCATGGATCATTAATCCACCATAAAAGAATTGATGATTGTCATAATCAACCCTATATATTTAATTAGTCTCACTTTGATCACCAAATTAATACTAGATTAATACTTGACCAATACTAATTAAATAATACTATTATTAATATATTAGAACTTATAATATATTAATAATCATAAGTGCCTTATTCTCTCATTTAGTCTATCCAAGTATTGCAATGCCATGCAACCCAAATGGACCATGCCGGGTCGGGTCAAGTACATACCAAATAAAGTTATGGACTTAGACACTATATCCAACAGTCTCCCACTTGGATAAGTCTAATAACTATATTTGCAAATATGACTTCAAAATCCGACTAGCAATCGTAGCTCTTTCAAAGTCTCTCGGAACTAAGATGATGATGATACGCCATTTAAGATAAGTGATCATATAATCCTATGTTCTCATGATATCAGCCGGACAAACACATGGAACATGGTCTTACTTATTGTCCAGCATTTGTTTCTCGATCTCTGATTTGTTTCGACATAGAACTAAATTGAACACATCAATTAGGTTCTGACCGGGCCCGGTACATAAGTCAAAACCAAATCATCGAGGGGCCCAAATATCGCTTCTATTTCTAGAAGGAACAGATAAACTTCGACTGATATGCTTGTACTAACTACTTGTTGAATTATTCACAAAGGCACGTTTTATGACATCGAGTTACCAATGCGTTTTCGTGCAATCAATGAATAACCAACTCATAGTCAACAACTCATATCTCTAGGTTTGAAGATTTATATGATATTACCGTCTCACGATTACTCGAGATAAATTCCATGAAGTGATGCAAGTGAGCGTGGGTTGGATCCAATACTCAGCCCTTATGAGTACTCATGAATGTTGTAGCAACCATTGCAATGTCTAAAGCACTTTTAGACAAATCATACAAGCCAAATTCATGACAGTCTTAAATCAATACTTACTTCCAAAGTTTGACTGACTGTGGATGGTTTGAATAATAACATAATTATTCTGGAAGTAAAAACATGCAAAATTGAAACATAGTAAACAATCAACACAAGATAGTAACACCTTACTCATAAATAAATAACAACTTTTATTTATCATCAAATGTCAATTACATTTTACAAGTTTCAGGAATCTAATTATTGAAACTAATATCATCCTTCAGCCTAATGCGCCTCGCATGCTGTAAATGCTTAACCCTGCTCAGTCCCTTCGTGAGGGGATCTACCGGGTTCTCATCTGATGATACCCTCTTAGCCACGAGGAGTCCTTCTTCTATTCGATGTCTGATGAAATGGTATTTTCTGTCAATGTGCCTAGATCTCCCGTGATCTCTCGGTTCCTTAGCCAAAGCAACCGCACTTTCATTGTCACATAAAATTTCCATTGGCTCCTTTATAGCTGGTACAACTCCAAGGTCTCCGATGAAGTTCTTTAGCCATATCGCCTCCTTAGCTGCTTCACTTGCTGCTATGTACTCTGATTCACAAGTAGAATCAGCTACTGTCTCCTGCTTGGAACTTTTCCAAGTAATTGCCCCTCCATTTAGGATAAAGACCCAGCCTGACTGAGAGCGGAAATTATCCCTGTCAGTCTGGAAGCTAGCATCGCTATATCCTTCCACTCTCAAGTCATCACTGCCTCCGAGGGTAAGGACCCAATCCTTAGTCCTCCGCAGATACTTGAGAATGTTCTTTACCGCTGTCCAGTGTGCCTTGCCAGGGTTCCCTTGATATCTACTGACCATGCTCAAAGCAAAGGCCACATCAGGGCGAGTACAAGTCATAGCATACATGATCGAGCCCACAGCGGAAGCATATGGTATATGACTCATCTCAGCTATCTCAGCCTCTGTACTCGGACTCTGAGTTTTACTCAGCTTGGCATTACTCTGGATTGGTAATTCTCCTTTCTTGGAATCTTGCATACTGAACCTCTTCAGCACCTTATCCAAGTAAGTACTTTGACTAAGTCCAATTAGTCTCTTACTCCTATCTCTCAATATCCTTATCCCTAGGATATAGGCAGCTTCCCCAAGGTCCTTCATAGCGAAACACTTCCCAAGCCAGGACTTAACCTCCTGCAAGGTTGGGACGTCGTTTCCTATGAAAAGTATGTCATCCACATACAACACCAAGAAGCTAAATATGCTCCCACTAGCCCTGACATACACACAAGACTCATCCTCACTCCTAGAAAAGCCAAACTCTTTGACTTTCTCATCAAAGCAAAGATTCCATCTGCGAGATGCTTGTTTCAATCCATAAATGGATTTATCAAGCTTACACACTCTATTAGAGTATCTTGTATCGACAAAACCCTCTGGTTCAGCCATGTAAACTTCCTCAGCCAACTTTCCATTAAGGAAAGCGGTTTTGACATCCATTTGCCATATTTCATAATCATGAAATGCAGCTACGGCCAACAATACTCTAATAGACTTAATCTTAGCTACCGGTGAGAAGGTCTCATCATAGTCAACTCCCGGAGTTTGAGTAAAGCCCTTCGCAACCAGTCGCGCTTTGTAAGTATGTACCTTCCCATCCATGTCGGTCTTCTTCTTGAAGATCCATTTTCACCCAACTGTCTTACGACCTGGTACATTGTCAACCAAGTTCCAAACTTGATTGTCATACATGGACTGAATCTCGCTGTCCATAGGCTCCTTCCACTTAGCAGACTCAGGGCCTGCCATGGCTTCCCTGTAATTATTAGGTTCATCCAAATCTATTAGTGTACTATCACTAATAAATGTATCACCTTCAGTGGTGATGTGATAACCATAATAAAAATCAGGTGTGTTCCTCACCCTAGTGGAACGTCTTGGAGGTACAGACTCATCTATCGGATCAACAGGAGTTTCCTCCTCAGGTTGGTCGATAGCATTTGAGGTTCCTTCACCACTTGACTCTTGAAGCTCTTCAAGGTCAATTTGCCTCCCACTGTCCCCTTGGCTTATGAATTCACTCTCACGAAATACTCCTCTTCTTGCTACAAAAACCACATTATCACTGGGTCTGTAGAAGAGGTAACCAAAGGATCTCTGTGGGTAGCCGATGAAAATACACCTCTCACTTCGAGGTTCAAGCTTATCATGAGTCTCACGCCTCACGAAAGCTTTACAACCCCAAATTTTGATGTGGTCCAAATTGGGAACTTTCCCAGTCCACATCTCGTGAGGTGTTTTGGCAACCTTTTTAGTAGGGACTAGATTAAGGATATGGGCGGCAGTCTCTAAGGCATACCCCCAGAAAGAGATTGGTAACGAAGCTCGACTCATCATGGAACGAACCATATCCAACAAGGTTCGATTGCGCCTCTCAGCTACACCATTCAACTGTGGTGTTCTGGGAGGTGTCAATTGTGAGACAATCCCACATTCCTTAAGATAGTCAAGGAACTCAATGCTAAGATACTCTCCTCCCCGATCGGATCGGAGCATCTTGATGTTCCTGCCCAATTGATTCTCCACTTCCTGCTTAAACTCTTTGAACTTTTCAAAGGTTTCTTACTTATGCTTGATTAAGTAAATATATCCATATCTACTGTAATCATCAGTAAAAGTCACATAATAGCGATTAGCATCCCTTGTAGCAACTCTGAAGGGCCCACACACATCCATGTGTACAAGGTCCAACAAACCTTCACCCCTATCACAAGTACCTGTGAAGGGTGACTTTGTCATTTTTCCAAGTAAACAAGACTCGCAACTATCATCTGACTTGAGGTCAAATGATTCCAAGACTCCAGCCTTTTGGAGTTGGCCTATGCGCTTCTTGTTATCATGTCCAAGACGACAATGCCACAAGGATGCTTTATCCAAGCTATCTCAAGAATCAATATACAACACATTATTTCCTAGATTGTCTACAACATTCACGGCTTCATATACACCATCACAAGGTAATGCTTTAAAGTAAAATACATCATTGTAATAAACATTAATAGCACCATTTTTATTATCAAATGAAAATGAAAAACCTTGTTTGTACAAGCCATGAAAAGAAATAATATTTCTCGCCATTTCGGGCGAGTAACAACACTTATTCAAATCTAACATTAACCCATTATTAAGCAATAAAGAATAAACTCCTATCTTGGTAACAGGTGATGCTTTCCTGTTGCCCATGACTAAGTTTATCTTCCCGTGCTCCACTTGCTCACTTCTTCTTAGTGCCTGCAAATCAGTACAGATGTGAATACCACAACCTGTATCAAGCACCCAAGAATTAGCATTAGATGAGTTATTAGACAATATTGTGTAAATACCTGCATGGGTGGGTTTAACCTTCCCATCCTTTACATCTTGCAGATATTTAGGGCAGCTTCGCTTGAAGTGTCCCTTATCCTGGCAATAGAAGCACTGTGCTTCCTTTGGGTTTGAAGAAGGAGTAATGGGACCTTTCTTTGTCCCACTTGAAGAGGAACCATCAAGAGTCTTACCCTTGGTACCCTTCGAAGGGTTTTTCCTCTTCTTACCCTTTCCCTGCCCAATAGCAAGAACAGGGGCTGTTGAAGGAGTAGAAGTAGCAACCGCTTTACCCTTAAGGCCATTTTCAGCTGTCCTTAAGAGTCCTTGAAGTTTGCTAAGTGTGACTTCCTCCTTGTTCATATGATAAGTCATACGAAACTGATCATAACTTGGAGGTAAGGAATGGAGAATGATGTCAATCGCCATTTCCTCAGGAAAGTCAACATTTAGCTTCAGCAACCGGTCAACGAACCTTTGCATCTTCTGCAAGTGACCGGTGATGGGTTCACCATCCTTCATCCTTGCGGTTATCATGGAGGAGATGATTTCATACCTCTCCTGACGCGCGCTCTGATGGTACCTTTCCATCAGATCCAGGTGCATCTCATAGGGGTAGAAATCTTTTCATGGCATATTTGCATGATACCACTGATGGGTTTTGAGCATTCTAACACTTCCTAAGTGTACATGCAACCCTAATAACCTTGAATCTATGTTTTCTCTATATACATGCAAATTTCTTTTCAAGGTTATTTCCTAACTATCATGGCATGGGGATTACATAGAACATAAAAACTAGTAGAAATACATACCTTGTTGTTGCTTGGATTCCTTCAAGACTTTGTGAGCCTAGCACCCCAAATGTTGTGCCTCAAATGCTTCACACAACACCACAAGACTTGGAATAACTTGAGAGAATACTTCTAGCACTCAAAATCGGTTATGCCCTCTCTAGTAACACTAGGTCCACTAGGTCACGATTTTGCTAGCCATAGGGTTCCTTTTATAGTGTTGTCACAATTAGGGTTTACACATGAATGCCCTTAATTGTCATGACTCTTGATTTCTCATGACCCATGGGTTTGTAACTCCCATGGACTATCCATGGAGCTCCATATGGTTATAACCAAACCCATAAACCATGGATCATTAATCCACCATAAAAGAATTGATGATTGTCATAATCAACCCTATATATTTAATTAGTCTCACTTTGATCACCAAATTAATACTAGATTAATACTTGACCAATACTAATTAAATAATACTATTATTAATATATTATAACTTATAATATATTAATAATCATAAGTGCCTTATTCTCTCATTTAGTCTATCCAAGTATTGCAATGCCATGCAACCCAAATGGACCATGCCGGGTCGGGTCAAGTACATACCAAATAAAGTTATGGACTTAGACACTATATCCAACACTTTTGTCCCAAATTTTGGATCTTTCTGAGTATGGAGTACTCCAAAGCATTGTAGTTGTCCTTTTTGAGGTCTTGAAGTTTAATGAGTCATAAAAATGCTTGCTTGATTGTTTCCCTAGCACCATGCAATAGTTGAATGGTTTTGAGTGTTGTGAAAGAAAGGATTTTGGGGATTTATCCCTCTTTATCCATGTAAAGGCTTAAAGGTTTCGACTTTATGGGTTAAGACATCATTTAGGGTTAAGAGAAATGGTTGGATGCCTTTGACTTAACCCAATAAGAGCTTAATGTGAATTTTTGGCCCCAGATAAGTATGATGGGCGTACTCATAAGTACGCGTAGCGTAAATGGGATTGCATGCTTTAAGGACTTATACATTGCGCTGGAAGGGTGAATACACGGGGCGTACTCCCCAGAAGGTTAAATTTTGGGTCTTTTGGTTTGGGCCTTGTTGGACCATTGGACTTATAACCTTAGGCCTTGGATTGAGTATGGGCTTTCTTGGGAATTGATTCATGATAGTTTTCGGGCCCAATTAGGAAGTTGGGCCATATCGGGGCTCGTTTTTGGGCCAAGTAAGAAAAATGGTAAAATGGTCTTTTACCCTGGTCATTAGGCAAGCAATCCAGATTCTTGAGTATGGGTCGAGATTCAATTATTAATTGGATGATATTTGATGGTGCGAGCGCGCGGGGATTTCCGGATCAGCGATCTGAGCATTTGTCTGAGATATTCAGCCGCTTCAGGTGAGTTTTACTCACTGTACTTACGGGTCGAAGGCACCAAGGCCGACCCATTGAATTAATATCCTGCTATAAAATGATATGTTGAGTATGGAATAGATCTGCACGATTATGCTAGTTGCCGATATGTTAGTCTGCTAGATCTGTAGGACTACCTGTGATCCTGTCTGTTTGATTATATGTATATGTTTGTTATCTGTTATATGTCGACATGTTGTGTTGGGTTGAGGTTGTACTGCTTTTTGATGTAGCCAAAAAACCCTAGAGCATTCCATATATGAGCTGAGGGCTGGGAAGGTCATGCCAGACTCATACTGAGGGCTCAGTAGCATTCCAGATACGAGCTGAGGACCGGTTCGTATGCCAGACTCATATTAAGGGCTGAACATTGGTATTCCAGTCTGATGACTAATTGGGTCAGGGAGCAAGCCAGGCATAAGCTGTGGGCCCCGAGGGCAAGCCAAACTTATACTGTGGGCTTAGGAGGAAGCAAGATATGAGTTGTGGGCCGATAGGCAAGCCAAACTCATATTGTGGGCTCAGGGGTAATCCAGTCTTTAGCTGTGGACCCAGTACATGCTGTTATTTGTATATGTTATATATTTGTGTGTTGGTACTTTGGGGGAACTCACTAAGCTTAGTGCTTATAGTTTTGTTTATGGTTTCAGGTTCTTCAGAGGAACTGTGGGAAGGCGAAGGCGTGACCGTACACATCCTTGGTTTTACAATTGATTGGATCCTGGGAGACTCTGATTTTAAATCATGTTTTAGAAACAATGTTTTTGTACACACTTTTATAAGTAAATGGGTTGTTTTGAAAAGTTTAAATTTGTTGAAATTTTGGGATGTTACAAGTTGGTATCAGAGCCTTGGTTTGAGTGAATTGGAGGAACACTCGTGTGAATCCAGTCTCAAACTAAGGAAAATGGTTTTAAAAATGATTCTCAAAGTAGGGTTTTAAAAATAATTTTCAAAGTTTCTTTCAAAATAACCAAAAGAGGATGCGATGTGTACAATCAACCGGAGCCAGTAAGTAGACCCCAAATTACCACACTGTTACTTGATATTGTGATATGTTAGAACAGCATGCTAGTGATAGGCTAGGGATCTTTAGTAATTGCATGATAGAGTTGCCTGATTATATGATGCCTGATAGCCTAGGGTCTTCCTTATATGAAATTGACATCTTTATTGTAGTTGCTTAGTGTATGCATCATAGTTGTACATAACTAAGATTCTATAGCCTGAGAATGTTTGGTTTAGCCTTATTTCCTGTTCTTGTTTGATGAAGGACTTAGGGTAGGATCAAGTATTCGAATGTTTATAGGATCCAGTGTTATGTATGATTAGCATACATGAGTGTTGTAGGGTTGGTAGAAGGTTCATGAGTGGGTGCAGAATATGGCAGGTCAGCGTGAGGATTATTAGCCACTCTTAAGTGAGTGAGGTCAGCGTGATGGGGTATTCGATATGCTGGAGATAGAGATCGAGAATTTTGCATGAGGATCTGTCTGATTTTATTGCGTTTAGTGCCTATCGACTCCACTTCTCGAATGTTGCTTGCTTTGTGCTTTGTGGGACTCACATTGATGGGATATAACTATCAAATGAATACATTAAGTTACATGCTATGGAGGTTAAATAATCCTAGATTGAAGGATTTGTCCCTATTGCGTATCTCTCGTTTGAGTCTAACCGTTGTAGGGTTGGGTTCTTTAGTCGAAAGATTATTTAAGTTTTGTTGCATGTAATTGTATTCATGAAGTGGTTGGATGGAACTGATTAGAGCCCCTCAGCAGCTTATGGTAGGGGAGGTAGGGAATCCTAGGAGAGCTTAGGGAGTATTTTAGTGCGGTTGTCTCGCTGTTGAGCAGGTTTCGGGAGTATTTTATGAATAGGTCTTAGAGGACCCGAGATGATTCTTGAGGAAAGTATGGATAGGTTTGGAATGTAGTATTGGGCCCGTACTACTAGAAGCACAGGATCCATACTCAAATCGAGGAAAATTTCGGGGGTTCTAAGGGCTGGTTGGGGTAGATAGCATGGTTTGATACCATGATTCATGGCAGTGGTTCCGTATCTGTCGACCTTTTGGTTATGGATGCTCAGGCATAAGGATGGGTCTGGTAATTGTTTTGAGCCCCAGTGGCAATAGCAGTTTGGGTTGATTGGTTCAAACCTCGATGATTTTGTAGGTTTTGAGGCCTTAAGGGTTTTGCTCAAAGTCGTGCATTGAGTCGTAGGACTTAAGAAGGAAATGATTGTTATGATCGGCTTGGGGATTGAAGTTGGAAGTTGAGTGGTGGATTGATGGATTGGATTATTGCTATATTCGACAAGGATTATGCCCTTTCAATATTCTGAGTTCAGAGAAGGAGTGAGCAGGCTTGTGACTGTCAGAGCTGGGATGTAAACCCAGCATGGGGTCTGGTGGCTGTGGTGTTTGGCGGCAGTATGTCAACGTGGAAGTACGCAGGTGGATGGATGTGGTATGGATGTCTTGTGATGTGATCAAGGGTTCGTGTTCTTTGGTTATAGGCAGGTCAGGTACTGAGTTGACGGTTGGGATTGTAGGCAAGGAGGGTATGTTTTGGATCGTAAGTCGGTATTTGCTTATGTATTTGCATGATTGGAAAACTTTAGGGGTCTTCGGTTGAAATTTAGGATTCTCTTAGGATTTGTTTGATCCTTAGTTGGAAGATCATCCTGTGTGTGTTATACACTCCAAGAGTCAGGGGTGTTTGTACCTGGTTAATCCAGTTTGAGATATGGTTCGTTCGCAACACCAGTGGGTGGCAGTTCGAACCCTAAGTAGGGGAGAACTAGGTGTTCTTCCTGGAGGATCATTGATCTGTTTGAGTTTATAGTGTTGGAAGAATGGTTCATAGGGGTATTGCACAAGCGGTGTATTGGGTTATTGAGTTTGTGCAGTCTCGATCGTTGGTCTTTTCATTCATCATTCAACGAAGGTTCTCCGAAAGTTCAGTTTGTGACAGTTGAAGTTCAATGGACGTGTCAACCTATCATCAAGTTCAGTATGTTCTATGTTCCTTTGGTCATTGGGTATGTTTACTCTCAATGGTGGAATGGAATTTTGGTTCATAGTAGGCTCAGGTTTTGGTAGCATTCAGGATCACCTTGGAAGTCTTCTCGAGCTTGTTTCGTATTGGTGGAATCTATTCAGTCTTAATCAAGTATGGGATCTTGTTTCGAACGATCATGAGGATGTCTTCTGTTATTAATTGAGGTGTTGTTTCGATAAAACTCTAGTATTTCTTCCCTTTTTGGATGAGGTTATGGGTTCCCTAAGGATGTGCATTGTGGTAAATCATATATATTGTCGAGAGGGGCATATGTGAGTTGGACAAGATAGCATTTTAGCACTTGGTTTGAATTATGTGCATGGTTCTTTTTGGGTTATAGCCTTCGAATTGGATGAATAGCACGTCCGTTTATCCTATTCTCGGGTCGTGTGCGGCCATGTTTTCGTAGGGTTTTCATCGGTAGCAACTTGTTTTGTGAAAGGACATTGTGTGTGGTATAATTATGGCATTATTGTGATCGAGTAGCGTTGAGAGGGACATTGATTAGTTCCCTGCAAGGCAACGAAATGAAGTGGGTATCTTTAGGCCCCCATATTTTTGGGCGAATGACGTAATGTCGACAAGATCGGTGTGATATAGGGCATTCCAGACTCATGCTGTGGGCTCGGAGGCAATCCAAACATATGCTGAGGACCTTGTTGGGGTATTCCAGTCATAGGTTGTGGGCCCAATGATTATGATTGTTCATTTCTTCTGCTTGTGGTATTTTCGGTGTTGGTGCGTTGATGGAAGTCGGGAGACTCACAAATCAATTGGTTTGGATAAAAGGAGCAGCTAAGGGTTGTTGGGAGTATCAGTCGTGCATCAGAAAGTCTCTGCGAAATGTTTGCATTATAAATCTCGTTTGTTCGCAAGCTGTTATTAGGGGTTCGATTATCAATATTGGGTATCAGTTATGAATTCTCGAATCATAAAGTTCTTGGTGAATGTCTCGAGTGATTTTCCAGGTGGAGGTACACCTGAGTTGATAAGGATTAGAGGCAAATGTGAAAATTCTTGGATTTCTCATCTTTGCTCGTAGGAGCAGTGGTTGGAAATTGCATGTCCGGAAGCCAAGGGTTCATTAAAGGCTTTTGGTTCATGTTATGGATTTGGAATTGGTGGAAAATTCGTGATTTGTATGTTTGAGTTCTTTTCCGCGTGTTTGGTATATTGGGTTGAGGCGATCCAGTCATGCTGAAGGCTCTGTATTTGGGTCAACCTGCGTGCAGATCATGCAGGTTATGGGCTTCGGATTCAGCAGTAGCGTTGGTTCGTCAGTAAAAGGATCAATATTTGTTATCAGTTATGGTGTGGGCTGGAGTGTTTGGTTCCCAGGTGGGTGATAAAGAGTGATTTCGAGGACGAAATCCAATTTAAGTGGGAGAGGGGAGTTGTAACACCCTGTCCTGAATCATTTCCTAATTCGGAGCCGCGACCCAAAAACCGGTCATCACAAGGCTTAGGGCCTTTGAGAAATGGAGATTTAGACCCATTTGGGTGTGGGTAAGGTGGGATAGATGATCCAGGAAGTTTGGTTTGTAATTTGGAGCCCAAGGGTATAATCGTAAAGTGACAGTCGGGCCTTTTATGAATTTTGGATTTTTGTTTGGAAAGTTTTAAGGCAAGGATGAGTTGATAGAAGTGTAGAGATTCTTGTTACCTTTTCGTGGATATAAGGATCGTTGAAAACAGACTTATAACGAAGAAGTTATGGCCTTCAGAAGTTTAAGTGATTTTAGGGTTTATCCAGGTACGTGAGGCGTACACAAGTGTACGCATGGCGTACTAGTAAGAAGGCTAGTACGCGGGGAGTACATTGGCGTACGTTGGGCGTACTAAGGGAGATGGTCGCAGAAGCCTTATGAAGTAGGCAGGGCGTACCAAAAGTATGCTAGACGTACTCCAGTTAGTCCCAAACCATAATTTAGGGTCTTGGACCCTATTTAAGCACCTTAACTCACCACCAAACCCTAATACCTTCAGCCTCCATCCTCTTTATCCCTATAAATGAAGCCCTAGCCTCCATTGGTATGGTTCTTGAGTTTTTGGGGGTATTTCATGCATCTTGGTGCTCATAGAAGAAGAAGGAACTTCTTGGAGAAGTGTGAGATTGCTTGGAGCTTGTGGATCCAGGCTTAGTGTATCATGATCTATCTTCTAAAGTTATAAAGCTTCAAACTTGATGACTCTATTATTAGATCTTTTCATGGCATATTTTCATGAGCTTTTGTCCCAAAGTTTGGATCTTTATGAGTATGGAGTACTCCAAAGCATTTTAGTTGTCCTTTCTGAGGTCTTGAAGTGTTATGAGATATAAAAATGCTTGCTTGATTGTTTCCCTAGCACCATGCAAGAGTTGAATCGTTTTGATTGTTGTAAAAGAAAGGATTTTTGGGGATTTAGCCCTCTTTAGCCATCCAAAGGCTTAAAGGTTTCAACTTTATGGGTTAAGACATCATTTAGGGTTAAGAGAAATGGTTGGATGCCTTTGACTTAACCTAATAAGAGCTTAATGTGAATTTTTGGCCCCTGATGAGTACATTGGGCGTACTTAGAAGTACACTTAGCGTAAATGGGATTTCATGCATTAAGGACTTGTACATTACGCTGGGAGGGTGAGTACGCGGGGCGTACACTTCTGGTACGCAGGGCGTACTCCCCAGAAGGTTGAGTTTTGAGTCTAACCGTTGTAGGATTGGGTCCTTTAGTCGAAAGATTATTTAAGTTTTGTTGCATGTAACTGTATTCATGAAGTAGTTGGATGGCATTGATTGGAGCCCCTCAACAGCTGATGGCAGGGGAAGTGGGGAATCCTAGGAGAGCCTAAGGAGTATTTTAGTGGGGTTGTTTCGCTGTTGAGCAGGTTTCAGGAGTATTGTATGAATAGGTCTTAGAGGACCCGATATGATTCTTGAGGAAAGTATGGATAGGTGTGGAAGGTAGTATTGGGCCCGTACTACTGGAAGCACAAGATCCATACTCGAATCGAGGAACCCGATGTTTTAGAGTTTGCATTTTCATTTTTTTTATTTATTTTTCGTTTTTAAGTTTTATTTTGGTTTTAGCTTTTATTTTTAACCAATTGATCATGTGTTTCTCCAGTCTTCTGATTTTATTTTGTAGTTTTAGAAAGAAAGTAAGTGAAGATTTACACCACGTCGTGACATTGCTTTCCCATGACGTGGCAGCAGTTCAGCACGTATTTATTTGAAGATGGTTCTTTTATTTATTCTGATCTGACACATTTGTATTCACATGCAAAGAGCTCAGATGTTTTGTTTCCAGCTATATTACGAGAAGTCCAAGCTTTCCACACACTTTTAGAATTCAATCTCGCCACTACTACCAATAAGGGTTGAAGTTAAGTTCTCTTTCTTCAGCATATGTTTTTATAGGATTTTTAGTTTTGAGTGAAAAGGTGAAAAAAAGAAGAAAAAAATAGAAAAGAAAAAAAAGTTGCAAAAGTTTGAGGAAAAAGAGTCTACAAAGCTATGAAGATCAAGAAATATCATGAAGAAAAGCTCAAAATTATCAAAGACTCAAGAACAAAGCGAAATTTGTCAATTTATTTATTGTATTTTTTTATTTTAGGTTATTTTTTCATATGTATGCTTGGGGGTTTAACCAAAAATACATTGATGTTAAGAATTTTTTCTGGAGATGGATTTGGAGGGATGCATAAATGAGCGTTGTTCAAAAGAAGTGAGCAAGTGTTTATGAAGATTGTGAGTATTTATGATAGGGGAGGTTCTTCGGAAAATATAGACACAAATACATGCATTGTGGTCTTGGAGAAATGGAGAGGCTCAAAATGGATTGTCTTATGCGATGTTGGTAGCTAAAGTCTTTATATGATGATAATAAAATTAGTTTTGCTAGGGGGAAAGCAAAAGCCAAGTGTGGGGTATTTTGATGTGTGCATAATTAACTTCATATTTAATGCATATTTCTAATACTTTTGCTACAATTATGCTTAATATGGAACAAAATATACTTAATATGTTTAAATTATGTTTTGTAGCGACGAAGACTTGCTCATGACAAAAAGGAAGCATACAAGGAGCTAGAAGTAGGAAACGAGAGCTAAAACAAAAGAAGAAGAAAAGTTGTCTGAAGACTGCATCGTGGTGACATAAGCGCGACGTGGAAAATGGAAGAAATGTGACACATATGCTGACTTTGCAGATACGAGAAAAACACGAAGACCACGTCGTGGTGGCGGTCAACCGCGACGTGGTGGCCATATTTCCACAATTATAAAATCTCGGGCATTAGGTCGAAATCAGAAGCATGCATTCGGTTTTCAGATGTTAATTACGATTAATAACCCTTAGAAAACTAAAAGAAAGTCGAAATTCAAGTGGAGCTCAAGATTGAAGAAGATTTAGAAGATATTCATCATTGATCTAGTTGGTTTGCTTATTAAACTTATGTCTAGCTTATTTTACTTAGATCTAATGTGTTTTTCTACTACAATGAGAGGCTAAACACCTTTTACTTCTATTTGGTGAAGATGAGCTTGATACTTATGTGTTGGTTTCAATTATTGGATGATTATATTTGATTTTACTTGTGTTTGATATATATAAACCCTAACATGTTTTAGTTCTAGTTTACATTGCTTATAAATCAGATTTTGTATGTTAATTGATCATATTAATTGCATGAATCTACCTCCTAATTGTTTATGATCATTAGATAATTAGAGCTAGGATTAATCACATCTTAGTTTAAGTAATTAAAGCTAGTAACTCTAACTGTGTTAGAGAGCCAAATTAGTATTAATGTATGATTGGTTGCTTGAATTGATCATAAGAGAGTAACTAATATCATTCGTAGTCCAATTGTGCTATTATCAATTTGGTATTTAACTTGTGCATGATCATTGCTTTGTCATTCATAAATTGGTAAGCCTAAATATTTGATCATAATAGCTAGATAATTGGTAATCAATATAATCTATCCATAAGAAATCAACCATAGGAGAAAGTGAAATCGAATCTAGGCATAAATATTCTATTAATTCTTAAAGTTACTTTGTTTTTGTTGATTGCTTATTTGTTAGGTGATATTAAGTTATTCTCATCTTGAAAAATCAGTTAAAAAACCCTCTAAATGATAGTTTGTTTGTTAGTTTAATTAGATGTAGTTAATTAATTTAATTAGATTATGTTCCCTGCGATCGACACCGGATTTACCTGAGCTACACTGTAATCTGACTATGTACACTTTCTATAGGTGCATAGTTAGTAAGAGTTTGTTAGGTTATAAATTTATAACTAATAGGTATTTTTGTGCACATCATTAAGAAATCTATATCTATATAATAGGTATCATGGTCCATGGAAAACAAGTTTAAGGAGCGTAGAATTAAGAAAAGTATTTATGTAGTGTTTGGTAAAACTGTGACATGATATGAGGTTAAAATTATCAAAATGTTTTTTAAATGGTCATAAAATAGGAAAAAAAAATAGAAGTACATACCTTCAATTTTATGAAAGGCATTCCAATTATAACATTCTACTTTCAAAGTAGAATGTCTTTTTTCTTAATACTTTTCATATTTTTTCTTATTTAAGCATTATACTACCATTATGAAAGACATTCAAATGATAACATTATGTTTGTTGTAGTTATCGGTAATTTATTCAAATTTTTATATATATTTTTTAATGTATCATGCAGTACAAGAGTTTAAACCTAATAGTCCATATACTAAATTATAATTAAATATTCATCTTGAATATAGTAATTTATTTTGAACTAAATATGATCTTTAATATTAAACTTAACAATTCTTTTAACAATAGTAATGATTATAAACAATTAAAACATATTTTATATTTTAAAATACGAATTAAAATAACATTAACTTTTTAAATAATAATTAATACCATTTAATAGAATCAATATTTTTTTTTGTCTTTTTTAAATTTATAACAGGCCATTATTCTGCTACTAAAAACAAATAAATATATATCAAGTAATCCGGAATTTTTATCCTAAAAAATAGTAAATAATATAAATTCAAATTAATATAATAAAAAAATACTTTTTTCTTCCATATTACTGGATTGAAATATTCTTTATTAATATAAATTAAAAAAAATACTTAAATTACAGCCGATAAGCTGCTGTCGAGAAGAAAAGAACGTTTTTAGATGAATCCTGTGAGATTGTCCGAAAATCATTTTCCATAAAAATTAAAAATAACGATTTTCCTACCTAATTTTTATAATTAAATGTAAATAACTAAATATTATTAAAAATAAGTGGATGGCATGTATTGCTTTGGTTCCAAAATTTTGTGTCCGTATAAAATTACACACTTATCATGGGGCCTATTGACATAATTTGCAATGTGCGTTGGGCCCTAACACATTTATCAGTTATCATAGAGCATCGTACGAGTTCATGACTTATGTCGAGTGGATGAATGACGTTTCGTATTTCAAAAAAACAAAACTTTTTGTCTGATTTGTTACATTTGTATATAGGGTATTTCTCAAAACATGTAAGGCTGGAGGGAGTGGTGCCACCGAAACCGTACTCCATCCCCTGCCACATAAACGTCATGTCATTTTTTACCACACAAGTGTGGTTTCTTGACACACCAAGGAAGGGAGTGGTGCCACACTTTTATTTTCTTTTTCTTTTTGTTTTTTTAACTATTTTAATTTAATAAAACTTCTTTTTTTTAACTATTTTAATTTAATAAAACTTCTATTTTAATAAAAAAAACATAATTTTTCATTACTTGAAAATTAAAAAAAAAAACATTACATTGCATTACTAAAAAAAAAACACGAAAACCACACACATGACATTTAAATAATCATAGAAACTTAAAAAACACAAATAAAATAACTAAAGCAAACTACATAAAGTCGTTCTCCGAGAACTCGTCTTCGGGGTCATCCGGTGGATCCAAATTAAGGTTAATGTTTTGAACCCCGTAAATGTGTTCCACCAAGTCATTGCGAGGATTGTGAAATGTTTCAGTGCAACGCATCTCTGCTCTCCTATTCATATACTCTTCGCCACCAATTTCTATTGGCTGTGTCTCTGGTATGGTTTCTTCCTCGTCAAACGCACATATCGCTCTTCCTTCGTCTTCAATAATCATGTTATGCAATATGAGACATGTATACATGATTTCTTGAAGTTTTTCCTCGCCTAAATAAGCTGCTGGTTTTTTCAATATGAACCACCGTTTCTTCAGAGCTCCAAAAGCACGCTCAACATCCTTCCTAGCTCTTTCTTGAGCTCTCTTGAATTTCTTTCTTCTAGAACCATGTGGACACGTAAACGATTTAACAAACACAGCATACTCAGGATAGATTCCATCGACCAGATAATAACCATACTTATATGGCGTTTCATACACTTGAAAAGAAGAATCTGGTGCGGATCCATCGTATATGTTGTTAAATATTGGTGAACGATTAAGAACGTTGATGTCGTTAATCGAACCAGGAGAACCAAAAAAAGCATGCCAAATCCACATATCTTGTGATGCAACTGCTTCAAGTATGACCGTTCGGTGGCCATGATCACCACGGGTAAATTGTCCATGATATGATGTAGGGCAATTTTCCCATGCCCAATGGAGACAATCTAAGCTTCCTAGCATTCCAGGAAACTCATGCACACTAGCATGATGAGCTTGCAATTGCAGGATGTCATTACGTATAGGCTTACGTAAATATTTTGGACCATAAAACTGAATCACAGTTTTGCAGAAAAAATGGAGACTGTCTCGTGCGATCCTAGCAGACATCCTAAAACTTTCGTCTAACGCATCAGGCGGAATGTCATATGCTAACTGACGAAGTGCGGCCGTGTATTTTTGTAAGGGAGTGAAACCGGGTGTACCTCTAGCATCGTAGCGTTGTTGAAAAAAAAAACTGCACTCCTTCGTTACATCTTCAACTATACGTTCGTATAAACCTTTGAGCATTCTGAAGCGCCTACGAAAATAATACCCTTGATAAGTGGCATTCTCTGCAAAATAGTCTTGCACCAAACGTTGGTTGGCTTCTTCACGATTTCTGCAAATATATCTTCGTGTTCTCCGTTGAGAACTTGCAGCTGCGTTGTTACATACAACGTTGTATGTTTGTTCCGCCATTTGAATACATGCAATAACGGTATCAAAAATAGTCTGAAATTCTTCAGAAGATGAAGAAGATGACATTTTTGAGAGAGTGATGATTTGTTTTTTTTAAAATTTTTTTTGAGAGAGAGAAGAGATTGTGTTGTGAAAAATAAATGAAGTTGATATGTATATATAGGAAAGAAAAAGCAAAAAAGAAAAAAAAAATTAATTACGCAACAACCCATTCAACAGTCAATACACCCATCAACCAATCACCAAACACAGCACTAAAAGACCGCACTGCGGCCAAAACCGCGCAAGACCGCAGTCTGGGGGCGGTGTGCGCGGTCCAGGTGGCACAAACCGCGGTCCCAGACCACAGCCACACCGTATAGCCTAATAAACTAAAAAAGAATACAAAAATATTTAAACTAAGATACGAAAATAATATTTTTATTCGCTTTCATTATTAGTTTGTTAAAAAGTAAAGGAGAAGACAAAAACTGTCTCCCTCCAAATTTGTGGGAATCTAAAGGAGATTTTCTTGCAATTTTAACACATGATTATTGAAAAACAAGTTAGAAGGTAGTATAATCTAGGCTTTGAAATCATTGGTGTTTATCTCTTTAAATATGGTATTCGGGCTTATGTCAATAAAAAAAACTTATTTCGCTATACAAGAAAATTGGTAAAGAAGATGAAAAATGGATATGATGGGAAGCGGGTGAAGATGATTTCTTTATTGAGTTTGCAAACTCGATGAGAAATCTAATGTAATTTGTTGTTCTCAAACAGAAAATTATAAAAAAAAGATAACTATTTAAAGTAAGTGTGTATTTTTATTAAGTAGGTTAGGTGATTATTGATTATCTATCAAGAGACATACACAAAAATTGGTCCTCTAGAGATTACAATCTTACATACACCAAATTCAAATCTCAAAAGTCAAAACACATATAATAGCATGAGATACTTGTATACAAAAGGCCTTCCAACTTTCCCCCCGTCTTTCTCTAGTCAATTGATACTTTTCATCCAAGTATTCATCCTATCCAACAATTAGTGTTAATCCGATTAGTTTAGTAGTTAGTTGTCCAAAATTTGGTTTTTCGTTCATTAGTTGTTGGTTTTGTCACCACTAATTAAGTCAATGAAGATGAAGTAGTGGTGATCATTTGGAAATTAAATTGCTCCAAGTTCTAATTCCACATGTTCAGATTAAAGGTTTATATAGCATCATAATGATTTGTGGTGTAACATAAAGGTACTTGTTTTAAATAAAGGTACTTATTTTAACGTAAAAGTACTTGTTCAACTACATTTTCTTGAAAGAAAAGTCGAAATAGGCGATATATCCTCTCGACATCATTGATAGTGCCTTTGGAATTAAGTGAAGGATAGAACATACGCAATTTAGGAATGTCGTGATACGGTAGTTGATATGACTAAATTAATGAGAATTTCAATTTATTTTCAATGTCAATGAATTTGTTAGTTAGGTCTTTTTTTTCTTTTCGGATTGAATGATTCCTAGTCATAGTGATCAAATGGTGGTACTCCATCAAATGTACTACGATGTCTTCTAGCAACTTTATCAACATCTTTGCTTGCACGACATTAGTGAAACGGGTGATCTCTTTTAACTTAGGCCGACCTAGGCATATGTCAGGTCAGTGGCAAAACTTGAACTTTTGATTTGGAGAGCCGAAAGTATAATATATATATATATATATATATATATATATATATATATATATATATATATATATATATATATAGGGCTAGGTTATAATGTGGATGGATAATTATTGTGCGGACGTGTGGACAGTGCTATTCTATGAGAATTACTAAGAGAATAAGTTGTTTAGTAATGCGAACACATTCAACCTTACATAAATATCATCATTTTCATGCATTCTCACTAATTCTTATTCATTTTTGTTCTCACACATCGTTTTTCACTCACTTTCATTCTGACAGAATACGACTCAATAAACATTCTGACAGAATGATAATAATAATAAAAAGTCTATAATAACTTTATAGATGATTTAATTAGTGAAAATGTATGTTAATGACAATAGTTATGTAAGATTGAACGTATTTATATTATCAAACAACATATTTTCTTTGTCATTCTCACTGAATAGCATTGTCCACACGTCCGCACAATAGATGTCAATCCACATTTGAACCTAACTCTATATATATAAATTGGAGAAGAGGGGTCAAAGCCAAAATTTTATATTTTTAAGCCTAATATGTATAAATTTTAATAGGTATGGACTATTTATTAAAAAAAAAAAGGGGGGGGGGGGGGGGGGAGGGGGGCACAACCCCTTTTGGCCCTAAAGAAGCTCTTCCCCTGGTCGGGTGTGCGACCGCAAAATGACGCATGTCGTCTTGGGGCCCGAAATTTTCCTTACGTACATCATTATTTGCAACGGATTAGTGACAATGAAAATTAGGTACATGTATATATATGTATTTGACTTATCGTAATATTTATGAATTTTGGTTGTATAAAAAAATATATATTTAAATTTTATTTGTTGCATTGAGCCTTTTAAATCAACGCATCGCCTATGTTTTTAACATTTGATATTGGCGGCATAAAGGGACTTTATACTTTAGCAATTATCTCTAGACTTATACAGAATTCATTAACTAATCTGTGGTAAGGTTGTTTCTTATGGCTTTTTTTATACAATTATGTTGAGTTTTGTTTGTTCATACTACATATTATCGTGCATTGGCATTTTATTTAATGATGTCCTTTTTCGTTTAAAAGAATTATTATAACATGTTATTGATTTGTACAATATGTTCTGAAAAATTAGAACCCAATGTATTTATATATCATTTTACAAAATATTAATATTTTTATATTTTTCATACATTTTCCATAGACTTTCATAGCAGCATTTCATATCATATATTAGACCATCCGTTATACCTACCACTAACCATTATACTGGTGGGTGCCACATCATCACCACTAACCACCACTAAATCTATGTGATATTTACCACTAAACACATCACTCTATCTCGTTTTTTTAATTAATTTGAATTCAAAAATACATAAAAAAAACATATAATTTTTTAATACTATTTTTTCATTAAATTAAAATACCACATTACATTAAATAAAATTACATTAATTAAAATAAAAAAAATAAAAATAACAATAAAAATAACCTAAAAATACCAAACATGACTAAAATAAACTACCCCCTATTCCTACATCGGGCTCGAACGGACTCTTTCATCGCGAGAAAAAACTCCAAATCTTCGTCTTCGAGGTCGTTCACTTTCATTTTCAAGATTTCCATATCGGTTTTTGTTTGAAGCGTCACTTGTGCCTCTTGAAATGACGTTTGCGCTTCAATCATTTTTTTTCCACCCGATTCAAAATCTCGGTCTTGTTCTATTGAACTTGCACATATTGATCAAATTTTTCTCCAAAATGATCCATAACAATAGATCCCGATGACGTCGAAGCCGCTTTTTTTGCTTTATTTCTTCCA
The DNA here is from genome assembly GCF_052849685.1 of Lactuca virosa. Classification (NCBI taxonomy): domain Eukaryota; kingdom Viridiplantae; phylum Streptophyta; class Magnoliopsida; order Asterales; family Asteraceae; genus Lactuca; species Lactuca virosa. The sequence continues at coordinate 54,767,772 of NC_136431.1, forward strand.
ACGAGCCGATGAGCGGGTTGCTCGTTTTCAAGATCGAGTGGATCATCGTTGATGTCGATGTGTGTTCGCTCGTCCGATTGTTGGGAACTTGCATCCGGGTTTCTTGAACGTTTTGAATCGGAAGAGGTTTGTGAAGTTCCTTCTGTTTGTTGTATCCATGTTAGAGTGTCTTTCAATTTTAGCCACACTTTCACATGCGGAAAAGCTTTGCGGGATGACGTTGTTTTTTCAAATTGGTCTAAGGTCGCTTTGAAGACATCAAAATTGTTTGACCCGCTTTTGCGTATGTTTTGTAGGTTGTTGTAAATTCCTCCAAATCCCGTGCATTTTAGTCGAATATCGCGCCACTTGGAGTTAATTTGATCGGGATTTCGAGATTCACTTCTCGTTAACGCATAAAACACGCTTCGAACTTTCTCCCAAAAACAATTGAAGGTTTGATTATCTCCTTCAATTGGGTCTTGGGAAGCTGAAACTCATGCCTCCGCTAGCTTTTCTTCTTCCTCTTTTGTCCATGGCATCCTTTCTTGGGTAGTAGTGGGTCGCGCCGATTTTTTTCCTTTCTTCTTTTTTGGTTGAGGTGCTGGTGAAAGTTGCGTTTCCAAAATGAAATTCGGCGAATAAGGTGGTTGTGAAAGTGGTGGTTGTGATTGTTGTGGCTGTGAAGGTGCATGGTGGTTGTGACGATTATGGATTGAATTGTTGTTGGAATTGTTGAAATTAGTGGAATTGTTGTTGAAAGGTCGGGAAATGTTGGTATGGTTGTTGGAAAAATGGTGTTTGTTGGATAGGTGAACCGGTTTGAAGCAAATTGACAAAACCACCTTGAGATGATTCCATGGTCAGGAATTGGCGAGGGGTTGTATCTAACGCAAAAGCGTTATCGGGTTTGTGATTTCTAAGTTTTGGGGGGTATTTTGGTTGGAATCCATTTTTGATGGTTATGAAAATGTTGTATGTATTGTGTGTATAGAGAAAGAAAAGATTGGTGTAAGAAATGAGGGTTAAAAGTTTGGTATTTATATGTAAAATTGTTATTTAAAAAAAATCTTTTCAAAATTTAGTCGTTGGAACGGCTAGTCAAATGGTCAAACAAGCAAATCCCTCATTGGGCGTTGATACTCGTCGTCCGGATAACGAATGACCACGAAACGGAGCAACCACGACCGGTCGGGGTGGTGTGTACGGTCGTGGTCCGTTGCCACCTCAACCACGAACCGGCTCGTGGCTTGTATACTGTATGGTCTTATATAACTGTATAATATGAAGTTGAAAAAAGTATTTCCCAGATTCATGCACAATTTTATGTCTAATATACCTAATTTCACTTACAAGTACAGATTGTTTAAACTAAATAAAAATGTACTGAATAACCTTTATGTAACATACATTATAATCGGCAAATAACTTTTAATATAAAAATTCCTAAGAGAAATTATTTTTAGCTTTTATCATCAAGAAAGGTCCATGTGTTTTAAAAACTTTTGACATATAGTCTTTTTCGCTAACTCCGTCACATTTTGGTCGTTAAGTTGCATTTGACTAAAATAAGGTGAGGGCATATGCATAATTTTACTTGTGACATGTAATTAAATGTGGGAAATGATTATGCCCGAACATATTTTAATCATTTTCACGTCAACATTCGTCGTCCCTCTCCCAAGAAAACACAGTCTTCTTTATCCAACCTTTCAATTATAAAATACAAATTTGGGTTTTAGGTTTTATTGATAATGAATGGACAATGGTCCTCACAATATGGACTTTGCGTGAAAAAAATTCAAGCTTGAAGGACTTGCAAGCCAGATATGGTATGGTTCTACAAAAAAATGAGATTTTTTTTCTTACTAGGTGTTCATCCAAGACTATCAGTGTGTTTACCATATCTATTTATGTATTTGCAAAAGGATATGACAACTATTTCACGTTGAAGATACACTATAGTGGTATGATCACCAATCCACCTGGAAGTAAATACATTGACGGTACTATATCATACATATACGACGTCGACACCGATCTCTTTTTAGTACATGAATTTGATGACATAGTTTGAGAATTAGGGTACCAAAATGATCATACCTTGTACTACCATTTTCTGTATCCCTGATTACTCCTTAGACTATGACTTATTTCCTTTAGGGAATGATCAAGATGTACCTAAAATGGTTTCATATGTCCCTAAACATAGACTTATAATGGTGGACATTGAAAATCAACAAACTAGGGTACCTACTTATCTTAAATCTCCATTCAAAGTTATTATTAAAGAGTGGAACCTGACATTGTGTCGCCATAACTAAATAGAAGGAAACCTGGTAAAAGAGAAGCATGGTCATGTAGTAGGAAGCTTGATTTAAATGAACCTGTCAAGTATGTTGTTGAGCAATCATAAGTAATCAATATGGATGAAGGCCATGATTATTCCAAGACTATTGTACCATATACAATGTCACAGGTTACCCAAAAAAGTCATGTAACTAGGGAGTTCAAATATGAAGATGAAGCTCAATAAGGAGTGACCAAGGGTAAATTAGACAATAAAAAGGGATTGGTTGATGAAGATGATATTGAAACTCAAAAAGGAGTGTTCAAGGGTAATTTAGTCAGTCATGAAGTTGAGGATCGAGAACTAGTGTCAACTTACCATGTTGATTGTAACTTACAAAATGTAGAAGAACCAAGTTACCAACCTGATGGTGGAGTCCATAGTGTGAGAGTTGATGATTTTGAACGATTTTAGAATATTATTTAGTGATGGGTGGCTTTGATGTTGAGTTTAATGTTAAAGATGTTGTTGGGTTTTATTAAAAAAAGAGTATAATAAACTACGAGTTTAGAAATGGAAGCATTAAAATTTGAATAAACTTAAAACCATTTTAACCCACCAATGATCATTTTGCAAGACATGGAAATATTTATTCAACCATGGTTGGAAAAAGAATTACAACCTTTAAATACTTCGATTCTCATGGGAGATTGGAAGTTGATGAAGTAAGGCAAAAGACTTGAAGCAGAGGCTCTCTACAAGTATCCACCAATCAAAGGTAAACCACCAAAAGATGCTAGTCTTCACTTGTAATTAGTTCTTCTTAAGCCTTAAAGAACTTATACTAAATAAGCCTTAAAGAACTTATACTAAATAATCCTTAAAGGAGAAGAAACATAAGCACTCAATTCTTCACTACACAATGCAAAAAAGGGGAAAAGAGAGAGGCCATGGAACTCTCGACTCTAGAGAGAAATGTGACATCCTCATTTTTCATGGCCCAAATGTGACAACCCGAAATTTTTATCTTGTAAAGCCATTCAATTCAATTAAAAGTCAGGCTTGTTTCTGCTATCTTTTAGCATTGTTAAGGGTCTGTTTGAGTGTTCTAAGCCTAGTACATTCAAGGTTTAAGTGTTAGGAAGTATCTACTAGAGTTCAATGTGCAACACTCAAGCCGGAAAACTCCATCACTTGGAGTTTACGGCCGTAAACTAGAGCTTACGCCCGTAAGCTTTTGTCTAGCCGTGAACTCCACCCTTATGTATGATATTCCTTCATTTTTCATCACTTCTCACACTTTCAAGTCAAGAACACTCAATTCTCTCTCAAGTATCATCAAGAACACTTCCAATTCTCGTCAAATTTGTAAGTGATTCTTCCATATATTAGTTGATATCCTTCTTGATCTAGTAAAACCCCATGATCTCATCCGTGAATTCATCTCTTTTGGGTTAGATCTTCAAGAACACCAAGAACACGAAGAACACACACTAGTTCTTTGGGTCGTGAACACCCCTTCAAGCTTCCAAATCGTAAGTATCCTTTCCATGTACTTGATATTCATTAGAAGCTCTTGAAATACATCCAAGAATCAACCATTTTAGCTTGAACACCAAGAGTTTACGGCCATAACTTCTCCCTTGGCCGTAAAACCTTCTCATGATCTTCATGGGCCGTGAACATCAATGGCCATGAACATCTTTGGCCATGAACACCTTGGCCGTGAACACCTTGGCCGTGAACACATCTAGGCCGTAAACACACCCTTGTGTGGCCGTAAACACCTTTAGTGCAATCATGTGTGATTGTAACACTTCATTCCAAGTGTTTCCTAGTCCCAAAGGTTGTTCCCTAGCAAGATTAGTTGTTACATACACTAATTATATCCATATATGTGTCATTATATGCTTAATAGGATCCGCTTGTGCTCGAGACTTCACTTGACCCTTAGCATCCTATATCGATCTTACATTCGAATCACTCACTACAGGTGAGTTCATACCCCTAACTTATCTTTTAAATGATTTTAAATGCTTTTATGGGGGGGGGGGATACAAGTAGAAAACATTATAGTTATTGTATCAATCACATGTGATTAATAACTATCAAAAAGTGGATTTCTTATTCTTCAAAACTGTGTTATCAAACAAACTATTTCAAAACCTTTTATAAACTGACATCAAGTCATCTATAACCATTCAAATGGTTAAAACTCTTTTACATGCTAAATTCTTTATCAAACTCTTTTAAACTTATATATTGTCAAAATCATGTCTATATAGATATAGTTATATAAATAAAGTTGAAAGGGCTTAGGACTGATAACTCGCTTTATTTCTTGTTCCTTGTTTGGTTGTGGACTTAGGGTATCGGTTGTTTGTCCGAGTGTCGTTTGAATCTTAGTTATATATTATGTATATGTGTATAGATATAAAAGTTCTTCATTGAGTTCAATACCTTTGGGTAGCAAAGGTGTACAAACATGATCAGTCATTCAAACAACATTACTCGTAAACTATAATAGGTATAGTTTAGAGGATTACTACTCACTATTTCTAGAACAATGAAACATACAAGAGTTAGTTCATACATGAGTCAGTTCAAACATACTATAACGAGAAACATAAAGAACATACTATAACGAGAAACAGAAAGAACATACTATACACTAGAACAGAGAGAACATACTATACACTAGAACAGAGAGAACATACTATACAAATACAAGAACGCTATAACATTAATGTGAGCCACTACTTCATGACACGACAATGTACTGTTGTGTCACGTTTTGTAACCAGAGTCTCCTGGAGGGAGAGTGTGAATTTGTGTATAGTTCTATACAGGATTGACCATCCTACACCTTGTTGCTAGCTACAGTGGGACCTACAGGTTTACGGGTGACGAATGTCATACCATTTCGACGTCTTTGATCATCGTGTTTTACTAGTCAATCAAGTATGGTTATAATCTCATCACATTTTACCTTAATTAAACAATTGGTTTAAGGTAGTTAGTACATCTGTAGTTACTATATACAATACTACTCTACATCGTCATTTTTCCCATTACATTCATATTGTGATCTTCTCACATAAACGGTAATGTAAACTATTTTCTGGTAATAATAGTCATCTTTGGGAAAAACACTCACTTTTACAAAAGAACAAACATATAGAACAGTCGGGTCTTGGTAGAAGACTACTTTAGTAGAAAATATAGGATTTTCTAGGAAGTATACAAACATTTACAATAAACACTTACAAACATTTACATCAAACATTTACAAACACTTTCATCAAACTTATACAAACAAATGACACTAAAATACTTATGAACTCACCAGCTTTAATGTTGATCTACGCTTTCAAAATAACTTGTATTCTCAGGTCACCAGTAGACATGTACCGATGACCAGGTTTTGAGAAGACGGAGCATATTCAATACTCGTCTTTTATTTTGATATATATATTTTTGGTGTCTTACAAATACATTCTAAACACACTTGTATTAAATTATATTATTAATGCAATGGATGATGTTGTTGCTTGTTTTACTATTATGCATTCTTATGATACTGTGCATGACGTCCTCCGCCCCCGAACGTTTCCGCCATTCTGGTTTGGGGGTGTGACACCGAAAAAACCTTTTTTATGCTTATTTTAGAACAGAGTATTCTTTATATTGTGAAATTTGTCTCATAAAAAGTATTTCCAAAGAGATGTTTTTCGTTGATGATTAAAACTTGGAATGTCATAACTAATACAAGAAACATAAGCATAAACGTAGTCATTACAGGTCTTACAACATAATATTATACTATGGCCTACACCTCCTCGAATCTCTCATCAGATCCAAACATTATTATCCATGTACCTTCATACCGCTACATGTGATACAAAGAAACTGAGTGAGTCATGCTTGGGTGCCTGGTGAGCATATATGGTTTTCAACCCATAATGTTCAAATTTAATTAATTATATATTTTACGTCAAGCAAATAACCCGATTATCCATTACTTTTATTCTCACTCACCGATCCTAAACCGATGATCTCAAGGGATTTGTCCTAAGGATCTCTAAGTAAAAAATATTGCCTCAGAGATTCCTTGGCAAAATGTTTAATAAGATAACCATGGGGTGAATAGAGTACCCACATGAATAGTTCATTCATACCTACAAGTCGTAGTCCTGTCCGTATGTGGCTCCTTAACATCTACATGTCGATGACCTCCCCATGTACAGTTCAGTAACACCTATAGGTCATAGACCTGCCTGCATACACATCATCAATGTTTACAGGTCATAGACCTGTCCGCAAACAATTTATTAACATCTACAAGTTGTAAACCTGCCCATATATGATCGATTAGCACCTACATGTTGTAAAATTGCTCGTGTATGACTTATAAACACCTACATGTTGCAAGCATGTCCATGTTTCACCAGACTTGTCTAGAATAGTTTGTGTCCCATCCTCTATACCTTACTATATCACTAATCCATAGTAGTACAGTAATACCATGTTAGCTACAACCTCTCATCATGTTTTACTTTCTGCAAGCCTTCACCACCCAATATACTTTATGTATAATTAGATAAATAGTTCAATATTTTATCTAACTATAGTATAACCAAGTAAGCCATATTGAGCACAAATATTGCAAATAAAGACAATAGGCACACATAGCATCTAAGTAGTTAAATACTTCATATATATGTGTAATATGAAAGTAAGTATGCACTCACTTGTTTAAAAGTGGATGACTCGAAATTCGGGCAGCGTTTCGCCTAACACTTTAGCTTTTCCTTTGATGTGCCCTAGGTAAGATTATCACTAATTCTTAGTCTTATATTCCTTATGACTAATGACAGTCTAGATTCCTCAATAATCTTAATGTCTATATCAAGATCTATCAAGTAAGGAGCAACCAGGTAAAATTATATCGGAGGTAGGGTCCGTTTGGTATACAAAGTATACTATTTGGAAATCTCAATTTAAACACCTCACTAAATCTAGCCTAAACATCACCCCCGTAAGTAGATCAGTCAGTATTATGACAAAAAATTACTAATAAATCTTATTTATAAATTCATAACAATGATTATGATTATAAATATAAGTTACACTGTAAGCAATATAAGTGTAGCTTAACTTATAGAGATTTATGACAAATATATGAAAAGTTCGCAGGCAGAATCCCAACCTGAATATTTCTACTTGTCGGGCCCCCAGATACCTCAGAACTTTGCTAAAAATGAGATTGTTAATAACCCCAAAAACTAAAAAAAAAAGGATTTAGAGAGAGATTGGTGTGAGAATGAATGAGGGGATTGGGAGCTATTTATAGGGAAAAAAATATAAGGAGGCGTCGCATGCAGACCATAGGCGTTTCGCACGCTTCTGCAACATCTCTTCTATGCCCTGCCTCCACGTATCGCAGTTCTGGTGGTCCGCATCCCACCTTCTAGAAGCACCACGCGCTGCGGGCTACGAGATTTAATTATTTTCTAAGAATTGTATCTTTCTCATACAAGCTCCGATTTCGACGTTCTTTATATCTACGCGTAGCTATCGACGATAACTACAACTTTCATTTAGGCTCTGTTGGCAAGTTCTTATTTTATTTTTAAGTTATATTTTTAACAGACTTAGACTGTTAAAGTCTGTATAAATATCATAACTCTTTTGTACGACATCTATTTTTGATTTTATTTATATAGACGGACTCCTAATCACAAGATCTTCAACTCTCGTTTATATTGTCTTGCCTAACAATCAACTAATTTTAATCTCTATATGCACGAGTTTTCTTCGAAAAAGCTAATAAGCAACCTATCTAAAATTCACTTTTTACGACTCGCTTTGTCGTACTGGGTTGAACGCGAAACTTCAAAGTATCATAACTTATTCACACACAGCCAGATTCGAGCGTTTCTTATATATACAGAATCACCATCGCGACTACTACAACTTCATTTAAGATTATTTATCCTAAATAATATTCTATCATAAACGTTATTTTATCTCTTATCGATAAATCCATAAAAAGACTTATAATATGTAGTCTGCAACGCACATGATTTCCCTATTTGAGGGTTTTAATTTATAATAATTATTAACTATTATATCTCAAATGTCTTGCCCGAAGTTGAAGACGTTAAAAAAAAGAGAGGAAAATATCAAACTTTTTAACTGGCTAGTGACTCCTTTATATACTAACCTTTAGATCACCATACTCCTCATAAATGAGAACATATCTCTTATGACAAGTTAGGGGTGAAATATAAATGGATACACTCGACCTCTCCCACTCCAACCTAACTCACGACAATAAGGAAAATGATGGGAGGTTGGTATGTGTTTAACTCCATCCTTTTGACTAGCATATGTATAACCCATTTTTATATAAATTGAATTTAATAGGTCGAAAAAGATGTACATAACATATAAATCATATGATATGAGTTTCTAGTTGTTATTTCTCTTTAGAAAATATTATTTCCATAAATAATAATTTCTCAATTAAAAACAAGTGTTGATTATATTTATTAGTAATCAAATTCTAATAAATAATCAATAACTTGTAGATTGTTGTAAGATGTGACCCTATATAATAATATATCATTAGCAAATATCATTTTATAATGACTCTTAGACATATAGATCTTTCAATCTCTCATTTGCACAAGACTCATCATAGAGTGATATAGACAGCGGTGAACGTCTAGCAATATTTTTAGATGGAAACTGAAAATTATAGTTTTTATTTGCATACAAATATCCGTCAAAAGTAGCTTGAAAGTTTTAAAACATGTAAGATTAAATAAAAGGACATCTTTCTAAGATGTAAAATAGAAACATAATTTAAAATTGGAAAAATGACTTGTAAGGGTAACAAAGTATCAGAATTGTACAAAAAATACCACTGAAAATTTTTTGTACACATATTGCCAACCTACTATAGCGTTTGTATACGGATGACCATTAAACTTTACCTTTGTTCAAAAAATACCATTAATTTTTTTTGTACACATTATACCGTTAAACTTTGCACCATTTTTAGAGGGAAGTCTTAAGTTCAAACCTTGTGGGTTTCAATCAATGTATAACTGACATAAATATACGATGTAGTTGTAAAAGAGAGTGTTTAGTATCATAATCAAAAGCGAACCGTTTCCCCTAAACCTTGCAATATCGGGGAGTCGCAATGGGCGATGGAAAACCCATTTTTATGTAATAATATGTATTTTTTGAAATGATATTTTTTTCTGAATAAATTATATAAGATTAATGGTAACATATGTACAAAAAAGTTTAATGGTAAAATATGTACAAAAAAAAGTTCAATGGTATAATGTTTACATAATAAATATTAAAATCCACGTCAGCAACCACGTGCTTGGTGACCTACTATTACCGGTAACGTAATGATATTTTTTGAACAAATGTGAAGTTTAATGGGCATACCTGTTCAAGCAATATAATTGGTTGGCGATATGTGTACAAAAGAAGTTCAATGATATTTTTTTGTACAACTATGATATTTTGTTACCCTAACAAATCATTTTCCATTTAAAAAACAAAGGTAATTAAGTTGATTTGTAAAAATATAAAAGAGATTTTTGTTAAAAGTTATTTGAAGTAGTTTTTGGATTTGAAATTTTTTGTTTAAGCTAAAAGGTAAAAACTCCTATTGCTTAATGGAGTTTTTTTTTTTTTTATTATTATTATTATTATTATTATTATTATTATTATTATTATTATTATTTTCAAGTTTTTAGATTTGAAGTTTTTTGTTTAAGCTAAAAAATAGAAGTTCCTATTGCTTAATGAAGTTTTTTTTTTCTTAAAAATTAAAAGACAAGCTTGCAAAAACCGCATTCCGAACACGCCAGAAAAGAAAAAACATCCTGCTAGTATGCAACATAGCAACAACATGATTTTTATCCCATGAAAATAATTCATTTTTCTCGTTAGACGTTCACGACTCAAATAAAAAACAAACATGTTTTCTCTTTATGGGAATTCACTATTTATCTAATGCAATGCTTGGATGTATAAGAAACCGTGAAGTGTATCATTAAATAATCTGTGTTATTATCTGTATTTTGCTTGATAAACAAAATAAAATATCATTTGGTGAATGGTTTTTTATGTGAGGGAGTGTATATTTGAACCATTTTTTGAGTTTCATAATTGGTCAAAATATCTCGGTAAAAGACAATTTAGAATCCTACTCTATACACCTTACACACAAATTATTGAAATGAATTAATTTTTAATGGGGATATATACAATAAATCCATAATATTTTCATCGATTTGACAAGAAAGTCTTAAAATATTAGAATTTTACTGTCAAAAAAATAAATTTTAAGACTTTCTTGTCAAATCGATAAAAAATATTAGGGCTTTACTGTATATATCCCATTTTTAATGCATGTGAATAGATTTTTTTTTTTTTTTTTTTTTTTTTTGATTAATCTGTTATCTATTTTGTTCGACTTTATACTAGCCCAATGCTTTATAGTAAGTTAGTAACCGAAAGAGCTCTTGGGCCTCTTGGCTAATAGCCCAATAGTTATTAGGCTGTTTACAAAGGCCGTGGGTCATGGTTTTAAAAGGATAATAGGTCATAAAAAATGTGTTTTGATAAATACACTGGATTTATCCAAAGCGATCGGATTCGACTCAATTTCAATATATATCCATTTTAGTGGGTTATTTGTTGGATAAAAAACTGGTTTAAGTACAGGTTGGTGGGGTAGCATAATACTCTGTATTTTTATAATTTCATACTATGTTTTTGGCAAAAAGAACATACATTCTTAAAAAAGTGAGAAACCCATCCTTTGAAAAGCTAGCCGTGCTTTCTTTGTCCTTTTTACCAATGAAATCGCTTCCAAAACATATTGATCTTTTCTTTGAAGATGCTTTGATAAAATATCCATGAGGCCTGAAATTTCCAACATTAAATGTAAAAAGAAACACGAAATCAAGTGTTTTGAAATATGACAAAATACTTTTGCTTGATTACATACATTGGATCTCTCCTCTTCAACATACTTAAGTACCTCAACATCTTTTGCAAACATATTCATCAAACTTATGATTGTTTTATAATGTGAACCCCATATTTTATCTTCGTATCTCCGGTTCGAACAAGAGAAATATCTTGATTCAACCATCTTTCAGTTTCATTTTCACCATTACCAATTACGTCTTGCATTTTTTCTTTTTGTATCTCTATTATCATATTTTTTTTCTTTTATAGAAAACCAAAAACCACACTAACCACCAAATCTAGCTCCTCAAAGAATTCATGAGAACCATCATGGTTCTTTGCTACTTCCACAATCACTAACTAAAATTGATGTGCAAAACAATGTATATAATGTGTGGAGCTATATATTATCTCTTAATATCAATGATTTCAAACCATTAAATGTATCATACATATTACTTGCTACATCATAACCATTCCCTCTCACGTATTTATTTCAAATAATCAATAAAAGATATAAGATAAAAAGCAAATAAAGATTCAATATCATAATAAAGAAATAAAGAGTTCACGATTTCTCACCCGATCCATACTCAAGTTGTTATCGATAATACAAAATCGATGACTACTTTATGAGTCAAAGAAGATGTATCCATCACACCAACAACTCCAATAAATCTCTCCTTTATAATTTCAAGTTTATCAACATATCTAAAAACTATAGCCATTTGTTTTTTTTTTGATACATCATTAGACTCTTCACTAATATGTCAAACACATCCTTACCGATTTCATCATAAATAGATTTGATTATCTCTTTTGAAAAACCATTTAACAACATGTTTTTGAATTTTCGGAGAAACCAATTTTACATTTCTAGGATCATTTTATAAAGTAACATTATAAATGCTCTCATTATTTTCTCTAATCAAATATAATACTTCAATGAAAAGTCATCTACTAAGATAGTTATCTGATTCATTATGTGTAGCACCCGAGTCTCCATGCTTAATTCTTGATTCTTCTCAATTAAAATTCAAGTCTAAAAGGTGGTGGTGGGTTGGCGAGTACGTTGGGCGTACATAAGGTATGCATGGCGTACTCGATGCATGTGCGCCTTCGAGTGAACCCCTGCGTACGCTGGGCGTACCCATGCGTACTGTGGGTGTAGCCATGCCAGGGAAAACCCTAATTTTTAGGGTTTGCACCCTATTTAAGGTCCTTAAGTCCATTTTGGCCTTTACCCTTTCATCCTTAATAGTCCCTCTCAGTGCAATTTCGAACCCTAAGCCATCCTAAGTGCATTTGTGAGCTTCTTGAATGATTTTTGGTGTTCTTTAGAGCCTTGGAAGAAGAAGGAAGCTTGGGAAGAAGCAAGGACGTGGGAAGGGCTTGTAGATCTAGAAGTTTGGCACCATTTCTGACCTGTTGAAGGTATAAAGCTTAAACCTTGTCTATTACATGCTTAGATCTAGCTTAAGGGTAGAAAGTGTCATCTTTTGGTCCCATACTTTGGATTATTGAAGCATGAGCTATTTCAGATCATATAAGCTTTCCTTTTGGACTCTTGGAGGTGCCTTGAGTCATAAAAATCGGATCTTGATGGTTAAGCCACAACCATGCAAGTGTTAAGAACCATCAAAGTGTGCTTATGGACTTGATTCATGTTTTTGGCCTCATCCTTGCATGCAAAAGCATAAAGTTTGCAACTTTATGACTTAGGACGTTTTAGGGGTCTGGATCCAAGTTTGGAACGTTAGGTTTTAATGGATTAAGACTTGGAATTGAGGTTGGGTTAGCATACTAGTACGTCGTGCGTACTCCAGTGTACGCCGCACGTACTAGGTCAGCGCCCCGCCTTCCAGTCAACACCAGCGTACGCTGGGCGTACAAGCTAGGTACGTCGCGCGTACGCAATCAATGGGCTTAGAATGTTTTTAGGCTCGGTTGGTGTTGGGCTTTGGATTTTAGTGTGTAAGGCTGCAGGCCCATTTGAGTGTAACAAGTCATTTTTGGGCCTAAGGCCATGTTGGGGGTTCTTGGGCCATATTGGGCCCTAGAGGCCTTATAGTGGGATTGGATGCCTTGTTGGGTTTTGTGGTTTTGGGCCTTGGAGAAGGGGAGGCCCAATTAGGCAAAGGTAAAGGAGCCCTTTGCCTAAAGTCAAGAAGTAGGGGTTTGGGCTTTCAGGTTAGGATGTGACCTAATTTCTAATTAGGGTTTTATGTTTGTGCGATAGGGAGAGGAGTTTGCGAGTCATCCGTTGAGTACGATTTGATACCTACAGTCTGAGGTGAGTCTTCCTTTGCAGTATCCATAGGTCGAAGGCACCAAGGCCGTCCCATTAGCTTATGTTGTGGTATGATGGTTGTCTTCGTGACAATTATCAGTTATGTCTGTATTTTCTTGATGACTATGTGATTTATGTTATAATATTATGTGGTAGCAGTAGGGGTGAAATAGACCCGATATTCAGTTTAAACAGACCGAAGGGTAGGCCAGCACCCAGATATGCTTGGTAGGGTAGGCCAGCACCCAGATATGCGTGGAAATAGCCGGTTGAAATAGACCGGAGGGGTATGTCAACACCCATATATGCTCGACAGTATGTTTGTTTAGTATGTGGTATTTTGGGGGAACTCACTAAGCTTTGTGCTTACAATTTTCAGTTTACGTTTCAGGTACTTCCAGCTCGAAGGGGAAGGGGTCCGACTTGATCGCACTGCATCACCCTATGATTTCCACATTTAGAGATTTTGGGAACTTGTACTCAGACAAGGATTCTGTACATATAAAGAACTCTAGAATCTGATTTCATATGAAGAAATTATGCTTCTTCAAAGTTTCACAATTAAACAAGCACGACTTTGCGTATCATGGAAAGTGAAATTTTGATAAATTTCTTTTTTAACCTAAGTGATCTAAAAAAAGTCGTATTAGTCATAAAACCGAGAATGGGAATATAGAGAATGGCTAAATCTGACTTCGTGAGAGGAAGTTATGATTTTTCAAAGTTTCTACGTAGCAGTATACGGCTCAAAAATCCAAATTGAAATCGGTCGATTGTTAGAAAAAATCTAAACAAAAGTTAAAGAGCTCATTAATAGGACCCTACCTCCGATATGATCCTACCTGGTTGTTCCTTAATTTATAGATCCTGATGTAGACATTGGGATTAATGAGAAATCTAGACTATCATTATTCACCAAGAATAAAAGACTAACACTTAGTGATATGAACCTAGGTCTCATCGAAGGAAAAAGTAAGTAATTAAGCGAAGCGCTGCCCGACTTTTCAGCCATCCACTTTATTAAGTGAGTGCATAGTTACTTTCAGCTTACATATAGATATGAAGTATCTATTAAATTCTATATGTGCTTGCTATCTATGTACTTGATATTTGTGCTATAATATGATATGATTTTATTTATATAAATTATTTATCATATACTCATTGGGTGGTGAAGGGTTTTGGGAAAGATTAAATAATGGCTTGGGTAGTAATAGGTTTTTGGGAAAATATAATAATGGTGAGAGGTGAAACATTGTATTATCGGGACCAGTCATCTAAGAGAGTATAAGTGACACCACTGACTATTCTAGGTAGTCTGGTGGAACACTAGCATGTTTGCCACCTATAGGTGTTTATGATCATACTTTTCAGGGAAAATGAAAGTTTTTTGTTTGGGTACTCTATCCCCCTCAGGGTTTCCTTATTGACACATATTGCTACGAAATCTCTGAAGCAATATTGTCTACTCATATACATCCTTTAGGGTAGGTCTCTTGAGATTAGCATTAAGGAATTGAGTGTAAGAATAACAGGAATGGGTAATAAAGGATTATTTGATTATTTTGAAAAATGCGTAATTACAATATTGTGGGTTGAAAACCCTATATGCTCACCAGGTTTCCCAACCTGACCCACTCAGTTTCTTTGTATCACAAGAAACAGTATGAAGGTACAATCCACTAAGAGATTTGAGGAGTTTAGGCTTTTAGTATGATAAGTTAATGTAAGGTCAATAATGTTTATGCTTATGTTTTGTATCAGTTATAACATCCCAAGTTTTAATAATAAATGAAAAACATTTTCTTCGGAAATACTTTTTATGAGACCAATTCTACATTTATAAAGATCACTCTAATTTAAAATAAGCATAAATAAAAAGGTATTTTCTGGTCGAGAAAATTGGGGATGTCACATTTTCCTAAAATGTCTCCAAACATTTAGCAACAAAAATAATCGACTTTGTTCCTTTTAATGTTATACTCTAACCATTCAAATGCATCAAACCATTCCATAAAGAAAACATCTTAGCTTTTCACCAAATGCCTTTAATGGAAAATCATGCCCATTTGATTGAAAATTTCCTTTAATCAAATATGCCCTCCTTATTTCATTCCTTTAATTAGGATGATAAGATGTAATTTTTGGCATATACCTTAGGTCCGAAGGAAGATCATTCAGATTAATATTTGTTGGGTAGGTTGTGGAACTTATGGTCTCTGGCTTTGTAGACTTTCATTAGAGTTATTTCTTTTAGAAGGTCCTCCACCATTATCATCTCCAATATCTAATGTTCATTTAAAAAAAATTGCCAATGGAACCCTAAAAAAGTACAAATTACAATCAGAAGATTTCAACAACAAATAATAACTAACTATTAACCCTAATAAGATAAAGCTAATTAGCAATTTTGAAGTATTTTAATACAATAACAAATAATTAAAATTTGAAAATAACCTAATTGCTAATGCTAATAGCCTAACATGACAACACGTAATAGGATTACTTAGTTGTTTCATTTATGACTGGTTGTTATAGGAGGATAGGCGACGGCTGGAGGAAAGGTCGTCGGAGGGCAGCAGGGGGGGATTGTTTTTTTATTTTCAAAGAGGGCATGGGGCTTCAGTGTCTTACAGTCTCTCTTATGTCATATTTTGAGTGACAAAGGGGCAAGATTGGATATTTGGGTACTTAGGTAAATGCGAGCTTGTTAAATTAATTGAATGTTGGCTTAGTACTTCATTAAACTAAGAGTCTAATTTGGTATTTGAATTCAAGCTTAATTTTTTTACTACTTAAACATTTCAGTTACCTTAAAACAAAATATTAACTTTGTGTTTGGATTTACAAAATTAGAGGTAGCCCAAATTATTTTTAGTTGTAGCAGCGTAATGTAAAAAACTAAAAAAAAAATTGTACCACTTGGCAAAATTGAAGGGGGTAGCAAGGGCTACCCCGTGCTCCTATGGTCCGACCCTATATTGCCCACTTGTGGTTGGTACGATATGAATATAAGAATTTGTTATTATGTTATAAACCTATGTTCAATGCAACACATTCCCTATGCTAATCCAACTCAGATGTACAAGAAACAAGTATCTACTCAAAATTGTGAACATGCTTCTCTTCTACATGTATACACAGGCTTCTGATGATTCTCTTGCATATCTTATTTTAATGTTATCAACATTTTCATTGGCATTTGAATGCTAAAACTACCAAATGTTTTGCCTTCTCTATGCTTCATGACTTGGATGGTAGACACAGGCTTTGTCTCTTCTTTCATCGATCATTTTTAATCTTGTAACAATTTAAAAAAAGCTTAAAGTAACATCAGATCTTATGGAAATAAATATGTATATTGATGGGTTTTCTAGCTATCTATACTCACTAATTAAAGGAACATCAAAATAACCTTATGTGTACATGCACCATAATAGATCTAGGTTTATTCTATTATAGCAATCTACATTGAAAAAGAATTACTAATATTTTTAGGATCTTTATGTTCTTGTTGATTCCTTGATTGGTATCTTGTAAAAACCACTATGCTTGGATAAGAGGACCAAATAGTAGGAATTCATATAATGGTATCACACCCAAGTCACCACAGAGAAAATCAAAAGAAAACTAAGAGAAGGACAATTTTCTACAAAACCTAATAAAGGTTAAGAAATTTCGTCCCATAGAAAGAAGGAAAGGGAGTGAAGAAAATTCCAAGCCAACGAGCAAAGAAGTTTTGATCCATAACACCCTATTTATATGTCTTAGATCCTTACCCCAATTGCATCTCCAGTCCCATGTGGGATGGATGCAATTTTCGAAAACTCTTATCCCTTAAGGGATTCTAGGATATTCCAATTAGTTAACTTTTACCTAATTAATATTCAATCCCTTGAATTAATTCATTACTAATTAATTTTTAAAATAGTTTCTAATTAATTTATCAAACCATGAAAAATCAATAAACTAATTATTCTCCTTAATCCATTTCTTTTAATTTCTTAATTGGGTAATGAGGGCAATCCAAAAGGACCCTTTATTATTAGAAATATTACCAATAGTTAATGATCTTAAACACTTTTTCCAACGGTATTCCACTTGGACATGTCATCAACTATATGAGGTCCAATATTTCTCAAAATAATCCACAAAGAGTTATCTATCTAATGCAATTATACAACTGTCGAACTCTGATCTAATCAGGATTCAACCCTTAGATAAGTGATCAACTATCCCCTGATTTTAGATATATGTATGGACTTGCGATATGGATAAGGTTCAATCTCATTGTTCAAGATTATGTTTCCCGATAAAGATTTAGGAAGATTACATCCAACTACTAATTTGAACACATCAATTTCAGTCAGGACCCAACCAAGAACACAAGATGTTAGCACCAAATCATCGAGGGGCCCATAGATATTGTTTCTCATGTTAAGGCAGAATGAACAAATAAACATTGACTACATAGTTTTTTTCTACTCAACATGTAACACATGAAAATACCCTTTATTACTACGAGTTATGGATAACGTCGGAGCAAACCAATGCATACTAGAGTTGTAAAGCAAAACCCCATATGTATCTTGATTTGAAGAGTAGAGGATATTATCATCTTAGAATTATTTGTGACTTAATCCATGTAAAGTAATCTCTAAATACAGGTTGTTCCAATACTTAAATCTCCATTAAGTCCTCATGAGTGTTAGAACAATCTATATGCTATGCCCAATCACTATGGTCAATCTACTAACACACCATAACATTATTAAAAGTAATCTCTAAGTAAAGGTTGTTCCAATACTTAAATCCCCTAAGCAGTGTTGTCACCCCGATGGAATTCTTTAGGCTAGGTCCCTTATATTAAATGCTTTAGGGACGTAAAGTGAGGATAACGGGAACGGGTAATCGGGTTGTTTGATTTGATGAAAATAATAAACTTTTTTATTGTGGGTTGAAAACCCTATGTGCTCACCAGGCTCCCAAGCCTGACCCACTCAGTTTCTTGTATTATAGGTAGTGACACAAGGGCACATATACAATGATCTGATGAGAGATTATGGATTATAGGCCAGTAGAAATAAATAGAAATGTTGTAAGTCCTATGTTGTTTTTGGTTTATGCTTCTGACCTGTATTGACGATGACATCCCGGGTTTTGTAATGTAACGAAAATACATTTCTTCGGAAATGCTTTGATAAATACTTATATATATATATATATATATATATATATATATATATATATATATATATATATATATATATATATATATATATATTGGGAACAAATTCCGCAACACTTTCTTTAAAAAGTTACTCTGATTTTATTAAAAGCATAAACAAAATCGGTCTTTTCTGGCTGTGAAAATGGGGATGTCACAGCAGGCTTTTGACCTCCCGAGTTAGGTTGGATTCTCAGCTTGAGGTATGTTGGTCGCGGTGGTTGGAAACAACATGTCAGCGCTGGTGTGCGCAAGTGGTTTGATGTGGCACGAGTATCTTAGAGATGTGAGCATGGGTCGTATCCTTGGGAGATGGGAAGGCCAGGTGCCAGATTGTCGTGTGGGTTGCATGCAGGGGTGTATGTTTGGATTGCAAACCAGCAGTTGCCTATGCTTTGTAAGTGGTTATTATGGGAAGATCCGAGGTCTTCAACTATATTTCAGGTTCCTCGTGGGGTTCCTTTGATCCGTACCTGGAGGACCATTCTGCAGATGATATTCATTTCATGGTCAAGTATGGTTGCACCTGAATGGGCTGCTTGGGTTATGTTTTGGTTTCACCACCAGTGGGCGGTGGCTCGAGTTCTAAGTGGGGGAGAATTAGGATTCCCAGGTTAAACATCAGTCATTGAGGGTTTTGTCAGTTCGTTGTTTGGATTTCTGCTTTCAGATTTGTTGGGCAGATGTTGGTTGGTGGACCATTTTCAGAAGCGGGTAGGTTCAGCTCCCGGTGGGTTGTGGTTTCTCTGGTTTAGGTGTCAAGGTGTCCTAGACCATTGGTCATTGAGTTCGTTATTCTGCAAGAATTCTACGAAAGATTTAAGTAATGACAGTTAAAGGTCAAGGCATGCGTCAGCTACCCTCCTGTTCAGTATATTCTATGTTCGGTCTTTAGGTATGTTTACCCTCAATGGTAGAGTGAGAGCTTGGTTCATAGCAGACTCAAGTTTTGGTAACCTTCAGGATCATCTTGGAGGTCTTCTCGAGCTAGTGGTGTAGTGATGGAATCCGTTCAGTCTCACAAGTATGGAGTCTTGCTTGACCGGTCATTAGGATATTT
The DNA here is from genome assembly GCF_052849685.1 of Lactuca virosa. NCBI lineage: Eukaryota > Viridiplantae > Streptophyta > Magnoliopsida > Asterales > Asteraceae > Lactuca > Lactuca virosa. The sequence goes on from NC_136431.1 coordinate 54,787,627, forward strand.
CCTGTTTTGAGTAAGGTGGCCTTCTCGATTCTCTCTGGTGTTTCTTTTCTATTCGGATGAGATTATGGGTTTCTGAAGTATGTGTATGGGAGTGTTCCGTGTGATCTGGGCAAGAGGGCATTGGGGCTCTTGGTTCGAATTATGTGTGTGGTTCTCTTAGGTTTCAGCTTTCGATTTGGATCAAGAGTCCGAGCATTATCCCTTCTGCGGATCGTGTGCGACTTTGTTTTCATAAGGATTGCTTGGGTAGCAGCTATGTGGTGCTCAGTGGCGTTGTGAGAGTGTCGTCAATGTATGTGTGTTATCGGAAGCATTCCAGTCATGGGCTGTGGGCCTAGATATCATAATGGATCATTTCTTCTGCTTGTAGTGTTTTCGGGGTTGACACGTTGATGGGGGTCGGGCGAGTCGTAAATCTATTGGTTGGATAAGGGAAGTAGTAAGGATTGAGGGAAGTATTAGTCAGGTATCAGAAAGCGTCAGAAGGTTGTATGCAATAATTGCAGTTGTTCACAAGCGGTTGTTAGATTTGTGACTCTCAAGTTGTAAATTCCTTATGCCGTTGTAAGTCGTAAAGTTTTGGGGGATTGTATCGAGTGGGTACCCAGGTGGGAGTACACCAGAGTCGGTAAGGGTTGGATGTATCGCAAAATTTCATGGTTTGATCGTCGTTGCTAGTCAAAGCAGTGGTCAGTAATGACATAACAAAGAGTCAAGGGTGTTAAGATTTTGGGTTCATCATATGGTTTGGTTTTGGGTTAAGTTCGCGTTCAGTGTGTTTCGAGGATCATTCTTCATGGTTCTGATATGCCCCAGGTAGGGACTGGGGGTAGATTCAAATGGATGATTCTACCATTGTAAAGTTTGGGCTAGTGAGGAGGTTTTAGGCTCCTAACATCAGTGTTTCGGGTAGTATTAGTGTTTTGGGCAACATCAATGTTTTGGGCAGTATCCATGTTTCGGGCTGTATTAGTGACGTGGGATTCCACATGCGTGTGGAGTATCTGGGAGTTTAGGAAATGATAAGTCACTCGCATCAGGATTAAATAATCTCAAAGTAATTGGTTTGACCCTGTTGTACAGCTCTCGTCTGAGTCTAACCGTTGCATGAATGAATCTTCTACTCGAAGGATTATCTGAGCCTTCTGTCGAGTATAAGTGTTTTGTAGCCGTTTATGGTCAGTGACTTTGTTTCCCTTTGAGGCAGCAATGTGATCAGGGGTTGGAAGCATTTTGTTTGGTATGAAACTCTATAAGGTTGGCACAGTGGCGGTTCGGCGCGGAAGGTCTGACAGGGAGTCAGACCATTGAGACTTAGGTTTTGGATTTCAGGTGAGATAGGATTGGTTTTAGAGATTGAGGATTTGTTCTTCATCGGGCTTAAAGAACTGTTCTAAGGGTGGTTTCAGTAAATTTGGATAGGCCGTGGTATGTTCAGAATTAGAAGTGTTATGTTTGGTCGGTTACTCGTGCGAGTTGGGCATGGAGTTGTTTCAGCATGAGCGGTCTGCCGGGGAGTCAGGCCAATATAGATTTGAAGTCTCGGAAAGGTGGAAGTGGTTTGCAGGGGATGAAGTTTTGATTGTTGTCGTCGGGATAGAAGTTTTGGTTTGGGTTCCGGTTGTCTTAGGAAGATTGTCTTATGCTCAAAATTTCGATTGTGTCCCTCAGGTGGATTGTTTTGTTATGAGTGGCAGTAAGAAGCGATTTCGAGGACGAAATCTAATTGAAGTGGGGGAGAGTTGTAACATCCGGTATCTAGAAGCTCAATCATGGAAATATATTTCTTTTTAGGGGCCAACTCGTCGAGTTTATGGCATAAACTCGACGTGTTGGAAGCTTTTGGGGCGCGTGTTTTTAAGGACTAACTCGTTGATTTGGTGAAGGGAACTCGACGAGTTGGACGCTATTTGAGAAACCCTAATTTGAGGATTTTGCACCCTATTTAAACACTTTAAGTTCCAGATGTTGGCCTCATTTCCAGCCTCCATAGCCTCTAACCCTAATCTCGAAACCCTAGAGCCTCCTTGAGTGTTGTGAGCTCATTGTGGGTGTGTTTTGGTGTGTTTGAAGACCATTGAAGGAAGAAAGGCTTGGTGCAAAGTGGTGGTTCGAGTAGGAGCTTTCAGATATGGGTTCTTTGCACCATTTCCAACATATTTCGAGTATAAAGTTCTTACCTTGCTTAATATTTGCTTAGATATCTTATTTGGCTAAATTTCATGATTTTAGCCATGGATGGATGATTATTAGGGAAGTAGAAGTCCCAAGTGCTTACTCTTTCATATCTATGATATTCATGAGTTCTTTTGGCATAAAGGTGCCAACTTTATGGTCTTAAGGGCTTCATGCATCTATTAAGTTCTTCTTTTAGTCTCTTATGAGCTTTTGAGCCCCTCCTAGCCATGCATGGGTATAAAGTTGGAAGCTTTACGTGACCATGCAACCTTTAAGGACTAGATCTGTATTTTGGGGCTTTGACTTGGTGGTTAAGTGATTACTGATTAAGCCCTTAAACTTTTAAGCCTAGGATTTGGGTTTTGAGCCCACTTGGTTGGTTCCTAGGGGTAAAGTTGGAAACTTTACCCTTCTAGACGCTATTACAGTGAAGATCTGAGTAGGGAAGCTGTTAGTTTTGATTATGTCATCTCAATGGATTAAGCTGTTTGGTCTCGGGTGAACTCGACGAGTTGGATGGTCAACTCGACAAGTTGTTTTGGTTTTTTCCCGTTTCTGAGTTGGTGTGGGTAAACTCGGCGAGTTGATTAGACAACTGGACGAGTTGGATCGGTTTCTTCCCAACTTTGCGGTTGTCAGAGGAACTCGGCGAGTTGGGTCAACTTGGACCGTTGAATTTGACTTTCAATTTATGTCTCTGACCAAGTTTGTCCCGAGGGGTATTTGTGATAACCTGATTTGGATTTAAGGAAAATATGGGCTTAGGATAAGACCCATATGGGGTTGGGCCCAATTCAAAAAATTGGGCCATTAGTGGGCCTTTATGGATCTTTTTGGTTTTGAGCATCAGTTTTGGGTAATGTTGGGTTAGGGGTAAAATGGTCATTTTACCCCAAGTATAGATTATGGGTTATAGCATGGGACCCAATTGCTAATTGGGTGTGTTGTTGGTTTTGATAGCTCGGAAGCCGGCATGACAGCAGCTAAGGTTTTCTTTTGGGGAGCTTCTACATTCGAGGTGAGTTTCCTCACTGTACTTATGGGTCGAATGCACCAATATCGGCCCTTTTGGATTGCTATCCTGGTTTATCTTATGATTGAGTGCTATTATGATATGTTAGATCGGTATCCTGGTAGATATGATGTTGCTATGATGTTATGATCTATTACATCTGTATCCTGATAGATAGGATGATGCCATGCTTAGTGATCTGTAAGATCTTCCTGTTTATCTGTTGACTGGTTATGTGTTTAATTGCTATATATATATATATATATATATATATATATATATATATATATATATATATATATATATATATATATATATATATATATATATATATATATATATGTCGACATGTATGTGTGTGGTTGGGTTGAGGCGGTCCTACTTTGTGCTAAAGGCCAACAGACCCAGGGCGGCCCGGATAGACTGAAGGCCTGCGAGGCGGTCCAGTCAGGCCGAAGGCCCGACGAGCGTTCCGGATAGGCTGTAGGCCCTATGAGGCGCTCCAGTCATGTCGAAGGCTCGAGAGCGGTTCGGATAAGCTGTAGGCCCTGCGAGGCGGTCTAGTCATGCCGAAGGCTCAGGAGCGGTCCGGATAGGCTGTACGCCCTGCGAGACGGTCTAGTCATGTCGAAGGCTAGGGAGCGGTCCGAATAGGCTGTAGGCCCTGTGAGGCGGTCCAGTCATGCCGAAGGATCGGGAGCGGTCCGGATAGGCTGTAGGCCATGCGAGGCAGTGCAGTCATGCCGAAGGCTCGGGAGCGGTCCAGACAGGCTGTAGACCCGGTGAGGCGGTCCATAAATGTTGAATGCTCTGTATGCATGTTGTTATTTGTATATGTTATCGGTTTGGGTGTTGGTACTTTGGGGGACATAGCCCAACGAGAGAGTGACACGTGGCGACTCCCGGATGGAGCCACAATGCTCAAGCGCTACGCACACAGATATTTGCATCGCGGACACTCAAAAAATCTGTTATAAATAGGAAGGTCCGCAGACCCCATTCTGCACACCTTCTCAGCAGTTCTCCCTATCTCTCTCTGATCGATCCATTCCATCCCAAGGTGATCTCCAAAGTCCTAAGTCCCGAATCTACCCTACATCAACAAACCACGCTACCAGGGTGAGTTCACGGCCCCACTTTTACTGTTTTTAAATGTTTAATAGGGGGATACATGTTATAAAACTATATCAGTGATTTTACAAAAATATTATATTTGTAATATATCAATGGTTCTTAAAATGCATGCAACATTATGGTAATATTATGCTCGGTAGTCACCCTGCCTAAGCTTTAAGAATAATATTATGCCTAGTCGTTATAATGCCTAAAATTAAACTGAAAGATTATACCTAGTTGTTATGTTGGCCTATTCCCTAGAATAACCTAGTTTATAGTCGTTATGTTGGCCAAAGTTAAGGATAAACATTGTACGTAGTTGTTACTCTGCCCTAATATCCTATCAATATCAAAATCATAATAATTATTATGTTTATATGGTTAAATATATATACATATCAGAATAATTATGGAAGAAAACTATATTAAAGGAAAACTTAAGGATAGACAATGTACTTAGTTGTACTCTGCCCTAATATCCTATCAAATAATATCAAAACAAAGATATATATATATATATATATATATATATATATATATATATATATATATATATATATATATATATGTAAGGAAATCATATTAAAACAAAAACAAAAAGAGAAGAATAATAAAGATAAATAAGCATACTTTAAAGGTTTATCAAAACATGTTAAATGAGTCTTATTATTCATCCTTTAGCCGATTAAGTCCAGATAACCTCGGACCTATAATCGTTAATCTTAAGTGAGAGTTAAAGGTATGTATAGATCTATACGAGGTTGACACCCTCACCTGGGGTTGCTAGCTAGAACTCCGACATGCATAACTTTATAGTCTTGTGAAGTCTGATGAAGCATCGTGGTGGGGAAATTTCAAGTCATATAGCTCGATTATAGGAACTCGTTGTAACATTGTTCACCAACTTTAATTAATTAAACTACCTAGAGGGGAACGCCTTGAAAGTAGTCAAAGTATGAAAAAGGTAAGAAAAATGGATTAAAATTTATAAAAGGAAAGATTATAGGATAAATACGAAAGGACTAATTTATCCTAGGAAAATAAGATATAAAGAAAAGAAACCTTTTAAAAATATGATAAAACTATTCTAAAAGTATAAAACTATAAAAACCTGTGAACTTACCAACATTATGTTGACGTTTTCAAAACCCATATATTGTTAAGGAAATGAGTAGCAGTAGAAGTAGAGGATTGAAGGAATTCGCCCCGTGACTGATGGAAGATTTATTTGTTCTCTTATTTTTTTAGTCTATGATTAGGAAGTGTGCCTGGATATCAAACAATGTAACCCTTTATCAATAATGAATAAAAGAAGTATTTGTGTTATATTTCTATGTATTGTTCAATATACTTGCCTTCGGATCCAACATCCCTAACGTCACACATCCTGACGTTTCTGCCGATGGCCGGGGGTGTGACACTAGACTTAAACTTAGAATGCTAAGTGATGATCGTGAGATGTGTGTCTATGTTATTTTAGGTAGTGTGCGTGAATTGACAAAAGCAGTAGCTTACTTTAGGATAAGATGCCTAATTTGTTGTTATGTGCTAAATGATTTATGTTATAACATGCCTTAGGTTGCCTACCTAGATTGCTATTACTTGATTAGATTTAGGGTCTATTTCCAACCTAGATTTGGAATTTTATGTGTTCAGGATTCTAAACGAACAATTAATGTATTAGAACTGGCATATAACTTTTCGAAGTGATAAGCATAATTTATGCGTCAAAACATAAATAAAACCTTCCCTAAATAAACTCGCATCTTGTTATACTGAACGCTTGATTTGGTGTATAGATCGACATGATGAGAACTCAAAGTAGACTAGGAAACAATAACAGGAATCAACAGTCTGAGCCCCGTGTAATCAAGCATGCACATGGAGTGGTGCCAGTAGTTGAACCTATCACGATGGCGAGAGTTCAATCAATGATGCAATCCTTGATAGACCGATAAATGGAGGAGACTAGATGACTCCTATGGTAGAGTAAGGATGAACCTACGAAACCTATTGTGCAACCTAATTTGAATGAAGAACAATCTGAGGAAGGAAACTATAGCCTGATTGTTAGTCAAGTTGAGTCGCATGTGGTTAGGAGAAACCAAGCAAATGGAGGAAATGATGGACATGGGTGCAAATACAAGGACTTCATGGCATCCAAGCCACCAAGTCTTTTTAGAACTCCAACATTAGTGGAAGTCATGGGCTGGATCTCCGAGATGGAGATATTATTTGAGAGTTGTGACTGTAGCAAAAGACAGAGGACTGTCCTTACAGTACAACAATTTAAGAATGGGGTATTAAGCTGGTGGAAGTTATTGGCTGAAACCATGCCCAAAGGAAAAGCCAATAATATGTCATAGGAAGATTTCCTTGTGCAGTTGAAAAGAGTGTATTGTTTTGAGCAAGACCTTCTTGAGATTAAAAATGGATTCCATAATCTGAAAAAGGGCAAGATGAGTGTCAACGAGTTTGCTGCAAGTTTTACAAAAAAGATGAAGCTAGTTCCATATTTGGTTTCAACTGAACCCTCCAAGATCAACAAGTTTGCTAGTGGACTACCAGCGTATTTTGGTCCAATGGTGAAGCTGGCAACCACTTCGAAAGCTGCCATCTAGGTAGCTAAAAATCTTGAGACCCAAATAAGAGAGAAGGATCTGGAGAGAGTTGAGTCTGTAGAAAAGAGGAATTTTGAATGATCTTCAAGGTCCAACAAGAAAAACAGATTTTCAAAGGTTGGCCCCAATGCCAAGAAATTGGGGGAAACTGGAACACCCGTTTTTTCACTTTACAGTCCAATCTAAAATGGATATTTTAGATCGAAGATTTTTTAGGATAAATAATCTAAACATAACTCGTAGTAATCAGAAAAGTGAATCCATACATATAAAGAACATCCAAATCTTACTTCGTTTGAGGAATTTATGACTTTTCTAAGATTCGGCGCAACAAAGTGTGCATAGAAATCGAATTTTAGAACGATAGATTATTAGGCAAAATAATCTAAACGATAGTTGAAGATCTCGTCCACAAGAGTCCGTCGATATAAAGAACATTAAGAACTGTTGGGATTATTTTGTGTTGTGTCAATAATTGTATTGTATTGTATTAATTGATCTTTTGTAACGGGCTGGGCATGTCCACCCGGTTCCTTATTGTGTTAGGGTTAGAGTATAAATAGTGCATGCATGCACCGTGTTTCAATTAATGATGTTGTAACCCTATACTGCCTTTACAGTAGAAGTTCTTCACCGAGCTCTTCTAAGGCATTGCTTTTTTAATCATTCAGCACAACTTAGTTCTCTATTCTTTGTGTTTGATATTCGTTTACCTGTTTTGAATCTATCGATCTTATCGTATTAATCTCAACAAGTGGTATCAGAGCGGGTTCTTGTAGATCTCATCAATTATTGCAAGAATCGATCTTGTTTATGGCGAAAATTTTATCGTGAATCTCACCTTCTTCTTCAAGTTTTGTAAGTTTTCTGAAAAGAAAAAGTCTAATACCTCGTTTTATTGCAAAATCTTGTTCAAATCTGTTATCTTCTACTCATTATTTCATCTTATTTGTTCTTGAATCGTGTTTTGGAAGAGAAATAGAAGAATTTCGTGTTTATTCTCATATTTGTGTTCATATCTACTTTATCTCTCTAAAAATCATCTTAAATCTATTTTCTCTCTCTAGAAACCATCTCAAATCCATTTTCTCTCTCTAGAAATATTATCAGATCTATTTTTTCTCTCTTCGAATTTTGATTCTTGTTGAAGATTTAATGGCGAATTGGAGGGTAGTAAAACCCATGAAAGAACTTGGATTAAAAGTTTCAGATCCAAAGTTTCGTCTTAAAGAAGGATATCTATTATAGGATGTTCCTGGTCAATCTATGTTGAAGAATGCCATTGAAATGTATAATCTCTATGTTGATGAGAAGATTGGTGATCTCACACGGATTTCTTGTGGTGGATTGGAAAATAATCGTTTAGATGAAGATAAAGATTTGCTAAAGCAATTTTTCATTATCAGAGAATATTTACTTCTGAAGAAAATACAACAGAAGTTAGAGGAATAAAGAAATGAAAAAGATGAAGTTCTTGATGTTCTTGATGAATTTAATAATGTTCTTCATGTTTCTGAAGAAAAGGTGACTCCAGATGTTCTTATTGAGGGGGAGTCAAAAGTTTCAAGTCTTTCAGAAGTGTCACAATATGAAAATAGTTGTTTTGAAGCTGAATCACAAAGCAAATCTTCTAAAATCGTGAAAGTGAAGAAGTTTTGTTCTATTGTAAGTCAAACAGAAGATTTTTCATGTTCTCATGATGTTTTTGAAGGAATGGTTCCTTACAGAAAGCCAATAATTCAAGATGTTTAGATTTACCAAACTCCAAAAGTTTGGGTACCAAAGGTTTCTAATGTTCAGATTCAGAAAGATGAAGAGGTTATTCAGATCTGAAATTTGTTTCTGAAGCCTAGAAATCAGAAAAGAAAGAAGAAGAACAAGAGTAAAATGAAGAAGGTTTAGATGCCCAAGGTACAAGTCCCTCATGCATGTGAAAAGATTTAGAAAGCTGAAGTCAAGAATGTTCAAAGAAAAATTCAATTTTTCTTCAGATAAATATGTTAGAAGTTGTGTTGGGACATGATTTGTGGTTTATACTTTACTTTACATAGCTTTTAGAGTTCTCGGTCTAGGACCGAAAAGACCATGAATTCGGTGGTGTTTGGACCAAAATCATTAAGCGATTTCGGTTGTGCTTTGGGTTGGGCCTTTGTAATTAGGTCTAGGTATAGATATTGTGTTGATTCAGCCGTGTTTAGAGTTGGTCATTCTAGTTGTTGATTTTTAGATTTGAGAGAGACAGAGAGAACCGAGAGACATAGAGAGTCTTATGTATTAGACTATTCATTAATATAGTGTGCATTGAAGATTCAAAATTGTGTTCTTATTTCATATTTACGATTTGTGGCATTCACTTGATTGGGATTCCGCACCAATCTAGTGATTTGGATTGATACCTAGATCGGGGTTTTACAATTGGTATCAAAGCGAGGATTGGTATCAATCGAATTGGCAAAATATTAAATGTTTCTTGGAGCTTCTGGTGTTTTTGAGTTCTTTTTGACGAAAATAGTTGCTGTTGTTCTTCGTGTTCTTCACTACATTGGAGACTTTGAATGAAATTGGTCTTGATAAATTACCAATTTCGTGTTTCCGGTCTTTTTGGGCGTTTTCGGTCAGGTCTGGACGTTTTCGGCGGCAAACTTCAAGTTCTCGGTTAGGTTTAGGAGTTTTCGGCGGCCAGCTGATCGAATTCAGTTAGGGTTTTCATATTTGACTTCACATTTTCTTGGCCAGCTCCTCGAACTCAACTTCGGAGCTCTCGGTCTCAGCCTTGCAGTTCTCGTCGGCGACTCTGTGCTGTCGGCTAGGTCAACTTCACTTCTCGGTACTCTTTGAGTCTTCGGTCAATGTATTCGGTCTGCATATTTGGCTTTGCATCTTCAGTTCAGCTTCTCGGTTATTGAGATTTTGGCTAAGGTTCTCGGTCAAGAAACACCATTCTCGGTCAGTGTTTTTTTGGTTAAAAAGTTGACCTTCAAGCTTCTCGGTCAACAAGGTGTTGACTATTGGTGTTTTCGGTCAGAGAGCATCTATTTTTGGTTTTCAGTCAAGATCAAATTGCACATTCATATTTTCTTGTTAGTCAATAATGAGCTCTTACAACAGTTCAATCACAACTCCAGGTACCAAAGAGGTAAGTAAAACCTCATGTTCTCAATCCTGTGAAGATAAAATAAATAAATACCGTGAACATAATGAATTATTAGTTAGAGAGGTTTTTGACCTTAAAAATGAAATTTTTGAAATTAAGAAAGTCAATAAACCTCTTAAAGAAAAATTAGAAGCACAAACTAAAGATTTAAGCAGGATTAAAGAAGAATATAGCACCAAATGTGTTCACTATCGTTTTGCCAAAGAGAAAATTGCAAACTTAACTGCCGAACTTGATGCATTAAAAGCTAAATTTAAAGATGCTGATTTTAATTTTAAGAAATTCGATGTGTCAAGTGAGATAGTTGAGTGTATGATTGAAAAACAGTTAAAGTGGAAGAGTAACCAGAAAGAGGGTATGGGGTATCACAGTGTACCACCTCCTTTCAATGATAACTATACTCTGGCTTCTAAAACCATAGAGACAAAAAAAATATGTTCAACATGGTCAACCTACTGTAACTATTTCAGTTAAGACTGAACAATCCGGTAGAACTGAGAATATTGAGGTGAACGATACTAATGTTTCTACTTCATGTGCAGAGAAAGTAACATTGCAAGAAAAAACAAAGATAATTCTAGTTTTAATGAAAACTCTTCAAAAACTAACAATTTTAAGCCACATAAAGTTGTGAAACAATTTGTTAAATGTGCTTGTACTTGTGGAAATTGAGTTGGACAGGGACCAAGCTTTGAACATATTCCTTTTAAAAGACAAACCTGCTTTAACTATGGAATTCCTGGTCACATTGCCAGAAATTGTCCAAACCGTGCATATATTCCCTATTATGCCCAAGGTAGGTAGAACGTATCTCGAGGAAGATCTTTCAAGAGAAATTCCTCGAGATCATATGATGGTGACTGGAATACTACCAAGACCAAAAATCAGGCTCTCAAGAACAAAAAGGTCATGTCTGACAAGAGATATGATTTGAGAAATAGTTCAGTCAAACCAAGATCGGTAAGGTCGAAGTCATCTCGACAATCGATCTCAAGCTCCAAAACAAGTGCTGAAGCACCCATCCGATTAAACAAGAAAATGGTTAAACCTGACTACAGATGGGTACCAAAAGTTCCCACTCCCAAATCACCTAAAAATTCAAACATCTCTTCATTTTCTGTGTTTGATAAACAAGATATGACTTGGGAAAGCGTATCATGCGTAGATGGAAAAGGTCAACCCAGTTTCAAAATGGACTGGGTTCCCAAAACCAGTTAATCCTACACTTTGTGCCGTAGCAGCTATGGAGGAATATCATCAGACTTCGGTATGTTGATAGTGGCTGTTCCAGGCACATGATCGAAGACATCTCTCATCTACATGACATTTAGAATTTTAGTGGAGAGCATGTGTCCTTTACGGGAAATGAAAAGGAAAGATCACAAATGGGGATTACATCAACTGCTGGATTATGGTTTGAGTTTTCTTGACACCCCTATCTTCTTTGATAATGATGCTGCTATTCAAATTGTTAAAAATCCAGTTCAACATTCTAAAATGAAGCACATAGATATTAAATTTCATTTTATACGAGATTGTTTTGAGCATAAACTTATTCATTTAGAACAAATCCACACTGATAATAATGTGGCTGATTTGTTTACAAAACCTTTTGGAAAAGCTCGTTTTTATGTGCTTGTGAGTTTTCTTTAAATAATTCGTTTTGAAGACTGACATAATTTTTTTTGTACATTTTGTATTTTATTTTTGTTTTATTTAAATTTGTTCATATCTTTTTCTTTCTTTCTCCTCTATGCACAAATTTAGGGGGAGAATTAAAACCAAACAAAAATCGTAAAATTCAAAAATTCCAAAAATATGTTTATTTCTGTTTTTATTTATTTTTCAGAAAAATCAAAAATCCAAAAATATTGTATTGTTTTTTAGCGTATTTTAATTTTATTTTTATTCTTAGTTATTTTTATTTAGATTTCTAAACTTTCTTTGTCTTGAAACTTGGATGAGCAAGAAGAAGAGATCTTGAAAGGAATTGACAGAATTACTCACACTACACTCACAAGGAACTGAAGGCATGAAACTGTACAAACTGTCAGCTAGACAGTTTTTTTCTAAGAACTGTCATATTTAAGGAATTGAATGTTTGAAATTGTACAGATTGTCAAAATTGGTCTTGTCAGTTATCTTTACCTAAGAATTGTCGTGGCACGAGGGCGATTCACCCAACCGGGAAATAGGTATCGTTGAACATCTCGCCTAGGGTCTTGACATTATTTTTGTCATGCAAAACTGCGGAGACTCAAATGTATTCTCAGATACATTCTCCGCAGGTAAGGAATTAACGGTATTGGGACTAGGGCAATGCACCTCGCAAGGCACGATTATCGCTGAATGTCCCGCCAAAACTGTGGAAATATGTCCTCGAATATTTTTTTCACATGATGTTTTTGTGAGTTATTCCTAATTAACTCTCACTGGCACTAGAATTGTACACTCAGCTGAGATTTAGAAACCATTGAACATCTCGCCAAGGGCCAAGTTAACTTGTTAACTTGAAAAACTGTATTGAGATCTTTGATCGAGGATATGCAGGGGCTAACATCAAAAATAGCCACTAGTAGTTCTCTGATACTCAACAATCGCAGTGCATTCCTCCGTGTTCACAACTGCGAGTAGTCTCTATCTGAGCCAAGGCTGGGTCCTTGAACAACTGTGGTGAGAAGGGTCTTTGTGACTTTGTGATCCACATGGATTTTTAGTCATGGTTACTTTTCAAGATGCATCTGTGATTGATGAAGAATATTCATTCAAAGGAACAAGAAGTGAAGATTATTTTTCAGCACACAACCTTTCAACCCCAGAAGCAAGGTAAGCTGTATTTGAAGTTATGTGACAAATTGCATTGAAGCCTCCTCAATCAATTTGTTGTTATCTATGAACCTGCTGAAGTGATCCAGAAGAATCGGTTTCTCTGTAATTATCTCTGAAGTATTTCAAAGCTGAAAGTGCTAATTTTTAAGAACCTATTCAAGAATCCTCTATACCCAATGTGCGTTCAAAGTCAAATTTTAAAGGAAGTCCAACTATTCAAGATGAAGTCATTCATGTAGAAATTCATATGTTCATCTTGAAGTCGTGAAGAAATCGAAGATAAAAACTAAAATTCAAGAACAAAGAGAAGATTGAAAAGAAAAGAAAGCTATAAACCAAGGGGGAGATTGTTGGGACATGATTTGTGGTTTATACTTTACTTTACATAGCTTTTATAGTTCTTGATCTAGGACCGAAAACACCATGAATTCGGTGGTGTTTGGACCGCAATCATTAAGTGATTTCGGTTGGGCTTTGGGCTGGGCCTTTGTAATTAGGTCTATGTATATATATTGTATTGGTTCAGCCGTGTTTAGAGTTGGTCATTCGAGTTGTTGATTTCGAGATTTGAGAGAGACAGAGAGAACCCGAGAGACATAGAGAGTCTTATGTACTAGACTATTCATTAATATAGTGTGCATTGAAGATTCAACATTGTGTTCTTATTTCATATTTATGATTTGTGTCATTCACTTAATTGGGATTCCGCACCAATCTAGTGATTCGAATTGATACCTAGATCGGGGTTTTACAAGTTGGAGGAAAGAGAAAAAAGTATTTGGTTGGTTTAATGAAATTTATGGAAATTTTTTTTTTCCAACTAAAAAGCGGGTATTATTTCATAAAAAACCAACTTCAATCTTGAATCTTAAATGGGTACCAAAAGTTTCATAAAAGTTTTGTCCTTTATCAAAAAAATAAATAAATAAATGAAAAAGGAGACAAAATACGGCGAAAATGCAGTAAAAAAAGATATGAAATCTTGTTGAAGGAATCAGTTTTTATAGTTTTTTTAATGGTTGGAAATGACAAAAGCTGAAAAAGTTGAAAAAGTGAGTAAAAAGGACATTTTCTGCAAAAAGAAGGCTGCGATCTGACACATTTCAGCAAAAGGGGTGCAAGTTGTCAGTGTATTGTAACAGGAGGGTCAGGTTCGGAACTTTGAAGAAATAAAGGGTTAAATTCGCAATTAAAGACAAAAATGAGTCACTTTCGGAACTCTGGGTACAAACTGCGAGTTTATTAAAGTATTAAGGGCTAATCTCGTACTTTATCAGAATTCTTTTGAGTGGAATCGTTTTTGAACGACGACTGTCCGATTCGGAAACTTGAAATCATAATCTGAAACTACGAATGCGAATATACTGTTCATCTCCGAGCATTCGGAACAATTCGTAATCGGAATGAATTGGTTTCGGAATAAAAAATCTACAATCGACGAAGGTTCGCAATATGGAAATCGGGAATTAACTCTAAATCGGAACATATGAAATTGGAGTTGGAGTTCACTGCCAACGAAGGTTCGCAATCGACAGTCGATCTTCGTAGTTTTCCGTCTATCTGCGAATCACTCCGAGCGTTCGGAGGCATTCACAGTTCTAGGCTAGGAGGTTGCGATCGTTCGTAGTGTATGCATTCGGAGTTCTGCGTCGGAGTTCTAGGAACGAATCGTTCGGATCAATCGAAATTGTTCGGAGTTCTGAAGATGAGTTCGTTTCTAATAATCGCTTTCGGATTTAAGGAATCGGTTTCGGAATTGGTAGTAATTTTGATTCGGAGTTACTGCAACCAACACATTGCGATTGTAATTTCAGTTTATTGACTCGCATGTATCGATCTCGCAATTCAATTGAGTTGAAAATTGGCAGCCTCATTACGAAATCGGGATTTTGGCAATCAAAACAGAACTCGGAACTAAATGATGATTCAGAATTAATGATTTGAAGAAATGAATCTGTCTCGACATTAGAGGCCTGCACTCGGAAATTTGATTTTGACTTTTGAAAGTCAACATAGCGTGTTCTTCAGCTTAAATGACAAAGATGGTATAAAATTTTCAAATCCGGTCCCTGTTCTTTCAGAATTTAACTGTTTCTACCCTAGCTCCAAATTTCTTTACAATTTTTTTTGGGTTTTTACCATTTTAACCCCTTTCTTTCCAAAATATTTTCATTTCTAATTCTTTTCTTTGGTCTTATTCATTTCAAACCCTTCTAAATAATTGCTTCTTATTCTATTCTTTTTGTCTAATATTTAAAAATCGAAAAATACAAAATTAATTTTTTTTTATTTTCCGATTTTAATTTTTGAGAATTGGGTATATTCTAAAAGGATTTATTTCATCTAATCTGATGGGTTTTAAAGATTATTGGTGATTCTTATTAACTTTTTGGATTCTCTCCATGGTATTTGTTGAAAATTCAAGGGGGTGATGATTATTCAAGGGGGAGTTTGTATTTGGAAGATGATATTTGTTTCTCTCGCTTTGAAGACCCCATGTGCTGATGAGTCTCACAATTTAGGGGGAGAAATGCCAATAAGATCGAAAATCGTGATCTTCATCAGTTTCAACATCTAGGGGGAGATTGTTGAGTATTTGAGATATTGAAACTGATTTGGCATGTTTGGTTATTTAGGGAAGACTTTTTAAGGTTAATCATTTTATGATTCCCTACAGTGCCTTTATAATAGAAGTTATTCATCGAGCTCTTCTAAGGCATTGGTTTTATATTTTTGGTAAATATTTTATGTTCCCTATAAATAATCATTAGGTTAGTTTTTGAGGTAAGCTTTTTCATGATTAGGGTTTTGTTTGTACGTTCATATCATAATCAATATACACAAAACCTTTATCAGATTACTTGCATATTATGGTGATTGATTCTTGATTGTTCTTGATATTCTGCATTCGTCATCTCAGATTTATTCCAACAAGAACGGAGTCTGTATGGAGGAGTTGTTAAGCCTATAAAAAATATAAATTTTTTATAGAGTGGGAATTACATTTTAGGGTCTATAAGGAAGTTGTAGATCTCGTTGAGAGCTTTCCGACAATATAAAGAATGTCGAAAACGGAGCTCATATGAAGAAGTTATGTGACTTTGAAAATCTGGAAAAACGGGCGCACGAAGTGCCCAGCACGCACCGATGACGTGGCGACACCATATAGCGCCACGTGGCAATCCGTCCCTTCTCCTTCCTCAAGAGACGTGATGATATGGCAAGCTATGGATGCAACACGTAGCACCATAAGAGTGTGACACGTGTTACGTTCTAGAAGGTAGTGAGGTGGACCACTGGTATCGCGACATGTGACAAACAACCAGAGGAGCCAACAACGCTGACGTGCCCAACACTCACCATGCCTTACCTGGTGTACATTTGCCAACTCCTATAAATAAAGCTCATTCCGTATATATTCCCCACATCCAGCCCCTAAAACTCCCATCTCTCGATTCTCCCTCCTATAAACCCATTTTTCTTTCGTTTCTGGTATGCGGTGAAGCGCTGCGACACCCCTGAATATTCGTCAGAGTAGTAGCCTTCAAGTAGGAGATCGCGAGTCCGTATTTTTGCCCGTTTAGATTCTGATTTTCATCAAGAATCTCTGTAAGTTAAGCTACACTGTAGTCTTTTCAGTGTAACTTATATTTATAGTCACACGTTGTTATGAACTTATAAATAAGAACTATCAGTAATTCCAAGTTATAATACTGATTGATCTACTTATGGGAGAGGTGTCTAGAATGGTCATGTTGGCTTGGTTGTTGGATTTTGGATAAGCTATATGCTGAAATGATCCTGCCTCCCAACTATCCTACCTAGATGATCCTTACCTGATAAAACTATCAATATTCATTGGGATTAGTGATAGGTCTAGCCTACATTACCGAATTCTTTTAGGATCTAACAAGTTATAGTATTATAGGTTAATACTTGTTAGGCTCATTGCTCGTCAGTAGGATCATCCGAATAGTTGTTAATCTTCGAAGTAACTATCCATGTGAGTTCATCTCACTATATTATGTATTCCAGTATATATCCATGTATGTTATGATATAGGAGCCAGTAGAGTAGAACCCATAGTGTAGTTTCTATGTGCCTATAAAACTGAATGCGTAGTATCTATGTGCATAATTATTGGTATGCTTAAAAGATAGTGAGGGTTGATGGTGGAACGAATAAAGTACGGGAGCCTATAGACTCGCGTATGTGTAGTTAGGGTTGATGGCGGAACGAAATAAGTACGGGAGCCTATAGACCTACGTAGATTTTATGGCAGAACGATTAAAGTATAGGAGCCATTATTTGCATCCATGTATAAGTATTGTGATATATGGTATATTGGGGGAACTCACTAAGCATAGAGCTTACCCAGTTGTTTATAAATGTTTTTCAGGAACTTCATTGGTTCCTAAGAAGGGCAAGGTTCGACTATACACACGCATATTCGCAATCATGTTTCCGCATAATGTAAATTATACTCTGATGTAAAGGAACGTTTTGGAACTATTAAAAATGAAAATTTTGGGTTGAAAATCGAGACGTTACAGAAACAAGGAAGCGAAGTGGTGTGAGAAGTGCAAGTGCAAGAAGAAGCACTTTGGAAAATATAGCGAGGAAGTGACATGTTTCAAATATGGAAGGACCGGTCACTACTCTAATGAGTCCACATTGAACAAAAGAGTATGTTACGGTTGTGGAGAGGGTGGGAATATTCAGAAGGATTTCCCGAAGAAGAATGAGGTTGCAAAGCCAAATGTGCCTCCAAATCCAAAGGAGAGAGCATTCCAGATGAATCTGGAAGCAACCAAGGAAGAAGCAGATGTAACTTCAGGTACATTTCTAGCAAATGATTTTCCTGCCAATATTTTGCTTGATTCTGGAGCAAACTACTCTTTTATTTTTCATAAATTTGGTAGAAGACTAGCATTGCCTGTAGATAGACTAGATAATGCCTTAATAGTTGATGTAGCTAGTGGCAAATTTGTACCTGTTAGAGAATGCATGAAGAATAGCATCATTGGCTTGAATGGGAATAAGTTCCACGAGGAATTATTTCCCATTGAGTTAAATGGTTTCGAAATGGTATTAGGAATGGATTGTCTTAATACGAACGATGCAGAGATACTATGTAGAAAGAAGATAGTAAGATTAAACCCTCCTGGACGAGAATCATTTATGGTGTGCGAGGACAAATGCAGAGTGAATTCTGGAATTACCTCCATGATAAAATCCAGATAGTGTTTGGCCAAAGGATGTACATCATACCTAGCATTCGCGATCGATGCAAAGAAGGAGAAAAATGGGATGTAGAGAATACCAGTGGTGTGTGACTTTCTGGAAGTATTTTCTTACGATCTTCCTGGAATTCCCCCTGATAGACAAGTAGAGTTTCAAATAGACTTGTTACCAGGAACAAAACCAATAACGAAAGAACCATACTGACTAGCACCCACAGAGATGAAGGAGATTATGATGCAACTTCAGGAGTTATTGGACAAAAGCTTCATAAGACCTAGTTCTTCACCCTGGGGAGCTCTGGTGTTATTCGTCAAGAAGAAGGATGGAAGCATGAGGATGTGTATAAATTACGGAGAGCTGAATAAGCAACAATGAAGAATAAATACCCATTGCCTAGGATAGATGATATGTTCGATCAACTGCAGGGTGCAAGCTACTTTTCAAAGATTGATCTCAGGTTAGGGTATCATCAGCTGAAGGTGAGAGAGCAAGATATCGATAACATAGCTTTTAGAACTAGATATGGATACTATGAGTTTTTGGTTATGTCGTTCGGACAAACCACTGCTCCAGCAATATTTATGGATCTGATGAATTGAGTTTGTAAACCTTTCCTTGATAGATCTTTAATAGTATTCATTGATGTTTTGATTTACTTGAAGAGTCAACAGGAGCATGGAAAGCACTTACGAGAAGTATTAGAAGTTACGAAGAAGAAACTGTGTGCAAAGTTCTCTAAAATGTGATTTTTGGATCCGAGAGGTGCAATTCGTGGGTCATGTGATTAACCAAGAAGGCATAATGGTCGATCCAACCAAGATTGAAGCTATGATGAAGTAGGAATTACCAACAAGTCTCACTGAGATTCATATTTTTCTGGGATTAGTTGGATATTATTGATGATTTATCCAAGGATTTTCTTCAATAGCTGCTCTATTGACAACTTTGACCCATAAAGGAGCTACTTACACATGGAGTGAAAAGCATGAAGAAGATTTCGAGAAGCTAAAGAAGCGATTGTGTGAAGCACCAATCCTTTCTTTACCCAATGGAGTTGAAGACTTTGAAATTTATAGTGATGCATCTGGAGTTGGGTTAGGTTGTGTTATGATCCAGAGAGATAAAGTAATAGCATATGCATCCCGACAACTGAAAATCCACGAACAAAACTACCCCACTTATGATTTGGAGTTCGCAGTAGTAGTTTTTGCGCTAAACATATGGAGACATTATCTTTATGGCACGAAGTGTAAGCTTTTCACCGATCATAAGAGTCTTCAGTATCTCTTTGATCAAAAGGAGTTGAACATGAGACAAATCCGCTGACTAGAATTACTCAAGGACTATGGATATGAGATACTTTACCACCCTGGTAAAGCGAATGTGATAACAGACGCTTTGAGTAGAAAAAAAAACCTAGAGGGGAAAAGGCCAAGGGATTTAGGAATTTAGATTGTCTCGGCGGTTGTAGAAAGCATCAAGAAAGTTCAGGAGGAAGCGTTGGAAGGAGAAAATCGAAAAGCAGAACGTTTGGGAAAAATGTTGGTATTCGGAACAAATAACCAGGGTTGAAGGTATTCCAAAAACAATTTGGGTGCCAAAGATGAGAGGTATAAGGGATCTTCTCATGGAAGAGTCTCATAAAACCATATACTCTATTCATCCAGGCAGCACCAATATATATATAGATTTGAAACCATATCATTGGTGACCGACGATGAAACTCGATGTTTCTAAGTATGTGAATGAGTGTGTGACATGCGCAAGAGTTAAAGCGCAACATTAGAAACCATATGGGAATTCGGAACCTTTACCAGTACCCATGGGTAATGCGAAGACATCACCATGGATTTTGTGACCAAATTGCTTAAGACGAAGAATGGTCACGACATGATTTAGGTGATTGTGGATCGATTCACAAAGAGTGCACATTTCATAGCATCCAATGAGAAGTGGTGTATGGAAAAGCTCGCCAAATTTTACGTAAAAGAAATAATGAAATCTCACGGTGTTCCCTTGACAATTGTGTCAGACCGTGGCAGTCATTTTACTTCTTGATTTTGGCGGAGTCTACATGAAGAGATGGTTACACAATTGTGTTTGAGTACTGCTTACCATCCACAGACTGATGGTCAAAATGAGAGAATGATTCAAACAATGGAAGATATGCTGAAAGCTTGTACCTTGGAGCTTATGGGTAACTGGGATGAGCATCTACCATTGGTGGAATTTTCCTACAACAATAGTTACCATTAAAGAAGTAATATGGCACCTTATCATGCGTTGTACGAATAAAAGTGTCGTATGCCTTCTTGTTGGCTTGAAGCTGAAGAGAAGCAGTTTGTGGATCCTGAGATTGTCTATCAGATTGCTGCGAAGTTGAAAGTAATCAGCAACTCGGAATCGTCAGAAGAGCTATGTAGATAAGAAGTGACAACTAATTACTTTTGAAATCAGAGACCAAGTGTTTCTTAAAGTCTCTCCATGGAAGGGACTTATCAGATTCGGAAAGTAAGGGAAGCTGAGTCCAAGGTTCATTGGACCATTTAAAGTTCTTCATAGAACTAGAAACCAAGCTTACAAGCTGGAGTTGCCAAAAGAATTGGAAGATATTCATAACAATTTTCTTGTGTATTATTTGAGGAAGTTTACGGGAGAAGTTCCCGATGTGATCCCACTTTCAGAGATGAGAATCGATGAGAACAAAAGGTTGATTGAAGAACCCTAAGCGATTGTTGACTGTAAGACAAAGAAGTTACGAAGTAAGATGGTTGAATTAGTGCTTGTGCAATAGAAACATACGGCGGGGCCGAACCTCACCTGGGAGACATAAAACGAAATGAGGAGTCGCTATCCACATATGTTTGTTAATGCATGATTTCGGGACAGAATCATCCTAAGGTGGAGATAATTGTAACCCCCATGTTTCTTGCTAGGCATTATTAGAATATGTAACCGTAGTTGGTTAACAATTGTAATCCTTACATTATCAAATAAAACGAAAATGTTTGAATCTATGTGATTTATGTGCTTATATTATGTGTATATAATATTAGGTGAAACCTAAATAATTATGTCTAAAAAATATTAAAATAAAATATTAATTAGGATAAATAGCGTTGATGAAAGTTGAAGTAGTCATAATGAGGATTCTGGGGATATAAGGAATGCTAATATCTGACTTGGTATGAAGAAGTTATGATATATAGAACGTCGAAAATGGAGCTTGTATGAGCGATATATGAACTTTTAAAGTTTCAGCTCTACATACCTACTTTGCCACATCGAACTACCCATTGATCGCCACATGTCCATCGCCTGGAGGGGGAGTGCTAACCACGACAAGGCGCGGCATGAACCTGTCTTGTGTGGCGTGCCTTTTCTAAAAAATGTTTATAAATAGCTTGCCAGTGCTCATTCTTTCTCCCACACATTTCCTAACAATCTCTCTCGTGTTTCTACTCCTTTAGCCCAAAAATTCTTAATACTTAGGGTATTTTGGCGAAGACTTGAGGTCCCTAAGTGTCCGACATTAGTAGCTATGAGGTTGGAGTTCTGCCAGTGCAATTTCCAGACTTTTGTTAGGAAAATTTATGTAAGTTAAGCTACACTTATATTTCTTTCAATGTAACTTATATTTATATTCATATTCGTTATTATGAATTTATAAATAAGATTTGTCAGTGATTCTAAGTCATATTACTTATTGATCTACTTATGAGGGTGATGTCTAGGCTAGATTTAGTGAGATGTTTAAAGTGAGATTTCCAAATAGTATACTTTGTATACCAAACGGACCCTACCTCTGATATGATCTTACATGTTTTCTCTTTATTTTATAGATCTTGATGTAAACATTAGCATTGTTGAGGAATCTAGATTATTATTAGTCATGAGGAATATTAAACTATGACTTAGTAATAATTGAACCTAGGTCACATCAAAGGAAAAGCTAAGTGTTGAAGTGAAGCGATGCCCAACTTTCCATTCATCCACTTTAACAAGTGAGTGCATAGTTACTTTCAGCTTACACATAGATATAAAGTATCTAGATGATTAAATGCTATGCGTGCCTCTTATCTGTATTCCCTAATATCTGTGTTAGATGAATTATATGATTTTTACTTGATTTAATCGTATATGTATTTTCATATATAAAATATATTGGGTAGTGATTGGTGATGAAAATGATGAGAGGACTTGACTATTGATGAACCAGTCATCTAGCAGAGTATGGATGGCGACCACAGACTATTCTAGACAGTCCAGTGGAAAAGCTAGTAGGCTCGCAACCTGTAGGTGTTAATGAACTATCTGTTCATTTCATGTACTCTATCCCCCCATGGTTGCCTTATTGACGTGTATTTCTAAAGGAATTCCCCAAGCAACATTGTCTACCCGTTGCTGATGATGATCCTTAGGATAGGTCCCTTGAGGTCAGTATTTTAGGATTAGTATGTAAGAATAAGGGAATGGGTAATCGGGTAAATTATTTGATGTGAAATATATAATTAAATAACTTAATTGTTATGGGTTGAAAACCTATGTGCTCACCAGGCCCCCAAGCCTGACCCAGTTAGTTTCTTTGTATCACAAGTAGCGGTACGAAGGCCCAAAGATGTAGAGTGATTTCAGGAGTTATTATTCCATAGTATAACAAATTTGTTGTAAGGCCTGGTAAACATGTTTTTGCTTATGTATCTGTATTGAATGATGATGTAACACCCCGACTCTCAGGTATAAACTTTACAACTTTATTTCCATTTTGAAAGGTCTACTCGACGAGTTGGGTGCCCTGACTCGTCGAGTAGGAACGAATTTGGCCACGTGTTTTAAGTGACCAACTCGACGAGTTGGAGGATACAACTCTACGAGTTGGAGCTGGAGGATGAAACCCTAATTTCCAAGGTTTTGTACCCTATTTAAAGGGTCATTACCCTCCCTTAGCCTCCCTTACAGCCCCCTTGAGCTTAGAAACCCTAAATCGTGTTTACTCTCCATATTTGTGTGTCTTCAAGATTAAAAGGTGGATCTTGGTGAGAAGAGCTTGAAGTTCAAGAAGTTTGGAACAAGGAGAAGTTGTAGATCTGAACTCTACTCTATCTTAGCATCGCATTGAAGGTAACAAGTTGTTACCTTGGCTCTCCATTAGCTAGATGTCTTCATTCATGGGTTTAGAACCCTTTTTAGTGAATTGTTGTGGTATTTCTGGGTTTGGGGCAAGATCTGAGGTTGCAACTTCAGATCTGGACTCCTTTAACCCCTTATTGTCATAAATTTTTAGTCTTTGTCAAGCTATGACCTTCTCTTTGCCTTAAGCTTCTTCTTTAGCTTAGTTTTGGCTCTTAAGACCTTGCATGCACGTAAAGTTTGCAACTTTATGTGATAACTAGGCCCTAGGAGGCTAGATCTACCAATTGGAGTTTTGGAGTGGCTCAAAATCATCTGGACAAGAAATGGATTGTATGAACTCGACGATTCGGATAAGCCGACTCAACAAGTTGGGAAGGGTTTTCCCGTTGTTTGGTTTCTGCATAGATTCGGCGAGTCAGTAAGAGGACTCGACGAGTCAGTAGGGGTTTTCCCCGACTTCTGGACACGCATGGACTCGACGAGTTCGTTGGAAACTTGGCGAGTCAATTAGGGTTTCATGACTTCCTGAGTTCTTAAGGAACTCGACGAGTTGCTAGCTACACTCGATGAGTCGAGTCAACATGGACCGTTGACTTTGACCAAGGGATTGACCAGTTGGACTTTGAGGGTATTTTGGTAATTGGGATTCTGATGGACTTGGTCCTATGGTGGTGATAGGTGGTTGAGTTCGTGGCTGCGATTCGAGAGTCTTGCATTATCACTATAGTTAGACATCTGTGAGGTGAGTTTCCTTACTATACTCAAGGGTCTAAGGCACCAAGGCCGCCTCTTTTGGAATGCTATCATGATATGTTATGCTAGTATGAACTGTTAGATTAGTATCCTGGTAGATAGGATGGTATTATGTTGCTATGATATGTTAGATCAGTATCCTGATAGATAGGATGAGGTTATGCTAGTATGATCGGTTAGATCGGTTTGTTTGTCTATAGACTGTTATTTGATTATCTGATATATGTGCACATGTTTGATTGGTGGTTGAGGCTTATCTGCCTTGTGTGAGAGCCAACAGACCTGGGCAATCCAACCCAATGGTTGTGGGCCGTGAGTATTCCATCCCGAAGATGATTGGACTCTTAGTATGAGGGTATTCCAATCCGGTGGTTGTGAGCCTGAGGTATTCCATCCCGAGGATGACTGGACCTATAGTATTTTGGCATTCCAACCTGATGGTTGAGGGCGTGGGGTATTCCAACCTGATGGTTGATCGGACCCATAGTATGTTGTTTGTGTTAACGTATATGTTGATGTGTGTATGGGTATTTTGTGGGAACTCACTAAGCTTCGGGCTTACAATTGTTGATTTTGTTTCAGGTACTTCTGATGATCGCGGGAAGGCGAATGCGTGATCGTACACCTCCTATTGTTTATGATTTGATTTTGGGATACTTTGACATTGAACTATTTTGAAAACAAGTTTTGTAATAATCATTGGTTTTGAAATGTTTTTAAAAGTTTAAATTTGGCATGATTATTATGGATGTTACAAGTTGGTATCAGTGCCTTGGTTTGAGTGAATTGGAGGAACACTCGTGTGAATCCAGTCTCAAACTAAGGACAAGATTTTCAGTGCAGAGTGTACGATCAGTCGGAGCCAGTAAGTAGACCCCAAAATACCTTACGGATTATTTGATTTATGTGATATGTTAGAACAGCATGCTAGTACTAGGCTAGGGGTCTTCAGGAATTGCATGATAGAATTGCCTGATTATATGATGCCTGATAGCCTAGGGTCTTTCCTTATATGAAATTGACATCATTACTGTAGTTGCTTAGTGTATGCATTACGACCGTACATATTTAAGATCTTATAGCCTGAGAATGTTTGGTTTGGCCTTATTTCCTGTTCTTGTTTGATGAAGGGCTTAGGGTAGGATCAGGTATTCGAAAGTCTATAGGGTACAGCGTTATGTATGGCTAGCATACACTAGTGCTGCAGGGTTAGTGGAAGTTTCATGGATGGGTTGTTTGGGAAGGGTTCGCCAGTTATGAGATAGTTAGCCTTCCTCTAGGAGTGAGGGTTGAGCGATCACCATGCATATGTATGTTGTTAGGGCGTTGTGATGATACTTGAGACAAATATGGATAGGTGTGAAAGGTAGTATGGGCCCGTACTACTGAAAGCACAGGACCCATATGCATAGCAAGGAAGTCACAATCTAGTTGGGAGTTGGTTCCTTGTTATTTATATAGATTATCTGATATCTTCCTGGTGTATTTTCAGTATGGTGGTTACGAGGCATTCTGTGACTGGATCCGGATCAGGATCAGGGCAGGGCGATCAGGATGCCCCGACGAAGCCCGAGATTATCGGCCAGGGTGGGCCAACGTTGACAGAGGATCATGTCAGGGAGATCATCCGCGAGGAGGTGGTCGGGATTGTCTGGGGTCAGATTCCAGAGATGTTTGGGTCTATTAAGACCGCCATGATAGAGTATTTTGATGACAAATATACAGCCCTAGCTGAGACGGTTGCCGCAATAGCTACAACGGATATAACAACGGCAGGGGGAGGAGCCAGTCGGGCTTTTCAGTATCGGGACTTCGATAACATGAAGCCCCTTCTTTTGATGGGACTCGGGACCCCATCAAAGCCATGAGGTGGCTATCTGACGTGGAGGGGTGTTTCTTCACATGTTCATGCCCTACTAACCAAAAGGTCAGATGTGCCCTGAACCTGCTGAGCTATGGGGAAAAAGACTGGTGCAGGTTGATGACTGGATCATATTCTGATGACCAGAGGGCTGCGGTTACTTGGGAGCAGTTCATGGATATGTTCCGCGCTCGCTACATCCCATGGGTTGAGCGGGAGCGGCTAGCTCATGAGTTTCTGGGTTTGAGACAGGATGGTGAGACAGTGGCGGAGATCACCCGCATGTTTACTGATAGGGCGATGTTCTGCCTGGAGTTTGCTTATGAGCAAGCTCAGATGACACGTTATCTGAGCATGCTCAAGACTGATATTCGACAGTTTGTGGTGACCCAGCATTGTGATACGCTTCTGGATCTATAGGAGGCCGCTAGGCGGCGTGAGTTGGAGATTAAGCTGCAGTTGAGGGGGCAGCGGCAGGCCCCAACACAGTAACAGCCGAAGCCAAAACGGTTTGAGACCGCTGATACTTGGAGTGGAGGACAATCATGCCGCACTTGTGAGAAGTACGGGAAGGCTCATTCGGGGGGTTTGTCGATCGGGGAGCGGGTGCCACAAATGTGGCAAGCAGGGCCACATTGCCAGGGATTGTGTAGTGAATTATGAACATTGGTTTGGCATGCGGAATTAAAGAACACACAATGAACATGGTGATTTGGGTGGTTAAGAGATCCATTCGATTATGTATGGTGTTACAAAAAAGGATCTAGATCTAAATCTACATAATTAACACACACAGACACACGCTCAATGTTACATCTCTCAAGCACACCTCCATAAGTGGTATGAACCCACCTTATATAGAGGTGTTTACATGTCTCTCTCTCACTCTCTATCTCATAAGTCATAAGGCTAATGCACCACATGCAAGTGGGTCTACAAAATTCAACCCATTTACAAAGTCATACATGGATAACTTTGCACCCAACATTCTCCCCCTCAAAGTTAGGAATGAATGACCCACTTCAAATCTCCCAAAATCGAGCAACTACGCGATCCGAGCCTCAAGCGTGACACATGTAGAGATGAACTACAAATCTTCAATTTTTCCATGATTCTTCAATTTGGGTTCTAGGATGTGAGACCATACAAACATAGCATCAACGAATGATCAAGAACTTCTCAAACTCCAAATAATCACCCTAAAGTTGAGCATAAAAACACACCCCAAAAATCTTCAATAATTCCAAACCCATCTCCAACCGAAATCACTTCCGAATCTCCAATCGCATCATTTTATAAACTTCAAAAATTCAAGGTCACTTCGGTCTCCAAGTCCGCGTAATATGAAAAATTCAATTTCGAATTTCCATATAAATTTCTCCCCCTTTTTATAATCGAAATTTGATTATAAAACCAACAAGGAAAGAGAATGTGCTCTATTCGGAATTTTTCTTGTCAAAAATCCTCCTTAACATGTGGCATAAACTTTTTGCTTCAATCCAAAAAATCTTCAATTTTTAGCTTCGTTCACGGACCACCTTTGACAAAATTTCTCAAAAAATGGGTAGAAATTGTCAATTTCAAAATTCTGCAGTGACCCGGTGCGCCCATAACAGCCAAAAATGCGAAACTCTCCCCCTTTTTCGAAACTGGGTAGAGAGCGTCAATTCGCATAAACTATAGGGGCCTAAAATGCATTTTCTTCAATTTCTCAGCAAAATCAGTCCAATTTCGAAATTGGGTATGAACAGCCAAATTTTCGAAACTTTAGGGACTGCTTTCGAAATTTCTGCCTTTTGTCCCAAAATGTCGAAAATATGTCCTGATGTCGAATCTAGACTAATGCTGCCAAGCTGTCGAAATTTCAGGGACAAATTTCGAAAATTCTCCATTATTTCTTCCAAATTGTCGAAAATTACCCCAAATGTCGAAATTTGTAAAAGGTGACAAACTTTCGAAACAATAAGGACTAATGTCGATATTTCTGTGTTTCTTCCTTTTTCCCAATTCGTTATAGAGACAACGAAGTTTTTCTTCCTTCCAATTCGTTACTTGGTAACGAAAATTATCAATTCGTGACTCGGTTGCTTCAAACTTTCGTTAGTCCTGGTATCACCAAAACCTTCGATTCGTTATTTCCCTAACCCAAATTTTCGACCATCGATATTTAAAATCTTCGTTCTTTGCTGTTCATTCCAGTCATCGACTTTGATACACAAGAAAATCACACTTCGCTTTTTGTTACAGTGACCCCAAAATCCATCAGATCCCAAACTAACGAACTTAAACTTTCGAAATTTCAGACCAAAATCAATAGCAACCCAGTCAATTTTAACAATCTTTCATTCGCGTTTTGAGTTCCATTCCAAATCTAGTCATCAACACAAATACCATCATTCGTTAATAATCAACTTCCCAATAATGAATTAACAATATTCGTTCTCATCATACAAAATCAGATATCCAGTCGACTCCAAATCACCAAACCAACATCGATTTCTTCGTTATCAAAACAGTAACAGCAAACCAAACTCAATCTTTCGTTATTCATTCCAAAACAAGGTTTCGTTAATTAAGTTCCAAATCACAGATATTCCCTTTTTCATTCAAACCAGTCGAAATCCAAGCTTCGATCATTGACTACCCAAACACGATCAATTAACTTGTTCGTTCTTTGAGCAAATCGACTCCTTTCCTTCTCAAACCTTCGAAATCTAACCCAAAATCATCGACATCACAGGGACTCATAGCTTCGCTTTTTCATTGAAACCAAAAATCAATCGTCCACTATAATCGACTCCAAATATTCGTTAGATTCGATACCAACCCAAATCAAATTCACAAAATCGATATCAACTGCAATCGATTTCAACAGTTCTCAATGCAAAATTTGTTCGTCTCCAAACCATCGAATCCAGTCAACACACAAAGTTCGTCATCAAGAACACCACATATCCAAATTCGAAATTAAACTCAAATTTAAGCTCGATTTCGACATCTACAGCCCTTGTTCAACTTGTATCACCCGATTTCTACTTCCAATTCAATGAATCAACGCTTAAAAATTGATTTTGACTTTTTCTAGAATTGACTTTTCGAAGTCAAGAATCAATAAACAGAAAATCGAGGATTCCAACACCAAATCGTAGATCACACTAGGTTCAAACAGCTGTTCTAACCATGTTCTTCACAAAAATTTGAGATTTCTTGATCAATTTCATCAAACTCAAAAACTTGATTTTCGAAATCTTAGTTTTAACTTGATCACAATCGATCTTTGAGATTAAATTCAATGTAAAGAATCGATTCACAAGTACATCTTCCACAAACAAACTAATCAATCGACAAGAATAATGAAAGAAGAACGAGACTCCAAAACAAGAACAAAAGAAAAGTTGAATGCGACTTCAGAACATATGACGATGCTGTTGACTTAATTTCGATGAATCAATGGACTCCCACATTAAAATCAGATTAAATGACATTAGGGCTTAAACAGTGAGTAATATTAATCAATCAATGGGCTCAAGAATTTTGGCATGAACAGTTCAGATTTCTTTTATTGGGTTTTGAATATCGAACAGTAAACACAATTCAGTTTGGGCTTGAATTTTGGATTGATGAACAATAACGAAAATTTGATTTTAGGCTTGATCTTAAAACAAAAATTATTGGATCAACAATGAGATTTGAAACGAATTAGATCCAATGAATCAAAACGATCAAAAATCAAGAACGTAACGCACGAATCAACGAGATTAAGAGAGATCATAGAGAGAGACTCACCATAAATGCTCAAATTGTGACAAATTTAGCTAAACCGAGAATCGTTTCTTCAAACAATCGTGTTGATCATCGAAGACCCGCTCTGATACCAAATGTAGTGAATTATGAACATTGGTTTGGCATGCGGAATTAAAGAACACACAATGAACACGGTGATTTGGGTGGTTAAGAGATGCATTCGATTATGTATGGTGTTACAAAAAAGGATCTAGATCTAAATCTACATAATTAACACACACACACACACACACACACACTCAATGTTACATCTCTCAAGCACACCTCCATAAGTGGTATGAACCCACCTTATATAGAGGTGTTTACATGTCTCTCTCTCACTCTCTATCTCATAAGTCATAAGGCTAATGCACCACATGCAAGTGGGTCTACAAAAGTCAACCCATTTACAAAGTCATACATGGATAACTTTGCACCCAACATATTGTAGGCAGCAGACTCCAGCTCCTGGGGTCAAATTATGTTATCATTGTGAGCAGATGGGCCATATGAAGGCCCAGTGCCCCCTACTAGCCGCCAAGCCGGCGCAGGCTCCTGCGCCAGCTACACTGAGGATCACTGACAGGAGTCAGGGTCGAGCAACGCCCCCGAGGGCCCAGGGACGTGCCTTCCAGCTTACAGCAGAGGAGGCAGGGCATCACCAGACATGGTTGTTGGTATGTTTCTATCCCTTATCTTACTGATTATATATGTTTTATGCTTATATGTTTGTACCTATGATTAGGTACGTTTTTAGTGAACTCCTTACCTGCTTTGGTATTATTTGACTCGGGGGCGAGTCGGTCGTTTATTTCTCAGTCTTTCAGTAGGGATTTCGGGTTGCCGGTGGGAGAGTTAGAGCGTCCGTTGCGAGTCTCCATCGCCAACGAACACGGGGTTTCTGCTTCTTCGGTCTATCGGGGTTCATATTGGAGATTTTCGGAGTATCTTTTCCGATAGACCTGATTCTGATTCCCATGGGGGATGTATGTGTGATTGTGGGTATAGACTGGCTTATTCATTTCGGTGCCATGATTGACTGCGAGGGTCAGCGAGTGGTAGTTCGAACCCCAAGTGGGGGAGAACTGATTGTTTATGGCGAGGGCACCAGATTGGGGTCAGGGTTTTGTTCGGCTGCCAGGGCTCAACAGTACATTCAGCACGGGTGTGCGGGTTACGTAGCGTATGTGATGGATACGCGGGTCAGGGATCAGATTTCAGTATCAGATGTTCCACTAGTCTGAGAGTTTGCTTACGTGTTTCCGGAGGAGTTACCAGGAGTGCCTCCAGAGAGACAGGTCGAGTTCAGGATCGACCTTGTGCCAGTTGCGGCCCCTATCGGCAAGGCGTCGTACCGGTTGGCACCACCGGAGATACAGGAGCTGTCATCACAGCTTCAGGAACTGTTGGGCAAGCAGTTCATTCGTCCGAGCAGTTCTCCATGGGGAGCGTTGATTCTCTTCGTCAGGAAGAAGGATGGTTCACATCGGATGTGCATTAACTATCTGGAGTTGAACAAGTTGACGGTGAAGAACCGTTATTGTCACACCCCCAAACCGGAACGACGGAAACGTTTGGGGGCGGAGGACGTCATGTACAGTGTCACAACAATGAATAATAGTAATCAGAGTAACCACAACTATTGTATTAATAATATAGTGTTTACATTGTATTTGAATCACCTATGATTAACAGCAAAAGTAATTAGAAAAACAAAGACAAGAAGCTACTATGCTCCGTCTTCTCGAAAACCCGTGCGAGTACTTGTCTACTAGCATCCTGAGAATACAAGTGGTTTTGAAATTGTCCACATTAAAGTTGGTGAGTTCATAAGCCTTTTTTTTAGAAATTTTGTTCTCTGTTTCCTGTAAACCTTGTTGTGTTCCTCCAGAAAATCCTATATTTTCTGATGTAATAAATGATAAGTAAAAATGACCCATACTAGTTCCTTCTACGAGTACTTAGTGTATACAAGTTATATACAATCCAGATCGCATTGACAATCGATTGTGTGGTTCTTCCATAAGCCCACAACTAAACAAGGAACGGGAAATGAGGCGGAAACCACACATTCCACTGCCTAACGGATCTTCATTTTATATAACCCTAACGTATTTTCCATGTACTTACATAATTAACTGTAATAGTCCTTTTTGAATGGTGAGTGTGTTCTTTCAGAAAAATCCAATATTTTCTTAGTATGATTGAGATGTAATCTTAAACTCTAAGACCATAACGCTTGTATGTTAATGTACGCCGAGTTCGTATACCTGTTGTTTTGTTACTTGATAAAACGGCTCTGATATATGTGTTTCCCCAACGTTGTAAGTTTTGTACTAGAAAATAGTGTGTTATACTGGTACGTATTAGTATGGCCCATATCTGTTCTTCCTATAATTACTTGGTGCATACGAGTTATATATATAATCAAGATCGAACGGACAGTTGATTGAGTGATTCTGCCCTAAACCCACAACCAAACAAGGAACAGGAAATGAGGCGGAAAAAACCCATCCTACTGCCTATCGGATATTATATATATATATATATAACCCTGCCGTATAAGCTAAGGAATCATAGAATTAACAATAGGGTCCTTTATGATCTGCTAGTTCATAAAACCTTGTTTGGTAAAGTCCTGTGTTGTAGTTTTATAATTAAATAAAACTAAGTGAAGTTTGTTTATATTCATACACTAATCGTTCAGTTAATACCAAATTGTGAGTTTTTATAACCATACTTGATGACCCAGGATGGCCTGATATGACGTTCATAAGGTGTCGGAAACGTTAAGACATTTGTCACCCCAGGCCTGCCAGCTTAACTGTAGCTAACAGTTTAGGTGCGAGATTGTCAGTCCCATATAGATCTATACACAAACTCACACTCTCCCTCCAGGAGACTCTGGTTATAAAATCAGGGCTTTTGTTGGTACTTAGATAAGTAGTTGAAGGGAAGTCTCACAAAGCTATATTGACGGTTACGTGTAGAATAGAGAAAAACCTTTTTATAATAATAAGTGGTTTGTATTATCCTTTTCATAGTTAAAACCTTACACTACTAGAAAAATACCCTTTAATGACGCGCAAAACATGACACGCGCTGTTTTACGATACGCAAAAGTGTGTGCCCTAAAAATAATGTCAGTTCTTCCAAAATGTGAAGGATTTAGGACGCGCATTTTTGCGTGCCCTAAAATTAGTGTAAAAAAAACGCGGAGGTCACCTATCTTAAAAAGCGTATCGTGAAATCATGTCACTATATATATATATATATATATATATATATATATATATATATATATATATATATATATATATATATATATATATATATATATATATATATATATATTTTAATGAAACGCGCGTCTTCATCTTTAGTAGCAGTGGGAAAAGGAATTCCTAAAATAATTAGAAAAGTTGAAAACCTCGCCATGGCGATTTAGGGTTGGTTCCGTCTCCATCTCTCGTTCACTTCCATCTCAACTTTCTCTTCCATCTACAATCTCTCTTTCCGGCAATGAAGGTTTCTCATGATTTTTTGTTGTACTCACAAGCCCTAGGTCCTGATGCGTGATGCGTGCGTATCTTGCTGCACCTGATGCATTCTTTGGATTTTTTTAAGCAATCGTGATATAGAACAGACGTCCCCTCTCCCACCGATCAAGCTTCAGAATGATTGTTATCCCTCCTCCTTCCCCTGCGAATACGCTCCCACCTCCCATAATGTCAAACTCCTAAAACTGCCTCCTTCTTTTAATCCTACCGACAGTCCGACACCATTAAATTGGATCCCTACATGCTCTTGTCATCAAAATATCCAAATCAGAGATTCATCTCATCTTCTTCTTCTTATTCTTATTTCTTGAATCCTTTCATTGCTCACGTGATCAACGATGGATCAGAAATCGATTAAACAGTTAGATGCCGACAAAGAACAACCTACCAACAACATCAATTGCAGAGCGTGGCTATTACCTTCTTGTCCAACGACCCGTCAACTCCTCCATGCTTCCTCTTCATGGCTGCAGCGAACCCAAATCCCCTTGTCTGCCAATGATTTCCCCATGGCGTTCTGTGTGCATTGATAAGGGTTTTCACCTTCGTCCCTTCTACTCTGACAGGTCTGATACATTCCCCTAAAAAGAAAAATAATTTCTTATTCTTTTATTATCATCATCTTCATTACTACTTGACAGGTGAACGATCTTTTCTCTATACCTAAAGCAAAACTTATACCAATTTTTCTTTAAGCAAAGCAGATAAATATATCATTCAAGCAGTGAAGGAAATAATAGTTGAATGTTATATGATTATGAACAGGGGCAAATGCGTTAAATAAATAATGTTTCTTTTTGTTATGGATGGTGCACAGGACAAGGGCAGGCTGGTCAAGACTGGAAGCTTTACACATTCATATCCATTTTGTTGAAGATCTGATACCCCTCTTATCTACAGAGCAGTTCCCAACTAGTACCCTATTTTTCCTTATCTCATGTGCAAGTTTAAACTGTTCTTTCATTGCTATTGCCAATTCAAACAGATGTAAGTTAAATAAGGTTTTGACTGATAATTCTTCTGGTTCTAAGGTAACTAACTTATTCTAACATACATTTTTATAAATTTTGCATGAAAATGATGAAATATATTATATAAATCTGATTTGCATGATTTTGATTATAAGATTATTCACTCAGATTACTGTCAAAGAATATTGTAATGAGGATGCACAATGTTCATTTGTTGTTGACAAAATATTAGAACTCACTTCTTCATCTGTCAAAGGCACTTTTGGATAGATTGTTGTTCTTTACAGGAGAAAAGTGTAATGGTTTGGTTGGGAGCTGTCCTTGAGGCCACCAAAAATACTTTGATTCAAGGAAGTTTAAGATTCACTTATTGCGTGTGATATTTGAAAAGGAATTGAAATGTGGTCTGGTGGTTGTTCTCTACAGCTTGAGTATGATATTTTGGAATATGTTGTGATCGAGCGGCTTGTACAAGGGGGTCGTGAAAAGCTAAAAGATGACGGCCTAAACTTATCAGTCTGACTTCAGTCTTTGGCATCATTTTGGGGTCATCTTTTCTCCTTTCTACTTCATCTTACTGCCTCTTTTATTTTTAATCTATGCTCCTAGAATAATGAATCCACAATCTCCTTGCAGCCCTTTCCTCTACAAACCAATTATTTTGATAGTCATGCAAATGAAAATCCTGGGTCATATATGATGGGTTTTAGTATACTACAACATCCTATGGTGCACATACAACCCTAAATGCTTTGGATCTATGTTTTTTGTAATTATACATGCAATATTGTTTCCAAAACATTAAGCCTACAACTATCATACAATGTGATATAAACAACATAAAATTGAGTTATGGAGTTACCTTTTGGTTGTTGGTTGTAAGATTAGGGTTACACCATGTAAACCCTAATGTGCATGACCTTCAATATTCCTTAGGCTCCATGGGTTTAAATGAAGAGTTTTGAGCTTTCTAACACTCTTAAGGTGTACATGCAACCCTAGAAACCTTGGATCTATGTTTTCTCTAAGATACATGCAAATAATAAATTTCCAAGGTTTACATCCTAACTAGCATGGCATGGGGAACTTGAATCATAAGATGCTAGAAGAATTACATACCTTTTAGTAGTGGTTGATTCCTTGGAGTTTGAGAGCCTAGAACCAATAATGTGGATGCCTCAAATGGAAGTCACAATTCGGCTATCTCCTTTCTCACACACAACTAGTGCCAAATCAAGTGCCAATGACTCCTTTATATAGTGTGGAGGATTAGGTTTACATTCCATATAAACCCTAATACCCATGACTCTTCCTTTCCAAGGATCCATGGGTTAAAAGCTCCATGGACTATCCATGGACTCCCATGCAAGCCTAGCCCATTCCAAATGAGTATTAGCCCACACTATATAAATACAAGAGCCTATATTTAATTAGTCACCTTTTTTATCACCAAATTAATTCCAAATTAATTTAAGATCAATACTAATTAAATAATATGATTTCATATTAATATATTATAACTTATAATATATTAATAAATCACAAACATACAGTTCTCAAAGGATTATCCATACAAATAGTTCGGGTGAAGTGCAACCCAAATGGACCATGTCGGGTCGGGTCAAGTATATACCAAATAAAGTTATGGACTTAGACACCTTATCCAACAGTCTCCCACTTGGATAAGTCTAATAACTATATTTGCCTATACGACTTCTGGAACCAACCGGGAATCGTAGCTCTTAAAACTATGTTGAACTATGAATCGCCATTTCAGATAAGTGATCATATAATCCTCTGTTCTCAAGATATCAGCCGGAAAAATACATGGAACAATGTCGTACTTATTGTCCAGCAGTTTGTTTCCTGATTTCCGATTTGTTTGACATAGAACTAAATTGAACACATCAATTAGGTTCTAACCGGGCCCGGTACATAGGTCAAAACAAAATCATCGAGGGGCCCAGATATCGCTTTTAATCCTCCAAAGACTAAAAGGAACAGATAAACTTCGACTCATATGCTTGTTCTACTACTTGTTGAATCATACACAAAGGCACGTTTTATGACATCAAGTTACTGATGCGTTTTCGTGTAATCAATACATAACCAACTCATAGGCAACAACTCATATCTCTAGGTTTGAAGACTTATATGATATTACCGTCTCACGATCACTCGATATAAATTCCATGAAGTGATACAAGTGAGCGTGGGTTTAATCCAATACTCAGAACTTATGAGCACTCATGAATGTTGTAGTAACTCTTTACTATGTCCAACACCTTAGACATCTACAAGCCCAATTCATGAAAGTCTTAATTCATACCTACTTCCGATGTATGACCGACTGAGGATAGTTTGAATAAAGTAATTATTCTGGAAGTCAAAACCTGCAAAATTGAAACAATAGTAAATAATTGACAAAAGATAGCAACACCTTACTCATAAATAAACAACAAATTTTATTCATCATCAAATGTCAATTACATTTTACAAGTTTCAGAAATGACTATCTAATTTGTAAAACAAATATCGTCCCTCAGTCCGATGCGCCTCGCATGTTGCAAATGCCTAACCCTAGTCAGTCCCTTCATGAGGGGATCTGCAGGGTTCTCTTCTGAAGATACCCTCTTTGCCACGAGGTGTCCTTCTTCTATCTTGTGTCTTATGAAGTGGTATTTTCTGTCAATGTGTCTGAATCTGCCATGATCTCTCGATTCCTTGGCTAAGGCAACCGCACTATTGCTGTCACAGAAAATCTCCACAGGCTCCTTTATAGCTGGTACAACTCCAATGTCTCCGATGAAGTTCCTCAGCCATATCGCCTCCTTTTCCGCTTCACTCCCTGCTATATACTCTGATTCACAAGTCGAATCAGCTACTGTCTCCTGCTTGGAACTTTTACAGGTAATTGCCCCTCCATTCATGGTAAAGACCCAGCGCGACTGAGAGCGGAAATTATCCCTATCAGTCTGAAAGCTAGCATCACTATACCCCACTACTCTCAAGTCATTACTCCCACCAAGGGTAAGGACACAGTCCTTAGTCCTTCGCAGGTACTTGAGAATGTTCTTTACTGCAGTCCAGTGAGCCTTGCCAAGATTCCCCTGATATCTGCTGACCATGCTCAAAGAAAAGGCCACATCAGGTCGAGTACAAGTCATAGCATACATGATCGAGCCAACAGCGGAAGCATAAGGTAATCGACCCATCTTAGCCATCTTAGCCTCTGTACTCGGGCTCTGAGCCTTGCTCAGTTTGGCATTATGCTGGATCGATAAGTCACCTTTCTTGGAATTCTGCATGTTGAACCTTTTCAACACTTTATCCACATAGGTGCTTTGACTAAGTCCAATTAGTCTTTTACTCCTTTCTCTCAATATCCTTATCCCTAGGATATAGGTAGCTTCCCCAAGGTCCTTCATAGCAAAACACTTCCCAAGCCAGGACTTAACCTCCTGCAAGGTTGGGATGTCATTTCCTATGAGTAGTATGTCATCCACATACAACACCAAAAAGTTAACTATACACCCACTAGCTCTGACATATACACATGATTCATCTTCGCTTCTCGAAAAACCAAACTCTTTGACTTTCTCATCAAAACAAAGATTCCAGCTGCGAGATGCTTGTTCTAATCCATAAATGGATTTCTTAAGCTTGCACACTCTATTAGGGTACTTTGCATTGAGAAAACCCTCTGGCTGACTCATGTAAACATCCTCAGCCAACTTTCCATTAAGGAAAGCGGTTTTGACATCCATCTGCCATATTTCATAATCATGAAATGCAGCAATGGCTAACATAACCCTAATAGACTTAATCTTCACTACTGGTGAGAAGGTTTCATCATAATCAATACCCTGAGTTTGAGTGAAACCCTTCACAACCAGTCGGGCCTTATAACTGTGTACCTTTCAATCCATGTCAGTCTTCTTCTTGAAGATCCACTTGCACCCGACTGTCTTACGGCCCGGTAGATTGTCAACCAAGTTCCAAACTTGATTGACATACATGGACTGAATCTCGCTGTCCATAGCCTCTTTCCATTTAGCAGACTCGGGGCCTGCCATGGCTTCCCTATAGCTGTTAGGTTCATCCAAATTTACCAGTGTACTATCACTGATAAATGTATCACCTTCCGCAGTAATATGGAAACCATAGTAATGCTCAGGTGCATTCCTAACTCTAGTGGAACGCCTAAGAGGTACAGTCTCGTCAGTTGGATCAACAGGAGTTTCCTCCTCAGGTTGATTGATAGGCTTTGAGGTTCCTTCACCACTTGACTCTTGAATTTCTTCAAGGTCAATTTGCCTCCCACTGTTTCCTTGGCTTATAAATACTCTCTCGCGAAAGACCCCTCTCCTTGCCACAAAGACCACATTCTCACTGGGTCTATAGAAGAGGTAACCAAAGGATTTCTGTGGGTAGCCGATGAAAATACACCTCTCACTTCGAGGTTCGAGCTTGTCGTGAGTCTCACACCTCACGAAAGCCTCGCAACCCCAAATCTTGATGTGGTCCAAATTGGGAACTTTCCCAGTCCACATCTCGTGAGGTGTTTTGACAACCTTTTTGGTAGGGACAAGATTAAGGATATGGGCGGCAGTCTCTAAGGCATACCCCCAAAATGAGATTGGTAGCGAAGCTCGACTCATCACGGAACGAACCATGTCCAACAAGGTCTGATTACATCTCTCAGCCACACCATTATGTTTTGGTGTTCTGGGAGGTGTCAATTGTGAGACAATCCCACATTCCTTAAGATAGCCAAGGAACTTTGTACTAAGATACTCACCACCTCGATCGGATCGAAGCATCTTAATGTTCCTGCCCAGCTGATTCTCCACTTCCTGTTTAAACTCTTTGAACTTTTCAAAGGTTTCTGACTTATGCTTGATTAAGTAGACATATCCATATCTACTATAGTCATCGGTAAAAGTCACATAGAAGCGGTTAATATCCCTTGTGGCGGTTCTGAAGGGTCCACACACATCAGTATGTACAAGATCCAACAAACCTTCACCCCTAGCACAAGTACCAGTGAAGGATGACTTTGTCATTTTTCCAAGTAAACAAGATTCACAACTATCATCTGACTTTAGGTCAAATGACTCCAATACTCCATCCTTTTGGAGTTGGCCTATGCGTTTCTTGCTCACATGTCCAAGACGACAATGCTATAATGATGCTTTATCCAAACTAATGGAAGAATCAATACACAACACATTATTTCCTGGGTTATCTACAACCAAAACAGCTTCATATACACCATCACAAGGTAATGCTTTAAAATAAAGAACATTATTAAAGAAAGCATTAATACCACCACATTCATTATCAAACGAAAAGGTAAACCCTTGTTTGTACAAACCATGAAAGGAAATAATATTTCTCACCATTTCAAACGAGTAGCAACATTTATTCAAATCTAAAGTTAACCCACTACTTAGCAACAAAGAATAAACTCCAATCTTGGTGACAGGTGTAACTTTCCTATTCCCCATGATCAAGTTTATCTTCCCATGCTCCATATTCTCACTTCTTCTTAGTCCCTGCAAATCAGAACATATGTGAATACCACAACCTGTATCAAGGACCCAAGAATTAGAATAGGGTGAGTTATTAGACGATATAGTGTAAATACCTGCATGGTTGGGTTTCACTTTCCCATCCTTAACATATTGCAAGTACTTTGGGCAGTTTCGCTTCCAGTGCACCTTTTCATGGCAATAGAAGCATTCAGCCTCTTTAGGGTTGGCAGAAGGAGTGACGGAACCACTTTTGGTTCTACTTGAAAAGGAGCCATCAAGAGACTTTCCCTTGGTACCCTTCGAAGGGATCTTCCACTTCTTCCCTTTACCTTGCCCAATAGCCAGAACAGGAGTGGCGGTAGGAGTAGGAGTAGTAACAACCGATTTACCTTTTAGACCACTTTTCGCGGTCTTCAAAAGTCCTTGAAGCTTGCTGAGTGTAACTTCCTCCTTGTTCATGTGGTAGGTCATTCAAAATTGATCATAACAAGAAGGTAAGGAGTGCAAAATGATATCAATCGCCAACTCCTCGGGGAAGTTCACATTCAACTTCATCAAACGGTCCACGAATCTTTGCATTTTCTGCATGTGGCCCGTGATGGGTTCACCATCCTTCATTCGGGTTGTTATCATGGAGGAGATTATTTCATATCGTTCTTGACGAGCACTCTGATGGTATCTTTCCATCAGATCCTGGTGCATCTCAAAAGGATAAAAGTCCTCATAGGACTTTTGCAGCTCGGTTGACATAGTGGCCAACATGATACAGGCCACTTTGGTAGCATCTCTCTCATGTGTCGTGAAGTCAGCGATCTCCTCGGGAGTAGCAGTAGACTCATCAAGATCCTTCAGCTCCTTGTCGAGGACATATTCCTTGTCCTCATAGCGAGTGACCATCTGTATGTTCCTAATCCAGTTATTGAAATTAGTCCCATCAAATATGACTCTCCCACAAAGGTTCATGAGAGAGAAGGAGCCGGTAGGGTTTGAGCCAGAAGCAGCATTGTTGGAAGA
This sequence comes from Lactuca virosa, assembly GCF_052849685.1. Lineage (NCBI taxonomy): Eukaryota > Viridiplantae > Streptophyta > Magnoliopsida > Asterales > Asteraceae > Lactuca > Lactuca virosa. Next base: position 54,828,393 of record NC_136431.1, read on the forward strand.
CATCTGAAAAAGAAGAAAGACAAGTTTATATTAGATATAAAGATAGTCCTTAATAAGACACCCAAATGTAATATTAAGGCTAGGACCCAACACAATATTTTATAACTTAGAAGAGGGATGCCGTAATCCAAGCTATAAAGTATTTGAAGGTAGGTGAATGACGATTCACCAATTTCCACCATGAAAACGAAATGAATTATTAGGTTTTAATTGGTTCTTCAAACTCCTAGATTCTTTTGAGATTCACTGAACTTTTCAATGGCATGTTTCAATATCGATTGTTCCCTTCAAGTTTTGTGACTGGGATGCCGAGGATCACAAAACAAGGTGTGAATAACCATGCAAATATACTTGGTACTCTTAATGTTTATCACCTACTCGATGTGCCGGTTAATCACACGCGCTCCACCGATCTATGATAAACCTTAAGCCACCCTTTGCCAACCTTATTAAATCCAAGTTAGTGTGCCGGTTAACCACACACGCTCCATTAATGACTTAAGCAAGGTGAAAAGTGTAATTTCATGGATTAGCACCAAATTCACATTTTCCTAAAGTAACTAAGATTGGGAATTTATAAAACATTTAGTTACTTTATAATAATCATTATACTTTTAATGAGAATTTAAAGTCATTGTCCTACCCGTTCGACTAACGACCCTCCACCAGTCAAGGAAGCGGTGGGTGAGAGTGGACACCCATTAAGCTGCCATTTTATAGGCAACAACCTTATACCCCCTTATAGACCGGCTTCGTGAATGAGGCCTACTAACGGTAAAACGACTTGATCTTATACATATATATATATATATATATATATATATATATATATATATATATATATATATATATATATATATATATATATATATATATATATATATATTATTAACTTATAATACTATAAAGTATAAGGGTTGAATTTTAACTTTTAAAACTCTAAGGGTTGGAATTAAAGTATTTAATAAGTGTGTGAGACTTTACTAATTTCGAAACTTGAGGGCAAGTTTTGTAACTTTCAAAAAATTTCAACTTCATAACTTATGAGTTATTAGTTTATTAAAATGAAGACTCTTCATTTTATGTAACCTATGTGTTCATTAGTGGACTTTAAAAAAATGACTTTTGGTAATCCATAACTTGAGGACAAATTATGGATTCCATTAAAACACATAATGATCAAGAATTAACTAACAAACAATTTTGCAAATAATTCCTATGATCTTCTAAACTCATAAGTGTATGAATATTCTTATCAACAATTTCAAGAATCATAAATAACACATAAAAAACTTGAAATTTTGATAATAGCCATTGTAAATGGATTATCATAACCATTACACCATCTAAAACAAGTTTTATAAGACCAAAACAGTTTAGGGTAATGTTTATAGTCTATTTCCAGTAGCAAAACTCGAAAATCTGCATTCAGGGCCTCCTACTCGTCGAGTGCAAGAACCTACTCGACGAGTAGGATGAATTAACACATGGACTCGTCGAGTCCCCCCATGGAATTGACGAGTTCACTCAGCAGGATGCAGAAATCTTGAGTTTTTTTAACAATTTGCATCAAGTATCAAGAAAACAAGCCTAGGCTCTGATACCACTGAAGGGTTTTGAGCATTCTAACACTCCTAAGGTGTACATGCAACCCTAGAAACCTTGGATCTATGTTTTCTCTAAGATACATGCAAATAATAAATTTCCAAGGTTTACATCCTAACTAGCATGGCATGGGGAACTTGAATCATAAAATGCTAGAAGAATTACATACTTTTAGTAGTGGTTGATTCCTTGGAGTTTGAGAGCCTAGCACCAATAATGTGGATGCCTCAAATGGAAGTCACAAATCACCACAAACTTTGGAAAACTATGAGAATGTATGTGCACACTCTAGAATTCGGCTATCTCCTTTCTCACACACAACTAGTGCCAAATCAAGTGCCAAGGACTCATTTATATAGTGTGGAGGATTAGGGTTACATTCCATATAAACCCTAATACCCATGACTCTTCCTTTCCAAGGATCCATGGGTTAAAAGCTCCATGGACTATCCATGGACTCCCATGCAAGCCTAGCCCATTCCAAATGAGTATTAGCCCACACTATATAAATACAAGAGCCCATATTTAATTAGTCACCTTTTTTATCACCAAATTAATTCCAAATTAATTTAAGATCAATACTAATTAAATAATATGATTTCATATTAATATATTATAACTTATAATATATTAATAAATCACAAACATACAATTCTCAAAGGATTATCCATACAAATAGTTCGGGTGAAGTGCAACCCAAATGGACCATGTCGGGTCGGGTCAAGTATATACCAAATAAAGTTATGAACTTAGACACCTTATCCAACATTAAACCCCCATGGATCATCCAGGGGTTGTAACATTGGTTTAGCCCAACCTAAAGAATCATGGATCATTGGCCCACACCATAAGAATGAATGATTTACCAAATCAATCCCCATATATTTAAATAATCTCTTTTGATCACAAAATTAATTCCAAATAAATTCTTTATCAATACTAATTAAATAATATGATTTCATATTAATATATTATAACTCATAATATATTAACAAATCATAAATAACCTCTTCTCAAAAGTCCATCCTATCAAATTGTCCTGGTGATATACAACCCAAATGGACCATGCTACTCTCGGGTCAAGTACATACCAATTATAGTTATGGGCTTAGACACCTAATCCAACAGTCTCCCACTTGGATAAGTCTAATAACTATTATTGCAAGTACGACTCCACAACCTGACTAGCAATCATAGCTCTTAAAAGTCGTTGTCGAACTCTGGTCTAGTCAATGACGCGTCCATTAGATAAGGGATCATATATTCCTCCATTGTAGATATCATATGGACTGAGACATGGATGATAATCATTCTCTCTGTCCATCTATTGTTTCCCGATTTCCGATTTATGATGACCGACTAATTGAACAAATCAAATCAGTCCAGGCTTGGCCAAGCACTTCGGTTTGTCATCACTAAATCATCGAGGGGCCCACAAATATCGATTTTAACCACACGGGGTAAAAGGAACGGATAAACTTCGACCCAAATTCTTGCTTGTACTTACTCATCGAATTACACACAACAATATGTTTTATAACACCAAGTTACTGGTGCGTTTACATACGTCAATGTGCAACCGACTCGCAACTACAACTCACATGTCTCCGTTTCAAGAATATAATATATTATCGTCTCACAATCACTCATGATAAAATCCATGAAGTGATTCAGATGAGTGTGGGCTGAATCCAATACTCGAATCTTATTCCAGGAGTACTCATGAACACTACAGCCACCTTGTCCTAGACAAACTACAGACCCATTCATGACAGTCTTCCCTCAATACCTACTTCCAAAGTATGATCGATTGTGGATGGTTTGAATAACCTAGTTATTCGGGAAGTCAAAGCATGCAAAGTGAAACACAAGAATAATATTAATCCTATATGACCCCAAAAATTTTGAGTTCCATATTGATTATTCATTATTCATTGTATAATGTTTCGAAAAATCAACTTAATACTTAAATTAAAAAAACAGCTATGCCATGCTCCAAGCATGCACACTATGTTTGTCTATGGTCCTGACTTTGTGAAATATATCAATTGAAAAACATTTCAATGATGCTCATTTCACAATTCCAAATCTTTATTGCAAGTGTAAGAATTTCATATTCTTGTCACTGCTAGGAAGTGTTAGATTCTAAACTTATATGCAATGATTATTTTGTAATGTCTAGGTACCAAAAGTCACAGAGACTTGACCAACGATATTACAGAATATTCCTTTGGAGATTGTCACAGGACAATTCCATGGAAATGAAGTCTCAAATTCAAAGTACATTCCTTTGAACACCCTTCTTGCATAAAAGTTTCTAACTTTCTCATCTATTCTTCATCTCCCAATATGGAAACATTCCATATTTGCCATACGACAACTCATTATTAATAGACTTCTGTCTATTCATAATAATGTCAATATGGTCCATCCATTACTATACTTCCAACTATCCTTAAGCGACCAATCCTTGGCAAACCTTAGATTGTCCTTAACATTTGTTAACCACTTTAGTCATATCTGGTTCTAGTCCTTTTTCCCTCTTAATGCCCTAGGCATTTGGAAAATTTAGAACATGAGAATATTATAGCATATGCAATCGATCCTATACCCGAAGTATATGTGACACGATTCATAATGTCTAACATAAAGACCTGATACTTGATCAGCCTTTTTCTTGCCATGTTCTCACAATTCGAATTATGAAGAGGGATGTCATAATCATAATTGAATTTTGAGAACGCAATTAACATTTCCACATATAGAATTTCCTTATGTTGAACCATTCCAACATAGCATTCATATATTTGACTAAAATTGATTAAAATCTCAATCTAAGCTTTTAGATTTGAAATGAAGTATAAATACCTCTCCCTTAATTATAGCAAAACAACTTTTCAAACCCTGCATCTTTGCAAATTGAATCTTTGTTTTCTATAATTAACATTGTTAACTCGCAACATTTAACGTAATAATTGTGTTCCCACTAGCATAATAATTACATTCTTATGAGCATAACACTTATGCTCCCACTAGCTTTGACATGTACCCACAAACAAGCTGAACTTCTAGAAATCAATACTTATTGACTTTCATTACCAAAGTTCAGATTTCTGATACGAGATGCTTCGATAAGACTTTATCTAGGCTTCTGAAACTTATACACCTTTCCTTAGATAGCTTACATGTGTGTCTGAACAATTTTAGAACTTACAGCAATAAGTCTCAAATGTTTAGACCTTTTGCCATTTCTCACAATTCGAACTATGAATAGGGATGCCGTAATCATAATCGAATTTGAGAATGCAAATATGACAATTCTATCTCCTTAAAATCTTCTCAGTGAAAGCTTTTCCTCACAGTCATTTTCATGAATTGGATAGAAACCTTATGACACTTAGATTTTATGGTGTATGTGTTCTTATCCATGTGAATTTTTCATAACCATAATCACAATACAAGGTTAGTGACAAATCCAATCTCATATGGACTGAACTTGTTCAATCTTAATTTCTTGCCACTTGGCAGCACAAGGTCTTACCATTGCTTCTAGGTTGTTATGCAAACAACTGAGAACTCATAGAACTCACATGCATAGTCAACTTTAACTAGAATGGGCACAGAAACAAGAATATGTCAACACGATAGGTTACAAACCTCAAGTCGTGTGCTAGTGTTTAACAATAGGTTTACCCTTGATTAGTTCTTCAAACTTTCAAGATCTTTAAGACTCCCACTGACCTCTTGACATATAAGACCCTCTTGTCAAGAACCATTCCTTGACAAACAAATATTCAAGAGTCAGTGCGGATTCTAATCAAGACTAACACTTCACACAATTGGCCTTAGTTGGTCTTTGTTTTATCCAAAACATCACAACTTACCAATTTCAAATGTACAAGAGTACAAAACATTATAATCTACATTTGATAAGTGTTATAAACCTTTCTTAAGATTATGTTACTCAAGGCTCAATTTTGGAGTGTGACTTTAAGACTCGATTTTGGAACGAAGTATGATTTACCTTTTTGATTTAACCATTTCAACAATTCACGATTCCTCTTTTAGCCATACAAGTGCACTAAGATATCCTTAGAGGATCAATTGTGATATGGTTTTCCATAATCATTAAGATGATCATAAAACACGATACTCAAGTACTCTCCCATCTTTTCAAATTGGAGAAACTTCTATCTTTTTGCCTAATTTGATTCTTCTCATTCGTTCTGCCATACATTGAAACTTTTCCGATTTTCAGACTTATACTTAAACTTGTAAGCATAACCATATTTACTAAACTTTAGTAAATCATGACGAATAGTCTTATCGTTCTTTGTGGTGGACCTGACCAGTGCACACCCAGTGTACCCAATCCCCTAGTCCTTCACTTGACTCACATATTCATGTGAACAAGGAAATAGTCTTAATTTACCAAAAATGAAAATTTTCATTCATCACACACTTCAAGTTTCATGATTCCAAGTATCTATCCAACCGAAACTTGGGTGATGAGAATCTTTCCTTGTTTGGAAAATTCTCGACACTACCACAAACGAAAGAATCAAATTCATATTGCTTAATCATAGAAACATACAAACATCAATTTTCACAAATTCCATTGCAAGGAAACAAAATAAAAACAAAATTTTATTTATTTATAAAATGCGGAAAAACTTTTCCTTACAATGCAATTTACAAATAAATACTATGTTACTACATATTTCTAAGCAATCTATCATAACTCTTAAGCAGCAGCTCAAAAATCCGATCATCGAACCATGCGATTAAAGTCCATCTTCGCGACCAGATTCAACAAACTCTTCCTTTAAGCCTCCTTCCCTTTGCATGACCCTTCAAAACATCAAAATGCAACCTTGTCACGTTATGTATTAAGAATCAACAATTAGGAACTTAACACAGTTAGATAGTGGACTTACCTGAAGCAGAACCATACAATCTGACTAAAGTTCTCAGGTAGTCAGGGCAGCTTCGATTCCAATGTCCCTTTCCTTGGCAATAGAAACAAACAGGCTCATTGGGAATGGCATATGGAATAATCTAAGATTTGGCCTTTCCTTTATGATCAAAACTTTTGACCATGGCCAATTCCTTTCCTTTAGGAGAAGGAATCATTTCTGGGATATCCATGTCATTGCCCATGTCAGCTTGAGAGGTAGATCTTCCAGTCAAATTTGCTTGACCATTGCGCCAAATCATTGCTGATTCAGCAGCAATCTGCAAATAAGTAAGATCAATAAGGGTCATGTCGTGATCTGTCACATAGTAGTCCTTAATGAACTTACTATATGACTCGGGAAGTGACTAAAGAACCCAGTCAATAGCCAACTTCCTTGGGAACACGACACCCAACATTCTCAGCCTGTCAATGTGTGACTTCATATCCAAGACATGTGCACACACAGACTTTCCATCCTTGTGTTTGCTATCCAATAGGGCTTGAGTGATCTTGAACTTTTCAAGTCTTCGAACTTGTGGGTTAGGGAGAATAATTGGAGGGGGTGGAGGAAGTGAAGTATGATTTCCAGTTCCACGATCCAATCGCGGAACATCATCTTCAAGAGGAAAGCTTGTTCCAAGAGATCTGGGAAGACCATAGTTGTCTGAACTAGACATCTACAAAGGGAGAAATTCAAGTCAGTTGATTTAAGTCCTTAATATAACACCCAAATGAAATATTAAGGCTAAGACCCAACACAATATTTTACAATTCGGAAGAGAGATGCCATAATCCGAATGCAAAATATTTAAAGGTAGGTAAATGACGATTTACCAATTTCCACCATGAAAAACGAAATTGATTATTAAGTTTTAAATGGATTGAAATTCCTAGATCCTTTACGATTCATTGAATTTAATCAATGGAATGATTAAATCTCGATTGTGCCCTTCAATTTTGTGACTGGGATGCCGAGGATCACAAACAAGGTGTGAATAACCAAGCAAATTAGCTTGGTACACCCAATGTTACAACCACCTAATCAATGTGCCGGTTAACCACACACACTCCATTGATCTATGATTAACATCAAATTACCCTTTGCCATGCACTGTCAGTCCCAGATTAGTGTGCCGGTTAACCACACACGCTCCACTAACGACTTAACAAGGTGAAAAGTGAAATTTCATGGGTTAGCACCAAATTCACATTTTCCTAAGTAACTAAGATTGGTAATTTATAAGTGTTTAGTTAATTAGTATTTCATTATACTTTTAATGAGAATTTAAATGTCCTGTCAAACCCGTTCGGCTAACGACCCTCCACCAGTCAAGGAAGCGGTGGGTGAGAGCGGACACCCATTAAATTGCCATTTTATAGGCAGTAACCTTATACCCCCTTATAGACCGTCTTCGTGAATGAGGCCTACTAACGGTAAGACTGACTTTGTTCTTATATATATATATATATATATATATATATATATATATATATATATATATATATATATATATATATATATATATATATATATATATATATTAAACCTATAATATTATAATAGTATAAGGGTTGAATTTTAAACTTTTAAAATTCTAGGGTTTGGAACTAAATGTTTCAAAGTGAAACTTTGCATTTACAAATTCCAAAACTTTAGGGCAAGTTTTGAACTATTCAAAAACTTTTGGTATCCATAACTTATGAGTTTAATATAGGTTTTATGAAAAGATTCTTGACATTTCATAACTTGAGGACAAGTTATGGAGTTCACAAAAACATTTATGTAAAAGACTCTTCAAGTTCCATAACTTGAGGAAAAGTTATGGAAGACTTAAAACCATTTAAGATGACATTTAAAAATGAGACCTTTCATTTTCCATAACTTGAGGACAAGTTATGGATTTCATCAAAAACATTTAGATCAAAAACTGTAACTAACAAAATCAAACAATTTGCCTATGATCTAATTAAACTCATAAGATAAGATAATTCATATCAAACAAGTTTCAAGAAATTTGCCTAATCATATAAACTAATACAAATCATGAAACTTTGACAATTAACTTTTATTTGGATGAGAATCATCATTACCATATCAACAAAATCATATTTTATAAACTAAAACATTTTGTGGTAATGATTCTAATCCAAAACAGGCCAAAAAACTCGAAAAACTACTGTCTGGACAGGCAACTCGTCGCGCCCCATACTGGACTCGACGAGTCCAAGGCAAAACTCATCCTACTCGTCGAGTCCAAGCATGGACTCGTCAAGTAGGGTAGTCAGACATCATTTCAGCTTTGAAAAATAACACATTTTGCATCAAATATAATAGAAAACTACCCATGGCTCTGATACCACTGATGAATTTTAGTATACTACAACATCCTATGGTGCACATACAACCCTAAATTCTTTGGATCTATGTTTTCTCTAATTATACATGCAATATTGTTTCCAAATCATTAAACCTACAACTATCATACAATGTGATATAAACAACATAAAATTGAGTTATGGAGTTACCTCTTGGTTGTTGCTTGTAGAACTTCTTGAGTTTGGCCTTTAAGAACTTAGTGCCCCAAGTGTTGCACCTCAAATGGAATCACAACACACCTAGAACAAAGGATGACTCTTGAGAGAATATCCTAACACCAAAATCAGCTTAATGATCTCAAAGAACACTAGTGTGTCTAGTAGCCAACTTTGGATGCTAAGGGGCTTCTTATATAGTGTGGCAAGATTAGTGTTACACCATGTAAACCCTAATGTGCATGACCTTCCATATTCCTTAGGCTCCATGGGTTTAAACCCCCATGGATCATCCATGGGTTGTAACATTGATTTAGCCCAACCTAAAGAATCATGGATCATTGGTCCACACCATAAGAATGAATGATTTACCAAATCAATCCCCATATATTTAATTAGTCTCTATTGATCACAAAATTAATTCCAAATTAATTCTTGATCAATACTAATTAAATAATATGATTTCATATTAATATATTAGAACTCATAATATATTAACAAATCATAAATAACCTCTTCTCAAAAGTTCATCCTATCAAACTGTCCTGGTGATATGCAACCCAATGGACCATGCTACTCTCGGGTCAAGTACATACCAATTATAGTTATGGGCTTAGACACCTAATCCAACAATATAGTCCTATTGGAATTGGAAGTATCGCAAGGCACATTAACATACATATTCATGCTGGTAAGTTAACTCAATTTGCCTTTACATAAGCTATATATATATATATATATATATATATATATATATATATATATATATATATATATATATATATTCTCATATGTATCTTTTTAATAGGAATAGGTACAAGGGCAACTAATGTTGAATCATCAAATCAAGCAAATGTTGATCTTCTAATGTTGTTCTTTTACAATGTTGTTCTTTTACAGGTGGTTGGAATTGGACATAAAGTTGGTTGCTGATATCGAAATAGTGGGTACTCCAAATGCAGGAAAAAGCATGTTTTTAAGTGTTATTAGTGTTGACATGTAGTGTTGTTTGACATGTAATGTTAGGTAACTTGTTTGACATGTAATGTTAGGTAACTTGTTTGACATGCGATATTTTTTTGAAATGAATTATTGCTCTTATGTATGGTATCATATTTTGTATTATGATAAATTCAATCTGTTGTTTAATTTGAAAATTAGTAATTCTATCAAATATATATATATATATATATATATATATATATATATATATATTAAAACATTTAAAATTATGACACACAAATACGTGTCATCTTCATTTATGAAAGGGGCTTTAATGATACGCAATGTGTGTCCTGATCGCGCGTCGTAAGGTTACGACACGCAAATGCGTGTCGCTTTCCTTTATGACAAGGCCTTCCTTGATACGCATTGCGTGTCGTAACTGCACGTCGTAAATGTGTGTTGTAAATGTGCGTCGTAAATGCACGTCGTAAATAGACGACGTGCAAAAGCGTGTCGTCTCTCGTTATGACAGGGCCTTCCTTGACACGCATTTACGCGTCGTCTGAGCATTTTACGATGCGCATTGCGTGTCGTAAAAGGTTTTTTTTCTAGTAGTGTTAGTATATATGCTCCCTAAACTATACATATTACAGTTTTTGTACGTGTTCTGAATGGAGTGAAAATCTTAGTAATTTAGCCGTTTGTCTAACAGTAATCAAATACCTAAGAAAAGTACCCTTTTCCTCGACATGCTACAAAAGGTTTAAAGCTTTATTTTTGGAAAAACAGAAGTATAAAATAAATTAAGTAGTTTGAAGCAGTTTAGAACAGTTTGATCTGGTTAAAACAGTTTGAAATCATTTGGATGTTAACACAATATTTCCTTGTGTTTTACTTGTATTCCCCCCTAAAAACATTGAAAAACAGTAAAAGCATAGGGGTGTGAACTCACCTCTAGTGCGTGTGCTTGATCGGACTCAAAGTGGTTGTGAATGATCCTCGAGTTAGAATATGTGACAGTAGTCGTATCCTAATAATAATTATACATGATATCGTATTTAAATTAATAATATATTAATTTAAATAATTAAGTAATGGCTAAAATTAATAAATTAAGTGTTAGACAACACTTAATTAAATAAGAAAATTACTTACAAAAGTCTTAGGAATTATTTGGAATAATTCTAGACGTTTTTAGTGAGAAAAGAGGTGTTTTCGGTTGACATGGGGAGTTTTCGGTCAAGGCTTGAAGATTTGAAGATCTTGTTGAATGTTCTTGGTGAATTATGAAGATCTGGGTAGAAATCTCATGAAGATTTGGTGTTCACGGATGATAGTTGAGAGCAAAATGAGAAGTGTTTACGGCTGGAAAATGTGAGAAATGAGATTGTTTTCGAATAAACACTTATGTATAGGGGGTGTTTATGGTTCACTATGGGCCTTGGCTTTAGGGTTTTCGGTTCAACTCCATTGGGTTTTCACGCCTAATGGGCTTTGGATTGTGTTTTTGGATCAAAAGCAAACCGAAAACACCCTTTTGGAACAAATCCAAATTGTAAACACCTTTTTGGAACAAATCCAAACCGTAAACACCTTTTGATCTTGATTCTATATCCGAAAACCACCTTTGTATTGATTTCTTGGGCGAAAACTCTTTCTTCTAGAACCCTATGGCCGAAAACACATATATGGGGTGTTATTTATGGTTTAAACCTTAACTTTTTGCCAAATGTTGGATTATACCATCCTAATTTAGCTTAGGTTTCTATCCATGCTTCTTTGTTAGCTCTATAAACAAGCCCTAAGGCTATAGATGATCTTTGTTAGCCTAGTATCACTTGTACTAGGTTAGGGTTTAGACTTTGCTGGATCTAAAATTTTTCGGATTGTGACCGTTATCCACTCCAGAGGATAGATGATCTTTTCGATCAGTTGCAGGGAGCATCTTGGTTCTCCAAGATAGACCTGAGGTCTGGGTACCACCAGGTCAGAGTTAGGGAGGAGGACATGGAGAAGACCGCGTTCCGAACTCGTTATGGACATTACGAGTTCGTGGTGATGCCGTTTGGGCTCACCAACGCGCCAGCAGTATTTATGGACCTGATGAATCAGGTCTGCAGGCCGATGCTCGATCGCTCGGTCATAGTGTTCATAGATGACATCTTGGTGTACTCCAAGACCCGAGAGCAACATGAGGAGCATCTACGAGAGTTATTGGGAGTTCTGAGGTAAGAACGGATTTATGCCAAGTTCTCGAAGTGCGAGTTTTGGTTACGAGAGGTTCAGTTCCTTGGATACCTCGTTAACCAGGAGGGGATTTTGGTCGATCCCGCCAAAATCGAGGCGGTTATGCAGTGGGAGGTTCCGAAATCTCCCTCGGACATCAGGAGCTTCTTGGGATTGGCAAGGTACTGCCGGAGGTTCATACAGGATTTCTCCAAGATTGCAGTACACCTCACTCTTCTGACAAGGAAGGGGGTGGATTTCCGGTGGGGCCCCGAGCAGCAGAGAGCGTTTGAGACCCTCAGACAGCGACTATGCGAGGCTCCAGTCTTGACTCTTCCGGAGGGAGTTGAGGACTTTGTAGTGTTCTGTGATGCATCCATCACAGGACTGGGAGCGGTTCTCATGCAGAGAGGACGGGTGATAGCCTATGCATCGCGGCAGTTGAAGCCGCATGAAACGAGATACCCTACTCATGATCTGGAGTTGGGAGCGGTGGTATTCGCTCTCAAGATTTGGAGACATTATCTCTATGGGGTCCGATGTACCATCTACACGGACCACAAGAGCCTGAGACACATCATGGATCAGCTGAACCTGAACATGAGACAACACAAATGTCTGGATGTAGTCAAGGACTACGACTGTGAGATCCTTTACCACCCAGGTAAAGCGAACGTGGTTGTGGACGCTCTGAGCCGTAAGTCCGCTGGATCATCAACTCTAGTGACGTGCATGAGGATTTCAGTGGATTATCCACTTATGGGCTTGATCAGGGAAGCTTAGGCAGAGGGTATGCATCAAGAGAATTGGAAGCTGGAGAGGATTAGGGGTGAGAACACCCGGTTTGTTCAAGATAGCCGGGGATTATTGACCCGTTGCGGTCGGGTCTGGATTCTGATGTCTGGTGGGGTCAGAAAGATTATATTGGAGGAGGCTCATAAGTCTCGCTTTTCCATTCTCCCAGGGGCCACCAAGATGTACCAGGACTTGCGATTGAGTTATTGGTGGCCGTGCATGAAGCGAGAGATCGCTTGGTATGTTGACAGGTGCTTGACCTGTAGGATGGTCAAGGCCGAGCACCAGAGGCCGCATGGAAAGTTGCAGCCTCTAGAGATTCCCATGTGGAAATGGGAGCATATCACGATGGACTTCATCACCAAGCTGCCGAGAACGGCGAAGGGGTTCGATGCTATTTGGGTCATCGTTGATCGATTGACCAAGAGTGCCCATTTTCTGCCCTTAGGGAGAGCTCATCGGCCGAGAAGTTGGCTGATGTGTATATGCGAGATTATCGTTCGTCATGGGGTTCCGGTCTCTATCGTCTTACACTGTGATGTTCACCTCCCGATTTTGGCAGAAGTTACACGAGGAACTGGGCACACGTCTGCACTTCAGTACAACCTATCATCCGCAGACGGACGGCCAGAGTGAGCGGACCATATAGAATCTTGAGTATATGTTGAGATCTTGTGTTATTGACTTCGGTGGGAGCTGGGACTCCTACCTACCCCTCACAGAGTTCTCCTACAACAACAACTTTAACTCTAGCATTGGTGCTCCACCTTATGAGCTATTGTATGGACGGAGGTGCCGCACCCCAGTCTGTTGGGGCGAGGTGAGTCACAGAGTGATGGGTCGGACAGAGGTAGTCCTACAGACTACCAATATGATTCAGCAGATTAGACAGCAGCTGCAGACCGCACAGAGTAGGCAGAAGAGCTACGCCGACCGACGACGATCTGAGTTGGAGTTTCAGGTCGGTGACATGGTACTCCTGAAGGTCTCACCCTGGAAGGGTGTGATCCGCTTCAGGAAGAGGGGGAAGTTGGGTCCCCGATACATTGGACCGTTCAGGATCATTGCCAGGGTTGGCAAGGTGGCATATAAACTAGAGCTACCAGAGGAGCTTAGTTAGATCCATAGTACTTTCCACGTTTTACAGTTGCGGAAGTGCATTCTGGACAAGGAGGCAGTGGTGTCATTAGATGATATTCAGGTTGACGAGCACCTGAATTACGTGGAGAGGCCGGTGGCCATTCTGGAGAGGAAAGCGAAGGTTCTACGGAACAAGGAAGTACCTTTGGTAAAGGTACAATGGGAGCACCAGAGGGGATCTGAGTGGACTTGGGAGCCGGAGGCTGAGATGCGGGAGCATTACCCGGAGTTGTTCACCGCGGCAGACTTCAAGGACGAAGTCTAGTTCAAGTGGGGGAGAATTGTAACACCCCGACTCTCAGGTATAAACTTTACATCTTTATTCCATTTTGAAAGGTCTACTCGACGACTTGGATGCCCTGACTCATCGAGTAGGAACGAATTTGGCCGCGTGTTTTAAGTGACCAACTCGACGAGTTGGAGGATACAACTCGACGAGTTGGAGCTGGAGGATGAAACCCTAATATCCAGGGTTTTGCACCCTATTTAAAGGGTCATTAGCCTCCCCTAGCCTCCCTTACAGCCCCCCTTGAGCTCAAAAACCCTAAATCGTGTTTACTCTCCATATTTATGTGTTTTCAAGCTTGGAAGGTGGATCTTGGTGAGAAGAGCTTGAAGTTCAAGAAGTTTGGAACAAGGAGAAGTTGTGGTATTTCCGGGTTTGGGGCAAGATCTGAGGTTGCAACTTCAGATCTGGACTCCTTTAGCCCCTTATTGTCATAAAGTTTCAGTCTTTGTCAAGCTATGGCCTTCTCTTTGCCTTAAGCTTCTTCTTTAGCTTAGTTTTGGCTCTTAAGACCTTGCATGCACGTAAAGTTTGCAACTTTACGTGATAACTGTTGAATTAGATGTCTAAGCCCATAACTATTATTGGTATGTACTTGACCCGAGAGTAGCATGGTCCATTTGGGTTGCATATCATCAGGACAATTTGTTAGGATGGACTTTTGAGAGAAGGTTATTTATGGTTTATTAATATATTATAAGTTATAATATATTAATATGAAATCATATGTTTTAATTAGTATCGATCAAGAATTAATTTGGAATTAATTTAGTGATCAAAAGACACTAATTAAATCTATGGGGACTAATTATGATAATTAGTTATATTTATATGTGTTAGGCTTATGATCCATGTTGGACCAAGTTTATGTATGGATACATAAAGAGTTGGGCCACATGAACCATGGATCATAAAACCCATGGGTATGGATTATGGGTTATACCCATGACCCTTGGAATCCTACATATAAATAGGTTATTCCATAGCCAAAATCACCACTTCTTTTCTTAGAGAAATATGGAGGTGTTTTGGTGCATGGAATTCTCTCTCAAGAGCCACCTTTGTCCTAGGTGTGTTGTGATTCCATTTGAGGCATTTCATACTATTGGTGTTAAGCTCTTAAGGCCAAATACATCAAGACTTCAAGCCACATTAAAGGTATGTTTCCCTAACAAGTATATTATATGGTTTATGTCAAATGCATGCTAGTTATAGGTTTAATGCCTTGGAAACCATTTGCATGTATAATAGAGAAAACATAGATCCAAGGTATTTAGGTTTGTATGTGCACCATAGGATGTTGTAGTATACTAAAACCCAACAGTGGTATCAGAGCCATGAGTTGTTTTCTATTATATTTGATGCAAATGTATTTTTTTTCCAAGTTGAAGGAAAAAAAAGAAAAAAAAACATGAAGTTTGTCAAATTTTATGATAATTACTTGATTTTATGAAAAACTGATTATTTATAAAATTTGAGTCACTTTACTACAAGAGTTGAATTAGGTCAATTTATTAAAAGATAGAATGATATGATTATTTTATTTGTTTTAAAAGTTTGATCTAAATGGTTTTAAGGAGTTACAAATTTTGTCATAAAATTTTGGAACTCAAAAGTTTTTTTTAAAGTTATGATCTTAAGAGTTTTGAAACTTCCATAAGTTATGGATGTGAAATGTCTCATTTATTAACTCTTTAAGTTATGAATTCCAAGAGTCTTCAAAGGATAAATGTCAAAGTTTCAAGATTTGTATTAGTTTATATGATTATCTAATTTCTTGAAAATTGTTGATGTGAATTATCTTTACTTATGAGTTTAATCTAGATCATAGAAAAATTATTTGATTATTGTGTTAATTGGAATATTTGATCTTAATGGTTTTTATGAACTCCATAACTTGTCCTCAAGTTATGGAAAGTGAAGAGTTTTTCTTTTTAAAGTGTCATTAATTCTCATAGGTTATGAAAATAGAAGAGTCACTATTTTTAATGTCATCATTAAATGATTTAATGTCTTCCATAACTTGTCCTCAAGTTATGGAACTTGAATTTTTTTTTCATTAAACCTTAATTAAACTCATAAGTTATGAAAAATCCAAGAGTTTTGAAAGGTTTCAAAACTTGTCTTCAAGTTTTGGAATTTGTAAAGTTACCCCCCATGTATACTTTAATTCCAAACTAGACCTTAGAATTTTAAAAGTTTAAAATTCAACCCTTATACTATTATTATAATTTCAATTATATAGATATGTATAAGATAAAGTCGTCTTACCATTAGTAGGCCTCATTCACGAAGCCAGTCTATAAGGGGGGGTATAAGGTTACTGCCTATAAAATGGCAGTTTAATGGGTGTCCACTCTCACTCACCGCTTCCTTGACCGGTGGAGGGTCGTTAGCCGAACAGGTAGGACAAGGACTATAATTCTCCCTTCATTATAAGTATAATGATAAATACTAAGTAACTAAACACTTATAAATTCTCAATCTTAGTTACTTAGGAAAATGTGAATAAGGTGCTAATCCATGAAATTACACTTTGCACTTTGTTTAAGCTGTTAGTGGAGCGTGTGTGGTTAACCGACACACTAACCTGGACTTAACAAGGTAGGCAAAGGGTAACTTAATGTTTATCATAGTATTGTTGGAGCGTGTGTGGTTAACCGGCACATCGATTGAGGGGTAAATATTAAGGGTACCAAGTATATTTGCATGGTTACTTCACACCTTGTTTTGTGATCCTCGGCATCCCAGTCACAAAACCTGAAGGGCACACTCGAGATTGAAACATGCCATTGAAAAGTTCAATGAATCTCAAAAGAATCTAGGAGTTTCAAAACCAATTAAAACCTAATAATACATTTCGTTTATCTTGGTGGAAATTGGTGAATCGTCATTCACCTACCTTCAAATATTTTATAGCTTGGATTACGGCATCCCTCTTCCAAGTTATAAAATAGTTTGTTGGGTCCTAGCCTTAATATATCATATTGGGTGTTATATTAAGGACTTAAATCAACTTTACGTGAATTTCTCCCATTGTTGATGTCTGGTTTAGACAACAATGATCTTCCCAAACCAAGCTTTCCTAATGAATATGACTTCCCGAGTTTGGCTCATGGAAGTCATACTTCTCTTCCTCCACCTCCTCCAATTATTCTCCCTAACCCACAAGTTCAAGGTCACTCAAGCCCTAATGGCAAGCAAGGTCTATGTGTGATCACATCTTAGAGATGAAGTCACATATTGACAAGCCGGGAGAGTTGGGTGTCAAAGTCTTGAGAAAGTTGGATGTTCAATCACTTTCTAAGTCACATAGTGAGTTCCTTTGGGACTACTATGAAACAGACTATGACATGAACCTTAATGATCATATCTATTTGCTTGGTGCTGCTGAATCAGCAATGATTTGAAACGATAGTAAAGCAAATTTGATTAGAAGATCAACTTCCAAAAAAATTTATGGACAGTGACAATGGTGACACTGGAAATCTAGAAAAAAGCATTCTCTTCCCAATGGAAAGGGATTGGCCATAGTCAACCCGGTTGACCAAATGGTAAAGAGAAAGGCTAAGTCTGAGATAGTCCCATTACCAAAGGGTCCATATGTTTATTTTGCCAAAGGAAGGGGCGTTGATTGCAAAGCTGCCAAATTTACCTAAAGATGTTAAAGTCAATAAGTTTGACTCTACATCAGGTAGAGCCCATTATCTAACTCTGTTAAGTTCTATTCTGAGATCCTCATTACATGATGTGACTGGGTCACATGTTGATGTTTTAAGAATCAAAGAATAGAGAGAAATCTTAAAGGAAGTATATGCTGATTCTGATCGCGAAGGTGGATTTCGATCGCATCAGAATTTTGAGCAGTTGCTTAAGAAGTTATGATATATTGCTAAGGAATAGATAACAACAATTTTCCATGTGGATTGTAAGGATAAGTTTTTCCGCAAAGTTTTAAAATAAAAGAAAATTGTTTAATTTTATTTATTTGAAGTATCCTTACAATGGCATTTGTGGAAAATTGTTGCTTATATGATTCCACTGACAGCAATATTGGAAAATGGATTTGATTCTTTCATTTGTGGTAGTGTCTGAATTTACCAAATCAGGAAAGTTCCTCATCACCCAAGTTTTAATTGGACCGAAACTTGGAATCATGCAAGTTGAATAGTATGATGAATGAGAACTTTCAAGCATTGGAAAATCAAGACTAATTACTTGTTCACATGGATGTGTGAGTCAAGTGAAGGACTAAAGGGATCGAGTACACATTCTTGTGCACTGGTCATGTCCACCACAAAGCTCGTTAAGACTATTTGATTTACTAAAGTTTAGTAAATATGGTCATACTTACAAGTTTAAGTATAATTCTGAAACATTGGAAAAGTCTCAATGTATGGCAGAACGAATGGGAAGAATCAAATTAGGCAGAAAGATAAAAGTTTCTCAAATCTGAAAAGATGGGAGAGTACTTTAGTATCATGTTTGTGATCATCTTAATGATTTAGAAATCATATCACAATTAGTCCTCTAAAGGTCATCTTAGTGCATTCTTATGACTAAGAAGAGGAGTCATGAATTGTTGAAATGGTTAGATCAGGAAGATGAGTCATACTTCGTTCCATAATAATTCTTAGAGTCATACTCCAAGATTGTAACTTGAGTGACATATCTTAAAGAAAGGTTTAAAACACTTGTCAAATGTAAGAGTAAAAGTGTCCTACTCTTGTACATTTGAAATTGGTAAGTTGTGATGTTTTGGATAAAACAAAGACCAACTAAGGCCAATTGTGTGAAGTGTTTGTCTTGATAAAGAGTCTGCACTATCTCTTGAATATTTTGCAAGATAGTCTTATATGTCAAGAGGATAGTGGGAGTCTTAAAGATCCTAAAAAAAATTTCAAGAACTAATCAAGAATAAAACCTGAGGTTCTTCACTAGCACACGAGTTGAGGTTTATAACCTATCGTGTTGACATATTCTGTGCCCATTCCAGTTAAAGTTGGCTTTGCATAGGAGTTTTGAAAGTTCTTAATTGGTTGCATAACAACTTGGAAGCAATGGCAGGCCCTGTACTGCCAGGTGGCAAGAAGTTAAGATTGCATAAGTTCAGTCCATATGAGTTTGGATTTGTCATTATCTTTGTCTTGTGACTATGGTTTTGACGATTCACATGGATAAGAACACATACACCATAAAATCTAAGGGTCATAAGGTTTCTCTCCGATTCATGAAAATGATGGTGAGGAAACACTTCCACCAAGTAGATTTGAAGCAGATGGCAAAAGGTCTAAACAATTGAGACTATGATTACGACATGCATGCTATCTAAGGAAAGGTGTATGATTTTGATAAAGTTTTATCAAAGCATCTCGTATCAGAAATCTGAACTTTGGTAAGAAAGTCAATAAAGTATTGATTTCTAAAAGTCCAGCTGATTTCTGAGTACATGTCAAAGCTAGTGGGAGCATAAGTGTTATGCTAATAATCATCATGTTAGTGGGAGCATGATAATTATTGTTAGTGTTGCAAGTTAGCAATGTTAATTATAGAAAACAAAAGTTTCAATTCGTGAGGCTGCAGGGATTGAAAAAGTTGTTTTGCTATAATTAAGGGAGAGGATATACTTCATTTCAGTTCTAAAGGCTTAGATTGAGACCTTAATCATCTTTAGTCAAGAATATATATATGAATTTCATGTTGGATTGGTTCAACTTAAGGAAATTCTATATATTGCGTTCTCAAAATTCGATTATGATTACGGCATCCCTCTTCATAGTCAAATTTTGAAAACATGGCAAATAAAAATATTGTAACAAAAGACTGGTCTAGAATCATGTCTTTATGTGAGACATCATGAATCGTGTACCATTTGCTTTGGGTACAGGATCGATTGCATGTGCTATAATATTTGTCATTTCTAAATTTTTCCAAATGCCCAGAGGCATTAAGAAGGGAAAAGGTCTAGAATTGGATATGACTAAAATGATTAAGCAATTGTCGAGGACAATCTGAGGTTTACCAAAGATTGGTTGCTCAGGGACAGTTGGAAGTATAGTGCTAATTTTGGAAGGACCATATTGACATATTCTGAAAAGAGGCATCTCTTATTCAGAAGTGATAGTCAAAATGAGAATATGGAGTTGTCTCCATAGGTGGAAGTTATCTGTGTAAGATTAGAAAACTTAATGCAAGAAGCATGTCCAAAGCAATGTACTTTGAATATGAGACTTAGTTTCCATGGATTTGATCTCCATTGGAATACCTTATAATGACTGTTGACAAGTCTTTGTGACTTTGTACATATTCATTACAGGAGGGTCAGTGCATATAAGTTTAAAATCTAAACAGATTTCGATAAATGATAGGAATTTGAAATTCTCACATTTTTCGATAAGGATTTGGGAGTGTGAAATTAGAATCATTGAAATTATGTTCAATTGGTTTATTTCACAAAGCAAGGATCATAGACAAACATAGAGTGCATACTTGGTGTATGGCAAAGCTATTGTTTAAGAAAAACATAGTGTACATGCTTGGAGCATGGGACAACTAGTGTTTTTAATTCAAGTATAAAGTTGATAAAACCGAAACAATGAATAATGAGTAATCAGTATGGTGATAAATAAAAGTGTTTATTTATATTCATAGGGTTTGATACCATATTTGATTCATTTATTCTTGTGTTTCACTTTGCATGTTTTGACTTCCAGAATAACTAAGTCGCTCTTCCTGAATGATTAAGTTATTCAAACCATCCACAGTCGGTCATATGTTGGAAGTAGATATGAATCAAGACTATCATGGGTTGGTTTGTAGAGGTCCAAGTTGGTGGACAAAGTGGTGCTACAACACTAATGAGTGCTCATAAGTTCTGAGTATTGGATTCAACCCGCGCTCATTTGAATCACTTCATGGATTTTATCACGAGTTATCATGAGACGATAATATCTTATATTCTTCAAACCTAGAGATATGAGTTGTTACTATGAGTTGGTTATACATTGATTGCACGAAAACGCATTTGGTAACTCGATGTTATAAAACGTGCCTTTGTGTATGATTCAACAAGTAGTAGAACAAGCCATATGAGTCGAAGTTTATCCATTCCTTTTACCTTCGGGATAAAAGCGATATCTGTGGGCCCCTCGATGATTTAGCGATGACACATGTGAGTGCTTGGCCAAGCCAGGACTGATTTGATTTGTTCAATCAGTCAGTCATCATAAATCGAAAATCGGGAAACAACAAATGGACAGAGAGAATGATTATAATCCATGTCTCAGTCCATATGATATCTAGAATGGAGGAATATATGATCCCTTATCTAATGGACGCGCCATTGATTTGTTCAGAGTTCGACAACGGCTTTAAGAGCTACGATTGCTAGTCGGGTTATGAAGTCGTACTTGCAATAATAGTTTTAGACTTATCCAAGTGGGAGACTGTTGGATTAGATGTCTAAGCCCATAACTATTATTGGTATGTACTTGACCCGAGAGTAACATGGTCCATTTGGGTTGCATATCATCAGGACAATTTGTTAGGATGGACTTTTGAGAGAAGGTTATTTATGGTTTATTAATATATTATAAGTTATAATATATTAATATGAAATCATATGTTTTAATTAGTATCGATCAAGAATTAATTTGGAATTAATTTAGTGATCAAAAGAGACTAATTAAATCTATGGGGACTAATTATGATAATTAGTTATATTTATATGTGTTGGGCTTATGATCCATGTTGGACCAAGTTTATGTATGGATACATAAAGAGTTGGGCCACATGAACCATGGATCATAAAACCCATGGGTATGGATTATGGGTTATATCCATGACCCTTGGAATCCTACATATAAATAGGTTACTCCATAGCCAAAATCACCACTTCTTTTCTTAGAGAAATATGGAGGTGTTTTGGTGCATGGAATTCTCTCTCAAGAGCCACCTTTGTCCTAGGTGTGTTGTGATTCCATTTGAGGCATTTCATACTATTGGTGCTAAGCTCTTAAGGCCAAATACATCAAGACTTCAAGCCATATTAAAGGTATGTTTTCCTAACTAGTATATTATATGGTTTATGTCAAATGCATGCTAGTTATAGGTTTAATGCCTTGGAAACCATTTGCATGTATAATAGAGAAAACATAGATCCAAGGTATTTAGGGTTGTATGTGCACCATAGGATGTTGTAGTATACTAAAACCCAACAATAACTAGGCCCTAGGAGGCTAGATCCACCAATTGGAGCTTTGGAGTGGCTCAAAATCATCTGGATAAGAAATGGATTGTATGAACTCGACGAGTCAGACAAGCCGACTCGACGAGTTGGGAAGGGTTTTCCCGTTGTTTGGTTTCTGCATAGACTCGGCGAGTCAATAAGAGGACTCGACGAGTCAGTAGGGGTTTTCCTCGACTTCTGGACACGCATGGACTCGACGAGTTGGTTGGAAACTCAGCGAGTCAGTTAGGGTTTCATGACTTCCTGAGTTCTTAAGGAACTCGACGAGTTTCTAGCTGCACTCGACGAGTCGAGTCAACATGGACCGTTGACTTTGACCAAGGGATTGACCAGTTGGACTTTGAGAGTATTTTGGTAATTGGGATTCTGATGGACTTGGTCCTATGGTGGTGATAGGTGGTTGAGTTCGTGGCTGCGATTCGAGAGTCTTGCATTATTACTACAGTTCGACATATGTGAGGTGAGTTTCCTCACTATACTCAAGGGTCTAAGGCACCAAGGTCGGCCCTTTTGGAATGCTATCCTGATATGTTATGCTAGTATGAGCTGTTAGATTAGTATCCTGGTAGATAGGATGGTATTATGTTGCTATGATCTGTTAGATCAGTATCCTGATAGATAGGATGAGGTTATGCTAGTATGATCGGTTAGATCGGTTTGCTTGTCTATAGACTGTTATGTGATTATCTGATATATGTGCACATGTTTGATTGGTGGTTGACACTTATCTGATTTGTGCGAGAGCCAACAGACCTAGGCAATCCAACCCGATGGTTGTGGGCCGTGAGTATTCCATCCGGAGGATGATTGGACTCGTAGTATGAGAGCATTCCAACCCGATGGTTGTGGGCCTGGGGTATTCCATCCCGAGGATGACTGGACCTATAGTATGTTGACATTCCAACCCGATGGTTGAGGGCCTGGGGTATTGCAACCCGATGGTTGATCGGACCCATACTATGTTGTTTGTGTTTACGTATATGCTGATGTGTGTATGGGTATTTTGGGGGAACTCACTAAGCTTCGGGCTTACAGTTGTTGATTTTGTTTCAGGTACTTCTGATGATCGCAGGAAGGCGAAGGCGAAGGCGTGATCGTACACCTCCTATTGTTTATGATTTGATTCTGGGATACTTTGACATTGAACTATTTTGAAAACAAGTTTTGTAATAATCATTAGTTTTGAAATGTTTTTAAAAGTTTAAATTTGGCATGATTTTTATGGATGTTACAGATGACATCCCATGGTTTTTATATATAAATGACAAATGTTTTTTCGGAAATATAACATGTTTTGGGACAAATTCCGCATTAAGTTTTATACTCTAAAATAAATAAGCATAAATAAAAAGTTTTAAATTGGCCGTGAAAATAGGGATGCCACAGGAACAGAGATGAGATCTCGGGCGGGATCTTTGTTGCTTGCCACCAAACAAACTTTTGCATCCTCTTTTGAAGCATCATCTCTGCATACGGGGTAAATACGTTAGTCAACCTCCTTAAAAAGTAAATATTATCAATTACAGTTATTGTACAAGAAAAATTATTCAATATTTTATGGTACTTTACCTCCCATGAAATTGTGTTCAACAAAAATCCGTTGAATGTAGTCATGAATTGCCTCAGTAACCGTTATTATCGGTACATTGTGTTGATTAACCGATAACACCAAAAGAAATTGTGGAATATCAATGTTGAGTATATTCCAACGGATGTTTGGAAAATATGTTCTTGCCCGTTTCGCATGGCCGATGTTGGCAAGCACCTCACATGTATCATGGGTTAGTCGATAGAAGTTTTGTTCAAAATCAGACATAGTATATGACTTGGATGTCATATAGAACAAAGGTTCCAATCTTCTGTTTCCACCAACTCTTGTGCACATATATATGGACACATTTTTACAAGTATACTCATGATGAGAATCATGGAGTACCTAACATATGCAAGAGCTAATGACATTGTCCATATTGGTTATGAATGATACTTCCCTACTCTCTCTGAGAGTTTCCTTCAACCTCATCAGGAACCAGGTATAATAGTCGAAATTATTTGCCACGCCCAGAACAAATGCTATAGGTAGGGTGTGGTTGTTCCCGTCCATAACAACCGCTATGAACATTGTGTTTAGGTGGTTGCCTCTTAGACGTACACTACTTACCAAAGATGTCAGGCAACAAACAACGTATGAATGCATGTAGTTGTATATGGAACAAAAAATTTACCACACATCCAATAGCCACAAAACAAACTTGTAAACGATCCATCACATTAGTTTTGATGTTCATGTAAATGTGAGGGTTGGTCCGCCTAAGGTTGTTTATGTAAACATACAAGTTGGTAAAGCTTTCTTCTTGCTCACTCTCTAGAAACTCATCTTGAAGGAGTTATAGGAGATAATTACGGATGATCATAAGTAATCGTCTAACTACATGCGGTAACATTTATATATAGGGGACGAAAATGGATGTTTTATAATCTGGAATAACTGTCTGAAATGTGTGTCTGTGACTCCGTGTTGTTACTTTAAAATACTAACCTGACAATCGTACATAGATTCTTCTTTTGGACAGGGATACTCCGAAATGTAAGTCCGGAATGTACAGACAATCTTGTTTCGGACCAAAGCTCTAGAATAAATACACTGACTCCGTAATGCTCTATTCCGGAGAAAATGATAATTTTACAAAAGTAAATTTAAGTTGATTATTATTATTAAAATATTTATTTATAAGGGTTAGATTAGTGATTTCACTCGAATATGTGTATTTAAAATCATTTTGAAGAAAATTTAAATATTCAATAGTAGGAAAGAGTTGATAATTTTGGGTTAGACTTCTTATGGAAACGTAATGGGTGTTGAAAAGTCAATATGAAGAAGTCTTGGGCATATTCTGTCATACGTTTGCATATTTTATTTCGCACGACATATCTACAAAATTATTTATACAAACCATGCCTCTATTTTACTATTATGTCATTTACCTCCCCTATTTCTCAATATCATCTTTTAATAAATTGAAATGTGAACAAGTGATTTTCTAGACCCTCTTTTACATAGTGTTGCTTTTCCCATGGATGTTTTCCCTTAACATCAAGCAATCAATAGATTGTACAGATTATTTTTTTTGTTTAATGTTTAAAAATTGAAATTATGTTAAACATTGAGGGAGGCAAATGTAACTTCTTATTATTCCTTGTTTTCTATTGCTTCAAAAAGCCCATTTTTGTTTGTTTAATCGTGTGTTTTCGTCATACACTCCTGCATTACGTTAACGCTATCAAATTCAATCTTGCAAGCCATATACAATCTAATCATCGCTTTCTGGATTTCGTAATTCCATTTTGTTTATCTCCCTTTGACACCAATGATTCAATCATTGAAACATTATGTTTATATGATTCAGAAACCAAGATCGAGTTCTTGTCAATAACCCAAATGAAAATAGTGTGAAGATGAACTTTATCGGTAGTTTATTGGGAACTATCGGATTTGTATTTGGAATTCCCGTCGGTCTTTTTCTGGGATTTCTCATCTTTATTAGCACAGAATCTACAGATGTGAAGGTGACTGATTTGATTTGATTGATGAATGTTAATTCTTAAGCTGCGTTATGGTTTTATTTCGTTTCTATATAGTTTTCTAAAAACGTTTGCAGATTCCATTCATTAGGCCTCTTCAGGAGCTCGATAGAAGCTCATTGGTTGATATTCTACCCGAAATTCCATTATGGGTGAAGCACCCAGACTATGAACGAGTGAGTATTACATTTCAAACATTAATTCTTACTTGTCATCTTTATGTTTTCAAAAACACTGCAACATGGTTTCTTTATAATTCTACAGATTGATTGGTTTAACGATGTAGTTCGTGATATGTGGCCTTATATTGATAAGGTGAACACTTTAAAGAATCTTTTGTTGGTTTTTTATTTATAAAAATTATAATTAACCCATCTCACATTAATTTCATTCTTGTATATAGGCAATATGTGGCATGATTAAAAGTTTATCAGAACCTATATTTTCTGAATACATTGGCATGTTTCATTTAAGATCCATAGATTTTGAAACTCTTACCCTTGGAACTCTTCCTCCTGTAGTTCAAGGTATGTTTATTAAAGAAAATGTTCTACCACTTTGCAATTTAATCGAAGCCTGTTTTTTTGTTAAAAAAACTTTGCAGGTATAAAAGTACACCAAATGAATGAAAACCATCTTGTCTTTGATCTTATGGCTAAATGGGCAGGAAATCCCAATATAATTTTGGTTCTCAAGTTATTATATTTTCCAATCAAAGTTCAGGTTAAAAAAAAGTTTCGTTTTTTATGTCATAATATACATAAGTTTAGTTCCAAGATTGATCATATGATTTATCTAATGACATTGGTTTTTTGTCAGTTGATAGATACGCAAATAACTGCAGCAATTCGGGTGACTTTGAAACCATTTGTTCCCACCTTCCCTTGCTTTTCAAATGCACAAGTTTCTCTAATGGAGAAGGTTTGTACTTTGTACACATTATTTACTTAGTTTTTATTTTTATATTTTTTAATTGTGGAACAATAATGAAGGTTATGTTTTGTATTTTTAGCCTGAAGTAGATTTTGGGTTGAAAGTAATGGGAGGTGATCTAATGGCAATCCCTGGAGTCCATAATTATGTTCAGGTTCTCTTTCTCTCCATTTTTTAACCTTTTTTTTTATCACTTTTAAACTTCATTAAATCATAAAGTTGTTTGGCTAAATCATTGTGAATGTGGACAAATGATAGAGACTAATCGATGAACAAGTATCTAGTGTTTATCTATGGCCTCAAACTTTGGAGGTCCCAATTCTTGATGCTTCCATGTAAGCTCTTTACATGTTTGCAATAGTAGCACTCTTTGAATCTTGTTTTTTCTGAAGAAAATCAAGTTTGACATTTGGTAGTGATGATTTTGGATAGTGGTGCAGCCAAGAAACCCGTGGGTATCCTACATGTGAAAGTTATACGGGCCCGCAAACTCAAAAAGATGGATATAATTGGAACTTCTGATCCATATGTTCGTTTAAGTTTAAGTGGAGAGAGGATTTCTTACAAGAAAACTAGTGTAAAGCTCAAAAATCTAAACCCCGAGTGGAATGAAGACTTTAAACTTACTGTAAAAGATTCCGCGTGTCAAGTCCTTCAACTACGCATATACGATTGGGAAAAGGTGTGATTTTTTATAACAAAAAATAATTTTTTTTACTACTTTTCAAGATCAAGATCCATGGGGGTTTTGCTTAATTTGACATAAAATGTTATGGTTTTGGTTGTGTAGGTTGGGGTGCATGACAAGTTAGGAATGCAAGTTATCCCATTGAATCTTTTGACACCACATGAAAAGAAGGAGTTTACAATGGAGTTGGTGAAAAACATGAATCCAAATGATCCGCGCAATAAGAAGCCACGTGGAAGCATCACGGTGGAATTAAACTTTGTTCCTTTTGTTGAAGACACCATGGGGTTCAATGGACCTATTGACTTGTTTATGAAAAAAGAAACAATTCCTAAAACACTTGAGAGTTCGTATGTGAATAGAGCGGGGTTGCTTGTGGTGACAGTGATCGGGGCAAAAGATCTTGATGGAAAGCGCCATAATAATCCTTTTGCTTTAGTCATTTTCAAAGGAGAAAAACGTAAAACAAAGGTGAGTTGAGAGTTGTAGCTATCTTAAGTTTCTTGAGATTGCTTGTTGGGATTCTTGATTTGGTCTTTTGATGATAGGTATTGAAGAAAACTCGGAATCCAAGTTGGAATGAGGATTTTCAATTTATGTTAGATGAAGCTCCATTAGAGGAGGCTATCCATATTGAAGTGATAAGCAAACGCAAGAATAGAGCCTTTAGATTTGTGTCATCAAAGGTAAACCATCTTTCAAACACTAGATGCAATCAATAAGAAAGGTCATATGGTTCAAGTTTGAGCATCACCTTCCTTATTGATTTGTGGACCTTTTAATTTACCTCTTTTATGTTGGTTGTGAGACTGGTTTGTAGGATATGCCTAGGGTGGTATGTACTTATTTGCAGTGTGGAAGATCCAAAACCAAAACCAACATGGGTACATCTTATATACAAAAATATAACGAAAGAAAAAAAATACAAAAAATCTAAACTTATGAGGGTTTTTTTTTTGAACCTTTTAGTAAAAATGGTGTCAAAAATAATTAAGTATGACTAAATATACAATTTTCAAAAATAATTTTTTTTCCTAAAATATGAGGTGGGTCAACCTCTAAGTGGGGTCCATGCAGCCTACATCCATAGAGTTACATTTGTCACTTACTATCTCTTGTAGATAAGTGGTGTACTAATAAGGAGGTGAAAATCTATAAGAGATGTCAGGTTCAAGACTATGTATCACATTCCTTGCTCTGTAGACATTATGATGTATCTGGCGTAAACCTAAACCTGATGTATATCTATCTTTCAAGTAACATGATTTATAATATATATGCAGGAAGCATTGGGACACGTGGATATCAATCTTGTGGATGTAGTTTATAACAATCGTATCAATGAGAGGTACCATCTCATTAACTCACGAAATGGAGAGATACATGTCGATATACAATGGAATGCGACATAATGGTATAGTTGTAGTTAGCTTTACAAAGATTGTTTAATTCTTGAAAGATTTATCTATTGGGGATGGTTGTAGCATAGGGAATCATGTTGTAAAGAACATTGTTTTAAGTTGTAATTTACAAGGTACCAAATATATTCACGTACTTACTAAGATTGAAGGATAATGGCTTTCTTATAATGTTTCATTTAGAAATACTTTTTGCCAAGATAGATATGTAAAGTTGAATATAAATCTTTTTGGATTTTTACATTATATCCCATTTTTGAAAAAAAAATTGAAGTTGTAAGTGCATAATAATTTGCTGAAAGATTTATATTTTTGGGATAATGACTTGAGAAGGTAATAAGCTATACCCTTTGTATATATTTGGTCACTTAACTTTTTTTTGTGCTCTATTAACTCTTAAACTTGTTTTTTGTTTAAAATATACCATTATGACCGGTAATAAAAGGTTTTTCTGGTTTCCGGCAGGCTATGAATTTTCCGGTCATCTTCTCCGGCCAAACATGATTTTTTTGGACGAATGAAGTTTTTGAAGGAAAATTTTTTTCTAGACTTCTTTGGCCTCTAAGATCTCAAACATAAACATATAAACATTTTGAGCATCATATTTCAAGCTTACTTTTACATTTTGAAGCTTCATTTTAGATTTCGAACATGAAACCCTTGATTATTTGAAACAATTTTATAACTCAAAAAAACCTTTGAACTTTACATCTGGAAAATGGTGTTCTTGAGCAGATCTTAAAATGATTCTAGATTTCGAAAATTGGAAGATAATTTCATATGTGTTTTCAAGACTCAAGAACTGAAAAAAGAAAACTCAAACCATTCGATTTCAATGGTTTCGTTTCTGGGTTTCAAGAACAGAAGAAACGCTCGATCTTTGTATATGTTCAAGGGTTTTTGTTTATGAAACTCTGATTTCCGGGTTCGTTCCTAAAAAACACAAACAAGATGTCAAAATTTGCTTTGATTTCTGATGAAGACGATTGCAATGTATGTGTGTTCTTGAACATGAACCTAAAAACTGAACACAAATCAAGAATACGAACATTAAAATCGTTTTCAAAAACAAACGAGCAAGATGAAGATGAACACTGAAATCGTTTTAGATCTGGAAAAATGTTCCTAAAATCGTTTATGTAATCATTTGGACGGATGAAGACGAGTTCTGAAAAATAGTTTTCAGAACTACTCAAGAACACCATTTTCAGATTTGAAGTTCAAAGGTTTTTTTGTTCAAGAACACTATTTTTCAGATTCGATTTCTAGATCTGTGATTATGTATCTAAACCTTGATTTATGGGTTTTGTTACAGAGAATAGACAAAAGATAAGAAAGAAAAAGAAAGCGAGAAACAAGAAATCTAAAAAATATGTCAACTCATCTCGTAGGAAATTTATTTTGGCCGGAGAAGATAACCGGAAAAATCATACTTGGCCGGAAAAGACGACGAAAACCGGAAAAAACCTCTATTACCGGTCATAATGGTATATTTTAAACAAAAAAAACAAGTTTAATGGTTAATAGTGCACAATAAAAAGTTAAATGACCAAATATATAATAAAAAGTATAGTTATTTACCCTCTCTAAGTCATTATCCCTTTATTTATTTTTTTTGCTTAGAAACAAAAGGTTGATACACTAACTTAAAGAATAGAGTTGAGAAGTCTTAAATGTATATTCAAATATATATCAATGATATGTTAATGATAAGATTATCAGAGTTGTAAAAATCATTTTGCTAAAGATCATATTTTACAAAACATATTATAAAAAATGAAAGTGTAATTGTTGAGGTGCAATATTTATAGAAGATGTCAAACATTCAAAACCTGACATGTCTAAAATATTGTAAGCTTATGACCATGAAACGGGTCCAACATACGACGGTTATTTATTCATTTATTTATTTATTTTTAGGAATCATATTAAAAAAAATGAAAGAAAGACATATATTATGTATTTATGTTTTAAAAGATCATGATATAGAAAACATTTCAATGTGGTTAATTTTCTCTTTATATTTTGCTATAAACAACTAATAGAGAATATGGTTTTTTCTCTCTCTTTTTTTTTTTTTTTTTTTTTTTTTAGAATTTGGTCGACCCCTGAACCCAGTTCTAAACCCTAGCCCTCAGCAACCACGCACGTCTCTCTTCTCCTACACTGTAACATTGTCACTCTTCCATTCTGATCTTCCAAAACATCAAAATGATGTCTTTAATCGCTGCATCAAAACCCCATGTATTGAAACACAGCTTCTTCTCCAATCTTGCAAGAATCTCCAATTCACAGCATCTGGGTCTCTGCTTTTTCTGCTCATCATCTTCACCAGACACACCCACAAATGAAGAAACCCCCAAAACGGAAACCCCAGATTTCTCCGCCGAATCACATCCTGAGAAACCGGTCTCAACCCGTGAAGAAGCACAACCAGGGACGATCCAGAATCGCGAACCCGGAATCCCACGAGGTAAGCATCGAAACCCAGAAAAAATTGAAGATATAATTTGCAGAATGATGGCAAATAGGGCATGGACGACTCGTTTACAGAACTCGATTCGAACATTAGTCCCTGTGTTTGATCACAATCTCGTTTACAATGTATTGCATAGTGCTCGAAATCCCGACCATGCTTTACAGTTTTTCCGGTGGGTTGAGCGCTCGGGTTTGTTCAAACATGACCGAGAAACACATTACAAGATCATAGAAATTTTGGGTAAAGCTTCAAAGCTTAATCATGCGAGGTTAATTTTGCTCGATATGCCTAAAAAGGGTCTCAAATGGGATGAAGATTTGTTCATTGTTTTGATCGATAGCTATGGAAAAGCCGGAATTGTTCAAGAAAGCGTGAAGATTTTCAGGAGCATGGAGGAATTAGGCGTACCAAGAACTATAAAATCATACGACACTTTATTCAAGGTGATAATGAGAAGAGGAAGATATATGATGGCGAAAAGGTACTTCAATAAAATGTTAGCAGAAAGCATAATCCCTTCAAGACACACTTATAATCTCATGATTTGGGGGTTTTTCCTTTCTTCAAGAGTTGAAACTGCAAACAGATTCTTTGAAGACATGAAAACCCGTGAAATTTCCCCAGATGTTGTCACTTACAACACAATGATCAACGGGTTTAATCGTGTCAAAAAGATCGAAGAATCCGAAAAATTCTTCATGGAAATGAAAGCAAGAAACATCGAACCAACTGTAATCAGCTACACCACCATGATCAAAGGGTATGTTACAGCTAATAAAATAGATGATGCATTGAAGTTATATGAAGAAATGAAATCTTTTGGAATTAAACCGAATTCTTTCACATATTCCACTCTATTACCTGGTCTTTGTGAAGCAGAAAAAATGTCAGAAGCACATACAATCATGAAAGAAATGACACATCGACATCTTCTCCCACATGATAACTCCATTTTTGTACAATTAATCTCAGGTCAATGTAAATCAGGTAATCTTGATTTAGCTACAGATGCTCTTAAATCCATGATTCGTTTAAACATCACACCCGAAGCTCAACATTACGGGGTTCTAATTGTAAATCTTTTAAACTCCGGGGTGTATGATGAAGCTGTGAAGTTGTTAGATCAACTTATAGAACAAGAAATCGTGTTGAACACAAAGGGTACTTTAGAACTCGAGTCAAACTTATTCAACCCAATGATTGACTATCTTTGCAACAATAACATGACATCAAAAGCCGAAACTTTATTTCGCCAGTTGATGAAAATGGGTGTTTTAGATTCGGTTTCATTCAACAGTTTAATACAAGGTCACTCAAAAGAAGGAACACCCGATTCAGCTTTTGAACTTTTAAAGATCATGATGAGAAGAAACGTTTCATCTGATAAAACTTCTTACAAGATGTTGATTGAAAGCTACTTGAAGAAACAAGAACCTTCTGATGCGAAAACGGTTCTTGAATCCATGATTGAAAACGGGCATGACCCGGATTCTTTAATCTTCAAATCAGTAATGGAAAGTTTGTTTGAAGATGGAAGAGTACAAACTGCAAGTAGGGTAATGAAAATGATGATTGAAAAGGGTATGAAAGATCATAAAGATTTGGTTTCAAGAATCTTGGAAGCACTTTTGTTGAGAGGTCATGTGGAAGAAGCTTTGGGGAGAATTGAGTTGTTAATGAATGTTGGATTTGGGCCTGATTTTGATGGGTTGATTTCGGTTGTTTGTGAGAAAGGAAAGACAATTGCTGCTGTGAAATTGTTGGATTTTGTTTTGGAGAGAGATTATGGGGTTGAGTTTTCGAGTTATGATAAGGTTTTGGATGCTCTTTTGAAAGCTGGAAAGACACTTAATGCTTATTCGATTTTGTGTAAAATTAAAGAGAAAGGAGGAGTGACTGATAAAAGTAATGGTGAGGAGTTGATTAGGGTTTTGAAAGAACAAGGGAACACACAACAGGCGGATGTTTTGTCAAGGATGATTATGGGGAAGGAAAAAGGGAAGAAAGTGAAGAAACAAGCATCGGTTTTGTGAGTTTTAAGATGAGTGATGATGAGTCACTTGAATGTTAGTTTTGATTTTTGTTTGTCACATAATAAACTCTAATGGAGTTATTGTAACATGCACCTCACTAGTTTATTTTACAAACTCTAATGGAGTTATTGGAACTCTTTCATAGAATATTGTATTTTCATTTGATTCTTGTTAGTTTATGAAGATGGTTGGATTGCTTTTATGCAACATGTTTTGAATTTTGAGAGCATCGAGTTGATGGGAAATTGGTAATGAAGGCATATTTGTGTGTTTCTTGTATCATAAGTTATTGAGATTTATCATTTATCTTTGGCTTTAAATTTTCAAATGATGAAAAATGAAAGGGTTGGAAGCTGTTTGATAGTTGTTGATTGAGTTGTATCTGAATGAGTCACATCCAACTTCTTACCTGACCTTGGTAAGAGGCATATCCGAGGGCTATATGACTAAATCAGAGGTTTTTAATTATAGTATCAAACGATCTAATTATAGTATCGAATGAATTAGACTGAGTCAGATCCCTGCATCCAACCTCTTACTACCTAGCGACTTACTAGACCAGCTTACTACACCCGGTAAGATGCTATATGACCAAATTAGAGGCTTCTAATTGTGGTATCAAACGGTCTGAATCTGACTGAGTCAGATCGAGCCCCTTACTACCCAACTTTTTTTACCAGACCTGGTAAGAAGCATATTAGAGGCTATATGACCAAATTAGAGGCTTTTAATTGTGGTATCAAATGGTATTGACTGAGTAGTCATCTACTACCTAGCTTCTTACCAGACCTGGCAAGAGGCATATTAAAGGCTATATGACCAAATCAAAAACTTTTAATTATTGTATTAAACAGTTTGAATCGAACCTCTTACTAGACACAGTAAGAAGCATATCAAAAAGCCATTTAGTTGTAGTTTCACTTCTTGTTTTTAGTTTCACTTTTTCTAGGTATTTATTCAAGTGTTAACAGAAGCCAAATTAATGGCACATACTTGAAGCAAGTTTTTGTTAAAATGAGTTGTACAGTACAAACAAATGATGCATTGAGGATGTATGTGTCTTTATCCTAGTGTACTATTTGGCCAATTGATCAACACATTTGTGTGACAGCCTCTCATTTTTTGGCTTATCTAATGTCTGATTCTGTGCATATTCAAATTGGATTAAGTCAGTTTGGCCCATTGGGCCAATGTCTTAAGGTATATATATTGTTCTTTTGGTGTTGGAAACAGTCAATTTGGTCTTGGATATCTTGTAGTTAAGGAGAAGGGTATTTTGGGTATTTTGTACATGGGAAGTTGTATATGTGAAGGGGCATATAGGGAAGAAGTTATCAAGGGTTTTGAGAAATCTGTATCTCTATCAGCCATCGTGGCTTTTAATTATTTTTTGACAGTTGTGGCCACCTTTTTGTCTCTTCATGGAGTGATTTAAAACATGGGATGTGGCTTTTACACAGCCCAACATTTGCTTCCAAGATTTTTTGTGAAAGAAAATGTTTAATCTAATTTATTTTATTTTCTATTAGTAATATCTTCTGAGATGAAAAGGTTCACATGCTAAAATATCCAAATCATGATTCAACATTTTTATTCGAAGTATTTGAATTCAATTGTGAAGAACCATTTAATAAGTTTTTTTTTATAAAAAATTTTAGCAAAGTACAAATTTTTTGAGATTTTTTTTTTTTGCATAGTTTTAATTTTTCGGTGCGCTACCTCTAAAATCCAATGTGTTACCCTGACATTTTGTTCTGGATCCGTCACTGTATTAAATGTAACATATGTGCAAATATCAAAGTATAAAAAAAAAAACTTTTTTATAACATATAAAAGCAATTCCATCTTAGAAATAAATATTTGGTATATGAAAACCTGATTTACAAACATATAAAAGAATCAAGAGAAATTAAATATCCTTCTACATTTTCTCATCAAGATTCAAAAGGCAATTTATCCATTGTTGTGAATATAGTTTCTTATAGATATTTTTTTGAGGATTCTATACAAATGCTTTAATGGTGTATAAAAATGATCATTTAATTTGATATATATATATATATATATATATATATATATATATATATATATATATATATAAACAGAAGATAGTTCATTGGTCAAGTCTACAATGACACAGAGATGTTTCATTATTTGGTAGAGATCTTGAATTGTATATCTTAATATAGGCATAAAGGTGATTGTTGGAAAAATTCATGAATAAACTTTTTAAATGGAAAGTTAAAATGATCTATATTGGAGTTGATAGGACTAGTTAAAAAGTTGTGTTTGGGTAGTTTAGGTATTTTTATGTTTATTTTCAAAATGTCTCGTAAAGTCTTGTCCCAATTGAAGAGTATGAGGTCTCCGTTCTCATAGGGAGCAAAAGATGGTCGGTATAAAATCCTATCGATCAAGCGGAGGACAATGTTGGCTGATAAAGATAACGGTGGAATTGGATTAAAATTATGTTTGGTTTTAATCTTGACCTTTACGCTTAAAAAAGATGGTAGGTTGTTAATGAATATAGTTCTTTGTGGGTAAATGTTATTCGTTTTGTTCATGGTGATGGAGGTGCATTTCGGTTGGATAGTGTTGGGACTAATTCGAAAAGGGGGTGAGATTAGTGCAAAATAGTTGACTCTATAAATCAATTGCATGGAAAAGACATTTTGCTCTGTAAAGTCTTTGAGAAAAAAGGTTGGTAATTGTTCCTTGACCCAATTTTGGAAAGATTTTTGGATTCGAGATAACTCGTTGATGATACGTGTAACACCCTTAAAAATACAGCACGAAAATTGAATTTTTAAGTTTAACAATCAAAAAACAAACCATTTCATTCTTCCCAAAACCATGAAAACATAAAATAGTTTAGTTGTGCAATCCATGATACATATAAAATCATCATCAGAGTCAAAATCCCAAAATCACTAATACGGGAAATCATGGTGTGATGCGATACGATCAAGCCGGCCCTTTCCCCTTCGAGCTAGAGGTATCTGAAACCAAAAATGAAAACCGTAACCAAGAAGCTTAGTGAGTTTCCCCCACCATACCACATACAAATCATAAACATACTGTCAGGCATATCTAGGTGCCCGACCAACCCTGCTGAGCATACCTGGGTGCTCAACCTACCCATGTCAGACATACCGGGGTGTCCGGCCTACCCCTGTCAGGCATACCTGGGTGCCCGACCTACCCATCAGTTTTATTCCAACGAATTATGGGGTCTATTTCACCCCTTACCACTACCACATAAATCATGTATATCACACATAAGCATCAAACAATACATACCACCTTAATAATTATCACAAAGACAATTACTAAGTCATATCAATACTAGTGGGCCGGCATTGGTGCCTTTGACCCACGGTTTCTACGAAGGGAGACTCACCTCACTGTGTATGCCGAAATCGTACTCCTCGGCTGGCTCGTAACTACTCTCCCTAAAGCATAATAAATTCCCTAATCAGTCATTGGGTCCAAATAGAACTCCCTTAAAGCCCAAACTTCTAATTCATTTCCCAAGGCAAGGTTTCCCAATCCTTGGCCTATTAGGCCTCTTTCTCCCAAGGCCCAACTCCTAACTAAATTAAGGCCCAAGTCATTACTTTAAGCTTTAAAGCCCAGTAAGGCCCAAGAAGGCCCAATACCATAAATCTCAGTCCTAGGCCCAGAGGCCTTACTCCACAGTAGGCCATGAGGCCCAACAAATCCAAGCCCAATCTTATAAGGCCCAAAAGTCCATGTTAACCACTCTATATGCG
The DNA here is from genome assembly GCF_052849685.1 of Lactuca virosa. Taxonomy (NCBI): domain Eukaryota; kingdom Viridiplantae; phylum Streptophyta; class Magnoliopsida; order Asterales; family Asteraceae; genus Lactuca; species Lactuca virosa. The sequence continues at coordinate 54,866,033 of NC_136431.1, forward strand.
TACGCGCGGCGTACCTGGCACGTACGCCCGGCATACGCTGGCCTTGACCAGAAGCGGGAAATTCACCCAGTACGCGCAGCGTACTGGTCAGTTTCCTTAGAACTCCTTTTGTGACTTAATCCATTAAGTCATTACGTCCAAAACATAGATCCAGGTCCTTTAAGACGTCCTAAGCTATAAAGTTACAAACTTTATGTCTTTGCATGCATGGATGGGGGTTAAGACATGATTTAAGTCCTTAAACACTCTTTGTGACCTTCTAACACTTGCATGGTTGTGGCTTAACCATCAAGACCCGATTTTTATGACTCTAAATGCCTCCAAGAGCTCAAAAGGACAACTCATATGGGCTGAAACTACCAGGACACAAGAAACCTCAACTATGGAGTCAAAATATCACATAAAACACCCCAAAGCTACAACTAAGCATGCAATGGTCAAGTTTGAAGCTTGATACCTCAAATGAGTCAGAAATGATGCCAAACTCCTGGATCTACAAGCCCTTTCCAAGCTCTTGCTCCTTCTTCAGACTCCTTCTTCTTCAAAACCACCAAAAACTCAAGGTAAGCTCCAAAATACAAATAAGAGAGTTAGAGTTCGAGTTGCGCACTGAGAGGACAAGGGAGGCTGATAGGATAAGGGTTTTAGAGGTTATAAGTTGTTTAAATAGGGTGCAAACCCTAAAATTTAGGGTTTGCATCTGGCCACCCTACACCCAGCGTACGCATAGGGCTCCCCCCCCCCACGCTTCGCGCCTCCATCATGTACACCCAGCGTACTACCTTTCACAAGTTTCCATAATTAAATACTTAAATAAATCAAGGGAAATAGCTGATGACCCGGATGTTACAAATCTCCCCCGCTTGAATTAGACTTCGTCCTCGAAGTCTGCTGCTGCTGTTGGGAATAACTCGGGGGTAATGCTTCCTCATCTCGTCCTCTGGCTCCCACGTCCATTCCGAGCCCTTACGATGTCGCAACTGCACCTTCACCAGTTCTACTTCATTATTTCTCATAGCCTTCGTCTTTCGATCGAGAATGGCTATATGCCTCTCGATGTAGTTCAGGCGGTCATCCACTTGTATATCCTCCAAAAGGAACCACTGCAGAATCATTGGCTATGCACTTCCGCATCATCGAGATGATGAAAAGTGTTATCGATTTGTCTAAGCTCCTCCGGAAGGTCCAACCGATATGCTACCTTTCCCACCCGGGCTACCACCATGAAAGGTCTGATATACCTAGGGCCCAGCTTGCCCCGTTTTATGAAATGGATGACACCTTTCCAAGGTGACGCCTTCAAAAGGACCATATCCCGACATGAAACTCCAAGTCTGATCGGCGTCTGTCGGCGTAGCTCTTCTGCCGACTCTGGGCCATCTGGAGTATACTTCGGACATGCTGGATCTTCTCCATCGTCTTGAGTACCACCTCAGTACTCCCCATTACTCTTTGGCCAACCTCACCCCAACATATTGGGGTCTTGCATTTCCTCCCGTAAAGCATCTCGAAGGGAGGACGGTCAATACTAGCGTGGTAGCTATTATTATAGGAAAACTCTGCCAAGGGAAGGTAGGTATCCCATCTACCATCGAAGTCTAGAACACAGGTCCACATCATATCCTCCAAGGTCTGGATGGTCCACTCACTTTGACCATCCGTCTGCGGGTGGAAAGTCGTGCTGACGTGCAGACGAGTACCTAACTCGTCATGAAATTTCTTCCAGAATCTGGAAGTGAACCGCACATCCCTGTCAGAAATCAAAGAAACTGGCACCCCATGTCGAGCTACTACCTCTCTGATGTAGATTTCTGCCAGCTTCTCGGCCGAGATACTCTCCTGAATCGGTATGAAATGGGCGCTCTTGGTCAATTGATCCACGATGACCCATATCGCGTCGACTCCGCGCGCCGTCAGAGGCAACTTCGTAATGAAGTCTATGGTAATATCCTCCCATTTCCATACAGGGATATCCAACGGTTGTGTCTTGCCATGAGGTCTCTGGTGTTCAGCCTTGACCTTCCTGCGGGTCAAGCACCTCTCGACGTACCAGGCTACATCCCGCTTCATGCAAGGCCACTAGTAATCAGGACAGAGATCTCTATACATATTTGTCTCCCCGGGATGGATGGAAAATCTGGATTTATGCGCCTCCTCCATCAGGATTTGGCACACACCGCCCGTGTACGGAACCCACACCCTAAGATGGAGTGTCAATAGCCCGCGACTATCATAGTTGAAGGAGGAAATATGACCCACGATACGCTCACTCTTCCGGTGTTCCTCCTTCATAGCCTCCTGCTTAGCCTCCCGAATCCGCTCCAAAATCGGGGTCAGTACTGTCATCCTTAGGCAGATCTCTCTGATCGGGGTCGCGAATGCCTTGCGGCTAAGTGCATCGGCCACAACATTGGCCTTCCGCGGGTGGTGGAGGATCTCGCAATCGTAATCCTTCACCACGTCCAACCACCGTCGATGTCTCATATTCAGATTTGGCTGGTCCATCAAGTACCTCAAACTCTTGTGATCCGTGTAAATGGTACAAAGGACCCCATAGAGGTAGTGTCGCCAAATCTTGAGGGCAAAAACAACCGCCCCAACCCCAGGTCGTGTGTCAGGTAGTTCGCCTCGTGAGGCTTCAACTGCCTTCAGGCGTCAGCGATGACGTGCCTCTCTGCATCAACACTGCGCCCAAACTCGAGATAGACACGTCCCAATGTACTACGAAATCCTCAACACCCTCTGGAAGGGCTAAGATCGGCGCCTCGCACAACCTCTGCCTCAAAGTCTCGAACGTTGCCTGCTGCTCAGGCCCCCAGCGAAAGACGGCATCCGGGTCAGGGGTACCACTATCTTGGAGAAATCCTGAATGAATCTCCGATAATAGCCTACTAAACCGAGGAAGCTCTGAATCTCGGATGGAGACCTCTGAACCTCCCATCTCATCACAGCCTCCACCTTAGCCTGATCGACCTGTATACCGTTCTGGTTGATGAGGTGCCCCAGAAACTGCACCTCACGCAACCAATACTCGCACTTAGAGAACATTGTGAAAAGTCTCTCCCTCCTCAGTGTCTCCAGCACCTCTCTCAAGTGCTCCTCATGTTGCTCCTGCGTCTTGGAATAAACCAAGATATCATCAATAAATACTATCACAGACCAATCCAGCATCGGTCTGCACACATGGTTCATGAGATCCATGAACACGGCAGGAGCATTGGTGATTCCAAATGGCATCATCACGAACTCATAGTGGACATAGCGATTCCGGAAAGCAGTATTCTATACATCCTCATCTCTGACTCTCATCTAGTGATAGCCTAAACTCAAATCGATCTTGGAAAACTAAGATACCCCCTAAAGCTGGTCGAAGAGATCGTCAATCCTTGGAAGTGGGTAACGGTTCTTCACCGTTACCTTATTCAACTCCCAGTAGTCTATACACATCAGGTGAGACCCGTCCTTCTTTTTCACGAACAGAATCAGGGCTCCCCAAGGTGAACTATTCGGCCTAATAAATACCTTGTCTACCAGCTCCTGCAGCTGTGTAGACAACTCCTACATCACGGGAGGAGCCAACCGATACGACGCCTTGGCTATTGGAGCCGCACCCGGAACTAGGTCAATCCTGAACTCCACCTGTCTCTCTGGAGGAATGCCAGGAAAATCATCTGGGAACACATCTGGATACTCCCGCACAACTGGCACATCGCTCATGGTCGCCTTAGCCTCCTCTCGGGTATCCATAACGTAGGCGACGAAACCTGTACATCCCTGATGAAGGTAGCTTGTGGCTCTCACTGCTGAACACATGAACAGTCCATGCTGCGATTTCTCACCTTGAATCACCAGCACTCCCCCACTTGGGGTCCTGACCCGAACCAACTGCTGCTCACAGTCGATCATCGCCCCATTAGGGCTCAACCAATCCATTCCTATGATGACCTTGTTCCCACGCAAAGGAATGGGAACCAAATCCACGAGGTAACGCTCGTCATACATCCTCAGGACACAATCTCTATAAACCTCTGATGCCCGGAAGAATCGGTCGTCCGCAATCTCGATCTTTAAAGGAGAATGTAACGTGCCTGAAATCTCAACAAACCTCTTGCTGAGTGCAAGAGATACGAATGATCGGGTAGCCCCGAGTCAAATAATATAAGTATTGGGATGCCGTTCACATGGAACGATCCTAAACAAAACACATAGAATATAAATATCAAAATTGACATATAATAAAAGTTAGAGAGAAGAAAACATACCCGTCACCACATCTGGTGTGGCACGCGCCTCCTCGACGGTCAACTGGAAGGATCGGCTCCTCACCACTGGAGCGTCCGTCTTGCCCTGTCGGCCGTCTGTGATCCGCAGTGTCGTTGGAGCCGGTGCCACCACTGGCGCTCCTGATGCTAAGCTCGAACAGTGGGCCTTCCTGTGGCCTTTCTGATTGCAATGGAAGCAAATCAGATCTGATGTTGGAATGGTGGGAGTGGGAGCGGTACTGAAACATACGAAAAATACAATCCAAAATTTTCATTTTAAAACTGATAATAAAACCATAAATCATCCCTCATCATAAAGAAAATCAAGAATCATGTAACTCAAAACATCATGTCAAATACTGTATGAAAATCATATGAGAAAAATATCAAAGTCTAAACATCCCAGGCTAAAACTGTGGTGTGTGCCATGCGATCATCCCGAGCCCTTCCCCTTGCTAGTGGAAGTACCTGAAACCAAAACTGAAAACTGTAAGCACGAAGCTTAGTGAGTCTCCCCAAACTACCACATACCATACACATAACATGCAACTAAGAGATATGGGCCCTGCCCACTCTCATGGAGATTCGGGCCCCGCCCATACTCTGCTGTCTATGAGATTCGGGCCCCACCCACACTCTGTTGTCTAGGAGATTCGGGCCCCGACCACACTCCGCTGTCTAGGAGATTCGGGCCCCGCCCACACTCCGTTGTCTAGGAGATCCATGCCCCGCCCACACTCCGCTGTCTAGGAGATTCGGGCCCCGCCTACACTCCGCTGTATAACATACATACAAGTATCACACAGACAACAAGTATATCTACTCCTATCAAATAGTCACATAACTATACTCAAATAATACTACGAGATTCGGGCCCCGCCCACACTCAGCTACTATCATATCATACATACGAGTCGGCCTTGGTGCCGTAGACTCGTTCCTACTGAAGGAAACTCACCTCGTAAGGATGACTGCTGAAAACTCGAGTGAAGAATCTCTGACTGCTGCTCCGGCGACTCCCCAGCTATCAATTTCATAATAACACTTAATCAAAATCCGATAATTCTTCCTAGGGTAAAATGAACATTTTACCCCTAGTTAAAGTCAACGCTTGGGTCAAAGTCAAAGTCAAGGTCAACTCCCAGTCAACCCAACTCGTCGAGTTATCTCCTAACTCGTTGAGGTCTATGTTATCCAGTCTTGTAATAAACTGAGTCAACTCGTCGAGTCCCTTCATAGACTCACCGAGTTCTACCTTGTAAAGAATCGGGACAAAATGACTTAACTCGTCGAGTCCCTCCTTGGACTTGTCGAGTTCTTCAGTTTCCGATTCCTAATCATGCCCAACTCGCTGAGTCATCTCCTAGACTCAACGGTTCACTCAAAATCAGAAAAGGTTAGGGGACCACGACCCGACTCGCCGAGTCGCATGAACAACTCATCGAGGCCCCCAATGTCAAATCCATACAGTCGATTCTAATCAATTCCAATGCCTCCAACTCACAGATCTGGACTCCTTAGACTAGCATTACACGTAAAGTTGCCAACTTTACGTGCATGCATGGTGTTATGAAGCTAAAACACACACCACAAGCTACAAATGGAGGTCTAAGTCACGGAATAGGGCCATGGCTGAATAAAGGTGGTAACTTTGAGCTTTTAAAGCTCAAGAGTGCCCAGATCTGAGGTCCTTACATCACCAAGAGTTCAAATCTCGGAAATGACCTTGGAAATGGCCCAAAAGTGACAATATGGAAGCTCAAATGAGGATCTAAGTGAATAGAAGCCAAGGTATAAACTTTATACCTCTATCAAGAAAGAAATGAACCCTAAGCTCTGGATCTTCAGCCTTCCTCCTGCAACTCCAAGTCCTTGCTTCCTTCTTCTAGCTTTAAATCACAAAAATGGCAAGAAAATAGATCAAGATCACTCAAGGTTGATTAGGGTTTCGAGATTAGGGTTTGGAGGTGATAGAGGTTGGGGTGGATGCCAGATATGATGCTTAAATAGGGTGCAAGCCCTAAGGTTTAGGGTTTCATCCCGGCCGTCCTACTCGTCGAGTCGAGACTCCCGAATCGCCGTGTAGTTCACTTAAAACCCGCGCATAATCTGTCTTCTACTCTACGAGTTAGGGCCACAAACTCGTCGAGTCCTTGTCATAAAATGAATAAATAAATATTTAATGCATACCAGGGATCTGGGTGTTACAATTCTCCCCCACTTGACTTAGAATTCGTCCTCAAAATCTATTGCATCTGAAAACAACTCTGGGTAGTGCTTCCTCATCTCCTCTTCGAGTTCCCAAGTCCACTCCGAGCCCTTGCGGTAACTATTTTTATACAAAAAATTTGCTAACGGAATATACGTATCCCAAATGCCACCAAAATCCCAAACACATGCGCGTAGCATGTCCTCGAGAGTCTGTATCGTCCTCTCGCTCTGTCCGTCTGTCTGAGGGTCGAAAGTGGTGCTGAAGTGGAGACGAGTATCCATCTCCTCGTGGAACCGCTTCCAAAATCTGGAAGTCAAACGGACATCTCGGTCTGACACCACCGAGACAGGCACTCCATGTTGTGCTGCTATCTCACGCACGTATATCTTGGGCAAATTATCGGTCGATATGCTCTCCTGGATCGGGATAAAATGAGCGCTCTTGGTCAACCAATCCACGATGACCCATATCGAATCTACTCCATGTGCGGTCCTGGGAAGCTTGGTAATGAAATCCATGGTGATATCCTCCCATTTCCACATGGGAATGTATAGCGGTTGCATCTTGCCGTGTGGTCTCTGGTGCTCAGCCTTGACCTTCCTGCAGGTCAAGCACCTCTCCACATACCACGGTATGTCCCGCTTCATGCAAGGCGACCAGTAATCAGGGCGAAGATCCCGATACATCTTCTTCGCCCCACGATGGATGGAGAACCTCGACTTATGGGCTTCATCCATCAGAACATGTCGTACTCCGCCCTAGTACGGAACCCAAACCCTCCCATGCAGGGTAAACAACCCTCGGCTATCATAATCAAACGAGGCCAACCGGCCTACAATCCTCTCGCACTTCTGGCGCTCTTCTTTCAGGCCCTCAACCTGCGCCTCGCTAATCTGCTCCAGAAGTGGAGTGATCACTGTCATCCTCAAACATATTTCTCTAATCGGATCCACCACCAGCTTGCGACTCAGGGCATCAGCCACCACATTGGCCTTACCCGAGTGGTAAAGGATCTCACAATCATAATCCTTTACCAAATCTAACCACCGACGCTGCCTCATGTTCAGATTCGGCTGATCCATGAGGTACCTCAAACTCTTGTGGTCTGTGTAAATGGTACAACAGACCCCGTAGAGGTAATGCCGCCAAATATTGAAGGCGAACAGTACAACCCCCAGCTCTAAATCATGCGTCGGATAGTTAGCCTCGTGAGGCTTCAGCTGCCTCGACGCGTAATCTATCACATGACCCCTCTGCATTAGAACTGCACCTATGCCCGTAATCGACGCATCACAATAAACCACAAAGTCATCAACTCCCGCGGGCAGAGTCAAAATCGGGGCCTCGCATAACCACTGTCTAAGAGACTCGAAGGTTACCTGCTGCTCAGGCCTCCAACGGAATGTCACCGACTTCTTAGTCAGTCGAGTCAAAGGAGCAGCAATCTTGGAGAAATACTGGATGAATCTTCTGTAATAACCCGCTAAACCAAGAAAACTCTGAATCTCAGTTGGAGACCTCAGAACCTCCCACTGCATCATGGCCTCTATCTTGGTCAGATCGACCATAATGCCCTTCTGGTTGACAAGATGCCCCAAAAACTGCACCTCGCGCAACCAGAACTCACATTTGGAGAACTTTGCAAAAAGTCTCTCCCTCCTCAATGTCTCCAGCACCTCCCTCAGGTGCTCCTCATGCTGCTCCTAAGTCTTGGAATAGACCAATATATCATCAATGAAAACTATCACAAACTGAACCAGCATCGATCTGCACACCCTGTTCATGAGATCCATGAACGCGGCTGGAGCATTGGTGAGCCCAAACGGCATCACCACAAACTCATAATGACCATAGCGAGTCCTAAAAGCTATCTTCTGGACATCCTCGTCCCTGAATCGCATCTGGTGATAACCCGACCGTAGATCAATCTTGGAGAACCAAGATGCACCCTGTAGCTGGTCAAAAAAATCATCAATCCTCGAGAGGGGATAACATTTCTTCATCGTTACCTTATTCAGCTCCCGGTAGTCTATGCACATCTGATGCGACCCATCCTTCTTCCTCACAAATAGGATCGGGGCTCCCCATGGCGAACTACTCGGTCTGATAAATCCCTTGTCTAGAAGCTGCGTAGATAACTCGTGCATCTCGGGAGGAGCCAACCGATATGGTGCCTTGGCTATCGGAGCCACACTAGGGACCAGGTCAATCCTGAACTTAACCTGTCTCTTCGGAGGTATTCCAGGTAAATCCTCCAGGAATACATCCGGGTACACTCGCACTACTGGTACATCATCCACTGTCGCCTTACCCTTATCTCGGGTATCCATAACATAGGCGACATAGCCCGCGCAACCCTACTGAAGGTAGCGGCTCGCCCCTCGCTCCTGAGCATAGATTCAATCCACCCTGCGGCCTCTCACCCCGTATCACTAACCCTCCCCCACTAGGAGTCCGAATCCTCACTAGTTGCTGCTTGCAGTCGATCACTACCCCATTAGGGCTCAACCAATCCATACCCACTATAACCTTATTCCCTCACAGAGGAATAGGGACCAGGTCCACTGAAAACTGCTCATCAAATAATTGTAGTGTACAACCTCTGTGAACCCTCACAACCCTAACAATCATGTCATCTGCTATCTCCACATAAAGTGGGCAATTCAGCTCCCCCGGAGCCACTACGAATCGCTTGCTGAGCGCGAGCGACACAAAAGATCGGGTTGCACCCGAATCAAACAGTACCAAAGCTGGTATATCGTTTACTAAGAACGATCCTATAATAAACACATAAAAATAATCAATAATCAAGATAAATAAAGAGATAAGGAGAAGATACATCCTCTGCTGTCAACTAGAAGGCTCTGCTCTTCGCCACTGGCGTCTCTGTCCGGCCCTGACGGCCGTCTGTAATCCTCAATGTAGCAAGGGCAGGTGGCACCACCTTCCCTGTTGCTGCCAAACTCGGACACTGGGACCTCTTGTGGCCCCTATGATTGCATTGAAAGCAAATCAGATCAGATGATGTGATGGTGGTGGTAGCAGTACAATCCTTGCTGACATGCCCAGTTCGGCCGCACTTGAAGCAGCCCGAACTACCAGCCCTACACGGCCCATCATTCCCCCTGCCACAATTGTCGCAGCAGCCTCGACCCTGTTGGCCCTTCACTCGGGAATCTACCTTGGGATTTTTCCTGAACCCTCCACGCCAGGCACAGACTCTGGCTTCCTCTTCCTCTCCATCTCCAAATCAATCTCTCTCTCACGAGCCCTATCAATCATTTCCTCCAGCGTCTTGCAACTAGAGCGGCTCACAAACTGGCGGATATCACTCCGCAACATCTCATGATATCGGGCCTTCTTCATCTCCTCGTCCGCTACATACTGCGGAACGAGAAGGGCCCTCTCCCTAAACTTGGCGGTGATCTCCGCCACGGTCTCTATCGTCTGCTCCAAATCCTGGAACTCCCTCGCTAACTGTTGAACCTCTATCACAGGTGCAAACTCGGCCCTGAACCTGGTCAAAAATTCACCCCATGCCATCGCATCCAAAACTGCATTATCTCCAATGGCTCTCCCAACCTCCTCCCACCAGTCACGTGCCCTGTCCTTCAGAGGACAGGACACAAGTATAACCTTGTCCCCCTCGGGACATCTGCTGGTGCGGAATACATTGTCGACATCCGCTAACCATCTAGTACTCGTAATGGGGTCCTGAGCCCCATGGTAATTGGGAGCTCCATAAACCCTGAACTCCCTGAAAGTAAGTGTGCGCGACCCCATCATGGCTGCCACCTCAGTGCGGAATGCGCTCAGGTTCTCATCCAGAAGCTCCAAAATACCCTCCTTGACCGAACCAACGATCACAGGAGTCTGCTCTAAAATGTTGCGCGTGATCTCAGACGAAATAAACTCCCTCGTCTGCTCATCCATCTGCTCAGTTCCTGAACCCGAGCCTGATCCCTCACCAGTGCCTGAAGTTCCAATCGGCCTAGTGCGTAGCATCACCATATTTAAAATACACCATAATAAACATCAGTATACTCATCATATCTCGAGGGATCTAACATACTACAAGTTCTCTGGATTCATCTCAGCCTTCCTTGATTCGAGTACGGATCCTCTGCTTTCAGCAGTACGGGCTCATACTACCTTCCACATCTATCCGTACTTTCCTCAAGAACTGCCTCGACTCCACCAAGTCTCTTCTACTACTACTTATGATATCATACTAAACTCATCCTAGGCTTGCCCTAGGGAAATCGCCAACCCACTCTCCGCTATCAGCTGTATAAGAAGTTCCTGCTCTCTCCCCCTAACTAGCTCGTGAATAATATTACATATCGCTAAGACTAGATAATTCTTTGAATGAGAGATCCTATCCTATAACGGTTGGACTCAAACAAGAGTTGTGCAATAGAGCTAGACCTAACCTTCTGAAATTATTTAGTCCTCGCAATATGTAACGTAACATATTCATTTACTAGTTATTAAAAGATAACTAGAACTTCTAAAAGCACAAAGCAAGCAGCATTCGAGCATCGAGTAAACATAATCAAGCATATATCTCTCAGGCTATCCCTGACTTATCTGTACTAGCATGCAGTTCATAAAGCTGAGATACATATAACAGGCACATAAGGCATCCTTCCTAGATCCTTAGTCCTAATTTAGCATGCAATGCTCATGAAGCTGATACACATATAATAGGCACATAAGGCATCCTTCCTAGATCCTTAGTCCTAATCTAGCATGCAATTCTCATAAACATATCATAACATAACTTGTATGGGTAATTTGGGAGTACTTACTTGAGCTCGGCTGATTGCATGCACCACACCCGTTTTCTCTTTTCAAAGTTCTTTTCTCTTTTAAAAATTCTTTTCGTAAAAATGATTTTTTAAAAATTTTTCTTACCAATTCCTTAGTTTGAGTTCATACACACCCGAGAGTATGCTCGAATCCCTCAAACCAAGGCTCTGATACCAACTTGAAACATCCCAAAAATACAGTCCAAAAATTTCGTTTTAAAACTTATAATAAAACCATATATCATCCCTCGTCATAAAGAAAATCAAGAATCATGTAACTCAAAACATCATGTCAAATACTATATCAAAATCATATGATAAAAATATCATAGTCTAAACATCCCAGGCTAAAACTGTGGTGTGTGCCATGCGATCATCCCGAGCCCTTCCCTTTGCTAGTGGAACTACCTGAAACCAAAACTGAAAACTGTAAGCACGAAGCTTAGTGAGTCTCCCCAAACTACCACATACCATACAAATAACATGCAACTAAGAGATACGGGCCCCGCCCACTCTCATGTAGATTTGAGCCTCGCCCACACTATGTTGTCTGGGAGATTCGGGCCCCGCCCACACTCCGCTGTCTAGGAGATTCGGGCCCCGCCCACACTCCGCTGTATAACATACATACAAGTATCATACAGACAACAAGTATATCTACTCCTATCAAACAGTCACATAACTATACTTAAATAATACTATGAGATTCGGGCCCCGCCCACACTCATCTACTATCACATCACATATGCGGGCCGACCTTGGTGCCGTAGACCCGTTCCTACTAAAGGAAGCTCACCTCGTAAGGCTGACTGCTGAAAACTCGAGTGAAGAATCTCTGACTGCTACTCTGGCGACTCCCCGACTATCTATTTAATAACAACACTTAATCAAAATCCGATAATTCTCCCTAGGGTAAAATGAACATTTTACCCCTAGTCAAATTTAACGCTTGGGTCAAAGTCAAAGTTAACGCTTGGGTCAAAGTCAAAGTCAAGGTCAACTCCCAGTCAACCCAACTCGTCGAGTTATCTCCTAACTCATCGAGTTCTATGCTATCCAGTCTTGTGATAAACTGAGTCAACTCGTCGAGTCCCTTCACAGACTCGTCGAGTTCTACCTTGTAAAGAATCGAGACAAAACGACTTAACTCGTCGAGTCCCTCCTTGGACTCGTCGATTTATTCAGTTTCCGAGTCCTAATCATGCCCAACTCGCTGAGTCGTCTCCTAGACTCAACGGTTCACTCAAAACCAGAAAAGGTTAGGGGACCACGACCCGACTCGTCGAGTCGCATGAATAACTCGTCGAGTCCCCCAATTTCAAATCTATACAGTCGATTCTAATCAATTCCAATGCCTCCAACTCATAGATCTGGACTCCTTAAACTAGCATTACACGTAAATTTGCTAACTTTACGTGCATGCATGGTGTTATGAAGCTAAAACACCCACCACAAGCTACAAATGGAGGTCTAAGTCACGGAATAGGGCCATGGCTGAATAAAGGTGGCAACTTTGAGCTTCTATAGCTCAAGAGTGCCCATATCTAAAGTCCTTACATCACCAAGAGTTTAAATCTCGGAAATGACCTTGGAAATGGCCCAAAAGTGACAATATGGAAGCTCAAATGAGGATCTAAGTGAATAGAAGCCAAGGAATAAGCTTTATACCTCTATCTAGATAGAAATGAATCCTAAACTCTGGATCTTCATCCTTCCTCCTGCAACTCCAAGTCCTTGCTTCCTTCTTCTAGCTTTAAATCACAAAAATGGCAAGAAAATAGCTCAAGATCACTCAAGGTTGATTAGGGTTTTGAGATTAGGGTTTGGAGGTGATAGAGGTTGGGGTGGAGGCCAGATATGATGCTTAAATAGGGTGCAAGCCCTAAAGTTTAGGGTTTCATTTTGGCCATCCTACTCGTCGAGTCGAGACTCCCGATCGTCGAGTAGTTCACTTAAAATCCGCGCATAAGTTGTCTTCTACTCGACGAGTTAGGCCACCAAATCGTCGAGTCCTTCTCATAAAATGAATAAATAAATATTTAATGCATACCATGGATCTGGGTGTTACAGGTACAATCCTTGCTAAAGTGTCCGATCTTGCCGTACTTGTAGCAACCTAAGCTCCCCAACCTACAAGCTCCCTCATGTGGCTTACCGCATTTCCCACAGTGACCCCGTACCTGATGTCCCTTCGACCTCGAGTCGAATCCCTTGGTTTTCTTTGTAGAATTCCCTCATGTCTACCCAGACTCCGCCTTCCTCTTCCCTATATGCTCCATGTCAATCTCCCTCTCACGTGCCCTGGCTATCATGTCATCCAGTGTCGGGCACGCCGAGTAACTAACAAACTCCCTGATCTCCGGTCTCAGCATATCGTGGTATCGAGTCTTCTTCATCTCCTTATCAGCTGCATACTGGGGCAGTAACAAAGACGTCTCCCTGAATTTGGCGGTGAACTCCGACACTGTCTCAGTCGTCTGTCTCATGTCCAGGAACTCTCTGGCTAATTGTTGAATCTCCACCACGGGTGCAAACTCAGCTCGGAATCGGGTCACGAAATCCGGCCAGGTCATGGTCGCAATGGCTGGGCCTCCCAATGTGTAACCGACCTCCTCCTACCAATCCCTAGCTTGATCCCTCAAACACACCGTGGAAAACCTGACCTTCGACCCCTCAGGGCAGAAGCTGGTCATCTGAGCACACTCGATATCCGCTATCCATCGTCTGGCTGCAATGGGGTCCTTCACCCCGCAGAAGTTTGGTGCGCCGCATCCCCTGAAATCCTTGAAGGAGAGCGTACGAGTCCCCGACTGGCCAGGTGCCATGTCGCTCCTGAATGTCCTAAGGCGATGCTCCATCAGCTCGATGATACCCTTCTTGATCGACCCGAAAATCACCGGGGTCGACTCAAGAATGCCTATCGTAATCTCAGATGCAATGAACTCACACAATCCCTCATCAATCGGCTCGGAACTCGTACCCGAACCAAACCCAGATCCTGAGCCCCCTGCTCCATGACGTGTCATCACCATTCTGAAACAAACCACACAATCTTCAGAGTCATACATAATATCGGGAGACCTTACACACACTACAAGCTCCCTGGTTTAATCTCTGTTCTCCTTGACTCGAGTACGGATCCTCTGCTTTCAGTAGTATGGGCCCATACTACCTTCCACATCAATCCGTACTTTCCTCAAGGATTTCCTTGACTTCACCAAGTCCCTTTCACTATTACTGCTCTCCGCACTAATCTCATCCTAGGCTTGCCCTAGGGTAATCTCCGACCCACTCTCCGCCATCAGATGCATAAGAAGTCCCTGTGATCTCTCCCTAACTAGCTCGTGAAAACCATTATATATTACTAAGACTAGATAATTCTTCGAATGAGATGTCTCTCCCTACAACGGTTGGACTCAAACAAGAGCTGCGCAATAGGGCTAAACCTAACCTTCTGAAATTATTTAGTCCTCGTAATATGTAACTTAGCGTATTTGGTTACTAGTTAGTTAGGGATAACTAGAACTCCTAATAGCACAAAGCAAGCAACATTCGAGCATTGAGTAACCAAACCAAGCATATCCTAATCAGGCCATCGTATCACTGAATAAGCAGTACTAGCATGCAGTTCAAGAGACACATATAACAAGAATACAAGGCATCCTTCCTAGATCCTTAGCCCTAATCTAGCATGCAATTCTCATACACATACAGTAGGCATACAAGACATCCTTCCTAGATCCTTAACCCTAATCTGGCATGCAATTCTCATACATATATAATAGGGATACAAGGTATCCTCCCTAGATCCTTAGCCCTAATCTAGCATGTAGTTCTCATAATCATAACATATATCATAATGAACATGTATGGTATCTTGGGGAAAACTTACTTGAGCTTGGCCAATTGCACGCATCACACCCCTTGTTCTTTCTCAAAAACCCTTAATTTTAAATTTTAGAAAATTTATTTTTCTTGTAAAAACCTTTCAAACCCTCAATTTGAGTTCAGATACACCCGATAGCAGTGTTGTAAAACTCGCCGAGTTAGTCGATTACTCGTCCGAGTACTTGCTACTCGACCCTTACCGAGGCGAGTTACAGAATTCGAGTACTCCCCGATCGACCCCTTATTGAAGCGAACAGTGTTGTAAAACTCGGCCAACTCGGTGATTAATATGTATAATATACATAATGATTTACTATTTAACATACACACATGTGATTGTTACTACATATATATCTTAAATTTTCAGTAATTATTCATGAAATGAGACCATTGAGTGTTTTTCAGTTTTTGTGTATTCACATATATCTGATTTTGTAATATATTTCAATCAACTTATGATTTTAACTTATTATTTTGACATATATAATTTCCCTAAAAATATTTTTACATGAATTACCGAATCCGAGTACTCCCCCAGTACTCCCGAGTACTCTCGATTACTCGCTACTCGGTAGTCAGCCGAACAGGTACCGAGTAGCGAGTTCTACAACCATGCCCGAGAGTGTACCCGAATCCCTTAAACCAAGGCTCTGATACCAACTTGTAACACCCTTAAAAATACAGCCTAAAAATTTCATTTTTAAGTTTAACAATCATAAAGAAAACCATTTCATTCTTCCTAAAACCATGAAAACATAAAATAGTTTAGTTGTGCAATCCATGATACATATAAAATCATCATCAGAGTCAAAATCCCAAAATCACTAATGCGGAAAATCATGGTATGATGCGATGCGATCAAGACGGCCCTTTCCCATTCGAGCTGGAAGTATCTGAAACCAAAAATGAAAACCGTAAGCACGAAGCTTAGTGAGTTTCCCCCACCATACCACATACAAATCATAAAAATATTGTCAGGCATATATGGGTGCCCGACCTACCCTACTGAGCATACCTTGGTGCTCAACCTACCCATGTCAGACATACCGGGATGTCTGACCTACCCCTGTCAGGCATACCTGGGTGCCCAACCTACCCATCGGTTTTATTCCAACCAATTACGGGGTCTATTTCACCCCTACCACTACCACATAAATCATGTATATCACACATATGCATCACACAATACATACCACCTTAAAAATTATCACAAAGACAATTACTAAGTCATATCAATACTAGTGGGCCGACATTGGTGCCTTCGACCCACGATTTCTACAAAGGGAGACTCACCTCACTGTGTATGCCGAAATCGTACTCCTCGGCTGGCTCGTAACTGCTCTCGCTAAAGCATAATAAATTCCTTAATCAGTCATTGGGTCCAAATAGAACTCCCTTAAAGCCCAAACTTCTAATTCATGTCCCAAGACAAGGTTTCCTAATCCTTGGCCTATTGGGCCTCTTTCTCTTAAGGCCCAACTCCTAACTAAATTAAGGCCCAAGTCCATTACTTTAAGCTTTAAAGCCCAATAGGGCCCAATACCATAAATCTTAGTCCTAGGACCAAAGGCCTTACTCCACAGTGGGCCATGAGCCCACCAAATCCAGGCCCAATCTTCTAAGGACCAAAAGTCCCTGTTAACCACTCTGTATGCGTACGCGCGGTGTACCTGGAATGTACGCCCGACGTACGCTGGCCTTGACTAGAAGCGGGAAATTGATCCAGTACGCGCAGCGTACCAGGAGTATGCCCAGCGTACCAGAAATACGCCCAGCGTACTGGTCAGTTTCCTTAGAACTCCTTTTATGACTTAATCCATTAAGTCCTTACGTCCAAAACTTAGAGCCAGTTCCTTTAAGACGTCCTTAGCTATAAAGTTACAAACTTTATGTCTTTGCATGCATGGATGGGGGTTAAGACATGATTTAAGTCCTTAAACACTCTTTGTGACCTTCTAACACTTGCATGGTTGTGGCTTAACAATCAAGACCCGATTTTTATGACTCTAAATACCTCCAAGAACTCAAAAGGACAGCTCATATGGGCTGAAACTACCAGGACACAAGAAACCTCAACTATCGAGTCAAAATATCACATAAAACACCCCAAAGTTACAACTAAGCATGTAATGGTCAAGTTTGAAGCTTGATACCTCAAATGAGTCAGAAATGATGCCAAACTCCTGGATCTAGAGGCCCTTTCCAAGTTCTTGCTCCTTCTCCAAACTCCTTCTTCTTAATACCCACCAAAATTACACCAAAAACTCAAGGTAAGCTCCAAAATACAAACAAGAGGGTTAGGGTTCGAGTTGGGCACTGAGAGGACAAGGGAGGCTGATAGGATAAGTGTTTTAGAGGTTATAAGTTGTTTAAATAGGGTGCAAACCCTAAAATTTAGGGCTTGCATCTGGCCACCCTACGCCCGGCGTACGCATGGGGCTCCCCCCCCCCCCCCCCTTCACGCCTCTATCATGAACGCCTAGCGTACACTATGTATGCCCAACATACTGCCTTTCACAAGTTTCCATAATTAAATACTTAAATAAATCAAGGGAAATGCCTGATGACCCGGATGTTACAATACGTTTTCCTAGGCTCTTTCTTTTGAGAAATAATAAAATTGAGGTGGTTTGCCTTCTGCGCATTGCGGTGGCGATAATGTATTTGATGAATGATGGGTTGCATGTGAAAAATATATACAGAGTATTTAGCAAACATGTAACAGTTATACAGAAAGTTCAAAGCCTAATGGGTTAAAGTAAATTTTACAAAGTTGAGGGTGGGAACTGTAGAAAAATCAGATTGAATATATTGACACATACATGCAAATAAACATGTAAAAAATTAGTTTTTTTTTGTTAACAAACGAAAGTTATTAAGGAAAATCAAATTATATATACTACGGGGTTTAAACATGAACGTTTAGAAACTAGCGGGTGTGAAAGTGACATTTTATAAAGTTCAAAGTGGAAGGGGTGAAAGTGACATTTTAAGAATTAGAGGGGTAAAAAATTTTATTTTACAAAGTATTTTTTTAAAGTTGAGTGTTGGAAAGTGTCATTTTACAAAATAGATGGGTGGCAAGTGACGGTGGAAACATCACTGACACTTGAATAAAAATAAGATGTAAAAGAATAGTTATTTTTTTAAGGACAAAACCTTATAAATGGTACATGTGGTTTCTTAAAATTTAGGATATAGTACCTAAGTTTAAAAAACCTCATAGATGGTTCATGTGGTTTCAAAACTTTTAACAAATAGTCATTCACCCACATAAAAATACTTATATATATATATATATATATATATATATATATATATATATATATATATCATTTTTAATATATTTTTGATTTTTTTTATTTAAATCTATTTAAAACAAGAAAAAGAAAATAAATAAAAACCCCCACCTTGGGCCCACCTTTCTCTCCCTCTCTATCTATCTATCTATCTCTCTACATTAGAAAAAAAACCACACTCCCTTCTTCTTCTTCTTCTTGTTCCTCACCTGTTCCACCATTATCTAAAAAGAAACCAATTATGGTTGTGTCTTTCTCAACTTCCGGTGAGATCCGAGAGATCCTCAGTTACATAAAGAAATGTTTGTCTTTTTCAAATCTTAGAAGAGGTCAGACAGGAAGGCCTTAAAGGCAGAGTCAGCCACCTGGTGATCCTGCAAAACTAGATGGACACACCGGACCACCAAATAGGATGAGGCCACATGAAGCAAGAGAATGTGGTGGTTTGGTTGGACCGGGTCAGAAGTTATGTTGGGTGGACGAGGTGGAGGGCTCGATGACCATGCTACTGGATTGAGAGAGAGAAATCTTTCCTTCATTTCTGATTTACAGGTGTGGTCAAAAAAGAAAAAAAAGATCTGTTGGTGGATTTTTAGAATTCGAGCACATATGCTTGAGTTCGTCTCCTTAATCTGGTGATTTTCAAAAATCGATAGTTCTTGAATAAACCCAGAAAATTGTCTCCTTAATCTGGTGATTTTCAAAAAGCTTTTTTCAAACTCGATGTAATCGATTTTAAGATTAAGAATCGTGTTTGTATGTGTGTATGTTGAAGAGAAAACCCAGAAAATCAAGTATGTGAATCAAATTTTGTGTTCTTAAGTGAGTACGTGTATATTGAAGAACAAACCCAAAAATATTATGTGTGTATGTGTGCATGTGTGTTGTTCTTGAATTTAGTTACAATGATTTGTTATTCCACAGTGAGTTCAGATTTTTTAATCTTGAGATGAATTCATTTTTGTTGCAAGGTGCTAGTACCAATATGAAGGATTCAAAGATAGCAAAAGATGCTTCCTTGTAACATCTTGATTTCCAGGTATTTTCAAATTTAACCCTTGATTTGAGTTTGGTTTGCAATTTAGTCCCAAAGGGCATTTTCGTAATTTGTGGGCAAGGCTCGTGTACGCTGGGGGTACGTGGCTAGGGTCTAAACCCTAGGTTTTATGGTTTGGACCCTATTTAAGCATCTTTATAGCCCCATACCCTTCCTTATCTTCAGCCTCCATCCCTATCTCGAAACTCTAAAGTGTATGAGTGTGTTTTGAAGTTTGGAGAGCCATTTTAGTGCTCTTGGTCGTGAAGGATGAACCTAGAAGTTGTGGTGTTTCAATCAAGGATTTGGATCCAACAACTACTCTCTCTTGTATATCTTCTGTAGGTATAAAGCTCCAAACTTGATGAATACTTCATTAAGATCTAGTTTAGCTTAAAGTTGGCACCTTTTTGTCCCAAATCTTGATCCTTGTGAGTATGGAGTACTCCAAGATGTTAGAGTTGTCCATTCTGGTGTTATCGGGTGTCTTAAGTCATAAAAATATGATCTTGGACATTAGTTTCTTCCAATGCATGATCTAGGTTGTCTTAATGGGTCAAGAGGCTAGGATTTTTTGTGATAAGGTCTTATTAGCCATGTAAAACCATAAAGTTGGAAACTTTATAGTTAAGAACACTTTTTAGAGTCTAGATCTGGATTTTGGACGTAAGTGCTTAAGGATTAAGCACTTAATGTATTTAATGGGTGGCAACCACGAACGTTGGGAGTACCAAAGGGTATGTTGTGCGTTCAAGGTCAGCCCTTCAACTTTTGGTCAAGTAAGTAATACGCCCGCGTACGAGTTGTGAACGTCGGCGTACTCACCGAGTTAACTCGATTGACTTTGACCTTGATTTTGACCAGGGTTTGACCTAGGGGTATTTTAGGTATTTTGACCTATATTATGAGTTTTGATCACTGTTTTTCTAAAGGTGACTGGTAGAGTTGATTTTGGAGCAGCGTGCTATTTCCATTTTCTCATCTATTTGTGAGGTGAGTTTTCTCACTGTATACATGGGTCGAAGGCACCAATGTTGTCCCATTATTTCGGTTATATAGAATGCTAGCTGCTATGTGATGTATACTTGTTTATATGATCGGGTTAAAATATACCCCAGGGCGGGGCCCACTATGGTATGCCGGGTTGAAATATACCCTAGGGCAGGGCCCACTATGGCCTGTTCGGGTTGAAATATACCCAGGGCGGGACCCATATTTGTTTATTGGGTTGAAATACACCCAGGGTGGGGCCCATATTCGTATGTTTGGTATGTGGTACTTTGGGTAACTCACTAAGCTTTGTGCTTATAGTTATGTTTCTGGTTTCAGGTTCTTCCGGTACTAAAGGGAAGGGTCCGGTGTGATGGAAAAACATCCTCCCCTCATGTTTTTCCGTAATTTTCTGGATATTATTACTCTGATGATTTGATATTGTGTATTGTGAATTTTTGGAACAATTTGATGTTTGAAATTATAGGTTTTAAAAATGAAAATTTTTATTGCTATTTTGGGATGTTACAAGTTGGTATCAGAGTCTTGGTTTGAGGGATTCGGGCACACTTCCGGGTGTGTCAGAACTGAAACTGAGGAAATGATAATTTTTTAAAAAGAAAAAGAAATTGGATTCTAACAAGATTTTTATTAAGTAAAAAGGAAGAGTGCAGGGCAGGGCCCACTATGGCCTGTTCGGGTTGAAATATACCCAGGGCGGGACCCATATTTGTTTATTGGGTTGAAATACACCCAGGGTGGGGCCCATATTCGTATGTTTGGTATGTGGTACTTTGGGTAACTCACTAAGCTTTGTGCTTATAGTTATGTTTCTGGTTTCAGGTTCTTCCGGTACTAAAGGGAAGGGTCCGGTGTGATGGAAAAACATCCTCCCCTCATGTTTTTCCGTAATTTTCTGGATATTATTACTCTGATGATTTGATATTGTGTATTGTGAATGTTTGGAACAATTTGATGTTTGAAATTATTGGTTTTAAAAATGAAAATTTTTATTGCTATTTTGGGATGTTACAAGTTGGTATCAGAGTCTTGGTTTGAGGGATTCGGGCACACTTCCGGGTGTGTCAGAACTGAAACTGAGGAAATGATAATTTTTTAAAAAGAAAAAGAAATTGGATTCTAACAAGATTTTTATTAAGTAAAAAGGAAGAGTGCAATGTGTGCAATAAACCGAGCTCAAGTAAGTGGTTACCAAATTACCCTTACCTATGTATTGTGATTAGTATGCTTGATATGTGAATTTCATGCTAGATTAGGGCTAAGGATACCTTCAGAAATCATATGATAGAATTACCTGATTTGTGTGAGTCCTGTTAGCGTAGGAAGATTGGGTATTATGTATTACATAGAATTAATATCGACTCGGTTAATTACGAAGTGTATGCTTTCAAAGTTGTATACAATTTGGATCATATAGCCCAAGAATGATCGATTTGGCCTCATTTTCTATTCCTTGTTTGGTTGTGGACTTAGGGTAGAATCATTATTTGATAGTCTATGTGATCCGATTTTGTGTATAACTTGCATGCATAAGGCAACCAGCGGTGTTGATTGAGGTTATCTATATTGTGAGAGGTAGAGTTGGGGATTCCTAGGAAAGGCTATGATATGTATTTTGTTAGCATAGGATTGGTATATGGCTTTATTGTGGTTACTTAGAGGAATCAGGACTGATCTTGAGGAAGGTACAGGTAGGTGTGAAAGGTAGTATTGGGCCCGTACTACTTGAAGCACAATATTTGTACCTGAGACAAGAGAAGATCTTGAAAATCTAAGGAAGACTGTATAGTGGGGATTTCCTCAAGTTATATGTTGATTATTTATATGTTTGTGTTTCAGTTTGAGTATGGTGGTGACTACTCGATGAGGTTCAGGTTCAGGTTTAGATTATGGTTTAGGTTCTAGCTCAGGCACGAAACAAAGTGATGAGAGGCTGAGCGAGTTCATTTCGGCTGAGGTTATTTGCGGTATCTTGGATGCTACTCATGTGATGTTTGGTACCATCAATGAGTGGATTATGGAGCTGATGGATGAGATGCTCCGGTCTTTTCGAGCTGAGATTTCTACGGGTCATATTAGAGCTCGAACCCCTTCATTCCGGGAGTTCAAGGCTTGTGGAGCCCCTGAGTTCTTCAGGGCTAAGGACCCCATCGCTAGCCATCACTGGATCGTTGACATGGAGAATGCTCAGCGGACAAGTTTTTTCCCTGAGGGGGAAAAGGTGGGATTTGCATTCAACCTGCCGAGGGATCGAGCATGCGACTAGTGGGAGGAGGTTAGCCGAGTTGTAGGGTCAGCGACAGTGGCGGTCATGACCTAGGAGGATTTTGTTTTATGGTTCCATAGGGAGTTTGCACCAGCTATTGAGGTGCAACAACTGGCGAGGGAGTTCTAGGACCTTCTCCTGACTACAGAGACTGTGGCGGAGATTACCACCAAATTCAGGGGGGTGGCTTTGTTGGTCCCGCACTACGCTGGGGATAAGGAGATGAAGAAGACGGGGTATCATGACATGTTGAGAGTGATGGGTTTTGAGCATTCTAACACTCCTATGGTGTACATGCAACCCTAGAAACCTTGGATCTATGTTTGACTAAGATACATGCAAATAATTAATTTTTTCCAAGGTTCTTATCCTAACTAGCATGGCATGGGATACTTGAATCAAATAAAACTAGTAGAATTACTTACCTTGTAGTAGTAGTTGATTGCTTGGAGTTTGAGAGCCTAGCACCAATAATGTGGATGCCTCAAATGGAAGTCACAAATCACCACAAACTTGGAAACTTGAGAGAATAGTCACAAACTTCTTGAAATCGGCCCTCTTGGTTTACACACATCAACTAGTGTAATTTCAAGAACCAAAGCCTCCTTTATATAGTGTGGTGGATTAGGGTTACATCCATGTAAACCCTAATACCCATGTCTTTTCATTTCCATGAGATCCATGGGTTAAAGCTCCTGGAGTATCCATGGACTTTCCATGCAAGCCTAGCCCATTCCAAATAAGCATTAGCCCACACTATATAAATACAAGAACCCATATTTAATTAGTCATACTTTTGATCTCTAAATTAATTCTAAATTAATTATAGATCAATACTAATTAAATAATATGATTTTATATTAATATATTAGGACTTATAATATATTAATAAATCATAACTTATACTATTCTCAAACGATTATCCATAAATTGTTCGGGTGAAGTGCAACCCAAATGGACCATGCCGGGTCGGGTCAAGTACATACCAAATATAGTTATGGACTTAGACACTATATCCAACAGTCTCCCACTTGGATAAGTCTAATAACTATAGTTGCAAGTATGACTTCAGGAACCGATCAGCAATCGTAGCTCTTTAAACTCTGTTGAACTATGAAGCGCCATTTTAGATAAGTGATCATATAATCCTCTGTTCTAGATATCAGCCGGACAAATACATGGAACATGGTCTTGCTTATTGTCCAGCATTTGTTTCCCGATTTCCGATTTGTTTGACATAGAACTTAACTGAACACATCAATTTAGTTCTGACCGGGCCCGGTACATAGGTCAAAACAAAATCATCGAATAATCCTAGAAGGAAAAGATAAACTTCGACTTATATGTTTGCTCTACTACTTGTTGAACTACACACAAAGGCACGGTTTATAACATCGAGTTACCAATGCGTTTTCGTGCAATCAATGCATAACCAACTCATAGGCAACAAATCATATCTCTAGGTTTGAAGACTTATATGATATTACCGTCTTACGAGCACTCGAGATAAATTCCATGAAGTGATACAAGTGAGCGTGGGTTGAATCCAATACTCAGAACTTATGAGCACTCATGAGTGCTGTAGCCCCGCTTTGTCTAACATCTTAGACCTCTACAAGCCAACCCATGACAGTCTTGATTCATATCTACTTCCAACATATGACCGATTGTGGAGAGTTTGAATAATATGATATAAACCATAACATAATTATTCTGGAAGTCAAAACATGCAAAAAGAAATAATAGTAAACGATTGACAAGAGATAGCAACACTTTACTCATAAATAACAGCTTTTATTTATCATCAAATGTCAATTACATTTTACAAATTTCAAGATTATCTAACTACTAAAACTAATATCATCCTTCAGCCCTATGCTCCGAGCATGCTGGAGATGCTTAGCCCGAGTCAGTCCCTTCGTGAGGGGATCTGCTGGGTTCTCATCCGATGATACCCTCTTTGCCACGAGGATTCCTTCTTCTATTCGATGTCTGATGAAGTGATATTTTCTGTCAATGTGTCTGGATCTCCCATGATCTCTTGGTTCCTTGGCTAAGGCAACCGCACTATTGTTGTCACAGAAAATCTCCATTGGCTCCTTTATAGCTGGTATAACTCCAAGGTCTCCGATGAAGTTCTTTAGCCATATAGCCTCCTTTGCTGCCTCGCTTGCTGCTATATACTCTGATTCACAAGTGGAATCAGCCACTGTCTCCTGCTTGGAACTTTTCCAAGTAATTGCCCCTCCGTTTAGAGTAAAGACCCAGCCCGACTGAGAGCGGAAATTATCCCTGTCAGTCTGAAAGCTAGCATCACTATACCCTACAACTCTCAAGTCCTCACTGCCACCGAGGGTAAGGACCCAGTCCTTAGTCCTCCGTAGGTACTTGAGGATATTCTTTACCGCAGTCCAGTGTGCCTTGCCAGGGTTCCCTTGATACCTGCTAACCATGCTCAAAGCAAAGGCTACATCAGGTCGAGTACACGTCATAGCATACATGATCGATCCTACAGCTGAAGCATAAGGTATTCGACTCATTTCTGCTATCTCAGCCTCAGTACTAGGGCTTTGTGTCTTACTCAATTTGGCGTTACTCTGGATGGGTAACTCTCCTTTCTTGGATTTATGCATGTTGAACCTTTTCAACACTTTGTCCACATAGGTGCTTTGACTAAGTCCAATTAGTCTTTTACTCCTGTTTCTCAAAATCCTTATCCCTAGGATATAGGCAGCTTCTCCAAGGTCCTTCATAGCGAAACACTTCCCAAGCCAGGACTTTACTTCCTGCAGGGTTGGGATGTCATTTCCTATGAGTAGTATGTCATCCACATACAGTACCAAAAAGCTGACTATACTCCCACTAGCCTTGATATAGACACAAGATTCATCTTCACTCCTTGAAAAGCCAAATTCTTTGATTTTCTCAGCAAAGCAAAGATTCCATCTACGAGGTGCCTGTTTTAATCCATAAATGGATTTCTCAAGCTTACACACTCTACTGGGGTACTCTGTACTGACAAAACCCTCTGGCTGAACCATGTAAACATCTTCAGCCAACTTTCCATTAAGGAAAGCGGTTTTGACATCCATTTGCCATATTTCATAATCATGAAATGCAGCAATGGCTAACAGAACCCTAATAGACTTAATCTTGGCCACTGGTGAAAAGGTCTCATCATAATCAACTCCCGGAGTTTGAGAATAACCCTTTGCAACCAGTCGTGCCTTATAAGTGTGTACATTACCATCCATGTCGGTCTTCTTCTTGAAGATTCATTTGCACCCAACTATCTTACGATCAGGTACATTGTCAACCAAGTTCCAAACTTGATTGTCATACATGGACTGTATCTCGCTATCCATAGTCTCTTTCCATTTAGCAGCCTCAGGGCCTGCCATGGCTTCCGTGTAGCTGTTAGGCTCATCCAGATTTACCAGTGTGTTATCACTGATAAGTGTCTCACCTTCTGCAGTAATATGAAACCATAATAATGCTCAGGTGCATTCCTAACTCTGGTGGAACGCCTCAGAGGTATAGATTCTTCAGTTGGCTCAATAGGAGTTTCCTCCTCAGGTTGAGGGCTAGGGTTTGAGGTTCCTTCACCACTTGACTCTTGAATTTCCTCAAGGTCAATTTTCCTCCCACTGTCTCCTTGGCTCATGAATTCTCTCTCTCGAAAGAATCCTCTTCTTGCTACAAAGACCACATTATCACTGGGTCTGTAGAAGATGTAACCAAAGGATTTCTGTGGGTAGCCGATGAAAATACACCTTTCGCTTCGGGGTTCGAGCTTATCATGAGTCTCGCGTCTCACGAAAGCCTCGCAACCCCAAATCTTGATGTGGTCTACATTGGGAACTTTTCCAGTCCACACCTCGTGAGGTGTTTTGGCAACCTTCTTTGTAGGGACTAGATTAAGGATATGGGCGACAGTCTCTAAGGCATACCCCCAAAATGAGATTGGTAGCGAAGCTCGACTCATCATGGAACGAACCATGTCCAACAAGGTCCGATTGCGCCTCTCAGCTACACCATTCAACTGTGGTGTCCTAGGAGGTGTCAATTGTGAGACAATCCCACATTCCTTAAGATAGTCAAGGAACTCAGTACTAAGATACTCACCACCACGATCGGATCGAAGCATCTTAATGTTCCTGCCCAACTGATTCTCCACTTCTTGCTTAAACTCTTTGAATTTCTCAAAGGTTTCTGACTTATGCTTGATTAGGTAGACATATCCATATCTACTAAAATCATCAGTAAAAGTCACATAGAACCGATTAGCATCTCTTGTGGCGGTTCTGAAGGGTCCACACACATCCGTGTGTATGAGGTCCAACAAACCTTCACCCCTAGCACAAGTGCCAGTAAAATGTGACTTTGTCATTTTACCAAGCAAACAAAATTCACAACTATCATCTGACTTTAGGTCAAATGACTCCAAGACTCCATCCTTTTGGAGTTGGCCTATGCGTTTCTTGCTTACATGTCCAAGACGACAATGCCATAAGGATGCTTTATCTAAGCTAGTGGAAGAGTTAATACACAATACATTATTTCCTAGATTATCTACAACAGATACAGTTTCATACACGCCATCACAAGGTAATGCTTTAAAATAAAGAACATTATTAAAGAAAGCATCAATAATACCATTATTATTATCAAAATAAAAGGTAAAACCTTGTTTATACAATGCATGAAAGGAAATAACATTTCTTGCCATTTCTGGCGAATAATAACATTTATTCAAATCTAATGTAAACCCACTATTTAGCACTAAGGAATAAACTCCTATCTTAGTGACAGGTGAAGCTTTCCTGTTTCCCATGATCAAGTTTATCTTTCCCTGCTCCACATTCTCACTTCTTTTTAGTCCCTGCAAATCACAACATATGTGAATACCACAACCTGTATCAAGGGCCCAAGACTTAGAATGAGGTGAGTTATTAGACAATATAGTGTATATACATCCATGGTTGGGTTTTACTTTCCCATCCTTCAAATCTTGCTGGTACTTTGGGCAGTTTCGCTTCCAGTGCGACTTTTCATGGCAATAGAAGCATTCAGCCTCATTAGGGTTAGCAGAAGGAGTGACAAAACCTTTCTTGGTTTTGCTTGAAGAGGAGCCTTCAAGGGTCTTACCCTTGGTACCCTTAGAAGGGTTCTTTCTCTTCTTCCCTTTGCCATGCCCGATTGCCAAGACATTGGCCGCAGTTGGAGTAGGAGTAGGAGTAGTAACAACCGACTTACCCTTTAGACCACTTTCGGCAGTCTTCAAGAGTCCTTGAAGTTTGCTGAGGGTGACTTCTTCCTTGTTCATGTGATATGTCATGCGGAATTGATCATAACACGATGGCAAGGAGTGCAAAATGATGTCTATTGCTAACTCCTCAGGGAAGTTCACATTCAGCTTCAGTAAACGGTCCACATACCTTTGCATTTTCTGCATGTGGCCCGTGATGGGTTCACCATCCTTCATTCGGGTTGTTATCATGGAGGAGATTATTTCATATCGCTCTTGACGAGCACTTTGATGGTAGCGGTCCATCAAGTCCTGGTGCATCTCAAAAGGATAATAGTCCTCATAGACTTTTGGAGCTCGGCTGTCATGGTGGCCATCATGATGCATGCCACTTTTGTAGCATCTCTTTCATGTACCTCATATTCAGCAAGCTCTTCAGGAGTAGCAGTTGGCTCGGGTACCTTCAGCTCCTTGTCGAGAACATATTCTTTGTTCTCATACCGAGTGACCATCCTGATGTTTCTGATCCAATCTGTAAAGTTGGACCCATCAAAGATGACTCTCCCACAAAGATTCATGAGAGAGAAGGAGCTAGTAGGGTTTGAGCCAGAAGAATTGTTATTGGAAGACATCTGAAAAGAAGAGGGAATAGATTAGATTAGATATAGAGATAGTCCTTAACAAAACACCCAAATGTAATATTAAGGCTAGGACCCAACACAATATTTTATAACTTAGAAGAGGGATGCCGTAATCTAAGCTATAAGATATTTGAAGGTAGGTGAATGACAATTCAACAATTTCCACCATGAAAAACGAAATATTTAATTAGGTTTTAATTGGTTTAGAAACTCCTAGATTCTTTGAGATTCATTGAACTTTCTTCAATGGCATGTTTCAATCTCGAGTGTGCCCTTCAAGTTTTGTGACTGGGATGCCGAGGATCACAAAACAAT
This sequence comes from Lactuca virosa, assembly GCF_052849685.1. Taxonomy (NCBI): domain Eukaryota; kingdom Viridiplantae; phylum Streptophyta; class Magnoliopsida; order Asterales; family Asteraceae; genus Lactuca; species Lactuca virosa. The sequence goes on from NC_136431.1 coordinate 54,895,022, forward strand.
GTGTGAAGTAACCATGCAAATTACTTGGTACCCTTAATGTATTACCCCTCAATCGATGTGCCGGTTAACCACACACGCTCCATCGATACTATGATAAACATTAAGTCACCCTTTACCTACCTTGTTAAGTTCAAGTTAGTGTGCCGGTTAACCACACACGCTCCACTAACGACTTAAACAAAGTGTAAAGTGTAATTTCATGGATTAGCACCTTATTCACATTTTCCTAAAATAACTAAGATTGGGAATTCAATAAAGTTTAGTTACTTTAGTATTATCATTATACTTTTAATGAGAATTTATAAGTCCTTGTCCTACCCGTTCGGCTAACGACCCTCCACCGATCAAGGAAGCGGTGGGTGAGAGTGGACACCCATTAAGTTGCCATTTTATAGGCAACAACCTTATACCCCCCTTATAGACCGGCTTCGTGAATGAGGCGTACTAGCGGTAAGACGACTTGATCTTATACATATATAAATATTATTAAACTTATAATATTATAAAGTATAAGGGTTGAATTTTAACTTTTAAAATTCTAGGGGTTGGAACTAAAGTTTTTAATATGACTTTACATGTTCCAAAACTTGAGGGCAAGTTTTGTAAACTTTCAAAACTTTTCATTTCTCATAACTTATGAGTTAATGGTTATTAAAAATGAAGACTCTTCATTTTTTGTAACCTATGTGTTCTTTTAATGGTTATTTATAAATGTGACTTTTGGTTATCCATAACTTAAGAACTAGTTATGGACTCCATTAAAACACATAAAGATCAAGAATTAATCTAATCAATTATTAGCACATAATTTCTATGATCTTCTAAACTCATATGTTTATGAATGTTCATATAAAAAATTTCAAGAATCGTAAGTACATATACAAAACTTGAAATTTTGATACGAGCTTTTGAACAAAACTTCGATTTTCAAGTTTTTTTTTTTTTTTTTTTTTTTTGCATCAAGTATCAAATAAACAAACCTGGCTCTGATACCACTGATGGGTTTTGAGCATTCTAACACTCCTATGGTGTACATGCAACCCTAGAAACCTTGGATCTATGTTTGACTAAGATACATGCAAATAATTATTTTTTCCAAGGTTCTTATCCTAACTAGCATGGCATGGGATACTTGAATCAAATAAAACTAGTAGAATTACTTACCTTGTAGTAGTAGTTGATTGCTTGGAGTTTGAGAGCCTAGCACCAATAATGTGGATGCCTCAAATGGAAGTCACAAATCACCACAAACTTGGAAACTTGAGAGAATAGTCACAAACTTCTTGAAATCGGCCCTCTTGGTTTACACACATCAACTAGTGTAATTTCAAGAACCAAAGCCTCATTTATATAGTGTGGTGGATTAGGGTTACATCCATGTAAACCCTAATACCCATGTCTTTTCATTTCCATGAGATCCATGGGTTAAAGCTCCATGGAGTATCCATGGACTTTCCATGCAAGCCTAGCCCATTCCAAATAAGCATTAGCCCACACTATATAAATACAAGAACCCATATTTAATTAGTCATACTTTTGATCTCTAAATTAATTCTAAATTAATTATAGATCAATACTAATTAAATAATATGATTTTATATTAATATATTAGGACTTATAATATATTAATAAATCATAACTTATACTATTCTCAAACGATTATCCATAAATTGTTCGGGTGAAGTGCAACCCAAATGGACCATGTCGGGTCGGGTCAAGTACATACCAAATATACTTATGGACTTAGACACTATATCCAACAGAGAGTTGATATCAGAGAGTTTGTGAGCTCCTCGGAATGCAAGACCCTGAATGATATGATTGGGAGGGCCCGCGAGCGGGAGATTGAGTTGGAGCTTCAAACAAAGCGCAAGCCGAAGCAGGTGCAGACAACAGTGGGCCAGGTTAAGAGGCCCAAGACTTCCAATACCCACACCAGAGGCTAGTAGGGTCGGGGCCATTGCGGTAAGTGCGGAAAGTCGCACGGTGGGGCATGTCGAGCGACAGGATCAAGTTGTTTTAGTTGTGGCCAGTCGGGCCACATGAGTAGGGACTGCCGTAGGGGTGCTCTGATTTGCTTCCATTGCAATCAGACCAGCCATAAAAAGACCGATTGTCTGAGACTGGCAGGAGGAGCAATGGTGGCGCCTACACCAGCCACCTTGAGGATCATTGATGGCCACCTGGGCAAGGTGGAGGCACATGTGGTGAAGAGCAGGGCATTTTAGCTGACCACCTATGATGCCCGTGCAGCACCGGATATGGTTACGGGTATGTGACTCATTTCTGTCTTTTATTTATTTTCTCATTTATGCTTATGATTATATTTGATCTTGTATAGGGACCTTTTTGGTTAATGGTATGTCTGCTCATGATCTATTTGATTCGGGTGCTACGTGATCCTTTGTATCTCTTGTGCCTAGCAAGAAGTTTTGTGATGCTCCCGGGACTCTGGATTTTCCATTGGAGGTTGATATTGCAGATGATCGTACCGTGAGTGCTTCAAGGGTTCTATCACACCCCGCACCAGACGGCGGAAATGTCCGGGGGCTTGGGTGACTTCATTTTTGTAGTATCATCACTGTGTATATAATTGAAACCAAACATCAGCATCATTACACATGTAATATTACAACTGTCATTGTTTACATCAAGTATTGTATTTTAATATTACATGCCAAAATATCCAAATATAGTACTAACAAAACACAACAAAATATCCAGATATTCTTGCCGACCAACCTGCTCAACGATTCCCTGAGAATACAAGTTCATTTAAAAAGATCAACATAAATAATGTTGGTGAGTTCATAAGCATGTTTTGAGAAAACGTTTTGCATTGCTTTGTAATTACCAGAAAATCCGATATTTTCTGAAAACAGTTTGAAAGGTTTGTGTCAGATCTTTAATTAATGCATGTGTGTTAATATTGTGAGTGTATAAAGTGAATAATTCCAGGCAACCCGATGTTGTCTGTTTATAAAAAGACGTTGTGATTTCATTACCCTAAAACTGAATACAATGAGTGTGTGTTCCCGTATTATCAACAGATGTTGTATTGCGTAAATTTTATGATGGTGTTAATTCCTCTAAGTGAGTCGTTATAACCATACATGATAATGACTAATCCGCCTGTCATGACGTTTTTGGACGTCGACGCGTTGATGGTAAAGTTTGTCACCCTAGACTGGCCTAGTCTAACTGTAGCGAACAACTCAGGTGTGGGGTGTCACCCCCGTATAGATCTATACACAAACTCTCGCTCTCCCTCCAGGAGACTCTGGTTATAACTACAAGCTACGATTGTACACTCAATAGGTGTCAACCAAAATGTCTCACAAGATCCTTAACCAAATTTACGTGAATATGAAGTTGCACAGAGTATACTATTTTCGTATAGGTATTTAGTTTTTATAGCCCAACGTGTACGTTTGTGAGTGTGTGAAGTCAACAAGCATGTAAATGGACCACGAAGGCCCAATAAACATGTAAGGTATATTCCGGCCCAAATAAACATGTAAAATGAAAACTAAGGCCCACTAAACATGTAGTTTATAATTCATGCCCAATAAGCATGCAAAGTGTATTCCAGGCCCAATAGACATGTAAAAGGACAATTATGGTCCACTAAACATGTAAATTATATTCCAGGCCCAATAAGCATGCAAAGTGTATTCCAGGCCCAATAGACATGTAAAAGGACAACTATGGTCCACTAAACATGTAAATTATATTCCAGACCCAATCAGCATGAAAGTGACGTAATTGATCCGTTTGTTGTTACGTTGGTTGTTAAGTTTAGTTGTTTACCAAAATGACATAAAAGACCCACTTTTTGTAAAAAGACATTTTTGGTCCTTAAAACCGAAAATTTACAATAAAGGCACATTTTTGGTAAAAATGACACTTTAGGCCCTTTAAGACCAAGAATTTACATTTAAGGCTAGTTTTAAGTAAAAATAACATTTTCAACCCACTTTTGTCAAAAATATCATTTTTGGCCTCACTTTTTATGAAAATTTACATTCTCGGCCCATTTATGAATAAATTTAACTTTTTGGCCCAAGATTTGATAAATTTACATTTTCAACCCTTTTTATCAAAAATTTACATTTTTGGCACAACTTTGTATAAAATGACACTTAATCCCACAAAAGTCCAAAAATTTACAAATTTGGCCCAAAAGCCGTGAAAGCCCAAAAGAGGCCCATTTGTGATAATTTTCACTTTTAGCCCCTTGAAAATCGCAAATACCATAAAGACTCATATTTATAAAAAATAACTCCTTTTTGGTCCCTTAAAGCCGTGAGTTCTATAAAGAACCTCAGTTTTGATTATTTTGTCATTTTTGGCCCTCTCATGCAATTTTCTTAGTGTTAAACAACTCTGAAGTGTTTTAAACCTTTTCTTTACATTATAAGTTGTAATAAGTGTTGTGTTCTATAAATATCATCGTAAGTCAGTATGTTTTCGAGTTTATGAAGTTTATAACACATAATCACACTTATATCATGAAAAACACACAAAATCATGCATATACACATAGATCTGCACAAAACAACTTGTATTCTCCCCCAAAACATAGTAAAAACCGAAAATAGGGGCATAAACTCACTTTGGTTTGATGATTTCGGTTTTTGATGAAGATTGAGAAGGATCTCGGCTCTAGAAGCTCCTTGAGTGGAGTTTTTTGAAATTAAGATGGATCTAAGGGCATGGATCACGAAATGATATGTTAAGGAGTGAAGATTATCATAAAATGAAGCCAAACACTTTGATGAGAGAATAACTTACCAAAAATGATGATCTTTGATGAAGAATCTTTGAAGAACACACACACTCACATGAAATTTTAGAGAGATAGAGGGTGGGAGAATGTTGAATGTTGAGAGGAAGTGATTTGGAATTGAAGTGGTGAATAAGGGTGGAGAGGGAGAGAGTGGCCGAGAATAAGAAAGAAGAAGAAGAGAAGAGAGAAGATGAGATGTGACATACATGGATAAATGAGATTAGCCTAGATATTTGAGGTATAATTGCTTGGAAATCCACCTTGTAATGGTGAGGTGGCACTCCCTAATTATCCCATTGTTTTTCTCTTTTTTTGTAGTATAGCCAAGAATGAGGGGGAAGGAAAAGAGAATAGAAGAGTTTGGGCCATAGTTGCTTATATTCGAAATTATGAGGCCCAAGTTGAAGATTTTTGGCCCATTGGGCCCTTATGAGGGTTTACGGCCCAATACTGATGGGGAAGAAGGAGTTTACGGCCCATTAGGGTTCAAGAAACTATTTACAACCCATTAAGGCCCATGATGACAAAGAGAGACATTTGAGGCCCAATAAGGCCCATGAGAAGTCTTATGGCCCAAAATGCTATTATTTAATGAGTATGGGTCTATTTAAGGCCCAAATAGCGTTCCTTATCCCGAAATAACCAAATTTGAGAGTTTACTGACCCATTAGGCCCAATAATAGGATCCTGGTCCATTCTGAGTTTGAACTGGGATATTAGGGTTTCAAACCCATAGTTGAGTATATGAGATGCGTTGAATTAGGTTTTGAACTTCACTCATGAGTTTTGATTCAAATGGTTGGTTTTGAATGAGCATAGTACATGACATCAACTTAGATTACAAGTTATACAAGAGTTGATTTTACATGAAGACATAATTTTCCTAGCTAAAAATGCTAGTTGTGACAGGTTCATTGCAGGTATGTCCTGAATCTGTTTTGTGAGAGGTGCTCTATTGATTTGGTGCTGAGTTTGTTGAGAGGGTCGAAGGTTATCATCGGGATAGATTATTTGGGCCCCAATGGGGCCATGATTGATTGCGAGCGTCAGCTAGTGAGAGTTCGAACCCCAAGTGGGGGAGAACTGGTTATTATCGGCGAGGGAGCTTCGCATGGGCCGACTCTCTATTCAGCTGTGATGGCTATGAGATATCTTCAACGGGGTTGTTATGGGTTCCTAGCTTATGTTGCAGACACTCAAGTTGAGGGCACGGCGGAGTTGAGTGGGGTGCCCATTGTTTGGGATTTTCCTGATGTATTTCCTGAGGATTTGCCAAGAGTGCCTCCCGAGAGGCAGGTCGAGTTTCAGATTGATCTGGTTCCTGGTGCCGCTCGGTAGCGAAGGCACCGTATTTCTTGGCACCACCAGATACTCAAGAGTTGTCTACGCAGCTTTAGGAGATACTAGACAAGGGGTTTATTCGGCCGAGCAACTCTCCTTGGGGAGCATCGATCCTGTTTGTAAAGTAGAAGGACGGTTCATACATGATGTGCATTAACTAGTTGAAGATGACGAACCGTTACCCACTTCCGAGGATTGATGTTTTATTTGATCAGCTTCAGGGTGCATCTTGGTTTTCCAAGATTGATTTGTGGTCAGGGTACTAACAAATGAGGGTCATGGATGATGATGTGCATAAGACGACCTTCAAGACTCATTATGGTTATTATGAGTTCATAGTGATGCCTTTCACGCTCACCAATGAACCGACGACGTTCATGGATCTTATGAACCGGGTTTGCAGGACGATACTAGATCGTTCAGTGATAGTATTCATAGATAATCTTCTGCTCTACTCCAAGACCAATGAGAAGAATGAGGAGTACTTGCAAGGGGTATTGGAGACCCTTAGGAGGAAGAGGTTGTACGCTAAATTCTCTAAATGTGAGTTCTGGTTGCAAGAGGTGCAGTTCTTGGGGAATATTGTCAACCAGAGGGGTATATTGGTTGACCCAGCCAAGATCAAGGTAGTGATGTGATGGGAGGTCCCAAAGACCCCATCTGAGCGCAGGGTATTATCGTAGATCTATTCAGGACTTCTCCAAGATTGCAGTGCCTTTGACCCGCTTGACGAAGAAGAATGTGGTTTTTTCGGTGGGGGGTTGATCAACATTTGGCTTTTTAGACTATGAGGCAAAGATTATGCGAGGCCCCAATTCTCGCGCTTATCGAGGGTTTGGATGATTTTGTATTTTATTGTGATGCCTCTATTTCGGGTTTAGGAGTTGTCCTTATGCATAAGGGTTATGTGATTGCTTACGCTTCGAGGCAGCTGAAGCCTCATAAGGCGAATTATCCTACGCATGATTTGGAGTTGGGGGTTGTGGTTTTTGCCCTCAAGATTTGGAGGCACTATCTGTATGGGGTTAGGTGTACTATTTACATTGACCACAAGAACTTAAAATACTTGATGGATTAGCCGAATTTGAATATGCGGGAACAGAGATGGTTGGATGTGGTAAAGGATTATGATTGCGAGATCCTGTACTACCCTGGGAAGGCCAATATGGTGGCTGATGCTTTGAGTCGTAAGGCCATGAGTTCTCCAATCAGGGATATTTGTTTGAGGATGGTTGTTACTTAGCCTTTGTTGGATTTGATAAAAAAGTCTCATGTGGAGGGATTGAAAAAAGGAGAATTGGAACGTTGAGCGAATAAAAGGGTATATTCCATTATTTTTCAGAGACAATCGGAGGTTGTTGACTTAGTGTGGTAAAGTCTGGGTTCCGAAAATTGGTGGATTGAGGCAGACAATTTTGGAGGAAGCACATAAGTCAAAGTTCTCGATCCATTCAGGGGCCACAAAGATGTATAGGGATCTGAAGTTGAGTTATTGGTGGCCCTGTGTGAAAAGGGAAATAGCTTGGTTTGTTGAGAGGTGCCTGACTTGCAGGAAATTCAACACCGAACATCAGAGACCGTACAACAAGATGCAACCATTACCCATTCCCATGTGGAAGTGGGAAGAGATTACTATGGAGTTCATCACAAAGCTGCCTACAACGACTCATATAGTTGATTCTATATGGGTCGCTGTTGATAGATTGACCAAGAGTGCACATTTCATACCGATTGCCGAGAGTATATCTGCGGAGAAGTTAGTTGACATCTACATTCGGGAGGTGGTAGTTCAGCATGGGGTGCCAGTTTTGGTGGTTTCGGACCGGGATGTTTGTTTCACCTCCAGGTTTTGGAGGAGGTTTCACGAGGAGTTGGGTACTCAGCTGCATTTTATTACAACATACCACCCCCCAAACTGACGGGCATAGTGAGTGGATGATTCAGACGCTCGAATATATGCTCGGGCTTGTGTCTTAGATTTTGGAGGGAGTTGGGATACTTACCTTCCACTGGCCGAGTTCTCCTACAACAACAGTTATCAATCCAGTATTGACCACCCGCCTTTTGAGGTGTTATATGGAAAGAGGTTCAGGACCCCGGTTTGTTGGGGGGAGGTCGGGCATTGGGTCATGGGGAGTATTGAGGTGGTACTTAAGACCACTGAATTGATTCAGCAGGTGTGTGACAAGTTGCGAGTCATGAAAATCTGGCATAAGAGTTATGCAGATCGGCGACGTTCAGAGCTCAAGTTTCAGGTGGGAGATTTGGTACTTCTAAAGGTGTCACCTTGGAAAGGTGTCCCCCGATTTCGGAAGTGGGGCAAGCTGGGCCCCAGATTCATTGGTCCCTTCAGGATTTCTGCCCGGGTGGGTAAGGTTGCATATCGGCTAGATTTGCCAGATCAGCTCAGCCAGATTCACAACACCATCCATTTGTCTCAACTTAGGAACTGTGTGGCCGATGAGTCTGTAGTTGTTCCCTTGGATGAAATTCAGGTGGATGAACGCCTGAATTATGTGGAGTGGTCAGTGGCGATACTGGATAGGAAGACGAAGGCCCTGCACAATAAAGAAGTATGTCTAGTCAAGGTCAGGTGGTAGCATCGGAGGGGTTCCGAATGGACATGGGAGCATGAGGAGGAAATGCTTGAGCACTACCTTGATTTATTCACGACAACAAACTTCGAGGGTGAAGTCTACTTAAAGTGGGGGAGAGTTGTAACATTTTGATTTCCAGGTATTTTCAAACTTGACCCTTGATTTGAGTTTGGTTTGCAATTTAGTTCTAAGGGGCATTTTCGTAATTTTTAGGCAAGGCTTGCATACGCTGGGCGTACGTGGCCAGGGTGTAAACCATAGATTTTAGGGTTTGGACCATATTTAAGCATCATTATAGCCCCATACCCTTCCTTATCTTTAGCCTCCATCCCTATCTCGAAACCCTAAAGTGTGTGATTGTGTTTTGAAGCTTGGAGAGCCATTTTGGTGCCATTTTAGTGCTCTTGGTGGTGAAGGAGGAACCTAGAAGTTGTGGTGTTTCACTCAAGGCTTTGGATCCAAAAAGTACTATCTCTTGTGCACCTTCTGGAGGTATAAAGCTCCAACCTTGATGAATATTTCATTAAGATCGTTTAGCTTAAAGTTGGCACCTTTTTGTCCCAAATCTTGATCCTTGTGAGTATGGAGTACTCCATGATGTTTGTGTTATCCTTTCAGATGTTATAGGGTGTGTTAAGTCATAAAAACATGATCCTGGACATTAGTTTCTTCCCATGCATGATCTAGGTTGTCTTAATGGGTCAAGAGGCTAGGGTTTTTAGTGATAAGGTCTTATTAGCCATTCAAAACCATAAAGTTGGAAACTTATGGTTAAGAACACTTTTTAGGGTCAAGATCTAGATTCTGGACGTAAGTGCTTAAGGATTAAACATTTAATGGATTGAGTGGGTGGCAGCCACGAACGCTGGGCGTACCAAAGGGTACGATGCGCATTCAAGGTCAACCCTTCGTTGTTTGGTCAAGCAAGCAGTACGCCCTGCATACGAGTTGGGAACGCCCATCGTACTCACGGAGTTAACTTGGTTGACTCGGTTGACTTTGACCAGGGTTTGACCTAGGGGTATTTTAGGTATTTTGTCCTATATTCTGAGTTTTGGTCACTGTTTTAGTAAAGGTGATTGGTCGAGTTTATTTCGGAGCAGCGTGCTATTTATGTTTTCTCATCTGTCTGTGAGGTGAGTTTTCTCACTGTATACATGGGTCAAAGGTAATGTGTAATCAACATGGTGACTAAATAAAAGGTGTTTTATTTATACTCACAAGTTTGGGGCCATATTTGATTCGATTATTCTTGTGTTTCACTTTGCATTTTTGACTTCATGAATAATAAGATTATTCAAACCATCCACAGTCGATAAATACTTTGGAAGTAGGTATTGAAGCTAGATTGTCATGAATCCGACTGTAGATTGTCTAAAGCGTTTAGACATAGCAAAGGTCTGCTGTAGTGCTCATGAGTGTTCCTGAAATAAGATTTGAGTATTGGATTAAACCCACGCTCACTTGAATCACTTTATGGATTTTATCACGAGTGATTAGTGAGACGATAATATCTTATATTCTTGAAACCGAGACATGTGAGTTGTAATTTACAAGTCGGTTGCACATTGATAATATGTAAACGCACCAGTAACTTGGTGTTATAAAACATATTGTTATGTGTGATTCGATGAGTAGGTACAAGCGAGCATTTGAGTCGAATTTTATCTGTTCCTTTTACCCTAAGAGGGATACAAGCGATATATGTGGGCCCCTCGATGATTTAGTGATGACACCCTAAAGCGCTTGGCCAAGCCAGGCCTGATTTGATTTGTTCAATTAGTCAGTCGTCATAAATCGGAAATCGGGAAACAACACATGAACAGAGAGTATGATTAAGATCCATGTCTCAGTTCATACTATATCTAGAATGGAGGAATATATGATCCCTTATCTAAAGGACGCGTTACTGATAAGATCAGAGTTTGACAACGACTTTTGAAAGCTACGATTGCTCATCAGGTTCTGAAGTCGTACTTGCAAAATAGTTATTAGACTTATCCAAGTGGGAGACTGTTGGATTAGGTGTCTAAGCCCATAACTATTTTGGTATGTACTTGACCCGATTATGAGCATGGTCCTTTTGGGTTGCCTTCACCATAGCAACTAGTTGGATAAATTACGGAGAAAGAGGATTAATTATGATTTATTAATATATTATGTGAATAATATATTAAAAGAGAAATCATATTGTTTAATTAATATTGATCAAGAACTAATTAGAATTAATTTTATGGTCAAAAGAGATTAATTAAACTTAGGGGACTGGAATTGCAGTTATAAGATAATTGGATTTTGGGCTGTAGATCCCTTAGGAATAAGGTGGAAGAATTCAAGGTGGAAGCCCACATAGACATCGTCCAGGCCTTGATTCTGGAAGGATCTAAAGGGCTGCTTGGTGGCTAAGCAATCTAATTAGGGTTTTGACTGAAACCCTAGTAGCTCAACTATAAAAGGAACCCTAAGGCTCCAAAAATTCGGCCCTACACTTCTAGAGGGAACCCTGGACTATTTTATGCCTCCTCCTCACTCTCCTAAAGTCATCTTGTTGCTAGTGGTGTTTGTGACTCCATTAGAGGTGCAACATTTGAGGCACTAAGCTTTCAAAGGTCAAGGATATTCAAGGAGAACTTGTTATAACCACATGACAAGAAATGTAAGATCTAAACCCTAGTTTATATGTCAATTGGATTGTTGTATGCTAGTTCTTAGGATCATTGCTTTGGTATTCAATGTTGTTGTGATCAAAGCAATTGAGGTTGCATATACACCATAGGAATGATGTAGTGCCCATAACCCAACAAAAGGCACCAATGTCGACCCATTATTTCGGTTATATAGAATGCTAGCTGCTATGTGATGTATACTTGTTTGTATGATCAGGTTGAAATATACCCCAGACTGGGACCCACTATGGTATGTCGGGTTGAAATATACCCTAGGGCGGGGCCCATTATGGCATGTTCGGGTTGAAATATACCCCATGGCGGGACCCATATTTGTTTATTGGATTGAAATTGACCCCAAGGCGGGGCCCATATTCGTATGTTTGATATGGGGAATTCACTAAGCTTTGTGCTTACAGTTATGTTTCAGGTTTTAGGTACTTCCGTACTAAAGGGAAGGGCCCGACGTGATGGAACAACATCCTCCCCTCATGTTTTTTCCGCACTTTTCTGGATATTATTACTCTGATGATTTGATATTGTGTATTGTGAATGTTTGGAACAATTTGATGTTTGAAATTGTTGGTTTTAAAAATGAAAAAATTTATCGTTGTTTTGGGATGTTGCATTCCTCTTCCTCTGATGTTTCATCTTCATTTTTGTGTGTGCGGCTGGGAGCTTGAGTCACTTAGACGAGAACGTATCACAATTATTCTTGTGAACATATGCTTGGAATTAGTTGTCCCAAATGGTTTTTGTGTAAGAATTGTGTCTGAAATCCAAAGTCCGTATCCATCAATCTAAAATCAGAATTGTACTATTTTTGCTAAGTTAGCGTACTTTGATGAGTCATAAATTCATTCCAAAATAGACTTGGTCTCGTATGAAATGTCCCATTTTGGATATGATGGTAATTTTTAAAATGCATAAAAAGTTGGTCATAAAGAGATAACATATCATTTCTAGTGGTCATTTTTGTGAATATTAGAGCATGTTTCGGTAATTACATATAATTTGGGGTAACTTTCCATATTTTTTGTTGGTCGTTGTTTTTAGTTGATTTGGGATATCAATTTATAAATTGCTGAAATAAATTCAATAATAATCACATACATAATGCTTTGATACCAAATTGTCTAGATGTGATGAAGTTGTCGATCGATTGTATTTGTCCCAGACGGTTTCACTTTTGAACGCGTTGTGACATGAAATGTATCTACACCCTTATAATCGATATGAGATTAGACACGTGTACACCTTAACCCCTTTACAAGGTTCGATTTCCCCGTCGACTCGTTCTTAGCTCTAATACAATTTGTGACATCCCCAAAGGCACGTGACACAATATTATCGGCTTTGAGCATCATGACAAGAAAAATCCCAATGGTTACCCATCCTAAAATTTGTTATTTTCTCAACCTCCTAAACTACATAGTTCTTATGAGATATGTTGCTCCTCTGGCTCAATTTTTACCTTTAGTTTTGTATATGCTTGAACAAAATCAATCAAACATCATCATGATTAAAATCTATAAAAGTTCCAAAAAAAAATTATAAGAAAATGTATTTTGAGGTGCTTTAGAGTTTAGTCGTTAAAAGAGAAACATAAAGATTCAAAACGAACGAAACCCTAACCCTAGGTGTTGTGAAGAGATAAGATGTAAACGGGTCGGGTAAACCCATATCTCAATTACCGGCCTTGCCCTATAAAACACCCTCTCTAAATCCGATTCAATCCCTCATCCCCGTCTCTCCCTTAGCAAAAACCTTATCCTCTGCCGAGGAATTTCAAGTTCCTCAAAACCCCATAAACCATGGCTTCCTCTGCATCTACCCTTCAATTTCTATCCCTAGCTTCCTCTAAAACCCTATCTTCACTCTCTAAAACCCCATCTCCAGCTTCACTTTGCCTATTCCCTTCCTCCCTCAAGCCCCTTCCAAAGCTTTTCTCGATACCCACTTCGAGTAAGCTCTTTGAAGCCTCACCCTCGTCTCGAATCTTCCGTAGTGTAGCCGTTTCATCTGGTTTGGAGTTGGACGAAGAGCTATCCAGTGATGGCGATGACGAACAGCAGCAGAATTTCTCCCCTGACCTTAAACTATTCGTCGGCAACTTGCCGTTCAGTGTCGACAGCGCCGCTCTTGCTGGGTTGTTCGAGGGTGCTGGAAATGTTGAGATGGTTGAGGTATAATTACTTTACTCACACATAATTTCGATTTCTTGATATTGTTTTAAACCTAATTTCGGTTCATATCGTCGAAGAATTAAGTTTCTTCTCAATTTCCGTGTTCTGTTTTCAAGAATTATCATGTGTACTGAAGTAAACCCTTTATGCAGGTCATATACGACAAAGTTAGCGGAAGAAGCAGAGGTTTTGGCTTTGTTACAATGTCATCTGTCGAAGAAGTTGAAAGAGCTGTTCAGAAGTTCAATGGCTACGTAAGTTCTTGTAAAATTTACTTTTCACGAACTTAAATTCGAGCAGGATTTGAACATTTTGGACTTTACAGGAGCTTGAGGGAAGACAAATTAGGGTGAACTCCGGACCTCCACCAAAGAGGGAGGAATCTTCCTTCGGAGGGCCAAGAGAAGGTGGCCGTTTTGGCGGCGGCAGTGGTGGTGGCAGAAGCTTCGACAACACCAACAGGGTGTACGTCGGAAACCTTGCTTGGAGTGTTGACAATCTTGCCCTTGAAACTTTATTCAGAGAGCAAGGAAATGTTGTGGAAGCGAAGGTTGTTTATGATAGGGAGAGTGGAAGATCAAGGGGCTTTGGGTTTGTGACTTACAGTTCTGCTGATGAAGTCAACAGCGCAATTGATTCATTAAATGGCGTTGTAAGTAACAAAGTTTAAATCTTTTTTATTAAAGAATCATTAGTATATGTTTCATGAACCCTAAATGTGTCGATTTTGTTGTGGATGCAGGATCTTGATGGCAGGAATATTCGGGTTAGTGTTGCTGAAGCTCCACAAAGGCGTCAGTTTTAAATGATATGAGAGAGGGAAGTGATGCTTATAAGTAGCAGGTGTCATAAGCATCTAAGTTTTGTAATGAAATATGCTTTTGAAACTATATACTGATTTGTAATCAATCAATTTGGCGTATGCAAAATTAAATTCGTTTGGATCTTTTGTGGGAAAAATGTTATGTGTGATTGTGGATTTGTGAGAAAAATTGGGTAACAAAAACCAAGATGGTATCTTGTTGAATAATGTGTTGTTGCCTTTGTTTCACAAAGGGATTCACAAAAAATGTGATCATATTCTTGTATGATAAAATTGGGAAGATGTGAGTTTATTTCGTGAAATTTTGCAGAGAAGGCGATGAATAGTTGAAATTTCTTTGTTGTTTTTGAAGATTGAAAATTAAATTGTTTGATCTCGATTGTTACCAATGAGTTAAGTCCTATGAGAGGAATTGTCCACATGTTTAGAATCTTCTTACTAGAGAATTTGTTTAGTTTACATGTTTTGAATATTCTTCTCTTAGGTAAGCTTGCATGGCAATAACGATCTGTTTTGCATTGGTATTATGTTGTGTATCAAGCTTTGGATACCATTATATTGACAAGAGGCTAGATACAAAAATCAATTCAACAATCTAAACCCTTAGTTGTAGTGGATGATGATTGATGAAGGGCATCGTTCGAAGGAACCGTTCATTGGATTGTCTATGAATGAGAACAACTTGCCATGGATTTCAAGGATTAGCATATAAATGACTACTTGGGGTATCCGAAATCAATGACAAATCATTTGATAGGTTGTGGATTTCAAGATGTAAGAACAAATGATAATGATTCTTTTGTGTTGTGAAAGGCACTCACTTTTTGTTAATTCTTTAATTTAAGGTAGAGATATCATTACTTTATCGGATGTCAAGACGAGCTTGTTAAGTGAAGAATTAAGAGATACTTTTTGGGTGATATTTGTAAGGACAACAAGTATAACTTACACACTATTAAAGGTCAAAGTGTGACAATCGTAAAGAAGAAAATGGGGAACAATTTAAGTCGCCTAACTTTGGGAACAAAGGCCATCGGTTTCTATTGATGATGGCGAAAACACACTTGGGGCATCAACCGATTGATCAACACTATTGAGTGTTGGATTTGGGAACTTTTTATCAAGAAAATGGATATATAACAGGCTCAATCGTATGTGTAGTATCCTCACACTGTTTTTGGTCAATAGGATGATTTGGAATCTGAAGATCCCAAAAGCCATTTGACTATGAAATTAGAAAATTCTTGTTCTTGATTATGGTTAGTCTCTTTCATTAAATCCCTTTTTGTCCACTTGTCATGAAGAATACTTAGGAAACTCCACAATTAAAATGTGATCTATTTGCCTATCATCGTTGTGGTATTTTTTATATAATTTGGTCAAATGTTCAAATTTTAATGCTATGTTTCGGAAATATTCCTGATCCAAGGAAAAGAAGAGGACCAGACTTTCATTGTCAAATGATAATATGATGTCTTGGTTTGTATCTATAATTCTATAAATTCCTTTTCTTGTACTCATCTTCCTGTTTTCTAGCAAGTTTAATAGTGAAAAGAACAAGAGACAAAAATAAGAACAACTCAGTAGTCAAAACTCTTTTTATAAGATCACTTTCCATTCTTGAAAATTTAACTCTCGAAAGTTTTTCATGTTGTCCATAGAAATTGCCGATTTCCTAATATACCCTTCTCTCCATCTCTATTTTTTCTTCATTTTCTCTATAAAACAGTCCAAAGCAAATCAAGTTCAACAGTCAGCAGCTTGTGTCGCTTAAGCACAATGTCTAGTTCTAGACGATATATCAAGTAATAAAATTAAATCTCTCTATTTAACACGATCGACGTCATATGTTCATGTGATTCATATGTTCTTTTTTTTTTTTTTTTTTTTTTTCTGCCAGATTTGATGCTGATGTGGAAACCCCAGAGCCAAATACTCCACAACCCTTGAAGAAAGATGATCCAAAAATCACGAAAAAGCTTAGAGTATTCTCAGAGGACTATGCGAAAACCAAAAACACAATTCTTGATCCTCGAGGCACAACTTTGAGTCAATGGAACCAAGTCTTTCTAATTGCAGCTCTTGTTTCACTTGCTGTAGACCCTCTCTTCTTTTACTTGCCTATAATCAAAGATGGAATGTGTCTAGATGAAGATGTTACCCTCAAAATATCCCTCACTATCATACGTTCAATCGTTGATATCTTTTATGCAATCAAGATTTACATTCGGTTTCGTACTGCTTACGTGGCACCTTCTTCCCGCTTACTTGGAAGAGGAGAGCTCATTCTCGACTCTTCAAGTATTTCTCAGAAGTATCTAAGTGGTGAATTTTGGCTCGACCTCATGGCTACACTTCCTGTACCACAGGTATTATATTCTTGGATACAATTAGTTATATATGTCTCTATATATGTGTCTCTATGACTCTAATCTAAGACTCCGCATATCTAACTAAAAGATAATCTGCTATATATTTCAGGTGATGACTTGGTTCCACATTATTGAAAAAACCGAGATGATAAGTACGAAAACGAGCGTTTTATACTTTATCATGTTTCAATTCGTTCTAAGGCTTTGTCTTACATTTAGACTAGGGTCTCAAATATCAAAGCAAGCTGGTCTTGTGGCTAATGTAGCTTGGGTTGGGGCTGCTTACAATCTCGTTCTTTTCATGTTGGCTGCTCATGTAATTCATCTATCAAATCTTTCCTATTTCTTTTTTTTTTTCAAATATATTAAGGTTATAAGATTCAAAATCTTGATTGTAATATTGTGAATTAGGTTATCGGAGCAATGTGGTATCTTTTAGCCATTGAAAGACAAGGGTTATGTTGGGTGGAAATATGCGATAAAGAAACCGAATGCATGCATAATTATTTCGACTGTCGTAATGTCAATCTCCCCCCTCGAGAAGCATGGTTTCCCAACAGCAATGTCTCTGTTATATGTACAAATGCTGACATCTTTCAGTATGGATTGGTTGAAGATTCAGTACGTTACAGTATCGCTTCTGCAAATTTCTTTAAAAAGTACTCATATTGTCTATGGTGGGGACTCCGAGGCTTAAGGTAAACCTTCAAAAAAACCAAAATCTTGAAAACCCGTTTACAAAAAGTCATTTTTTTGTTTATTTGTTTGAGTTTTGCAGTTCAGCAGGACAAGAACTTCAAGCGAGTCCATTTATAGCAGAAACACACTTTTGCATACTTATCGGGATCACCGGATTAGTGCTATTCGCGTTGCTGATCGGAAACATGCAAGTAAGTTGAGTTCCTTTTTGAGCTTCATTTGACGATTTGGGTATAAACATTAACGAAATTTATGTTGTTTTGAGAGCAGCAATATCTGGAGTCAAGAACTAAACGATTAGAGGAGTACAGGGTGAAACGAATGGATACTGAACAATGGATGCACCACAGACACCTCCCACAGGAAATGAGGGAACGTGTACGCAGACATGATCTTTACAAATGGATTACAACTCGTGGGGTTGATGAAGAAGAGATTATTCGAGCACTTCCTCTAGATCTTCGGAGAGACGTCAAACGTTATGTTTGCGCTGAGTTAGTTAGACGGGTGAGTTGAGTCCCAAGTTATGAGTTAATTCTTTGATCTGTTCATTTTCTTTCAGCTCCAATGATTGATTATGTTGATTAAACAGGTTCCGTTATTTGATCAAATGGATGAACGAACAGTGGATGCGATATGTGAGAGACTAAAACCTGTTATATGCACACCGGGGACTTGTTTAGTTCGAGAAGAGGATCAGACGAACGAGATGCTGTTTATAATGAGAGGTCGGTTAGATTCCTACACCACCGGCGGCGGTCGGTCTGGTTTCTTGAACCAGTGCGAGATTGGTCCGGGAGACTTCTGTGGAGAAGAACTGCTGACGTGGTCACTGGACCCACGTCCGAGTGTCATCATCCCGTTATCTACACGCACAGTCACCGCCATTTCTGAGGTGGAAGCTTTCGCTCTCACTTCTAAAGATTTGAAATTTGTCGCTACACAGTTCCGAAAGCTTCATAGCAAGAAACTGCGACATACTCTTAGGGTTCATTCGCATCAGTGGAGGACTTGGGCGGCTTGTTTTATACAAGCGGCATGGAAACAGTATAAAACAAGAAAAGAGTCGGCAATGCTCAAGGCTAAAGAGTCTCCTCTCACTTCTAAAAGTAGAAAGCAAACTGGTTTATCATTATTGGCAACAAGCATAAGAAAGGGTCGGGCATTTGATGTTGATGATGTCATTCGTAGCCCAGTGCCAAAGCCTAAGGATCCTGAATTTTTAGATGATAAGAACGAATAAAAGGAATTTGTTATTAGGGGATATATCTATATTTATTGTATAGATATGTATATATTCATTGTAGATGTTATTCTTCATATATACTTTTCTTTTGTTGTGTATTCCTCTTGTATAAATATCCTTGGTTATCAAAGAATAAAGGCACACAATTTTACCAATTACCAATATTTATGGAGTCAAGCACACCTTTCTCTCTTAACCTTCAACCTCCCTCCTTTTTCCCCTTTTCGATTTCTTTTTCTCTAAGTAACCATGACAAGAACCAACAAATGTACCGATTCAAACAAGAACAACTTCCATCCCGCTTTCACAATCATTACATAAAAAACCCAATCCCTTTAAGTCTAGATCAAAATTCAAAGCGTATGACCATTATATGTGACATGGGTAGAATTGTTCCACACTCATGTTTGTGTGTATAACGTATTAGATCACATTAATGACACCGTTCCTGGTACATCCAACACTGACCCGACAACCTGGAATCTACTTGATGGAGTCATCAAACAATGGATCTACAACACGATCTCCAATGATCTACAACACATATATGGGAAGTGACTTCAAGAAATCTTCAAAGTCAACAAAGCTACACGTGCCTTCTACTACCTTCAAGAACAATTCATCTCAACAAGACTAGAATTTGTTTCCAATATTTCAAACCACTATGCTCACCTCAAGACTTTATTAAATCAACTTGCCAACGTTGGAAACCAAATGTCTGAAACAAATATGACGCTTCAACTTGTTGTTGGACTTGCAAAAGGAAATTATGATACTATTGCTACCATAATTCAACAATGTGAAACTCTTCCCGATTTTAATAAACCAAGATTTCAATTTCTCTTAGAAGAAACTCGTTGTTCCAAACAAAAGACCAATACTTAGAATGCTCTCACCACTCAATGACACAACATCAACACCATCGACCCCACCTTCCTGTGAACCACAACTGGGTAATCATGGCCAATTTAGCGACAAACCATGTGCGATTGCAGCTTTGGTCGGGGAGGATATCGTGGCAGCCAAAGTCGTAGTCGAGGAAGAGCATCACCAAGTTACTTCTGACCCAATAATGACTATTGGCTTTGGTCCAACAGCAAACACATTAAGCCTCTCTTTTTCGAAAGATCTTTATGCCCAAAAGTCATTAGATGATAAGAACGAATAAAAGGAAGGATTAAGTTGTGCAACCTGCTTTGTTATTAGGGGATATATCTATATTTATTGTATGGATATGTTTATATTCATTGTAGATGTTATTCTTCATATATACTTTTCTTTTATTGTGTATTCCTCTTGTATAAATATCCTTGGTTATCAACGAATAAGGGAACACAATTTTACCAATCCTCTATTCTAATAAAATAGTACATTTATTATGACAGGTGGCATTCTCTCAGCCCTTCCTAATGTTTTTTTCCCACCCAAATTTACAAAGTGAAATTATGATTTTACCCTCCCTCCTGCTCTACACTCTAATGGCATAAAATCCCGTCCAAATAATCTGGGATTTTTTACGATTCAATTTCAAATTCGAAGTAATTGATATCCCAAATAATCAGGGATTTTGTTTCCTTTTTAAATTCCATTTCAGAACGATGTAAATCTTCTCCAAATTTGAAATCCATTGGCTAGGGCTTGAAGTTGCATATATCTAATGCGTACTCGCTATGTATTTCATATACATCTCCATCGAAACCATCTCCCTCAACTTCGTCTCTCTCATCCCAATACACCCCTCCGATTCTCACATCTTTGTAAGTGTTCCTGCCACTAACACTCTATTTTGCCCTAACCACTTCATAAATAAACTCTAGCAAGCAGCAACAACTGTAATCCTCTTCTTGATTACAAAAATAAGAGCTCCAATCTGAGGAGGTATGTTTCTCCCTGTAATGTCAACAATCATTTTATTTTTTTTATTGGTGTGATATTTGTATTAAACAAATTTGGGAATCTTTGATTGCAGGACGTGGTGGAAGCGGTGGTTTCTCAGGTTGACGTGGAGGTGGAGGTGATAGACGAGGTAGAAGGAGATGAGGTTATTGGTAAACTTTTGTTTCTTTCAACAATTGCTGAATCAGTAAGATATATTTTTTTAGTGGTAACCTCTCTGACTCCTAATTGTATGACAAACTTGGTTGATTTTTTTTTGTGCATAACAAGTGTTCGATGAAATGTCTCACAACCAATTCTATTATTTTACATGTTTTTGTTAAGAATTGTTTATGAATATGTGATGCCACCTAAGACTGATCACGAGCATTGGGTTTATTCCGATTTCAGGTAAGGATTGTTTGATAAAGATGTAGTATAAGTATAACAACATATTGTTTGATAAATTTCTGGACTTTTTTTTTTCTATAAAAATGTTAATTTAACTTAACTTGTATTTTTTTTCAAGGTAAGGATTGATGGAATTCTACCATTTTATGAGGATGATGACCATGAAAATGTTATTATTCTATGTTATAGTTTGATGTCATACTCATTTACAACTTTGAAGTCGGTTGTTGTCAGGTAATAGTTTTATAATATTTTTTTAACTCCCTTGAGATATATTAGTTTTATTTGTTTTTGGTAACATATGAAATATAATAATTAACTTTTACAGTGCATGAATGATTTCTTATCCCCAATACTTTATGTCATGGAGAATGAGTCATAAGCTTTATTTAATGGAGCGATTTGGACCAAATTTTCATCATGATCAGAGTGGGCATGAAATCTTAATTTTTTGTATTGCCAAATGTTCTTTCCCTCTTTCTCACCTTTGTGTGTGTGCACAGACATTTTATATAGGCTGTGTTTATCAATTACGTTGGAGGGTATTTATGTCTTTTTTCATAGACAAGAGATTTTGTGAAATTGCTTTCAAATTGAAGATACTCATAGCTGATGGAGTTTCTAAACAAGGGCTAAATCGTCAAATAAATTTGGATGTTGGTTTTGAAAAAATACTTGACCAGCTGTACATGGCATTTTAATATGATCTAAATTGAACAAACATGTCTTACAAATAAAAGCTTAAGTGATTGAAAAAAAAATATATACATACAACATTTTGCTTCATTTGAAGGTTATCAAATCGAGCAGCCAAACTCTTTAGGGCATGCCATTTTGCTTCCCTTATATGTTATTAACAAGGTTAAATATTGTTCATTGGATGGAATTAAAATGTACTCATTTTTATGATTGGAAAAACTCTTTAGGGCTACTTCTTATGATGACAGTGAGGACATTATGTCTTTTACGGAAAATCGTTATTAGTCTCTATCCTTTATTTTTTTATAGAACAAAAAATAAAAAAAATTGTTTCGTTAGATATGTTTGGACAAGATTCTAGAGTTTTATTTTTATTTTAATTTTAATTTTAGTTTTGATGTTTGACCAAATAGATAAGTCAAGATACCGATCTTTATGTAATTTTAATTTCTCAATCATATAATTTGTGTATATCGAAATTTATAGAATGCGAATCCTTATTTAGAAAGATAATGGCTTGAAGTAGTATCAACGATAAATCAATATTCATGAGTCATGGAAACGATTTTTATACTAGATTTTGATTCTCTTTTCCTATTATAGCATCATGCTTTCATGTTTTAGGTAGAACTGAAAGTGTGATGCTATTTCATGCATAAACCAACATGATAACTCACAATCAAGGGTTGCTTTCATGTTTTAGCATTCCCATAATTGATACTTTACAAATGACCATTTTGTCCTTGGACTAAAATTGTAAAAAGAAAAATACTATAAGGATCAAATTTCTAAAATTTTCATATTTTTTGTTTTAAAACATATTATATGATATCATTATTGATCCTCAAGTTATCTTGCTATTTCATACATATCTTTTTGATCATATGTGAGTTGAAGTCTTCTGATACTGCTTATGTTCATTGAACCTCTATATATTTTAACTAACAAATTTTACTTATTACAAGCTTACATTGGGTCCACAACATGCAGGTTTGGAGCTATGGATGCAAAAAAAGTGTTGCAATGATGGAATTATGTATGAAAGAAATGAGTATTTTTCTCCTCCAATTCGTTATTTTATAAGGGTTAAACCAAAAAATAGCAACATACTTTAATCTGTTTGATTTTTATAATATCTGAGTTTGTTTATTCGATCTTCCTTAAGAACTATTGTTTACCTAAAGCTTTCCAAATAATTAACTAGGTTTGGACCGAATGTTACTTTTATGTTTTACTCGTGTCATAGATAATTTAAAATAGCAACTTACTTTCAATGATTTATTACATAATCAATTTTTAATTCTATTTAAAATTAATACCCGTGGGTTCCACGGGTTTTAACCTAGTCTACTCTAATAAATGAAAATCTTTTTGCCACATGTCACACTCTCATTGATTTGGACACATGTCATTTTGTGGTTATTTTCAACTAAATTTTTTCCACATGACATTTTGTGGTTTTTTCCAGTTTATTAAATTTCATATAATATTTAAATGTAATAATTGCAATAAATGTAATAATAAATGCATAGCAATTTCAATAATTGACTTTCCTTTAATTTCAATATTTCTAAATTAAAACTTCACTATTTTTCTTTGTTTATTTATCTAAATTATTTGTTTAAATTTAAAAGAGAAAAAAAACTTTAATTTTTAATAATGCAATATTTTTCTAATTTTTCATATAAATTCAAACTTGTTCAAATGTTTAGAATTTTCATATTTATTTTTTTAAATGAACCCATGTAATACATGGGTCTTACATCTAGTTACTAATATTTATGGTGTCAAACACACCTTGGCCTTCTACTTCCTTCTTCTCTCTTAACCTTCGGCCTCCCTCTTTTTTTCCCCTTTTCGATTTCTTCTTCTTCAAGTAACCATGACAGGAACCAACAAATGTACCGATTCCAACAAAGAACTACTTCCATCATGCTTTCACAATCACTAACATAAATGTAAATATATATGGAACCCAAGATTGTCTCTCCAAAAAAGCCCTTATAGAGAGAAAGAGATTCCAACATATATAGCCACTTATATTACCGTGTCACACCGATGTGTGATACACTAACACTCTCCCTCAGAGTCGGAAGCTCTATGAGGATAGACATGGATATGCTGAACCACAGGGGTGCGAGACGCCGATTCTGATACCATGTAATATAAGTGGCTATATATATATATATATATATATATATATATATATATATATATATATATATATATATATATATGCTGGAATCCCATTTTCTCCACAAGGGTTCTTTTGGAGAGACAATTTTGAGCTCCACATATATTTACATGGTATCAGAGCCGGCGTCCCGCATGTAACATCCCAAAATCACAAATAAAATTTTCATTTTTAATTAAAGGAAATCATTGTTTTTAAATCAAACCAAAGTCAAAAGAAATCAATATCAAGTACAAATATTCCGAAAACCGATTTATCATAATGTCTCCAAAACATGTCACCGAAGGATGTGTACGATCATGCTTTTGCTTTCCCCCGATCATCAGAAGTACCTGAAACATAACGCTTAAACCGTAAGCCAAAGCTTAGTGAGTTCCCCAAGTACCACCACACAAACATATAACAACATGCATACTGCACCCACATCCATCAGGATGGATTACCCCTGAGCCCACAACATGAGTCTGGCTTGCCTTTCTGGCCCACAACTCATGTCTGGATTGCTCCTGAGCCACAACATAAGTTTGACTTGCCCTTACTGGCCCACAACCTATGTCTGGCTTGCTCCCGGGTTTGCTGGCTTCGCACAGAGCAATATTGCCTCAACCCGACCGCACTATGTCGACATATGCAATAGATAAGACATATAACATCAAACATATAAACATACAGATCTTAACAAATAACTACAACATAGTAACATCCTAAACTAGGATACACAACCTACTGGGCCAACATTGGTGCCTTCGACCCATAAGTATAGTGAGGAAACTCAACTCACAGTCTGAATGATAGCTGAACAAATCACTGCTCCGAATACTACACCTACTGATCACCTATACAATGACAAGGACTGAAACTTCAATCTACTACTAAAAATACCCAAAATGACCTCAAGTCAAACTTGGTCAACGTCAAAGTCAACTCCAGCTAGTCGCCACGTCGTGGCCACTAAATGACAAGTTAGATGAGTCTTAGCCTAGCCGCCACGCCGTGGCAGCCGAGGCGACGTCGTGGGCATTGGGCTCCCAACAAGTTAATAGATTAAGACGTTTTCTTTGATTCTAAGAGCTCCAAAGCTCAGATCTGGTCCATTCCATGGTCTTAATGGATACAATTTCCAACTTTATCCCTTAAGACCTTCCAAGAGGCAAAGATCTCACCCTTAGGTCCAAAAATGGGTGAAAACACATCATGGCTTAATCATTAAGCACTTAGTCTTGAAGATCTCATGACCAATGATTCCAGAAGGGTTACTAGTTCTAAAAATAACATAAAAAATCCATGCTTTCTAGGCATGCATGTCCAATGCATGTCTTGAACTCCTAATGGGTCAAAACTAGGGTTTAATGACCAAAATTCCACGCATGAAACCAAAGCTCATTTATAATTCAGATCCAATACACCAAATACCCTAAATGGACTGGCGATTCATATAGTTGCAAAATTTATGAGATCCTACCACCCAAATCCATCAAGTAATGAAGAAAAAGGACAAAATAAAGAGATCTAGTAGCATAGCAAGGAAAAGGTTGGATCTTGGACACTCACCAAGGTCCATAAGATGTGCTAGCTGAAGGAAATGATGCTTGTAAAGTAACTACCACACCAAAGGTCTCCTTCTAATTTAAAAACCACCAAAAAGCACCAAGAATGAGCTCACAATTTCAATGGAGGCTAGGGTTAGGGTTTCTGAGTTTGAGAGGGTGATGGAGGCTGAATGATCACAAGACCCTAACTTTAATGTTCTTTATATAGGACCCAAAGCCCGAAATTAGGGTTTTACCCTAAAACATAGGCCACACCATGACACCTATGGCCACGTCGTGGCAGGTTATTTAAATCACGTGGTCCAAAACTTCCCACCACGTCGTGACCATCTAATATTAGGAATTAATACAAAACTTGATTCGTACCTAGAATGAGTGTTACAATTCTCCCCCAGTTGAATCAGACTTCGTCCTCGAAGTCCTTAGCTACAAATAACTCGGGGTAATGCTCCTGCATCTCTGCCTCAGGTTCCCAAGTCCATTTGGAACCCTTCCGATGCTGCCACTGAACTTTGACCAGTGGGGCCACCTTGTTATGCAAGGCCTTTGTCTTCTTATCCAAATTCCCACCGGCCTATCAACATAGTTCATTCGATCATAAACCTGAATATCATCTAAAGGGACCACTGCCGAATCATCAGCTACACACTTCTGTAGCATATAAACATGAAAGGTGTTGTGAATCTGTATAAGCTCCTCCAACAGATCCAACCGATAGGGTACCCTACCTACCCTGCTAACACTCGAAAGGGCCTAATATACTGGGGTCCTAACTTGCCCCTCTGCCTGAAGCGTATAACACCCTTCCAGGGTGATACCTTCAGTAAAACCATGTCGTCGACCCGAAACTCCAAATCAGATCGATGTCTGTCGACATAACTCTTCTGTCAAATTTTGAGTTGTATGCAACCTCTGTCTGATCTGCTGGATAAGCTCTGTCATCTGGAGAACTACCTCGGTCATTCCCATAACCCTGTAACCGACCTCATCCCAACAGACTGAGGTACGACACTTCCTCCCATAAATAAGCTCAAACGGTGGAACACCGATACTAGAGTGATAACTGTTCCTGTAAGAAAACTCAGCCAGAGGGAGGTAGGAATCCCAACTCGCACCGCAATCTATAACACATGCTATCAACATATCCTCGAGCTTCTGGATGGTCCTCTCGCTCTGGCCATCAATCTACAGATGATAAGTAGTGCTAAAATGCAACCTCGTACCCAGTTCCTCGTGGAACCTCTACCAAAATTAAGAAGTGAACCAGACATCTCGATTAGATACAATAGAAAATGGAACACCATGTCGAGTGACGATCTCGCGCACATAAACATCGGCTAATTTCTCGGCCGATGAGCTCTCCTGAATAGCTAGAAAGTGGATACTCTTGGTCAGACGATCCACTATAACCCATATAATATCAAATCCCTTAGTCGCTCGAGGTAACTTGGTGATGAAATCCATGGTGATCTGTTCCCATTTCCACATGGGAACCTCCAAAGGCTACAACTTGCCGTGCGGCCTCTAGTGCTCGGCCTTGACCATCCGACAGGTCAAGCACCTCTCAACATACCGGTCTATGTCCCTCTTCATGCACAACTACCTGTAACTAAATGTTAAATCCCGATACATATTGATGGCTCCAGGGTGTATCGAAAATATGGACTTATGTGCCTCCTCTAGTACAATCTGTCTGATCCCGCCAAAATCTGGCACCCAAAACCGACTGCAACGGGTCAACAATCTACGACTATCGGTAGAAAACCTGTCAATCTCACCCCTGATTCTCTCTTGCTTCTAATTTTCCTTCTTGACTCCCTCGACCTGGGCCTCTCCAATCAGATCCAAAAGTGGAGAATCGATAGATATCCTCATACATAAGCTCCCAATAGAAGAACTAGCCGACTTGCGGCTCAAAGCATTAGCGACGACATTCACTTTTCCCATGTGATAAAGTATCTTATAGTCATAATGCTTGACCACGTCAAGCCACTTACATTGTCTCATATTCAGATTTGGCTGATCTATGAGGTACCTCAAACTATTACGGTTAGTGTAAATGGTACATCGGACCCCATAAAGATAGTGCGGCTAAATCTTGAGGGTAAAAACCACCGCCCCCAACTCCAAATCATGCGTCGGATACTGAACGTCATGCAGCTTCAGTTGCCTAGAAGCATATGCAATAACGTTCCCTCGCTGCATAAGTACTGCCCCCAAACAGGTGATAGAAGCATCACAATATACAACAAAATTGTCAACACCCTCGGGGAAGGTCAAGACAGGGGCCTCACATAACTTCTATCTCAATGTCTTGAATGCAGCCTGCTGCTCAGGCCCCCAACAAAAATCCATGCCCTACCTCGTCATACAAGTGAGGGGTACAACAATCTTGGAGAAATCCTGAATAAATCTCCGACAATACCCTACTAAACCCAGAAAACTCCTGATCTCTAAGGGAGACTTCGGGAGCTCCCACTGCATAACAACCTCAATCTTGGCCGGGTCAACCAAAATCCCGTTGTGGTTAACAAGTTGTCCCAAGAACTGGACCTCCCGTAACCAAAACTCACACTTCGAGCGTTGGGCATGCTGCAGATACTGTCGAGCCCTAATAGTAGAACAAAAGGTTGATCCAACCCTAGTACCGTCACCATAAATAACCAATTTTCCCCCACTTGGGTTCGAACTACCACCCACTGACCCTCACAGCCAATCATCGCCCCAAAACTGCTCAACCAGTCCATCCCTACTATCATGCACACATCCCCTATGGGGATAGGAACCAGATCAATCGGGTAAGGCACCCCAAATTTCTCCAAGGTACAATCCTGAAAAACGCTCAATGTAAAAACACCGTGTTCGTTGGTGATAGAAACCTACAACGGACACTACAACTCTCAAAGAGTCGTATCAAAACTCCTACTGAAGGACTGAGACACAAAGGACCGACTCGCACCCGAGTTAAAAAGCACAAGAGAAGGAAATGAATTCATTAAGAAGGTACCTAGAAGAATCATAAACATAAGCATACCATAAAATAATTTTGACAGAATAATAAATGAAAAATATACTAGTAACGACGTCCGACGTCGCCCTAGCCTCCTCTGTTGTGAGCTAGAACGCATGAACTCGAGCCCTCGGGGGCTCTGCCCTACCTTGGCGTCCATCTGTGATCCTCAAAGTAGCCGGTGCGGGAGTCTGCACCGGCCTCGCAGCAAGCAATGGAAAATTGGCCTTCACATGGCCAAACGGGCCCTACCTTCGATATGATCTTACTTGGTTGCTCCTTACTTGATAGATCTTGATGTAGACTTTGGGATTGTTGATGAATCTAAGTCATTAGGATAATAAGTTCCATGAAATATGAAATTAGACTAAGACTTAGCGTTATATGCATCTAGGTCTTTTGGAAAAAGGTGTAAGGAGAAGCTCTGCCCGATTCACCAATCACCAAATATTTTTTCAGGTGAGTGCATAGTTACTTTCATATTACACATAAATATGAAGTATTTAAATACTTATATGTAATGTGTGCATATTCTCTGAATTTGCAATACTTGTGCCCGAGATGATTACTTAGTTATACTATATTGAACGATTTTATAATACCTAAAGTGTATTGGTTAGTACATGGTTATATGAAGTAATATATAATGAAAGATTGCAGCCAGCATGGTATTATTATACTGCTAAGGAGTAAGGTATAGAGGATGGCTACAGACTAATCTAGACAAGTCTGGTCAACATGGATAGGTTTGGAACCTGTAGATGTTTTATAAAGTCCTCCACGGGCAGGTGCACAACTTGTAAATGTTGCTAAATCGTACACGGGCATGCTTCAACCTGTAGGTGTTAATAAATCAAGAACGGACAGGTATACAACCTGTAGGTGTCAATAAATTATCTTGCGAGCAGGTCTACGACCTGTAGGCATTAATGAACCATACACAGACACGTATTCGACCTATAGGTGTTACTAAATTATACATGGGCAGGTCTCTGACCTGTAGATGTTAAGGAACCTCATACGGACAAGATTACGAACCGTAGGTATGAATGAATTATCGTGTGGGTACTCCATTCACTCCATAACTATCTTATTAGAACATATTGCTAATGGACATGTGAAGCAATATTGTTCACTTAGAGATCTTTTAGGATAGATACCTTGAGATCATCGATCTAGGATCAGGGAGTGAGAATAACGGGAATGAGTAATCGGGTTAATTGTTTGATGTGAATTATATAATTGTAACAAACTGATTATAATATTGTGGGTTGAAAACCCTATGTATTCACCATTTTTCATAAACTAACCCACTCGGTTTATTGTTTCATACGTAGCGATTTAAAAGATACATTTATGCTGAGAGATTCGAGGAGTATTAGGCCACTAGTTTAATTACTGTAAGGCTTGTAATATTTCGTTATGCTTATGTGTCACACCCCCGAACCAGACATCGGAAACGTCCGAGGGCTCGTGTGACTATCAATTGAAATATCATCACAATGAATATACATGAAACATACCACATTCATCACCAAACATTACATATTACAGCTGGTATTGTTCACATCAAGTACATTGTCATAGGTTACATAAATCCAAAGTATTAATAGTACGATGAGTGACGTTACACAAAATAAATCCATACATACTTGAAAGTCCTTCTGCTTAACGATTTCATGAGAATACAAGTTATTTTGAAAACGGTCAACATATATAATGTTGGTGAGTTCATAAGTATGTTTGAATAAAAGTCTTTGTATTGTTTGTAAAACCCAGAAAATCCGATATTTTCTGTAAAAGTCTGAAAAATGATGTGAAAATCGAGTATAAATGCATGTGTGAATTTCATAGTAGTAACATATAGGAATGCAGCTCAAATTTCTTTGTATTCTTTCTGTTGTATGTAAGGGGTATTTGAATAATAGTATTTCCCCAGAAAATCCGATATTTTCTGATTTATAAAAAATGTCACGGTCTTTGCACTGTAGAAATGTTTGTATCATTATGACTTACGAGTTATTAATTTTTCCGTAATGTCTTAATGGAAATGAATCTCTATATGAGTCGTTATAACCATACATGATAGTGACTAATTTGCCTGTCTTGGCATTTTTCCAAACGCCAGATTTTCGATTAAGGTTTTGTCACTCTAGACTTGCCTAGTCTAACTGTAGCGAACAACTCAGGTGTGGGGGAGTCACCCCCGTATAGATCTATACACAAACGCTCGCTCTCCCTCCAGGAGACTTTGATTATAACTACAAGCTACGGCCATACACTCAATGATGTCAACCGACATGCCTCACTAGATCCCATTTGTTTTCACATGAATTTGTATAATGTTATATGTATTTAGAAGTTCGAACCCTAGATGATGTATGAAATGAAAAGATAAGGCCCATCAAACATGAAGAAACGGCAACTATGGCCCATTAAACGTGTAAGTTATTTGCAGGCTAAATTAGCATGTAAATAGGTCACTAAGGCCCAATAACATGTAAACGCTAAATTAGGCCCATTTAGCATGTAATTGGGTCACTGAGGCCCAATAGACATGTGATGAATTCATTGGGCCCAATAAACATGTAATTGGATCACGAATGCCCAATAAACATGTATAGCAAATACTAGGCCCAATAATCGCACCATTGTTGTATTTCGTTTAATCGAATTATTTATCCGTAGCGTTATAAAAAGTTCAATGTTTTGCTGTAATAATATTTTGAGTTTGATGCGTCAAAGTTCTATAATTTGAACCCGTATTTATTAAAAATTACAGTTTAGGTCCCTTGAGAACTAATTTGAACATTTAAAGGCTTATTTTACATAAAATGTCATTTTGGTCTATTTTAAATTAAAAATAACATTTTAGTCCATAAATTTATAAAAATCTATATTTTCGCCCCAAATATTTAGTGATTGACGGGTTTGGCCCAAAAATACATGTAATGACATTTTCAGTCCATAAAATGAAATTTTCGGCCCAATTTTAATAAAATTAACATTTTTGGTCCAAATATTGAGATAGTGTCATTTCCAGCCCCTAATCTTATCTATTCTCATTTTTGGCACGTGTTTTGATTAAATAACATTTTAATCCCCAAAAATTTACATTTTTGCAAGTTTGGGCCCAATAGGCCGTGAGGCCCACATTAAGGCCCAAAATGCCAAATTTTACACTTTTGACCCTTAGGAAAATATGGCTTTTATAAAAACTCATTTTTAAGCTAATAATACTCTTTTAGCCCCTATAAAACCGTAGGTGTCACTCTTGACCCCAAACTTTTGTTTATTTGCCAAAAATGGTCCTTATACAAGATTTGTTTGGTTTTTTCACTACTTAGGCATTTATAACACTTTTAACTTTGTAGTATAGTGTCTAGAGTGTGTTTGTTTGTGATTCTCACTTATTTTTGTTATAGTTCTATAGATCCATCGAGTTTTTCACCCAAACACAAACAAAAGCCAAGAAAATCACACATAACATGCATAAATACATAGATCTACACTTAAATACTTGTATTCTCCCCCAAAAACAAGTGAAAACCGAAAACAAGGGGGTATGAACTCACCTTTGCTTGTTGTTCTCGGTTGTGAAGAAGAAATGGAATAGGTTTCGGTTCTAGCAAGCCTTCGTTAAGTATATCTCGAGCTTTTGGCGGTTTTCTAAGAGTATGATCACAAAAATGCTTAGAAGGAGTGATCTTAGCATAAAAATGAAGTTATACAACTTAGATATGTAAGGACTTACCAAAGAAAGATGATTTTTGGTGGAAATCTCCTTGAACAAGCCTAGATCTTCGAAAATTTGGAGAAGAGAGGAGGTTTTCTAGAGAGAGTGTTCTTGAAAGATTTTTAAAAGAAAATGAGGTGGTGAGGGTGAGGTTCGGCAGAGAAGAAGAAGAGAGAGGAGAGAGGGAGTGAGGTGATGTGCATGGAGATCCACCATGCAATAAAGAGGTGGCAAGCTCTCATTAATCCTCTAATTTCCTCTAATTTTTCATTTCTTTTCCTCATTGGGCCGAGAATGGGCTAAAGAGAAAGGAGGTGGATTAGCTTGGCCCATTTCTAGCCTTGGTTCGAAATTATAAGGCCCAATAATTACTTTTCGGCCCATTGGGCTCATTAGGTGGTCCACGACCCATTTGAAAGAAGAAAGGGAGTTTATAGCCCATTAAGGCAAATTAATTCATTTATGGCCCAATAAGGCCCATTAGGGTTAGAATGAATCATTTTAGGCCCAAATGGTCCAAAATGTTATAGACTTATGAATTGGGTCACATTAGAATCCAAATAGGGTTTCTAAGCCCAAAGTAGTTGGATTGAATGCTTATTGGTCCATTAGGCCCAATAAGGAAATCCTAGTCCATAATGAACTTGAACCAGGGTCTCTAGGGTTTTCAACTCCCCAATTGACTATTTGGATATTTTGTGTAGAGTTTTGAACTTCACTTGTGAATCTTGATTTGTTTGTGGTCATAGAATGAACATAGTGTATGATATCAAGTTAGAGTTACAAGTATTATCATAGTTGACGTTTACATGAACACAAAATTTCCTGGTAAAAATGACAGTTGTGACATTATGTTTCTGTATGGACGATGACATCCCAACGTTTTAATATAAATAAAATACATTTCTTCGGAAATGCTTTGATAATATCATTATCATGTTTTTGGGAACAATTTTCGTAATATTATTCCTCAAAAAGGATACTCTGATTTTCAATATACATAAATTAATTGGTATTTTCTGGCCTTGAAATTAGGGATGTCACATAGCCTCAACTTAACCATCCCGAAATTTTTGGCTCATAGCCTCAACTCAACCATCCCGGGTTTGTTGGTCTACCGCACAGAGCAATACAACCTCAACCCACCTATCTAGAGTTTGTTAGCCTCCCACCTCAACCCAACCACCAATATGTTGACATATGCAACAAATAAACAATAATCACAAATACAAGTAATCATACAGATCTAACAAATCACTACAGCATAGCAATATCCTATATACCAGGGTACAAATTACAACTTAGTGGACAGACATTGGTGCCTTCGACCCACGAGTAAAGTAAGGAAAACTCAAATCATAGAATGAAAGATAGTTGAACTGATCACTGCTCCATGTACCAACTCTATAGGCCACCTATACATCAAACATGGACCAAACCTCAATCTACGAATCAATCACTCCATTTGACCTAAAGTCAAACTTGGTCAAAGTCACCGGTTAACGGTCAAAAGTCAAAGGTTAACCTCCAGCTGATCGATATGTCGTGGCCATCCTTGGCCACGTCGTTGCAGCAAAACGACGAATCATACAGGCATTTCCTAGTCGCTACGCCGTGGCGACCGAAGGCCACGCCATGGGCACTAGGTTTCTAACAGCTTAATGGGTTAAGCTGTTTCTTTGATTCTAAGAGCTCCAAAGCTGATATCTAGTACATTATATGGTCTAAATGGATAAAGTTTCCAACTTTATCCCTTAAGACTCTCTAAGAGATCAAGTTCTCAACTTCATGGTCCAAAAAGAGGAAAAACATAACATGGATTAATCATTAAGTACTTAATCTTGGACATCTCTTGTCCATCAATTCCAGAAGACTTCTTAGCATCATTACTAACATAAAAATTCATGCTTTACATATATGCATGTCCAATACATGTCTTGAACTCCTATTAGGTCAAAACAAGGGCTTTATTGCCAAGATTTCGTGTATGACACCAACACTCATTCCTACTTCAGATCCAAAACACCAAATACCCCAAATGGTCTGGAGATTCATAAAATTGAAAACTTTATGAGATCTCACCACCCAAACTCATCAAAACATGAAGAATAATGGACATAACTAGAGATCTAGCAACTTAGCAAGGAAAAAGTTGAGTCTTGGACACTCAACAAGGTCCAGAAGATATGCTAGAAGTTGAAGATGATGCTTGTAAGGTGAACCTTCATACCAAAAGCTTCATTCTCCTTCAAAGATCACCAAAAATACAAAAATGAGTTCACAAATGCAATGGAGGCTAGGGTTAGGTTTTCTAATCTTGGGAGGGTCATGGTGGCTGAATGATCATAAAGCTCTAGCCATAATGTCCTTTAAATAGGTCCCAAAGCCCAAGGATTAGGGTTTCCTCCAAAAATAACTGCCACACTATGTTATGGTTATGACTACGTCATGGCGGGTCATTTAATTCTCGCGTGTATAAAAACACTGACACACCGTGGTGAATCTGCATCACGCTGTGGCCACCCAAAAATGAAAGTTTAACATTTAGAAATTAACTATACAGTTCTCCTCTAATTGAATCCGACTTCGTCCTCGAAGTCCGATGTTGTGAATAAATATGGGTAATGCTCCTGCATCTCTGCCTCAGGTTCCCAAGTCCACTCGGTATGTGACATCCCCATTTTCATGGCCAGAAAAGACCGATTTTGTTTATGCTTTATAAAAATCAGAGTACTTCTTTTTATAAAAATGTTGCGGAATTTGTTCCCAGTAAAACGTGATAAATACGTTATCAAAGCATTTCCGAAGAAATGTATTATTATTCATTTTTAAAACATTTGGGATGTCATCGTCAATACAGAAAAATAAACATAAACAGAAGTTACATTCATTTACACTAGTGATCTACATCTCTTTTAAATCTCTCAGTGTAATGTAACTTCATAACGACACCTGTGATAGAAATAAGCTGGAGTGGGTCAGGTTGGGAAACCTGGTGAGTACATAGGGTTTTCAACCCACAATAATATAATTATTATGTTTAAACATCAAACAATCAACCCAATTACCCATCCCCATTATCTTCTTTACTCTTAAGGATCTACCCTAAGAATCAACTATTCATCGTTCATTCATTCCTAAGGATCATCCTAAGGAATCGGCACGAAGTTCATCGTCACCGGGGTTTAGGCACTAAGTCTGCATAGTCGCCAGGATTTATACAACAGGCACTAAGTCCGCATAGTCGCCAGGGTTTAGGCACTAAGTCTGCATAGTCGCCAGGGTTTATACAACAGGCACTAAGTCCCCATAGTCGCCAGGGTTTTGGCACCAAGTCTGCATGATCGCCAAGGTTTAGGCACCAAGTCTGCATGATCGCCAGGGTTTAGAGTACACCGGGTGAACACATCGTTCACAACACCTACAGGTTGCGAGCCTGCTAGTGTTCCACTGGACTGTCTAGAATAGTCTGTGGTTGTCATCCATACTCTGCTAGATGACGGGGACATCATTTGGGAAAAAAGGCTTCTCACATCGTCCACCTCTCACCCTTACCTCATGGTCTATATCACCTCTCAACTCATCATCCAACTCATATTTGCTCTACCCATGTTTTACCCAACATATTATGTAGATATAAATACATATACAGTTTAAATCATATAAAACTTGTATAAAATCGTTCATCCAGCATAGATAGCAAGTATACAGATAAAATGCACACATAGCACGTAATTTATATAAAATACTTCATATCTATGTGTAAGATGAAAGTAACTATGCACTCACCTGTTAAGGTGGTGATTCTGAACTCAGACAGTGCTTCGTTATCTCAAAACAATTTTCCCTTGACAAAACCTAGTATCAATACCACTTGGGTTTAGTCTAACGTTAACCGCGACTAATTAATAGTCTAGCTATTATTATTATTATATAAGCGTTAAAAAACGCTCTATATAACTCATAATAATAGCCCAAATAATTATTTTAAGGTCCTAATAATGTTACTATAATTATTTAAAAGCTATATTAAAAATTGCATAGGCGTAGCTCACTTACATCGGGTTTTATAGAAAACCGGGCTTCGCTTGGAGCAGCGTTTCCGAACCGAAAAGCTCTTTTCTCGAGGCTTCAGGAGCCTTGGGGCTTCCTTCGGCTGCTAGGGGGTTTACCTAGACTTTAGGGGGGGTTTTGGGGGCTAGAGAGAGAGAGTTTAGAGAGAGAGAGAGAAGAAGTTGGAATGGTGTGAAGAATGAGGGAACCCGACACCTCTATTTATAGGCTGAAATCCTACTCTACTCGTCGAGTAGGTCCTCCTACTCGTTGAGTCCATGCCACATGTCACCTTCTGGTGGCTTGCCTTGGGGAGAAAGCCTTGGCCCATATTCAGCCACGTCACCCCTTTTGCAGCAGCACCCTACCGACTTCTAAACCCCGTAACTTTCGCATACGAGCTCCGTTTTCGACGTTCGTTTTTCCACGCGTAGGTAAAAACAAGATCTACAACTTTGATTTAGACTCCATCGGCTAATTCTCGACCGATCTTAAATTTAACAGTAGGATGATATTAGACTGTTAAATGACCACGAAGAATTCGTAAATCCTTCATACGGACTCCGTTTTCGTCTGTCTTTTTACCGTTGAGTTCCTATTAATGAGATATTCAACTCTCAATAAGGTTGCGTAAGCCAAAAACCACTCGAACTAAAATTCGAGTTTCGGGTCGTGCACTGCTATGCCAAATCTTAGAAAAATCATAACTTCCTCATACGAAGTCAGATTTGGGCGTTATTTTTTTGTATGTTCTCGGTTTAACATATACTACAACTTTTGTTTATATCACTAATGCTAAAAAGTCCTCTATCGTAAATTCACTATTTACGTCTCCCGGTGCCGTGCCGGTTTTGCAGCGAAACTTCGACGGACTATAACTTCTTCGTTATAACTCGGATTTCGGCGTTCTTTATATGTACGGAAACCTTGAGACATATTATACAACTTGGTTAAGATTATTTATTCTAAATAATATTTTGTCGAAAAGTCGTTTTCGACCCCTATTATCTCTAAATTGACTAGCCGGGATCTACGGGCGTTACATGGTACCCTTCCGATGTTGCCACTGTACCTTGACGAAAGGTACCAACTTTGTTTCGTAAGGCCTACTTCTTCCTGTCTATAATCTCCACCTGTATCTCCACATAATTCAAGCGTTCATCGACCTGAATATCATCCAAAGGAATCACCACCGAATTGTCAACCACACACTTCCGAAGCTGAGAAACATGGAAGGTGCTGTGAATTTGACTAAGCTCCTCAGGCAGATCAAATCGATAGGCTACCTTGCCTACTCTGGCCATACTTGGAACGATCCAATAAACTGAGGAACCAACTTGCCCCTCTTCCTGAAATGTATAACACCTTTCTAGGGTGATACCTTTAGTAAAACCATATCCCTGACCTGGAAATCTAACTCGGATTGTCTCCTGTCGGTATAACTCTTATGTCGGTTCTAGGCCGTCTACAATCTATGCCTTAACCACTGGATGAGATCTGTCATCAGGATAACTACCCCAATCTTCCCCATGACCCTATGACTGACCTCCCCCATCATGCAAGCGTACGACACTTCCTTCCAAAGAGAAGCTCGAAAGGCGGTGCACCAATACTAGAATGATAGTTGTTGTTGTATGAAAACTCAACTTGGGGAAGGTAGGAGTCCCAACTCCCACCAAAATCAATGACACAATCCCTCAGTATATCCTCGAGGTTCTAAATGGTCAACTCACTCTGGCCTCGTACCCATCTCCTCATGAAACTTCTGCCAAAACTGAGAAGTAAGCTGAACATCGTGGTCAGATAAGATAGAAAGTGGTATACCGTGGGGAGAAACAATCTCGCGCACATACACGTTAGCCAACTTCTCGGCTGAAGAATTCTCCCGAATGGTAAGAAAGTAGGCACTCTTGGTTAACTGGTCAACGATAACCCAAATCACATCAAATCCCTTGCAAGGTGAACCTTCACACCAAAAACTTCCTTCTCCTTCAAAGGCCACCATAAATACCAAAATGAGTTCACAAATGCAATGGAGGCTAGGGTTAGGGTTTCTGATCTTGGGAGGGTGATGGAGGTTGAATGATCACAAAACCCTAGCCATAATGTCCTTTAAATAGGACCCAAAGCCCAACGATTTGGGTTTTCTCCAAAAACAACTGCCACGTCGTGACACCGACCACGCCGTGGCGGGTCATTTAATTCAGCAAACCAAAGACCATTTCCAATTTCTAAACAAACCAAAGACCCTATTGGCCCCATTGGTGCCCAGTCATTCAACAAACCAAAGACCATTGCCAATTTCTAAACAAAAAGGTACCATTATTGAGAGCGATCCATGATTTTCGATTAAATAATAAATATGGATAGCCATGGATGACCATGTTATGATATTTGTATTTGGATAACAAAATTTCAAAGAGGATACTTATGAGAATGCATCACTTTCCATCCACCAATTCCACTCGACTTCAGGTGAGAAAGCATAAACCTACGAATCAATGGCAACTTCGCCCAATAACCAGCAAGCTCTTAAATGATTTCAACAAATAATAATCACCAATATTCTTATCACAAGGTCTTGGTGGGGACCCAACAACAACAAAGATTCGAGCTTTACCATTAACGAAATCAGGGAAACCTTGATTTTGACTGAGCCAGAGACTTCTTTCTTCATCCCAATTCGAGATCTTTGCACCAAAAGAGTAAGTTTCATTGAGATTTATTGTAGTTTGATTACGATTCTCTTCTAGTTCATCTGGTTCGTTGTCGGATCGTCATCCTATTTCAATGTACATGACACGAACGCCGACACTGTAAACTTACTGGTCATGGTCGTCCGCGAGAAGAAGGTGAGGTAACGGTGAAGTAATGACGTAGAGGACTTCAGAGATACTCCTTTAATTTGATGAGATAATTTAAAAAGGGGTATTTTGGTAACCTTATATGTAATTTTGAATTTTATATAATATTCTTAATAAATATGATATAATTCTAGTTAAAAATTGATTTCAGATATTTATATAATTTTTATAGTTTTAGAGGGATATACACGTAATATTAAAATTTATAAGGATATTGAAGTAATATTCAAAGTTTATAAGGACATAAATGAAATTTCCCCTAAAAACATTGTCACGCTGTGGTGAATCTCAACCACGCCGTGGCCACCTAAAAATGAAAGTTCAACATTCATAAATTAATTTATACCTAAAACGAGTGTTACATGAAGGTGTTTTGTACCTACAAGATGAGAGATGGAGCACCTTGGCATGTGCGGCAATAATAGGTTGTGGACATGAATATGTAAGAATAACAAACGGTAATGATTCTTTTGTGTTCTATTGGTGAAAGGTGCACAAACTTTGTTAATTCTTTAATTTAAGGTAGAGAACTAGAGATACCATTACTTTATAGATGTCAAGAAAAGCTTGTTAACCGAAGAGTTCGGGAAAACATGAAGGTGTTGGGTGATGTTTGTATGTAGTGGCGTAGCCACATAGAGGCAAAGGTGGGCCTTGGCCCACCCCACAAAAGTTCAAATTTATATATATATATATATATATATATATATATATATATATATATATATATATATATATATATATATATATATGGAGGGTTAAATTGAGAAAAAAAAAGGTTGGGAATGGGGGAATCATTCTCAGCCACTCATTTATTTTTACCGCAAAAGCCTCCGTCGTACCAGCGGAAATGGGAAATGAATAGACATGTGTTTTCCAACAAAACATATTTCCTTAAACTATGCTAATCATTACCTTAAAATATACAAAAACATAGTTTTTTTCGTTTTTTTTAATTTTTAGAAGCTATTTTTATCAAAAAATGATTTTAAATATACCAAAATTCATGATTTTTTATTCTCTACAAATAGACATCCATATTGATATAGTTTTAAGATAAAATAAAAAAATTATTTTTTTTATATTTTCAGCTATCGTTATTCATAAGTGAATAAAAATGCATAAGGTTTTATTACAGTACATTCGTTATTCACTTATGAATAAAAAGTATGATTTATTTTTTTTACAATTTAAGTATCATTCATATATGAATATAGCATATAATAAACATAGTATATTCATATTTAAATATTGGACGATGTATTCACTTGTGAATATTAACATAATATATTTACTTGTGAATATTAGATGGTATATTCACTTATGAATATTAAATGATATTTCATATGTGAATATTACATAGTATTACATGGTATATCACATGCGAATATTACATAGTATATTCACTTGTGAATATTAGATGATATATTCACTTATGAATATTACACAGTATATTCACATATGAATATTACAAGGTATATTCATTTGTGAATATATTCACTTATGAATATTAGAAGGTATTTTGACAAATATATATAATTTTTATATGTTATTCACATATGAATAATATACAGAATTGCATATTTGTTTTGTCTTTTTAATAATCATATACTGATTCAGGTGAGAAAACATATTCATATGTGAATATAACGTGGTAATTTAGTTTATGCATTTCATCAAACAGTTGAAGTGCATACAAGTTAACTATTTTAAAAATGTTAAAAACATCAAGTTATCAATTCCAAAATCATCATATACTTCCGATTTCGACTTCAGATGCGACATCCTATGTCTGATCGATTTCTCATTTTGATTTTGATTTCCGAAAATCCGATTGGGAACCTGTGAGTACCGATTCTGAGTCCTTCAATGTCGACTGTGACTGCGAGTCCAGAACTCCGATTCCAATTTCATGAACAACGAAGAAATTCCGATTCCAACTGATTTCGTTTGTGAATCTAGGAAATTCCAGTTCCAAATCCGTTATGAACTCTAACAAATGCTTGCAAGCTACGAACATTCGGAGTATTCAACAAAGAAATCAATGAAATTGATGAATTTGGGTTGCGAATCTGTCTTGAACGACGAACCTCCCAACCACGAATATCGATGATTGATTAACACTGGATGATTGTTGAAGGTTGGAGGAGAAATTTTGATGATGAACGAACTGTTATCGAATTCTCTATAGTTACGTATTTGAGATTGAAGGTTATTAACATATTTACAAGTTTGCCACCGTGTCTTTTTATGCTTAGATTAAATGAGTGGCTGAGAATGATTCTCTCATTCTCAACATTTTTTATTTTCTCAATTGAACCAACCTCTCTCTCTCTCTCTCTCTCTATATATATATATATATATATATATATATATATATGTATATATATATATATATATATATATATATATATATATATATATATATATGTGTGTGTGTGTGTGTGTATGTGTGTGTGATATTTCTGCTAAATAAAAGGAATTAATTCATCTCATTCAAAACTTCAGATCCCATATCTCGCTCATACTTTATAAATTATTTGGCATACCCTAATTCAAAACTTTAGATCCCATATCTCGTTTATATATTGTAATTTTTTTGGCCTATCATAAAATAAAATCCTGACTACGCCACTGTTTGTATGGACAACAATTATGGCTTCAACCGGAAAAGGGCGATTGATCAAACACTATTAAGTGTTGGATTTTGGAACTTTGTCTTATGAAAATGGATAAAAGTTTCATTCTTATGTGTAGTATCCTCACATTGTCCTTTGTCTTTGGTCAATAGGATGACTTAGAATCTGAAGATTCCAAAAGCCATTTGGCTACAAAATTAGAAAATACTTGTTCTTGATTGTGATGAGACTCTTTCATTAAATCCCCTGTTGTGTTTCATCTGTCATAAAGAATACTCAGGAAACTCCACAATTAATATATCTATTTGCCTATCATCATTTTAGTATTACAGTGTCACCAATTTGGCTAATAAACAAATGATTTCTTGAAAATAATTTTGCCCGATGTTAAAATTTTGGTGCCGTGTTTCAAAAATGTTCCTGATCCAAGCAAAAATAGTGGATCAGACTTTCATAGTCAAATGATATCTTGGTTTGTATCTATAAATATAATTCTATAAATTCTTCTTCTTGTACTCTAGCAAGTTTAACAGTTGAAAAGAACAACAGACAAAAATGAGAACTCAAAAGTCTTTTATCAGATCACTTTCCATGCTAGAAATAAAATTGAGCTCTCAAAACTTTTTCATTTAATCGGCACAAATTGCCAATTACCGTAATATACCCTTAATTCTCTCCATCTATCTTTTCTTCATCTTCTCTATAAAATACATATCATTTACAGTCCATAGCAAATAAAGTTCAGATCTCAGCCATTTGTGTTATTCGAACACAATGTCTAGCTCTAGACGATATATCAGGTTATAAAATTGAATCTTTCTCTTAAACACGATTGATGTCATATGTTCACGTTCATATATTTGATGTTCTTTTTTCTGCCAGATTTGATGCTGATGTGGAAACCCCAGAGCCAAATACTCCACCCTTGAAGAAAGATGATACAAAATTTACAAAAAAGCTTTCAAGAGTGTTCTCAGAAGATTATGCAAAAACCAAAAACACAATTCTTGATCCTCGAGGATCAACTTTGAATCAATGGAACCAACTCTTTCTAATTGCAGCTCTTGTTTCACTTGCTGTAGACCCTCTCTTCTTTTACTTGCCTATAATCAAAGATGGAATGTGTCTAGATGAAGATGTTACCCTCAAGATATCCCTCACTATCATACGTACAATTGTTGATATCTTTTACGCAATCAAGATTTACGTTCGGTTTCGTACAGCTTACGTGGCACCTTCTTCCCGCTTACTTGGAAGAGGAGAGCTCATTCTTGATACTTCAAGTATTTCTCAGAAGTATCTACGAGGTGAATTTTGGCTCGACCTCTTGGCCACACTTCCTGTACCACAGGTATTCTTGAATACAGTTAGTTTTATATGTCTCTATGACACTATATATGTTTCTGTCATTTACTTCTAACTAAAAAGTTAATCTTCATATATATTTCAGGTGATGACTTGGTTCCACATTGTCGACAAAACCGAGATGATGAGTACAAAAACAAGCGTCCTATACTTTATCATGATTCAGTTTATTCTAAGGCTTTGTCTTACATTTAGATTAGGGTCTCATATATCAAAGCAAGCTGGACTCGTGGCTAATGTAGCTTGGGTCGGGGCTGCTTACAATCTCGTTCTTTTCATGTTGGCTGCTCATGTAATTCATCTATCAAATCTTTCCTATTTCTTTTTTTTTTTCAAATATATTAAGGTTATAAGATTCAAAATCTTGATTGTAATATTGTGAATTAGGTTATCGGAGCAATGTGGTATCTTTTAGCCATTGAAAGACAAGGGTTATGTTGGGTGGAAATATGTGATAAAGAAACCGAATGCAAACATAGATATTTCGACTGTGTTAATGTTAATCTCCCTCCTCGAGTAGCATGGTTCCCAACGAGCAATGTGTCCCTTATATGTGCAGATGCTGACAACTTTCAGTACGGATTGGTTGAAGATTCAGTGAACTACAATATTGCTTCTGCAAATTTCTTTAAGAAGTACTCATATTGTCTCTGGTGGGGCCTCCGAGGTTTAAGGTAAACCTTCAAAACCAAAATCTTGAAAACCCGTATACCAAAAAGCCGTTTTTTTGAACAATTTATTTGTTTGAGTTTTGCAGTTCAGCAGGGCAAGAACTTCAAGCGAGTCCATTTATAGCAGAAACACACTTTTGCATACTCATCGGGATCACCGGGTTGGTGCTTTTCGCGTTGCTGATTGGAAACATGCAAGTAAGTCGAGTTTCTTTTCTGACTTTTTTAAACAATTTGGGTAACAATT
This sequence comes from Lactuca virosa, assembly GCF_052849685.1. Taxonomy (NCBI): domain Eukaryota; kingdom Viridiplantae; phylum Streptophyta; class Magnoliopsida; order Asterales; family Asteraceae; genus Lactuca; species Lactuca virosa. Next base: position 54,939,055 of record NC_136431.1, read on the forward strand.
AACGAACTTTATGTTGTTTTGAGAGCAGCAATACCTGGAGTCAAGAACTAAACGATTAGAGGAGTACAGGGTGAAACGAATGGATACTGAACAATGGATGCACCACAGACACCTGCCACTCGAAATGAGAGAACGTGTACGCAGACATGATCTTTACAAATGGATTACAACTCGTGGGGTTGATGAAGAAGAGATTCTTCGAGCCCTTCCATTAGATCTCCGAAGAGACGTCAAACGTTATGTTTGTGCTGAGTTAGTCAGACGGGTGAGTCCCCAGTTCCGAGTTAATTCTTTGATCTGTTCATTATTTTCAGCTCCAATGGTTGATTATGTTTCTTAAACAGGTCCCTTTATTTGATCAAATGGATGAACGAACAGTGGATGCGATATGTGAGAGATTAAAACCTGTGATATGCACACCAGGGACTTGTTTACTTCGAGAAGACGATCCAACGAACGAGATGTTGTTTATAATGCGAGGTCGTTTAGATTCCTACACCACTGGCGGCGGCCGGTCGGGTTTCTTGAACCAGTGCGAGATCGGTCCGGGAGACTTTTGCGGCGAGGAACTGCTTACATGGTCGCTGGACCCACGTCCGAAAGTTATCATCCCGTTATCCACACGAACAGTCACCGCCATATCTGAGGTGGAAGCTTTTGCTCTTACTTCAAAAGATTTGAAATTTGTCGCTACACAGTTCCGAAAGCTTCATAGCAAGAAATTGAGACATACTTTTAGGGTTCATTCGCATCAGTGGAGGACTTGGGCGGCGTGTTTTATACAGGCGGCATGGAAAAGGTATAAGCGACGGAAAGAGGCGGCGATGCTTAAGGCTAAAGAGGGTTCCGGCGTCCATGACGTTAACAAGAAGACAAAGAGTGGTAGAATGCTAAGTGGTTTATCGATGTTGGCAACAAGTATGAGAGCAGATCGGGCATTTGATGCTGATGATGTCATTCGTAGCCCAGTGCCGAAGCCCAAGGATCCTGAGTTTTTAGACGATGATAATCATTGAAAGGAGGGACTAAACTCGTTGGAATAATGTATTTGTTGATCTTCATGTTTTATTTTCCTTCATCGCTCCAATATTGGATTCGAGATTCCAAACATGAAGTGCGAATAACAATCGAGATCTTAATGTTCTTTCTTTTTTGTCAAATCATGATTTTCGTTTTCATTAATTTGGTCTAAAGTTAATTATTTATGTTCATTAATTTTATTAAAAATCGACAAAATGTTTGAGAAGCATTGTAGATAAGAAAGTTATATGGCATTAAAAAAGCTATGTGAGATGTTTGGGTTCGTGTAATGAAGGATAGATGAAATTAGTCCCAAATAAGTTTTTTTTTTTTTTTTTTTTTTTTTTTTTTTTTTTTTTAAATAGCAACTACATACATCATCTTTATTCTACTTCTAAAAAGTATTATTGTTGAATTCTCAACCAGTTAGGTTGAGAAACATACTACAACACCATACCAATATAGTATAACCCTTTTGTTAAGGTTTTAAGTGAAAATATGACAAGGCGGTAAGGTAAGATTTAAGAGTTATGAAGAGCCCAAAACATATTTTAATCCGTAATTTAAACAATCAATTTTGTTAATCAAAGTATCGTTTGTTGAGGTGTGCCGCTACATACGAGCCTTGGCGCCACATGACAAGCCTTTTAGACTAATGGTTTTAATCAATTCATATGGTTTATTACAAGTTTGTTGTTAAGGCTTAATCAAAATAAAATGATCAACTTGACCCATAAAATCCAACCAAAATAGGTCTAATCTTCTCCATATCATTCATCATCGTCAACAAACCCATAATCAATAAAATCTACCTTTTACTAAGCAATGTTATACGTTGCTTAGATTGTTAAAAACAATCATGTAGCATACACTGAGTGTTGTTGGAAGATTATTTTGTGTGTTTATGCATATAACTTGGGTGAAGAAAAATAGGCCAAATGGGACAAACTTGTAGTATATGGGGTACAAGTGACCCCTTGTTGATTTCCCATACAACCTAATTGACTACACAGATTCGGATGACACTTGAGTTGGCTTTTGTATGGACTAAGTGAGTCCTTGCATGGACCGCACATGTTGTTCACATTATTGACCATTTTTACTTGGGATTTAAGGGTAGATATTTCCAGGGGATAAACATGTAGAAATAGTATAGAGAGTGTTACGGTGCAAATTTCACAAATTTATGAGCAAAAGCCTATTGTGAAAATGGATTCATCTCCAAATGATATACATACTTACTCTAAGCATCTACGATATCATCATGTTAAACGATTAAATGTAATGCCTACTTTCCAGTTATGTTTTATACCAATTTATGTAATTTCAAGTAATTAAGAAAGGATAAGTTTTATAGGGAGCAACTTTGCGACGCGGCCAAGCTTTAATCATGACATGAAGCTTAACCCTTAGCCACGACGTGAAGTAAGTGATGGTCAAGTGTGACATCGTTATTTGTACAAAAACCCTAGTTTCAGGATTTGGGTCCTATTTAAAGAAGCTAACTTCTAGGGTTTGCTCTCATTATTAGCCTTCACCCTCATAGAGAAGCCATAGGTTTCATACCTTGCTCTCTTAGATTTTGGTTACTTAGAGTGGGATTTAAAGAAGTTGATTGCTATTTTGTGTCAAGTGAAGCAAACTCCAGAGATTATCTACCTTCTAATAACCTCCTCAAGCTTTGTAAGTCTTCAAGTTCCAACATTTAAGGCTTTTAAATACTAGATCTAGGTTTTTAGCTTGTTTAGTCCCTTTTGTAATGATTCCTATGGAGTTTGGAAAACTCTAGGTCCAAAGGTGGTTTTGGTTGATCTTCTAGACCCATTGTGGTGTTTTGATTGCATGCTTATCTTTCCATTTGAACCATGTATGAAGATTGTGTCATTTTAGACCCATTTTAGACCTAGGTTTACAGTTGGTGGCGTTAGAGGCATGAAAATGGATAAAGTTGAAAATTTTATCCGTTAAGACCGTATTTCTAGGTATTTTTGGAAAATATGAGCCTTGGTACTTAATGGGAAAAAGGATTGTTCATCGAAAAGCACGATGGGACCAAGGAAGAGTCGATGCACAATAATTAAAGTGGGTTCGTAACTATTTTGTCGCATAGTGACTGCGATGCAATCAGGAGTTTCGTTGCAATACGTTGACCATTGACTTTGACCAATTGACCGTTGACTTTTTAACCAGGTTGACTTTTGGTCAAACGTAGTTGGACTTAAATACTAGACTAAGGATTGACCTTTGTTTGATCTAGATTGTTTGTGTATCTAATTCCTTCAAGGATGTGAGTGTGTGATTTTTAGCTCTCAAATTCAGGTTAGTTTTCTTAGTACAATACGTGTGACATTATGTACCCTTGTGGTAGATTGTGATAGTACTGTTAGAGTATATATGTATGATTATACTATTATAGCATTTATAACATTGATTTTTTGGTTGTATGATTCGTTCTTATGAATTGGATGGTATGTTGATAGAACAATATGAGATTATGAGTTGGACGGATCAACATCAGGTCATGAGTCTTCAAGTGTGGATGAAACAATGTAAGACTATATGTCTGACGGAACAGTGTAAGATTGTGAATATGGTGGAATGATGTGAGGTCATGAGTCATTATGTGGTATGCATTTTATGTGTAATGGAATATGTAGTATTTTCGAAACTCATTAAGTTTTATGCTTACCCTTTACAATTAAATGTTTTTCAGGTTGGTCCAATGACAAAAGGAAGGGCACGACTTGAATGTATTCATATTTGATGGGTATGTTTTTGTTTTCCACAACCTTGATATACATTTGACATGATTCATGGTTTTAATTTGATCGAATTTTTTCCTAAACTAATTATGAAATTGGTTTTAGTTTGTTTTACTTCTGATTTTTAAAGTAAAATTTGGTTAAAAAATTTGGGATGTTACATTAAATTTTAGATGGGTAAGGGTTTCTAACACATGGAGATTTTAATGATAATGTGTCGATGTTTGATAGCAATTAGATAGATAACATGAAACTCTGAAATTACCTTAGACATATGATTATGATGATGAAATATTGTTGTTGACTTTATCATAGTTGTGATGCATGTATCAATCAACCATGAAGTAGTGAGTAAATGATGGATTGTAAAGTTTGAATGAAAGAATTACACTTTGATGGATTATATTGAGATGTTAATTTGATGAATTTGTAGGACCAAAGAGAGCCAAATTAGAAGAAGACATTCAACATGAAGTCTACACCCAAGGTGAGTAATTCTCAACAATAATTCTCCTAAATCTACTTTCTTGTGAAATATGTTTCTGGTATTTCTTTAATAGTTAAGATAACTCCTAAAGTATTGCTATGTAGGATTAATAAAATGATATTGGTGACAAAAATGACTCCGAATAATTTCTCATCGTTTAATGAGAAGTGGATATGTGCATATATATATATATATATATATATATATATATATATATATATATATATATATATATATATATATCCTAATATTTTTAGCCATTTTTATGCTCATTTTAGGAAAAAAGATACTTAATCTATTATATGTTATGTTGTAAAGGTAAAAGACATGCTCGGGAGCGAAAAGGAAGTTGGAAGTTGGAAGTTGGAAGCTGGAAGCAAGGAACTTGGATCAAGGCTAAAATGAAGAAAAATCTCCTTACCACGTCATGGTGACATTACCACGACATGGCGTTTTGAATTCTCTCGATGAACCTCGAAGACTTGTTGATTACGTGATAAACCCAAAGACCACGTCGTGGTGGACTTGCCAGGACGTGGTGAACCGACTTCAAGAAAAAAAAAAAAAAAAAAAAAAAAAAATATATATATATATATATATATATATATATATATATATATATATATATATATATATATATATATATATATATATATAAGGAACATTCCTCTAGAAAACTAACTTTTGTTGGAGCTTTAGTCGAGTTTTGAAGGCCAAGAACGTTACTTGGAAGCTTGGAGTTGCAGAAGATCGATCAGAAGCTTGATTTTGACAGATTTGAGACAAAACTTCTTTTATTTACTTATTCTTCTTGTGTTTGATCATGGATTACAAGTTGAATTTCGTTTTTACATGTTTGTTTGCTGAAGTTCTGGGCTAAATACCCTAACTTTCGTTTAGACTAAATTATTTGCTTATTTATGAGTTTATTTATGGATTGGATTATGTTAAGTTGGTTATTTGTGATGTTAGCTTATTAAAGAACCTCTCTATGTTTACGATAACTACTTTTCTGTTTATTGCTGAGTTTAATTAAGTTTGCATGACCTTTCATTCTTGATTAACTTGAATCTTATGATCTTGTGAATTTCAAAATTGTAGGACTAGTGTTTTGACCAAAACCTAGGGTTAAATAGAAAAGTGGGTAAGTAAATGTAGGAGCTACTATATGAGGACCAATCATATATTGAATTGATTTAATTAACTATATAGATCAATCCATTATAAGTCTAACATAACTCGAACCGAATACTAGTAAATTTGTTAATTTATCCGCTTGATCGTCGTATGAATGAACTTATTTGCTAAATGATTAGGTTAGTGAACATTAATCTGGTCATCTTAGGAATCGGTAACCAACAAAGCATTAATCCATTGCACTACCATAAAATCAACCATAATAGCAAGTATATCGAATCTAAACGAAAGTCTTTCATTTATCTTTATTAAAATCATTTTTTGTGTTTCTTGCTTTTAGTTTTTCTTTTTGTTTCATTAGTTGATAATTAGTTTCCTTCTAAGTTTTAGTTTGATTAATTAAGTTTCTAGGCTTCCAAAACTAGAGAAAAACTCATTTCTTTTATTAAATAGTAATTTAGATAACTTAGTAGATAAAATTAGGTAATAATTATGTTCCTTGTGTTCGATACCCGACTATTTGTGCTATTTTATTTTCGACTAGGTACACTGCCTTAGGAGTAATAATTAGTTGGTTAAAACTAGTGCATAATTATTTCACAACAGAGGCCTTCTAAATCCCTCTACCATAAATCTTCAAAACCATTTTAGTAAAAGTTTTCAAAACACCATGAACCAAATTTTCAAAATTCTTTTTTTCTTCTAAAACAAAGTTTCAAAATTGTTCTTCACGATATGGTCAAAATCAAAATAATTTCAAAAACAGTTCAATTCTGTTTCATCAAAGGTATGGAACAATTACAAATAGACAATTCACCATTAAATGAGTTGCATATGTGGAAGGGCTGATTCACAAGATGATTAGTGTCTCTTAGCTAGTACATGACACCGAAAACAAAGTTACGTTTGATGAATAGGGAAATGTAATAAAAAAATAAGAAGATAAAGCAAATTTTGTTAAAATCTAAAAGAAAATGTGAAATATATTCTTTGTATATGACACTAATCATTGGTGTTTATTCTGATTGACTTCCTTCAAAACCAACTATTGATATCAGTTGGTTGTGGCTATTAGATTAAAGTATCTAAGGTCTTAACTAACTGGATAAAAGTAAAGTCTTTTTTGGCTTGTCCTCATAACCATAAATAACTAGAATTGATATTAAGAGATAGTTAAATTGTTTGTTAATATATTATATGATTAATATATTAATTAAAAATAGCTAATAATTAATTAAGAATTAATTGGAATTGATTTGGATTAATTAGAAATAATTAAGGGTGTAAGGGTTGAATTGCAATTGTTAAATAGTTGAGCAATGGAGGCAATTCTAGAACCTCTGTATGCTTGGAAAGTTTAGAGAGGTTCCAGATATATTATGGAAGCCTATAATAACAAATAAGGAAACATATTTGAATTAGGTTAAACTATTATTATTTTAATATTCAAATAAGGGTTTCTAACAGATATAAATAGGGTCCTAACCCTAGCCAAAATTGATCCCTACACACAACACAAAGAGAAATCAGTTTTTCCTTTCCTCCCCACTCCTAAATTTCAATCCTAGGGTTTCTAGGGTTTGGGTGTGAACCATTAGAGGCATCCACGTTATTGGAGATTGTTTTCCAATGAAGAATTCAGGAGGATTGTTTGCATTATTTGATTTTTTCAAAAGGTATGTATTCTAACTTGTAGTTTTCGATTTACATAGGTTAGAACTTTCTTTCACAAGTATATTGCCATAACTTGAGAAAATGTCATAGTGTTCTAGGTTTCATGTACCCATAAGTATTCATGTAAATTCCGTTGTGTAAATATTTTTTATTGTAACGTAAAAAAACCCATCAGTTGTGGCATCGAAGACTCTGCCATTTGAACTTCAAGCATATCAACAAATTAGTTACCAAATACATAGTTCGGGGTTTACCAATTTTGAAGTTTGAAAATGAACATCTATGTGCAACATGTGAACATGGAAAACAACATCGTGAAAGTCATGCTACAACAATTGATACAAACATTACAAAGCCTCTCCAGTTGTTGCACATTGATTTTATTGGACCCTCATCAATTGAATGTTATAGACATAAGAAATATATTATTATCATTGTTGATGATTATTCAAGATTTTCACGGGTCTATTTTCTTAGATAAAAGTCAAATACCATAGAGGAACTCATTAAGTTCATCAAAAAAATTGAACTACAATTATCAATACTTGTCAAAAATATTCAGTTGACAATGACTCCGAGTTTAAGAACAAATATTTTTATGATTATCTTTCAGGGAACTGGATAACACATATTTTTTCTGCTCCTTATACTCCACAACAGAATGGTCTAGTTGAACGAAGAAATAGATCACTTTGTGAAGCATCCAGATCAATGCTAAACTTTTTAAATTTGTCACTCTTTTCTGGGACGAAGCAATTGCCACTACGCGCTTCACACAAAATCGTTCATTAATTCATAAATGTTTTAATATCACTCCATATGAAATTCTTAATGATCGTAAATGTAACGTAAAGTTCTTCCTTGTTTTTTTTTGTTGCAGATGCTTCATTATGAACTTAAAGGATAATATCTTCGAACGTTAATCCAAATTCGATGAAGGCATCTTCCTGAGTTATGCACAAAATTTCAAAGAATATCAAGTAATGAATAAAAGAACAAGAAAGATTGAGGAAACCTTGATAATTACTTCATCAAAAAAACCGATGTTAATTTTTGAAAGATCTGATATATTTCCAAATCCACTAATTGAAACAATGTCATTATCTGAACTTGATGCTCATCTGGATTTAATTTTTGGTACACCAGTAATCGCATCCACATAAAAATTTAATGCTCTGAATAATCAAGGTAATAAAGCTTCCAAATTTGTTGATATTGATCAACCTTCATCCGACATACTTTTCTAGGGGGGAGCACCCACAACCTTCACCAAACTTACATGTTAGGGAGGGGGGGGGGGGGGGCATTCTGGACTTTCATCTGACATACATGTTTTTGGGGAGCATTTTCAATCTACATCTGACTCACCGGTTGAGGGGGAGAAAATTTCCAGATGATGCTCAAACAGAGGGTTACATATCTGAACATGAAGTAAATGCTCTTTTGGACTATGATCATATTTTTCCTCCATTAACAAAGTGGAAAAAGGATCACCCACCATCTCTTATCATTAGGAGTCCATCAAAAGGGGTGATGACAAGAGCTCAACAACAAGAACATCATGCATTAATTAATATTCATGAGGAATATTTCATGTTTCATATTTTCTTTTCCAAAGTGGAACCAATAAATGTTAAGGATGCCTTGGAACATATATAATGGGTAGAGCTCATGCAAGTGACGTTGTCCAAGTTTGAAAGAAATAGAGTTTGGTGGCTTATTACAACTCCTCATAACACATATATTGTCGGTTTAAAATGGGTTGATAAAGATGGAAATGTTATCCATAAATGTGCATGCTTCAACAAAGAACTAGAAGAAAGTATGTATGCAGAACAACATTCGAGCTTTGTTAACCAAAAGTATCCTAATCATTGTTATATTTTGGATGAAGAAGTTTATGGGCTTAAACAGGCTCCACATGCATAGTGTTAAACTCTTATAATTTTTTTGAAAGTCTCAAATTTCAAACAAGGCTCTGTAGATCCGATGCTTTAAAAAAAAGGATGGTAATCATCTGATGTTGGCATAATTTTTGGTTCGACGGATCCTTCTCTCACAAAATAATTTGAGAAATTAATAAAAAAGTAAGTTTGAAATGAGCATGATGGGTAAAATAAAGTTCTTTTGGGGCTTAAAAGTCAAAATGGTATTTTCATAAATCAAGAATCTTATACTAAATTTTTTTTAACAAAGTTTGGTATGGAAAATTGCTCGGATGCCAACATACCAATGGAATTTGGAACAAAATTAGGTGCTTCTGAGGATAAACTAGTTGTGGATGTGCATAACCTTTTTGTATTTGGTATCTGGCCAACACCAGTTTCTATATTCAAGCGTATTCTGATGTTGATCTTGGTGGTTGTCTCATTGTTCGTAAAAGTACATCTCGTGGTTTTCATTTTCTTGATAGAAAATTGGTCAGTTGGAAAATTAAAAAACAAACAAGTTTCTATATTTCCATTGTGCAAGCTAAATACATTGTTGTTAATGCATGTACCTCTCAGGTTATATGGATCCAAAGCCAATCCTGCGATTATACCATCAACATGAAAAAGATCCCATTATATTATGACTCTCAAAGTGAGATATGAATTTGTCACAATCCAGTTCAACATTCAAATACAAAAGCATATTCCTCCCCGTTGTCACTTCACCAAGGATCATGTGGACGAACGCAATATCGAGATTTATTTTGTTCTCACAATTGACATTTGGCAGATATCTTCATAAGATTCATGGATGAAAAGACTTTTCTTCGAATAATAAATGGGCTAAGAATGATCTCATCATCCTCAATTCCCAAATCAAGATAGGATTTTCTTTTGTCTTCCTCTTATCCCATTTTATTTTATTTTCATTTCATGTATAATAATATCCTTAAATGGTTGTTCATAAAATGGAAAATCTAACACAATAGTTTATTTTAAACAAAATAATAACAAAAACATCACTTTTTTTTCATTTCATAAGATCATTGGTATAATGCTTTAACATCTAAAACAAAACCAAATCAATAACATTGGTTAATTGCTATCTCATCTGATTACAATCATGATCACTCACTTTACCAAACTTTCGGAGCAATTGGATTTGAAAGTTGTTGTTATCGAGTCTTCGTAGAAAGAACTTGAAACCAAAGTAGATCTCTTAAGAGCTGAAGTTGCTGAATCAAAGAGGTTTATATCCGACAAAGTTATTGATCAATATTTTGCTTCCGTAAATGCAAAATTGTCTCTTATTGATACGGCTAAAGATCAAGTAAATGTAAGGTCGGCTTTCATGGTATCTCCATTCAACTCAATCCTATATCAGATACTTTTACGAAGCTCTAAAGGCATGTTCCGAAAAAAATTTTTTTGTCTGAAGCGGGATATAAAGGAGCTGGTAATACATAACCACCCTAACAAATTCAAAAAAACTTCATAAGTGGTTCAACAAAATTCCCCACCAATTCATCCTCTGAAGAATACCAATTTGGGTCAGGGGTTCTTTGGAAAGGACTTAGAAGAAAATCAAAGTAGCTTTAAAGTTATTTCTTCGGCTTCAATCAATGAAAACAAAATTTTCAATGCACTACAAAATAGAGGTATCATCATTGGCTCTAAAGGCTCTAATGTTGTAACAACAAAAGCCACAACAATAACTACTTCCAAAAAAGGGTTGATCAAGGGAAAAGAAATTGCTCCACCTCCTCCAACCAAAGAAGAAAGGACATAAAAAAAAGAAAGATATGAGTTTATCAAACAATAACTGGATTTTCGGAGAGATCGAAATTTAAATGATGAAAGTGTGAGATTCATTAACAAAGTGTGGAATGATTCTACCATTCAGAGACTAGTAGTTGGTGAAACTGATTTGTTCAATCGATTACTTACAGGGAGTTTCTCAATCATAAATTAACCACATAAGCAATTTGAAATTCCAATCATACCTCGAGCGTTTACCATTCAAATTTTCTGGACAAAAGACATGACAACATTATCATCAAAGCAAAAGGATGATTTTCTGATAAAATTTTATGCTATGAATGGTAAAGATCAATCAGATGGTTAAAGCCTTTTAGGTATCACATAAATATTAAGTATCAAACATTCACTTCAATTTCAAGATACGAATCAAAATTTGAATTCATTGCCATGAAGGTTTGAAGAGTATTTTCACTGTTTATAATTTTATCTTGATAAATCCACATGATCTCATTGTCATGTACAAGATTCTATTAAAGAATAATATTCTAGAGTATTGACTTCCTATAATTCTCATCAAACTATTTTTGTTTGAATGTTTTTGTGAGATTGGTAAATAATATTATACGTAGAGTTGTAGCTACCTTGAATTTATCCGAAAATATTCCTCTATTCAAACTTGATTATCTGAAGAAATACAGAGATGGGTTTATTAGTTAGTCTCCAGAATGGGGTGTAGTTTATTCATATAAAAATAAATGAAATAGGATCTACAAAAGGATTGTTGCTAATTGCACATAAATAGCCTTTTCCCACTCAATTGATTGAAGGTATATGAAGAGAATCAACTCTCCTATGGAAAACAACATTGAAGACAAAAAGGTGGTCAAAAGGTGTTGTCTTGATGGTTAGATGTAAGGGAAACGATGTTGGATGTCTTGCAACTTATTCCTATAAAAGTGACACCAAACTAAATGACACAAGGGAAGCTTGTTAGGGTTCAAAAGATATTGTGATCAGTTTATCCGAATTTTTTTTTTCAAATATCATCACAAGAATTTATCTATAGAGTATTTATTTGGAGAATACTTAGGATGTTTTTTGTTCACTATACACCCAGTTCATGTTAGCACTGGTTGTTATTTATTTTTCTATTCACATGTTCATCCTAGGTGTCATGGTCTAACTGGATAGTTACTGATTTGCATATCTCCCAACTACTATAAATATATAGTTTGTGTTCTTAATCAGACCCACGTTTGCACTTAACGTCTTTCATATTGTGAACATAAATGTTATGATTTTCTTCTAGAACTGCAACACATCTGTAAATCATTAATCTATTAATAACGATATTCATGTTATGTTAATTCTAAATTGTTATTTTGTTATTCTGTACTAGTTTTTTTCTAAATCAGACTCTATATTTATAAAATGAAGAAGAAACACATTGATGTTGCTTCAAGAGGAAAAATATGGGACTGATATTAAGGATTGGAAAAACTAATATTGAGACAGATTTAATTGGCTCTAGGAAAAGTAATGATCATGCTAGTAAAATCGGTTTAATAAACATTGCCAAATCTTAGAACAAAAAAAATAGTGATAATCATTCAATTCGAAACAGTCAAGAAAGTTAATGACCAACGGAACAATAAATGCCCAAAAAGTTAATCAACTCATACATGTGATTTGGATCTTTGAACACTCTGATACCATTTGTTATAAAAACATGCAGAACAACCACAAATAACACCAATATTATATATGACGATGCTTAGAACGCAAGAAATCAACACAAAAAACAACGTAACATCACGATATAAGGTGGAAACCGAAAATCGAGAAAAACACTATTAAACAACACTCTTATTAAAGAATTACATTGTTGATTAATCTTCATGCAAAGAGGAGAGAAAGTAAGATGAATGAATGAATAAAATATGATATCTAATGACTATATATAATAGCCTACAAAGAGTCCTAAACAAACTCTAAAACCCATAAATAGGAAACATTAGGGTCGGTCCAAATATATTTTCGACTCGGGGGGGGGGGGGGAAGACGACCCTCAAAGAAATAAATATAATACATATTAGAAAATAGAAATACCATTTACATAAATCATTAATAGTATCATCAAAACAAAATATAGCCACAATATTTACAAAAACAACTAATTTAAAGAAAAATACGTTTTCTAGTTGTTTTAGATGAAAATTTATTGATAATACTACCAAGAGAAGTTTTATTGAACATATATTTCTCTATAAGAATATTGTAAAACCATTTAACATTTCTCGTGACATTGATAACCTTAGGTAATTCTTCAATAACTTCAACTTTGATAAGCTTATTTCAATAAATGTAACAATATCATGAATGGTTAATAATATAGTATATGCATTCAAATCATTTGGTACATAAAGCTCCTGGTCATAAAATTACATAGAAAAATCTACAAACATATTACCTTATTAAGTGAAAAATCAGAGACATAGAGCATGAAATAATTCACTTTAGAAACCTGATAGACAAACGAAAAGAAAAAATATATATATAAAAAATGGAAAGAAAAAAAATCACCAGATGCAAATGACGATTTAGAAAGGGTAGGATATTCATAAATCAACAGAGCAGAAGACGCTTCAGAAATCAATAGAGTCAGATGAAGAAATCATCAAAGTCTCCTAACGATTTTAGAAATATGTGTTACACGGTTCTAAGGTCTTCTAATGTCGATTGTGACCGTAAGATAAGAGAGTGGATGATGATTCAAGCAAAAGAGAACATTATTATCTAACGATTCTTGAATCGATACTTGAAATCATATTCTGAAGTTGATTCACAAGGAGACATCATGATTTCATTTGATTCAATTGTCATCTGATGTAGATGTTGTTTTAGTTATCTAGGATGTTTTGTTCGATTATTGATTCACAAATGCATCCTAATTTCAACTTCCTTCGTTCCTACTCTTCCCGATGCACACCTTTAGCTTCTAAGAAATCCATTTTCTAGGACTTATTTGAAGTTATACTAACTTCGTCCCCTATCTCAAATCACACACACACACGTAAAAGTTTATTTGAGATCAAGAGAATTTTGTGAGACAATGGAACATATTTCTAGTCACATATTTCAGGATGTTAAAAACTTAAGAAAAAACGAAAAAAATGGAAAAAAATCATATTTATATAAATTTTACGAATTTTTTTTCAAAAAAAAAAATTAAAAATACAAAAAAACAAAACTATTGTCGATGATGTTAGAATGTCTAGAATATATAGAATGTGTCTAAATATTCTAGAACATTTACACACATGCAGCATATGCTACATATTTTAATATCATTGATCATGGTTTTATTTTTTGAAAAAAAAACTTTCGAAGATTATAAATAAATATGTTTTTTTATTTATTTTAAAATTATTTTTTCATACTTTGTTCACATTTATTAATTATTTTTAGACAATCTAAATGTATGGTAAGAAATACGTTCCTTTGTCTTACATAATCTCATGGTCTTATATATATATATATATATATATATATATATATATATATATATATATATATATATATATATATATATATATATATATATATATATAGAGAGAGAGAGAGAGAGAGAGAGAGAGAGGTTCATATGTGGATGAAAATCTATTGTGCGGATGTGCATGAACAATACTCTTATGTGAGAATGATTAAGAATATATTGTTTGATAATGTGAATACGTTCAACCTCACATAATTATTTTTATTATCATGCGTTCTCACTAATTATATCATCTATAAAGGTAGTATAGATTTTTTGTATGATTTTTATTCTGTCAGAATGTTGTCATAATGTGTTGTTAATAATCGTATTCAATAAGAATGAGAATAGTGAATAACGATTCGTAAGAACAAGAATGAATGAGAATTAACGAGAATGTATGATAACAATAATAGTTTTGTGATATTGAACGTATTTACATTAAGAAACAACTAAGTCATTCTTATAGAATAACACTGTCCACACTCATTCGTATAATAGATGTCCATATTTTAACCTAGCAATATATATATATATATATATATATATATATATATATATATATATATATATATATATATATATATATATATTAGGGGTGTGCGCGGTGCGGTTTGGTGCGGTTTAGAGTCAAAACCGCAAACCGCACCGCATATGCGGTTAGAATATTTTAGAAACCGCAAACCGCACCACAGATGTTCAAAACCGCGTTATGCGGTGCGGTTTGATGCGGGCGGTTTATGCGGTTTGGTTGCGGTTTGTGCGGTTTAATGAGTTGTTCAACATTAAATCTATCAAAAAACCAAAAAACTGATCCGGTTATAAAAATTGATTGCTTTCATTTTATAAAAACAAATACAATTTTCAAGTTAAATCGTTTTTAATAAATTGTGATTCATGCTACTATAGTTTTGTAAGTGTCATTGTTATTGCTTTATAATGCCGTTATAGTTGCTATATTCTTGTAAACCGTGAGATCTTCATCTAATAGTGATTTAATATTACGTTATAGATATTTGGTTATTGTAAGAAATATATTTAAATACATCGTTTCTAAATCGTGATTTGAAATTATAACAAAGTAAAGAAAAAAAAGTATATATATAACATGCGGTGCGGTGCGGTTTGAACCGCTATTTTATAAATACAAACCGCAAACCACACCGCATAGTGCGGTTTGATAAAATGATGAACCGCAAACCGCACCACGAAATTCTAAACCACATTATGCGGTGCGGTTTGGTGCGGTGCGGGCGGTTTGTGCGGTTTAGCGGTTTTTTGCGCACCCCTAATATATATATATATATATATATATATATATATATATATATATATATATATATATATATATATATATATATATATATATATATATATATATATATATTCCATGAAATTTGGACCCCTTAGAGACATGGGCCCTAGACATTCGCTCGAGTTGTCCACCGTCCGGACCAAGCAGAAACATTCCTAATAGATGGCAAACTTGAAAGCCAAGGAAAAAATGTTTCTTTCGGAGGACCTTTAACAATGATTCTTGTGTAATGGACAAGCATACGACTTCTATTTATTACAATTTGTATTTATACGACTTCCATTTTTCCAACTTATATAGATTGTCAATTATACCCCTCTACTAATTTGGTTTTAACAAATATATAATTTATATTTTTTCATTACAATACTATTAAATAAATAACATTATATTTATAACACTTAATTATAAGCTTTTGTAAAATACGTTATCGTGTTTTAAAATATTTAAATTTTTATATGAATTTGATAAACAAAAAATAAATCTATATTTATAATTAATTAATATAATTTAATATATAATAAAATATTATAAGTATTAAATATTACATTTAAATTATAATTAGTAGATAAAAATAAACTAATAATATATAAATATATAAAAAGGAGGACTAAAACTGACAACTCAAAGTTCATCCCATTTTGAAAGAAATGAATATAACACCATATTTGGTGTTATCCTATTAATTCTCCCAAAATGGAGGAATAAATGGGGTAGGGTTGGAGAGGAATGAGAAATAAAATAAGAGAACAAATAGAAAATAGGAATGGGTTGGAGATCCTCTAAATAATTAAAATTTAAAGACTTAATGAACTTTGTGATGCATATAAGTTCTATAAAATCACTTGTATCATATTAAAGACTAGACGAATTCATGCGCGTTACGCAGCGAAGATTAAAAATATATTGTTAAAATATTGAAAAATATATGTTTAAAATGGTTATGTTATTGACATTAACTTTGAGATAATATTTTTACACTAATTTATATATATATATATATATATATATATATATATATATATATATATATAATCTCTATTATTTTGAACAATAATATTCATTGACATCAACCCACATTCCTCATTAATAGAATTAAATATAATTATCTATTTAGTATTATTTTTAACAATTATTATTATTGATTAATTGTATTTTTACTTATGCGATCATTTTCTAATTTCAATAATGATTTTCATTTAAAATACAATTTATTTATAGCTAAATGTAATTTATAATTTGATGTTATTATCATTTAAAATTGTTATTCATTAACTTTAAACCACTTATTATTAATAATAAGTTAAAGAAGACTTTTAAGAAACACTTAATATTATTATTAAAATGTGAAACATACACTAAATAATAAAGTGATAAGATAGACAATTTGCATTTCAAAAGAGACTTGCATGGATAATATGACATATCCATGTAATTTGATTTTATTATTTATAATTATTGCTTATTAATTTTAAAACCACTTGTTATTATTAATAAGTGAAAGAAACTTTTAAAAAACACTTATTATTATAATTAAAATGTTAAACATATACTAAAATATAAAGTGATAAGATAGACAATTTGCATTTTAAAAAAAGGCTTACATGGATAATATGGATAATATGACATATCCATGATTTTTAATTAATTATTGTTTTGAAGCAACATAAACATACAAACATGTATACAATAATTAATTAAAATATTATATATATCACCTTCCATAACATATGATCGATAACATGAATCTAATCTAATTTACATTAAAATTTCAACCACAACATACAATGATATTCTTAAAAGAATACTTAAATCAAGAAAATACAAAAAAGAATTAGCATATAACAAACTTACAAATTAAAAACTTCAACAAAATAACATGGCGCGAAAAATTGTTCAAACCCTCAACCAACACAAAAAATTTTAAACGTGTTTTCTTTGTGAATTTTGTATGTGATTTGTATTTGTGTGTCTACTCAAAAAGATTGACATTTTTATAGTAGAGTATCCATTAATTGTTTATTAAATATATTATATAAGTTATAAAACCTTTGAATTGTTAATTATTATTAAGAGACTTCTGAGTGGTATTAATTAAAATAGGAGGTTTCAAATGAATGAGGTGTTAGTAAATTTTTATGGGGGTTTCAAATGCATGAAATTCAAGAAAAAATGCTAGCTTTATAAGTATGTATGTATGACGTGAGATGTGAAATTCATCTAATTATTTTGGATCTACACACCCTTAAACACGTGTACTTACTTGAAATATAAATAACCAAAAAGAAATATTAAAATAAGTTATTTTTATAAAAAAAATATCTTATATTTTATTTTTATTTTTCTTGTTAGTTTCAAAACTTTTGTTTAGTTATTTCAAAGTCCATGTAACCAACATATAAATTGATTTTTTTTTATAAAAACTATATTTTTGCTTTTTTTTTTCCTTCATTTTAGACCTATTTTTTTCAAAATAAATTCAACTTTAACTTATTCATTATTCATTAATTGAGTCAGTTACATTCTCTTATAAGCAAAAAGTGCACATATATCAGTTTCGTTTTTTTTTAAATGTTAAAAAAATCAATTATGTCTAGACCGGTTTCGGTTATAAGAGACTTTCGGTTAAAATCTGTTTGGTTCGATTATAGCCGAAACCGGTCTAGACAAAATCAACTTTTTTTGAATCGGTTTTCAAAAAACCAAAACCTTTAGCCTTGGGACATATGAGTAAATAGATAACTTCATCCTCACAATAGAAAAAATCATTTTCAACATTTACTAAGTTTATGTTCCCAACTTAAAATATATGCAGATGTGTTCGCGGTGTTGTGCGGTGCAATGTAGTGTGCTAAAGTGTCAAAACTATAAATTGCTCAGTGTATGAGGTTAGCGATTTTCAGAAACCGCAAACTGCACCACAAAAGTTATAAACATGACTTAGCGTTTTAGATTCGATTATTTTTAGGTGACCGATACTTAGGGCGCACGTCAGTTAGGGGGGTATAGGTTTACTTGTTGGTAACCAACTTCATTAGGGGGTATAGGTTTACTTGTTGGTAACCGACTTCATTAATGAAATAACAATGAATATGTTAAAGTTGAGTTTATTTTGAAAAAAAAAACATTTTATGTTTAAACCGGAAAAATAAAATACAAAATATAGAGTCTTTTATGAAAAATAAAATTCAATTTACCTGTTGGGATCAGAAATAACAAATAGCTAATAAAATTTGGGTCGTTTTCGGAAAAGAAAAAAATTAGGCGTAAAAAATTAAAACTCAAAATATAGGGTTTCTTTTATAGAAATAACCATATTAAAATAGCGAAATAAGCCATTGCCTTTATACATGTTTTAACTGTATACAGTTACCTAAGTTGTAGAACAAGAAACTGTAACACACATTCACCAATAGAGGAGTCGGTGTGCTTGCTTCATACCAAAGGATTTAAAAGTGTTGAAAGGGAGAAAAAGTTGCAATGCTCAAGGCTAGAGACAAAATATGATGGAATTGATATACTTATGAAACTAGTATGTATAAAAACATATGAGCCATGTGTGGGCTATGGTTAGTGTAGTGAATGAGAGATGAAATAGGGCCCAAATTAATATGTATTGGACATGTTTTAACCAATTCATATGCTATCATTACAGGTTTGTTGTTAAGGTTTAATCAATACATAATAATTGACTTCAAGGACAACTTCCAACAAAAACCTGTCCGTCCTGTGGTTCATTCATATTAATTACAAAAGTTGTATCATAACATAACTTAATCAAATTTACAAAAATAACATAACCATGTTTTTGCTTTGGCATGTACCAAAGAAAAATAATTATCTTATAATTTGCAACAAAATTTGTTACAAAATATATGCCATGGGATGTTAAAATTAGCGCGTTCTGCTTTGTTTCTTCTACTGTTGTTTGGTTTGATATAATTATCGGTGTCCCTTAGTTTGATGGTGTTAGAACGTTGATGAAAGACACATGGCCAATTTGGTGGTTGGAAGGTCCATTTGATGCAATTCATGTGTCTTGGAACTTAAATGGGAGTTTGAGAAAAATACACGCTCAACTAAAGTTTCCAACAAAATGATAAATAATTTTACTTTCTTCATTTCATTTTTGTTGATGAAAATATCAATGATGTTCTTTCTTCACCCATTTTTTTAGGGTTCACAAATGTATAAAAACATGATTTAATATAGTTTTTATTTTATCTTTTTTAAACTATTTTGATCGAATAAACAACATATGTGAATATCATTAGTCTTTGATACTTTTGGTATCTTAACTTAGAGTTTGTTTAGCTTCTCAATACATTCCAACATGTCATACATAGTGTTTTGGTAAAAAAAAAATTAACAAGCTAATCTTGTAACCAAATTAGTAAGTGTGGTGTGAAGTTAAAAATGATATATTGAAAGCTAGAGTACTTAAGATTCTTGAAATATGTCGAAGATCTTGGTCGTGCCCAAGATCCTAGGAGATAGATAATAATGTTCAGAAAACTGTTTAATAGAATTGATTTGTTATTAAGTGAAAACAAATGTATTTGAGATGTTTGGAACAATGATAGTGTTAAAAAGATTAATAAATGATTTTGTGTAAGAAAATAACAAGATACTCGAAAATGTATCAAGATATCACATAATATACTGATAGATCGATGTGAAAACAAAGTAACAATCAAATGCTTATGCAAGGAATGATCAAAAGAATCACAAATAAATAAAATCAAAGCAATAACACAATGATGTATGAAGAAAACTCTTAATCACTTTGGATCTCCGGTATAAAACCTTGGGAGGTGATAAACTCACCTGCCTTATAACTTATATTAACTCGTAAATAAATGTTACAAGTGCTAGCTGATCTTAGTAAGAATGTGTTTTTGCTCAGGTGTCGAAAGAATCAGAGAAGAAGAAGATGTTAATGTGTATGTGTGTGTTGATCAGCTAGTCTTGTATACATAACCTGAATAACTAAAACTCTGAGATTCTTGGGATTTTCCTTGTATACAGAGTCAAATCAACCACTCTGAGATTATTTAATCTACTGCAAGCAACTTAGAGTTTCCCGAACAACAGGCTACTTTACATGCACGAAATCTGAATCACTAATACTGCCCGAAACATCACGATGCCCCTAGATGCTTTCCAAAAGCTACCGAGACCTCCCTGGTCCCAACTTGTCTGCCAATTATCTGAAACACCAGATTCCTACCCGATTGTTGAGTTAAAAGACACCCGCATAGTCGCCCCACACGAATTCAGAACGAAAGCCTCAACTAATCAAAATTACCCGATCTATATTGACACCAAATCCAATGCTAAAAGAATGCCACGAGACCAATTGCAGTCACATAACATACCCAGTATCCAACGGCCTACCTTCTTTTGATTCCAAACACGTTATGGCCCTCTCGCAGATAGAACCAACCCAAGACACAACACAACGACTTGATTACTATTAAAACTAAACCCATTCATTACCCTTGAACCCTGCGATTGATGTCCTTGGCATTTAGATACCCTAATTCTTATTCCACCGAAACGAAATTCTGCACAAAACAAGTGCGATACCCGACTTAAGATCATACCCAAAATCAATTCAATACTCCACTCACAACCCGAGATTCATGAATCTGCACTTGCAATTCACACCACAACCTTCCGATTCCTGATGAACCCTCACCTGACCGAAAATTTTTTTTACCCCCAAACCATTTTTGAGACTACCAGTCTCGCACCTGGTCCAACCACCGGGTTCCCAACGTCCAAACAACAAGGCTACCCCGCCAAAAAAATAAACCCTTTGCGCCACGCACTGATCCCCCACATGATCTTGTAACTCAAGATCTGATACCTTAACCCAACGGTCTCTACCAGGACCCGCCTGATCTATCATCATCACATGGGCCTCGCCCATGGGTTCTACTCCTCTAAAGCTATACAGACCCGCCTCCGACCCGGAGCTCAATGGTCCTCAAGAATACTCCTCGACAACCCTAACCGACATGCCCAAGGCACGAACTGATTCCCCATCACGCATCCAACCAACCATGGTTACCACTCATGGCCTTACCATACTCAAACCAACACAATACCACGCATCCTAAGCCGAATCCTACAACTAAGCAGGAGTTCGAGTCAAGCATTCGAACCCCACGGCCTAATATGAATAACAATGGAGATGCTGACTTGTACTCGGGAGTTTCCTGAACCCCCTACCAACACAACCTCAAACTGAACCGCCACTTAACGCTCCCCCACCTGGACTCGATGAAGGTTTTCCACCTTCTAATCCATATGGATTTCCGATCCATCCTTATCAACTGGCGCGAACCGTCCATACCCTGCGCTGAACAATACTAGCGTTCCCTTGCTAACCAAATTCATTGATCATCCGATTCCTAAAACCCTGACGTATACCCTTGAAATCCCAACCTACCTGATAATCCAGATCACCTCCCACAATACTATACCAACTCCCCAATCTCTTACGCTGGCGACTAAGACTATAACCCTTGCCTTGAACCGACGGATCTTATCCCACTTCTGATACCAAAGAATTGTTGAATTCTAATTGACTGCAACCCAGGAAAATATAAAGCTCCTCTAACACTTCCGAAGACCAAACAACCCCTGAAGACCAAGTGAACACTTCCCGAATCCCAACATTACTAATAACCCCAGATGCTCAAAATGATATCACTCAATCTTAAAGTCCCAAGGACGAATGCTCTAATATAAACCATAGCAACAGACCACTTCCCTCGGCACCCTCAAATGTCAATCCGCGCACCAATGCAAAACCACCGGATCCTGGAGACACTGGATAACTAACACGCTGAATTCTTACCATAAACCTTCCACACATTGCCCCTGAACCGATCTTGACTACCAACCAAGATAACACCGAACACTCCAACCCTGCTATAATGAAAACAACCCTTCACTAAACCACTAATGATTCATGGAATGCAAATGTCATATAAAAATTCTCGAAATTGTAACCCAAAGATAACAGGGCAGAAACCGAAGATATCGCTTACCTAAATCAATATGAAATCCCAAGCAACATGAAACTGATAATAACCGAAAAGAACACAAAAGATCATATGCCCGCAAAATCACCTGACAGAGCATGAACCTCCCATGTCTGACACTGCAATGATCGACTCTTCTCTGATGGGGCTCCTACCCTATCCTCACGACTATCAGGGGTCCGAAAATAGTCGGAGCAGGCGCACTCACTGCTCCTCCCTTTCTTCTCAGACAGACAGCCCTCTTGTGGCTCACTTGATCACAGAGAAAACATAACGGGATTGCCCCCTGAGAACAATCCTTTCTAGCATGACCAACCCTGCCACACTTGTAGCGGCCCTAACCCTTGGAACGACAAACTCCATCGTGTGGTTTCCCGCACATGCTGCACAGACCCCGGCCCTGCTGGCCTCTCAAACACTGATATGAAATCTTGGGTCACTTCCCGGGACCCTCCACTACATGCACCTGATGTGATCCCCCTCTTCCCGAGATGCTCCAAATCGATCTCCCGCTCTATGGCTCTAGAATCATAGCATTCAGGGTCTTTCACCCTAAAATACTCATAAACTCCCTGATGTCATCCCGCAGCATAGCATGATTCCTCACCTTCTTCATTTCCTCATCTGATGCATACTGCGGTACCAACAAAACCCTCTCCTGGAACTTGGCAGTGATCTCTGCCACAGTCTCAGTAGTCTGGCGTAGATCCAGAAACTCTAGCGCCAACTGTTGCACCTCAATCGCCGGAGCAAACTCAGCTTGTGACCTGGTCGAGAAGTCATCCTATGACATAGCTGATTAGTTTTGAGCATTCTAACACTCCTATGGTGTACATGCAACCCTACAAACCTTGGATCTATGTTTTCTCTAATATTCATGCAAATTTAATTTTTTTCAAGGTTCTCATCCTAACTAGCATGGCATGGGGTACTTGTAATATAAAAAACTAGTAGAATGACATACCTTTCTCGTAGCTTGGATTCCTTAAGACCTTGTGAGCCTAGCACCCCAAATGCGATGCCTCAAATGTTTCACACAACACCACAACTCTTGGAATTGATGGGTTTTGAGCATTTTAACACTCCTATGGTGTAAATGCAACCCTAGAAACCTTGGATCTATGTTTTCTCTAATATTCATGCAAATAAGAAATTTCCAAGGTTTACATCCTAACTAGCATGGCATGGGGTACTTGTAATATAAAAACTAGTAGAATGACATACTTTTGTAGTTGCTTGGATTCCTTAAGACTTTGTGAGCCTAGCACCTCAAATGTGATGCCTCAAATGTTTCACACAACACCACAACTCTTGGAATAACTTGAGAGAAGAACACTTTTATCACAAAATCGGCTAGCCCTCCTTGTCTTGTAATAGTGGCCGATTTTGCTAGCTATGGTGCTCTTTATATAGTGTGCCACATGTAGGGTTACACCATGTAAACCATAATGTGCATGACTTTTCATTTCCCCCATGATCCATGGATTATAACCTCCATGGAGCACCCAATGGGTCCTAGCCCAATCTTGTGAATCATGAACCATAAGCCCACTATATAACAATGAATTATTTACAAATCAATCCCCATATATTTAATTAGTCTCTTTTTTATCACAAAATTAATTCCAAATTAATTCTTGATCAATACTAATTAAATAATATGATTTCCTATTAATATATTAGAACTTATAATTTATTAACAAATCGTAAGTGTCCTTTTTCTCATTTTGTCTATCTAACAGTTGAGATGCCGATGCAACCCAAATGGACCATGCCAAACCGGGTCAAGTACATACCAAATATAGTTATGGACTTAGACACCTTATCTAACAGTCTCCCACTTGGATAAGTCTAACAACTATATATACAGGTATGACTTCAGGAACCGACCAGCAATCGTAGCTCTTTCAAAGTCTCGCGAAACCGAGATGATGATGTGCCATTTAAGATAAGTGATCATATAATCCTCTATTCTAGATATCAGCCGGACAAATACATGGAACAATGTCGTACTTATTGTCTAGCTATTTGTTTCTCGATTTCCGATTTGTTTGACATAGAACTAAACTGAACACATCAGTTTGGTTCTGACCGGGCCCGGTACATAGGTCAAAAACAAAATCATCGAGGGGCCCAGATATCGCTTTTAATCCTCCAAGGACTAAAAGGAACAGATAAACTTTGACTCATATGCTTGTTCTACTACTTGTTGAATCATACACAAAGACACGTTTTATAACATCGAGTTACCAATGCGTTTTCGTACAATCAATGTATAACCAACTCATAGTCAACAACTCATATCTCTAGGTTTGAAGACTTATATGATATTACCGTCTCACGATCACTTGAGATAAATTCCATGAAGTGATACAAGTGAGCGTGGGTTAAATTCAATACTCAGAACTTATGAGCACTCATGAATGTTGTAGCAACCATTTGCTATGTCTAGCACCTTAGACATCTACAAACCCAATTCATGACAATCTTGATTCATATCTACTTCCAACATATGACTGACTGTGGTGAGTTTGAATAAAGTAATTATTCTGGAAGTCAAAACATGCAAAATTGAAACAATAGTAAATAATTGACACAAGATAGCAACACCTTACTCATAAATAAACAACAACTTTTATTTAATCATCAAATGTCAATTTAGATTTTACAAGTTTCAGAAATAACTATCTAATATGTAAAACTAATATCATCCTTCAACCCGATGCGCCTCGCATGCTGTAAATGCTTAGCCCTACACAGTCCCTTCGTGAGGGGATTTGCTGGGTTCTCATCCGATGATACCCTCCTCACCACGAGGAGTCCTTCTTCTATCTGATGTCTAATGAAGTGGTATTTTCTATCAATGTTCCTGGATCTCCCGTGATCCCTTGGTTCCTTAGCTAAGGCAACTGCACCTTCGTTGTCACAGAAAATCTTCATAGGCTCCTTAATAGCTGGTACAACTCCAAGGTCTCCAATGAAGTTCTTTAGCTATATATCCTCCTTTGCCGCCTCGCTTGCTGCTATGTACTCTGACTCGCAAGTTGAATCAGCCACTGTTTCCTGTTTGGAACTTTTCCAAGTAATTGCTCCTCCATTTAGGGTGAAGACCCAGCCTGACTGAGAGCGGAAATTATCCCTATCAGTCTGGAAGCCAGCATCACTATACCCCATTAATCTCAAGTCATCACTCCCACCAAGGGTAAGGACCCAGTCCCTAGTCCTTCGTAGGTACTTGAGAATATTCTTCACCGCAGTCCAGTGAGCCTTGCCCCGGTTCCCTTGATATCTGCTGATCATGCTCAAAGAAAAGGCCATATCAGGGAAAGTACAAGTCATAACATACATGATCGAGCCTACAGCGGAAGCATATGGTACTCGACTCATCTCAGCTATCTCAGCCTCTGTACTCGGGCTCTGAGTCTTACTCAGTTTGGCATTAGTCTGGATCGGTAAGTCACCTTTCTTGGAATTTTGCATGCTGAACCTTTTCAGCACCTTATCCAAGTAGGTACTCTGACTAAGTCCAATTAGTCTCTTACTCCTTTCTCTCAATATCCTTATCCCTAGGATATAGGCAGCTTCTCCAAGGTCCTTCATAGCAAAACACTTCCCAAGCCAGGATCTAACCTCCTGCAAGGTTGGGATGTCATTTCCTATGAGTAGTATGTCATCCACATACAATACCAAAAAGCTAACTATACTCCCACTAGCCTTAACATATACACATGACTCATCTTCGCTCCTCGAAAAACCAAACTCTTTGACTTTCTCATCGAAACAAAGATTCCATCTGCGAGATGCTTGTTTCAATCCAAAGATGGATTTCTCAAGCTTACACACTCTATTAGGGTGCTTTGCATCGACAAAACCCTCTGGCTGACTCATGTAAACATCCTCAACCAACTTTCCATTAAGGAAAGCGGTTTTGACATCCACTTGCCATATTTCTTAATCATGAAATGCAGCTATGGCTAGCAAAGACCTAATAGACTTAATCTTCGCTACTGGTGAGAAGGTATCATCATAGTCAACTCCCGGAGTTTGAGTAAGGACCTTCGCAACCAGTAGCGCTTTATAAGTGTGTACATTTCCATCCATGTCGGTCTTCTTGTTGAAGATCCATTTGCACCCGACCGTCTTACGACCCGGTACATTATCAACCAAGTTCCGAACTTGATTGTCATACATGGACTGAATCTCGCAATCCATGGCCTCTTTCCATTTGCTAGATTCAGGGCCTGCCATGGCTTCCTTAAAGCTGTTAGGTTCATCCAGATTTACCAGTGTCCTATCACTGATAAATTCATCACCTTCCGTAGTAATATGAAAACCATAGTAATTCTCAGGTGGATTCCTAACTCTTGTGGAATACCTTAGAGGTACAGACTCATCAATAGGAGTTTCCTCCTCATGTTGATCGTTAGGGTTTGAGGTTCCTTCACCGCTTGACTCTTGAATTTCTTCAAGATCAATTTTCCTCCCACTGTTTCCTTGGCTTATGAATTCTCTCTCACGAAAGACCCCTCTCCTTGCTACAAAGACCACATTCTCACTGGGGCTGTAGAAGAGGTAACCAATAGAATTATGTGGGTAGTCGATGAAAATACATCGCTCACTTCGAGGTTCGAGCTTATCCTGAGTCTCACGTCTCACGAAAGCCTCGCAACCCAAAATCTTGATGTAGTCTAAATTGGGAACTTTCCCAGTCCACATCTCGTGAGGTGTTTTGGCAACCTTCTTGGTAGGGACTAGATTAAGGATATAGGCGACAGTCTCTAAGGCATACCCCCAGAACGAGATTGGTAACGAAGCTCGACTTATCATGGAACGAACCATGTCTAACAAGGTTCGATTGCGCCTCTCAGCTACACCATTAAGCTATGGTGTTCTGGGACGTGTCAATTCTGAAACAATTCCACATTCCTTAAGATAGTCAAGGAACTCTGTACTAAGATACTCTCCTCCTCGATTGGATCGGAGCATCTTAATGTTCCTGCCCAACTGATTCTCCACTTCCTGTTTAAACTCTTTGAACTTTTCAAAGGTTTCTGACTTATGCTTGATTAAGTAGACATAAGCATATCTACTGTAATCATCAATAAAAGTCACATAGAAGTGGTTAGCATCCCTTGTGGTGGTTCTGAAGGGTCCACACACATCTGTGTGTATGAGGTCCAACAAACCTTCACCCCTAGCATAAGTACCAGTGAAGGGTGACTTTGTCATTTTTCCAAGCAAACGAGACTCGCAACTATCATCTGACTTTAAGTCAAATGACTCCAAGACTCCAACCTTCTGGAGTTCGCCTATGCGCTTCTTGTTAACATGTCCAAGACGACAATGCCACAAGGATTCCTTATCCAAACTATTGGAAGAATCGATATACAACACATTATTTCCTAAGTTATCTACAACCGACACAGTTTCATATACACCATCACAAGGTAATGATTTAAAAAAAAGAACATTATTATAAAAAGCATTAATACCACCACATTCATTATCAAATGAAAAAGTAAACCCTTGTTTGTACAAACCATGAAAGGAAATAATATTTCTCGCCATTTCAGACGAGTAACAACACTTATTCAAATCTAACACTAACCTACTACTTAGCGACAAAGAATAAAATCCAATCTTGGTGACAGGTGTAACTTTCCTATTCCCCATGATCAAGTTTATCTTTCCGTGCTCCACATCTTCACTTCTTCTTAGGCCCTGCAAATCAGAACATATATGAATACCCCAACCTGTATCAAGGACCCAATAATTAGTAGGCAATGATTTATTAGACAATATAGTGTAAATACCTGCATGGGTAGGTTTGACCTTCCCATCCTTAACATCTTGCAGGTACTTAGGGCAGTTTCGTTTCCAGTACCCCTGTACATGAAAATAGAAGCATTCAGCTTCCTTTGGGTTTAAAGAAGGAGTGACAGAACCACCTTTGGTTCCACTTGAAGAGGAGCCATCAAGAGACTTTCCCTTGGTACCCTTCGAAGGGGTTTTCCTCTTCTTCCCTCTACTTTGCCCGATTTCCAGAATAGGGGTGGCGGTAGGAGTAGGAGTAGTAACAACCGATTTTCCCTTAAGACCAGTTTCAACGGTCTTCAAGAGCCCTTGAAGTTTGCTAAGTGTGACCTCCTCCTTGTTCATGTGATATGTCATTCGGAATTGATCATAACAAGTAGGTAAGGAGTGCAGTATGATATCAATAGCCAACTCCTCGGGGAAGTTGACATTCAACTTGAGCAAACGATCCACATACCTTTGCATTTTCTGCATGTGGCCCGTGATGGGTTCACCATCCTTCATTCGGGTTGTTATCATGGAAGAGATGCTTTCATACCTCTCTTGACAAGCAATTTGATGGTAGCGGTCCATCAGGTCCATGTGTATCTCAAAAGGGTAAAAGTCATCATAGGACTTCTGGAGTTCAGCTTTCATTGTGGCCAACATGATACATGCCACCTTGGTAGCATCTCTCTCATGTGCCCTAAAGTCAGCGATCTCCTTTGGAGTAGTAGTAGTAGACTCATCAATTTCCTTCAGCTCCTTGTCGAGGACATATTCCTTTTCCTCATAACGCGTAACCATCCTGATGTTCCTGATCCAATCATTAAAGTTTGAACCATCAAAGATGACTCTCCCACAAAAGGTTCATGAGAGAGAAGGAGCCGGTAGGGTTTGAGACAAAAGCAGCATTGTTGGAAGACATCTGAAAAGAAGAAAGACAAGTTTAGATAGATATAGAATCCTTAATAAAACACCTAAATGTAATATTAAGGCTAGGACCCAACACAATACTTCATAACTTGCAAGAGGGATGCCATAATCCAAGCTATAAAATATTTGAAGGTAGGTGAATGATGATTCACCAATTTCCACCATGAAAACGAAATAAATTAGTAGGTTTTTAATTGGATTGAAACTCCTAGATTCTTTTGAGATTCATTGAACTTTTCAATGGCATGTTTAAATCTGGATTTTGCCCTCTCAAGTTTGTGACTGGGATGCTGAGGATCACAAACAAGGTGTGAATCACCATGCAAATTTACTTGGTACCCTTAATATTTATCACCTAATCAATGTGCCGGTTACCCACACGCGCTACATCGATCTATGATAAATATTAAGTCACCCTTTGCCACTCTCAATAGTCCATGTTAGTGTGTCGGTTACCCACACACGCTCCACCAAGGACTTGGTAAGGAACAAAGTGTAATTTCATGGGATAGCACCAATTTCACATTTTCCTAAAGTAACTAAGATTGGGAATTTATAAAAGGTTTAGTTACCTTATATTCTTCATTATACTTTTAATGAGGATTATAGTCCTTGTCCTACCCGTTCGGCTAACGACCCTCCACCAGTCAAGGAAGCGGTGGGTGAGAGTGGACACCCATTAAGTTGCCATTTTATAGGTAACAACCTTATACCCCCTTATAGACCGACTTCGTGAATGAGGCCTACTAACGGTAAAACTGACTTGCTCTTATACACACACACACACACACACACATATATATATATATATATATATATATATGTATATATATATATATATATATATATATTATTAACTTATAATACTATAAAGTATAAGGGTTGAATTTTAACATTTAAAACTCTAGGGTTTGGAATTAAAGTTTTCTAAAGTGACTTTACAAATTCCAAAACTTGAGGGAAAGTTTTGAAACTATTCAAAACCTTTCATATTCATAACTTATGGGTTTAATGGTTTATTAAAATGAAGAATCTTCATTTTATGTAACCTATGGCTCTTTAATAACAATTTAAAGAAGTGACTTTTGGTAATCCATAACTTGAGGACAAATTATGGACTCCATCAATAGGCATTAAGATCAAGAATTACACTAACAAACAGTTTGCAAATAATTCATATGATCTACTAAAACTCATGAGTATGAACATTCATATCAACAATTTCAAGAATCATATAAACACATATAAAACTATGAAATTTTGGTAATAACCATTGTAAATGGATTAGCATAATCATTACCACATCAAAAAAAGGTTTTACAAGTCCACAACAGTTTAGGGTAATGATTCTAGTCCATTTCCAGCAGCAAAACTTAATATTCTGCACACAGGGGCTCCTACTCGTCGAGTGCAAGAACTTACTCGACGAGTAGGATGCATTTTGTCATGGATTCGTCGAGTCCCCCCATGGACTCGGCGAGTTCACTGTTCAGATTGCAGAATTCACGACTTTTTCAAGCAGTTTGCATCAAATACAAAGAAAACAAGCCTAGGCTCTGATACCACTGATGAGTTTTGAGCATTCTAACACTCTTATGGTGTACATGCAACCCTAGAAACCTTGGATCTATGTTTTCTCTAATATTCATGCAAATAAGAATTTTCCAAGGTTTACATCCAAACTAGCATGACATGGGGTACTTGTAATATAAAAACTAGTAGAATGACATACCTTTGTAGTTGCTTGGATTCCTTAAGACTTTGTGAGCCTAGCACCTCAAATGTGATGCCTCAAATGTTTCACACAACACCACAACTCTTGGAATAACTTGAGAGAAGAACACTTTGATCACAAAATTGGCTAGCCCTCGTTGTCTTGTAATAGTGGCCGATTTTGCTAGCTATGGAGTTCTTTATATAGTGTGTCGCATGTAGGGTTACACCATGTAAACCCTAATGTGCATGGCTTTACATTTCCCCCACGATCCATGGAGCATCCATGGATCACCCAATGGGTCCTAGCCCAATCTAGTGAATCATGAACGATAAGCCCACTATATAAGAATGAATTATTTACAAATCAATCCCCATATATTCAATTAGTCTCTTTTTGATCAAAAAATTAATTCCAAATTAATTCTTGATCAATACTAATTAAATAATATGATTTCCTATTAATATATTAGAACTTATAATATATTAACAAATCGTAAGTGTCCTTTTTCTCATTTTTTCTATCCAACAGTTGAGATGCCGATACAACCCAAATGGACCATGCCAAATTGGGTCAAGTACATACCAAATATAGTTATGGACTTAGACACCTTATCCAACAGGAATAACTTGAGAGAAGAACACTTTCACTCAAAATCGGCTAGCCCTCCTTGTTCTTGTCTTAGTGGACGATTTTGCCCCATATGAGGTTGCTTATATAGTGTGTCACATGTAGGGTTACACCATGTAAAACCTAATGTGCATGGCTTTTCATTTCCCCCATGATCCATGGGTTTTAACCTCCATGGAGCACCCAATGGGTCCTAGCCAAATCTAGTGAATCATGAACCATAAGCCCACTATATAAGAATGAATGATTTACAAATCAATCCCCATATATTTAATTAGTCTCCTTTTGATCACAAAATTAATTCCAAATTAATTCTTGATCAATAGTAATTAAATAATATGATTTCATATTAATATATTAGAACATATAATATATTAGCAAACCATAAGTGTCCTTTTCTCCTTATGTCTATCCAATTGTTGAGATGTCGAGCAACCCAAATGGACCATGCCAAGCCGGGTCAAGTACATACCAAATATAGTTATGGACTTAGACACCTTATCCAACAGTCTCCCACTTGGATAAGTCTAATAACTATAGTTGCAAGTATGACTTCAGGAACCGACCAACAATCGTAGCTCTTTCAAAGTCTCACAGAACTATGATGATGATGCGCCATTTAAGATAACTGATCATATAATCCTCTGTTCTAGATATCAGCCGGACAAATACATGGAACAATGTCGTACTTATTGTCCAACAGTTTGTTTCCCGATTTCCGATTTGTTTGACATAGAACTAAACTGATCACATCAATTTGGTTCTGACCGGGCCCGATACATAGGTCAAAACAAAATCATCGAGGGGCCCAGATATCGCTTCTAATCCTCCAAGGACTAGAAGGAATAGATAAACTTCGACTCATATACACAAAATAACGTTTTATAACATCGAGCTACCGATGAGTTTTCGTACAATCAATGCACAACCAACTCATAATCAACAACTCATATCTCTAGGTTTGAAGACTTATATGATATTACCGTCTCACGATCACTCGAGATAAATTCCATGAAGTGATACAAGTGAGCGTGGGTTGAATCCAATACTCAGAACTTATGAGCACTCATGAATGTTGTAGCAACTTTTGCTATGTCTAACATCTTAGACATCTACAAGCCCAATTCATGACAGTCTTGATTCATACCTACTTCCAACATATGACTGACTATGGAGAGTTTGAATAATCTAGTTATTCGGGAAGTCAAAACATGCAAAGTGAAACACAAGAATAATACTAATCCTATATGGCCCCAAGCACCTTTGAGAGTAAATAAAACACCTTTTATTTAAACACCATATTGATTACACATTATTCATTGTATAATGTTTTGATTTATCAATGTAATACTTGAATTAAAACAATAGTCATGCCATGCTCCAAGCATGCACACTATGTTTGTCCAAACAATAGTTATGCCATACTCCAAGTATGCACACTATGTTTGTCTGTGATCCTTACTTTGTGAAATAGAACAATTGAACATGATTCCAATGATGCTCATTTCACAATCCAAAACCTTATCATAAATGTAAGAATTCCAAATTCCTACCATTTACCGAAATCTGTTGGATTCTAAACTTATATGCATTGATCCTCTTATAATGACTATGCACAAAGTCACAAAGACTTGTCATTATACATTACAGAGTATTCCCATGGAGATCAATTCCATGGAGACGAAGTCTCAAATTCAAAGTACATTCCTTTGAAGATCCTTTCTGTTTTAAGTTTTTCTAATCTTACACAGATTTAATGAATAACTTCCACCTATGGAAACATTTCCTTATTCCATTTTGACTATCACTTCTGAACAAGAGTTGCCTCCTTTAGAATATGTCAATATGGTCCTTTCAAAATTAACACTATACTTCCAACTGTCCATGAGCAACCAATCTTTGGTAAACCTCAGATTGTCCTTGACAATTGCTTAATCATTTCAGTCATATCCAATTCAAGTATTTTTTCCCTCTTAATGCCCTAGGCATGTGGAAAATTTAGAATGGATGAATATTATAGCACACGTAATCGATCCTATACCCGAAGCATATGGGACACGATTCATGATGTCTCACATAAAGACATGATCCTAGACTAGCCTTTTGCTACAATATTTTTTATTTTCCATGTTTTCATAATTCGACTATGAAGAGGGATGCCGTAATCATAATAAAATTTTGAGAATGCAATATATATAGAATTTCCTTATGTTGAACCATTCGAACATAAAATCCATATATATATCATTGACTAAAGATTATTAAAAATCTCAATCTAAGCTTTTAGAAATTGAAATGAAGTATAATTTCCTCTCCCTTAATTATAGCAAAACAACTTTTCCCAATTGAAACCTTTTGTTTTCTATAATTAACATTGCTAACTTGCAACACTTATCATAATTGATTATGCTCCCACTAGCATAATAATTACTAGCATAACAATTATGCTCCCACTAGCTTTGACATGTACTTAGAAATTAGCTGGACTTATAGAAATCAATGCTTTATTGACTTTCGTACCAAAGTTCAAATTTCTGATACGAGATTCTTTGATAAGACTTTATCAAAATCATGCACCTTTCCTTAGATAGCTCACATGTGTGTCTAAACAATTTTTAGAACTATGAAAAGGGATGCCGTAATCATAGTCTCAATTGTTTAGACCTTTGCCATTTCTCACAAGTCCATGTTAGTGTGCCGGTTAACCACACACGCTCCACTAACGACTTTGAGAATGCAAATATCACAATTTCTATCTACTTAAAATCTACTTAGTGAAAGCGTTTCCTCACCATTATTTTCATGAATCGGAGAGAAACCTAATGACACTTAGATTTTATGGTGTATGTGTTCCTATCCATGTGAATTTGTCAAAACCATAATCACAAGACAAGGTTTGTGACAAATTCAAACTCATATGGACTGAACTTGTTCACTCTTAATTTCTTGCCACTTGGCTGCACAAGGGCCTACCATTGTTTCCACGTTGTTATGCAACCAATTGAGAACTCTCAGAACTCATATGCTAAGCCAACTTTAACTGGAATGGGCATAGAAACTAGAATATGTCAACACGGTAAGCTATAAACCTCAACTCGTGTGCTAGTGATAAACTACAGGTTTTATTCTTGATTAGTTCTTGAACCTCTTTCAAGATCTTTAAGACTCCCACTGTCCTCTTGACATATAAGACTCTCTTGCCAAGAACCATTCCTTGACAAACAAATATTCAAGAGATAGTGTGGATTCTTATCAAGACAAACACTTCACATAATTGGCCTTAGTTGGTCTCTGTTTTATCCAAAACATCACAACTTACCAATTTCAAATGTACAAGAGTAGAAAACATTTTACTCTACATTAGACAAATGTTATAAACCTTCTTTAAGATATGTCACTCAAGTTACAATCTTGGAGTATGACTCTAAGAATTGTTTTGGAACGAAGTATGACTTCATCTTCTTGATTTAACCATTTCAATAATCCATGACTCCTCTTCTTAGCCATAAGAATGCACTAAGATGTTATTAGAGGATCAATTGTGATATGGTTTCAAAATCATTAAGATGATCATAAAACATGATACTAAAGTACTCTCCCGTCTTTCAAGATTTGAGAAACTTTTATCTTTCTGCCTAATTTGATTCTTCTCATTCATTCTGCCATACACTGAAACTTTTCCAACGTTTCAGAATTATACTTAATCTTGTAAGTATAACCATATTTACTAAACTTTAGTAAATCATGACGAATAGTCTTATCGATCTTTGTGGTGGACTTGACTAGTGCACAAGAATGTGTACTCGATCCCTTAGTCCTTCACTTGACTCACATATACATGTGAACAAGGAATTAGTCTTAATTTTCCAAAGATGAAAATTCTCATTCATCATTCAATACAAATTGAATGATTCCAAGTTTCTGTCCAATTGAAACTTGGGTGACAAGAATCTTTCCTTATTTGGTAAATTTAGACACTACCACAAAAGAAAGAATCAAATTCATATTTCCAATATTGCTAGAAACATACAAACATCAATTTTTCATAAATGCCATTGCAAAAAGATATAATAAAATAAAACAAAATTTTATTTATTTATAAAATGCGGAAAAAACTTTTTCCTTACAATGCAACTTTAAATGAAAACTATGCTATTACATAATTCCTAGCAATCTATCATAACTCCTAAGCAGCAGCTCAAAAATCCGATCTTTGAACCTAAAAAGCATCAAAATGCAACCTAGTCATATCATGTATTAAGAATCAACAATTAGAAACTTAACAGTGTTAGATAGTGTACTTACCTGAAGCAGAGTCAAACTTTTTGATTCTTCCTTCTCTTAGATCTTTTAGGTAGTCAGGGCAGCTTCGCAACCAATGTCCCTTCTCTTTACAATAAAAACATGTAGACTCTTTGGGAATGGTACACGGGACTATCACAGACTTAGCATTTCCCTTTACCTTTTGGTCAACCGGGTTGACTAAGGCCAATCCCATTCCATTGGGAAGAGAAAGCTTTTTCGGACTTCCAATGTTACCATTGTCAATGTCCATGGAAGTTTGAGAAGTGGATCTTCCACCTAATTTTACTTTTCCAGTGCGCCAAAACATTTCTGATTCAGCAGCAACAAGTAAATAAGTAAGATCTATAAGGGTCATGTCGTGGTCCGTCACATAGTAGTTCTTAATGAACTCACTATACGACTCAGGAAGTGATTGAAGAACCCAGTCAACAACCAACTTCCTTGAGACTTCGACACCCAACACTCTCAGCCTGTCGATATGTGACTTCATATTTAAGACGTGAGAACACACATGCCTTCCACCTTCATGTTTCATTGCCAGTAGGGCTTGAGTGACCTTGAATTTTTCAAGTCTTTGAGCCTGTGGATCAGGGAGAATAATTGGAGGAGGTGGAGGAAGAGAAGTATGATTTCCATGATCCAATCGCGGGACATCATCTTCATTAGGAAAGATTGTTCCAAGAGATTTGGGAAGATCATAGTTGTCTGATCTAGATATCTACAATGGGAGAAATTCAAGTTAGCTTATTTAAGTCCTTAATAGAACACCTAATATGAAATATTAAGGCTAGGACCCAACACAATATTTTATAACTTGGAAGAGGGATGTTGTAATCCAAAGTATAAAATATTTGAAGGTAGGCGAATGACGATTCACCAGTTTCCACCATGAAAAACGAAATGAAAATTAGGTTTTAATTGGATTGAAACTCCTAGATCTTTTGAGATTCATCGAACTTTTCAATGGCATGTTTAAATCTCGATTGTGCCCTCTCAAGTTTGTGACTGGGATGCCGAGGATCACAAACAAGGTGTGAATAACCATGCAAATTTACTTGGTACCCTTAATTTTATCACCTAATCGATGTGTCGGTTACCCACACGCGCTCCACCGATCTATGATAAACATTAAGTCACCCTTTGCCACTCTTACTAGTCCATGTTAGTGTGCCGGTTACCCACACACGCTCCACCAATGACTTGGTAAGGTACAAAGTGCAATTTCATGGGTTAGCACCATATTTGCATTTTCCTAAGTAACTAAGATTGGGAATTTATAAGTGTTTAGTTACTTAGTATTTATCATTATACTTTTAATGAAGGGAGAATTATAGTCTTTGTCTTACCCGTTCGGCTAACGACCCTCCACCAGTCAAGGAAGCGGTGGGTGAGAGTGGACACCCATTAAGCTGCCATTTTATAGGCAACAACCTTATACCCCCCTTATAGTCCGACTTCGTGAATGAGGCCTACTAACAGTAAAACTGACTTGCTCTTATACATATATAAATATTATTAACTTATAATACTATAAAGTATAAGGGTTGAATTTTAACTTTTAAAACTCTAAGGTTTGGAATTAAAGTTTTCTAAAGTGACTTTACAAATTCCAAAACTTAAGGGCAAGTTTTGAAACTATTCAAAACCTTTTCAACTTCATAACCTATGAGTTTAATGGTTTATTAAAAAGAAGACTCTTCATTTTATGTAACCTATGGTTCTTTAATGACTCTTTAAAGAATGACTTTTGGTAATCCATAACTTGAGGACAAATTATGGACTCCATCAATAATATTCAGATCAAGAATTACATCATCAAACAATTTGTAAATAATTCCTATGATCTACCAAAAATCATAAGCATGAACATTCATATCAATAATTTCAAGAATCATATAAACACATATAAGACTTGTAATTTTGATAATAACCATTGAAAATGGATCAACATAATCATTACCACATCAAAAACAGGTTTTATAAGTCCAAAACAGTTTAGGGTAACGATTCTAGTCCATTTCCAGCAGCAAAACTCGAAAATCTACACACAGGGGCTCCTACTCGCCGAGCGCAAGAACCTACTCGACGAGTAGGATGCATTTTTACTTGGACTCGTCGAGTCCCCCATGGACTCGGCGAGTCCACTGAACAGTGGACATAAAATTCGATTTTTCTAAGCAGTTCACATCAAATATCAAGAAAACAAGCCTAGGCTCTGATACCACTGATGGGTTTTGAGCATTCTAACACTCCTATGGTGTACATGCAACCCTAGAAACCTTGGATCTATGTTTTCTCTAATATTCATGCAAATTTGATTTTTTTCAAGGTTCTCATCCTAACTAGCATGGCATGGGGTACTTGTAATATAAAAAACTAGTAGAATGACATACCTTTCTTGTAGCTTGGATTCCTTAAAACCTTGTGAGCCTAGCACCCCAAATGTGATGCCTCAAATGTTTCACTCAAAATCGGCTAGCCCTCCTTGTTCTTGTGTTAGTGGCCGATTTTTCTCCATATGAGGTTGCTTATATAGTATGTCACATGTAGGGTTACACCATGTAAACCCTAATGTGCATGGATTTTCATTTCCCCCATGATCCATGGGTTATAACCTCCATGGAGCACCCAATGGGTCCTAGCCCAATCTAGTCAATCATGAACCATAAGACCACTATATAAGAATGAATGATTTACAAATCAATCCCCATATATTTAATTAGTCTCCTTTTGATCACAAAATTAATTCCAAATTAATGATCAATACTAATTAAATAATACGATTTCAGATTAATATATTAGAACTTATAATATATTAACAAACCATAAGTGCCCTTTTCTCATTATGTCTATCCAATTGTTGAGATGCCGAGCAACCCAAATGGACCATGCCAAGCCGTGTTAAGTACATACCAAATATAGTTATGGACATAGACACCTTATCCAACAATAGCATCAAAAACATCATCACCTAACTCACTACCGACCTCTTCCTACCAATCTCGTGCCCTGTCTTTCAACAGGAAGGAAGTATATCTGACCTTCGCCTCCTCGGGGCAGAAACTCGTCCTGAACGCGTTAGCCATATCTGCTAACCATCTCCTACTGACAATGGGGTCACTCTCCTATGGAACGCAGGAGTTGCACAAAAATGAAATTTACGGAAAGAAAGAGTGCGAGCTCTAACGATAGCCATAAACTCACCACGGGACGCTCCCAGATGTTCATCCACGATCTCCAAAACCCCTCCTTGACTGAACCAAAGATTACAAGATTCTTCTTCAAAACACCACAATTAATCTCCTGACGAAATAAATTCCCGTGTCTTCTTGCTAATCGGCTCAGTACCCTTACTTGAGCCGGAGCCAGAACCTAAACCTCCTTTCTGGAAGCTCATCACCAAACTGAAATACAATCATGCAGACGATCATAACATACTCAAGAGTCCTCTTCCCCAAGCTTCTTAGATTCTCCAAGACTTTCCCGATTCGAGTATAGATCTCGTGCTTTCAGTAGTACGGGCGCAATACTACCTTCCACACCTATCCATACTTTCCTCAAGGATCATCCTGAATCCTCCAAGTCACCTACTCCACTGATGCACTAAATATACAACAACACAAAGCCCACCGAAGCACCTCCTAGGCTCCCCCCTAGGTTCCCGGCCTCACGCTGTCATCAGCTGCTAAAGAACTCCTCATAATGCCAGTTATCCACCTCATGAATACCATCATATTCACTTAGTAGCTAACTCCCATCATCCAAGAGTTCCATAGAGCACAAAGCAAGCAACATTCGTGCAGTAACACTCCAATCCATAGAACTATCATAAAACATTCACCCCACACACTACCACTGATGCAAGAAATTCCACCCTTACTGTCGGTTTCCTTATGCATGCAAATTATACACAGAACAGGATCAAATAGACTGTCGAATAACAGACTCTACCCTAGAACCACAACCAGACAAGGAACAGGAAATAAGGCCAAATCAATTATTCTAGGGATATAAGATCCTAACCGTATATAATTTTTACTTAGCAATTACTGATTCCAATAGATATCCTCATCTCAGCATATCATCCAATTAACCCAACATACAAGGTATCACATATCAGATCAAACTACCACTAACTATTCAACACTAGCATGCAAGTCTACCAGCTCATACAATATACATAGAAAGGCATCTCTCCTAGCATTCTATCATGCAAGAACTGAGCAGATCCTTAGCCCTAACTAGCATGAGATTCATAGATCTATAATTCGAATCATGACAGATAACATGTATGGGTATTTTGGGAAAGCTTACTTGAGCTCGGTTGTTTGTGTCACACCCCCAAACCTGAACGGCGAAAACGTTCGGGGGCGGAGGACGTCATGCTTAGTATCATAACCATAGTGAAGAAAGTAAACACAACCATCATAAATATAATTTAAAAGGTTACATCGTTGCAAAAATACATGTTTCCAAATAAATTACATATGATGTCAAAATAGTTCAAAAGAAATTTGCGCCTTAGCGTCTTGCCTTCAAAAATCTTGTGGTTACCTGTATTACTGAATACCTGAGAATACAAGTTCTTTTTGAAAGAGTATCAGCATAAAGCTGGTGAGTTCATAAGCAGTTTTATGAATGAAAGATGAATGTTGTTCCTTAAAGTTTGTTACAAGTTTGTTTCCAGAAAATCCAATATTTTCTAAAAGGTTTGTTGTAGTCTTATCTGAACCAAGACTTAGTATATGTAAGTAAATCGTCATACTTATGTGTGTGGTTTTATATTTAAATAAAACTCTTTAAATCCCCGTGAACTGTGTGTTTTGTTAATTCCCCATGTGAGTTGTTATAACCATGCTAAAACTTGAAGACCTCATACTCGACGTTCTTCAGGCGTCGGAATGTTATGACACTTGTCACCCCAGACCTACCGGTCTAGCTGTTGCAAGCAGCTTAGGTGCGGGTTTGTCAGACCCAATATAGATCTATACACAACTATCATGCTCTCCCTCCAAGAGATTCTGATTATAACTACAAGACTTTTCTGTGGTACTCAAGAGTACCCTGAAGGTGAATGAATCACAAATTTATTCATTAACAAGTTCACGTAATTTGTAAGAAAGTACCCGTTTTGTAAATCGATTGTGTTAGTGTTTCTTTGTTAAACGAAGTGTTCAAACTATACCTATTATAGTTTATCAAGAGTGTTTTATGTTTAATGAAACCTTGTTATGCATGACTTTGTATGACATTGAAAATACTAAGTGTAAATCTTACACACCTTGCTCAGCATGTTACAAGGTGAAAATAACTCTTAAACCTATTTTGACAGTTTTACCCTTAACTGTCACTGTTTTTAGAGTATTTATCGAAAAATCATCGTAAGTCAAAAACTGAATCCGTAAACTCTGAGAGTTTGGATAAAGAGTCTAATGTATTCATAAATTTTCCTATAATTTTTGGTGGTATCAAACCAGTGTGAAAATGTTCATATTCACAGCTTGGTCCGATTTTGTTGCTGCTGTGACAGGTAGTTTTGTAAAAATCACCATAAATTGTAGAAAAATAGTATAGAGTTGTGCAAGTAGTCATTTTAAAGGTATAAACCTGAACCATTCGCATATTAAACATTTTTGAAAAATATTATGTTTAAGTTGGGTAAAACAGTTCGTGAACAGGTCACAACGTTTCTGTTGTAAGCTGTCAAGTTAAGTTTTAAATATGTTTTGGTGTTTTAACTTGTATTCCCCCCTGAAAACTAAAGAAAACTGGAAAATGTAGGGGTATGAACTCACCTTGAGTGATTTCTTGAAGAGTGGAAGGTTGAAGATGAGGAGTATCAAGTCAAGAACACTTGATGAACACGTGAAAGCTTGGATGATCCTAAGAACGATTCTTTGGTGTTAAAATGTGCGTAGATGATCCAAGAGTGTTAGGAAAATATGGAATAACACTTGAGTTTACATGAAATACTTACCAAAAAGTGAAGTAGTAGCTCAAGAACACTTTCACAAAGTGGTGGGAAGTAGAGAGGAAGAGAGGCTTTCTTGAGGGATTAAGAAGTGTGTAAGTTTGGAATGATCAAGGTAAACCAAGAAATCCTCTAGGGATTTATTTATATAGTGAAGGTTGCTGGAGCAATTTGCAAGTTGAAATGATGTTTACCTTGGTTTGTGTGATGTGGATAATATTGGGTTAATGAGAGGATGACACATGGAGACAAGTGGGCACACTTGACCCACTTGTGGGGCAGAATATTCTTCTTAATGTAAGATAATGATTTA
Source organism: Lactuca virosa (assembly GCF_052849685.1). Lineage (NCBI taxonomy): Eukaryota > Viridiplantae > Streptophyta > Magnoliopsida > Asterales > Asteraceae > Lactuca > Lactuca virosa. The sequence continues at coordinate 54,981,394 of NC_136431.1, forward strand.
TAATAAATAAATCCTTGAAAATTAAATAAAATATGAGTTTAGGGAGTTTAAAATGATAAAAATATGACTTTGGTGAAAAATCCCCGTCAAAATCATCAAAAACGGGCTTAACAGGCAAAAGTTGTCGAAAACCAGGAATTAGGAGCGAACCTGCGAGGTTCGGCCCTTAGGAGGTGAGGACCGAAGGTGGGAGAAGGAACCAAGAGTGGGAGAAGGGGAACCGAAGATGGGTTTCGGGCCCGAAGGTGACAGGGAACCGAAATGGACTGAGGGCTCGGTCTATTTCGGGTGTATGGAGGTTTCGGCCGGCTTCGGTTCGCAAGAGGTTCGGTCCGAGGGCTAAGTTCGGTCCTGAAGGGACCTTCGGTCTTAGCAGGGTTCGGCTCTTAGAGGTTCGGCTCTTAGAGGTTCGCCTCTAAGAGGGTTCTGTTCCTAAGAGGGGTTTCGGCCCTATTTAGCTGTTTTTCGATATAACTTCCCGATTCAAGCGGTTTTTGGCCAAGTTAAGGGTCGGGATGACCCGGATGACTATAAAAAGTTGAGAGAGATTTTGAGAGAGATTTGGGAGAGATTTGATTTTAGCCATTATTATTGTATGATCTCGTAATGCAAGGTTCGTGAACCCCGTTATGCTTCGTTTATGATTGTTTTAAGTCCCCAAAAGGGTCCATAGTCGTGTTTTGATGCGTTTAACTCCCTTCTTAGGGTTTCCCATTGATAAACACATAGATTCTCCGAGAAACTTGAATTTTTGACATACAAATGCACATTCTTATATATAGAATAACTTTTAACATACAAGTACTAGTTAAGTTTGACCGGTTTGACTTGTTGACTTTTGACTTTGACTTTGACTTGTTGACTTTGACTTTGACTTTGACTTGAATTTGACGGTTGTCACAGATTGCATGCACCACACCCTTTTCTTATCTTAGAAAACTCTTTTCTTAAAAATACTTTTCTTTTAAAAACTTTACCAATTCCTTAGTTTGAGTTCCGACACACCCGAGAGTTTATCTGAATCCCTCAAACCAAGGCTCTGATACCACCTTGTAACGAACCAAAATCACGACACAATTTTTTTTTTGTTTTTAGATAAATAAATTGTCAATACAGATTGTTTTCATAAAACCAAAGTAACCAATATTTAGCGAACATCAATTAACCAGAGTAATTCACAATATGCGGAAACTTGTGGTGTGTGCTCTACAATCATCCCGAGCTCTTCCATTTGAAAACCAGAGTACCTAAAACATAAACTGAAAACCATAAGCACAAAGCTTAGTGAGTTCCCCAAAATACCATACCACATACAATAACAAATTATCACACACGTACATATAGGTGTCATGGGCTCCCCCATGGTCTTTATCTATTATGCCATGGGCTCCCCCATGGTCTTTACCTGGAATGCCATGGGCATTCCCCTCATGGTCTGACATCCAATTGCCACGGGCTCCCTCGGGGTCTTCCATGCAAGTATCACAGAGACAACTAGCATACCACATAACACATAATGGGTCGGCACTGGTGTCTTCGACCCATGGATATAGTGAGAAGACTCACCTTGCATTGCTGAATCTTACAGAAAACTCCCGGCTGTAGGCTGACTGATCCCCGAACTATTAATAACAACACGACACCTAATTAACAATTGAGTTCCAATCCAAACCACAACTCCATGCCTGGGGTAAAAGGACCATTTTACCCCTACCTAACCTTGACCAAATTTATGACCCAACTATACTCTGAAAGGCCCAAAGGCCCACAAATCAACCATTGGAAAATTGGGCCCAAACCCCCTACATGGCCTTGCCTTAAGGCACAACCACTCTCTCTAGTCCAACACTTTGTGCTCTGATGGCCCATTAATAACTCAAACTCTCAAGCCCAAAAACAAAGGATCCACAAAGGCCCACTAATGGCCCAATTTTCCAAATTGGGCCCAATCCCATATGGGACTTATCCTAAGCCCATCTTGAAGGATTTTAGGTAAAACAAATAAACTAGAAAAACAATTCCTAAGTTCACATGAAACCTACTTTGGATCTATGTTTTAACTATTGAACATATAACTTTGAATTGCAAAACAAGAACCCTAAGAGAGGAGGCTATTTTCGAAATTAACCAGTTACGGTTTTAGAGTTACATACTTTTCAATTGTTATAGTAAACAATTGGTAATCCTTTTGATCTTGATCTTCTTGGAAGCTTAACACCACAAATGCAATGCCTCTAATGGAATCACACCCAAGAGATAGCAAGAAGGAAACTTATGAGTAGAGAGGCTAGGGTATGCAATTTTTGGCCTAGGGTTTCTTCAAAGGAAGGAGTGGCCGATTTTGGGAGCCAAAGGTCTCGTTATATTGTTGAGGTGGATAGGGTTTAGGGAAAACCTTAATGTTCCTTTGCTTAGGGTCTAAGCTTATCCAAAGGCCTTATCCAAGCCCCTTGGACGAAATCATTAGGGTTTCCCCTATAGATTTCGTCCACCCCTTCCAAGGAGGTCCTGGAACCTTCCACTCAACTATTGGATAATTGTAAACTAGTCCATGCACTTTATAATTAATACACTTAACCCCAAAATCAATTCTAATTAATTTTTGGCTAACTATTAATTAAACATTATGATTTCTTACTAATATATTAATCTTTTAACATATTAATAAATCATTTATATTAATTTATTAATCTTATAATAAATTAATATCTCTCCTTTCATAATTTCCTTGTCTAGTTGCTAGGTTTGAGGGAAACCCAAAAGGAGTGTGCTGCTATTAATTCAAGCACATACCAATTAAAGTTATGGGCTTAGACACCTAATCCAACAGTCTCCCACTTGGATAAGTCTGTAACTATAATTGCTAGTATGACTTCTAAATCAACCAGCAAATTGTAGCTTCCAAAAGTTATTGCCGAACTCTGACCTAGTCAATCATGTGTCCTAAGATAAGTAATCATATAATCCTTCGTCCTGCAAGATATCCCTAGACATAAGACATGGAATTTAATCAATCTCTTTGTCCAGAATCTATGTTTCCTGATTTTTGATTTGTGATGATATAGGACTTCTAATTGAACACATCAATTCAGTCCTGGCTGGGCCCAGCACATAAGTCAACACCAAACCATCGAGGGGCCCACAAATATCGCTTTTCCTGTTAGGGCAAAAGGTACGAATAAACTTTGACTCATATGCTTGTATCGTTTACTCATCAAACCATACATGCCAATGGATTTTATAACACCAAGTTACTAATGTGTTTTCGTATCACCAATGCATGACCGACTTGTAAATTACAACTCATATTTCTCCGTTTCAAGATTATAAGATATTATCGTCTCAGTATTACCCGTGATGAATTCCATGAAGTAATACTTTGAGAAAGGGTTTATCCAATACTCAAATCTTTATTTCTAAATACTCATGAACATCGCAACAATTCTATTGCTATGTCTAACTCCCTTAGACAATCTGCAATCCAATTCATGACAGTCTTAATTCACTACTCACTTCCAAAAGTACGAACGGCCGTGGAGTTTGAATAATCACATTATTCAGGAAGTAAAACATGCAAAATATGAAACATAATAATAAACAATTGACAAAGGCAGTAAACAAACTCATAAAAAATACTTTATTATTTAATCACCAAAAGTCAATTACATTTCTTTGTAACAAGTTTCAGAATAAAACTAATCTAACTGCTAAAAATAATATCATCTCTTAGTCCAATGCTCCGAGCATGCTAAATATGCTTAACCCTACTCATACCCTTTGTGAGGGGATTTGCTGGGTTATCCTCAGATGATACACTCTTTACGACAAGATGGCCTTCTTCTACTCTATGTCTGATGAAATGATACTTTCTGTCGATATGTCTGGGTTTACCATGATCTTTGGGTTCCTTTGTTAAGGCAACCACCCTTTCATTATCACAAAAACAGTTCCATAGGCTCCTGGATGGTTGGAATAACTCCGAGATCTCCGATGAAGTTCCTCAACCAAGCTGCTTCTTTCGACGTTTCACTCGACACTATGTACTCTAATTCACAAGTAGAATCAGCCACTGTATCTTGCTTGGAACTTTTCCAAGTAACTGCTCCTCCGTTCAGTAGAAATACCTAGGCAGATTGATAACGGAAGTTGTCTCTATCTGTTTGAAAGTTGGCATCATTGTAGCCATCTACTCTCAAAGTATCATTACCACCAAGTACAAGGACCCAGTCCTTTGTTCTTCGCAAATACTTGAGTATATTCTTGACCGCTATCTAATGAGCTCTACCCGGATTTCCCTGATAGCGACTGACCATGCTCAAAGCAAAGGCCACATCAGGGCAAGTACATGTCATAGCTTACATGATCGATCCGATAGCGGAAGCACAAGGTACACGTCTCATGCCAGCTACTTCCTCATCTGTACTCGGGCATTGAGTCTTACTTAATTTGGTATTGCTTTGGATAGGTAGCTCTCCCTTCTTGGAATTTTCCATACTAAACCTATTTAGTACCTTATCCAAGTACGTGCTCTGACTAAGTCCAATTAGTCTCTTCTTTATATCTCTCAATATTCTAATCCCAAGAATATATGCAGCTTCTCTAAGGTCTTTCATGGAAAAACACTTTCCGAGCCAAGACTTAACGTCTTTCCTGGTCGCAACATCGTTACCAATGAGTAATATGTGATCAATATATAACACCAGAAAAGTTACTATATTCCCACTAGCCTTGATATACACGAATGACTCATCTTCACTCCTTGAGAAACCAAACTCTTTGACTTTCTCATGGAAGCAAAGATTATAGCTGCGAGATGCTTGTTTCAATCCATAAATGGATTTCTCAAGCTTGCACACTCTATTGGGAAACTTTGCATCAACAAAACCCTCCGGATGATTCATGTAAACATCCTTAGCCAACTTCGCGTTAAGGAAAGAAGTCTTGACATCCATCTGCCAGATTTCATAGTCATGAAAAGCAGCTATGGCGAGCAATATCCTAATAGACTTAATATTAGATACTGGTGAGAATGTCTCATCATAGTTAACCCCCGGGGTTTGAGTGAAACCACTTGCAACCAGTCGAGCCTTGAATGTGTGCACATTTCCATCCATGTCTGTCTTCTTTTTGAAGATCCATTTGCACCCAACTGTCTTACGACCTGGTGCATTATCAACCAAATTCCAAACTTGGTTGTTATACATGGATTTTATCTTGATGTCCATTGCCTCTTTCCACTTGGAAGCCAGTGGGCCTGCCATTGCTTCCTTATAATTAGCTGGTTTATCCAGATTTACCAGTGTCCTATCACTTATAAATGTGTCACCGTCTGAAGTGATATGGAAACCATATAACTCAGGGGTGGCACACTAACCCTAATAGATATTTGAAGAGGTAATGAGTTATCAACTGGTTCAACAGGAAGAGTTTCCTCTGGTTAAGTGCTAGTGTCATCTAAGGTTCCTTCATTGGATAACTCTCGAATCTCTTCAAGGTCAATGGTGCTCCCACTTTCCTCTTTGAATATGAGCTCTCTTTCTAGAAAGACTCCTTTTCGTGCTACAAAGACCACGTTTTCACTAGGTATGTAGAACAAATATCCAAAAGACTATTTTAGGTAACCAATGAAAACACATTTCTCACTTCTAGCTGCTAGCTTGTCGTGAGTCTCTCGTCTTACGAAAGCTTCACAACCCCAGACTTTAATATGTGCTAATGAAGGAACTTTCCATGTCCACATTTCGTGAGGTGTTTTGGCAACCTTCTTTGTAGGGACAAGATTGAGGATGTGGGTGGCTGTCTCTAAGGCATACCCCCAGAAATGAATAGGAAGTGAAGCACGTATCATCATAGAATGAACCATGTCTAACAAGGTTCGATTATGCCTCTCAACCACACCATTTAACTGTGGTGTCCTAGGAGGAGTTAATTGTGAAACTATTACACATTCCTTTAGATAGTCATTGAACTCGATACTAAGATACTCTCTGCCTCTATCGGATGTAAGTACCTTTATCTTCCTGCGTAATTGATTCTCGACCTCATGTTTAAACTCTTTGAACTTTTCAAAGGCTTCTGACTTATGTTTGATTAAGTAGATATAACCATATCTGCTATAATCATCAGTAAAGGTCACATAAAATAGATTAGCATCCCTTGTAGTTGGAATGAAGGGTCCACATACATCTGTATGTATGAGGTCCAATAGACATTCACCTCTTTCACAAGACCTTATGAATGGTGATTTTGTCATCTTTCCCAAAAGACAAGATTCACACATATCATCTGATTTTAGCTCAAATGATTCCAACACTCCATCCTTTTGGAGTTGGGCTATGCGTTTCTTGTTAATGTGTCCAAGACGATAATGCCACAAGCATGCCTTGTCTACACTATTAGACATGTCAATATTAAATACACTATTACCTAAGCTGTCAATACAAGTCACTGTTTCATACACACCATCACTAGGTAAATCTTCAAACACAAAAACACCATTCTTATAAACAGAAACTGAACCATTCAAATCATTAAAAGAGTAATTAAAACATTGTTTGAACAATGCATGACATGAAATAATGTTTCTCGTCATCTCAGACGAATAGCAACAATTTAATAAATCTAATCTAACATCATTATTAAGCAAAAGTTGATAAACTCCGATCTTGGTTACTGGTGAAGACCTTTTGTTTCCCATGATCAAGTTTATCCTCCCTCGCTCCACCTCCTCACTTTCTTTTAGCCCCTGCAAATCAGAACAGATGTGAAAACCACATCCTGTATCAAGGACCCATGAACGAGAAGATAATGAGTTATTAGAAGAAATAGTGTAAATACCTGCTGAAGATGGCTTCACTTTTACATCTTTGATGTCTTGCAGATACTTTGCGCAACTTCGTTTCTAATGCCCTTTGTCATTGCAATAAAAGCAATCGACATCTTTTGGGTCGGAATCATGGGGAATCACAACATTGGCCTTGGCCTTTGGGCCACTACTAGATGACCCAGCTTGGGTCTTGCCCTTCCAATTTTGCTTAGGAGGACCTTTCCTCCTTTTCCCCTTTCCCTGTCCAATAGCCAAGACAGGGGCACTAGAAGGAGTGGAGGCTATACTTTTACCCTTCATTCCCGCCATTGTTGTCTGCAACAAGTTCTGCAATTGGGCCAATGTCTGCTCGGTGTTGTTCAAATGGTAAGTTAGGATGAACTGACCATAACTATCGGGCAATGAGTTCAAGACCAAGTCTATGGCCAATTCTGTAACATTGTAAATTTCCAAACAAATTTTTCATTTTAAAATCATATAATTCTCATAACGCATTTCACAAAATCTCATTTATTTAGTTTACAAAACGCATCTCCATAATTGTTTGATTAATAATCCAGGATCCTCAAAACATAACTCTTTCTCTGGTGTGTACAATCGAGTCGATGCCTTCCCGCGATCCTGAGAAAAACCTAAAACACATAACACATAACACGGTAAGCACGAAGCTTAGTGAGTTTCCCCAAAATACCACACACATCTCAGTAGCCTCTCATGGCTATACTCTGATAAGACCCTCCGGTCAATGTGTCTCAGTGGCACCCTCCGGTCCCAAAACTCAGGTGGACCCTCCAGTCCTAACCCAATAAGCTCATAACCCACTAACCAGCCCATCAATGACCTAAAACCCATAGGCCCACCAAGGCCCAATAATAGATGGGCTCTCCCAAGGCCCAATTCTCAATCTAAATGGCAAGCCCAACTCAAGGGCCCAAAGCACAATATAATATTTCTCTGCTCAAAGTCACTAATACACAAGCCCAAAGATCCAGGCCCAACCCTTAAGGCCCAATAATAAATTCAGCCCAAAAAGCTCATAGAGAGGTTACACGGGGCGTACTTCCCTTGGTACGCTCAGCGTACACTAGCATGTACGAATCTGATCGGGGATACCAACCCAGTACGCGGGGCGTACTGGAATTACGTTGGGCATACGCCCAGTTTTGCTTAGTCCATTCTCTTGGTCTTAACCCGTTAAGACCTTAGCTCATTTCTCAGATCTGGATTCCTAATAGCTCTTACTCCATAAAGTCAGTGACTTTAAGCCTTTGCATGGCTGATAAGGTCACAAACACACAAAACGCTTACTCTCTTAACTCACAATGCTCATATCTCATGCATGGGCTGATTCTTACGTTCAAGACCTCATTTTTATGGATCCTCTCCACTAGAAACAGTTAAAAGGACAGATATTAAGCTCTGGAGTGCAAAAACTCATAAAGCCTCAAGCTTTGGGACCAAAAACCCTAAAATGGACCATATTATGCACAAAACAAAAGGATGGGAAAGCTTTGAGCTTTATACCTTCAATTGATGCTCCAACCACAGAAAAGCTCAGATCCAAAGCCTGGACTCCAACTCTATCTCTTCCATGCTCCTTCTTCACTCCAATAATTCCACAAGAACACTTAAAAGCTCACCATGGTCACACACAAGCTCAAGAACGAGGATTAGGGTTTGAGAGGGTTTATTGACTGAGGATGGTGGCCAGGAATGAGGCCATCTCATTCTTTATATAGGGACACTCCTCTCAATTAGGGTTTTCCTTTTGTCCCTAGTACGCCCAGCGTACCCTCTGGTACGCCCATCATACTAGGTGGCTCCGCTTAAAAGTCACGCACATGAGTACGCTAAGCGTACACACATGTACGCCCAGCCTACTCCGCTGCCACCTTTTTCAAATAAAGGACTTATCTTGCCATAACTTCAAACTTCCATTGCTTCCTCGATATAACTCCGTTTCCAATGAATCTCATATCCTCAGAAAGGTGTCGAGATGTTCTACGCTTCCAGCAACTCTTCGCAACCCCGAGACTTCCTCATGCCCGAGTTGCAGTCCATAAACCCTAATCTTAGACGATCTGAAACAGGATGTTACAATTCTCCGCCACTTGAATTAGATTTTGTCCTCGAAATCGCTCCTTATCATCACAAAGATCGAACCCAAAACTCGTGAAGCACCACCGAAAGGGCCTCAAATCATTCAACAATCTCCTCCAAAGACACTTGGACCCAACAGGAACTCCGTACCCCGAAGAAATAACAAACCCTTCTGCCGCTGCAGTACTCGGTCTGACTCCCCAAAACTTGAAAGCTCTAGTGGTCTGTCTCCCTATCAGACCACCCTCGCAAATATCATCATGTTAACCGCTCATCGAATAACAGACTCTAAGAACACTTTACCAACTCAGCTTCTCTAATCGATCCCAGTTGAACTCAGGAGGAAAGGAAAGTTCATATCCCACTAAGGACCCACCGCCTGAACAACTATCAGAACTCTTCTGAAGGAATGATCCTCAAAACTCTGTCCTCAGGCACAAGAAAACGGTCAAGACAGATCGAAACGATCCTCTGATACTCTTAAACATAAGCCCCAACTTCTCTCAATTGTCCCTTCCAACACTGAGCATTAGGTCGTCTCCGACCCAACAAGTGGAACCTCCAAAGGCTACCCACTGCACGCCCAAAAATGACCTACAGGTTTTCACATCTCGATAACTATCTCGGCTCATAGTAACACACAAGTCACGGAGTTCACTTTACCCCAAGAGAATGCTACAATTCATCTGAAATCGCCTCACCTCCGACCTCTGTCGTCTACCACCCACTGGTTCCCTGCATCTCGCGGTACTTCTCATACCAACGAAACTGATCCACTCCGGCCTAAGATATCAGATGGAGGTCCATACCCCCCTCCAAAATGAAACCCATCCACGAATTCGAAACCTCATCTCACCTATTCAATACACGAACGAATCCAGACTCAAGCTCGAGAGTCTGATTCAACAACAGAATTGGAACCACTTAGTTCCAATCTTGTACTCAACTCATGACCCAAGATTCGCGAATTTCTTCACACACCATCTCTCCAATTCCTTCCGATTACGATAATCCTTTCTCAACCTGGGATATAACAATTATCGATTGACACGGAGACCCCAGTCTCACCCCTGGTTCGGCAATCAAGTTCCCGAAGACTCAAGTGGTAAGGCTGCCCAAGCCTAAGAACTCCTCTGCGTCATACTCGGACTAGTGAATACTACAGCTCCCGGCGGAACAGTATTCACCCATATCGACTACTGAGTGCTACAGTCTACCATGTGGTCTCGCGACACTCTTTCACTGACCAGTGAATGCTACGGCTCCCCGCAGTATCACAACACTCTCTCTTTAACCAGTGAATACTACGGCTCCCCGCAGTATCACGACACTCTCTCGCTGACTAGTGAATAACACTGCACCCCGCAGTATCACGATACTCTTCTCTGACTCACATATGTTGCGGCTCTCTGCAATCACACGATCCCCTTTCTCTTACTGACTCATGGACGCTACGGCTCCCCGTAGTCTTACAATACTCTCTTACTCACTGACTCGCCATGGGCTCACTCCATGGTTTTCCCTGATAATCCTAAGTGATTACCCCCACTCGGATCCACTCGCTCTCTTATCACCTCATAATCTCATCATCAAGTCATCAATACACTGAGTTCACTAACTCATGATCCACAACCCAACATAGATAGGTGCACACACCCACTTAGTTTATGCACCACCACTTCCTGATGTAAGTTCCCGCAGGCAAGGCACTTTTCTCTACACAGACACACCCTTAGACAGTCTTACTTCAACGATAATTAACTGATGGGTTCCCACTGGAACAGAAACATTCGGTACTCCACTCGCCATCTCCCAACTCGAGTCCTAACATGACCAAAAATTAGGACATCATACTCGGGTACCTCGGTACACCATCACAACGTCTCACGCGGTTTTACCTTTACCACTGATCTTCCAATTACGCAGCTCAAAACTTCGAAATACTCTCATCTCCTAAATAGAAACACGGAGGAATCGTCAACGACTGAATACATGTTGACGAAAATCCGAAGCTCCACTCTCTACTGATCACCGTACATAGGAACTACTCATACCGACTCTAAAATTGGTCGACAAACCAACTGCTGCCCTCTTCTGGAGTATAGATTACAATCCATACCTATACCCGTAAATCTCAGCTATTTCACCCTGAACTCAGCGACTCATCCGCCTCGAACTCAACATTTGCAAACCCGAAAAATCTCTAGCCATAATAAATCCTCCGACCAATGGCTACCTGCCGTGAATTCACTCATCCTTCCTTAAGCACATACCCATACATCATCCCGCCTCACACTTTGCCGCATCGACCAATATTCCAGGTTTCATGCGTCCATACCATAGATCTCCATAGCCAGTTCTCTAACCACTCTCGAACAAACCTCTGATCCTCTCAATAAAATACCCAGTTCTTCCCCACTCAGGGTTCGAACCATCACCAATTGACATACCCCAGTCTACCCCATGGACTGGCTCGCCAGATGTACCAATTCCGTCTCATAGAATGTACCACACAGCACTCGAATACCTTTCGGATAATGACCAAATAACTCCAAGTATCCCATAACTCAGACGAATATCCCAGAATTCTCCCGACGTGACTGCCCCTAGTCATCTCGAAGTCTCAGACCGACACACCACCAGATACCCCAACTGTTCCGGATTAGACCTGACGCTCCATTTGGAAATAATGCACTATTACATACCACGTCTCTGATTCCTCGACCAGCCTCCCATCGCAGAAATCATCATGGAAGCAAGAGACCTTACTCTCACAGTCGATACACAACATAGACAACGAGGGCCACCGCCCCGATATATTCCTCTTGACCACCTGAAACTGCTGCTAAAAACATGCCATACTCAAAAAGGCACCTTCTTGGGTCTCTTCCATCTCAACCTCCACTAATGACTCCATGGTACAATAAATACCTTACAACAGACAAACTGCCCAAATACTCTGATCAAAAGGTCACCACCAATGCTACCCCATGGGGTTTACCTCCAAACTCTGAAACCGGAAACTCGATATCTCCTTCGCTTCTCCCAGAAAGCGGGAACAACCCAAAGCTTGTTGGATAAGATGTCTAAGTCCATAACTTATTTGGTATATACTTGACCCGACCCGGCATGGTCCATTTGGGTTGCACTTCACCCAAACTAGTTATGGATAATTTTATGAGTATTGTATACTTACGATTTATTAATATATTATAAGTTATAATATATTAATATAAAGTCATGTTACCTAATTAGTTTTAATCTTGAATTAATTATGAATTAATTTAGTGATTAAAAGGAAGACTAATTAAATCATGGGCTATTATATTTATATGGTGTGGGCTAACACTCATTTGGGAATGGGCTAAGCCTATATGGAAGTCCATGGATGATCCATGGAGCTTTTACCCATGGATCCTTGGAAAAGGAAAAGACATGGGTTATTAGGGTTTCACCCTAACCATGTACACTATATAAACAAGCTTATGTTGCATGAAAAAGACACTAATGTGTGTGTAAGTGTGGTGGCCAAAATCAAGAGTTAGTATACTCTCTCATACATTTTCCAAGTTTGTGGTGATTTGTGATTTCCATTTGAGGCATTCACATTATTGATGCTTGGCTCTCAAACTCCAAGGAATCAACAATCAACAAAAGGTATGTAATTCATCTAGTTCTTTTATGGTTAAAAGTACCCCATGCCATGCTAGATAGGTTATAAACCTTGGAAAATAATATTTTGCATGTATTTTAGACAAACATAGATCCAAGGTTTAATAGGGTTGCATGTACACTTAGGAAGTGTTAGAATGCTCAAAACCCAACAGTGGTATCAGAGCCTAGGCTTGTTTTGTTTGATACTTGATGCAAAATAGTGATAAAAGGTCGTTTTTTTGCTGTCTGACTGATGAACTCGCCGAGTCCATGGGGGGACTCGCCGAGTTCATGAGTAAACTCATCCTACTCGGCGAGTAGGTTCGTGCACTCGGCGAGTAGGAGCCTCAGAATGCAGATTTTCGACTTTTGCTGCTGGAAATGGACTAGAAACATTACCCTAAACTGTTTTGGTGTTTTAAAACTTGTTTTAGTTGGTGTAATGGTTGTTCTAATCCATTTACAATAGCTTATATCAAAATTTCATGCTTTGTATGTGTTCATATAATTCTTGAAACTTTGATGATCATGTTCATGTTCTTATGAATTTAGAAGATGATAGGAATTATTTGCTGAATTGTTTAGGATTAATTCTTGATCATTTATGTGTTTTAATGGAGTCCATAATTTGTCATCAAGTTATGGATATCCAAAGGTCACTTCTTTTAAACACACACTTAAAACACATAAGTTACATGGAAATGAAGAGTCTTCATTTTTATGAACCTTTAATTCATAAGTTATGAAATGAAAAGTTTTGAATAGTTTCAAAACTTGTCCTCAAGTTTTGGAATTTGTAAAGTTACACACACTTTAATATACTTTAATTCCAAACCCTTAGAGTTTTAAAAGTTAAAATTCAACCCTTATACTATTTATAACATTAATGGTTAATTATTATATATATGTGTAAGATTAAAGTCGTCTTACCGTTAGTACGCCTCATTCACGAAGCCAGTCTATAAGGTGGGTATAAGGTTGTTGCCTATAAAATGGCAACTTAATGGGTGTCCACTCTCACCCACCGCTTGCTTGACTGGTGGAGGGTCGTTAGCCGAACGGGTAGGACAAGGACTTATAAATTCTCATTAAAAGTATGATGAATATTATAAAGTAACTAAACCTTTTATAAATTCCCAATCTTAGTTACTTTAGGAAAATGTGAATATGGTGCTAACCCATGAAATTCACACTTTGTACCTTACCAAGTCATTGGTGGAGCGTGTGTGGTTAACCGGCACACTAACTTGGACTAGTAAGGATCACGAAGGGTGACTTAATGTTTATCATAGATCGGTGGAGCGTGTGTGGTTAACCGGCACATTGATTAGGTGATAATATTAAGGGTACCAAGTGAATTTTCATGGTTATTCACACCTTGTTTTGTGATCCTCGGCATCCCAGTCACAAAACTTGAAGGGCACAATCGAGATTGAAACATGCCATTGAAAAGTTCAATGAATCTCAAATGAATCTAGGAATTTCAAAAACCAATTAAACCTAATAATTCATTTCGTTTTCATGGTGGAAATTGGTGAATCGTCATTCACCTACCTTCAAATATATTATAGCTTAGATTACGGCATCCCTCTTCTAAGTTATAATATATTATGTTGGATCCTCGCCTTAATATTACATATGGGTGTATTATTAAGGATTCAATATATCTAATCTAAACTTGTTTTCTTCTTTTCAGATGTCTTCCAACAACAAAGCTTCGGGCTCTAACCCTACTGGCTCCTTTTCCTCATGAACCTTTGTGGGAGGGTCATCTTTGATGGTTCCAACTTCATGGATTGGATCTGAAACATCAGGATGGTTACTCCTTACGAGGACAAGGAATATGTCCTCGATAAGGAGCTAAAGGAGCTTGATGAGTCCACTGCTACTCCTGAGGAGGTCGCTGAGTATCAGGCACATGAAAGAGATGCCACCAAGGTGGCATGCATCATGATGGCCACCATGACAACTGAACTCCAAAAGTCCTATGAGGACTATTACCCTTTTGAGATGCATCAGGATCTGATGGAAAGGTACCATCAGAGTTCTCGTCAAGAGCGGTATGAAATAATCTCCTCCATGATCACTACCCGTATGAAGGATAGCGAACCAATCACGAGCCACATGCAGAAAATGCAAAGGTATGTGGACCGTCTAATGAAACTGAATGTGAACTTCCCTGAGGAGTTGGCAATTGATATCATTTTGCACTCCTTGCCATCGTGTTATGATCAATTTTGTATGATATACCACATGAACAAGGAGGAAGTCACGCTCAGTAAGCTTCAAGGACTTCTGAAGACTGCCGAAAGTGGTCTTAAGAGTAAGTCGGTTGCTACTCCTACTCCTACTACTACCCCTGTTTTGGCTATCGGGCAAGGCAAAGGGAAAAAAAGGAAGCACCCTTCGAAGGGTACCAAGGGAAAGTCCCTTGAAGGCTCCTCATCTGGAACCAAAGGTGGTTCTATCACTCCTTCTGCCATCCCTAAGGATGCTGAATGCTTCTACTGTCAAAATAAGGGGCACTGGAAGCGAAACTGCCCAAAGTACTTGCAGGATGTCAAGGATGGGAAAGTGAAACCATCCCATGCAGGTATTTACACTATATTGTCTAATAACTCACCATATTCTAATTCTTGGGTTCTTGATACAGGTTGTGGTATTCACATCTGTTGTGACTTGCAGGGCCTAAGAAGAAGTGAGGATGTGGAGCACGGAAAGATAAACTTAATCATGGGGAACAAGAAGGTTGCACCTGTTACCAAGATTGGAGTTTATACTTTGTTGCTAGATAGTGGGTTAAAGTTAGATTTGAATAAATGTGTGTACTCGTCTGAAATGGCGAGGAATATTATTTCCTTTCATGCTTTGTACAAACAAGGTTTTACCTTTTCTTTTGATAATGAAGTTGGTAGTATTAATGCTTTCCTTAATAATGTTCTTTATTTTAAAGCATTACCTTGTGATGGTGTGTATGAAGCTGTATCGGTTGTAGATAATTTAGGAAATAATGTATTATATATTGATTCTTCTACTAGCTTGGATAAAGCATCTTTGTGGCATTGTCGTCTTGGACATGTAAGCAAGAAACGCATAGGCCAGCTCCAAAAGGATGGAGTCTTGGAGTCATTCGACCTCAAGTCGGATGATAGTTGTGAGTCTTGTCAACTTGGAAAAATGACAAAATCACCCTTCACTGGTACTTGTGCAAGGGGTGAGGGTTTGTTGGACCTTATACATACTGATGTATGTGGACCATTCAAAATCGCCACAAGGGATGCTAATCGCTATTATGTGACTTTTATTGATGATTTTAGTAGATATGGTTATGTCTACTTAATCAAACATAAGTCCGAAACTTTTGAAAGGTTTAAAGAGTTTAAACAGGAATTAGAAAATCAATTGGGCAGGAACATTAAGATGCTTCGATCCGATCGAGGTGGTGAGTATCTTAGTACTGAGTTCCTCGACTATCTTAAGGAGTGTGGGATTGTCTCACAATTGACACCTCCCAGGACACCACAGTTGAATGGTGTAGCTGAGAGGCGCAATCGAACCTTGTTGGACATGGTTCGCTCTATGATGAGTCGAGCTTCGCTACCAATCTCTTTTTGGGGGTATGCCTTAGAGACTGCTGCCCACATCCTTAATCTAGTCCCTACAAAGAAGGTTGCCAAAACACCTCATGAAATATGGACTAGGAAAGTTCCCAATTTGGACCACATCAAGATTTGGGGTTGCAAGGCTTTCGTGAGGCGCGAAACTCATGACAAGCTCGAACCTCGAAGTGAAAGGTGTATTTTCATCGGCTACCCACAAAAATCCTTTGGTTACCTCTTCTACAGACCCAGTGAGAATGTGGTCTTTGTGGCTAGGAGAGGAGTCTTTCTAGAGAGAGAATTTATAAGCCAAGGAGGCAGTGGGAGGCAAATTGACCTTGAAGAGATTCAAGACTCAATTGGTGAAGGAACCTCAGACACTAGCAATCAACTCGAGGAGGAAAATCCTGTTGATCCAGCTGACGAGTCTATACTTCCGAGGCGTTCCACAAGGGTTAGGAACACACCTGAGTTTTATTATGGATTTCATATTACTACGAAAGGTGATACATTTATCAGTGACAGTACACTGGTAAATCTGGATGAACCTAACAGTGTTAAGGAAGCCATGGCAGGCCTAGAGTCTGCTAAATGGAAGGAGGCTATGGACAGCGAGATACAGTCCATGTATGACAATCAAGTTTGGAACTTGGTTGACAATGTACCAGGCCGTAAGACAGTCGGGTGCAAATGGATCTTCAAGAAGAAGACCGACATGGATGGGAAGGTGCACACTTATAAGGCTCGACTGGTTGCGAAGGGGTTTACTCAGACTCAGGGAATTGATTATGATGAAACCTTTTCACCAGTAGCAAAGATTAAGTCTATTAGGGTTATGCTAGCCATTGCTGCATTTCATGATTATGAAATATGGCAAATGGATGTCAAAACCGCTTTCCTTAACGGAAAGTTGGCTGAGGATGTTTACATGAATCAGCCAGAAGGTTTTGTCAGTGCAGAGTACCCCAATAGAGTGTGCAAGCTTGAGAAATCCATTTATGGATTGAAACAAGCATCTCGAAGTTGGAATCTTTGTTTCGATGAGAAGGTCAAAGAGTTTGGTTTCTCAAGAAGTGAAGATGAGTCCTGCGTGTATGTCAGAGCTAGTGGGAGTATAGTTAGTTTTTTGGTACTGTATGTGGATGACATACTACTCATAGGAAATGACATCCCAACCTTGCAGGAGGTTAAGTCCTGGCTTGGGAAGTGCTTTGCTATGAAGGACCTTGGAGAAGCTACCTATATCCTAGGGATAAGGATATTAAGAGAAAGGAGTAAAAGACTAATTGGACTTAGTCAGAGTATCTACTTGGATAAGGTGTTGAAAAGGTTCAACATGCAGAATTCTAAGAAAGGAGAATTACCGATCCAAAGCAATGCCAAAATGAGCAAGGCTCAGAGCCCGAGTACAGAAGATGAGATAGCTGAGATGAGTCGATTACCTTATGCTTCCGCTGTTGGTTCGATCATGTATGCTATGACTTGTACTCGTCCTGATGTGGCCTTCGCTTTGAGCATGGTCAGCAGATATCAGGGGAACCCTGGCAAGGCTCATTGGACTGCGGTAAAGAATATTCTCAAGTACTTGCGGAGGACTAAGGATTGGATCCTTACCCTTGGTGGGAGTGATGACTTGAGAGTAGTAGGGTATAGTGATGCTAGCTTTCAGACTGATAGGGATAACTTCCGCTCTCAGTCGGGCTGGGTCTTTACCTTAAATGGAGGGGCAATCACTTGGAAGAGTTCCAAACAGGAGACTGTAGCTGATTCGACTTGTGAATCAGAGTACATAGCAGCGAGTGAAGCGGCAAAGGAGGCGATATGGCTGAGGAACTTCATCGGAGACCTTGGAGTTGTACCAGCTATTAAGGAGCCTATGGAGATTTTCTGTGACAGCAATAGTGCGGTTGCCTTAGCCAAGGAACCAAGAGATCATGGCAGATCCCGACACATTGACAGAAAATATCACTTCATAAGACACAAGATAGAAGAGGTACTCCTCGTGGCAAAGAGGGTATCGTCAGATGAGAACCCTGCAGATCCCCTTACGAAGGGACTGACGAGGGTTAAGCATTTGCAGCATGCGAGGCGCATCGGGCTGAGGGACGATATTAGTTTTACAGATTAGATAATTTTTCTGAAACTTGTAAAATGTAATCGACGTTTGATGATGAATAAAATGTGTGATTTATTTATGAGTAAAGTGTTACTATCATTGTCAATTATTTACTATTGTTTCAGTTTTGCATGTTTTGACTTCCAGAATAATTAATTTATTCAAACTTCCACAATCAGTCATACGTCGGAAGTAGGTATGAATCAAGATTGTCATGAATTGGGTTTGTAGATGGCTAAAGGTGTTTAGACATAGCAATGGTTGCTACAACGTTCATGAGTGCTCATAAGTTATGAGTATTGGAATAAACCCACGCTCACTTGTATCACTTCATGGAATTTATCTCGAGTGATCGTGAGACGGTAATATCATATAAGTCTTCAAACCTAGAGATATGAGTTGTTACCTATGAGTTGGTTGTGCATTGATTGCACGTAAACACATCAGTAACTTGATGTTATAAAACGTGCCTTTGTGTGCAATTCAATAAGTAGTAGAACAAGCATATGAGTCGAAGTTTATCTGTTCCTTCTAGAAATAGAAGCGATATCTGGGCCCCTCGATGATTTTGTGTTGACTCATGTACCGGGCCCGGTCAGAACTAAATTGATGTGTTCAGTTAAGTTCTTTGTCAAACAAATCGGAAATCGAGAAACAACTGCTAGACAATAAGTAAGACATTGTTCCATGTATTTGTCCGGCTGATATCATGAGAGCAGAGGATTATATGATCACTTATCTAAAATGGCGCTTCATAGTTCACAAGAGTTTTCGAGAGCTAGGATTGCCGGTTGGTTCCTGAAGTAATATAGGCAAATACAGTTATTAGACTTATCCAAGTGGGAGTCTGTTGGATAAGATGTCTAAGTCCATAACTTATTTGGTATATACTTGACCCGACCCGGCATGGTCCATTTGGGTTGCACTTCACCCAAACTAGTTATGGATAATTTTATGAGTATTGTATACTTACGATTTATTAATATATTATAAGTTATAATATATTAATATAAAGTCATGTTACCTAATTAGTTTTAATCTTGAATTAATTATGAATTAATTTAGTGATTAAAAGGAAGACTAATTAAATCATGGGCTATTATATTTATATGGTGTGGGCTAACACTCATTTGGGAATGGGCTAAGCCTATATGGAAGTCCATGGATGATCCATGGAGCTTTTACCCATGGATCCTTGGAAAAGGAAAAGACATGGGTTATTAGGGTTTCACCCTAACCATGTACACTATATAAACAAGCTTATGTTGCATGAAAAAGACACTAATGTGTGTGTAAGTGTGGTGGCCAAAATCAAGAGTTAGTATACTCTCTCATACATTTTCCAAGTTTGTGGTGATTTGTGATTTCCATTTGAGGCATTCACATTATTGGTGCTTGGCTCTCAAACTCCAAGGAATCAACAATCAACAAAAGGTATGTAATTCATCTAGTTCTTTTATGGTTAAAAGTACCCCATGCCATGCTAGATAGGTTATAAACCTTGGAAAATAATATTTTGCATGTATTTTAGACAGACATAGATCCAAGGTTTAATAGGGTTGCATGTACACTTAGGAAGTGTTAGAATGCTCAAAACCCAACAAATCTTTCCACAGAAAGTGACGTCTGATCCATCAATCGATGGCTCGACTCAAACCTCGATCCTCCAATAAGCATCATCTCTACTCATCCCTGTGCCTTGCGACTCCAACTAACATCTCACCAATAAAATCTCTCGAAAACGAACTCAATCTCCTTTTCAAGGTATACTCCATTAAAACTTGCTCGACATGGCCCTCTGGCCCCATACTCAATCACCTGATCTCAGACTAATCAACCACCACGGGACAACTGGTAAAACCAGAAGCTCTAACAGCCACGAATCATGGTACTCGAACCATGTGATCACCCCTCAATCTGCTATGAATCATTGTACCCGAACCATGTTATCTCCTCTCAATCTGCTATGAATCATGGTACCCGAACCATGTTATCTCCTCTCAATCTGCTATGAATCATGGTACCCGAACCATGCTATCTCCTCTCAATCTGCTATTGAGAACCTCTGGTATTCTCCCTGTTTCGAGTACGGGTCCTCTGCTTTCAGTAGTACGGGCCCATACTACCTGCCACATCTACCCATACTTTCCACACGGATCGTCCCAAAATTCTTAAGTAGCTCCTCAACCTTCTCGTTCACCAATCCCGCTAAACCTGGTCGCTTCCCAGCGAATACTCTCCTCTATCAGCGTACTAATCTGACTAAGGCCACTCCCTAGTCTCTTCCTAGGTTTCCTCACTTCTCTGCCATCAGCTGCTGAAGAACCCCTTATGATGCCAGCCATCTACCTCCTGAATATCGTCATATTCACTTAGTAGCTTACTCCCATCATCAAGAGTTCCACAAAGCACGAAGCAAGCAGCATTCGGGCATCGAATAATCTCTACAAACACATAAAACCACTCTAGGTTACCACTCCACTTACACTCTAAAGGTATCACCGAACTCAAGCAACTCTACCCCCTCGCGGATATCTAACTACTCTCTTAGTAGCTCCTCAACTGCTCATCTAGGTATCTCTCCTAGATTACTCCTATACTCAAGTTCTCTCTAAAAGATCTCTACTAGATACTCTTACTCCGCACATACTCATAGCACATCACAGATAGCAAAATTCCTAGGCTAAGGCATCACAAATCAGGCAAATCTAGCCCAAGAATATGAATTACCTAGCCTATCATCTAGCATGCATCACTAATATCTCAATAATAATTCATAACACAAATAAGTAAGGGTATTTTGGGAAATCACCATTCGGGCTCTAGCTGATTGTACACACTGCTCCTTCTCGTTTTTCTCTTAGAAACTCTTGCTCGTTTTACGAAAATCATTTCTTTTGAAAACTTTTCTCAAATCCTCGGTTTGAGTCCAGATATACCCGAAGGTGCATCCGAATCCCTCAAACCAAGGCTCTGATACCAACTTGTAACACCGTAAATTTCCAAACAAAATTTTCATTTTAAAATCATATAATTCTCATAACGCATTTCACAAAATCTCATTTATTTAGTTTACAAAACACATCTCCATAATTGTTTGATTAATAATCCAGGATCCTCAAAACATAACTCTTTCTCTGGTGTGTACAATCGAGCCGGTGGCTTCCCGCGATCCTGAGAAAAAACTGAAACACATAGCACATAACACGGTAAGCACGAAACTTAGTGAGTTCCCTAAAATACCACACACATCTCAGTAGCCTCTCATGGCTATACTCAGATAAGACCCTCCGGTCAATGTGTCTTAGTGGGACCCTCCGGTCCCAGAACTCAGGTGGACCCTCCGGTCCTAACCCAATAAGCTCATAATAACAATACTCGACATAAATCACAGAGACATAATGCAGAATATCACAATACACAAATAAGCACATAAAACATCTCAGTCACATAAGGATACCACTCATGGTAAGTATAGTGAGAAGACTCACCTCGGATGACGAACAGCTCCTATAGACGCTACTGTTACGCACCGGCCACTAACTCTGTGCCAAACTAATAATTATCCCAATTAGGAACTAAGTCTAAACTCTCACTCATTAAGTCTAAAGGTAGTCCACTAACGAGCCCATACTTCACCTAAAACCCATTGGGCCCACCAAGGCCCAATAATAGGTGGGCTCTCCCAAGGCCCAATTCTCAATCTAAATAGCAAGCCCAACTCAAGGGCCCAAAGCACAATATAATATTTCTCTGCTCAAAGTCACTAATACACAAGCCCAAAGATCCAGGCCCAACCCTTAACGCCCAATAATAATCAGCCCAAAAAGCTCACAGAGAGGTTACGCGGGGCGTACTTCCCTTGGTACGCTCAGCGTACACTAGCATGTATGAATCTGATCGGGGACACCAACCCAGTATTCGGGGCGTACTGGAATTACGTTGGGCATACGCCCAGTTTTGCTTAGTCCATTCTCTTGGTCTTAACCCGTTAAGACCTTAGCTCATTTCTCAGATCTGGACTCCCTAATAGCTCTTACTCCATAAAGTCAGTGACTTTATGTAACGCCCGGGTTTCAAGGCTAAACATTTTAGACGATGTAATAGTCTAGGTCAACTATTGTAACTCTTTTTGAAGTAATAAAAATGAATTATTTGAGTATTATATGAATTATGTGCATTTATATGCTTATTACTTATTTATAAATTTAAAATATATAAAGGATAAAAAAAAGCGTCAAAATTAAAATGTGATATAAGCCCGATATCTTTACATCAAGTTGTAGTGGTCAAAACAAGGATTTTAAGGATATAAAGAACGCCAAAATCCGAGTTATAACGAAGAAGTTATGATCCGTCGAAGTTTCGCGACGGAACCAACACGATACCAGGAAGCGTAAATAGTAAATTTACGATAGAAGACTTTTTGGCCTTAGTAATCTAAACAAAAGTCATAGAATATGTTAAACCGAGAACATCCATAAAAAGATCGCCCAAATCTGACTTCGTATGAGGAAGTTATGATTTTTCTAAGATTTGGCATAGTAGTGCACGACCCGAAACTTGAATTTTAGTTCGAGCGGTTTTTGGCTTACACGACCTAAATGAGAGTTGAAGATCTCATTAATAGGAACTCAACGGTAAAAAGACAGACGAAAACGGAGTCCGTATGAAGGAGTTACGAATTTTTCGCGGTCATTTAACAGTCTAATCTCCTCCTACTGTTAAATTTAAGATCGGTCAAGAATTAGCCAATGGAGGTCTAAATAAAAGTTGTAGATCTTGTTTTTACCTACGCGTGGATATAAAGAACGTTGAAAACGGAGCTTGTAGGCAAAAGTTACGGGGTTTAGAAGTCGGCAAGGTGCTGCTGCAAAAGGGGTGACGTGGCTGAATATGGGCCAAGGCTTTCTCCCCAAGGCAAGCCACCAGAAGGTGACATGTGGCATGGACTCAACGAGTAGGAGGACCTACTCGATGAGTAGAGCTATTTTCCAGCCTATAAATAGAGGTGTCGGGTTCCTCCATTTCTCACACCATCCCAAACTCACTTTCTCTCTCTAGTTTCTCTCTCTAGCCTCCCTAACCCCCCCCCCCCCCCTAAAGTCTAGGTAAACCCCCTAGCACCAGAAGGAACTCTGCTCCGGCAGAGCCCGGTTTTCGAGAAAACCCGCTCTAAGTGAGTTATGCCTACCCTATCTTTAGTATAACTTATGTTTTAATATAGCATCATTATTAGGACCTTAAAATAATTATTTGGGCTATTATTATGAGTTATATAAGAGTGTTTCTTAACGCTTATATAGTAGTAATAATAGCTAGACTATTAATTCGTCCCGGTTAACGTTAGACTAAACCCTAATGGTATTGATACTAGGTTTTGTCAAGGGAAAATTGCTTTGAGATAGCGAAGTGCTGTCCGAGTACCGAGTCACCACCTTACCAGGTGAGTGCATAGTTACTTTCATCTTACACATGGATATGAAGTATTTAATATAAACTATGTGCTATGTGTGCATATTGTCTGAATACTTGCTGTCTATGCTGATGAAAGATTTTTATACATGTTTTAAATGATTTAAACTGTATATGTATTTTATATCTACAAAAATATTGGGGTAAAACATGGGTAGATGTAATAGACGATGTGTGATAAAATGATGAGAGGCCTCGATGTTGTTGGTGATCCAGTCATCTAGCGGAGTATAGATGACGACCACAGACTCTTCTAGACAGTCCAGTGGAACGCTAGCAGGCTCGCAACCTGTAGGTGTTTGTGAACGATGTGTTCACCGGTGTACTCCATCCCCCTCATGGTTGCCTATAGGACATTTATTGTTGAGGAACCCCCTTGGCAGTAGTGTCCATCCCGATGATGATCCTTAGTCTAGGTCCCTTATGATAGGTGTTTAGGGACGTAATGTGAGGATAACGGGAACGGGTAATCGGGTTATTGTTGGATGTTGAAAATAATTAAACTTATTTATTGTGGTTTGACAACCCTATGTGCTCACCAGGCTCCCAAGCTTGACCCACTCAGTTTCATGTATTACAGGGAGTGGCGCTCGAGCATAGTTGTGATGTTTTGGATGAGGGATTACGGATATAGGCATGTAGATATGAAATAATGTAGTAAGGCTTATATTGTACTGTTTATGCTTTTGATCTGTATCGAACATGACATCCCGAGTCTTTTAATGAAATACATTTCTTTGGAAATGCTTTTGATAAATCTTTATCATATTTTGTTTTGGGACAAATTCCGCAACATTTTTATTTAAAATGTTACTCTGATTTTGAAACAAGCATAAACAAAATCGGTATTTTCTGGCCGTGAAAATAGGGATGTCACAGTTGGTATCAGAGCATTAGTTTAAGCGAACTAGGAATTTGTAGGATTTCTAGACTTAAACTTAGAATGCTAAGCGATGATTGTGAGGTGTGAACACTAGCTTATTTTAGGAATTATGCCTAAAATGCTTATATGTGCTAAATGCTTTATGCCTTATGTGCTGTTAATTGTTCGGATCTATGGTCTGTTGCCGACCGGATCTGGAAACCTTATGTGTTTAGGATTCTAAACGTACGACTACGATATTAGAACTAGAATGTAAACGTTTTGGAGAGATAAGGGTGATTTAAACGTCTATCCTGAATAAAGATCTAAATTCACCTTATTCGGTGTATAGATCAAGATGGCAAGAACCCGCAGTGGAGCTGGGATTGCAAATGGGAATAGGAATCAACCCCAAGTGATTGAGCAAATACCTGTTGTAGCAGCCGCTCCCGAGCCAATCACGATGGCTGGAGTACAAGCGATGATCCAGATGATGTTGGAACGTCAGATGGAGGAGACCAGACGTTTACTTCAACAGAATAGAGAGGAAGCTACAATACTGGTCGAACAACCCGAGCTGAATGATGGGTCATCATAAGGAGGGAACTACAGTGGGACTGTTGGTCAAGCCAACCCACCGATAGTTAGGCGAAACAACCTGGATGGAGGAAATGACGGACGTGGATGAAAGTACAAGGATTTCATGGCATCCAGACCACCATCTCTATCTGGAAACCCGACACCGGTGGAAGTCATGAACTGGATCTCCGAGATGGAGACAATGTTTGAGAGTTGCGAGTGTAGCAACAGGCAGAAGACCGCTCTTGCGGTTCCTCTGTTGAAATATGGAGTACTAAGTTGGTGGAAGCTACTAGCTGATTCGATGCCTAAGGGGGAAGCTAGTAAGATGTCTTGGGAGGATTTTCTGGTACAGCTGAAAATGCAATACTGCTTTAAGCAGGATCTTCTGGAGATCAACAATGAGTTCCAGAATCTGAAGAAGGGAAGAATGAGCGTTACTGAATACGCTGCAAGCTTTACAGAGAAAATGAAGCTTGTTCCTCACCTCATCCCAACTGAACTCTCCAAGGTTAACAAGTTCGCCCTCGGATTACCAGTGGACTTCGGTCCAATGGTCAAGCAAACAACCACTCTGAAAGCCGCCATTTGGGCTGATAAGAATGTGGAGACCTAAATACGAGAGAAGGGTCTGGAGAGAGCGGAGGTGGGAGAGAAAAGGAAATTTGATGGGTCGTCGAAATTCAGCAAGAAAAGCAAGTTCTCAAGGTCTGGTACACAGAAGTTTGGAGGAGGTGAAGCCAAATGGTGCGACAAGTGCAAGAAGAAGCACCAAGGGAAATGTGACGGAGGAGTCACCTGTTTCAAGTGTGGAAAGCCTGGGCACTATGCCAACGAGTGCACGTTCACTAAGAAGGTCTGTTATGAGTGCAACGAGGAAGGGCACATTTCGAGGGACTGCCCGAAGAAGAAGGAGGCAGGAAGACCCAACATTCCACTGAAGCCGAAGGCAAGAGCCTTCCAGATGACGCTCGAAGCTGCAAAGGAGGCAGCAGATGTCGCTTCAGGTACCTTCCTTGTAAATGGTTTGCCTGCCAATATACTGTTTGATTCCGTAGCAAACTACTCATTTGTGTCACATAAGTTTGGTGGGAAACTAGCATTGCCCGTAGAAAAACTTGATAATGCCCTGATTGTAGAAGTTGCCAGTGGCAAGTTCGTACCTGTTAGTGATCGTATTAAGAACATAGTCATCGACCTAAATGGAAACGAATTCCATGAAGAGTTGTTGCCAATAGAGTTGAACGGTTTTGATATCGTTTTAGGAATGGATTGGCTTAGCGCCAACGACGCCGAGATACAATGCCGAAAGAGGATAGTAAGGGTGAACCCACCTGGAAAAGAGTCATTTATGGTGTACGGGGACAAACGTATAGTAAATTCTGGAATCATCTCCCTGATGAAAGCCAGGAAATGTTTGTCCAAAGGATGCGCATCATATTTGGCATTTGTGATCGATGCTAAGAAGGAAAAGCAAGAGGTGCAGAATATACCGGTTGTGTGTGATTATCCGGAAGTCTTTCCCGAAGATCTTCCTGGATTACCGCCTGATAGACAAGTAGAGTTCAGAATAGACTTGTTACCAGGAACAACACCGATAGCGAAAGCACCATACCGATTAGCACCGGCGGAGATGAAGGAGCTTATGACGCAACTTCAGGAGTTGTTGGACAACGGTTTCATTCGACCTAGTTCATCACCTTGGGGAGCTCCGGTACTATTCGTGAAGAAGAAAGACGGAAGCATGAGAATGTGTATAGACTACCGAGAGCTAAACAAGGCAACGGTGAAGAACAAGTATCCATTGCCAAGGATTAATGACCTATTCGATCAGCTGCAAGGTTCGAGCTATTTCTCAAAGATCGATCTAAGATCAGGATATCATCAGCTGAAGGTGAGAGATCAAGATATCGAGAAGACTGCGTTCAGAACGAGATATGGACACTACGAGTTCTTGGTTATGTCGTTTGGACTAACCAATGCTTCAGCAACATTCATGGATTTGATGAACAGGGTTTGTAAACCATTCCTCGATAAATCTGTGATAGTGTTCATAGATGACATTCTCATCTACTCAAAAAGCCAGGAGGAGCATGGCCAGCATCTACGAGAAGTGTTAGAAGTCCTGAAGAAGGAGAAGCTGTATGCAAAGTTCTCCAAGTGCGATTTTTGGATCCGAGAAGTACAATTCTTGGGTCATGTGGTTAACCAGGAGGGAATAATGGTTGACCCAACAAAAATCAAAGTTGTGATGAAGTGGGAACGTCGAAAGAGTCCCATAGAGATTCAAAGCTTTCTTAGATTAGCTGGATATTACCGAAGGTTTATCCAAGGCTTTTCTTCGATAGCTACTCCATTGACAGCTTTGGCCCACAAAGGAGCTACTTATACATGGAGTGAGAAGCACGAAGAAGCATTCGAGAAGCTAAAGAAGAAATTATGTGAAGCACCGATTCTTTCTCTACCCGATGGAGTTGAAGACTTCGCGGTCTATAGTGACGCATCTGGAGTCGGGTTGGGTTGTGTTCTGACCCAAAGAGAAAAGGTGATAGCATACGCATCTCGACAATTGAAGGAGCACGAAAAGAACTACCCCACTCATGATTTGGAGTTGGCAGCGGTAGTATTTGCCTTGAAAATATGGAGGCATTACCTCTATGGTACGAAGTGCAAACTTTTAACTGATCATAAGAGTCTCCAGTATCTCTTTAATCAGAAGGAATTGAACATGAGACAACGACGCTGGCTAGAGTTACTCAAGGACTACGAATGTGAGATACTTTACCACCCCGGTAAAGCAAATGTTGTTGCTGATGCTCTAAGTCGAAAAGTCAACCTTGAGAGAAAAAGGCCAAGAGCGTTGAGAATAGAAGTTGTCTCGACCATTGTGGAAAGTATAAAGAAAGCTCAAGAAGAAGCTACAGAGAAGAATGACCGAAAAGAAGAACATTTGGGTAAAACATTGGTGTTTGGTACAAACAGTCAAGGACTGAAGGTATTCCAAGATAGAATTTGGGTACCTAAGACGGGAGGGATACGAGATCTTCTGATGGAAGAAGCTCACAAAACCATGTACTCGATTCATTCCGGTAGCACTAAAATGTATAGGGACCTAAAACCCTACTACTGGTGGCCGACGATGAAGCTCGATGTTGCAAAGTATGTGGCCGAGTGTGTAACTTGTGCAAGAGTTAAAGTATAACATCAGAAACCGTATGGGAGTTTAGAACCTTTACCTGTACCCATGGGTAAATGGGAAGACATCACCAAGGATTTTGTGACTAAACTGCCCAGGACGAAGAACGGTCACGACATGATTTGGGTGGTCGTGGATCGTTTCACAAAGAGTGCACACTTCATAGCTGCCAACGAAAGGTGGTCTATGGATAAGCTTGCAAATGCTTACGTGAAGGAAATTGTGAGACTTCACGGTGTTCCTCTAACGATTATGTCAGATCGTGATAGTCGATTCACGTCAAGGTTTTGGAGGAGTCTACAAGAGGAATTGGGTACGAAATTGTGTTTAAGTACAACTTATCATCCGCAGACCGATGGTCAGAGTGAAAGAACGATTCAAACACTGGAAGATATGCTAAGAGCATGTACCCTGGAGTTCCAAGGTAACTGGGATGAATACTTACCTCTGGTAGAATTTTCCTACAACAACAGTTACCATTCGAGCATCAAGATGGCACCCTATCAAGCCTTGTACAGACAGAAGTGTCGTACGCCGTCTTGTTGGCTTGAGGCTGGAGAGAAGCAGTTTATGGGCCCCGAGATAGTCCATGAGACTGCTGAGAAGCTGAAAGTAATTAGGGAAAGAATGTTAGCAGCTCAGGATCGTCAGAAGAGCTATGCTGACAAGAAAAGACGACTGATGACCTTCGAAGTTGGGGATTCGGTTTTGCTTAAAGTCTCACCGTGGAAGGGACTTATAAGATTCGGGAAACGAGGAAAGTTGAGTCCAAGGTTTATTTGACCGTTCAAAGTTCTTCAAAAAATTGGGAACCAAGCTTACAAGCTCGAATTACCCGAAGAACTGGATGGAATTCATAACAGCTTCCATGTGTGTTATTTGAGGAAGTTCACGGGAGAAGTTCCCGACATAATTCCGATCTCAGAGTTAAGAATGGATGAAAACAAGAGGCTGATTGAAGAGCCCGAGACAATTGTTGACCGTAAGACTAAGAAGTTACGACGCAAGATGGTCGATTTAGTGCTAGTCCGTTGGAAACATTCGAATGGGCCGAATCTCACGTGGGAAACAGAGAGTGACATGATGAGTCGCTACCCGCATCTGTTTGCTGATGCATGATTCCGGGACGGAATCATCCTAAGGGGGAGAGAATTGTAACGCCTGGGTTTCAGGGCTAAGCATTTTAGACGATGTAATAGTCTAGATCAACTATTGTAACTCTTTTTGAAGTAATAAAAATGAATTATTTGAGTATTATGTGAATTATGTGCATTTATATGCTTATTACTTATTTATAAATTTAAAATAAATAAAGGATAAAAAATAAGCGTCAAAATTAAAGTGTGAGATAAGCCCGATATCTTTACATAAAGTTGTAGTGGTCGAAACAAGGATTCTGGGGATATAAAGAAGCCTAAATCCGAGTTATAACGAAGAAGTTATGACCTGTCGAAGTTTCGCGACGGATCCAACACGACACCGGGAAGCGTAAATAGTGAATTTACGATAGAAGACTTTTCGACCTTAGTAATCTAAACAAAAGTCATACAATATGTTAAACCGAGAACATCCATAAAAAGAACACCCAAATCTGACTTCGTATGAGGAAGTTATGATTTTTCTAAGATTTGGCATAGCAGTGCACGGCCCGAAACTCGAATTTAGTTCGAGCGGTTTGGCTTACGCGACCTAAATGAGAGTTGAAGATCTCATTAATAGGAACTCAACGGTAAAAAGACAGACGAAAACGGAGTCCGTATGAAGGAGTTACGAATTTTTCGCGGTCATTTAACAGTCTAATATCCTCCTACTATTAAATTTAAGATCAGTCAAGAATTAGCAAATGGAGTCTAAATGAAAGTTGTAGATCTTGTTTTTACCTACGCATGGATATAAAGAACGTCGAAAACGGAGCTCGTATGCGAATGTTACGGGGTTTAGAAGTCGGTAGGGTGCTGCTGCAAAAGGGGTGACGTGGCTGAATATGGGCCAAGACTTTCTCCCCAAGGCAAGCCACCAGAAGGTGACATATGGCATGGACTCGACGAGTAGGAGGACCTACTCGACGAGTAGAGCTGTTTTCCAGCCTATAAATAGAGGTGTCGGGTTCCTCCATTTCTCACACCATCCCAAACTCACTTTCTCTCTCTAGTTTCTCTCTCTAGCCTCCCTAACCCCCCCCCCCCAAAGTCTAGGTAAACCCCCTAGCACCCAAAGGAAGCCCCGAGGCTCCCGAAGCCCCAAGAAAAGAGCCCTTTGGATCAGAAACTCACCTCCGGCAGAGCCCGATTTTCGAGAAAACCCGCTGTAAGTGAGCTATGCCTACCCTATCTTTAATATAGCTTATGTTTTAATATAGTATCATTATTAGGACCTTAAAATAATTATTTGGGCTATTATTATGAGTTATATAAGAGTGTTGCTTAACTCTTATATATTAGTAATAATAGCTAGACTATTAATTAATCGTGGTTAACGTTAGACTAAACCCTAGTGGTATTGATACTAGGTTTTGTCAAGCGAAAATTGCTTTGAGATAGCGAAGTGATGTCCAAGTACCGAGTCACCACCTTACCAGGTGAGTGCATAGTCACTTTCATCTTACACATAGATATGAAGTATTTAATATAAACTATGTGATATGTGTGCATATTCTGTGAATACTTGCTGTCTATGCAGATGAAAGATTTTTATACATGTTTTAAATGACTTAAACTGTATATATGTATTTTATATCTACAAAAATGTTGGGGTAAAACATGGGTAGATGTAATAGACGATGTGTGATAAAATGATGAGAGGCCTCGATGTTGTTGGTGATCCAGTCATCTAGCGGAGTATAGATGACGACCACAGACTCTTCTAGACAGTCCAGTGGAACGCTAGCAGGCTCGCAACCTGTAGGTGTTTGTGAACGATGTGTTCACCGGTGTACTCCATCCCCCTCATGGTTGCCTATAGGACATTTATTGTTGAGAAACCCCCTTGGTAGTAGTGTCCATCCTGATGATGATCCTTAGTCTAGGTCCCTTATGATAGGTGTTTAGGGACGTAATGTGAGGATAACGGGAACGGGTAATCGGGTTATTGTTGGATGTTGAAAATAATTAAACTTATTTATTGTGGGTTGAAAACCCTATGTGCTCACCAGGCTCCCAAGCCTGACCCACTCAGTTTCATGTATTACAGGTAGTGGCGCTCGAGCATAGATGTGATGTTTTGGATGAGGGATTACGGATATAGGCCTATAGATATGAAATAATGTAGTAAGGCTTATATTGTACTGTTTATGCTTTTGATCTGTATCGAACATGACATCCCGAGTCTTTTAATGAAATACATTTCTTTGGAAATGCTTTTGATAAATCTTTATTATATTTTGTTTTGGGACAAATTCCGCAACACTTTTATTTAAAATGTTACTCTGATTTTGAAACAAGCATAAACAAAATCGGTCTTTTTTGGCCGTGAAAATGGGGATGTCACACTTTAAGCCTTTGCATGGCTGATAAGGTCACAAACACACAAAACGCTTACTCTCTTAACTCAAAATTCTCATATCTCATGCATGGGCTGATTTTCATGTTCAAGACCTCATTTTTATGGATCCTCTCCACTAAAAACAGTTAAAAAGACAGATATTAAGATCTGGAGTGCAACAACTCATAAAGCCTCAAGCTTTGGGACCAAAAACCCTAAAATGGACCATATCATGCACAAAACAAAAGGATGGGAAAGCTTTGAGCTTTATACCTTCAAATGATGCTCCAACCACAGAAAAGCTCAGATCCAAAGCCTGGACTCCAACTCTATTCTCTTCCATGCTCCTTCTTCACTCCAATAATCCCACAAGAACAGTTAAAAGCTCACCATGGTCACACACAAGCTCAAGAACGAGGATTAGGGTTTGAGAGGGTTTATTGACTGAGGATGGTGGCCAGGAATGAGGCCATCTCATTCTTTATATAGGGACACTCCTCTCAATTAGGGTTTTCCTTTTGTGCCTAGTATGCCCATCGTACCCTCTGGTACGCCCAACGTACTAGGTGGCTCCGCTTAAAAGTCACGCACATGAGTACGCTAAGCGTACACACATGTACGCCCAACGTACTCCGCTGCCACCTTTTTCAAATAAAGGACTTATCCTGCCATAACTTCAAACTTCCATTGCTTCCTCGATATAACTCCGTTTCCAATGAATCTCATATCCTCGGAAAGGTATCGAGATGCTCTACGCTTCCAGCAACTCTTCGCAACCCTGAGACTTCCTCATGCCCGGGTTGTAGCCCACAAACCCTAATCTCAGATGATCTGAAACTGGATGTTACAAATTCCTCATCAAATTGTACGTTGAACTTGACCAAACGCTCTATGTAGCGTTTCATTCTTTGCACATGACTAACAACCGACTCCCTTTCCTTCATCCTGCAAGCCATGAGTGGCTTGACTACTTTAAACTTTTCTTGACGAGCTCGCTTATGGTACTTTCCATAAGGTCCTTGTTCATCTCAAAGGTCCAGTAGTCCTCATAGTACCTTTGTTGTTCTGGGGACATGGTTGCGACCATGATGCATGCCACTTTGGTTGCATCATCATAGTGCTTCTTGTAGGCAGCATATTCTTCGGGAGTGGCTTTAGTTTCATCAATCTCTTTGAGCTCCTTTTCAAGGACATACTCTTTGTCCTCAAAACTAAGCGCCATTTTGATATTTCGCATCCAATCGTTATAGTTAGATCCATCCATAACGATTTTGGAGCAAACGTTGAGCAAAGAGAAGTTGCGGTTGGAGGAAGATGAAGCGGAAGTGTTTCCTTGAGTAGACATCTGAAAAGAAAGATAGTTTTAGTTAGATTTCAAGATACCTCAATATAATAACCCAAAGATATAATATTAAGGTTAGGATCCAACTATGAGAATTCACAACATAGAAATGGGATGGCGAGATCCAAGTGTGAATTTCATAAAGGCAAGTGAATGACGATTCACTAATTCCACCAAAAGACGAAACAAATGAAGTGAAATTCCTAATTCTTTTGAGATACATTAAAACTATTCAATATCATGTTTTAATCTCGTATTATGCTCTTCTATTTGTGACTGGGATACCGAGGATCACAAACAAGATGTGAATAACAATGCAAATGTACTTGGTAACCTCATTGTCTTTATCATTATCTATTGATGTTGTTAGAACAAAGTTCTAGTAGGATCGAGTGATTCTAAGTAGAAAAGCAATAAATAACGTAATAAAGAACACATGAATGGTTTAACTAATGTCGAATGATTAAGCTTTAACACCTCAGAAGAGCTCGATTAAGAACTTCGACTGTAGAGGTGTTTAGGGTTACGAAGCAATAATAATAATAATGACGATCGTATCTAAGGCATACATGCATACACTATAAATAGATTAACCCTAATCAGTAATCACGGATGGACAGGCCCAATCCGGATATACAAAAACAAAGCCCATGACGCAACACAAAATACCCAGCAATATCCCCCTTTGCGTCAATGGAGCCGAGAGCTCAGTTTGGTTGAGCTATAGAAGACTTCTTGATGGTCTTGAACACCTTCGGTATAATGGCCAGTAGAGTATGATGAAAAGTAATATACCACCGAAGCATGTCAGTGAAGTTCTTCTTGTCTGACTCATTGTTGTGCTTGCATCGATGGATAATATTGATTATGTGCTCCAAGCAGTCCGTTGAGAACAGATGCTTATCAACAAGAGCGAAAAGAAATCTGTTAGCTTCGCCTCTTGTGAACATCACTGTGAGATGTGTAGAATCAATTTGACCCAGCTGCATTTTGTTCACATCTACAGGCTTTACAGTTGGTTTCACAGTTGGTTTCTTCTTCAAAACACTAGCAATCTCCTGATCCATTGTAGCAACTTCATGGACATAGGAAGCCAACATCCTCTTCAGATGATCTAGGATCGGCTCATACTCCTTCGCATTAGTGATCAAAATGTTGTACAATAAGATCCAATCATGAGGATTTAAGTTAGGAAGATCTGCCAGGGAAATCATAGAAACCGAGTTGTCTGAACCTCGGGTTATCTTGAAATGAACATTAACAAATTTCCCTGCAGGCGAAGGTTTCAGCACCTTGACTGGTGTAATCTTCTGTGCACTCCAAGTCAGATACTGCGGCTGACCGAGCTGGAGATAATAATCAATAAGTTCACGATCAACTTGAGGGTGAGGTGAGGGAACTTGAACTGTTGAATCAAAACAGTGAAAAGTAAATGCCTTTCGTGTTATAGGTATATCAAACTGTGAGTCCCTCGTATTCTCACAATCAAATGAAGCTACAAGTTCCATCCAGTACGTGCTTGGAAACTCTATCGCTTCTTTGATCAGCGTTTCCCTAGTCCAAGGAGGAAACAAAGCCTTTTTGCAAATTAGGGCATCATGCTCTTCCTTCTTCTTTCGCTCCTTCTCTTCTTCTTCCTTTGCAACCCGAAGGTTTTCATCTAACTCCTGATCCCTTTTCTTCCGTTTCAGGGCATCAGCAATAGTTTCTTGATCTTTATCACTATCATCATGTTCATCAGCAAGACCTTTCTTCTTTTCTTGATTACCAGAACCCGAAGCTACATTACCCTTCGGTTTTGTTTTGACAATGACCTTCGGTTCAATAGGAGTAGTTTTCTGAGCACCTTCTCCCTCTTTTTGCAGAGTAACCAATCGCTCCGTAACACCCTTCATTTCACGTAGAAGTTCAATTGCAGGAAGAAGGTTGGAGGTCAGGTGATTCCGGATTGTCAGTGTAAGAATTGGATCATGAGCAGGAAGAACATTGTGCATCATATTAAGAACGTCACCAGCACAACTTCGAAAAACAGCACAACTTTGACGAGCAAGATCATCCATCAATTTGCTCTCCTTTGCTAAATCAGCATGGAGCTTTTCAAGACGAGAATTCACTGAGCTAAGAAGAGAAGTGTTCTCAGCTTGAATCTCAAAACGAACAGTCTCGAATTTTGCTTGCTCCCCTTGAAGTGACTTTGAGAGAGAGTCAACCGATGCATTCACCTTAGCTGCATTCGCATCAGCATGACCCTTAAGGGATTCAAGAAAGATCTGGGGATTGTGAATGAGTTCCGCAACATCGGTTGTAGCCTTCTGGCATGAAGATGTGGATGCTTCAACCGCCTTCGTTGATTTATCAATTGCTTCTATGTACTGTTCAAAAGCAGTGTCCATGAAAGCCTTCAGCACAACATCATTGTACTTCGAAGAAGAGGCGAGCAATCGATCAAGATTATCATCGAGACTCTGCACTTGTTGTTTGGTTACCGGAGCCTCTTCATCTTCATCAGTGGGAAGTCTATAAGGATTGTAATAGGTTGAGTCAAACTCAAAATTGTCACCACCGAGAGTAGGACCAGAATCAGTTGAGGGTGAGGGTGAAAGAGGTTTAGATGTAACATGGGTTTCGGTTTCAGTATTAGCCCCTGTATCAGATACGTTGACGTTTACTGGAGGTTCGGTTGTAGTGGTGGAGATAGGGGTAGCTGTGGTAGTTGATTGTGAAAAAATGGGAGGTGGTAAAGGAGTTGTAGAGATTGGTACTGTACTAAGTGGTTGTGGTGGTGGAACAGTAGTGGTAGGTTGAGTTGTAGGAGTTGGTGGAATTGGAGCAACCGAAACTTGAACAGTAGTCTTCAGTGGAGATGGAGGAGGAGTTGGAATTTTATCATTGAGTTGTTCAGTAGGAGTTGGAGAATGAGGAGGTGTATTACCTCTTGGTGAACTGTCATGCTGAACTTCTTCTTCCTCATCAGCCGATTGCTCCTCATCATGTTCTGAGCTTGAAGGGGTAGGACTCTTTGGTTTCCTTGCCATTTTCTTGACTTTCTTTGGAGCCGAAGAATCAGCCTTTTCAGCCTTTCGCTTTTTGGACTTGACAGTCTTAGAAGAAGGACCTTCGGTTTCCACCTTCTTGGTATCTGCCCTCTTCCCTCGCTTTGTTGGCTTTTCCATAGCATCTAAGGCAGCCTGCTGTTCAGGAGTCAGTTCTCTTGGGCCCTTGGGAGTAAGCTTCTGGTAGTCAGCCATCACATGACTTTCGCTCGACACACACCTGCACATTGTTTCAGGTATCGAACCATTGTGAGAAAACTTGGTGGCATCTGAGAAGATAATCTTCTTTGTATGAAAAGTAGCCACATAGGAGAGCATTGCATCTTTCATAAATGGAATCTGTAAGTTCTCAATGGCCCGTCGGGTGATGATGGTCCAGAAACGACCACAGGAAATCTCTGAATGTCTCGTTGAGGAGTTGAGACTTTGCACCAGTTGCAACCAAATAATAGAGCCATAATCCAGGTTAATACCATTGTAGAGACCATAGAGAATAGTCATAAAACCCTTACTCGTACCATCTGACCCAGCTACCCGTTCCGCCAAACCCTTGTTGATAAGAGTAAGTAACCCATTCCATTGCTGCGGCAAACAAGACTTCTTAAACTTTGTCACTGTTGTAAGGACATCAATATATCCCATCTCATAAAACATCATAAACAACTGGGTTGTGGTGATGAAATCAGGAGAGATGACAGAAGCATCGACGGCAAGCCCTAACAGGGAGCAGAATCGGGCTTTCGAAATAGATGCCTTGTGATTGAAGATTTGAAAATAGATCCTCTCCTTGTTCTTGTCGTAAGACGCAATAGAGTGCACTTATGACAGTAGAGACATGGGAACAGATTCCACCTGCGTAAGAGTGATAACCAGTGGGGAGTACTTGAGACATTCGACAATGTGGAGCATGTACGAATCATACAAAAAGGGGTTTAGTTGAATGATCAGGTTCTGATTAGGTTTGATCACAAGCAATGACGATGAAGCAGTTTGATCTTGAAGAGATGATGATTCCGCCATTGTTGATGTAAGGAAGA
Organism: Lactuca virosa; assembly: GCF_052849685.1. Classification (NCBI taxonomy): domain Eukaryota; kingdom Viridiplantae; phylum Streptophyta; class Magnoliopsida; order Asterales; family Asteraceae; genus Lactuca; species Lactuca virosa. The sequence goes on from NC_136431.1 coordinate 55,018,713, forward strand.
AGATGAATAGTTGAAGATCGCCTGTTGTATTTGAGAGAGTTTGAAGAAGGTAAGAAGGTACAATAGGTGTGAGAAACCCTTTATATACCGTTCCCAGGAGAGAGAAAGAATCTCCGTGATGATGATACGATCACTGAAACGACGCCTGAAAAAGCGCGATTTTACAGCTTGGTTTCCCCAGACAGACGTCATCAAGCGTGGGTTTAGGAACTGTTTCAAATTCATGCGCCCAATATGAATGGTTATCCGATGACGCGATTCAAAATCTTATCCACATATCGTCTTTTCAAATTCACTTTCGCTCCATATGTCAAAATAACCACTTTCGCTCCAAAAAAAAAACTTTAAACGGGCCATAAGGAACATCAACCAGAATTTTGGAAAATCACAAAGAATTTTCGTGTAAGAGTGTGCCAAAAATAAAGAAATAAAGCAAAATGTGTATAGGATGTGAGTGATGTCTTTAATAAGACATGAAGCAGATGATTACGGGCAAGAATCTCTTCCTTCAAAGTCAAGAGAGACTTGAAGTGCTTGTGTGGTTCCCCGAGAAAATACGATCGAGTGTTTGTAAAGAAACACCGAAAGGCTTCTTTTCAAATAATGGGCCTAAAGGGTGGCTTATCTTCAACCAAACATCGATACTTAACATAAGACCGAAAGTTGGATAAAGTACTTGTGAGACTGATGTGGTATGTTGAACAAGTAGGTTGGATAGAATTTGTTGTGACTAATGATGTTTTAAAAATCTCAAAAACAAAAACCAAACTGGATCTTTTTGGGAAGAAACGCCTTGGTGTTAGAGAATTTCATAAAGACCACTCAAAAAATAAAATGAGATTTCGTTAGGTAACAAGTGAGATCTTGAATATAAATATTCACCGTCAATTCATTATTGATGTTGGATTTTGGGTCTCACTTAGCACGTGGTGTACGCATCTAAGATCATAAACACAGATTTTGTGTAACCATAAACCTCAGTGGTAATATCTGAGAGTCTCAAGGGTTACCTTGGTGAAACGAAAGTTGATGGAGAATGTAGAGGAGGTGGTTAAGGAACCGAAAGTACCCCTGCTATATAAAAGTGACAAAGCAGAAAAATCTTAACTCATTTGAGAAGAGTAAGGTAGCTCATGACTTGAGTGAATTTATCAGCCTGATTGGGAAGAAACGATAGGTATAGATCGAATCATTAAGGCCTTACTCATAGTCTTAGAGGCTTCGGTCTACATGCAGCAGCATGCTTCTAGGGACACTTAACTAGTTCAAATTAAAATGGTCGTACCTGCCCTAGCTCCAATATATGTAGCAACGATGTACTTGGTACCTAGTAAAGAGAATAAACAAAGACAAACAAACCACACACACAAACAAAACAAAAAAAATACAGAAGATAATAAAGAGATAAATAAAAGATAAAACCTTTTGGAATTTTGAATTTTCTGAAAAATAATAAAAACAAAATATTTTTGGATTTTTGAAGTTTTCTGAAAAATAATAAAAACAGAAAAAGAAACAAGAATAAACGAAATTAATGTTAAAAACTCTAGGAATAAAGATAAAAGAGAAAACATAGCAAGAAAAAGATTTAAAAGAGAGTTTACAAAGTATACAGCCGAAATCAAACCTTAAAGGAATGAAGCGAAATAAGCCGAGCAATCGGTTCATTTCGGTTCCCTAAAATTCCGGAGCCGAAATAGACCGAGCGTTCGGTTCATTTCGGTTCCCGAAAATTATGGAGCCGAAATAGACCGAGCGTTCGGTTCATTTCGGTTCCCAAAAAATCCGGAACCGAAATAGACCGAGCGTTCGCTCTATTTCGCTTGTCTAATTTTTAGAGAGAGGTTTGAGGGTTCGGTACCGACTCTGCTTCCATCATTCCCAAACCTTGTAAAAGTTTATTGAAGCTTGCTTCTGGTAAGGCTTTAGTGAAGATGTCAGCTAGTTGATCAGAGCACCGAACGAAATGAACTTCCACGTTTCCATCTTCAACATGGTCCTTGATGAAATGGTATCTTAGTGCAATATGCTTTGTCTTTGAGTGTTGCACTGGATTGTGACATATTCTTATCGCGCTTTCAGACTCACAATAGAGAGGTATTTTCTTCATACTCAGTCTGTAGTCTCTTAGTTGGCTTTGTATCCAGATCACTTGTGAGGTACAGGATGCTGCAGCTATGTACTCAGCTTCGGCTGTTGAAAGAGACACACAAGTTTGCTTCTTGGACTGCCAGCTAACAAGTTTACCATCAAGGAATTGGCATCCTCCAGTTGTGCTCTTTCGGTCCAGACTGCATCCTCCAAGATCGGCGTCATAAAAGGCTTGAACAAAGAATCCGGATCTAGCAGGGTACCAAAGACCGAGAGAAGAGGTTCGCTTCAGATAACGGAAAATATTTTTCACTGCCACCATGTGAGGTTCTCTTGGATTTGCTTGAAACCTGGCACAATAACAAACAGAGAACATAATGTCTGGTCTACTAGGTGTTAGATACATAAGAGACCCTATCATTTGACGATAGAGTGTTACGTCAACAGCAGGTTTTTCCAGAGATGGTGTTAACTTTGTGCCAAACGCCATGGGAACCTTCACCTTCGAATCTCCCGTCATACCGAACTTCGCCAGCAAGTTCTTCGTGTAGGCCTCCTGGTTGATAAAAATGCCTTCTGGTCCCTGTCTTATATTCAATCCAAGGAAAAAGTTAATTGGACCCATTGCACTCATTTCAAATTTAGTCTCCATCAACTTCCTGAATTCAGCCGTTAAGCTAGGATTCGTGGAACCGAAGATGATGTCATCGACATAAATCTGAACTATCATTAGATGTTCACCTTCTTTCTTTCGAAAGAAGGTTGGGTCAACCGAACCTTGCTTGAATTTCGACATTTTAAGAAAGCGAGTTAATGTTTCATACCAGGCCCTTGGTGCTTGCTTCAGACCATATACAGCTTTATCCAACACATAGCAGTGATCAGGGTATTTCTCGTTCACGAACCCAGGTGGTTGCTCAACGTACACCGTTTCTTCTAGTTCTCCATTTAAGAAAGCACATTTCACATCCATCTGGAAAACTTCGAAGTTTTTATGTGCAGCATATGCCAGAAAGATTCTAACTGATTCCAACCTTGCTACAGGAGCGAAGGTCTCCTCATAGTCTATCCCTTCTTCTTGGCAATATGCCTTCACCACCAGCCGAGCCTTATTGCGAATGATGTTGCCCTCTTTATCCAACTTATTCCTGAAGACCCATTTGAAGCCGACCACAGAAGCATCCTTTGGAGTGGGAATTAGCCTCCAAACTCGATTACGTTCAAACTCATGGAGTTCATCTTGCATTTCTTGTACCCAATCAGCGTGATCAAGTGCAGCATTAACCATCTTTGGTTCGATTTTCGAGACAAACGAATTAAACATGCAGAATTCAACATCAGAGAATAAGGCAATTTGTTTCGCTTTCAATTGAGAACCTGTGAGAACTCGCTCAGATGATTCACCAATTATTTGTGTTTTGGGATGATCCTTAGTCCATTTTGTTAGAGGAGGGTAATTAGGGTCATAGACAGGATCCAACTCTGCATTTACCTCTTCTTCAAATTCTGATTGATCACCTTTGTCATTTGTATTCTCATTCTCCCCCTCAAATGGCGAAGCGTATCCCATGTCAGGTTCAGGATTCTCCCCCTCGGTTGGAGTTGGATTCTCCCCCTCGATTGGACTATCATGGGTTGGGGTTGGAGTTGGATTCTCCCCCTCGAAAGGCAAATCGATTGTTTTTGGTACAGATGAATCCTCCCCCTTGAACATTGAGCTGTTGTTTGGAGGGTCAGTTGAGGGTTGACCACCAGTCGGTTTAGGAGGTTCATTTTCCATATCTTTTGCAGCTTCATCGATGATCTTTTTCAGATTGTTGATTTTGTTGTCTGCTGCTTTCGCCTCTGAGTGTATATGCTTTTCTGGTTCATCAAATAGCCTTATGTACTCTTCAAACAAGTTGGAAATGGGAATCGAGACTTGTCCTGATTCTGGAAATATTTCCCCCATGGTACTTTTGCTTGTTTGAACTTTCTTCATGTAGTTGTCATCAAAGGTTACATAGTAGGTTTCTTCAATATGCTTGGAGTGTTTATTCAAAACCCTATATGCCTTTGAAGTGAGTGAATAACCAAGAAAAATTCCCTCATCGGATTTGACGTCGAACTTGTTTCGGTTCTCTTTGGAGTTGAAAATGAAGCATCTTGAACCGAACACGTAGAAAAACTTAACGTTGGGCTTCCGATTGTTCAGAATCTCATACAGAGTGATGGAGAATCGTTTGTTAAGTAAGGATCGGTTCTGAGTGTAGCATGCAGTTGCAACTGCATCAGCCCAGAAGTATAGCGGAAGAGAAGCGAAGCTCAGCATAGTCCGGGCTGCCTCACATAAGGAACGGTTTCTTCTTTCAACAATTCCATTCTGTTGTGGTGTATAGGGAGCTGAGAAGTTGTGAGATATCCCCTTTTCAGCCAGAAAATCTTCAAAATCTTTATTCTTGACTTCAAGCCCATTGTCGCTTCTAATATTCCTCACCATCTTTCGCAGCTGCAGTTCCACTTGCTTGATAAACGCCTTCAACTTGGGAGTCGCGTCTGATTTCTGTTTAAGAAAGAAAACCCAGGTGAAGTGTGAAAAATCATCTACTATGACAAGAATGAACTTACTACCACCGATGCTTTCGATAGCCGAAGGTCCACATAAGTCAATATGCAGAAGTTCAAGAGCTTCAACAATCTTTGTATTACGTGTAGGATGGCTCTTTCTGCTTTGTTTGCCCATCTCACACGCTGCACACAGGTGTTCCTTATCAAACTTGAGAAGAGGAAGGCCTCGAACATGATCACCAAGCACCAACTTATTAATGTCTTTGAAGTTCAGGTGCGATAGGCGTCGATGCCATAACCGGCTTTCATCAGAGTTTGCCTTTGACAGCAGGCATATTGCTGGTTTTCCTCGAATTGGGTTTAGATTTAAAGGATACATCTCTCCCTTGCGTTCAGACTTCAACAAAACTCTTTTGGAATGCTTTTCAATAATTTTTGATCCCTCATCATCGAATGAAGCTTTCAAACCGGTTCCCACAACCAATTGAGATACACTGATGAGGTTGTGCTGCAATCCTTCCACGTAAGCCACTTTTCGAATTGTGATATCTCCATTGGTTATCATTCCATATCCTTTGATTGTGCCATAAGAATTGTTTCCATACTTCACACATCCACCATCCTTAAGGGACCGAAACTCCCTCAGCTCTTCCCTCCTTCCTGTCATGTGACGTGAGCAGCCACTGTCTATGTACCATTCGTCATCGAACTGCTCGTCACTTATAACCTGCAAATTCAAGCAGATTTAGGAACCCAAATTCTCTTGGGCCCTGGTGAGTCTTTTACAGAAAAAGGAATAGCAACAGAAAGATCAACCAAATAAGTTCTTTTTATTAGAGTGGTTTCGTCTTTTCTTTTGATGGTATACACCTTGATTTTGTTTTTATCTTGTTTAAATTGTGGTGTATCAGAAGGTTTATTGTTAGATGGTCCTGGAATATTCTTTTGAGTCCTAGGGTTAGCTGACTTTTTCTTATTATTCAGAATTCGAATCAAGCTTTCCCTTTCCTTGGATGTCCTTCACTGAATACGGCCTTCGTTGGCAGCAAGAAGGACCGAAGCTAGACTTTCGGTTTTTAGCCTTGACGTTGTGACCGAAACTGGATGTTCGGTTCTGAGCTCTGGTGTTGGAACCGAAACTGGATGTTCGGTTCTGAGCTTTGGAATAATAGGAGCTTGGACTAAAACTTTCCTTTCAGTTTGGCTTGTCATTTTCTTTGACATTTGACTCTTTCTTGGAAGGAACGTGGTTAGGGTTTTGAGACTGCCAAAACCGTTTTCGCTCATTTAGATTCTTCATGTATCTCTGATTTCTTTGGCGTTTCTGTTCAGCCAGCTGCTTTTGAGATTTATGAATATTGAAGCTTAATTTTGGCTTCTCCTTTTGAGCTTCGGTTGTCTTGGAAGATACATTGGATGCCTTCTTTGGTTCTTCTGGTATCGCTTTTGTTCCACTCGAGCTTGGTTTATCAAAACTTGAGGGTTTGTTGATGGGTTCAGCAATGTATCTACCCCTTACCCTCCATGAGGTTCGCTCCGATAAGCCGACGGTTTCGTCTGCATTATCGATAGGGGCGGACCAGAAGTAATCGTCGCACCCTTCAGCATTGTCTGTGTCGACCAAGGTTTTCAATTCTGCTGTTTGTTTTTCAGTGACCCCTTTAACAGCATATACTTGATTTGGCACTGTTTGAACTTTCTGATAGACCATTGCTTTCTCTTTGAGTTTCTTCGACTTGTCCTTTGATAGGCGAGCATATTCAATCGAGTTCTCAGATATGAGTGGTTTTTCATTCTCGGTTTTGCTCTTCAAAAATTCAGAGCAATCAACCACATCTTCCACCGAGATTTCGCTCATCTCACTTTCCTCATCAAATTCAGACGTGTTTTCTATATTCATTTTATGTTCTGAAATTAATTTGGCGTTAGACGAGTCAAATGTTTGAATGGTTTTAGACTTAATTTTCAACCTATCATTTTCATCTAAAAGATTTTTTAGCATACATTTATGTTCCTTAGAGTCAATAAAGGTCTCTATCTTGTCTAGTCCGATTTTATAAGTGATGGAAGTCTCTTCTGAGGACATTATGGATTCACACTCAACGATGACCTCAACCTCATCAAATTCAAGGAAGGGTAAGATCATCTTATGAATATTTTCCCCTATTTCACAATTTAAGTGCAACTGAGTAATATTCGTATATAAGCGTTTAGCAATCAAGCAAAAAACATTTCGTTGTTTCAAAAACTTTAAATTGTCTCGTTGCAAATAAATAATCTCATCCCTAGCCCTAGTTAACTCCGTCTCCTTCAGCTCAATCCACATCCTTCTCTCCTCACTCTTCGAAGAGACCCTGCTGAGTTGGTCAGTTAGGTTAGAGTTCGCTAAGTGAGTTTGCATGAGACTACCACTTAAGTTAGAAAATTTAAATTTTAGTTCATTTAATTCTTCTTCATAATTTGTTACGGGAACTTTAAGTGATTCAAGGATAGATTATACCTTTTTGATCAGCCGATCATGGTCGTTGATCCTCTCACTCACGGGCTTGGCTGCAAAACACTTGTCCTCAGTCAGGTTCGGCTCCTTATGCTCACCTTCGGTTGGTCTTCCAGCAGTAACCATCAAACATTTCCCAGCCGAACTAGTAGCTTCCTCTCTCGCCACGTAAGCTTTTCCATGTGTGGGTTTTCTCACTTCTTCATCCTCAGAATCGGTTGACCAGACTTCAACGCCACCGAACTCATCTTCATCCATATTTTCCTGCACAATCAAGGCATTCATTGAACTATTAGTTGCCTTCTTTTTCTTTATTTCTTCCAACTTTCGCATGTAATAAGCCTCATCATCTTCATCGTCCCTTTTCTCAGCCATCTTCCTCAACATACAATATTTGGCAAAGTGGTTCTTGCCATGACAATAATTGCAGTCGAATCCAGAGTCTCCTACAAGCTTGCTTTCTTTCTTGTCGTCATCCTTTTGAGAAGTGTTCTTCGTTTCTTCTTTCACCTTCTCAGAGCTGTAACTTCCTTCCCAGTTTCGGTTCTTATTGACAGGGAACTTCTTTCGTGCAAACTTCTTTGGGTTGGTGACCATCATTGCATATTCTTCGCCAGTAAGGTCACACTCAGACATATCTGAATCCTCCTCTTCTTCTGCTACACTTTTGCCTTTTGAGACAAGGGCCAACGATCCCACACCCGAAACTACCTTTGCCTCCTTGGTTACCACGCTTTCATGGGATTTAAGAATACCCATCAGTTTCGCTAGCGAGTATGATTTAAAATGTTCATGAGCTTTCACCGTTGAAACCACTGCCATCCATTCTGGTCTTAAACCATTCATGAAGGTCACCTTTTGCTCAATCAATTTTCTTTCAATGTCATGCTTGATCATCTTGCTGAGGAGACGATTGAAGCGATCGAAGGTCTGTATCAGTTTCTCTTCAGGTTTCTGTTCGAAAGCTCCAAATTCTGAGAGCAACAAGGTTTGGATCGAGTGTTCTAGATCCTCATCGGTTGAGTACAGTTCTTTTAACCTATCCCATATTTCTTTAGCCGTCATGCATGAACCGACTAAACGAAAAGTGTCTGATTGCAATGCGAATCTGATCATTCTCATGGCTTTCACGTTACATAGTAGCTTATCCTTTTCATCTTGTGGAATCTTCTCTACGTCCACCAAAAGCTGATTATATTCTTTTTGAGTCTTCACTGTCCTGTTCGTTCCAGAATGAACAAACGGCCCAATCGTGATAGCTTCCTAGATGAGATAACCATTATCTTTAGATCCAACTACGTAATCTTCAAAGTGATGCGCCCACACTTCATAGTCTTGAGTTTAAAGAATTGGAACCCTTGTAGTGGATCCAATTCTGTTGGAGATGTTGATGGGATTACTTTGAGAATCGTCGTGAGACATGATGAGCCTTTCCTTGGAACTGCTAGAATCAGACCTGTAAACTTGAGATTAGGGTTTTATCAAACACAAGAGTTACCGTCGAGAGGAAGAAGACGGCTTCTTTATATTCGATAAAGCGGAAACCCTAAAGAATTCTTCAAATAGAAGGAATGTGTATTGATTACACAGTCTCCTGCTCTGATACCAATTGTTAGAACAAAGTTCTAGTAGGATCGATTGATTCTAAGCAGAAAATCAACAAAATAACGTAATAAAGAACACATGAATGGTTTAACTGATGTCGGATGATTAAGCTGTAACACCTCAGAAGAGCTCGATTAAGAACTTCGACTGTAGAGGTGTTTAGGGTTACAAAGCAATAATAATAATAATGACGATCGTATCTAAGGCATACATGCATGCACTATAAATAGCTTAACCCTAATCAATAATCACGGATGGACAGGCCCAATCCGGATATACAAAAACAAAGCCCATGACGCAACACAAAATACCCAACAGATGTGCCGGTAAACCACACATGCTCCATCAAAATTGACAATCATGAGATACCCATTACGACTCTTTATTAGTCCTAATTAGTATGTCGGTTAACCACACGCGCTCCACTAACGACTTATAAAGCCTAATGTGTAATTTCATGGGTTAGCATACTTTTCACATTTTTCCTAAAGTAACTAGAGTTCGGATTTTATAAAATAATGTTCTAGCACTTCATTAATAACATTATACTTTTAATGAGATTAAGTTGTCATAACAAATCCGTTCTGCTAACGACCCTCCACTAATCAAGGAAGCGGTGGGTGAGAGTGGACACCCATTCAACTACCATTTGATAGGCACTTTCCTTATACCCCCCTATAGACTAGCTTCGTGAATGATGCATACTAGCGATTTGACTGACCAATTCTTATACATATATAATATTTAACTTTTAATTATAATACATATATAAGGTGTGTTTTAAACGTTTTAAAACTTTAGGGTTTATATAAACTTTTCGAAAAATTAAACCATTAATTTTTAAATTTAAAATAAACCAAAACTAGATTTAATAATTATATATTAATTAACTTTTAATAAATTTATTAAATCTTGGGAGGATTATCTAATTAAATCAAACAATTAATTTAATCCTAATCCTAAACGCTCTAAATTTCGAAAAATTAGGGTAAAGGATAATTATCCAATTAATCTAGTTAAGCAACAATTATCCAAACAAGAAACCCTAAAAATCATGAGGATATTTCGAAATTCAAGGGAGGTGGCTAGGGTTTTTCAAAACCCTAACCCTAATTTTTTATTAGGTTTATGGAGGCTAGGGTTTTCGAAAACCCTTCAAGTCAAAACCCTAAAAACTAAAACCTTGGCCATTAGGGTTTAATAGCTATAAACCCTAATTTGCAATTCACCTATTATAACAATTCAATTTAAAAAAAACAAATGGCTCTGATACCACTGATGGATTTTAGGTATAACAAATAAACTAGAAAAACAATTCCTAAGTTCACATGCAACCTACTTTGGATCTATGTTTTAACCATTGAACATATAACTTTGAATTGCAAAACAAGAACCCTAAGAGAGGAGGCTATTTTCGAAATTAACCAATTAGGGTTTTAGAGTTACATACCTTTCAATTGTTATGGCAAGCACCACAAATCCAATGCCTCTAATGAAATCACACCCAAGAGTTAACAAGAAGGAAACTTATGAGGAGAGAGGCTAGGGTATGCAATTTTCGGCCTAGGGTTTCTTCAAATGAAGGAGTGGCTGATTTTGGGAGCCAGAGGCCTCTTTATATAGCTGAGGTGGCTAGGGTTTAGGGAAAACCCTACTGTTCCTTTGCTTAGTGTCTAAGCTTATCCAAAGGCCTTATCCAAGTCCATTGGACGAAATCATTAGGGTTTCCCCTATAGATTTCGTCCACCCCCTTCAAAGGAGGTTTTGGAACCTTCCACTCAACTATTGGATAATTGCAAACCAATCCCTACACTTTATAATTAATACAGTTAACCCCAAAATCAATTCTAATTAATTTATGGCTAACTATTAATTAAACATTATGATTTCTTATTAATATATTAATCTTTTAACATATTAATAAATCATTTATATTAATTTATTAATCTTATAATAAATTAATATCTCTCTTTTCATAATGTCCATGTCCAGTTGCTAGGTTTGAGGGCAACCCACAAGGAATGTGTTGCTATTAATTCAAGCATATACCAATTATAGTTATGGGCTTAGACACCTAATCCAATACATCTTTTCCTTAGATACAATTTAGATTACCTCAAGCACCCCTTGGGACAAACTTGGTCAAAGACATAAGCCAAAAGGATAATATCCATAATCCATATTGACCCATCTCGCTGAGTTATCTAGTCAACTCGCCGAGTTCTACATCAACTCAGAAACGGGGAAAACCAAAACAACTCGCAGAGTTGACCAACTAACTCGCCGAGTTCGCCCGATACCCAACAACTTAATACATTAAGCTGCCTTCATCGAATCCAAGAGCTTCAAAGCTCAGATCTCGACCAAAATGAGATCTAGAAGGGTAAAGTTTCCAACTTTACCCCTAGGAACCACCGAAATGGTTTCAAACCCAAACCCTTGACTTAGAAGAGTGAGGGCTTAACTATTAAGTACTTAATCTCCAAAGATAAAGCCCCAAATTGCAGATCTGACACCCTAGAGCTGGAAAACCACGTAAAGTTGCCAACTTTACATTCATGCATGCCTAGGAGAAGCTCAAAAGCTCAAGAAGGGCTTAATAAGGGACTTAATGCACACAAGAAGTCCTTAAATCCATAAAGTTGGTGCCTTTATGCCAAAAGAGTCCATGACAACCCCAGATCTGAAAGAATAATGCTTTGGGACGTCCTAATCCAAACATTCATCCAACCCATGGCTAAAGCATAACAAATTAACCCAAAAGAGAGATCTAAGCATCTAGCCATCAAGATAAGAACTTGATACCTTAAAATCCTTGCAAAATGGGTAGATATTTTGGATCCAAGGCTTCCTTCTCCAAGCATAGAACTTCAAGATGTTCTAACTCCTTCATAATGCACAAAATGACCACCAACTTCATCCAAGGCTAAAATGTTTGACAATGGAGGCCATAACTCGATTTAGGGTTTTGACAACAATGGATGCTGCTAAGGAGGCCAAAAAAAAGGACTTAAAGCCTTTAAATAGGGTGCATCACCCTAAATATTAGGGTTTCCTTCCCAGCCACCAACTCGCCGAGTTGAGGCACCTCAACTCGTCGTGTTGGCTCATTTAATCCCGCGAATCTTCCGTCATCAACTCGCCTAGTTGGCCCCTCCAACTCGCCGAGTTCAACTCAAATAAAGTGTATTCTCAACAATTTCTCTTCAATATTTCGGTCGTTACACAAACTTTTAAAACAAAGGAGGAAAAGGTGTGACAACCGTCAAATTCTGGTCAAGTCAAAGTCAAATAAAGTCAACAAGTCAAACCGGTCAACTCTACTAACCCTTGTATACTAGGGTTTACGTTATGTAATTATTGTACAACTCGCTATTTTAATAAGAAGTCATCACTTGGAAAGTTCGTATGTGTAGGATTCTTGAACCCTAATCGGGGTAAGTGATGTAGCAAAGCGATAAAACACTATTACATACCCTTCGGGGGTGTGTAAGACTCTTAAACATGGCTTAACAGGGTTTACGGACCTTGCGTTACAAAGCCAAACACTCAAAAAGGTCACAAAAGAAATCTCTCCCAAATCTCTCTAAGTATGAGAAATCTCTCCAAGTATGTGAAATCTCTCCCAAATCTCTCAAAGTATGTCAAATCTCTCCCAAATCTCTCCAAGTATGTGAAATCTCTCCCAAATCTCTCTAAGTATGAGAAATCTCTCCAAGTATGTGAAATCTCTCCCAAATCTCTCCAAGTATGTGAAATCTCTCTCAAATCTCTCGAAGTATGTGAAATCTCTCCCAAATCTCTCTCAAAATCTCTCTCAACTTTTTATAATCACTCGGGGCATCCCGACCCTTGAATTAGTCAAAAACAGCTCGAAAACGGAAGTTTGCGCAAAAAACAGTCTTAAGGAACCGAACCCTCTTAAGGAGCCGAAACCCTCTTAAAGCCGAAGCTCCTATTAGAACCGAACCTCGGAAGACCGAAGGTCCCTTAGGACCGAACCGCTAGCCAGCTTCACCTTCGGTCCCTTCTGATGAGTGCGCCTGCGAGACCTGCTCGAACCGAAACCCCTCACTCTCGGTTCCAATACACCAACCGAACCCTACCTTCGGTTCTAATGCTTCTAAGACCGAACCTCGCCCCCGACTTCGGATTTTCTATTTTCTTCCCGGTTTTTGACCCAATCTTCGTTTTAAACCCGTTTTTCATTATTTTAACGTGGGATTTTCACCCAAACTTAGATTTTGACAGATAAGACCCTAAATATTCATATTTTAATCACATTTTGAGGATAATCTTTATCCAAGATTAAAATCTAGTGGGTGAGATATTTAGGTGGAGTGTTGACTTTACCTTTGAGTTATGACACAAGCAACCCCCTACACCCACTCCATGACCATCCCCAATCACTATTCCACCATACTTGGTCATTCCATCGTCTTTTTCCCACTCTTTTCAGCCAAACACTTTGATTCAAGGATAGAAAAATCGTTATCTCTCCTCCCATTTCACTCACACTCCTCCAAGAAGCAAAAACTCATTCTCTCTCACTATCCCTCTCTAATCTCAAAATTTCAAAGCTGATCACAAGTTCTTCATCTACTCCTAGTAAGTAATATCACTCCTCACATGATTATTTCTCCTTCTTTCTACTTAAATCATGGATATCTTACACAAACATCGTCATATTTGTGTTAGATCTTCGAATCTTCAAACATCTCCTAAAGTGTTCTTGAGTTGAACACTTCCTTTCTTCATCATCCATCTTCTGAAACCAAACAAGGTGAGTTCATACCCCTATCTTTTCATGTTTTTCTTAAGTTTTAAGGGGGGGAATACAAGTTAAAACACCAAGAACACAACTAAACTCATCCAACAGCTTTCATCAGAAAAGTTTAACTCCATTCACGGACTATTTTGGTCAACTTAACCACTTTAGTTTTCAAAACTGTATTAGTTTCAAATAGTTCAGGTTCATACCTTTAAAATGACTACTTACACATCTCCATACGATTTTTCTACAATTTATGGTGATTTTTACAAAACTGCCTATCATTTCAAGGACAAATCCGGACCAGTCTGTGAATATGGACTTTTTCACACAAGTGGGAAGTCACTAAAAATCATAATAAAATTTATGACCAAACTTCACACATTTTCCAAACACTCAGAATTTACGGATTCTATTTTGGACCTTTGATGATTTTTCTATAAATCTTCTAAGAACAGGAAAAGAAATGTCAACACTAGAAAAATGTTATCAATTTCATTTACATCTTGTAACTTGTTGAGCAAGGTGTGTATCATTATGTGCATATATGTGTTATATTATATGTCAATTTGTCTTGGTAATTAGACATACATCAGAAAACAAATGGATTTTTACCTCCACAAGTATGGTAATTAATTATAATAAACAAAGTTTATATCCATTGGATACAAACATTTTGATAAACTATTGTAAGTATAGTTTATATTCACTACTACTACCATTACTTGATAAACTATAATAGGTATAGTTTATGATGCACTTACATAACAAGTTCACTACCAGAGGTTTCATTTACAGAAAAAGGGTTTTCCTTCACTACACATAAATCCGTTAATGACTAAATTGTGAGACATTCGCTTCATGTTACTTTTCAAGTAATGCACTATAAGTCCTGTATTGTAACCAGAGTCTGTTTGAGGGAGAGCGTGATAGTTGTGTATAGATCTATATTAGGATTGACACCCCACACCTTGCTGTTAGCTACAGTAGGACCTCGAGGTCTACGGGTGACAAATGTCATAACATTTCCGACGCCTGAAGAACGTCGTTTCAGGCCATCTAGGTCATAGCATGGTTATAATAACTCACATAAAGTATTAACAACTCATAGGATTTACGGGGATTCCATTAAATCAAACGAGTTTATGTCAATTTAAACTTGCATTGTTTTACTATAAGTATGGAAATTACTTGTACATTTTGGTCTTTAGATTTAAGGCTGCAATTCACACTTTAGGGAAAATATTGGATTTTTCTGGAACAAACATTACTTTTAAAGAGGAAAGGTTTTTAACACTACATTCAAAAGCTTATGAACTCACCAACTTAATTGTTGAAACTCTTTCAAACTACTTGTATTCTCAGGAAATAAATAAACAGGTAAACAAGCGCTTTTGAGGATGGGACGTTAAGGCGTCAGACATTTCATTTTTGTCAACATAATGTAATTGATTTGGAAACATGTAAACTTATACTATGGTGTAACTTTTTCAATTATATTTATGTTGGTTGTGTTTACTTTGATCACTATTGCAATTGTTGTTATGATACTATACATGAAGTCCTCCACCCCTGGACGTTTCCGCCATCCTTGGTTTGGGGGTGTAACAGATTGGTATCAGAGCAATGTTTATAGTGAACTAAGTATATCGAACCACATAAGATATACAAACTATAAACACATTTGGGACTGAAAGTCTCTGATTAAACATTTTCAAATGACTATACTTTTAGAAAATAAACGGTTTCTTGTTAAAAGTATAAGTACATGCATACATGCTCACATAGTGTCATAACTAGGAAGAACATAAGGTAAAAGAGGAGGAGTTGTACGTTACGATTATGCCTTGGGATATGTGGTCAAGTCTGGGATGGATATAGCCTGATCAACTATATCTGTCCGAGAAGTGACTTGCATATATTGGGGGATAGTCGTAGTGGGCAACAAATCTGACAACCTAACATCACCCTATAATGAATGCACTAAGAACCAAACATAACATTTAAAAATACTATAGGAGTATTTTGAAAATTTATAACTCGAAATTCTAGATTCATTTCATATCTCTTACACCCCTATTCTCGTACAGACAACATGGCGAGATTCCACCTACCTGGAGACCCTTACTTCCCTAATGAGGGAAATGCTGGATGGCTTGAGGCAGAACCCGAGGAAATGATCGAGGAGGATCCTGAGGAAGACCCCGAAGAGGGTGAGGAAGAAGAAGACCCCGAAGAGGTTGAGGAAGAAGAGGAACCCGAGGAGGAAGAAGAAATTGGGTACGAAGAAGAAGAAGAAGAACCAGAGGAGGAAGTCATCAACCCTCCTTACATCGCCAGGGTGCCTGCGAACCGTTTTGGCTACAACGGGCCCGAACCCCGTTGGGCAACAGTGATCGAGCGATGGAGCCGTCAACAACGACAACGATCACCATTTGGCGATCAACGAGGTTACAACGACCTCAGCCACGGGGGACCGGCTGACAGAGCGCTTCCAGTCATGACCCAACAGATAACTATCATCGATGATCGCGGTAGAGCGACGACGGACCGAATTCGGGAGCTGGGTGCCAATATAGAAGCTACTACTACCCGCAGCAGAGACCTAGAGAGAGACTCCTACTTCAGGGACCAACTCATCAAGGACCTTCTCGCCGCTCGAGCAGAAGCAAGGGAGTATCAAGAAAAATACTTGGCACTCGAGGAAAGAGTGGTTACAGCCGAGCGACGATTGGCCTAACTCCAGGGCGCATCGACCTCGTCCAAAGCACCACCAGGGACTGATCATCGTGAGTAGAACTCATGCTACTCGCACGTCCTTGTAGAATAGGTTTATGAGAATGCCTTGGTGCTACTCTTTTTGCATGTAAGCTAACCCTGCGATTAAGTGATTACACTACTCAAGGGGCTATGTTATGCCAAAAAATTTCCGTTACATTGATGTAGACCTGCATAAAGGTCAAATTTCCCTAAACAATGTGTATCAAATTATATCAATGAAATTAGCATGTATTTTATTTCATTGCGAGTTTATGATAAATCTCATAGCATGACAGTACACAAAATTTGCTTTCGGTGTTTCTGAGATTCTTAATGTGCACCTCATGGTTAATTGTAACTGTGAGACGATCGACTTAGAAATGGTGAGTCCGCCTTAGGTCCTGTCCCTTGTTTGGTTGTGGACTTAGGATAGACTCATTAAGTTCAACGACCTATTGGACCATAATTACAAATAACTGGTGTGCATCGAGTGATCTTAGGAAAGGATCAGGCATGGCCAAAGATTACAGAATTACATTTGGGTCACTACTAAATTCAGGGAGTTCGAGCGCATGAACTTTCATCGTAAATCATTTCTGAATGTTTTAAGTCGGGACATATAACAAATAATCAAATTCAATAAACTTCGACTTGTCATTACAATTGAAGACTTACCGACTTTTCGTCTTTATAACTTATGACATAACTATGCCGCCAAAGAAAAAGTCCAGACCTTCCGGCAGCGCAGCACCACCTCCTCCGCCGCCGCCACCACAGTTCGATTCCGCGATGTTCCAGGCTGCAGTAACAGCAGCTGTGGCGGCCGCAATGTCACAAATTGGCACAAATGGCACTGGTGGTTCCGGATCTGGTGCTACACACTCTAACCATGGGGATAGTATGGGGCGTACAAAAGAATGTTCCTACAAGGATTTCACCAATGGCAAACCCGATTCGTTCAGCGGAAGTGGGGGCGTCATCGCCCTAATGCAATGGTTCGAGAAGACTGAAACGGTCTTCGAAATTTGTGCTTGCCCCGAAGCAAGCAAGGTCAAATATGCAGCTTGCACCTTCTCAGGCAGAGCTCTTACCTGGTGGAAGAGCCGCGTGAAGTCACTAACACTCACGGTGGCTAACACAATGAGTTGGGAAGACCTGAAGACGATAATGTTGAAAGAATACTGCCCAAGGGGCGAAGTACAAAAACTGGAGCAAGAACTATGGAGCCTCAAGATGGCGGCTCTGAACTTGAAGCCTATACTGTTCGGTTTAACGATCTGGCACTCCTTTGTCCCGCGATGGTCACTCCGGAAGACAAGAAGGTGGAACGATACCTCTGGGGACTGTCTCCTCAGATTCAGAATAGTGTGTTGGCCTCAAGACCAACTACTTTTGACAGTGCTAGGGAGTTGGCACAACAACTCATCGACCATGGAGCCAGCCATGGCACTGTGAAAACTACCCCCGATCAAACAAAAGGGGGAAGTAACAAAAGGAAGTTCTGGAGCAACAAGAAGAAACAACCGGCGCAAGACGCCGCAAAGAGGCAACAGACTGTTGATGTCCGTGCCGCCACTACTCCTGCCACTCCAGCACCACCGAGGCAATATGCTGGAAACCTTCCCAAGTGTAACAAGTGTAATTTCCACCACACCGGTGCTTGTTGGGAAATGTACTGCAACAATTGCAACAAGAAGGGGCATACCACTCGCTTCTGTAGGGCGCCAGCTCAACTAATCACTCGAGTCGCCAATACGGGGGCAAGTCAAGCCTGTTACGGCTGTGGAGAGACAGGGCACTTCCAAAGAAACTGCCCAAAGACACGAACCCCTAATGCTGGTGGCGTGGGGAGAGTCCTGGCTATAGGACATGGAGAAGCAGTCAAGGACCCCACGGTGGTTACTGGTACGTTTCTTCTCAATAACTCATATGCATGCATACTCTTCGATAGTGGAGCGGAGAGGAGTTTTGTGAGCCATCAATTCAAACAATTACTTAGACAAGATCCCCAATTACTAAAAGACACATACGTCGTAGAAATGGCAAACGGAAAGGCAGAGCGCACTAGCGATATAAACTCAGGGTGTACCCTCACTCTAGACAATCGTTCATTTAAAATTGACCTAATGCCGGTAACAATAAAAAGTTTCGACATAATCATCGGTATGGATTGGTTAAGTTCTCATCGTGCCGACATTCTATGTTACGAAAGGGCAAAACGTTCGCCTTAATCTACCAAGTGGCGAAACCCTTCTCATCTACGGTGATAAACCCAGTGCAAACTTACAAATCATCTCTTGCGTCAAGGCTCAAAAGTATCTCCGAAAGGAATACCACGCCTTCTTAGCCCACGTAGTAGATAAGAAACAAGAGGTGAAGGATATCAAAGACATTCCAGAGGTGTGCAACTTCCCCGACGTATTCCCAGAAGACCTTCCAGGCGTACCACTCGCACGGCAAGTCAAATTCCGAAACGACTTGGTCCTCGGAACTACCCCAGTAGCCAAAGCTCCATACCGCTTAGCGCCGGCAGAAATGCAAGAATTGTCCAGTCAGCTAAACGAACTATTAAGAAAAGGGTTCATCAGACCGAGCTTTTCACTTTGTGTCACACCCCCGAACCGTCAGAACGGACGCCGGAAACGTTCGGGGGCGGGTGACTTCATGCGTAGTATCACAACAATCGTATCATAGCCATTAAAGTAAACACAACCATTACATTACAATATGAATATTTACATCTGTTTGAAAACATAATTTGTACATATCAGTATATTCGAAAGTAGAAAAAGATAAATACGAGACTCCAAAATTGCTCCGTCTTCTCCAAAAACTGGCACTGGTACCTGTCTATTGTTGTCCTGAGAATACAAGCGGTTTTGAAAACGTATCAGCATAAAGCTGGTGAGTTCATAAGCATGTTTTTGTATTGAAAACTAGTCACTGAATTTGTAAAATTGATTTCTTTTTTGTTATAAGTAAATATCGTTCGTGACTAAAACCTTTGATATCAAGTTCTGAAATATGTATGCATGCTTTCCAAGAAAATCCCATATTTTCTAATATGTTTGTAGATTACTGTATGAAAAGTATGTTCCGTTTGAAAACACTGGTTACCGCCAGTATGAATGGTAGTTTTATTACTCAAATAAAACCAAAAGTTGGAATCCTGGAATATCCTCCAGTAAGTAGATAAATAGTTTTATTAATTAAATAAAACTATTGAAGAAAGAATTCTCGTAAACAAAAGTTAGTTTATACTTATTGTGAGCCGTATAACCATACTAATATGACCGGTGACCTCCTTCACGTTTCTTCAGGCGTCGTACGATTACAAAATTTGTCACCCCAGGCATGCCCGCCTAACTGTAGCTAACAGTTCAGGTGTGGGATTGTCGGTCCCGAATAGATCTATTCACAAATTCCACGCTCTCCCTCCAGGAGACTCTGGTTATACTACCGGGGAGGATTTATTGGTACCCCGAAGGGCATAACGAAGATAGATCTCACAATCCTGTATTAACTAGTTTACATATAGTTCGGTTGTTCTCGAGTTCGAAATCGTTGTAAACGGTGTAGAGTATAAATAATTATACACAAAATAATTATTTAGCAAAATACTCTAGTTATCTATATGGATAAACTAAATCTGTCATAGTTTATGTGCGTGAATCTGTAAAACCGGTAAAGAATTCCCCAAACTATACCTATTATAGCTTGACTGATAAGTTGTGTTTATGTACTGTTCTGGAAAACTATGCAATTTATGTTTAGAAATTGTCCCTTATGCTCTGCATATTACAAAAGGGATAATGTATCTAGATGTTTGGTAAAACCGTTGTAATTGCATCAGTTTTTAAGTTATGAAAACCTTTATGTTTAGCTTGTATTCCCCCTGAAAACGTTTTAAAAACTACAAAAGCGTAGGGGTATGAACTCACAGTTTGATGTAGGATTCGAGCGTATTGTCGGTGTGGATGC
Organism: Lactuca virosa; assembly: GCF_052849685.1. Taxonomy (NCBI): domain Eukaryota; kingdom Viridiplantae; phylum Streptophyta; class Magnoliopsida; order Asterales; family Asteraceae; genus Lactuca; species Lactuca virosa. The sequence goes on from NC_136431.1 coordinate 55,038,965, forward strand.
TGAGTGTCAACTGGTTTTTCGTACGTAAGTGGATCCTATTAACATATGGTAACACATATATGTGTTAGAATTAGGGTGTTTCATGACTAAACATGACGGGAAACCACCCTAAGGACCTGGAAATGCTTGAACTAAGTGTCGGGACCTTATATGATCGAACGAGGGAGGTATACGGCCACCCTTTGGGTGTGTACGGCCATGGTTGTACGGCCCATGAGTGTACAGCCGTACAATCATGATGGGGAGTGTTTTGAGGTGTTTCCAAGGTCCTACAAGCATCTACTGAGTGTTCTAGTTCCCAAACTGAATGTTATTGCAAGTTTGAGGCCAAAAATGAGCATCAAAGTGGGTGTATGGCCAAGAGGATGTGTGTGCGGCCGTACAAGGGAGTGTGCGGCCGTACAGAGGGGTGTGCGGCCGTACAGAGGGGGTGTGCGGTCGTACACTCTTCATCCATGCCCAAAATGTCGATTTTTAGGTGTTTCAAAGCTAATACCAAGTCCAACTAGCAGATGGAGGCCAAACTCTCACTTTGGAGAGCCTTTAAGGTGTGTGCGGCCACCTTATGAAGGTGTGCGGCCGTACACCTTCAAGGATGAAGAACAACATGAAACTTTGATGAATTAGGGCTTAGATTAAGAAGTCTTGCAAGTATAACGAGCTAGATGATAGAATACTTACGTTTTTGAAGCCTTTGGAGGGTCCTTATGTGAAGATTCTTAGAGAGACAAAGTAGTGTGCAGCCAAAAGGGAAAAAGAGTGAATGAAGGGGTCTCCTCCTTTATATAGAGGTGGGTGTACGGTTGAGGGGTAGGTGTGCGGCCGCACACCCATGTGTACGGCCGTACACTCCTCCCGAGAGAGTGTATGGCCCAAATGTTGTACTATGACTTGGTATTACTCGACCTAGAACCCATACTTTGATTGTGCGAGGCTTAGAACGCTTCATCAAACCCTTAAACGGTGTAAAATGGTGATAAAATCGAGTTTAATATTGATATAAAGATCAATTGTACAGGATAGAAGTTCCGGGTAGTCACACCTTGGGGAGCACCAGTCCTGTTTGTGAAGAAGAAGGACGGATCTTTTCGCATGTGCATCGACTACCGCGAGTTAAATAAGCTTACCATCAAGAACTGATATCCTCTACCCCGAATCGACGACCTCTTCGACCAACTTCAAGGAGCAAGCTACTTTTCAAAAATCGATCTGAGGTCGGGTTACCACCAACTACGAGTTCAAGAAGAAGATATCCCCAAGACAGCCTTCAGAACTGGCTATGGGCACTACGAGTTTGTAGTGATTCCCTTGGGGTTAACAAACGCACCTGCGGTATTCATGGACCTGATGAATCGAGTGTGTCGACCCTACTTAGACAAGTTCGTGATCGTATTCATCGACGACATTTTGGTCTACTCACGAAGCGAGGAAGAGCACTGCCAACACCTGCGACAAGTGTTAGAGACATTGAGAGCTGAGAAGCTTTATGCTAAATTCTCTAAGTGTGAATTCTGGATCCAAGAAGTGGATTTCCTTGGTCATGTGGTCAGTGAAACAGGGATACATGTGGACCCCTCCAAAATCAAGGCAATCGAAAACTGGTCAACACCTACAACACCGACGGAAATCCGACAATTCTTAGGGCTTGGTGGATACTACCGAAGATTCATCCAAAACTTCTCCAAGATCGCTAAACCGCTCACCACCTTGACTCAAAAAGGTGTGATGTTTAAATGGGAAGATAAACAAGAAGCTGCCTTCCAAACGTTAAAACAAGCCCTGTGCAGCGCACCGATCCTGTCTCTGCCAGAAGGAACCGAAGACTTTATAGTCTACTGTGACGCATCAAACCAGGGGCTTGGGTGTGTATTAATGCAGCGAGGAAAGGTCATTGCCTACGCATCGAGGCAATTGAAAACGCACGAGGTCAACTACGCCACGCATGACCTCAAATTGGGAGCAGTAGTGTTCGCCCTAAAGATCTGGAGGCACTACCTTTACGGAACAAAGTGTACTGTCTTTACCGATCACAAGAGCCTTCAGCACATTCTTAACCAAAAGGAGCTCAACATGAGGCAAAGACGATGGGTAGAACTACTGAATGATTACGAGTGTGAGATTCGTTATCACCCAGGTAAGGCAAACGTAGTAGCAGATGCCTTAAGTCGAAAGGAATACTCGGGGCGCCGAGTAAAGTCATTAACGATGACAATCCATTCACACCTGTCCATACAAATCAAAGAGGCTCAGCTGGAGGCCTTGAAACCGGAAAATGTGACGGGTGAGGCATTAAGAGGAATGGATAAAAACCTAGAAGTCAAAGACGACGAAGTTCGTTACCTCATGAACCGAATCTGGACACCGAAGTTCAGTGGCTTCCGAGACGTCATCATGAACGAAGCACACAAGAATCGATACTCCATCCACCCAGTTTCAGATAAGATGTATCTGGATCTCAAGAAGTTGTACTGGTGGCCAAACATGAAAGCCGAAATTGCTACCTATGTAGGCAAGTGTTTGACGTGCGCTAAGGTCAAGGTAGAATATCAAAAACCCTCAGGACTACTACAACAGCCTGATATTCCTGTGTTGGATAAGGTTTCTAAGTCTATAACTATTTCTGGTATGTACTTGACCCGACCCGACATGGTCCATTTGGGTTGCATGGCATCATGCATTTGGATAGACTAAATGAGAGAAATAACACTTGTGGTTTATTAATATATTATAAGTTCTAATATATTAATATTATTATTTAATTAGTATTGATCAAGAATTAATCTAGGATTAATTAAGTGATCAAAAGATGACTAATCAAATATACGGGTTGATTATGTAAATCATCCATAACTTGTATAGTGGGCTAAAAGGCTTCATGGATACTCAAGTTGGGTTAAACTCATTGGATGCTCCATGGAGGCTCCATGGGAGTTACAAACCCATGGGTCATGGAAATGAAGAGTCATGCCACATTAGGGTTTACATGGTGTAACCCTAGATGTGACACACTATATAAGCAACATGTTCTCCACCAAAATCGGATACACATAGTTACAAGAGGGCTTGGCCGATTTTTGCAAGTGTTACACTTCTCTCAAGTTTACTCCAAAAGCATTTGGTGTTGTGTGAAGCATTTGAGGCATCACACTTGGGGTGCTAGGCTCTCAAGGTTTCAAGGAATCATAACAACTACAAGGTATGTATTTCTAGCTATCTTTTATATTATAAAGTTCCCCATGTATGCTAGATAGGTTTATGAACCTTGGAAAAAGTATTTTGCATGTATTTTAGACAAACATAGATCCAAGGTTTTCTAGGGTTGCATGTACACTTAGGAGTGTTAAAATTGCTCAAAACCCTTCAGTGGTATCAGAGCCTAGGCTTGTTTGTTAAATACTTGATGCAAACTTATTTTTCAAAAGCTAAAAACTGTCCAGGCAAGAAAACTCGACGAGTTCTGGCCAAAAACTCGTCGAGTTTATGTGTTATTGCATGAACTCGACGAGTTTGTCATCCAGTGAGCAGTTTTTGGAGCTTTGCTGCTGTAAATGGACTAGAAACATTACCTAAACTGTTTTGGTGTTGTAAAACTTGTTTTAGATGGTGTAATGGTTGTTCTAATCCATTTACAATGGCTAATATCAATTTTTCATGATTATATGTGTTCATATATGTTCTTGAAACTTTGATATGAATATTCATGTTCTTATGAGTTTTGATAGATCATAGGAATTACTTGTTTAAATGTTTAATTCATGATCATTATGTGTTTTAATGGAGTCCATAACTTGTCCTCAAGTTATGGAAAACCAAAGGTCACACTTTAATAAAAGCCATTAAAAGAACACAAGGGTTATAAAAATGAAGAGTCTTCATTTTTAATACTCAATTAACTCATAAGTTATATGAAATGAAAAGTTTTGAAAGTTTACAAAACTTGCCCTCAAGTTTTGGAACAAGTAAAGTCATGATTAAAACTTTAGTTCCAACCCTTAGAATTTTAAAAGTTAAAATTCAATCCTTATACTTTATAATATTATAAGTTAATAATATATATGTATAAGATCAAGTCGTCTTACCGCTAGTACGCCTCATTCACGAAGCCGATCTATAAGGGCGGTATAAGGTTGTTGCCTATAAAATGGCAACTTAATGGGTGTCTACTCTCACCCACCGCTTCCTTGACTGGTGGAGGGTCGTTAGCCGAACGGGTAGGACAGTGACTTAAAATCCTCATTAAAAAGTATAATAAAGTAACTAAATGTTTTATAAAATTCCCAATCTTAGTTACTTTAGGAAAATGTGAATAAGTGCTAACCCATGAAATTACACTTTGCACTTTGATTAAGTCGTTGGTGGAGCATGTGTGGTTAACCGGCACACTAACTTGGACTTAACAAGGTAGGCAAAGGGTGACTTAAGGTTTTTCATAGGTCGGTGGAGCGCGTGTGGTTAACCGGCACATCGATTGAGTGAAAAACATTAAGGGCACCAAGTGATTTGCATGGTTACTTCACACCTTGTTTTGTGATCCTCGGTATCCCAGTCACAAAACATGAAGGGCACACTCGAGATTGAAACATGCCATTGAAAAGTTCAATGAATCTCAAAAGAATCTAGGAATTTCTAAATAAACCAAATAAAACCTAATGATTTATATTTCGTTCTCATGGAGGAAATTGGTGAATCGTCATTCACCTACCTTTCAAATATGTTATAGCTTGGATTATGGCATCCCTCTTATAAGTTATAATATATTGTGATTGGATCCTAGCCTTAATATTACATTTGGGTGTTTTATTAAGGACTATCTCTATATCTAAACTAAACTTGTTTTCTTCTTTTCAGATGTCTTCCAACAATGTTGCTCCAGGCTCAAACCCTACTGGCTCCTTCTCTCTCATGAATCTTTGTGGGAGAGTCATCTTTGATGGATCCAACTTTACTGACTGGATCAGAAACATCAGGATGGTCACTCGATACGAGAACAAGGAATATGTTATCGACAAGGAGCTTAAGGTACCTGAGCCAACTGCTACTCCTGAGGAGTTTGCTGAATATGAGGCACATGAAAGAGATGCTAAAAAAGTGGCATGCATCATGATGGCCACTATGACAGCCGAGCTCCGAAAGTCCTATGAGGACTACTATCCTTTTGAGATGCACCAGGACTTGATGGACCGCTACCATCAGAGTGCTCGTCAAGAGCAATATGAAATCATCTCCTCCATGATCACAACCCGAATGAAAGATAGTGAACCCATCACGGGCCACATGCAGAAAATGCAAAGGTTTGTGGACCGATTGATGAAGTTGAATGTGAACTTCCCAGAGGAGTTAGCAATAGATATTATTTTGCACTCCTTACCTTCGTGTTATGATCAATTCCGCATGACATACCACATGAACAAGGAGGAAGTTACACTTAGCAAACTTCAAGGACTCCTAAAGACCGCAGAATCAGGTCTCAAAGGTAAGTCGGTTGTGACCACTCCTAATACTACTCCAAACTCAGCACCTGTCCTGGCAATCGGGAAAGGTAGAGGGAAAAAGAGAAAGAACCCTTCAAAGGGTACCAAGGGTAAGACTCTTGATGACTCCTCTTCTAGCGGAACCAAGAAATGTTTCGTTACACCTTCTTCTGATCGTAAAGAGGCTGAATGCTTCTATTGCCATGAAAAGGCGCACTGGAAGCGGAACTGCCCAAAGTACCAGCAAGATTTGAAGGATGGGAAAGTGAAACCCAACCATGCAGGTATTTACACTATCTTATCTAATAACTCACCTTATTCTAACTCTTGGGTCCTTGATACCGGTTGCGGTATTCATATTTGTTCTGATATGCAGGGACTAAGAAGAAGTGAGAATGTGGAGCATGGAAAGATAAACTTGATCATGGGGAATAGGAAAGTTTCACCTGTCACCAAGATTGGAGTTTATACTTTGTTGCTTAGTAGTGGGTTTACTTTAGATTTGAATAAATGTTGTTATTCTCCAGAAATGGCAAGAAATGTTATTTCCTTTCATGCTTTGTACAAACAAGGTTTTACCTTTTCTTTTGATAATGAAATTGGTGGAATAAATGCTTTCTTTAACAATGTGTTTTATTTTAAAGCATCACCTTGTGATGGTGTGTATGAAGCTGTATCTGTTGTAGATGATTTAGGAAATAATGTGTTGTGTATTGATTCTACTAATGATAATAACTTGGATAAGGCATCATTATGGCATTGTCGTCTTGGACATGTAAGCAAGAAACGCAGAGGCCAACTCCAAAAGGATGGAGTCTTGGAATCATTTGACCTAAAGTCAGATGATAGTTGTGAATCATGCTTACTTGGAAAAATGACAAAGTCACCCTTCACAGGTTCTTGTGCTAGGGGTGAAGGTTTGTTGGATCTAGTGCACACGGATGTGTGTGGACCCCTCAAAACTGCCATAAGGGATGCTAATCGTTATTATGTGACTTTTACAGATGATTATAGTAGATATGGATATGTCTACTTAATCAAGCATAAGTCAGAGACTTTTGAAAGGTTTAAAGAGTTTAAACAGGAAGTCGAGAATCAATTGGGCAGGAACATTAAGATGCTCCGATCCGATCGCGGTGGTGAGTATCTTAGTACTGAGTTCCTCGACTATCTGAGGGAATGTGGGGTTGTCTCACAATTGACACCTCCCAGGACACCACAGTTGAATGGTGTAGCTGAGAGGCATAATCGAACCTTGTTGGACATGGTTCATTCCATGATGAGTCGAGCTACGCTACCAATCTCATTTTGGGGGTATGCCTTAGAGACTGCCGCCCATATCCTTAATCTGGTCCCTACAAAGAAGGTTGCCAAAACACCTCACGAGATGTGGACTGGAAAAGTTCCTAGTCTAACCCACATCAAGGTTTGGGGTTGCGAGGCTTTCGTTAGACGCGAGACTCACGACAAGCTCGAACCTCGAAGTGAGAGGTGTATTTTCATCGGCTACCCACAGAAATCCTTTGGTTACCTCTTCTACAGACCTAGTGAGAATGTGGTCTTTGTAGCAAGGAGGGGTGTCTTTCGAGAACGAGAGTTCATAAGCCAAGGAAACAGTGGGAGGCAAATTGACCTTGAAGAAATTCAAGAGTCAAGTGGTGAAGGAACCTCAAACCCTAGCAGTCAACTTGAGGAGGAAACTCCTGTTGATCCAATTGACGAATCTGTACCTCTGAGGCGTTCCATAAGGGTTAGGAATGCACCTGAGCACTACTATGGTTTCCATATTACTGCGGAAGGTGAGACACTTATCAGTGATGAGACATTGATAAGTCTGGATGAACCTAACAGCTATGCGGAAGCCATGGCAGGCCCTGAGTCTGCTAAATGGAAAGAGGCAATGGACAGCGAGATACAGTCCATGTATGACAATCAGGTCTGGGACTTGGTTGACAATGTACCAGGTCGTAAGACAGTAGGGTGAAAATGGATCTTCAAGAAGAAGACCGACATGGATGGTAATGTACACACTTATAAGGCAAGAATGGTGGCAAAAGGTTTTTCTCAAACTCCAGGAGTTGATTATGATGAGACCTTTTCACCAGTGGCCAAGATTAAGTCTATTAGAGTATTGTTAGCCGTAGCTGCATTTCATGACTATGAAATATGGCAAATGGATGTCAAAACCGCTTTCCTCAATGGAAAGTTGGCTGAGGATGTTTACATGAACCAGCCAGAGGGTTTTGTAAGTACATAATACCTTAATAGAGTGTGTAAGCTTGAGAAATCCATTTATGGATTAAAGCAAGCACCTCGCAGATGGAATCTTTGCTTTGATGAAAAAGTCAAATAGTTTGGCTTTTCGAGGAGTGAAGATGAATCTTGTGTATATGTCAAGGCTAGTGGGAGTATATTTAGTTTTTTGGTACTGTATGTGGATGACATACTACTCATCGGAAATGACATCCCGACCTCGCAGGAGGTGAAGTCCTGGCTCGGGAAGTGTTTCGCTATGAAAGACCTAGGAGAAGCTGCCTATATTCTAGGGATAAGGATTCTGAGAGATCGGAGTAAAAGACTAATTGGGCTTAGTCAGAGTACATACTTGGATAAGGTGCTAAAGAGGTTCAGCATGCAAGATTCCAAGAAAGGAGAGTTACCCATCCAGAGTAACGCTAGACTGAGTAAGACTCAGAGCCCGAGTACCGAGGTTGAGATAGCAAAAATGAGTCGAGTACCTTATGCTTCTGCAGTAGGCTCGATCATGTATGCTATGACATATACTCGTCCTGATGTAGCCTTTGCTTTAAGCATGGTTAGCAGGTATCAGGGGAACCCTGGTAAGGCTCACTGGACAGCGGTAAAGAATATTCTCAAGTATCTGCAAAGGACTAAGGACTGGGTCCTTACCCTTGGTGGGAGTGATGACTTGAGAGTTGTAGGGTATAGTGATGCTAGCTTGCAGACTGATAGGGATAATTTCTGCTCTCAGTCGGGCTGGGTCTTTACCTTAAATGGAGGAGCTATCTCTTGGAAAAGTTCCAAACAGGAGACAGTGGCTGATTCAACTTGCGAATCAGAGTATATAGCGGCAAGCGAGGCAGCAAAGGAGGCGATACGGCTAAAGAACTTCATTGGAGATCTTGGAGTTGTACCAGCTATTAAGGAGCCTATGGAAATCTTCTGTGATAGTGAAAGTGTTGTTGCCTTAGCAAAGGAACCAAGGGATCACGGGAGATCTAGACACATTGACAGAACATACCATTTCATTAGACATCGTATAGAAGAAGGACTCCTTGTGGCAAAGAGGGTATCATCGGATGAGAACCCGGCAGATCCCCTCACGAAGGGACTGGGTAGGGTTAAGCATCTCCAGCATGCAAGGAGCATAAGGCTGAAGGATGATATTAGTTTTAGTAGTTAGATAATTTTGAAATATGTAAAGTGTAATTGACATTTGATGATGAATAAAAGTTGTGTTTATTTATGAGTAAAGTGTTGCTATCTTTTGTCAATCGTTTACTACTATTTCTTTTGCATGTTTTGACTTCCAGAATATTTATGTTGTGTTTACATATTATTCAAATTATCCACAGTCAGTCATATGTTGGAAATAGATATGAAGTAAGACTGTCATGGGTTGGTTGTAGAGGTCTAAGATGTTGGACATGGCCTCAACACTAATGAGTGCTCATATGTTCTGAGTATTGGATTCAACCCACGCTCGATGGTATCATTTCATGGAATTTATCTCGAGTGATCGCGAGACGGTAATATCATATAAGTCTTCAAACCTAGAGATATGACTTGTTGACTATGAGTTAGTTATGCATTGATCATGCGAAAAACGCATTGGTAACTCGATGTTATAAAAAGTGCTTTTGTGTGTGATTTAACAAGTAGTAGAACAAGCATATGAGTCGAAGTTTATCTGTTCCTTCTTGGATTAGAAGCGATATCTGGGCCCCTCGATGATTTTGTTTTGACCCATGTATCGGGCCCGGTCAGAACTAAGTTGATGTGTTCAATTAAGTTCTTTGTCAAACAAATCGGAAATCGGGAAACAAACTGCTGGACAAAAAGGTAAGACACTGTTCCATGTATTTGTCCGGCTGATATCTAGAACAGAGGATTATATGATCACTTATCTGAAATGGCGTACCATCATCTTCTCAGTTCCGAGAAACCTTGAAAAGAGCTACGATTGCTGATCGGTTCCTGAAGTCATACTTGCAGTTATAGTTATTAGACTTATCCAAGTGGGAGACTGTTGGATAAGGTGTCTAAGTCCATAACTATTTCTGGTATGTACTTGACCCGACCCGGCATGGTCCATTTGGGTTGCATGGCATCATGCATTTGGATAGACTAAATGAGAGAAATAACACTTGTGGTTTATTAATATATTATAAGTTCTAATATATTAATATTATTATTTAATTAGTATTGATCAAGAATTAATCTATGATTAATTAAGTGATCAAAAGATGACTAATCAAATATACGGGTTGATTATGTAAATCATCCATAACTTGTATAGTGGGTTAAAAGGCTTCATGGATACTTAAGTTGGGTTAAACTCATTGGATGCTCCATGGAGGCTCCATGGGAGTTACAAACCCATGGGTCATGGAAATGAAGAGTCATGCCACATTAGGGTTTACATGGTGTAACCCTAGATGTGACACACTATATAAGCAACATGTTCTCCACCAAAATCGGATACACATAGTTACAAGAGGGCTTGGCCGATTTTTGCAAGTGTTACACTTCTCTCAAGTTTACTCCAAAAGCATATGGTGTTGTGTGAAGCATTTGAGGCATCACACTTGGGGTGCTAGGCTCTCAAGGTTTCAAGGAATCATAACAACTATAAGGTATGTATTTCTAGCTATCTTTTATATTATAAAGTTCCCCAAGTATGCTAGATAGGTTTATGAACCTTGGAAAAAGTATTTTGCATGTATTTTAGACAAACATAGATCCAAGGTTTTCTAGGGTTGCATGTACACTTAGGAGTGTTAGAATTGCTCAAAACCCTTCAAGCTGAGTGGAAGTGGGAACAGATAACCATGGACTTCATAACCAAGCTACCTAAGACCACGGACGGGCTTGATACCATATGGGTAATCGTAGACAGATTGACCAAATCAGCACACTTCCTGTCGATAAAAGAAACCGACAAGATGGAGAAACTGACTAGGACGTACATCAAAGAGATTGTACGACTGCATGGCGTGCCAAAGTCCATTATCTCAGACAGGGATAGTCGATTTACCTCGAGATTCTGTCAGTCATTTCAGAAGTCCTTGGGAACTAGGTTGGACATGAGTACAACCTATCACCCACAAACCGACGGGCAAAGTGAGAGGACTATTCAGACCCTAGAAGACATGCTTAGGGCGTGTGTGATAGACTTTGGTAAAGCTTGGGATACCCATTTACCACTTGTCGAATTCTCGTACAATAACAGTTATCACATTAGCATCATGGTTGCACCATTTGAAGCCCTCTATGGCCGCAAGTGTAGGTCACCTCTGTGCTGGGCTGAAGTGGGTGACACACAACTAGCTAAGGGACAAGTCCCTAATAGCACCCTCATTGGCCCGGAGATAATAAGAGAAACTACAGAGAAGATTGTTCAAATCCGAGAATGATTAAAAGCTTCTAGAAACAGACAGAAAAGTTACGCAGATAACAGACGAAAGCCCTTGGAATTCCAGGTTGGAGATCATGTGCTATTAAAGGTCTCACCCTGGAAGGGTTTAATACGTTTCGGCAAATGAGGAAAGCTGAACCCTAGATACATCGGACCATTCGAGATCCTCGCTAGGATTGGCCCGGTAGCTTACAAGCTTCGCCTACCTCAGGAACTTAATAACGTACATCCTACCTTCCACGTATCGAACTTAAAGAAATGTCTATCCGACGAGACCCTCGTGATACCACTCGACGAAATTGAAATCAACGAGAGTCTCCACTTCGTGGAAGAACCGGTAGAAATCATGGATCGAGAGATCAAAAGAACAAAGCAAAGTTGTATTCCCATTGTGAAGGCTCGTTGGAACGATAAATGAGGACCCAAATTCACCTGGGAACGCGAGGATCAGATGAAACAAAAGTCTCTGCATCTCTTCCCAAATTCTTGAAGTCCCAGTCAAAAAGCTAAATTTCGGGACGAAATTCCTTCTAACGAGGGGATGATGTGACAACCGTCAAATTCTGGTCAAGTCAAAGTCAAATAAAGTCAACAAGTCAAACCGGTCAACTCTACTAACCCTTGTATACTAGGGTTTACGTTATGTAATTATTGTACAACTCGCTATTTTAATAAGAAGTCATCACTTGGAAAGTTCGTATGTGTAGGATTCTTGAACCCTAATCGGGGTAAGTGATGTAGCAAAGCGATAAAACACTATTACAAACCCTTCGGGGGTGTGTAAGACTCTTAAACATGGCTTAGTAGGGTTTACGGACCTTGCGTTACAAAGCAAAACACTCAAAAAGGTCACAAAAGAAATCTCTCCCAAATCTCTCTAAGTATGAGAAATCTCTCCAAGTATGTGAAATCTCTCCCAAATCTCTCCAAGTATGTCAAATCTCTCCCAAATCTCTCCAAGTATGTCAAATCTCTCCCAAATCTCTCTAAGTATGAGAAATCTCTCCAAGTATGTGAAATCTCTCCCAAATCTCTCCAAGTATGTCAAATCTCTCCCAAATCTCTCCAAGTATGTGAAATCTCTCCCAAATCTCTCTCAAAATCTCTCTCAACTTTTTATAATCACTCGGGGCATCCCGACCCTTGAATTAGTCAAAAACAGCTCGAAAACGGAAGTTTGCGCGAAAAACAGTCTTAAGGAGCCGAAACCCTCTTAAAGCTGAAGCTCCTATTAGAACCGAACCTCGGAAGACCGAAGGTCCCTTAGGACCGAACCGCTAGCCAGCTTCACCTTCGGTCCCTTCTGATGAGTGCGCCTGCGAGACCTGCTCGGACTGAAACCCCTCACTCTCAGTTCCAATACACCAACCGAACCCTACCTTCGGTTCTAATGCTTCTAAGACCGAACCTCGCCCTTGACTTCAGATTTTCCATTTTCTTCCCGGTTTTTGACCCAATCTTCGTTTTAAACCCATTTTTCATTATTTTAACGTGGGATTTTCACCCAAACTTATATTTTGACAGATAAGACCCTAAATATTCATATTTTAATCACATTTTGAGGATAATCTTTATCCAAGATTAAAATCTAGTGGGTGAGATATTTAGGTGGAGTGTTGACTTTACCTTTGAGTTACGATACAAGCAACCTCCTACACCCACTCCATGACCATCCCCAGTCACTATTTCACCATACCTGGTCATTCCATCGTCCTTTTCCCACTCTTTTCAGCCAAACACTTTGATTCAAGGATAGAAAAATCCTTATCTCTCCTCCCATTTCACTCACACTCCTCCAAGAAGCAAAAAACTCATTCTCTCTCACTATCCCTCATTAATCTCGAAATGTCAAGGCTGATCAGAAGTTCTTCATCTACTCCTAGTAAGTAATATCACTCCTCACATGATTATTTCTCCTTCTTTCTACTTAAATCATGGATATCTTACACAAACATCGTCATATTTGTGTTAGATCTTCGAATCTTCAAGCATCTCCTAAAGTGTTCTTGAGTTGAACATTTCCTTTCTTCATCATCCATCTTCTGAAACCAAACAAGGTGAGTTCATACCCCTATCTTTTCATGTTTTTCTTAAGTTTTAAGGGGAGGGGGGGATACAAGTTAAAACACCAAGAACACAACTAAACTCATCCAACAGCTTTCATCAGAAACGTTTAACTCCATTCACGGACTGTTTTGGTCAACTTAACCACTTTAGTTTTCAAAACTGTATTAGGTGCAAATAGTTCAGGTTCATACCTTTAAAATGACTACTTACACATCTCCATACGATTTTTCTACAATTTATGGTGATTTTTACAAAACTGTCTATCATTTCAAAAACAAATCCGGACCAGTCTGTGAATATGGACTTTTTCACACAAGTGGGAAGTCACTAAAAATCATAATAAAATTTATGACCAAACTTCACACATTTTCCAAACACTCAGAATTTACGGATTCTATTTTGGACCTTTGATGATTTTTCTATAAATCTTCTAAGAACAGGAAAAGAAATTTCAACACTAGAAAAATGTTATCAATTTCATTTACACCTTGTAACTTGTTGAGCAAGGTGTGTATCATTATGTTCATATATGTGTTATATTATATGTCATTTTGTCTTGGTAATTAGACATACATCAGAAAACAAATGGATTTTTACCTCCACAAGTATGGTAATTAATTATAATAAACAAAGTTTCTATCCATTGGATACAAACATTTTGATAAACTATTGTAAGTATAGTTTATATTCACTACTACTACCATTACTTGATAAACTATAATAGGTATAGTTTATGATGCACTTACGCAACAAGTTCACTACCAGAGGTTTCATTTACACAAAAAGGGTTTTCCTTCACTACACATAAATCCGTTAATGACTAAATTGTGAGACATTCGCTTCATGTTACTTTTCAAGTAATGCATTATAAGTCCTGTATTGTAACCAGAGTCTGTTTGAGGGAGAGCGTGATAGTTGTGTATAGATCTATATTGGGATTGACACCCCACACCTTGCTGTTAGGTACAGTAGGACCTCGAGGTCTACGGGTGACAAATGTCATAACATTTCCGACGCCTGAAGAACGTCGTTTCAGGCCATCTAGGTCATAGCGTGGTTATAATAACTCACATAAAGTATTAACAACTCATAGGATTTACGGGGATTCCATTAAATCAAACGAGTTTATGTCAATTTAAACTTGCATTGTTTTACTATAAGTATGGAAATTACTTGTACATTTTGCTCTTTGGATTTAAGGCTGCAATTCACACTTTAGGGAAACTATTGGATTTTTCTGGAACAAACATTACTTTTAAAGAGGAAAGGTTTTTATCACTACATTCAAAAGCTTATGAACTCACCAACTTAATTGTTGACACTCTTTCAAACTACTTGTATTCTCAGGAAATAAATAAACAGGTAAACAAACGCTTTTGAGGATGCGACGTTAAGGCGTCAAACATTTCATTTTTGTCAACATAATGTAATTGATTTGGAAACATGTAAACTTATACTATGGTGTAACTTTTTCAATTATATTTATGTTGGTTGTGTTTACTTTGATCAATATTGCAATTGTTGTTATGATACTATACATTAAGTCCTCCACCCCTGGACGTTTCCGCCATCCTTGGTTTGGGGGTGTGACAAAAGGCTTCCAAATCTGGGGTGATTTCATATTCATCGGCCTTCTCTCTCTCTCTCTCTCTCTCTCTCTTACCAGATCTGCAAAACGACTATTGAACTAGTGATTAAATCTGCTTAAAACAAGACCAATATGAACGATTTTGAATCCGGATTTTTCCAATAGATCTAAACAAACTTGCAACCCATTGACTAAGATGTCGTTTTCTTCTTTGCTTTCTGTTCCTTCCCAACCTACCCTTGAAACTTCCGTAGGAAATAGAGCAAACAATGGTAATGATTTCACTGGTAAGGTGAATAAGTTAGGCAAAAAAATGGAGGAAATAATAGTGTTCTTGAGCTTGAACCGGGTTAAAAGATTATGAAAGTCAAACAACCAGGTGCATCAAGACGAATGCCACTTCCATGTCGTTCCCATGTATTAGTAAAAAATTGATTTACCTCAACAATTAACTAGATTTTCATGAGGTCAATCTAGTAATCTTGCCAGCCTTTTAGCCCCATGTATTGTAAGCTGACCATTTCAGTTGTCCAAATGCTATGCGACATATCAAAATTGATGATTAGTAAGGGGTTCACCGGGTAACCTCTTCATATTTTTTATAATGACCTTTTATAACGGTAAAACACAAATATATACCCCTAAAAGGCAAAAAAATATATATAATAATTAAAAATTAAAACCAATATACTAAACATGGTTCGGCTACAGTGACAATAACTTATATGGATTACACATAAGTGTGTCTAACTTTTATATATATCTTCTAATCTAATAAAAGAATCCTTTCATTCCACGTGTCTTCTCCTTCACTCATTTCACACTAAAGTTAAATTACCAAATTACCCATTACTACTCTATTGACGCTTAAATATTGTCAATCCCTACTTTCTTCGCTATTTCTTCCTTTAAACTCCAATTTTTTTTATCTCTATCAATGGTTGCTTTGTTAGGAACCTTCGCATCGTCGCCTGCTCCGCCACCAGGCATTCTCGAATCTAATGAGGACGGGGTTAAAAGTAATGAAAACTTATAGTAGGGCTTCTGGAATTTTATAGTGTTCGATGGTTTTGATTTTGCTAAAAGGTCTGTAACATTTTTCTCTCAGTATACTACATATTTAATTGTATGATTCCATAAAATTCATCTCCGTCTATGGATTTTGTGATTTTGATAGTCCAATCGTGTCCCATTTCTTTTTTTTATCCATGTGATTTGATAATTGAATTTGCATTCTTTTGTTGACAGAATTTCCAGTTGTAGTTTGATCCTCATGTTGATTTATTGATCAGTTGATATATATGATTGACAACTTAGGGCTTAAACTGCGTACATACACACTGCTGGATGATTTAATGGTATAAGGTAAAGCGTTGGTGGACTGCTTTAGCACTTCGTTATTCTGCCGCTTTTCTTATTTGTATTAGAACATTTTTGAAGTATTATTGTTGTTTATTATGGGATAACTTTTATAAGTGCATTTTCAAAGAAGTAGTGCATACGATTGTTTTTTAAAATTAAATTACTTGTGAGAACTACTTTTGTGCTTGCTTTCTTTCCATATGGAACAATGTACTGTAGTTCAAAGGGTAACAATATATTTTGTTTTAACCATTTCTGACTAGTTCTGACTATTTGACTATATTTTATCTTTTTTTTGTGAGAAGAATTTTCATGCGTATTAGTTGTTGTGCAGACTCATCCATTCATTGGGATTTGCAACCGTGAAAGGTGAAAATTATTCTGGCTCTGAGCCTGCTGAAGTAAAAAACTTGGGTAAATACTTCAACTTGAGTGCATATCTTGTAGGTGTAGTCTCCATGAATTTGTAGGGAAGAGGCATATAGATACAAAGAGCTTGCATGCTTTTTGTATGGTAATCACCAAACAACAAAAAACTTTTGTATATTTCCAAAAGCTTATTCTCTTACATGGGTGTTGCGATATGTCATCATTTCATGGTTAATTTTGGTTATATAATGTTGTTTGGTCAAGCTCTTAGTTTATTCTAATACATCAACTGAAGTTAACACATATGCATATCAACATTTGAGACTTAGAATGTCCAAATGTGGTTGTTAGCTAGACTCAAAGGGAAGACATGTAACTTTTTTACTCTATCTGTATTGCATAACATGCTTACTTTTCATTAGTCCCAAACATTTCTGATTATTCATATGCATATGGGTTGATACATGTAAAACACATTATTACACTTAACATGACATTTATGCCTCCGATTCCATTCAAGAATCGCCTTTCTTTCCATATGGCTTTCTATGTTACAAAATGGAAGTGGACATGAGGTTATGGCTTGTAAAAAGTTGGCATGTTAAATTTCATATTACTATGTGTGTGGCTCATCAGGAAGAAGAAGGGGTGATCATTTTTAGATGACTTTTATGTTTTCTTATTTGTTCTGATTTTCTTTGTGTTAACAAGAGAAATCTCATGCTTGACTCCTTAATGATTATGTTGTTTGTGCACACCAGATGCTCGATGTACAATCAATATCATCTATTTATTTTTTGTTAGTCAATGTATGTATCAAATAATAAGATTTTTTGATAGTTCGATTATTTCCACCTTTCAGTTCGTTATGGCATCATAATTTAGTATGTTGTTACTTGAACTCTAATCACGTTGATCAAGTATGAACTGAAATTTTATCTAATTTGTATTTAACAAGTTCTAATAATATTTTGATTTTCAAATGACAAGTTCAAAGCAAGCTTATACCTATTCTTTTTCTTTTCATTTTGGTTTTGGTTTATTGATTGATTGTGTATTTTTACACTCTATTCAAATTTATATTTCGTTCTGTAAATCATACTTTTATTAAATGTCTTCACATATATACGAAACGTATATCAGATATTCATATATATATATATATATATATATATATATATATATATATATATTAATTTTAAATAATCAATAAAAAAATTTAAACAAAACTTATATCTTATTAGTTTAATAAAAATTTATAAATCTTTTTACTCGTGTTTTTCACGGGTTGTAACCTACTATATATATATATATATATATATATATATATATATATATATATATATATATATATATATATATGCTAACAACTAATGATATTATACAATTCATACTAGTTATTTTGTTTTTTAATAAAAATAAAAATAATACAATGAGTTTATTGGAACATAAGTGTAACGACTCTAAATATTTTGGTTATAATATATAAGTAAAAAAAATCTGTGTTTTGACTTGTTTTTAATAATATTTAGAGTTGAAAAATACACGCATGCAAATTCGGTAATCAATTCATGTTGATACTAAACGCACAAGCGAGTATTTTGATGTTTGAAGAAGCAATGTATGTTTCAATCCACCAATGAATGTTGGGAATTTATTGGTTTGACAAGACCAACAAAAGTAACTCAAAGGTATATTGGTCAATTGCTTCTAGCGTAAAAATAACATTTCTAATGTAAAAATTGGTAAAAATTAAAAGCTTTGCTAAAAACACATTCAATTTTACTATATATAGACAACGTATTTAGTTTTTGAAGTATTTTATCGGTTGAAATTGTATTGTTTTCCAAAAAAATAGTTATAATAACTAATTATAAGTTAACTTTTAATAGATGTGTTAACTAGCGTCTAAAATGTATCAATTTAGCAGGACCAAAAATTAATTGCTTACAACTATTAAAAAAAGTTACCTCTTGCATTTACCTATTTATAAATAGAAAAATTAAATATCCTCATATATTTTCTTTCCACATATCCTTCTATCCATCTTAAATGATGACATATATCATATTTAATAAAAATAAAAATATTTTAAGATATTTGTGTGACACATGTCACAATTTAAAATAGATAGGATAATATGTAGGAAGAAAATGTAGAAAGATATTTTTATAAATTATATTGTTTTGTCCTTTGGAATCCCATGTATGTTAGAAAAACATAACTATTGGAGTTATTGGTAGTCTATAGCTTAATGCCTATAAGATTACCGGACTTCTCCTTAATTATTATGCATGTGGGACGTGTTATAAACAACCCTACTTAAACTGATAAACTCCTTACGATTCTATTAATATGGGACTAGTTAACACATCTACAAATAACATACTTTTAGGTGGGGACTTGAATCTAGGCCTTACTGTCATATATCGACAAGTAGTGCTTGCGTTTTGAATGGTAACATAATATTGGCCCATAATGGTAGAGTACCACTACTCATTGACCTTTTATGTATATGATTAAGACCGAACCGGAAGAACGAAAAAACATTATTATTATTATTATTTTTAAGTTATGATTTACTTGTTACAATCAGAATTACTTTAAAGTGCTTCTCAACTATGCAGTTACGCCACCTACGAATTTTACAAAACATAATGAACCATGGGTCATATATTCTGTAGAACCACGTTCTTACTAAGATTGTTTATGGAAATAGAATTTGAATAACTATTGCTAAGAAAATTACATTATTAATATATAAATGTAATAATCACTTCATGTAATTACAATCAAATTAGTTAAGAGTTTTCTTTGATGTTGAAACAATTCACGTAAATCACAACATCAAAAAGCATAAGCAATGCATAATTTTTATTAGTTACCCTCACTACATATACATACTCTCTTTCACAGGTAGATTTTGAACCTTGAAAAGATGAATAAAATAAATTCAGATTGGTATTGATGTTCAAAATTAACAGTACGTTTTCAGAACACTTGAGAGGTTTTTATGTGCTTAAAATTTAAAGGATGCCAAATTGTTTAATTCTTAAACTACAATGATGTCGAATAGAATTCCATAAATTCCAAAACGGGCAAAGCTCATTAACAATAAACAGGGCTAGTGATGGTCTTTGTCGGCTATCAAATTGACGTAACAAATTATTTGGACAATGACATAATAATGTGAAAATATAAGTCTGATACGCAATTAACTAAGAATAATTGGGTATTTGTGTAGAAAAGAAAAAAAAAATACATTTTATGAGTATGGCCTTGAATATGTGTGATAATTATTTAGTCATGGATGTAAATCAAGCACCTCAAAGACAAAACCCACCAACATATGAGGGGTGGGATCAAGGGACATAAGTGGGGGTCGTAGATGTTGTTACACATGTATTTCTTCTACATGGGGTCTTAACTTGTAAAGTGGTTAGGGAAAATAGACATCCATGCCTTCTCTACCAGCCATCACATTTATTATGTCTCCATATATATATATATATATATATATATATATATATATATATATATATATATATATATATATATATATATATATATACCAGGTTTAAAACCCGTAAAAGAAAAACAATATATATAATTCAAAATGGTAAGGACTAATCAAACATTTAAAAAAATTATTAACTATAGAGTAAATTACACGAATGGTCCCTATGGTTTAGAGTAATTTACGTGTTTGGTCCCTGACTTATTTTTTTAACTCAGAAGGTCCCTACTATTTGTTTTTGTTGCGCACTTGGTCTCTGTCTTACCTAAAAATACAATTTTTTTACTTGATTTTTTAATTTATTTAAATAAACACACCCCAACCACACTCCTCAACTTATCTTACCTACCCCACCAGTTTTTCCTATTTAAATAATAGTCTTTTTAGGTAAGACAGGTACCAAACGCGTAACAAAAACAAATAGTAGGGACCAAGAGCGTAACAAAAAGAAATAGTAGGGACCTTCCGAGTTAAAAAAATAAGTTAGGGACCAAGCGCGTAAATTACCCTAAACCATAGGGACCATTCGTGTAATTTACTCTTAACTATAATTTGAAACACTATTTATAATTTGACAACGTAATGACTAATTAAATATTTGCAAAAAAAGTTATTAACAAAATTCAATGATTCTATTGTTATATTATAAACTTGCACGGTGCACAATAGCATCGAAACTCTTAAATATTCAGTATGTAACAAACATATAAATCGAGCAAAACAGAAAGTATATTGCCGTTTTTGCATTTAGCCCAATAAGGGCCTAAATGAAAGTGTGTATTACTGAAGTTGATATAAATCATACCCTTTTAATACCTATGGTTAAAACTTACAAGGAAAACCAACACTAACATAAACAAAAACCCCAATTTTAGAAATAAATAATAGTGCAACAATTTTCCTATGTAAAACAACCTCGGAATCCTCTAACAATGAATAATATACATCAAATATTGCATACTTGAGATTAATTAGCAAATAACCTCAAACTATGAAGTGTTGGATTCAGAAAGATGCAAAGATTTATTTCTTTCGGTGTCTAAACTTCTGGGATTTGTAAGTGTAAAACTTATGTTTGGTTCATGATCACCATATGTTTCTTTGAAGAAAGGTGTAGTAGCAAAAGGTTCAAATCTTGATTTTTTGGATTTTTGTTGTTCTTGTTGGTGATGGGTAAGAAAGCTTCCGAGTATGACCAATATAAATATTAAATAGAAAGATGATTCTATTAGATGATGGAATTGGAATGGTAATTATTAAGTTTCAATATTGATGTTAATCTTTGAAATTATAAAGCTTATAGCTAAAAATAGAAGTGGGTATTGAATTTGCAAAAAAAAAATAAAAGCGTGTATTTTAATGAATTTGTGTAACGACCCAAAAATTCAGGGTAAGAATTTCATTTTTCATTACAGTCAAAACACACACATCTTTTAAATCCAAGCTTTCCAAAAACATTGCTAATTAAAAACATTTATCAGAGTTCATCCCAAAATCACATATTGTGGAAAATGCGGGTGTATGCGCTGCGATCGAGCCGGACCCTTCCTTTCCAAACTGAAGATACCTGAAACCATAAACAAAACTGTAAGCACGAAGCTTAGTGAGTTCCCCAGAGCAAACCCCACATAATCCACATAATCCAGATAATCGCATAAACCATATCAATCACATAGGCCATATCAATCATATAATCCATATCAATCACAAAAGCCATATCAAACATATAAGCCATGCATATAAACATATAAGGATATAAGCATATAAGGATGTCGTGGGCTCCTCCCAGGGTCTTACTCCAGGATGTCATGGGCTCCCCCACATGGTCTTACACTTATGTGCCATGGGCTCCCCCATGGTCTTTACATGGAAAGCCATGGGCTCCCCCACATGGTCTGACATCCAAGCGTCATGGGCTCCCCCCATGGTCTTTCATGCAAGTATCACAAAGACAACTAGCATATCACACATCACATAAACATCTAGTATACCACATATCACATAAACAACTAGTATACCACATATCACATAAACAATGCATAAAAACATATAAGGATGCCGTGGGCTCCTCCTAAGGTCTTACTCCAGGATGCTATGGGCTCCCCCACATGGTCTTACACCTATGTGTCATGGGCTCCCACTTGGTCTTTACCTGGAAAGTCATGGGCTCCCCCACATGGTCTGACATCCAAGTTCCATGCGCTCCCCTCATGGTCTTTACCTGAAAACCCATGGTCTCCCCCACATGGTCTTATATCCAAGTGTCATGGGCTCCCCCATGGTCTTTCATGCAAATATCACATAACAACTAACATACCACATAACATATAAACAAATAATATATCACATATCACTACATCAACTAGTGTACCACATATCACAAAATGGGCCGGCCTTGGTGCCTTCGACCCATTGGTATGGTGAGGAGACTCACCTCGCACTGTTGAAGTCACGCGGATAAAACTCCAGCTGTTGGTTGATAGATTCCCAAACTGTCAACATCAAAACAACACCCAATTAATAATTAGGTTCCAATACATAACCATGAGTCCATGCTTGGGGTAAAAGACTACTTTACCCCCAACCTAGCTTGATCCAAGCCCAAGGCCCAAACACACACTCTGAAGGCCCAAAAGTCAAACAATGAACCACAACGCAAGATATGGCCCAATTTTCCAAATTGGGCCCAAACCTCTACATGGTATTGCCTTAAGGTCTAACCATCTATTCTAGTCCAAACACTTGGCATTCCGTTGGTCCAATAACTCATATTCATCAAGGCCCAATTATGGCCAACCTATGACCCAATTTTCCAAATTCGGCCCAAGCCTTTCCAATAGGCCTTATCCTAAAGCCCAATAATTTCCTTAGTCCATAAACCTGTTCCCATTTGGCCCACGAAATCCCACAGCAACCCAGTCCAAGAAATGGCCCAACAAGAACCCAAACCCAATTAGGGTTTTTCACATAAAATGATAATTAGGGTTAAGTGTTCCTACTTAACCCATTAAGGACTTAATCCATTAAGTCCACCACTCCACTAGTCCAAACATATAATGTGGTCGGGTGTAATTCAAAATTCATAATCCAATGGTCCTAACGCGGGTCCCGACAAATCCAAAACTCACATTTCCAAAATTAGGGTTTTCTAAACGCTAATTAGGGTTTCCAACCCAATCGTGTGCCAATTAGTCAAATGGTTTGGTTTTTAGGTCAATTAGGACTTCGTTAGGTCAATTAGGGATGAATAAGTCGGGCACCAGCCACTACCACCTCGGGTAGTGGTGGTCAAAGGGGCTCACGATGGCGGCCACCACCTCGTGGTGGTGGTGGTTACGATTCTAAATAAAAACACATTAAAACATCCCAAAAAGCAATCTAATCACACAATAGAGCACATCGCCACCCAAGGTGGTAGTTGGTGGCGACATAATGGCGGCGTGAGGTGGCAACCACTACCTTACGGTGGTGGTGACAGGTATTTCCGGCCAAATTAAAAACATACATACAACATAATATCCAAAATACACACAATCGGCCGCCCTTGTGGCGGCAGGCGGTGGTAGAGGGTGACATCCACCACCTCACTGTGGTGGTGGTGGTTTTTCTTGTGAAGTCCGGCCAAGAAACAACACATCTGGCATGCACTTTAGTGGCAGAAACACACACATGCCTTTTGCCTGGAAAATGAACCCAACCACCCACCTAGTGGGGTATGGCGACGGCAGCGGGTGGAACAACTGCTGGAGCGGCAACGGACGAGCTGGGATGTGGCACCGACGAACCACGACGAAACAGAAGAAGAGGGGGTGGGTGACTCCCACCGGAAACAGCAGCAACGACACTGCAGATGGTTCTTCCGTTCGACTGCTGCCCTAATGCCCCAAGGCGGTCTTCGTCTTCAATGGTCGTAGGAGCGGCGACGGCAGCTGGGTTTCGACGGTTCACAGTAGCAACAGAAACATGGCGGTGACTGCTCTAGGTTTCTTTTCGCCGACTGTCTCACTCTCTTTCTGACGTAGAAGGGGGTTGGCTCCGGCGGTTTCCGGCTTCAATGGTGGCTAGGAGGTGGCGGATGAAGGATGGGGGTATAAGGTGGCGGCTGCTGCATCATATTAGGGTTAGGGTTATGAGAGCATGGGTGACGGGTTATATACTCCCGTCCAATTCCAAACCTTTAGCCATGTTAACTCTTTCAGTCCCTCATCCTCTCATTCTTTTCAAATAAGGTCCATAAATTACCATTCAGCCCCTTAGCCTCCAAAAAATATTCAAAATAAATCACAGAATTACACTTTAACCCTCGAAAGTCCAAATTATATCTTTTGGCTCCGCGAAACCAACACCTCGCTAAATTGTTGGATTAGGTGTCTAAGCCCATAACTATAATTGGTATGTACTTGACTCAATAGTAGTAGCATGGTCCATTTCAGGTTGCCTTCACCAGAACAATTTGATAGGATGGATATTTGAGAAAGATGTTATTTGTGATTTATTAATATATTATAAGAATAATATATTAATGGAGAAATCATATTATTTAATTGGTATTGATCAAGACTTAATTTGGAATTAATTTAATGTTCAAAAGAGACTAATTAAATTAACAGGGACGGTTATGTAAATCAGTGATACATATGGTTTGGACTAATGATCCATGATTGATTTGTGATGGACTAAGCTTATGAGATAGCCCATGAAGTGTTAGTCCAAGTCAAAGTGTTGGATCATAAGCTTAAGTGTAAGAATTAGGGTTACATATGACTCTTGGAATTCTACACCATAAATGTATACCCTAAGCCCTAAAATCGGCCACCCTTGTATTCCATGAAGAGTATAACTAGTTTTGTGTCTCCAAAACCTCTCTCATATTTATCTAGTTGTTTATTGGTGTTTGTGACTTGTTTGAGGCATCACACTTGAGGTGCTAAGCTCTTTTAAGGCCAAGATTCTACAAGCTACTACACAAGGTAATCTTCTAACTAGTTTTTATGATTCATATATCACCTTTCCATGCTAGTTAGGCTTCATGCTTTGGAAAATGAATATTACATGTATAGTTAGAGAAAACTTAGATCCAAAGCATTAGGGTTGTATGTGCACCATAGGAATGTTAGAGTACATAAAACTCATCGGTGGTATCAAAGCCATGGGTGTTTTCTATTATATTGATGCATTGGTATTATTTTCAAAGCTAGAAAATCTATCAATTTCGTTTCTGCATGATCACCACGACGTGGCAATGCTTGCCACGACGTGGTGATGCATCTGATGGCAGATTTCGGATTTCTTGGCTTAATTTGGATTTGGATAATTACTATAAATTGTTTTGTTGATAAAAATTCGATTTTTATGTTATGAAAATAATTATCCTCGTCTTAATTAAAAGATAATTGTCAAAAATTTTAAGATAATTGATAGTTTATATGAAAAACTAATTTATTTGTAAAATTTGAAATTATCTTGCTATATGACTAGTATTAGGTCAAATTGGTAAATGATAAATTATATGATAATTGTATTATTTAAAATTTGATCTAAATGTTTCTTGAAGAGTTTAATAACTTGTCCTCAAGTTATGAAATATGAAAATTCTCATTCATGAAA
Organism: Lactuca virosa; assembly: GCF_052849685.1. Lineage (NCBI taxonomy): Eukaryota > Viridiplantae > Streptophyta > Magnoliopsida > Asterales > Asteraceae > Lactuca > Lactuca virosa. The sequence goes on from NC_136431.1 coordinate 55,064,605, forward strand.
CATTAAATCTTTATGTTATAGAATTCCAAAGGTCTTAAAGAGTTTTATTACTTGTCCTCAAGTTATGGAACTTGGAAAGTCTCATTTATGTAACATGAATTCTAAACTCAAGTGTTTTGAAGAGTTTCAAAACTTGCCCTCAAGTTTTGGAATTTGAAAAGTCTCATTTATGAAACCTTAATTCCAAACCCTAGAATTTTAAAAGTTTAAAATTCAACCGTATAATTTTATAATATTAAAGTTCAATACTTATATATATATATATATATATATATATATATATATATATATATATATATATATATATATATGTATGAGACAAGTCAGTCTTACCGTTAGTAGGCCTCATTCACGAAGCTAGTCTATAAGAGGTGTTTAAGGAAGCAACCTATAATATGACCGTCATTGGGTATCCACTCTTAACCAACGCACTATTGACTAGTGGAGGGTCGTTAGTCGAACGGGTAGGATAGGACATTAAACCTCATTATTAAGTATAATGATATTATATAAAGTAACTAAACTTTTATAAATTCCCAATCTTAGTTACTTTAGGAAAAATGTGAAAATGGTGCTATTCCATGGAAATTGCACTTTGCACCTTGCTAAGTCATTAGTGGAGTGTGTGTGGTTAACCGAAACACTAATCTGGGACTAACACGGGTGGCAAAGGGTAGCTTTATGTTAATCATGGATCAATAGAGCTTGTGTGGTTAACCGGCACATTGATCAAGTGATATGTAACATCAAGAGTACCAAGCAGATCTGCATGGTTATTCACACCTTGTTTGTGATCCTCGGTATCCCAATCACAAACTTGAAGGGCATAATCGAGATTTAAACATGCCATTGAAAAGTTCAATGGATCTCAAAAGAATCTAGGGATTTCATATCATTTAAAACCTAAATCTTCTATTTCGTTTTTCATGGTGGAAATTGGTAAATCATCATTTACCTACCTTCAAATATTTTACAATTGGATTACGGCATCCCTCTTCCAAATTGTAGAATATTGTGTTGGGTCCTAGCCTTAATATTTCATTTGGGTGTTATATTAAGGATCCTTATCTAATCTAAACTTTGTCTTTCTTTTCAGATGTCTACTTCAAACAATGCTTCAAACCCAATCCCTTCCGGCTCTTTCTCCCTCATGAACTTATGTGGGAGGGTCATTTTTGATGGATCGAATTTCAATGAGTGGATTCGAAACATCCGCATGACCATTCACTACGAGGACAAAGAATATGTCCTAGATAAAGAGCTAAAGGAGATTGATGAAAACACTGCTACTCCCGAACAGATTGCTGAGTAGAAGACTCATGAGAGGGACGCGACAAAAGTGTCGTGTATCATGATTGCTACCATGACTGCTGAGCTTCAGAAGTCCTATGAGGACTTTTGGCCTTATGAAATGCACCAAGATTTGATGGAAATGTACCATCAAAGTGCTCGGCAGGAAGGGTATGAAATCATTGCCTCCATGATCACAACCAAAATGAAGGATGGAGAGTCCATCACGACCCACTTGCAAAAGATGCAAAGGTTTGTGGACCGCTTGCTGAAGTTGAATGTCAACTTCGATGAAGAGTTGGCCATTGACATTATCCTACACTCTTTGCCTTCTTGTTATGATCAGTTTCGTATGACTTGTCATATGAACAAGGAGGAGGTCACTCTAAGCAAGCTTCAGGGTCTTTTAAGAACTGCTGAAAGTAGTTTGAAAGACAAATCTGTTGTACTACTCCTACTGCTACTTCCCCTGTCTTGGCAATTGGACATGGTGAGGGAAAGAAGAGAAAGGCTCCATCTAAGAGCCATAAGGGAAAGTCCCATGATGGATCCTCTTCTGGTGGGACCAAAGTTGGTTCTGCTAAACCCTCTTCCAATCCAAAGGAAGCAGAATGCTTCCATTGTCATGAAAAGGAGCACTGGAAATGAAGCTGCCCCAAATACTTGTAGGACATAAAGGATGGGATGATCAAGCCCACCTTTGCAGGTATTTATATTATTCTGTCTAATAACTCATCACATGTTAATTCTTAGGTCCTTGATACATGATGTGGTTTTCACATTGGTTCTGATTTGCAGGGTCTAAAAAGAAGTAGGGATGTGGAGCATGGGAAGATGAACTTGATCATGGGGAATAGGAAAAATTCGTTTGTCACCAAGATTGGAGTTTATCTTTATTGCTCAGTAGCGGGTTAAATTTAGAATTGAATAATTGTTGCTACTCGTCTGATATGGTGAGAAATATTATTTCTTTTCATGGTTTGTATGAACAAGGTTTTACTTTTTCATTTAATAATGAGATTGGTAGTATTAATGCTTTTTATAATGGTAAATTTTATTTTGAAGCATTGCCTTGTAATGGTATATATGAAACTGTGATGGTTGTAGATAACTTAGGAAATAATGTGTTGCATATCGATTCATCCAATGGTTTGGATAAACCATGCTTATGGAATTGTCGTCTTGGACATGTCAAGAAGAAGCGCATAGCCCAACTCCAAAATGATGGAGTGTTGGAGTCATTTGAATTAAAGTCGGATGAGACATGTGAATCTTGTTTACTTGGATAGATGACCAAGTCACCCTTCACTGGTTCTTGTGCAGGGGGTGAGGGTTTGTTGGATCTCATACACACATATGTGTGTGGACCTTTCAGATCCGCCACAAGGGATGCTAACCGCTTCTATGTGACTTTTACTGATGATTATAGTAGATATGTGTATATCTACTTAATCAAGCATAAGTCAAAAACCTTTGAAAAGTTCAAAGAGTTTAAGCAAGAAGTGGAGAATCAATTGGGCAGGAAGATAAAGATGCTCTGATCCGATTGAGGTGGTGAATATCTTAGTATCGAATTCCACGAGTATCTTAAGGAATGTGGAATTGTTTCACAATTGACGCCACCTAGGACACCATAGCTTAATGGTGTGGATGAGAGGCACAATCGAACCTTGTTGGATATGGTTCGTTCCATGATCAGTCGAGCTTCGTTACCTATCTCATTTTGGGGGTATGCCTTAGAGACTGTCGCCCATATCCTTAATCTAGTCCCAACTAAAAAGGTTGCCAAAACACCTCACGAGATATGGATAGGGAAGGTTCCCTCATTAGAACATATCAAGGTTTGGGGTTGCGAGGCTTTCGTAAGACGAGAGACTCACGACAAACTCGAACCTCGTAGTGAGCATTGTATTTTCATCGGCTACCCACAGAAATCCTTTGGATATCTCTTCTATAGACCGAGTGACAATGTTGTCTTCGTTGCGAGGAGAGGGGTTTTCTGCGAAAGAGAACTCATATGCCAAGAGGACAGTGGGAGGCAAATTGACCTTGAAGAGCTTCAAGAGTTAAGTGATGAAGGAACTCAAACACAAGCGCTCAACCCGAGGAGGAAACTCCTGTTGAACCTATTGACGAATCCTTACCTCTGAGACGTTCCAGTAGAGTTAGAATGGCACCAGAGTTTTATGGTTTCCATATTACTACTGAAGGTGATATATTTATCAGTGATAGTAAATTGGTAAATTTGGATGAAGCTAACAACTACGAGGAAGCCACGGCAGGCCCCGTGTCTGCAAAATGGAAAGAGGCAATGGACAACGAGATTCAGTCCATGTATGACAATCAAGTTTGGAACTTGGTTCACAATGTACCAGGTCGTAAGACGGTCAGGTGGAAATGGATCTTCAAGAAGAAGACCGACATGGATGGGAAAGTACACACTTATAAGGCGCGATTGGTTGCGAAGGGCTTTACTCAAACTCCTGGAGTTGACTATGACGAGACCTTCTCACCAGTGGATAAGATTAAATCTATAAGGGTTATGCTAGCCATAGCTGCATTTCATGATTATGAAATATAGAAAATGGATGTCAAAACCGCTTTCCTTAATGGGAAGTTGGCTGAAGATGTTTACATGAATCAGCCAGAGGGTTTAGTCAATGCAGAGTACCCTAATAGAGTGTGTAAGTTTGAGAAATCCTTTTATGGATTGAAACAAGCATCTCACAGATGGAATCTTTGTTTCGATGAGAAAGTCAAAGAGTTTGGTTTCTCGAGAAGCGAGGATGAGTCATGTGTATATGTCAAAGCTAGTGGGAGTATAGTTAGCTTTCTGGTATTGTATGTGGATGACATACTGCTCATAGGAAATGACATCCCAAGCTTGCAGGAGGTTAAGTCCTGGCTTGGGACGTGTTTTTCTATGAAGGACCTTGGGGAAGCTACTTACATTCTAGGGATAAGGATATTGAGAAATAGGAGTAAAAGACTAATTGGACTTAGTCAAAGTACCTACTTGGACAAGGTGTTGAAACATTTCAACATGGAGAACTCCAAGAAAGGAGAATTATCTATCTAGAGCAATACCAAACTGAGTAAGACTCAGAGTCCGAGTACCGATGCTGAGATAGTAGAAATAAGTCGAATACCATATGCTTCTGCAGTTGGCTCGATCATGTATGCTATGACATGTACTCGCCCTGATGTAGCCTTTGCTTTGAGCATGGTTAGTAGATATCAAGGGAACCCTGGTAAAGCTCACTGGACTGCAGTAAAGAACATTCTTAAGTACCTGCAGAGGACTAAGGATTGGGTCCTTACCCTCGGTGGGAGTGATGACTTGAGAGTAACAGGGTATAGTGACGCCAGCTTTCAGACCGACATAGATTATTTCCGATCTCAGTCGGGCTGGGTATTTACCTTAAATAGAGGAGCAGTAACTTGGAAAAGTTCCAAACAGGAGACTGTAGCTGATTCAACGTGCGAATCAGAGTACATAGCAGCAAGTGAAGCGTCAAAGGAGGCGATATGGCTAAAGAACTTCATCGGAGACCTTGGAGTTGTACCGGCTGTAAAGGAGCCTATGGAGATTCTCTGTGACAACGAGTGTGCGGTCACCTTAGCCAAGGAACCAAGGGATCATGGCAGATCCATGCACATTGATAGAAAATATCACTTCATAAGACATCTAATAGAAGAAGGATTCCTCGTAATGAAGGGGGTATCATCAGAGGAGAACCCAGCAAATCCCCATACGAATGGACTGAGTAGGGTTAAGCACTTGCAGCACGCTAAGAGTATCGAGATGAAGGACGATATTAGTTTTAATAATTAGATAGATATTTAGAAACTTGTAATAGTTTAAATGTAATTGACATTTGATGATTGAATAAAAGGAGTTTTATTATAAGTAAAGTTACTATCTTGTGTCAATTGTTTACTATTGTTTCATTTTTGCATGTTTTGACTTCTAGAATAATAAGATTATTCGAACTTCCACAGTCGATCATTCTTTGGAAGTAGGTTATGAAAGTAGACTATCATGAATGTGTTTTTGTAAGATTGTCTAAGGTGTTAGACATAGCAAAAGTTTGCTACAAACATTCATGAGTGCTCTTGAAATAAGATTTGAGTATTGGACTAAACCCACGCTCACATGAATCACTTCATGGAATTTATCACGAGTGATTGTGAGACGATAATATCGTATAGTCTTCAAACCAAGATATATGAATTGTTGATTATGAGTTGGTTGTACATTGATAGTGCGAAAACGCATCAGTAACTTGATGTTATAAAACGTGCTGTTGTGTATGATTTAACGAGTAGTTAGTACAAGCATATAAGTCGAAGTTTATCTGTTCCTTTTACCCTAAGAGGATTAAAAGCGATATCTTAGGCCCCTCGATGATTTCGTTTTGACTTATGTGTCGGGCCCGGTCAGGACTCAATTGATGTGTTCAATTAAGTTCTATATCAAACAAATCAGAAAACGAGAAACAAACTGTTGGACAATGAGTATGACTTTATTCCATGTCTTTGTCCACACGATATCTTGAAGAACAGAGGGTTATATGATCCCTTATCTAATGGATGTGTCAGAGTTCGACAACGGCTTTTTGAGAGCTACGATTGCTAATCGGATTTTGAAGTTACATTGGCAGTTATTGTTATTAGACTCATCCAAGTGGGAGACTATTGGATTAGGTGTCTAGGCTCATAACTATAATTGGTATGTACTTGACCCGATAGTAGCATGGTCCATTTCGGGTTGCCTTCACCATAACAATTTGATAGGATGGATATTTGAGAAAGAGGTTATTTGTGATTTATTAATATATTATAAGAATAATATATTAATTGAGAAATCATATTATTTAATTGGTATTGATCAAGAATTAATTTGGAATTAATTTAATGATCAAAAGAGACTAATTAAATTAATAGGGACTGATTATGTAAATCAGTGATACATATGGTTTGGGCTAATGATCCATGATTGATTTGTGATGGACTAAGCTTATGAGATAGCCCATGAAGTGTTAGTCCAAATCAAAGTGTTGGATCATAAGCTTAAGTGTAAGAATTAGGGTTACATATGACTCTTGGAATTCTACACTATAAATGTATACCCTAAGCCCTAAAATCGGCCGCCCTTGTATTCCAAGAAGAGTATAACTCATTTTGTGTCTCCAAAACCTCTCTCATATTCATCTAGTTGTTTATTGGTGTTTGTGACATGTTTGAGGCATCACACTTGAGGTGCTAAGCTCTTTTAAGGCCAAGATTCTACAAGCTACTACATAAGGTAATCTTCTAACTAGTTTTTATGATTCATATATCACCTTTGCATGCTAGTTAGGTTTCATGCTTTGAAAAATGAATATTGCATGTATAATTAGAGAAAACTTAGATCCAAAGCATTAGGGTTGTATGTGATCCAAAGCATTAGGGTTGTATGTGCACCATAGGAATGTTAGAGTACGTAAAACCCATCATAAATATCATGGATTTTAGAGTACGTAAAACCCATCATAAATATCATGGATTTTACAACTCTCCCCCACTTAAATTACATTTCGTCCTCGAAATTATTCCTTACCACTCCTGACACGCCAAACAACTTGAAGAACACCGTCACAACCATAAGCATACCCCAGCCTTCCCAGGGCAACCAAAACCATCCCTCGCATGGTTCTAAGACCCAAAGATGAACGAATTCCTTGCAACATGATCACATTTACTAAATCTGAAATCTGAAGTCTCGAGATGGTCTGTCTCCCTGACAGACCGCCGACACTGAATCATTGCCAAATTCTTTGCACTTATCTCCCAAGGGGCTACTCAACTTCCGTTATTATTTAGTTCAACTGTAAACTGTTGGATTAATGTCTAAGTCCATAACTACATTTGGTATGTACTTGACCCAACCCGGCATGGTCCATTTGGGTTGCACTTCACCGGCACAATTTATATGGATAGTCTTTTGAGAATAGTATATTTATGATTTATATTAATATATTATAAGTTCTAATATATTAATATGGAATCATATTATTTAATTAGTATTGATCAAGAATTAATTTAGAATTAATTAAGTGATCAAAAAGAACTAATTAAATATGGACTCTTATATATATGGAATGGGCCAAGTTCATTTAGGTTGGGCTAAGATTTCATGGATGGTCCATGGAGCTTTTAACCTATGGATCCTATGTAAATGAAAGGTCATGGGTATTAGGGTTTACATGGATGTAACCCTAATCCTCCATAATATATAAAGGGGTCCTTGGCTCACAAAATTGGCACAAGTGTGTGAAAATAAGAGTGGGCCGATTTTAGTGTGCATACATATTCTCTCAAGTTCTTCCAATGTGTTTTGGTGATTTGTGATTCCATTTGAGGCTTCCACACTATTGGGGCTAAGCTCTTAAAGCTTGAAGACATCAAGCTACATCAAAAGGTATTTCATCTAACTAGAACTTTGTAGTATAGGTGCTTCATAATATGCTAGTTAGGATGAAACCTTGGAATATTTAATATTTGTATGTATAATAGATAAAACATAGATCCAAGGTTTATAGGGTTGCATGTACACCATAGGAGTGTTAGAATGCTCAAAACCCAACAGTGGTATCAGAGACATGGGTTGTTTTATGTTATATTGATGCAAATGTTTTATTTTCAAGTTGAAAAAAAAGGAAAAAAAACATGACGTTTGTCAAATTTTAAGATAATTACTTGTTGTGTGAAAAACTAATTATTTGTAAAATTTGAATCATTTGCTATATGAGTTGAATTAGGTCAAATTTAGTAAAAGATAAAATGATATGATTATTTTATTAGTTTTAAAAGTTTGATCTAAATGTTTTAAGGAGTTACAAATTTTGTCATAAAATTTTGGAGCTCAAAAGTTTTTTTTTTTAAAGTTGTGATCTTAAGTGTTTTGAAACCTCCATAAATTATGGATATGAAAGTTTTTTTTTTTTTTAAAAAAATTGATTTAAAGTTTTTATGGAGGTACAAAATTTGGAGTTAATGTTTTAAAGAATTCCATAACTTGTTCTTAAGTTATGGAACAGGAAAAGTTTCATCATAAAACAAGTATTTAACTCCATAAGTTATGGAACCCAAAGGTTTTCAAGAGTTACAAAACTTGCCCTCAAGTTTTGGAATTTGGAAAAAGCTTTTTATGAAAAAAAAAAGAATTGAATTCTAAAACTCTTGGGTTCATAACTTAAACAATTAATTAAATGGTTTTAATTTTGAATTTAATAATTGGAATTATGATGTTTTATTGAATAATTCAAATTAACTCTTATGGACTTTATTAATAGTTAATTAAAGCGTTTAATTAGAAGAGTATTATTAAATCCATAAATAAAGATATGGTTTGAGTTTAATTAAATTAAAAGTTTAGTTTAATTAATATATTAAACCACCAAGTATTTTAAATGTCTAAAATACACCCTTATACTATTATAATATTAAAAGTTTAATATATTATATGTATAAGAGCAAGTCGTCTTACCATTAGTAGGCCTCATTCACGATGCCGGTCTATAAGGGGGGTATAAGGTTGTTGCCTATAAAATGGCAGCTTAATGGGTGTTCACTCTCACCCACCGCTTCCTTGACTGGTGGAGGGTCGTTAGCCGAACAGGTAGGACAAGAACTATAATTCTCCCTTCATTAAAAGTATTAATGATAAATACTAAGTAACTAAACCTTTTATTAATTCTCAATCTTAGTTACTTAGGAAATGTGATCAAGGTGCTAATCCAATTACACTTTGCACTTTGTTTAAACCGTTAGTGGAGCGTGTGTGGTTAACCGACACACTAACCTGGATTTAACAAAGTAGGCAAAGGGTAACTTAATATTTATCATAATATCGGTGGAGCTCGTGTGGTTAACCGGCACATCGATTGAGGGGTAAATATTAAGGGTACCAAGTATATTTGCATGGTTACTTCACACCTTGTTTTGTGATCCTTGGCATCCCAGTCACAAAACCTGAAGGGCACACTCGAGATTGAAACATGCCATTGAAAAGTTCAATGAATCTCAAAAGATCTAGGAGTTTCAAATCCAAGTAAAAAACCTAAATTAATTATTTCGTTTTTCATGGTGGAAATTGGTAAATCGTCATTTACCTACCTTCAACTATTTTATAACTCGGATTACGGCATCCCTCTTCTAGTTATAAATAGGTTGTTGGATCCTAGCCTTAATATTTCATATTGGGTGTTATATTAAGGACTTTAGATCAACTATCTTGAATATCTCCCAAAAGATGTCGAGTTCAGACATCTATGATCTTCCCAAATCTCTTGGAACTTTACTTACTCCACCTCCTCCAATTATTCTCCCTAACCCACAAGTTCAAGGTCACTCAAGCCCTAATGGCAAGCAAGGTCTATGTGTGATCACATCTTAGAGATGAAGTCACATATTGACAAGCCGGGAGAGTTGGGTTTCAAAGTCTTGAGAAAGTTGGATGTTCAATCACTTTCTAAGTCACATAGTGAGTTCCTTTGGGACTACTATGAAACAGACTATGACATGAACCTTAATGATCATATCTATTTGCTTGGTGCTGCTGAATCAGCAATGATTTGGAATGATAGTAAAGCAAATTTGATTAGAAGATCAACTTCCCAAAAACTTTATGGACAGTGACAATGGTGACATTGGAAATCCAGAAAAATCATTCTCTTCCCAATGGAAAGGGATTGGCCATAGTCAACCCGGTTGACCAAATGGTAAAGAGAAAGGCTAAGTCTGAGATAGTCCCATTACCAAAGGGTCCATATGTTTATTTTGCCAAAGGAAGGGGCGTTGATTGCAAAGCTGCCAAATTTACCTAAGGATGTTAAAGTCAATAAGTTTGACTCTACATCAGGTAGAGCCCATTATCTAACTCTGTTAAGTTCTATTCTGAGATCCTCATTACAGGACGTGACTGGGTCACATGTTGATGTTTTAAGAATCAAAGAATAGAGAGAAATCTTAAAGGAAGTATATGCTGATTCTGATCGCGAAGGTGGATTTCGATCGCATCAGAATTTTGAGCAGTTGCTTAAGAAGTTATGATATATTTCTAAGGAATAGATAACAACAATTTTCCATGTGGATTGTAAGGATAAGTTTTTCCGCAAAGTTTTAAAATAAAAGAAAATTGTTTAATTTTATTTATTTGAAGTATCCTTACAATGGCATTTGTGGAAAATTGTTGCTTATATGATTACACTGACAGCAATATTGGAAAATGGATTTGATTCTTTCATTTGTGGTAGTGTCTAAATTTACCAAATCAGGAAAGTTCCTCATCACCCAAGTTTCAATTGGACCGAAACTTGGAATCATGCAAGTTGAATAGTATGATGAATGAGAACTTTCAAGCATTGGAAAATCAAGACTAATTACTTGTTCACATGGATGTGTGAGTCAAGTGAAGGACTAAAGGGATCGAGTACACATTCTTGTGCACTGGTCATGTCCACCACAAAGCTCGTTAAGACTATTTGATTTACTAAAGTTTAGTAAATATGGTTATACTTACAAGTTTAAGTATAATTCTGAAACATTGGAAAAGTCTCAATGTATGGCAGAACGAATGGGAAGAATCAAATTAGGCAGAAAGATAAAAGTTTCTCAAATCTAAAAAGATGGGAGAGTACTTTAGTATCATGTTTGTGATCATCTTAATGATTTAGAAATCATATCACAATTAGTCCTCTAAAGGTCATCTTAGTGCATTCTTATGACTAAGAAGAGGAGCATGAATTGTTGAAATGGTTAGATCAGGAAGATGAGTCATACTTCGTTCCAAAACAATTCTTAGAGTCATACTCCAAGATTGTAACTTGAGTGACATATCTTAAAGAAAGGTTTAAAACACTTGTCAAATGTAAGAGTAAAAGTGTCCTCCTCTTGTACATTTGAAATTGGTAAGTTGTGATGTTTTGGATAAAACAAAGACCAACTAAGGCCAATTGTGTGAAGTGTTTGTCTTGATAAAGAATCCGCACTATCTCTTGAATATTTGGCAAGATAGTCTTATATGTCAAGAGGATAGTGGGAGTCTTAAATATCCTAAAAAGAATTTCAAGAACTAATCAAGAATAAAACCTGAGGTTCTTCACTAGCACATGACTTGAGGTTTATAACCTATCGTGTTGACATATTCTGTGCCCATTCCAGTTAAAGTTGGATTTGCATAGGAGTTCTGAAAGTTCTCAATTGGTTGCATAACAACTTGGAAGCAATGGCAGGCCCTGTACTGCCAGGTGGCAAGAAGTTAAGATTGCATAAGTTCAGTCCATATGAGTTTGGATTTGTCATTTTCCTTGTCTTGTGACTATGGTTTTGACGATTCACATGGATAAGAACACATACACCATCAAATCTAAGGGTCATAAGGTTTCTCTCCGATTCATGAAAATGATGGTGAGGAAACACTTCCACCAAGTAGATTTGAAGCAGATGGAAAAAGGTCTAAACAATTGAGACTATGATTACGGCATCCCTTTTCATAGTTCTGAAATTGTTTAGACACACATTCATGCTATCTAAGGAAAGGTGTATGATTTTGATAAAGTTTTATCAAAGCATCTCGTATCAGAAATCTGAACTTTGGTAAGAAAGTCAATAAAGTATTGATTTCTAGAAGTCCAGCTGATTTCTGAGTACATGTCAAAGCTAGTGGGAGCATAAGTGTTATGCTAATAATCATCATGTTAGTGGGAGCATGATAATTATTGTTAGTGTTGCAAGTTAGCAATATTAATTATAGAAAACAAAAGTTTCAATTCGTGAGGCTGCAGGGATTGAAAAAGTTGTTTTGCTATAATTAAGGGAGAGGATATACTTCATTTCAGTTCTAAAGGCTTAGATTGAGACCTTAATCATCTTTAGTCAAGAATATATATATGAATTTCATGTTGGATTGGTTCAACTTAAGGAAATTCTATATATTGCGTTCTCAAAATTCGATTATGATTACGGCATCCCTCTTCATAGTCAAATTTTGAAAACATGGCAAATAAAAATATTATAGCAAAAGACTGGTCTAGAATCATGTCTTTATGTGAGACATCATGAATCGTGTACCATTTGCTTTGGGTACAGGAACGATTGCATGTGCTATAATATTTGTCATTTCTAAATTTTTCCAAATGGCCAGAGGCATTAAGAAGGGAAAAAGTCTAGAATTGGATATGACTAAAATGATTAAGCAATTGTCGAGGACAATCTGAGGTTTACCAAAGATTGGTTGCTCAGGGACAGTTGGAAGTATAGTGCTAATTTTGGAAGGATAGTCAAAATGAGAATATGGAGTTGTCTCCATAGGTGGAAGTTATTTGTGTAAGATTAGAAAACTTAATGCAAGAAGCATGTCCAAAGCAATGTACTTTGAATATGAGACTTAGTTTCCATGGAGTTGATCTCCATTGGAATACCTTATAATGACTATTGACAAGTCTTTGTGACTTTGTACATATTCATTACAGGAGGGCCAGTGCATATAAGTTTAAAATCTAAACAAATTTCGATAAATGATAGGAATTTGAAATTCTCACATTTTTCGATAAGGATTTGGGAGTGTGAAATTAGAATCATTGAAATTATGTTCAATTGGTTTATTTCACAAAGTAAGGATCATAGACAAACATAGAGTGCATACTTGGTGTATGGCAAAGCTATTGTTTAAGAAAAACATAGTGTACATGCTTGGAGCATGGGACAACTAGTGTTTTTAATTCAAGTATAAAGTTGATAAAACCGAAACAATGAATAATGAGTAATCAGTATGGTGATAAATAAAAGTGTTTATTTATATTCATAGGGTTTGATACCATATTTGATTCATTTATTCTTGTGTTTCACTTTGCATGTTTTGACTTCCAGAATAACTAAGTCGCTCTTCCTGAATGATTAAGTTATTCAAACCATCCACAGTCGGTCATATGTTCGAAGTAGATATGAATCAAGACTGTCATGGGTTGGTTTGTAGAGGTCCAAGTTGGTGGACAAAGTGGTGCTACAACACTCATGAGTGCTCATAAGTTCTGAGTATTGGATTCAACCCACGCTCATTTGAATCACTTCATGGATTTTATCATGAGTGATCATGAGACGATAATATCTTATATTCTTAAAACCTAGAGATATGAGTTGTTACTATGAGTTGGTTATACATTGATTGCACGAAAACGCATTGGTAACTCGATGTTATAAAACGTGCCTTTGTGTATGATTCAACAAGTAGTAGAACAATCCATATGAGTCGAAGTTTATCCATTCCTTTTACCTTTGGGATAAAAGCGATATCTGTGGGCCCCTCGATGATTTAGCGATGACACATGTGAGTGCTTGGCCAAGCCAGGACTGATTTGATTTGTTCAATCAGTCAGTCATCATAAATCGAAAATCGAGAAACAACAAATGGACAGAGAGAATGATTATAATCGATGTCTCAGTCCATATGATACTAGAATGGAGGAATATATGATCCCTTATCTAATGGACAAGTCATTGACAAGGTCAGGGTTCGACAGCGGCTTTAAGAGATACGATTGCCAGTTAGGTTTTGAAGTCATACTCAATAATAGTTTTAGACTTATCCATGTGGGAGACTGTTGGATTAATGTCTAAGTCCATAACTATATTTGGTATGTACTTGACCCGACCCGGCATGGTCCATTTGGGTTGCACTTCACCGGCACAATTTATATGGATAGTCTTTTGAGAATAGTATATTTATGATTTATATTAATATATTATAAGTTCTAATATTTTAATATGGAATCATATTATTTAATTAGTATTGATCAAGAATTAATTTAGAATTAATTAAGTGATCAAAAAGAACTAATTAAATATGGATTCTTATATATATGGAATGGGCCAAGTTCATTTAGGTTGGGCTAAGCTTTCATGGATGGTCCATGGAGCTTTTAACCCATGCATCCTATGTAAATGAAAGGTCATGGGTATTAGGGTTTACATGGATGTAACCCTAATCCTCCATAATAGATAAAGGGGTCCTTGGCGCACAAAATTGGCACAAGTGTGTGAAAATAAGAGTGGGCCGATTTTAGTGTGCATACATATTCTCTCAAGTTCTTCCAAGGTGTTTTGGTGATTTGTGATTCCATTTTAGGCTTCCACACTATTGGGGCTAAGCTCTTAAAGCTTGAAGACATCAAGCTACATCAAAAGGTATGTCATCTAACTAGAACTTTGTAGTATAGGTGCTTCATAATATGCTAGTTAGGATGAAACCTTGGAATATTTAATATTTGTATGTATAATAGAGAAAACATAGATCCAAGGTTTATAGGGTTGCATGTACACCATAGGAGTGTTAGAATGCTCAAAACCCAACATAAACAACTTAACATATGCCCCGAATGACAAGCAACTTAACACACTGACCCCAAGTCACTGAAACCACTCCAACTCATCTTGCTGTCACATAACTGCTTTCCTTAAGAACAACCGGGACCTCCTTGGTCCCAACTTGTCTTCCAACTATCCAGAACACCGGACACCTACCCGATTGCTGAGCCAAAATACACACACATAACAGCCTCGCGTGCCTTCCGAAAAGAATTCTCACTGGCAAGACTTGATCAAAAACACCTTGCTACCAAAACTTCTGCTAGAGGAATGAATGTTACATGACTCACCGCAACCTTATATCATATACGATCACCAACTACCCATCTTTTCCTGATTCCAACATGTCGTGGCTCTATTACAGATAGAATCAGCCCGAGACGCATCACAACGGCTTAAGCTATCATCGAACCAAACCCATTCATTACCCTGGAATCTTGCATTTGGCGCCCTTGGCATATAGATGCCCCAAATCTCATCTCACTGATATGAAATATTGTACTTGCATAATGCACCATGACTGCCTGACATCCCTTACTTGACCGATAAGTAAATACCCTTAAGCCATTCCCCGAGACTACCAGTCCCGCACCTGGTCTAACCACCAGATTCCCAAGATATCATTATCGAGGCTACCCAGCCTAGACTCCTCTGCGTCACATACTGATTATCCACATGATCCTGCAACTCAAGATCCAAACCCTTAACTCAACAGTCTCTACCAGTTCCATCCCGAATTCTCATAATCATTCGGGCTCGCCCGCGGACCCCAAAGATCCTCATCCTAGAACAGAGAGTAATTCCTTGCCAACCCTGGCCGGTGTGCCCAAAGCACGAGCTTATCTCCCTTTCATGCTTGTGACCATCACATAAATAGTCTAATTCGGACCAATGAATGCTATGATCCTATCGCAACCTAACACTACTTCCATCCAACCATGCTTACCACCCATGGCCTTTCCACACTCCACTATTACATCGTTGCACCTCTCGAGCCGAATCCTATATCCCATCAGGAGTTCAGGTCGCACCTATGGATTCCCACTGCTCATTATGCATAATCAAGGCGATGTCAACCGGCGATTGGGAGTTTCCTAAACTCCCACCAACACAACCTAGGCCTAAGCAGCCACTTGCTTCTCCCCCACTTGGGCTCGACGATGTTCTTCCACCTCTTACACCTTATGGACCTCCGATTAATTTTCATCGATATGCATGACCCGCCCAAATCCTGCGCCGAACAATGCAAACGCCCCATAGTTAACCAAACACAATGATCACTCAGCTCTAGACATCCTAAAGAATACTTTGTATTCTTAACCAATCAGATGATCCAATCACTTCCCAAGGTGCCCTTTTACCAAAGAAATATGAAGGCAAATACAAATTTACCACTATTTTACCGCTGCCTAGGGTCCGGTAAGTGCTACGGGCTACCCTGCAGACTTACAGTACTCTAGCCTCATCACAACTGTCCAAAATCTTACCGCTGAGCCATCAGATCGGACACCCTACGTCGAGCATCCACTCGCAATGTCACCTGCTGACATGATAAATCCTGTTACGCTTGTAGCGACCCATAGTCCTGGAGCGATAACTCCATCGTACGGTTTCCAGCACGTGTCGTGCTGACTCTGGCCCTGCTGGCCTCTCAACGCTTCTCAGAAGTATTAGGTCTATTCCCAAGACCCTCCACTAAATGCACATGACCTGAACCTCTCTTCTGAAGGTACTCCAATTCTATCTTCCGCCCTCGGGCTCTGGGATCCATATCATTCAGGGTCTCGCACCCTGGCACACTCACCAGCTCAGTTGTCAACGGTTGAACTGCAATAGCTGGAGCAACCTCTGCTCTAAACCGGCTACAAACTACCCCCAAGACATAGTATCCAATCCCGAAAGTTCAATAGATCGCACAATCAATCCTTGCCGCCTAATACAAGAGATCCAAGGAGAACTCAAAATTGTTGGCAGTCCTTTCACTAACTGGCTCACCACCGGAGCTGGGACCAAACCCTGGTCCTTCCCATGCGTGCTCATCCTCATCCTGCATAGCAGCTATTCCCACGGTCAAAGCACAACCAATAATTCTCCTACCCATAAGCTTCTTAGATTCTCCAAGACTCTCACCGATTCGAGTATGGATCATGTGCTTTCAGTAGTACGGGTACTACCTTCCACACCAATCCATACTTTCCTCAGCAATCCTCCCGAATCTGCTAAGTCATCTACTCCACTGATGCACCAAATATCCGCTAAACAGCCGCACAATATCCACCGAAGCAATTCCTAGGCTCCCCTAGGTTCCCAACCTCACCCTGCCCTCAGCTGCTGAAGAACTCCCATTAATGTCAACTAGCTACCTCATGAATATAGCAACGTGCAACAAAGATCGAATAATCCTTCGAGTAAAAGTCTCAACCCCAGAACGGTTGGACTCAGACGAGAGCTGCACAATAGGGTTAAGTCCATCACTCTGAGATTATCCAGCCTTTTCCACATGTGACTTAGCATATTTACTTAGTAGCTAACTCACATTGCTAAGAGTCCTACAAAGCACAAAGCAAGCAGCATTCGGACAACGGAAAACTAACCAACATACTCCAATCAAGCAATTCTATCCACACATACAATCCGCAATCAGGTAACTCCTGTCAATAGTCTCATCGTAGGCTTACCCTAGGGTAATCTCCGACTCATGAAACTATCATAGAACATTCAGCCCACATACCACAACCCATGCTGTCCACATCCACCCTCAGTGTCGGCTGCCTTATGCATGCAAATTATACATAGAACGGGATCTAATAGACTGTCAAATAATAGACTCTACCCTAGGACCACAACCATACAAGGAATAGGAAATAAGGCCAAATCATTTATTCTAAGGCTATAAGATCCTAACCGTATACAATTTTCAAAGCATACACTTAGCAATTAACAATAACAATAATCATTCTCATTCTAGCATGACATCCAGTATCCCTAAGGCTACAAACATCACATATCAGGACAATATATCGCTGACTAATCAACACTAGCATGCAAGTCTACCATCTCATGCAACATATAAAGACATATCTCCTAGCCCTAACTAGCATGCGATCCACTGATTAATAAATCAAGTCATAACAGATAACATATATGGGTATTCTGGCGTAAACTTACTTCAGCTCGGCCGATTGCATGTACGACACCCTTCCTTGTCTTAAAAAATTATTTCCTTGAAAACATTTTTCTTTTTGAAACTTTACAGATACTCAGTTTGAGTTCAGACTCACCCAAAAGTATGTCTGAATCCCTCAAACCAAGGCTCTGATACCAACTTGTAACGACCCAAAAATTCAGGGTCAAATTTTCATTTTTCATTACAGTCAAAACACATATATCTTTTAAATCCAAGCTTTCGAAAAACATTGCTAATTAAAAACATTTATCAGAGTTCATCCCAAAATCACAAATTGTGGAAAATACGGGTGTGTGCGTTGCGATCGAGCCGGGCCCTTCCTTTCCAAACTGAAGATACCTAAAACCATAAACAAAACTGTAACCACGAAGCTTAGTGGGTTCCCCAGAGCATACCCCACATAATCCACATAATCCACATAACCGCATAAACAATATCAATCACATAGGCCATATCAATCATATAAGCCATATCAATCACATAAGCCATATCAATTACATAAGCCATGCATATAAACATATAAGGATATAAGCATATAAGGATGTTGTGGGCTCCTCCCAGGGTCTTACTCAAGGATTTCATGCGCTCCCCCATATGGTCTTACACCTATGTGTCATGGGCTCCCCCATTGTCTTTACTTGGAAATCCATGGGCTCCCCCACATGGTCAAACATCCAAGCGCCATGGGCTCCCCCCATGGTCTTTCATGCAAGTATCACAAAGACATCTAGCATATCACACATCACATAAACAACTAGTATACCACATATCACATAGACAACTAGTATACCACGTATCACATAAACAATGCATATAAACATATAAGGATGTCGTGGGCTCCTCCCAAGGTCTTACTCCAGGATGCCATGGGCTCCCCCACATGGTCTTGATGGGTTTTGAGCATTCTAACACTCATATGGTGTACATGCAACCCTAGAAACCTTGGATCTATGTTTGACTAAGATACATGCAAATAATTATTTTTCCAAGGTTCTTATCCTAACTAGCATGGCATGGGGTACTTGAATCAAATAAAACTAGTAGAATTACTTACCTTGTAGTAGTAGTTGATTGCTTGGAGTTTGAGAGCCTAGCACCAATAATGTGGATGCCTCAAATGGAAGTCACAAATCACCACAAACTTGGAAACTTGAGAGAATAGTCACAAACTTCTTGAAATCGTCCCTCTTAGTTTACACACATCAACTAGTGCAATTTCAAGAACCAAAGCCTCCTTTATATAGTGTGGTGGATTAGGGTTACATCCATGTAAACCCTAATACCCATGTCTTTTCATTTACATGAGATCCATGGGTTAAAGCTCCATGGAGTATCCATGAACTTTCCATGCAAGCCTAGCCCATTCCAAATAAGCATTAGCCCACACTATATAAATACAAGAGCCCATATTTAATTAGTCATACTTTTGATCTCTAAATTAATTCTAAATTAATTATAGATCAATACTAATTAAATAATATGATTATATATTAATATATTAGGACTTATAATATATTAATAAATCATAACTTATACTATTCTCAAACGATTATCCATAAATTGTTCGGGTGAAGTGCAACCCAAATGGACCATGCCGGGTCGGGTCAAGTACATACCAAATGTAGTTATGGACTTAGACACTATATCCAACAGTCTCCCACTTGGATAAGTCTAATAACTATAGTTGCAAGTATGACTTCAGGAACCGATCAACAATCGTAGCTCTTTAAATTCTGTTGAACTATGAAGCGTCATTTTAGATAAGTGATCATATAATCCTCTGTTCTAGATATCAGCTGGACAAATACATGGAACATGGTCTTGCTTATTGTCCAGCATTTGTTTCCCGATTTCTGATTTGTTTGACATAGAACTTAACTGAACACATCAATTTAGTTCTGACCGGGCCCGGTACATAGGTCAAAACAAAATCATTGAGGGGCCCAGATATCGCTTCTAATCCTAGAAGGAACAGATAAACTTCGACTCATATGTTTGCTCTACTACTTGTTGAACTACACACAAAGGCACGGTTTATAACATCGAGTTACCAATGCGTTTTCGTGCAATCAATGCATAACCAACTCATAGGCAACAAATCATATCTCTAGGTTTGAAGACTTATATGATATTACCGTCTCACGATCACTCGAGATAAATTCCATGAAGTGATACAAGTGAGCGTGGGTTGAATCCAATACTCAGAACTTATGAGCACTCATGAGTGCTGTAGCCCCGCTTTGTCTAACATCTTAGACCTCTACAAGCCACACCATGACAGTCTTGATCCATATCTACTTCCAACATATGACCGACTGTGGAGAGTTTGAATAATATGATATAAACCATAACATAATTATTCTGGAAGTCAAAACATGCAAAAAGAAATAATAGTAAACGATTGACAAGAGATAGCAACACTTTACTCATAAATAACAGCTTTTATTTATCATCAAATGTCAATTACATTTTACAAATTTCAAGATTATCTAACTACTAAAACTAATATCATGCTTCAGCCCTATGCTCCGAGCATGCTGGAGATGCTTAGCCCGAGTCAGTCCCTTCGTGAGGGGATCTGCTGGGTTCTCATCCGATGATACCCTCTTTGCCACGAGGATTCCTTCTTTTATTCGATGTCTGATGAAGTGATATTTTCTGTCAATGTGTCTGGATCTCTCATGATCTCTTGGTTCCTTGGCTAAGGCAACCGCACTATTGCTGTCACAGAAAATCTCCATTGGCTCCTTTATAGCTGGTACAACTCCAAGGTCTCCGATGAAGTTCTTTAGCCATATAGCCTCCTTTGCTGCCTCGCTTGCTTCTATATACTCTGATTCACAAGTGGAATCAGCCACTGTCTCCTGCTTGGAACTTTTCCAAGTAATTGCCCCTCCGTTTAGAGTAAAGACCCAGCCCGACTGAGAGCGGAAATTATCCCTGTCAGTCTGAAAGCTAGCATCATTGTACCCTACAACTCTCAAGTCCTCACTGCCACCGAGGGTAAGGACCAGTCCTTAGTCCTCCGTAGGTACTTGAGGATATTCTTTACCGCAGTCCAGTGTGCCTTGCCAGGGTTCCCCTGATACCTGCTAACCATGCTTAAAGCAAAGGCTACATTAGGTCGAGTACACGTCATAGCATACATGATCGATCCTACAGCTGAAGCATAAGGTATTCGACTCATTTCTGCTATCTCAGCCTCAGTACTAGGGCTTTGTGTCTTACTCAATCTGGCGTTACTCTGGATGGGTAACTCTCCTTTCTTGGAGTTATGCATGTTGAACCTTTTCAACACTTTGTCCACATAGGTGCTTTGACTAAGTCCAATTAGTCTTTTACTCTTGTTTCTCAAAATCCTTATCCCTAGGATATAGGCAGCTTCGCCAAGGTCCTTCATAGCGAAACACTTCCCAAGCCAGGACTGTACTTCCCTGCAGGGTTGGGATGTCATTTCCTATGAGTAGTATGTCATCCACATACAGTACCAAAAAGCTGACTATACTCCCACTAGCCTTGATATAGACACAAGATTCATCTTCACTCCTTGAAAAGCTAAATTCTTTGACTTTCTCATCAAAGCAAAGATTCCATCTGCGAGGTGTCTGTTTTATACCATAAATGGATTTCTCGAGCTTACACACTCTACTGGGGTACTCTGTACTGACAAAACCCTCTGGATGAACCATGTAAACATCTTCAGCCAAGTTTCCATTAAGGAAAGCGGTTTTGACATCCATTTGCCATATTTCATAATCATGAAATGCAGCAATGGCTAACAGAACCCTAATAGACTTAATCTTGGCCACTGGTGAAAAGGTCTCATCATAATCAACTCCCGGAGTTTGAGAATAACCCTTTGCAACCAGTCGTGCCTTATAAGTGTGTACATTACCATCCATGTCGGTCTTCTTCTTGAAGATCCATTTGCACCCAACTATCTTACGATCAGGTACATTGTCAACCAAGTTCCAAACTTGATTGTCATACATGGACTGTATCTCACTATCCATAGCCTCTTTCCATTTAGCAGCCTCAGGGCCTGCCATGGCTTCCGTGTAGCTGTTAGGCTCATCTAGATTTACCAGTGTGTTATCACTGATAAGTGTCTCACCTTCTGCAGTAATATGAAAACCATAATAATGCTCAGGTGCATTCCTAACTCTGGTGGAACGCCTCAGAGGTATAGATTCTTCAGTCAGCTCAATAGGAGTTTCCTCCTCAGGTTGAGGGCTAGGGTTTTAGGTTCCTTCACCACTTGACTCTTGAATTTCCTCAAGGTTAATTTGCCTCCCACTGTCTCCTTGGCTCATGAATTCTCTCTCTCGAAAGAATCCTCTTCTTGCTATAAAGACCACATTATCACTGGGTCTGTAGAAGATGTAACCAAAGGATTTCTGTGGGTAGCCGATGAAAATACACCTTTTTCTTCGGGGTTCGAGCTTATCGTGAGTCTTGCGTCTCACAAAAGCCTCGCAACCCCAAATCTTGATGTGGTCTAGATTGGAAACTTTTCCAGTCCACACCTCGTGAGGTGTTTTGGCAACCTTCTTTGTAGGGACTAGATTAAGGATATGGGCGGTAGTCTCTAAGGCATACCCCCAAAATGAGATTGGTAGCGAAGCTCGACTCATCATGGAACGAACCATGTCCAACAAGGTCTGATTGCGCCTCTCAGCTACACCATTCAACTGTGGTGTCCTAGGAGGTGTCAATTGTGAGACAATCCCACATTCCTTAAGATAGTCAAGGAACTCAGTACTAAGATACTCAGCACCACGATCGGATCGAAGCATCTTAATGTTCCTGCCCAACTGATTCTCCACTTCTTGCTTAAACTCTTTGAATTTCTCAAAGGTTTCTGACTTATGCTTGATTAGGTAGACATATCCATATCTACTAAAATCATCAGTAAAAGTCACATAGAACCGATTAGCATCTCTTGTGGCGGTTCTGAAGGGTCCACACACATCCGTGTGTATGAGGTCCAACAAACCTTCACCCCTAGCACAAGTGCCAGTAAAAGGTGACTTTGTCATTTTACCAAGCAAACAAGATTCACAACTATCATCTGACTTTAGGTCAAATGACTCCAAGACTCCATCCTTTTGGAGTTGGCCTATGCGTTTCTTGCTTACATGTCCAAGACGACAATGCCATAAGGATGCTTTATCTAAGCTAGTGGAAGAGTTAATACACAATACATTATTTCCTAGATTATCTACAATAGATACAGTTTCATACACGCCATCACAAGGTAATGCTTTAAAATAAAGAACATTATTAAAGAAAGCATCAATACTACCATTATTATTATCAAAATAAAAGGTAAAACCTTGTTTATACAATGCATGAAAGGAAATAACATTTCTTGCCATTTCTGGAGAATAATAACATTTATTCAAATCTAATGTAAACCCACTATTTAGCACTAAGGAATAAACTCCTATCTTGGTGACAGGTGAAGCTTTCCTCTTTCCCATGATTAAGTTTATCTTTCCCTACTCCACATTCTCACTTCTTTTTAGTCCCTGCAAATCACAACATATGTGAATACCACAACCTATATCAAGGACCCAAGACTTAGAATGAGGTGAGTTATTAGACAATATAGTGTATATACGTGCATGGTTGGGTTTTACTTTCCCATCCTTCAAATCTTGCTGGTACTTTGGGCAGTTTCGCTTCCAGTGCGACTTTTCATGGCAATAGAAGCATTCAGCCTCATTAGGGTTAGCAGAAGGAGTGACAAAACCTTTCTTGGTTTTGCTTGAAGAGGAGCCTTCAAGGGTCTTACCCTTGGTACCCTTAGAAGGGTTCTTTCTCTTCTTCCCTTTGCCATGCCCGATTGCGAAGACATTGGCCGCAGTTGGAGTAGGAGTAGGAGTAGTAACAACCGACTTACCCTTTAGACCACTTTCGGCGGTCTTCAAGAGTCCTTGAAGTTTGCTGAGGGTGACTTCTTCCTTGTTCATGTGATATGTCATGCGGAATTGATCATAACACGATGGCAATGAGTGCAAAATGATGTCTATTGCTAACTCCTCAGGGAAGTTCACATTCAGCTTCAGTAAACGGTCCAGATACCTTTGCATTTTCTGCATGTGGCCCGTGATGGGTTCAGCATCCTTCATTCGGGTTGTTATCATGGAGGAGATTATTTCATATCGCTCTTGACGAGCACTTTGATGGTAGCGGTCCATCAAGTCCTGGTGCATCTCAAAAGGATAATAGTCCTCATAGGACTTTTGGAGCTCGACTGTCATGGTGGCCATCATGATGCATGCCACTTTTGTAGCATCTCTTTCATGTACCTCATATTCAAAAAGCTCTTCAGGAGTAGCAGTTGGCTCGGGTACCTTCAGCTCCTTGTCGAGAACATATTCTTTGTTCTCATACCGAGTGACCATCCTGATGTTTCTGATCCAATCTGTAAAGTTGGACCCATCAAAGATGACTCTCCCACAAAGATTCATCAGAGAGAAGGAGCTAGTAGGGTTTGAGCCATAATTATTGTTATTGGAAGACATCTGAAAAAAAGAGGGAATAGATTAGATTAGATATAGAGATAGTCCTTAACAAAATACCCAAATGTAATATTAAGGCTAGGACCCAACACAATATTTTATAACTTAGAAGAGGGATGCCGTAATCTAAGCTATAAGATATTTGAAGGTAGGTGAATGACGATTCACCAATTTCCACCATGAAAAACGAAATATTTAATTAGGTTTTAATTGGTTTAGAAACTCCTATATTCTTTGAGATTCATTGAACTTTCTTCAATGACATGTTTCAATCTCGAGTGTGCCCTTCAAGTTTTGTGACTGGGATGCCGAGGATCACAAAACAAGGTGTGAAGTAACCATGCAAATTACTTGGTACCCTTAATGTATTACCCCTCAATCGATGTGTCGGTTAACCACACACGCTCCATCGATACTATGATAAACATTAAGTCACCCTTTACCTACCTTGTTAAGTTCAAGTTAGTGTGCCGGTTAACCACACACGCTCCACTAACGACTTAAACAAAGTGTAAAGTGTAATTTCATGGATTAGCACCTTATTCACATTTTCCTAAAATAACTAAGATTGGGAATTCAATAAAGTTTAGTTACTTTAGTATTATCATTATACTTTTAATGAGAATTTATAAGTCCTTGTCCTACCCGTTCGGCTAACAACCCTCCACCGATCAAGGAAGCGGTGGGTGAGAGTGGACACCCATTAAGTTGCCATTTTATAGGCAACAACCTTATACCCCCCTTATAGACCGGCTTCGTGAATGAGGCGTACTAGCGGTAAGACGACTTGATCTTATACATATATAAATATTATTAAACTTATAATATTATAAAGTATAAGGGTTGGATTTTAACTTTTAAAGTTCTAGGGGTTGGAACTAAAGTTTTTAATATGACTTTACATGTTCTAAAACTTGAGGGCAAGTTTTGTAAACTTTCAAAACTTTTCATTTCTCAAAACTTATGAGTTAATGGTTATTAAAAATGAAGACTCTTCATTTTTTGTAACCTATGTGTTCTTTTAATGGTTATTTATAAATGTGACTTTTGGTTATCCATAACTTAAGAACTAGTTATGGACTCCATTAAAACACATAAAGATCAAGAATTAATCTAATCAATTATTAGCACATAATTTCTATGATCTTCTAAACTCATATGTTTATGAATGTTCATATAAAAAATTTCAAGAATCGTAAGTACATATACAAAACTTGAAATTTTGATACGAGCTTTTGAACAAAACTTCGATTTTCAAGTTTTTTTTTTTTTTTGCATCAAGTATCAAATAAACAAACCAGGCTCTGATACCACTGATGAGTTTTGAGCATTCTAACACTCCTATGGTGTACATGCAACCCTAGAAACCTTGGATCTATGTTTGACTAAGATACATGCAAATAATTATTTTTCCAAGGTTCTTATCCTAACTAGCATGGCATGGGGTACTTGAATCAAATAAAACTAGTAGAATTACTTACCTTGTAGTAGTAATTGATTGCTTGGAGTTTGAGAGCCTAGCACCAATAATGTGGATGCCTCAAATGGAAGTCACAAATCACCACAAACTTGGAAACTTGAGAGAATAGTCACAAACTTCTTGAAATTGGCCCTCTTAGTTTACACACATCAACTAGTGCAATTTCAAGAACCAAAGCCTCCTTTATATAGTGTGGTGGATTAGGGTTACATCCATGTAAACCCTAATACCCATGTCTTTTCATTTCCATGAGATCCATGGGTTAAAGCTCCATGGAGTATCCATGGACTTTCCATGCAAGCCTAGCCCATTCCAAATAAGCATTAGCCCACACTATATAAATACAAGAGCCCATATTTAATTAGTCATACTTTTGATCTCTAAATTAATTATAGATCAATACTAATTAAATAATATGATTTTATATTAATATATTAGGACTTATAATATATTAATAAATCATAACTTATACTATTCTCAAACGATTATCCATAAATTGTTCGGGTGAAGTGCAACCCAAATGGACCATGCCGGGTCGGGTCAAGTACATACCAAATATAGTTATAGACTTAGACACTATATCCAACAGGTCTTACACCTATGTGCCATGGGCTCCCCCTATGGTCTTTACCTGGAAAGCCATGGGCTCCCCCACATGGTCTGACATCTAAGTGTCATGGGCTCCCCCATGGTCTTTACCTGAAAAGTCATGGGCTCCCCCACATGGTCTTATATCCAAGTGCCATGGGCTCCCCCCATGGTCTTTCATGCAAATATCACATAAGAACTAACATACCACATAACATATAACCAACTAATATACCACATATCACTACATCAACTAGTGTACCACATCTCACAAAATGGGCCGGCCTTGGTGCCTTCAACCCATTGGTATGGTGAGGAGACTCACCTCGCACTGTTGAAGTCCCGCAGATAAAACTCCAGCTGTTGGTTGACAGATTCCCGAACTGTCAACATCAAAACAAAACCCAATTAATGATTGGGTTCCAATACATAACCATAAGTCCATGCTTGGGGTAAAAGACTACTTTACACCAACCTAGCTTGATCCAAGCCCAAGGCCCAAACACACACTCTGAAGGCCCAAAAGTCAAACAATGAACCAAAGCCCAACATATGGCCCAATTTTACAAATTGGGCCCAAACCTCTACATGGTCTTACCTGAAGGCCCAACCATCTATTCTAGTCCAAACACTTGGCATTCCGATGGTCCAATAACTCATAATCATCAAGGCCCAATTATGGCCCACCTATGGCCCAATTTTCCAAATCGGGCCCAAGCCTTTCCAATGGGCCTTATCCTGAAGCCCAATAATTTCCTTAGTCCATAAACTTGTTCCTATATGGCCCACGAAAGCCCACAGCAACCTGGGGTTCCAGATTTATAAAATATAAATTTCCTTAGTCCATAAACCTCGCTAAATATCATGGATTTTAGGGCTACTATAAAATAATATAAAATATAAATTTACGTCTTGGGGTTCCAGATTTATTATTTAATTACTCTATTTCAAACGGAATGTTACAATTTGGAAAAAATCATAAGTTGGAGTTTGACTTTTGAAGGTCAAAATGTATGTTTATTAGTTGACAATTAAAAAAGTCTTTCATACTTTTTAATAAAGGGATTTGGGTAGCGAGAGAAGGAATGAAATGGTTCATTATGATGGTTGTTTTGCTTGATGGAATGGAATGGATCGCTCATGAATCCTTCCATTTTGTTAATTTTCATTTCTTAGTGAGGAAGAGTGTTTTTTTTTCATTCCGTCATGGATGGAATGAAAATTTGTGATCTAATCATCTAACTCGCTTTTATTTACAAAAAATTTAATGACACAAATCCTTTTTTATAAATTTGATGACTTTAATTAATTTATGATTTCAATTTCTAGAAAAAAAAATTAAATAGAAAATATAGAAAATTACATAAAAACCATTAAAAATTAGGCAATTTTGTAGTTTGATTGATTATACTTTATTATTTCTAATCAAACCATAAAAACTTCAAAAAGTTTTCCAATTTAACCATTTTTACCTAATATAACATGTCAAAATGTCTATACCTTTTGTGATTTCATTAAAAAAAATAAAGTCTTAATGATTAAACCGCAAAAGTGCCCAAATTATAATATTTTTACTTTTCATTACGTAATTTTCCCTGAGCAATGTATAAAATAGTGTTAAAATTACACCGTAATGACCCATTCCATTACATTGGTCATTCCATTCATTCTCCATTCCATTTCATCCCACCAAATAAACCCCAACTTCATTTACTAACAAATTTAACATTATTTCCATCTTAGTGGTATAAAAAATATAAATAATTTCTAACCTGAACAAAACCAACAACAACAAGCATGCCCACAAGTCCTCCACTCAAAACCTAAAACCCGTCCATCCAGGCTCACTAAAGAAACACTCATCCCACAGGACTACCCTTTTTCTCCCCCATTTTCATTTGACATAAAAGCTCCAGATAAACAAAGAATGTCAAATCGACCCTAAAAATGTCAAAAAGTCAAAAAACTAGATTTTCATCAAATACAATTAAGATCAGAAAGAAAGAAAATGCCAAAAGGCTTATATTTGTAATTTTGTACCTCGTATGTTGAAGTACCTCCAAAAGCATTTGGTTGACCGAGATTTAGACTAAGTACCCAACTATACAATAATATGAAACTGAGATTAACAAAAGATAAATAAATATGAAGCTACTCAAATAAATAACTAGATGGAGAAATTTATGTTAATTAATGCAGATTAAGTTCAACTACACTTCATAAAGTGGTTTCTTGGTGTGCTTATACATATTTGAATCACAATTATTGTCATTGCAGGTTTGGTAAACTCATGAGCTCAATCTTCAATAGCAGCCCAATACTAACACCAACACAATAAAAAAAATGAAAGTCAAATTTTAAAGCAAAACATGAAATCAAATGATAAATAGATGGAAGAACAAATGAAAAGAGCAATGTACTTCAACTGCTATGGTACTCTGTTTTTATTGATAATAGCAATGTACTTATAGTATTTGCTAAGATCCCATTTATCATTACCCATGTTCACCCATAAAAATATTAAATGTAAAAAATGCTGTTGTGGTCGAATATTAGGCCTACAAAAAATCCACATATCTTTTTAATTTCTATTTTGGCCAATTCTACCCTTAACATCTAAAAGTTCCCAAATCCCATTCCAGACTAATCTAAAAACCTAATAGCCACTTATAAATAGAACAATTCTGAAAATTAAATTTGTATTTCCTATGAAGATAATCTTTTCCTTTGGTAATAACCAAATCTCCTAAATTTTCACATTTAAGCCACAGTGACCATATTTTAGATCCAAGAGTTTAAACAAAACTTCTTCCAAAATCAATCTGGTAAAAAAATAGGATCATGATTAATCTTCTTAAAGAGCCTCCAATTCCTCTCTTTCTATAGGTGGTTAAAAGAGGCAGCAAGAAGAAACTTAAGAATATCATTCTGAAGCTACTTGCTTTCAATCTTCCATGTACATTGCAAAAAAGTTACCTTTAAAACCCACAAAGTCGGTTACCCTTTGCGAAGCCTCTTTTGATAAACCACAATCAAGTTGATCACTGCAAAAAACACATGAAATCTCATTTGTGAATTCCCATCTTGAGTTTTTAACTTGCCAAAAATTGTAAGCCACAAGATGAAATCGTTTCTTGGTATGTTCAAATTAAACCATACCAAATCTGTCCTAGTCATCTAATGTAACGTCCCAAAAATTTCAACAAAATTTAACTTTTCAAAACAACCCTTTTACTAACAAAAGTGTTTACAAAATAATTATATCCAAAACATTATTTGAAATAAGAGTTTACCAATATCCAATTAGTAGTAAAACCAAGGATGTGTATGGTCATGCCTTCGCCTTGCCACAATCATCTGAAGTACCTGAAACCATAAACCAAAACTGTAAGAACAAAGCTTAGCGAGTTTCCCCCAAAATACCAACACACAACAGATAACATATACCACAAACAGCATACAAACAGGGCCTTCAGCATGACTGGAACACCCCACCGGCCTACAGTCTATATGGTACGCCCACAGAGCCTTCAGTTTGACTGGTACACCCCACCGGCCTACAGTCTATCTGGTATGACAGAACCTTCAGCATGACTGGTACACCTCACTGGGCCTTCAACCTATCTAGAACATTCTCCGGGCTACGGCCTTACTGGTACGCCCTACTGTCCTTTAGTCTATCTGGGACACCCTGGGTCTGTTGGCCTTCAGCACATAACAGGACCGCCCCAACCCAACCACACACAACATGTCAACATATACATATCCAAAACACATATAAACCCAATAAATCATAGCAACATATCGATATAAACATTATCGGGTTTGTTGACTGGCGGCGCAAAGCAGTACAGTCTCAACCCACCCATATCTCGGCAACATATAACCAGTCAAAAAACAATCAGATAGATCTTACAAACCACTAAGCATAGCATCATCCTATCTACCAGGATACATATCTAACATATCACTACAACATAACATCATACTATCATGTAACAATATATACAAACCACTGGGCTGGCCTTGGTGCCTTCGACCCGTAAGTATAGTGAGGAAGACTCACCTTGCACTGCCGAATCATACAGATGATCCCTGGCTACTGGATGACAGCTCCCCGAACCGTCAACATCAAGACAACACCCAATCAACAACTGATTCCACGAATAATCTCTGACTGCAGATCTACTATATTCCACGCGCTATCAAATACCAAAATGACAACCCATCAACATCTAGCCACTGACTCACACTATGAGTCCAAATTAGGGTAAAAGACATTTTTACCCTTCCCCAAGCTTGGCCCAAGGCCAAGGCCCAACTAGATGACCAAATGCCCAAAATCCAAGAATAAAATTTAAGGCCCAAATATGGCCCATTTTTTCCAAATTGGGCCTAATTCCTTTCATGGGCCTTTGCCCAAGAAAGCCCGACAAGATACAATAGTCCAACAATAAAATTCAGATGACCCAACATGGCCCACCACAACCCAACCCAAACAGAAGCCCAAAACACAAAAAGGCCCAAGTCTGCTGAGTACGGGGGGTGTACTCAGGCTGTACGCTTAGCGTACTGCTTGGGAGGCTTATACGCACAATGTACATACTTGTACACCCAGCGTACTTACCAGCCCAAAGCCAACATTCCAATTAAGCACTTAATCCGTTAAGACTTGGATCCAAACTCAGATCTAACTTCCCCAAGGTGGTTAATCACATAAAGTTGCCAACTTTATGTGCATGCATGGCCAAATGGGACTCTAGAGCTCAAAAGATCTTAATACTTGACTTAATACATGCATGGAACCAAAACCACCATAAAGTTTGCACCTTTATGCCCAAGGAACCCATGATATGACCAGATCTACAATTTCAAGCTCCACAAACGACTTAGACTCCCAATCATCCACCAAAAGGGTCAAAATGACCAAAAATGAGCCAAGAAGAAGATCTATGAAATGAAAAGGCAAGTTTGTGACTTTATACCTCCTAAGCTACCAAAAGAAGGTGCAAATGCTGGATCTTAAAGCTTTCCTTCAAACAATAAGTCTTCAATTTTTCCCCTCATTCTTCTAGATCCACAAAACCTTCCATAAATCTCAAAAGAGCTTCCAAATCACCAAACATGGGTTGGGGGGGGGGGGTCGAATTAGGGTTCTAGAGCATGGAGGCTGACTGACAAATGAACAAAATGGATTATCATTAAGCTTATATATGGCACAACACAAAAATTAAGGTTTTCCAACTTACCGTCGTACGCCCAACGTACTCCGCATACGCCCTGCGTACGAGGCTTCCCACGCTCGCAACAACCTTCACATTACACCCAACGTATGCCTCTCTACGCCATGCGTACTGATCTCCGCAGTTGTACGCCCTGTGTACTCCCTTGGTACGACCGTGTAACGTCCCAAAAATTTTAAAAATTTTAAACTTTTCAAAACGATCCTTTTACTAATAAAATGTTTACAAAAATAATGTTCTCAAACATTATTTGAAAAATCAGAGTTTCCCAAGATCCATTATGTTGTAAAACCAAGGATGTGTACGGTCACGACTTCTCCTTGCCACTCTGATCATTTGAAGAACCTGAAACCATAAACAAAACTATAAGTACAAAGCTTAGTGAGTTTCCCCCAAAGTACCACCACACAACAGATAACATGTACCAACAAACAGCATGCATACAGATCCTTCATCCTAAATAGACCGCCTCACCGGGTCTTCAGCCTATCCGGACCGCTCACAGAAGCTTTAGCATGACTGGACTGCCTCACCGGGCCTTCATCCTATCTGGACCATTCTCTAGGCCTTCGGCCTGACTGGTCCGCCTCGCAGGCCTTCAGTATATCCAGACCGCCCTGGTCAGTTGGCCTTCAGTCTACACTGGTCCGCCTCAACCCAAACCACTCCTCTCGAGTCTCCGTGCCTACGACTTACAGCAGGCCCGCACCGGGTATCTTGGCCTACCGCACAAAGCAGGACCGCCTCAACCCATCCAAACACAATACGTCGACATATAAACAATAAAGATGTGGTAGACACATAATACAAGAAAGCAACAATCATACAGCTCACTACTACCTACTAATCCTCTCACAACATATAGTCCCGCTACCAGCTAACCCCCATAGAATGCGTAAGCATAAGTAACCAGAGGTGAAATACCCACCCGAACAGATGGTCCTACTCTAGAGCCATAACCAAAAAAGGAACAAGCAAGAAAGCCTATACCAAGAGTTCTCAGGCTATCCTACATGACCACCGACAGTCCCTAAGGGCACTCCATAGATAATATCCAACAAGCACAAATAACATACAGTTCTACAGGTTATTACCACAAAGCAACATACTCAATACCAGGAGACAGATCTAAATGATCACTACAACATATCAGCACACTCAATACCAGAACACAAATCTAACAAATTACTACAGCATAGCAACATACTCAATACCAGAACAAACCTCTAACAGATTACTACAGCATAGATGCATACTAAATATCAACAATACATGGAATGCATGACCGTATATACTCAGAGGTGAGATAGTCACCCCGACAGGTGATCCTACTCTAGAACCACAACCAAACAAGGAACATGTAAGAGAGCCTAGATCAAGAGTCCTTAGTCTATCCTACATGACTATATACAGTCCCTACGGCATCCCTCTACTACCAGATAACCAAAACTAGTGGGCCGGCATTGGTGCCTTCGACCCACGGGTAGAGTGAGGCGAAACTCAGCTCGATATGATCGTAGATAACCACTATAGCAATGAAGGGCTTTACCAGCTTCAACTCACTTCCAAACACCTACATGATGCTACTTGAGTTAATACCCGATCATAGGTCATAGTCACTTGCAACAGTGACCACCTCACATGAAATAACAGTTAGGGTTTCACATAAAATGACGATTAGGGTTAAGTAAGAACACTTAACCCATTAAGGACTTAATCACTTAAGGGTATGATTGATTAAGGTTTGACTTAGTCGTTATTGGGTGAAATAATAATCCAGTCAACAGCCCAAATACGTGCCCGATTATTGCCCAAAATAGAGCTCCTCGATTCTAGGGTTTTTACATAAAATGATAACTAGGGTTAGTGTTCCTCACCAAACCCATTAAGGACTTAATCCATTAAGTCCAATATTGCATCAGGTTAATTGTGGAGAATTATTAAGTTAGTATTTTAGGTTTAATTAATAGTTTTAACGGGGGTCCCGACCAACTCCAAAATTAGGGTTTTCTTGATATTAGGGTTTTATAAACCCTAATTAGGGTTTCCAACTCCTAAAGTTAAATGATTAAATAATTAAATAAATATATAATTAATAATCTGGGCACAACCCACTGCCACCTCGGGCAGTGGTGGTCGTCGGCGGTCCATGGCGGCAGGAGGCGGCAGCCACCCGCACACGGCGGCGGTTTGAGTAATAATTCCAACAATCCAACACATATACAATTTCCTAAAACACACACACTAACACCAAAAGAATAAGAAAAAGCCCAATACAACCACCAAAAACGGTGGTCGGCGGCGGCAGGAAGTGGTAGCCACCACCTCACGGTGGTGGTGGTGGGTTTTCTTCGGTTTCCGGTCAAGCAAAACCCAAAACAACATTCAACTGAAATAAACACACACATAAATACGATTTCACACACATAGCCACCACCACACGGCTGCTGGTGGGGGCAGAAAAGGAAGCAATGGCGACAACCACCATGGTTGGCGGCCATGGTGGTTCTCTTCGACTTCTGGCCAACCAAAGTACACACAAACGCCGACATATTCTAAACATGCATCCATACAAACGAAAATGACACACACAACACCGCCACCCACACGGTGGCAGACGACAACCGCAGAACGCAGCAAAAAGGAGCAGTCACTTGGGCAGCAGTGGCAACGAAACTCGAAGTTATGGCAGAAGAAGCGAAGGGGTGGAAGGGCTGGCCATTACTGGAGAAGAAGATGCAACAATTGCCAAAATATGTCGGTCTTCGCTATCGCCGGCAACAACAACAACGTACGGGGTTGGCTTTGCGGTTCTCGGGTTCGTCGACAGTGGGTGCAGCGGCAGCGACTCTCAGCCGTTCAAGGCGACATCAAGGGAGTGGTGGCGGTGGCTGGACGTTGGGGATACAAGGTGGCTGCTGCAATAGTGATTAGGATTAGGGTCTAAGACGGTATCGGGTGCTATATGGGGCGAAGGGATGAGATGGGTGACGGGTTTGATCTCCCGTCTCCAATTCCAAACTTTTTCCATTTTAACAATTTCAGTCCCTCCATCCCCGTTTCTTTTCAAATAAGCCTATTAATTACCAAACAGCCCTTGGTCACGAAATTCTTTACACTTCAAGTCCCAAAGATACAATTTAGGCTCCAAATTCTTGAAATTATAACATTTAACTCCCCTGGCTAGCACTGATTAGTTATTACGGATTTAGGGCTAAAATAAAATAAAATATAAAATATATCTCGAGGCTTTAGGCTTATTTATTTATTTATTTACTTATTTTATTTTATTTTATTTATTTTATTTTATTTTATTTATTTTATTTTTAAACGAAATGTTACAATTTCCCCCCCCCCCCACTTAAATTTGATTTCGTCCTCGAAATCAGCTCTCGCTTCTACTTCAAGATGCACTCCCTCACTGCAACCAAGATGGACAAACATCCGCGGAATTAATCAGTCTCCGAGCTTCTCGGCCAAACGCCGACACACCAATTCCGCACCAAAAGGGTATCACCGCAATGAAAACTAATTGACCTCATAATGAACTGAACCACACTCTTTCTCTGTTCCGAGAACTCAGCTAAGCTATCCACTATCAACACTCAGACTCACCCCCAATTAGATGATAACAGACAAGCAGGCCCTCAACCTGGGCTCCTAACACCTTAGGGTATAAGCACAAGCACGCCCTAAAGATGCTATCGCAACTAAGACAAATACGAATCGAAGGGAAAAATCCAACAGCTGACGGTGATCTTTTCGCGAAACACGAAGGTTAGCCGTTGCGCAGAAATCTGGGACTTAGAGAAATCCGAAAAAGAACCGAATCTTGGCTAAGAGTATTCCTGCTGCGAGCTTCCGCTCACCCCTACTTGAAATATGCTAGAGACTGAGAACTTCATAGTCCTTCGATACTCCAACTAACTCGAACTCTATTACTTGATCCCAATCACTGATATCCTGATACATGGTAGGATCTGAATTTTACACAATATTTACAGCTTCCAATACGCATACAATCGAGGGCAAAGATAACTAATCCATACATAACAAGAGATCAATTGAAACAAAGCTAAATAAGATAATTTCGTTTAACTGATCATCCAACAGCTTGCGATGACTGGAATTATAACGTATACATCCCACAAAGACTTTCTGATACCTGATTGATACTCCCCACAACCCTTACTGCTTCCCTTCTCCAGCCAATAGAATTGTGACTCATCCGACTCCCAACAACGCATCAACACTGAAAGCACTATAAGCAGAAGAAATGAACCATCATGATCACTAGGCCCACAGCCTATGACTGGAATTCTCCCGATAACACACTGAACTTGTCATCATCGCATCATTCGTCCAACACTCCGGGCCTGAAAATACCCACCTCCTTCCATTACCTTGAAGGGACCTAATAAACTCCCTTACAACGCCAACCGAGCACCACAAAAACGCTACCAAGCAAAACCTTACAAAAACATGGTCGCACGACCCGAGAATAGGTTAATGGCTGCACTCTGGGTCCAATTCGAAGGCTATAACCCAAAACAACCATGCATAATAATTCGAACCAAGGGATCCAATGCTATCTTGCCTAGCTCCCATGAATAACCACCATACATATACTTAGGAAACCCCATAATCTCATCGAAAGAGAAAGAATTACTAGAGATAATTAAAATAAAGTCTCAATCAATAACTGAAAACATCCTCACGATCAGTCGAAACAAGATCCCTTACCTGATTGAGACTGAACGGAATCCACCACCACACATCTAGCTCGAGAAGACATCCAAGATGACCCCGATGGTTACCACAACCTGCGACTGTTATGAACCAAGCTCCCACTCCATCATTAAGGGTAACCATACCCAAAGACCAAAGGAACATAGAACATACTGAACTAAATGACAGATTGGCCCGACCACTGAATCTCGGCTGACACAAGTAAACTTTCAAGAGAACCTCAGCTGAATGCTGAACCCCACAACCCGTGGTCAAGTACATACTGAAACTTAATTTAGAGAAACAAGACTGACATGGGACTGAGCATACCCGCTTCTGGAAAAGATCCACCGATCAACATCCGCCCAACTAATCCGAAACAGCAATCCAACCAATGAACTAGCAAATCCCACAATGGCTAAAATACTCAACCCAGGAATCCCAGTTCTCCCCCATTTAGGGCTCAAACTACCATCCACTGGTGCTAACACCAAATCATAACTCAACCAGCATAATCAGGTACTACTCTTCTTAACTCTGGAAGTTACGGCTTGCTCATTCCTTCTCTGAACTCGGAAAAACTGAAAATGGATAACTCTTGCCACAGATAACGACATTCCATTCCATCAACCAACCATCCCCCTTCCAGCTGCAATACCCAAGCTGGTCATAATCATCTCCCCCTTCTTAAGTCCCACGACCCGAACACCCGTCCTTGAGCAAAACCTCTGAGGCCTCAAACCAATAATCTCACTAGGTTTGCACCACCAACCCAAATCGATAACACCACTGGGGCCCAAAACAAATACCAGAACTATCCTCATGCCTGAGCAGTCACAACCAAATGATCAACAGGGACAGAAACACTGCCACGAATCGTGGTATCCAACCATGCAACCTTCCCCGACCAGCCCTTAGAATCCCCGAAACTTTCCTTGATTCAAGTATGGATCCTGTGCTTCCAGTAGTATGAGCCCTCTAAGACTTAGTCACAAAATACTCCTGAAACCTGGTCAGCAGCGAAGCAACCGAAATGAAATACTCCCTAGGCTATCCTAGGATTCTCTCACACCCCCTCTGCCATCAGCTGCTGAAGAACCCCTACCAACGCCAGCTAACCACTTCACAAATACAATTACATGCAACCAAGCTTAAATAATCCTTCGATTAAAGGGACCAGCCCTACAACGGTTGGACTCAAACAAGAGTTGCACTACAGGTCCGAGTCCTTCTTTCTAAGATTGTTTAATTTTCATAGCATGGAATTTATATTGCATTCATTTAGTGGTTAACTTTCATGAACATGGGTCCCACAAAGCACTAAGCAAGCAACATTCGAGCAGAGGAGCTTACTAGTAATAAAACACAATAAAATCTGACAGATCCTCATACGAATTCTCAAACTCAAACTCCCAGCATCTCGAGCACACCTTCGCCCTGACCTCACTCCCTCAAGAGTGGCTAAACATTCCTCACACTGACCTGCTATGAACCACGCCCATTCAAAGGAAACCGCTGCCTCCTCATCCAATAACACAACTGGATGGATGACCCCACACAACTCATCATACCACTAACTGTCACGCGACTCTTCATTGGTGACAGATGACTATTGCATAAATAGAATCACATGCCCCACAGTTTAAACAATCTTAGGCTAAAAGATTCAATCCCACAAAAGTTGGACTCAAACAAGAGTTGTGCAGCAGGACCGAACCCCTTATCTTAAGATCATTTAAACCATTTAGCATATGGCTTAACATATTCACTCAATAGGCAGTTCACACGTGAAAGAGTCATACAACAATCAATCGGGGATTCTATAAGAGATAAGGCATCATATAACCAGGCAATTCTATCATGCAATTCCTGAAGATCCTTGGCCTATCACTAGTATGATGCTCTATCATAACACAAGGTAAAACAACAGTGTGGTAATTTGGGGTCTACTTACTAGCTCCGGCTGATCGTACACATCGCATCCTCCTTGATTATTTTGATAACAATTAGAAAATCTTTTTTTACATCTTCTTCCTTAGTTTGAGACTAGATTCACACGAGTGTTCCTCCAATTCACTTAAACCAAGTCTCTGATACCAACTTGTAACGTCCCTAAAATTTCAA
Organism: Lactuca virosa; assembly: GCF_052849685.1. Lineage (NCBI taxonomy): Eukaryota > Viridiplantae > Streptophyta > Magnoliopsida > Asterales > Asteraceae > Lactuca > Lactuca virosa. The sequence goes on from NC_136431.1 coordinate 55,103,179, forward strand.
CAAAATTTAACTTTTCAAAAGAACCCTTTTACTAACAAAAGTGTTTACAAAATCATTATATCCAAAACATTATTTGAAATCAAAGTTTCCCAATATCCAATCAATAGTAAAACCAAGGATGTGTATGGTCACAACATAACAACATACTACCATGTAGAAGTACATACAAACCACTGGGTCGGCCTTGGTGCCTTCCACCCGTAAGTACAGTGAGGAAGACTCACCTCGCACTGTTGAATCATACAGACGATCCCTGGCAGCTAGATGACAGCTCCCCGAACCTTCAACATCAAGACAACACCCCATCAACAGTTGATTCCACGAATAATCTCTGACTGCAGATCTACTATATTCTACGCGCTATCAAATACCAAAATGACAACCCACCAACATCTAGCCACTGACTCACACTATGAGTCCAAATTAGGGTAAAATACCTTTTTACACTTCCTCAAGCTTGGCCCAAGGCCAAGGCCCAACTAGATGACCAAATCCAAGAATAACAAAATCCAAGAATAACATCTAAGGCCCAAATATGGCCCAATTTTTCCAAATTGGGCCTAATTCCTTTCATGGGCCTTTTCCCAAGAAAGCCCAACAAGATACAACAGCCGAACAATAAAATCCAGATGGCCCAACACAACCTAGCCCAAAACGCAAAAAGGCCCAAGTCTGTTGAGTACGCGGGGGCGTACTCAACCTGTATGCTTAGCGTACTGCTTGGGAGGCTTGTACGCGGAGTGTACATACTTGTACGCCCAACGTACTCACCAGCCCAAAGCCAACTTTTCAATTAAGCACTTAATCCGTTAAGACTTGGATCCAAACTCAGATCTGACTTCCCGAAGGTGGTTAATCACATAAAGTTGCCAACTTTATGTGCATGCATGGTTAAATGGGACTCTAGAGCTCAGAAGAGCTTAATACTTGACTTAATACATGCATGGAACCAAAACCACCATAAAGTTTCCACCTTTATGCCCAAGGAACCCATGATATGACCAGATCTACAATTTCGAGCTCCACAAATGACTCGGACTCCTAATCATCCACCAAAAGGGTCAAAATGACAAAAAATGATCCAAGAAGAAGATCTACGAAATGAAAATTCAAGGTTGTGATTTTATACCTCCTAAACTACCAAAAGGAGGTGCAAATGCAGGATCTTAAAGCTTTCCTTCAAACAACAAGTCTTCAATTTTTCCCTTTCTTCTTCTAGACCCACAAAACCTTTCATAAATCTCACAAGAGATTCCAAATCACCAAACATGGGCTGGGGGGGTCGAATTAGGGTTTGAGAGTATGGAGGCTGACTTAGAAACGAACAAAATGGACTATCATTAAGCTTATATATGGTACAACACAAAAATTAGGGTTTTCCAGCTTACCCTCGTACGCCCATCATACTCCTCGTACACCCAGCGTACGAGGCTTCGCACCCCCGCAACATCCTTCTCATTACGCCCAACATATGCCTCTCTACACCATGTGTACTGATATTCGCAGCTGTACGCCCTATGTACTCCCTTGGTACGCCCCGCGTACTAAGGTTCCTTCCAAAACCCTAAATATTCCGAAGGCCATAACTTCCTCGATCTATGTCCGTTTCCGACGAACTTTATATCCACGTAAAGGTGGTTAGAATCCCTACACTTCTAGCAACCCTTGATAGCCTTGAAGATCCTCAAACCAAACCCAAAATTCATAAAGGAACAAGATAACCAATTACGATTATGCCCTAGGGCTCCGAAACACCATCGAACACTCGAATCACTTAGACTTTAACATCCTCATCCAAAAGGGCCCAAAACCTTTCTTTCCTAAGATCCCAAGCCTTATAATAACTGATGATCGGGCTGCCGCCCCGAATAATGAAGCGATTCGAAACCGGGTGTTACAACTCTCCCCCACTTGAATTTGATTTTGTCCTCGAAATCATTCCATATCATCCCCGACATGCTCGACCGCCTGAGGACAATAACCACAACCTTGAACATACCATTACCTTCCTAAGACAACTGATCCCAACAGAATTTTCCCCCTCAAGAAGACGAATCCACAATCCCATACTTGCCTGAACCCTGAAGTCTCGAATTGGTCTAACTCCCTGACAGACCGCCCCAAACTGAACCAATGTTAAATCCATGACATTTATCCATCAACTATCTATTCAACCCCTGATGATAACAAATCCATGAATCACAAAAGATATAGGATATGGATTCCCTTAACCGCCGAACCAACATGTTGCTGCTAAGATGCTGAAACCTCATCACTTGCCCGACCGTCACACAGGTAGTACCATCCCAGAGCACAGACACATAAGCTAAATCCTGAACGCTCTAGCTGATGCCTTTGACATCCATATTTCTTAATCCACATCTTTCTGAGAACAGACTTTGCACGGATACACTCGCGATTCCCAACGCAAGTTTCCAACAAAAGCCCCCTCGAAACTGGAGACTCATATTATAACGTCCCGAAAATCATGACATAAAAAATTTTGTTTTTAGATTAATAAATCGTTAATACATTTCTTTCCCATGAAACCAAGGTAACCAAGAGTTAGCAAAAACATCATCAAATCAGAATAATTCACAGATTGCGGAAACATGTGGTGTGTGCTCTGCAATTGTCCCGAGCTCTTTCCTTGGAAAACTGAAGTACCTGAAACATAAATTGAAAACTATAAGCACAAAGCTTAGTGAGTTCCCCAATATACCATACAACATACAACCATAGATTATCATGCAACATACATATAGTAGCCATGGGCTCCCCCCATGGTCTTTATCTGGTATCCCATGGGCTCCCCCCATGGTCTTTACCTGGAATGCCATGGGCTCCCCCCATGGTCTGATATCCACTTGCCACGTGCTCCCCCTGGGGTCTTCCATGCAAGTATCACAGAGACAACTAGCATACTACATATCACGTAATGGGCCGACATTGGTGCCTTCGACCCATGGATATAGTGTGCGACAATCCGAAATTTCTAGCTTGTATAAACATTCAAATTTATCAGAGTTAGTCTTGTTTGTTAACTTTTAGCCCTATTTGGAGTCTATTAGAGTATTCTAAACTTAGTACATCAAAGGAATCAGTGTTAGGATGAATTGGTTGAAGTTCTAGTCAGGAAGCAAACCGAAAACCTCCTCAAAAAGGAGTTTTCGGTCAAGACCTTAGAGTTTTCGGTCAAGATGACTGAAAACCCCATCCTACATATATATATTTCATGATCATTTGGATCATTCTTTCCTTTTCAAAGCTAGAAACATCCATTCTCTCTCAAGTATCATCGAGTTCTTCACTTTGATCTTCAAAATTTTAAGAATTCTTTCCATTTGATTTGTTGTTACAAAGCTTTAACTAGTAACACCCTTCGACTTCATCCATTAACTTCATCCTTTGGGTTTGATCTTCAAGAACACCAAGAACACCAAGAACACACACTAGTGTTTTGGTCCAAAATCTACTCTATTCGCCTCTAAATCGTAAGTATTACTTCCCTATACTTGTTATCTAGTTGAAACTCTTGATTTAGGGCCTTGAAATCATCATTTATCCAAGAACAAAAGGTGTTTTCGGTCTAGTATATCTCCTTAGACCGAAAACCCTTATAAAGGGTGCAAAATGACTTTAAGCCTTTCCTAATACTTAGTATTGAGTCTAGAACACTTAATTGATTGTTGAAAGCCCTTGGAAATCACCTTATGCATCAAAGACCATGGGTTTTCGGTCAAAACCATTTGGACCGAAAACCATATGGACCGAAAACCACAAGAACCGAAAACTCCAATAAACATACCACTTGGACCGAAAACTCCCTTAAGTGGCTTTACAACCCTCTTATGCAATCCTAAGTGATTATAACACTACCATTTAAGGATTTCCTAGTCCTTAAGGTGTTATTCTTTACCTGATTAGTTGAATAAACACTAAGTGTATTCATATATGTGTCATTATATGTTAAATAGGATCCGTGTGTGTGCTCAAGTCTTCACTTGACACTTAGCATCCTATACCATCCGTTCTTCCAAACCACTCACTACAGGTGAGTTCATACCCCTTAATCAACCTTTTTAAATGATTTTAAATGCTTTTATGGGGGGGGGAATACAAGTTGAACTATTATAGTTATTATATCAATCACAAGTGATTAATAACTACCAAACAAGTGGATTTCTTACTTTTCAAACTATGTTATCAATCAAACTACTTCAAACTGATTTGCAAACTCTTTTACATGTTAAATACTTTCTATTCAAACTATTTTAAACTTATACTTTGTCAAATGTGTATCTATATAGATATAGTTATATAAGTAGGATTGAAAGGACTTAGGACTGATAGCTCGCCTTGCTTCCTGTTCCTTGTTTGATTGTGGACTTAGGGTATCAGTTATTTTTCCGAAGGTTGTTTGAATCCTAGTTATATATTATGTATATGTATATAGATATAAAAGTTACTTCTTTCATTTCAATACCTTTGGGTAGCAAAGGTATACAAACATGTTCATACATACAAACAACATTACTAGTAAACTATAATAAGTATAGTTTAGGAAGTTACTAATACTATTACTAGAACAATGAAACATACAATGAGTCAGTTCATTCATGAGTCATAACATATAGTGATGAGAAACAAACATAACATACTATTATGAGAAACAGAGAGAACATACATACATACTAGACAGAGAGAACATACAATACAGCTAGTACATACTATACATTATACAAGAGAACATACTATTATGAGAAACAGAGAGAACATACATACATACTAGACAGAGAGAACATACAATACAGCTAGTACACACAATACATACACAAGTACATTACAACAGTTATGTGAGCCACGTAACGGGGCATGGCATCACCTGTCATGGCTCGCTTTGTATCTAGAGTCTCCTTAATTGGAGAGCGTTGAATTTGTGTATAGATCTATACTGGATTGACTATCCTACACCTTGCTGCTCGCTACAGTGGGACTTGCAAGTCTACGGGTGCCAAATGTCATTTCTTCCGACGTCTTTCATCGTCGTGTTTTTAGTCGGTAGTATGGTACAGGCATATCACATGTTACTTTACCGGCACAATTTATATGGATAGTCTTTTGAGAATAGTATATTTATGATTTATATTAATATATTATAAGTTCTAATATATTAATATGGAATCATATTATTTAATTAGTATTGATCAAGAATTAATTTAGAATTAATTAAGTGATCAAAAAGAACTAATTAAATATGGACTCTTATATATATGGAATGGGCCAAGTTCATTTAGGTTGGGCTAAGCTTTCATGGATGGTCCATGGAGCTTTTAACCCATGGATCCTATGTAAATGAAAGGTCATGGGTATTAGGGTTTACATGGATGTAACCCTAATCCTCCATAATATATAAAGGGGTCATTGGCTCACAAAATTGGCACAAGTGTGTGAAAATAAGAGTGGGCCGATTTTAGTGTGCATACATATTCTCTCAAGTTCTTCCAAGGTGTTTTGGTGATTTGTGATTCCATTTGAGGCTTCCACACTATTGGGGCTAAGCTCTTAAAGCTTGAAGACATCAAGCTACATCAAAAGGTATTTCATCTAACTAGAACTTTGTAGTATAGGTGCTTCATAATATGCTAGTTAGGATGAAACCTTGGAATATTTAATATTTGTATGTATAATAGAGAAAACATAGATCCAAGGTTTATAGGGTTGCATGTACACCATAGGAGTGTTAGAATGCTCAAAACCCAACAGTGGTATCAGAGACATGGGTTGTTTTATGTTATATTGATGCAAATGTTTTATTTTCAAGTTGAAAAAAAAGGAAAAAAAACATGACGTTTGTCAAATTTTAAGATAATTACTTGTTGTGTGAAAAACTAATTATTTGTAAAATTTGAATCATTTGCTATATGAGTTGAATTAGGTCAAATTTAGTAAAAGATAAAATGATATGATTATTTTATTAGTTTTAAAAGTTTGATCTAAATTTTTTAAGGAGTTACAAATTTTGTCATAAAATTTTGGAGCTCAAAAGTTTTTTTTTAAAGTTGTGATCTTAAGTGTTTTGAAACCTCCATAAATTATGGATATGAAAGTTTTTTTTTTAAAAAAAAAATTGATTTAAAGCTTTTATGGAGTTACAAAATTTGGAGTTAATGTTTTAAAGAATTCCATAACTTGTTCTTAAGTTATGGAACAGAAAAGTTTCATCATAAAACAAGTATTTAACTCCATAAGTTATGGAACCCAAAGGTTTTCAAGAGTTACAAAACTTGCCCTCAAGTTTTGGAATTTGGAAAAGCTTTTTATGAAAAAAAAGAATTGAATTCTAAAACTCTTGGGTTCATAACTTAAACAATTAATTAAATGGTTTTAATTTTGAATTTAATAATTGGAATTATGATGTTTTATTGAATAATTCAAATTAACTCTTATGGACTTTATTAATAGTTAATTAAAGCGTTTAATTAAAAGAGTATTATTAAATCCATAAATAAAGATATGGTTTGAGTTTAATTCAATTAAAAGTTTAGTTTAATTAATAGATTAAACCACCAAGTAATTTAAATGTCTAAAATACACCCTTATACTATTATAATACTAAAAGTTTAATATATTATATGTATAAGAGCAAGTCGTCTTACCAATAGTAGGCCTCATTCACGAAGCCGGTCTATAAGGGGGGTATAAGGTTACTGCCTATAAAATGGCAGTTTAATGGGTGTCTACTCTCACCCACCGATTCCTTGACCGGTGGAGGGTCGTTAGCCGAACGGGTAGGACAAGGACTATAATTCTCCCTTCATTAAAAGTATTAATGATAAATACTAAGTAACTAAAATCTTAATAATACCCAATCTTAGTTACTTAGGAAAACGTGAATTTGGTGCTAACCCATAAAATTACACTTTGCACACTAGCTTGATTTAACAAGGTAGGCAAAGGGTAACTTAATGTTTATCATAGTATCGGTGGAGCATGTGTGGTTAACCGGCACATCGATTGAGGGGTAAATATTAAGGGTACCAAGTATATTTGCATGGTTATTCACACCTTGTTTTGTGATCCTCGGCATCCCAGTCACAAAACCTGAAGGGCACACTCGAGATTGAAACATGCCTTTGAAAAGTTCAATGAATCTCAAAAGAATCTAGGAGTTTCAAAACCAATTAAAACCTAATAATACATTTCATTTATCTTGGTGGAAATTGGTGAATCATCATTCACCTACCTTCAAATATTTCATAGCTTGGATTACGACATCCCTCTTCCAAGTTATAAAATAGTTTGTTGGGTCCTAGCCTTAATATTTCATATTGGGTGTTATATTAAGGACTTTAGATCAACTATCTTGAATATCTCCCAAAAAGATGTCTGGTTCAGACATCTATGATCCTCCCAAATCTCTTGGAACTTCACTTCCTCCACCTCCTCCAATTATTCTCCCTAACCCACAACTTCAAGGTCACTCAAGCCCTATTGGCAAGAAAGGTCTATGTTGTAGGGTTATGAGCATTCTAACACTCCTAAGTGTACATGCAACCCTAAATACCTTGGATCTATGTTTTCTCTATTATACATACAATTATGAACATCCAAGGTATTATCCTAATCTAGCATACAAAATAATAAATATAATAAGATAGAATACATACCTCTTTGATGTAGAATGTCTTCATGAAGCTTGAGTGCCTAGTGCCCCAAGTGTGACACCTCAAATGGTTCACACAACACCAAATACACTTGGAATAACTTGAGAGAAACTTGAACACTCCTTGAAATCGTCTAGCCCTCACACTCACACATTAGTGCACGATTTCTTGAGCCATGGGATTCTTTTATATGGTGGCTATTAGGGTTACACCATGTAACTCATAACTTTACCCATTCCTTATGCTCCATGGATTTTAACCTCCATGGAGTATCCATGGGTCACCCCATGGACTTAGTCCAACATAAGGAATCTTGGATCACAAGCCCACATATATAAGAATGAATGATTTACACAATCAACCCATATATTTAATTAGTCTCCTTTTGATCACTTAATTAATTCCAAATTAATTCTTGATCAATACTAATTAAATAACCTTATTAATATATTAGAACGTATAATATATTAACCAACCTTAAGTGTTATTTCTCTCATTATAGTCTATCCAAATGCATGATGCCATGCAACCCAAATGGACCATGTCGGGTCGGGTCAAGTCTTACCAATTATAGTTATGGACTTAGACATTAATCCAACATTCTCCCACTTGGATAAGTCTAAAACTATTATTGCGTATGACTTCAGGAACCGATTAGCAATCGTAGCTCTCAAAAGCTTCTGTCGAACTCTGACCTTGTCGATGAACTCTGACCTTTGTCAATGACTTGTCCATTAGATAAGGGATCATATATTCCTCCATTCTAGATATCATATGGATTGAGACATGGATTATCAATCATTCTCTCTGTCCATTTGTTGTTTCCCGATTTCCGATTCATGATGACTGACTGATTGAACAAATCAAATCAGTCCTGGCTTGGCCAAGCACTCACATGTATCATCTTTAAATCATCGAGGGGCCCACAGATATCGCTTTTATCCCGAAGGTAAAAGGAATGGATAAACTTCGACTCATGTGGCTTGTTCTACTACTTGTTGAATCATACACAAAGGCACGTTTTATAACATCGAGTTACCAATGCGTTTTCGTGCAATCAATGTATAACCAACTCATAGTAACAACTCATATCTCTAGGTTTGAAGAATATAAGATATTATCGTCTCATGATCACTTTTGATAAAATCCATGAAGTGATTCAAATGAGCGCGGGTTGAATCCAATACTCAGAACTTATGAGCACTCATGAGTGTTGTAGCACCACTTTGTCCACCAACTTGGACCTCTACAAACCAACCCATGACAGTCTTGATTCATATCTACTTCCAACATATGACAGACTGTGGATGGTTTGAATAACTTAATCATTCAGGAAGAGCGACTTAGTTATTCTGGAAGTCAAAACATGCAAAGTGAAACACAAGAATAAATGAATCAAATATGGTATCAAACCCTATGAATATAAATAAACACTTTTATTTATCACCATACTGATTACTCATTATTCATTGTTTCGGTTTTATCTACTTTATACTTGAATTTAAAACAATAGTTGTCCCATGCTCCAAGCATGTACACTATGTTTTCTAAACACTAGTCATGCCATACACCAAGTATGCATACTATGTTTGTCTATGATCTTTACTTTGTAAAATAGATCAATTGAACATCACTCCTATGATCCTCTTTTCACAGTCCCAAATCCTTACTGCAAATGCAAGAATTCCAAATTCATGCCATTTACTGAAATCTGTTAGATTCTAAACTTATATGCATTGATCCTCATAATGATTATGCACAAAGTCAGAAATTCTTGACAACAATCATTACAGAGCATTCCAAAGGAGATCAGCTCCTTGGAAACATCCTTCTTTCATTAAGTTTCCTAATCTTACACAGATTGAATAATTTCTAACTTTGAAACATTTCCATATTCCATTTTGACTATCACTTCTGAACAAGAGTTGCCTCCTTACAGATTATGTCAATATGGTCCTTCCAGAATTAACATTATACTTCCAACTGTCCTTGAGCAACCAATCTTTGGTAAACCTTAGATTATCCTCGACAATTGCGTAATCATTTTAGTCATATCCAATTCTAGACCTTTTCCCTTCATAATGCCCCAGGCATTTGGAAAATTTTAGAAAGGATGAATATAGCACATGTAATCGATCCTATATCCGAAGCATATGGGACACGATTCATGATGTCTCACATAAAGACTAAACCAGTCTTTTGCTATAATATTTCCATTTCAATTTGCCAAGTTCTCAAAATTCAGATTATGAAAAGGGATGCCGTAATCATAATCGAATTTTAGAACGCAAATAATGGGCCCATATATAGAATTTCCTTATGTTGAGCCATTCCAACATGAAATTCATATATATATCCTTGATTAAATACGATTAAAATCTCAATCTAAGCTTTTAGAATTGAAATGAAGTATAATTTCCTCTCCCTTAATTATAGCAAAACAACTTTTTCAACCCCTGCAACCTCACGAATTGAAACTTTTGTTTTCTATAATTAACATTGCTAACTTGCAACCTTTGTCATAATTATCATGCTCCCACTAACATGATGATTATTAGCATAACACTTATGCTCCCACTAGCTTTGACATGTACTCAGAAATCAGCTGACTTTCTTACCAAAGTTCAGATTTCTGATACTAGATTATTTTGATAAAACTTTATCAAAATCATACACCTCTCTTAGATAGCTCACATGTGTGTCTAAACAATTTTAGAACTATGAAAAGGGATGCCGTAATCATAGTCTCAATTGTTTAGACCTTTGCCACTTCTCACAAGTCCATGTTAGTGTGCCGGTAAACCACACACGCTCCACTAACGACTTTGAGAATGCAAATATCACAATTGCTATCTAGCTAAAATCTACTTAGTGAAAGTGTTTCCTCACCATCATTTTCATGAATCGGAGAGAAACCTTATGAAACTTAGATTTAATAGTGTATGTGTTCTTATCCATGTGAATTTGTCAAAACCATAATCACAAGACAAGGTTAGTGACAAATCCAAACTCATATTGATTAAACTTGTGCAATCTTAAATTCTTGCCATTTGGCAGCTCAGGTGCCTGCCATTGCTTCCAAGTAGTTGTGCAACCAATTGAGAACTCTCAGAACTCCTATGCAAAGCCAACTTGAATAGGCACAAAAATTTCAACACGATAGGTTATAAACCTCAAGTCGTGTGCTAGTGAAGGACTTTAGGTTTTATTCTTGATTAAGTCTTGAAACTTTCAAGAGCTTTAAGACTCCCACTGTCCTCTTGACATATAAGACTCCCTTGTCAAATATTCAAGAGATAGTGCGGATTCTTTATCAAGACTAACACTTTACACAATTGGCCTAAGTTGGTCTCTGTTTTATCCAAAACATCACAACTTACCAATTTCAAATGTACAAGAGTAGATAACCTTTTACTCTTACATTTGACTAGTGTTAACAAACCCTCTTTAAGATATGTCACTCAAGTTACAATCTTGGAGTATGACTCTAAGAATTGTTTTGGAACGAAGTATGACTCATCTTTTTGATTTAACCATTTCAACAATTCATGACTCCTCTTCTTAGTCATAAGAATGCACTAAGATGACTTTAGAGGACCAATTGTGATATGGTATCTTAATCATTAAGATGATCATAAACATGATACTAAAGTACTCTCCCATCTTTTCAGATTTGAGAAACTTTTATCTTTCTGCCATACTTTGATTCTTCTTATTCGTTCTGTCTCACATTGAAACTTCTCCAATGCTACAGACTTATACTTAAACTTATAAGTATAATCATATTTACTGAACTTAAGTAAATCATGACGAATAGTCTTCTTGATCTTTTGTGGTGGACTTGACCAGTGCACAAGAATGTGTACTCGATCCCTTAGTCCTTTCCTTATTCACATAAGGAATTAGTCTTAATTTTCCAAATTGAAAGTTCTCATTCATCATAATATACAACTTGCATGATTCCAAGTTTCGGTCCAATTGAACCTTGGGTGATGAGAATCTTTCCTTATTTGGTAATATTAGACACTACCACAACCGAAAGAATCAAATCCATTTTTCCAATATTGCTATCAATGGAATCTTATAAGCAACAACTTTTCACAAATGCCATTGTAAGGATACTTAAAATAAATAAAATCAAAACCTTTTTCTTTTATTTTAAAACTTTGCGGAAAAACTTATCCTTACAATCCGTATGAAAACCTTGTTGTTATCTATTCCTAAGCAATATAGATATCATAACTCTTAAGTAATAGCCCAAAATTCTGATCACCGAACCATGCGATTGAAATCCATCTTCGCGATCAGAATCAGCATGTACTTAATAGAGTTAGACAATGGACTTTACCTGAAGTAGAGCCAAACTTATTGACTTTAACATCCTTAGGTAAATTTGGCAGCTTCGTAACCAATGCCCCTTCCTTTGGCAATAGTTACCTATGGACCCTTGATAATGGGACTATCTCAGACTTCGCCTCTCTCTTTACCATTGGGTCAACCGAGTTGACTATGGCCGATCCCTTTCCATTGGGAAGAGAGAGCTTTACTGGATATCCAATATCATCATTGTCAATGTCCATAGCGTTTTAGGAAGTTGATCTTAGCAAATAGATAAGATCATTAAGGGTCTTGTCTTAGTCTGTTTCATAGGATTCCCAAAAGAACTCACTATGTGACTTAGAAAGTAGTTGAGCCACCAACTTTCTCAAGACTTTGACACCCAACTCTCCCGGCTTGTCAATATGTGACTACATCTCCAAGATGTGATCACACCTAGACCTTGCCTTGCCAATAGGGCTTGAGTGACCTTAAACTTTTTAGGAACTTGTGGGTTAGGGAGAATGATTGGAGGAGGTGAAAGAAGTATGATATCCATGGGACATCATCTTCATTTAGGAAAGCTTGTTTCAAGAGATTTGGGAAGATCATAAATGTCTAGACCAGACATCTTTTTGGGAGATATTCAAGATAGTTGATTTAAAGTCCTTAATATGACACCCAATATGAAATATTAAGGCTAGGACCCAACAAACTATTTTATAACTTAGAAGAGGGATGCCGTAATCCAAGCTATAAAATATTTGAAGGTAGGTGAATAACGATTCACCAATTTCCACCATGAAAAACGAAATAATTTATTAGGTTTTAATTGGATTTGAAAGTCGTATATCTTTGAGATTCATTGAACTGTTCAAAGGCATGTTTCAATCTCGAGTGTACCCTTCAGGTTTTGTGACTGGGATGCCGAGGATCACAAAACAAGGTGTGAATAACCATGCAAATATACTTGGTACCCTTAATATTTACCCCTTAATCAGTGTGCCGGTTAACCACACACGCTTCACCGATACTATGATAAATATTAAGTTACCCTTTGCCTACCTTGTTAAGTCCAGGTTAGTGTGCCGGTTAACCACACACGCTCCACTAACGACTTAAGCAAAGTGCAAAGTGTAATTTCATGGGTTAGCACCAAATTCACATTTTCCTAAGTAACTAAGATTCGGTATTAATAAGAGTTTAGTTACTTAGTATTTATCATTAATACTTTTAATGAAAGGAGAATTATAGTCCTTGTCCTACCCGTTCGGCTAACGACCCTCCACCAGTCAAGGAAGCGGTGGGTGAGAGTGGACACCCATTAAACTGCCATTTTATAGGCAGTAACCTTATACCCCCCCTTATAGACCGGCTTCGTGAATGAGGCCTACTAACGGTAAGACTGACTTTACTCTTCTACATATATATAAATATTATTAACTTATAATATTATAAAGTATAAGGGTTGAATTTTAACTTTTAAAATTCTAAGAGCTAACTTGGAATTAAAGTATTCATAAGTGAAAACTTTTCAAATTCCAAAACTTGAGGGCAAGTTTTGAAACTATTCAAAACTAATTAATTCCATAACTTATGAGTTTAAAGTAGTTTTAATTAAAAAAAAACTCTTCAAGTTCCATAACTTGAGGACAAGTTATGGAAGACTTTAAACTAATTAATAAAAAAAATAACTTTTTTTTATTGTAACTTATGGAACTAATTAAGGTTACACTTTTTTTTTAATTTAATGAAGAGACTCTTGAACCTCCATAACTTGAGGATAAGTAATGGAGTCATAAAACCATTTAATTAGAACTAGACTCTTCATTTTGTAACCTTTGCCAACTTTTATGAGTTTTATGATTCTTAAATGTGACTTTTCATATAACTTGAGGACAAGTTACAAAAACACACTTTGGAATCAACTCTTAGATTAAAATGGATTGAAAAAAACTATTTCACACAACTTTTCTATTAATCTAAGAACCTCATAAGAACAAGATAATTCAAATCATCAATCTTCAAGAAATTAGCATGAACATACAAACTAATACAAATCTTGAAATTATGACAATTATCTTAGAAATTGGATTAACATGAACATTACCACATCAAAAACAAGTTTATAAGTCCAAAAACATCTTATGGTAATGTTCCTAGTCCAATTCCAGCCAAAACAATCGAATATATGCATCCAACTCGATTTTTTCAGCTACTTTTGCAAGTATAACAAAAAAAAAACCAGGCTCTGACACCACTGTAGGGTTATGAGCATTCTAACACTCCTAAGTGTACATGCAACCCTAAATACCTTGGATCTATGTTTTCTCTATTATACATACAATTATGAACATCCAAGGTATTATCCTAATCTAGCATACAAAATAATAAATATAACAAGATAGAATACATACCTCTTTGATGTAGAATGTCTTCATGAAGCTTGAGTGCCTAGTGCCCCAAGTGTGACACCTCAAATGGTTCACACAACACCAAATACACTTGGAATAACTTGAGAGAAACTTGAACACTCCTTGAAATCGTCTAGCCCTCACACTCACACATTAGTGCACGATTTCTTGAGCCATGGGATTCTTTTATATGGTGGCTATTAGGGTTACACCATGTAACTCATAACTTTACCCATTCCTTATGCTCCATGGATTTTAACCTCCATGGAGTATCCATGGGTCACCCCATGGACTTAGTCCAACATAAGGAATCTTGGATCACAAGCCCACATATATAAGAATGAATGATTTACACAATCAACCCATATATTTAATTAGTCTCCTTTTGATCACTTAATTAATTCCAAATTAATTCTTGATCAATACTAATTAAATAACCTTATTAATATATTAGAACTTATAATATATTAACCAACCTTAAGTGTTATTTCTCTCATTATAGTCTATCCAAATGCATGATGCCATGCAACCCAAATGGACCATGCCGGGTCGGGTCAAGTCTTACCAATTATAGTTATGGACTTAGACATTGATCCAACATATGTGTGATCGCATATTGGAGATGAAGTCACATATTGACAAGCCGGGAGAGTTGGGTGTCAAACTCTTGAGAAAGTTGGTGGTTCAATCACTTTCTAAGTCACATAGTGAATTCCTTTGGGACTACTATGAAACAGACTATGACATGACCCTTAATGATCTTATCTATTTGCTTGGTGCTGCTGAATCAGCAATAATTTGGAGCACTGGGAGAGCAAATTTGATTAGTAGATCAACTTCCCAAACTACCATGGACATTGACAATGGTAACATTAGATATCTAGAAAAGCCTTCTCTTCCCAAGGAAAGGGATTGACCATAGTCAACTAGGTTGACCAAATGGTAAAGAGAAAGGCTAAGTCTGCGATAGTCCCATGTACCATTCCCAAAGAGTCCCTATGTTTCTCTTGCCAAAGGAAGGGGCATTGATTGCGAAGCAGCCTATTTACTTGAAAGATCATAAGGTTGATCAAGTCAAGAAGATTGACTCTACTTCAGTTAAAGTCCACTATCTAACTCTGTTAAGTTTCTATTCTGAGATTCTTGTTACATGATGTGACTGGGTCACATGTTGATGTTTTAAGAATCAAAGAAAAGTGAAGAAACTTAAAGGAAGTATATGCTGATTCTGATC
Source organism: Lactuca virosa (assembly GCF_052849685.1). Taxonomy (NCBI): domain Eukaryota; kingdom Viridiplantae; phylum Streptophyta; class Magnoliopsida; order Asterales; family Asteraceae; genus Lactuca; species Lactuca virosa. Next base: position 55,118,811 of record NC_136431.1, read on the forward strand.
GTGAAGATGGATCTCGATCGCATGGTTCTGTGATCAGAATGTTGAGCTGTTGCTTAGGAGTTATGATATATTGCTTAGGAATAGATAACAACAAAGTTTTTCATGTGCTTTTGCACTGTAAGGATAGTTTTTCCGCAAAGTTTTTAAAATAAAAGAAAAAATATTTTGATTTTATTTATTTTAAAATATCCTTACAATGGCATTTGTGAAAAGGAAAAAAATTGTTGCTTATATGATTCCATTAATAGCAAGAGTGGAAATATGAATTTGATTCTTTCATTTGTGGTAGTGTCTAAATTTTCCAAATAATGAAAGATTCTCATCACCCAAGTTTCAGTTGGATAGAAACTTGGAATCATGCAAGTTGTATAGTATGATGAATGAGAACTTTCAAGCATTGGAAAATTAAGACTAATTACTTGTTCACATGGATGTGTGAGTCAAGTAAAGGACTAAGGGATCGAGTACACATTCTTGTGCACTGATCAAGCCCACCACAAATGTAACTTGAGTGACACATCTTAAAGAAGGTTTATTAACACTAGTGAAATGTAAGAGTAAAAGGTTTTCTACTCTTGTACATTTGAATTTGGTAAGTTGTGATGTTTTGGATAAAACAGAGACCAACTTAGGCCAATTGTGTTAAGTGTTTGTCTTGATTAGAATCCACACTATCTCTTGAATATTTGGCAAGAAAGTCTTATAGGTCAAGGAGACAGTGGGAGTCTAAAAGATCCTGAAAGGGTTTCAAGAAGTAATCAAGAATAAAACATGTATTTCATCACTAGCACATAACTAGAGGTTTATAACCTATCGTGTTGACATTTCTGTGCCCATTCCAGTTAAGTTGGCTATATATATATATATATATATATATATATATATATATATATATATATATATATATATATATATATTTGAGTTCTACATATTCTCAATTGTTTGCATAACTACTTGGAAGCAATGGCAGGCCCTTGTGCTGCCAGGTGGCAAGAGGTTAAGATTGCACAAGTTCAATCCATATGAGTTAGGATTTGTCACTAACCTAGTCTTGTGATTATGGTTTGACAAATTCACATGGATAAGAACACATACACCATAAAATGTAAGTGTCATAAGGTTTCTCTCCGATTCATGAAAATGATGGTGAGGAAATTCTTTCACTAAGTAGATTTTAAGTAGATAGCAATTGTGATATTTGCAGTTCTCAAAGTCGTTAGTGGAGCGTGCGTGGTTAACCGGCACACTAACATTGACTTATGAGAAATGGAAAAAGGTCTAAACAATTGAGACTATGATTATGGCATCCCTTTTCATAGTTCTGAAATTGTTTAGACACACCTGTGATCTATCTAAGATAAGGTGTATGATTTTGATAGTCTTATCAAAGCAATCTAGTATCAGAAATCTGAACTTTGGTAAGAATGTCAATAAAGTATTGACTTCTAGAAGTCCAGCTGTTTTCTGGATACATGTCAAAGCTAGTGAGAGCATGAGTGTTATGCTAATAATCATCATGTTAGTGGGAGCATGATAATTATGATAAGTATTGCAAGTTAGCAATGTTAGTTATAGAAAACAAAAGTTTCAATTCGTGAGGTTGCAGGGGTTGAAAAAGTTGTTTTGCTATAATTAAGGGAGAGGATATTATACTTCATGTCAATTCTAAAAGGCTTAGAGTGAGATTTTAAGCTTAGATTGAGATTTTAATCATCTTTAGTCAAGAATATATATATATATATATATATATATATATATATATATATATATATATATATATATATATATATGTATATATATAGATATATATATGAATTTCATGTTGGATTGGTTCAACTTAAGGAAATTCTATATATTGCGTTCTCAAAATTCGATTATGATTACGGCATCCCTGTTCATAGTCAAATTTTGAGAATATGGCAAACAAAAAATTATTATGGCAAAAGACTAGAACCATGTCTTTATGTGAAACATCATGAATCGTGTCCCATTTACTTTGGGTACAAGATCGATTACATGTGCTATAATATTTACCCTTTCTGAATTTTCCAAGTGCCTTGGGGAATTAAGGGGAACAATGTCTAGAATTAGATATGACTAAAGTGATTAAGCAATTGTCGAGGACAATCTAAGGTTTACCAAAGATTGGTTGCTCAAGGACAGTTGGAAGTATATTGTTTAATATTGGAAGGACCATATTGACATAGTCTGAAAAGAGGCAACTCTTGTTCAGAAGCGGTAGTCAAAATGGGAATATTGAGTTGTCTTCATAGGTGGAAGCAATCTGTGTAAGGTTAAAGAAACTTAATGCAAGAAGCATGTTCAAAGCAATGCGCTTTGAGTTTGAGACATCGTTTCCATGGAATTGATCTCCATTGGGATACTCTGTAATGATTTTTGCCAAGCCTTTGTGGCTTTGTGCATAATCATTACAAGAGGAACATTGCATATAAGTTTAAAATCTAAACAGATTTCGATAAATGATAGGAATTTGGAATTCTTACATTTAAGACAAGGATTTGGGAGTGTGAAAAGAGAATCATTGAAATTATGTTCAATTGATCTAGTTCACAAAGAAAAGGATCATAGACAAACATAGAGTTCATACTTGGTGTATGGCAAAGCTATTGTTTAAGAAAAACATAGTGTACATGCTTGGTGCATGGGAAAACTAGTGTTTTTAATTCAAGTATAAAGTTGATAAAACCGAAACAATGAATAATGAGTAATCGGTATGGTGATAAATAAAAGTGTTTATTTATATTCATAGGGTTTGATACCATATTTGATTCATTTATTCTTGTGTTTCACTTTTCATGTTTTGACTTCCAGAATAACTAAGTCGCTCTTCCTGAATGATTAAGTTATTCAAACCATCCACAGTCGGTCATATGTTGGAAGTAGATATGAATCAAGACTGTCATGGGTTGGTTTGTAGAGGTCCAAGTTGGTGGACAAAGTGGTGCTACAACACTCATGAGTGCTCATAAGTTCTGAGTATTGGATTCAACCCACGCTCATTTGAATCACTTCATGGATTTTATCACGAGTGATCATGAGATGATAATATCTTATATTCTTCAAACCTAGATATATGAGTTGTTACTATGAGTTGGTTATATATTGATTGCACGAAAACGCATTTGGTAACTCGATGTTATAAAACGTGCCTTTGTGTATGATTCAACAAGTAGTAGAACAAGCCATATGAGTCGAAGTTTATCCATTCCTTTTACCATCGGGATAAAAGCGATATCTGTGGGCCCCTCGATGATTTGGCGATGACACATGTGAGTGCTTGGCCAAGCCAGGACTGATTTGATTTGTTCAATCAGTCAGTCATCATAAATCGAAAATCGGGAAACAACAAATGGACAGAGAGAATGATTATAATCCATGTATCAGTCCATATGATATCTAGAATGGAGGAATATATGATCCCTTATCTAATGGACAAGTCATTGACAAGGTCAGAGTTCGACAGCGGCTTTAAGAGCTACGATTGCCAGTTAGGTTTTGAAGTCATACTCAATAATAGTTTTAGACTTATCCAAGTGGGAGACTGTTGGATTAATGTCTAAGTCTATAACTATATTTGGTATGTACTTGACCCGACCCGGCATGGTCCATTTGGGTTGCACTTCACCGGCACAGTTTATATGGATAGTCTTTTGAGAATAGTATATTTATGATTTATATTAATATATTATAAGTTCTAATATATTAATATGGAATCATATTATTTAATTAGTATTGATCAAGAATTAATTTAGAATTAATTAAGTGATCAAAAAGAACTAATTAAATATGGACTCTTATATATATGGAATGGGCCAAGTTCATTTAGGTTGGGCTAAGCTTTCATGGATGGTCCATGGAGCTTTTAACCCATGGATCCTATGTAAATTAAAGGTCATGGGTATTAGGGTTTACATGGATGTAACCCTAATCCTCCATAATATATAAAGGGGTCCTTGGCTCACAAAATTGGCACAAGTGTGTGAAAATAAGAGTGGGCCGATTTTAGTGTGCATACATATTCTCTCAAGTTCTTCCAAGGTGTTTTGGTGATTTGTGATTCCATTTGAGGCTTCCACACTATTGGGGCTAAGCTCTTAAAGCTTGAAGACATCAAGCTACATCAAAAGGTATGTCATCTAACTAGAACTTTGTAGTATAGGTGCTTCATAATATGCTAGTTAGGATGAAACCTTGGAATATTTAATATTTGTATGTATAATAGATGAAACATAGATCCAAGGTTTATAGGGTTGCTTGTACACCATAGGAGTGTTAGAATGCTCAAAAGCCAACAATTATTTCCCCATTGCAATCACTTTGTAACCTTCACACAATGAACAGTAATGTAAAAGCTATATTTTTTGTTAATGATAGTCATATTTGGGAAAATACACACTTTTACAAGAAACAAACATACATTTCATTTGATGCCTTGGTAGAAGGCTACGTTTAGTAGAAAATATAGGATTTTCTAGGAGATACAAACATTTACAAACATTTACAAACTTATACATCAAGTGCATACAAACACTTTCATACAAACAATGACACTAAAATACTTATGAAACTCACCAGCTTTAAAGCTGATCAACTCTTTCAAAACAACTTGTATTCTCAGGTCATCAGTAGACAAGTACCGATGCCAGACTTTTGAGAAGATGGAGCACATTCAAGACTCATCTCATATTTTGATTTACTTTTTCGTGTCTATTAAACTTTACAGAACACACTTGTATTAAATTATATTATTAATGCAATGGATGATGTTGTTGCTTGTTTACTACTATGCATTGTTGTGATACTGTACATGACGTCCTCCACCCCCGAATGTTTCCGCCGTTCCGGTTTTGGGGTGTGACAGATTGGTATCAGAGCTTTGTTTATAGTGAATCGAGTATATCAACCCATAAAAGATATACAAACTATAAACCCAGCGGGATTAAAATACTCTGACCAAGAGTTTATACTTTTAAATAATAAAATATTTAACTAAGTATACATACCTGCATTCCTACTAAAATCAGTGTCACTAGGACAAAACAAAAGTATTACGATTGTTGGGCAACACAATTAGACTTAGAGACATATACTCAACCCTGGGAATGATATAGCTTGATAAACTATATTTTTCCGAGGAGTGACTAGCATGTGCCTAAGAGTGGTTGTGAGGTTGCAACAAGTCTAAAAACTTACCAACACTACTACAATGAAAACATTAGAACAGAACATAAACTTAAAATACTATAGGAGTATTTTGTGTTACTATAATTTACTTATGTGCAAACTAAAAAGGTCTTTATCAGTAGGACAATAGTTGCTAAGTGGATACGCTAAGGTTATATGTAACTGGGATGTCATAGACTTAGAATCTGTAATCTTTGCTTTACTCCATGTTCCTTGTTTGGTTGTGGGTTTCGAGTTAGGGTCACTTATTCGAAGGTCTATCTTGTTTTGATTACATATAACTGGTATGCACTAAACAAGTATTGAAGTAACTGATAAAGATTATCTTATAATTATCTAATTAGTACGTCTATTTAGTTATTTCTTATACCCCTTTTCTCGCGTAGATATCATGGCTGGATTCCATCTTCCCGGAGATCCATACTTCCCAAACGAAGGCAATGCAGGATGGCTTGAAGAAGAGCCAGAAGATGATTATCCAATCCATTTGGATGATCACGTCGCTGAAGGCTTTTCTGATGGTTCTGACTCCGAACTTGAAGTCAACAACCTACCCCCAGTAGCTCCGAACCCAAACCCTCATCTAGCATTTCAAGGACTCACACCTCTGTGGGCAACAAACTTGAACAGATGGAGTCAGGAGTAGGGTCAACCCATACCCTACAATGGCGACCGAAGCTTCTACAATATAAGAGAGGGAGGTTCAGCTGACCAAGTCGTACCCATCATGGTCCGTAGGATTGCTCGGAACACCGAGCAAGGTCGAGCAGCCATCGACCGAGTTATGGAAATTGACGCCAACTCTGGCGTTAACATAGTCCACATACGTCAGCTGGAGTCTGCTCAAGAAAGAACTCAAAACCAATATGCAGCCCTACAGAGAGAACTTACTGAAACCCAAGCTGAAGTCAGGGAACTTCGAGCTCGTCAGGCAATGTCTGAAAGGCGCATGAGAGACATGGAGCGCCGTCTGTCAGAGTCAAGGACTCATTCTAGTGGCTCTCGTCGTAGATAGATCCTACTCAACCTTCTTTTTTGGATATAACTTAGTTATGTAAAACTCTAGTCTAATTTCCTATCTTTGTTAAAACTTGGACCTGATAGGTCTTGATTAGGTCATAGTTCTGTCAAAATTTTCCCATCTTGGTTGATGTAAGGCCTACTTCTAGGTCATTTTTTCCTGAACTTGTTACATCTGTAATTCCAGTATATTTGACAGATATCTAATCTCATGGAAATTATTATCCAAATGCTTTCATCTTTTAGTACTAGATCTACATTCAATCATACTATTCAATTGTGTTGTTGGGCTATGGAGAGTTAGTCCATGAGTCACTCTCATCAATTTCTCTATTCTTACCAGTATCGTCATCTTTGTAAACTTTTAGTTAAAAGATTCCTCCGCGCCGATCAATGAGACGCAATCCTCCAGTAACTTCAACACCACCTACTCCTCAAATCGATACGGCAGCTCTAAATACTGCAGTAGCTGCAGCTGTGGCAACAGCCATGGCTCAATATCATTGTTCAAGTGCCACCGGAGGTGGGACACCTGTTCATTCTACTCACGGTGAAGCCCCCGTGTGCTCGAGAGAGTGCTCCTACAATGACTTCACCAACTGCAAGCCAAAGTCCTTTAAAGGGACTGGCGGAATCATTTCCCTCTCGCAATGGTTCGAGAAGACCGAATCGGTCTTCGAAATCTGCTCCTGTTCAGAAGGGAGCAAGGTCAAGTTCGCTGCTTGCACCTTCGAGGAAAAAGCCCTGACATGGTGGAATAGCCATGTCAAGTCACTATCTCTAGTAGTGGCAAATACTATAGGCTGGGAAGCTCTCCGAGAGCTAATGATTGAAGAATATTGCCCAAGGGGCGAGATCCAGAAATTGGAACAGGAACTATGGAGCCTAACCATGAAGGGCTCCGACATAGTCTCCTATACCGCCAGATTCAGCGAGCTGGTGGCCCTCTGTCCCAACATGGTTCACACAGAGGGAAAGAAAATAGAGAGATACATCTGGGGGCTGGTGCCTCCATTTCAAGGGAATGTCTTGGCTTCAAACCCCACTACATTCGATAGTTCCAAGCGGTTGGCACAGCGACTCATTGACCATGGGGTCCGTACCCCAGCAGCAACAACAACCCTAGCCAACTCAGAACCCTCCAAAGCCGCTGATAACAAGCAGAAATTCTAGGATGACAAGAAGAAGAAGAAGGCTGCCAAAAAGCAGCAGGTCGTGGCAGTTCATGCTGCGATAGCACCTGCCGCTGCTTCTCCGATAAAGCAGTATGCTGGAAGTTTGCCAAAGTGCAACAGATGCAACTTCCACCACACAGGAGCCTGCCGGGAAATGCAGTGCTCTAACTGCAACAGAAAGGGGCACACTGTCCGTGTCTGCAAGGCTCCGGCAAGGCCAATCACCCAGGTCCCCGGCGCTGGCATGGGCCAAGCTTGCTACGGTTGTGGCGAGGTGGGCCATTACAAGAGGAAATGCCCGAAGGCAGGGAACGCCGGCGGAGTGGGAAGAGTTTTGGCTATAGGCCACGAGGAAGCGGTTGCCGACCCCACAGTGGTCACTGGTACGTTTCTCCTCGATAACTCTTATGCATGCATTCTATTTGATAGTGGAGCAGAGAGGAGTTTCGTGAACCAAAAATTTTCTCATTTACTTAAGCAACAATCACGAGCACTTAATGAACCGTTCACTGTAGAAATGGCTAACGGAAAGACAGAGAGTACTAACTGCATATACATAGGTTGTACTCTAACTCTAGAGAGCCATTCATTTTCAATCGACCTCATGCCGGTCTCAATTAAAAGTTTCGACGTCATGCATGGATTGGTTGAGTCTACATCATGCCGACATCATGTGTTATGAAAAGGTTGTTCGCCTTAATCTGCCGTCTAGCGAAACTCTAGTAATCTACGGCGACAAACCCGGCACTAACCTTCGCCTCATCTCGAGTATTCAAGCTCAGAAATACCTTCGAAAGGAATATCGAGCATTCCTCGCTCATGTTGTCGATGTGAGCCAAGAAGCGAAAGACATTAAGAACATTCCGGTAGTACGTGATTTTCCCGACATATTTCCAGAAGAACTCCTAGGATTACCTCCGCAACGTCAAGTTGAGTTCAGAATCGACTTCGTTCCAGGGGCTACCCCAGTAGCCAAATCGCCCTATCGTCTAGCACCTGTAGAGATGCAAGAACTGTCCAGTCAACTTAACGAACTACTCAGCAAGGGCTTTATAAGACCAAGCTTCTCACCCTGGGGAGCTCCAGTCTTGTTCGTCAAGAAGAAAGACGGATCGTTTCGTATGTGCATCAACTACAGGGAGCTCAACAAACTGACCATCAAAAATCGTTATCCTTTGCCTCGTATTGACAATTTATTTGATCAACTGCAAGGGGCGAACTTCTTTTCAAAAATCGATATAAGATCCGGATATCACCAACTACGAGTGCTAGGGGAGGATGTCCCGAAGACAGCCTTCCGAACTCGTTATGGGCACTACGAATTCGTAGTGATGCCGTTCGGATTAACTAACGAGCCCGCGGTATTCATGGATTTAATGAATAGGGTGTGTCGTCCTTACTTGGATCAGTTCGTCATCGTCTTCATCGATGACATACTTATCTACTCTCGTAGTAAGGAGGAGCATAGTCAACATCTGCGACTAGTCTTAGAAACATTACGATCGGAGAAGCTCTATGTGAAGTTCTCGAAATGCGAATTTTGGATCCGAAGAGTCGAATTCTTAGGCACGTGGTTAGCGAAGAGGGAATACACGTGGACCCTTCCAAAATCAAAGCCATTGAGAGCTGGTCAGCACCGAAGACGCCTACCGAAATTCGTCAATTTCTAGGCCTCGCTGGCTACTATCGTAGGTTCATTCAGAACTTCTCCCGAATTGCGAAACCTCTTACAACACTGACCCAGAAGGGTGTGGCCTTTGAGTGGGAAGAGAAGCAGGAGAGAGCGTTCCAAATGCTCAAGCAAGCCTTGTGCACCGCAACAATACTATCCCTCCCCGAAGGGATAGAAGGCTTCGTTGTCTATTGCGATGCATCAAATCAAGGGCTCGGCTGTGTTCTGATGCAACGAGGTAAGGTCATCGCCTATGCCTCGAGACAACTGAAGACACACGAGGTCAACTACACCACTCACGATCTTGAGTTGGGAGCAATAGTGTTTGCTTTGAAGATCTGGAGACACTACCTGTATGGTACAAAAAGCACAATCTTTACAGACCACAAAAGCCTACAACATATATTCAACCAGAAGGAGCTCAACATGAGACAACGATGGTTGGTCGAACTACTCAGTGATTACAAATGTGAAATTCATTATCATCCCGGCAAGGCCAACGTAGTAGCTGACGCCCTAATTCGGAAAGAATACTCTGGTTGTAGAGTCAAATCATTGACTATGACTATCCATTCACACTTGTCCATGCAAATTAAGGAGGCTCAGCTCGACGCTTTGAAACCTGAAAATGTGGCGAGTGAATCCCTGAGAGGGATGGATAAGAACTTGGAAGTCAAAGGTGGCGGAGCCTTATATTTCATGGATCGGATCTGGACACTGAAACACGGTGGTTTCAGAGACTTGGTCATGACCGAGGCGCATAACACTCGTTATTATGTCCACCCAGGTTCAGATAAGATGTATCTGGATCTTAAAAAGCTATACTGGTGGCCTAACATGAAAGCAGAGATTGCTACCTTCGTAAGTAAATGCCTTACTTGCGCAAAGGTCAAGGTCGAATACCAGAAACCCTCAGGTCTTCTACAACAGCCGGAGATACCAGAATGGAAGTGGGAGCAGATCACTATGGACTTCATAACCAAGCTGCCCAAGACAACAGGTGGACTTGATACCATATGGGTCATCATCGACAGATTGACCAAGTCCGCACACTTCCTGCCTATCAAAGAAACAGACAAGATGGAGAAGCTTACAAGAACCTACATACGGGAGATGGTACGACTGCACGGTGTTCCCATATCCATTATCTAGGACAGAGATAGTAGATTCACTTCGAGGTTCTGGCAGTCACTACAAAGTTCCCTAGGAACTAGGTTGGACATGAGTACAGCCTACCATCCACAGACCGACGGACAGAGTGAGAGGACTATTCAAATATTGGAAGATATGTTGCGAGCCTTCGTGATTGACTTTGGAAAGGCATGGGATACTCATTTACCCCTTGTCGAATTCTCATACAATAATAGTTATCACACAAGCATAAAGGCGGCTCCATTTGAAGCCCTTTATGGCCGAAAGTGTAGATCCCCTCTGTGCTGTGCAGAAGTGGGTGACACACAGTTAGCTAAAGGACGAGCTCCTGAAAGCGCTCTCACAGGTCCGGAAATCATTCGGGAAACGACAGAGAAGATCGTTCAGATTCATGAGCGATTAAAAGCCTCTAGAGACCGACAGAAAAGCTATGCTGACAAAAGAAGGAAACCGTTGGAATTCCAGGTGGGAGACCGTGTTCTATTGAAAGTCTCACCCTGGAAGGGCTTGATACGCTTCGGAAAGCGTGGAAAGCTAAATCCAAGATATATAGGGCCTTCCGAGATTCTTTCCAGAATCGGCCCTGTATCTTACAAACTCAATCTACCTAGTGAACTAAATAACGTACATTCTACTTTCCACGTCTCGATCTTGAAAAAGTGTCTGTCCGACGAGACTCTTGTAATCCCACTCGACGAGATCGATATCAACGAGAGCCTCAACTTCGTGGAAGAACCTGTAGAGATCATGGACCGAGAGGTCAAGCAAACAAAGCAAAGCCGTACCCCAATAGTGAAGGTTCGCTGGAACGCAAAGCGAGGACCTGAATTCACTTGGGAGCGAGAGGATCAGATGAAACTGAAATATCCTCATCTATTTACTTAGTTATTTGTCACTACTTATTTTCTTAAACTCTAATTTCGGGACGAAATTCCGTCAAACGGGGGGATGATGTGACAATCCGAAATTTCTAGCTTGTATAAACATTCAAATTTATCAGAGTTAGTCTTGTTTGTTAACTTTTAGCCCTATTTGGAGTCTATTAGAGTATTCTAAACTTAGTACATCAAAGGAATCAGTGTTAGGATGAACTGGTTGAAGTTCTAGTCAGGAAGCAAACCGAAAACCTCCTCAAAAAGGAGTTTTCGGTCAAGACCTTAGAGTTTTCGGTCAAGATGACCGAAAACCCCATCCTACATATATATTTCATGATCATTTGGATCATTCTTTCCTTTTCAAAGCTAGAAACATCCATTCTCTCTCAAGTATCATCGAGTTCATCACTTTGATCTTCAAAATTGTAAGAATTCTTTCCATTTGATTTGTTGTTACAAAGCTTTAACTAGTAACACCCTTTGATTTCATCCATTAACTTCATCTTTTGGGTTCGATCTTCAAGAACACCAATAACACACACTAGTGTTTTGGTCCAAAATCAACTCTATTAGCCTCTAAATCGTAAGTATTACTTCCTTATACTTGTTATCTAGTTGAAACTCTTGATTTAGGGCCTTGAAATCATCATTTATCCAAGAACAAAAGGTGTTTTCGGTCTAGTATATCTCCTTAGACCGAAAACCCTTATAAAGGGTGCAAAATGACTTTAAGCCTTTCCTAATACTTAGTATTGAGTCTAGAACACTTAATTGATTGTTGAAAGCCCTTGGAAATCACCTTATGCATCAAAGACCATGGGTTTTCGGTCAAAACCATTTAGACCGAAAACCATATGGACCAAAAACCATATCGACCGAAAACCATAAGAACCGAAAACTCCAAGAAACATACCACTTGGACCGAAAACTCCCTTAAGTGGCTTTACAACCCTCTTATGCAATCCTAAGTGATTATAACACTACCATTTAAGGATTTCCTAGTCCTTAAGGTGTTATTCTTTACCTGATTAGTTGAATAAACACTAATTGTATTCATATATGTGTCATTATATGTTAAATAGGATCCGTGTGTGTGCTCAAGTCTTCGCTTGACACTTAGCATCCTATACCATCCGTTCTTCCAAACCACTCACTACAGGTGAGTTCATACCCCTTAATCAACCTTTTTAAATGATTTTAAATGCTTTTATGGGGGGGGGGAATACAAGTTGAACTATTATAGTTATTATATCAATCACAAGTGATTAATAACTACCAAACAAGTGGATTTCTTACTTTTCAAACTATGTTATCAATCAAACTACTTCAAACTGATTTGCAAACTCTTTTACATGTTAAATACTTTCTATTCAAACTATTTTAAACTCATACTTTGTCAAATGTGTATCTATATAGATATAGTTATATAAGTAGGATTGAAAGGACTTAGGACTGATAGCTCGCCTTGCTTCCTGTTCCTTGTTTGGTTGTGGACTTAGGGTATCAGTTATTTTTCCGAAGGTCGTTTGAATCCTAGTTATATATTATGTATATGTATATAGATATAAAAGTTACTTCTTTCATTTCAATACCTTTTGGTAGCAAAGGTATACAAACATGTTCATACATACAAACAACATTACTAGTAAACTATAATAGGTATAGTTTAGGAAGTTACTAATACTATTACTAGAACAATGAAACATACAATGAGTCAGTTCATTCATGAGTCATAACATATAGTGATGAGAAACAAACATAACATACTATTATGAGAAACAGAGAGAACATACATACATACTAGACAGAGAGAACATACAATACAGCTAGTACGTACTATACATTATACAAGAGAACATACTATTATGAGAAACAGAGAGAACATACATACATACTAGACAGAGAGAACATACAATACAGCTAGTACACACAATACATATACAAGTACATTACAACAGTTATGTGAGCCACGTAACGGGGCATGGCATCACCTGTCATGGCTCGTTTTGTATCCAGAGTCTCCTTAATTGGAGAGCGTTGAATTTGTGTTTAGATCTATACTGGATTGACTGTCCTACACCTTGTTGATCGCTACAGTGGGACTTGCAAGTCTACGGGTGCCAAATGTCATTTCTTCCGACGTCTTTCATCGTCGTGTTTTTAGTCGGTAGTATGGTACAGGCATATCACATGTTACTTTAAATAACAATTGGTTTAAGGTAATTAGTACGACAGTAGTTACTTAATACAACACTACAATACTTTATTATTTCCCCATTGCATTCACTTTGTGACCTTCACACAATGAACAGTAATGTAAAAGCTATATTTTTGGTTAATGATAGTCATATTTGGGAAAATACACACTTTTACAAGAAACAAACATACATTTCATTTGATGCCTTGGTAGAAGGCTACATTTAGTAGAAAATATAGGATTTTCTAGGAGATACAAACATTTACAAACTTATACATCAAATGCATACAAACACTTTCATACAAACAATGACACTAAAATACTTATGAAACTCACCAGCTTTAAAGCTGATCAACTCTTTCAAAATAACTTGTATTCTCAGGTCATCAGTAGACAGGTACCGATGCCAGGCTTTTGAAAAGATGGAGCACATTCAAGACTCATCTCATATTTTGATTTACTTTTTGGTGGTTATTAAACTTTACAGAACACACTTGTATTAAATTATATTATTAATGCAATGGATGATGTTGTTTATTGTTTACTACTATGCATTGTTGTGATACTGTACATGACGTCCTCCACCCCCGAACGTTTCCGCCGTTCCGGTTTTGGGGTGTGACATAGTGAGTAGACTCACCTCACACTGCCGAAACACACAGAAAATCTCTGGCTACTGGGTAACCGATACCCAAACTATCAATATCAAAACAATACCCAATTAACATGTATGTTCTAATCCATAACCATAAATCCATTACTAGGGTAAATAACCAATTTATCCCTTACCTAGTTTGGACCAAGACTTAGGCCCAAACCTAATAATCGAAAAAGCCCAAATACCAACCCACCCAAGGCAAAACTAATGGCCCAATTTTCCAAATTGGGCCCAAGCCCATTATAGGCCTTCTCAAAATAATTATCAGCCCAAAACCTGATGGCCCAACAGGGCCCAAGACAACTACGCCCAAAAGAAACAACTCAGCCAACCAAAGCCCATACCAAAAGAGTCCAACCCCAAAAAGCCCAATTCTCATATGATCAGACGTACGCACGGCGTACATGGCTTGTACGCACGATGTACGTTGTCGGTCCAAAACGGGCATTATAGTCGAAACGCGCGGCGTTCCCCAGTGTTACGCACGGCGTTCCCAGCGGCCACCCAAAAGTCATTCCAATGACTCAATCCTTTAAGCCAAATGTCCAAAACCTCAGAATTGCTAAATATAAGTGACTTGATCCATAAAGTCGGAGGCTTTAAGCCTTTGCATGGCTTAATGAACCCAATCACCAAATATGAACTCCAAAAGATCAAAATCACTCCAAAAATGTCTTAAAACTTCTTAATACCTTAAGACCTCAATCCAAACTTCCAGATCTGAATTCAAGGGACTTCTTAAGTCATAAAGTTTCCAACTTTCTGACTTATCATAACACAATGGGACCCAAATCAAAACCCTAAGTCCTAAACTTCATCAAATGACTACCAAATCATCCATGGAAGGTTTACACCCATCAAGATCCAAACTATTCCATAACCTCAACAAGGACCAAATATGAAGCTCAAAGGTTCTGGAGTAACTTCTACTCACAAGAACCACCTCAAAGGGACCAAAACCATAATAAAATACCATAGCTAGATCTACATGAAAGAGTTGTTAAGGTTGAGACTTTATACCTCCAGAAGATAGATCTAGGTGCACAAAGCCTGGATCCAAAAGCTCCAAGTCAAGCAATGACTCTTCAAGAAGTTCTTTCTTCTTCCTCAAGCACCAAAAACACACATAAATCACTTTGAAGCTCAAGAATCACTCAAATGGAGGCTAGGGTTTCGTTCTTAGGGTTAGAGATGATGGAGGCTGAAGAAAATGAGCGTTGAAGGTGAGTTAAGGTCTTTAAATAGGGTCCAAGACCCTAAATTAGGGTTTTAATCTGGCCTGACGAACGCATCGCATTCCATTGGGGAATGCAGGGCTTTCCCAAATGCTCCTGCGTCCAAATTCCTTTTTGAACGTCATGCGTTCCTACCTGGTATGCCATGCGTACCCGTTTTGGCCCAACACCCCTCAAACTTCAAATGGTCATAACTTTTGCATCCCTTATCTGTTTTCGATGTTCCTTAGATCCACGAAAAGGTAACGAGAAGACCTAAACTTCTATCAACTTTATTTAACCTGAAAACCAACCGAATTAAAATCCAAAAAATTCATAAAAGGCCCGAACCAACGCCTTTACCGATACCCATGGGCTCCAAAACACAAACTAAAAACCCGGATCATCCAAACTACATCATCCACATACAAATGAGCTCAAAATCAATTTCTCAAGGGTTCTAAGTCTGCTAATACCCACTCCTTGATCACCACCCCACAATGGGAAACGATTCAAAACAGAGTATTACAACTATCCCCCACTTAAATTAGATTTCTTCCTCGAAATCATTCCTATAATCCTCGGCACGTCAAACAAATCATACCATAGCCTTCCCAAGGCATGTGAAACAATCTCAGCAATACGGCCATGACCAAAATCATACCATAGCCTTACCAAGGCAATCGAAACCAACCCTAGCAGGGTTTTCCAACCCGAAGATGAATTAATCCTCACACCACCTGACAATAATCCCTTACAAAATAGCCACATCCACTCAATCTGAAATCTGGAGTCTCGACATGTTCTGACTCCCTGACAGACCGCCCACACTGAACCACTACCATTCACATTCCACTATGAATTCTAGGTTAAACAAAATACTTCCAACCCTGATTATCTTGATGCTTCCATAGGAAAAAAAATTACTAATCATGAACAGCTATAGAACACTTACACTCGACAGAAGGCTCGGATAATCCTTCGAGTAGAAGATTCTTCCCTGCAACGGTTAGAATCAAACGAGAGCTGCACAATAAGGTCAAATCAATTACTCTGAGATTATTTAACCCCACTGCAAGTGACTTATCATTTCCCGATCAACAAGCTACCCCACACAAAAGAATACCAAAGCATTACCACTGCTCGAAACATCACACTGCCTCCTGGCTGCTTTCCCAAAGCAGCCGAGACCTCCCTGGTCCCAACTTGTCTGTTAACTATCTGAAATACCAGACTCCCACCTGTTTGTTGAGCCAAAAGACACTCTCACAGTCGCCCCATGCGACTTCCAAACGAAAACCTCGACTGACAAATATTACCTGAACCATCACCACACCAAACCCGATGCTAAACTGAACGCTACAGGACCAACTGTGGTATCATTTCATACCCGGTCACCAACAACCTACCATTTCCTGATTCCAACCATGTTGTGGCCCTCCCAAAGATAGTACCATCCTGAGAAACAAACACAAAGGCTTGATCTAACATCACAACTAAATTCGTTCCCTTACTCTTGAACCCTGCGTTTGATGCCTCAGGCATATTGATACCCCAATTCTTATTCCAAAGAAACGAAAATCCTGCACAAAACACTCGTGATATCCGACTCGATATCTTACCGAAAAACCAATACGATACTCAACCTATAACCCGAGGTCCACGAATTTGCACTTGCATTTCATATCATAACCTTCTGATTCCCGACGACCCCTCGCTTGACCGATCAATAATATTCCAAAACCATCTCTGAGACTACCAGTCTTGCACCTGGTCCAACCACCAGGTTCCCAAGAGACCAGATAACAAGGCTACCCAGCCTATAAACCCCTCTGTGTCACACACTGACCTCCCACTTGACCCTGCAACTCAGAATCCAAACCCTGACCCAAAGGTCTCTACCAGGCCCCACCTGAATTGCCATAATCACACGGGTCTCGCCCACGGGCCCCAACCATCAAGAGCCATTCAGGCCCGACTCTGCCTCGGACCCCAATGCCCTCAACCTAGAACATAGAATAATTCCTCGACAATCCTGGCCAGTGTGCCCAAGGCACTAACTGATTCCTCTTCCATGCTAGTGAGCATCCTTAATAATAGTCTACCTCGAACTGATGAATGCTACGATCCCATCACAGTCTTACAACACTTCCAACCAACCATGGTTACCACCCATAGCCTTACCACGCTCAAACCATCACAATATCACACATCCTAAGCCGAATCCTGCAACCATTCAGGAGTTCGGGTCATGCATTCGAATCCCACAACCTACTATGTATCACAATGGAGATGCCGACCTGCAGTTGGAAGTTTCCTAAACTCCCACCACCACAACCTCAATCTGAACAGCCATTTAATTCTCCCCCACTTGGACTCGACGAAGGTCTCTCACCTCTTAATCCTTATGGATCTCCGACCCATCTCCTTTAAATAGCATGAACCGCTCATACCCTGCGCTAAACGATACTAGCGTTCCATTGCTAGCCAACTCAATGATCACCCAACTCCTAAAATCCTGAAGAATACCCTTGTAATCTTAACCAACCTGATAATCCAAATCACCTCCCATGATACCATACCACTTCCTGAGCTCTTATGCTGGCGACTAAAAACCATAACCCTTGCCCCGACTGATGAATCTTCATCCCAACTCCCATTCTCGAAGAATCCATGATTCCGAATCGACTGTAACCTGAGCAAATATGAAACTTCCCTGAAAATTTACATTGACCAAACAACTCATGCAGCCGACACCACCATCTTCCTACTACCGCTCCTCTCCTAGCAACGGTAGTGATTGAACCAAACAGTTCTTCCATAGGCGACTGCCGCTCCTATCCAAACAATTACTGAACCCTATCGACACTGGAGAACTAACCCGCTGAAACCTGACCATAGACCTTACCCACAATACCCCTGAAGCGATTTCAACCAAAACCAGAATAACAACCGAACACATTGGAACCCGCTACACAAGATACAACTCCTTAATAACCCACTATTGATTTAAGGCATGCAAAAGACATAGAACAATTCTCGAAGATATATCCCTACAATAACAGAGAATTAAACCAAAGATAACGGTTACCCAAACCAATAATATTCCACTCATTATGAATATTGATAACAATAAAAAAGAACGCAAAATATAACACACCCGAAAAATCACCTGCCGAAGCACTGACCTTCCCTGTCTGACACTGCAATGACCGGCTCCTCTCTGATGGGGCTCCTGCCCCACCCTCACGCCTATCAGAGATCCACAAAATAACCGGAGCAGGTACACTCACTGCTCCTCCCCTCCCCCTTGGACAGGCGGCCCTGTTGTGGCCCACCTGGTCGTAGAGAAACCATAACGGGCTAACCCCCTGAGGACAATCCCAGCTGACATGATAAATCCTGCCACACTTATAGCAACCCATACCCCTGTAACGACAAGCTCCATCGTGCAATTTCCCGTACGTGTTACACTGACCCCGGCCCTGTCGGCCCCTCAATTGCTGATCCGAAGCCTCGGGTCTCTTCCTGGGACCCTCCCTCGCCTGCACCTAATCTGAGCCCCTCTTCCCTGGGTGCTCCAAATCAACCTCTCGCTCACAGAATGATAGAGTGTGAGCTCCAACGATAGCCATAACCTCAGCACGGATCGTGCCGATAAAATTTCATTTTTATCCAGTATCTCCAGAATCTCCTCCTTAACTAAACCAAATATCACAGGAGTCCGCTCCAAAATACCACGGGTAATCTCCGACAAGATGAATTCCCACATTTGCTCCCTAATCGACTAAGTACCCTCACCAGAGCCGGAACCAGAACCTGAACCTCCTTCCTGGGAGCTCATCACCAAATTGAAATACCACATGCAAAAGATCATAACATACTCAAGAATCCTCTCCCCAAAATCTTCTTAGATTCTCCAAGACTCTCCCAGATTCGAGTATGGATCCTATGCTTTCAGTAGTACGAGCCCAATACTACCTTCCACACCTATCCATACTTTCCTCAAGAATCATCCTGAATCCTGTAAGTCACCTTCTCAATCTTATGCACCAAAAATCTCACTAAAGAGCATAGCAAACCCACTGAAGCAATCCCTAGGCTCTCCTAGGTTCCCGACCTCACCCTGCCATCAGCTGCTGAAGAACTCCCCATAATGCCAGACACCCACCTCATTAATATCTTCATATTCACTTTTTGGATGACTTCCATCATCTAAGAGTTCCACAAAACACAAAGCAAGCAGTATTCATGCAGTAACACTCTAATCCATAGAACGATCATAGGGCATTCAACCCACATACCACAACTCATGCTAGAAATTCTCACCCTCACTGCCGGCTGCCTTATGCATGCAAATTATACACATAACATGATCAAATTGACTGTCGAATAATAGACTCTACCCTAGGACCACAACCAGACAAGGAACAGGAAATAAGACCAAATCAATTATTCTAGGACTATAAGATCCTAACCGTATACAATTTTTAAAGCATACACTTAGCAATTACTGATACCAATAGATATTTCCATTATAACATAGCATCCAATACTCGCAAGACTACAAAGCATCTCACAAATCAAGCCAATCTATTTCGGACTAATCAGCTCTAGCATGCAAGTCCACCAGCTCATACAATATACATACAAAGGCATCTCTCCTAGCATTCTACTATGCAAAGACTGAGCATACTCTTAGCCCTAACTAGCATGCGATTCACATATTCATAAATTAATCATATCAGATAACATGTATTGGTATTTTAGGAGAAACTTACTTGAGCTCGGTTGATTGCATGCACCACACCCTTTTCTTATCTTAGAAAACACTTTTCTTAAAAATAATTTTCTTTTGAAAACTTTACCAAACCCTCAATTTGAGTTCAGACACACCCGAGAGTATTTCCGAATCCCTCAAACCGAGGCTTTGATACCAACTTGCAACGTCCCGAAAATCATGACATAAAATTTTTTATTTTTAGATTAATAAATCGTTAATACATTTCTTTCCCATGAAACCAAGGTAACCAAGAGTTAGCAAAAACATCATCAAATCAGAGTAATTCACAGATTGCAGAAACATGTGGTGTGTGCCCTACAATCGCCCCGATTTCTTTCCTTAGAAAACTGAAGTACTTGAAACATAAACTGAAAACCGTAAGCACAAATCTTAGTGAGTTCCCCAAAATACCATACAACATACAACCACATATTATCATGGAACATACATATAGTTTCCATGGGCTCCCCATGGTCTTTATCAGGTATGCCATGGGCTCCCCCCATAGTCTTTACTTGGAATGTCATGGACTCCCCCCATGGTCTGATATCCACTTTCCACGAGCTCCCCCCCCCCTTCGGGGGGTCTTCCATGCAAGTATCACAGAGACAACTAGAATACTACATAACATGTAATAGGCCGACATTGGTTCCTTCGAACCATGGATATTGTGAGGAGACTCACCTCACACTGCTGAAACACTCAGAAAATCCCTGGCTGCTGGCTGACCGATCCCCAAACTATCAATATTAAAACAACACCCAATTAACATGTGAGTTCTAATCCATCACCATAAATCCATTACTAGGGTAAATGACCAATTTACCCCTTACCTAGTTTGGAATAAGACTTAGGCCCAAACCTATTAATCCAAAAAGACCAAATTCAAACAACCACCCAAGGCCCAAACCATGGCCCAATTTTCCAAATTGGGCCCAAACCCATTATAGGCATTCTCAAAATAATTATCAGCCCAAAACTTGATGGCCCAACAAGGCCCAAACAACTACGCCCAAAAGAAACAATTCAACCCAACCCAACCAAAGTCCATACCAAAAGAGTCCAAGTCCAAAAAGCCAAATTCTCATATGATCAGACGTACGCACGGCGTACATGGCTTGTACGCATGACATACGTCGCCGGTCCAAAATCGGGCATCATAGCCGAAACGCGCGGCGTTCCCCAGTGTTATATGTACGACGTTCCTGGCGGCCACCCAAAAGTCATTCCAATGAACTAATCCTTTAAGCCAAATGTCCAAAACCCCAAAATAGCTAAATATAAGTGACTTCATCCATAAAGTCTGGGGCTTTAAGCCTTTGCATGGCTTAATGAAGCCCAATCACCAAAGATGAACTCGAAAAGATCAAAATCACTCCAAAAATGTCTTAAAACTTCTTAATACCTTAAGACCTCAATCCAAACTTCCAGATCTTATTTCAAGGGACTTCTTAAGTCATAAAGTTGGGAACCAAATCAGAACCCTAAGTCCCAAACTTCATCAAATGACTAACAAACATGCATGGAAGGTTTACACCCATCAAGATCCAAACTTTATGATTCCATAACCTCAACAAGGACCAAATATGAAGCTCAAAGGTTCCGGAGTAACTTCTACTCACAAGAACCACCTCAAAGGAACCAAAACCATGACAAAATACCACTTAGCTAGATCTAAATGAAAGAGTTGTCAAGGTTGAGAATTTATACCTCCAGAAGATAGATCTAGGTGCACAAAGCCTGGATCCAAAAGCTCCAAGTCAAGCAATGACTCTTCAAGAAGTTCCTTCTTCTTCCTCAAGCACCAAAAACACACATAAATCACTTTGAATCTCAAGAATCACTCAAATGGAGGCTAGGGTTTCGTTCTTAGGGTTAGAGATGATGGAGGCTAAAGAAAATGAGCGTTGGAGGTGAGTTAAGGTCTTTAAATAGGGTCCAAGACCCTAAATTAGGGTTGTAATCTGGCCAGATGAATGCAGCGCGATCCCTTGGGGAACGCAGGGCGTTCCCAAATGCTCCCGCGTCCAAATTCCTTTTTGAATGCCATGCGTTCCTACCTGGTACGCCATGCGTACCCGTATTGGCCCAACACCCCTCTAACTTCAAATGGTCATAAGTTTTGCATCCCTTATCCGTTTTCGACGTTCTTTATATCCACGAAAAGGTAACGAGAAGCCCTACACTTCTATCAACTTTATTTATCCTAAAAACCAATTGAACTAAAATAAAAAGTTCATAAAAGGCCTGAACCAACGCCTTTACCGATACTCCCAAAATTAAAACCGAAAACCCGGATCATCCAAACTGCTTCCTCCACATACAAATGAGCCTAAACTCAATTCTTTAAGGATTCTAAGTCTGTTAATACCCACTCCTTGATCACCAACCCGCAATAGGAACGATTCGAAACAAAGTGTTACACATATGCTTCTCGAAGGCCCTTCCTTACAACTGATGAGCATCCGTTATGAATCTACCCCCAATCTCAGACTAGAGACACTACCAGAAGCACGCATAATTGATCCTCAAAACATACGGACCGCGAACTTCACCCAAAACCAAACCATCTGACGTACCAAACCTTAATAACCCTTGACTCTTTGTTATGTCATTACCAACCACTGCTTGGCGATCAAAGATGATAAAACCAAAAATTTATGTGATACAATCGACTCCTATCGGCTCAGGTGTACCCCCCCCCCCCCTAAACAACCACTCGAGACCTCATAAAGAGCTTATGACTTGCGACTCCATGACCAATTCCCAATTTGAAAATCACAATCCTAACAACATCTTGCGATCAACTGGAATTATAATGCATACATCCCATAGAGACTTTCTTATACCTGACTGATATTCCCTACAACCCTTACTGCTTCCCTTCTCCAGCCAATAGATTTGTGACTCACCCGACTCCCAACAGCCCATCAACACCGAAAGCACTATAAGCAGAAGAAATGAACCATCATGATCACTAGGCCCACAACCTATGACTGGAATTCTCCCGATAACACACCGACCTCGTCGTCATCGCATCATTCGTCCAACACTACGTGCCTAAAAATACCCACCTCCTTCCATTACCTTGAAGGGACCTAATCAAATCCCTTACAACGCCAACTGAGCACCACAAAAATGCTACCAAGAAAAACCTTACAAAAACATGGTCACACACGACCCGATAATAGGTTAACGGCTGCACTCTGGGTCCAATTCGAAAGCTATAACCCAAACGAACCATGCACAATAATTTGAGCCAAGGGCTCCAATGCTATCTTGCCCAGCTCCCTAGAATAACCACCATACACATGCTTAGGAAACCCCATAATCTCATCCAAAGAGAAAGAATTACCAGAGTTGTTTTTCCTTATAAATTAATATCTTGGTTGCTTTGCCTTGTTTTGTTTTTGTTGGTCATTTCAGGATAAATGGCTCCTAGAAGGGAAGTTCCTCAAGCGCAAGACCCTATTGATGTGGCGAGTATTCACCCGATATACCGTTTTCCGCAAAATCTTTCTCGAGCAATGTTGAATAATTATGAAAACCGGTTGGGATGGTTATATAACCTTGAATTTGCAGTAGCTCCCACTGTGGATTTGGCCTGGTTACGCGGGGTCGGTACGGTTGCGGAGCTGGAAAGACATTGGACGAAAGTGTTTATAGGGAATGGTTTTTCCTTTACTTGCAACGGGTGGAGGAATCTATTTTCTCTTCAAGAACCCGTCTATCTGGAATTATCGGTGGAGTTCTTCTCCACCTTGAGTTTTGAGGATAAAACCGTTGATCCGACCTATAACCGGGCATTTGCTTTTAGATTGGGAGGAGTGTACCACGAATGCAGTCTTCGGGAATTCGCTTGGCGCATGGGACTCTATACTGAAGATGAGACACTCTCACCATTTTTTGTTCTATTCTTGCAGGGGTGTGTTCGAGACTTCACATCCGGGATTTTTGATGCCCAGTTTTGGAGGACTATATCGAATCACAAATATAATTCTAGTGATGCATGCGATGGGCAAATTCGGAATCCCGTGTATCGTTTTTTGCACTGCCTCATTACGTTCACGATCAATCACAAAAATCATGGAGATAAAGTGCCTCTTCAAAATTTGTTTCATTTGTGGAGCATAATCACCCCCGGTGTTTGTTGTGATCTTCCGTATATGCTTGCACGATTTATGGGTAGCAAGGCGACTAATTCTAGACCCGCTCTTCCCATAACGGGTGGACATTTAGTTACCCGACTTGCCCGGTCTTATGGCATCTTAACTCTTAATTTTATTAGGAATCTTACGCGCTTTTAGGATAGTGACTTAACTATCCAAGTGCTGGCTGTCATGCGAGTTGTAGTGAATGTGGGAGGAGTTTATGTCATACCCCCGGAGGATGAAGAACAACAAATTGAGCAACAAGAAGAACAACCGCGGCCAAGACGAAGGAATGTGAGAGGTCGAGGAGAGAGGGGACGACCACAACCACCACCCTAACCGTTTGAGGGCGGTATACCGACCGACCCGTTTCAAAGTCGGGTTGGTTTGTATTTGGACAATCCTCGCGGGGGAGTGACTTATAACACTCAAATTCTCGAAACCATGTTTACACATATGAATATGGTTCGACCCCCTACGATGCCTCCCCAATGCCCGTACATTCCGACGTGGGAAGAATTATGTCACGACAAGGAGATGGTGTCGGAACTAGTGGAGAACATCATGATGAAGAAGATGATTAGTTTATCCTTTTATTTCTTTAGTTCGTTTAGTTTATGTTTTGTTTTTTTGTTTTGATTTTAGTTTAATTTGGTTGTGTAACGACTATTTAAATTGTTATGATCTTGTTACTTCTTTTGGTTGTTATTTTCAGAATTGGTAAGAGAAAAACGTGACTAAAGGAACCTTAGAGATATGAGAACATTAACACGATTAGCCGTGTCATTTAGAGTCGAGAGTCGAGACCCACGGTCTTAGATAAGTGTGGGGCTAATCGAGAGAGAAGAGAGTTAGGAAAAAGTCAAGATATATGCAGGTCAGAAGGGTCTTAATACGTTAAGACACAAGTGCACATTATACTCATTTAAAGAAAATGGATTTCTATGATGCCCAGTTTCCACGACGTGGACACCAATTACACGTCGTGGATTGAGATCAATACACGATACCAAAAAATGAAATTATTCGAAACCACGTCATGTAATTATACACCACGACGTGGAATGCAGAAGTCCAATTTTCCATCTTTTCTACACCATTCCATGTGGCGTATGCTTTCCCACATTGGTCTTTTATGCTTTTGAGATTTTTCTACACCACATTTGTTGAAGATTGAAGACTCGATTCCTAATTTTTGTCAGCTTATTTGCATATCTCACTTGTTAAATATCCAACTTCCATATTAGAAGTAGTCTGTATTCAAGATGCACAACTTATCTCACATGTGAAGAATTCGATCTCGCCACTTCTACCCAAGGGGAGTCTGTTCCTTTTTCTCCCTTTTCTTGCTTTTAATTTATTTTATGCATACAATGAGGGCATTGTATGTAAGAAGTGTGGGGTAGGGGGTCGAAAAAGTAAATTTCTAGAAAATTTTAAAATTTTTGAAAAGGTAAAAAAAATGGATTTGAAATAATAATCTAAAAATTATTGAATCTAGTATTAGTTTAAACTTAAGTTGTTAGTGTTATATGGGATGATCCAATGAGAGCTCAAATGTTTAATTGAGTCAATATATGTTATAGTATTCGTGGCTTCCCAAGTCTTAGTGAAAAGTCATGAGATATGAAAAGGTAATCTGGTAGTTTATATGGCATAATATGTTTTGCAGCCTAAACCTGAAATCTATGCAGAAAAGCTTATGTAGTTATTGCACATAAACTAATACCTCCAACCAATAAAGGTTGAAGTTAAGCACCCTTGCCTAAGCATTTAAGATTTGAGAGAAAAAAAGTGAGATATTAAAAAAAAAGAGAGAAATTACCAAAGAGTTGAAGAATTTTGGAGCTATCAAAGTATGAAGATCAAAAGATCAAAAATTCCAAAGAATCAAAATTTGAAGATACCAAAAATACACAAAATGTGTTGAATTCAAAGAAATCAAAGATTAAATACTCAAAGAAAGTGAAGAATTCAAAAGAGCTCCATTGTGGTATCTAAAGTTGTAATTTCTAGATTATGTATGCTTGGGTAGCTTAACCAAAAATACATTGAGGTTAAGAAAGAGTTCTGAGGATTGATTCGGAGGGTTGCATAAATGAGTATCATATAAACCAAGGGGTGAAGTTTCATAAGGAATGTGAGTATTTAGGATTGGGAAGTTATTAGGAGATTTAGCACAAATATGTGCATTGAGGTCTTGGTATAATGGCTGAGTTTAAAATGGATTGTTCTATGTGATGCTAGTGAAGAAGGTTTGAATTAAAAATAATTAGTTTTGCTTGAGGGCAAGCAAAGCATAGGTGTGGGGTATTTTGATATTTCCATATTTATACATACTTTTAGGCAATATTTGAATGCATTTTTATACATATTTTTGGTTATTTGCATGGAATAATGGTACATATAAGATTAAATTGTATTTTGCAGCCAAAATTAGTCATTTTGAAGAATAAGGACTAAAAGTGGAAAAGAGGAAACTTTGGAGGCTTGGAAGATTAAAGAAGATAAAACCCACGAAAATAGCTGGATCTACGTCGTGGTTATCAATTATATGACATGGAAAGGGAAAAATATTGAAGATAAGTACGCGCAAAGTCGAAATCCTTGCCCGATAAGGATTCATCTAAGTCCACGACGTGGAATGTAATTTAATGAAGACTATAAATATCCTTGATCTCTACAACTTTAGGAGGTTGGCTGGTTAGAAATGGTTTCCAGGCGTCGATATTCAGAAGGTTAGAAGGCTAGGAAATTGGTTTGAATACCAAGGAAGAAGAAGAGGTTCATAATTACTTTCTAGTTGTGGTACTTTACAATGTTTTTGATTATGACTTGTTTGTGTTTATTTGTTAGTATGAGTAGCTAAATCTAGCTGCTTCTGTTAGCCAGATGAAGCTGGAACTCATGGTTTGTTTATAATAACTTAGACTTTTCTTGTTGGTTAATGTCTTGTGTTTGACTGATTATACCTAGCATGCTTAATTTGACGCTAGATTGCTTTAAACTATTATTCTGTGTAGTTAGTGACCATTAACCTGCATGAATTTGAATGCCTAGTAATTTAGTGAACATTAGATTATTAGAGCTAAGATTGAACCAATCTTAGATAAGTAATTGAAGTATTAAATTTGGCTGTGCTGGAGAACTCACATTATGAACATAATTGTGTTTGTTAACTTAATCTTACATAGCTCCAATTCTACTTAATAGTTAATTTGTGTTAAATTATGTGTAACTATGCATAGATCTACATGAATTAATTCAACATTAGTTAATTTGAAATTGAATTGCTAGTAATATTTTAATTGGTAACCAACAGGAATTGTCATAATTAATAATTAAATCATTGAGGGAAAGTGGATTCAAACTAACAGAAGTGTTTTTATAATTTAATTGAACATTTGTTGATAAATTAAGTTCATCTAAACTTGCAAAATTAGATAAAGACCTTTTTAATTATTGTTTGATTTTAGAGTAATTTATAGTAATTATTTTAGCTAATTAAATTTGTTCCCTGTGTTCGACCCCAACTTACTTAAACTACATTACAATCCGACTAGGTACAGTGCCTAGGTGCATATTAGTTAGTTAAGTTAGTTAGGATATAAATTTAAAACTAGTAGGTACTTTTGTGCACATCACATATCATCTAAGATATGAAAATTATCCATTCACAAAGGTATAAAATTCAGGTATGTATGAATTTAAGAGCAAAATCAATTGAACAATCAAACATTCAAGAGCAAACAATCGAAAATTTTAGAGAAAGAATGGCAAAATCGGAACTTTTAAAGATAAAATCGGAACTTTAGACATAAAATTGAAACTTAATTGCATAACGTACCTGATTAGATGAAGAAGGAGCTTCGATCATAGGCTGGAAGATAAAGGATGGGTCGACGATGGTTGCTGGTTAAGGGAGAAAGAAAACAGCCGCTGGAAGAGGAGAATAAAGGAGGCGCTGGAAGATATGTTAGGGCAATGGGTACGATTGGAATTTTTTCCCTTTCTCAGTCAGTCGGCTTCCAATATTTTTCCCAATCAGATGTTTATTTCCAAGTCAGACGCATAATATGTGTTTATCAAACAGCGTTAGCTGACCGAGTCAGCCAAAAAGGTCTGACTAGACTCGGTCATACCAATATCAAACAGGGCCTTAATGTATATGTTTCCAACCAAACAAGTAGATGAAATACTTTCATTAGGCTAAGGATGTAATGGTTTGTCCTTATCTAAAAGGTATGAAGTTATGGAGATTATGTTAGATAATAAGCTTAACTCACTCTAGCATCTACAAACTGCATTTATGTAGACTATCCTAAATGATTGTTTAGGATGAAGTTTCTACAATCCCACTATTTGTCATTCCAGAAGACATGCTTAGAAAGTTCTTTTTCCATGTGCGAGCAATATGAAACTTTAAGAGCTAAAGAACCATAAGCTAAATGCATCATAGTTTGGAACTAGCAAGTTTTTCAACTGTTATTGAACATGTTCAATAGGTGATTAGAAACTAATGAAACACATAGAGATGCCTTCATGTATGATTATCAAGTATGGGCTTCATTATTCTTCCTCGATATATTACGAATATAAAGAGTAAGTGTGTTTTCAAAGGAGAAAACATACTTTTTAGATTTAAGCTAACATCTCAAAGTAAGAATCTTCTTTCTTATAAGATAATTACATAATGTGATTTAATTATAAATCAAGATGACTCTTGTATTTTCTATAAAGTTAGTGGGAGCGCAGCAGCACTCCTAGTCTTATATGTAGTCAACATACTTATTCTTGGAATAAAGATTTATTAGATAGATCATGGCAACTTAAAAGATTAAGTAAAATTGCATTAATTGTCAGGGATCTTAAAGAGATTAAGATATAAGAGTCCGAGAGAGTTTTATCTTGTCAATACCACATGACATAATTTTGAGTATCCGTCAAAATCCTAGTATAATGTTTGAACTAGATAATATTATTGTATTCCATATGCTGCTTCAAATGGATTAATCATATTTGTCATGATTATGCATGAAGGCTAGATATGTCGTATGCTTTGAGCATGTTGAATAAATACCAGTATAATCCGAGAATAAGTCATTGTATGACTTGTAGGAACATTATAAAGTACTTGCAAGAACTAGAGAAATATTCCTAATATGAGGAGTATTTAAAAGAAAACTGTGTTTAAGCTGTTACACATATGCTAAACTTCCAAAGAGATTGAAATGATTCTCAATCACAATTACATTGTTGTTCGGGGAGCCACATATCATAAAGATGCTTAATGTTTAGTTTATTTATGACTGTGAGTAAACCAATGACACAAGTATTGGTATCTAAGTCATATTTAAGCGAGAAATACACTCTCAAGAGTTTTCTCTATATACGATTTACATATATAACTGAAAATGTTGGTAATCTTAAAGTTTATACACATCAATTCAGTCAAATCTACTTAACTAAGTTCCTTCATTAGCTAACGCATGAAAGTCAAACTGGTGCTATATGACCTTGTTTTTCTAAGTAATTGGAAATGATAGAAATTTAGTATTTGGATATTAGAACAATAAAAGCAACATATATTGAAATGAGTTGATATATTAAATATAGTCTATTCATTAAATAATTGTTGTGTTCTATATTAGCATGTTTAATCATTGAATAACTTGTTTATTCTAAATGTCTATAGTCGTTCATAGGTGTGGGAGCATCTATGAGGTAAGACTAATATGAATGATTGGTTGATTTTCATAGAAATGAAAATAGCAAGAGATGCTACCAACTTCATAGGTACTTGATCAGAGAACAAGTATTGGACCTGACTCGCATCAAAATCACTTTGTGGATCGTAGTCATAAG
This sequence comes from Lactuca virosa, assembly GCF_052849685.1. Lineage (NCBI taxonomy): Eukaryota > Viridiplantae > Streptophyta > Magnoliopsida > Asterales > Asteraceae > Lactuca > Lactuca virosa. Next base: position 55,148,778 of record NC_136431.1, read on the forward strand.
TGATGTTTGATAAAAGGTTGCATCTTTGTATTCTTCGACCTGAGGCTGAGATACATATTTGGGACTTGAGTGTAGGAATTATTTTGCTTTGACATGGTTTAACGATGTTCCGTAAAACTCATCCTATTCAATTACCAGGTTTGAGGGCAACCCAAAAGGAATTTGCTAATAATTTAAGTATATACCAATTTAACTAATGGCTTAGACACCTAATCCAACAAAAAAGCCAGTTATAAGGGACATCGTTGGGTATGGCCTGAACTACATGATAGGCGTATGTAGTCAAGATGGCATTTGTTACTCTTATTCGTTGAGAGTTCGACATCTAAGGCCTGACTAAAAGTTGAACAATAAATGAGATTGATCGCGATCCATATCTCATATTTAACATGATGTTTGAGACAAACGAATAACTGATACCACACCTATAGTAACAATTGTAGCTTTGAGCTCCCAAAATTGGTTGTTGATGAGATGACACCCTTCGTGTAACGACCAAAAATCAAGGGTAAAAATTTCATTTTTAATATAGCTAAAACATTAATACCAATTACTTCAAACATTACAAATCATCGTTAAGTAAAACATTTATCAGAGTTCATCCCAAAATCATTCATTGCAGAAATATTAGGTGTATGCACTACGATCAATCCGAGCTCTTCACTTCCAAATCTATGATACCTAAAACCAAAACTGTAAACCGTAAGCACAAAGCTTAGTGAGTCCCCCAGAGCATACCCCACGCACAATCCACATAACACATATCATATTAGCTATAAAAGTTATCTCTACCACATAACCCCTGCATAAAATCATATAAGGAAGCCATGGAAACCCTCCAGGGTCTTACACCTAGTGCCACGGGAACCCCCACGTGGTCTTATCTGCCATGGGAACCCCACATGGTCTTCCTTCCAAACAATAAATAATGCAAACTATAAATATAAACATATGATCTAAACATACAGACATATAAGGATGCCCTGGAAACCCTCCAAGGTCTTACACCGGGTACCACGGGAACCCCCACATGCTCTTAGCCCACTGCCATGGGAACCCCCACATGGTCTTAGCCTGGAGAGCCATGGGAACCCCCACATGGTCTTATGTCCAACTGCCTCGGGAAGCCCCCCCCCCCCCCCCCCCGGGGTCTTCCATGCAAGTATCAGAAAGACAACTAGCATACCAAATACCACACAATCAACTGGCATACTCCATATATAGCTATTATCCATGGGAACCCTCGCATGGTCTTCACATAATCACATAATCAATAGCACATTCGCAACAATCATCACAACTACATAAATGGGCCGGCCTTGGTGCCTTAGACCCATTGGTATGGTGAGAAGACTCACCTCTTGAATGCTGAACTGATAAGCTGAAGTCAGATATATCCCACACGCTGCTCCTTCTCAACTGCCCATCAGGTGATTAGCTTAACACAATCCCATAAATACCCTCAAGTTAACCCTGGACAAGGTCAAGGTCCATCATCAAGGTCACAAGTCCATGTTGACCTCAACTCGTCGAGTATAGCCAGCCACTCGTCGAGTTCTTGCTGAACTTGTCAACTTGTCGAGTCACTTGAGTGACTCGTCGAGTTTCCTAATGTTTACGGCCGTAAACCCTTTGGCCGTAAACTCCTTGGCCGTAAACCCTTTGGCCGTATACTCCTTGGCCGTAAACCCTTTGGCCGACTAGCCGAGTTGATTAAAGGACTCGGCGAGTCCCTTTAGCCCTTCTCGTTTTCGGTCCTTTATAGTGGAAACCAAAGCTCCAAATCACAAATCCAACCACTTATGGTATAGTTACCACGTAAAGTTGCAAACTTTACATGTTATGCAAAGCATCCAAGGCTAGAAACACTTAATAAAAGCTTGACAAGGGACTTAGAGCATGAAGGGGGCCAAGACTTGATAAAGTTGGCAACTTTAAGTACCCAAAGGCCCTGAGATATCCAGATCTAAATCCGTATGCTCATACAAGCTCAAATCCAAGAATGATCCCAAACCATGCTAATAATGGCCATAACTTCCATAGAAGGAAATCTAAGCAATGAAAAGCCAAGATTTCGACTTTATACCTCAAAGTAGCTGCAACCCTAGAGGAAATCCTGGATCTACTACCTTCCATTCAATACAACCTCTTCAATCTTCAAATTCCTTCCAGAAGAGCACCAATAATCACTCTCCAAGCTCACACACACACTTAAAGAGAGGGAGGGCACGAACTAGGATTTCTCTGGACAAAGGGGGAAATAAAGGAGGCTGCAAATGAGACATAAGTCCTTTAAATAGGGTACCAAGCCCTAAAATTTAGGGCTTCCTCTACAACGCCTACTCGCCGAGTCGGGGCCTTCCGACTCTTCGAGTAGGGTCAAAATCCCATGATCCTTTAAATGACTCTACTCGTCGAGCTGGGGCTCCCAACTTGCCGAGTCCCGGCACCAAGACCCTAAAAACTTGCATCCATTAAGTAATTCCTGGAACATGTGTTACAAGTCTCCGCCACTTGAACTAGACTTCATCCTTGAAGTCTGCCGTCGTAAAATTTTGGGTAATGCTCTCGCATCTCCTTTTCCAGCTCCCAAGCGATATGCCACCTTGCCCACCCGGGCAGAGATCCTGAACGGGCCTATACACCAAGGTCCCAACTTGTCCCTCTTCTGAAACCTGATAATCCCTTTCCAGGGCAACACCTTCAGCAACACGAAATCCGAAAATGAACGAATTCCTTGCAACCTGATCACATCTGCTTCATCTGAAATATGAAATCTGAAGTCTCGAGGTGGTCTGCCTCCCTGACAGACTGACCACATTGAATCATCATCAAACTGGTTCCACAAGAAAACCAATCTAAATAGAATACTTCCCACTCGCAGTACCTTGAGGCTTCCTAAAGAACCAAGTCACCGATCAACTGCGGCTAACGAATAACAAGCAAATCCACACACAGACCCCAAATCACTGAAGAACAATCGGGGACCTCCCTGGCCCCAACCTGTCTACCAACTGTCCAGAACACCGTACACTTACCCGATTGCTGAGCCAAACGACACTCAGCAGTCCCCTGCGACCTCTGAAGGATACCTCGTCTAACCATAACTGCCCTATCTCCTTCCATCCGACTGATCCATCCGACCATAATAGGCTGACAACCTGTCACCACTGAATCTGACGCAAAAAGGTGAATACTACCAGAATAGTTGTAGTCTTACAGCGTACCCAGTCTCCTTCGACCTACCGTTCCCTGATTCAGACATGCCGTGGCTCTATTACTGATAGAGCTACTCGAGGCCCATCACAATGGCTTAAACTACCATCAAACCAACCCGTTCACCACCCTGGAATTTTGCCCTCGACGCCCTTGGCATATAGATGCCCCACATCCCATCTTACTGAAACAAAATCCAGCACGAATTCCGATTCGGGTTCCTATCCAAATCCGAGTTGTTACTCCACTCCTATCCAGGGATCCTCGAATCGGCATTTGCATAATGCCCCATGAATTCTCGTCATCCTTTACTCGACCGATTAATAAATAACCTTAGCTGATTCCCTGAGTCTTCCAGTCTCGCACCCGGTCCAACCATCAGGTTCTTATGAGGTCCAATATCAGGGCTACCCAGCCGTAGCCCTACTATAACATGCACTACCCATCCACATGATCATGTATCACAAGGTCCAACACTTAGCTCAGCAGTCTCTACCGGTTCCCACCTGAATTCCCATACTCGTCCGGGCTCGCCCCCGGATAACTGATCGATCAATCACTTCTGGTCCTGATCCCAACTAAGATGTGGCTCTCCCACAACCCTGTGAACTAGCCTACCCTAGTCCAAATCACCTGAAAGAATCCATTAACGCTACGACACACCCCGCAGTCTTACAACACTATACCCTAACTGACCATTAGTGAATGCTACGGCTCCCCCGTAGTCTTACATCACTTTCACCCCAACTGAACATTAGTGAATGCTACGGCTCAACCGTAGTCTTACAACACTTTCACCCTTGCTTCTGTCCTGGATACTTGGACGGTTCTCCCCCACTTAGATTCAACTAAGTCCGTTCGGCACACGAAAATTAAAGGATTTCCAATCCTCATTACGTTCCAATGTTCACCTTGCTGACGACTGGTGCTTACCAAAGCTAGAACACCATGAATGACCCTTCCAAAACAACACAATTCCTGAAAAAACAACTAACACGTCTTGTGTCCCAACAATGCCAACGATTCTAGTTGTTCACACTGATATCACATTCAGATCTCGGAGTCCAAAGGTCGGATGCTCCAATCAAAACTTTAGCAACAACTCTTTCTTCCTTTGACAACCCCGAAATCCTTTCCAAACATAATAGTTAAGGTTACTGGAACCTAATCATAATTCCCTCGCACAAACCTTTGAATCAACCCCGATCGTACTCAAAATGACACTCGAATGCTGGAAAAATCAGCGATATATTAGGAGATGACCCTGTACTACTATGCCAAATTCACAGTATGCGGATGGCATATAAATCTTCTTGAAGGTGCATATAAATCAACCACCACCAGAGACAACAACCAGCGGTACGTCTATTCATGCTGATGGAAAATAATCGCTACTAAATACAGACGATGCTGGTGTGGAGGAAAAAAGGGTACATACCTCGCACCCTTGTCTGCTGGAGTTCCGATCCCCCCCTCTCGTCCAATGGTGATCCTCAAAATAGCCAGAGCGGATGCACTCACCGCTCCTCTTTGATTCTCAAACGGTCGACCACCTTGTCACCCTTCTGGTTGCAACAAATATAACGGGCTTGCCCCCTTTGGGCAATCCCTGAAAACGTGACCAAACCTGCTACACCCGTAGCAACCCAGATCACTGAACAGAATCCGACAACGACTTGGAGACATCACGGTATACGCGGATTCCGCTCCGCGTGGTACATCCGTCTGAAGATCTCTCAAAGATTCCTCGACATGTTGAATGGAATCTGAAAACCCTTGCTAACCCAGACAATAGCATAAAACCGACCCGAGATCCAACTTATCATGATATCCAAGTGATACAATTACCCAATATCCACCGGAAGTAGCCGAATAGCATATCCACAACATCCGAGGGAATCCTTATCACCTCCTCCTGTGATACCTTGACCACCATGAGAACAAGATGAAACACCTCATTCCGATCATAATGACAATCTAAACCCTTGGAACGAAACTTCATCACGTAGTTCTGCAACCGTTGCACTGGATTGGACCCTGCTGGCCTCTCAAATGCTGATCCAAACCCTTGGGTCTCCGCCCGAGGCCCTCCAATAAATTCACCTGACCTGAACCTCTCTCTTTGAGGTTATGGCCTATAAAATGGCCGATCTATAAGGGGGTATAAGGTTATGGCCTATAAAATGGTCGTTTAATGGGTGTCCACTCTCACCCACCGCTTCCTTGATTGGTGGAGGGTCGTTAGCCGAACGGGTAGGATAGGGCAAACCCTCTCCTTATTAAAAGTATAATGAATGTTAAAGTAACTAAATGTTTTACAAAAATTCCCAATATTAGTTACTTTAGGGAAAAGTGAATTGATGCAATTCCATGAAATTACACTTTATACCCTTGCTAAGACGTTAGTGGAGCGTGTGTGGTTAACCGGCACACTAAATGGGTTCTAAGCAAAGGTAGCAAAGGGTGACTCGATGTTTGTCATAGTTCGGTGGAGAGTGTGAGGTTAACCGGAACATCGAATAGATGACTGTAACATTGGGGGCACCATGTAAGTTTGCATGGTTATTCACACCCTGTTTTGTGATCCTCGGCATCCCAGTCACAAATCGAGGGGCATATCGAGATTTAAACATGCCATTGAAAAGTTCAATGAATCTCAAAGGATCTAGGAGTTTTCAATACATTTAAAACTTAATCTCTTTTTCGTTTTTCATGATGGAAAATTAGTGAATCGTCATTCACTTACCTTAAAATGTTCTTCAATTTGGGTTACGACATTCCTCTCCCAAGTTGTACAATATTGTGTTGGGTCCTAGCCTTAATATCTCATTTGGATGTTTTATTAAGGACTCAATCAATCAACCATCTAACTTGAATTTTTCTCCCGTTTTATAGATGTCAAAGTATGACAACTATGGTCTTCTCAAATCCCGTGGAACAAGCTTTCCACATGAAGATGATATTCCACGATTCGATCGAGGAACACGAGATCATGCTTCACTTCCTCCACCTCCTCCTATTGTTCTCCCTAACCCATAAGTTCAAAGGCTTGAAAAGCTCAAGCTCACTCAAGCCCTTTTGGCAAGTAAACATGAAGAAGGAAATTCAGTGTGTGCACACGTCTTAGAGATGAAGTCACACATTGATAGGTTAAGAATGTTGGGAGTCGTTGTCTGTGAGAAGCTGGCTGTTGATTGGGTTCTTCAGTCGCTTCCTGACTCATATAGTGAGTTCGTAAGAGAGTACTATATGATGGACCATGACGTGACCCTCATCGATCTCACATATTTGCTTATTGTTGCTGAATCAGCAATGATTTGGCGTACTAGAGAAGCAAAGTTGATTGGTGGATCTGCCTTCCAAACCTCTATGGACATAGGCAATGGCAACGAAAGGCATGCCATGGTCAAAAAGTTTGATCATAAGAGAAAGGCAAAGTCTGAAGTAGTTCCGTGTGTTGTTCCAAAAGAGTCAATTTGCTTTTATTGCCAAGAGAAGGGGCATTGGAGACGAAGCTGTCCTGTCTACCTGAAAGATCTAAGAAATGGGAGAGTCAAGACGTTTGGCTCTGCTTCAGGTAAAATCCATTAACTAATTAAGTTCCTATTTTTTGATTCTTGATACATTATGTGTTAAGATTACATTTTTTTGATGTTTTGTAGAATCAAAGAAAAGAAAGGAAGCTTAAAGAAAGAAGCGTGCTGAATCTGATCGTGAAGAAATGGATTTCGATCGCATGGATTCGAAGATCGGATTTTTTGAGTTGCTACTTTAGAGTTAGGATAGATTGCTAAGAAATGTAATAGCCTAGTTTTTCAATTAGTTGTGTTGTAAGGACAAATTTTTCCGCAATAAAAAAAATTTTGATTTTGTTTTATTTATTTATCCTTGCAATGACATGTATGAAAAATTGATGTTTGTGTATTTCTATTATTAGCAATGTTGAAATGGATGTGATTCTTAGTTATGTTATTTATGGTGATGTCATAATTTTCTAAGTAAGGAAAGATTCCCATCGCCCAAGTTTCAATTGGACAGAAACTTGGAATCTTACAACTTGTATTGTGTGATGTATGGAAATCTTGGTACTTAAGTAATTAAGACTAATTCCTTGTTCACATAAGTATGTGAGTCAAGTGAAAAGGAACTAGTACACAATGTTGTGCCCTAGTCAAGTCCACCATAAATAATAATAACATTATTCGTCATGATTTACTAAATGTCTAGTAAATGTGGTTATACTTACAAGATTAAGTGTAATTCTGAATCATTGAAAAGTTTCAATGAATGGCAGAACGAATAAGTAGAATCAATGAAGGCAGAAAGATAAAAAGTTTCTCCAATCTAAGAAGAAGGGAGAGTACTTTTGTATCGTGTTTTGTAATCGTCTTGGTAATCGTAAGAACCATATTACAATTCATCCTCTAAGGATACCTTAGTGCACTGGTTTGGCTAAAAAGAGGAATGGAGAATTGTTGAAAGGGTTAAGTAAATAAGATGTATCGTACTTCGTTCCAAAATCAAGTCTTAGAGTCATACTCCAAGATTGTGACTTGAGTGACATAATCTTAAGTAGGAATGTTCTTACACTTGCACATTTTGGTAAGTTGTGATGTCTTGAATAAGACAAAGACCAACTAGTACCAAATTGTGCATAGTTTTGTCTTGATATAGACACACACTAACTCTTGGATATTTGTTTTTTGTCAAGAAATGTTTCTTGATAAGAGAATCTAATATGTCAAGAGGTCAGTGGGAGTCTAAAGATCTTGAAAAGTTTCAAGAACAAATCAAGAAGTAAACCTATTAAACACTAGCACACGACTTGAGGATTGTAACCTATCGTGTTGACAAAATTTTATTTATGTGCCAATCCAGTTGAGTGATTATGCATATGAGTTCTACGAGTTCTCAATTGAATGCATAAGGGCAAACACCTTGATCAATGAAATTACATTGACTGGCATAGGTGAGCTGCTAAATAACTTGGAAGCAATGGTGGGACCCTTGATGGCAAGAAATTAAGAATGAACAAGTTCTGTGCATAAGAGTTTGAATTTGTCACAAACATTATCTTATGATTATGCTTATGACAAATTTGCATGGATAGGAACACATGCACCATAAATTTTAAGTGTCATAAGGTTTCTCTTCTTCATGAAAATGATTGTGAGGAAACGCTTTCACTAAGAGAGATTTTAAGGAGATAACGATTATGTAAATTGCATTCTCAAATTCGATTATGATTACGGCATCCCTCTTCATAGTTCGAATTGTGAGATTTGGCAATTAGTCTGAACATTTGGGACTTAGTAATATAAGTTTTGAATTAGTTTAGACACGCATGTGAGCTGTCTAAGGAAAGGTGTGTGAGTTTGAGAAGCTTAGATAAAGGCTTATCGAAGCACATCGTATTGGAAATATGAACTTTGTAAGTCAATAAGTATTGTCTTTTAGAAGTCCAACTGTTTTCTGAATACGTGGCAAAGCTAGTGGGAGTATAAATGTTATGTTGGAATGGATATAATCATCATGTTAGTGGGAGCATGATTATTATTATTGCAAGTTGGCAATATTAATTATAGAAAAACAAAAGTTTCATTTTGCAAAGTTGCAGGGGTTGAAAAGTTGTTTTTGCCATAATTAAGGAGAGCATGTTGTACTTCGTTCCCAATCTAAAAGCTTAGATCGAGAAAGTTTAATTGAATTTAGTCAAGGATATATTTATTATTTGCATTCTCAAAGTTCGATTATGATTACGGCATCCCTTTTCATAGTTCGAATTTTGAAAACACGGTAAATAGAAATATTATGACAATATTATAGCAAGAAACTGGTAAAGTATCACGTTTTTCATTATGAATCGTATCTCATACACTTCGAGTATAGGATCGATTGCATATGCTGTAATATTCGACCGTTCTAAAATTTTCCAAATGCCTGGGGCATTTAGAGGGAAAAAGGGAATAGAACCGATTTTGACTAAAATAATTAAACAACTGTCAAGGACAATCTAAGGTTCGCTAAGGATTGGTCACTTATGCATGCAAATTATACACAGAAAAGGATCTAATAGACTGTCGAATAATAGACTCTACCCTAAGACAACATGAAATAAGGTCAAATCAGCTATTCTAAGGCTATAAGATCCTAACCGTATAAAATTTTCAAAACATACACATTGTAGTTACAATTACCAATTATCATTCTCATTTTAACATGACATCCAATATCCTCATGGCTAAAAGCACCACATATCAGGCCAACCTATTGTTGACTACTCAGCTCTAGCATGCAAGTCTACCAACTCATACAACATATACAGGCATCTCCCCTAGCCCTAACTAGCATGTGATTCACATATTCATAATCAGATCATAACAGATAACTAATGTGGGTATTCTGGGGAAACTTACTTGGCTCGGCTGGTTGCATGCACCACACCCTTTCTTGTCTTTAGAAAAGCTTTTTCTTGGAAACATTTTCTTTTGAAAGTTTTGGAAAACTTTACAGATCCTCAGTTTGAGTTCAGCCACACCCGAAGGTACCCCCGAATCCCTCAAACCAAGGCTCTGATACCAACTTGTAACGACCCAAAAATCAAGGGTAAAAAATTCATTTTTAATATAGCTAAAACATTAATACCAATTACTTCAAACATTACAAATCATCGTTAAGTAAAACATTTATCAGAGGTCATCCCAAAATCATTCATTGCGGAAATCGTAGGTGTGTGCAATGCGATCAATCCGAGCTCTTCACTTCCAAATCTATGATACCTGAAACCAAAACTGTAAACCGTAAGCACAAAGCTTAGTGAGTCCCCCAGAGCATACCCCACGCACAATCCACATAACACATATCATATTAGCTATAAAATCTATCTCTACCACATAAGCCCTGCATAAAATCATATAAGGAAGCCATGGAAACCCTCCAGGGTCTTACACCTAGTGCCACGGGAACCCCCACGTAGTCTTATCTGCCATGGGAACCCCCACATGGTCTTCCTTCCAAACAATACATAATGCAAACTATACATATAAATATATGAGCTAAACATACAAACATATAAGGATGCCCTGGAAACCCTCCAAGGTCTTACACCGAGTGCCACAGGAACCCCCACATGGTCTTAGCCCACTGTCATGGGAACCCCCACATGGTCTTAGCCTGGAGAGCCATGGGAACCCCCACATGGTCTTATGTCCAACTGCCTCGGGAACCCCCCCCCCCCCAGGGTCTTCCATGCAAGTATCACAAAGACAACTAGCATACCAAATACCACACAATCAACTAGCACACTGCATATATAGCTATTAGCCATGGGAACCCCCACATGGTCTTCACATAAATACATAATCAATACCACATTCGCAACAATCATCACAACAAGATAAATGGGCCGGCCTTGGTGCCTTAGACCTATTGGTATGGTGAGAAGACTCACCTCTCGAATGATGAACTGATAAGCTAAAGTCAGATATATCCCACACACTGCTCCTTCTCAACTGCCCATAATCATCAGGTGATTAGCTTAACACAATCCCATAAATACCCTCAAGTTAACCCTGGACAAGGACAAGGTCCATCATCAAGGTCAACAGTCCATGTCGACCTCAACTTGTCGAGTATATCCAGCCACTCGTCGAGTTTTTGCTGAACTTGTCAACTCGCCGAGTCACTTGAGTGACTCATCGAGTTTCCTAATGTTTGCGGCCGTAAACCCTTTGGCCGACTCGTCGAGTTGATTAAAGTAATCGGCGAGTCCCTTTAGCCCTTCTCGTTTCGGTCCTTTACAGTGGAAACCAAAGCTCCAAATCACAGATCCAGCCACTTATGGTATAGTTACCACGTAAAGTTGCAACTTTACGTGTTATGCAAAGCATCCAAGGCTAGAAACACTTAATAAAAGCTTGACAAGGGACTTAGAGCATGAAGGGGGGCAAGACTTGATAAAGTTGGCAACTTTAAGTCCCCAAAGGCCCTGAGATATCCAGATCTAAAGCCATATGCTCATACAAGCTCAAATGCAAGAATGATCCCAAACCATGCTAATAATGGACATGACTTCCATAGAAGGAAATCTAAGCAATGAAAATCCAAGGTTTCGACTGTATACCTCAAAGTAGCTGCAACCCTGGAGGAAATCCCGGATCTATTGCCTTCCATTCAATACAACCTCTTCAATCTTCAAATTTCTTCCAGAAGAGCACCAAGAATCACTCTCCAAGCTCACACACACACTTAAAGAGAGGGAGGGAATGAACTAGGGTTTCTCTAGACAAAGGGGGAAATAAGGGAGGCTACAAATGAGACATAAGTCCTTTAAATAGGGTACCAAGCCCTAAAATTTAGGGTTTCCTCTACAGCGCCTACTCGCCGAGTTGGGGCCTTCCGACTCGTCGAGTAGGGTCGAAATCCCGCGATCCTTTAGATGACTCTACTCGTCGAGTTGGGGCTCCCAACTCGCCGAGTCCCAACACCAAGACCCTAAAAACTTGCATCCATTAAGCAATTCCTGGAACAGGTGTTACACTTCGTATGTGATGGGTTTTAGGTAAAACAAATAAACTAGAAACAATTCCTAAGTTCACATGCAACCTACTTTGGATCTATGTTTTAACTATTGAACATACAACTTTGAATTGCAAAACAAGAACCCTAGAGGAGAGAGGCTAATTTCGAAATTAACAAACTAGGGTTTAGGGTTTACATACCTTTCAATTGTTATAGCAAACAATTGATATTCCCTTGATCTTGATCTTGATCTTCTTGGAAGCTTTAGCACCACAAGTGTAATGCCTCTAATGGAATCACACCCAATGACTAGCAAGAAGGAAAGTAGAAGAAGAGAGAGGGGAGGGAGTATGCAAAATCTCGGCCTTAGGGTTTCTTCAAAAGAAAGAGTACCAAAAACATGAACCAGGAGGCTCCTTATATAGCTGAGGGATCTAGGGTTTAAGGGAAACCCTAGTTATCCTTTGCTTAGGGCCTAAGCAAACCCAAGGGCCTTATCCAAGCCCCTATGGACGAAATTATTAGGGTTTCCCCTAAAGATTTCGTCCACCCTCTTCCAAGGGGGTTCTAGAGCCTTCCACTCAACTATTAGATAATTGCAAACTAGTCCTTGCACCTTATAATTAATTCTTTTAACCCCAAAATCAATTCTGATTAATTTCTGGCTAACAATTAATTAAACATAATGATTTCTTATTAATATATTAATCTTTTAACATATCAATAAATCATTTATATTAATTCATTAATCTTATAAATTAATATCTCTCCTTTCATAATTTCCTTGTCCAGTTGCTAGGTTGAGGGCAACCCAAAAGGACTGTGCTGCTATCAATTCAGGTACATACCAATTATAGTTATGGGCTTAGACACCTAATCCAACAGTCTCCCACTTGGATAAGTCTGTAACTATAATTGCTAGTATGCCTTCTAAATTTGACCAGCAAATTGTAGCTTCCAAAAGCTGCTGCTGAACTCTGACCCAGTCAGTTACGTGTCCTAAGATAAGTGATCATATAATCCTTCATTCTGCTAGATATCCCTAGACATAAGACATGGAATGTAATCAATCTCTTTGTCCAGAATCTATGTTTCCCGATTCCTGATTTGTGATGATGGAGGACTTCTAATTGAACACATCAATTTAGTCCTGGCTGGGCCCAGCACATAAGTCAACACCAAATCATCGAGGGGCCCACAGATATCGCTTTTCCTGTTAGGGCAAAAGGAACGAATAAACGTTGACTCATATGCTTGTATCTTTTACTCATCAAATTATACATGACAATACGTTTTATAACACCAAGTTACTGATGCGGTTTCGTATCACCAATGTATTACCGACTTTGTAAATTACAACTCATATATCTTCGTTTCAAGATTATAAGATATTATCGTCTCAGTATTACTCGTGATGAATTCCATGAAGTGATACTCTGAGCGAGGGTTTATCCAATACTCAAATCTCAATTTCTGAGTACTCATGAACATTGCAGCAATTCTATTGCCATGTCTATCCTTAGACAATCTGCAATCCAATTCATGACAGTCTTAATTCACTACTTACTTCCAAGAGTACGAGCGACTGTGGAGTTTGAATAATCTCATTATTCAGGAAGTAAAACATGCAAAAATGAAACACAATGATAAACAATTGACAAAAGGTAGTAGCCAAACTTATAAATAATACTTTATTATTTAATCACCAAAAGTCAATTACATTTACTTTGTTACAAGTTTCAAAAACTAATCTAACTACTAAAACTAATATCATCTTTCAGTCCTATGCTTCGAGCATGCTGAATATGCTTAGCCCTACTCAGACCCTTTGTGAGAGGATCTGCTGGGTTATCTTCAGATGACACCCTCTTTACTATAAGATGGCCTTCTTCTACTCTATGTCTGATGAAATGGTACTTTCTGTCGATATGTCTGGTCTTACCATGATCTCTCGGTTCCTTTGTCAAGGCAACCGCTCCTTCATTATCGCAGAACAGTTCCATAGGCTCCTGGATGGTTGGAACAATTCCGAGATCCCCGATGAAGTTCCTCAACCAAGCTGCTTCTTTCGACGCTTCACTTGCTGCTATGTACTCTGATTCACAAGTAGAATCAGCCACCGTATTTTGCTTGGAACTCTTCCAAGTAACTGCTCCTCCATTCAGTAAAAATACCCAACCCGACTGAGAATGGAAGTTATCTCTATCCGTCTGAAAGCTGGCATCACTGTAACCATCTACTCTCAAAGTATCACTGCCACTAAGCACAAGAAGCCAGTCCTTTGTCCTTCGCAAATACTTGAGTATATTCTTAACTGCTATCCAATGAGCTCTACCTGGGTTTCCCTGATAGCGACTGACCATGCTCAAAGCAAATGCCACATCAGGGCGAGTACATGTCATAGCGTACATGATCGATCCGACAGCGGAAGCATAAGGTACACGACTCATGTCATCTATTTCAACATCTGTACTCGGGCATTGAGTCTTACTCAATTTGGTATTGCTCTGGATAGGTAGCTCTCCCTTCTTGGAATTTTCCATACTAAACCTCTTTAGTACCTTATCCAAGTATGTGCTCTGACTAAGTCCAATTAGTCTCTTCTTTCTATCTCTCAATATTCTAATCCCAAGAATATAGGCAGCTTCTCCAAGGTCTTTCATGGTAAAACACTTTCCAAGCCAAGACTTAACTTCTTTCAAGGTTGGAACGTCGTTACCAATGAGTAATATGTCATCGACATACAACACCAGAAAAGTTACTATACTCCCACTAGCCTTGATATATACACAGAACTCATCTTCACTTCTAGAGAAACCAAACTCTTTGACTTTCTCATGGAAGCAAAGATTCCAACTGCGAGATGCTTGTTTCAATCCATAAATGGATTTCTCAAGCTTGCACACTCTATTGGGGAACTTTGCATCAACAAAACCCTCTGGCTGACTCATGTAAACATCTTCAGCCAACTTCCCATTAAGGAAAGCAGTTTTGACATCCATCTGCCAGATTTCATAATCATGAAAGGCGGCTATGGCGAGCAATATCCTAATAGATTTAATCTTAGCTACTGGTGAGAAGGTCTCATCATAGTCAACCCCTGGGATTTGAGTGAAACCTTTTGCAACCAGTCGAGCCTTGAATGTGTGCACATTTCCATCCATGTCTGTCTTCTTCTTGAAGATCCATTTGCACCCAACTGTCTTACGACCTGGTGCACTATCAACCAAATTCCAAACTTGGTTGTCATACATGGACTTAATCTCGCTGTCCATTGCCTCTTTCCACTTGGAAGCCTCTGGGCCTGCCATTGCTTCCTTATAAGTGACTGGTTCATCTAAGTTTACCAGTGTTCTGTCACTTATGAATGTGTCACCATCTGAAGTAATATGAAAACCATACAACTCAGGTGGCACACTCACCCTAGTGGATCTTCTAAGAGGTAATGAGTTATCGATTGGTTCAACAGGAACTGTTTCCTCTGGTTGAGTGCTAGTGTCATCTAAGGTTCCTTCATTGGCTGACTCTTGAATTTCTTCAAGGTCAATAGTGCTCCCACTGTCCTCTTTGAATATGAGCTCTCTTTCAAGAAAGACTCCTCTTCGTGCTATAAAGACCACGTTCTCACTAGGCCTGTAGAACAAATATCCAAAAGACTGCTTTGGGTAACCAATGAAAACACATTTCTCACTTCTAGCTGCTAGCTTGTCGTGAGTCTCTCGTCTTACGAAAGCTTCACAACCCCAGACTTTAATATGTGCTAACGAGGGAACTTTCCCTGTCCACATTTCGTGAGGTGTTTTGGCAACCTTCTTTGTAGGGACAAGATTGAGGATGTGGGCGGCTGTCTCTAAGGCATACCCCCAGAAGTGAATAGGAAGCGAAGCCCGACTCATCATAGAACGAACCATGTCTAACAAGGTTCGATTGCGCCTCTCAGCTACACCATTTAACTGTGGTGTCCTAGGAGGAGTCAATTGTGAGACTATCCCACATTCTTTCAGATAGTCGTTAAACTCGATACTAAGATACTCCCCGCCTCTATCAGATCTAAGTATCTTTATCTTTCTGCCCAATTGATTTTCGACTTCATGCTTAAACTCTTTGAACTTTTCAAAAGTTTCTGACTTATGCTTGATCAAGTAGATATATCCATATCTGCTATAATCATCAGTGAAAGTCACATAGAATCGATTAGCATCTCTTGTAGTTGATCTGAAGGGCCCACACACATCCGTGTGTATGAGATCCAACAGACCTTCACCTCTTTCACAAGACCCTGTGAATGGTGATTTTGTCATCTTTCCCAAAAGACAAGATTCACACATGTCATCTGACTTTAGGTCAAATGATTCCAACACTCCATCCTTTTGGAGTTGGGCTATGCGTTTCTTGTTGATGTGTCCAAGACGACAATGCCACAAGCATGCCTTGTCTACACTATTAGACAAGTCAATATTAAGTACACTATTTCCTAGGCTATCAACACAAGTCACTGTTTCATACACACCATTACAAGGTAAAGCTTCAAACATAAAAACACCATTCTTATAAACAGAAATTGAACCATTCAAATCATTAAAAGAATATGTAAAACCTTGTCTGAACAATGCATGAAATGAAATAATGTTTCTCGTCATCTCAGACGAATAGCAACAATTTATTAAATCTAATCTAACATCATTACTAAGCAGAAGCTGATAAACTCCGATCTTGGTTACTGGTGAAGACTTTCTGTTTCCCATGATCAGGTTTATCCTTCCTCGCTCTATCTCCTCACTTTCCTTTAGACCCTACAAATCAGAACAGATATGAAAACCACATCCTGTATCAAGGACCCATGAACGAGAAGATAATGAGTTATTAGCAGAAATAGTGTAAATACCTGCCGAAGATGGCTTCACTTTGCCATCCTTGATATATTTCAGATATTGTGGGCAAGATCTCTTCCAATGCCCCTTTTGGTTGCAGTAAAAGCAAACTGCCTCTTTTGGATCAGAAACATGGGGAGTGGAACCATTGGGCTTAGCCTTTGGGCCATTACTAGATGACCCAGCTTGAGCCTTGCTCTTCCAGTTTTGCTTGGGAGGACCTTTCCTCTTTTTCCCCTTTCCCTGTCCAATAGTCAAAACAGGGGCACTCGTAGGTGTGGAGGGTATACTTTTACCCTTCATTCCTGCCTCAGCTGTCTGCAACAAGTTGTGCAATTGGGCCAAGGTCTGCTCAGTATTGTTCAAATGGTAAGTTAGAATAAACTGACCATAACATTCAGGAAGTGAGTTCAAGACCATGTCAATGGCCAATCCCTCATCAAAGTGAATATTGAGCTTGACCAAACGCTCTATGTAGCGTTGCATTCTTTGCACATGTGACACAACCGACTCCCCATCTTTCATCTTGCAAGCCATGAGTGACTTGACTACTTCGAAATTTTCTTGACGAGCTCGCTTATGGTACTTTTCCATAAGGTCCTTGTTCATCTCGAAAGGCCAGTAGTCCTCATAGTACCTCTGCAGTTCTGGGGACATAGTTGCCACCATGATGCATGCCACTTTGGTAGCATCATCGTAATGTTTCTTGTAGGCAGCAAGATCTTCAGGAGTAGCTTCATTCTCATCAAGCTCTTTGAGCTCCTTTTCAAGAACATATTCTTTGTTCTCGAAACGAAGAGCCATCTTGATGTTGCGCATCCAATCGTTATAGTTTGAGCCATCCATAACGACTTTGGAGCAGATATTTAGCAAGGAGAAGTTCTGGTTGGAGGAGGATGAAGTAGAAGTGTTTCCAGGAGTAGACATCTGAAAAGAAAGAAAGTTTTAGTTAGATTTCAAGATACCTTAATAGAATAACCCAAAGATATAATATCAAGGTTAGGATCCAACTATGAAGATTCACAACTCAGAAATGGGATGCCGAGATCCAAGTGCAAATTTCATAAAGGTAGGCGAATGACGATTCACCAATTCCACCATTAGACGAAACAAACGAAGTGAAATTCCTAATTCTTTTGAGATACATTGAAACTATTCAATGGCATGTTTTAATCTCAGATTATGCTCTTCTATTTGTGACTGGGATGCCGAGGATCACAAACAAGATGTGAATAACCATGCAAATGTGCTTGGTAACCTCATTGTCTTTATCATTAACTATTGATGTGCTGGTAAACCACACACGCTCCATCAAAATGACAATTATGAGATACCCATTACTACTCTTTATTGGTGCCTTTTAGTGTGCTGGTTAACCACACACGCTCCACTAACGACCAATAAAGCATAATGTGCAATTTCATGGATTAGCATACTTTTCACATTTTTCCTAAAGTAACTAGAGTTGGGATTTTGAAAATAATGTTCTAGTACTTTTAATATCATTATACTTTTAATGAGAAGTAGTTGTCCTATCAAATCCGTTCTGCTAACGACCCTCCACTAATCAAGGAAGCGGTGGGTGAGAGTGGACACCCATTCAACTACCATTTTATAGGCAGTTTCTTTATACCCCCTTATAGATTAGCTTCGTGAATGAGGCATACTAGCGATTTGACTGACCATATTCTTATACATATAATATTAAACCTTTAATTATAATATATATATAAGGTGTGTTTTAAAACTTTTTAAAACATCAAGGGTTTATATAAATTTCGAAATTTAAGCTATTAAATTCAAATTTAAATAAACCAATTAACTAGATTTAATATTTATCTATTAATTAACTATTAATCAAATTATTAAATCTTGTAAGGATTATCTAATTAAATTAATCAATTAATTTAATCCTAATCCTTATCCCTCTAATTTCAAAAAATAGGGTAAGGATAATTATCCAATTAATCTAATTAAGTAACAATTATCCAAAAACAAGAAACCTTAGTTATCCTCTTAGCATATTTCGAAATTCATAAGGGAGGAGGCTAGGGTTTTCAAAACCCTAACCCTAATTTCGATTAGGGTTCTTTGGAGGCTAGGGTTTTCGAAAAAAAAAACCTTTTGATCCAAAACCCTAGAAATCGAAAAATTCGCCTTTAGGGTTTAATAGCTATAAACCCTAATTTGCAATTCAACAATTATAGCAATTCAATTTAAAACAACAATGGCTCTGATACCACTGATGGGTTTTAGGTAAAACAAATAAACTAGAAACAATTCCTAAGTTCACATGCAACCTACTTTGGATCTATGTTTTAACTATTGAACATACAACTTTGAATTGCAAAACAAGAACCCTAGAGGAGAGAGGCTAATTTCAAAATTAACAAACTAGGGTTTAGGGTTTACATACCTTTCAATTGTTATAGCAAACAATTGATATTCCCTTGATCTTGATCTTGATCTTCTTGGAAGCTTTAGCACCACAAGTGTAATGCCTCTAATGGAATCACACCCAATGACTAGCAAGAAGGAAAGTAGAAGAAGAGAGAGGGGAGGGAGTATGCAAAATCTCGGCCTTAGGGTTTCTTCAAAAGAAAGAGTACCAAAAACATGAACCAGGAGGCTCCTTATATAGCTGAGGGATCTAGGGTTTAAGGGAAACCCTAGTTATCCTTTGCTTAGGGCCTAAGCAAACCCAAGGGCCTTATCCAAGCCCCTATGGACGAAATTATTAGGGTTTCCCCTAAAGATTTCGTCCACCCTCTTCCAAGGGGGTTCTAGAGCCTTCCACTAAACTATTAGATAATTGCAAACTAGTCCCTGCACCTTATAATTAATTCTTTTAACCCCAAAATCAATTCTGATTAATTTCTGGCTAACAATTAATTAAACATAATGATTTCTTATTAATATATTAATCTTTTAACATATCAATAAATCATTTATATTAATTCATTAATCTTATAAATTAATATCTCTCCCTTCATAATTTCCTTGTCCAGTTGCTAGGTTGAGGGCAACCCAAAAGGACTGTGCTGCTATCAATTCAGGTACATACCAATTATAGTTATGGGCTTAGACACCTAATCCAACAGTATGTTGTTAGGGGCAGTAGCCTGTTGCTAGACGCCAACTACTGTCTATGCCAATCTGTAATGAATCTTGTGCAAGTGGGATATTGTTAGATCTATATCCTCAAGAATAATTATTGAATGATATTGCTAATAACATATGATCATATATGGTTACACCTTTATCAAGTTAACACATTTTGATTATTTATTATTAATATGATTATTAATAAATAACATCAATTCTTGTATTTAATTAGGGAATAATTATTGTTTTGTGAAAATAATGATTAAAGAGAGAAAACTAGTTAATATCATATAATATGATTTAATAAGTCATGTACAAAGTTTTGGACACTTTGGTAAACTATGGACTTACTAGTTAGTTAGTTTTTTTTTGGTTAAAAGAAACTAGTCTAACTTTTGCCCTCTTCCTAAAAGGACATAGCCAAATTTTATAATCAAGTATGAAGGTTTCTTGTCAACCTTTATATGTTGTTCCATATGCTTCTAAAAGGCTAGAATTTCTTTATATTATTATAATGTAAAGGCTTTACTTGCATGAGACTATAAAAGAAATGCATGTGCTTGCATTTTTGGCTAGTGAAAAACTCTCTCTTCTTCCTATTTTCTTCACCAAAACCGTAGGTAGTAAAACTCTTCTTCTTGGCTTTTCTTTTGAAAACTACTTGCAAGTTGGTGCTTTAAAGTGTTTCTCCTTTAGTGCTTAATTGTGTTAATCACTTAAAAGCTTAAGAACTACTTCATACAAGATGAGAACTAGCAATCCAAGTGTCTTACTCTTGATGGTGGATACATTGTAAAGAAATTCAAATCTTGAATTTTTGCTATCTTCATCAACTCCCTAATTCTTATTGTGATCAAAAACTTCAAATGTTATCTCTTAAACATCCTCTGTTTGTTATTATCTTTTTATTTCATGTATTTGGATCCACTTGGTGATTTTGTTAAAATGATATAAAAATAAACTATTTATTTTTAAAGTCTTCCGTTTGCCATTAAAATCATTTTTTATAAAATTAAGATTGCTTTTGGTTATCAAAACTCATCACTAGCTTGGAGAAGAAACCATTTCAAATGAACCTAATACGGCATATAAGAAAATGAAGAAATAGAAACGTGACCTAGGGTTTTAGAATCAATTATTATTTTAGGTGATTGATGCTTAGAGCACGCGTACGTTAGGGTAATATATATATATATATATATATATATATATATATATATATATATATATATATATATATTACCCTAACGTACGCGTGCTCTAAGCATCAATCACCTAAAATAATAATTGATTCTAAAACCCTAGGTCACGTTTATATATATATATATATATATATATATATATATATATATATATATATATATATATATATATATATATATATATATATAACTTCATTAGTGAAATAACAATGAATATGTTAAAATTGAGTTTATTTTGAATAAAAAACTTATAGATCTATAGCAGAAAAAAATTAAAATATAAAATCTTTTATGGAAAATAAAACCTAATTTATTTGTTGCTAACCTGCTTAATCTTTAAAACAATTAACAAGTAAAAGTTGAGTTTTTATATTTAAATAAAAAAAGTTTAGCTTAATTATAAAAATAAAATCGAAATATAAGGTTTTTTGTGGATTTTTTAATCATTGTTTTGTACTTTTTAGATAGATTATTGTGAGAAAAATAGATTATTATTATTATTTTTTTGAATAAACATGACAAGTTTGCATGTAAAAGATAAATTAGTGTACATTTGAATTTATTACACATCTTTTATGGCATGGACCAACAAATACTTTTTCACTACTTTAGAAACCTAGTGGACCCTAAGTATGTCTCAGTGGTTGCCCCACCTCAACTTACAGTCTCTAAAAATGTTAACAAGTTACCCTTCTAGTAATAGTAATGAACACATTTGGTCCTTTGTCCTTATTAACTACTTATGATTTACATCTGACTTGCATAAATCCTATCTAACCGACTCTTTTTCCTGACCCCCGTTCAGTGATGAATGTGATTGAAAATTTATCGTTACAAGTTACAAAAACAAGAAGTATGTATGACTATAAAATGTATCTTCACATATTAATTTGAAAAGGAAAAACAATATATGTAAACTACAAAAATACGATTATAGTGTATGTTTAAACGTCACCTTTATAATGACATGTCTTGTTCTATTACAATACTATATGACATTGTTTTATATCAGTCACGATCATATCAATATACAACCAAAATGTTTGTCGTGTTTCATTTTCTGTAATGGCTTTTTCTATTAAATAACATTAAATAGTAGCTTGCAAATACGTATATTGATTTATGGATATAGGAATTATTTATTTTGTCTTCGTTGAATAGTCTGTAATTATTTAACAAATAGTTGAGATATTTTTCTAACTTATACAGATAAACGTTTGAATAAAATTTAACAAATAGTTGATTTTGAGTTTCAAAAAAAAAAATTAAACACAAAAAAATTGTGACGTTATATGTACGCGCTTAATCCGAGAGTGGGCTTAATGTATCCCTTTCTTTCCTGCAGACAAGAAGGAAATACAGTTTGGGATGTCAAACAAACTCCTCACTTCTCGTTTGAAGTAACACTGAATTACAAAGTAGTCCCTCTACTTTCAAAGCAATTACAAATAAAACCATATAGTCATTTTATTTTAAACTAAATCAAGTTGTAAGCGAGTATATTTGAAGTCTAAGCCCTAGAATGCTCAATTATGTAAAATAATTAGGGTTTGGTTGTAACCTACAAACCTTAAACTTCAAACATTGTTTGATATAAACAAACATGTATCAAACTAAACATAACATGTACAAATTTAAAATGTATAATTTATGAGTCCATTTAATTTAAATACACTAGTCTATTCAATATATAACTTATGATTTGTTATGAACTCGTATGAATGGTTTATATTTCTTATAGTTTATATTTGTGAACACCTTTAAAGTAGAAGGTCATTAAGAAAATTGCAAGCCAACTAAACCCAACCAATTAACTCTAGTTAAATTTTGTCTTACCCTAGTCAAATCAAGCAAAACAATTATCCTTAATCTCAAAATCTTAATCATATATTGGAGCTTTTTGTTCTTATTAGTTAAAAAGACTTGTTGCCTTGCTTTTAGAGCTCTCACATTTGACTTCCACCTTAGCACTCACTCTTTTCCTCTCTCTCTCTCTCTCTCACGATATTTTCAAATTCTCACGATATTTTAAATACGCTCTTACCTTCCATGAAATTGAAATCTGCTCAGCTCATGACAGAGAATAAGTAAAATGTTATTTTAATCAATAAATAAATAAAAGGGTATTTAAAACCAGTTTAAAAAGGGAAAAAGGATTGCTTCCTTTAAGATCTTTGTTGTTATGCTGGCTTCTGAAGATACAACAGAGTTTCTTCAGATCCGAAGAAAAAGGTAAGAAGGAAAATACAATTTTAAATCTTTTTTTAACCCACAAACAACAAGATAAAATTAATTTACACACACAGTGTGTGTAAGAGTTGTACTAGTAATACAATATTATATGTGTATATATATATATACACATAGAGAAACAGAGAGAGAAAAAGAGAGAGAAAGAGAAAGAGATATCTGTGTATAAAGCTTGGACTTTTTGTAGTGATCCAAAAGAGAGTCCTAGAGAGAGAAGAAAAGAGAAAAGAGGAGAGAGAAAAGCATTGAATGGATCTTTTTCTTGTGAAATCTTTGTTGTGGGTTTGAATGCATGAGTGTGTGGGTTTTTTCTTTAGTGGGGATGTTGATGATGGACTTGTTCTTGACTCTGGTGAATATTCTATCAAGATATTGACCAGGAAAAGAGCAAGAAATCGGTTAATTCATGTGGGTTTTCCCCCTTTTTCGTCTCTGAATTAGTCTTCTATTTATCTTTCGATTTTTGGATAAAAAGTTTTGATCTTTGAAGTCGAGAAAGAATAGGGTTTATGAGATTCAAGATTTTGTTTGAAAGTATTAAAATTCGGTGATTTCGAGAAGACAATGAGAGTCTACTCTGAAGATTATTAGTTCTATTATTCAGGCTCTGTTCATGCAAGTTTTTAGGGCTTATCCACGGATTCTTTGGATTTATCTGAAGATTTTTGAGGTAAACAAAGACAAAGATATTATCTTTAATCAATATGAATTTATTGTCTTCTTGATTGTATGTTGTTTGATTAATCTCTTTTAATGTTTATGGTATTTGATTACAGCATTTACTCTGAAAGGGGTTATAACATCATATGAACTGAAGCGTTGTTTGGGGAATTTATAGAAGCTTGATTGAAAACAAGAAAAAAAAATGATTACTTTCATGGATTCAAAAGAGAAATTGAAAGAAACTGAGAGATGCTTAGATTCTCAGTTATGGCATGCGTGCGCCGGAAGCATGATTCAAATGCCGGCGGTGAACTCGAAAGTGTTTTATTTTCCTCAAGGCCACGCCGAGCATGCCACCGGAAATGTCGAATTCCGGGAGCGAAACAGTCAGTCGAGGGTTCCGGCGTGGATCCCATGTCGAGTTTCTTCTGTTAAATTCATGGCGGATGTAGATACCGATGAAGTTTATGCAAAAATCAGGTTGATTCCGGTGAGTGGTTCCGGCGAATTCAGTTCTTTTGATGATGAAGATACGAGTTCTCAGAACGGCGGAGGATCATCGGAGGGCCAAGTTAAACCGTCGTCGTTTGCAAAGACATTGACACAATCTGACGCCAATAACGGCGGCGGGTTTTCCGTTCCAAGGTATTGCGCCGAAACGATATTCCCACGGTTAGATTACTCAGCGGACCCACCGGTGCAAACCATTCTCGCTAAAGATGTTCACGGCGACACATGGAAATTCCGGCACATCTACCGAGGAACTCCACGGCGGCATTTACTCACCACCGGATGGAGCACATTCGTGAACCATAAGAAACTTGTCGCCGGAGACTCCATTGTTTTTCTTAGAGCTGAAAACGGCGAACTCTGTGTTGGAATCCGACGAGCCAAGAGGGGAATCGGCGGTGGACAGGAAATCTCCTCGGGGTGGAATCCGGCAGGCGGCAACTCTGTTATTCCGTATGGTGGATACTCCCCGGTGATGAGAAACGGAAACGGAAACGGAGGTGGGAATCCGTTCGGGAAGGTGAAAGTGGAAGCCGATTGTGTAATCCAAGCTGTAAAACAAGCAACCACCGGAAACCCATTTGAAATCGTCTTCTACCCAAGAGCAAGTACGCCGGAGTTTTGCGTAAAAGCTTCCCTCGTGAAGAACGCAATGCAGATCCGGTGGTCTCCGGGGATGAGATTCAAGATGCCATTTGAAACAGAAGATTCTTCACGAATCAGTTGGTTTATGGGAACGATTTCTTCAATCCAGGTTTCTGATCCGATTAGGTGGCCCGATTCCCCATGGAGACTTTTGCAGGTATCACATCATTTATACATAAATCACCACTAACTTTTACTTCATTGTTAAAAAGTTGATTGAAGTTGTGAATTTTAAATTTAGGTGACATGGGATGAGCCGGATTTACTTCAAAATGTGAAACGAGTGAATCCATGGCTGGTGGAATTGGTATCAACAATGCCGGCAACCATTCATATGTCACCATTTTCACCACCTAGAAAGAAATGTAGACCCACCCAACACCCGGATTTTCCACTCGACCCGCAAATCCCGATTCCCGCGCTTTGTGGGCCCCACTCGCACCTATTTGGTGGGCCCACAACCGGCCCATTCGGTTACCATCTCCCGGATAATTTGAACTCTCATCATCCTGCTAGCATGCAGGGAGCCAGGCACACGCGTTATGGTTTATCTCTCTCAGATATCCAACTCAATAACAAACTAAACTCGGGGTTTTTCCCAACCACAAAACCGCTAATCAACCCGTTTCCAAACAAACCCTCTGGGCCTGGATCTGGATCCGAGCCCGTTTCGTGTCTGTTAACCATAGGGAACTCGGTTTCAAGCTCGAAAGAGCCTGAAACCCCTAAAAAGTCTCGGTTTTTACTCTTTGGTCAACCGATTTTAACTGAGCAACAGATTTCCCAAAGTGGGCCCGGGTCAGGGCCAGGGTCTACCTCTGGCCTTTCGCCAGGACAAAACCTAGAGAATGACCTGAACATGGAGACAGGTCATTGCAAGGTTTTTATGGAGTCGGAAGACGTGGGTCGCACCCTTGACCTCTCTTTGCTTGATTCGTATGAAGAATTATGTCAAAAATTGGGTAATATGTTTAAAACCGGAAGCTCTATAATTATGAACCGTGTTCATTATTGGGATGTCAAAGGAACCCTAAAACATATAGGAGACGAACCATTTGGGTAAGATTATAAATTTGTTTTCCCAATTTCTCTTTATTTTGCATAATTTTAGTCTTAAAAGTCTTGCCTTTTTTGTGTGTTTTGTAGTGAGTTTATGAAGACAGCAAGAAGGCTAACGATTGTAACGGATTCAAGCAATGGAAATTAACCACGGTTATAATTAGTTGATGTTTTTTTTTTTTTTTGGAATTTTAAAGAATGTATAGTGATTAATTTCCTTTTTGTTAAGACGTATGTTTTTGGTTAAATTTGGTTAAATTTGTGGGTATTGAATTCCCTAAATTAAAATGAAACTTATTACTCCTGCAAAGATTTTGTTGTTGGAGTTTTGTTAAGTGTTTGTGGATATTTTTGAACAGTTTTTATTGTAGTTGTACATTAATATTTTATGATGTGTGTTAAAAAAGTCACTATTAGAAGCAGCAAAAGTTGTTGAGGACAAAATTTAAATAAAAAGTAGGAATTTCGTGCACGCTTGGGAAAAGCAGGAAAAAGCCAAAAAAAGAATTTGATGTTAATAAATAAATAAATGGTCAGAGAAATAGACCAATGATCAAGGATTAGGTTCTATCTTAAGTTCCTTTAAAAAAAACCATTTATTTGGTTTTTTATCGGCCGTTCAAAAAAAAATTGGTTTTTTAGAATAATATTATAGAAAATACATTTTTAAATTTAGTTTATGGTCATGTGTAAAACAATATTTATAATATAAAACTAGACATTTTTAACAAAGTAATTAACCTTACAAGACTTTATGCGTGGAATTATAAGATCATTGTTTAATACTTGATTATTTTGACCTATGAAAAGGTCAAATATGGGTGTTAATCATACTGTGAGGTGAACAAGTTTTTTCATAATAAACATTAAAATCTATATTATTCATTACAAACACCTTCAACTTGGTGCTCATAAATAAAACTATCATGCAATATAATGGAAGGATTGAAATAGATAAACACAATCGGAAAAAAAAAAAAGTAACTCGCAGAACAACAACAATATTTTAGGCTTACTGGTATTCAAATACATGGTCTACTATGTGAAATTCTACACTTTAACTGTTACATTCCCATTGCGATGACTATAATTCTTACATATGGTTGGCAATTAGCTAACATAGGTTCAAAAGCAATGGATATTCTTGAATATGAACCATGAAATAGGTTTTTGCAATAAACTACTTACAGATAACATGAATGATTATATATCAAGAAAAATAATCAAGTGTGAATTAGACAAAAAAAAAGGAAAAACCAAGTATGAAGGGGTGAAATGACAATAAGTGAAAAGTAAAAGGGGTGTAGAAGAATAAGTAAAAAGCAAAGGTCACATGGTAGACCAAATATTGTTCCAAACATTGAATGAATGTCCCATTGAAGTGCCGCAAGAGTTGGCCTTGTTTTAATTCCCTATTACTATATTACAATTTAACCCCTCAATCTCTCTAATTAATTAAATCTAATATTAATTAATTTATACTACATAGAGCATTGGGATTAACACAAATATTCAATTTCTTTCCTCAATTTCTGAACTTCACAAAACACTAAGTCAACAAAAAGCTGGAAACAAGAAGAAACTCTATTTTTTCTTGTATTAAACACATCATTTACAAAGACAAAACCTTAGAAAAATTAATGTTTAAAAAATGAGTCTGCTTATTATCTATTTGTTAAATAAACAAAAAATACTTAGGTATTATATTTGAAAATTGTTAAGTATAAAACAACTAATAAACTTTTTTTATCATTTATGTACAAAAAGAATACACTACTAATAACATAAGAAGATAGTATTTGTATGGTGGGAATAATATAATGAGCACACGTGAAGATGAAAAAGAAGGACAAGAACAATAATAGTCTCACGTGTGGGACGCGTCACCTTACGTCATCCAAGTAACAGAGGAGTGTGTTGCGCCGTTTTGATGATCGGGCTGTTTTTTTCTCCTTTGACCATACTTATTTGCTATTCCCATTTTCATTATATATATATATATATATATATATATATATATATATATATATATATATATATATATATATATAAAATGAAAATGGGTATATAGAGTTTGGTTCAAATGTGGATTGACATTTATTGTGTGAACGTGTAGGCACTGCTATTCTGTGAGAATGACAAAGAAAATATTTTGTTTGATAATATGGATACGTTCAATCTTACATAACTATTGTCATTATCACACATTCTCACTAATTAAATCGTCTATAAGGTTGTTATAGACTTTTTATTATTATTTTCATTCTATCAGAATGTTTATTGAGTCGTATTCTGTAAGAATGAGAATGAATGATAAATGATGTGTGAGAACAAAAATGAATAAGAATTAGTGATAATGCATGAAAATGACGATAATTGTGTGAGGTTGAACGTATTCACATATCTAAATACTTATTCTCTTAGTAATTCTCATAGAATATCATTGTCCACACGTCCGCACAATAGTTGTCCATCCACATTATAACCTAGCCCTATTATATATATATATATATATATATATATATATATATATATATATATATATATATATATATATATATATATATATATATATATATATATATATGGAAATGATCAAATGAGAACACCTAAAAAGTTAAGAACGCGAGAACAATTTTGGACCAATCATTATATAAGGGCATATTAGTAATTGTTTTAATTAAATTATATAAAATTAGAAACCACTTTCCTTAAATTTAGGGACCGTTTCCAAAATATATATATTTATTAAAAAAAATATTTTAAAAAAAAAATTATCATTTTTCTAATTTAAAAAATCATTTTTTATACCATATGATTCATACGAATTCATTCATTAATGAATGAAAAATAATTTTTTTATAACTTCTAGGTTTTTGTTTTTTAACTATGCTTTATTTAGATTAAAAAAAATACTTTTATGTTAAATTCATTAATGATTGAAATGTACATAAAAATAAACTTTTACATAATTGTTTAGAATTTTATGTGATCGGGTTATGTTAATCATGAATAATTATAAATAACAACAAATACTTTAATTAATAACATACAATAGGATAGCTAAAAAAACTCAAAACAATTATAATCACAAATGAAGAAAGCACAAAACAAAGGTGAAAAAATTGAATACATGTGTAATCGCAAATGAATAAAGAACAATGGGAAGTTAAATTCAAGTTCCAGTTTTCTGAATTCGGGCATTTCATCGAGCACCTTATGTGCACAACTTATCTTCTTCCTCTATTAGCCAATTTAAATAAGTAAAGTACCGTACCTGAGAAACATACACAAGAAAAAGAATTTCGCCTCTTGAATATGGATGTACGTCTGGAATATTTGTAACCAAAACGATATGCAATCAAGTATTTGCTCGAATAGTAGGCAGGTCTGTACGTGTCGATCAATTTGAATTTGACATTCAATTTATGTATCGAATTATCTGTATGCGATTCAAACAACACACTGGAAATCGAGATTCAGTTTGGTAGAAAACGATGGCATAATACTCGTCGATCGATTTGGAGTAGATCAAGAACCGAGAACACAAACGACTTTTTACTTCCCCTTCTCAATTTCTCTTTGAATCCTATTGTGTTATTCGCCACTAACAACCCAAATCGGCGGACATTTTTTCCTTCTCGATCTCTCTTTCTCTTTCTCTTAATCCTCTTGCAAGTGATGTTGTTTAGACCAGGGGAAGGTCGGCTATGGTTGTGACAGTCGATGCATCTTATGAAACCCTAGAGAGAGAGGATATAGATACGAGAATAACAAAAAGGTAAGAGGTGAGAGGGTGAGAAATTATAGTAATTAGGTAAAGTTGCAATTCATATTATGCCCTTCTGACCATTCAAATGTTACACTTAAATGCCAGTACTTTTAGAAATTTTCATAAATCCCCCATTTAATAGTAACCATAGATCTTAGTATTTAGATAGTCCAGATCTGTTCTCGCGTTCTCAACCTTTTAGGCGTTCTCATTTGATCCTACTCCTATATATATATATATATATATATATATATATATATATATATATATATATATATATATATATATATATATATATATATATATATATATATATATAGATCTTTATACCTTAATAAGCATTTACCCCAAAATGTTGAATTTTAAGAGGTATAACTCTTTATGCGATTTGTACAATAACTTTATGCATCGAATGGTCAACAAATAGATAAGTCAAGGCTAAGGATAAGGATAACGATGGATCATTCAATGAAGACTAATTCAAATGACCATCTCCTAATTTTTTTACTTAAAATATGAGAGAATCGTTCAAAGATGAACCAGTATTTCGTAATGTTCGGCGCCAACTGAATCGGTGAAGAGGAGGGAATACACGTTATATAACATTAGCCCAGACCGATCTTCATTTTCATATTAATTGAGATACGATTGATATGCAGGAAACATACGTCGGCCACTGTTTACCCTGGTCTGCCTTCTCCACCAGTAAATCTTGATACATCACAACCGTCCTAGACTCATCTTCTTTATCTTCCATGACCACTGAAGCCATCAATTCTAGGTAAGACCACTCTAAAAATTGTGGTGGTGTTTTCAATGGCAGGAATATCATCAATCGCTCTGGTTCCGTATAATCCACTTCCACCATCATAAACTCCACAATCGTAGAAACCCGTTTGATCCCCCAAAATACATGTTGAACAAACCTCTTGACGATGCTCTTCAAATGACAATAAGATTTTTTATGAACGTTAGATCTTGATCAGTTAATATATGAACCTTAGCCCCAAAACACTATCCCCAATTTCTAAAGATATTATTTTTATCCATCTTCATCTTTCCCCAAATGATTTTCAATATAAATGATGTCGGACCACCACAACCTTCTCTCTTTTCAGGTTATATTCATATTCCCTTGATTCTGACGTCATCTGATTTCAGTTTTGCTTCTGCATCTCTTTCCATATTCGTCTTCACCAACATATAGGTAATATATTTTGTCAAATGCTCCAACATTTCACTAACCTCTTAGTTTTCATCTTTATTTTATGTATATATTTTTTATTTCTGGGTATGCGATCCATAGAGAAGGTAATTCTTCTCTCCTTCGCCATTTAAAGTTTTCCTTTTTTGTTTAGTTGCATAAATCTTTGATTTTGATGTAGATCTGACTTCATATGTATATGCGTGTTTCTTGAAGTTGTTTGGATATCTTATCCAACTTCCCTTTTTTGTTAGTTTTTTTTCCATCATGCTTTATTCATTCATAAAAATTTCATAAAATACTAAAATAACGTCTTATTAGGTTTTGAACCAAGCATGGAAATAGAAGCTGAAACGATGGAATGAAGAAGACTTTACTTATGGTTTTAGGTTTGTTTTGATATTTTGACTGGTTTTTGATTTCTTTATGTTCATAGTTTCACCCGTACCTCCACCTCCAAAGTAATGTTCCCACCATGAATCAAGCCCTAATCCTCTTCAATTCTTCCTTCTCATGTCCAAAACATATTCAATGCTTCTAATGTGGGGTGAGAAACAGAGAAAAGAGCTTGAGGAACGAGCTTGAAAAGATGGTGAGAGAAGATCTTGAAGGGCTTCACTTCTTTTATGTAGATTTTTTCCCTATTCCATGTTATATGTTTCTAATTTTTGTTAATGTGTGTATGTTTTGTGATTATGCCTTGATCATGAAACCCCATGGTTGTCGTTTCTAAACATAAAAAATTATTACACCTGACATATTCTTCTCTTCTCTGTATGTTTTTTTGTTTGAACAAATGGTTAGGGAAAATCTGGACATCACCACCAGCCTCTTCCTTCCCTCATCCAGGTAATTCATATTTTGGCTGATAATTTTTTAAGATATGAAAGTTTTTTTTTCTCTCTTTTAGGCTTTATTCCTTTCTCATCTTCATCCTTTTCATTCTTTTCATCCGAGTACCCTATTAAAGGCTCAGCCTTATGCCTAATGGTGTTTTAGATTCTTGTATTTTCTCTGATTATCAACCGGTTAGTGTTGTAGATAGTTGTATTTTATTTGGTTATTGACACTAAGTTTTATTTTTTATGGCATAATGACTTAAGAAGAGCTAGATTTGTTGTTTTTATGCAATTTACTTCACTGCAAGTTGAAAACAGGGGTAAAAGAGAAAAATTACTAGATCTAACTGAAGTGGAGATTAAATTAAGTTCATGTTGGTTTTTGAAGAGCTTTAGTGGATGGTATGTCATGAGTCAAGGATATACTGCTATGATTTGGATCTAACTGAAGTGGAGATTAAATTAAGTTCATGTTGGTTTTTGAAGAGCTTTAGTGGATGGTATGTCATGAGTCAAGGATATACTGCTATGATTTGCTCCTTGGTGGATAAGTTTTAAATTTTTTTTCTTTTTTTTTCTTTTTATCAAAGATAATGTTTTATATAAAAATTAAATTATGTTGATAACATATTCAAAATCA
Organism: Lactuca virosa; assembly: GCF_052849685.1. Lineage (NCBI taxonomy): Eukaryota > Viridiplantae > Streptophyta > Magnoliopsida > Asterales > Asteraceae > Lactuca > Lactuca virosa. Next base: position 55,181,274 of record NC_136431.1, read on the forward strand.
TTTTATATTTGGCAGGTGACCCATGGCACCTAAAGATACAAACCTTTTATAAGGAAATAGATCTATTATTTGTCATACTTAAAGTTTTCAATTACCATCACATAAAGTTTTCAAGTACCATCACAGGTTAGTCACCATCTTAACTGGATAGCTTGCCATGGGGAGAGGGTAAATGATGGAAGTTTGTGGGGCTTGCAACATAAGAACAAAAGATTGGGTATTATCAATTCAGTCTAACCTGTTGGAATTTTGACTATGGATTCTTTCTTATGAGGGCAAGGTTTAAAATTTAGCAAGGTACGGTAAGAGTTTTTTTTATTGACTCATACACCAATATGTTCTTCTTCAATTCAGTCTAACCGGCAGTGGGTTTCTCTTTTCTGTTTTAATTTTTATTTTTTTTCGAAATTGTGCTTCTTCAATACTAATTTTGGTCTATTTCCACTTTATAGATGAAGGTCATGAAGCAAGATGGCTGCCTAAAGTTCTTGTTCTTTCATCTCCTGCTTCGTGTGTGATGTGTGAATGTTCAGAAGTTGGAAGTATAGATATATATATTTTCATCATTTGGTTCACAAATTTGTTTGATTCCTCTATACAAAAGTTATGATTATTTTTTTGAACAAAAGAAACATTCATAAGTATGTCCTGACAAGGATGAGGAACAACGATTAATACAATAAAAGCAATTAAAATTATTCTTTTATTTTGTTTTAGATATTCTCTGTTTTAAAATAGTGTTTTGTTGTGAGTGTGAAGAGTTGAACAAGTATTGGAAGTTGTTCACATTGCAGCCAATAAAAACATTGTTCTTGTGCCATGTTAGTCTTGTGGCGTCACAATGGGTTTGGGACAGGTAAGTTGTTAAATTATATTTCATTAGTTATGTGAACTGATAACCTGAAAGTGCTAACATTGAGTTCTAGATTGAATAATCATTGCCGTTTTTATGAAAGTGGTGCACAACAAGCTGTAGGAATACAATTCAGGCGTTAAAACCTAATATGGCTCAATATTTTTTTTCTTCCTTTTGCTGAAACTTAGATCCAGGTCAGTCTTTTTTATTAATGATAAAATGTGACTTCTCTTTGTTACTTTTTGATTTTCAGGTTTATATTGCTGTAGGATAAAATTGGGAATATCATCAGGAAATGAATATCTCTATTCTATTTGTTCTTACATAAACCCCTCTGAATCAGGTAATCCCAAAAAGTTTTTTTTTTTTTTGTGAACATTTTATATGGATTTTAGTTTTGTTTCACTCTCAATCTTGATATTTTTTTCAGACATGAGAGAGGAGAAAGCCTATGATTGCAAGCCCTAAATTTCAACTTAAAGGTACATCTTTCTTTCAGATCACATTATCAAAAGATATAAAATGAAAGCAGGATCTTTTTGGTCATTCTTTTGCTAATTATCAGTTTTGTTTTAAGATGGAAGGGTATTAATGTCAAAACACTAACTTATTCTTTTTTTTTTCTTTTTGTAAATTTATGTTTAAGGTATTGGTTAGTAATGCAGTGATGATTAGATTTCTTAATGTGAAGCTTTAGATAGAATGATTTGTAAAAGAAAAACTTGGGATCTCTACAGAAGTACAACAACAAGTAAATTCTTTACCTTTAAAATCTTTATATTTTGATGATTTTATCATTCATGCGGTTAAGTTTGTGATGAACAACTAAAAATTGATTAAGATCTTTCTAAAAGGCAAAATGGTCATTTTTTTTTGTTATTATTAAAGATACAGGTTTATTCTTGGTTTTATGGTTATGGATTGATACAGAGGGAAAAAGAAAAGCAAAAGGAGAATATATCAGGGGATTTTTAAAGGAGGTTGGATGTTTTGGTACAAAAAATGGATAGAGGGCAAAATAGTCTTTTTTGGAGTTTGTCAAAAATAACACGGTCATTTTCGTTAGAAGTATCCATCAAGATTATGGATAGCTCATGGGTAGAGTGGAATGGTTTAAAATTTTTTAAAAAAATGGTGCAATAAAAACAACAAATTGTATTTTGATGATTATAGGATTTGGCTTGGCATATTGTTTTTTTTTGTTATTGACATTTGCGATTGGTTCGAGAGGAAGGGATAATGCATTTTTAAAATTTTATGGTCTTTTGGATATGGATGGTAGCAAAATTTTGGTTTTTATTAATGTAAGAGGCTTAAGGGGGTGTACTATTTGCATCTCCAATTTTTTTGATGTCTGGTACCAAAGGTATTTGAAGTGGAAAATTTCAAATTTTGATTAACATTCTTCTTTACTCTTGCAAAGATAATGTGATGATTATTGGAGGACATGGAAGTTTCAATTTAACATTTGCAAGAAGGAACTCTTGAACAAAATTGTCATTTCCATGAATTTTAATAAATTTTGAATTGAAGGAATTTCTTTTTTCGGTTCAATCCCGAACATTTTCGTTGGTTGGCTTTGAGTTTTTTCCAAAAAAAAAAAAACTTTTTTCGGTTCAATCCCGAACATTTTCATTCGTTGGCTTTGAGGTCCCCCCACCCACAAAAAAAAGAACAAAAAACAAACACAAAATGATCATTTGGTATCCTTTAAGCACACCAACATAAGCACACTTATATTTTTAGTTAATTCTTATTTTAGCTACATATTTAAATTTAATGTTTAATAAATTAATATGAAAATAAGAAATAATTTATCCAAAATGAACAAAAATATGACAATTGACAACTGATAAGTAAATTAGTTATACATGAAATATACACATATATTAAATATACTTTAATGATTCATGATATTTTTTTGATATATTTACGACATGCATATAAAAATAAAAATAAAAATATTGTTGGGAAACTAACACCCCCTCCTGAAAAATACTATATTTGTCTCATATTTGTTGTCAACATTTGATTTTTAAAGTCTTTATTGTTCAACTTTAATCTTAAATATGTTTGTTTTTTGATCTATAATATTTGATGGAAAATATATGAATGGATTGTGTTTTAACTGTCTTTTTATTATTATAAGTTTCATCGAGTAATATATAACACAAATAAAAATATTTAAGGTCAAAATTGAAAAATAAAGGCTTGAAAAGTCAAAAGTAAATTGTAAATTTGGAACATAAAGAGTAACAATTAATAGTTTATATTTACTCAATTAACATTTTAAATTTTTTTATTTACGACTTATTATTTTTGTTACATCCATCTTATCACCCAATACGTCTTCTTCTTTTACTACAAATTTTTAAACAATCTGAACTTTTCATTTTTATTCTTACTAATTTCGTATAATGTTACCATAACTTTTATTGATCATTGTTTAGATTTAGTAAATTATTTGCACAAAAAAACTAATTTCTTCTACAAAGTAATTTTTGAAAAACTATTCACACCCGTCGCTTGGCGCGGGTAAACGGCTAGTGTGTGTGTGTATATATATATATATATATATATATATATATATATATATATATATATATATATATATATATAGAGAGAGAGAGAGAGAGAGAGAGCTAGGTTATAATGTGGATGAACAACTATTGTGCGGACGTGTGAACAATGTTATTCTATGAGAATTACTAAGAGAATAGGTTGTTTGCTAATGTGAATACGTTCAACTTTACACAACTGTTATCATTTTCATGCATTCTCACTAATTCTTATATATTTTTGTTCTCACGCATCGTTTTTTACTCATTTTCTTTCTTACGAATACGACTCAATATACATTCAGACAACATTATGACAGAATGAGAATAATAATAAAAAAAAAATCTATAATAACCTTGTAGACGATTTAATTAGTGAGAATGCGTGATAATGACAATAGTTATGTAAGATTGAACGTATTCACATTACCGAACAATATATTTTCTTTGTCATTCTCACAGAATAGCATTTTCCACGTGTCCGCACAATAGATGTCAATCCATATTTGAACCTAGCTCTCTCTCTCTCTCACACACACACACACACACTCTCTCTCTCTCTCTCTATATATATATATATATATATATATATATATATATATATATATATATATATATATATATATATATATATATACATATATAAAATAAAAAACGTCGAAATTTAAAACGATCAACGAAAATAGAAAGAATTTTAGATATTTATAATAGAGGCGCATGCATTGAACTATATCAAAACTAACTTCCTTTTTTTTAGTTTTACCTTTTTAGGGTATGTTTTTTATCGAAAAAAAAACTCTAATATACCATTGTTAATGATTTTACATCATCTTTTCATAGAGATCTATATTGATATATAAAAAATAAATTTTTTGATTTAAAAAAACTCACTTCATTTTCTTTGTGTTTTGAAAAGTTAAGGTTTATGTTTTATCGAAAAAAATTAAAAATATATCAAAAATTCATATATTTGGTACTCTTTAAACATTGATTCAAGTTGATGTAAAAAAATCAAAATTCTAGTTCAGATTCACATTATGAATCTGCTCAGATTCATAATATGAATAATAGTAAGTCAGATTCACATCGTGAATTCTGAAAACTGAATTATATATAGTTCAGATTCACAATGTGAATAAATTCATTTGTTGATTTTACAAAACTAATTTATAAGTAACCAAAAGGTTAAAATATTATAAAATTACATAGAAATATACTTTGATTCATATGTAAATTTCACTAAATTAATTTTGAATGATCAATATAGTAAGTCAGATTCACATTGTGAATGTTAAAATTGAAATATTTACAGTTCAGATTCATAGTGTGAATCTGAACTAATCGAAGTTTTTTTAATCGATGTTGATGTTTATTAATAAATGACAAAAAAATTGAGATTTTTGGTATAATTAGTTTTTTTATAAAAATAAATTTAAATATTGAAAAAAAACAACAAAACGAAGTGGGTTTCTTTCGAAAAAAAGTTTGTTTTTTATATATTAACATGAATCTCTATGGAAAGAAGACGAAAAATCGTGAACAATAATATATTCAGTTTTTTTTTTATAAAAAGCATGGCCTAAAAATTTAAACAAAAAAAGAGGTGAATTTTGTTATATAATCTGATGTATGTGGTCCAATGTATAAATATATAATCATTCATTTGCCCGTTGATCATTATGATTTCTGACGTTCACGATTGGTTTCTTGGTTCCTTATTATCTATTGAACCTCACCACACACACACACACAGATATATATATATATATATATATATATATATATATATATATATATATATACACACACACACATGGTGAGATCCATTGATAACTTATATATTCATGAGAACTCGAGAATTAAAGATGGAGTGTTAGATCAAAATTAATATATTAAGGGCATAATCGTCATCTGACTAGTCTCATTTAATGTTTAATTTTTGTGTTATTGGAAATTTTAATAAAATGTCTAAAAATTAACATATTAAATTAATTTTTTTTGATTTTTTTATAAAAATAATATTTTTCGATTTATAAAAAAAATGCCAGTTTTCTAATTCTTTTTTTTTCGAAAACATGAAATTTTTGAAAAATTCATTTGAGAAAAATATTTTTTTTAAAAAGCTACATTTTTTTAAAAAAATAAGACATTTGTTTTAAAAGTGGAATATTTGAAAAAAAAATATAATATTCTTAACCAAAAAAATTAACGTTTCAGGTTATATATGCGTATTTTTAAGAGCATATATGTATATTTCTTATAATATAATGTTTATAAGTAAATCATAAAAACTCATTTTTATTTACTAATCTATAACACAATAATACAAGTATTTTATTTGATCAAAATAAAATATAAAAAACAAAAATGCTACAAAGATTCAAAGTGTTATCATTTTTCCGTGTCAAAATTTTCATATTTTCTTCAATTTATCATTTTTTACCTCTTCAATATTTTCCACAAATTCTTAAAAATTTACAAGGAAAAAAATGATTAATGCAAGAACACTCATAAAAATGGATATGTATATAACATGTAAGATTCATATGTGATTATATCATGTAAGATTCACATATGATTATATAATGTGTTATTCACATATGATTGTATCTTTTAAGATTCAATTGTCAAATTCACAAGAAAAGTTAAATAAAATAATTAATAAAGAACACTCACACAAAATGAATGTGTGCATATAGACGTAATTCATATGTGATTCACTCGTGATTTACATGCTAATCACATATAATTCATATGTGATTCACTTGTGATTTACATGTGAATTACATGTCATTCATATATAAATTACTTATGATTTACATGTGAATCACATGTAATTCATATGTGATTTACTTGAGATTTACATGTGAATCACATGTAATTCATATGTGATTTACTTTTTATTTACATGTGAATCACATGTAATTCATATGTGATTTACATGTTAATCACTACACACATATAGTCTTGCTTCCAGTTAATTACTAAAATATTATGCCAATTCACACAAAGCACATATGATTTGTATTGATTATTGAATATGGATGTTAACATCACTTTTCAACATTTTAGTAATGATTTTTATTTATTGGTAATGATTCATAGATAATTATGCATGAATTCTTAAATGGTTTATATGATTTTGTTATGCTAACTACCCCTTAGCTATTTTCCCATTTCTTGTCATGCACTATCATATATCAACATGTAATATATCATAGACTAAAAAACATAATATAGCCATTCTTTATATATTATTTAGCTAGTTTTTACACAGAAATAAAGTGAAGATTTCATAAAAAAAATGTTAGGTTTTATGAAAAAACTACTCGTTCGCTTGAAAAATAAAAAGTGTAGGTTTCCTTAAATAAAAGAAGTGGATGTTTCATCCAAAAAGCTACTGGTTTGATGTACTAAACCAATTGTTATTACAAAATGAAATATATGTTGTGATCACAAAGTAAATTAAAGCTGTAAATATCTACAACATCGATGAACACATTACTTAATCAATGAAATTAGAAAATCAAAATCAATTAAAATAAGAAAATCAAAACCATTTTGAACTAGAAATATATGAAAAATTACCTTAACTTGGAAAAATTAAGAACTAAACTCAATAAAATGAAATCATATTAACACAAGTAAGAAAAAACATCAAATATAGATAAACTCTTACAGGCGGTCCAAAACATCGACATGGAGGAAGGAGATGAAGGCTGTCATCAAAATGGATCGATGTGTAGGAGAGAAATCTCTAGTTTGAAGATGAGACGCATGGAAGAAGAAGAGATGGATCCAATAAAGGGGCATGGAGTGATCGAGCGGAGTCGAGGGAGTCTGTTAAAGTTAGGGATCTGATGGACAAGTTTAGTGAAACAATCTTTGATTTTCAAAAATCAATTTCTGGTGATCATCAAATATCATAAATGATGGGTTTTATACATAAGAACAATCCTATGTGCTCATACAAACCCTAATGCTTGGATCTAGGTTTCTCTATTGTACATGCAATGAATCCAAGACTTACAAACCCTAATCTAGCATACATAATTTCGAAATTAACATATAACATCAGATCTAGATGTTTACCTCTTCAATGGAAGCTTGAATCTTCTTTCTTGGAGCTTAGAGTCACAATTGTAACTCCTCTAATGGCTTACAAACACCACAAGCAAGAAGGCAACTATGAGAGAGGAGGGAGGATGCTTAATTTCGGCCTAGGGTTTCTCTTGGGAAGCAAGTGGCCGAAAATTGAAGGCTAGGGGTCTTATTTATACTGTAGGCTGCTAGGGTTTCAGTCTAAACCCTAATGGACAGCTTAGTCACCAAGCAGCCCAAGGAACCTTCTGGAATAAGGCCTTGGACGAAAATATGATGATCCTTCATCATAATTTCATTCCCCATTAGTCCATTAGGTTTCCCAGCCCAAAACTCAACTATCACACATTTGACAGTTTATGCCCCTTTATTTAATTAATCTCTTTTAGTCACCAAATTAATTCCTAATTAATTTATGACTAATACTAATTAAATAAATATGCTTTCTCCTTTAATATATTATTCTTATAATATATTAATAAACCATAATATCCTCTCTCTTTCTTTAAATTACCTTGTCAAGTTGCTTTGGTGAAGGCAACCCAAAAGGATCATGCATAACCGGGTCAAGTACATACCAAATATAGTTACGGGCTTAGACACTAATCCAACAGTCTCCCACTTGGATAAGTCTAGTAACTATATCTCACATATGACTTCAGAATCCGGTTAGCAATCGTAGCTCTTATACGCTTCTGTCAACTCTGATCAAAATCCTGTCCTTCAGATAAGGGATCGTATAATCCTCTGTTCTAGATATCATGCTGACAATACTTGTTGTCCAGCATTTTGTTTCTCGATCTCTGATTTATTCAACATAGAATTTAGTTGAACACATCAACTTCATCCTGACCGGGCCCGACACATAAGTCAAACTAAATCATCGAGTGGCCAAGATATTGCTTTTATTCTCTTAGAATAAAAGGTACAGAAAAACTTCAACTTATATGCTTTTATCATTTACTAGCTAAGTCACACACAATAATGCGTTTTATAACATCAAGTTACTGATGCGTTTTCGCATTATTAATGTATAATCAACTAGCAAACAACAACCATATCTCTAGGTTTAAAGATTATATGATATTATCATCTTGCGATCACTTGTGATAACTTTCATGAAGTGATACTAGCAAGTGCGGGTTTATTCCAATGCTCAAAACATATTTCATAAGCACTCATAAACTTTGTAGCAAACCTTTGCTATGTCTAAAACCTTTTAGACAATCTACAAACAAATTTATGACAATCTTCTTTCATATCTACTTCCAACATATGAGCGATTGTGGACCGTTCGAATAATCTTATTATTCAGGAAGTCAAAACATGCAAAATCGAAACAATAGATAAATAATCAACACAAGATAGTAACTTTCTTATAAATAACACACCTTTATTTAATCATCAAATGTTGAATACAAAATTATCCATTACAAGTTTCCTACCTATCTAATCTAAACTAATATCGTCCTTTAGCCCAACGCTCCTAGCATGCTTCAAATGCTTGACCCTACTCAGTCCCTTCGTAAAGGGATCTGGTGGGTTATCTTCCGACGATACCCTCTTCACAACGAGGAGTCCCTCTTCTACCCGATGTCTAATAAAATGGTATTTCCTGTCGATATGTCGAGATCTGCCATGATCTCTTAGTTCCTTGGTCAAGGCAACCGCTCTTTCATTATCACAGAAAATTTCCATGGGCTCCTTTATGGATGGCACAACTCCAAGGTCTCCAATGAAGTTCTTCAACCATATAGCCTCCTTTGACGCCTCTCTTGCCGCAATGTACTCTGATTCGTACGTTGAATCAACTACGATCTCTTGCTTGGAACTTTTCCAAGTCACTGCTCCTCCGTTCAGGGTAAAGACCCAGCCCGACTGTGATTGGTAATTATCCCGATCCGTCTGGAAGCTAGCGTCACTGTACCCTCGCACCCTTAATTCATCACTCCCACCGAGGACTAGAAACCATTCCTTGGTCCTTCGTAGGTACTTAAGAATATTCTTGACAGCAATCCAATGTGCTCTACCAGGGTTCCCTTGATATCTGCTGACCATGCTCAAAACGAAGGCCACATCAGGGCGAGTACGGGTCATAACGTACATAATCGAGCCAACTTCGGAAGCGTAAGGTACTCGGCTCATATCAGCTATCTCTGCCTCTGTACTCGGGCTCTGAGTCTTACTCAGTTTGGTATTGCATTGAATTGGCAACTCCCCTTTCTTGGAATTTTCCATACTAAAACGCTTTAGTACCTTTTCCAAGTATGTATCCTGACTGAGTCCTATCAGTATCTTACTTCTGTTTCTCACTATCCTTATTCCCAGAATATATGCAGCTTCTCCGAGGTCCTTCATAGCGAAACACTTCCCAAGCCAGGACTTGACCTCCTGCAAGGTTGGGATGTCGTTTCCTATGAGTAGTATGTCATCGACATACAATACGAGGAAGCTCACTATACTCCCACTGGCCTTGACATACACACATGACTCATCTTCGCTTCGCAGAAAACCAAACTCTTTGACCTTCTCGTCAAAACAAAGATTGCATCTGCGAGATGCCTGCTTTAATCCATAAATGGATTTCTCAAGCTTGCACACTCTATTGGGATGCTTCGCATCGACAAAACCCTCTGGCTGATTTATGTAAACATCCTCAGCCAACTTCCCATTAAGGAAAGCAGTTTTAACGTCCATCTGCCATATTTCATAGTCATGAAACACAGCTATTACGAGCATTACCCTAATAGACTTTATCTTAGCAACTGGCGAGAAGGTCTCATCGTAGTCAACTCCAGGAGTTTGAGTAAAGCCCTTCGCGACCAATCACGCTTTATAAGTGTGCACTTTCCCATCCATGTCTGTCTTCTTCTTGAAGATCCACTTGCACCCGACTGTCTTACGACCTGGTACATTATCAACCAAATTCCAAACTTGGTTGTCATACATGGACTGAATCTCGCTGTCCATTGCCTCTTTCCATTTAGCAGACTTTGGGCCTGCCATGGTTTCCTTGTAACTATTAGGTTCGTCCAGATTTATTAGTGTACTATCACTAATAAATGTATCCCCGTCATTAGTAATATGGAAACCATAAAATTGGGGTGGAACAATAACTCTACTCAAACGTCTAAGAGGTAAGGACTGGTCAATTGGTTCAACAGGAGTTTCCTCCTCAGGTTGAATGCCAGTGTCAGAGGTTCCTTCATCTCCTGACTCTTGAAGCTCTTCAAGGTCAATCTGACTCCCACTGTCTCCTTGACTTATGAGTTCTCTTTCTCTGAAAACCCCTCTCCTAGCAACAAAGACAACATTGTCACTTGGTCTATAGAAGAGATAGCCAAAAGACTTCTGTGGATAGCCGATGAAATAACACTTCTCAATACGAGGCTCTAGCTTGTCGTGAGTCTCTCGTCTTACGAAAGCTTCACAACCCCAAACCTTGATATGTGCTAACGAGGGAGCTTTCCGTGTCCACATCTCATGAGGTGTTTTGGCAACCTTCTTGGTGGGAACTAAGTTAAGGATATGGGCGGCAGTCTCTAAGGCATACCCCCAGAATGAGATTGATAACGAAGCACGACTCATCATAGAACGAACCATGTCCAACAAGGTTCGATTACGTCTCTTAGCCACACCATTCAATTGTGGCGTTCTTGGAGGCGTCAATTGCGAAACTATTCCGCATTCTTTTAGATAGTCGTGAAACTCAAGACTTAGGTACTCTCCTCCTCGATCAGATCGAAGCATCTTGATTTTCTTGCCCAACTGATTCTCTACTTCATTCTTAATCTCTTTGAACTTTTCAAAGGTTTCTGACTTTTGCTTGATTAAGTAGATATATCCATATCTGCTATAATCATCTATAAAAGTCACGTAGAAGCGACAAGCGTCCCTTGTGGTGGATCTAAAGGGTCCACATACATCAGTATGTATGAGGTCCAATACACCCTCACCCCTTTCACATGTACCAGTAAATGGTAACTTGGTCATCTTCCCAAGTAAACAAGATTCACACACGTCATCATCCCTAAGGTCGAATGACTCCAAGACTCCATCCTTTTGGAGTTGGGCTATGCGTTTCTTATTAACATGGCCAAGGCGACAATGCCACAAGCATGCTTTGTCCAAACTATTGGACGAATCAATATTCAAGACATCATTTCCTAAATTATCTACAATCAACACAGATTCATAAATCCCATTACAAGGTAATGCATTGAAATAAAAAACACCATTCAAATAAACATTAATAGAACCATTGCTATTATCAAATGAATATCTGAAACCTTGTCTATATAATCCATGAAAAGAAATGATGTTCCTTGCCATATCTGGCGAATAGCAACAATTATTTAAATCTAGTCCTAACCCATTACTCAACACTAAAGAATAAACTCCGATCTTGGTTACTGGTGACGACTTCTTGTTTCCCATGATCAGGTTTATTCTCCCATGCTCCAATTCCTTACTTTCTCTTAGCCCCTGCAAATCAGAACAAATGTGGAAACCACATCCAGTATCAAGGACCCATGAAGTAGCAAGTGATGAGTTATTAGATTTAATTGAATACATACCTGCAAAGGTGGGCTTTATCTTCCCATCCTTAATATTTTGCAGATATTTAGGGCAGCTTCGTTTCCAGTGGCCCTTCTGGTGGCAGTAGAAGCACTCTGCTTCCTTGGGGTCAGAAGAGGGCTTAACAGAACTTGCTTTGGTCCCACTAGAAGAGGAACCATCTTGGGTCTTATCCTTTTGGTGGCTCTTAGAAGGAGCCTTCCTCTTTTTACCCTTTCCTTGGCCAATTGCCAACACAGGAGCAGCTATAGTAGAGGATGATGCAATAGATTTGTCCTTGAGGTTGCTCTCAGCAGTCCTCAGGAGCCCTTGAAGTTTACTCAGGGTGACCTCTTCCTTGTTCATGTGGTAGGTCATTCTGAACTGGTTGTAGTAGGAAGGCAAGGAGTGGAGGATGATGTCGATAGCCAAATCCTCATCAAACTTAACATTAAGTTTGAGAAGACGATCAACATACCTTTGCATTCTTTTCAAATGAGCGGTTAGGGATTCTCCACTCCCCATCCTAGCGGTGATCATGTTGGTAATGATCTCATAGCGCTCTTGCCTCGCGCTTTGGTGGTACATGTCCAGCAAATATTGGCGCATCTCATATGGATACATGTCCTCATAGGACTTTTGGAGTTCGAGGTTCATGGTGGCCAACATGATGCAATGAACTTTCGTAGCATCACGCTCGTGGGCCTCAAAGGCGGCCATCTCTTCAGGAGTAGCAACTTCTGGGTTGATCTTTTCTAGTTTCTCATCGAGGACATATTCTTTGTCCTCGTAGCGAGTTATCATGCGAATGTATCTCATCCACTCGTTGAAATTCGACCCATCAAATGTCACCTTTTGACATAGGTTCATCAGCGAGAATGACCCTGAAGCGTTGTTGTTTGCGTTTGCGTTAGACATCTGAAATAGAAAGGAACAAAGTTTGATTAGAATTGAATCCCCAATTAAACACCCAAATGAGAAATTAGGGCTAGGATCCAACAACATTATTTACAACTTAGAAAAGGGATGCCGTAATCTAAAAGTAAATAATTTGAAGGTAAGTGAATGACGATTCACTAATTTTCACCATGAAAAACGAAAAGAGATTAAGTTTTAAATGTATTTGAAAATTCCTAGATTTCTTTTGAGATTCATTGAACATTTCAATGGCATGTTTAAATCTCGATATGCACTTCAAATTTGCGCCTGGGATGCCGATGATCGCAAACAAGTTGTGAATAACCATGCGAATCAACATGGTGCACTCAATGTATCTATCACCTAATCAATGTGCCGGTTAGCCACGCACGCTCTATTGATCTATGATAAACATCGAGCCACCCTTCGCCACCAATGTCAATCCCAAATTAGTGTGCTGGTTAGCCACGCACGCTCCACTAAAGTTTGACAAGGGTACAAAGTGTAATTCCATGGAATAGCATCAGTTTTCACATTTAACCTAAAGTAACTAAGATTGGGAATTTGAAAAACATTGTAGTTACTTTGCAATATTCATTATACTTATAATGAGGAATTAAGTGCCCTATCCTATCCGTTCGGCTAACGACCCTCCACCAGTCAAGCAAGCGGTGGGTGTGAGTGTACACCCATTAAGCGTCATTTTATAGGCAACAACCTTATACCCACCTTATAGATTGGCTTCGTGAATGAGGCCTACTAGCGATAAGACTAGCTTATTCTTATACATATATATATTAATTAATCTTGTAATAATATAATAGTATAGGGTTGAATTTTAAACTTGTAAAATTCTAAGGGTTTGAAATTTAAATCATTCAAAATTTAACTTTTAATCATAAAATTTAAATTTCAAAACTTGAGGACAAGTTTTGAACTTTTCAAAACACAAGGGATCAAATAACAAATAAGATAAATTAAACAATTTATTTTATGATTATCTATATTTGACCTAATCCAATTTTAGTCACAAGATAATTACCAAATAATTTAAATAATCCATATTTATCATATAAAGAAACTATTATTCAAAAGATTTGAAATTATCTTTTGTTTTGGTAAGGATAATCATTTGCATACAATAAAATTTGGATTTTATTATCAAAAAACGATTTTGGCATCAATCCTACAGCAAAACAGCAAGTAAATCCCGAAACATACTATGTCTGACTCTCGGACTCGCCGAGTCAGTCCTGGACTCGCCGAGTAGGGCCAACTCGCCGAGTCCAGATACTGAATCACCGAGTTGAGTCGGGCAGAGGCAAGAAAAACGTTTTTCAGCAGAAAAACGACAATTGCATCACATACAACAGAAACCAATCAAGGCTCTGATACCACTGATGGGTTTTATACATAAGAACAATCCTATGTGCTCATACAAACCCTAATGCTTGGATCTAGGTTTCTCTATTGTACATGCAATGAATCCAAGACTTACAAACCCTAATCTAGCATACATAATTTCGAAATTAACATATAACATCAGATCTAGATGTTTACCTCTTCAATGGAAGCTTGAATCTTCTTTCTTCGAGCTTAGAGTCATAATTGTAACTCCTCTAATGGCTTACAAACACCACAAGCAAGAAGGAAACTATAAGAGAGGAGGGAGGATGCTTAATTTCGGCCTAGGGTTTCTCTTGGGAAGCAAGTCGCCGAAAATTGAAGGCTAAGGGTCTTATTTATACTGTAGGCTGTTAGGGTTTCAGTCTAAACCCTACTGGACAGCTTAGTCACCAAGCAGCCCAAGTAACCTTCTGGAATAAGGCCTTGGACGAAAAAATGGATGATCCTTCATCATAATTTCGTTCCCCCTTAGTCCATTAGGTTTCCCAGCCCAAAACTTAACTATCACACATTTGACAGTTTATGCCCCTTTATTTAATTAATCTCTTTTAGTCACCAAATTAATTCCTAATTAATTTATGACTAATACTAATTAAATAAATATGATTTCTCCTTTAATATATTATTCTTATAATATATTAATAAACCATAATATCCTCTCTCTTTCTTTAAATTACCTTGTCAAGTTGCTTTGGTGAAGGCAACCCAAAAGGACCATGCATAACCGGGTCAAGTACATACCAAATATAGTTACGGGCTTAGACACTAATCCAACAATAAAATCATTAGGAATCAGAAGCAATATCTTCATAATCGACAATGGCCATTGACAACGGAGAACAGAGAGACACTAAAGATGAGATCGTTCGATCTGAAAGAGAGGGAGAAAGAGGATTGTAAATGATGAGAGAGATAAGAGAGAGAAATATGAGCAAGAAAGAGTAATTAATGGGACGCTATTTTTTTATCCCTAAAATGCCCATGATTTTTGAATTTATGATAAAAAAAGATTATTCAAGTTTAATATATTTACAAATTTGCCATTTTTAATCATGCCTATACGTTTAATGAAGCTTATCCTAATGTAATGCTCCACATTTAGTTCTCCTGTTCTCGGAAACTTTGATTTCTCAAATGATCCCCCCATGTAACACCAGTGTTCCAGGTATTTTCAGTTGTTGCTCAATTATGTAAAAAGTTTACAAATTTGGTCCTTACGTTGGGTGTACGCGAGACATGTACGTTAGGCGCATGCGTTTAAATGAGGATCACGACTCCCTTGTGTACAGTAGGCGTACGCATATGTATGTCGGGTGTAATGTTGCAGAGGGGCAAACCCTAATTTTTAGGGTTTGTACCCTATTTAAAGAAAAGTATCGACTCCAATCCTTTCTTAAATCCAACCTCCATTTCGAAACCCAAAGTGTGTGTGTGTGTGTTTTGAAGCCTTAGATTGTCATTTTGGTGTTCTTGGTGGTGAAGGAAGACCAGTGGAGTTGTGGTGTTTCACTCAAGCCTTTGGATCCAGTAATTACTCATCCTTGTGCATCTTGTGGAAGTATAAAGCTCCAACCTTGATGCATATATCTTTAGATCTAGTTATATAGTAATATTTTTTCATTAATGGTCCCATAGCCTTGGATCTTGAGAGTTTGAGCAACTCCGGACCTAATAAGGAGAGTTTCCTTTCATTTTAGAGCATGGTGGTTCATAAAAATGGGATCTTGGTATTTCCCAATCATGCATGATGGATCTAATAAGCCTTTTGGTCATGAATAAGACTTAGAGTTGGATTTTGGACTCCTTGTAGCCATGCAAAGGCATAAAGTTTGCAACTTTATGATTCCATATGTTCATTTGATTTAGATCTGAAGTTTGGACGTAAAGACTTATGGTATTAAGACCTTAATAGAGTTTTTAAAGCCTGTTGAGTACGTTGGGCGTAACCCAAGGTACACTAGGCATACCAGGTTGCGACCCCGTAAATCTTCCAAGGTCGAGCTTTATCTTGGGCGTAACAATGTGTATGCTCAGGAAGCCTTTTCGGTTATTTTGGGCTTTGGGTCACTAGGAAGTTTTGGGCTTTGGTTGGTTGGGTCATGTGTGGAGGGCAAAATGGTCTTTTTCCCATGGTAGGATAAATTATGTTTTGGACCATTATTTGTGGGTTAAACCCTGATTATTAATTAGGGTTATTATTGGATTTTGATTAGTGTGAGGAGTCGTGTTAGCAATAACTCGAGTGTGCGATACAATTATCTTCTGTCAGAGGTGAGTCTTCTCACTATACTTGTGGGTCAAAGGCACCAATGGCGGCTCATTATTTTGTTATGTAGAATGCTAGCTATTATGTAACTTTTATATGTTTGTATGATTGGATTGAAATAAACCCTAGGGTTAGGCTCATTACTGTTTGACCGAGTTGAAATAAACCCCAGGGCTGGGCCCATTATTATATGATCGGGTTGAAATCATCCCAAGGGTTGGGCCCATTATTGTTTGATCGGGTTGAAATAAACCCCAGGGTTGGGCCTTATATTGTTTGATCGGGTTGAAATAAACCCCAGGGTTAGGCCCATATTTGTGTTTTGGGCTTGAATACGCCCTAGGGATAGGCCTATATGTATGTTTGGCATATGGTACTTTGGGGAACTCACTAAGCCTTGTGCTTACAGTTTATGTTTATGGTTTCAGATACTTCCGGTACGAAAGGGAAGGGTCCGACTTGATGACACAACATCCTCCCCTCATGATTTCCGTACTTTTTGGATAATTGTACTATGATATTTTGATATTGTATTTGGTGATGGTTTTAGAGATAATTGATGAATCAAACTATTGGTTCTTAAATTGAAAAATTTTATCACTGTTTTTGGGTTGTTACAATTTGGTATCAGAGCCTTTGTTTGAGGGATTTGGGCAAACTTTCGGGTGTGTCAGAACTCAAATTGAGGAAATGATAATCTTTTCAAAAGAAAATGAAATTGAATTTCTAAAAAGATTTTTACTAATTAAAAAGGGGTGTGATGCGTGTTATCAGCCAAGCTCAAGTAAGTGGTTCCCAAATTACCCATACCTATGTATTATGATTAGAATGCTTGATATGTGAATTGCATGCTAGATTAGGGCTAATGATACCTTTAGGAATCATATGATAGAATTACTTGATTTGTGTGATGCCTTATAGCCTAGGAGGATTGGGTGTTATGTTTTACTTGGGATTGATATCGACTCAATTATTTGCTAAGTGTATGCTTAAAAAGGTGTATATGATTAGATTCATATAGCCCTAGAATGACCGGTTTGGCCTCATTTCCCGTTCCTTGTTTGGTTCTGGATTTAGGGTAGAATCATTATTCGACAATCTATGCGATCCTATTTTGTGTACAACTTGCGTGCATAAGGCAACCAATGGTGTTGATTTAGGTTCTTGATGGGTTTCATATGTTACAAAAAATCTTATTTTGGTGGAAAAACATAAACCCTAAGTTCACATGCACCCTAAAGGATCTATATCCTCACTATGATTTGCAAACAACTATTGAATATCAAGAACCCTGAAAGTATGTTGCTATTTTAGAAATTAGTAAAGGTTTATTAGCAAATTCATACCTTGGTTTATTATAGCAAATAAACTAGTAATCCTTCCTTGTTGGTCTTCAGAAAGCAAGCACCAGAAGTCGTGTGCCTCTAATGGCTCACACCTAAACCCTAGCAAATTGGAGGCTAAAGAGGAGAGAGGATAAGGAAGGGAATTTTCAAAATTCTCTTTTGAATGAGGTTATTTTCGAAAACCATAACCCAAGGGGGTTTATATAGGTGATGGGGAGGCTAAGGATAAGGCGGGTTCCTTTTAGATAACCCTAATCCTTTTGCTTCCCCCCTAAGGAATCCAAGTTTCCTTAGAGCCCAAAAAAGCTTTAGAAATCCTCTAGACTCCCATAGACCCCCCCCCCCATGGGAGGCTCTAGAATTGGTCAATGTTCAACTTTTGAACATTGTCACCTTTAGTCCTTCCACTTTTAATTAATCCAAATAATCCCAAAGTTAATTCCAATTAATTTCTGATTAATTTTTAATTAAACAATACTATTTCTAATTAATATATCATTCTTATAATATATTTATAAATTATTTATTTTGATTTCTATTTATTTTATTAACCATATAATAAATTAATAAATCAGTCTCTCTCTCTAAAAAGCATTCCAGTCAATTACTAGGTTTTGAGGGCAACCCAAAAGGACTTTGCTAATAATTTAAGATTATACTAATTTATTTATTGGCTTAAACACCTAATCCAACAGTCTCCCACTTGGATAAGTTTAAAAACTAAATTACAGGTATAACTTCTAAATTAAACAGCAAAAGGTGCTTTCTAAAGCAATTGTCGAACTCTGATCCGATCAGATATTTGTCCTTAAGATAAGTGATCAAATATTCCTCCATTCTTCTAGAAATCGTATGGAAATGAGATATGGATTAAAATCAATATCATTTTCCAAAATTTTGTTTCCCTATTTCCTGATTTGTAATGACGTCATAATACTTCTAATTGAACTCATCAATTTAGTCCTGGCTGGACCCAACACTATAAGTAAACACCAAATCACCAAGGGCCCAGAGATATCGCTTTTCCCGTTAGGGAAAAAGGAACGAATAAACTTTGACTCATATACTTGTATCTTTTATCACGAAATCGCACATGACACTACGTTTTATAATATCAAGTTACTGATGCGTTTTCACAATACCAATGTACAACGACTATTACAACTCATACATATCCATTTTAAGAATATAAGATATTATCGTCTCAGAAGTACTCGTAATATAATCCATGAAGTAATTCTCTGAGAGTGGGTTTATCCAATACTCAAATCTCCATTTTCTAAGTACTCATGAAAGTTGTAGCAACACAATTGCAATGTCTAAACTCCTTAGACAATCTACAATCCAATTCATTACAGTTTTCATTCATTACTTACTTCCTAAAGTACGAGGGACTCTGGAGCTTCGAATAATCAAATTATTCAGGAAGTAAAATATGCAAAATAAAACACAATATTAAACTAGTTAACTATGGTCTCAAATCTATTGAATATAAATAATCTCTATTATTTAATCACCATAATAATTACAACTTTATTCATTGTATAATGTTTCGAGTAATCAACTAATCACTTGAATTAAACATCAGCTATGCCATGTTAGGAACATGCATAATATGCCTCTCTATGGTCCTTCCTTTGTGAAAAAATCAATTGGACATTATTCTAATGATGCTCATTTTACAATTTCAAATTCTTATCACTATCCAAGATATGATGGAATTCCAACTTAACATGCATTAATCTCCTGTGATATCAAGATTCTAAAATCTCAAAGATTGATCCTTTGATATTACTGAATATCCCATTAGAACTTTGTTACTAGAAACAATTCCATGGTAATTTCTAACTCAAGGTACACTCCTTGAACACTTCTCTTTGCATTAAAGTTTCCAACTCACATGTAGAATTTTCAACTATCTCCCATTATGAAACAATTCCATATTCACATATGACCATCAATTCTGATTAAGAACCATCTCAATTCAGAATCATGTCACTATGCTCCATCCAAATTAATATCATACTTCTACATGTCCACAAGCAACCAGTCCTTTGGTATAACCTTAGAATATTCTTGACGGTTGTTTAACAACTTCAGTCGCAAAATTCTAGTCCTTTTTCTTATAATTCTATGAGCATTTGAAAAATCAGAATAAGTGTACATTATAGCATATGTAATCGATCCTATATCCGAAGCATATGGGACTCGATTCATTATGTCTCACATAAGGATTTGATATCCATTTAGTCTCTTGCTATAATATTTTCATATATTAAATTTCCTATGTTGAACCATTTCAATATCATATTCATATATATCTATAACTAAATTCTATTAAACTACACAATCTAAACCTTTAGATTCGAAAAGAAGTACGAGTGCCCTCTTCCTTAAGTCTACCATAGCAAAACAATTCCCAAACTGTGCAATTTGTAAATTGAAAAATTTTGATCCCTATGAACAATATTGTCAACATACAATACTAGCATAACAATTATGCTCCCACTAGCTTTGACATGTACCCAAAAATCAACTGGACTTCTAGAAATCAATACTCTTGACTTTCGTACTGAAGTACAAATTTCTGTTATGCGATGCTTCGGTAAGTCTCCAACTACACTTCTTAAGCTTATACACCTTCATTGAATAGCATATGTGTGTGTTTAAACCCTTTTAGAACTCATAGATATATATCTCGAAAGTTCAAACAATTCCTTTCCATTTATCACAATTCAAAATATGAAGAGGGATGCCATAATCATATTGTGAATTTGAGAATGAAATTATCACAACCAATATCCATATTGATCTTTATTAGATCTTTAAAATCTACTAGCGAAAGTATTTACTCATAATCATTCTCATGAATTAAAGCGAAACCTTTGCCACCTAGATTTTATAGTGTATATGTTCCTATCCATGTGAATCTATTAATTCCAACCTACGATCGTAAGACAAGGTTTTAGGCAAAACCAAATTCAAATTTAGATTTCCTTTATGGACCGAACTTCGCTATTCTAAATTTCTTTTGCCTCTAGCAGCACAAGGGCTTATAAGTGCTTTCATGTTGTTAGCAGCTCACCCATATTGATCAATGCACTTTCATTGACCAACACCCTTTGCTTTTGTAGTTAAATGAAAAACATAGAACTCATAAGCATTGCCAACTCAACTAGAAGTGCACAGAAATAAGAATGTGTCAACCAAACACGATAGGTTATCAACCTCAGGTCGCGTGCTAGTGATAACTAAAAGGTTTATTATCGATTGACTCTTGAAACTCTCAAGATCAATACGACTCCCACTAACTTCTTGACATATGAGTTTTCTCTCAAGGAACATTCCTTGACAAGGTAAAACAAATATTCAAAAGTTCGTGTGAATTCTCAACAAGAAAACACTCCATAGAATAGGTCTTAGTTTATCTTTTGTTTCTCAATTAATGAAAACATAAAAACTCCCCAATTCTGTATGTGCTAGTGTAAGAAAAATTCTTAACTCCACATATTTCGAGGTGTTTTCAACCTTCTTAGTTTGGAAAAGGAGTTTGAAGATATGATTCATAGTTACTAGAGTATGGCTCTAAAACTTGATTTGGAACGATGTATGACTCATCTATGATCAAATTATTTCCAACAATATCTGATTCCTCTTCTCAGTCATACAATTGCACTAAGATATTCCTGGAGGAGTCAATTGTGATACAATTTCACAATTACTAAGATGATCATAAAACATGATACTAAAGCATTCTCCTTTCTTCTCATATTGGAGAATCTTTTATCTTTCTGCCTATTAGACTCTTCTTATTCGTTCTGCTACTCTTTGAATCTTTTCATAGTATCAGAATTATGCTTAATCTTATTAACACAACCATATTTACTAAAACATCAGAAAATCATGAAGAATTGAGTTATCATCCTTTGTGATGGATCTGAATAGTTCAGAGCAACATGTACTAGATCCATTAGTCCTTCACTTGACTCACGTAAACATGTGATCAATGAATTAGTTATAATTTTCCAATGAACAAGATTCTCATATACTATACAATGTGAGTTGTACAATACCAAGTATCTATCCAGTTGGTGATGAAATTTCTTTTCACTTGGTCAATGATGACAATACCACATGCGATATTATAAGAATCAAATCCACAATTAATATTGCTAATATTAGAAATGTAACCAAAACTTTCATAAATTCCATTGCAAGGAAATATAAAATAAGGCAACCAGATGAACCAAAATTTCACTTTTATTGAGAATAAACGAAAAATTGGAACTTTTCCTTACAACGCATAAAATGAAAAACTATGTTTCTAGGAATCTCTTAAGAGAATAGCAATCTATTAAATTATCCTAACTCCTTAGTAGTAGCTCCAAATTCCAATCATCAAACCATGTGACAGAAGTCCATTTCCCATGATCAGATCCATCTCACTCTACTTAAGCTTCCTTCTATTTCTTAGATCCTACAATAACATCAAATATGAACATTACATAATATATTAAGAGTCTATGAATAGGAACTTGGAAAAATAATGGAGTCAGATAATGGATGTACCTGAAGTAGAGTCATTCGAATTGACTTTACCATCTCTAAGATCTTTCAGGTAGTTTGGACAGCTTGGCAACCAATGTCCCCTCAATTGGTAGTAGAAGCAAATGGACTCTGTGGGGTTAACACATGGGATGATCTCAGAACGAGCCCTTCTCTTTACCATATGATCAAACTGTTTGACCTTGGATGATCCCTTTCCATTGGGAAGAGAAATCTTTTCTGAACCACCAATGTCACCATCACCAATGTCTATGGAAACATTGGAATTAGACCCTATGCGTTCCTCTACTTCAAATTTGCTCTTAAGCATTTCTGCTTCAGCAACTATCGTCATTTGGGTCTGATTAATTAGGGTCTCATCGAGATTCCTCATATGGAAGTTTTCAACAAAGTAACCATATGACTCAGGAAGCGAGAGTAAAACCAAATAATTGGCTTGCTCCCTTGGGAAAATGACACCCATTCTATCCAACTTGTCAATATACGATTTCATTTGTTGATCATGCGCACACATAAAATTTCTAGCTTGATGTCTACATGCCAATAGGATTGAGTTGTTTCATATCTTTCAACTTGAAAAAAAACATGACGTTGGGAGAGTCACATGAGGAGGAGGTGGAAGAGTTGAAGAAGCATGATGTCACCAATTCCCGAAGAAGGGAAAACATTTTCACCTTGATCAGAATGTGGAAAATCATCTTCAGAACAAAGAGGAAAACCATTTCCAAAAGAACGAGAAAGACCATTTCTATCTTCATAAGACATCTAAAATTAGGAGAAAATATAATTCAAGTTAGTTGATTTTAATCCTTAATTATTAACCCAAACTTTAAATTGAGGAAAGGATCCATATTTTCGATTCAAACTTTGAAGAGGGATGTCGTAATCAAATTTGAATCTATTTTAGGTAGGTAAGGCTTTTACCAATACCAATATTATGAAACTCCTAGATCCTTTGATATTCACTGAATCTTATCAATGACATGTTTAATCTCGGATTATGCTCCCACTTTTGTGACTGGGATGCCGAGGATCACAAATGAGATGTGAATAACCATGCAAACCTGTTTGACAACCTCGATGTCATTTATCATCTCTCATTGATGTTTCGGTTAACCACACACTCTGCATCAACAATGATAATTTTCAAGATGCCCATCATATCTCTTTATAGTCCCTATTAGTGTGCCGGTTAACTACACACGCTCCACTTGTTGAGAGAAAAACTTGAACAAAATTTAGTACACGATAATAAGTTGCGGAATTAAAGTTAATATCAGTGGATGTTGTTAGCTCAACAATAATAATAGTTAGATTGCGGAAATATAATGAAAATAAATAGCAGCAAGTTTATATCAATAAGTAGTAAACAAGTAGACACGAGGTTGAATCGTAACAAAGTTTGCATGCAAACACAAGTTAGTATAAGATGAAAAACACAAGTGAAGAGGAACTAGGTTAAGTATCAGTTAAGATAACTTAAGATATAGAGATGAACAATCTGATATTGATAAACATTCAGTGATCGATTGATTGATAAATTGGTAATCGGTAAGGATTACATGAAGTGGGAAGATGTATCTATAGAGTCCCAAAAGTTACATCAAAAGAGTAAAATAATCTAAAAGTAAATGACTACGGTGACCATGAACGGTTCACCGGATAATACACGGAATACAAGTAATGTCAGTTAAAGTAACATAAACTATCTTCATGCATAACTTCACTCTGCGGTTCATCTTCAACTCTGTGATTCACAACGGACAAGAACAGTCTCCAGTAGTAACTTCTCTATGATATCACCAAGTGCAAAAGTTTGCGGTTCCTTTTAGTTGAAGAGGGTCACTTTCTGTTTCAACAATTTCCCCCAAAGTGACCTCTCCGCTATATTCTTCACTTGTTCATTTTTAGGACCCTGGTGATAATCCGCCAAACGTTTCTAACTTCAAACGACCACTGGATTCTTCTTGTAATCTCAAACTTAACCTCATCAGTCGTGTGCTTTGATCTTTTCACTGAGGCCATGGTGACATCCAGTTGCCTTTTTGTTAGTCGATGGATTGTGGTTACAGGAATGAAGTACTTGGGACCATCTTGAGCTTTCTTGTACACGACCCCTAGCTCAGGGTAGATTGTTGCACCAAGGGACATATCTTGGAATCCTTCAGTGAATTTTGGCACATGCTCGAAAGGGGGAAAATCATACTTGTTGGCAAGAACAGGATGAATTTCAGCATCAATTTTGCCAAAGTCACACACCAAGGCCTTCAAGAATTCACAAGCCCTTTTGAAGGCAATCTTCATCTTGGGATAATTTTCAGCCTTAAGCCGAAACACCCGAGCTATCAAAAATATCTCTTCAGGGTTCATGCACACAAAATCAGCTTGGGATTTGACATACTCTTCTCCTCTTTGGGTTAGGGTGTATTGGAAAAATTCACTTTTCATGAATTTTCTAACTTTGTAATTCTTCACCCCGTCTGGTCTATCGTTGGACCATATATTCTCAAACTTAGAACCGTGTTTAGCGTGAAAGAGGTTCAAGCATTAAAACTCCATGGGGAGTCTTCTGTCATCAGTAATGATGAGATCAAGAGATTGAAAGACTGGGAAATACTTGGAGTTTGGACAAATTGGAATATCCCAATAGCCATCTGATGGTGGTTCTGCATATGTCAGATGAGGAATGTAATCAGCATCCAGAAGTCTATGGGTTGGGTTTACCCAAGAATTGATCAGGGTTTTGTAAAACGTTGTGTCAAACCCTTGTTCTTTCCAGATCTGTTCTGCAAACTTGGCAGCCCTCCAGTCATTTTTCTTTTGTGTTGTAGCAGGAGAGTCATTAGTATGGTCAGATGACATTTCTTCTTCTACGTTCTTGAGATGAGAAGGAGTTTGTTGAGGTGAGCCATGAGGAGTTGGATTTTGAAGAGATGGCCATGGAGTTGGTTCTTTGTAAACCTCTGCGGTTGGAGCTTGGTTCTGAGGAGGAGTTTGTTCTCTACGGTGCATTGGAGAAGGTGGATCCTGAGGAGGAGTGATAAAGTGGTTATCTGATTGAGTTTTCATCTGCTCCTCAAACTAGTGTTTCAATTCATCAAACTTCTGAAATGTGGTATCAAAATGAGTTTTCATTTGAGCACACACTTGTTGGTTGTTGTGGATCTCAGGATTGAAAAGATGTTGATAAATCTCCTTTGTGAGATGGAGAATTTCACCAACACTTTGTTTGGCAGTGAGTGATCTTCTCAATCCCTTGATTGTTTCTTGGAGTACAGCGAACCCTGACTCATATGCGGTGTGGGTTTCATCGACAAGCTGCTTGGAGTTGCTTTCTTGAGTTTGAAGGGTTTGTTGGAGCTCTGGTTTTAATTCTTTCACTTCCTTGATGAAGTCTTCAGCCTTTGACATGAATTCCTTGTGATATGCAGTTCTTTGATTGTCGAGTTTCCGGATGCCCATTTCTATCTGTAGAATAACCCTTTGTGCATTCATTCGTTCTCTGGTTTCTAAGACTTCAATGCGATCAATGAGTGACTGCGGTGTTGGAGTCTCTGTGCTTTGTGGGGTCATGGAAGAGACTGCAGCTAAAATTTTATCGACTTTGGCTTGAATGTCGAGGAATTCTTTTCTATATACAACTATCTTCTTTTTCTTCTTTTGCTTGGTCTTTGAAGTGGAATGCTGAGATCCACTTGATTCTTCATCATCGATAACCATAATGAAATCGTCATAAGGAGCAGGTTGTTGAACATCTTCAAGATTATCATCATCGAGACCAAACATTAGGGCAGAGCTGATCTCGATTGCGATACCATCTTCGTTTAAATCATGAGCTTTAGTGTTTTAAGGAGGCTTTGAAGGACCGACAATATCCTCCATGTCTTGAACTTTTTGAACGATATTTTCTATCTTGGACATTTATTGCTGAATTGCCAAAATGTCATGCACCATCATTGCATTATTGATCATTGTGGCCCAGTATTTAGCCACAAGTTAGAGAGATTCTTCCTTTTGTTGTTGCTGTTGTACCTGTTGAGCCTTCCTTGCCTGAAAAGCTCTTTTAAAAGCTTCAAATTTTCTTAGCCCGGACTCTGTTGTGGCACGGTATTAGGTCCAAGAGTCATCAGATGCATACCCGTCAAATCCTTTATGCGCCGAGGTGTCCCTTGGGTTCATGGATCCCTGCACATTTGTGCTCACCATGCCTAAACCGCTTGAAAGTAATGAAGGCGGTACAGGATTTCCAGAGCTTCCTTGGTCTCCTTGATCTAAAATCAAGTTGGGCCTCGGCTCTGTTCCGACAAGGGCTTCGAAAGAAGTGCCCTGCGGTGTAACAGGCGTTTGATCTGTTTGTGTGACACGAAGAAAAATGGAGCGCAACTCCTCGAGTTCAAAAACATGTATACGTGAAGCCCTGGAGACCTTAGGGCAAGTATTCACATCTGGATCCACTTGGGCTCCAGATGGGGGCCTGTCTCCAATTTGAGGTGAAGCGGATACACTGTTTGTATCTGAGTGGTGAGTTGGGGTTCTTGCAGGTGAGTTTGCGGTGACTCGAATGGCTGTGGGAGTCTTTTGAGTGACTCCGAAATTTGCCTTGGTGTGCATTTGGCTGTGACTTGGGGTGAGCTTCAACTTCTTCCTTCTAAAGATGTTTGCGGATTCCGAAGGCTCATCTTGGTTGTCATCGACAACATTAAAAGGGGAATCATGAGCCTTGGAAAGGGAAGGTTGAGCTTTAGGATTAGACTCTACGATATTAGCCTTTCTTTTCTTTGAGGGACCTGCTCCCTTATTAACAACGTTCATTGGGGTTTTCCTTGCAAGGGATTTGTCTCTTTTTGGTTTTGGCTGCGGGTCCTGGATTGCGGTAAGCTGACTGGGTCTTGGCAGGGAAGAGTGTTATGGGGCAATATCACTCGTAGACATAATATGATCAGCCATCTCTATTGTAGTAATTCCAATGGAATCCAGAATATACATTGGTAAACGATGAATGGGACCAAAAATAGCTTCATCCTTGGAAGGATGGTACCTTTTAAGATCGCGAGCTGAGAACAAGTTGGTATCGTTTCCCATGCTAAGTTTAGCATCTTTATGTAGATGAACAAGACATAATGACCAGAACCCTGCTAACGTGAGTTCTGTCATGCCTTCCTTCGGGGCATCCTTGGAAATGTATTGCAGAAAATCGTCCCAGATGATTTGCCCATAGTTGACTGCATTACCAGTGTAGATACTCCAAACTATGTCCAATAGTTGTTTTCCCATGTTATCTGTCCCTCCTGTTCTGCCTGAGAGATAACAAATCACAAAATAACAAACAAATTGCCAAATAGCAGGAAATTTGCCATGCGGTTGGACCAAAAGGGTTTTTTTATCTTATATGGATTTATATGTTTTATAAGTTATAAAAATTAGAAGAGTTTTTATAGAAAAACTAGCATCTTCTTTTTATAAAATATTCAAGGAGACCATAAAGAATAAAGAAGACTTGCTTTTGATTAGTTTATTCAACACACCATGCTCTTAGAAAACATGGCTAGTTGATTTGATCAAGCATGGGGTCATAAAGGTTAAGACCCATGGGATAAAGTGAAAGTTTGTATCGATCGGATACACTTCAGGTATAATTAACAAAGAACAAACTAACTAAACAAAGAATGAATAGAAAAGTAAAGAACATGAGTAATAACATAGATGTATTTCACTAAGAAAAGGGTTATTCTCACCAAGAGAACGAAGGCCACAAAGACGGTCACTAAGACCTAACATTAGGGTTTCACCCTAATGTAGAATATATACAAAACTATTCTAGTAAATCCCTTAAATCAAGGGATTATATCTAATCTGTAGTAAGAACTAATCCTTATCACCAAGATAACGGATCTACTATCAATTCTATACATATACGTATAACCGCCTAATATACAAAGATTAGATAAGATCATTATCTTCACGCTAATGATTATTAACTCTTGAGGCCCTGGAACTGGTGCTGATGTTGGTGCGGGCGCTGGTGGTCAACGTGTAAAGTGTTTGACTTATCAGATCATAAGGTGTGACCTTACAATCGCCCCCTATCTGATGATGTCAAAACTAATCCTCAACGAAGTATTCAACATTTCCTCCCCCTGAGAAAGTGTATTGGTTCTTCCTTACTTTAGTTTATCAGTAGGGAAGCAATAAGAGCAGCGGAAACAATCAGCGCATCATGAGTTCAAGTAGAATAGTAGAATGTTGATATACTCCCGCTTAGATTTATAACATCTGACATTTGCTCCCCCTACAAATGGGAACTTCCTTTCTTGAAACTGATAGCATAGTCTATTCTCCACTTTGAGATATTTTCCCGATCATAGATGAAGGTATATTTATGATATCATGAATTCGCATGAGTATATGATTTTTCTCCCCCTTTTTGAGATCAACAACATATATGGTACTGGCAGAAGCGATGAACGTATCTGAATTACTCAATCAATGGATCAAGGATATAGCTGATTATTAAGTATGATTGTGATGTCTACTGATAGTATGGGTTTGAACTATCATTCACTGACATAGTGTTGCGAGGTCTCATCAGTGTGTGATTCTACACGTTGAATCATTAACTTCTTTTATTAGAAGAATAAAGGGCAAGAATGGAATAATGCATGTAATATATTCCGGTTTGAAATGTACCCATCGACAATATGTCGAAGTTTTATCAGTGTATGGCTAATACAGTGAATTGTTAACCTCGAAAATAGAAGAGGTGTTAGGAAAGAGTGGATAAGCATATGTAATACATAACGGACAATGATACATCCATCGACACAAATTTTTCGAATTCTCATCAGCGTCTGGCTTCATACGCTGAATCATAAAATTCTAAAGAAGAATATATGGTAAGAAAGGATTGGTGCGTGTGATAAGATGTGGTGTTTTAGTTTAACAATCGGCATAGATTTTTTAAGCTCTCATCAGCGTATGGTACATTACGCTGAACCATAAAGCTTTAAAGAAGAATGTAAGGCCCAAAAGGGGTTGGTGCGTGTGATAGTCTACAATACATAGACTAACCATCGACATTGAGTTTCAAACTTTTATCAGTATGCAGTATATCATAGTGAATCGTAAAGTTTTATTGAGAAGAAATTAAGGAGAGAATGGAGTGCTTTGGTCACACTGGGGTGGAATCAACATGAATCATAAACGATGTCAGGTCATCAATAAGAAGTGGTTTAACTTCCGTATCATAGAGCTGAGTTAAAGTCTAGAACTTTGAAGTTCATCATCAATTGAAAAATGGTACAAGACCAAATAATAAATAAGAATAAAAACAAAAGAGTTAGTCAAACAAGAAAATATTCTAAATGCGATATTTGTGCAACTTTTTCAGAAGACCTGGACGTAGCCCTTTATCAGTAGAGTCATAAAGACAGAATCTTTTGAGTGGAATCACCAAAGAAAGATATTTTGAAATAAATACTCATTAATCAATATCCTTTCTTCGAGATATCTATCCTTCAATTTTGGATATAAAGTAAGACACATGCAAGAACAAACTCATTAATATACAATACAAAACACTACAAACCAAGAATGATAAGGCCATTAATCGTTGAGATGTTATAGATAGATTCCAAGCTTCATGTTAACCAGGAGAAGAACTGGAACCAATATTTGTAACCTACGAGTTAACTGGCTTAAATTTGTGTAACCATTGAGTTGACATGATAAACACAAGGGCACTCTAAGTTTTATCGGATTATGAGTGAGTAGATAAAGTAAGACTCATTGTATTGATGGTTGCATCTTGCATCCATAACAATGAGTGGATGAGAGAAAGAGTATTGTCAACAAGAAGAAGACTTGATGCCAATATTCTTCTCAACAATTAGAGCATTCAGAACATTCTGAATGGCTCCAACTCTTTCCAATTTAGGAAGGAAGAGGTGCAGATAGTATGTAGATAGGCCTGAAAATAGAGAATAGAGAAGAAAAAAAATACTTGTAATGATTAGAAGCAAAGCTTAAACAAACTATGTAAAGTTCTTAAAGGGAAAAGACATAATAAAAGAAGCACTTGTTTTTGTGTTTTTGTTTTAAGAAAGCAAGTAGAAGCAAAGTTATTTTAAATGATTTAGAAAAATATTAAATCAATGAAAGCATACCAAGATCTGCAATCAATTTGTTTAGAATCTTCTCATCCAATGCCTTAGTGAAAATGTCTGACAGTTGATCAGTAGATGGGATGTAGAACAACTCCACTTTTTCATTTTGATCAATGTCCCTGATGAAGTGATGAGGAATGTCAGTGTGCTTGGTTTTGGAATGCTGCAATGGATTATGTATCATCTAAATGGCACTGGTGTTGTCACACCAGATAGGCGTCTTTGAGAAGTTTAGACCATAATCTAAGAGCTGATTCTGAATCCATAGAATTTGAGCACAACATCTTCTAGTGGCTACATATTCAACTTCAGCGATAGAGCAAGCCGCTGATGTCTGCTTCTTGCAGGACCAACTCATCAATCTATATCCTAACATTTGAACCCCTCCTGAAGTACTCTTGCAATCAATGCTACATCCACCAAGATCTGAGTTAGTGTCTGCTTCTTACAGGCTTGCATTCACATCAGTGCCAGTTGGATCAACGACAATAGACGCTGATGAGGACATTGCAGTCTTAGCTGGCCTTCTATCAGAAAAACCAAACTACTTCAGCATATTTGCAACGTATTTAGCTTGACAAACAAAAATTCCATTTGTTAGTTGTTTAACGTGAAAGCCTAAAAAGAAAGTTCGTTCACCCATCATGCTTATCTCAAATTTCTTAGCCATGACTCAGCGAACTCAAAACTTAGTTTCTACTTTCAATAAGATAACTTGCCGATGTGTCATACCACGCTCTGGGTGCCTGCCTCAAACAATAGAAAACTTTATTAAGACAATATACATGATTTTGGAATTCTTCACTTTCAAACCCTGGAGGTTGCTTTAGAAAGACTTCTTCTTGAATATCCCCATGTAATAAGGTAGTCTTAACGTCTATTTAATAGATTTTGAAGTTCTTGAATGAAGAAAAGGAAAGAAACAATTGAATTCCTTCAAGTCTAGCTACAGGGGTACACTTTTCGTCATAGTCTAACCCTTCCAGTGGACAAAATCGTTGGGCCACAAGTCTTGCTTTATTTCTAATGACGATCCCATCTTAATCAATCTTGTTTCTAAACACCCAGAGAGTACCAATGATAGTTAAACCTTTAGGCTTGGGAACAAGAGTCCACACATGACGTTCAAATTCATTCAGCTCATCCTGCATAGCCTTGATGCAGTCAACTTGCTTCAGGGCATCACCGAAATTATTTGGTTCAATTATTGAGACAAAATTCACAAACATGCAGAAGTTGTTGTTGACTCTGCTACGAGTGATAATCCCAGAATTTACAACTCCAATGATTTGAGATTCATGATGATCTAGAATAATTCTAGGATTAAAACATTCATTTGTATTGTTTGGAACTGAAACTTCCTGATAAGATGGATTAGCTTATTTAGAGACGACAAGCTGATCTTTAGAGTTAGATTGAGAGCTGATAACTTGATCAGCATTGGGAACAACAAGCTTAGTGTCATTTGGCAAGAAATCAGAAACAGGGTCTGAAGGACTGAAAGTAACTTCGATCATAATGGATGAAGGATGATCAATCTGATCATGAATGAACGAGTCTTCATTGAATGTAACATGAGCAGTTTCCTCAAAAAATTTCCTTGAAATATTGAATACCCTGAAATCCTTGGATACACTAGAGTAACCTAGAAATACTCGTTCATCAACTTTAGCTTCAAACTTAGAGCACTGATCTCTTTGACTCAAAGTGCAACAAACACACCCAAACACATAAAAGTAAGAGATGTCCGGTTTCCTACCCTTAAGTAGCTCATAGGCAGTCTTCCCATGTCGCTTAACAACGATATAACGATTTTGGGAATAACACGCTGTGTTGACAGCTTCAGCCTAAAATGACAAAGGAAGACCAACTTCAACGACCATAGTTCTTCCAGCTTCAATGAGAGTTCTATTTCTTCTTTCAAGAATTCCATTTGTTCGAGATTTCTAATAGTAGAGAAGTTTTGAGAGATTCCAGAGTTTGAGAAAAAGTCTTCTTGGTAGGAATTTCTAAATTTAGTGCCATGATCACTACACAATTTTCTTACTTTATGATCATAAAGAACTTCCCATTGCTTAATCAGAGAGACGATTTCATCAGCTGCATGACTTTTCTTCCTTAAAAAGATTACCCAAGTAAATCTTGAAAATTCATCCACAATAACGAGAGTATACTTTTTCCCAGCTCTTAACTTAATTGGGACTGGTCCAAAAGGCCCATATGAAGAAGATGAAAAGGTTTGATGATGGAGGAGCAGGACTTTGTCTTGAAGGAGGACTTGGTTTTCTTTCCCGTTTCACACGTTGAACATAATTTATTATTGACAAACTGCATCTTGGGAATTCCTCTTACAAGCTGATTCCTAGAGATCTTTAATATGTTCTTGAAGTTTAAGTGAGATAATCTCTTATGCCACAACCAAATTAGATGATACTGAGCACGAGAGAAGAAGTAGCGACGAAGAGAGTTGTCAGCAGAGAACATATCAAAAACATAAATTTCATTATGTCGATTTGCAGCCAGAACATTGACATTCTTTTGAGCAACAACCTTTCCTTCTCTCTTGTTAAAGCGAACTTCGTAGCCAACATCATATAGTTGGCTGATTGTGCTGAAGACCTCTCACATAAGAGACATCCATGAATATAACAGAATTACACTTGATGGTTCCATATCCCTTTGTACCTCCTTTTCCATTATCTCTATATGTAACAGTAGTACCTTCCTTATTTATGAAGTCTTCCAGAAGAGACTTGAATCCGGCATATGTCTTGAGCAACCGCTATCTAAATACCAAATATGTTCTTTACCCTAAAACTAAAATATACAATTAATATACACTAACCATCTTGCAATGGGTCACTTAAGAAAAAATATGATAATAAGCATTACGGAGACAATTTAAACAGTTTCCCTTTTTGATACACTTATCATTGTGAATCATGATGTTGTCAGTACGAACGGAGCTCTTCTCAAAATTGCACTCGCTGAATTTGTGAGAAGCATCACCACATCGATAAATAAAACTCTGGTTCCAAGATTCTTTCCTTTAACATTAGATTTTGGTTCCTTTTTTATTGCTGAATCCGAAGAACTTTGATCATTTGATTTGAAAAATCTTTCTTTAGTTCTGGACCAAGGAATGCTCATATGACACTATGTCAGGAGGCTCAAGTGATATTAAAGAGTCATCTGGAATAGAAGACGTTGATTGATCTCCAGATTCAGAGTTGCTAACAGAGCACTAAGGAAAAATGCTAAGAATTTCATTTATAGAATGAACTTCACCATTTGATATAGGAAGTTCCAGCAAAATCTTAGTTAGGGGGGGGGGAACATACTCATGATGAGGAGGTTGGTGGGAAGGGTCAAGAGAAGATAAACGGGACACACATTTGGTGTTACCATTAGAGTCAGTAGTGCAATGTGTATTAATTAAATTTTGATTTATAAAACAAGTACTTACAAATCTACTTTTAAAACCTTCTATATCGCATCCAACAATTTTCTCACACTAATAAGGAATTTGATCATTAATAATTGATGTGGGCCCTAGTGTGGAGGATTGGGCACTTGCGTTCCTAGAGGCCCGTGATCGTGTGACTAAAGGGGCTTCACGGAAACGGCCATAACTTTGGCAACGGATCTCCGTTTTGGGCATACGACCAGTCAAATCGAAGCTTGAAGCAAGGAGCACGTCTAGATAAGTACCCGAAGGGGACTTACCCATTTTTGAGTCAAGAAATCGCTTTCTATATTGGACTTATGGACATTTTTGTGTTTTATTTCATAATTTTTGGACTTTGTTTTTGGGTTTGTGTTTCGCCCATGTCTCTTTAGGGGTTCTTTTAAAATTCTGCTTCTTATTTAAGTCTTTCTGATGTAATTTTGATGGTCATTTGTTCAGTTTAAATAACTTTCATTTTTCTCTCAAAATTTTGTGTGTGTTTACCGAATTTTGAAGCCAATCCCACGGTATTCATAGAATCAACGTGGTTTGGGCAAGATTATCCTGGGTATTCTTCTAGAATCAACAGTTTTGATCTTTGGTCATTTGTTCGCTGCATCAATAATTCTCATAAGATTATGGTGAGAAGAAGCCCAGTTTTTTAAAATAAGTTGAATGCATCTAGCTTGACCATTAACTTTTTCGTTTTCAGAGTGATAAAAATTGTTGGTCAGTGATATACAAGTGTTTTCCTTTTTTAAAATAGAAAGAGATTTTTCAAAAAATGAGAGTTTTTCTTTGAGAATTTTAACTCAATTTTGAGAGAAGATCTTTCTTCATTTAAAACAGATAAATCGAAAAGCAAGTGATCAATCGTGTCAGATTTTTTGATGTTTTTGATAGAAGAATAGTGAACAAGATTTTTTACCTGATACGCTGTGATTGAGTCCCAATCAGACTTAAGTTATGTATCAGCTTGAGAAAGACTAGTGTCAAGAGTGTCAATGGTGTCATTTGGTATATCAACATGAGATTCAACGATCTGAGCCATGAGAGACTTATCTTTTGAAACTTTGTCATTTGAGAGATTCTCTTCATCAAAAGTAGATAATAGTATGATCATCATCTCTTGTGCTGGCGAGCAGTTTTGAACCAAACGATAAACAGAGTATGGGTATGAGTTTCCAATAGCAACTCTCGCCTTTACATCGAGATTTAACAACCTTTTCTCTTCCTTGTTGTAACGTGGCACAAATTTCTTATTTAGCTCGCTATTGGATGCACCATCATCGGATGATCGATACATAACAA
Source organism: Lactuca virosa (assembly GCF_052849685.1). NCBI lineage: Eukaryota > Viridiplantae > Streptophyta > Magnoliopsida > Asterales > Asteraceae > Lactuca > Lactuca virosa. The sequence goes on from NC_136431.1 coordinate 55,216,770, forward strand.
CGATGGAACCCTTGTTGATGATGTCGAGCATGCCACAATCCATGATCTCGAGAGCGTCCATAGCCTTTGATTTGCAAGCAGTGAAGTTGAGTTCATCAAAAGCAGGGATCTTGTTGCAAGCAGACGATTTGGGATTGTAAGAGGTTGACATAGATACTTGAGTGTATCAAAAATCCGCTCTGATACCAATTGAAGGATTGTATCGATCGGATACACTTCAAGTATAATTAACAAAGAATAAACTAACTAAACAAAGAATGTGTAACGCCCCAAATATAAGACCCAAAAATTCCATTTTTAATTTAATAAAATCAGTATTCCAAAAATATCATCAATACAATCCCAATAAAACAAGTGTATCAATCGACCTATGAAATCAGAGTAAATCAAAAAACGCGGAACGAGGTGGTGTGTGCCCTGTAATCATCCTGAGCTCCTACCGTTGAAACCAGACACACCTGAAACATAAACTGAAAACCATAAGCACAAAGCTTAGTGAGTTCCCCAAGATACCACATACCGCACATACATAAATCACATACTAGGCCCCCGCCCTCCATCGGGCCTCACCCAGTATCGAGTCCCACTCGGCCTCGGGCCCCGCTCGGCTTCGGGCCCCACCCAGCATCGATCCCCGCTCAGATTACAGATCTGTCAATCACATGCCCCGCCTGATACACAGGTAATCATATAACCATACAATCATATAAACATATAATCTTACTAGCACATGAAATAATCAGAAAGACCATAGCATACCATACAGTCATCGAGCCCCGTCCGGCATCGGGCCTCGCCCGGTAAGCATAAAAACACATACTGATAACTAGCATACAATATACTCATCAGGCCCCGCCTGTCATCGGGCCTTTCCCGATAAACATACCATCACACAACACATGCAAGGGTCACACAAACATCTAGCATCCTAACATATAAACCATGGGCCGACATTGGTGCCTTCGACCCGCTAAACTCAGTGAGGAAACTCACCTTGCACTTCTGAATCCCGCAAATAAATCTCTTGTTGCTGGGTCGCTAAAATCCCCGCGCTATCAATAACAAGATAATAATCCATCAATAATCGGATCCGACCCATACTAAGTGTCCAAAACAGGGTAAAATACCTTTTTACCCTCTTCATAACTTGGCCCAAAGCCAAGGCCCAAACATCGAAATCCCATCCTGCTGAGTATGCGCGACGTACTCAGCTTGTACGCTAAGCGTACTGGCTTAAGGGTTGATTTAGGGTTTCTGGAGGCTTGGGGGCTGGTAAAGAAGCCATCCCTAAAGACTTAAAGTGCTTAAATAGGATACACACACTTAAAACTAGGGTTTCCACTATTCCTCGTACGCCCGCATAATCCTCGTACGCCCACCGTACGAGGCCTCGCACTCCCGATCCATCCATCGCATTATGCTAAGCGTACAACAAAGTACGCCTCGCGTACTAAATTTCGCACTAGTATGGCCCACGTACTCTCTATGTGCGCCCCGCGTACTAGGGTTTCCTCTTAAACCCTAATACACTCGTAAGGCCATAACTTGTTTGTAATAAATCCGATTCCGACGATCCTTATATTGACAAAAAGGTAACGAGAAGCTCTATGCTTTTATCAACTCGCACCTGCCATAAAATCTCCCCAAAAAAGAATCCAATTCCATAAAACCTGAACTGACACTTTACTGAAATACCCATTGGCTCCAAAACACAAATTGAACACCCAGATCATCCAAATTACATCACCCGCCTCCAAATGAGAAACAATTCTGGACAGGGCATTACAACTCTCCCCCACTTAAATTAGATTTTTTCCTCGAAATCATTCTTTACCATCCCCGACACGCCAGACAACCTGAGCAACACGACCACAACCCTGAACATACCCCAACCTTCCCAAGGCAACCGAAACCAACCCTAGTAGGGCTCTCCAACCCAAAGATGAACGGATTCTTTCCCTGCCTAAAAAAATCCTCGACAAAACCACGCATAAATAATCACATCTACACATCCTGAAATCTAAAATATCGAATTGGTCCGACTCCCTGACATACCGCCCACACTGAACCACTACCAGGCCTAATCCTCATTGAAGTCCAGACTTAAACAAAACGCTTCCAATCCTTAACAGAAGGCTCAAATAATCCTTCGAGTAGAAGACTCATCCCTGCAATGGTTAGACTCAGACGAGAGTTGTGCAACAGGGTCAAATCATCTACTCTGAGATTATTTAATCCAAGCTTCAAGTGACTTAGCATATACCCCGAATAACAAGCGACTCCACAAACGAGTTCCAAATCACTAATACCGTATTGACTTATCTTGGTGCCCCTTACAGATAAAACAAATCCAAAACACAATCATAAGGGCTTGATCTACCATCAAAACTAAAACCATCCTTTACCCCTAAACCCTCCAACTGATACCCTTGGCATACATATTCCTTAATTCATATCCCTATGAAATGAAAACCTTGCACACAAATGCCCGCGGTCCCCAACGCGAGTTCCCACTAAGAACCAACTTGGTGCTTAACTCATAATCCGAGATTCAAGGATCTACACTCACATTTCCCCTAAACCCTTCTGATTCATGACAACCCATCATTAAACCGGGATACATAAAGGTTCCCAAACCACCGCAAAGACTACCATTCTCGCACCTGGTCCTGCCACCAGGTTCCCAAGAGTCCAAATAACAAGGCTACCCAGCCTATAAACCCTTCTGCATCACACACTGACCACACACTTAATCCTGTAACTCAAGATCCAAAACCTTGACACAACGGTCTCTACTAGGTCCCACCTATATTGCCATAATCACACGGGCCTCACTTATGGGTCCCACCCAACTTATACCATGGAGAAGCCTAGCCTATGGGTCCCACCCATCTAGAGCTACACAGGCCCGACTCCGCCTCGGACCCCAATGGTCCTAAACCTAAAATAGAGAAATGCTCATTGACAATCCTGACCGTCGTGCCCAATGTACGAACTGATCTTCCTCTAAACTCATGACCACCACAATGATAGGCTACCTCAACTGGTAAATGCTACGATCTCATCGCACTTTTTCAACACTTCTAACCAACCATAGTTACCATCCATGGTCTCATCACACCCAAACCATCACTGCCCCACTCACCCTGAGTTGAACTCGCATCCAACTGCATCTAATCAGATGCTCGGATCATGCTTCGAACTCCAAAGCCCTCAACCTGGACTCAACCATAAGCCTGCTATACATAACAAAGAAAACGTCGACCAGCGGTTGGAAGTTTTCCTGAACTCCCACTTACAAAACCTCAATCTAAACGACCACTTGGGTCGTCTCTCATCATGACCAGGATGTGAAACTTGCCCTAGTTCCAAACACGATTCAACTCCCAGAAATTCTGATCGATCCTCCCCCACTTGGATTCGAAGAAGCTCTCTCATCCCATAAATCCAATGGATTCCCAACCCATCAAGCCTCGAATAGCATGAACCGCCTATGACATGCGCTTACCAAAACTAGCGTTCCATTACTTGCCAATCATGATGATCGCCCAACTCCTGAAATCCAAAAGAATATTCCCTGAAATCCTAGCAGGTCCGATAGCTCCAATCACCTCCCATGAGAAATATAAAATTTTCCCCTGGCACTTCCAATGACCAAACAACTCATGCAACTGTCACCAACATTGACTTACTACCGCTCCTCCCCTAGCAACGGTAGTGTTCGAACCCAAAGTTCTTCCATAGACGACTGCCGATCCCACCAAATCAAAAGATACAACAACTGTAGTCTGACTTCACTAGAGAACTAACCCGCTAACCTTGACCATAGATCCTCCAAACAATACTCCTGAATTTATCCCATCAAGAACCGGAATAACAACCAAAAACATTGAAATTCACTCGACAAGATACGACCCACTGATGATTCATTAAAGACTCTCGGCATACAGAATGGCATATAACAATCCGTGATAGTATAACCTAGACAATAGCAGGGAACCAACCCGAGATATTGCTTACCCAAATCCAACCAAAATTCCAAAGCAATATAAATATACGATAATAACCCTGAAGAATGAGAAGATAACATACCCGCAAAAGTATCTGGAAGAATCCTGACCTCCTCCTCCTGAGTTACCCCGACCATCCTGTTAACCGCCTAAACAGCTGAGGTCCGACCCTTGAACCTAGCGACCAATCTATCAATGATGCGCCCAATGATGTCAGGTAACTCCTCGGAAACCCAATCATGGAGTCGGGCCTCCTAAGGACATAGTGCAAAACTCACCTCCGATTCCAAATGACAAGAACTAACAATAGGATCCTCCTTCCTGAAGGATTCTAGGGATCCATAAGCTTTGGGCTCTAGATGAGCCCCCAACTACCCCGCTACTGTTGGGTTTAGTATACTACAACATCCTATGGTGCGCATACAACCCTAAATACCTTGGATCTATGTTTTCACTAATTACACATGCAAATGGTTTCCAAGGCATTAAACCTATAACTAGCATGCATTTTACATAAACCATATAAGATACTAGTTAGGTGTCCATTAGATAAGGGATCATATATTCCTCCATTCTTGATATCATATGGACTGAGACATGGATTATAATCATTCTCTCTGTCCATCTATTGTTTCTCGATTTTCGATTTATGACGACCGACTAATTGAACAAATCAAATCAGTCCAGGCCCGGCCGAGCACTTACGTTTGTCATCACTAAACCATCGAGGGGCCCACATATATCGCTTTTATCCATCTAAGGGTAAAAGGAACTGATAAACTTCAACCCAAATGCTAGCTTGTACTCACTCATCAAATTACACACAACGATATGTTTTATAACATCCAAGTTACTGGTGCGTTTACATATGTCAATGTGCAACTGACTTGCAACTACAACTCACACGTCTCCATTTGAAGAATATACGATATTATCGTCTCATGATCACTCGTGATAAAATCCATGAAGTGATTCAAATGAGCGTGGGTTTAATCCAATACTCGAATCTTATTCCATGAGCACTCATGAATACTTCAGCTATGTCTAGGCCACCTAGACAAAACTACAGACCTATTCATGACAGTCTTGCCTCAATACCTACTTCCAAAGTATGATCGACTGTGGACAGTTTGAATAACCTAGTTATTCGGGAAGTCAAAACATGCAAAGTGAAACACAAGAATAATACTAATCCTATATGGCCCCAAAACTTTTGAGAGTAAATAAAACACCTTTTAATTAATCATCATATTGATTACTCATTATTCATTGTATAATGTTTCGAATAATCAATTTAATACTTGAATTTAAAACAATAGTTGTCCCGTGCTCCAAGCATACACACTATGTTTTTCTAAACAATAGTTATGCCATACTCCAAGTATGCACACTATGTTTGTCTATGATCCTTACTTTGTGAAATAGATCAATTGAACATGATTCCAATGATGCTCATTTCACAATCCCAAACCCTTACCGTAAATGTAAGAATTCAAGATTCTTTGCCATTTACTGAAATCTGTTAGATTTTAAACTTATATGCATTGATCCTTTTCTAATGACTATGCACAAAAGTCACAAAGACTTGTCAACAGACATTTACAAAGTATTCCAATGGAGAGCAATTCCATGGAAACGAAGTCTCAAATTCAATGTACGTTCCTTTGAACATCCTTCTTGCATTAAGTTTTCTAATCTTACACAGATTTAATGAATAACTTCCACCCATGGACACATTTCCACATTCACATTTTGACTATCACTTCTGAACATGAGTTGCCTCCTTTCAGAATATGTCAATATGGTCCTTCCAAAATTAACAATATACTTCCAATTGTCCATGAGCAACCAATCTTTGGTAAACCTCAGATTGTCTTCGACAATTGCTTAATCATTTTAGTCATATCCAGTTCTAGTCCTTTTTCCCTCTTAATTCCCTAGGCATTTGGAAAATTTAGAACGGATGAATATTATAGCACATGTAATCGATCCTATATCCAAAGCATATGGGACACGATTCATGATGTCTCACATAAAGACATGATCCCAGACCAATCTTTTGCTATAATTTTTCTATTTCTATTTGCCATGTTCTCATAGTTCGAATTATGAAAAGGGATGTCGTAATCATAATTGAATTTTAGAACGCAAATAATGTAATCATGACTAAATTTGATTAAAGACTCACAATCTAAGCTTTTAGAATTGGAATGAAGTATAATTTCCCCTCCCTTAATTATAGCAAAACAACTTTTCAAACCCTGCAAAGCACACTTTGCAAATTGAAACTTTTGTTTTCTATAATTAACATTGCTAACTTGCAACACTTACATAATAATCATGCTCCCACTAACATGATAACTATTAGCATAACACTTATGCTCCCACTAGCTTTGACATGTATCGAAAATCATACACCTTCCCTCAGATAGCTCACATGTGTGTCTAAACAATTTTAGAACTATGAAAAGGGATGTCATAATCATAGTCTCAAATTTTAAGACCTTTTTCCATTCTCACGAGTCCATGTTAGTGTGCCGGTTAACCACACACGCTCCACTAACGACTTTGAGAATGCAAATATCACAATTGCTATCTACTTAAAATCTACTTAGTGAAAGCGTTTCCTCACCATCATTTTAATGAATCGGAGAGAAACCTTATGACACTTAGATTTTATGGTGTACGTGTTCCTATCCATGTAAATTTGTCATAACCATAATCACAAGACAAGGTTAGTGACAAATCTAAACTCATATGGACTGAACTTGTTTAATCTTAGTTTTCTTGCCACCCATAGAACTCACAAGGGCCTACCATTGCTTCCAGGTTGTTACGCAAACAATTGAGAACTCAGAGAACTCACAAGCATAGTCAACTTTTAACTGGAATGAGCACAGAAATAAGAATATGTCAACACGATAGGTTACAAACCTCAAGTCGTGTGCTAGTGATAAACAACATGTTTTATTCTTGATTAGTTCTTGAAATTTTTTCAAGATCTTTAAAACTCCCACTGACCTCTTGACATATATGTTTCTCATGTCAAGAACCATTCCTTGACAAAACAAATATTCAAGAGTTAGTGTTGATTCTAATCAAGAAAAAACACTTTACACAATTGGTATTAGTTGGTCTTTGTCTTATCCAAGACATCACAACTTACCAATTTCAAATGTACAAGAGTAGAAAACTTTTTACTCTACATTTGATAAGTGTTTTAAACCTTCTTAACATTATGTCACTCAAGTTACAATCTTGGAGTATTACTCTTAGACTCAATTTTGGAGCGAAATATGATTCATCTTTTGATTTAACCATTTCAACAATTCACGATTACTCTTCTTAGTCAAACAATTGCATTAAGATGTCCTTAGAGGATCAATTGTGATATGGATTTTCCTAATCATTAAGATGATCATAAAATATGATACTGAAGTACTCTCCCATAAAATACGATCTCCTAGTCCTTCACTTGACTCACATATACATGTGAACAAGGAATTAGTCCTAATTTTCCGAAGATGAAAATTCTCATTCATCATACAATACAAGTTGCATGATTCCAAGTTTCTATCCAACTGAAACTTGGGTGATGAGAATCTTTCCTTATTTGGTAAATTATGACACTACCACAAATGAAAGAATCAAATCCATTTTCCAATATTGCTATCAATGGAATCATATAAACAACAATTTTTCACAAATGCTATTGTAAGGATACTTAAAATAAATAAAATCAAATATTTTCCTTTTATTTTAAAATTGCGGAAAGACTTATCCTTACAATGAAAATACAAATGAAAACCATGTAGTTATCCATTCCTATTCAATCTATCATAACTCTCAACAGCTCAAAATTCTGTTTTTCAGATCATGCGATCGAAATCCATCTCTTCACGATCAGAATTAGCTTATTCTTTCTTTAAGCTTCCTTTCTTTTCTTCAATTCTACAAAACATAAAAATACGACCCAGTCACATCATGTAATAAGAATCTCCAAATAGGAACTTAATAGAGTTAGATAATAGACTTTACCTGAAGCATAGTCAAATTTTTGACTTTTACCATCCTAGTGAACTTCCAGGTAAACAGGGCAGCTTCGCAACCAATGCCCCTTCCTTTGGAAATTGAAACATATGGACTGTTTTGTAATGGTACATGGGACTATCTCAGACTTAGCCTTTCTCTTTACCATTTGGTCAACCGGGTTGACTATAGCCAATCCCTTTCCATTGGGAAGAGAAGTCTTTTCTGGACTTCCAATGTTTCCATTCTAAATGTCCATGAAAGTTTGGGAAGTAGATCTTCCAATCAAATTTGCTTTACGAACGCTCCAAAACATTGCTGATTCAGTAGCAACAAGCAAATAGGTAAGATCATTAAGGGTCATGTCGTGGTCTGTCATATAGTAGTCCTTAATGAACTCACTATATGACTCGGAAAGTGATTGAAGAACCCAGTCAATAGTCAACTTCCTTGAGACTTAGACACCCAACTCTCCCAGCTTGTCAATATGAGACTTCATCTCCAAGATGTGAGTACATACAGACACTACTTTCCAATAAGGATTGAGTAACCTTGAACTTTTCAATAACTTGTGGGTTAGGGAGAACAATTGGAGGAGGTGGAGGAAGTGAAATATGATTTCCAGTCCCATTAATGCACAACAAAGGGATTAATCTTTCACCTTGATCGCCATTTGGGATATCATCTTCATTAGGATAGCTTTATCCAAAAGGATAAGGAGGACCATAGTTGTCATAACTAGACATCTATGAGGGAGAAATTCAAGTTTAGTTGATTTAAGTCCTTAATATAACACCCAATATGAAATATTAAGGCTAGGACCCAACACAATATTTTATAACTTGGAAGAGGGATGCCGTAATCCAAGCTACAAAATATTTGAAGGTAGGTAAATGGAGATTTACCAATTTCCACCATGAAAAACGAAAAGGAATTTTAGGCCTTAAATGGATTGAAACTCCTAGATCTTTTGAGATTCATTGAACTATTCAATGGCATGTTTAAATCTCGATTGTGCCCTTCAAGTTTGTGACTGGGATGCCGAGGATCACAAACAAGGAGTGAATAACCATGCAAATTAACTTGGTACACTTAATGTTACAACCACCTAATCAATGTGTCGGTTAACCACACACGCTCCATTGATATATGATTAACATCAAGATACCCTTTGCCACGCACTGTCAGTCCCAGATTAGTGTGTCGATTAACCACACACGCTCCACTAACGACTTAACAGGGTGCAAAGTGTAATTTCATGGGTTAGCACCAAATTCACATTTTCCTACGTAACTAAGATTGGGAATTTATAAGTGTTTAGTTACTTAGTATTTATCATTATACTTTTAATGAAGGGAGAATTAATGTCATGTCCTACCCGTTCGGCTAACGACCCTCCACCAGTCAAGGAAGTGGTGGGTGAGAGTGGACACTCATTAAACTGCCATTTTATAGATAGTAACCTTATACCCCCTTATAGACCGACTTCGTGAATGAGGCCTACTAACGGTAAGACTGACTTACTCTTATACATATATATAAGAGTATGAATGCCTCAAATGGCTCACAACTCACCTAGGACAAAGGTGGCTCTTGAGAGAGAATTCCATCCACACCAAAATCAACTCCATGAGCTCCTAGAACTCCAAAGTCTTACAAGTGGGGATTTTGGGCAATTGAGTATGTATTTATATGTGGTATTTCAAGGGTCATGGGTATAACCCAAATCCATACCCATGGGTATTATGATCCATGGCTCATGTGGCCCAACTCTTTATGTATCCATACATAAACTTGGTCCAACATGGATCATAGGCCTAAAACATATAAATATAACTAATTACCATAATTAATCCCCATATATTTAATTAGTCTCTTTTGATCACTAAATTAATTCCAAATTAATTATTGATCAACATTAATTAAAACATATGATTTCATATTAATATATTAGAACTTATAAAGTATTAATTAATCATATATAACCTTCTCTCAAGAGTCCATCCGAACAAATTGTCATGGTGTTATGCCACCCAAATGGACCATGCTACTCTCGGGTCGAGTACATACCAATAATAGTTACGGGCTTAGACATCTAATCCAACAGCTACAATCTCAGCCCCAAAGACCCTGGGATAACCATCCAAGAGTTCCAAAATCCTTTCCTTGACTGAACCAAAGATCACAGGTGCCCATTCCAAAATATCATGAGTGATCTCCGACCAGATGAACTCCCGCATCCGCGCATCAACCGACTCAGTACCTGCACCAGAGCCTAACCCGAACCTGAGCCTCCTTCACAAGAGCTCATCCCACGGGCTCCCTAGATTCTTCGAAACTCTCCCCGATTCGAGTATGGATCCTGTGCTTTTAGTAGTACGTGCCCAATACTACCTTCCACACATATCCAGACTTTCCTCAGGAATCATCCCAAATCCTCTAGGTCACCTTCCCAAACTGATACTCCACATGATAGCAAAACAGCGCAACTAAACCCACCGAATCACCTCCTAGGCTTTCCTAAGTTCCCGACCTCACCCTGCCATCAGGTGCTGAAGAACTCCCTATAATTCCAGTTACCCACCTAATAAATACAATAACATGTAACAAAGCTTAGATAATCCTTCGAGTAACAGACTCATCCCTACAACGGTTGGAATCAGACAAGAGCTGCGCAATAGGGTCAAATCCATCACTCTGAGATTATTCAGCCTTTGTCGCATATGACTTAACATATTCACTTAGTAGCTAATTCCCATCACCTAATAGTTCCACAAAGCACAAAGAAAGTATCATTTGTGCAGTAGCACTCCATTCCACAGAATAATCACGAGCATCCAATCCCAACTCATACTAGGAGCTCCCACTCCCGCTACTGATTGCCTTACGCATACAAATTATATCCAATCTAGAATCCCATGCTTCCTAGGCTACAAGGCATCACATATCAGGCCACTCTACCACCGACTAATCAGAACTAGCATGCAAGTCTACAAGATCATACAATAGGCATATGTGACATCCCCATTTTCACATCCAGAAAAGAACGATTTGTTTATGCTTTATATTTAAAATCAAAGGATCCTATTAAAGAAAAGTGTTGCGGAATTTGTTCATAGAAAAACATGATAAAGATATTATCAAACCATTTCCGAAGAAATGTATTTAGTTTTTATTAAAACTTTGGGATGTCATCGTCAATACAGAAACATAAGCATAAACAGACCTTACATTCATTTAAACTAGTGATTTATATCTCCTTTAATCTCTCAGTGTAATGAAGCTTCGTATCGACACCCGTGATACAAATAAACTGAGTGGGTCAGGTTGGGAAACCGGGTGAGTACATAGGGTTTTCAACCCATAATAATATAATTATTATATTTAATCATCAAACAATTAACCCAATTACCCATCCCCATTATCTTCTTTATTCTTAAGGATCTACCCTAAGAATCAACTATCCTTCATTCATTCATTCCTAAGGATTATCCTAAGGAATAGGCACGAAGTTCATCGCTACCAGGGTTTATATAACAGGGACTAAGTCCATAGCTACCGATGTTAGGCACAACTGCCAATGTTCTTTCATGAGGCACTAACTCCATAGCTGCCAGGGATTTTAGAATACATCCTGTGAACGCGTGTTCAAAAGTTAGGCACAGCCGCCAATATTGTCCATTAGGAACAACTGCCATGATATTTAGAGTACATCTCGTGAACACATCGTTCACAACACCTACAGGTTGCGACCCTGCTAGTGTTCCACTGGACTGTCTACAATAGTTTGTGGTTGTCATCTATACTTTGCTAGATAAATGGGCCATCGTTTGGTTCAAGGCTTCTCATCATCTTACACCTCTCATTGTCTATATCATCTTTCATCTCACACCTTTTTACATCGTGGCGCAGCTGCCAATATTCATGTATATCATCTTTCACCCCTCATCGTTTATGTACCAATGTTGTACCCAACATATTCGTAGATATAAAATACATATAAAGTTTAAATCATTTAAAACAAGTATAAATCGTTCATCCATCATAAACATCAGGAACACAAATAATATGCACACATAGAACGTAATTTATATTAAATACTTCCTATCTATATGTAAGATGAAAGTTACTATGCACTCACTTGTTAAAGTGATGATTCCAAACTCGGGTAGCGCTTCGCTTCTAACGATTCTACTTTCCTTTGACGAAACCTAGCATTATTATCGCTAAGTTTTTGTCTAATCTTTATTGCAACTAATTATTAGTATAGATTTATCATTAACTCAAAGTCTACTTTCATGATCTATCCAGTAAGGAAGAACCAGGTAGGATCATATCGGAGGTAGGGTCCGTTTAGTATACGAAGTATACTGTTTGGAAATCTCACTTTAAACACCTCACTAAATCATAGCTTAGACATCATCCCCGTAAGTAGATCAATCAGTATAACGACTTGGAATCACTGATAAATCTTGTTTATAGGTTCATAATAACAATAATCAACTTAAACATAAGTTATACTTAAATTACGGTAAGCATAACTCAACTTACAGGGGGTTTAGCAAGGAACCGGGCTCTACGGGGGCAGAACTTCCAAGCCAAAAATCTCTTTTCTCGGAGCCTTCGGGCCCTACGGGGCTTTCCTCTAGTACCTTGAGGTTACTAGGGCTTTGGGAGGGTTTTGGGAGGGTTTTGGGAGGCTTAGAGAGAAGTTAGAGAGAGAAGTGAACGGGTTTTAGTGTGAGAATTGGAGGCACTCTCGCACGGTATTTATAGGCTGAATTTTGGACCTACTCGTCAAGTTTTGGCCTCCAACTTGTCGAGTTGGTGCCACATGTCACCCTCTGCTGGCATGGCTTGGGGAGAAAGCAATGGTCCAAATTAAGCCACGTCACCCCTTTCGCAGCAGCACCATTCCGACTTCTAAATTCCATAACTTTTGTATACGAGCTCCGTTTTCGACGTTCTTTATATCCACGCGTAGTTGGAGACGTACTCTACAACTTTCATTTAGACTCTGTTGGCTAACTCTCGACGGATTTTAAATTTCACAGTATGAGAAGATTACACTGTTAACGACCGTGTAAAATTCATAACTTCTACATACGGACACCGTTTTCGATTGTATTTTTATCGTTGAGATACTATTAAATATATCTTGAATTCTAATTTAGTTTGTGTCCACTAAAAATCGCTCGATCAGAAATTCAAATTTCGGGATGTATACTGTTATGCGAAATCTTAGAAAAATCATAACTTCCTCATACGAAGTCAGATTTTGACGTTCTTTTTATGCACGCTCTCAGTTTAACGTATACTACAACTTCATTTAGATCTATGAGGCTAAAAATTAGTTTATCAAAAATTTACTTTTTACGATTCCCGGTGTCGTGCCTGTTTTGCCGTAAAACTTCGACATGTCATAACTTCTTCGGTATAACTCGGATTTTGGCGTTCTTTATATGTACGGAACCCTTGTGACATATACTATAATTTGGTTAAAATTATTTATTCTAAATAATCTTCTATCAGAAAGTCATTTTTGATGCTTATTAACTCTAAATTGACTAGCCCGACTCTACGGGCGTTACAATTATCTCCCCCTTAGGATGATTACGTCCCGGAATTATCAACAAAACAGGGCTAGTATAATGACTCCATACGTTATCTCTTCATCCTAGGTAATAACCGTAACTTCTATGTTCCTTTGAATGAATGTCTAACTCTTGGACTTCTTGAGTACAGGCGGTGCTCAATCTTGTTCCTGCTCTTCGTACTATGTTGAACTTTCAATTGTAACCTTCGAGTTACAAAACCAATCCTTATTGGAGACTCCTACTTCTTCTTAAATAGACTAAACTGTAGAGAAGTTTGTAAGGTCGAAAATATGTTGTAATATGTCGAAGTCTGTGTAGATGCTTTCGTTAGTTTCATTATGTATTTACTAAGGCACCTTTTAGTCGAAGCCAAATGTTTTGCCTTACTATTTTTTGTATGCTTTATTGTTCTCCTATAAATAGGGGAGTTACTTAGAGTTAGATAAGAGTTTTGGGGAGTCTGTCTTGTCTATGATCTCTTTGTAAACTTGAAGCATAATAGAGCTGAAACCAGATATTATTTACTCTCGGTGTTCTTAATTATTGTAACCCTGATTCTACGTTCATTACTTGATTCAATACTTCATCAATTGGTATCAGAGCAGGAATCATATCTCTGCGATCTGATTTTCATTCTGAATCAAAAGGTTTTTGAATCAATTTCTGGATTCAAAAATTTCCGCACCTTTTGTTTTGAAAATCATTATTGATCTACAGTTATGATTCGATTCTGCTACTGATTTGTTGAATCGAGTGTTCTGTTTGAAATCTCTGATCGTTTCAGCTATTTGTTTCCAAAAACTCTTAAGTTTTTTCTGAAAAATTCATCCGTACATCCATGGTGAATTTCAACCTGAACTCAATGACATCATATTCTCATCTGCTAGCATCTTCAACTAAGATTCCTATGCTCATCCCTGAATACTATGATCAGTGGGTTGATCGCATGCAAGACTACTTAAACGGGCTGGATGAGGAGCTCTGGTCATGTATTACTGGAAATGGTACTCCTCCACCTAATGTTCAAGCAATTGGATCTTCATCTGGAATTTCAAGTGTTAATGATCAATCTGATAGACTAAAGAAGCTTGAGAAAAGATGTATAAGAGAATTGCGTGGTGCTTTGCCTCCTGTTGTGTACAACTATTTCAGAAGTTGTACAACTGCAAAAGACATCTGGAACAATCTCAAAGAAAAGTTTCAAGGAAGCGAAAAAACTAAGATCAATTCTGTAAAACATTGTTTGATTGAATTGAAAGATTTCAAACAGAAGGATGGTGAATCGATAGAAGATTACTATGATCGTTTGAACGAATTGATCTACAAATGTAATCGCCATGGAATTACTCGAACAACCATGGAGTTCAATCTGACGTTCATCATGGGCTTACGCAAAGAATGGAAGAATGTGACGTTAATGGTGAAAACTCAGCAGAGTTTCGATACTTCGATGCTTAATGACTTGTACAATCTGATAAAAACTCATGAAGGAGAAGTAAATGAAATTACTGAGGAATCGAAAATGAGTCTTGGAGGACCATTAGCTTTGATGTCGAAAGTTAATGAGAAAGAGTCAGCTGAAAAGGAAGATTCTGATAGTGAATGATTTTTGGTAAATTCCGACGATGAAGCTTTTGAATTTTATTCGAACAATCGAGTAAAGAAGTTTTTCAAGAAACCGTTCAATCCAAAGATGAAACAAGGTGATGCCAAAGGAAGTTTCGTTAAAAAGTCAGCTGGTGAGGAAAGGAAAAAGTTTGAGAAAAATGAAGCAAAGACTGATGAATCCAAAGCTGAGAAGAAACTTAAAGGAGATTCGGGAATTGATTGTCACTATTGCCACAGAGCTAATCATATGGCGAATGATTGTATGCTTCGTAAGAAAGATGAAAAGAAGAATAAAGTCAAGGATGAAGCATACTATGTGGAACGTTTAGAAGAAGTTCGTGCAAAAGCAAAAGGAATTTCTTTGGTGGCGAAGGGTGAGGATGATGATGAAGGAACTTACCAGATTTGGTCGTCTGGTTCGAATGATGAGGAAATGCGTAATCCTACGTATGCTTCCATGTATGCAAAATATGAGGAAGAAAGTGATGAAGAGGTGACTGGTGATTGTTTTATGACCAAAGGAAGAGATAAATCACCCATGACAACAAAGGTACGTTCTATTCTTTAATCTTTTAATATCCCTTTAAGTGCATATGATTCTTAACTAATTGCTTTTGATGATACTGTTGCTTATTTTGATACTTTGGTTATCTCTGCTAGTAACGAAGCTAAGAAATCAACTTATAAGTTGCTAGAGGTTCAGAAGCAGTTAGATTTCAAGAAAATAAAAGTTGAAAGTCTAGAGTTACAAATTACAAATATCATGTGTGATAAGGATTCGTTGAGTAGTGAAGTAAAATTGTTGCTAGCTCAAAGGAACATATACTGTAATTCTACGAAAAGACTTTATGCGAAATTAATTGATTTGCATCATTCGTCTGATATAAGGAAGGAACAACATAGGAAGTTATTACCTTTTTTAGCTTACGAGAGAGAGAAGGTTAATAACATTTCTTATGATTGTGAGAAAACAATTGCAGAATTTTATAAAATTCCTGATGATAGATATGCTTATGGAATTGTGAAAATTGACGAATATCTTGATGTAAATGAATTAGTTGATATTGTAAATGATACCTTGACCAAAACTGAACAAATTAAAATTTTGAAAAGAACTGAGAATTCGACATCTGATTCTCGATTTAATTTTGCTGATATTGAAGTTAATTATGATAATATTAGCGAAATTAGTGATTTTGAGGATGCTGATTGTTCTCAATTGTCTATCATTAATGTTGCATCTAAGTCTAAAGTAAAAGAAAAGTATAATGATTCATTGGTTAAGATTGTCACTGACAAATCCTCAACTTCGAAAGTTATTGATTTCGATAATGTGAGTGTCAGAGATAGTCAAACTGATAGCAGTGATGATGAAAATGATAATGAAGTTTCGAAAAAAACATCATCAACAAGTAAAGATTCGAAAGAAACAACAATTCCACGAATTGTTGTTGATCAGGTGTATGGTGACACTGAAAATTTGACAAGGTAATGACTGAAAAGGGTGCTCATTGTCTCGAAACTAATCAAGTGGTGTATTCGAACTTCAAACAGATGATGTTGTTTTTCCAAATCAAGTGTTTGTGACAAAAGGAAATGTCGAAAACATTAAACCGGAGTTCAACAAAATGGTTGAAGAAGATAACAAGAACACATCAGACGAAGGATTCTTTTCAAACCAAAGCACTATCGAAAATAATCTAACAAAGAATTCGTGTATTTTTCAAAGACAAAAATCTCAAAGAAAATGGATAGAAAAACAAAAAGTTTCAAACGAAAATCCAAAACAAATTGAGGAGAAAACTGAACAAGTTGTCAAAATCAATTCAAAAGAATTTAAAGATCAAATTGACAAATTTTCAAAAGATAATGAAATTTCAAAAAGACAAGCACGAAAGAAAATTTTGTGGCAAACCGTTGAGTCTCGAAATAAACAAAATGGATTGACAAAGAAAACTTCCGAAAAGACAGAGTTCAAATCTGTAAAGACTAAGTCTTCGCCACATTCAGGCATTCGGAAAAATCCCGCTCAAATTAATAATTCATTGTCAGAACCCATTTCAAGTACTACATTTTCGAAAGATAAATCTCAACCAACGACATCATTTTCGAAAAATTTCCCTCATTCATCACAGAAATTTCCAAAAGCAAAATTTCACAAATCGATTTTCTCATCATTCACAACAAAGATTTTCTCAAAATCCAAATTTAAAACACAATCCTCCACCAACTCAATCAAAGACTTTTCAAAATCGATTTTCACGTAACACAAATGTTGAAAACAGTGTTAAAAATCGACAATTTGAAAATTTTCGTCCTAAATCTAATGTTAACTTCACTCCACAAAAACCAAAATTTCCAAATCCTTCTGGGAAGCAGAATTCGAAAGTTTCATACACAAAGGGTTCATCAAATGTGAAGAATATCGACCATTGGCTTGAAGGACAAGGAAAGAAGTTTCAATCTCGCAAGTTTTCCCAACAACAAATTCACGAAGCTTATGAGAAATATTTGAATGATTCTTCAAACGGAAGTTCCTCTTCCAAAGAATCAAATATTCCTGCGAAAACATGGAAATCAGTTTCGAAAGATAGACTTGTTGAGAAACAAACTGAGAACAAAAAGGCGAATGTCACTGACAAACCTAAACCTTCGAAAACTTATATTCCTGCTCCTTTACCTAATGATGTCGAATTAATTGATACTTTCAAATTAAAAGTTCGTGATTGGGTTTTAGGTTCTTCATTTCACTCGGTTTTCAAAGCTAATAACCAAGGACCCAAACAGCCTTGGGTACCTAACTTCTTTCATTAATTGCAGGTTTTGTGTGACGAGCAATATGATGATAAATGGTACATTGATAGTGGTTTCTCTCGTCACATGACTGGCAAGAAGGAGAATTTGCGTGATTATCGAAGTTTAGAGAATGCAGGAGTAGTTAAATTTGGAAACAACCACAAGTGTCAGGTGAAAGGATATGAAAAAGTCACAAATGGGAAGTTTCCTGTTAAGAGAGTCGCATATGTCGAAGGTCTTCAACATAACTTGATAAGTGTTTCACAACTTGTTGTGGGCACTGGCAATCAAGTGGTGTTTAACGAAGTAGGAAGCATCATTTCAAATGTAGACACTAAAGACGTTTTTCTCAAATCCAAACGACATGGAGACATGTTTACTCTCGATATCAAACCAATCATCGAAAAACCCTCAGTGCGTTTACTCTCGAAAGCCTCAGCTGATGTTAGCTGGCTTTGGCATCGATACCTTTCTCACTTGAATTTTCGAAATATCAATAAATTGGTAGTCTATAATCTTGTCTGAGGTTTGCCTGTGTTAAAATTTGACAATGATATTTTATGTGTAGCTTGCGAACAAGGAAAACAACATCGCAAAGGACATCCTATGGTTATTGATTCAAAGATTGTTGAACCGTTGGAATTACTTCACATTGACTTATGTGGATCATCGACTGTTGAGACACTCAACAAGAAACAGTAGATTTTAGTTATTGTTGATGATTTTTCTCGGTTTACTTGGGTTTATTTTCTCAGGTTAAAATCTGAGGTTGTTGAAGTAATGATCGACTTTATCAAGAAGATAGAGATCAGCTTAAAGAAGAAAGTCCGAAAAATTAAAAGCGATAAAGGTACTGAATTTAAGAATAACTTTCTTGATTCGTTTTTAGTTGATCAAGGGATTTCACATAATTTCTCTTCACCATATACACCTCAGCAGAATGGGGTGGTTGAGATAAGAAACTGTTATCTTTGTGAAGCAGCATGAATAATGCTTACATATGCGAATCTTCCTCAATATCTTTGGGCTGAAGCTGTTTCCACTGCATGTTTTACTCAAAACAGATCGTTTATTCATCGTCGTTTCAACATTACCCCTTATGAAATTCTCAATAACCGAAAACCTAATGTCAAATTCTTTCATGTTTTTGGTTGTAGGTGTTTTATCATGAATCTCAGGGATAATCGTTCGAAATTCCAGTCCAAAGCTGACGAAGGAATTTTATTGGGATATTCTCATAATTCGGTTGCATATCGGGTTTTGAATAAACGAACACGAAAAGTGGAAGAAACATTTAATCTAACATTTGATGATTATTATGTTAAACAAGTCGAAAAATGTCTTGATCACACACCAATTATCAATGAATCAAATGTTGAGTCTGAAATTTCAAATTCGACAGATTTTGATTGTTATTTAATTTTTGGTACTCCAGATATGGCTGCTGATGGTGAAGTCGATGCAACTGATAATCGCATACCTGAAGCTTCAAAGCATTCTGATAATTCAACATTAATCCACAATGCAGTAGATTTTAATTCAATATCGAATTCTCCAAGGATTGACGAAAGCATGCTACATGATCAAGTGGAGGGGGAGCACTTGAATTCGACAACTCAGGTTGAGGGGGAGCATCCTTTCGAGGGGGAGTATATGAGATTGGATAATGATGTTGAAGGGGAGCATCCTATTGAGGGGGGAGGGGGGGGCGAAATGATTCAATTATGTCGAATAGTGATAATAATGAAAATTTTCATGATTCAAATGACAATGTTTCTGTTGCAGGATCTGAAAATGACGAAATGTTTGAAGATGCACCATTGGCTTTTGATCCAGCATATCCACCTTTAGATAAATGGACAAGAAATCATCCAAAGGAACAAGTTCTTGGAAATCCACAAGACGGTGTGTTAACGAGAGCTCAACTTCGTGCAAAGAATGAGCTAGGCTTGTAGTAAAAGGTTATTCGCAACAAGAAGGAATAGACTATGAAGAAACCTTTTCCCCTGTCACAAGACTCGAGGCAGTTCGAATATTTTTGTCCTATGCAGCTCATAAAGATTTTGATGTTTATCAAATGGATGTGAAGTGTGCGTTTTTGAATGGAGAACTCGAAGAGACAGTGTATGTGGAACAACCTCCAGGTTTTGTTAATGAAGAATATCCTAATCATTGCTATACTTTAGATAAAGCTGTTTATGGGTTAAAACAAGCACCAAGAGCATGGTATGGAACTTTAACTTCTTTTTTAAAACAATCGAAATTTAAACAAGGAACAGTTGATCCCACTCTCTTTCGAAAGAAAGTTGGGGATCATCTAATGCTTGTTCAAATTTATGTTGATGATATTATTTTTGGCTCTACTGAGCCTGCTTTGTCTAATGAATTCGAAAACTTGATGAAAAGAAAATTTGAGATGAGTGTGATGGGAAAAATCAACAATTTTCTTAGTTTAAATATTTGTCAAAACGTAGAAGGAATTTTTATCAATCAAGAAACATATATCAATAATCTGCTTGAAAAGTTTGGATTGACGAATAGCACGAAATTACGAGTACCGATGGCGATGGGAACAAGGCTTACACCTTCGTTAGATAAACCTGCTGTTGACTTAACTCTATACAAAAGCATGATTGGTTCGTTACTATACCTCACTGCAATTCGACCTGATATTATGTTTTCTGTTTGTAATTATGCTAGGTATCAGTCCAATCCTCGAGAACCACATCTCACTGCAGTCAAAAATATTTTTCGTTATCTCAAAGGCTCAATTTCGTTAGGATTGTGGTATCCTTCGAAAACTAGATTCTCCATACAAGATTTTTCAGATGCTGACTTAGGAGGTTGCAATCTCGATAGAAAAAGCACAAGTGGCGGATGTCAATTTTTGGATGGGAAGTTAGTAAGCTGGCAGTCGAAAAAGCAAACATGTGTTTCGATTTCCACAGCAGAAGTTGAATATGTTGCTGCTGCAGCTTGCACTTCACAAATCATATGGATTCAAAGTCAACTGTGTGATTATGCAATCAACATAAAGAAAATTCCGTTGTATTGTGATTCACAAAGTGCTATACGCATTTGCCACAACCCTGTGCAACATTCGAAAACCAAGCACATTGCACTTCGTTATCATTTCATTAAAGATCATGTGGAAGATGGAAACATTGAAGTTCATTTTGTAAAAACAACTGATCAGCTTGCTGATATTTTTACAAAACCATTGGACGAAAAATCATTTGTTAGAATTTTGCAAGGTTTGGGGATGATTGAAGCAAACTCTGTTCCAGGATCAATTTCGAAAGAATGACAAAGTGGTGATAAACAAATGTGTCGAATAAGAGGTAATGATGATCGATTCAGCGACATCTCGTATTAACCATTCAGAGGTTACTGTTCATATTCAGCGCTTCGATACACTTCGTTTTCGACTTCTGGGAAAGAAAATTTTCGTTAGTTTGGTACATACTTAAATTTTCGTTTATTATTTTTAATTTCGAAAAATATGAAAAGCCAAAAAGATTTTCGTTAATTTGTGTTCGCTTTTGAAAAATCCAAAATACCAAAAATATTTTTTTATTGTTTCTTTTTGAAAACTTCAAAATATTTTTTTTTCAAAAATATAAAATCCAAAAAGATTTTTGTTATTTTGTACTTTGTCTTTTCTTCAATTGTGTAGATTTCGATGATGTTTTACAAGGTTCATGCTTGCAATTCTAGGGTCAGGTAATCTTTCGAAACTTTGTACAAGTTAGGATGTCCCTAGAAGCATGTTGCAGCATGTTGACCTAAGCCTCCATTGACTCAATGTGTGATTTCGAAAGCCTTAATGAAATTTTTTCATCACGAAAATTTCTTCCCAATCAGGCTTGTATTCACATGAGTCTACTGAGCTATCTAACTCTTCTCAAATGAGTTAAGAGTTTTCTGTTTGGTCCAAAAATAGCAGAGGTACAACTGGATTCGTGAACCAATCTTTTTCATCTCAACATTCTTACACTCTCACACACAATGACATATGTCCAAGAGATCTCTGGTTAAACCAATCAAGATTTAGACATATCAAACTTCTGTGTAAATGATCTAACATCATGAGACCGTGATGAAAGTGAAACCTACACTATCGAACTCATTTAAGGAATTGAAGGGGAACTATGTTCCAGATCTAACGAAACAATCGTTTATGTACCAACTTTTGAAACTCCAAATCATATTCGTTTCTTTTGAGTGATCTTGATCAAATGTTCGAATCCCACGATGTTTGTTACCTAACATGATCCAGTAAACATTTTTTTCTTGAATATGATTTCCGGGTGAGTTTCATTTGAATTCGATGTCACTTCATATATTTTTCCAAAAGCATACTTGTCCTTGACTACACCGGTCATACAGGTAAGTTCTGTTACAATTACTCACCTTATGTTTAGGTTGATATGTAACAAAAAATTTTAAGCCACCCACGAAGCCATATAAAAGAAGCCCTTCGATACTTGTCTACAAGTATTTGATTGTAATTCACGGGAAAATACACAAGCTGTTGATTATCTCTCTTGATCATTAACGAAGCAACCTTTGCCCGGGGTTTAACTGCTTTTGTGTCGAAATTTTATTTTTCGACATCACAGATCCCAGATTTTCGTTATTTTGCTTCTTATCTCATTCTATTGGTTCACTGCACTCACGAAATCCTTGAGGTTCTGAGTACTACCAACTCAGGCTGATGATTTCACAAGTCTGGCATATGACTTCGTTTCTAAACCTAAAAACGAAAGAGCCTAACCTCCATGCCGAAGGTTTTCGATCTTATCTACTTGGTACTCATGAACAGTTTGATGTGACGGTTTGGAAACTTGGTCCGATTTTCAAGGTACTTTATCTGACATGGTACTCATAACGGCTAGTGTTGCGTGTTTCAAGGACAAACGTGGCTTACTCTTAAAGAAACCGTTTGGAATTCCATTGGGGTTACATATAAAAGGAAGTTATTATCTCCTTTTATAATTACACGTTCCAATTTTCAGACGATCACAAAGCCCTAAAATTTCTCTGTTCTTCAAGAATTTCTCAAAACCCTAATCAATGGCTGCTGCTCAAACCAACACTACTGACGAAGTTGCATCTCAACCAATCATGAAGATTCAAAGCACCAACTATCAAGTTGAGGCTGATGTTTTGTTGTATCCAGAAGAACTCAAGATATTGAATGTTGCTCTTCAACATTCAAGTCTTGCCACTACTATGTTCAACGCCTTTGTTGTTCCGATGTCCTGGTTGTCAATGGCTGGTTCAACTACTTCCTACATCAAAGCTCTAGATGTGATTACATTCAACTTGGTGAATGATAAGAAGATTCGTCTTTCCAAGAAACTGTTTTGCCAAATTCTTAAAATCCCCAATTCTCCACCGTACTATAATATTACAAATGCTCAAGTCATTCATATGTTCAACGAGATGGGTCATCAACCCCCACTCACCAAGATCAGTGACTTCAAGAAGTCAAGCCTTCCAAGCATTTGGAACTTTCTTTTTGGTATTTTTCTTCGCTGTTTGACTGGTCGCAGTGTTGGATTAGACAAAGGAAGAATGGAAGTATATGTCATGGTTGCTGGAATTTACTACGATCTTACTGTTGATTTTTCAACTCAAATGTGGAAAGAGTTTCTGAAGAGTGTGGAGAATACCAATGTTGTACAAGGAATTTCGTGTGCTCGATACTGGAGTTTAGTACTTCAGTATGCTTATAAGAAGGAGGGTAGTCTGGTTCCTGTTGATGAAGATAAAGCAGAATTTATGAAGTATCACTTTCCGAAGTCAGTGGAAGATGATTCGGAGGTTTTCCCAAATGTTGCTAGAATTTCAGATGGTATGCTTAAGAAGATTCATCCATCAAATTCTGTCTTGGTGGCTTATTTGAAGAATGTAAATCCTTCCATTGTAACTGGTGTATTGTTAGAAAGCAGTACTCAAGGTTCATCCAAGAAGTCAAAGAAGTCCAAGAAGGTTACTGATGATGGTGTTGTTCAAGAAAGTCCCAAGAAAATCAAGTCTAAGTCTCCTAAGAAGGTTATTGTTGAAAAGGAGAAAGTTTCGAAGAAAATTGAGAAGCCTAAGAAGAAGGTGGTTACTGAGTCTTCGAAGGAATTAATTCCTTCAAAATCAAGGGTTTTTAAGCGCCTAAGGAAGATGTCTCATAGGTTTCGAACCTCCTCTGATGATCTCTCACCAACTGTTCGAAAGACACAAATAAACAGTCGAGGGGTAATTATTCGTGATATACCAGCCCCAGTATCCCCATCATCGAAGAAAAGACGAGCTGAGGATGTGGCAAAGCATATTGCTGAAAAGAGAAAGAAAAGGAAGTTGGTTGTTTGTGACGACTCATCTGATAGTGAAATTGTCCCAGAAACACCATTGGGAATGAATTGTCCACCATTATCATTACCATAAATCACTACCTTCATTTCCTCAACAACAACAACAACTCCACTCGAAATTGTAATTACCAAATCAGTTACTGAGGAGGTTTCAATTTCTAACATTGTTGCAAACGTAT
Source organism: Lactuca virosa (assembly GCF_052849685.1). NCBI lineage: Eukaryota > Viridiplantae > Streptophyta > Magnoliopsida > Asterales > Asteraceae > Lactuca > Lactuca virosa. Next base: position 55,241,360 of record NC_136431.1, read on the forward strand.
ATGATACGGGTGCACCTGTTAAGAAGAGTGTTGAAGGGTCACAATCACTGATTACTCAAGGTATTCCTAATCCATCTCTATTCGCACCAATTTCAATTGTCGATGTTTCACTTCCACCTTTTGTCACTCAAGTTCAAACAGCCACCACCTCACCTATGTTCGAACAAATTCTACAACAGCCAATTACCACTCTCTTTCAATCTCAATCCACCAATACCCCAAAACCCAATTCTGATGATGAAACAGATGGAGGAGGTTTCGGAGGAACGTTTGATGATCTTCATTTTGATTCGGAAGAGGAGGATATACCAGATCACATGTTGATGTCTGGTAAGCAATTTAAAATTCTGAACAGGAAACTTAACTCTATTCTCCAATCACAAGCTGATTCTGGAGCAAAGAATTTCGTTTCGGGAATAGAAGTTGATGTTATGTTGAAGGCAATGGAGCTTCGAATGCAGAAACAGTTGGACGTTATGGATAAAAATAACGAGTTGAGGGTCAAGGCTCAGGCTGATTCGTTTAACTCTGAAATCAAAGATCTTCGTCTGGTAGCAAAAGAACATCATGTTCTTTTTGTTAAAGATGTCAAGACCGTACGGGAAGATGTCAATAGAAAACTTGAGGAGCTGAAGGTTGAAGTCTCAAAAGAGCTAAATGCGCTGAATTCCAACTATTCGATAATCAAGTCGAATGTTGACACCATAGCGGCTGCCGTCACAAAGATTGCTGAATGGTATCAATCATTCACTCCTAAGTTTGAAGCAAAGGCTAACAAAGATGGTAAAAATTTCGACAAGATGGAAGCTTTACTTGGTGAACTGAAAGAATTAGTCTCAAAATCTGCTCCAACTTCGTTTTTAACTCCTGAGTTTTTAACTCAGAAGTTACACAGTCTAAATCAAGCTATTCAGAAGGCTGTTGCTCCAATTTCGAAGTTTGCCAATATGTTACCTACTGGTGCCCCACCTGCTGTCACAGGGGTGCAAGGGGGAGAAAAAGAGAAGAAAGCTCAAGTAAGTAAAACTTCGAAGGTTTTGAAAGAAGGCAAAGAAAAGTCCACAACTGTTGAAAAAGTGATACCTACTCAAGTTTCAACAAAGGTAGTGTCAACTCAAATTATCACTCCAATAGTTTCGAAAGTTAATACAACACAAGCCATCAAAACCACAACAAGACCTATAGTGAAAGGAATTGTGATTGGTTCAACAACTGAAGGACGAATTCAAGTTCTTCAAAGCCACAGATTTCTGAAGTTGAAAAAGATAAAGGGAAAGTAATTGTGATTGAAAAATCAAAAGAAGAGAAGAAGGTTGAGGTAGAAGCTAAGATGGAGAAACAGAGACAAATTCAAAGTATAATGAGGCTTCGTGAGAATGATCCACCACCCATGGATAAGGGAGATCCTAAGAAGTTGCATAGTTATGAAAACATCGAAGCCAGAGTGTCATACAATCAAATGTATGCATTCGAGAAGAAACCACGAAAGAGTTATTCTATCGAAAATTCTGATATGAATCAACTTGATTTTCCAGTTAACGAAATGATTTACATAACTGCTCAGTATAAGGTGATAGAGAAGTTCAAGAATGAAGATGACTTTCTTCATATGAAACTTAGGTTTCATGCTGTTGTTGGAAAGGAACAAGATGAAGTTTGGTCACTCATCAAGATCACAAGGGTGTTGAGTATTACAAAAGACGTAATGTTTGAGAACATGATACTGAACTTTCGTTATCATGTTGTTAGAGCAAACAAGGATGCGTGTGATTTCTCAATTGCAGATTTCCCTCTCATGAACTTGAATGATCTTATTCAAGTTGCTCTAATTTTGAAAGACATGGATGCTTCACAACTACAAGGAACTAATAAGGAAACTTTGAGACTAGGTCTTGGTCATATCAAAATTTTCATAGACAATTACTATGATTGTCTATCCTTGAATGATGTTGAATTGTCAACTACACCTGAGAAGGAAGTAAAAGTGGCTATGGAAGTGTCGAAGTCTCAAGCTGAACTGAAGAAATATGCTGATGGGGAGATTTGTTTAAAGTCTTTAGGATTGGTCTTTGCTGGAAAAGATAAGAATGGGAAAGCTAAAAGATTTATGTTTCAAGTAAATGAAGTGGAAATATATACTACAGCTCAATATACGAACTTCATTGTTCGTATGAATAACTGAAAAAAGAACAATGATGGTGATAAAGCAGAGCTAAAGAGGGTTATGAGCCGGTATACGAAGATTCGTAGAATGATGCATTTTGCTGCACAGATTCTCACTAATTGAGAAGTTCGACATTATTACAAAGGGGGAGATTGTAAGGTTGAAAATATGTTGTAATATGTCGAAGTCTGTGTAGATGCTTTCGTTAGTTTCATTATGTATTTACTAAGGCACCTTTTAGTCGAAGCCGAATGTTTTGCCTTAGTATTTTTTGTATGCTTTATTGTTCTCCTATAAATAGGGGAGTTACTTAGAGTTAGATAAGAGTTTTGGGGAATTTGTCTTGTCTATGATCTCTTTGAAAACTTGAAGCATAATAGAGCTGAAACCAGATATTATTTACTCTCGGTGTTCTTAATTCTTGTAACTCTGATTCTACGTTTATTACTTGATTCAATACTTCATTAAAGTTCTTTACTTCAATTATCATGACAGACCGATGGGTCATGTTCTAATGACCTCTCATCGTATGATGCAATTCTTAGACTCAGGTCTTTTGAGTCAGATTTCAAAATGGAAGTTTCCTTCCTTCATGTTCTAATGTGATATAATCACATTCTAGCATGTCACACTTCTAGCTACAAGCTCTTACTTTAACAACGATCGTGATACTTCTGTTGATCGCTTCGATTATCTTTTACTTCAATGTTCTAGTTTGAGTGGGATACTACATCGAACTTGGTTCTCTGAACCATGTGACTAACTCATCTTAGTCGGACTCGATCTGGTATGACCACTAGGGTCGGAATAACAATCATCTTCGTAGTCATTACCAAAATGATGGTAACGACATATTTCAACAAAACAGAATCAATTACTAGCTTCTTGGTAACCTTGTGACTTTCCCTGATCCAAGTGCGAGTCATGTGCTTCCGGTAGTATAGGCCTCTACTACCGTTCACACCTACTCATACTCGTCCCAAGTATTGTCTCGCAGTTTTCCAAGTCACCATACAAGAATTTCACATAGTCATTTAACAATTGGATAACATAACTAAGGTTTATATTATTTCTTGAAACGATTACATGGATGTTCAAGTTCAACCTATACTATGCCTCTACCAGGCTATACCACATGACGCTATGGCTACTTCATATCTTGATCTTTAGATATCGAGTCCTCACTCCTGATTATTGGCATTGTTATTTGCTTCGTCAAGGATCATATGGAATGCTTTTGCCTTTGGCTTTGGCAGTGCATTTGATTTCGTAGCTCCTTCCCTCTTTGGGCAGTTTTGCTTGAAGTTCCCTTCTTCATTACATTCATAACACACCCTTTTATTGAATGTACACTCATTGGCGTAATGCCCAGACTTTCCACACTTGAAACATGTCACCTCCTCACCACATTTTCCAAAGTGTTTCTTCTTGCACTTATCACACCATCTTGCTTCATCTCCTCCTCCTTCGAACTTCTTCGAACCAGACTTCGAGAATTTTCTCTTCTCATTGGACCTAGAAGATCCTTCAAACTTTATCTTTTCTCCTGTCTTATCTTTTTCTAGACCCTTTTCTCTTATCTGGGTCTCTACATTCTTAGCTGCTCTAACGGCTGTCTTCAAAGTAGTTGCCATTTTGACCGTTGGGCCAAAGTCTGTTGGCAGTCCGTTAGCAAACCTATCTATCTTGTAGAGCTCAGTAGGCACCAAGTAGGGAAACAGCTTCATCCTCTCGGTGAATGTGGTGGCATACTCATCAACACTCATCTTCCCTTTCTTCAGGTTCTGAAACTCGTTGTTTTGGTCTATCGGATCTATTTCTGAGTAGTATTTCATTTTCAACTGCTCCATGAATGCTTCCCAAGATATCCACATGGCTTCTCCCCGTGGCCTTGTATCTGCCACACAACTTCCACTAACTTAAAACTCTGGTCTTTAGTTGTCTGACTGCAAAGACAGTCTTTTGCTTATCGCTATAGTTGCAACTTTCAAATACCATCTCCATCTCGTAGATCCAGTTCATAATTTCACTGGCTTTGGACTTCCAGAAAGACTTGGTGGTTTGGCACCCAAGAAGTTCTTATACATGCATCCATCCCTGTCAATCCCTCTGTCCGAGTCGTTCCTCCTGGCCACTCGGGGTTCAACTTGACTCACAGTACGGCTGTAGTTTCCTTCCTCCGACAACTCTTCATTCAGTTCGGGCTGTACAACGGGTACAGTAGGTTCATCTCTATTAAGCAACATTTGTCTCATCTCCTCCCTTTGTTCGGTCATTATAGCCCGTATCATTTCTTGGACTCCCGCCATCGTGATTGGTTTGGGTGCAGTTGCTACTTCTGGTGCACGCTCAATCATTCGTGGCTGTTGGTTTCCATTAGCATTTCCTAATCTGCTTCGAGTTCTCGCCATGTCAATCTATACACCAAATCAGAAATTCGGTGTGCAGTGACGAGAATTTAGATAGGAAAACTTTATTTACGATAGACGTATAAATCTTCTTATCTTTTCGGAAAGTTATATGCCATTTCTAATACCATAATTAAACGTTTAGAAATTTGAACACATAAAGTTTGCAGATCCAGTCGGATACAGACCATAGATCCGATCAAACGATATCATCATAAGGAATCACAAATCATTTAGCACATAAAAGCATCTTAGGCATCTTTCCTAAAATAAGCTAGTGCTCGTGTCTATTCAGGCATACATCCTAAATATAGCAGACACTCATCTCACAATCATCTCTTAGCATTCTAAGTTTAAGTCTAGAAATTTCCTAAAATTCCTAGTTCGCTTAAAATAATTCTCTGATACCAACAGTCACATCCCCATTTTCACGGCCAGAAAAGACCGATTTGTTTATGCTTTATTTTTAAAATCAGAGTATCCTTTTAAAGGAAAGTGTTGCGGAATTTGTTCCCAGAAAAACATGATAAAGATATTATCAAAGCATTTCCGAAGAAATGTATTTAGTTTATATTAAAAATTTGGGATGTCATCGTCAGTACAGAAACATAAGCATAAACAGACCTTACATTCATTTACACTAGTGATTTACATCTCCTTTAATCTCTCACTGTAATATAGCTTCATATCGACACCTGTGATACAAATAAACTGAGTGGGTCAGGTTGGGAAACCTGGTGAGTACATAGGGTTTTCAACCCACAATAATATAATTATTATATTTAATCATCAAACAATCAACCCAATTACCCATCCCCATTATCTTCTTTATTCTTAAGGATCTACCCTAAGAATCGGCTATCCTTCATTGATTCATTCCTAAGGATTACCCTAAGGAATAGGCACGAATTACATCGCTACCAGGGTTTATATAACATGTACTAAGTCCATAGCTACCGATGTTAGGCATAGCTGCCAATGTTCTTTCATGAGGCACTAAGTCCATAGCTGCGAGGGTTTTTAGAATACATCCAGTGAACGTGTAGTTCAAAAGTTAGGCACAACTGCCAATATTATCCATTAGGCGCAACTGCCACGATATTTAGAGTACATCTGGTGAACACATTGTTCACAACACCTACAGGTTGCGAGCCTGCTTGTGCTCCACTGGACTGTCTAGAATAGTCTGTGGTTGTCATTAATACTCTGCTAAATGACCGGGCCATCGTTTGGTTCAAGGCTTCTCATCATCTTACACCTCTCATATTCTATATCATCTTTCATCTCTTACCTTTTTACATTGTGGCGCAGCTGCCAATATTCATCTATATCATCTTTCACCCCTCTTTGTTTATCTACCCATGTTCTACCCAACATATTCGTAGATATAAAATATATATAAAGTTTAAATAATTTAAAACATGTATAAATCATCCATACAACATAAATATCAGGAACACAAATAATATGCACACATAGCATGTAATTTATATTAAATACTTCATATATATGTGTAAGATGAAAGTAACTATGCACTCACTTGTTAAAGTGATGATTCCAAACTCGGGCAACACTTCGCTTCTAACGATTCTATTTTCCTTCGACGAAACCTAGCATTATTATCGCTAAGTTTTGGTCTAATAATTATTACGACTAATTATTAGTCTAGATTCATCATTAACTCAAAGTCTACTTTCATGATCTATCAAGTAAGGAACAACCAGGTAGGATCATATCGGAGGTAGGGTCCGTTTGGTATACGAAGTATACTGTTTGGAAATCCCACTTTAAACACCTCACTAAAACACAGCCTAGAAATCATCCCCGTAAGTAGATCAATTAGTAGAACAACTTGGAATCACTGGTAAATCTTGTTTGTAGGTTCATAATAACGATAATAAACTTAAACATAAGTTATACTTAAAGTACGGTAAGTATAACTCAACTTACAGGGGGTTTAGCGAGGAACCGGGATCTGCAGGGGCAGAACTTCCAAGCCGAAAAGCTATTTTCCCAGAGACTTCGGGTGCTCCAGGGCTTTCCTCTAGTACCTTGAGGTTACTAGGGCTTTGGGAGGGTTTTGGGAGGCTTAGAGAGAAGTTAGAGAGAGAAGTGAAGGGGTTTTGGTGTGAGAATTGGAGGTACTCTCGCATGATATTTATAGGCTGAATTTTGGACCTACTTGTCGAGTTTTGGCCTCTAAATCGTCGAGTTAGTGCCACATGTCACCATGTGGTGGCAAGGATTAGGGAGAAAGCAATGGTCCAGATTAAGCCACGTCACCCCTTTCGTAGCAGCACCATTCCGACTTCTAAATTCCATAACTTTCGTATACGTGCTCCGTTTTCGACGTTCTTTATATCCACGTAGAGGTGGAGATGTACTCTACAACTTTAGTTTAGACTCCGTCGGCTAATTCTCGATCAATTTTAAATTTAACAGTATGAGAATATTACACTGTTAACGACCGTGTAAAATTCATAACTTCTACATACGAACTCTGTTTTCGACTGTAATTTTATCGTTGAGATCCTATTAATGAATCTTCAATTATCATTTAGGTTGTGTCGGCTAAAAATCGCTCGATCTGAAATTCGAATTCCGGGCTGTATACTGCTATGAGAAATCTTAGAAAAATCATAACTTCCTCATACAAAGTCAGATTTTGACGTTCTTTTTATGCATGCTCTCGGTTTAACGTATACTACAACTTTCATTTAGATATCTAAGGCTAAAAAGTAGTTTATCAAAAATTCACTTTTTACGATTCCCGATGCCGTACCGGTTTTGCCGTAAAACTTCGACAGGTCATAACTTCTTCTTGATAACTCGGATTTCGGCGTTCTTTATATGTATGGAACCTTGTGAAATATACTATAATTTGGTTAAGATTATTTATTCTAAATAATCTTCTATCAGAAAGTCATTTTTGACGCTTATTGTCTCTAAATTGACTAGCCCGAATATTCGGGCGTTGCAGCATACAAGGCGTCTCTCCTAGCATTCTATCATGCAAAACTGAGCAGATCCTGAGCCCTAACTAGCATGCGATTCACAGATTCTTAAATCAAATCATGTCAGATAACATGTATGTGTATTTTGGGAGAAACTTACTTGAGCTCGGTTGATTGCATACACCACACCTTTTCTTGTATTACAAAACTTTTTTTCCCCTTTTAAGTCATTTTTCTTTCATTTTTGAAAAAACTTTACCAAATCCTCAGTTTGAGTTCAGACACACTCGAGAGTGTGTCCGAATCCCTCAAACCAAGACTCTGATACCAACTTGTAACGTCCAAAATATAAGACCCAAAAATTTCATTTTTAATTTAATAAAATTAGTATTCCAAAACATAATCAATACAATCCCAATAAAACAAGTGTATCAATCGACCTATGAAATCAGAGTAAATCACAAAACGCGGAACGAAGTGGTGTGTGCCCTGCAATCATCTCGAGCTCCTACCGTTGAAACCAGAAACATAAACTGAAAACCATAAGCACAAAGCTTAGTGAGTTCCTGTCGCACCCCCAAACCAGAATGGCGGAAACGTTCGGGGGCGGAGGACTTTAGGTAAGTATCACAACACATGCAATATAGTAATCAAAGTACAAACAACCATTGCATTAATAAGTATAAGTTTTACATAAGTGTTCAAACATTACATATTCAAACACTAAAGTAGGTACAGTAGAAGACAAGAGTCGCGGTACGGTACTAGGTAGTCTTCTCAAAAGCTTCGGGAGTGTACCTGTCTACTGGATTCCTGATAATACAAGTTATTTGGAAAGAGTAGATCAGCATTTAAGCTGGTGAGTTCATAAGTATTTTAGTTCTGTTAAGTATACCCTAAGTTCTTTGGATAAGTTCACTGGTTTCTCCATGAAATCCTATATTTCATGAGGTGATTAACTGATAACCTCAATAGTTTCCCTCTGTAATTACTTAGTTTATACTGATTATATATAACCCAATATCGAATGGACAGTCAAATGGGTGTATCTGCCCGAAGCCCACAACCAAACAAGGAACAGGAAGTAAGGCGGAAGTCACACATTTCACTATCAATCGGATATTACTTATGTACAACTCTGATGTAATAACTAAGGAATTATAGAATTAACCACTAAATGTCTTTTATGTTATACTAGTTTACAAAGATTGAATGACTACGTTTCATTTGATAAGTGGTTTAATCCCATAAACCGTTTCCTTTGTATAAGTGGTTTAATCCCATAAACCGTTTCATTTGTAAAAGTGTTCTTAGTTATATATGTTCTATAGTAAAAACCTTAGTATTAATCCTGGAGAGTATTGTATTATCCATAATACTACCTTTTGGTTTTAAATGTTCAAAACCAGAAGTACAATACTTGATTTCATGATACGTAGCTTTTACTGTAAGTAAAAACTACTGAAGGTATATCTGGTCGGGATGTAATTAACTTTTCTTACTGTTATAAGAGAAGTATATTATTTTGTAATTCACTCGTTGTTTTATCCATGTGAGTTCTATTAACCATACTAATATGACTGATATGCCTGCGGCGACGTTCTTCAGGCGTCGGAAATGGAATGATATTTGACACCCTAGGCCTGCCGGCCAAACTGTAGCGAACAGTAGAGGTGCGGGATTGTCAGTCCCATATAGATCTATACATAAATCCACGCTCTCCCTACAAGAGATTCTGGCTAATAGTTCAGGACTTAAAAGGTCGTACTTAGATAAGTACACCGTGAAGGGTCTCACAAATTTATTGTTCCAACGAGATTTACGATGTATTATTATTACCCTGTGAATGCTAACTCTGGTACTTTGTATCGTACCCTTGGTTAATGCAAACCCGGTATAATGTATTATTACCTCGTGTTTGCTAACTCGGGTACTCTGTATAGTATCTTTGCTAATGCAAACCCGACAGAATGTATTATTACCTCGTGTTTGCTAACTCGGGTACTCTGTATAGTACCTTTGCTAATGCAAACCCGGAATGATGTATTATTACCTCGTGTTTGCTAACTCTGGTACTCTGTATAGTACCATTGCTAATGCAAACCCGACATTACCTCATGTTTGCTAACTCTAGTACTCTGTATAGTTCCTTTCTTAATGCAAACCCGGTATGATGTATATTTACTTCTTTAATATGTTGTTCGTATATTAAAAGTATTATACATATCTTGGTATAGTTGAATGAATTTTGGTAATTTCCTTGGAAAGTATACAGTCGTGAATCATACTTGTATATTTAGTTTTGAATCATAAATTATACCTATTATAATTTATATGTTCTATCTGATTATCATGGTTTCTCATGGATGAACACCTTTGCTCAGCCTGATACAAAGGTGATGATACCAAAAGGAGTAACCTTTTATACTCATATATGTATAATATATATATATATATATAATTAAGAAGGAAACGACCTTCGGACAAATAATACAACCTTAATTCCACATCCAAACAAGGAAAAGAAAATAAGATAATTCATTAGTCCTAAGCCCTTCAAATCTTATTTATAGTATACATATATAAACATGATTTTGGCATATATAATTTGAAATAGTTTATAAAACATTTTTCAAAGAATTTAACAGAGTTTACATGACTTTTAAGATTTAACATGGCTTTAAGTTATTTTGGAAGTATTTGATAATTCTTAAAAGCATACGAAAACTTTTTGTGTGATTATTATCACATACAGTTATTAACACAATTTATTATTGTGTTAAACTTGTATTCCCCCCTAAAAAGCATTTAAAAACCATTAAAAAGGTAAATTATAGGGGTATGAACTCACTTTGATAAGTGGTGATTCGGGTAGCGTTTCGTTTCCCGTAAAGAGTTTATTTGATGAGAAACCGGCTCAAACCGGGCAGAGTTTCGGCAGGAGAGAGGATAACTTCTCGAGAATTTTGGGGCTTGCTTCGGGCTTTAGACACGATACCAGGGCCTTGGGGGGTCGTGAGAAATCGAGGGGGTTAAAATGTGAAGTTTGGGAAGTTTTGGGGTGAAAAACCCTTCTTAGCCGAGGAGTCTCGCACCCTTTATATAGGGGTGCGAGGGTGCGGTCCGAGGTGGCAGCTGGCGAAGGCGCGGATGAGTCAGCAGCTACGTGGCAGTCAGCAGCGAAGCCACGTGCGGAGTCTGAGGTAGTGCGCAAATTCGGACCCGGTGCGAGCACGTGATTTCGGACAGGTGGGGGCTTCGGATTTGACCAACCTTCGGTCCAATGGGAGGATGCCACGATGCGAGGGTGATGTCCGAGGGGCATCTCCGGGGTGTCTCTTGCGAGTGCTGTCGGCTGCTTAGTAGACCTCGGCTACGGTCCAATCAGAAGGTGCCACGCAAGGTTCGGTCCTATCAGTGGGTGACACGTGGAGGTCCGCACGTGATGATGACGTGTCCGAAGCCTTGCATGCGAAATTGTCCGGTTTTCCATTTTTCTTGATTTTTGTGCCAAAAACTTGCGAAAATCATAACTTTTGCATACGAGCTCCGTTTTTGACGTTCTTTATATGCACGCGTAGGTAAAATCATACTCTACGACTTCCGTTTAGACTTCGTCGGCTAATTTTGATTTTGATTTTTAATATTATTATTTTAAACAGACCGGGACGGGAATCCGTTAAAAATTCATAACTTCTTCATCCGACGTCCGTTTTCGTCTGTCTTTTTACCGTTGTGCTACTTTTGATGAGACCTTCGATTCTCGTTTAAGTTGCGTCGGATAAATATCGATCGATTTATATTTCGAATTTTTAGCTGTCTACTGCTAAACCGAAACGTCGAAAAATTATAACTTTCTCATACGAAGTCAGATTTTGACGTTCTTTTTATGAACGTTCTCGGTTTAACATATTCTACAACTTTCATTTAGATTGTTAAGGCTAAAAATCCTTTTATCGAAAATTCGCTTTTTACACTGAACAATGTTTTGCCGGTTTTACCGCAGATTTTCGATTGGTCATAACTTCTTCGTTATAACTCGGATTTCAGTGTTCTTTATGTTTTTGGAAACCTTGTTACAAATTCTACCACTTGGTTCATCCCAATTACGATTATTGATCAATTTATTTTTGACCAAAATTTGACTGGTGTCATAGTTCCCCAAGATACCACATACCGCACATACATAAATCACATACTGGCCCCCCGCCCTCCATCGGGCCTCGCCCGGTATCGAGTCCCACTCAGTCTCGGGCTCCGCCCGACATCGAGCACCGCTCGACTTCGAGCCCCACCTAGCATCGAGCCCCACTCAGATTACATATTTGTCAATCACCAGGCCCCGCTTGACCATTGGGCACCAGCACACCCCGCGTACTAGGGTTTCCTCTTAAACCCTAAAACACTCCGAAGGCCGTAACTTCTTCGTTATAAATCCGATTCCGACGATCCTTATATCCACGAAAAGGTAACGAGAATCTCTACACTTTTATCAACTCATACCTTCCATAAAATTTCCCCAAACAAGAATCCAATTCCATAAAACCTGAACTGACACTTTACCGAAATACCCATTGGCTCCAAAACACAAACCGAACACCCGGATCATCCAAATTACATCACCCGCCTCCAAATGAAAAACAATTCAGAACAGGGCGTTACAGAATGAACATAAAATTACAGAACACGAGTAATCACAAAGATGTCGTTCACCAAAAAAGAGGCTGTTCTCACCAAGAAAACGAAGGTCACAAAGACGGTCACCAAGACTTAACATTAGAGTTTCACCCTAATATTGAATATATACAAAACTATTCTAGTGAATCCCTTCAATCAAGGGATTGTATTTAGTCTATAATAAGAATTGATCTTTAAAGTGTTAAGTTCTTATTGATGGGTTTCGAGCAATACATCAATCCTATGGTGTACATGCAAACCCTAATAGCTTTGGATCTAGTTTGTCTAATGAACATGCAATTGATAATCCAAAGCCATAAACCCTAGATCTAATAAACTATAACTGAAATTAGGGTTTAGATCTTACCTTTGATTGTTATATAGCAATAACAATCAATCCTTGGCTTCAGAAAGCTTAGTGCCTCAAGTGTTGCACCTCTAATGGAGTCACAAACACCACTAAGCAACTTGGATGAAGAGGGATGAGAGAGGAGGCACCAAAAACGGCTGGAAACCCTAAAGGAAGACTTAGCCACGTTTTGGGGTCTCAAGGATTCTTTAAATAGGTAGGCAATTAGAGTTATCTAACAAGGAAACCCTAATTTGACTGCTTAAGCCCTAAGCAGCCCATGGACCCCTTATGGAACATGCCTTGGACGATTTCTAATGGGCTTCCCCATAGAATTCATCCAACCTATTATTCCAAGGTGATCCATAGCCCAATTGCAATTATCTTATAATTACAATTCCAGTCTCCTAAGTTTAATTAATCTCTCTTTAGCCACAAAATTAATTCTCAATTAATTCTTGACTAATATCAATTAAACATTATGATTTCTACTTTAATATATTATTCTTATAATATATTAATAAATCATAATTAAACCTTTCTCTCCTTAATTCATCCTACATATTGCTATGGTGAAGGCAACCCAAAAGGACCATGCTCATAATCGGGTCAAGTACATACCAAAATAGTTATGGACTTAGACACTAATCCAACACTTATTAGATGGAAGATGATACTTGTAAACTCTCTTTAAGATAATACATTGGTTTTAACCCGAAATAAAATGAAATGATTTCTAGGTTAAGTTATGTCTTATATGTGTTTTTATCCAAACAAATGATATATATGGAAATGAAACAATTAAGTGTTTGAATATTTAAAAATAAAGTAGAAAATCATTGAAAGTAGATCTAATTATTTTATTCTATTTTAGTTTGGAATCTGTTAATGAAGTTAAAAAAAAACATGGCAAGGGTATTTTGTTCGTTTTGTAATCCATTAATGTTGTTCAATAGATGACGATTAAAGTCTTTTATCTTGGAAAGAATAAGAACCCATAACAACGGCTTGAAGTGAGTAAATCCAAGTGTATGTGCTTATCACTTATTTCATAAATGTTTGATATAGACTCAAAAAATATAAGTAGTTGTTTGTTATGTGGCCTCTATGACATGTTTGTACTTTGCAAGGAACTTGTGTTGAAATTACTTTGATAAAACTGATAATGTTGGTTTAAAACTTGTTTAAGCATCTTACTTGTGTATTTCATGTTAGGATGGGGTGATATGTGAATCCCAAGAACTTGAAAACATTACTATCCTGCTTATGCAAGGGAAAATACCCGGTTTTCGTAATAATAAATATCCTATTTACAGAAGAAGTAAACTCATAGTTGAGCATAATGCTTAACGGTGAAATTAGCAACTCCGTTTCCATGGTAGATATGTTGATGATTTTACCAAAACATTTATTTTAGGAATGATTCCTTCTTTAGTGTCTTTTATGGTCACTTTTAACTCTACTAGTTAGATCAATGATAACGAGATATAGACCCTTTTTAGAAGTAGAGGACTTTATTTAAGAATAGATAACTTGTATTAGAAATTAGATGCATATGCATTATATTGTTTTATTCGTATAATTCTATCTAACCCACATTTATATCATTTTTAGATAAAAATATATTGAAATGTTTTGTAAGTTATATCTAACCCACATTTATATCATTTTTTTAAAAAATATTGAAATGTTTTGAAAAACTTACGTTGAGAAAAGTATTGAAATCGTTTGAAAGCTTATGTTGAGAAAAATATTGAAATGCTTTTTTTCGGAGAGTTTATAAGAAAAGTTTTGAAATGATTTTGAGAGTTATGACTTGGGAATCGGGTTATTGTCATGATCCAATTTCACTTCATATTCTAGCTCATGATTTAGCCACTAGACATTCCCGGTACAAATGCCTAATATCTAAAGTATTTTTTTTAACATGTAAATAAACTGAAGATTTATTGAAAATTAGCTTGTATAAGCCATAGAATCATATAATGGTCGTTTCTTGAACTTGTTTTTGATATTATATTGTACACCCTCCTACTATAAAATTTCAATTTTGGATCATTTAAACATTATAAAATTTTCGTAAATGACTAGTTTTTGGAAAAAAAAAAGATATTTTATTAAATAGTATTTAAATGAAATTTTATAGAGGATATTATTTTTAAAATGATAGGGGGGACAAAAAGTAGAAGTAAAAGTAGTAAAATAAGTTGTTTGACAAGACCATGAGTTGGATCACGTGAAGTTCTTTCAAACAACGTTTGATCCACGGAGACCTCCAACTTTTAATGCTTCCAATGTCCGGTATCTTTCTTATACATTCAAATTACACATCAAAATTATAATTTATAAATTCCCAAAGAGATATCAAAATATCAAATGATGCTATACACTTTTATTTACAAGATTTAACTTAAAGTAGTTATACAAATAAATCTCGGTATGAATACATGAATTATGTTTTATTAAAAAATGAAACAAATTTACGAGAGATATCATGATGTATAACATCTATAAACATTATTATTCATTTATTATAATTAAGAATAATTTTAAAATATAAATATATAGACAATTAGGATCACGAAACAGAAGGAAATTAATCAATACCCATTTCCAAAGCCCATTGATTTGTTTTACAGTTAATATTAATATGCTTGAAACAAAGACCATCCTTTGTTTTCAGTACCATCAAAGAATACATCCCACAATATATTTTCAGTACCATCAAAGAATACATCCCACAATATATGCCATAGTTTCTATCCATGCTCACTTATTATATATATATATATATATATATATATATATATATATATATATATATATATATATATATATATATATATATATATATATATATAAACAAGATCAGTGAGAACTCTTTTTAAAGTGAGGAATTGTAAGGACACTTTAAAAAAATTGAAAAAAAATCTAAAGAAAATACAAATCATAAAATCGAGCATAGTACTACATCGGAGAGAAAAAAAATTGGAAAAAAAAGTTTGGATCATTAAAATTGAAGCATGGATCATTTTTATGATCCATGATTCAACTTTTGTGATCCGTGATTCAATTTTAATGATGCAAAAAAAAAAAAAATTCCAATTTTTTTTCTCCCGGATATAGTACCATGCTCGATTTTATGATTTGTATTTTTTTTAGATTTTTTTTTCAGTTTTTTAAGGTATCCTCACGAATCCTCACTTTAAAAAGAGTTCTCACAGGAACCGGACCCTATATATATATATATATATATATATATATATATATATATATATATATATATATATATATATATATATATATATATATATATATATATATATATATATATATATGTTATAATGTGGATGACATCTATTATATAGATGTAGGAATGAATTTGGACCAATGGTTTTGATTATTTTATGAAATTGATTTACCAATATTATTAATTTAAAGAATATATATATATATATATATATATATATATATATATATATATATATATATATATATATATGTCATTTAATTAAAAGAAGAGTAATATTGTATATTTGCATTATCTTCAAGTAATATTGTATATGTCATATATATATATATATATATATATATATATATATATATATATATATATATATATATATATATATATATATATATATATATATATATATATGTCATTTAATTAAAAGAAGAGTAATATTGTATATTTGCATTATCTTCAAGTTAGGAAACAAGCTTTAATTAATGAAATTTTCGGATTTTAAGAGATATTTGATTCTGTTAATTTTGAATTCTGATTTTTTTAAATTAATTTAATTTTAATTCTAACATAATTTTTTTTTAATTTACCCGATTTTATTCTATCAGAATTACATTATAACAGAATGATATTCTATAAGAATGTCAGCCATAAACTACAAAAAAGTTTTCAAATATCAAATCATTCTCTAATAACGAGACAGATAATATAACATTCTAATGGTAAGAATATTAACTTGAAATATATCCTTGCAGAATTTGTTAACAATTTATTACAATGCACTTAAAATACAATAGAAATTCAAATGCATTAATAGAATACAATTTTTTTATTTTCTTGAAAGAATCCCCCTCTACTTCTTTGTTCGTTTCCAGGAGGTATGTAATCAAGCACAAAAACAAAGCTTCGATTGTTAAAGAATAATTTCTTATTCTTGTAACCTTTTGTAAAAATATATCTTCATTCTTGAAAGAAACCTCATTCTCATTCATGGTCTGTTCCTAGATGTCTTGTGTATGATTGACCCTTACACCACTTCAAAATACAATGACATTCTATTAGGAGGAAATTTTGTCAGAATGACATTCTATGAGGAATGTATCTCTATTTCCTTCATCTATTCACACAACCAACACATACAATCATAATCAAACTTATAAAAACAAGAATAGAGAATGGTAAAATTAACTTTTCTTTGGGAAAACATGCCATAAGAATATAAACTTTAATAATATGGAAAAAATAATAATAACAATGAAAGCATTTAGAAATTCATGTCCATAAACAAATATCATTATATGTATATTTAATGTAAGGGAGTTACTATCATGATATAAATAAAGAATACATAGTCTTGCATACTACATCAAAGTCGATTTGCACACACAATGAAGGCCAAATTTTGGCAATATTTTACAGCTAAGCGAAGTATGATATGAAAATCAAGAATCCAACAAAGAATATCTCACCTTTTATCACAGATAAATAAACTATGCATACCCAAGACAGATAAGTTTAAACTCACATATCAAATTCTTATTTTATCATAAAGAGAGCATACATAGAAGGATAATGGATTAAAAGTACATGAATGGTCGCAATAACCAGCTAAAATTTCATTTTATCTTCAACAATACGTGGTAACAAAAACAGAACAATCCATGAGAAAGAAACCAAATTTAGTAACAAGTAGCTTTTAGAATGATGGAATAAACCATAAAACATGAGAAAAAGTAATAGGCATAAAAATCTTGGTAGTTACCCTTATCTCCAATCAATCTACGATTCCATTCCTTTTCAAGGACCAAGTACATGAATACAATAAGAATTTGAATGTGCCTTTTTTTTCCTTTCAAATCTTCGATTAGATAAAACATGAAAAATGGAAAACATGAGAAAATTGAAGTCTTTTTACATCAGATTATGAGTAAATCAAGGTCAGTAATGCAAACCTAGAATGGAGATGACTTCCTACTTCTGTGGTAGAGATAGAGAAATAGAGTGACGATGATGGTGCTAAAGGCAGTGGCTGTCACATTTACGGCTGAGAGAATGGGACTGACATCGACAAAACTTCAAAAAACAAACCTTCTTTTTAACGCCACAAACCAAAAATTACCCCCCTTCTAGCTTCTTCTGCTTAAATATAATCCTAAACCTGTTTCGGATTTTTTCTATGAAAACAAAGGCATGTGTTGGTGGGTTAATCGTGATAGTGACTTTGGGTATCTAGGATTTAACCAGCGATATATGGGAGATGGGGACGGAGGGGGCTAGGGTTTGGAGATGGTGGTGTTGCGTCATGAAGGTTGCAAAGGATCCACAAGACATCGACAAGTTCTACACAAAAATATAATCATCATGTGCAAATGATGGGTTTGAGGGAAAGAGAAGGAGGATTAAAGCTTTTTATGTGAGCCATGAGATTGAAATATGCATCAAAATACTTAGATAAAAAGGGAGAAAACTAGGTTAAAAAAAGTCAACGTAGTTAACATGAATGTATGAAACTATTTGTCGAAGTTATTTTTATCTTAAATGAAATTACGAAATTACTTTTAACTATTAAATTAATGATTTAATTTTTACCGAATTCCTATTGATTCCAACGTCCACATAATAGTTGTTCATTCACATTTGAACCTAGCTCTCTCTCTCTCTCTCTCTCTCTCTCTCTCTCTCTCTCTTTCTCTCTCTCTCTCTCTCTCTCTCTCTCTATATATATATATATATATATATATATATATATATATATATATATATATGTATATATATAGGTTTAGGTTATTGTATTCAAACTAATTATTGTATGGATGTAAGATTAATTGTGGGCCATTCAATTTTTTAAGTTTTAATAAAAAATTAATTATATTTAAATAATATAAATAAAATATAAAACCATTATAATAAATGAAAACAGGTGCAAAAAGGTATTTGTGTACATTTGACATTGCCATTAAAATAAGGAAGAAACGATTTTCCTTTCAACTGACATCAAAATCCCAAGATCATCACACATACCCCGAGTCGATTATCTTTTCCATTGGAACACATAATCAAAGAATATTTAGTAGAATCAACAAAAAAATCGGTAGATTCTGTAGGTGTTTTGTATATAATCATCGATTCTCATAGAGTTGTTTACTAAAGTTGCATTGGGTTATTTCGAAAAAGAAGAATTAGAGCAGAATGAGAAGTACAAGGTCGGGTGCTTTCAAGACGAAATTTAAGAACACACCTGCAACCGTGTTGAATCTTCATGAAGACGATGATGATTTCGTTTCTCACCCTAGAGGTACTTTTTTTTGGTTTAATTTTTTAATTTTTTCGGTTGAATCCCTGAAATTATGTTCGGATGTTTGAACAATGTAGTATTTATATGTGTTTTTCAAGTTGAATATCATAAAGTTGATAAAATATGTGTAAAATATGAGTAACTTTTTCATTAGGGCTTTGTTAAATTGAAAATGGAAAATATGTTTGAATGTTTGAATAGTAGGGGATGTGATTATGGTTTTGTTAATCTGAATAAAATAAAGATATTATGTATTTGCGAAGAAGATAAAGTTTGTTACTTGTTATTTTTTTATGGATTTGTTTTTGGGGCTTTGCTATTTGGTTTTTTAGGGCTTCCAGAAGTACTATACGATTTAGAATTCTTTAAGAATAATTAATCATAATTGAGTATTTTATTACTTTATGAAGGTGTTATGGAAAGACTAATATTCTGTAAGAATTATTGATGATATATTGCATTATGTCGGAATCAAAACATATATATTATGGTATGTGGTTGAATTTTGGAACGTATATTCTATTGGAAAATATTACTCAGTAACTGTATTTCTTTGATTCATCAGTTGTTGTACAAGCTGAACAGGAGCCTATAAATTTGGTTACTACAAGTGCAAAAAAGGTTAAAAGGAAATATTCTACAAGATCAACACCGGAAAAAGACAAGATTGTTTCTCCACCTACATGTAGTTTTTTCATTTGGTTTAAGAGTTTGAATACAAATTATTTTAGAATTATTATAATGTTAATATATTGAATTCTTTCAGAATTATTATACAGTTTAAAATTCTATAAGAATGAGTTATGTTAATTGTATATTTTATTTTCTTTTAAGTGAATGTTGAAGGAGATACTTAAATTAAGTTAGAATGGTTGGAGAATACTTATATTTTGTTAGAATGGTTGGAGAATAACTATCTGTGTTTATGTTATTAAGCAGTTGGTACAAGTGAAACAAAGGTAAAATGGGAAAATTCTTCAAGATCAACACCTGAAAAAGATAAGATAGATTCTGGACCTTCAGGTAATTTCTTAGTTTGGTTTATTTTGTTATTTGGTTTAGTAGTGGGATACTTAAATATTTTTTGTAAATCTTGTAATTGTATAATATATAATTTTTTTTGAGAATTATTATACAGTTAAATGTTCTATCAGAATGAGTTATAGTACTTCTATATTATAAGTAAAAATCGGTATATGGGTAATGAAAGACATATTGTGTAATAATGAGTGGGGCATAACTAAGTATGTTTATGTGATTCAACATTTGCTACCAAAGGTGGACATGAGACGATTAATATTGTTAGTATAAGTGTACAAAGGGAAAAAAGGAAGTATTCTGCAAGATCAACACCTGAAAAAGAGAATACGAATTCTGTAGAAGCAAGGCCTGAAAAGAAAAAAACTAAAGGTTTGAATGAATTACTTGTGGATAGTGTGAGTGGATCACAGAGAAAAAAATGAAAAGGTACAAATTGGTACGAATATTGAAGTTAAGGAAGTTGTTGGTAAAGGTAAAAAGGTAGTGAATGATCCACAGTTAAAACAATCTCCAAAGAAAAAAAGGGGAAAAAAGAATATGAGAATGTGAATGTGAAAAAGATTGAGGGCAAGGTTAGAAAAGTGAGTAAGGAGCATCCAAAAGGTTTAAGAAGACTCGCAACTAGAATGAGTCCTGGAAGGATTAGCTCAACTGTGAAAGTGATGTCCCCTGCACAAAAAATGGGATTGCGTGTATGCGTTTTGGATCACTTCTGAATATTGACATGGACAACACTTCAGGTTTACTTAACTACTATCTCTTAGATCACTATGATCCACAAAGTAGCCGTCTAATTTTGGAAAATTCTATTATTACAATTACCAAAGACACGGTGCATGATATGTTGGGGTTACCAAAGGATGGGGAAGAATTCATGGTGATGCCATATTGTGAAAAAGACAATGAAATTATGCAGGAATGGAAGAATTAATATGAAAAAAAACGGTTTAATGGTGAAGAATACCTAAAGAGGATCAAAAACACAAAGCAAGACAATCTGATGTTTAGGCTGAATTTCCTTACCCTTTTCATTAACACATTTGTAGAATCAACATTGAGTGGTACAAATCAAATAAATGTGGTTAATAAGTTGGTGTTGGTGAAAGACTTTTCCAAGATTGATTGGTGTAAGTATATTTTAGATTGTTTGGTTAACAGAAAACAAATGTGGAGAAGGGATGATAAGACATGTTATTACAGTGGACCTATACTCGTTTTGACGGTAACCTTGTTATGTTAAATATATGAATACTTTAATGTATATTGAATTATATATGTTGAATTAATAATTTGTTGTTTTTTATGTAGCTGGTGTATGTGTATAGCATGAAGTTATCAAACGTGAAGTTATTGAAAAGTCTACCGTTTAATCCGACATGTTACGGGTGATGATCTTGAAAAAATAGAGAAGTTGGACATTAATATGGGAGGCTTTGGAAGGCAACGACAGGAGGACTTTGAAGATGTTTATGTTGATGATGAAATGATGGATGAAGATGAAATGTTGGAGGGTCTTAAGCAAGATTATGGGGATGAGGAGGTAAGAGTGAATTTTATAATAAAGAATTTGTTAAATTCAAAAACATGGTAGTAGATGTGTACTTTTGAGCTAAAAGTTAAAGGTAATAGGTACAATTATTCTGTTGACAAAGTATTCTTATAGAATTTTGGTACTCAAACTTTGATCTACCATTTTCAGGCTTACGCGACTGTTATCGAGCATAACTATGGGATAATTTTGTCCGAAAAGAAGACTATGGAATTGGCTTTGAAAGCTGGATTGGAAAATTTTCCAGATAGTATACTGTTGAAGGAGTGGTTAGAAAAAAAAGATGAATTATTCAGTGAAGTCAAGAATGAAGGAAGTGAAGTAATGAAAGATAAAGAACATACTTTTGATGATGATGTAAACAAAGGAGCTGACGATGGTGGTAATGGAGGAGGAATTTTTCCGGTTAGAGCTTTGGTAATTTATGGGGATAAAAAGGATGATGGTGGAAGTTTTAATACTCCTATTGTAGAAAAAGTTGATAGTACATACCATCTAACTTGTTCACAGTTCTTGGAGCATCCTGAGGTGTTGGTGAAAGCCATAGAAATGACAGATGAGGCTGTGTTGAACAGTTATAGAAGAGAAAAGAAAAGAGGAAAATAAATCTTGGAAACAGTTGTAGTAGATAGAGAATATAAAACCAGAACTGTAGAAAAGGAGATTACAGATGGTGCGGAAGATGATGAGAATAGACAAAGGGGGAAAAGAGGACAAAAATTAGTTGTATAGGGAAAGTCACCGTTTGTTGAAGGAATTATTCGAATAGGTGACAAAGTGAAGAAGGATGAGATGGCCTTATATAATTCAATTTTTGCATCAAAAAGAGATTATGGGTAATTGTGAATATATATTATATTGAGTTGTTTATAAAACATAATTATATAATGGATTTATGAAAATGGTTCAGTGGGGACGGGATTTGGGACATTAGGAGTGGTCACGTATTGCATCAAGGATTTGCATATCATTTTAAAAGCAACACATTTATACATACCATAATCATTGACTGTTGGGCAACATTACTCAACAAAATGGAGGAACTAAGAGATGTAGGATCGGTTGCTAGAGTTTTCTTTGATACAAACTTTTTGGTATGAAGTATTTTTAAATTTATTATGAACTAATAATTTGGGTTTTATGTTGAATAATTTCTTGTTTCATTTATGTTTACAGGCAGATGAGATACTGGTTGTATCAGTTGCATACAGTACAACCCAATTAATATTTGATTCGATGTTGGGACTCCACATTAGGAGTCTACCAATTAAACCAAGTTTCAGAGACGTTGGTCTGGTAATTTGATTAAGAATTGTGTTATATGTTATATTATTTATTATGTAGTTATAGTTTATTGTTATAAATTATGTTGTATAACAGGTTTTCTTTCCAGTAGATGAGGGGAGTAAATATTATTTACTATGCATTGATCTAAGGGTACCCACCTACTACATTATTGATCATGTCAACCGAACATGCATTTTTGAAAGTATATATGGAAGCAAACCAAGTATTGTGGTAAGATTAAGAATTACATATCAATATTTTTATATGAGTTGTTTTTGTATTGATACAGATGATGTATAATAAATGTATTCTATTGTATCACAGAAAAAATTGTTTGGCGGCTATCTAAAATCTCAACATTACTCGAAATCGATATTTTGTAGAGAATCATGATCAGGTAACTCGAAATCTTCATCATCGTCTGCATAATCAATAGGATATTCATGTTGATCATGAATATGATCATCACCAACTAATAGTTCATCATCCATAAGATAATTAACAACCCGATTTAACACCAATAGATTGCAGAAAGCCGTGTAAATTAAATCTTCTTAACTTTGAGCCAAATAAATATATATTAAAAAAGGGAAAACCGTATGATTGATATGTAACTAAAAAGGCGTGATATCTGCAGTCATTATTATGAATGATTGATTTTTTATTATTTTTTGAAACATTGTAAAGATAAGAATCAAATCCTATTATTGATCATGATATTGTTATTATTTGACAAATTAATATTCCATAGATAAGACTTTTCATAGATAAGACTTTACAATACATCATATTCCATAGATATGACTTTACATTGATTTCTCCAGCAATTTTTAATAAACATGATTATTTCGTATGAAGTTATATATGATTATTTATATCAGCATCTTGCAACAGAAATATGACTTGCACATTTATGGCCTAAGAATAACAACGCATATATTAAGAAGACAATGGAGATACAAATCCAATATTGTGTCAGAATAAGTGAAACAACAATAACATATGTATGTTATCTTTTAAGGACGGATTTATATAAAAACACAATAATTTGTTTAGTTTTATGGTTTATTAAATTGTATATTTGTTTGTTCTGCATATTTTACTAAACACTACCATTCTATCTCTTGTTATGTTTAATTAATTCTACTAGAATCGTTGCAGAAAACATATGTATCACACAAATATGTTTTAAGAATAAAAAAACAAAATACATTTAAAACAAAAATTATGTCAGCATATCATAAAGAAAAATATATATCAAAATAAATCAACATCACAATTCTTTGAATTGCATATGATCATCCTGTAACACAACTATAAACGATAAACTCTGATGGAAGTCACTCATTTGATTATAAAAATATCTAATGAACAACCAACAAAATTGATCAAACCGTTAAATCTTATTAATATTTAATGACTGAAAACACAAACTTACAAGGAAAAACCCTTAAAATTCATGAATCCATATTTATATTTTACTGAAACAAAACTCCATAAAAGCTGAAACGCCTAAATTCATAACATTATTGAACTCTCTCTTGACCAATGCATGAGGACAGTTCCTCCTATCATGACCAACACCAAAACAAATCCCACATATTATTTTTTCTTCAAATCTTGATTCACTTTGAACTCCTTGACATTACCAACCTTGTTATCAGAAATGTCTTCGTTTTTTTATCTGCATTATCTTGGTTCTGATAATAAAAACAAATATAATAAAAAAAACGAATTTGTTCAATAACATCCATGCAACGGAAAAAAAAAACAAAGAAAGAATAGATGAAAAAAATAAACATGAAAAAAATACCTCAATTCACGAAAGAGGATGAATGAAAAATCTGGGATAGAAGAAAACTCTGGGATGAATGAAAACTATGGGATAGAAGAAAACGATACCAATGTTTCTCTCTCTCTCTCTCTCTATATATATATATATATATATATATATATATATATATATATATATAATGGTTGATAGGACTCATAAATAATTGCTTAATATCTAGGAATTTGATTGAGATAATTAACATAACTAATTAATCCGAAAATATTAATTATATGGTAAGATTACACAAATACCCTTTAGGAATGATTGACTCATATTTAATCCTACAACCACACAATAATTAGTTAGAATATTTGAATATATATATATATATATATATATATATATATATATATATATATATATATATATATATATATATATATATAGAGAGAGAGAGAGCTAGGTTCAAATGTTTCTAGCAAATAGTGTATGCCTAAATACACCAATGAGAATTCAAGAATAATAAATCATTAAATAAATTAAAAAAGGGTATAATGGTAAACTTCCTATATCTAATTATGGTAAAAAAAATAATTCAATTAATCTCTCCTTAATTATTTTAACCCTACAAAGCCAACATCCCTAACCTTAAAGAGTATGGTGGCTTCCTCAAATCATCGATACCTCTATTCCTCCTTTCCATTAGAAATCGATCCTTACATCCGAGCACCACCGTCTGCCTATTATCCGCCATCATGACAGCAACTTCTAGATCCTCTATTCAACTACTCTTCTTCCACAGCTTCATGTTCGTCGGCCTATTGTGATCAGAAAGAGGCTAGAAGTAAGGGTTCGGTGGTGCTGGTGGATCGCTAGCATAGGCGATGGAGGGGGGCCGACAGCGCAGGGCTGATCCCCTCGGCTCCATTCTTCTTCTGGTCCGATCGTCTTGAAACACAAGGGTGGTTGCAAATTGGGAGTTGTAAGGCGACAGTAAGTCGTATGGGGTGGTGGCAATCGACAGGTGGGTGGAATCGGTGATGGAGGAAGCTGGGCAACAATGATTCAATCAATAGGTAAAGGCTCCTTCTTTTCTTTTTGTTCTTGTTTGATTTGGCATAACTACATAGGTGTTCGTTTGATTAACAATCGATGGATGTTTGTAGAAATGCCTCAAAGAGAATTTGGCAGCTTTGTTGTAGAAATGGCCTGAAAGAAAATTTGATTTCTATGTTGCACGCTAGGTGTTTGTAGAAATGCCTCAAAGAGAGTTTGATGTTCAAATTCTTGAAGAACACAAAAATAATTCTAACTTGGTTGTTTGTGTTACTTGGTTCTAACATGTGGTATGTTTATTTGTTAATTGCCTGAAAGAGTATTTCTTTTATTTTCTTCATTAAACCTTTTGATATGTTTTTTTGTTGTTGTTATTAACTCCTTATTTGTTAATTACCTGAGTAGCATCAATCTTTGCTATTGGTATTTGATTTTTTAAATCAATTTAGGATGACGATTTGATTAACGGTTTATAAGAGATTTTCACAAATTTGAGACAGTTTAGAACTTAAACATTGTATGAATGAGAAAACTCTTCTCAAAAGCATTTGTAATCACCTGATTAAATAAGCAATATGTGGAAAATATCAAAATCTAACCGTCTAATATTTGAAAAATATTAAATTTAATATGTTCCACAATTCACAATTTTATAAACTTGATTTAGTAGCAAATTTTATGTATTCTGTCAGAATGTATTCTATGTATTCTATCATATTCTATGTATTCTTCCAGAATATATAAAGTGCTAGGAATTGCAAGTAACATGCTAGTAATTCTGACAGAATGCATTTATACATTCTATGCTTTAGAATGTTTATATATAGAGAAATACGATTGCAAATGGCAAATCACATGCTTTTAATTCTTTATAGTGGCATGTAAAGTTATAACTAGCAGATTTTATTCTATGTATTCTGCGAGATTGTATTCTATGTATTATGCAAGATTGTGTTCTGTATATTCTACCAGAATGAATTATATGTATTCTGCCAGAATGTATAAATTAATAGGAATTGCAAGCAACATGTTTTAACCATTATTAGTTTTTGTTGCATTTGTGATAGGAATGGTCGGAAGAATGGCTTGAAGACCTGATAAGAATGACTTGAAGAATGAGCCAAAGATTGATGACACTCACAGTTTAAGAATGTTCTTATTTTTTTAAGAATTACACTTGTATTTATTCATTAACTGTATATTCAAGAATGCTGATTTTTTATGATATTCTTTTAGAATATGTATAAATATATTAAAATGTATAAGGCTATTAGTATGTAAGAATATGTATGAATTTGTATTTAAGTTCGAATGTATATGAAAACATTAAAATTTTGTTATTCTTCAAGTAGGAGTTCAAGAATTCTGTTATTCTTCGTTAATATTCTAATAGAATAAAACTCTGAAAGAACATCATTCAAACAAAAATCCATTCTGACGGAATAAAATCGGTTATGTTTATAAATTATGTTTAGAATTAATTAGAATTAATTTAAAAAATTCAGATTTTTAAAATTAGGAGTGTTAATGATCCCTTAAAATTCGAAAATTACATTTTTTAAAATAGGTTAATTGACCAAAATACAATTTTGCTGAAATTTGTGTGATTATATGGTACATGCTACTCTATTGTAATATCATAGACCCTCAGATCATGATCATTGATTCTATTCATCCGGTGGTCCAGATCTGTGCATTCTGACACACAATAGTTAGTAAAAACAAAATAACCTAAGCCTACATATATATATATATATATATATATATATATATATATATATATATATATATATATATATATATATATATATATATAATTGGAAAAGAAATACCAAAAGGGCATAATAATCATTTTATGTCTCGTAAGGGATGAAACGAGCAAATTTAAATTAATGAGGGATGAAGTGTGCAACTTTTAACCAAACAAGGGACGGTCCGAGTTAATTTTTGAAAATAGGGACTGAACATGCTTTTTGGCACATACACGAGGGACGATTCATGTAATTTACACACACACACACACACACACACACACACACACACACACACACACACACACACACACACACATATATATATATATATATATATATATATATATATATATATATATATATATATATATATATATATATATATATATATATGGCTGAGTTATTGTACGAACCAAAAATATTTGTGCGAACCGGGAAACTCCAAATCATCAGTTATATCTGCGTATGCAGTCCATATGGCCGTTGATTCAGCAGTAAAAAAATCATCAAATCGTTTTTTTGTTTTATTACTTTAGATATGACTTAGACGCTGCATTTCGTTAATATATGTGATTTTAATTTTGAAAATTGATTTTGGATTAGTAGTTCTCAAGTTCGCACAAATCTTTTGTTTCTCAAAAGGACTAGCGTCTATATATATATATATATATATATATATATATATATATATATATATATATATATATATATATATATATATATATATATATATATATATATATATATATATATATATATACATACCATATTATTATGTAAATCTTACATTTCTAAAAATAGACTAATATAATACTAATATAAGAATAAGACGTCCAAGTATTTAAGCTTAAAGTATAACAAACCATTATTATAATAATATTATAAATCGAAACACATAAAGCTTCTAATCTTTTTAGCATGCTATTGAGCAGTTATTCCTGAAATTTTAGCTTAAGGCAAACTAATTCAAAATGGATGACTGATTAAAATATGAAAGAAAACATAAATACAAAGGGATGATGGAATTTGTTACTCTACCATTACTTCTAGATAACGCTCTATTTCATCTCACTCTAAACCCTAACCCTCGTAGTTTTCAATCTACCCTGAAATCCACCATTGTCTCCTCCTATTCTCTCTCGCCACCCCACTACACCTTTGAATCAGTATTCCCTCACTTCTAGCCAATAGAATCGGTCAAGTACGAGATAAACATTATATAAAAGCATCTCCTCCCACAGTCAATTAAATCCCTAGAATTGTAAACTCTCTCAAACGGAGAGCAACACATCTTCACCACCGTCACCTGATGCTTCCAACCCACGACTTTCTAATGTCCACGAGAAACAATTTTTAGGGTTTTGTGTTGATATAAACATACAATGAAATTGCTACACTCATCCAAGACTCATATCCGATATCAAAATTTAACAAACACGCTTGAAATTAATTCTTCAAGAAACCTAGCGTGCTAAAAAAACACCCCATAAGATCCTGAAGCACTTCTCTTGGCTACCACCAACCATTATCCCCCATCTACTACTACCAACCACCAGCCTGAAGCATTTCTCTTATCCACATTGGGCTTGGACCCCACAACCTTAGGTTCCTAGCTATGTACTCATTGATCTTATACAATCCATGTAAACCACGCCTTTTTATTCTCTAGATACAAACTAGTGCAAGGACACAGACGCTTCTTTTCATATGATGGGCTCACAAGGTGACCTTCTTTCTTATTTTAATTTTCACAAATTGAAACAAATTCATCATAGTAGGTAATGGTACTAAAATTCCAATTCATGGTCATGGTAACACCCACCATATCCACCACCTAATATTATTAAAAACTTCATCTTTTTCCGTTATCTTTCTATTAACAATAAAATTTCAGCTGAATTTGATCCTTTTTGTTTTCTTTGAAGGCATACCCAACATGATTCCTGTTTATGAGATGCAATAGTGATGTAAAACTTTATCCACTCACAATAAACAAGACTTGACCACATTCCAATTTTTGTGGGAATTTGTAAAGAACGGTGCCAATGTCGACTTGGTCAACCAAACCAACTATTTTACATAATGTTCTTACGAACAATTTTATTTCTTTTAATTAGGCTAACAACTCATCTATTAAGACCTTGCACTTTTGGTAAGCATGTGAAATTACTTTTTGTACCTCAAATTCTCTTAATTATACTCCTTTTGATATTGTACACACTGATTTATGGACATCTCCTATTGAGAGTTATAGGGACAACATTACTACATCCTTTTTCTTGGAGGATTTTATCATTTTTTGTGGACCTTTCCCATCGGCCTAAGATCTGAAGTATCCAAACATTCCATGATTTTCACACATATATCTAAACCTATTTTACAACTAAAATTAAATCACT
The DNA here is from genome assembly GCF_052849685.1 of Lactuca virosa. Taxonomy (NCBI): domain Eukaryota; kingdom Viridiplantae; phylum Streptophyta; class Magnoliopsida; order Asterales; family Asteraceae; genus Lactuca; species Lactuca virosa. The sequence continues at coordinate 55,271,311 of NC_136431.1, forward strand.
TTAATGTGACAATGGAACCAAATTCAACAACTCTAACTTTCATTCTTTTATGCAACAAATGGTATGCACTTTCATTTATCTTACCCATATACTTCAATTCTCCCAGAAGACTACTATATTCCAAACACTCTTCTTACTCACATTTACAATTTTTGGGTCTATGTTACTCTCATGTACCTTCACCTACCATCCACAAACTAAACCTCGATCCAACCCATGTGTTCCTCAAATATCCATCAAATCACTATGAATTTAATTGCTTTGACATCCAACAAAACAAAATCGTTATATCATGACATGTTTGTTTAAATAAACTATTTTTTTGTTTGTCAAATCACATACACATCAACCGGATACATAAACTTTTCTTAAAAATAATACCTACACATATCAATTACATTACCTACAAACCTCCATCGGCCTATCCAAAACACTAAACCAACCTACAAATCATGGATGAACTTGAGCATTTCAAGTGGATTTGTTTCTATCAGCTATCATCTAGGTCATATAATCCAATCCATTTTCATCATCCATTCTAATATCCCCAAGTTGGATTTTCTAGGGTTTATGTGGGTTTTCACCCAAATCATTATTAAATCCACCAATATAGTGATTGGATTGAGATTGGAACCATCAAAAATACTCAAGGGAGGTTAGAAACCAAAACCCTAATCAAAGAATCAAACTAATTTCGACATTGGAGTTTTCCCCAAACCTTGAGCTCGAAATTTTGAGGTAGGAGAAAATAGATTATACATAGCAAGCTTTTGATTCTATTTCCTTCGCAAGGATTGTGACACCAGTCAAATTTAGGTCAAAAATAAATTGATCAATAATCGTAATTAGGATGAACAAAGTGGTAGAGATTGTAACAAGGTCTCCAAAAATATAAAGAACACTGAAATTCGAGTTATAACGAAGAAGTTATGACCAATCGAAAATCCGCGACAAAACCGACAAAACACCGTTCAGTGTAAAAAGTGAATTTTCGATAAAAGGCTTTTTAGCCTTAACAATCTAAATGAAAGTTGTAGAATATGTTAAACCGAGAACGTTCATAAAAAGAACGTAAAAATCTGACTTCGTATGAGGAAGTTGTGATTTTTCTAAGTTTCGGTTTAGCAGTAGACAGCTAAAAATTCGAAATATAAATCGATTGATATTTAGCCAACACAACTTAAACGAAAATCGAAGGTCTCGTCAAAATTAGTACAATGGTAAAAAGACAGACGAAAACGGACGTCAGATGAAGAAGTTATGAATTTTTAACGGATTTCTTGTCCCGATCTGTTAAAAATAATAATATTAAAAATAAAGTCAAAATTAGCCGACGAAGTCTAAACAAAAGTCGTAGAATATAATTTTACCTACGCGTGCATATAAAGAACGCCAAAAACGGAGCTCGTATGCGAAAGTTATGAATTTCGCAAGTTTTTGGCACGAAAATCAAGAAATGTTGAAAACCGGGAATTTTCGCATGGACCCTCTTCGGCCACGTCACCCTCGCATGCGAGGCTTCCACGTGTCTGCTATGTGGTGTCTGCTGATTGGACCGAAGTTTCGCGTGGCGTCTTCTGATTCGACCAAAGCCGCGGTCCACTTACCTTCGGACACCCTCGCAGGAGACACCCCTCGAACACCCCTCGGACCCTCGTGGCACCTTCCCATTGGACCGAAGTTCGGTCCACTGCTGATCCGACGCAGGATGCCAGGTGTCCGAACCGAAGCCTCCCCCTCGCATGCGAAGCTGCCACCTGCCTTCTCCCTCGCCACCTGTCCGAGACACGCGTCGCACCCTCCTTGCTTCGGATCCGAGGCTGCGGGCTATATATAGGGTGCGAACCCTCCCGGTTCCTTCACCATTTTTACCCCAAATTTCACCATATTTCACCTTTTCCACCCCTTTAAACTTTATTACAACCCCCCGAAGCCCCGATATCGTATCTAAAACCTGAAGCAAGCCCCGGAGCCCCAGAATTCTTGAGAAAATAGCCTCTTTCCAGTCGAAGTGCTGCCCGCATAAAGCCCGGTTTTTAATCAAAAACTCGCGGTTTCTTCAAGAAAGATTACCTATAGAAACGAAACGCTGCCCAAATCACCACTTATCAAAGTGAGTTCATACCCCTATAATTTACCTTTTAATGGGTTTTAAATACTTTTTAGGGGGAATACAAGTTTAACACAATATAAATTGTGTTAATAAGTGTATGTGATAATAATCACACAAAGGATTTCCTTATGTTTTTAAGGATTACCAAATACTTCCAAAATGACTTAAAGCCATGTTAAATCTTTAAAGTCATGTAAACTCCGTTAAATTCTTTGAAAAAGGTTTTATAAACTATTTCAAATTATAATTGCCAAAATCATGTTTATATATGTATGAATATATAAATAAGATTTGAAGGGCTTAGGACTAATGAATTATCTTATTTCCTTTTCCTTGTTTGGATGTGGAATTAAGGTGGTGTTATTTGTCCGAAGGTCGTTTCCTTCTTAATTATATATATATATATATATATATATATATATATATATATTATACATATATGAATATAAAAGGTTACTTCATTCGGTATCATTACCTTTGTATCATGCTGAGCAAAGGTGTTCATCCATGAGAAATCATGCTAATCAGATAGGACATATAAATTATAATAGATATAATTTATGATTTAAAACTAAATATACAAGTATGACTCACATTCTAAGGAAAGTACCAACAATTCATTTACCTATACCAGGATATGTATAATACTTTTAGTATATGGATAATATATTAAAGAAGTAATAATACATCATACCGGGTTTGCATTAACAAAGGTACGATACAAAGTACCAAGGTTAGCAATCACGGGGTAATAATACATCATACCGGATTTACATTAACAAAGGTACGTACAGAGTACCAGGGTTAGCAATCACGAGGTAATAATACATCATACCGGGTTTGCATTAACAAGGGTACAATACAGAGTACCATGGTTAGCAATCACGGGGTAATAATACATCATATCAGGTTTACATTAACAAGGGTACAATACAGAGTACCAGGGTTAGCAATCACGGGGTAATAATACATCATACCGGATTTGCATTAACAAGGGTACAATACAGAGTACCAGGGTTAGGAATCACGGGGTAATAATACATCATACCGGGTTTGCATTAACAAGGGTACAATACAGAGTACCAGGGTTAGCAATCACGGGGTGATAAAACAACGAGTAAATTACTTAGTAATATACTTCTCTTAAAATAGTAAGAAAAGATAATTACATCCTATTTTCCAGGATTAATACCAATGTGTTACTGTAGAATGGATAAAACTAAGAATACTTTTACAAATGAAATGGTTTATGGGATTAAACCACTTTTACAAATGAAACGATTTATGGGATTAAACCACTTTTACAAATGAAACGGTTTATGGAATTAAACTACTTTTACTTAGTCATTCACTCTCTGTAAACTAGTATAACATAAAGGACCTTTAGTGGTTAATTCTATAATTCCTTACTTTTTACATCAGAGTTATATATAAGTAATATCCGATTGACAGTGAAATGTGTGACTTCCGCCTTACTTCCTGTTCCTTGTTTGGTTGTGGGCTTAGGGAAGATACACCCATTTAACTGTCCATTCGATATTAGGTTACATATAACTAGTATAAACTAAGTAATTGTAGAGGGAACTATTGAGGTTATCATTTTATCACATCAGGAAATATAGGATTTCCTGGGGGAAACAGCGAACTTTTCCAAGAACTTAGATTATACTTTATAGAACTAAAATACTTATGAACTCACCAGCTTAAATGCTGATCTACTCTTTCAAAATAACTTGTATTCTCAGGAATCCAGTAGACAGGTACACTCCCGAAGCTTTTGAGAAGACTACCTAGTACCGTACCGCGACTCTTGTCTTCTACTGTACCTACTTTGGTGTTTGAATATGTAATGTTTAAACACTTATGTAAAACTTATACTTATTAATGCAATGGTTGTTTGTACTTGGATTACTATATTGCATGTGTTGTGATACTTACATGAAGTCGTCCGCCCCCGAACGTTTCCGCCGTTCTGGTTTGGGGGTGTGACATATTTCCTTTGCAAAACAACCCTAAAAGATCGAACACCGCCAGCTACGTGCCACCGTGGCTAGGGAGTGTCTCGAGTGATCAGTTGAGTCTAAAAACCTGTTTTTAGGATCCTTACGTAAAGTTTGGCTAGCCTCAGTTGTTGTTGCATTCCAAAAGCTCATCGGTTAGAAATCGAGCAATACGTGAGTCGGGCCCCGAAAATCGAAACGAACGAAGATTCACGCAACTAGGGTGAGTTTTAAGGCTCCTTTTATCCTTTTAAATCTTTTGGGGGGAGAATACACGCACTTTACATTTTTACATTTATTCACATTTTAATTTATGTTTATTTACGTTTCTTATGTTTAATCACATTATTAATGCTTATTTACATTACCTATGTCATTAGTATATATATATATATATATATATATATATATATATATATATATATATATATATATATATTCACATGACCTTTAGAAACAGTTAACTTCTTTCACTACAGACTTTGGCCACAATACTTTGTGGGTTCGGTAGATTTAACCCCTGGTCAATGATTGTCAGGCCGGTGGTTTATAGCTTCTATATCCTTCTTCTCGATGCTTCCCACCATTATCTTAGACTTCAAGATCCAATATAGTTGAGTCGGATGCATATGTTGTCAAAAAAGATCTTAGGTTTGCTTATTTATTTATTTTTAATTTCTTTATAGGTAAATTGACATTTGCATTATTAAAATGATGTATGTGTGAAGTAAGTATGACCAAAGAGCGTTTCATTTTTGCAGCCATCTAAAGTTTGGTAAATGACCATTTTATACTCATAAGAAAATTAGCCTTTCAGGTATACTCGGACGGTTGGATTTGATTACGGATTGCACAACTACACGAACTGGTTACTTATTATAGTTTCCGATTTCATTTTTGAAGAGTAGACTCTTCCAATATTCAAGAACTGTTGAGTTTATGCCAACTTATTGCAACACAGAATAAGGTTTTCATTCCAGTTGTTTTTTTATTCTTTTATTTATTCTTTTAGTGTATGATACAAAATTAGATGAGTTAGGCCAATGTTATGAACGATCATTGTTGGGTTTTATACCAATTGTAGCCTTATACTTCGAATTTTTTTCATACAACGAAATTATGTTGTTTTTCCCTTTGTTTAATCCCAAAAAGAACTTAAATGAAAATGAAAAATGACAGATAATTCAACTAAAAAGAAAACTTATGACATTTTAGATTCTAGAGGACATTTGACAGTTTTCATATAGGTCGCACTTGTATTCTCTAGGTTAAAGTTTTTTGCCAACTCAAGAAAAATGAGCATTTTGCTCCTTGATTAAAATTGACTTATATCTGGAGATATGTATAAATTGAGACTAATACCCTTAATAAATGTTATGATAAACACATGACAGAAAAACATAAAGGTATTGTCGTAACTTGAGTTAGAAACAGATTTACTTACAGGATTCTTGAAAAAACATTTATGTTATTTGCTAATGTCCATTGATCGTCAACACCAGGTTTTGGTAACTTCATCACCTTAGAAAATTGAACAATAACATCAGAGGGGAGAGGAGTGTAAACATCATGTATGTCTGAAACTAAGAAAATCAATGGCTGCAATAAAAAATGCAAAATAGCTTGAATGAATAATTCTTTTGAAAGGTTAATTTTTTTTATAAAAAAAATAACCTGTTGCAATGAGTCAAATGTAATTCCCACAGGTGTTTGAGGACCCTCCTACACCAATCATATTATTATTTCTATTATTATTATTATTATTATTATTATTATTATTATTATTATTATTATTATTATTATTACAAATCAATAATAAAACATTAACTCGAAGAAAATATATAAAGTTGTAATTTTTTAGAAATAAAACATGAACTTACTGGAAGATAGTTAACAAATCGACTGATAGCACTACAAGCTCCAACTGTAGCACCAATTTGTACTGCATTTATTGATACATCAACAAGAAAGAAAAAAGACAACGGACATTGGTTCCCGAACATCAGAAGAGTATAAATTAAAAAGATATAGTCGTGAAGGTATTCATATGTGACAAAGAAGGTCGTCCAACTAATAAATTAAAACTCGTTGTTTACAAAGAGATCCTTCATCGATTATGAATATTCAAGCATTTCATTGTTTTTTTTTTCAATGTTACCAATAACGCTAATTTTATTTCTGTTACTTTCTTTTTAATTATTATGCCAACATTTTATACTTTTATATGTAGTTTTTTATATGTTCCCCGCGTTTTACGTGGGTCATAATCTAGTATATATATATATATATATATATATATATATATATATATATATATATATATATATATATATATATATATTCACATGACCTCTAGAAACAGTTAACTTCTTTCACTACACACTTTGGCCTCAATACTTTGTGGGTTCGGTAGATTTAACCCCTGGTCAATGATTGTCAGGCCGGTGGTTTATAGCTTCTATATCCTTCTTCTCGATGCTTCCCACCATTATCTTTGACGAAAGCTTCTATCACTATCATAGATATTTTTTTTTATTAAATTCACTCTTCCATTGCTTCTTCCGACCAAACTTCTTCTTCTTCACCACCTTATGAACATCGACTTCTCCTCTAATTTTATAGCTTCTCATTTTATCGACTTCCATCTGCTTTTGAAGCTTCTCAGTTCATCGGCTTCCATCTGCTTTTGAAGCTTCTCATCTGATTCTCAATTGGGACCAAATTGCCCCTTTTGCAACGTGTTGCTTCATGAGCCTGTAATTTCTCCTTCCAGCACCAAGGTTGTCCAATGAAATCAACCAAAGCATTGGGTATATTCAATATAGAAATTAACCACATATAATACCCTTCACTATGGAAAGAGAGGTCAAACTCTTCTCATGTTATGTTTCAAAAAACCAGTTTGGTCGACCCACCCATTCTTTCATTCCGATTCTCTTCTCGAATTTCCCTTTGATTCTTTTGCCAACGATTCGATGGTTATAAAGTGTCATTTTTTATTTCATTGTTTGAAACAAATTACGTAATCTTACAACTACATTTTTTTTTCTGTTGTGATTTGATTATTTACATATTTTTTTGTAAATATATAATACTTTGCCAACAATGTTTTCCAGGATGATGGATTCATAAATCTTCATGCTTGCTGAAGAACAAATGGTTGTATATCACCCAAAAACTTATCCATGATCCAGCAATAGGCCGATTGTTTCGTTTTAAAGTTCAATCTAGACCACTGGGATTTGTGAAATAAAATATTTTGATTTATCATTGATTTATCCATATTTTTGTTTTTGTTTTAGAAGCATTTTAGGTAATGAAAGTTATTCATGAATGTACTATTTTAAACTCTAACTAAAGATATTTAATTTATTTTTATTTTATGTTATTAATCTAACATTTGTTGTGATTTCCAACTTTCAGCAGGTGTCAAAGTGGTGGTCGTTATTGGAGGAGCATTAACTAATAAATAGGTAGTTAACTATGAATTTTTATTTGATAGATTAGTTCAATAAACTACATTATACATACAATTAATTCACATTACTCTTATGAACAATGTTTCCCTTACCTGGAACTTTGCATCGGCTGTTGCTCGGGACCTCGACTTGGGTAAATATGTTATCTCACAAGGTGATTATTATGAATAATATGGTTATAAAATTTCAACTATATTGAAAGTAATTAGAGCTTTTACTTAAACTAATATCTGATTCACTATATTTTTCCTTTGTTCAGCTTATATTTTTTTTATTTGTTCTTAATAAGTTTCTGGTCCATATCAGTAATATGATGTGTTACTCTTTTTTTTTTTTTGGATTTTCACCTGTTGTTTATGATAGTGTTACAGTTAGTTACTTGGATTATATATCATAGGGTAAATTATGCGAATAGTCCCTGTGGTTTGTGATAAATTGCACATTTCATTCCTATCTTTTTTTTTTTTTTTTTTTTTTTTTTTTTTTTTTTTTTTTTTTAACTCAGACCATTCTTATATTTTTGTTTGTTTCGGGTATAGTCCCTACCACACCTAAAATGACTTTATTGCCCTTATCCATTTCCTTTTTAATTTATTTATTCTATATTTAGTAATAAGATTTTTTTAACTTGGACGAGAAACTCCTGAGGCCCATTTTAATTTATTTATCATTAGCTTCACTCATGCATATCATATATTTAGTAATAAGATTTAATCTGATAATGGCACCTTCATCAAGCTTACGTGTTAGGAGCAACTTTTTTGGTGGTTGTTTTTTATGTTAGTTGGTGTGGACATTGTTACCCTTGGTGATTTAATTTGCATTTTTTTTTCAGCATTGTAAAAAAGTGAGAGTAGAATGCTGTAATAAAGTTAAGTAAGATGCTATAATATGTAAACTTGCAGAAGTATGTTCTAATTTCTTGAATTAGATCTTAATTTGTTTTGTTTACTAGAGTGGCTCACCAAATTCTCATATCCCCTTTCTGTCATGTACATTGAAATGCTTAGTGTTTTCAACAAACCTCTTGCACAACTTCGTCCGGACCTATCCAAACTCGAAGGAAATCCATTGCATAAATTCGCCCGGACCCACCCAATCCTGCGACAATGGCGAGTGGGGTCTTCCTCTATTTTTTCATTCATTTATTTTTATTTATGTTATTTAAGTTTATACACGTTTGTTTAAGCTTATAGTTTATATGTACGTTACTTATAATATTTACATTTATATATACATATCATTGACAACTAACAATAATAATCATTGTATTATAAAAATATACACATAACTCATTTTATGTTAGTTTACTACATAAAGTGATTATAGAGTGTATATACATATTTTGTACATAAAAAAATCATATATATATATATATATATATATATATATATATATATATATATATATATATATATATATATATATATATATATATATATATATATATATATATATATATATATATAGTTCATAAGATGATCATGATGTATTATACAATACCAACAAAATGATTATATTGGATACATATATCATTTAATATTTAAAACAGGTTACAACATACCTATATATGTGTAAGTCATAATATGTATATATAAATGGACATTAACGTGTATATATATATATATATATATATATATATATATATATATATATATATATATATATATATATATATATATATATATATATATTACAAAATATGTATATGTATGTTTTAATGGACATTAACGTGTATTACAAAATATGTATATGTATGTTTTAATGGACATTAACGTGTATATATATATATATATATATATATATATATATATATATATATATATATATATATATATATATATATATATATATATATATATATATATATATATATATATATATATATATATATATATATTTGAAAGTGGTCATCTATACTTATACTTGTCCAATCAATGTAAAAAGAAATATTATAATTGTTCGGTATAATAGTTTCTTTATTTCATTTACTTTTAAATTGTTGTTTATTTAGTTGATTTCACATTGGTTGAAATATGGATTTAGTCAAAACGCAACCGTTATGCAGCCTGATTTTTGTTAGACAACTTTTGTGGTTTTACACTTAAGTTTATTAAACTTTACAATTAAAGTTTCGAAGACACTCACTTGTAGAATTGTAGATACCCAGGATTTCTATGTCAGTTTAATATTCATCAACTAAGAACACAAACTTAGTAACGACCTCTATAATAACCGTTAATCTTTGAGAACAGAGAACGTTGTGTACATATCTATATGGGGTGACACCCCCGCCCATGGTTGTAACACCTATTCCATGTATTATTTAATTTTCTAAGTTTTAGGGTTTTGTGCTGGGACTCGACGAGTTGGGGAGCTCCAACTCGTCGAGTAGAGATCATTTATGAGGACGCAGGATCTAAGACCTACTCGACGAGTTGGAAGGCCCAACTCGACGAGTAGGTGCTGTAAAGGAAAAACCCTAATTTTAGGGTTTGCACCCTATATAATCTCCTTAAGAACCTTGAGGTTGACCTTCCATTAGCCTCCAAACCCTAAGAACGTCTGTGCTAAACCTTAATCCCCATTTTCTCTCATATTGTGAGCTAGAGGGACTTGTGGAGCTTAAGAAGAAGAAGATAGTGAGAAGAAGGAGAAGATCTAGCAATCAAAGCCCTCACTCTTAGGATTGACCATCTTGTGGACTATTGTAAGTCTTCAAGATTCGGTTTTTATCTTAGAATATGGCTAGATCTTGAGTTTACTCTTCTTTTCCTATCATTCTTGTTGATTGCATGCATGAGGTTCATAAAGTTTGCAACTTTATGAATCTCCAGGGAAAAATTGTCCCAAGGTGGGCTATTTCCCTTTTTGTTGGCCAATTGACTTCAAGACATGCATTGGACATGCATGTCCACAAAGCCTCCATCTTTGGAACGTTTTGAGGACTAGAAACTCTTCTGGATGTAATACCTGTTCCAGGGATTATTTAATTTATCTAATTTTTAGGGTTTTGTGCATGGACTCGGCGAGTTGGGGAGATCCAACTCGGCGATTATAAGTTATAATGAAGACGTGGATTTTCAATCCTACTCGACGAGTCAGAAGGCCCCGACTCGACAAGTAGGCGCTGTAAAGGAAAACCCTAATTTTTAGGGTTTGCACCCTATTTAAAGAACATAATCCGCCTCTTGTGGCCTCCTTACCACCCTATTAGCCAGAGAAAACCCTAGTTGGACCTTGCAGCTTCTTGAGTGAGAGAAATAGCTTTTGTGAGCAACTTTGGGGTGTTTGTGAAGGATTTTAGAGCTTGAAGAAGAAGGAGCAAGGAGAGAAGCAGTAGATCCGACATCTACTCTATATTGGCCACCATCTTGAGGTATAAAGTCGTTACCTTGAGCTCTAGTTGCTTAGATTCCTTTTCTTGGAAGTAAATGGCCATTTTTGGTGCAAAAATGGAGTCATACTCGGATCTGGACTTATCACAAGGATATGGTTCTAGATCTGGAACTCTCTAGGTTCCCTATGACATAATGTTGCTCACTTTATCCAGCTTAGGCCCTTTCCATGGGTGTCAAAGTCTCGAGGTAGCTGGCTGTTGACTTCGTTCTTCAGTCACTCCCTGATGACAGATCACGACATGACCCTTATTGATCTTACCTATTTGCTTGTTGCTGCTGAATCAGCAATGATTTGGGGCACTGATAAAGCAAATTTGATTGGACGATCTACTTCCCAAACCTTCATGGACATTGACAATGGAAACATTGGAAGTCCAGAAAAGTCTTGTCTTCCCAATGGAAAGGGATCGGCCATAGTCAACCCGGTTGACGAAATGGTAAAGAGAAAGGATAAGTCTGAGATAGTCCCATGTACCATTACCAAAGAGTCCATATGTTTCTATTGCCAAAGGGAGGGACATTGGTTGCAAAGCTGCCCTTATTTACCTGAAAGTTCACTAGGATGGTAAACAAATTTGACTATGCTTCAGGTAAAGTCCATTATCTGACTCTATTAAGTTCTTATTTGGAGATTCTTATTACATGATGTGACTAGGTCACATTTTGATGTTTTGTAGAATCGAAGAAAGGAAGCTTAAAGGAAGACTAATCTAATTCTAATCGTGAAGAGATGAATTTCAATCGTATTATCTGAAGATCAGAATTTTGAGCTGCTACTTAAGAGTTATGATATATTGCTTAGGAATAGATAACAACATGTTTTTCATATGCATTTGCATTGTAAGGATACGTTTTTCCCGCAAGTTTTAAATAAAAGAAAAGTTTTGATTTTATTTATTTTAAATTTCCTTACAATGGCATTTGTGAAAAATTGTTGTTTATATGATTCCATTGATAGTAACATTGGAAAAATGGATTTGATTCTTTCGTTTGTGGTAGTGTCATAATTTTCCAAATATGGAAAGATTCTCATCACCCAAGTTTCAGGTGGATAGAAACTTGGAATCATGCAACTTGTGTGATGAGTAAGAATTTTCATCTTTGGGAAATTATGAATAATTCCTTGTTCACATGAATATGTGAGTCAAGTGAAGGACTAGGGGATTGGGTACACTTGGTTGTGCGCTGATCAGATCCACCACAAAGAACGATAAGGCTATTCGTCATGATTTACTAAAGTTTAGTAAATATGGTTGTGCTTACAAGTTTAAGTATAATTCTGAAACATTGGAAAAGTTTCAATGTATGGCAGGACGAATGAGAAGAATCAAATTAGGCAGGAAGATAAAAGTTTCTCCAATCTGAAAAGATGGGAGAGTACTTTGGTATCGTGTTTTATGATTATCTTAGTGATTATGAAACCATATCACAATTGATCCTCTAAGGACATCTTAGTGCATTCGTATGACTAAGAAGAGGAATCGTGAATTGTTGAAATGGTTAAATCAAAAGATGAATCATACTTCGTTCCAAAATTGAGTCTTAGAGTAATACTCCAAGATTGTAACTTGAGCGACATAATCTTAGGAAGGTTTATAACACTTGTCAAATGTAGAGTAAAATGTTTTCTTACTCTTGTACATTTGAAATTGGTGAGTTGTGATGTTTTGGATAAAATAAAGACCAACTAAGGCCAATTGTGTGAAGTGTTTGTCTTGATAAGAATCCCCACTAACTCTTGAATATTTGCTTTGTCAAGGCATGGTTCTTGACAAGAGAATCTTATATGTCAAGAGGTCAGTGGGAGTCTTAAAGATCTTGAAAAATTTCAAGAACTAATCAAGGGTATTGTTTATCACTAGCACACGACTTGAGGTTTATAACCTATCGTGTTGACATATTCTTGTTTCCGTGCCCATTCCAGTTAAAGTTGACTATGCATGTGAGTTCTATGAGTTCTCAGTTGTTTGCATAACTACTTGGAAGCAATGGTAGGCCCTTGAGCTGCCGGGTGGCAAGAAAACTAAGATTAAACAAGTTCAGTCCATATGAGTTTGGATTTGTCACTAACATCCTCTTGTGGTTATGTTTTTGAAAAATTCACATGGATATGAACACATACACCATAAAATCTAAGTGTCATAAGGTTTCTATCCGATTCATGAAAATGATGGTGAGGAAACGCTCTCGCTAAATAGATTTTAAGTAGATAGCAATTGTGATATTTGCATTCTCAAAGTCGCTAGTGGAGCGTGTGTGGTTAACCGGAACACTAACATGGACTTGTGAGAAATGGCAAAGGTCTAAACAATTGAGACTATGATTACGGCATCCCTTTTCATAGTTCTAAAAACTGTTTAGACACACATGTGAGCTATCTAAGGAAAGGTGTATGATTTTGATAAAATCTTATCAAAGCACCTCGTATCAGAAATCTGAACTTTGGTAAGAAAGTCAATAAGTATTGATTTCTAGAAGTCCAGCTGATTTCTGGATACATGTCAAAGCTAGTGGGAGCATAAGTGTTATGCTAATAATTATCATGTTAGTGGGAGCATGATTACTATGTTAAGTATTGCAAGTTAGCAATGTTAATTATAGAAAACATAAGATTCAATTTGCAAAGTGTACTTTGCAGGGTTTAAAAAGTTGTTTTGCTATAATTAAGGGAGAGGAAATTATACTTCATTCCAATTCTAAAAGCTTAGATTGTGAGTCTTTAATCAAATATAGTCATGATTACATTATTTGCGTTCTAAAATTCGAATTATGATCACGACATCCCTTTTCATAATTCTAAAATTCGATTATGATCACGGCATCCCTTTATGTGAGACATCATGAATCGTGTCCCATATGCTTTGGATATAGGATCGATTACATGTGCTATAATATTCCTCCGTTCTAAATTTTCCAAATGCCTAGGGCATTAAGAAGGAAAGGATGAGAACTGGATATGACTAAAGTGATTAAGCAATTGTCGAGGACAATCTGAGGCTTACCAAAGATTGGTTGCTCATGGACAGTTGGAAGTATAGTGTTAATTTTTGATAGACCATATTGACATATTCTGAAGGGAGGCAACTCTTGTTCAGAAGTGATAGTCAAAATGGGAATGTGGAAATGTTTCCATAGGTGGAAGTTATTAATTAAATCTGGGTAAAATTAGAAAACTTAATGCAAGAAAGATGTTCAAAGGAATGTACTTTGAATTTGAGACTTTGTTTCCATGGAATTGCTCTCCATTTGAATACTTTGTAAATGTCTCTTGCCAAGTCTTTGTGACTTTTGTGCATAGTCATTACAAGAGTATCAATGCATATAAGTTTAGAATCTAACAGATTTCAGTAAATGGCAAAGAATCTTGTATTCTTACATTTACGATAAGGATTTGGGATTGTGAAATGAGCATCATTGGAATCATATTCAATTGGTCTATTTCACAAAGTAAGGATCGTAGACAAACATGGTGTGCATACTTGGAGTATGGCATAACTATTGTTTGGACAAACATAGTGTGCATGCTTGGAGCATGGCATGACTATTGTTTCAGTTCAAGTATTAAGTTGATTATTTGAAACATTATGAAATGAATAATGTGTAATCAATATGGTGATTAAATAAAAGGTGTTTTATTTATATTCTTAAGTTTAAGACCATATTGGATTCAATTATTCTTGTGTTTCACTTTGCATGTTTTGACTTCCCGAATAACTAGGTTTTTCAAACTCTCCACAGTCAATCATACTTTGGAAGTAGGTATGAATCAAGACTGTCATGAATTGGGCTTGTAGATGTCTAAAGTGTTTTAGACATAGCAAAAGTTGCTATAACATTCATGAGTGCTCCTGGAATGAGATTCGAGTATTGGATTAAACCCACGCTCATTTGAATCACTTCATGGATTTTATCACGAGTGATCATGAGACGATAATATCTTATATTCTTCAAACGGAGACGTGTGAGTTGTAGTTGCGAGTTGGTTGCACATTGACATATGTAAACGCAACCAGTAACTTGGTTGTTATAAAAAATATCGTTGTGTGTGATTTGATGAGTAAGTACAAGCGAGCATTTGGGTCGAAGTTTATCCATTCCTTTGACCCTTGGAGGGATAAAAGCGATATCTGTGGGCCCATCGATGATTTAGTGAAGACAAAACGTAAGTGCTCGGCCGAGCCTGGACTGATTTGATTTGTTTAATTAGTCAGTCGTCATAAATCGGAAATCGGGAAACAACAGATGGACAGAGAGAATGATTATAATCCATGTCTCAGTTCATATGATATCTAGAATGGAGGAATATATGATCCCTTATCTAATGGACATGTCATTGACTAGGTTGGAGTTCGACAGCGCCTTTTAAGAGCTACGATTACTAGTCGGGTTTTGGAGTCATACTTGCAATAATAGTTTTAGACTTATCCAAGTGGGAGACAGTTGGATTAGATGTCTAAGCCCATAACTATTATTGGTATGCACTCGACCCGAGAGTAGCATGGTCCATTTGGGTTGCATATCATCAGGACAATTTGTTAGGATGGACTTTTGAGAGAAGGTTATATATGATTTATTAATATATTATAAGTTCTAATATATTAATATGAAATCATATGTTTTAATTAGTATTGATCAAGAATTAATCTGGAATTAATTTAGTGATCAAAGGAGACTAATTAAATCTATGGGGACTAAATATGGTAATTAGTTATATTTATATGTTTTGGGCTTATGATCCATGCTGGACCAAGTTTATGTATGGATACATAAAGAGTTGGGCCACATGAACCATGGATCATAAACCCATGGGTATGGATTTGGGTTATACCCATGACCCTTGGAATCCACCATATAAATAGGTTGCTTCATGACCAAAAACGTGTGCTTCTAGTACTCGGAGTTCATGGAGGTGTTTTTGGTGCATGAAGATTCTCTCTCAAGAGCCACCTTTGTTCATGATGTGTTGTGACTTCATTTGAGGCTTCCACACTATTGGGGCTAAGCTCTTAAGGCCAAATACATCAAGACTTCAAGCTACATAAAAGGTATGTTACTCTAACTAGTATCTTGTATGGTATATAACAATTTCATGCTAGTTATAGGATTAATACCTTGGAAACATCATTGCATGTATAATTTGTGAAAACATAGATCCAAGGTATTTAGGGTTGTATGTGCACCATAGGATGTTGTAGTATACAAAACCCATCACATGGGGGGAGCCCATGGCACATGGATGACAGACCATGTGGGGGAGCACATGGCTTGTCAGCTAAAGACCATCGGGGGAGCCCATGACACTTCGGTGTAAGACCATGTGGGGGAGCCCATGGCATTCCTATATGTTTGTATGCATGGCTTATGTGGTTTATGTAGCTTTTATAGCTAATATGATTATGTGATTATGTGGATTGTGTGGGGTATGCTCTGGGGAACTCACTAAACATTAGCTTACAGTTTGTGGATTTGTTTCAGGTACATTTGAGCCTAAGGGCAAGGGCAAGGTTTGATGACGCAACATGCACTCTCTCTCAGGCGTTTTTGTGGGACACTCTGATGATTGGACTAATATTGTTATTGTTATGAATTTGAAAACAAATGTATTTGAGATTTTATGGTTTATGGAAAGTGTTTTTGGCTATTTAAAAATAAAAAATTTTCTTTTGAAAATTGCGTCGTTACAGTGGTTGCTAGCTACAACCTCCATCTGACGAGTTTAAACGAGCGATAACTTCTTTTTGTTTTCCCTACTTACGATGTTGATGAAGTGGGTGTGAGACTTACAACACAACCCTTTTGAAGTGCTTGAGGCCGATTCAAGTCACAAAGCTCGGTTATAAACTCGATATAGCCCCAAAATTCACTATAAAAAGTAATAGTATAAGATTAAAATAGGATTTATACATTACAAAATACTAGTACGAGTTGAAATAGGATTGTATGTAGTATAAAGTTATAGACTTAGATCATCGGTTAAGTATCAGTGCATTATTTAAGTAAAATAAACACCTAATAATATATATCACAAAATTATGTTGATTTTAAACTTGTGTATCGTCAGTTAATCAATATTCATACTTGTATGGGAATACAAGTTCAATTACACATAATTCAGGTCAACACTTTTCATTATTATTTTATACTTTGAGTTATAAAAGTAAATTTTTTATATAATATGATAGACATTCACTTTTATATAAAATTTCACTTTTAACAATATAAATAGAGTCAAAACCTGTGGAAATCACCAACCATTTTTGTTGACGTATTTTAAAACACATGTATTCTCAGGGAATTAGAAGTTGGAAGTTTATGGTATGAATAACTTGGAAAATGTTTTTGCTTATCTTTTTGTTGGCCTATATGTTCAGGCTTTTATATTGTTTTGAGTTATGTTTTGCTAAAATTGTCTATGTATTATCATGTTTTCGTAGTTCCTAAATGGTGTCACTTTTTGTACCCGAATTTATGGAAGTCTGTAATATATTATTTTAAATCCTTGTAGTGTTCAATATATGTTTGTTAACTGTGATCCAACGTTGGTATCGCAACCCCGAAGCTTCCGCCGCCTGCTAGGGTGTGACACTACTCAACGTTTGAAGTGATGTTTTCAGGCCGTTACAGGCTGCAAACTGTTATTTGACATTTGTTTTCTTCAAGCGGTTATAACTATTGCATACATACATTGTTTTCGACGTTCTTTATATCCACAAAATCATATTCTTATGATATGTCTGTTTAGTGTGTTAATTGTAAATAACAATACTTAATACATAAATCTTGTTTTCAATGTATCAAATTATTACCAATGTATTGTGAATAGTGTTTGTTCATCAATGTTCTATATCCATATAAAACTGGAGTGGTATTTTGCATGCATTTCCATGTACAAAAAGTTCAATTACATTTAAAATGAATGGAATATAACACATTAGGTCTATTACATTGAGTTTTAATGGTGGTTTGAGCGTTGAAAGTTGACCTAATATTCCTGATTGTCACAATCATCATTATTTATCAAGATCCTTTGTTTATTTTTTCACGGTAACTCGTTGCCTTACATTTACCCCTTATGGACCTCAAATTCTACCTGTTCCTTTCACTATTGATCATATATAGCTTCTATCACAATTTCATCATTCATGTTTCCTTAAACATTATTGCTCGAGTACTTGGCTCTTCCATTCAACATTTCGTCAATTTAGCTTCTCAAGTATCATCATACTTTACTTCTTTCTATTTTTTGTCCCTTCCTTATGAATGATTAATGGTTCATCCATTAGTCATATATTTCCCATTTGTGGGTAGCTTTAGACATCCTTTACGACTTATGCAATAGTCCTCGCTTTTGAATACACATCCAACTTTTATATCAATTGATTTCCGCATCCTTTATTCACAGTCAAGTGACCCATAATGCTCTGAGTCAAAACTCTATATTCTATACAAACTTATAACAGAAGACCTCATTATAATAAGTCTGCCCACTCTTTATATGGTTGTCAAATCTAGATTAATAGTAATAATCAAACCTAGTACTTAATTGTACTAGAGTGTGTGTGGTCTGTGTCATCAGGTTGCATAACTCGGAAGCTCTAAAGATTGTATCCTTGATTTGTTTGTGTCACTCATAATTCCAAGCACCACATGTTGTCTTTATTCGGCCTCTAGAGTTTTGTGAGCTCTTGTAACATCGCATCATTACACCTATTTATCCTTCTTACCTTCTACCCCTTAAAAGAATTGAGGGAATTTCTTTTAAGGTACAAATCACCCTATAAATATCACATGGTAGTATTTCGTCTTTCTAACTCATTCATGAAAGTTTCAAAAATTTCCTTTTCTCATCACTGTCTTCTTGATAGTCCTTTTCAACAAACTTCAAGTGTTTATTCTTGTCGACACCTTATTAGTACTGTAAGATCCTTGATCTTCAATTTGCATTCTTAGATATTCCATCATTTGAAATCGTCTTCCTTTTTGATTGATCATAGAACATCTTATAGATAATGTTCATTTATCATCTAGTGATCACATCGTGAAGTACTTTTCCTTCTATTTCCCTCATCACATTCTCCGCATAATCTTAACTTTTCATCACATGTCATAGAACTTATAAGTAGGGTTAAAAAAATTCCCCCCGTTAAACTGTTCCAAGCACCAATTGTTCAATATTCCTTCTGATTCCCTATAAAGTTTTGTGAGGTCTTATAGCATCGCATCACCACATTTCTATATCCTTCGTACCATCCACCCCTTAAAATAAATGATGGGTTTTCTTTTAAGGTCCAAATCACCTTATGATTCTCACACGGTATTAGTTTGTGTCTCTGACTTATTCATGAAGGTTTTGAAAATTTACTTTAATCATCATCATCTTCTTGACAGTCCTTTTCAACAAACTTCAAGTGTTTATTCTTGTCCACACCTTGTTAGTACTATAAGATATTTGATGTTCAATTAGCATTCTTCAATATTCCATTATGTGAAACCATATTCCTTTTTGATCGATCATAAAACATCTTCTAGATACTTCTTCTTCATCATCAATTTATCACATCTTGAAGTATTTTTCCTTCTTATGCCCTCATAATATTCTCCACGTAATCTTAACTTTTTATCATAAGTCTCACAACTTGTAAGTAGGGCTTACAAAGTTCCTCCCATTAAACCGTCTGTCACGGTAGTCTAGTACCCTAGGGTAAGGTACTCTCATGGACTTATCATCGTTACTTTTTAGTTTCCACTATGTGTATCATTAGATATGGTCTTCATATTGTTTGTCTTCTTTCAGGCTCAAGAAATATATATTCAGGTATCTCACACTACTCCTCTTTCCTTGTAGTGACTTCATTCACTAGTCTAGTGTATTAGGTTAATGCATCATTGCTTGCATTTTACTAATGTCTTGGTTTCACACAGCCACCCTTCTTCCACAACTGATATTATTGTCATTTGTTAGCCAATTCGGTAGGATCTTAAAAGATCTCATTGAGTGAATAGTATCATGCTCTTTCCCAAGTTGTCTCGGTCGCGTTTTCTTGTACTATCTCGCTTTCATCATCATATCACCATTTCTCCAATTAGGTCATTGGCTCACCTTCCAGTGTCATCAATCACATCAGAGTATTTCTTTTTTAGGAGTAAACCGTCATTTCTTCACACACGTTACTTTAAGGTTAACTCTTTCTTCTTTCTTGATTCTCCTTGGAATGTCCTCTTAGCATGCAGTTGCAACACCTAGTTTTGGATCTAGCTTTTATCAGGATATCGGGTCATAATTGGATTGAGTAAAGGTCTTGGACTTCAATGGAATATAGATTAGACGCTATCGGATGATGACAATGCTTAGTTAAGTGTTTCAAATCCTCGAATTACGGTTTGAATAGAAGGGTAATATGGGGAAAGTGATGTTTCGGACTTCCATCATGAATTAAGAATTTTAGTTATGTATGATTTAAGACAAAATAATTAGGTAGGATTTTAGGGAACTTCAATACCTTTCCATGTATATAAAGAACGCCGAAAACAAAGTCGAAACGAAGAAGTTATGGATGTTTGAAGTTGAAGTGCAATTGGGAACTTTTTAATTATACATGGCGTAACTAAAAGTGACACATGAAATAACAGGGTTTTAATGAATTACACATGGCGTAATATGGCCAGTTTAAAACCCTAAATCTTCAGTTTTGAGCCATATTAAAGGGATCTAACTTATGGGAAACACTCTCATTACCAGCCTCCATCACCTAAGATTATTCCTTGAGAAACCCTAGCCTCCTCTTAATTTTTTTGAGACTTGGCATCATTTACGAGCTTATTGATCCATTGGAAGGATGAATCTTGAAGAACAAGGTGATGGAAAAGTGTATAGAATAAGAGTTCAAGTATAGATCGAGCAAGATTACATCATTCTTGAACCATTGCGAGTAAAAAGCTTCTTAAATGCTCATTGGTTTCATAGATCTAGTTATTTTTCATATTTGCCACTTTTTGGTCATTTTAGTGCATAAAGTTTAGATCTTGATAGTTTCTAACCTTGTTATGGATAAAGTTGGAAACTTTATCCATCAAAACATCATAATGATTCAAATCTAAAGGTTGGAGACCTGGACTTAATTGATTAAGATGAGAAAGATGCATTTTTGGTCCCTTTAAGACATAAAGACTAGATCAGAGTTGTTTGGACGATCGTAATGGATAAGGTTGGAAACTTCATCTATTATGGAGCTATTAGGAATAGATCTGAGCAATGGATGATTGGTCTTTGTGGATTAAGAGCTAAAAATAGGAATTGGCTTAACAGTGTAAGTATGCAGGGCATACTCTCAGTAAGCATGGCGTACCACTACGTAGTGCGTAGATTGAATAAGCAGGGTGTAAGTCAACTGACATTGACCGTTGACTTTTTAACCAGTTTGGCCCTTGGTCAACTATGAGGGGTTGAGGGCTTGGAATGAAAAAATGGTCTTTTGCTCAAATGGAGATTAGCTTTGACTTTTGGACCTGTGAAGTGGGATATTACCTTAATTGCTAATTGGGGTTTTGTTTTGGATATGTTTAGTGTGAGAGACTTTAGCACCAATGGCTCGTATGTGAGATCTATCCGTTACCAATCAAGGTGATTTTTCCTCATTATACTCGTGGGTCAAATGCACCAATGTCGACCCACTAGGTTCTATTTTGTATCCTGGTATATAGGATGTTTTTATGCTATAGTGAACTGTTAGATTAGTTGATATGTATGATTACTTATACTTTCTAATTATATATATATATATATATATATATATATATATATATATATATGTGTGTGTGTGTGTGTGTTTATCTGTTGCATATGTCGACATAACGCGGTTAGGTTGAGGCGGTCCTGCTTTGTGCTAAACACCAAGATACCCAGGACGGTCTGGATAGGCTATAGACCTTGTGAGGCGGTCCAGTCAGGTCGTAGGCCCGTAGAGCGGTCGAGATAGGATGTAGGCCTTGCGAGGCGGTCCAGTCAGGCTAAAGGCTCATATATTCATGTTGTTATCTGTTTGGGTGTGTGGGGTATTTTGGGGGAAACTTACTAAGCTTTGGCTTACAGTTTTATTTCATGGTTTCTGGTACATCAGATGATTAGGGCAAGGTGAGGGCGTGATTGTGCACATCATCCTTGGATATTTTGTTGATTGATGATTTTAGGATACTCTAATTTTGACTATGTTAGTAAAAACAATGTTTTTTATGGTATTTGGATCATTAAATGGTTTTAAAAATGAACATTTTTACTATGATTTTTAAGATGTTACAAGTTGGTATCAAAGCCCGTGTTTGAGAGAACTAGATAAACACTTGTGTCATTCCAGACTCAAACTATGGATCTACAAAATATTTATCATAATTAACCTTAAAATAACTAAAGGAGAAGATGTGATGTGTACAATCAGCCTGAGCCTAGGAAAGTATTCCCCAAGATACCCATACTTGTTCTGTGTGTTAATGATATGATAGATATGCATGCTAGAAGTTAGAATAAGGATATGCTCAGGGTTGCATGCGAGAAGGCCTGCTTAGGAGAGATGCCTTTTATGTCTGATCTATGAAATAGTAGATATGCCTAATAGTGAGTAGGTCGAGGATTTCATGAGTTGTATGTGAGGATTGCTTGATCTTTATGATGCTTTATTGAATGTAGAGTTCCACCGCTCAAATGCTGCTTACTTGTGATTTGTAGGACTCATGTTGATGTGGGTTAAATATTAAATGAATACGCTAAGTTACATGTTGCAAGGGTTAAATAATCTAAGAGTTATCGATTTAGCCCTATTGCACAACTCTCGTTTGATTCTAACCGTTTTAGAGCCGGGTCTTTTAGTCGAAAGATTATTTATGTTTTGTTGAATGTAATTGTGTTGATGTAATAGTTAGCTAACAGTGGTAGGGGTCTTTAAGCAATTGATTACAGGGTGAGGTGGGATCCTATGAGAGCCTAGGAACTGCCTTAGTACGAATGGTGCGCTGTTTAGCGGGTTTTGGGAGTATCATTATGAGGAGGTGACTTAGAAGATTTAGGATGATTCTTGAGGAAAGTATGGATAGGTGTGGAAGGTAGTATTGGGCCCGTACTACTGGAAGCACATGATACATACTCGAATCGAGGAAAGTCACAATGATTCTAAGAAGCTAGTAGAGGATTTATGTGCGGGTTTCTGTATAGTGAGTAAAGTGCGATGATGTAATAATGACATTTTGCTTATATGATGACAATTTGGTCTTTTTTATTTGGATGTCGATGTCTGGGCAGGAAGCAGAGTCCTCCGAGGTTCATACAGATGACATAGGGAGACGCGGGTAGATTACCACTGAGGTTCCACATATATTGCTGGAAGAGTTGCTTGGTATCGTTGGTCGAATCAATTATAGGCTAATTACCAAGTTCGAGGAGCGAACTACAGCCTTTAAGACTGTGGAAGAGACTGTTGAGGTGTCTAGGGAGATAGATCTTGATATGGGAATACGACACTGAAAGAGTAAGCGGGCTCATGATTCCACATCTTCAGTGATGGACGAAGATTTTGAGGTTGCTAACCTGGGTACTGCAAGTCAAGGGGACTTTCATATCTGTAGAAAGGGTGGCGGAACGCACGAGTTTGATTGCCACAAGTTCAGATGCTACAAGTTTGGAGAGAAAGGGCATGTCGTCCGCGATTCCAGGAAGGGTCAGACGTGTTTTCAGTGTCACCAACTGGATCATCTCAAACAAGGAACATGGAAAAGGTAAAAGAGCCACAACCAAACAAGGAACAGGTAAAAGAGCCTAGATCAAGAGTCCTCAGTCTATCCTACATGACTATATACATTCCCAAGGCATCCCTTTACTAACAGATAACCAAAACTAATGGGTCGGCATTGGTGCCTTTGACCCATGGGTATAGAGAGGCAAAACTCACCTCGATATATACGTAGGTAACCACAGTAGTAATGAAGAATTCTACCGACTTCAACTCACTTCCAATCACCTACAGATAGATACTTAAGTAAATCCACGATCATATTTCAGGGTCACTGGCAATAGTGAGTACTTCACATGAAATGACGATTAGGGATCCACATAAAATTATTATTGGGGTTAAGTAAGGACACTTAACCCATTAAGGACTTAACCATCTAAGGGTAGGACTGATTAAGGTTTGACCTAGTCATTCTCGGGTATAATAACAATCCAGGCAATAGCCTAAATACGTGTCCTGATCATTGTCCAAAATAGGGCTTCCCGATTCAAGGGTTTCCCACATAAAATCATAACTAGGGTTAGTGTTCCACACTAAACCCCTTAAGGACTTAATTCATTAAGTCCAATATTGCATTGAGTTAATCGTAGGGAATTATCGAGTACAACTTAAAGTCCAATTAAAAGTTCAATGCGGGTCCCGAGAAAACTCCAAAACTAGAGTTTTCTTGACACTAGGGTTCTCTAAACCCTAATTAGGGTTTCCAACCCAAACATGTGCCACTCAGTCTAAGGTTAGATGCTTAGGTATATTAATGTTTAATAAGTCGGACACCACCCACGACGACCTCCGACAGTGGTGGTCGGCGACGGTCCATGGCGGTAACCACCCACTTGCGGTGGTGGTGGCGGTTTTGAGTTAGAAACCGACCAAAAAACTCCCACTACATCAAACATGCAGAAAACACACATACACACAATACCACATGCACACAACCACCTCACACGGTGGATGGTGGTGGCAGAAAATTGAAGCAAGGAGGCAACCACCATGGTTGGGTGCCATGGTGGATCTCTTCGTTTTTACGGCCAACAAAACATTCACACACATGCGTCTCCAACTTGCCACAACAACAACACACACACCCACACACGCGAAACACAAACACAACCACCCTCGTGGTGGCATGTGGCAGTTGGAGAATGACAACAAGAAAGGAAAGCCGCTCGGAGAGGCGGCGGCGGCGGGACGTGACGTAGCGATAGAAGAAAACGAAGAAGGTAAGAGGGAGTTGCGCCTTTACCGGAGAAGGCAACATCGGCCATGATCTCCGTTGTTCCGACCTCTCCACTGTCACGTTTTCGGAGTTGCAATCCTCGTCTTCGTCGGCAGCAGCAACGACTGTGGTGACTTAGAAGATTCGGGATGATTCTTAAGAAAAGTATGGATAGGTGTGGAAGGTAGTATTGTGCCCGTACTACTGGAAGCACATGATATATACTCTAATAGAGGAAAGTCACAAGGATTCTAAGAAGCCAGTAGATGATTTATGTGCGGGTTTCTGTATAGTGACTAAAGTGTGAAGATGTAATAATTAGATTTTTGTCATAAGATGACAATTTGGTGTTGTTTAATTGGATGTCGATCTCTGGGCAGGAAGCAGAGTCCTTTGAGGTTTATACAGATGAAATAGCGTTATGTGGGTGGATTACCACTGAGGTTCCACCTATATATTGCTGGAAGAGTTGCTTGGTATTGTTGGTCGAATCATTGATAGGCTTATTGTCGAGATCGAGGAGCGAACTGCAGCCTTTTATACTGTGGAAGAGACTGTTGAGGCGTCTAGGGAAAGAGATCTTGATGTGGGAATACGACACTGAAAGAGTAAGCAGGCTCATGATTCCGTATCTTCAGTGATGGACGAAGATTTTGAGGTTGCTAACCTGGGTACTGGATGTTAGGGGGACTTTCATATCTACAGAAAGTATGGTGGAACCCACGAGTTTGCTTGCCACAAGTTCAAATGCTACAAGTTTGGAGAGAAAGGGCATGTCATCCGCGATTGCAAGAAGGGTCGGACGTGATTTCAGTGTCACCAACTGGATCATCTCAAACCCGACTGTCCTGCATGGGTAGCAAAGGGAGTGCATGCCCCAACACCCATCGTCCGACATGAGGTCAATGTTGGATCACAAGAAATAACATGTATGAATTTTGATCTTCAGTTTTATCTAGAATGGACATGTACTTTATTAGTGTGGGGCCAACAAATGGATAGTCATTTGTATAGTTAGCATGTTAGAGCTATTATGTTCGCATCTATAGGTTTTAATGGATCAGGAATACATCATTCAGGGTGCTTCGAAAATCAAAAGGTATGTGGATCGTTCAGGAAGGGTTAGAAGCTATAATGGTGTGAAAGTTTCTGATGTCTCCATCTAAGGATCAAAATTTCTTTTTGATTTCTAGTTATGATTCAAGAATTGTCGTAAGCCATTTTCATAAGAAAGAGCCATGTTTAGAGGGTATTTGTATAGACCAGTTTTAGGTTTCGATGTGGAATACGTCGACCAATGAGGTATTAAGCCATGAGTGGCGGAGGACTGAGTGTTTTTCTTGAAGGATTAGCAGCCATATTGATTTTGATTGGTTCCAGCACATGGGTCGGACGAATTTGTAGTGTAAGTTTGTTGGATTTATGGTATTCAAGATTGTTGAGATCTTTTATGCTGGAGAAGATTAAGAGATTGATCAGAAGCGGGTGCAGGGTGAGTTGCTGTCAGATTCATGCTTTTAAGGTTGTGCACGTGGTCCTTGCATCAGAAGCTTCTAGGCAAAGGATATCGTTGTGGCCGACTGTCGCTTCTGGGACAACGAAATAGAGTTAAGAGAAGTGTGTGTCGCTCAGGTTGTATATCAATTGAAGGGATGGTTAGCTCGTTGAACCGATCACTATCATTAGTAGGGTGGAGCTATTGTTGATTTATCAACCTACTTCAGGGTATGGTGCATGAACGTTCGCATGAGTTTTGTTAAACGGTTGAGATTATTCGAGAATTTTCGATTGCATTCAGCTTAATTATGGAGTTTTCCTTCAAATATGATGTTTGGTTCAATAAGTTGAGCAATTGTAGGATCTATTCGATTATTTAAAATTAGTATATTACTTTGGGAAGGTTTAATAGTTGGAATGTTTTTTTATATGGATCGTGATCATAAGTTAGGGTTTGGACGCTACGAATTGTGGACACGTAGTGGAATTCCTGAAGTCGTCAGGGAGTGGTTGATTCCAAGTGGGGGAAAACCGCTTGGGAGTATCATAAATATTTTCAAGTATGGATCAACTTGATGTTTCGTATCTCATGACAAGAGGTTAGCTTGTTTCTGGTTATGGTATGATCCAAGGCTCATGTAATGTCCCATTTTCACAGCCAAAAATTTTCATTTGTTTAGTAAATCTTCCCAATTATAATTTCGTTATGTAGAAAACTGTTTATTTCAAATAAATTTATAAAAATCAGAATAATATTAAAGCGCGGAATCTTCATTGTCGTTGATGAATGTGTACAGTCACACCTTCACCATCGCATGATGACCGATGATACCTGAAACGATAATAACTGAGTAAGCACAAAGCTTGGTGAGTTTCCCCAAAATACCACACATAACCAAACAGATAAACGCGCAACGAGCCTAATCAATCATCGGACTGGTATGCCCAACTATATCGGGTTTGTTTGCATTACCGCATCAAAGCAACCGCTCAACCCGAGCCTCCGTGCATGCGGCTTATAGCCGGCCCGCACCAGGTATCTTGGCCTTCAGCACAAAGCATGACTGCCTCAACCCAACCAAACACAACATGTCGAAATGAAAAAAATCAAGAGTCAAGTAGGTACGTAATAACTGCAAACATCAATCATACACCTCACTAACGCCTACTAGTCCTCTCATAACATATAGTCCCGCTGCCAACTAAACTCCTTGAAATGCATAACAATAAGTAACCAGAGGTGAGATAGCCAGCCAAACAAAAGATCTTACTCTAGTGCCACGACCAAACAAGGAAAAGGCAAGAAAACCTAGATGAAGAGTTCTCAAGATATACTACATGACTACAGATAATCCCTAGGGCACTCCACTAGATGAAAACCAGCAAGTACATATAACATACAATTCTACATATCACTACAAAAAGGAACATACTCGATACCAGGATACAAATCTAACAAATCACTACAACAAAGCAACATACTCGATACCAGGATACATATCTAACAAATCACTACAGCTAAGCATCATACTCGATACCAGGATACATATCTAACAAATCACTACAACATAGCATCATACTAAATATCAACAATCCAAGGAATGCATGACCATATATACTCAGAGGTGAGATAGACACCCGAACATGTGATCCTACTCTAGAACCACAACCAAACAAGGAACACGTAAAAGATCCTAGATCAAGAGTCCTCAGTCCATTCTACATGACTATATAAATTCCCCAAGGCATCCCTTTACTAACAAATAACTAAAACTAGTGGGCCGACATTGATGCCTTTGACCCATGGGTATAGAGAGGCGAAACTCACCTCAATATAAATGTAGGTAACCATTGTAGTAATGAAGAATTTTACCTGCTTCAACTCACTTCCAATCACCTACAAATAAATACTTGAGTCAATCCTTGACCACAGGTCAGGGTCATTGGCAATAATGACTACTTCACATGAAATGACGATTAGTGATCCACATAAAATGATGATTAGGGTTAAGTAAGGACACTTAACCCATTAAGTACATAACCACCTAAGGGTAGGACTGGTTAAGGTTTGACCTAGTCATTTTCAGGTATAATATTAATCCAAGCAATAGCCCAAATATGTGTCCTGTTCATTGTCCAAAACAGGGCTTCCCGATTCAAGGGTTTCCCACATAAAATCATAACTAGGGTTAGTGATCCACACTTAACCCCTTAAGGACTTAATTCATTAAGTCCAATAATGCATTAAGTTAATCGTAGGGAATTATCGAGTACAACTTAAAGTCCAATTAAAAGTTAAATGCGAGTCCCGAGAAAACTCCAAAACTAGGGTTTTCTTGACATTAGGGTTTTCTAAACCCTAATTAGGGTTTCCAACCCAAACACGTGCCACTCAGTCTAAGGTTAGATGCTTAGGTAATTTAATGTTTAATAAGTCGGGCACCACCCACTTCCACCTCGGGTAGTGGTAGTTGGCGACGATGCATGGCGGCAGCCACCCACTCACGGTGGTGGCGGTTTAGAGTGAGAATCCGACCAAACAACTCCCACTAGAACAAACATGCAGAAAACACACATACACACAATATTATATGCACACAACTACCTTACACGGTGGCTGGTGGTGGCAGAAAATGGAAGCAAGGAGGCAACCACCATGGTTGGCTGCCATGGTGGTTCTCTTAATTTTTCCGGCCAACAAAACACACACACACACACATGATTCTCCAACTTGCCACAGCAGCAACACACACACCCACACACGCGAAACACAAACACAACCACCCTTGTGGTGGCATGTGGCAGTCGGAAAATGACACCAAGAAAGGACAACCACTCGGAGCGGCGGTGGTGGCGGGACGTAAAGTAACGAAAGAAGAAAATAGAGAAGGTAGGAGGGAGTTGCGCCTTTACCGGAGAAGGCAACATCGGCCATGATCTCAGTTCTTCCGACCTCTCCATTGTCATGTTGTCGGGCTTGCAATCGTCGTTTCGTCGACAACAGCAGCGACGGTGGTGACTTAGAAGATTCATGATGATTCTTGAGGAAAGTATGGATAGGTGTGGAAGGTAGTATTGTGCCCTTACTACTAGAAGCACATGATACATACTATAATCGAGGAAAATCACAAGGATTCTAAGAAGCTAGTAGAGGATTTATGTGCGGGTTTCTGTATAGTGACTAAAGTGTGAAGATGTAATAATGACATTTTGGTTATAAGATGACAATTTGGTATTGTTTAATTGGATGTCGATGTCTGGGAAGGAAGCAGAGTCCTTTGAGGTTTTTACAGATGACATAGGGTTAAGCGGGTGGATTAGCACTGAGGTTCCACATATATATTGTTGGAAGAGTTGCTTGGTATCGTTGGTCGAATCATTGATAGGCTGATTGTCGAGTTCGAGGAGAGAACTGCAGCCTTTTAGACTATGTAAGAGACTGTTGAGGCGTCTAGGGAGAGAGATCTTGATGTGGGAATACGACACTGAAAGAGTAAGCAGGCTCATGATTCCGCATCTTCAGTGATGGTCAAAGATTTTGAGGTTGCTAACCTGGGTACTGGATGTTAGGGGGACTTTCATATCTACAGAAAGTATGGTGGAACCCACGAGTTTGCTTGCCACAAGTTCAAATGCTACAAGTTTGGAGAGAAAGGGCATGTCGTCCGCGATTGCAAGAAGGGTCGGACGTGATTTCAGTGTCACCAACTGGATCATCTCAAACCCAACTGTCCTGCATGGGTAGCGAAGGGAGTGCATGCCCCAACACCCATCGTCCGGCATGAGGTCAATGTTGGATCGCAATAAATCATATGTATGGATTTTGATCTTCAGTTTTATCTAGAATGGACATGTACTTTATTAGTGTGGGGCCAACAAATGGATAGTCATTCGTATAGTTAGCACGTTAGAGCTATCATGTTAGCATCTATAGGTTTTAATGGATCAGGAATTCAGCATTCAGGGTGCTTCGAAAATCAAAAGGTATGTGGATCGTTCATGAAGGGTTGGAAGCTATTATGTTTGGAAAGTTTCTAACGTCTCCATCTAAGGATCAAAATTTCTTTTTGATTGCTAGTTATTATTCAAGAAGTGTCATAAGCCATTTTGCATAAGAAAGATCCATGTTTAGAGGGTATTTGTATAGAACGATTTAGGCTTCGATGTGGAAGACGTCGACCAATGAGGGATTAAGCCTTAAGTGGCGGAGGACTGAGTTTTTTTCTTGAAGGATTGGCATCCATATTGATTTTGATTGGTTCCAGCACATGGGTCGGAAGAATTTGTAGTCTAAGTTCGTTGAATTTCTGGTATTCAAGATTGTTGAGATCTTTTATGTTGGAGAAGATTAAGAGATTGATCATAAACGGGTGCAGGGTGAGTTGCTGTCAGATTCATGCTTTCAAGGTTATGCATGTGGTCCTTGCATGGGAAGCTTCTAGGCAAAGGATATCGTTGTGGCCGACTGTGGCTTTCGGGAAAACGAAATAGAGTTAAGAGAAGTGTGTGTCGCTCGGGTTGTATATCAATTGAAGGGCTGGTTAGCTCGTTGAACCGATCACTATCATTAGTAAGGGTGGAGCTATTATTGATTTATCAGCCTACTTCAGGGTGTGGTGGATGCACTTTCGCACGGGTTTTATTCAGTGTTTGAGATTATTCGAGAACTTTCGATTGCATTCAGCTTAATTGTGGAGTTTTCCTTCAAATATGATGTTTGGTTCAACATGTTGAGCAATTGTAGGATATATTCGATTATTTAAAATTAGTATATTAATTTGGGAGGGTTTAATAGTTGGCATGTTTTTTGATATGGACCGTGATCACAAGCTAGGGTTTGGACGCTACAAATTATGGACACATAGTGGAATTCCTGAAGTCCTCAGGGAGTGGTTGATTCCAAGTGGGGGAAAACCGCTAGGGAGTATCAGAAATATTTTCAAGTATGGATCAACATGAAGTTTCGTATCTCGGGACAAGATGATAGCTTGTTTATGCTATGGTAAGATCCAAGGCTCATGTAACGTCCCATTTTCACAACCAAAATTTTTCATTATTTTAGTAAATCTTCCCAATTATAATTTCGTTATATAGATGACCGATGATACCTGAAACACATTCTTCATTGTTGTTGATGAATGTGTACAGTCACACCTTCACCTTCCCATGATGACCGATGATACCTAAAACAATAAATAACTGAGTAAGCACAAATCTTGGTGAGTTTCCCCAAAATATCACACATAATCAAACAGATAAACTCGCAACGAGCCTAATCAGTTATCAGACTGGATTGCCCAACTATACCGGGTTTGTTTGCATTACCGTCTCAAACCAACCGCTCAACCCGAGCCTCCGTGCATGCGGCTTATAGCCGGCCTGCACTAGGTATCTTGGCCTTCAGAACAAAGCATGACTGCCTCAACCCAACCAAACACAACATGTCGAAATGTAAAAAATCAAGGGTCAAGTAGGTGCGTAATAAAGGCAAACATCAATCATAAGGCTCACTCCCGCCTACTAGCCCTCTCACAACATATAGTACCGCTGCCAGCTAAACTCCATGAAATTTGTAACCATATGTAACCAGAGGTGAGATAGCCACCCAAACAGAAGATCCTACTCTAGTGCCACAACCAAACAAGGAAAAGGAAAGAAAGCTTAGATCAAGAGTTCTCAAACTATACTACATGACTACAGACAGTCCCTAGGGTACTCCGCTAGATGATAACCAACAAGTACATATAACATACAATTCTACATATCACTACAACAAAGCAACATACTCGATACCAGGATACAAATCTAACAGATCACTACAACAAAGCAACATACTCGATACCAGGATATAGATCTAACAAATCACTACAACAAAGCAACATACTCGATACTAGGATACATATCTAACATATCACTACAACATAGCATCATACTAAATATCAACAATCCAAGGAATGCATTACCGTATATACTCAGAGGTGAGATAGACACCCGGACAGGTGATCCTACTCTAGAACCACAACCAAACAAGGAACAGGTAAAAGGGCCTAGATCAAGAGTCCTCAAATTATCCTACATGGCTATATACATTCCCCAAGGCATCCCTTTACTAACAGATAACCAAAACTAGTGGGTCGACATTGGTGACTTTGACCCATGGGTATAGAGAGGCGAAACTCACTTCAATATACGCGTAGGTAACCACTGTAGTAATGAAGAATTCTACCAACTTCAACTCACTTCCAATCACCTACATATAGATACTTGAGTCAATCCTTGATCACAGGTCAGGGTCGCTGGCAATAGTGACTACTTCACATGAAATGACGATTAGGGATCCACATATACATTCCCAAGGCATCCCTTTACTAACAGATAACCAAAACTAATGGGTCGGCATTGGTGCCTTTGACCCATGGGTATAGAGAGGCAAAACTCACCTCGATATATACGTAGGTAACCACAGTAGTAATGAAGAATTCTACCGACTTCAACTCACTTCCAATCACCTACAGATAGATACTTAAGTAAATCCATGATCATATTTCAGGGTCACTGGCAATAGTGAGTACTTCACATGAAATGACGATTAGGGATCCACATAAAATTATTATTGGGGTTAAGTAAGGACACTTAACCCATTAAGGACTTAACCACCTAAGGGTAGGACTGATTAAGGTTTGACCTAGTCATTCTTGGGTATAATAATAATCCAAGCAATAGCCTAAATACACGTCCCGATCATTGTCCAAAATAGGGCTAACCGATTCAAGGGTTTCCCACATAATTGTTTGATTAATGTCTAAGTCCATAACTATAATTGGTAAGACTTGACCCGACCCGACATGGTCCATTTGGGTTGCATGGCATCATGCATTTGGATAGACTATAATGAGAGAAATAACACTTAAGGTTGGTTAATATATTATAAGTTCTAATATATTAATAAGGTTATTTAATTAGTATTGATCAAGAATTAATTTGGAATTAATTAAGTGATCAAAAGGAGACTAATTAAATAAATGGGTTGATTGTGTAAATCATTCATTCTTATATATGTGGGCTTGTGATCCAAGATTCCTTATGTTGGACTAAGTCCATGGGGTGACCCATGGATACTCCATGGAGGTTAAAATCCATGGAGCATAAGGAATGGGTAAAGTTATCAGTTACATGGTGTAACCCTAATAGCCACCATATAAAAGAATCCCATGGCTCAAGAAATCATGCACTAATGTGTGAATATGAGGGCTAGACGATTTCAAGGAGTGTTCCATTTCTCTCAAGTCATTCCATGTGCATTTGGTGTTGTGTGAACTATTTGAGGTGTCACACTTGGGGCACTAGGCACTCAAGCTTCATGGAGACAAGCTACATCAAACAAAGGTATGTATTCTATCCATTTGATTACCCAAGTATCAAGTATTGTATGCTAGATAGGGTAATACCTTGGAAAGTTCATAATTGCATGTATAATAGAGAAAACATAGATCCAAGGTATTTAGGGTTGCATGTACACTTAGGAGTGTTAGAGTGCTCAAAACCCATCAGTGGTATCAGAGCCTGGTTTTGTTTTCTTGTTATACTTGCAAAATTAGCTGAAAAATCGAATTGTATTAGTTTAAAAGTTATGCTAATTACTTGGAAAAAATTTGATGTGAATTATCTTTGTTCATATGAGTTTATTAGATTAATAGAAAAGTTAATTGATTATGTGTTTTCAATCCATTTTAATCTAAGAGTTGATTCTAAAATGTGTTTTTGTAACTTGTCCTCAAGTTATATGAAAAGTCACATTTAAGTTTCATAAAACTCATAAAAAGTTGGCAATGGTTACAAAAATGAAGAGTCTTGTCCTCATTAAATGGTTTTATGACTCCATAACTTGTCCTCAAGTTATGGAGGTTCAAGAGTTACTTCATTAAATGATAAAATGTGTAACCTTAATTAGTTCCATAAGTTACAAAAATAAAGAAAAGTTACATTCTTTTACTAGTTTAAAGTCTTCCATAACTTGTCCTCAAGTTATGGAACTTGAAGAGTTTTTTCAATTAAAACTACTTTAAATACATAAGTTATGGAATAAATTAGTTTTGAATATTTTCAAAACTTGCCCTCAATTTTTTGGAATTTGTAAAGTTTTCCCCATGAATACTTTAATTCCAAGTTAGCCCTTAGAATTTTAAAAGTTAAAATTCAACCCTTATACTTTATAGTATTATAACTTAATAATAAATATATGTATAAGAGCAAGTCAGTCTTACCGTTAGTAGGCCTCATTCACGAAGCCGGTCTATAAGGGGGGTATAAGGTTACTGCCTATAAAATGGCAGTTTAATGGGTGTCCACTCTCACCCACCGCTTCCTTGATTGGTGGAGGGTCGTTAGCCGAACGGGTAGGACAAGGACTATAATTCTCCCTTCATTAAAAGTATTAATGATAAATACTAAGTAACTAAACACTTATAAATTCCCAATCTTAGTTACTTAGGAAAATGTGAATAAGGTGCTAATCCATGAAATTACACTTTGCACTTTGTTTAAACCGTTAGTGGAGCGTGTGTGGTTAATCGGCACACTAACCTGGATTTAACAAAGTAGGCAAATGGTAACTTAATATTTATCATAGTATCGGTGGAGCTCGTGTGGTTAACCGGCACATCGATTGAGGGGTAAATATTAAGGGTACCAAGTATATTTGCATGGTTACTTCACACCTTGTTTTGTGATCCTCGGCATCCCAGTCACAAAACCTGAAGGGCACACTCGAGATTGAAACATGCCATTGAAAAGTTCAATGAATCTCAAAAGATCTAGGAGTTTCAAATCCAATTAAAAACCTAATTACATTATTTCGTTTTTCATGGTGGAAATTGGTAAATCGTCATTTACCTACCTTCAACTATTTTATAACTCGGATTACGGCATCCCTCTTCCAGTTATAAATAGGTTGTTGGATCCTAGCCTTAATATTTCATATTGGGTGTTATATTAAGGACTTTAGATCAACTATCTTGAATATCTCCCAAAAGATGTCTAGTTCAGACATCTATGATCTTCCCAAATCTCTTGGAACTTTACTTCCTCCACCTCCTCCAATTATTCTCCCTAACCCACAAGTTCAAGGTCACTCAAGCCCTAATGGCAAGCAAGGTCTATGTGTGATCACATCTTAGAGATGAAGTCACATATTGACAAGCTCGGAGAGTTGGGTGTCAAAGTCTTGAGAAAGTTGGATGTTCAATCACTTTCTAAGTCACATAGTGAGTTCCTTTGGAACTACTATGAAACAGACTATGACATGAACCTTAATGATCATATCTATTTGCTTGGTGCTGCTGAATCAGCAATGATTTGGAACGATAGTAAAGCAAATTTGATTAGAAGATCAACTTCCCAAAAACTTTATGGACAGTGACAATGGTGACACTGGAAATCCAGAAAACACATTCTCTTCCCAATGGAAAGGGATTGGCCATAGTCAACCCGGTTGACCAAATAGTAAAGAGAAAGGCTAAGTCTGAGATAGTCCCATTACCAAAGGGTCCATATGTTTATTTTGCCAAAGGAAGGGGCGTTGATTGCAAAGCTGCCAAATTTACCTAAGGATGTTAAAGTCAATAAGTTTGACTCTACATCAGGTAGAGCCCATTATCTAACTCTGTTAAGTTCTATTCTGAGATCCTCATTACATGATGTGACTGGGTCACATGTTGATGTGTTAAGAATCAAAGAATAGAGAGAAATCTTAAAGGAAGTATATGCTGATTCTGATCGCGAAGGTGGATTTCGATCGCATCAGAATTTTGAGCAGTTGCTTAAGAAGTTATGATATATTGCTAAGGAATAGATAACAACAATTTTCCATGTGGATTGTAAGGATAAGTTTTTCCACAAAGTTTAAAAATAAAAGAAAATTGTTTAATTTTATTTATTTGAAGTATCCTTACAATGGAATTTGTGGAAAATTGTTGCTTATATGATTCCACTGACATCAATATTGGAAAATGGATTTGATTCTTTCATTTGTGGTAGTGTCTAAATTTACCAAATCAGGAAAGTTCCTCGTCACCCAAGTTTCAATTGGACCGAAACTTGGAATCATGCAAGTTGAACAGTATGATGAATGAGAACTTTCAAGCATTGGAAAATCAAGACTAATTACTTGTTCACATGGATGTGTGAGTCAAGTGAAGGACTAAAGGGATCGAGTACATATTCTTGTGCACTGGTCATGTCCACCACAAAGCTCGTTAAGACTATTTGATTTACTAAAGTTTAGTAAATATGGTTATACTTACAAGTTTAAGTATAATTCTGAAACATTGGAAAAGTCTCAATGTATGGCAGAACGAATGTGAAGAATCAAATTAGGCAGAAAGATAAAAGTTTCTCAAATCTGAAAAGATGGGAGAGTACTTTAGTATCATGTTTGTGATCGTCTTAGTGATTTAGAAATGATATCACAATTAGTCCTCTAAAGGTCATCTTAGTGCATTCTTATGACTAAGAAGAGGAGTCATGAATTGTTGAAATGGTTAGATCAGGAAGATGAGTCATACTTCGTTCCAAAACAATTCTTAGAGTCATACTCCAAGATTGTAACTTGAGTGACATATCTTAAAGAAAGGTTTAAAACACTTGTCAAATGTAAGAGTAAAAGTGTCCTACTCTTGTACATTTGAAATTGGTAAGTTGTGATGTTTTGGATAAAACAAAGACCAACTAAGGCCAATTGTGTGAAGTGTTTGTCTTGATAAAGAATCCGCACAATCTCTTGAATATTTGGCAAGATAGTCTTATATGTCAAGAGGATAGTGGGAGTCTTAAAGATCCTAAAAAGAATTTCAAGAACTAATCAAGAATAAAACATGAGGTTCTTCACTAGCACACGACTTGAGGTTTATAACCTATCGTGTTGACATATTCTGTGCCCATTCCAGTTAAAGTTGGCTTTGCATAGGAGTTCTGAAAGTTCTCAATTGGTTGCATAACAACTTGGAAGCAATGGCAGGCCATGTACTGCCAGGTGGCAAGAAGTTAAGATTGTATAAGTTCAGTCCATATGAGTTTGGATTTGTCATTATCCTTGTCTTGTGACTATGGTTTTGACGATTCACATGGATAAGAACACATACACCATAAAATCTAAGGGTCATAAGGTTTCTCTCCGATTCATGAAAATGATGGTGAGGAAACACTTCCACCAAGTAGATTTGAAGCAGATGGCAAAAGGTCTAAACAATTAAGACTATGATTACGGCATCCCTTTTCATAGTTCTGAAATTGTTTAGACACACATGCATGCTATCTAAGGAAAGGTGTATGATTTTGATAAAGTTTTATCAAAGCATCTCGTATCAGAAATCTGAACTTTGGTAAGGAAGTCAATAAAGTATTGATTTCTAGAAGTCCAGCTGATTTCTGAGTACATGTCAAAGCTAGTGGGAGCATAAGTGTTATGCTAATAATCATCATGTTAGTGGGAGCATGATAATTATTGTTAGTGTTGCAAGTTAGCAATGTTAATTATAGAAAATAAAAGTTTCAATTCGTGAGGCTGCAGGGATTGAAAAAGTTGTTTTGCTATAATTAAGGGAGAGGATATACTTCATTTCAGTTCTAAAGGCTTCGATTGAGACCTTAATCATCTTTAGTCAATAATATATATATGAATTTCATGTTGGATTGGTTCAACTTAAGGAAATTCTATATATTGCGATCTCAAAATTCGATTATGATTACGGCATCCCTCTTCATAGTCAAATTTTGAAAACATGGCAAATAAAAATATTGTAGCAAAAGACTGGTCTAGAATCATGTCTTTATGTGAGACATCATGAATCGTGTACCATTTGCTTTGGGTACAAGATCGATTGCATGTGCTATAATATTTGTCATTTCTAAATTTTTCCAAATGCCCAGAGGCATTAAGAAGGGAAAAGGTCTAGAATTGGATATGACTAAAATGATTAAGCAATTGTCGAGGATAATCTGAGGTTTACCAAAGATTGGTTGCTCAGGGACAGTTGGAAGTATAGTGCTAATTTTGGAAGGACCATATTGACATATTCTGAAAAGAGGCATCTCTTATTCAGAAGTGATAGTCAAAATGAGAATATGGAGTTGTCTCCATAGGTGGAAGTTATTTGTGTAAGATTAGAAAACTTAATGCAAGAAGCATGTCCAAAGCAATGTACTTTGAATATGAGACTTAGTTTCCATGGAGTTGATCTCCATTGGAATACCTTATAATGACTGTTGACAAGTCTTTGTGACTTTGTACATATTCATTACAGGAGGGTCAGTGCATATAAGTTTAAAATCTAAACAAATTTCGATAAATGATAGGAATTTGAAATTCTCACATTTTTCGATAAGGATTTGGGAGTGTGAAATTAGAATCATTGAAATTATGTTCAATTGGTTTATTTCACAAAGTAAGGATCATAGACAAACATAGAGTGCATACTTGGTGTATGGCAAAGCTATTGTTTAAGAAAAACATAGTGTACATGCTTGGAGCATGGGACAACTAGTGTTTTTAATTCAAGTATAAAGTTGATAAAACCGAAACAATGAATAATGAGTAATCAGTATGGTGATAAATAAAAGTGTTTATTTATATTCATAGGGTTTGATACCATATTTGATTCATTTATTCTTGTGTTTCACTTTGCATGTTTTGACTTCCAGAATAACTAAGTCGCTCTTCCTGAATGATTAAGTTATTCAAACCATCCACAGTCGGTCATATGTTGGAAGTAGATATGAATCAAGACTGTCATGGGTTGGTTTGTAGAGGTCCAAGGTGGTGGACAAAGTGGTGCTACAACACTCATGAGTGCTCATAAGTTCTGAGTATTGGATTCAACCCACGCTCATTTGAATCACTTCATGGATTTTATCACGAGTGATCATGAGACGATAATATCTTATATTCTTCAAACCTAGAGATATGAGTTGTTACTATGAGTTGGTTATACATTGATTGCACGAAAACGCATTGGTAACTCGATGTTATAAAACGTGCCTTTGTGTATGATTCAACAAGTAGTAGAACAAGCCATATGAGTCGAAGTTTATCCATTCCTTTTACCTTCGGGATAAAAGCGATATCTGTGTGCCCCTCGATGATTTAAAGATGATACATGTGAGTGCTTGGCCAAGCCAGGACTGATTTGATTTGTTCAATCAGTCAGTCATCATGAATCGGAAATCGGGAAACAACAAATGGACAGAGAGAATGATTGATAATCCATGTCTCAGTCCATATGATATCTAGAATGGAGGAATATATGATCCCTTATCTAATGGACAAGACATTGACAAAGGTCAGAGATCATCGGCAAGGTCAGAGTTCGACGGAAGCTTTTGAGAGCTACGATTGCCAGTCGGTTCTTGAAGTCATATGCAAGAATAGTTTTAGACTTATCCAAGTGGGAGACTGTTGGATTAATGTCTAAGTCCATAACTATAATTGGTAAGACTTGACCCGACCTGGCATGGTCCATTTAGGTTGCATGGCATCATGCATTTGGATAGACTATAATGAGAGAAATAACACTTAAGGTTGGTTAATATATTATAAGTTCTAATATGTTAATAAGGTTATTTAATTAGTATTGATCAAGAATTAATTTGGAATTAATTAAGTGATCAAAAGGAGACTAATTAAATATATGGGTTGATTGTGTAAATCATTCATTCTTATATATGTGGGCTTGTGATCCAAGATTCCTTATGTTGGACTAAGTCTACGGGGTGACCCATGGATACTCCATGGAGGTTAAAATCCATGGGGCATAAGGAATGGGTAAAGTTATGAGTTACATGGTGTAACCCTAATAGCCACCATATAAAAGAATCCCATGGCTCAAGAAATCGTGCACTAATGTGTGAATATGAGGGCTAGACGATTTCAAGGAGTGTTCCATTTCTCTCAAGTCATTCCATGTGCATTTGGTGTTGTGTGAACTATTTGAGGTGTCACACTTGGGGCACTAGGCACTCAAGCTTCATGGAGACAAGCTACATCAAACAAAGGTATCTATTCTATCCATTTGATTACCCAAGTATCAAGTATTGTATGCTAGATAGGGTAATACCTTGGAAAGTCCATAATTGCATGTATAATAGAGAAAACATAGATCCAAGGTATTTAGGGTTGCATGTACACTTAGGAGTGTTAGAGTGCTCAAAACCCATCAATAATATCATAACTAGGGTTAGTGTTCCACACTTAACCCCTTAAGGACTTAATTCACTACGTCCAATACTGCATTAAGTTAAATGAAGGGAATTATCGAGTACTACTTAAAGTCCAATTAAAAGTTCATTGCGGGTCCCGAGAAAACTCCAAAACTAGGGTTTTCTTGACATTATGGTTTTCTAAACCCTAATTAGGGTTTCCAACCCAAACACATACCACTTATTATAAGTTAAGATGCTTAGGTACTTTAATGTTTAATAACTCGGACACCACCCACTGCCACCTCTGGCAGTGGTGGTCGACGACGGTCCATGGCGGCAGTAACCCACTCGCGGTGGTGGTGGCGGTTTCGAGTTAGAATCAGACCAAAAAACTCCCACTACAATAGACATGAAGAAAACACACATACACACCATATTACATGCACACAACCACATCACACGGTGGCTGGTGGTGGCAGAAAATGGAAGCAAGGAGGCAACCACCATGGTTGGTTGCCATGGTGGTTCTCTTCGTTTTTCCGGCCAACAAAACACACATACACATGCATCTCCAAATTGCCACAGCAGCAACACACACACACACACACACACCCACACACGCGAAACACGAACACAGCCACCCTTATGGTGGCTTGTGGCAGTCGGAGAATGACAGCAAGAAAGGACAGCCGCTCAGAGCGGCGGCGGCGGCGGGACGTGGCGTAGCGATAGAAGAAAACGGAAAAGGTAGGAGGGCGTTGTGCCTTTACTGGAGAAGGAAACAGCGGCCATGAGCTCCGATCTTCCGGCCTCTCCACTGTCACGTTGTCGGGCTTGCAATCCTCGGCTTCGTCGGCAGCAACAACGGTGGTGGTTGCTCGGAGGTTCAAGATAGTGACAAAGGTGATTGGGGTGGCAGGGGGTATGGAGAGATAACGTGGCGGCTGCAACAATATTAGGGTTAGGGTATTGGGGTCGTTTAAATGAGAGGCCAAGGGAGGGGGTTATGGGTTTTAGTCCCGCCTCCTTCATTTCAAACTTAATTTATTTTAATCAACTTTAATCCATGCCACCAAAATCTTTTTCAGATTAAAACCATTAATTACCAAACAGACCCCAGCTTCCATAATTTTATTCATAACTAGTCCGAAAGTTACACTTTAACCCCTGATTTCCAGAATTTATAACATTTAAATCCTTTCGCTAATACTCTGATAAATTATTACGAATTTATTTTATTTTATTTATTTATTTACTTATTTTATTTTATTTATTTTATTTTAAACAGGATGTTACAATTCTCCCCCACTTAAATTAGATTTCGTCCTCGAAATCAGCACTCACTTCTACTTCATGATGAACTCCCCCACAACAACCAAGATGTATGAAAATTCGTGGAATTAATCGGTCCTAGAGCTTCTCAGCCAAACGCTGACATGGTAATCCCGCACAAAAGGGAACCACCGCAATGAAAACTAACTCATCACATACTAAACTAAACCACACTCCTACTCGGCTCTGACAGCCCAGCTAAGCTATCCACTATCAACAATCGGCCTCACCCCCGATCACACGATAACAGACAAGTAAACCCTCAACCTAAGCTCCTAACTCCCTAGGTTCTAAGCATAAGCACACCCTACAGATGCTATCACAACTAAGACTAATACAAATCGAAGGGAAAATCCAGCAGATGACGATGATATTGCCACGAAACCAGAAGATTTAGCAGTTGCGTGAAAGTCTGGAACTTAGAGAAATCCGACTGAGAACCGAAC
Source organism: Lactuca virosa (assembly GCF_052849685.1). Lineage (NCBI taxonomy): Eukaryota > Viridiplantae > Streptophyta > Magnoliopsida > Asterales > Asteraceae > Lactuca > Lactuca virosa. Next base: position 55,313,764 of record NC_136431.1, read on the forward strand.
CTTGGCACAAACACTTCATGCTGCGAGGTTCCACTCTCCACCACTTGAAATATGATAGAAATTGAGAACTTCATAGTCCTTTGATACCCATACTAACTCGAACTCTACCACTTGATTCCAACCACTGATATCCTGTTACACAGAAGAATCTGAATGTACACAACATTCATACATTCCGATACACATATAATCGAGGGCAATTAATTCATTCATAACAATAATCCATTTAATAGGGATAGATAAGATAATTTCATTCAACTCATCATCCAAAAATTACAAATGAACTTCAAATCATAAACATAAATTACAGATGAATACCATACCACCACAATTGCTAAATAGAAGAACTGTCAACTAAACTTTTGTTCATCGAGATCTCGGCGGTCCAATGACGAACGACAAGTAAATTCCAAGCTAAGGGTGTAGGATCCAGTACCTCACTAAGAAAAGGACAGTGAGCTCTAATGTGGCCTTCCTGGCCGCAATGGAAACAAACTCACACACTCCGCCTGCAATCTCTACCAAAATTGCCCTCCTCGCCACACCTGCAACATACAAAATATTTGCGCCTCCCTTTAACTGATCCTGAACTCTGGCCGGCGAAATTGAACCGCTTGATTGCAGGCTGGGAATGATCTGGATCCTGACACTGCTCCCTCGCCTGGGTCTCCATCTCAATCTCTCGCCTCCTCGCAAAATCTTGAAGCTCAACGAGAGAACCATAGCGCTGGGTGGACACGGATTATCGAATATCCGTCTTGAGCATGCCTAAATACCAAGTCATCTGAGCCTTCTCTGAAGCATCGTACTCAGGACTGAACAAAGCCCTTTGAGTGTACATCTTGGTGATCTCCGTCACCGACTCGGTCGTCTGTCTTAGATCTTGGGCCAGTCTCGCCCTCTCTACTAGGGGAACATACCTTGTACGGAACAGTCCCAAGTCATCGTGACCCTCTGCTCATGAGTATAAGAACTAGTCACCAATCTCCTCCAATCCCTTGCCCCCAACCTGAGAAGGTTCAAGGGGCACTTGACCATCTGGTCATACGAACAAGAATACGTGAAGAAACAACCCCCTACATCAGACAGCCATCTCATCTCCTCAATCGGGTCCTAGCCTCCACCAAACTATGGGGGCTTCATATTATCGAAGTCCCGATAAAAGAAAGCTCTCTCTCCTCAAGCCCCAATGGCAGCAACAGCCATAGTAGCTGCAGCAAGGGAAACTTCAGACAATGTAATATAGCGATCATCAAATAGCTCAATCATGGCATCCTTGACCATCCCGAATAACTCTGCAGTATCCTCCTTGATCGCCTCGGCCACTTCTGCAGCAATGATCCCATGAATCTCCACCTCGCTCAGACCTACTGTCCCAGTGCTGCTAGCTCCTAATCCTGAACCTCCAATAGCCGTCATACTAAAAAATATACCATGGAAAGATCAGATATCATAACACAGTGCTCAACACACTAGGCACTACTTCTATTAGTTTCTTAGTAACCTCAAAATTCCTCCTCCATCTCATACGAATCTAGTGCTTTCAGTAGTACATGCCTATACTACCTTCCACACCTATCAGTAGTTGATTCAGAATTCATCCCAAGGTTCTAAGTCACTGCACTAAGCCACTACTAGGTGTGCTAACACCCACTTCTCCTGCGAGCTACGACTAACTTCCTAGGCACTCTTCCTAGGATTACCCTCGCTCCTACATAACTCGTTGCTTTTGTGCATGCTTGTTGTACACAATACGGGGTCAGATAGACTGTCGAATAATAAACACTGCCCTAAATCCACAACCAAACAAGGAATAGGAAGTAAGGCCAAGTCGATTATTCTAAGGATATTCAATCCTGACCATATATAACTACTCAACATACACGTAGCAATCATACAATTAAAAGCATATATCAGCTAAGTAACTCCTTATATCATAAGGCATCACAAAAACCAGGCATCACTATCCAACAGTTTCTAAAAGAACCTTATCCACTAGCATGCTTTTCTAACAATTCATATATCAGCAAAATCAAACTCAACAAACATAACAAGTATGGGTATTTTGGAAACCACTCTACTGTTCGGGCTCTGGCTAACTGTATACACTACATCTTCCTGAAAAATCCAAAGTTAAGTCAAGGCCCACGTTTCTGTTCCCATGCCAACAATCAAACAAGAACATGACAAGAGATCGAACCCTTTTCTTTAGCCCAACCCTTTTATTATAAATTATTTCTTTCAAATACATTTTGCAAAAACTCTTGGATCCTAGTTTGAAACTGGATTCACACAAGTGTTCCTCCAATTCACTTGAACTAGGGCTCTGATACCAACTTGTAACGTTCCATTTTCACAACCAAAACTTTTCATTACTTTAGTAAATCTTTTCAATTATAAATTCATTATGTAGAAAACCATTTATTTCAAATACATTTATAAAAGTCAGAATAATATTAAAGCGCAAATTCTTCATTGTTGTTGATGAATGTGTACAGTCACGCCTTCGCCTTCCCATGATGAACGGTGATACTTGAAACAATAAACAACTGAGTAAGCACAAAGCTTAGTGAGTTTCCCCAAAATACCACACATAACCAAACAGATAAACGAGCAACGAGCCCAATCAATCAAAAGACTAGAATGCCCAACTATACCGGGTTTGTTGGCCTTACCACCTCAACCTAACCGCTCAACCTGAGCCTCTGTGCCTGCAGCATACAGCCGATCCGCACCAGGTATCTTGGCCTTCAGCACAAAGTAGGGCCACCTCAACCCAACCAAACACAACATATTGATATGTAAACAATCAAAGGTCAAGTAGGCACGTAATAAAGGCAAACATCAATCGTACAACTCACTACCGCCTACTAGTCCTCTCACAACATAAAGTCTTGTTGCTAGCTAAACTCCATCAAATGCGTAACCATAAGTAACCAGAGGTGAGATAGCCACCCGAACAGATGATCCTACTCTAGTGCCACAACCATACATGGAACAGGAAAAAAAGCCTAGATCAAGAGTTCTCAAGCTATCCTAGATTACTACATTTAGTCCTTAGGTCACTCTACTAGATGATTACCAACAAGTACAGATAACATACAGTTCTACAGATCACTACAACAATGAAACATACTCGGTACCAGGATATTGATCTAGCAGATCGCTACTACAAAGCAACATACTCGATACTAGGATACAGATCCAACAGATCACTACAACAAAGCAACATACTCGATACTAGGATACAGATCTAATAGATCATTATTGCATAGCAACATACTAAATTTTAACAATCCAGGGAATGCATGACCGTATATACTCAGAGGTGAGATGTACACCCAAGTATCTATCTAGGCTCTTTACTACGGTGTAGGTAACCACCGTAGTAACGAAGAATTCTACAAGCTTGAAATCACTTCCAATTATCGATAGATAGATATTTGAGTCAATCCCCGACTACAGGTCATGGTCACTGGCAATAGCGACTACCTTACAAGAAATGATAATTAGGGTTCCACATAAAATGACGATTAGGGTTAGGTAAGGACACCTAACCCATTAAGGACTTAACCACCTAAGTGTAGGACTGATTAAGGTTTGACCAAGTCATTCTCGGGTATAATAATAATCCAAGTAATAGCCCAAATACACGCCCCGATCATTGTCCAAAATAGGGCTAACCGATTCAAGGGTTTCCCACATAAAATCATAACTAGGGTTAGTGTTCCACACTTAACCCCTTAAGGACTTAATTCATTAAGTCCAATATTGCATTAAGTTAATCATTGGGAATTATCGAGTACAACTTAAAGTCCAATAAAAGTTTAATACGGGTCCTGACAAAACTCCAAAACTAGGGTTTGCTTGACATTAGGGTATTCTAAACCCTAATTAGGGTTTCCAACCCAAACACATGCCACTCAGTCTAAGGTTAGATGCTTAGATAATTTAATGTTTAATAAGTCGGACACCACCCACTGCCACCTCGGCCATTGGTGGTCGGCGGCGGTCCATGTCGGCAGCCACCCACTCGCGGCGATGGTGGCGGTTTTAAGTTGGAATCCGACCAAACAAATCCCAGTATAACAACCATGCAGAAAATACATATGCACACAATATTACACATTTACACCCACCTCACACGGTGGCTCGTGGTGGCAGAAAATAGAAGCAAGGCGACAACCACCATGGTTGGCTGCCATGGTGGTTCTTTTTGTTTTTTTGGCCAACAAAACACACACACAAACACGCCTCTCCAACTTACTACAACAACAACACACACACATATAGTCGCGAAACACGAACACAACCACCCTCATGGTGGCATGCAGATGTCGGAGAATGAAAGCAAGAAGGGACAGCTGTTTAGAGCGGCGGGTGCGGGACTTGACATAGCGATAGAAGAAAACAGAGAAGGTTGGAGGGGGTTGCGCCTTTACCAGAGAAGGGAACAATGGCCATGTGTTCCGTTCTTCCGACCTCCCCACTGTCACGTCGTCGGGTTTGCGATCCTCGTCTTCATCGGCAACAGTAGCGACGGTGGTTGCTCAGAGGTTCAAGGAAGCGACAAAGGTGATGGTGGGGGCTAGATTGTGGAGAGATAAGGTGGCGGCTGCAACAATATTAGGGTTAGGGTTTTGGGTCGTTTAAATGAGAGGCCAAGGGAGGGGGTGACGTGTTTTAGTCCCGCCTCCTTTGTGAAAACCCGTTATTTTCAAGTCTGTAAAAGTTAACCAAAGTCAATAAAAGTGAAATTTGCTAAAAAAAAGTCAAATATATTGAATTGTAATTTATTAAGGCTAAATTAATAAATTAATATATATAAATCCTTTATTAAATAAGTGTTGCAAAAATTAAAAAAATGAAAGCACAAACCGAGAACGCTCGAAACTTCACACTCCTTGGACCGCAAACCATCCCCATCCACGGACCGAAATCATGCTTCACCGAAAACCCCTTCGGACCGCAAACGTGCGAAGACCGCCTTATCTTCGGACCGAAAATGCCTGGACCGAAATCAGGTTGTGGACCGCAAACACCTTTCCTTGGGTAGAGTTCTAGGCCGAAATCTCCATTCTCGGCCGAAATCACCTCAAACCGCCTATCTTTCCTTCATACTTAAGATACATAATATGAATCACTTTCATTCTTACGCCTTCATTTACGAAAACTTCTCTCCATCCTCTCTAAATTTCGAACCTTCTTCTCTCTCAAAAATAAAGATTTACAAACTCCAAAAGATCATCTTCTACCAAATAATTACAAGTTTTGGTAGGTATCATATATTATTTAGTGTTAATATAACACTTTATTAATCATTTCACTAATTTTAAGTACAATATCGTGTGTATAATATTATTAAGATACGTTTGATAAAACATGTTTTAACCCGGGAATCATCACAACCACGTCGTAACCAACCAAGAACACGCACCTGAGGTTTGTTCATACCCCTACATTTTCATGATTTTTCATTGTTTTAGGGGGGGAATACAAGTGTAACAGAAGAAAATTTGTGTTAATATCTAAATGTTTTCAATATTTTATTAATTGTTGCTGTTATATATATATATATATATATATATATATATATATATATATATATATATATATATATATATATATATATATATATATATATATAAATTATATAACTAGGGTTCAACAGGCTTAGAATTGATAATTTGACTCCATTTCCTGTTCCTTGTTTGGTTATGGGCTTGTGGTAGATATATTTATTCGAATGTCTATTTAAACATAATTATATAAATACTATATTTATATAAGTATAAAATCATTTTAAACTTGTTAAACAAAAATATAATTTTTGCAAACTATCTTAATACCATTCGGGTATAAATATTGAATTTCACGGGACAACTGTATCACAGATTTTTCGATTTAAACTTACCGAATTATTAACAATACAAAGGTTTTCGTTTTAGTAAATCACAAACATATAAACTATAATAGATATAGTTTATGGAACTTAAATGTTGCTTTTCAAAGTTCAGATTATAATACGGAAAACAAACATATAAACTATAATAGGTATAGTTTATGGATCATATATACTACTTTACATATTCATAATAACTTACGGAAAACAAACATATAAACTATAGTAAATATAGTTTATGAGATATACTTACAGTTTATTTATTACAAAGTAACTTTTCATTATTCTACACGTAACCGTCAATATAGCATCTATGAGACACACTTCACATACTTATCTAAGTACCAACCATGTCCTGAAATTATAATCAGAATCTCCTGGAGGGAGAGCATGACACTTGTGTATAGATCTATACGGGACTGACAATCCCACACCTTAACTGTTCGCTACAGTTAGGCCGGCAGGCCTAGGGTTACAAATGTTGTACCGATTTCGACGCCTGAAGAACGTCGTGTTCAAGCCATCTTAGGTCATCAAGCATGGTTATAATAACTCACAATTTGGTATTGAACAATATGATTAGTGTGTGAATAAGTAAGAACTTCATATAGTTTTATTTAATAATAAAACTATAATACAGTATTTTACAAGTATAGCTGGTGAATCAAGGCATTTACAATTACACAGTTTTCATACAAGTACAAATACAGAATACTGTACTAGTACAGAGAAAACAAACTTTTCATGGTTACATATGAATTAAAACTACATTATACTATTTCAGAGTATAATAACATTTACATGTTACGATTACGATACATTACAACAGAAACTATAGGATTTTCTGGGAAAACATGCTTACATTTTCAAAGAACAATGACAGATTTCAATTACAAACATGCTTATGAACTCACCAACTTAATTGTTGACACTCTTTTCAAAACTACTTGTATTATCAGAAAATCAGTAAACAGGTATTCACAGGTTTTGAGAAGATGGAGCTTCATAGACTCATGTCTTTTAACTTTTAATATACTTTTTGGTGTCAAGTATACATTGATTTGAACACGAATGTAAAACTATACTTTATCAATGTAATGATTGTTGTACTTTGATTACTATTATGCAATTGTTGTGATACTGTACATGACATCATCCACCCCCGAACGTTTCCGCCGTTCTGGTTTGGGGGTGTGATATCCTTCATTTCAAACTTAAATTATTTTAGTCAATTATAGTCCCTGCCACCAAAATCTTTTTCGAATTAAATCCATTAATTACCAAACGACCCCCAGCTTCCACAATTTTATTCATAACTAGTCCGAAAGTTACACTTTAACCGCCGATTTCCAGAATTTATAACATTTAACTCCTTGCACTAATACTCTGATAAATTATTACGGATTTAGGGCTAACATTAAAATATAAAAATACATCTCGGGGTTTTAGTGTTTATTTATTTACATATTTTATTTATTTATTTACTTATTTTATTTATTTTGTTTTAAACGGGATGTTATAGCTCACGCAAGGAACAGTGTTCATTGGTTTTGTTGTAATCAAGGAATCAAAGGTTGAGTATTCAAGTTATCTCATTTGGGGACATGTAGTAGAGGTAGGGGTAACTTTTGGATTCGTGGCTAAGCTCAGGTTAAGGGTTGTTTTAGAACCTCTTTTCCTGTTCTTGTCTGATAAAGGCTATGGGGTTCGATGCACGACCCAAATGCCTGATAGGGTTCAATAGGCTGGGGGTTTGGCCCATATTGTTCTTGGTTGGGTATTCTTGTGGGTACTTGGCAGGACCATGGGATGGGCCCATTGTAGTTATGGAAGTGTTGTAAGATTATGGGGTAGCCGTAACATTCGCTAAGTTGGTAAACGGTTGTGGAAGTGTGGTAAGTCTATGACTTGGCTTGTAGCACTCTATACGATGAGTTAAGCCATTCCAGTTATGGTCGTGAGACTATGAAAGGGTTTTGTATTATAGTATGTTATGGCTCTTGTGGTTCTGGTAAGTGGGTCACTGAGTGGATTCCTACTGGTCATTGGGATAATAGTCATATGTCTATAGGCCCACTAAATGTTAATCGAGAATCTTCATGACTGAGATTGGGTGATGGCAAGAACGATGAGGAACCGTAAGCTTCTCTATTTAATGGAGGGATGGTGTCACGACGTGTCATGGACCCTTGTGGATTTCATTGATGTGTTGGGCCGATAGTTATGTCATGGGGATTTTCATGGTGCAATTTGTTTGGTCATTGGCATAATTGGGTATTTTAAACAGTATGGGAATACTTTAATGACTCACCAACTGATGGTTATGGGTTGGTTTTTGGTTTGACTTGTTCGAAATCTCACCGTTGTTTATCGAAAGTTCCTCATGGAGTTACATAGTGGATCCTTATTCATTGTTGCAAGATTGGTTTCAACAAAGTTGAGATGCCAATAATAGAGTTAGTTGTAGGAACCTTGGATGAATTGTTAGTTAAATTGTACCTGAGTGCATGGGAGTATGTATGTTGCCCAAGATTTTTCTTCCGGATTCACCACTAATATGCTCATGGGAGCGGTGGGATTGTGATGACTTGGAAAGAAGTCAAGTGTGTATCTGAGAACTTTTAGGCGGTTCTGAGCTTGGGTTAAAATTCTTTATCAAAATATTTTTTAGTATTGTTATACTCGGTCTGGTGGTGTTCATGGTCAGAGACTTGGGATAAGTATGGAGAGTAGATGATCATCAGCCAATATGTTTGTCCCTGAAAATTTTAGGTTGATGGATTCCTAATTCTGTGAAGTATAAGGCAGTTCAGCCGTAGCTATGAGATTTTCCTAGTTTGAGTAGTTAGCTATGAGTGGGGTCGTACAGTTGGGGGAGAGGGTGATGGTTGTTGCAGTTGAATGCTTTCAAGTGTTTGAAATGTTGCTAAAATCAAGGGGCTCTAAGTGGTCTCTCGAGTTCAGTTTGGATGCATTGGTTATGCAAACGAGTTGGCAGGATTATATGGATTTTGTTAGTGCAGTTAATATTCTAACCGAGTCGGATTTCGAGGACGAAATCTAATTGAAGTGAGGGGGAGTAGTAACACCTAGTTTTGGATGTTTATTTAACGAAGATAGTGGGCCATAATTTGATTGAGTAAAGGTCTTGGACTTTAAGGGAATTGATCTTAGAACCTATCAGAGGATGATAATGCTTGGTTAAGTGTTTGAAACCTTCGAATTGCGGCTCAAAGAAAAGGGTAATATGGGAAAAGTGATGTTTTATACTTCATTCATGAATTCATAATTTTAGTAAGGTATGTTTTAAGACAAAAGTAATTATATATGATTGTGGGGCTCTTCAGTACCTTTCAGTGCATATAAAGAACACCGAAAATGGAGTTGAAACGAAGAAGTTATGGCTATTTGAAGTTGAAGTGGAATTGGGAACTTTCGAATTATGCATGCTGTAACTAAAAGTTACGCAGGGCGTAATGGGGGTTTAATGAATTAGCCAGGGTGTAATTTATGTTACGCAAGGCGTAATCCAGGCAGATCAAAAATCCTAAATCTTTGGTCTTGAGCCCTATTTAAGGGTTCTAATGTATGGGAAACCCTCTCATTACCAGCCTTCGTCACCTAAGATCATTCCTTGAGAAATCCTAGCCTCCTCTTACATGCTTTTGAGCCATAGAATCATTTATGAGCTTATTTCTCCATTTGAAGGTTGAATCTTGAAGAGCAAGGTGGTGGCAAAGTGTATAGAAGAAGAGTTCAAGTATAAATCCAGCAAGATTACATCATTCCTTGACTATTGTGAGTAAAAAACTTCTGACTTGCTCATTGGTTTCATAGATCTTGTTATTTGTCATATTTGCCACTTTTTGGTTATTTTAGTGGAAAAGTTTATATCTTGATAGTTTGTGACCTTGTTATGGATAAAGTTGGAAACTTTATCCATCCAAACATCATAATGATTTAGATCTGAAGGTTGGAGGCCTATACTTAATGGATTAAGATGACAAAGATGCATTTTTGGTCCCTTTGAGACATAAAGACTAGATCTTGGTTGCTTGGACCATCCTAATGGATAAAGTTGGAAAATTTATCCATTATGGAGCTATTAGGATCAGATCTGAGTAATGTATGATTGGTCTTTATGGATTAAGAGCTAAAAATATGAATTGGATTAACAGAATAAGTACTCATGGCATACCACTACGCAGGGCGTAGATTGAGTATGCAGGGCGTAAGTCAACTAGCATTGAACATTGACTTTTTGACCAGTTTGACCCTTGGTCAACTGTGAGGGGTTGAGGATTGGGAAGGGCAAAATGGTCTTTTTCCCAAATAGGGATTGGCACTGACTTTTGGGCCAGTTAAGTGGCATATTAACCTAATTGCTAATTAAGGTTTGGTTTTGGATATGTTTAGTGGGAGAGACTTTAGCACCAACGACTCGTGTGTAAGATCTATTCGTTACTGATTGATGTGAGTTTTCCTCACTGTACTCGTGGGTCGAAGGCACTAATGCTGAACCACTAGGTTGTCTTGTATATCTTGGTATACAGGATGTTGCTATGCTATTGTGAATTGTTAGATTAGTAGATCTGTAAGATTACTTGTGCTTGCTAGTTATATGTTTATGTTTTTCTGTTACATATATCGACATAGTACGGTTGGGTTGAGGCGGTCCTACTATGTGCTAAAAGCCTAGATACCCGGGGCGGTTCAGATAGGCTACATGTGTTGCGTGGCGGTCCAGTCAGGCCGTAGGCCCCTCGAGCGGTCCACATAGGTTGTAGGCCTTGCAAGGCGGTCCATTCAGGCTGAAGGGTCATATATGTATGTTGTAATCAGTTTGGTTGTGTGGGGTATTTTGGGGGAACTCACTAAGATTTGGTTTACAGTTTGATTTCATGGTTTTAGGTATATCAGATTATTGGGGCAAGGGGAAGGCGTGATTGTGCACATCATCCTTGGATATTTTGTTGATTGATGATTTTTTGGATATTCTGATTTTGACTACCTTCTTAAAAACAATGTTTTTGTATCGTTTATGGATTATTAAAGGGTTTTAAAAATGGAAATTTTTACTATGATTTTTGGGATGTGATAGCAGTCATCATTTCACAATCCTTGACTTACGTACAACTTACAATTGATAAGGTATGAGTTTTGTAAGTCCCTAACTCACCCAAATCCTTACCATGTATCACAAAACCGTTTCATGGGTCTATTGATTTCGAGTATGTATCATGTTTTTATAATAGTACGGGCCCTGTTAGGTCACAACTTATGATCTGACGAGTCAAACAATTTACAGTGTGACACCCAGCGCCAGCGCCAACACAAGACCTTATCGGCATCAACGTGAAGATAATGATCTTTGTGATCTTTTGTATATTAGGCAGTTATATATATATATATAATAGATATCTGATCCGTAATCTTTGTGATTAGGATTAGACCTTTACTTAGATAGGTATACATCCCTTAATTATTAGGATTTCAGTTATTGGAATTGTAATGTCTTGGAGACCATCCTTGTGACCTTCATTCTCTTGGTGAGAACATCCTTTCTTAGTGAGCATCTTTGTGATTACTCATGTTCTTTGTCTTTCTGTTTAATATTTTCTTAGTTAGTTTGTTATTTGTTATTCACACTTGAAGTGTATCCAATCGATACAAACGTTCAATTGGTATCAGAGCAGGTTTTCGATACACTCAAGTTCTCTTGTCAACTGCCTATAATCCCAAGTCGCTTGTTCCAAACAAGATCCCTCCATTTGATGAACTCAAATTTACTGCTTGGAAATCAAAGGCCATGGATGTTTTCGATATCATGGATTATAATATGCTTGATATCATCAACAAGGGTTCCATCGCCTCTATCCATCAGTCATCCAATGACAATACATCTGGAAGTAAACTAAAACAAAAATCAGTGTTGGGATACAACAAGGAAGAAAAAAGTGTCCTAAATCTTGATGTAAAGACAATGATTGCTATTGGATATTCTCTTCCATTTCATGTCTATCTTTTGGTTCAATATTTCTCAACTGTACAAGAGATGATGATCACTCTATCATCCGCCTTTGACAGAGAAGATCTTTCAGAGGAAGAAGTTTGAAAAGGTAAGTATCTCATGGATCAAATCGTTGAGTCTCACGCTGATACTCCAAGGGACAGCTTTAGTACGTTTAACGCTGACCTTTCTCCATTGGCTAAAGACTCTAAGTCTCAGGACTGGGACTCAGCCTCAACGTATCAGGTAAAAACTTCATTAACTATTCTTCCACTGAAAAAGCTGATATGTTTGATAATTTACATTTCGATTTATCATGCAAAAGGTATTCAACTTATTTTAAATAACTGGAATTCTTCACACCGTAATGTCACCAGAATCATTAATGGTCACATAATTGATCAGTGTGAGAAAATCCTTGGAGGTGATGTTGAAGGCATTGTTTATTTAATCAAAAAATTGAGACTAAACAAACCTTTTATAATGTTGACAGTCTTGAGAGAGATTTCAAAGCAGATTTGTAAGTATCGATTTCATAAATCAAACTCTTATTGGTACACATTGTACTACTCACTCTAATGGTAATACCAAATATATATCTTGTTTATCTTCTCTTAATCTTTCACTTTAACCACCTCATTGTGAGTATGTCTTGACCTCTACTACGATCCTGCTAAATTTTTTTGTTTCCAATGGTGAAGTTCATTCTGTAAACAAAATTCTTAGCATGTTTCCTTAGTACTTTATTAGAAACACTGAATCTGGATATCAATCGAAGACCTCCCTTTCAGATGATTCCTTAATCTCTTCTGTATCTCACTACAAAGAATCATCAGAGCATACCATCGATGACATTCCCTGGTCAAGAACTAATGCAAGAATTTTTAAATCAGATAAAGATTCTTCAGGTTCGATTAATAACAGAAAACAATGTCTAAATGGTAAAATAAAGAATCGTGGAACCAGAGTTTGTTACCGATGTGGTGATGCCTCTCATAGAGTCAGTGATTACACATTTGAAAAGAGCTCCACCGGGACTGACAAGATCATAACTCGAAATGATAAATGGATCAAAAAGGGAAACTCCTTGAATTTTCTCTCTGATGCTTGTTATCACATTGCAAGATGGGTCAGTGTATACTAATTGTACATTTTTGTTTTTTTTGTTTTTCAAGGTAAACATATTTGGTATTTAGATAGTGGTTGTTCAAGATACATGACATGTTTCAAGTAACTTCTTGATGACTTTGTAAGAAAGGATGGTCCAAATGTTACATATGGAGACAATAGCAAGGTAACTATAAAAGGATACGAAACCATCAAGTGCAAGTTTGTTGTATTCAAGAATGTTTCATACGTAAAAGGTCTTTAGCACAATCTCATTTCAATCATCCAATTGTGTGACGCTGACTATAAAGTTCAATTTAACAAGAGAGAAGGAAAGGTTCTTAAATTAAAAGAATGTCACTGTACTGACTGCAAATCGACAGAATGACGATTATGTTTTGTATATGTTCTCTGCTGACAACTCTTTTCTTCGCTCCTTCTTCTCTCGTTCTCAATCTCATCTAAATTGGATGTGGCATAAGAGACTATCTCACTTGAACATTAAGAACATATCAAAGATTTATTGGAATCATCTTGTAAGAGAAATTCCTAAGATGCTGTTTGTCAAAGATAAATTATGTTCAACGTGTGAAAAAGGAAAGAAAACCAAGTCCCCCTTCAAGCCAAAGTCATGTTCCTCCATTAGAAATCCCTTTCACCTTCTGCATATGGACCTTTTTGGACCGATAACAATTAAATCAAGAGTTGGCAGAAAGTGTACTCTCGTTATTGTAGATGAATTTTCAAGATTTACTTGTGTAATCGTTTTAAGGAAGAAAAGTCATGCCGCTGATGAAATCATAGCAGTAATTAAGAAATGGGAAGTTCTTTATGATCATAAAGTCAGACAATTACGTAGTGATCATGGCACTGAATTCATAAACTCCTCCTTAGAAAACTTTTTCTCAAACTTACGAATCTCTCAAAACTTCTCTGCTGTTAGAACTCCCCCAACACAGTGGCATTGCTGAAAGACGAAATAGAACTCTCATTGAAGTTGGAAGAACTATGGTCGTTGAAGTTGGTCTTCATCTGTCATTTTGGGCTGAAGCTGTCAACACAACGTGTCATACCCAAAACCGTTCCATCATTCTTAAGCGTCATGAGAAGACTGCCTATGAGATACTTAAGAGGAGGAAACCAGACCACTCTCACTTTTATGTGTTTGCGTATGCCTGCTACATTTTGAATCAAAGAGATCAATGATCTAAGTTTGAAGCTAAAGCTGATGAATGAGTGTTTCTAGGTTATTGTACTATGTCCAAGGCTTTTAGGGTATTCAATCTCTCTAGAAAAACTTTTGAGGAAAATAATCATGTCACATTTGATGAAGATTCATTTATCCATGATTGGATTGATCATCCTCCTTTCATTCTGAATGAACTTACTTTCAATCCTTCAGACTCTGTTACTAAGTTCTTCCCAAATGTCACTGAGCATGTTGTTGCCAATGTTGATCAAATTTTCAACTCCCATTCCAACTCCGAAGATCACCATGTCTTCTCCAAAGAAGCTGAGCCATCTAACTTCACAAATCAGGAAGATTTAGTTACTAACAACACGAATGAGAGTACTAATCCTAGTATTCTTAGAGATCATCTTATATGTCAAATCAATGGAGATGTAAATTCTGGGATTCTCACTTGTAGCAGAGTCGGTAGCAACTTCTGCATGTTTGTGAATTTTGTCTCAATGATTGAACCAAAGAATGTCAATGATGTCCTGAAGGAAGATGACTGGATCAAATCTATGCAGGATGAGCTAAATGAATTTGAGTGTGATCGTGTGTGGACTCTTGTTCGCAAGCCTCAAGGAAAAACTATCATTGGTACTTGTTGGGTGTTCAGAAACAAGATGGATAAAGATGTATTTGTCATTATAAACAAAGCATGACTTATGTCCCAAGGATTTTGTTAATTGGAAGGGTTAGACTATGACGAAACCTTTGCCCATGTTTGTAGACTTGAAGCAATTTGTATGTTCCTTGCTTTTGCTTCATTCAAAAACTTCAAAGTCCATCAAATGGATGTTAAGACTTCCTTCTTACAAGGGGATCTTCAAGAAGAAGTCTTTCTAAAGCAACCTCCAGTGTTTGAAAGTGAAGAATTTCTCAATCATGTATATCGTCATGATAAAGTTGTCTACGGTTTGAAGCAGGAATCCAGGGCATGGTATGACACATTGGCTAGTTATCTTCTAGAGAATGGATACAGATGAGGAAAAATTGACAACACTTTGTTTATTATGCATTCAGGATCTCACGTTATTCTTACTCCAGTGTATGTTGATGACATCATTTTCGGATCCACTGATGAGAAGCTAAGTTCTGAATTCGCTGAAGTTATGACCAAGAGATTAGAGATGAGCATGATGAGTGAACTAACTTTCTTTATAGGTTTGCAGGTTAAACAACTAACTGATGAAATCTTTATTTGTCAAGATGTAACGCCCGTGTTTCTAGTCTAGGCATTAATGATGATGTAATAGTCTAGCCTAACCTTTGTAATTTGTTTTGAAATAATAAGATATATTATTTGATTATTATGTGTTTTATACTTAATTAATATGATTTAATAAGTTAAGGATAAAATAAGCATCGAAAATAAATGTTAGATAAAGCCGATATCTAATAAGAAAGTTGTAGTGGTTGAAACAAGGATTCCGGAGATATAAAGAATACTGAAATCCGAGTTATAACGAAGAAGTTATGACTTGTCGAAGTTTCGCGACAGAACCGGCACGACACTGTGTGACGTAAAAAGTGAAATTACGATAAAGTGCCTTTTTGCCTTAGCAATCTAAACGAAAGTCGTAGTGTTCGTTAAACCGAGAGCGTGCATAAAAAGAACGCCCAAATCTGACTTCGTATGAGGAAGTTATGATGTTTCTAACTTTCAGCTTAGCTATATGCACCCCGAAACTCGAATTTTAGATCGAGTGATTTTAAGCTGAAACAACCTAAATGAGAATCGAAGATCTTGTTGATAGTAGTTCAACGGTAAAAGACAGACGAAAACGGACGTCGGATGAAGAAGTTATAAATTTTTAACGGACGTTTCCTGTCCCGGCCTGTTAAAAATATAACTTTAAAAATAAAGAGAAAATTAGCCAACAGAGTCTAAACGAAAGTTGTAGAGCATAATTTCACCTACGCGTGGATATAAAGAACGTCAAAAAAGGAGATCGTATGCGAAAGATATGGATTTTTGAAGTTCTGGGCACAAACTTCGAGGCTGGTCCGAAGGAGTACGCCCAGTGTACATAAAGATTACGCCCAGCGTACTTCGTACGTATTCGATCCGGAGTCAGCCACATCGCCCTACTCCTTCGCATGATGGACACGTGTCGTAGCCTTGACGCGTCCGAGCTAATCCACTCCTACGCCCGGCGAAGTGCCTTCCGAGGCAGTACACCCCGCGTACTCTGAAATTACGCCCATCGTAATGAGGAGCTTCGGTCTCCTATAAATAGGATGCGAGGCTGCCCCGAAAATGGTTACAAATTTTCCTCTTTTTCACCTCCTACTTTCTTTTTACCTACACTAAAACCCCCCAAGCCTATAATATCATCCTAGCATCGTAAGCAAGCCCCGGAGAGCCCGAAGATCCCGAGAAAGGTGGTTTTCGAGACGAAACTCTACCCGCATGAAGCCCGGTTTTTTAGAAAACACCCCAGTTTCATCGAAAAGATTGTTTTAAGTGACGAAGTGCTGTCCAATCACCGTCTTATCAGGTGAGTGTGAAGTCACTTTCATCTTACACATAGATATGAAGTATTTTCTATAAAATACGTGTTATTTGAAAATATATTGTTTGTTTATTTGAGATGGGTGTTGAATAGATGTTTTATACAAGTTTTAAACTGTATATGTATTTTTATCTACAAATATGTTGGGTAAAACATGGGTATATGAAATAGTTGATGTGTGTTAAAATGATGAGAGGCCTCGATGTTGTTGTTGTTGTTGTTTGTCACACCCCCGAACCAGACGGCGGAAACGCCCGAGGGCTCGCGTGACTTAAATTGAAATATCATCACAATGAATATACATGAAACATAACATAAGCATCACTATGCATTAATACATTACAACTGACCTTGTTCACATCAAGTACATTGTCTTAATATTACATATCTATAGCATAACTTGTTTGAGAGTCACAAAACATAACATCCTAACACACTTGGTAATTTTCTTCAGCTTATCTGTTACCTGAAAATACAAGTTATTTTGAAAACGGTCAACATATATAATGTTGGTGAGTTCATAAGCAGGTTTGATATGAAAATGTTTTGTGTAGTTTGTAAAACCCAAAAAATCTGATATTTTCTGAAGCGACAATTGTTTACGAAATAGGTGAGATGATCCATAAGTATATGCGTTAATGATTTCAAAACGTGTAAAAGTAGTATGTTTCCCATAATGAATTCTTGTATTATAGTTATCGAAAGTAAAAGTGAATGATGTTGTTTCCCCGGAAAACCCGATGTTTTCTGATATAAATAGTATGATCGTTTTGTATTATTGTATCGTCACGACGAATGAATATGATTTCCAATGATTACTTAGATGGTATTGGATCTCTATGTGAGTCGTTATAACCATGCATAATAATGACTAATTCGTCTGTCTTGGCATTCTTGCAAATGCCGGTATTGAATTAAGATTTTGTCACCCTAGACTGGCCGAGTCTAACTGTAGCGAACAGCTTAGGTGTGGGGGAGTCACCCCCGTATTGATCTATACACACACTCTCGCTCTCCCTCCAGGAGACTTTGATTATAACTACAGACTACGACCGATACTTATTGGTGTCGCCCGTTATTACTCACTAAATCCAAATGAAATTGAATAACCTTGTTTAACAACCTGATTTATGTTTACTTGAATAAAAGGTAAGCCTAACAGACAAAGAGAAGAGGACTACGGGGGCTCACTAATCACGTATGTTATTATAGGCTGTCGAGTATGCGATGGACACGTTACCCCATCACGCATATGATTGATTTGGACCTTACTAGCAATGCAAGTGGACCACTACGGCCAAATAGCATGTAACAGCCATTGAGGGTCCATTAGGCATGTAGTTGGGTCACATGGGGCCCAATAAACATGTGTAACTAAATTGGGCCCAATAATCATGATATTGGGCCACAAAGGCCCAATAGCACGAATAGAAGGTATTTAAGCCCAACCATTGAATTGCTTATGTTTTATCAAGTTTAAGTTCGTATTGTTTGTATTTGTTGTATGCTAAATGTTTACTTACAATGTAAAAAAAATGTCTTAACGTTTGATTTATAACGAAGCTTTAGTTATATATATATATATATATATATATATATATATATATATATATATATATATATATATATATATATATATATATATATATATATATATATATATATATATATATATATATATATATATATATATATATTTAAAATCATGCGTTATAAACTTGATATTTTTAACCCAAACATTCATAATTGTTTATTTGGCCCAAAAACATTTAGATTAACCATTTTGGCCCCTTTTTCTTTAAAAATGGCACTTTTAGTCCCTTTTTATGAAAATTCGCATTTTTGGTCCTTAAACCATATTTCTTGACATTTTCTACCCAACTTTATTTGAATAGTAATTTCAGTCCAAGACTATTGCATTTGTCATTTCCAGCCTTTATTTGTAAAAAGTTTACATTTTTGGCCCAATTCCCGTATTTTTTACAATTTTGACCACAAAATCAAAAACTTTGCATTTTTAGTCCAATTTGGTAATAAAATAATTTTCAACCCCTGAAATAGTTTATTTATGTTTTTGAGTCATAGTTTGTTAAGTTTTACATTTCAGCCCCTCAAAACTTCATTTTTTCGCAACCTTGGGCCCAAAAACTAGTGAGGCCCAATTTAAAGCCCAATAAGCTAAAATTTATGTTTTTGACCCTTTGAAAAGTATTATTTTCATAAAAATCAGCTTTTATACAAATAAATACCTTATAACCCTCATAAAACCAATAATTATCCATTTACACCCAATCTTTGTTATTTTTGCAAAAATGACACTTGTAAAGTTCCTTGGCTTTGTTTTTCACTCTTTAAACTTAAAGACCCTTAGATCTATGATGTATGTTGTTTATTATGTTTTTGTTTATGATTCTTTCACCCTTTTTTCTATAGATCTCGAAATATCACAAGTATTACATACTATCACAACCAAAAACTAAAGAAATCACACATAACATGCAAACCTACATAGATCATCACATAATACTTGTATTCTCCCCTAAAAACAAGTAAAAACCGAAAACAAGGGGGTATGAACTCACCTTGCTTAGTTGTTTCAGTTTTGAAGAAGATGTGGAGAAGATTTTTGGTCCTAGCAACACCTTGATGTGGATCTCGAACTTAAGATGATTTCTAGGAGTATGATTACCACAAATGTTTAAGAGAAGGGATCTAACATGAGAAAAGAGTTATATAATTCTTGGATGTGTCTAACTTACCAAGAAATGATGATGTTCTTGTGAAAATCCTCTTGATACACAAGCAAAACTTCGAGATTTTGGAGGGAGAAGGAAGAGAATACTTGAGAGAGTTTGAAGGTGTGTGTGTGTTTTCCTCTTGCTCTCGACCGAAGAAGAAAAAGAGAGGGGGGGGGGGGGGGGGAAAGAGTTTGAAGTGATGGGTGTATGGATGCATGAGAAGTGCATGGTTATATGTTGTGTAATAAAGAGGTCGCAACATAAAGTCAACTCTTCTTAATCTCTTTTTTTTGTTTTTATATAAATAGTTGGGCCGAGAGGGAGAAAGAAGAGAGATGGAATGGGCCTTTAATGCTTGGTTCTAATAATAGGAGGCCCATTTTGATGGTTTTCGGCCCATTGGGCGCTTAGGAGGGTTTACGGCCCAATTAGAATGAAAGAATGGGTTTCACAACCCATTGAAGTTTATTAGGTTTGTTATGGCCCAATAAGGCCCATTAAGGTAAACCAATTCATTTTGGCTCCATTATGGCCCAAAATGTTAAGTTCCATGGAAGTGGGTCTAATTAGGGCCCATTTAAGGGTCCTAAGCCCAAAATAGTCAAATTGGAAGCTTATTGGTCCATTAGGCCCAATAAGGAAATCCCAGTCCATAATGGACTTAAACCGGGATTTTTAGGGTTTCCAATATTTTGTTGACTATTTAAAATGTTTGTATAGAGTGTTTGATGGAATTTTGTTGTTATTGAATAAACATCATGTTTTCAAGTCATGGTTACAATTGTTGCCATTGATAATGCTTACATAAGGATAGAACTTCCTAGCCAAATTTGCTAGTTGTGACATCATCCCCCCGTTAGAGGGAATTTCGTCCCGAAATTCTTTTCGAAGCTAGATTTGAGAATGCGAGAATAGGTGAGGGTACTTTTGCTTCATCTGGTCTTCGCGTTCCCATGTGAATTTCGGTCCACGTTTCGCGTTCCACCGAACTTTCACAATCGGAATGCGACTTTGCTTAGTACGCTTCACTTCCCTGTCCATGATTTCAAGTGGTTCTTCGATGAACAGGAGATTCTCGTTGATTTCGATTTCTTGCAATGGGATGACGAGAGTTTCGTCGAATAAGCACTTCTTCAAATTGGAAACATGGAACACGGGGTGTACACTGCTGAGCTCGCCAGGTAGCTGCAACCTATAGGCCACTGGACCGATTCGGGCAAGAATCTCGAATGGCCCAATGTACCGTGGGTTTAATTTTCCCCGTTTCCCGAAATGAATCACTCCTTTCCAGGGAGAGACTTTTAACAACACCCGATCCCCGACTTGAAATTCCAAGGGCTTTCTCCGTTTATCAGCGTAGCTCTTCTGTCGGTCTCGTGATGCTTGAAGTCGAGCTCTCATTTGAACTATCTTCTCTGACGTTCACGTATGATTTCTGGCCCTGTTAATGCATTGTTTGGTGTCTGTCCTCTTGCTAGCTGAGTGTCACCTACCTCAGCCCAATACAACGGTGATCTACATTTACGCCCATATAATGCTTCAAAAGAAGCAACTTTGATGCTTGTGTGATAACTGTTGTTGTACGAAAACTCAATTAAAGGTAAGTGGGTATCCCACGACCTTCCGAAGTCTATCACACATGCTCGAAGCATATCTTCAAGCGTTTGAATGGTTCGCTCACTTTGACCATCCGTTTGTGGGTGGTAAGCAGTGCTCATGTCGAGTTGTGTCCCTATTGCCTTCTGAAGTGATTGCCAAAAGCGTGAAGTGAATCTACTATCTCGATCTGAGATGATAGATATTGGCACTCCATGGAGTCTCACAATATCCTTGATGTAGATTCTAGTCAATCGCTCCATCTTGTATGTCTCCTTTATTGGCAGGAAATGGGCGGATTTCGTTAACCTATCGACTATTACCCATATGGCATTCAATCCATCAGTTGTCTTGGGTAATTTGGTTACAAATCCATGGTAATCCTTTCCCATTTCCACTCGGGTATTACCGGCTGTTGTAATAGTCCCGAGGGCTTCTGATATTCTACATTCACTTTAGCGCAAGTGAGGCACTTGCTAACGTAAGTGGCAATTTCTGCCTTCATGTTAGGCCACCAATAATGTTACTTGATATCTAGGTACATTTTATCTGAACCCGGATGGATGGAGTATCGTGTCTTATAGGCCTCATTCATGACTACCTCTCTGAATCCCCCAAGTTCAGGAACCCAAATTCGGTTCATGAAATAGTATGTTCCATCCTCCTTGACTTCGAAGCTCTTTTCCATTCCAAGTAACGCTTCGCTTGTTCTGTTTTCTGTCTTCATGGCATCGAACAAGGCTTCTTTGATTTGCGAGGACAGATGGGATTAAATGGTTATTGAAAGAGTCTTCACACGATGATTTGAGTATTCTTTCCGACTCAAGGCATCAGCTACCACGTTAGCCTTGCCTGGGTGGTACTTGATTTCACACTCATAATCGTTTAGCAGCTCAACCCATCTTCGCTGCCTCATGTTTAACTCATTTTGATTTAAAATGTGTTGGAGGCTCTTGTGGTCGGTGAAAATGGTGCACTTTGTACCATAAAGGTAGTGCCTCCAAATCTTCAAGGCAAAGACCACAGCTCCCAATTCGAGATCATGGGTGGTATAATTCACCTCATGTGTCTTTAGTTGTCGAGATGCATAAGCTATCACATTCCCACGCTGCATGAGTACACAGCCTAAACCTTGATTCGAAGCATCGCAGTAAAGTACGAAGTCCTCAGTTCCCTCTGGTAATGATAGTACTGGTGCACTACAGAGAGCTCGTTTCAGAGTTCAGAAGGCAACCTCCTGCTTTTCTGTCCATTCAAATTGTACGCCCTTCTGTGTAAGCATGGTAAGTGGCTTGGCTGTTCTGGAGAAGTTCTGAATGAATCTTCTGTAATAGCCCGCGAGACCCAGAAACTGATGAATTTCTGTGGGTGTCGTTGGGACTGCCCATCCTTCAATGGATTTGATCTTAGAAGGGTCCACATGTATCCCTTCTTGGCTGACAACATGACCTAAAAAGTTTACGCTTCGGAGCTAGAACTCACACTTAGAGAGTTTTGCGTATAACTTTTCGGTTCGTAGGGTTTCCAAGATTTGTCGGAGATGTCGACTATGTTCCTCTTCGCTTCGAGAATAGACCAGAATATCGTCGATGAAAACGATGACAAAGTTGTCGAGGAATGGTCGGCAGACTCGATGCATCAGGTCCATGAATGCGACAGGGAATTCGTTAGACCGAAGGGCATTACAACAAATTCGTAATGTCCATAACGATTTCGGAAAGCGGTCTTGGGGATATCCTCTTCCCGTACCTTGAGTTGGTGGTAGCCGGATCGCAGATCTATCTTAAAGAAGTAATTTGCTCCTTGGAGCTGGTCGAATAGATCGTCGATGCGTGGAAGTGGGTAGCGATTTTTGATAGTGAGCTTATTCAGTTCTCTATAATCGATACAGATCCTAAAGGATCCATCCTTCTTCTTAACAAAAAGGACCGGAGCTCCCCAAGGTGAGAAGCTGATTCGGATAAATCCTTTGCTCAAGAGTTCGCTGAGTTGGCTTGACAATTCTTGCATCTCCGCAGGAGCTAACCTATAGGGCGATTTAGCGATGGGTGTAGCTCCTGGCACAAGGTCGATTCGGAACTCGACTTGTCTTTCTGGGGGTATCCCCAGAAGATCTTCAGGAAAGATGTCAGGGAAATCGCAAGCCACTGGGATGTCTCGAATATTGATCTCTTCCTTGGATTTATCCACGATGTGAGCCAGAAACGCCAAGTCCTTCTTTTGTAGACACTTCTGTGCCTTAATACACGAGATAAGACGAAGGTTCGTACTGGGTTTGTCTCCGTATATAATTAGGGTTTCGTGGTTAGGGATATGAAGGCGAACGGCCTTCTCGTGACACATAATTTCGGCATGATGGGGGCTCAACCAATCCATGCCGATAATTACATCAAAACTCCTAATAGTTACAGGCATCAAGTTTATTTGAAATGCGTGGTAATTTAAGGTTAGCATACATCCTACATAGATTTCCCCAGTTGATTCTGTTTTCCCATTAGCCATTTCCATCGTAAAGGTTTCATTAAGCTTCTGGGGTTGTTGTTTTAGCAAATGTTTGAATTTATTACTCACAAAACTCTGATCTGCCCCGGTATCAAACAGGATGCATGCATATGTGTGGTTAAGGAGAAACGTACCAGTGACAACAGCGGGATCCTGAACCGCTTCTCCTTGACCCATGGCCAGCACTCTCCCTGCTCCTCCGTTCCCTTGGTTGTTGACATTAGGGCAGTTTCGACGGAAATGCCCAGTCCTTCCACATCCCTAACAGGTGTGGCTAGCCCCAGCGTTGTTGCCGTGGTTGTTGTTGGTGTTGTTGTTGTTGTTGCGGTTGTTGTTGTTGTTTCCTTGTTGCTGGTTCTGGGGAGGATAGGTCCTACAGTATTTTGCCGTGTGACCCTTTCGGTTGCAACTGGTACAATTCATCTCCCTACATTCACCATTGTGATGGAGATTGCACTTGTTGCACTTCGGGAGATTTCCGGAATACTGCTTAGGGGCACTTGGGGTGGATGAGGCTGGAGCATGTGGTGTGGAGGGAACTTGGGTGGTTGCAGCATGAACTGTCACTGTCTGTTGTTTCTTTGACGACTCGGTGCCTTGTTGTCCCTTCCGCTTGTTATTCTTTCCCTTCTTGTTATCATTCTCCTTCTTGCTTTCACTTTCCCCTGCTTTCCCACCCTTCTTGTTGTTGTGGTCGTACAGCTTCTTGGCCAACCTCTTGGCACTGTCGAAGGTTTCAGAGTTTGCGGATATCACGTTTCCTTGAATCGGGGGGTTTAATCCCTAGATAAATCGTTTGATCTTCTTTCCTTCCGAGGAAATCATGCCAGGGCACAACAGATACAGTTCACTAAACCTTGATATGTAGGCATCGATGTCGGAGTTTCGGACTGTGAGGTCCCATAACTCTTGCTCCATTTTCTGAACTTCGCCACGCGGGCAGTACTCAGCCATTAGCATTTCCTTCAATTCCGTCCATGGCATGACATTAGCCACCGGAAGAGTCATAGCCTCCACATGTCCATTCCACCAGGTGAGAGCTTGATCAACAAATGTACATGCTGTAAACTTCACCTTGACTTCTTCAGGGCATCCGCATATCTCGAACACCGTTTCCACCTTTTCAATCCATCTCTTCAGGGTTATCATTCCCCATGTGCCATTAAAGGTTCGTGGCTTGGCGTTGGTGAAATCTTTGTAAGAGCATGTCTTGGTAGGTCCTTGATTTATCCCGTTGTTTGAACTTCCGGCCCCTTGTCCGTCCTCGGGGTCGTCTTCAATCATTCCGTGGTCCACCAAGACCTGGTGAAACTGAATGCCTTGATGCTCCTCTTCCATGGTGACTGTGATGAGGAACACGTAAGGAGGGTATATAATTAAACCATTATTAATCCTAAGATATTTTTAGTTGTTATAAAATTGGGTTGATGTTCTCCTCCTGTTTAACAAGAGGGTATTCCTTAGGTTTACTGACCGTTGCGATCGCCCCAGGGCAGGTGATAGTTGTATTCTGAAGAAATGTAGTTGATCAGGCTACATTCATTCCTAATACAACTGTAAACAGTCCTGGATTAACCGAGATGTCAGGTTTTCCCAGTCATCTTCTTTGATTTGTTATTATGTTCATTTTTCTAAGTCTCACAAGTAAGAGTGTTTATTAGTATATTTTATTTGTTTTGTTCAGAGTTATTTAGTCCCTCTTTGGGTTTATAGTTGCATATCAATGTATGGTTAGATATGCCAGTTCACTATAAACAGAGCTCTGATACCAACCTGTCACAGCCCCGAACCAGACGGCGGAAACGTCCGAGGGCTCGCGTGACTTAAATTTAAATATCATCACAATGAATATACATGAAACATAACATAAGCATCACTATGCATTAATACATTACAACTGACCTTGTTCACATCAAGTACATTGTCTTAATATTACATATCTATAGCATAACTTGTTTGAGAGTCACAAAACATAACATCCTAACACACTTGGTAATTTTCTTCAGCTTATCTGTTACCTGAGAATACAAGTTATTTTGAAAACGGTCAACATATATAATGTTGGTGAGTTCATAAGCAGGTTTGATATGAAAATGTTTTGTGCAGTTTGTAAAACCCAAAAAATCCGATATTTTCTGAAATGGCAATTGTTTACGAAATAGGTGTGATGATCCATAAGTATATGCGTGAATGATTTCAAAACGTGTAAAAGTAGTATGCTTCCCATAATGAATTCTTGTATTATAGTTATCGAAAGTAAAAGTGAATGATGTTGTTTCTCCGGAAAACCCGATGTTTTCCGATATAAATAGTATGATCGTTTTGTATTATTGTATCGTCACGACGAATGAATATGATTTCCAATGATTACTTAGATGGTATTGGATCTCTATGTGAGTCGTTATAGCCATGCAAAATAAGGACTAATTCGTCTATCTTGGCATTCTTGCAAATGCCAGTATTGAATTAAGATTTTGTCACCCTAGACTGGCCGAGTCTAACTGTAGTGAACAGCTTAGGTGTGGGGGAGTCACCCCCGTATAGATCTATACACATACTCTCGCTCTCCCTCCAGGAGACTTTGATTATAACTACAGACTACGACCGACACTTATTGGTGTCGCCCGTTATTACTCACTAAATCCAAATGAAATTGAATAACCTTGTTTAACAACCTGATTTATGTTTACTTGAATAAAAGGTAAGCCTAACAGGCGAAGAGAAGAGGACTACGGGGGCCCACTAATCACGTATGTTATTATAGGTTGTCGAGTATGCGACGGACACGTTAGCCCATCACGCATATGATTGATTTGGACCTTACTAGCAATACAAGTGGGCCACTACGGCCAAATAGCATGTAACAACCATTGAGGGTCCATTAGGCATGTAGTTGGGTCACCTGGGACCCAATAAACATGTGTAATTAAATTGGGCCCAATAATCATGATATTGGGCCACAAAGGCCCAATAGCACGAATAGAAGGTATTTGAGCCCAACCATTGAATTGCTTATGTTTTATCAAGTTTAAGCTCGTATTGTTGGTATTTGTTGTATGCTAAATGTTTATTCACAATGTAAAAAAAATAGCTTAACGTTTGATTTATAACGAAGCTTTAGTTATATATATATATATATATATATATATATATATATATATATATATATATATATATATATAGGTTTAGGTTGTATTAAAAACAAAAAACCCTAAAAAAAAAAAAATTTGAAAAAAAATCGCAACTTTTAGGTCAAATTCGCTGAAAAAAAATTTTGAAATTTTTTTTTTTTACAAAAAAAAAATTGATTTTTTATTTTTTTCAGCGAAATTGTAAAAAATGCGGTGATTTTTTGATAAAAAAAATTCAAAAAAAAGTTCTGTGATGTTTTGGTATTTTTTTTATGTATTTTTATAATTTTTAAGGTTTTTTTGTTTTCCAAATAATATATATATATATATATATATATATATATATATATATATATATATATATATATATATATATATATATATATATATATATATATATATTTAAAATCATGCGTTATAAACTTGATATTTTTAACCCAAACATTCATAATTGTTTATTTGGCCCAAAAACATTTAGATTGACCATTTTGGTCCATTTTTCTTTAAAATTGGCACTTTTTGTCCCTTTTTATGAAAATTGACATTTTTGGTCCTTAAACCATTTTTCTTGATATTTTCTACCCAACCTTTATTTGAATAGTAATTTCAGTCCAAGACTATTGCATTTGTCATTTCCAGTCTTTATTTTTAAAAAGTTTACATTTTTGGCCCAATTCCCGTAAGTTTTACAACTTTGACCCCAAAATCAAAAACTTTGCATTTTTAGTCCAATTTGGTAATAAAATCATTTTCAACCCCTAAAATAGTTTATTTACGTTTTAGACATAGTTTGTTAAGTTTTACATTTCAGCCCCTCAAAATTTCATTTTTTCGGAACCTTCGGCCCAAAAACTAGTGAGGCCCAATTTAAAGCCAAATAAGCTAAAATTTATGTTTTTGACCCTTTGAAAAGTATTATTTTCATAAAAATCAGCTTTTATACAAATAAATACCTTATAAACCTCATAAAACCGATAATTATCCATTTACACCCAATCTTTGTTTTTTTTGCAAAAATGACACTTGTAAAGTTCCTTGGCTTTGTTTTTCACTCTTTAAACTTAAAGACCCTTAGATCTATGATGTATGTTGTTTATTATGTTTTTGTTTATGATTCTTTCACCCTTTTTGTTGTAGATCTCGAAATATCACAAGTATTACATACTATCACAACCAAAAACTAAAGAAATCACACATAACATGCAAACACACATAGATCATCACATAATACTTGTGTTCTCCCCCAAAAACAAGTAAAAACCGAATTTAAGAGAAGGGATCTAACATGAGAAAAGAGTTATATAATTCTTGGATATGTATAACTTACCAAGAAATGATGATGTTCTTGTGAAAATCCTCTTGATACACAAGCAAAACTTCGAGATTTTGGAGGGAGAAGGAAGAGAATACTTGAGAGAGTTTGAAGGAAGTTTAAAGGTGTGTGTGTGTTTTCCTCTTGCTCTCGGCCGAAGAAGAAAAAGAAAGGGGGGGGGGGGAAAGAGTTTGAAGTGATGGGTGTATGGATGCATGAGAAGTGCATGGTTATATGTTGTGTAATAAAGAGGTGGCAACATAAAGTCAACTCTTCTTAATCTCTTTTTTTTCTTTTGTTTTTATATATATAGTTGGGCCGAGAGGGAGAAAGAAGAGAGATGGAATGGGCCTTTAATGCTTGGTTCTAATAATAGGAGGCCCATCTTGATGGTTTTCGGCCCATTGGGCCCTTAGGAGGGTTTACGACCCAATTAGAATGAAAGAATGGGTTTCACGGCCCATTGAAGTTTATTAGGTTTGTTATGGCCCAATAAGGCCCATTAAGGTAAACCAATTCATTTTGGATCCATTATGGCCCAAAATGTTAAGTTTCATGGAAGTGGGTCCAATTAGGGCCCATTTAAGGGTCCTAAGCCCAAAATAGTCAAATTGGAAGCTTATTGGTCCATTAGGCCCAATAAGGAAATCCCAGTCCATATTGGACTTAAACCGGGATTTTTAGGGTTTCTAATCTTTTGTTGACTATTTGAAGTGTTTGTATAGAGTGTTTGATGGAATTTTGTTGTTATTGAATAAACATCATGTTTTCAAGTCATGGTTACAATTGTTGCCATTGATAAAGCTTACATAATGATAGAACTTCCTAGCCAAATTTGCTAGTTGTGACATTGTTGTTGTTTTAGTCATCTAGCGGAGTATAGTTGACGACCACAGACCTTTCTAGATAGTCCAGTGGAACGATAGCAGGCTCGCAACCTGTAGGTGTTGGTAAACTATATGTTCGCTGGTGTACTCCATCCCCCTCATGGTTGCCTTATTTGACATAAGTTGCTGAGAAATCCCTAAAGCAATGTTGTCACCCCGATGAAAATCCTTAGGCTAGGTCCCTTATGATTGGTGTTTAGGGACGTAAAGTGAGGATAACGGGAACGTGTAATCAGGGTTATTGTTGGTTGATAAAATTAATAAATTTATTATTGGTTGATGAAATTAATAAATTTATTATTATTTGTGGGTTGAAAACCCTATATGCTCACCAGGCTCCCAAGCCTGACCCACTCAGCTTTTTATATTACAGGTAGTTGACCCAGAGCATAGTTGGATGATGACGATGGATTTTTGGATTATAGGCCAGTAGATGTAAATGACTGTTGTAAGGCTTATAATGTACTGTTTATGCTTTTGGTCTGTATCTGAACATGACATCCCGAGGTTTTGTTATATAATGAAAATACATTTCTTTAAGAAATGCTTTGATAAATGTTTTTTATCATATTTTGTTTTGGGGACAAATTTCGCAACATCTTTTGGACGATTACTCTGATTTTATTTTAAAAGCATAAACTAAATCGGTCTTTTCTAGCCGAGAAATTTGGGGATGTCACAGTTGGTATCAGAAGATTAGTTTAAGCGAACTAGGAATTTGTAGGATTTCTAGACTTAAACTTAGAATGCTAAGCGATGATCGTGAGATGAGTGTCTACCATATTTTAGACACGAGCACTAGTATATTTTAGGAAAGATGCCTAAAATGCTTTTATGTGCTAAATGCTATATGTTTTCCATATATGCCATTATTTGTTCGGATCTATGGTCTGTTGCCGACCAGATCTAGAAACCTTATGTGTTTAGGATTCTAAGCGTACGATTATGATATTAGAACTAGCATGTAACGTTTCGGAGTGATAATGAAGATTTAAACGTCTATCGTGAATAAAGATCTAAATTCGCCTAATTTGGTGTATAGATCAAAATATAAGGAACCCGAAGTGGAGCTGGAAATGCAAATAGAAATCAACAACCTTAACCCCAAGTGATGGAACAGGTGCCAATAGTAGAAGCTGCACCGGAACCGATCACAATGGTTGGAGTACAAGCCATGATTCAGACAATGATGGCTGAACAAAGGGAAGAAATGAGTCAATTATTGTTGAACAACAGGAATGAACCTTCAATGCTTGTTGAACAACCTGAATTAAATGACAGTCAGTCAGAGGAAGGAAATTACAGTATATCTGTTGGTCAAACTGAAACGCTTGTGGTTAGGAGGAATAACCAAGAGGATGCAGTCGAGAGAAATGGATGCAAGTATAAAGACTTTATGACTTGCAAGCCGTCAACTTTCACTGGAAAGGAAGATCTCGTCGGAGTAATGGATTGGATCTCGGAAATGGAATTGGCCTTCATGACATGTGATTGCCAAGGCAAGTTACAAACCATATTTGTAGTGCGTCAGTTCAGAGGTGACACTGTTGTTGGATTAATGTCTAAGTCCATAACTATATTTGGTATGTACTTGACCCGACCCGGCATGGTCCATTTGGGTTGCACTTCACCGATACAATTTATATGGATAGTCTTTTGAGAATAGTATATTTATGATTTATATTAATATATTATAAGTTCTAATATATTAATATATAATCATATTATTTAATTAGTATTGATCAAGAATTAATTTATAATTAATTAAGTGATCAAAAGGAACTAATTAAATATGGACTCTTAGATATATATATATATATATATATATATATATATATATATATATATATATATATATATATATATATATATATATATATATATATATATATATATATATATATATATATATATATGTAGTGGGCCAAGTTCATTTAGGTTGGGCTAAGTCTTCATGGATAGTCCATCGAGCTTTAACCCATGGATCCTAGGAAATGAAAGGTCATGGGTATTAGGGTTTAACCCTAATCATCCACACTATATAAAGGGTCTTATGGTTCATGAAATTATGCTAGTGGCTAGTGTGGATACACTAAAGAGGGCAATAACCGATTTCATAGTGTGAGTCAAGTATCCATATTCTCTAAAGGTTTTCCAAGGTGTTTTGGTGATTTGTGATTCCACTTGAGGCTTCCACACTATTGGGGCTAAGCTCTTAAAGCTTGAAGACATCAAGCTACATCAAAAGGTATGTCATCTAACTAGAACTTTGTAGTATAGGTGCTTCATAATATGCTAGTTAGGATGAAACCTTGGAATATTTAATATTTTCATGTATAATAGAGAAAACATAGATCCAAGGTTTATAGGGTTGCATGTACACCGTATGAGTGTTAGAATGCTCAAAACCCAACAGTGGTATCAGAGCCATGGGTTGTTTTCTGTTATATTGATGTAAATGTTTTATTTTCAAAGTTGGAAAAAAAGGAAAAAAAACATGACGTTTGTCAAATTTTAAGATAATTACTTGTTTTTGTGAAAAACTAATTATTTGTAAAATTTGAATCATTTGCTATATGAGTTGAATTAGGTCAAATTTAGTAAAAGATAAAATGATATGATTATTTTATTAGTTTTAAAAGTTTGATCTAAAAAGTTTTTTGAAACCTCCATAAGTTATGGATATGAAAAGGTTTTTAAAAAAATTGATTCAAAGTTTTTTATGGAGTTACAAAACTTAGTCTTAATGTTTTAAAGAATTCCATAACTTGTTCTTAAGTTATGGAACATAAAAAGTTTCATCATAAAACAAGTATTTAACTCCATAAGTTATGGAATCCAAAAGTTTTGAAGAGTTACAAAACTTGCCCTCAAGTTTTGGAATTTGGAAAAAGTTTTTTTATGATAAAAAAAAAGAATTGAATTCTAAAACTCTTGGGTTCAAAACTTAAACAATTAATTAAATGGTTTTAATTTTGAATTTAATAATTGGAATTATGATGTTTTTATTGAATAATTCAATTAATTCTTATGGACTTTATTAATAGATAATTAAAGTGTTTAATTAAAAGAGACTTAATAATTCCATAATGACATGGTTTAAATTTAATTAAATTAAGAGTATAGTTTAATTAATAGATTAAACCACCAAGTATTTTAAATGTCTAAAATACACCCTTATACTATTATAATATTAAAAGTTTAATATATTATATGTATAAGAGCAAGTCGTCTTACCATTAGTAGGCCTCATTCACGAAGCCGGTCTATAAGGGGGGTATAAGGTTACTGCCTATAAAATGGCATTTTAATGGGTGTCCACTCTCACCCACCACTTCCTTGACTGGTGGAGGGTCGTTAGCCGAACAGGTAGGACAAGGACTATAATTCTCCCTTCATTAAAAGTATTAATGATAAATACTAAGTAACTAAACCTTTTATAAATTCCCAATCTTAGTTACTTAGGAAAATGTGAATAAGGTGCTAATCCATGAAATTACACTTTGCACTTTGTTTAAGCTGTTAGTGGAGCGTGTGTGGTTAACCGGCACACTAACCTGGACTTAACAAGGTAGGCAAAGGGTAATTTAATGTTTATCATAGTATCATTGGAGCGTGTGTGGTTAACCGGCACATCGATTGAGGGGTAAATATTATGGGTACCAAGTATATTTGCATGGTTACTTCACACCTTGTTTTGTGATCCTCGACATCCCAGTCACAAAACCTGAAGGGCACACTCGAGATTGAAACATGCCATTGAAAAGTTCAATGAATCTCAAAAGAATCTAGGAGTTTCAAAACCAATTAAAACTTAATAATACATTTCGTTTATCTTGGTGGAAATTGGTGAATCGTCATTCACCTACCTTCAAATATTTTATAGCTTGGATTACGACATCCCTCTTCCAAGTTATAAAGTAGTTTGTTGGGTCCTAGCCTTAATATATCATATTGGGTGTTATATTAAGGACTTAAATCAACTTTACGTGAATTTCTCCCATTGTTGATGTCTGGTTTAGACAACAATGATCTTTCCAAACCAAGCTTTCCTAATGAATATGACTTCCCGAGTTTGGCTCATGGAAGTCATACTTCTCTTCCTCCACCTCCTCCAATTATTCTCCCTAACCCACAAGTTCAAGGTCACTCAAGCCCTAATGGCAAGCAAGGTCTATGTGTGATCACATCTTAGAGATGAAGTTACATATTGACAAGCCGGGAGAGTTGGGTTTCAAAGTCTTGAGAAAGTTGGATGTTCAATCACTTTCTAAGTCACATAGTGAGTTCCTTTGGGACTACTATGATACAGACTATGACATGAACCTTAATGATCATATCTATTTGCTTGGTGCTGCTGAATCAGCAATGATTTGGAACGATAGTGAAGCAAATTTGATTAGAAGATCAACTTCCCAAAAACTTTATGGACAGTGACAATGGTGACACTGGAAATCCAGAAAAAGCATTCTCTTCCCAATGGAAAGGGATTGGCCATAGTCAACCCGGTTGACCAAATGGTAAAGAGAAAGGCTAAGTCTGAGATAGTCCCATTACCAAAGGGTCCATATGTTTATTTTGCCAAAGGAAGGGGCGTTGATTGCAAAGCTGCCAAATTTACCTAAGGATGTTAAAGTCATTAAGTTTGACTTCACATCAGGTAGAGCCCATTATCTAACTTTGTTAAGTTCTATTCTGAGATCCTCATTACATGATGTGACTGGGTCACATGTTGATGTTTTAAGAATCAAAGAATATAGAGAAATCTTAAAGGAAGTATATGCTGATTCTGATCGCGAAGGTGGATTTCGATCGCATCAGAATTTTGAGCAGTTGCTTAAGAAGTTATGATATATTGCTAAGGAATAGATAACAACAATTTTCCATGTGGATTGTAAGGATAAGTTTTTCCGCAAAGTTATAAAATAAAAGAAAATTGTTTAATTTTGTTTATTTGAAGTATCCTTACAATGGCATTTGTGGAAAATTGTTGCTTATATGATTCCACTGACAGCAATATTGGAAAATGGATTGGATTCTTTCATTTGTGGTAGTGTCTAAATTTACCAAATCAGGAAAGTTCCTCATCACCCAAGTTTCAATTGGACCGAAACTTGGAATCATGCAAGTTGAATAGTATGATGAATGAGAACTTTCAAGCATTGGAAAATCAAGACGAATTACTTGTTCACATGGATGTGTGAGTCAAGTGAAGGACTAAAGGGATCGAGTACACATTCTTGTGCACTGGTCATGTCCACCACAAAGCTCGTTAAGACTATTTGATTTACTAAAGTTTAGTAAATATGGTTATACTTACAAGTTTAAGTATAATTCTGAAACATTGGAAAAGTCTCAATGTATGGCAGAACGAATGGGAAGAATTAAATTAGGCAGAAAGATAAAAGTTTCTCAAATCTGAAAAGATGGGAGAGTACTTTAGTATCATGTTTGTGATCATCTTAATGATTTAGAAATCATATCACAATTAGTCCTCTAAAGGTCATCTTAGTGCATTCTTATGACTAAGAAGAGGAGTCATGAATTGTTGAAATGGTTAGATCAGGAAAATGAGTCATACTTCGTTCCAAAAC
This sequence comes from Lactuca virosa, assembly GCF_052849685.1. Lineage (NCBI taxonomy): Eukaryota > Viridiplantae > Streptophyta > Magnoliopsida > Asterales > Asteraceae > Lactuca > Lactuca virosa. Next base: position 55,348,290 of record NC_136431.1, read on the forward strand.
AACTCTTAGAGTCATACTCCAAGATTGTAACTTGAGTGACATATCTTAAAGAAAGTTTTAAAACACTTGTCAAATGTAAGAGTAAAAGTGTCCTACTCTTGTACATTTGAAATTGGTAAGTTGTGATGTTTTGGATAAAACAAAGACCAACTAAGGCCAATTGTGTGAAGTGTTTGTCTTGATAAAGAATCTGCACTATCTCTTGAATATTTGGCAAGATAGTCTTATATGTCAAGAGGATAGTGGGAGTCTTAAAGATCCTAAAAAGAATTTCAAGAACTAATCAAGAATAAAACCTGAGGTTCTTCACTAGCACACGACTTGAGGTTTATAACCTATCGTGTTGACATATTTTGTGCTCATTCCAGTTAAAGTTGGCTTTGCATAGGAGTTCTGAAAGTTCTCAATTGGTTGCATAACAACTTGGAAGTAATGGCAGGCCCTGTACTGCCAGGTGGCAAGAATTTAAGATTGCATAAGTTCAGTCCATATGAGTTTGGATTTGTCATTATCCTTTTCTTGTGACTATGGTTTTGACGATTCACATGGATAAGAACACATACACCATAAAATCTAAGGGTTATAAGGTTTCTCTCCGATTCATGAAAATGATGGTGAGGAAACACTTCCACCAAGTAGATTTGAAGCAGATGGCAAAAGGTCTAAACAATTGAGACTATGATTACGGCATCCCTTTTCGTAGTTCTGAAATTGTTTAGACACACATGCATGCTATCTAAGGAAAGGTGTATGATTTTGATAAAGTTTTATCAAAGCATCTCGTATCAGAAATCTGAACTTTGGTAAGAAAGTCAATAAAGTATTGATTTCAAGAAGTCCAGCTGATTTCTGAGTACATGTCAAAGCTAGTGAGAGCATAAGTGTTATGCTAATAATCATCATGTTAGTGGGAGCATGATAATTATTGTTAGTGTTGCAAGTTAGCAATGTTAATTATAGAAAACAAAAGTTTCAATTCGTGAGGCTGCAGGGATTGAAAAAGTTGTTTTGCTATAATTAAGGGAGAGGATATACTTCATTTCAGTTCTAAAGGCTTAGATTGAGACCTTAATCATCTTTAGTCAAGAATATATCTATATGAATTTCATGTTGGATTGGTTCAACTTAAGGAAATTCTATATATTGCGTTCTCAAAATTCGATTATGATTACGTCATCCCTCTTCATAGTCAAATTTTTGAAAACATGGCAAATAAAAATATTGTAGCAAAAGACTGGTCTAGAATCATGTCTTTATGTGAGACATCATGAATCATGTACCATTTGCTTTGGGTACAGGATCGATTGCATGTGCTATAATATTTGTCATTTCTAAATTTTTCCAAATGCCTAGAGGCATTAAGAAGGGAAAAGGTCTAGAATTGGATATGACTAAAATGATTAAGCAATTGTCGAGCACAATCTGAGGTTTACCAAAGATTGGTTGCTCAGGGACAGTTGGAAGTATAGTGCTAATTTTGGAAGGACCATATTGACATATTCTGAAAAGAGGCATCTCTTATTCAGAAGTGATAGTCAAAATGAGAATATGGAGTTGTCTCCATAGGTGGAAGTTATCTGTGTAAGATTAGAAAACTTAATGCAAGAAGCATGTCCAACGCAATGTACTTTGAATATGAGACTTAGTTTCCATGGAGTTGATCTCCATTTGAATACCTTATAATGACTGTTGACAAGTGTTTGTGACTTTGTACATATTCATTACAGGAGTGTCAGTGCATATAAGTTTAAAATCTAAACAGATTTCGATAAATGATAGGAATTTGAAATTCTCACATTTTTCGATAAGGATTTGGGAGTGTGAAATTAGAATCATTGAAATTATGTTCAATTGGTTTATTTCACAAAGTAAGTATCATAGACAAACATAGAGTGCATACTTGGTGTATGACAAAGCTATTGTTTAAGAAAAACATAGTGTACATGCTTGGAGCATGGGACAACTAGTGTTTTTAATTCAAGTATAAACTTGATAAAACCGAAACAATGAATAATGAGTAATTAGTATGGTGATAAATAAAAGTGTTTATTTATATTCATAGGGTTTGATACCATATTTGATTCGTTTATTCTTGTGTTTCACTTTGCATGTTTTGACTTCCAGAATAACTAAGTCACTCTTCCTGAATGATTAAGTTATTCAAACCATCCACAGTCGGTCATATGTTGGAAGTAGATATGAATCAAGACTGTCATGGGTTGGTGTGTAGAGGTCCAAGTTGGTGGACAAAGTGGTGCTACAACACTCATGAGTGCTCATAAGTTCTGAGTATTGGATTCAACCCGCGCTCATTTGAATCACTTCATGGATTTTATCACGAGTGATCATGAGACGATAATATCTTATATTCTTCAAACCTAGAGATATGAGTTGTTACTATGAGTTGGTTATACATTGATTGCACGAAAACGCATTGGTAACTCGATGTTATAAAACGTGCCTTTGTGTATGATTCAACAAGTAGTAGAACAAGGCATATGAGTCGAAGTTTATCCATTCCTTTTACCTTCGGGATAAAAGCGATATATGTGGGCCCCTCGATGATTTAGCGATGATACATGTGAGTGCTTGGCCAAGCCAGGACTGATTTGATTTGTTCAATCAGTCAGTCATCATAAATCGAAAATCGGGAAACAACAAATGGACAGAGAGAATGATTATAATCCATGTCTCAGTCCATATGATATCTAGAATGGAGGAATATATGATCCCTTATCTAATGGACAAGTCATTGACAAAGGTCAGAGTTCATTGACAAGATCAGAGTTCGACAGCGGCTTTAAGAGCTACGATTTCCAGTTGATTTTTGAAGTGATACTCAATAATAGTTTTAGACTTATCCAAGTGGGAGACTGTTGGATTAATGTCTAAGTCCATAACTATATTTGGTATGTACTTGACCCGACCCGGCATGGTCCATTTGGGTTGCACTTCACCGACACAATTTATATGGATAGTCTTTTGAGAATAGTATATTTATGATTTATATTAATATATTATAAGTTCTAATATATTAATATATAAACATATTATTTAATTGGTATTGATCAAGAATTAATTTATAATTAATTAAGTGATCAAAAGGAACTAATTAAATATGGACTCTTAGATATATATATATATATATATATATGTAGTGGGCCAAGTTCATTTAGGTTGGGCTAAGTCTTCATGGATAGTCCATGGAGCTTTAACCCATGGATCCTAGGAAATGAAAGGTCATGGGTATTAGGGTTTAACCCTAATCCTCCACACTATATAAAGGGTCTTATGGTTCATGAAATTATGCTAGTGGCTAGTGTGGATACACTAAAGAGGGCAATAACCGATTTCATAGTGTGAGCCAAGTATCCATATTCTCTAAAGGTTTTCCAAGGTGTTTTGGTGATTTGTGATTCCACTTGAGGCTTCCACACTATTGGGGCTAAGCTCTTAAAGCTTGAAGACATCAAGCTACATCAAAAGGTATGTCATCTAACTAGAACTTTGTAGTATAGGTGCTTCATAATATGCTAGTTAGGATGAAACCTTGGAATATTTAATATTTGCATGTATAATAGAGAAAACATAGATCCAAGGTTTATAGGGTTGCATGTACACCATAGGAGTGTTAGAATGCTCAAATCCCAACAGCTGTTCGCTGGTGGAACACTTTGGGGAAGACTCTAAGCCCTAATGAACCACTGCAACTGACTTGGGCAGAGTTCTTGGTGAAATTCAAACGCAAGTACTGCTCGGCCCAAAATGTGCTTCAACTAGAGAACCAATTTCCGACATTAAAGAAGGGAAGTATGTCCATTGATGAATACACCAATAACCTCACAGACAAAATGGAGTTTGCTTTGCGTATTGTCCCAGATGAGCTAACAAAAATAGACAGGTACGCAAAGGGACTTCCATGGGAGTATGCGGTGCTAGTGCGTCAGGCACTTACTTTGGAGGCAGCTATCTGGGTAGCCAAGTTTGTTGAAGATATGATTAAGGGGAGAGTCGCCAGCAAGGTTGAAGTTGGCGAAAAGAGAAAGTTTGAAGGAACTTCAGGTTCCAATAAGAAGAGTAAGTTCTCGAAGTCTGGTTCGAGGAAAGCAGGATCCGAAGCGAAATGGTGTGATAAATGTAAAAAGAAACATGTTGGGAAATGTAGCGAGGAAGTCACTTGTTACAAATGTGGAAAGCTTGGGCATTATGCCAATGAATGCACCTTCAATAAGAAAGTCTGTTATGGGTGTAATGAAGAAGGGCACATTTTGAAGGACTGCCCGAAGAAGAAAGAAGTAGCGAAGCCCAAAGTCCCACCAAAGCCAAAAGCCAGAGCTTTCCAGATTACATTGGAAGCCGCAAAGGATGCAGCGGATGTCGCTTCAGGTACATTTCTTGTAAATGGATTGCCTGCCAATTTATTGTTTGATTCCGGAGCAAAGTACTCCTTTATATCACATAAATTTGGTGAAAGACTAGCATTGCCTATAGAAAAGTTTGATGATGCCCTAATTGTAGAAGTTGCTAGTGGCAAATTAATACCTGTTAGCGATTGCATTAAGAATATCGTCATTGACTTGAATAGGAATAAGTTCCACGAGGAGCTATTGCCTATTGAATTAAATGGCTTCGACATAGTATTAGGAATGGATTGGCTTAGCGCCAATGATACCGAGATACTGTGCAAGAATAAGATAGTGAGGGTAAACCCGCATGGAAAAGAGTCATTTATGGTATACGGAGACAAGTACAGAGTGAATTCTGGAATCATTTCCCTAATGAAAGCCATAAAATGTTTATCTAAAGGATACACCTCATACTTGGCATTCGTAATCGATGCTAAGAAGGAGAAAAAGGATATGCAAAGTATACCAGTGGTGTGTGACTACCCAGAAGTTTTTCTCGAAAATCTTACTGGATTGCCCCCTGATAGACAAGTGGAGTTTAGAATAGACTTGTTACTAGGAACAACACCAATAGCAAAAGCACCATATCGATTAGCACCGATGGAGATGAATGAGCTTATGACGCAACTTCAGGAGTTGTTGGATAACGGTTTCATTAGACCTAGTTCATCACCCTGGGGAGCTTCGGTGTTATTCGTAAAGAAGAAACATGGGAGCATGAGAATGTGTATAGATTACAGAGAGCTGAACAAGGCAACAATAAAGAACAAGTACATGTTGCCAAGGATTGATGACATGTTCGATCAGCTGCAAGGTTCGAGCTATTTCTCGAAGATCGATCTTAGGTCAGGATATCATCAGCTAAAGGTGAGAGAGCAGGATATTGAGAAAACTGCATTCAGAACAAGATATGGACACTATGAGTTCTTGGTTATGTCGTTTGCACTAACCAATGCTCCAGCAGCATTCGTGGATTTAATGAACAGGGTTTGTAAACCATTCCTTGATAAATCTGTGATAGTGTTCATAGATGATATTTTGATTTATTCAAAAAGTAAGCAGGAGCATGACAAGCATCTACGAGAAGTGTTAGAAGTTCTGAAAAAGGAGAAGTTGTATGCAAAGTTCTCCAAATGTGATTTTTGGATTCAAGAAGTCCAATTTTTGGGTCATGTGGTTAACCAAGAAGGGATTTTGGTTGACCCCGCTAAGATTAAAGCTATAATAAAGTGGGAACAACCAAAAAGTCCCATGGAGATCCTAAGCTTTCTAGGATTATCCGGATATTACCGAAAATTTATCCAAGGATTTTCTTCGATAGCTGCTCCATTGACAGCTTTGACCCACAAAGGAGCTACTTATACTTGGAGTGAGAAGCATAAGGAAGCATTTGAGAATTTAAAGAAGAAATTATGTGAAGCACCGATTCTTTCTTTACCTGAAGGAGTTGAAGACTTTGCAGTTTATAGCGATGCATCTGGAGTTAGGTTAGGTTGTGTTCTGACCCGAAAGGATAAGGTGATAGCATATCATCGAGACAATTGAAAGAACATGAAAAGAACTACCCCACTCCTGATTTGGAGTTGGCAGCGGTAGTATTTTCCCTAAAGATATGGAGGCATTATCTTTATGGCACAAAATGCAAACTTTTCACTGATCATAAGAGTCTTCAATATCTCTTTAATTAGTAGGAATTGAATATGAGACAACGACGCTGACCAGAGTTGCTTAAGAATTACAATTATGAAATCCTTTACCACCCTAGTAAATCAAATATTGTAGCTGATGCTTTAAGCCGAAAACTGAGCCTTGAAAACAAAAGGCCAAGGGCATTAAGAATCGAAGTTGTCTCAACGATTGTAGAAAGTATCAAGAAAGCTCAGATAGAAGCTTTAGAGAAAAATGACCGAAAAGAAGAACGTTTGGGCAAAACGCTAGTGTTCGATACAAACGGTCAAGGACTGAAGGTATTCCAAGATAGGATTTGGGTACCTAAGACGGGAGGAATAAGAGATCTTCTGATGGAAGAAGCTCACAAGGCCATGTACTCGATTCATCCCGGCAACACGAAAATGTATAGGGATCTGAAACCCTACTACTTTTGGCCGACGATGAAGCTCGATGTTACAAAGTATGTGGCCAAATGTGTGATATATGCGAGGGTTAAGGCACAACATCAGAAACCGTATGGGAATTTAGAACCTTTACCTGTACCCATGGGTAAATGGGAAGACATCACCATGGATTTTGTGACTAAACTGCCCAGAACGAAGAGCCTTCACGACATGATTTGGGTGGTCGTTGATCGGTTTACTAAAAGTGCACACTTCATAGCAGCCAATGAAAAAAGGTCTATGGATAAACTTGCAAATGCCTACGTGAAGGAGATAGTGAGACTTCACGGTGTTCCATTAACGATTGTATCAAATCGTGATAGTCGTTTCACGTCGAGGTTTTGGAGAAGTCTACAAGAGGAATTGGGTACGAAATTGTGTCTAAGTACAGCCTACCATCCGCAAACCGATGGTCAGAGCGAACGAACGATTCAAACATTGGAGGATATGCTACGAGCATGTACCCTGGAATTCCAAGGTAACTTGGATGAACATTTACCTTTGGTAGAATTTTCCTATAATAATAGTTTCCACTCGAGCATCAAGATGGCACCTTATCACGCTTTGTATGGACAAAAGTGTCGAACGTCGTCATGTTGGCTTGAAGCTGGGGAAAAGCAGTTTATAGGACCCGAGATAGTCCATCAAACTGCTAAAAAGCTGAAATGATTAGGGAAAGGATGTTAGCAGCTCAGGATCGTCAAAAGAGCTATGCTGACAAGAAAAGACAACCGATAACATTCAAAATTGGAGATTCGGTTTTACTTAAAGTCTCGCCGTGGAAGGTACTTATAAGATTTGGTAAAAGAGGAAAGTTGAGTCCAAGGTTTATTGGACCATTTAAAGTTCTTTAGATGATTGGGAACCAAGCTTACAAGCTAGAACTACCAGAAGAACTAGATGGAATTAATAACACTTTCCACGTGTGTTATTTGAGGAAGTTCACGGGAGAAGTTCCCGACATGATTCCAATTTTTGAATTAAGGTTGGATGAAAGCAAGAGGTTAATTGAAGAACCTGAGGCAATTGTTGACCGTAAGACTAAGAAGTTGCAACGCAAGATGGTCGATTTAGTGCTTGTGCGATGGAAACATACGAATGGGCCAAATCTCACCTGGGAAACGGAGAGTGACGTGATGAGTCGCTATCCGCATTTCTTTGCTGATGTATGATTCTGGGGACGGAATCATCCTAAGGGGGAGAGAATTGTAACGCCCGTGTTTCTAGGCTAGGCATTAATGATGATGTAATAGTCTAGGCCAACCTTTGTAATTTGTTTTGAAATAATAAGATGTATTATTTGATTATTATGTGTTTTATACTTAATTATTATGATTTCAAAAGGTCGAGGATAAGAAAAAAGCGTCGAAAATTAATGTTAGATAAATCCGATATCTAAGAAGAAAGTTGTAGTGGTTGAAACAAGGATTCCGGAAATATAAAGAATACCGAAATCCGAGTTATAACGAAGAAGTTATGACCTGTCGAAGTTTCACGACAGAACCAGAACGACATCGTGTGACGTAAAAAGTGAAATTACGATAAAATGCTTTTTAGCCTTAGCAATCTAAACGAAAGTCGTAGTGTTCGTTAAACCGAGAGCGTGCATAAAAAGAACGCCCAAATCTGACTTCGTATGAGGAAGTTATGATTTTTGTAAGTTTCAGCTTAACTGTATGCAGCCCGAAACTCGAATTTTAGATCGAGTGATTTTTAGCCGAAACAACCTAAATGAGAATCAAAGATCTTGTTGATAGTAGTTCAACGGTAAAAAGACAGACGAAAACGGACGTCGGATGAAGATGTTATGAATTTTTAACGGACTTTTCCTGTCTCGGCCTGTTAAAAATATAACTTTAAAAATATGGTCAAAATTAGCAAACGAAGTAAATGAAAGTTGTAGAGCATAATTTCACCTGCGCGTGGATATAAAGAACGTCAAAAACGGATCTCGTATGCGAAAGATATGAATTTTTGATGTTCTGGGCACAAACTTCGAGGCTGATCTGAAGGAGTACGCCCAGCGTACATAAAGATTACGCCCAGCGTACTTCGCATGTATTCGATCCGGAGTCAGCCACGTCGCCCTACTCCTTCGCATGATGGACACGTGTCGTAGCCTTGACGCGTCCGAGCTAATCCACTCCTACGCCCAGCGTACGAAGGCATACGCCCAGCGAAGAGCCTTCCGAGGCAGTACGCCCTGCGTACTTTGAAATTACGCCCAACGTAATGAGGAGCTTCGGTCTCCTATAAATAGGATGTGAGGCTGCCCCAAAAATGGTTACAAATTTTGCTCCTTTTCACCTCCTACTTTCTTTTTACCTACACTAAAACCCCCCAAGCCTATAATATCATCCTAGCATCGTAAGCAAGCCCGGGAGAGCCCGAAGATCCCCAATAAAAGAGTTTTTCGAGACGAAAGTCTGCCCGCGTGAAGCCCGGTTTTAGAGAAAACATCGCGGTTTCATCGAAAAAGATTGTTTTAAGTGACGAAGTGTTGTCGAATCACCGTCTTATCAGGTGAGTGTGTAGTCGCTTTCATCTTACACATAGATATGAAGTATTTTCTATAAAATACGTGCTATGTGAAAATATATTGTTTGTTTATTTGAGATGGGTGTTGAATAGATGTTTTATACAAGTTTTAAACTGTATATATGTATTTTTATCTACAAATATGTTGGGTAAAACATGCGTAGGTGAAATAGTTGATGTGTGTTAAAATGATGAGAGGCCTCGATGTTGTTGTTGTTGCTGTTGTTGTAGTCATCTAGCGGAGTATAGATGACGACCACGAACCTTTCTAGACAGTCCAGTGGAACGCTAGCAGGCTCGCAACCTGTAGGTGTTGGTGAACTATATGTTCGTTGGTGTACTCCATCCCCCTCATGGTTGCCTTATTTGACATAAATTGCTGAGAAATCCCTAAAGCAATGTTGTCACCCCGATGAAAATCCGTAGGCTATGTCCCTTATGATAGGTGTTTAGGGACGTAAAGTGAGGATAACGGGAACGGGTAATCAGGGTTATTGTTGGTTGATGAAATTAATAAATTTATTATTGGTTGATGAAATTAATAAATTTATTATTATTTGTGGGTTGAAAACCCTATATGCTCACCAGGCTCCCAAGCCTGACTCACTCACCTTTTTATATTACAGGTAGTGGACCCAGATCATAGTTGGATGATGACAAGGGATTTTTGGATTATAGGCTAGTAGATGTAAATAACTGTTGTACGACTTATAATGTACTGTTTATGCTTTGTGTCTGTATCGGAACATGACATCCCGAGGTTTTGTTATATAAGGAAAATACATTTCTTTAAGAAATGCTTTGATAAATTTTTTTTATCATATTTTGTTTTGGGGACAAATTCCGCAACATCTTTTGGAAGATTACTCTGATTTTATTTTAAAATCATAAACTAAATCGGTCTTTTCTGGCCGAGAAATTTGGGGATGTCATACAAGATAAATATATTGCATACATATGGAATAAGTTTTTATTTCCTGATAGCAAACTAGCAAATACTCCAATGTCTTCATCATCGTCTATCGCCAATGATCCAACTGGGGTTGATGTGAATGCAACCCTGTACCGAGGAATGATAGGCTCACTACTCTATCTTACTGCCAGTGTCTTGCCCTTATGTTTTCCACCATATTGTGTGCTCGATATCAAGCATATACTAAGGAATCTCATATTCTCGCTGTAAAAAGGATCTTTACATACTTGAAGCATACGCCCAATCATGGCCTATGGTATCCTCACGACTTTGAGTTCAAGCTGGTGGGATATAATGAATCGAATCATGGAGGATGTGGCATTGATCATAAAATCACTTCAGCAGGAGCTCAAATGCTTGAAAAGAGATTGGTGTGTTGGTCCAGCAAGAAGCAAACATCAGTGGCTTGCTCAACCACTGAAGTTGAATATGTTGCCGCTGGAAGGAGTTGTGCTCAGATTCTATGGATTCAGAATCATCTCTTAGATTATCGTCTCAACTTCTCAAAGAATCCTATATGCTGTTACAACACCAGCGTTATTTAGATGATACAAAATCCAGTGCAGCATTCCAAAACCAAGAACATCAACATTTGCCATCACTTCATCACAGACATTGTTCAAAAGGGAAAAGTGGAGTTGTTTTACATACCCTCCACTGATCAACTGGCTGAAATTTTCATTAAGGCATTGGACGAGAAGAACCTAAACAAATTGATTGCAGATATTGGCATGCTTTCAATGACTAAATCCTTTTCTAACTCGTTTAAAATAACTTTGCTTTTACTTGCTTACTTAAAACCAAAAAACACAAAAAAACAAGTGCTTATCTTATTATGTTTTTTTAAAAGAACTTTATAGAGTGTGCTTAAGCTTTGCATCTAATGTTTACAAGCACTCTCTTTTCTCTTTATTCTCTATTTCCAGGCCTTTCTACAAATTATCTGCACCTCTTCCTTTTAGAGTTGGAAAGAGCCAGGGCCATTTAGATTGTTCTGAATTCTCTAGTTGTTGACAAAAATATTGGCATCAAGTCTTCTTCTTGTTGACAATACTCTTTCTCTCCTCAACTCGTTATTATGGACGCAAGAAGCAACCATTAATACAATGAGCCTTACTTTCATCTACTGACTTATAATCCAATAAAACATCAAGTGCCCTCGCGTAGTTCTTTTCAACTTGATGGTTACATAGATTTGAGCCAGTTAACTCGTAGGTTACAAAGAGCGTTTTCAGTTCCTATCTTGCTCTTGGTGAACATGAAGCTTGGAGTTTATCTGCAACATCTCAATGATTAAAGGCTCAATCATTCTTGGTTTATAGTGAGTTACATTTTATATTGATGTGCTTGTTCTTTCTCATGTATTCTTTTATATACTATATTGAGGAGGAGGTATTTCGAAGAAAGGAAATTGATTTATAAGCTCTTAAATCAAAATATCTTCTAGCATAAGTTTTATGATTCTCCTAAAAGAGGCTACAAACCGGGCTCTAAATAAGCTGCATATTCCTTTTTAACTATTCTTCTATTGACCACTTATTATGCTTTTATTTCTTTACTAATTTTGTCTTGTACAACATTAAACGAATTGATGGTGAATTTTATATTGTAGACTGCAACTCAACTTTGTGATACGGAAGATAAACCACTTCTTGTTGATAAGCTGACATTATTTATGATTCATGCTAGTCTCACCTAAGTGTGATTGAAACATTCCATTCTCTCCTTGAATTCTTCTTGATAAAACTTGACGATTCACTGTGATATACCACACATTGATAAAAGTTTGAAACTCTATGTTGATGGTTAGTCTATGTACCGTAGGCTATCACACGCACCAAACCACTCTTGCCCATGAATTTTTCTTTATAATTTTATGATTCAGCGAATGGAGCCCGACGCTGATGAGAATTCGGAGAATCTGTGACGATGGGTATATCATTGTCTGTGATATAGTACACACACCTACCCTTTCTTTCCTAACAAATCTTCTATTAAAGAAGTTAATGATTCACTGTATTAGCCATACACTGATAAAAATTTGATACTCTTTACCGATGGGTACATTTCATACTGGAATGTATTCCACGCATCATTCCATTCTTGCCATTCATTCTTCTAATAAAAGAAGTTAATGATTCAACATGTCCAACCACACGCTGATGAGACCTCACAATACTATGTCAATGAATGATAGTTCAAACCCATACTATCAGGATGCATCATAAACTTACTTAATAATCAACTGCATCCTTGATCCATTGATTGGGTAATTCATATACGTTGATCGCTTCCACCAATAAAATATATGATGTTGATGTCAAAATGGGGGAGAAAGACTCATATACTCAGGAAAATTCATGATACCAATACTCTTCATTTGCTCAGGGGAGAAAGGATGCCACATGGTCTTCGATACATTGTCTTCAATATACCCTCATCTTTGTTCGGGAAAATATCTCAAAATGAAGAATAGACTATATTATTAGTTTCAAGAAAGGAAGTTCCCATTTTCAAGGGGAGCAAATGTCAGATGTTATAAATCTAAGGGTGAGCATGTCAACATTCTATCATTCTACTACAACTCATGATACGATGATTGATTCCACTACTCTTACTGCTTCCACTGCTGATAACCAAAAGTGAGGAAGAGCCGATACACTTTCTCAAGGGGAGGAAATGGTGAATAATTTGTTGAAGATTAGTTTTGACATCATCAAATAGGGAGATTGTAAGGTCACACCTTATGATTTGATGAGTCAAACACTTTACATGGTGACCGCCAATGCTAACGCCAGTGTCACCATCAGCGCCATCACTAACACAATACCATATCAGTGTCAGCGTGAAGATAATGATCTTTGTGATCTATTATATATTAGGTAGTTATACGCATATATATAATAGATATTTGATCCCCAATGTTTGTGATTAGGATCAAACCCTTACTTAAATAGGTATACATCCCTTAATTAGTGGGACATTAGTTATTCTGATTGTATATATATATATATATATATATATATATATATATATATATATATATATATATATATATATATATATATATTCAACATTAGGGTGAAACCCTAATGTAATGTCTTGGTGACCGTCTTTGTGACCTTCGTTCTCTTGGTGAGGACATCCTTTCTTAGTGAAAGAATCTTTATGATTACTCATGTTCTTTGTTACTTTGTTTAATCTTCTCTTAGTTAGTTTGTTATTTGTTATTCACACTTAAAGTGTATCCGATATATACAAACCTTTAGGCGCTATACGATTATACCCACGTCATACATAACCGACCTTGACTTCACCACTTAAGAGATTTTGATCCTTTGGTTTTGGACTGTCTATACACTACTTTAAAATAAATCAATATAGCATTCTACAAGTCCATAAAACTTATACAGAGCTTCATAAATATGTAGCATGGCAATTCGTTACTATCACTTGTTGCACAAGGTTATACCTAACTTAAGCCATAGAAATCCTATGCTCATTCACACTTTCCATATGAAAAGTCTAAGCTAAGGAGTGGAATGATACAATCCTAATTCTCTTCAACTTTGAATTTAATAGCAAACTGTAACACACCAATTTTTTCACGTTTTAAAATGCTATGGTTATAAAACCATTTTGGAGATTAACCCGTATTAAAAACACTTGGTCCCACAAAAAAAGCAGTTACAATTAAACATTGGGTGTTACCATTAAGCATCATACAAACCATAGTAATCAAATACGGATTACATCAATACCATTAATAATGAACTTGACAAGTTCCAATCCATTTACAACCTCTTAACTTCTAACTTCCATGTATCATCTTTTCTCCTTGGGTGTAACCTAAGATACATGGCATTAAAAAGATATACGTAAGACAATAATGTCCTGTGAGATATGTGGGTTTGTGACCTAAACATTTATCACATTTCTATCAAAAACATTTCATTAAGAAAAATATATTTCAAAAGACATATTTCCACATTCCATTCCCTTCTAGCATTAAAGGCTAATTACGGTACTAAACTGTTTCCATTTTTATACTTAGGGTCTATGTCCAATAAAGGAACCACTTTTTAGTCTAGACCATGCTGGAAAGAACAAAATCAGTCCAACAATGCATCATTTGCATATGGATTTCTACTTCGCGAAGGCAAGGTACCATCCCAATAGATTGCTCAAGGCCCCTTATAAGGCATCTAAGTCCGACTGATTCATATGTCTCTTGATTACTTTCTTTCTAGCTTTCACATTCAAACATTATCAATACTCATGTCATATTTCATAGATAGCATAAACTACTAGAAATATATACTTTGAAAAGTCAAATATTATATATCAAACATTTAGCATCTTCATTGAAAATATATAATTTAGCCATGTACTCCAAATTGGGAAAATTCCTACATGTACTCACCTCAATCACAAGAAGGTTAGCTACTCCTTTTCTAGTTCCTTTCCTTAGAGAAACACTGTCAAACACCACCTATAGAACATGTATAAAAGTCAATAAATGACTAAAATACCCCTCATAGGTTCCATTAATAAATTTTATTTTGTCAACTCATTCCTTATGCAAAAATATAAATGTAGGCAAAAACCGTACGTAAATCCGAGTCAGTATGCAAAATTTATGAGAAAAACAACATTTCCCAAACATAAGGTCCCACACGGGGCGTGTGGATTTTCACTAGGTATGCCACATGGGGCGTTTGGAAGGGTCTGTACGCCTAAAAAGCCCAAAATTCAAGTTTTGCTTCCCAAACTTGTTTGAATTTATTAAGACCCTTAAGTTTATCAATTTGCACCACTTTAATGGCTTCCTAAACATACTTAGATGATGTTTTTTCATTTCAAAACATTCAAATTAATTAATTAAGTCCTCAACCTAAATGTTAAGTTCATAATTTTTACAAACACTCAAACGAAAAGGTTAAGAGCTTAAGTTTAGAAGGAACCTACTTTAACCGATAAGAACTATTCCCAAATCGTTTAACAGACATTGAGTGTTGTCAAGTGCATAAATCATGTTGTAACTCTTTCCAACTCCATATCATGAGATTAAAAATAAAAAGATTCTCCAATTATGGCTAATTCCCAAAATGCTCTTATGGAAAACTATGGTATAAATTCAACTAGAGATCATTCAAGTCTTCGTGTTTTTGCATTCAAATCATAATATCAATATCAACTTCTGTTTATGAGTATCGTATGTTAGGGCTAGGATCTCTGAACTACATTGAGGTCCTGAAATCCAAGGATCCTCAAAGGCTTAGGATCCTCGAGCTCAGGACCCCCGAATATACTCCAGGATCCTGACTAATATTTTTATTATTAATAATGGACACAAATTCTTTTGTCTTTCTCACATGTGCAGAAATAACTAGTCAAAGTCATACACAGAATGGATAGTCATCAGAACTAGTCAAAAGACCCCGAGGACCAAGTCAAGTAAACGACTATAAGTAACCTCGAAGGATCCCGAAATTCTCGGAGTTCTAGTTGTTAGCGTTTGACTATATAAAACACTTGTAATCATCCCACTACACACGATTTTTTGGCAGAATACTATCACTTGTACTGACACTCATTTCATTCTCTCTTTAATTTTCATTTCAATCAATAAAAAACATTAAGGCAGGTGATCTTTATCACCTCCCAAGGTTTTATGTCGGAGATCCTAACAAGGATCAAGGGCTTTCCTTGTAAATGATTCGTGTTGCTTTGATTCATATTAATTATTTGCTCTATATGGAACATCACAACCTCTCATACACTTTGGTCCATTTTAGTTAAATTATTTTTTGAACAAAACAATTTGTCGCCCACTGTGGGGACGTGGTGTTCAAAAGCTCTCAGAAAATAATGTCTACTCAATCGAATCTCTCCTCCTCCTCGATTCCTCCCATTTCCTGTAAAATCCTTCCACCATCACCAGGTGAAAATATCTGAAACTCAGAAGAAAAACACCTCTCCGGTCACTCCGGGACTCCAGGATCCTCCTGTGCTCATTTCCAACAACGAAATCTTTGCTATAATGAAGAGACTGGAGCGACAGGTCGTCCAACAACAGGAGGATAACATGAAACTTCTCAAGGAAGAGGAGAGAAAGAGGACGTAAATCCACAAGCCTCACGAGGCAACGCCCTCGGTCTTACAACCTAAGATCCTGAACTTCGACAACCCAAGATCTTCAGCGATCCGTCGCGAGATTTAGGATCCCAACGAAACCTTTGTTACTCCCAATAAAAGGGATCCGGGTAACTCTACACTAATAATAATTTTACAACCAACTCAATGGATCTTGACACATGTTTGAGCCCGGTCATGGCCAAGGAGCTACAACAGCTAAGACAAATGATCTCAAGGGTGCTCGGAATAGTTTAGTCGGTGCCAGAAGCATCCCCCACGAGTTACAGGATATCTAGATTCGTCCCAGCGATAGCTGACGCTGAAGTTTCTTCTTTCAACGACACCGTTTTGTTGAGGAGTGTAGGGAGCAGAGAAATTGTGGTCGATGCCTTTGTCAGAGAAGAATTTCTCAATGGTGGAATTTGTGAATTCAGAGCCATTTTCACTTTGGATTCTTCTAACAGGGAGTTTGACAAGAAATTCAATTCCTTTAATGAAGTTATTAAGTTCAAAGGCTGTTTCAAATTTTAGACTAAGGAAGAAGACCCAAGCGAACCTTGTGTAATCCTCAGCAATCACAAGAATGTAATTTTTGTGATGCAAACTTTCTACGGTGGATGGTCCACAAAGATCAATATGAAGAAGTTCTAATGATTCCGAAATTGACTTTTCAATGATTATAGGATGACTTTACATGGATTTCTACCCACATTCACACGCAGCACATAGATGATCATTTTCAAATTTCGGGAGTGGCAGACCTCAGACCATTTCACCAGAAACAAGATCATTTATGTATCGAAAGTTGAGATGAGCGAGTCTCTGATGCCATATCCAACTTACGTCAGGAACGGCCTTTGACATAAGACTGAGTTGAGGCTTTCTGATGATCATGAAGATGTCTAATGGATACATGTTTTTGATGCGATCAGATTTAATTAAATATTTTTTCTAGTCTTCAGTCATAACGTAGTTATGCTTTTTGTAGAATTCAACTCTTCAGTTTGCATTAGTGAGTTGAGATACACTAATCAGGTTGTACTTGAGATCAGCCACATACGCCACATTGGATACAGAGAAATTTCCATTGGTCAAGACACATTAGGAGCGAGCTTTAGATCACACAAAAAGTCTTTATTCCCAGTCATGTGCTTGGAACAAGCACTATCAATATACCATATTGTATCTTTTTTTGAAGCACAAAGTGCCTGCAAAATCAATGACTGTTAGATGCCATTTTATGCATCTTATAGGGTAGTTTTCATTAGCATTTAGGATCATATTTTGTACATTTGCATGTCATTTATTTAAATAATGTTCAGCTCATGTATTTCGTTAGAATTCCCGTATTGCTCATGCTTTTATGTCAATCTCAGATAGTTCGAGTGGAGTAGTTCTTTGGGAGCAGTTGGATGTGCGTTTGGAGCTTAAAATGGAGCTTGGAACTTCTGGAGTATGTTGCGGAATGATTGGAAGATGCTTTGGTCAAAAACATCCGATCGAATTGATCGCACGAAGACAGAATTTGCAATTTAAAGTTAAAGGATGTTGTTGGCAGCTTTGACCCCCTGTCAGTATTTTGACCATATCTCGAGAACCGTAACTCCGATTTAGGCGACTCAAAATGATTTGAAAAGTAGACGAAATTTCGGACGTCTTAGGCACAACATGCCATCACAGGTTTCCTTTATGCGATCGCATGGGGCCTTTTTGCGATCGCAAGTTAGGTCGCAGCTTGGATTCGAGGTTTTTTAGTGCCAAAAATTCATCCGGAAGCAAAAAATGAAAACCTGCGATCGCAGGTTGTGTACATGCGATCGCAGGTTGGCCAAAAGTGCCAAAATGGTATTCTACTTCATTAAAAAGGCCCGAGACGTTTTTTCTTTAGAACCTGCGATCGCAGCTTTGATACATGCGATCGCATGCGCATCGTTTTTGCTCCTGGACGTATAAATAGACCTTATAACCTTCCAGTAACCTAAGTTGGCGATTCCAGAGGTACCAGACGACGAAAATACGATTTTGGAGGTGTTTCTTCTCCGATTTCAACGATTTCTGAAGATCTGAAGACTGTGTATCATCTCCTTCAAGTAGATTAGTAAGATTTAGTAGTTTAATGTCTCTTTTCATCTGTTTTCATCAGATTTTGGCCATGTCTGGCTAAACCCTAGTTTCCAGTTCTGTAAAGATGAGTACTTTTCATGTGATTGATCATTAGATCTGGTTTTTGATTTGTGCTTCTATCTAGGTTCTTCAGTTTTGTTCTTAATGAATGTTTGATTTTGATTCTTGTTAGTCTGATCACCTAGCTAGGGTTTTATCATTCCAGTTAATCAGTTATAGAATACGTAATTGTTCTTGTCAACTGGTAAAAGTAACAAGTAATAAATCGGTTCCGTGTTTGGGATTTGACTTTATTATAAACTGTAAAAATCATATCTTTACGCTTCCGAGCTTGTGAGAAGTATTGGTTATTGCTGGGAATTTTACAAAGAACTTAATGCAACTTTTCTGATCTTAATTAAGATCTTGGTTGATTGGACAGTAAAAAGTTAGGGTTAATTGAAGAGCGTGTTTTGATTAACTAGTTTAGATAAAAGAGAAATTACTAGACCTTATTAGTTTTTCTCAGTATCAGCTTAGATAGAATGCATCTCAAATAATCAGATCTGGATTAGTTACATGATTAGGAAAGTCGCAGCAGAACTGAAACCATTTTTATTATTGATTTTCGTTTAGTTTGATATCACTGCAATTTTATTTTTTAGTTTAATTCAAATCCCCCTTTCAATAATTTCTGTCTTGACTAGACTGTGCCTGATGCAAAAAGGCATTGACTTTTAGGCTGTGTCCCTGAGGATTCGACCCTGCTTCCATGTGCTATATTTTTAGTGCAACAAGCAATGATAATTTACTTGTTTAATACGCGCGCGACAACGTGTTAACAGTGACTGTTGGATTTTTTAGGCTCTGCGTTTAACTTAGGGACGTTGGCATGGGCTTTGGACTTGGATTGTAGCTTTGGAAGAATTGGCATCTTAGAGGGCTTGTTCCAAGATTCTTTTGAAAAGAAGCAGAATATCAAGGTCTTTTCATTTATCCAAAAATCGTATTCAACCAAAGGTTGTTTGGATACTGCTTTTCTTGGACCAACAGTTTTTCGAGATGTTGTAGGAATCATTGTGTTGACAGATGTTATAGATGTGTTTTTAACCTTTTTTACATTCCATTAAAACGTTTGTTTTGAATCTTTTGTAGATTTCTGAACAAAAGTGTTCCTAGCAACTTGTTCTTTGCAATAAACACTGAAGAAACTGTCTGAGGAGAGTCAGTTTTTAGAGAAGGAGTCTCAACAGTGACCTTTTTTGGACTATTATTGACAGATTTGTTTTGAACAACCGAACTAGGAGGATTAGATGGCCTCTTAAGGATCTTAACATGTATAAAGGTATTATGGTTCCTAGTGGTTGGACTAACTGTTCGAGACACTTTCTTCTCGCACTTCTCAATAAATCTTGAATCTTGCCTAAGCCTAATTTCGTTCTTAAGGGCATACTTAGCTTCATTCTTTGGGTGAAAATGTATTTCTTATTCAGCCAAGGTTTCTTACGAGATTCAGATGATGACTTAGAAGTTTTTCCAATGGATGGATTGTTGAAACTAGGCTTAATTAGCACAAGAGTTGATTTTGAAATCACATCAGAGTTAGAGATACAAGAGTCAGATGAATCGTCACATACTATTTCTTCATCTACGTCACTATCAAATGACGCCCAAACGAAGTCGGATTTATCATAGTCATATCCAGATGTCTCATGAATTATTTCCTCAACAACACAATTGTTTGGAGGGTCAGAGTTCGGAATCTGAACTCCAGTACAATTGGTGTCAGGGAATGAATCCGAAGACTGATTTAGGTCCAGGGATATCAGAGGCGGAAGAGGCGTGGAATTAGGACATTTAACTATGATAGGTTTGAACTCAGGAATCAGATATTGGAACTGGTCTGAAGTGTCAGGAAGGGGCAACAATGGTGAGACAGGGGTATCCGAATGAGTATGGCTCGAAACGTCTCCCATAAACGTTAGATTTTGAAGATCCTTCAAGGGACGAACAACAGGTTTTGGAAACTCGCTTCCGAGACCTGGTGCTTTGGACCATGGGTGACGAAAATTATGTGTCATCCATTCGTTTGTTTCAAGAATATCAATAGATTTATGCAAAGCATCAATTTTGGCATGAAGACATTTGTTATCAGAAACTAAGATATTCCTTTTACAAAAAGTGATTTCATGTTTTTATTTTAAAATGATACATTCATATTTAGACATTGCAAGCTCTCTCTCTAGAGATTCTATCTTAAGCTTGCGATCTTCAAAGTGTAATCTAAGACGAGTCAATTCACTATCCAGCTTCTCACTAACTTCTATGGCAGACTAATAGGCTCTATGAATAACTGTCATATCTGATTGGATCTGAGTTAGATAGGTTTCGCAAACAAATAAATCAAAATTATTGTAAGTGATCATGGATTTTACCTGCTGAATGATGCTTCTGCCGGGTGGATCGTTTGTTGCCATGTAACAAAATTTTGGCTCAGTATCATCATCGTCTTCTTCTGAACCTAAAGACCAGTAGCCTTCATTACACTCGATCAACTGTCTTGCCATAAGACACATGTTCTTTCTAGATCTCACTTCAACCTCATCTCTAGAAGACCAGTACCCATCAACATTTCTTGACACTGTGGAAACAAAAGCTTTTTCACTTTCTGCCAGCTCTTGGGCTCTGCGAGCATAGTAGCCACAATCTTTTACCTTCGGTTTTTGAAAATTTCAGCCAAACAGTCTTTTCCAAAGTGTTTACCGAGACCATATTTATGCCAAACTATGTTGGGTTTGATTGATTTTGAAATTTCTTGGGATTCCGAGGAGTGATTTGGGATGTTGGGTCGGTATGCAGGTGGGTTTTCTGAAGATTTAGGAAAGGGTTGAGGATTACTATGATGAGGGGCTAGAAATCAATTTTGATAAGATTTATGACTGGGATTCCAGGGACGTTTGTACTTCATAGAAAAAAGTGTGAATTCTTGTTGGAACGAAGTTCGGACTTAGCTGGATCAAGATAAAGATTTTCTTCAAATGAATGGTTTGGAACAGATGGAGTAGGTGGGGTAGGAATTGTTAGTTGAATAGGAAAAATAGATGGGATAGTTCCAAAAGGATCTGACACAGTTGGGCTTGAAATTAGTGGGTTAATACAACTGACTAAGGCAAGAGGACCTTATGACAGTTCTCTTAACGTTTGAGCAATGTTAGATTCATGGCCTTGCAGTTCATAAAATACCTGATAGAGCTTCAGTTTCTTTAGAGATCCATTACTTTGAAGACATGAACTGATGTTCCCTTAGCCTTTTCTGAGGCTGTTGATGAACTTTATATTGTACTCGAGAGGAGTTCTGACTATACCATGTGCAGTCATATTGTCACAATGATCATGTACCTATTCAAAGCAGAGGCTACGGATTCACCGGGAGTTGTGGTGAAGGTATCAAAGTCGTTGATGACAGAAGTCAGACGCTTATCCTTCATGTTCCCGGACCCTTCGAACAAATCTTGAAGAGTGTCCCAAATCTATTTTGCAGATTTGCATAACTTAATGTACTCAAAGAGAGAAGGAGGAACACCAAACACCATCTCTGAAAATGCTATCTGGTCTGCATGAAGCTTTTCGATGTTTGATGCAGTAAGAGGTGTTGGACGTTGTTCTTCTTGATCCATGAGAGTGAAAGATCTAGTATGCTCAAGAGTCATATTAAAATGATATTACTAAATAACATATGATACTAAGGGTCACACTAACAACAACTTGATACAATTGATTATTTACCACACACTCTCTGGCATGTTTTTTGGCCAAAAATCCTCTCATCTCTCTCACTCTCTTACCTTCTTGCAAAGTATTGAAGAGTTAGAAGTTACTCGCATCCTTTCTTTAAGTCACACCTTTGTTTTGACTTAAAGCTTCAGAGTTATAACTAGCATTACATCAAGTTGATTAATTGTTGGTGTCCTAAATGTCATCCATATTCTTCAACATTCAACCTTCCCCTAGAGGACCCAAAGTTCATCAGAGTTTGTTGCTTCTTCTTCCTTCTATGGTTGTGCTTTAAATCTTTCTACTACTTGCAAGATGATCCTTGGTGGGTGATAAAATGTTTATGTTATTTATAAAATCAAGTCTTCCGTTTGCCATTATTTGTAGTTTTTGAAACTAGTTTTTTAAATAAAACCCAACAGAGAGTAGCAGCAGCATCTCTGACCATTTGTCTTACTGGAACATGAGGACCTTCTTTCACAGATCTCCATATCTCTTCACCTTTTTACTTACCAAGTAAAAATCTCTCCATTCTAACTTTCTAGTGATCATACTTTTCAACAAATAGCAATTGGGCTCGAGATGGGAAACCCATGCTATTTGCTATTTGCATTGAATACATTTGTTGAGTTTGATTAGGAGCAGCCACTGAAGATAAAGTATTGGAGTAGAAGCGGTATATATAATAACTTTTAATCTCAACACAGAAATGATTGAGATACCAAGGTAGTCTCATATCAATTATAATTTGATCTTATGGATTCAAAGGATAACCACTCAAGCTCTGATACCAATTGAAAGTGCAAGACTTAGTGTGCGGACAAAATTTGAAAACTTAAACCTTGAATTAAATTAAGATCAATGTCTGCTGATAATATTTTGGTCCAGTCAAGTCTGGTAAACCAGTCTTGTCTTGAACTATGAAGATCAACAAAGTATTCAACAAAGTATTTAAGTAAGATAAAATGAGTATGAACAAAGTAAAGATAACTTAAGAACAATGAGAACAATGGAGAAAGAGATTTGACTTGCAATATACTTAGTATTTGATGTAAAGATAATATTGCTTCTTAAAAAGGTTACAATGCATGGAAGACTCAACTCCTTAAATAGGAAAGGAGTGATAAAAAGACAGAATACAAGAATTGCATGGAGAATGTAAATCTGATAAGTCAGAAAAGCTGACAGACACTATTTACTCGATTTTGTTCGATGAACTAGATAATCAACAAGTACTAAACAAAAAGAAGCATTAAATGCTTGTACGGACTCAATAACACATAAAACTAGGAATGTCTTAGATCCTCAAAAGACCCTAGAAAGACCACGATCCCCTCTTACGGATGCTAAGGTAATCAATAGGATCTGACATATGTGGCAACTCTTACTCTGCATCGAAAAGACATGCTGAAGTGTCGAACACAAAGAAAGAATAAAAGCTACAAAAGAACACATTGATCACAAAAAAAGTAGGAGAATACGTTGGATGAAACAGATAGAATAGACGTCTAGGATCCTCCTCACGATGGATTAGTGATCACTCTTTACATCGCTAATCATTTTGTCAGAAGGATCCTTGTTGACGGAGGATCCTCAATCAACATCATACTTATGGATGCTTTGAAGAGGATGAACATCCCTGAAGTCGAAATAGTCAAAAGATCCTCAGTGCTGATTGGATTCAGTGGCGAAATAAAACATACAGTCGGCGAAATAAAGCTACCTATTTACATAGAGGGGGTAAACTCTATGCAACGCTTTTGTGTAATCGATACATTATCCTCCTATAATGTTATACTAGGTAGACCATGGATCCACGATATGAAGGCTGTCCCCTCAACATACCAACAATATGTCAAAATGACCACTCCATGAGGGACAGTAAAGATCAAAAGTGACCAACAAGAATCCAAGGAATGCTACAAGGCTTTGATAAAATCCTCAACAGTGCCACGAAAAGGATAGCAAATTAAAGCAGGGGTACGAGGTGTGTTGGGTCCTCACTACTAGAACAAATCGAACAGGAATTAATAAAGTTCCTGAAAGATAGAAGCAAAACATTCGCCTAGAATCAAGAGGATATGACAGGTATAGACAAGAATATTACAACTCATAAACTTAACATTGATCCTTCTTTCATACCAATGCACTAAAAGAGAAGAAAGGTTGCACCCAAAAGAAACCAGATCATCCAAGAAGATGTAGAAAAGCTCCTCAAAACAGGGATGATCAAGGAAGTCAAGTTCCCAAAATGGCTAGCCAATGTTGTCGTACTACAAAATAAGAACAGAAAATGGAGGGTATGTGTAGATTATACGCATCTAAATAAGGCTTGACCTAAGGATCCTTTTCCCCTACCACACATAGACTCCATGACAGATGCTACGGTTGGTCATGAACTGCAAACGTTTATGGATGCACCAGCGAGGTTCCAACAAATCCAGATGGAACCACCTGACCAAGAGGATACCTCATTCATTACCCCAACAGGTATATATTGTTATACCGCTATGCCCTTTGGTCTTAAAAATGCAGGTGCAACATACCAAAGGTTAGTTTAACGGATGTTCAAGGACAAACTAAGGGACACCACAGAGGTCTACATCGACCAAATGGTGGTAAAATCAAAGAAAGTTGAAGATCACCTCAAGGATCTTGAAGATGCCTTCAACATACTAGACGAATATAACATGAAGATGAACCCTTCCAAGTGCCACTTTGGAATTAGGCCAGGCAAGTTCCTTGGATACATGGTGACTAAAAGAGGAATAGAAGTAAGCCCGGAGCAAATAAAAGCCATCATCAATTTAAGATCCCCGTCCTTGACAAAAGATATTCAGAGACTAACAGGAAGCGTAGCAGTACTTAACAGCTTCATCTCAAGATCCTCAGAAAGGTGCAAGCCTTTCTGTGATATCTTAAAGAAGAACAAAAGGTTTGGGTGGACTAAAGAGCATGAAGATGCTTTTTAGAAACTTAAAAATTATCTAAGTTCTGCACCCTTGCTAGTGAAACCACTAGACGAGGAACCACTCCTCCTATACCTTTCAGTATCCTCTAATGTTGCAAGTGCAGATTTAACCAAGGATCTTAATGGGGACCAACATCTCATATACTATATAAGTAAAAGTCTCCTAGATCCCAAGACCAGGCATTCCCATCTTGAAAAACTAATACTTGCATTAGTAACTGCTTCCACAAAATTACGTCACTATTTTGAAACACATACTATACATGTGAGAACTAATTACCCTATCAAGAACGTTATGCGAAAACTAAAAATGTTAGGTAGGATGGCAAAGTGGTCCGTGAAACTAAGCACATATGGCATCAAATATAAAGCAATATCAACAACAAAGTCACAAGCACTAGCAGACTTTGTGGCTGATTTTAGTGATGATCTACAACCTGAAGCAGAGTTGGAGAGTAAAGAACTCCAAAAAGAAGAAAGCATGGGAACATGGACACTTTTCACTGACGGATCCTCAAACTTTATAGGAACAAGCCTAGGGATCAAACTGAAATCGCTACAAGGGGACATCATACCCTAGGCAGTTAGCTGCGAATTCGATGCAACCAACAACGAAGCTCAATACGAAGCACTGATCATGGGATTACAGTTGACCAAGGATCTTCAAACCAAGGATCTTCAGGTATTTTTTGACTCCTTATTATCAAGTAATCATTTGATGGATCCTACACAGTGAAAGGCGAAAGACTAGAACTATACCTAAAAATCCTTAAAAAGTTGGTCTCCGAATTCGAAACTTTCAGCCTAAACCAAGTTCCTAGAGAAGAAAATATTGAGGCAGACGCACTAGCTAACCTAGAATCTTCCCTTAAGGTCTCGTCGGAAGTTAGGATCCCTATAACCCATATATTAATCCCAGCGATATAAGATCCCTCCAATAAACTAGATGATCCCAATCACCATGGCCAAACAACCGACATGGAAATAATTGAGGATCCTTGAGCCCTATTTAAACATCATTATACCTTAAGACCTCTTCCATCATCAGCCTCCATCTCCCGAATCATCCCTTGTTAACCCCAATCCTTTTTGTGAGCATTTTGAGCTTGAAAGTTTGTTTTTGTTGATCTTGAAGAAAGAAGAAAGAAGTCGAATTATCTTGGAAGCTCAAGGCATCTTGGATCCAGAAGTATCTCACCCTCAAACATCATTTGAAGGTATAAAGCTTGGATCTTGATGTGTTATTTGCTTAGATCTTGCTAGTCTAGAGTTTGTGTGCAGTTTTCGTCCCATATATTTGGTCTAATGGAGTATGAGCTACTTCATCTCCTTGAAAGGTAGTTTTTTTTAGCTTTGAGCTCATGGATTCATAAAAATCAGAGCTTGGATACTCTCATTAAGCCATACAATAGATTTGGAGCTTTGGATGACTTTTGGACCAAGGGTTTGAGTTTTTACCCTCTTGTATGTATACAAATAGATAAAGTCAGAGACTTTGTCCATTAAGACGTCCCTTTTTACATGGATTTTAAGTTTGGCATTTTGGCTTAACAAAATAAGAGCTTAATATTAAAGTGGAGATTCAGCTTTGGTACATTGGGCGTACCTGGAGGTACGTTGTGCGTTTCAGGTTCGAGGCCCATATCTAGAAAGACACCCTTTATGTTGGGCGTAGAGGGGAGTACGCAGGGTGTACTCAGCCCAGATGGAATCTTTGACTTTTTGACCATGACTTTGACCAATTTTGACTTAGAGGTATTTTAGGTATTTTGAGTAGTCGTTTGAGACTAGGTCATTATTTGTTGTATAGGTGACCTGTAGAGTCAGCAGTTAGAGTTGTGATCTGTTCAACTATGTTTTCAAACTGTGAGGTGAGTTTTCCTCACTATACTTATAGGTCGAAGGCACCAATGTCGGCCCACTAGATTATGTATCCTGGTATATTGGATTGATGTTGTGTTGGTTATATGATAGATTGGTATATCTGTATGATCACCTTTGTTCACTGAGTATGTGTTAGATTGGTAGATTTGTATGATTACATGTGTTCACTGAGTATGCGTTAGATTGGTAGATCTGTATAATTACATGTGTTGCTGGTTATTGATTGTTATTGTATATGTCGACATTTTATGGTTTGTTGGGTTGAGGCGGTCCTTCTTTGTGCTGAATAACAAGATACTCGGGGCGGTCCAGATAGATTGAAGGCCTGAGAGGCGGTCCAATCAGGCCGAAGGCCTAGAGAGCGGTCTAGATAGGTTGTAGACCCTGCGAGGTGGTCCAGTTAGGCTGAAGGCTTAAATATGCATGTTGTTATATGTATTGGTTGTGTGTGGTATTTTGGGAGAAACTCACTAAGATTTTGCTTACAGTTTAAGTCTTATGTTTCAGGTACTTCAAATGATCGAGGGAAAGCAAATGTGTGATCGTACACATCCTTCGGTGACATGTTTTGGAGATGCTATGATACATTGATTTTGGAACATTTGTACTTGATCATGGGTTCTTATGGCTTGGGTTTGATTGAAAACAATGATTTCTCTTTAATTAAAAATGAAAAATTTTATTGTGATTTTGGGATGTTAAATTGAGTTAGTGGTTTCTTCAGTTGATGTCGGGTGCCGCGTTCGTTTGTGTCAGCAATTTTTTTCGATTTTATGCTTTCATTTTTTTCAGGCGTGGTTACGAACCATGTGGTGAAGTGATTAAATTGGCATGGATATTCGAATGGTTACGAACGTCAGAGTTTAGCCAATTCCAAGAGGGAGATAATCACCTTTTTAGATGGAAATATTTTAGATTGAAGGTCATCCCGGTGTTTCATATTCCAAAATAGGAGGATAACAGGTTTTAGTTGTTGTCCGAACTGAAGCTTATGCAAGGAATGATCTTCAGCGGTTAGTTGTGATCAGGAAAACAGGCGTTGAGGAACTCACTAAGATTTATACTTACAGTTGTGGATTAAACATTTTGCAGGTCGTTTGTGAGAAAAGCTCGGCAGGACTGTACATACGCATCAAAGATATTTGTTTCCGCGGTTTTTCCTCTGACCTAACTTGTATTGGGTGTGTTTAGTAGTGGTATTTTGGGAGCTTCAAGCTTTTAGCTTTTAACAAAAAAAAAATTATTTGGGAGTTTGAAGGTTTAGCTTTTAGTTTAAACAAAAACCTCAAAATCTAAAAACTGCTTCATCTCGTGTTTGGCAAAGTAGCTAGAAGCTGTTACCTGGAAGCTAGTAGTTGAAAGATAGAAGATGGAAGTTGTAGGTTTTATTTGTATAAGAATGTTTGACACAAATATTTTGAAGTTTTGAAAATAAATAAAATTACATAAAATGACATATGAATATAAACTAAAATTGAAATATAAAGATGATAAATTATTTTTTCTTAACTAAAATTATCAAAAGTTAAAAATCATCCACATTTTAATACCAATTACACCGGTTAAGCTTCTCAATAAAAACTTTTTTGTGCATATTAGTAAATGATGAATTTTTATACAAATAAAGTAAATAAAACTTTTTATTTTTGTAACAACCAATGCCAAACATTTTTTACATATTACAAGTATTCCGGCATTATAAAAGAAAAAATATTATTGTATGATATTAATTTTGGTTTGTAAATTCATATAATAAATCTTATGTATTTGTTAGATGAAGATTGATAAATTATAAAATCAGTTGATATGGTTGTTTCAAATAAAGAATTTATAATTGTTAAACTTCATTTATATTTAATCGTATAATGTATATTTGTTCCAAATAAAGAAATCATGATTGTTAAAATATATTTATATTTAATCCTATACGATAATTACCAAAAACAATGATATAATTTATTTATTTTAAATAGTTTTTAAGTCAATTCTTTAAAATTTGAAAAAAAAAATTCGTTAAAAACTAATTAACTTTTAGATTTGAAACTTTTTGTTTAACTCAAAAGGTAAAAGCTCCTACCATCGAACGAATTTTTTTTTTTTTTTGACTTTTTTTAAAAGCTAAGAACTAAAAGATCTCAAAAGTTGAGTGTCGAACATGTCTTAGCGTTTAAGAAAAAACTATTCAACTTTTATAATATATTTAGAATTGTCATTAAAAATATATTTATGTATTTATCTTTTTTAAACAGTTGTTCTTTTATATAAATTTACACATTTCAAAAACTTTAACTATTTTTGCCAAATATTTGTATAACAAATAAAAGTTATAACTTCTAAACTATCGACTAGGTTTGTTAAACACGTCTTTAATATATTTTATGTGATTAGTTTCTAGCTGTACGGATTCTTATGTCAAGAAACAATGGTAGAGCCAAAAAAACCAACAAAGGAAAAAGACAGAATTTATTAAAATTAATTATTGTGGAAATAGGAGGGGGAAAAGAATGAACTGAATAACCCCACCCTATCATTGTCGTTGTCAAATATTAATTTTGTGTCCGAAGTTTGGCCCATTGTGGTAAATGTGATAAGAACACAATGTACAATAACAAAATGACAACATGTTCTCGGGAAATTACTTCAAATAATAGTATAATGGTCAAGCAAATCCTTTTAAAAGTTAAGGAAAATTTCTTTAGATATAGTTGGGAAAAATAATAGAGAAAGGTGACGATTTTGCTGTTATTACCTCATTCATGTACCTTTGATACTTTATTACTTTATTAAAAATGTCAAAAAAATGAATTTGAATTTATGTCTTTTGAGTTATACCATTTGTTTTTTCATAAGAACCAACAAAAAAAAAAAAGTGATGATGAATTTGACTTTTTCTTTCTTTGTTGGTTTCGTTTAACATGTTTTTTTTATAGATGGCTTATCTATTTTTTTTGTTTTTGTTTTCTATGAACAAACAATAAATTATAATCCTATAAGTTGTAACTTTTAATTATATAGAACTGTTCAGTAAAAAGTAGCTGACAACTTTTAAAACATATAAAATTATAGAAAATGACTTATTTAAAGATAGACATTTTTTTTCTTTTAAAAAAAATAATAATTAATTCAATTTACAAAATTATAAAGAATATTTTTTTTGTTAAACTCTACTTGAAATATCTTTTGACTTTATTGTTTTTTGTTTTCATTAAAAAGTAGAAGTTACTATTACCGGACGAAACTATTTTTTTCGAGCCTTTTCTTAAAAGCTAGAATCTCTAAAAAACTACATGTTGAACATGCACACCACTTTTTACTTGTTTTCTTGTTTTGTTAAATATCAATATAACTGAAAATATTATTACCTAAGAGAATTATAATTGTCATATATCCACATTCATTTGATCACTTCATATCATGTTTTCATAACCTTTTGTATTATTGTTTGATAAAAAATAACTTAATTGAATTTGGATATATTAATATAAGAAAATAACTATAATAGTTATTTATAATTTTTTTTACCATAAAAGAGCAAAAAAAATGAAAAATAACTTATGTCACCATAATTTTCCCAGATGACCACATGCTAAAATTGACATCATCTACGAAAAAAAAAAATCTTTCCCAAAACAATGTCGTTTTGGTATAGTTGATTGAAAATTTCTTATTTAACCTGGAAAAGGTGATGTCATCATAGTAAAATTTAATTTCCTTTTTAGCCCAAAGGACTTCGTTTTGGGGTTGGATGCGTGACTATGAAAACTGTATGGTTCTTTTTTTCGAAGGGTGGGTGTAGGTGAGTGTGTGTGTGTGGGGGGGGGGGGGGGATTAGGGTGATCTCACACCTTGTGTTGAGATAAAGCTTCGTAGGAGGATGCACTAGTGTCAAGCCTAGTAGACAAAACATGTGTATAACTTCAAATTTTAAGTTAACATATTCTTTACAAATTACATCTATACATCTCGATCACAGGATTTGTAGATGTGGAAAAGGAAAAATATAAGTAAATAAATAAATAAATATGTAGTGTGCCATGTCGACACGAAATAACAACAATGAGATCCTTTAACATGCAAGTGATTCACAATCTTGTTAATTTCAAATTTTTCTAAAAAGATGCAATATATTAAAAACTAACCAGAGGCTAGGAAACCAAAACAATTACACACAGATAGCAAGTTAGTCGGTTGTGGAGCCAAACACTCCAAAACACTATAACACTTTTGTTGATATTTATATACCATAAAAAAGCAACTATGCTAGCAAATAACATATTAACTTGCGATACATTATCTCTAAAAAACAGTTCAGTACCATATTTCCACATCACCCATCGATTGAATGTAGAAAGGTGAGAATTATCGAGCCAAACAAAAATGTTGGTGATTTTGTCTCGTTCAGGGGAATCGACATTGAGCACTCAAAAGCATTTTTCTAAACATTACATATAACTTAACAACACCAGAAGACATGGTCCATCTTTTCAACACTCTTCGAACATAAGGGGCACATCAACGAATCCAGATCACGACCTTTCTAACTTAAGTTCCATCTATTTAGAATATGATCCAACAAACTATTAGAAAGTGTGTCCAAAGTCATTAATTGTTTGTGATATTTCTAATAATAACAGGTTCCTCTTGGGTTGCACTCAAGACTCAAATATAGTGGAATAAATAAATGACAAATTGGTTTATTAATTATTATGGTTTAATAATTATTATAAACTAATCAAAAACAATTTGGGAATTAATTAATATTTTGATTAACAGAAGGGTTGAATATCAATTAATCAATAGTTGATTAATCAGAAATATTCCAGAACCCTAGAAAGAAGTGTGGTGGACGAAAATTCCCTTTGGATAAAAGGAATTTCGTCCTTAGGATTATCCATCGTGCATGGGCTTGAAGATAAAACCTTGGAAGGTATCCAAGGCTATAAATAGGGCCTTAGGGATTCATTCTTCCTAGCTCATTCTTTAGCTTGAAGTTTTGCCTCTTCCTTCTCCCTCCTTATGGACGAACTCTCCTTATAGTTCATCCCCTCATAGTTATTTTGATTCTACTCTTTTGAGTTCATTGGGCGTGAACTAAGAGAGAGATTTTGGTTTGGGTCATAATCATCCAAACAGGGTGGCACGCATGAGAGCTCAAGCGCGAAGGTGTGCAAAAGAGGTATGTGATTCTTCTTTTCTATTTTGGTATTCTAGGGTAGATGTAATTAGTATGAAACAATAGATCCATAGGTTACATGTACAATTAGGTATATCATAGTTTCGATTTTTCTGCTACCAAATTTAGAGTGTATTTGATGCGTAGAAAACCTAACAGTGGTATCGTAGTCATTGGTTCATGATTACATTCACCCTAAATCCATATTTTCTGTAAATGCTTGTTTAAAATTGAATGAAAGAATAAAGATTGAAAAATTCGTAATTGAAAAAACCTTTAATCGCAGTTCACGACGTGAGCTTGCCGGATTAGGGTTTCCCTATTTTTTTTCAATTTTTTAAATTTCAAGATTTATTAAATATGGAGAAATACCAAATTTAAAATGTTTTAAATCTGGAAAATTGAAAAATATTATTTAAATATGATTATTTGAATTTGAATATTTATTTATTATTTAAATAGTGAATTAAATGTATAATATTGTTTATAATATAGATTTATGAATTTGAATATTAACCCCTTGTGATTTATTAATTATTACATTGCGTCCTCGCAATTAATTAGAATTAATATTAGCCAACTAAATTTAAAGTGTTTTAAATTTACTCATTATATATATATATATATATATATATATATATATATATATATATATATATATATATATATATATATATATATGTAGGTATAAGAAAGTTATAACATGTGTCATCACATGTTTCAAATATTGACATTGTCAGTCTTATCATGATTAGGCTCACCCATTATGATGTTGGGGTTTAAGGAGGTCTATATGATTCCTAATGAGGTCGGTTTTTAATATGCTTCGCGCTTACCACCCTCACCGCCCTACTGCACTTTGAGAATGGAGTTACCGAAAGAGTTTATTAGTGATAATGTTCAATCTAAAAGTATTCTAAGTACAAGTATAAAACAAAATCTTGTTTTATTTAATTAAAAGTGAATCTTATGTTATCCATAAAAATTGCACATTCTCTTTATAACTTGTTGATAGAGCTCGTATGGTTAACCGACACGTCAATTTGAGAGTATAAGTAGAGAATGATGTGAGACTTGCGAATCTAAAGCGTAACTTGAGCCAGGGAACACAAAATTTTGTATGGGTGTTTCACCATCTGTTCAATGATCCGCAATATCACCGTCATTGAATTTCAGAAGAACATAATCTAAGATTAACTTGACATTGATAGTCAATGAATCTCAAAGATCTAGGAAATTCTTAGTGATTGAAATTGACAAAGAGTTTTGTCTTCCTAAATAACTTTATTGTGTGTTTACGGCATCCTTTTACACATCATGAAGCAAAATATGGATCCTAGCCTTAATTTAATAATTTGATTTAGGGTGATTATTTATTAAGTATTTTATATATCGAACTAATTGGAATCTTATCATTTGTAGATGTCGAACCTAGTCAACAACAACAAAAACAACAACAACAACAACAAACCTACTCCTCCTCCTCCAACTTAAAACACTGAAATTCTATAACGTCCTAAAAATCATGATAAAATTTTTCATTTTTCAATTAAAGTAAAATCATTGTTTCCAATCAAAAGTCAAATAAAAAACCAAATGTCAATACAAATATCCCAAAATCAGAGTATCATAAAATCTCCAAAACATGTCAATGAAGGATGTGTACAATCACGCCTTTGCTTTCCCCCGATCATCTGAAGTACCTAAAACATAACACTTAAACGATAAGCCAAAGCTTAGTGAGTTCCCTAAACTACCACCACACAAACATATAACAACATGCATAGTGGGCCCACAACCATCAGGCTGGATTACCTCTGAGCCCACAACAAGAGTCTGGGTTGCCTTTCTGGCCCACAACTCTTGTCTGGATTGCTCCCGAGCCCACAACATATGACTGGGTTGCCTATCTGGCCCACAACTTATGTATTGCTTGCTCCCAGGTTTGTTGGCTTCCACACAAAGAAGCATTGCCTCAACCCAACCGCACTATGTCGACATATGCAACAGATAAACATATTGAAGGGTTTTGAGCATTCTAACACTCCTATGGTGTACATGCAACCCTAGAAACCTTGGATCTATGTTTTATCTAATATTCATGAAAATATGATTTCTCCAAGGTTCTCATCCTAACTAGCATGGCATGGGGTACTTGTAATATAAAAAACTAGTAGAATGACATACCTTTCTTGTAGCTTGGATTCCTTAAGACCTTGTGAGCCTAGCACCCCAAATGTGATGCCTCAAATGTTTCACATAACACCACAACTCTTGGAATAACTTGAGAGAAGAACACTTTGATCACAAAATCGTCTAGCCCTCCTTGTCTTGTAATCGTGGCCGATTTTGCTCCATATGAGGTTGCTTATATAGTGTGTCACATGTAGGGTTACACCATGTAAACCCTAATGTGCATGGCTTTTCATTTCCCCCGTGATCTATGGGTTTTAATCTCCATGGAGCATCCGTGGAGCACCCAATGGTTTCTAGCCCAATCTAGTGAATCATGAACCATAAACCCACTATATAAGAATGAATGATTTACAAATAAATCCCCATATATTTAATTATTCTCCTTTTGATCACAAAATGAATTCCAAATTAATTCTTGATTAATACTAATTAAATTATACGATTTCATATTAATATATTAGAACTTATAATATATTAACAAACCATAAGTGTCCTTTTCTCATTATGTCTATCCAATTGTCATGATGCCATGTAACCCAAATGGACCATGCCAAATCGGGTTAAGTACATACTAAATATAGTTATGGACTTAGACACCCTATCCAACAGTCTCCCACTTGGGTAAGTCTAATAACTATAGTTACATGTATGACTTCAAGAACCGACCAGCAATCGTAGCTCTTTCAAAGCCTCGCAGAACTAAGATGACGCGCCATTTAAGATAAGTGATCATATAATCCTCTGTTCTAGATATCAGCCGGACAAATACATGGAACAATGTCGTACTTATTGTCCAGCAGTTTGTTTCCCGATTTCCGATTTGTTTGACATAGAACTAAACTGAACACATCAATTTGGTTCTGACCGGGCCCGGTACATAGGTCAAAACAGAATCATCGAGGGGCCCAAATATCGCTTCGAATCCTCCAAGAACTAGAAGGAACAGATAAACTTCGACTCATATGCTTGTACTAACTAATTGTTGAATCATACACAAAAGCACTTTTTATAACATCGAGTTATCGATGCGTTTTCGTACAATCAATGTACAACCAACTCATAATCAACAACTCATATCTCTAGGTTTAAAGAATTATATGATATTACCGTCTCACGATCACTCGGGATAAATTCCATGAAGTGATACAAGTGAGCATGGGTTGAATCCAATACTCAAAACTTATAAGCACTCATGAATGTTGTAGCAACTTTTGCTATGTCTAACATCTTAGACATCTACAAGCCCAATTCATGACAGTCTTGATTCATATCTACTTCCAACATATGACTGACTGTGGAGAGTTTGAATAAAGAAACTATTCTGGAAGTCAAAACATGCAAAATTGAAACAATAGTAAACAATTGACACAAGATAGCAACACTTTACTTATAAATAAACAACAACTTTTATTTAATCATCAAATGTCAATTTACATTTTACAAGTTTCAGAAATAACTATCTAATCTGTAAAACTAATATCATCCTTCAGACCGATGCGCCTCGCATGCTGCAAATGCTTAACCCTACACAGTCCCTTCGTGAGGGGATCTGCTGGGTTCTCATCCGATGATACCCTCCTTACCACGAGGAGTCCTTTTTCTATTCGATGTCTGATGAAATGGTATTTTCTGTCGATGTACCTGGATCTGTCGTGATCCCTTGGTTCCTTAGCTAAGGCAACTGCACCCTTATTGTCACAGAAAATATCCATAGGCTCCTTAATAGCTGGTACAACTCCAAGGTCTCCAATGAAGTTCTTTAGCCATATAGCCTCCTTTTCCGCCTCGCTTGCTGCTATGTACTCTGATTCGCAAGTTGAATCAGCTACTGTTTCCTGTTTGGAACTTTTCCAAGTAATTGCTCCCCCATTTAGGGTAAAGACCCAGCCCGACTGAGAGCGGAAATTATCCCTATCAGTCTGGAAGCTAGCATCACTATACCCCACTACTCTCAAGTCATCACTCCCACCAAGGGTAAGGACCCAGTCCCTATTCCTCCGTAGGTACTTGAGAATATTCTTCACTACAGTCCAGTGAGCCTTGCCCGGATTCCCTTGATATCTGTTTACCATGCTCAAAGCAAAGGCCACATTAGGGCGAGTACAAGTCATAGCATACATGATCGAGCCTACATCGGAAGCATACGATACTCGACTCATCTCAGCTATCTCAGACTCTGTACTCGGGCTTTGAGCCTTACTCAGCTTGGCGTTACTCTGGATCGGTAAGTCACCTTTCTTGGAATCCTGCATGTTGAACCTTTTCAACACCTTATCCAAGTAGGTACTTTGACTAAGTCCAATTAGTCTCTTACTCCTGTCTCTCAATATCCTTATCCCTAGGATATAGGCAGCTTCTCCAAGGTCCTTCATAGCGAAACACTTCCCAAGCCAGGATTTAACTTCCTGCAAGGTTGGGATGTCATTTCTTATGTGTAGTATGTCATCCACACACAATACCATAAAGCTAACTATACTCCCACTAGCCTTAACATATACACAAGACTCATCTTCGCTCCTCGAAAATCCAAACTCTTTGACTTTCTTATCGAAACAAAGATTCCATCTGCGATATGCTTATTTCAATCCATAGATGGATTTCTCAAGATTACACACTCTATTAGGGTGCTTCGCATCGACAAAACCCTCTGGATGACTCAAGTAAACATCCTCAGCCAACTTTCCATTAAGGAAAGTAGTTTTGACATCCATTTGCCATATTTCATAATCATGAAATGCAGCTCTGGCTAGCATAACCCTAATAGATTTGATCTTCGCTACTGGTGAGAAGGTCTCATCGTAGTCAACTCCCAGAGTTTGAGTAAAGCCCTTCGCATCCAGTCGCGCTTTATAGGTGTGTACATTCCCATCCATGTCGGTCTTCTTCTTGAAGATCCGTTTGCACCCGACCGTCTTACTGTTGGGTTATGAGCATTCTAACACTCCTAAGTGTACATGCAACCCTAAATACCTTGGATCTATGTTTTCTCTATTATACATACAATTATGAACATCCAAGGTATTATCCTAATCTAGCATACAAAATAATAAATATAACAAGATAGAATACATACCTCTTTGATGTAGAATGTCTTCATGAAGCTTGAGTGCCTAGTGCCCCAAGTGTGACACCTCAAATGGTTCACACAACACCAAATACACTTGAAATAACTTGAGAGAAACTTGAACACTCCTTGAAATCGTCTAGCCCTCACACTCACACATTAGTGCACGATTTCTTGAGCCATGAGATTCTTTTATATGGTGGCTATTAGGGTTACACCATGTAACTCATAACTTTACCCATTCCTTATGCTCCATGGATTTTAACCTCCATGGAGTATCCATGGGTCACCCCATGGACTTAGTCCAACATAAGGAATCTTGGATCACAAGCCCACATATATAAGAATGAATGATTTACACAATCAACCCATATATTTAATTAGTCTCCTTTTGATCACTTAATTAATTCCAAATTAATTCTTGATCAATAATAATTAAATAACCTTATTAATATATTTGAACTTATAATATATTAACCAACCTTAAGTGTTATTTCTCTCATTATAGTCTATCCAAATGCATGATGCCATGCAACCCAAATGGACCATTCCGGGTCGGGTCAAGTCTTACCAATTATAGTTATGGACTTAGACATTAATCCAACAGTCTCCCACTTGGATAAGTCTAAAACTATTATTGCGTATGACTTCAGGAACCGATCAGCAATCGTAGCTCTCATAAGCTTCTGTCGAACTTTGACCTTGTCGATGAACTCTGACCTTTATCAATGACTTGTCCATTAGATAAGGGATCATATATTCCTCCATTCTAGATATCATGTGGACTGAGACATGGATTATCAATCATTCTCTCTGTCCATTTGTTGTTTCCCGATTTCCGATTCATGATGACTGACTGATTGAACAAATCAAATCAGTCCTGGCTTGGCCAAGCACTCACATGTATCATCTTTAAATCATCGAGGGGCCCACATATATCTCTTTTATCCCGAAGGTAAAAGGAATGGATAAACTTCGACTCATATGGCTTGTTCTACTACTAGTTGAATCATACACAAAGGCACGTTTTATAACATCGAGTTACCAATGCGTTTTCGTGCAATCAATGTATAACCAACTCATAGTAACAACTCATATGAGCGCGGGTTGAAGAATATAAGATATTATCGTCTCATGATCACTCGTGATAAAATCCATGAAGTGATTCAAATGAGCACGGGTTGAATCCAATACTCAGAACTTATGAGCACTCATGAGTGTTGTAGCACCACTTTGTCCACCAACTTGGACCTCTACAAACCAACCCATGACAGTCTTGATTCATATCTACTTCCAACATATGACCGACTGTGGATGGTTTGAATAACTTAATCATTCAGGAAGAGCGACTTAGTTATTCTGGAAGTCAAAACATGCAAAGTGAAATACAAGAATAAATGAATCAAATATGGTATCAAACCCTATGAATATAAATAAACACTTTTATTTATCACCATACTGATTACTCATTATTTATTGTTTCGGTTTTATCAACTTTATACTTGAATTTAAAACAATAGTTGTCCCATGCTCCAAGCATGTACACTATGTTTTCTAAACACTAGTCATGCCATACACCAAGTATGCATACTATGTTTGTCTATGATCTTTACTTTGTAAAATAGATCAATTGAACATCACTCCAATGATCCTCTTTTCACAGTCCCAAATCCTTACTGCAAATGCAAGAATTCCAAATTCATGCCATTTACTGAAATCTGTTAGATTCTAAACTTATATGCATTGATCCTCTTAATGATCTTTACTTTGTAAAATAGATCAATTGAACATCACTCCAATGATCCTCTTTTCACAGTCCCAAATCCTTACTGCAAATGCAAGAATTCCAAATTCATGCCATTTACTGAAATCTGTTAGATTCTAAACTTATATGCATTGATCCTCTTAATGATTATGCACGAAGTCAGAAAGACTTGACAACAATCATTACAGAGCATTCCAAAGGAGATCAGCTCCTTGGAAACATCCTTCTTTCATTAAGTTTCCTAATCTTACATAGATTGAATAATTTCTAACTTTGAAACATTTCCATATTCCATTTTGACTATCACTTCTGAACAAGAGTTGCCTTCTTACAGATTATGTCAATATGGTCCTTCCAGAATTAACATTATACTTCCAACTATCCTTGAGCAACCAATATTTGGTAAACCTTAGATTGTCCTCGACAATTGCTTAATCATTTTAGTCATATCCAATTCCAGACCTTTTCCCTTCATAATGCCCCAGGCATTTGGAAAATTTTAGAAAGGATGAATATAGCACATGTAATCGATCCTATATCCAAAACATATGGGACACGATTCATGATGTCTCACATAAAGACTAAACCAGTCTTTTGCTATAATATTTCCATTTCAATTTGCCAAGTTCTCAAAATTCAGATTATGAAAAGGGATGCCGTAATCATAATCGAATTTTAGAACGCAAATAATGGACCCATATATAGAATTTCCTTATGTTGAGCCATTCCAACATGAAATTCATATATATATCCTTGATTAAATACGATTAAAATCTCAATCTAAGCTTTTAGAATTGAAATGAAGTATAATTTCCTCTCCCTTAATTATAGCAAAACAACTTTTTCAACCCCTGCAACCTCACGAATTGAAACTTTTGTTTTCTATAATTAACATTGCTAACTTGCAACCTTTGTCATAATTATCATGCTCCCACTAACATGATGATTATTAGCATAACACTTATGCTCCCACTAGCTTTGACATGTACTCAGAAATCAGCTGACTTTCTTACCAAAGTTCAGATTTTTGATACTAGATTGTTTTGATAAAACTTTATCAAAATCATACACCTCTCTTAGATAGCTCACATG
The DNA here is from genome assembly GCF_052849685.1 of Lactuca virosa. Lineage (NCBI taxonomy): Eukaryota > Viridiplantae > Streptophyta > Magnoliopsida > Asterales > Asteraceae > Lactuca > Lactuca virosa. The sequence goes on from NC_136431.1 coordinate 55,388,481, forward strand.
TGTGTCTAAACAATTTTAGAACTATGAAAAGGGATGCCGTAATCATAGTCTCAATTGTTTAGACCTTTGCCACTTTTCACAAGTCCATGTTAGTGTGCCGGTAAACCACACACGCTCCACTAACGACTTTAAGAATGCAAATATCACAATTGCTATCTAGCTAAAATCTACTTAGTGAAAGTGTTTCCTCACCATCATTTTCATGAATCAGAGAGAAACCTTATGACACTTAGATTTAATAGTGTATGTGTTCTTATCCATGTGAATTTGTCAAAACCATAATCACAAGACAAGGTTAGTGACAAATCCAAACTCATATTGATTAAACTTGTGCAATCTTAAATTCTTGCCATTTGGCAGCTCAGGTGCCTGCCATTGCTTCCAAGTAGTTGTGCAACCAATTGAGAACTCTCAGAACTCCTATGCAAATCCAACTTGAATAGGCACAAAAATTTCAACACGATAGGTTATAAACCTCAAGTCGTGTGCTAGTGAAGGACTTTTGGTTTTATTCTTGATTAAGTCTTGAAACTTTCAAGAGCTTTAAGACTCCCACTGTCCTCTTGACATATAAGACTTCCTTGTCAAATATTCAAGAGATAGTGCGGATTCTTTATCAAGACTAACACTTTACAAAATTGGCCTAAGTTGGTCTCTGTTTTATCCAAAACATCACAACTTACCAATTTCAAATGTACAAGAGTAGATAACCTTTTACTCTTACATTTGACTAGTGTTAACAAACCCTCTTTAAGATATGTCACTCAAGTTACAATCTTGGAGTATGACTCTAAGAATTGTTTTGGAACGAAGTATGACTCATCTTTTTGATTTAACCATTTCAACAATTCATGACTCCTCTTCTTAGTCATAAGAATGCACTAAGATGACTTTAGAGGACCAATTGTGATATGGTATCTTAATCATTAAGATGATCATAAACATGATACTAAAGTACTCTCCCATCTTTTCAGATTTGAGAAACTTTTATCTTTCTGCCATACTTTGATTCTTCTTATTCGTTCTGTCTCACATTGAAACTTCTCCAATGCTACAGACTTATACTTAAACTTATAAGTATAACCATATTTACTGAACTTAAGTAAATCATGACGAATAGTCTTCTTGATCTTTTGTGGTGGACTTGAACAGTGCACAAGAATGTGTACTCGATCCCTTAGTCCTTTCCTTATTCACATAAGGAATTAGTCTTAATTTTCCAAGCTGAAAGTTCTCATTCATCATACTATACAACTTGCATGATTCCAAGTTTCGGTCCAATTGAACCTTGGGTGATGAGAATCTTTCCTTATTTGGTAATATTAGACACTACCACAACCGAAAGAATCAAATCCATTTTTCCAATATTGCTATCAATGGAATCTTATAAGCAACAACTTTTCACAAATGCCATTGTAAGGATACTTAAAATAAATAAAATCAAAACCTTTTTCTTTTATTTTAAAACTTTGCGGAAAAAACTTATCCTTACAATCCATATGAAAACCTTGTTGTTATCTATTCCTAAGCAATATAAATATCATAACTCTTAAGTAATAGCCCAAAATTCTGATCACCGAACCATGCGATTGAAATCCATCTTCGCGATCAGAATCAGCATGTACTTAATAGAGTTAGACAATGGAGTTTACCTGAAGTAGAGCCAAACTTATTGACTTTAACATCCTTAGGTAAATTTGGCAGCTTCGTAACCAATGCCCCTTCCTTTAGCAATAGTTACCTATGGACCCTTGATAATGGGACTATCTCAGACTTCGCCTCTCTCTTTACCATTGGGTCAACCGAGTTAACTATGGCCGATCCCTTTCCGTTGGGAAGAGAGAGCTTTACTGGATATCCAATGTCATCATTGTCAATGTCCATAGCGTTTTAGGAAGTTGATCTTAGCAAATAGATAAGATCATTAAGGGTCTTGTCTTAGTCTGTTTCATAGGATTCCCAAAAGAACTCACTATGTGACTTAGAAAGTAGTTGAGCCACCAACTTTCTCAAGACTTTGACACCCAACTCTCCCGACTTGTCAATATGTGACTACATCTCCAAGATATGATCACACCTAGACCTTGCCTTGCCAATAGGGCTTGAGTGACCTTAAACTTTTTAGGAACTTGTGGGTTAGGGAGAATAATTGGAGGAGGTGAAAGAAGTATGATATCCATGGGACATCATCTTCATTTAGGAAAGCTTGTTTCAAGAGATTTGGGAAGATCATAAATGTCTAGACCAGACATCTTTTTGGGAGATATTCAAGATAGTTGATTTAAAGTCCTTAATATGACACCCAATATGAAATATTAAGGCTAGGACCCAACAAACTATTTTATAACTTAGAAGAGGGATGCCGTAATCCAAGCTATAAAATATTTGAAGGTAGGTGAATGACGATTCACCAATTTCCACAATGAAAAATGAAATAATTTATTAGGTTTTAATTGGATTTGAAAGTCCTAGATCTTTGAGATTCATTGAACTGTTCAAAGGCATGTTTCAATCTCGAGTGTGCCCTTCAGGTTTTGTGACTGGGATGCCGAGGATCACAAAACAAGGTGTGAATAACCATGCAAATATACTTGGTACCCTTAATATTTACCCCTTAATCAGTGTGCCGGTTAACCACACACGCTCCACCGATACTATGATAAATATTAAGTTACCCTTTGCCTACCTTGTTAAGTCCAGGTTAGTGTGCCGGTTAACCACACACGCTCCACTAACGACTTAAGCAAAGTGCAAAGTGTAATTTCATGGGTTAGCACCAAATTCACATTTTCCTAAGTAACTAAGATTGGGTATTAATAAGAGTTTAGTTACTTAGTATTTATCATTAATACTTTTAATGAAAGGAGAATTATAGTCCTTGTCCTACCTGTTCGGCTAACGACCCTCCACCAGTCAAGGAAGCGGTGGGTGAGAGTGGACACCCATGAAACTGCCATTTTATAGGCAGTAACCTTATACCCCCCTTATAGACCGGCTTCGTGAATGAGGCCTACTAACGGTAAGACTGACTTTACTCTTATACATATATATAAATATTATTAACTTATAATATTATAAAGTATAAGGGTTGAATTTTAACTTTTAAAATTCTAAGGGCTAACTTGGAATTAAAGTATTCATAAGTGAAAACTTTTCAAATTCCAAAACTTGAGGGCAAGTTTTGAAACTATTCAAAACTAATTAATTCCATAACTTGTGAGTTTAAAGTAGTTTTAATTAAAAAAAAAAAACTCTTCAAGTTCCATAACTTGAGGACAAGTTATGGAAGACTTTAAACTAATTAATAAAAAAAATAACTTTTTTTTATTGTAACTTATGGAACTAATTAAGGTTACACTTTTTTTTTAATTTAATGAAGAGACTCTTGAACCTCCATAACTTGAGGTCAAGTTATAGAGTCATAAAACCATTTAATTAGAACTAGACTCTTCATTTTGTAACCTTTGCCAACTTTTATGAGTTTTATGATTCTTAAATGTGACTTTTCATATAACTTGAGGACAAGTTACAAAAACACACTTTGGAATCAACTCTTAGATTAAAATGGATTGAAAACAACTATTTCACACAACTTTTCTATTAATCTAAGAACCTCATAAGAACAAGATAATTCAAATCATCAATCTTCAAGAAATTAGCATGAACATACAAACTAATACAAATCTTGAAATTATGACAATTATCTTAGAAATTGGATTAGCATGAACAATACCACATCAAAAACAAGTTTATAAGTCCAAAAACATCTTAGGGTAATGTTCCTAGTCCAATTCCAGCCAAAACAATTGAATATATGCATCCAACTCGATTTTTCAGCTACTTTTGCAAGTATAACAAGAAAACAAGCCTAGGCTCTGATACCACTGTTGGGTTATGAGCATTCTAACACTCCTAAGTGTACATGCAACCCTAAATACATTGGATCTATGTTTTCTCTATTATACATACAATTATGAACATCCAAGGTATTATCCTAATCTAGCATACAAAATAATAAATATAACAAGATAGAATACATACCTCTTTGATGTAGAATGTCTTCATGAAGCTTGAGTGCCTAGTGCCCCAAGTGTGACACCTCAAATGGTTCACACAACACCAAATACACTTGGAATAACTTGAGAGAAACTTGAACACTCCTTGAAATCGTCTAGCCCTCACACTCACACATTAGTGCACGATTTCTTGAGCCATGGGATTCTTTTATATGGTGGCTGTTAGGGTTACACCATGTAACTCATAACTTTACCCATTCCTTATGCTCCATGGATTTTAACCTCCATGGAGTATCCATGGGTCACCCCATGGACTTAGTCCAACATAAGGAATCTTGGATCACAAGCCCACATATATAAGAATGAATGATTTACACAATCAACCCATATATTTAATTAGTCTCCTTTTGATCACTTAATTAATTCCAAATTAATTCTTGATCAATACTAATTAAATAACCTTATTAATATATTAGAACTTATAATATATTAACCAACCTTAAGTGTTATTTCTCTCATTATAGTCTATCCAAATGCATGATGCCATGCAACCCAAATGGACCATGCCGGGTCGGGTCAAGTCTTACCAATTATAGTTATGGACTTAGACATTAATCCAACACTTACGACCCGGTACATTGTCAACCATGTTCCAAACTTGATTGTCATACATGGACTGAATCTCGCTGTCCATGGCCTCTTTCCATTTGGCGGACTCAGGGCCTGCCATGGCTTCCTTAAAGTTGTTAGGCTCATCCAAATTTACCAATGTACTATCACTGATAAATGCATCACCTTCCGCAGTAATATGAAAACCATAGTAATGCTCAGGTGGATTCCTAACTCTTGTGGAACGCCTCAGAGGTACAGACTCATCAACAGGAGTTTCCTCCTCAGGTTGATTGCTAGGGTTTGAGGTTCCTTCACCGCTTGACTCTAGAAGTTCTTCAAGGTCAATTTTCCTCCCACGGTTTCCTTGGCTTATAAACTCTCTCTCGCGAAAGACCCCTCTCCTTGCCACAAAGACCACATTCTCACTGGGTCTGTAGAAGAGGTAACCAAAGGATTTCTGTGGGTAGCCGATGAAAATACACCGCTCACTTTAAGGTTCGAGCTTGTCCTGTGTCTCACGCCTCACGAAAGCCTCGCAACCCCAAATCTTGATGTGGTCTAAATTGGGAACTTTCCCAGTCCACATCTCGTGAGGTGTTTTGGTAATCTTCTTGGTAGGGACTAGATTTAGGATATGGGCAGCAGTCTCTAAGGCATACCCCCAGAATGAGATTGGTAACAAAGCTCGACTCATCATGGAACGAACCATGTCTAACAAGGTTCGATTGCGCCTCTCAGCCACACCATTCAGCTGTGGAGTCCTAGGAGGTGTCAATTGTGAAACAATTCCACATTCCTTAAGATAGTCAAGGAATTCTGTACTAAGATACTCTCCTCCTTGATCGCATCGGAGCATCTTAATGTTCCTGCCCAGCTGATTCTCCACTTCCTGTTTAAACTCTTTGAACTTTTCAAAGGTTTCTGACTTATGCTTGATTAAGTAGACATAACCATATCTACTATAATCATCAGTAAAAGTCACATAGAAGCGGTTAGCATCTCTTGTGGCGGTTATGAAGGGTCCACACAAATCTGTGTGTATGAGGTCCAACAAACCTTCACCCCTAGCACAAGTGCCAGTGAAGGGTGACTTTGTCATTTTTCCAAGCAAACAAGACTCGCGACTATCATCTGACTTTAAGTCGAATGACTCCAAGACTCCAGCCTTTTGGAGTTGGCATATGCGCTTCTTGTTGAGATGCCCATGCCGACAATGCCACAAGGATGCCTTATTCAAACTAGTGGAAGAATCGATATGCAACACATTATTTCCTAAGTTGTCTACAACCGACACAGTTTCATATACACCATTACAAGGTAATGCTTTAAAATAAAGAACATTATTATAAAAAGCATTAATACCACCACATTCACTATCAAATGAAAAAGTAAACCCTTGTTTGTACAAACCATGAAAAGAAATAATATTTCTCGCCATTTCAGACGAGTAACAACACTTATTCAAATCTAACACAAACCCACTACTTAGCAACAAAGAATAAACTCCAATCTTGGTGACAGGTGAAGCTTTCCTATTCCCCATGATCAAGTTTATCTTTTCGTGCTCCACATCCTCACTTCTTCTTAGGCCCTGCAAATCAGAACATATATGAATACCGCAACCTGTATCAAGAACCCAAGAAGTAGTATGTGGTGAGATATTAGACAATATAGTGTAAATACCTGCATGGGTAGGCTTGACCTTCCTATCCTTAACATCTTGCAGGTACTTGGGACAGTTTCGTTTCCAGTGCCCCTTTTCCTGACAATAGAAGCATTGAGCTTCCTTTGGGTTGGAAGAAGGAGTGACAAAACCACCTTTGGTTCCACTTGAAGAGGAGCCATCAAGAGACTTTCCCTTGGTACCCTTCGAATGGGTCTTCCTCTTTTTCCCTCTACTTTGCCCGAATTCCAGAACAGGGGCGAAGTTAGGAGTAGGAGTAGTAACAACCGATTTACCCTTGAGACCGGTTTCGGCGGTCTTCAAAAGTCCTTGAAGTTTGTTGAGTGTGACCTCCTCCTTGTTCATGTGATAGGTTATTCGGAACTGATCATAACAAGTAGGTAAGGAGTGCAATATGATATCAATAGCCAACTCCTCCAGGAAGTTCACATTCGACTTCAGCAAACGGTCCACAAACTTTTGCATTTTCTGCATGTGGCTCGTGATGGATTCACCATCCTTCATTCGGGTTGTTATCATGGAAGAAATGATTTCATACCTCTCTTGACGAGCACTCTGATGGTAGCGGTCCATCAAGTCCATGTGCATCTCAAAAGGGTAAAAGTCCTCATAGGACTTCTGGACTTCAGCTGTCATTATGGCCAACATGATACATGCCACTTTGGTAGCATCTCTTTCATGTGCCCTAAAGTCAGCGATCTCCTCTGGAGTAGCAGTAGACTCATCAATTTCCTTCAGCTCCTTATCGAGGACATATTCTTTGTCCTCGTAACTCATGACCATCCTGATGCTCATGATCCAATCATTAAAGTTTGAACCATGAAAGATGACTCTCCCATAAAGGTTCACGAGAGAGAAGGAGCCGGTAGGGTTTGAGCCAGAAGCAGCATTGTTGAAAGACATCTGAAAAGAAGAAAGACAAGTTTAGATTAGACATAGAATCCTTAATAAGACACCCAAGTGTAATATTAAGGCTAGGACCCAACACAATACTTTAAAACTTGGAAGGGGGATGTCGTATTCCAAGCTATAAAATATTTGAAGGCAGGCGAATGAAGATTCACCAATTTCCACCATGAAAAACGAAATAAATTATTAGGTTTTAATTGGATTGAAACTCCTAGATTCTTTTGAGATTCATTGAACTTTTCAATGGAATGTTTAAATCTCGATTGTGCTTTCTCAAGTTTGTGACTGGGATGCCGAGGATCACAAACAAGGTGTGAATAACCATGAAAATTAACTTGGTACCCTTAATCTTTATCACCTAATCAATGTGTCGGTTACTCAAACGCACTCCACCGATCTATGATAAACATAAGTCACTCTTTTCATCTATTACTAGTCCATGTTAGTGTGTCGGTTACCCACACACGCTCCACCAACGACTTGGTAAGGTACAAAGTGTAATTTCATGGGATAGCACCAATTTCACATTTTCCTAAAGTAACTAAGATTGGGAATTTATAAAAAGGTTTAGTTACTTTATATTTTTCATTATACTTTTAATGAGAATTATAGTCCTTTCCCTACCCGTTCGGCTAACGACCCTCCACCAGTTAAGGAAGCGGTGGGTGAGAGTGGACACCCATTAAGCTGCCATTTTATAGGCAACAACCTTATACCCCCTTATAGACCGACTTCATAAATGAGGCCTACTAATGGTAAGACTGACTTGATCTTATACATACATACATATATATATATATATATATATATATATATATATATATATATATATATATATATATGTATATATATATATATATATATATATATATATATATATATATATATATTATTAACTTATAATACTATAAAGTATAAGGGTTGAATTTTAACTTTTAAACCTCTAGGGTTTGGAATTAAAGTTTTCTAAAGTGACTTTACAAATTCCAAAACTTGAGGGCAAGTTTTGAAACAATTCAAAACCTTTCATGTTCATAACTTATGAGTTTAATGGTTTATTAAAATGAAGACTCTTCACTTTATGTAACCTATGGTTCTTTAATGATAATTTAAAGAAGTAACTTTTGGTAATCCATAACTTGAGGACAAATTATGGACTCCATCAATAAAATTTAGATCAAGAATTACATCATCAAACAATTTGCAAATAATTCCTATGATCTTACTAAAACTCATAAGCATGAACATTCATATCAACTATTTCAAGAATCATATAAACATATATAAAACTTCAAAATTTGATAATAACCATTGAAAATGGATTATCATAATCATTACACCATCAAAATAGGTTTTATAAGCCCAAAACAATTTTGGGTAATGATTGTAGTCCATTTCCAGCAGCAAAAATCGAAATTCTGCACACAGGGGCTCCTACTCGCCGAGTGCAAGAACCTACTCGACGAATAGGATGCATTTTCTCATGGACTCATCGAGTCCCCCCATGGACTCGACGAGTTCACTATACAGATTGCAGAATTTCGACCTTTTTCAAGCAGTTTGCATCAAATACAAAGAAGACAAGCCTAGGCTCTAATACCACTGAAGGGTTTTGAGCATTCTAACACTCCTATGGTGTACATGCAACCCTAGAAACCTTGGATCTATTTTTTCTCTAATATTCATGCAAATATGATTTTTCCAAGGTTCTCATCCTAACTAGCATGACATGGGGTACTTGTAATATAAAAAAACTAGTAGAATGACATACCTTTCTTGTAGCTGGGATTCCTTAAGACCTTGTGAGCCTAGCACCCCAAATGTGATGCCTCAAATGTTTCACACAACACCACAACTCTTGGAATAACTTGAGAGAAGAACACTTTGATCACAAAATCGGCTAGCCCTCCTTGTCTTGTAATAGTGGTCGATTTTGCTCCATATGAGATTGCTTATATAGTGTGTCACATGTAGGGTTACACCATGTAAACCCTAATGTGCATGGCTTTTCATTTCCCCCATGATCCATGGGTTTTAACCTCCATGGAGCATCCATGGAGCACCCAATGGGTTCTAGCCCAATCTAGTGAATCATGAACCATAAACCCACTATATAAGAATGAATGATTTACAAATCAATCCCCATATATTTAATTAGTCTCCTTTTCATCACAAAATTAATTCCAAATTAATTCTTGATCAATACTAATTAAATAATACGATTTCATATTAATATATTAGAACTTATAATATATTAACAAACCATAAGTGTCCTTTTCTCATTATGTCTATACAATTGTCATGATGCCATGCAACCCAAATGGACCATGCCAAATCGGGTCAAGTACATACTAAATATAGTTATGAACTTAGACACCTTATCCAACACATATAACCAACAAACAAATAATCATACTGTAAGGTCACACCTTATGATCTGATGAGTCAAACACTCTACACGATAATTGTCATCGTTAGCGTATGAAGTCTATCAGTGTCAACGTGAAGATAGTTATTCTATGTAATCTTTTGTATATTAAGTAATGATAAAGATAAGTATAGAATAGATAGCAGATATGATATCTTTGTGATAAGGATCAGTTTTTAGTATAGATTAGATACAATCCCTTCAATCAAGGGATATACTTGTATAGATTAGTATATATTCAACATTAGGGTGAAACCCTAATGTAACTTATTGCTTGGTGTCGTAATCATCTTTGTGACAACCCCTTTGTTGGTGAAATACAATTTGGTGAATCCCCTGAGATATTTACTTTTTTGTTCTTTAATTACTTAGTAATTTTTTTCTTGTTTGTTATACTTGAAGTGTACCCTATCGACACAAACCTACAATTGGTATTATAGCGGGTTATTGAATACACTCAACTAATCATGTAGACTTCCAATAATCCAAAGTCCTTTGGTCTCAAAAAGATTCCTCCTTTTGATGAAAACAACTTCGCCATGTGGAAAACTAAGGCCATGGTTGTTCTTGAAACAATGGACTATGAGATGCGTAAAATTGTTGAAAAATGTCCTCACGTTCCTATGTATCAACCTATAGCCAACAATGATCTGGTTGGTCCCTTGAAGAAAAAACCAGATATGAGCTATGATGACGATGACAAGAGACCGATTAATCTTCATTTCAAAGCTAGGAAACTCTCTTCCTTATCGTGTGTATGATCTTGTGTAGAATTGTGACTCATCCCAAGAGATGATGGAAACGTTGACGGTGGCTTATGAAGGCACTGTGGAAGTACATGCCACAACCATCAACAATCTCAATCGGAGATACAAGCACTTCTTCACTCAAAAAGGTGAATCACTAACCCAAACGTTTAACAAATTTATCTACTTGGTTAATGATATGTGCAGGCTAGGAGTTGTCAAGCACTCTTCTAGTTAGTTCTGAAGTTTCTGGACTCTCTAAGGAAAAGCTAGGAACATCACGTTGATGTTCTTAAAAATAGTGAAAAGATCGACACCATGGATCTGAACTCCTTGTTTGGAAACCTTCGAAACTACGAAGATACCAAATCTATTCACAAAGATATCATGAAGGAATCAAGCAAGGAAAAGTCTGTAGCTTTGGTTTCTCGATAGGAAGCAATGAAGAACATCAGTGACTCAAATATCTGAGATCACCGTGAAGAGAGCGACGAAGATCTCTCTGATGAACTTTTTGCCAGTGCCGCACTTATTGTCAAATGTTATGAAGAAAGCAAATCAAACGGGGGAAGAAGAGTTCGGGTCAAGGGAGGCAGTTCAGCAAGAAGATCCACTTCAGAAAAGAAAAACTCAAGTAAAATTTTTAATTTTAGAAGCCATGCCCATTTTTCCAGGGACTGCAAAGAGAAGAAAGAAGCTCAAAGTGATGATAATTATGAAGTGATGTACAAGAAGTTGTTAGCTCACATAAAGAAGGAAAACATCTCTCTGCTAAAGGCATTAATTGCAAAACAAGAGGATCGTGAAGAATGGATGGAAGAAGATGAGACATATGAAGATGAGGGGTTGAGTGTTAAGGGTCTAATGGCTCTTGTCAATGATTCCCCTGATGATAATCATATCAAGTGTGAAGTTGATACCTTTCAATTTGTCCAAGGATCAAGTCAAAATCTGGAACATACTTGGTACCTAAGTAGTGGATGCTCTAGACACATGAATCGTTTCAAGTCTCTCTTATCAAACTTTATAGAGAAGGATGGTCCAATGGTGGTTTTGGTGAGAATAGTGGAAGAGATGTTATGGGTGTTTGACATTTGAGTGCAAGACAATCAAGCTGAAGGATATGTTTTATGTCGAGGGTCTAAAAGGCAATTTTATCTCCATCAGTCAACTTTTAGATGCTGGTTATAAAGTTCTTTTCAAATAGTCTTTGATTCTGAAAACAAAATTTTGCTTACTGCACTCAGGGACAACAATTTTTACATGGTTTGATTTTATTTGTTTAGACAATGCTACTATGTGTTTCTGACTTTATGTTTTGCTACTTTTAAATTTCACTGCTAGAATTTCAATTTTCTATGACTTTTTTCTTAAAAGAAAATTCTTTTTTACTTTTATTTTTACCAAAGAAGTAGACATTGTACATTTTGCTACTAACATTGTCTATGTGTGATCTTCTCTCTCACTTTCTTAATGTCTCAGGATCCTTTGTCTCCATATCAACATTGATCTTAACTTATTAGATCAACGTATCATTCCTTGAATACATCACCCTCATTGTAGAGCTATTTGACTCTGACTCTGCATCTTTTTCTCAGCATCAACTACTCTCTTACTTACGTTGATGCCCACACTGATTGACTAGTCGCATCATGTTGATGAGACCAGATAGGAGAGAATTGTGCCACTAAGTGTTCTTCTGGGCACATGTCTCTTCTGTCTTGAACAACCTATTTCTGTTTCAGTGGGATGAAGTGAAGTTAGGTGACATAGCACGTCTAATTTCCATTGACGTCGTGGAAACTTTGAGTTTTTAACAAGACAAAGGCATCTTCAACAAGACAGTGGTCCCACCTTCTCTTCCTTCAAGGATCACAACGAGTGGAACCTTTGAGTTTTGTCTTGGTGACTCTTACAACTCGAAGGTTACAATGATTGGATCCTCTTAACTCGTTGGTTACAAAGACTAGTTCATATTCTTCTCTTGTTCTTGGTGAACATGAAGCTTGGAATCAATCTGTAAAACCTCAACGATTAAAGGCATTATCTCTTTGTTTACTATGAATTGTGTTTTTGCTTGATTTGGTTAATCTTGTTTGCTCTCTTTTATAGACAGTGTCAAGGGGTGGATATCTCAAAAAATGGAAGTTCATTTAAGTCCATTCAATTCAAAAGATTTGAGGGAGAAGGTCTTGAGAAGTTAATGATGCTTAAATTGGGCTCAAACCCTAAACATTAGGGTTTGACCCCCAACCATGTACGCCCTACGTACGTTGAGTACGCCCAATGTACTTAACACAACCACGCGATTTCATCAAGTGGACAATGGCACCAATTTGCAACAAATTTCATACTAAGGGTAGAAATGGAAAATACATGGATCAAGGTGTTATAATTCTCCCCTACTTGAATCAGACTTCGTCCTCGAAGTCTGATGTTGCGAGTAACTCGGGGTAGTGCTCTCGCATCTCCGCCTCGGGTTCCCAAGTCCATTCGGAACCCTTCCAATGCTTCCACTGAACCTTAACCAATGAAACCACCTTGTTGCACAAGGCCTACGTCTTCCTATCCAGAACCACCACTGATCTGTCAACATAATTCAGGCGATCATCAACCTGAATATCATCCAAAGGAAAAACTGTTGAATCATTAGCCACACACTTCCGAAGTTGGTAAACATGGAAGTTGTTGTGAATATGACATAGCTCCTCAGGATAATCCAATCGATAGGCTACCCATCCTACCGTGGCTAATACTCGAAATGGCCCCATATGTCACGGCCCCAACTTGCTCCTCTTCCTGAATTGTATTACACCCTTCCAGGTGTTGGATTAGTGTCTAAGTCCAAAACTATAATTGGTATGTACTTGACCCGACCCGACATGGTCCATTTGGGTTGCACTTCACCGGAACAATTTGTATGGATAGACTTATGAGAAAAAGGATATTTATGATTTATTAATATATTATAAGTTCTAATATATTAATATGAAATCATATTATTTAATTTGTATTGATCAAGAATTAATTTGGAATTAATTTAGTGATCAAAAGAGACTAGTTAAATATGGACTCATATAGTATGGGCTATTGTTATTTAGGATGGGCTAAGCCTACATGGAAGTCCATCGATAGTCCATGGAGCTTTTAACCCATGGATCCTAAGTAATGTGGAAAGTCATGGGTATTAGGGTTTACCCTAATCATGCATATTATCTAAAGGAGTCCTTGGCTTATAAAATTGGTGCTAGTGTGTGTAATAAGAAAGAGAGCCGATTTCGTGAGCATCTGTGACAACCCGAACCTTTTTTCGTTACCGTTAGCCGATTTCCGTTAATAAAATTTGAATTTTATTGTGTTCCGTCAAATTCCTTTGGTTTGGAAAATCATTTAGTTATATAATTAAATTCTATATAAGCGTCGGAACCAAAATCACGCGAAAAACCCGAGTTTCCTTTGAAGAATCAATAGTTTTCGGCCTGAGAGGTGTTCACGACCGTAAACCCATTTACGGCCGTAAACCCGTTTACGGCTGGTGCCAGGTGGCCCCCACCACCGACCATACCCCGAGCCTATATATACGGGACCCCCACCTTCATTTGAAAATTCTTAGCCGAAAACTCTTTCATTCTCTCTCTCTACCTCTCAACTGTAAACCTCAAAACACCCTCTTTTCTTCCGAAAATCATCAGGAATCACATTTGGAAGTTGTTTTGGAGCAGCTAAAACACGTTTTTCATCGAATCCAACATCATTGTTCTTGAGTTTACGGCCGTACACCCTTCAAATCTTCAATTTTTCAAAGGCCACAAACCGTTTACGGCCGTACACCCTTCAAATCTTCATAGATTCTTCAAGAACACCGTTCACGGCCGTAAACCCTTCAAGGGGCTGTTCATGGCCGATAACCGTTCACGACCGCAAACTCCTTCACACCGTGAATCTTGGTTGCAAACCCGCTTTTCCGATTTAATCGAGTCCCGGTAACATTCCTAAATTGAAAGCAAGTGTTTTTCCGACACTATAAATAATGGTTTAGCTAATAAAATACATATATGTATTAATTGTATTAGGATCCCGTTGAGTGCCACGTACATCAACTCGAGGGTCTTCACTCTCAGTTTTCACTGTCCGACTATTCACATGACTAACAGTGAGTTCATACCCCTATACTTTTATGATTTTAAATGTTTTCAGGGGGAGAGTACAAGTAAAACACAAATGATTTTGTGCATTTATACAAAAGGATTTCAACACATTTAAAACTGATGCAATTGATACAATCTTACAGTTTCCACATGTTTATAAATATTTAGATATTTTATCCCTTTTGTAACGTGCTGAGCATAAGGGACTTTTTCAATCTACAGTCGAAATTGCATAGCTTTCAGATCAATACGTAAACCAAGTACACATCATACATGCAAACTATAATAGGTATAGTTTGGGTTTTCAATACACAGTTTTACGAATTCAGAGATTTACATAGCAAAACATATAAACTATGACAGATTTAGTTTATGATATACATTACAACAAGAGTACAACATTTAATAATTATTTAATTATAACTATTACCTTATACAGTATACACACGGGTTTAAATACAGTAGATCAATATAGAACTACACGTAAACTAGTTAATACAACATTGTGAGACAACACTTCAATTGTACCTTTCGGGGTACAGGTTAAATCCTATCATAGTATAACCAGGGTCTCCTGGAGGGAGAGCGTGAGATTTGTGAATAGATCTATTCGCTACTGACAATCCCACACCTAAACTGCTAGTACAGTTAGGCAGGCATGCCTGGGGTGACAAATGTCATTTATACGACACTTGAAGAACGTCGTAAAGGTCACTAGGTCATATCAAACATGGTTATACGACTCAAAATAGTATAAACTAAATTTATTGTTTACGAGATTTCATTCTTCTTTAGTTTTATTTTATTAATAAAACTAGTTCATAATACAACTGGAGGATTCCAGGGATTTCAACTCATAGTTTTATTTTAAGTAATGAAACTACTATACATACTGGTGATAACCAAGGTTTTTCAAACAGAACATCTTATACATCACTGGTGGTAACCAGGGTTTTTCAAATAGAACATCTTATACATAATTGGTGATAGCCAGGGTTTTCATACAAAGGGTTTCATTCAAAACAACGTTATATAATACAGCTGGTGGTATCTAGACGTACAAACTAATACATTATACACTACTACAGAACACAGTAATAAACATATATGTTAGAAAATATTGGATTTTCTTGGGAAGTATACAAACATTTTACAGATTCAATGACAGGATTTTCATTACAAAAACATGTTTATGAACTCACCAGCTTTATACTGATACTCTTTCAAAACTGCTTGTATTCTCAGGAAATCAGTAGACAGGTACCCCGCACAGATTTTTTAGAAGACGGAGCGTATAGAGTCACGTCTTTTACTTTTATTTATGCTTTTGATGTATAAAACATGAATCAAACAAATGTAAATACCTTATATATATATATATATATATATATATATATATATATATATATATATATATTCAATGTAATGGTTGTGTTTACTTTGATTACTATGATCCAATTGTTGTGATACTACATATGACATCATCCACCCCCGAACGTTTCCACCATTCCAGTTTGGGGGTGGGATAACATCCATACTTTCTCTCAAGTCTTCCAATTTGTTGGTGGTGATTTGTGATTCCACTTGATGCATTTACACTATTGGTGCTAGGCTCTTAAAGCTCCAAGTAATCAACTACAAGAAAAAGGTATGTATTCTATCTAGTTTTTGTTATGCAAATACATATGATCATATGCTAGTTAGGGTAATACCTTGTAAACTTCAAGTTTGCATGCATAATAGAGAAAACATAGATCCAAGGTATTTAGGGTTGCATGAACACCTTAAGAGTGTTAGAATGCTCAAAACCCATCAGTGGTATTAGAGCCTAGGCTTGGTTTTCGATTATACTTGATGCAATGCTGTAAAAATCGAATTTCTAGGCTTCTGGACTGTGGACTCGCCGAGTCCTCTGGGGGACTCGCCGAGTCCAAGACTAAAATCATCCTACTCGTCGAGTAGGTTCATACACTCGGCGAGTAGGAGGCCCTGAGTGCAGATTTTCGACTTTTAAGGTTGGAATTGGACTAGAATCATTACCCTAAGCTGATTTTGAACTTATAAACATGTTTTTGATGTGGTAATGATCATTCTAATCCAATTCAAAAGATAATTGTCAAAAGTTTCATGTTTTGTATTAGTTTGATGGTTAGGCTAATTACATGAAAATTGTTTGATTTGAATTGTCTTGTTCATATGAGTTTAATCTAGATCATTGTTTTTCTTGACATGTTTATTTGTTTATTAGATGATCTAAATGGCCTTTAATGGATTCCATAACTTTTCCTCAAGTTATGGAAAACCAAAAGTTTTTCTTTAAAAGAGTTATTAAAGCCATAGGTTATAGAAACTTGAAGAGTCTTTTCCCATAAATTGTTTTATGAGGTCCATAACTTGTCCTCAAGTTATGGATTTTCAAGAGTCTTGCCATTAAAAGCCATATTAAACTCATATGTTCTGAATATGAAAGGTTTTGAATACTTTCAAAAACTTTCCCTCAAGTTTTGGAATTTGTAAAGTCTCACACACATTAATACTTTAATTCCAAAAACCCCCTAGAATTTTAAAAGTTTAAAATTTAACCCTTATACTATTATATTATTGAAAGTCTAATAATTATATATATATATATATATATATATATATATATATATATATATATATATATATATATATATATATATGTATAAGATAAAGTCAGTCTTACCGTTAGTAGGCCTCATTCACGAAGCCAGTCTATAAGGGGGGTATAAGGTTACTGCCTATAAAATGGAAGTTTAGTGGGTGTGCACTCTCACCCACCGCTTGCTTGACTGGTGAAGGGTCGTTAGCCGAACGGGTAGGACAAGGACTATAATTTTCATTAAAAGTATAATGATAAATACTAAGTA
Source organism: Lactuca virosa (assembly GCF_052849685.1). Classification (NCBI taxonomy): domain Eukaryota; kingdom Viridiplantae; phylum Streptophyta; class Magnoliopsida; order Asterales; family Asteraceae; genus Lactuca; species Lactuca virosa. The sequence continues at coordinate 55,405,915 of NC_136431.1, forward strand.
ACTAAACCTTATAAATTCCTAATCTTAGTTACTTAGGAAAATGTGAATTTGGTGCTAACCCATGAAATTACACTTTGTACCTTACCAAGTCGTTAGTGGAGCGTGTTGATGGGTTTGAGCCAAAAGAACATCCTATGTGCTCATGCAAACCCTAATGCTTGGATCTAGGTTTCTCTATTGTACATGCAATTCATCCAATACTTTCTAACCCTAGATCTAGTGTATATAATCGAAACTAACATCACAAATCAGATCTAGATGTTTACCTTGTTGTTGATTGAAGATCTTGAAGCCTTGAGAACTTTAGCACCTCAAGCGTTGTGCCTCTAATGAATCACAAACACCAATAGCAATTGGAGGAAACAAGAGAGAGAGAGGGGAGAGGAGAGTTTCGGCTCTAGGACTTCTAGGGTTCAAGTGGCCGAAATTCCCATGCCTAAGGGTCCTTTTTATAGGTGTAGGAATTAGGGTTTCAATGGTTATCCTTATCTGATTACTTAGCCACCAAGCAGCCCAAGGATAATTCTAGAATCCCTATCATGGACGAATTCTTAAGGATTTATCCCTAGAATTCGTCTACCCTATCTATTAGGGTTTCCTTGCCCAACTTTGTAACTGTCACATAATTACAGTTCAGCCCCTTAAGTTCAATTAACTTCTTTTGATCACAAAACTAATTCTTAATTAATTATTGACCAATGTTAATTAAACAAATATGATTTCTCTTTTAATATATTAGTCTTATAATATATTAATAAACCATAATCACCTCTTTCTATATTATTCCTCCAGTCAAGTTGCTTTGGTGAAGGAAACCCAAAAGGACCATGCACAACCGGGTCAAGTACATACCAAACATAGTTATGGACTTAGACACTAATCCAACAGTCTCCCACTTGGATAAGTCTAATAACTATAAATGCAAATGCACCTTCTGAATCCGATTAGCAATCACAGTTCTCAAAACTCTTGATCTTATCAATAACCTGTCCTTCAGATAAGGGATCGTATAATCCTCTATTCTAGATATCGTGCGGACAATTACATGGAACATAGTCATACTTATGGTCCAACAGTTTGTTTCTCGATCTCTGATTCATTTGACATAGAACTTAATTGAACACATCAATTCAGTCCTGACCGGGCCCGACACATAAGTCAAATCAAATCATCGAGGGGCCCTGATATCGCTTTTACCCTCTCAGGATAAAAGGAACAGATAAACTTTGACTTATATGCATTTACTATCCACTAATCACTACTAGAAAATAGCCCTTTAATGACGCGCAAACAATGACACGCGCTGATAGAGGACACGCATTTGTGTGTGACCTAGAAAATAGTGTCACTTTTGCAAAATTTGTAGGGTAGAGGACACGCATTTGTGTGTGCCCTAAAATTAGTGTTAGAAAAAAAGGAAATGCGGAGGGCGCCTTTCATAAAATGTGTGTCGTCTAATTGTGTCGCTTTATAAATTTTTAATGAAACTCGCGTTTTTACGCGGGATTTCACCCGCCTATTGGATCCCAAAAATTAAAACCTCCCGCCTCTTCTAATTAGCAAGAAAAATCCCTAGGGCCTTCATCTTCTTCTTCTTTATAGTTATCAGTCAAAAATTAAGCAACATTCTCTTCCATTTTGATTTAGATCGATAGTTCACTACAATGTTGGGTATGAGTTTTTGGATAACGCTTCTGATGATTCTGATGATGTATCAGTTAGTCGGCAACAGGTAATCGAATTTTACCGAACATATATTTCTACTCTCAAACTGTTTATTCGTCTGATTGGATGCATATTTACTATTAAATTTGGGGATTTTCTTTTATGCATCACTACCCTCTTCTGTTTCAATCATTCCAAGTTTATCATATAACAAGTCTTCGGTGGTTTTATTAGCTAATGATCTCTTTCTAGATGTTAATCGATCTCCAGTTAATTCGTTCACCCCCTTTTCTTTAGGGTTTTCTGCTCCCCACATTTCTTGTTTCACGTTTGTCTCAACAAATTCTTTACTCTTGTTATTCGATTTCCCCCTTTTCATTTCCATTTCTCTAAGGTTTGTTTGTTTGTTTGTTTCTTAATGTTTTCTGAACAAGCGTCGACGCGATTCTTGTTTGTAGCTAAACAACCGTGAATTTGTCAAGAGTGATCGGAAGAGGAAAAATAGAAGATAGAAGAAGAAGAACAACAAAAGCGAACAAACAGGAAGACTTGTCTCTTGATTTCCTACACCAGTAACACCTTCCCAACGGTAATCATCTATTCATCAACCGCCTTCAGGATCTGCACAGCTAGAGCACTGTTACACACTTATTTCTCTTCGCACGTTTCTGTGGCTTCCATGGGAACGGAGGAGGATGATATGAATGAGGCAACAACTTCATCCGCTACATGTTTGAACCCTAAATTGAATGGATTCTATATTGAAATTCGAATCTACAACTTCGAATTTCAATCATCTCTCTTCACTTCTACATCTCTCCTGATTCTCTATTGAATTTTTTAGGGTTTTTAATTGAACCTACATATTCATCTTAATCTTCTTTTCTGAAGTTAGGGCTTTTTTCTTAAGAACAACTAATTTTTTGCAGTAAGTAAACCTCTAATTTTTCCGCTTCTCATTTCCTTAGATAATTTATCTTTTGTATTTTGTGAATTATTATATATAAGTTGAATTCAGTTTCTGAATATGTGCGGGAATTTAAGGTATTGTATTAGGATTTGGATCAAGAAAAGTAAAGTGTATCGTTATATTGAAGTGTAAGGAAATATAATTCAAGACAACGAGACCTTCTGTAAAATATATACATTCATGCTTTCTGAATATATTTAGGGGTTTGTTAAAGATTCCTTCTGGCAATCGCAGAAAAGATAGCATATTGGAGTTAAAGAATACCCCTAGGTGGAAAAAAGTCAAACCAATGGTCAAGTCTTACTTGAGGAGTACATTATTTCTTCTGAAACAGGTCACTGACTTGGAGATTTTAGCTTTCTCAATTACTCGATTGAGAGCCTCTATTATATTTTTTGCTGCTTTTCCATCTTTGCTGAACAGGGTTATTCAGGTAATTTGGTAACTAAAGCTTAAATGTTTCTTTTTGAGTAAATAAACTTTTCCATGGGTTCTGATTTTTGTATGTATTATGCAGATTATAGTTCCTTTATGGGCAACAGGAGGGGGGACACTTTCTGCTAATTCTTTTCTTGTGATACAAGATGTGATTTCTGTGTTTGGGTCTAATTACTTTGAAACATGTTTTATCAAAACATACAATGCTTATATTGCTTGATGCAGGAGTATGGAAACTGTTGATGCAAAACATATTGAGTTTTTGAGGGACTCTTTTGTCAATTTATGTTCTCTTGATGTTGAAAAGTCTTGTAACAAGGCACTTGTTTCAATTCAGCAACTTGCTTATATACTACGACATGCAAAGCAGAAGGAGAATAAGGTATGGAATCTGTCAAAGGAATGGAATCTTGAATTCCAATTCAGGAATGTTTAGACTTTAGAATTCTTGTTTTTTGGTTCAAGTATTTCTTTTTTTCACTTATAATTGATTGACCTGTTGTTCACAGGAAGTTTTTGGCTTACTTGTGTGGGACCTTATCTTCATCGTGATATATTGCTTGTACAAAAGGTTTTGGTTTTTTATATTTTCAAGATATTCCAACATTGGTATAAGATTATCCAAATGAGGCTGAAGCATCTGTTGTTGTATGGTGATTAGATATGCCGAGTGTTGAAAGGTTATTATCTTTGTGCATTGAAGAGTGTGAATTCTGGTGATTTGGAAGGCGGCGTTTGTGGAAATCGAACTCCCCGCCTCCACCTAAAAGAAGCGAGATTGAACCTTGAGGAAGCACTTGGTGCATGTCTACTTCCTTCACTACAGTTAATACCAGCAAATCCTGCTGTTGGACAGGAGAAATGGGCTGTACTGAGTCTCCTACCATATGAGGTTGGCATTATTATTATTATTATTATTATTATTATTGTATTCAATTTCAAGCAGTAAAATATTTAAGAAGAATCTTACATCTGATGTGATTGATGTTAGGCAAGATATCGTTTATATGGTTAATGGAAAAAGGATGATGAGGCCAGCCCCATGGTTCTCTCTGCTAAACAGACAACAAAGGTAAAGATTCTACATTATTAAACTTGATTCATTACCCCTTCTTCTTTTGATCATTCTAGATTAATCTGCAAATACAATTGGACACTAGACGGATCTTGAAACGGCTTGCAAAGGAAAAACTAAAAGAGCTTGGAAGAATGGTGGCAAAATTAGCTCATGCGAATCCCATGAGTGTACTTAGAACAATTGTGCACCAAGTACCCACCCATTGCATTCATGAGGTTTACTCTCTGTTTATGTGTTGTACTTGTAGAAGATAATATTATCGTTGTTACTCTAACTTACAGATAGAGGCATACAGGGATATGATTGCTCCAGTTGTAGATGCATTCAAATATTTGACACATGTCTGTGTATAATTGATTCTCTTCTCTGTCTCTTGTGTGCTTTGCATAAATGTTGTCTCATGAGGAAAGTAGGATTATTTACCTCCATTTTGTTTTCTACAAGTAGCTATAACTTATAATAGGTGCATGGTTTCCAATCCAAAACAACTAACACTGGTGTCTAGTATGTAATTTTAGTGGATTATTATAGTAGCTTTGGGTCCCATTGTGTATATTTTGAAAAACATTATTCAATGGTAATTAATACCTACCTATTAGTAAGGATTTTCTTGCATGGTCACCATAGTGTATTTATTATAGGTAGCTGCCTAAAACAGGCTATTTCTGGCAATTTGTAACAGGATGATTTCCTAGTTGATCAGTAGATTGAAATGTGTGAATGCTTTATGTATTTTGCTTACTGGTATTCGGTATCAAAATCTTCCCGTTGAAGCATATCATGTTCTGGTGGAGATAATTGTTTGATTTTACAGTAGCATAGTACATACGATATTTGTGCATGCCACCAGATTCCATGTGGTGGTGGTGGTGGTGATTTTGTTATGTTGATGCCTCGGATGGATGTTTAAGATTCTCTTATCGCATGAGTATGATATTTTGGAATTGAATTGAATTGTGGTGGTTTTCTCTACAGCTTGAGTATGATATTTTGGAATATGTTGTGATCGAACGGCTTGTACAAGGGGGTCGTGAAAAGCTAAAAGATGACGGCCTAAACGTATCACACTGGCTTCAGTCTTTGGCATCATTTTGGGGTCATTTGTAAGTAATCTTTTCTCCTTTCTACTTCATCTTGCTGCCTCTTTTTTTTAATCTATGCTACTAGACCTTTATGTGCTGCTGCTAATCATGCATGACCTTGTGCCTTCCATGTTATACTGGTATATATTAATTTACTTTTCTAGGCCGCTGAAGTTTATGATATTTAGACCTAAACTCATTATTGTTGAGAGTGTGGGCTTGCAATGAAACATTTAGGTGCTCTTTTGCTAGAGCTTGGTCCTACAATGCTCACATTATTCTCATATGTATCTTTTTAATAGGAATAGGTCCAAGGGCAACTAATGTTGAATCATCAAATCAAGCAAATGTTGATCTTCTAATGTTGTTCTTTTACAGGTGGTTGGAATTGGACCTAAAGTTGGTTGCTGATATAGGAATAGTGGGTGCTCCAAATGCAGGAAAAAGCATGTTTTTTAGTGTTATTAGTGTTCACATGTAGTGTTGTTTGACATGTAATGTTAGATAACTTGTTTGACATGTGATATTTTTTTGAAATGAATTATTGTTCTTATGTATGGTATTTTATTTTGTATTATGATAATTTCAATATGTTGTTTAATTTGAAAATTAGTAATTCTATCAAAAATATATATATTTTTAAAACATTTAAAATTATGAAACGCAAATACGTGTCATCTTCGTTGATGACAGGGGCTTTAATGATACGCAATGTGTGTCCTAAACGCGCATCGTAAGGTTACGACACGCAAATGTGTGTCGTCTTCCGTTATGACATGGCCTTCCTTGATACACATTGCGTGTCGTAACTGTGCGTCGTAAATGCGTGTCGTAAATGCGCGTCGTAAATAGACGACACGCAAAAGCGTGGTGTCTCTCGTTATGACAGGGCCTTCCTTGACATGCATTTGCGCGTCGTCTGAGCATTTTACGACACGCATTGCGCGTCGTAAAAGGCTGTTTTTCTAGTAGTGAATCAAATCATACACAACAATGTGTTTTATAACATCAAGTTACTGATGCGTTTACGCATTCTCAATGCACAACTAATTAGCAAACAATAAACCATATATCTAGGTTTTAAGACCATATGATATTATCGTCTTGCGATCACTCGTGATAAATTCCATGAAGTGATTCCAGCAAGCGTGGGTTTATTCCAATGCTCAAATCAAGTTCATAAGCACTCATGAACGTTGTAGCAAACTTTTGCTATGTCTAATACTCTTTAGACAATCTACACACCAATTCATGACAGTCTTCATTCATACCTACTTCCAACATATGAACGACTGTGGACCGTTCGAATAATCTTGTTATTCAGGAAGTCAAAACATGCAAAATGAAACAATAGGTAAATAATTAACATGAGACAGTAACTTTACTTATAAATAATACTCTTTTTTTTAATCATCAAATGTCAATTACATTTATCTATTACACGTTTCTAAACTATCTAATCTAAACTAATATCGTCCTTCAACCCGATGCTCCTAGCGTGCTGCAAGTGCTTAACCATACTCAGTCCCTTCGTAAGGGGATCTGCTAGGTTATCTTCTGACGATACCCTCTTCACTACGAGGAGTCCTTCTTCCACCCGATGTCGAATAAAGTGATATTTTCTATCGATATGTCGAGATCTGCCATGATCCCTCGGTTCCTTGGTCAAGGCAACCGCTCCTTCATTATCACAGAAAATTTCCATGGGCTCCTTTATGGCTGGCACAACTCCAAGGTCTCCGATGAAGTTCTTCAACCATATCGCCTCCTTTGACGCTTCGCTTGCCGCTATATACTCTGATTCGCACGTTGAATCAGCTACGGTCTCTTGCTTGGAACTTTTCCAAGTCACTGCTCCTTCATTAAGGGTAAAGACCCAGATCGACTGCGAACGGTAGTTGTCCCTGCGGTCTAAAAACTAGCGTCACTATACCCTCGCACCCATAAGTCATCACTCCCACCGAGGACTAGAAACCATTCCTTGGTCCTCCGAAGGTACTTAAGAATATTCTTGACTGCGGTCCAATGTGCTTTGCCAGGGTTCCCCTGATATTTGCTGACCATGCTCAAAGCGAAGGCCACATCAGGGCGAGTACAAGTCATAGCATACATAATCGAGCCAATTGCGGAAGCGTATGGTACTCGGCTCATTTATGCTATCTCGACTTCGGTACTCGGGCTTTGAGTCTTACTCAACTTGGCATTACTTTCGATTGGTAACTCCCCCTTATTTGAATTCTCCATACTAAAACGTTTTAGTTGAAGGGTTTTGAGCATTCTAACACTCCTAAGGTGTACATGCAACCCTAGAAACCTTGGATCTATGTTTTACTAAGATACATGAAAATTTAATTTCCAAGGTTCATAACCTATCTAGCATAGCATGGGGAACTTTTAAACAAAAATGCTAGAAGTAGAACATACCTTTTGTTGTTTGGATTCCCTGAGAACCTTGTAAGCCTAGCACCTCAAGTGTGATGCCTCAAATGTCTCACACAACACCACAATACTTGGAATAACCTTGAGAGAAGTTCACTTATACTCCAAAATTCGGCTAGCCCTCTTACTTGCTTGTAGTAGTCCAAATTTGCTAGACAAGGGGTCTTTATATAGTTTTGACACAAGTAGGGTTACACCATGTAAACCCCAATTGTCATGCCTTTCCATATTCCATGATCCATGGGTTTGTAACCTCCATGGACTATCCATGGAGCACCTTATGGGTTTTAGACCAATCCATACAAACCATGGATCATTAGCCCACTATACAAGAATGAATGATTTACACAATCAGCCCAATATATTTAATTAGTCTCTTTTTGATTACTTAATTAATTCCAAATTAATTCTTTGATCAATACTAATTAAATAATATTATTAATATATTAGAACTTAAAATATATTAATAAACCTTAAGTGTCCTTTCTCTCATTTTGGTCTATCCAAGTATTGCAATGCCATGCACCCCAAATGGACCATGCCAACCGGGTCAAGTACATACCAGAAATAGTTATGGACTTAGACACCTTATCCAACAGTCTCCCACTTGGATAAGTCTAATAACTATAAATGCAAGTATGACTTTAGGAACCGATCAGCAATCGTAGCTCTTTCAAGATCTCGCGGAACTGAGATGATGATGATACACCATTTAAGATAAGTGATCATATAATCCTCTGTTCTAGATGTTAGCTGGACAAATACATGGAACAATGTCTTACTTATTGTCCAACAGTTTGTTTCCTGATTTCCGATTTGTTGACATAGAACTTAATTGAACACATCAACTTAGTTCAGACCAGGCCCGGTACATGGGTCAACACAAAATCATCGAGGGGCCCAGATATCGCTTCTAATCCAAGAAGGAACAGATAAACTTCGACTCATATGCTTGTTCTACTACTTGTCGAGTTATACACAAAGGCACGTTTTATAACATCGAGTTACCAATTCGTTTTCGTACAATCAATGTATAACCAACTTATAGGCAACAACTCATATCTCTGGGTTTGAAGACTTATATGATATTACCGTCTCACGATCACTCGAGATAAATTCCATGAAGTGATACAAGTGAGCGTGGGTTGAATCCAATACTCGAAACTTATGAGCACTCATGAGTGTTGTAGCAACACTTTGCTATGTCCAACATCTTAGACATCTACAACCAACTTCATGACAGTCTTGATTCATATCTACTTCCAACATATGACCGACGATGGAGAATTTGAATAATATGATATACCATAACATAATTATTCTGAAGTCAAAACATGCAAAATGAAATGATAGTAAACGATTTGACAAAAGATAGCAACACTTTACTCATAAATAAACAACAACTTTTATTCATCATCAAATGTCAATTACACTTTTCACATTTCAAAACTATCTAACTACTAAAACTAATATCATCCTTCAGCCCTATGCGCCTCGCATGCTGGAGATGCTTAACCCTACCCAGTCCCTTCGTGAGGGGATCTGCTGGGTTCTCATCCGATGATACCCTCTTTGCCATGAGGAATCCATCTTCTATTCGATGTCTGATGAAATGGTATTTTCTGTCGATGTGTCTGGATCTCCCGTGATCCCTTGGTTCCTTGGCTAAGGCAACTGCACTTTCACTATCACATAAAATCTCCATAGGCTCCTTTATAGCTGGTACAACCCCAAGGTCTCCAATGAAGTTCTTTAGCCATATAGCCTCCTTTGTGCCTCGCTTGCCGCTATATACTCTGATTCGCAAGTTGAATCAGCCATTGTCTCCTGCTTGGAACTTTTCCAAGAAATTGCTCCTCCATTTAAGGTAAAGACCCAGCCTGACTGAGAGCGGAAATTATCCCTATCAGTCTGAAAGCTAGCATCACTATACCCTACTACTCTCAAGTCATCACTCCCACCGAGGGTAAGGACCCAGTCCTTAGTCCTCCGCAGGTACTTGAGAATGTTCTTTACCGCAGTCCAGTGATCCTTGCCAGGGTTCCCCTGATATCTGCTGACCATGCTCAATGCAAAGGCCACATCAGGACGAGTACAAGTCATAACATACATGATCGAGCCTACAGCGGAAGCATACGATACTCGACTCATCTCAGCTATCTCAGCCTCTATACTCGGGCTCTGAGTCTTACTCAATCTAGCGTTACTCTGGATGGGTAACTCTCCTTTCTTGGAATTCTACATGCTGAACCTATTCAACACCTTATCCAAGTAGGTACTCTGATTAAGTCCAATTAGTATTTTACTCCTGTCTCTCAAAATCCTTATCCCTAGGATATATGCAGCTTCACCAAGGTCCTTCATAGCAAAACACTTCCCAAGCCAGGACTTCACTTCTTGTAGAGTTGGTGTAACATCCTAATTTTCAAGGCCAAAAATTTCATTTTTAATTAAGTAACTCATAAAATAGTTTACCAAAAACATCACCAACGTCAAATCAGTTTATAAAACTGTAATAACGTGTCTCAAAACCATATCATCCATAGTAAAAAAAATCATAGTACAATCCCAAGAAATCTCATAGCGTGGAAATCATGCGTGTGTGTGTGTGTGATGTGCCGCTACCGCGCCGGCTCCTTCCCCTTTGCTGAAGAGGTACCTGAAACAAAACTAAAAACTGTAAGCACGAAGCTTAGTGAGTACCCCCCATCATACATACCATACAATCACATTCTGTCAGGCATATCTGGGTGCCCGACCTACCCTGCTGAGCATACCGGGGTGCTCAACCTACCCCTGCCAGACATACCGGGGTGTCCGACCTACCCCTCGGTCCTAACACCTACTACCACATAAAACATATCATACTTGCACATAACGTCACAGGTAGTAGCACACAAAGATGAATATCACAAAGACAATCGTCCAACATAACTCCTATTGGTGGGCCGGCATTGTGGCCGTAGACCCACTGCTACTGGAAGGTAAGTCACCTCGATATCGTGTAGTGTCTGAACCGACCTCGGTGTGAAAATCGACTCCCCTCGACTCCTAAATCCCTACACGACAATCCTTATAAGTCGTCACATAGAATATACAACCCTAACTAGGGTCAACTCAGATTCAGTCAAAGTCAACATCCAGTTGACCTGACTCGCCGAGTTGACCTACCAACTCGTCGAGCCCATACTCCTTTAACCCGATACAATCCCCGTGTCTACTCGTCAAGTCTGGCAAGAACTCGACGGATTCTCCTTCAATCATCATCGGGACTATCTTTATCCGACTCGCCGAGTTCGACCTTGAACTCGTCGAGTTCATCTCCCTCCTACGAATACATCCAGTCTATGACTCGCCGATTTGTATGAACAACTCGTCGAGTTCATCTTCAAAGGTTGGGAGGTTGCCTTGGACTCGCCGAGTCTGTTCATGTACTCGTCGAGTCCCATGATTCCTAGGTCCCTTTCTATGACTAAACATCTACAGGACTTTTCCTTCCTAACTACTGTTCCATCCACAGAAAGGATTTGGTGGTCATTACATAGCGACTCGCCGAGTCCCAAGAGCGACTCGTCGAGCCCATCCATGACCATTACTATACAGTCGATTTAAATGGGTCTTAACTCATCAAAACCATAGATCTGGTCCCCTAAAGTCCATTTTACACGTAAAGTTTCTAACTTGGTGCACATGCAAGGGGTCTTTGGCTCAAAAGGCCATTAAAAGTGATCCACAAGATGCATGGGGCTCGCATGGCCATAAAGTTGGCACCTTTATGCCATGAGACCCTTCCAATGACTCAAATCTGAAGTCAAGACCTCATGTAACACTCCACAAATCCGAATATGGCTTGGAAAGCCCTAAATATTCCCCAAAACCCAAGTCCAAAGATGAATAAACACATAGAAGACCAAGACAGGGCCGTTTTACCTTGATTGAGCTAAAAATGGAACTATATCCCTGGATCTCTAAGCCCCAACTCGAACTCTCAAGCTTCCTTCTTCTTCTCCAAGCTACACAATCCACCAAATGTACCAAAAAGGCCTTAGAACACACAAAAACGGCTAGGGACTCGTTAGACAGTTTCTGGGAGTGATAAGGGCAATGGAGGCTGAGATAAATTGTTTAAATAGGGTGCAAACCCTCAAATTTAGGGTTTCACTCAAACAGCACCTACTCGCCGAGTCAGTCTCCGACTCGTCGAGTAGGTTACTTAAACTTCCCGCAGATCCCGTCTCTACTCGACGAGTTGGGACATCAACTCGTCGAGTCCTAGAGAAAATACATACAATTCTTGAATAAAATACATACCAGGAGTCAGGTGTTACAAATCTCCCCCACTTTTTTTAGACTTCGTCCTCGAAGTCTGCCACTGGGTTCTGAAAAAGCTCGGGGTAATGCTCCCTCATCTCGTCCTCCGGCTCCTATGTCCATTCCGATCCCTTGCGGTGCTGCCACTGCACCTTTACCAGCTCCACTCTCTTATTTCTCAGGTCCTTCGTCTTCCTGTCAAGGATCGTCACTGGTCGCTCGATGTAGTTCAGATTGTCATCAACCTGAATATCCTCTAAAGGGACCACTGCCAAATCGTCCGCCAGACACTTCCGCAGCTGGGAGACGTGAAAAGTGCTATGGATCTGACTGAGTTCGGCCGGCAGATCCAGCCTATATGCCACCTTGCCCACCCGGGCTACAACCCTGAAAGGTCCAATGTACCACGGGCCAAACTTGCCCCGCTTGCTGAATCGGATGACGCCTTTCCAAGGCGACACCTTCACGAGGACCATATCCCCGAGCTGGAACTCCAAGTCTGATCGGCGCTTGTCGTCGTAACTTTTCTGCCAACTCTGAGCAGTTTGTAACCTACTCCTAACCTGTTGAATCCTCGTTGTCGTCTTGAGCACCACTTCGGTGCTCCCCATGACCCTCTGTCCGACTTCGCCCCAACATATCGGGGTCCTGCACTTCCTCCCGTACAACATCTCGAAGGGAGGACGATCGATACTCGCATGATAGATGTTGTTGTAAGAGAACTCAGCTAGTGGAAGATAGGTATCCCATCTACCACCGAAGTCTAGAACGCATGCCCGCAGCATATCCTCCAAACTTTGGATGGTCCGCTCACTTTGACCATCCGTCTGTGGGTGGAACGCTATGCTGAAGTGCAGACGAGTACCCAACTCGTCGTGAAACTTCTTCCAGAACCTGGAAGTAAACCGCACGTCTCGGTCTGAAATCACCAAAACTGGCACTCCGTGCCGAGCTACTACCTCTCGGATATAGATGTCGGCCAACTTCTCGGCTGAAATGCTCTCCTGGATCGGTATGAAATGGGCACTCTTGGCCAACCGATCCACGATAACCCAAATCGAATCCACTCCCCGTGCAGTCCTGGGAAGCTTGGTGATGAAGTCCATACTAATATCTTCCCATTTCCACATGGGAATGTCTAACGGCTTCATCTTGCCGTGTGGCCTCTGGTGCTCGGCCTTGACCTTCCTGCAGGTCAAGCACCGCTCTATGTACCAAGCTACATCCTGCTTCATGCAGGGCCACCAGTAATCGGGTCGAAGATCTTTGTACATCTTCGTTGCCCCGGGATGAATCGAGAATCGGGATTTGTGCGCCTCCTCCATCAGGACCTGGCGCACACCCCCATGATAGGGAACCCACACCCTGCGGTGTAGTGTCAATAACCCACGACTATCATAGTTGAAGGAGGAAATATGTCCCACAATACGCTCGCTCTTCCGATGTTCCTCCTTCATAGCCTCCTGCTGGGCCTCTCGGATCTGATCCAAAAGAGGAGTCACCACCTTCATCCTCATGCAGATGTCTCTGATCGATGCCGCCTTGCGGCTAAGCGCGTCGGCCACGACATTGGCCTTTCCCGGGTGGTAAAGGATCTCACAGTCGTAATCCTTCACCACATCTAACCACCGACTCCGCCTCTTGTTCAGATTCGGCTGATCCATGAGGTACCTCAAACTCTTGTGGTCCGTGTAGATGGTACAACGAACCCCATAGAGGTAGTGTCGCCAAATCTTGAGGGCGAAGACGACCGCCCCCAACTCTAAATCATGCGTCGGATAGTTCGCTTCAAGAGGCTTCAGCTGCCTCGAAGCGTAAGCAATAACATGCCCCCTCTGCATCAATACCGCGCCCAACCCTGAGATGGACGCATCGCAATACACCACAAAGTCCTCCACGTCCTCGGGCAAGGCGAGGATCGGCGCCTCACATAGTCTCTGTCTCAACGTCTCAAACGATGCCTGCTGCTCAGGCCCCCAGCAATAGACGACGGCTTTCTTTGTTAGCCGGGTCAGAGGTACGGCTATCTTGGAGAAGTCCTGAATAAATCTCTGACAATATCCTGCCAATCCGAGGAAATTCTGAATCTCAGTTGGAGACTTTGGAACCTCCCATCTCATCACGGCCTCCACCTTGGCCGGGTCAACCAATATCCCGTTCTGGTTGACAAGGTGCCCAAGAAACTGCACCTCGTGCAACCAGAACTGGCACTTGGAGAACTTGGCATACAAGGTCTCCCTCCTCAGGGTATCCAAAACCTCTCACAGATGCTCCTCATGCTGCTCCTGCGTCTTGGAGTAAACCAAGATGTCATCAATGAAAACTATGACAGGCCGGTCTAGCATCGGTCTGCACACGCGGTTCATGAGGTCCATGAACGTGGCAGGAGCATTGGTGAGCCCGAAGGGCATCACCACGAACTCGTAGTGACCATAGCGAGTCTGAAAAGCAGTCTTCTATATATCCTCATCCCTGACCCTCATCTGATGGTAGCGTGACCGCAAGTCAATCTTGGAAAACCAAGATGCTCCCTGGAGCTGGTCGAACAGATCATCTATCCTCAGAAGTGGGTAACGGTTCTTCACCGTCACCTTGTTCAGCTCCCGGTAATCTATGCACATGCGATGCGACCCGTCCTTCTTCTTGACAAACAGGATCGGGGCTCCCCAAGGTGAACTACTCGGTCTGATAAATCCCTTGTCTAACAGCTCCTGCAGCTGTGTAGACAACTCCTGCATCTCGGGAGGAGCCAGCCGATATGGTGTCTTGGCTATCAGAGCCGCACTAGGTAATAGACCAATCGTGAACTCCACTTGCCGCTCCGGAGGTATCCCAGGTAGCTCCTCTGGGAATACATCCGCGTAGTCACGCACCACCGAGACATCGCTCATCATCGTCTTACCCGCGTCCCGGGTATCCATAACGTAGGCGACATACCCAGCGCAACCCTGCTTAAGATAGCGCCTAGACCTCGCTGCTGAACATAGCGCTGGTCCGCGCTGTGGCCTCTCGCCCTGAATCACCAGCTCTCCCACACTTGGGGTCCTGATCCAAACCAACTGTTGCGCACAGTCGATCACTGCCCCATTGGGGCTCAACCAATCCATGCCTATAATCACCTTGTTCCCACGCAACGGAATGGGGACCAAGTCTACCAAATAACGCTCCTCGAACAACCTCAAAACACAGTCCCTGAAAACCTCTGACGCTCGCACTGATCGATCATCCGCAATCTCGACCTCTAGAGGGAAATCCAGCATGCCCGAAGACTCAGGGAACCTCTTGCTGAGCGTAAGAGAGACAAATGATCGGGTAGCACCCGAATCGAACAATACCTAAACTAGGATACCGTTCACATGGAACGATCCTAAACAACATACAACATAACATATCAACATTGAAAACAACATACAATAAAAGCTAGGGAAAAGAAATCATACCCGTCACCACATCGGGTGCGGCGCGTGCCTCCTCGGTAGTCAGCTGGAAGGCTCGGCTCCTCACCACTGGAGCCTCTGACTTACCCTGCCGGCCATCTGTAATCCGCAGGGTCGCTGGAGCTGGCGCCGCCACCGGTGCTGCTGCTATCAATCTCGGGAAATCGGCCTTTTTATGTCCCTTCTGATTGCAATGAAAGCAAATCAGGTCTGATGTTTGGAATGTGGGTGTGGCGGCAGTACAATCCTTGCCAAAGTGCCCAACCTTGCCGCACTTATAGCAGCCGGAAGACCCGAGTCTACACACCCGCTTGTGCGGCTTGCCGCACTTCCCGCAGCGGCTCCGGCCCTGATGGCCCTTTGACCTGACGTCGGCTCCCTTGGGTTTCTTCCCCGAAACCTCAGTCACCTGACCCTCCTCCGCTTTCCTCTTCCGGATGTGCTCCAAATCAATCTCCCTCTCCCTCGCCGTGGTGATCATAGAATCCAGGGTCGGGCAAACTGAGTAGCTGACATGCTCTCGGATATCAGCTCGTAACATATCATGATAGCGGGTTTTCCGCATCTCCTCGTCCCCCGCATACTGGGGCACCAACAATGCCCTCTCCCAGAACTTGGCGGTAATCTCCGCCACTGACTCTGTCGTCTGCCGCATACCGAGAAACTCCCTGGCCAGCTGCTGAAGTTCCACAGCTGGCGCGAACTCAGCCCTGAACCGGGATATAAAATCCGACCAAGTCATAGCCTCAATAGCCGAGGCTCCTAGAGAGTCACCAACCGACTCCCACCATTCCCTAGCCCTGTCCCTCAAGTATCCCGCAACATAATGGACCTTCGACCCCTCAGGGCAGAAGCTCGTCAGCTGTATGAACTCCATGTCCGCAATCCATCGTCTGGCGGCAATGGGGTCCTTAGCCCCATGGAAATCCGGCGCACCACTGCCCCTGAAGTCCTTGAAGGACAGTGTGCCAGATCGCTCCTGAATGCTCTGAGGCGATCCTCCATCAGCTCTATGATCCCTTCCTTGATCGACCCGAAAATCACTGGGGTCGACTCAAGGATACCTCTCGTAATCTCAGACGCGATGAACTCGCGTAGTCCCTCGTCCACTGGCTCGGAACCTGCCCCCGAGCCCGATCCTGAACCGGATCCTGACCCTGAACCTCCTCATCCGTGACGCGTGATCATCACCATTCTGAAACATAACACATAACTGTCAAAAATCATACATAAACCCCAGGAGGTCTCATACACTCTACAAGTTTCCTGGTTCTATCTCGGCCCTCCTTGACTCGAGTACGGATCCTCTGCTTTCAGTAGTATGGGCCCATACTACCTTCCACATCTATCCATACTTTCCTCAAGGATTGCTTCGACTTCACCAACTCCCTTCTACTACTGTTGCACTCTTTTCCAATCTCGTCCTAGGCTTACCCTAGGGTAACTCTCCGACCTACTCTCCGCCATCAGCTGCATAAGGAACCCCTGCTACCCTTACCTAACTAGCTTGCGGATACCATTACATATCACTAAGACCAAATAATTCTTCGAATGAAAAGTCCTATCCCACAACGGTTGGACTCAAACAAGAGCTGCGCAGTAGGGCTAGACCTATCCTTCTGAAATTATTTTGTCCTTGCAATATGTAACTTAACGTACTCGTTTACTAGTTAGCTAAAGATAACTAGGACTCCCGAAGCACACTGCAACAGCATTCGGGCATAACCCAATCCAATCATACTCTATCCAAGCTATCATATAACTGACTAATCAGTAACATCTTGCAGCTCAAAAACACATATAGCAAGTATATCGGGCATCTTCCTAGATCCTTAGCCCTAATCTAGCATGCATTTCTCATTCATATACAGTAGGCAGATAAGGCATCCTTCCTAGATCCTCTAGCCCTATTCTAGCATGCAGTTCTCATAATCATATCATATCATAACATAACATGTACGGGTATCTTGGGGAAAACTTACTTGAGCTCGGCCGGTCGCGCACATCACACATCTTGTTCTTTTTCAAAGTTCCTTTTTCTCTTTTCAAACTTCTTTTCATAAAATGATTTTCTTTTGAAAATTTTCATACTACATCCTCAGTTTGAGTCCAAACACACCCGAGAGTGTATCCGAATCTCTCAAACTAAGGCTCTGATACCAACTTGTAACATCCCAATTTTCAAGGCCAAAAATTTCATTTTTAATTAAGTAACTCATAAAATAGTTTACCAAAAACATCACCAACGTCAAATCAATTTATAAAACTGTAATAACGTGTCTCAAAACCATATCATCCATAGTAATAAAAATCAGAGTACAATCCCAAGAAATCTTATAGTGCGGAGATCATGAGTGTGTGTGTGTGTGATGTGCCGCTACCGCGCCGGCTCCTTCCCCTTTGCTGAAGAGGTACCTGAAACAAAACTGAAAACTGTAAGCACGAAGCTTAGTGAGTACCCCCATCATACATACCATACAATCATATTCTATCAGGCATATCTGGGTGCCCGACCTACCCTGCTGAGCATACCGGGGTGCTCAACCTACCCCTACCAGACATACCGGGGTGTCCGACCTACCCCTCGGTACTAACAACCGAACTTGGGGACTATTCCCCTCCTACTACCACTACCACATAAAACATATCATACTTGCACATAACGTCACAGGTAGTAGCACACAAAGATGAATATCACAAAGACAATCATCCAACATAACTCCTATTGGTGGGCTGGCATTGTGGCCGTAGACCCACCGCTACTGGAAGGTAAGTCATCTCGATATCGTGTAGTGTCTGAACCGACCTCAGTGTGAAAATCGACTCCCCTCGACTCCTAAATCCCTACACGACAATCCTTCTAAGTCGTCACATGGAATATACAACCCTAACTAGGGTCAACGCAGATTCAGTCAAAGTCACCATTGGTCAAAGTCAACATCCAGTTGACCTGACTCGCCGAGTTGGCCTACCAACTCGTCGAGCCCATACTCCTTTAACCCGATACAATCCTCGTGTCTACTCGTCGAGTATGGCAAGAACTCGACGGGTTCTCCTTCAATCATCATCGGGACTATATTTATCCGACTGGCCGAGTTCGACCTTGAACTCGTCGAGTTCATCTCCCTCCTACGAATACATCCAGTATATGATTCGCCGAGTTGTATGAACAACTCGTCGAGTTCATCTTCAAAGGTTAGGAGGTTGCCTTGGACTCGCCGAGTCTGTTCATGTACTCGTCGAGTCCCATGATTCCCAGGTCCCTTTTTATGACCAAACATCTACGGGACCTTTCCTTCCTAACTACTGTTCCATCCACAGAAAGGATTTGGTGGTCATTACACCGCGACTCGCCGAGTCCCAAGAGCGACTCGTTGAGCCCATCCATGAACATTACTATACAGTCGATTTAAATGAGTCTTAACTAATCAAAACCATAGATCTGGTCCCCTAAAGTCCATTTTACACGTAAAGTTTCCAACTTGGTGCACATGCAAGGGGTCTTTGGCTCAAAAGGCCATTAAAAGTGATCCACAAGATGCATGGGGCTCTCATGGCCATAAAATTGGCACCTTTATGCCATGAGACCCTTCCAATGACTCAGATCTGAAGTCAAGACCTCATGTAACACTCCACAAATCCGAATATGGCTTGGAAAACCCTAAATATGCCCCAAAACCCAAGTCCAAAGATGAATAAACACATAGAAGACCAAGACAGGGGCGTTTTACCTTGATTGAGCTGAAAATGGAACTATATCCCTGAATCTCTAAGCCCCAACTCGAACTCTCAAGCTTCCTTCTTCTTCTCCAAGCTACACAACCCACCAAATGTACCAAAAAGGGCTTAGAACACACAAAAACGGCTAGGGACTCGTTAGACAGTTTCTGCGAGTGATAATGTGACATCCCCATTTTCACGGCCAGAAAAGACCGATTTTGTTTATGCTTGTTTGAAAATCAGAGTAACATTTTACATAAAAGTGTTGAGGATTTGTCCCAAAACAAAATATGATAAAGATTTATCAAAAGCATTTCCAAGGAAATGTATTTCATTAAAAGACTCGGGATGTCATGTTCGATACAGATCAAAAGCATAAACAGTAAAATATAAGCCTTACTACATTATTTCATATCTACAGGCCTATATCCGTAATCCCTCATCCAAAACATCACATCTATGATCGAGCGCCACTACCTGTAATACATGAAACTGAGTGGGTCAGGCTTGGGAGCCTGGTGAGCACATAGGGTTTTCAACCCACAATAAATAGGTTTATTAATTTCATCAACCAACAATAACCCGATTACCCGTTCCCGTTATCCTCACTTTACGTCACTAAACACCTATCATAAGGGACCTATCCTAAGGATCATCATCGGGATGGACACTACGGCTAATTCTCGACCGATCTTAAATTTAACAGTAGGAGGAGATTAGGCTGTTATATGACCGCAAAGAATTCGTAACTCCTTCATACAGACTCCGTTTTTGTCTGTCTTTTTACCGTTGAGTTCCTATTAATGAGATCTTCAACTATCATTTAGGTCGCGTAAGCCAAAAACCGCTCGAACTAAAATTCGAGTTTCGGGTCGTGTACTGCTATGCCAAATCTTAGAAAATGCATAGCTTCCTCATACGAAGTCAGATTTGGGCGTTCTTTTTATGGACGCTCTCGGTTTAACGTATACTACAACTTTGGTTTAGATTACTAAGGCCAAAAAGTCTTCTATCGTAAATTCACTATTTTACGCTTCCCGATGATGTGCCGGTTCCGTCGTGAAACTTCGACGGGTCATAACTTCTTTGTTATAACTCGGATTTCGGCGTTCTTTATATCCCCGAAATCCTTGTTTCGACCATTACAACTTTATGTAAAGATATCAGGCTTATCTAACACTTTAATTTTGACGCTTATTTTTATCCTTTATTTATTTTAAATTTATAAATAAGTAATAAGCATATAAATGCACATAATTCACATAATACTCAAATATTTCATCTTTATTACATCAAAAGAGTTATAATAGTTGACCTAGACTATTACATCGTCTAAAAATGCTTAGCCCCGAAACCCGGGCGTTACAATTCGCTCCCCCTTAGGATGATTCTGTCCCGGAATCATGCATCAGCAAACAGATGTGGATAGCGACTCATCATGTCACTCTCTGTTTCCCAAGTGAGATTCGGCCCATTCGAATGTTTCCATCGGACTAGCACTAAGTCGACCATCTTGCGTCGTAACTTCTTAGTCTTACGGTCAATAATTGTCTCGGGCTCTTCAATCAGCCTCTTGTTTTCATCCATTCTTAGCTCTGAGATCGGAATTATGTCGGGAACTTCTCCCGTGAATTTCCTCAGATAACACACATGGTAGGTGTTATGAATACCATCGAGTTCTTTGGGCAATTCCAGCTTGTAAGCTTGGTTCCCAATCTTCTGAAGAACTTTGAACGGTCCAATAAACCTTGGACTTAGCTTTCCTCGTTTTCCGAATCTTATAAGTACCTTCCACGGTGAGACCTTAAGCAAAACCGAATCCCCAACTTCGAAGGTCATCGGTCGTCTTTTCTTGTCAGCATAGCTCTTCTGACGATCCTGAGCTGCTAACATTCTTTCCCTGATCACTTTCAGCTTCTTAGCAGTCTTATGGACTATCTCGGGGCCCATAAACTGTTTTTCTCCAGCCTCAAGCCAACAAGACGGCGTACGACACTTTTTCCCGTACATAGCTTGATAGGGTGCGATCTTGATGCTCGAGTGGAAACTATTGTTGTAGGAAAATTCTACCAAAGGTAAGTGCTCATCCCAGTTACCTTGGAACTCGAGGGTACATGCTCTTAACATATCTTCCAGTGTTTGAATCGTTCTTTCACTCTAACCATCGGTCTGCAGATGGTAAGCCGTACTCAAACACAACTTTGTACCCAATTCCTCTTGTAGACTTCTCCAAAACCTTGACGTGAAACGACTATCACGATCCGACACAATCGTTAGAGGAACACTGTGAAGTCTCACAATTTCCTTCACGTAAGCATTTGCAAGCTTATCCATAGACCACCTTTCGTTGGCCGCTATGAAGTGTGCACTCTTTGTGAAACGATCCACGACTACCCAAATCATGTCGTGTCCGTTCTTCGTCCTGGGCAGTTTAGTCACAAAATCCATGGTGATGTCTTCCCATTTACCCCTGGGTACAGGTAAAGGTTCTAAACTCCCATACGGTTTTTGATGTTGTGCCTTAACTCTTGCACAAGTCACACACTCGGCCACATACTTCGCAACATCGAGCTTTATCGTCGGCCACCAGTAGTAGGGTTTTAGGTCCCTATACATTTTTGTGCTACCGGGATGAATCGAGTACATGGTCTTGTGAGCTTCTTCCATCAGAAGATTTCTTATTCCTCCCGTTTTAGGTACCCAAATTCGATCTCGGAATACCTTTAGTCCATGACTGTTTGTACCGAACATAGATGTTTTTCCCAAACGTTCCTCCTTTTGTTCATTCTTCTCTGTAGCTTCTTCTTGAGCTTTCCCGATACTTTCCACAACCGTCGAGACAACTTCTATTCTCAACGCTCTTGGCCTTTTTCTTTCAAGATTGACTTTTCGACTTAGAGCATCAGCAACAACATTTGCTTTACCGGGGTGGTAAAGTATCTCACAATCGTAGTCCTTGCGTAACTCTAGCCAGCGTCATTGTCTCATGTTCAATTCCTTCTTATTAAAGAGATACTGGAGACTCTTATGATCAGTGAAAAGTTTGCACTTCATTCCATAGAGGTAATGCCTCCATATCTTTAGAGCAAAAACTACCGCTGCCAACTCCAAATCGTGAGTGGGGTATTTCTTTTCGTGCTCCTTCAATTATCGAGATGCGTATGCTATCACCTTTTCTCTTTGGGTCAGAACACAACCCAACCCGACTCCAGATGTGTCACTATAGACCGCGAAGTCTTCAACTCCATCGGGTAGAGAAAGAATCGGTGCTTCACATAACTTCTTCTTTAGCTTCTCGAATGCTTCTTCGTGCTTCTCGCTCCATGTATAAGTAGCTCCCTTGTGGGTAAAAGTTGTCAATGGAGCAGCTATCGAAGAAAAGCCTTGGATAAATCGTCGGTAATATCCAGCTAATCCAAAAAAGCTTCGAATCTCCGTGGGACTTTTTGGTCGTTCCCACTTCATCACAGCTTCGATCTTTGCTGGGTCAACCATTACCCCCTCCTGGTTAACCACATGACCCAAGAATTGGACTTCTCGGATCCAAAAATCACACTTGGAGAACATTGCATACAGTTTCTCCTTCTTCAAGACTTCCAACAATTCTCGTAGATGTTGGCCATGCTCCTCCTGGCTTTTCGAGTAGATGAGAATGTCATCTATGAACACTATCACGGATTTATCGAGGAATGGTTTACAAACCCTGTTCATCAAATCCATGAATGCTGTTGGAGCATTGGTTAGTCCAAACGACATAACCAAGAACTCGTAGTGTCCATATCTTGTTCTGAATGCAGTCTTCTCGATATCCTGCTCTCTCACCTTCAGCTAATGATATCTTGACCTAAGATCAATCTTTGAGAAATAGCTCGAACCTTGCAGCTGGTCGAATAGGTCATCAATCATCGGCAATGGGTACTTGTTCTTCACCGTTGCCTTGTTCAGCTCTCGGTAGTCTATACATATTCTCATGCTTCCGTCTTTCTTCTTCACAAATAGCACCGGAGCTCCCCAGGGTGATGAACTAGGTCTGATAAAGCCGTTGTCCAACAACTCCTGAAGTTGCGTCATAAGCTCCTTCATCTCCATCGGTGCTAATCGGTATGGTGCTTTCGCTATCGGTGTTGTACCTGGTAACAAGTCTATCCAAAAATCCACTTGTCTATCAGGTGGTAATCCGAGAAGATCTTCGGGAAATACTTCTAGATAATCACACACAACCGGTATATTCTGCACCTCTTTCTTTTCCTTCTTAGCATCGATTACGAATGCCAAGTATGATGCACATCCCTTGGTCAAACATTTTCTGGCTTTCATCAGGGAGATGATTCTAGAATTTACTTGGCGTTTGTCCCCGTACACCATAAATGACTCTTTTCCGGGTGGGTTTACCCTTACTATCTTATTTCGGCATTGAATCTCAGCATCGTTGGCGCTAAGCCAATCCAGTCCCAAAACGATGTCGAAACCGTTCAACTCTATGGGCAACAACTCTTCATGGAATTCGTTTCCGTTTAGGTCAATGACGATGTTCTTAATATGATTACTAACAGGTACGAATTTGCCACTGACAACTTCTACAATAAGGGCATTATCAAGTTTTTCTACAGGCAGTGCTAATTTCCCACCAAATTTATGCGATACAAAGGAATAGTTTGCTCCCGAATCAAATAGTATATTGGCAGGCAATCCGTTTACAAGAAAGGTACCTGAAGCGACATTTGCTGCCTCCTTTGCAGCCTCGAGTGTCATCTGGAAGGCTCTTGCCTTCGGCTTCGGTGGAATGTTGGGTCTTCCTGCCTCCTTCTTCTTTGGGCAGTCCCTCGGAATGTGCCCCTCCTCGTTGCACTCATAACAGACCTTCTTAGTGAAAGTGCATTCGTTGGCATAGTGTCCAGGCTTCCCACATTTGAAACAAGTGACTCCTCCGTTACATTTCCCCTGGTGCTTATTCTTATACTTGTCGCACCATTTTGCTTCGGATCCTCCTCCTCTCGAACCAGACTTCGAGAATTTACTCTTCTTACCGGACCTCGAGGATCCGTCAAATTTCCTTTTCTCACCAACCTCGGCCCTCTCCAGAACCCTTTCCTTCTGATGGGTTTCCACATTCTTAGCTGCTCGAACAGCTGATTTCAGAGTGGTTGCCATCTTGACTGTCGGGTCAAAGTCGGCTGGCAGTCCATTTGCGAACCTCTCAATTTTGAAGAGTTCGGTTGGCACTAGGTATGGAAATAACTTCATCTTCTCAGTGAATACAGTAGCGTAGTCGTCAACGCTCATTCTCCCCTTCTTCAGGTTTTGGAACTCATTGTTCAGATCAATCAGATCTATTTCTGAACAGTATTGTGCCTTCAGTTGTTCCAAGAACTCATCCCATGACATCTTTAGGGCTTCTCCTCGCGGCATTGTTTCTGCCAGTAACTTCCACCAGCTCAAGACTCCAGTTTTCAGTTGTCTTACTGCGAAGACGGTCTTCTGTTTCTTGCTACAGCTGCAGCTCTCGAACACCATCTCCATTTCGGAGATCCAATCCATAATCTCAACAGGCTTTGGGCTTCCTGAGAGACTTGGTGGCTTGGCACCCAAGAAATTCCTATACATCCGTCCATCCTTGTCGTTTCCCCTCTCCGGGTCATTCCTTCGTTCTCCTTGAGTCCCAACTTGACTTACATGGCGGCTATAGTTCCCTTCCTCTGATTGCTCGGGACTCAGCTCGGGTTGCTCAACGGGCATGGTAGGTTCATCCCTATTCAACATCTGCCTCATTTCTTCCCTTTGTTCTTCTAACATCGCCCGAATCATGGCTTGTACTCCAGCCATGGTGATTGGCTCGGGTGCAACTTCTACTACAACAGGTATTTGCTGAATCACTGTGGGTTGATTTCGGTTCCCATTTGCATTCACGTTTCCGCTACGGGTCCTTGCCATCTTGATCTATACACCGAATAAGGTGAATTTAGATCTTTATTCAGGATAGACGTTTAAATCATCCTTATCTCTCCGAAACGTTTACATGCTAGTTCTAATATCGTAGTCGTATGTTTAGAATCCTAAACACATAAGGTTTCCAGACCCGGTCGGCAACAGACCATAGATCCGAACAAATAACAACATATCAGGCATAAATCATTTAGCACATAAAGCATATTAGGCATACTTTCCTAAATAGGCTAGTGCTCACATCTCACAATCATTGCTTAGCATTCTCAGTTTAAGTCTAGAAATCCTACAAATTCCTAGTTCGCTTAAACTGATGCTCTAATACCAACTGTGACATCCCCATTTTCACGGCCAGAAAAGACCGATTTTATTTATGCTTGTTTGAAAATCAGAGTAACATTTTACATAAAAGTGTTGCGGAATTTGTCCCAAAACAAAATATGATAAAGATCTATCAAAAGCATTTCCAAGGAAATGTATTTCATTAAAAGACTCGGGATGTCATGTTCGATACAGATCAAAAGCATAAACAGTACAATATAAGCCTTACTACATTATTTCATATCTACAGGCCTATATCCATAATCCCTCATCCAAAACATCACATCTATGCTCGAGCGCCACTACCTGTAATACATGAAACTGAGTGGGTCAGGCTTGGGAGCCTGGTGAGCACATAGGGTTTTCAACCCACAATAAATAGGTTTATTAATTTCATCAACCAACAATAACCCGATTACCCGTTCCCGTTATCCTCACTTTACGTCCCTAAACACCTATCATAAGGGACCTATCCTAAGGATCATCATCGGGATGGACACTACTGCTAAGGGGGTTCCTCAGCAATAAATGTCCTAAAGGCAACCATGAGGGGGATGGAGTACACCGGTGAACACATCGTTCACAAACACCTACAGGTTGCGAGCCTGCTAGCGTTCCACCGGACTATCTAGAAGAGTCCGTGGTCGTCATCCATACTCCGCTAGATGACAGAATCAACAACAACAACATCGAGGCCTCTCATCATTTTATTGCACATCGTCTATTACATCTACCCATGTTTTACCCCAACATTTTTGTAGATATAAAATACTTATACAGTTTAAATCATTTAAAACATGTATAAAATCTTTCATCAGCATAGACAGCAAGTATTCAGACAATATGCACACATAGCACGTAAATACTTCATATCTATGTGTAAGATGAAAGTAACTATGCACTCACTTGATAAGGTGGTGATTCTGAATTCGGACAGCGCTTCGTTACTTCTTAAAACAATTTCCCTCGACAAAATCTAGTATCAATATCACTAGGGTTTAGTTTAACGTTAACCGCGACTAATTAATAGTCTAGCTATTATTATTATTATTATTATTATTATTATTATATAAGAGTTAAATAACACCCAATATAACTCATAATAATAGCCCAAATAATTATTTTAGGGTCCTAATAACATTACTATATTAAAACATAAGCTATACTGAAGATAGGGTAGGTATAGCTCACTTACAGCGGGTTTTTCGCAAAACCGGGCTTTGCTGGAGCAGCGTTCCAGAGCCGAAAGGATCTTTTCTCGGGACTTCGGGAGCCTCGGGGCTTCCTTCGGATGCTAGGGGGTTTACCTAGACTTTAGGGGGGCTTAGGGAGCTTAGAGAGAGTGTAGAGAGAGAAAGAGAAGTTGGAAGGTGTGAGAAATGAGGGTGCCCCGGCTCCCTTTTTATAGGATGGAAATGCCAAAAACTCATTCAGTTGGCCTCCAACTCGTCGAGTTCCAGGCCAGGTGTCACCATCTGGTGGCTAGCCTTGGGGAGGAACCAATGTCCAGGATTGCGCCACGTCACCCGATTTCGCACAACAGCCTCCCGACTTAGAAAAATCATAACTCTCGCATACGAGCTCCGTTTTTGACGTTCTTTTTTTCCACGCGTAGATAAAAACAAGATCTACAACTTTCATTTAGACTCCGTCGGCTAATTCTCGACCGATCTTAAATTTAACAGTAGGAGGAGATTAGGCTGTTAAATGACCGCGAAGAATTCGTAACTCCTTCATACGGACTCCGTTTTCGTCTGTCTTTTTACCATTGAGTTCCTATTAATGAGATCTTCAACTCTCATTTAGGTCGCGTAAGCCAAAAACCGCTCGAACTAAAATTCGAGTTTCGGGTCGTGCACTGCTATGCCAAATCTTAGAAAATTCATAACTTCCTCATACGAAGTCAGATTTGGACGTTCTTTTTATGGACGCTCTCGGTTTAACGTATACTACAACTTTGGTTTAGATTAATAAGGCCAAAAAGTCTTCTATCGTAAATTCACTATTTTACGCTTCCCGGTGCTGTGCCGGTTCCGTCGCGAAACTTCGACGGGTCATAACTTCTTTGTTATAACTCGGATTTCGGCGTTCTTTATATCCCCGGAATCCTTGTTTCGACCATTACAACTTTATGTAAAGATATCGGGCTTATCTAACACTTTAATTTTGATGCTTATTTTATCCTTTATTTATTTTAAATTTATACATAAGTAATAAGCATATAAATGCACATAATTCACATAATACTCAAATATTTCATCTTTATTACATCAAAAGAGTTACAATAGTTGACCTAGACTATTACATCGTCTAAAAATGCTTAGCCCCGAAACCCGGGCGTTACAGATAAGGGCAATGGAGGCTGAGATAAAGTGTTTAAATAGGGTACAAACCCTCAAATTTAGGGTTTCACTCAAACAACACCTACTCGCCGAGTCAGTCTCCGACTTGTCGAGTAGGTCACTTAAACTTCCCGCGGATCCCGTCTCTACTCGACGAGTTGGGACATCAACTCATCGAGTCCCAGAGAAAATACATACAATTCTTGAATAAAATACATACCAGGAGTCGGGTGTTACAGTTGGGATGTCATTTCCTATGAGTAGTATGTCATCCACATACAATACCAAAAAGCTAACTATACTCCCACTAGTCTTGACATATACACAGGACTCGTCTTCACTCCTCAAAAAGCCAAACTCTTTGACTTTCTCATCGAAACAAAGATTCCATCTGCAAGGTGCTTGCTTCAATCCATAGATGGATTTCTCAAGCTTACACACTCTATTAGGGTACTCTGCACTGACAAAACCCTCTGGCTGACTCATGTAAACATCCTCAGCCAAATTTCCATTAAGGAAAGCGGTTTTGACATCCATTTGCCATATTTCATAGTCATGAAATGTAGCAATGGCTAGCATAACCCTAATAGACTTAATCTTTGCTACTGGTGAAAAGATCTCATCATAATCAACTCCCGGAGTTTGAGAAAAGCCCTTTGCAACCAGTCGAGCCTTATAAGTGTGTACATTACCATCCATGTTGGTCTTCTTATTGAAGATCCATTTGCACCCGACTGTCTTACGACCTGGTACATTGTCAACCAAGTTCCAAACTTGATTGTCATACATGGACTGTATCTCGCTGTCCATAGCCTCTTTCCATTTAGCAGCCTCAGGGCTTGCCATGGCTTCCGTGTAGCTGTTAGGTTCATCCAGACTTACCAGTGTGCTATCACTGATAAGTGGATCACCTTCTACAGTAATATGGAAACCATAGTAATGCTCAGGTGCATTCCCAAATCTCGTGGAACGCCTCAGAGGTACAGACTCTTCTGTCGGATCAACAGGAGTTTCCTCCTTAGGTTGATTGATAGGGTTTGAGGTTCCTTCACCGCTTGACTCTAGAAGTTCTTCAAGGTCAATTTTCCTCCCACTGTTTTCTTGGCTTATAAACTCTCTCTCGCGAAAGACCCCTCTCCTTGCCACAAAGACCACATTCTCACTGGGTATGTAGAAAAGGTAACCAAAGGATCTTTGTGGGTAGCCGATGAAAATACACCTCTGTCACACCCCCAAACCAGACGGCGGAAATGTCCGGGGGTGGAGGACTTCATTTGTAGTATCACAACACATGTAATATAGTAATCAGAGTACAAACAACCATTGTATTAAAAATTATAAATATTTACATGTGTTTTACATTGTATACTGAAACTATAAAGTTGTACAAAAGAAGAAGACAAGAAATAAATAGCTCCATATTCTCAAAAGCTCGGGGTGTACCTGTCTACTGATTCCCTGAGAATACAAGTAATTTGAATAGAGAGTATCAACATAAAGTTGAGTGAGTGCATAAGTATTTATGTATGTAAGAATATCTTCTGTTTCTTGAATATGTAAACTACTTCCAGAAAATCCTATATTCTCTGTTGTTTATGAAAAGTAGTTGTATTTGTATAAAACTGTTCTATTTGTAAACCATTTATCTGTATTTGTAAACTTTACGTAAACTTGTATCTTGTTAACTGTATCTTGTAAAATGTATCTTGTAAACTGTATCTTGTAAACTGTATCGTGTAAACTGTATCTTGTAAACTAATACTTTGAAAATGTACTTAAGTTTAGTTAATTATACACTAACGTATTGTTAATATCTTTTAAATGAGTTATTATAACCATACTAACTAGATGACCTGATCCAACGCTATGAAAGCGCTGAAAGTTGATGATAACAATTGTCACTCACAGGCATGTATGCCTGACTGTAGCTAGCAGTCCGAGTGCGGGATTGTCAATCCCAATATAGATCTATACACCCAATGTTTCGATCCCCTGCTGGAGACTCTGGTTATAATATCAGGACTTTACTATATTGTTTAAAATGAATTAAACAAACTGTACTACTTGTCTCATAAAAGCATATAAACGTTACATGTATATTAGTTATGAAAACCCAATTGTTTTGAAGTAAATGATTGATAGTATGTTCTTGAATTAGTACTCTTAACATATATTTGAAGAATGTATATCTTTGAATAGTTTTGAATCAATCTTAGTTCTTATAAAATAGTGTAATCTAGTATACTTGAATCGTGAATTAATGTTCTTTGAATCATAAATTATACCTATTACAATTTATATGTACTTTCTGATTTGATATGGAGTATTCATGAATGTAACCCTTTGCTCAACATGTTACAAAGGGTAATTGAAACTAAATGAATAAACTTTTATACTTGTATACATATATAAATATATAAGTAAAATTTAAATGACACTCAGACAAACAACTTATACTTGTAATCCCATATCCAAACAAGGAAAAGGAATTAAGGCGAGTTATTAGTCCTAAATCTTTTAAATTCTATTTATATAAATATATGCATACTAGTATGATTTTTGGGGAAAATATAAGTTTATAAAACATTTAAAAGAAGTTTGATATTTTGAAATTCGTTTTGGTGACTTGATGTCATTTTGAAACAATCTTTGAAAACCATTTGATTTAATGATAATTGAAATCCATTTTGATAAGATATTTGAAATCACTTGTTTATAAAAAAAAACTTTGTGTTAGACTTGTATTCCCCCCCCCCCCCCTTAAAACAGTAAAAACTAGGAAAATGCGGGGGTATGAACTCACCTGTACTGAGTGATACGGAAGTATGTTTGGAAATAGGATGTAGAGTGTCAGGTGAAACCTTGAGCACACAAAGATCCTAATAAACATATAATGACATGTATGTGTATTTGATTAGTGTATAAACAACTAATTATAAGGGATAACACCCTAATTGACTAGGAAACTCTTAGATTGAACGAATACAATCACATATGATTGCATAACTAGGGTATATGGCCACCCTATAGAGTTTACGGTCAAAGAGGTATGACCATTGGAGTTCACGGTCCAAGTGTTCACGGTTCTAGGTGCTTACGGTCTTAGCGTTTACGGTCCAATGACCTTACGGTCATAGAGTTCACGGTCCAAGTGTTCACGGTCCTAGGTGTTTACGGTCTTAGTGTTTACGATCCAATGACCTTACGGTCTTAGAGTTCACGATCTAAGGAGATTCAACCGTAAACTCCCTTTGTTCTTGACAAATGAATGTTTTCTAAGTGTTCTTCAAGTATTACAAGTATACAACAAGCTTAGGAGAGAGTACTCACGATATAGAAGCTTGAAAGGGTGATTAAGGTCCAAAAACACTAGTGTGTGTTCTTGGTGTTCTTGGTGAAATGAAGAACAGTTGATGATCTAGTCAAAAGAAGAGATTTCATGGATGAAATCATGTGTATTCATTTGATATTGAAGGATATCAACAAATCAAGTGAAGAAACACTTACAATCTTGAAGATCTAAGGGAAAATTCGGATGGTACTTGAGAGAGAATGAGTTCTTTGGCTTGAAATTATGAAAAGTGATTGAAAATGACTAAGGACCATATATATAGCATGGAGTTTACGGTCACCATGACCGTAAACTCATTGGTCTTGACCGTAAACTCCCTTTTTGAGGAGGTTTATGGTTGCAGGCAGTTAAGAACTTAAGCTGCTATTTCAAATCTCTTATTCCTTTGATGTACTAGGGTTAGAACACTCGAAACAGGTTCCAAACAGTGATAACTGGAAGCGAAATGAGTCTAACACTGATAGGTTTAATTGATTAAACAAGCTTGGAAATTTCAGGTTGTCACATCATCCCCCCGTTAGAGGGAATTTCGTCCCGAAATTAGAGTTTAAGCAACTAAGTTATTACAAATAACTAAGTAAAAAGATGAGGATATTTCAGTTTCATTTGATCCTCGCGCTCCCAAGTAAATTCAGGTCCTCGCTTGGCGTTCCATCGAACCTTCACTATCGAGATACGGCTTTGTTTCGTTTGCTTGACCTCTCGGTCCATGATTTCTACTAGTTCTTCCACGAAGTTGAGGCTCTCATCGATCTCGATTTCGTCGAGGGGAATAACAAGAGTCCCGTCGGACAGACATTTTTTTTAAGTTTGAGACGTGGAAAACAGGATGTATGTTACTTCGTTCTTGAGGTAGTCGAAGTTTGTAAGATACGGGACCAATTCTAGCAAGAAACTCGAATGGTTCTATATACCTTGGATTTAACTTGTCACGCTTTACAAAGCGTATCATGCCCTACCAGGGTGAGACCTTCACCATGACGCGGTCACCAACCTGGAACTCCAAAGGTTTTCTTCTTTTGTCAGCGTAGCTTTTCTGTCTATCTCTGGAAGCTTTAAGTCGCTCCTGGATTTGTACGATTTTCTCTGTGGTTTCACGAATGATTTCCGGACCAGTGAGGGTACTGTCAGGAACTTGGCTTCTAGCTAGCTGCGTGTCACCCACTTCAGCCCAGCACAGAGGGGATCTGCACTTACGGCCATAGAGAGCTTCGAAAGGAGAAGCCTTTATGCTAGTGTGATAACTATTGTTGTAAGAGAATTCGACAAGGGGTAAATGAGTATCCCATGCCTTACCAAAGTCTATCACGCAAGCTCGCAACATATCTTCTAAAGTTTGGATTGTCCTCTCACTTTGTCCGTCAGTCTGAGGATGGTAGGCTGTACTCATGTCCAACCTAGTTCCCAAAGATTTTTGTAAAGATTGCCAGAAACGAGAAGTGAATATACTATCTCGGTCGGAAATAATAGATATTGGAACACCATGCAGTCTAACGATTTCTTTGAGGTAAGTTTTTGTTAGCTTCTACATCTTGTCAGTTTCTCTGATCGGTAAGAAGTGTGCGGATTTGGTTAACCTATCGACGATTACCCAAATAGTATCATAACCACCCGTTGTCTTAGGTAACTTGGTTATGAAATCCATTGTAATCCGCTCCCACTTCCATTCTGGTATTTCAGGTTGTTGTAATAAACCTGAAGGTTTCTGGTATTCTACCTTTACTTTGGCACAAGTAAGACACTTGCCCACGAAGGTAGCGATTCCGGCCTTCATGTTAGGCCACCAATATAGTTTCTTGAGGTCCAGGTACATCTTGTCTGAACCTGGATGAATGGAGTATCTGGTTTTATGGGCTTCATTCATGACTACTTCTTTGTAACCACCAAACTTAGGTGACCAGATCCGGTTCATGAAACAATAGACTCCATCATCCCTGACTTTGAAATTTTTATCCATTCCTCTCAAAGTTTCACCTGCCACGTTTTCAGGTTTTAAGGCCTCGAGTTGAGCCTCTCTGATCTGTGTGGACATATGTGAATGGATTGTCATGGTCAACGACTTTACTCGGCGTCCCGAGTATTCTTTTCTGCTAAGGGCATCAGCTACAACGTTAGCTTTACCAGGGTGATAAATAATCTCACAATCGTAGTCGTTCAGTAGCTCCACCCACCGTCGTTGTCTCATGTTCAGCTCTTTTTGATTGAAGATGTGCTGGAGACTTTTATGGTCCGTGAATACTGTGTATTTCGTGCCATATAAGTAATGTCTCCAGATCTTCAGAGCGAATACCACTGCTCCTAGCTCAAGATCATGTGTTGTATAGTTGACTTCATGTGTCTTTAGCTGTCTTGAGGCATAGGATATCACCTTTCCTCTTTGCATAAGAACACATCCAAGCCCTTGATTTGAAGTATCACAGTACACTACAAAATCCTCTGTCCCTTCAGGGAGAGACATGATTGGTGCACTACACAAGGCTCGTTTTAGCGTTTGGAATGTTGTTTCTTGTTTTTCTTCCCAGCTAAAAGTTACACCCTTTTGCGTCAGAGTGGTAAGAGGTTTAGCTATTCGAGAGAAATTCTGGATGAATCTGCGATAATAGCCAGCAAGACCTAAGAATTGACGAATTTCTGTAGGTGTTTTGGGTGCTGACTAGTTTTCAATTTCCTTTATTTTGGAAGGGTAGACGTGTATTCCTTCTGAACTGACCACGTGACCTAGGAAATCAACCTTCCTGATCCAAAATTCACACTTTGAAAACTTCGCATAAAGTTTCTCTATTCTAATAGTTTGCAAAACTTGACGAAGATGTTGACTATGATCCTCTTCACTTCTTTAGTAGATAAGGATGTCGTCAATGAAGACTATGACGAATTTGTCCAAGAATGGACGACACACTATGTTCACTAAATCCATGAACATAGCAAGTGCATTCATCAATCCTTATGGCATCACTACGAATTCATAATGACCATAACGAGTTCTGAACACGTTTTGGGGAATGTCATTCTCTAAAATTCGTAACTGGTGATACCCGGATCTTAAGTCTATTTTTGAGAAGTAGCTCGCACCTTGAAGTTGGTCGAACAGATCGTCTATGCGAGGCAGAGGGTATCGATTCTTAATGGTAAGTTTATTCAGCTCGCGGTAGTCTATGCACATACGGAACGATCCATCCTTCTTCTTCACGAACAAAAACGGTGCTCCCCTGGGTGAGAAGCTTGGTATTATGAAACCTTTGTTAAGGAGTTTGTTAAGCTGGCTGGACAATTCCTGCATTTCTGAAGGTGCAAAACGATAAGGAGATTTGGCGACAGGGGTAGCCCCTGGAATTAAATCGATTCTGAATTCGACTTGTCGTTCGGGAGGTACTCCTGGAAGATAATCGGGAAAAACGTCGAGAAAGTTACAGACTTCAGGAATTTTCGCGATATCTTTCACTTCTTGCTTTTTGTCTACCACGTGAGCTAAGAAAGCACAGTACTCTTTGCGAAGGTACTTCTGTGCCTTAATGCAAGAAATGATATGGAGGTTCGTTCCGGGTTTGTCGCCATAAATAACAAGAGTTTCATTAGTTGGCAAGTTCAGACGAATGGCTTTTTCATAACATAGGATGTCGGCACGGTTAGGACACAACCAATCCATACCTATTATTACGTCGAAACTCTTGATAGAGACCGGCATAAGGTCAATTGGGAACGAAAAGTTATTCAAGGTAAGAGTACATCCTATGTATATTTCGTTGGTGGATTCGGATTTCCCATTAGCCATTTCGACCGTGAATGTTTCTTTTAATGGTTGAGAGTTTTGTTTTAGCAAGTGTTTGAACTTATGGCTCACAAAGCTCTTCTCAGCACCACAATCAAATAGAATGCATTCATAAGTGTTGTTGAGAAGGAACGTACCCGTAACTACTGCGGGATTTGCCACTGCTTCTTCCTGACCCAAAGCTAAAATTCTCCCCACTCCACCTGCATTTCCAGCTTTAGGACAATCTCTCTTGAAATGCCCCACTTCACCACACTGATAACATGCTTGACCAACTCCAGCCGCAGGTACTTGGTTAAGTGGTTGGGGTGGTGCTCTACAAAATCGGGCGGTATGCCCTTTTCTGTTGCAGTTACGACACTGCATTTCCCTGCAATTTCCGTTATGGTGAAAATTGCACTTGTTGCACTTAGGGAGATTACCAGCATATGGCTTAGCTGGTGCTGGATTAACAGGAACAACAGTAGGTACAGTCGCAACGTTGACTGTAGCCAGTTGTTGTTTCTTTGAGGAATCCTGTGAAAACTTTCCTTTCCTCTTGTTCCAACCCTTCTTGTTGTTGTTGTTATTGTTGTTGTTTCCCTTTGGTTGTTCTGGTGTAGCAACCACCGAGTGTTGATGGATTCCATGATCAATAAGAGATTGTGCCAGCTCTTTGGCACTGTCAAAAGTAACAGGCCTTGAAGCTAAAACACTAGATTGTATTTGGGGCGACAGTCCCCAAATATATCTCTCAATCTTTTTGCTCTCTAGAGCAACCATATCCGGGCAAAGAATTTCCAGATCACAAAATCTACTAGTATAGGTTGATATATCAGAACCAACCATTGAGAGACCCCAGAGCTCCTCCTCAAGTTTCTGAACTTCGCCTCGCGGACAATACTCCCGCATAAGCATACCCTTGAAGTTCTCCCAACTGATCGAATTAGCCACTACCAGAGTAAGTGAATTAACGTGACCATTCCACCACGTCAAAGCTCTTTCCGAAAAAGTGCAAGCAGCGAACTTGACTTGGCTGTTGTCAGGACAGGAGCAAAATTCGAAAATTGCTTTTGTCTTCTCTATCCACTACCTTAATGCCATAACTCCTCCAGTTCCATTAAAGGTCCTGGGTTTGGCATTGGTAAAATATTTATAAGTGCATTCTCGCGAATGCCCATGACCTTCACCATGGTTAGGGGGATTTTAACCAGCTCCAGACCCACTAGCACCAGAAGTATTGATCTGAGCCATAGCAGCAGCTAAAGCCGCCGTGACCGCCGCTTGGAACATAGCGGGGTCGAACTGAGGAGGTGGTGGTGGAGGTGGTACCGGTGGTTCATTAACATTTTGACGTCTTGGATTTCTACGAGGAGGAATCTTTTTCTATAAAAGTCAAAAGATACAAAGATGATAAGATATCAAGAGTGAATATGAATTCTAATATCTCTGAACTAAAACATATAGTTCGATATGAATTTTTGGAATGAATTGGAAATAGAAGTCTATGACAAGTACAACTTGTAACTGAATAATATGAAAGTGAATGGTTATTTTTCAATTACTAAGAAAATGCATGTTGATTACAATGGCATATTGAATACATAAGTCTGGAAAACTTGACCCTAGACAAGTCTACAATACACCAAATTCTGAGAAAAATATCGACATCATACAGACCTATCGAAAATAATTTTTTCGTGGTCTTACTGAAAAACTTGAATAATAACACTAAAACCTATCCATAGACTTAACTATAACTAAAAGAGTGAAATAGGAAACGAGTAGAGTATTTCCTAATGGCGACGGGTATCATTTGGATGAAACCTCAACTCAGCCAGTGTTATCTAAGCGAGAATAGGGATAAGAGATATAGAATATAGTTAGTAACGATTGACTACAAAAGAGACCTATAGTTATCAAGTAATGTATTATGTATGACTTGTTCTTAGGTATTTCTATAACTATAAAGTGTATACTAATTATATATAACTTGGGTATAACCGACTTTCGATTATATGACCCGGCTCTAAATCCACAACCAAACAAGGAACAGGAAATGAAGCTAAACCACATATTCTAAGTCTATATAACTTTAATTATATATAATTGTAATATACCCTTAATATTTATAGTTCTACTCTTAATTGTTCTATTGTTTTCACATGTTTGTTATTAGTATATAGTGCCTAAAATACCCCTATAGTATTTTAATATTTATGTTCTGTTCTAAAGTTTTTCTGAGTATGTATGGTAAGTTTTAGACATGCCACAACACCACTATCACTCCCAAACACATGTTGGTCATATCTCAAATCAATATAGTCGATCAGGCTATATTAATCCCATATATGATTACATAACTGTCTAGGTTTGACTGTAGTGTTCAACATCCAAATATTTTTAAGTTCTTATGACTACAATACTATACTTGTAGGTATAAGTGTTAGTATACTTCTTGTAAAAATACTTAAATTTTTTTAAAAGTATACTTGTAGTCAGAGCTCTTAGCCCCAAATGTATTTATAGTTTGTATGTCTTTTATGGATTGATATACGGAATTCACTATAAACATTGCTCTGATACCAATCTGTCACACCCCCAAACCAGACGGCGGAAACGTCCGGGGGTGGAGGACTTCATTTGTAGTATCACAACACATGTAATACAGTAATCAGAGTACAAACAACCATTGTATTAAAAATTATAAATATTTACATGTGTTTCACATTGTATACTGAAACTATAAAGTTGTACAAAAGAAGAAGACAAGACATAAATAGCTCCATCTTCTCAAAAGCTCGGGGTGTACCTGTCTACTGATTCCCTGAGAATACAAGTAATTTGAAAAGAGAGTATCAACATAAAGTTGAGTGATTGCATAAGTATTTATGTATGTAAGAATATCTTCTGTTTCTTGAATATGTAAACTATTTCCAGAAAATCCTATATTCTCTGTTGTTTATGAAAAGTAGTTGTATTTGTATAAAACTGTTCTATTTGTAAACTATTTATCTGTATTTTTAATCTTTATCTAAACTTGTATCTTGTTAACTGTATCTTGTAATGTATCTTGTAAACGGTATCTTGTAAACTGTATCTTGTAAACTGTATCGTGTAAACTGTATCTTGTAAACTAATACTTTGAAAATGTACTTAAGTTTAGTTAATTATACACTAACGTATTGTTAATATGTTTTAAATGAGTTATTATAACCATACTAACTAGATGGCCTGATCCAAAGCTATGAATACGCTGAAAGTTGATGATAACAATTGTCACTCACAGGCGTGTATGCCTGACTGTAGCTAGCAGTCCGAGTGCGGGATTGTCAATCCCAATATACATCTATACACCCATTGTTTCGATCCCCTACTGGAGACTCTGTTATAATATCAGGACTTTACTATATTGTTTAAAATGAATTAAACAAACTGTACTACTTGTCTCATAAAAGCATATAAACGTTACATGTATATTAGTTATGAAAACCCAATTGTTTTGAAGTAAATGATTGATAGTATGTTCTTGAATTAGTACTCTTAACTTATATTTGAAGAATGTATATCTTTGAATAGTTTTGAATCAATCTTAGTTCTTATAAAATAGTGTAATCTAGTATACTTGAATCGTGAATTAATGTTCTTTGAATCATAAATTATACCTATTATAATTTATATGTACTTTCTGATTTGATATGGAGTATTCATGAATGTAACCCTTTGATCAACATGTTACAAAGGGTAATTGAAACTAAATGAATAAACCTTTATACTTGTATACATATATAAATATATAAGTAAAATTTAAATGACACTCGGACAAACAACTTATACTTGTAATCCCACATCCAAACAAGGAAAAGGAATTAAGGCGAGTTATTAGTCCTAAATCTTTTAAATTCTATTTATATAAATATATGCATACTAGTATGATTTTTGGGGAAAAATATAAGTTTATAAAACATTTAAAAGAAGTTTGATATTTTGAAATTCGTTTTGGTGACTTGATGTCAATTTGAAACAATCTTTGAAAACCATTTGATTTAATGATAATTGAAATCCATTTTGATAAGATATTTGAAATCACTTGTTTATAACACAAAAACTTTGTATTAGACTTGTATTCCCCCCCCCCTTAAAACAGTAAAAACTAGGAAAATGCGGGGGTATGAACTCACCTGTAGTGAGTGATACGGAAGTATGTTTGGAAATAGGACGTAGAGTGTCAGGTGAAACCTTGAGCACACAAAGATCCTAATAAACATATAATGACATGTATGTGTATTTGATTAGTGTATAAACAACTAATTATAACGGATAACACCCTAATAGACTAGGAAACTCTTAGATTGAAGGAATACAATCACATATGATTGCATAACTAGGGTATATGGCCACCGTATAGAGTTTACGGTCAAAGAGGTATGACCATTGGAGTTCACGGTTCTAGGTGTTTACGGTCTTAGTGTTTACGGTCCAATGACCTTACGGTCATAGAGTTCACGGTCCAAGTGTTCACGGTCCTAGGTGTTTACGGTCTTAGTGTTTACGGTCCAATGACCTTACGGTCTTAGAGTTCACGGTCTAAGGAGATTCAACCGTAAACTCCCTTTGTTCTTGACAAATGAATGTTTTCTAAGTGTTCTTCAAGTATTACAAGTATACAACAAGCTTAGGAGAGAGTACTCACGATATAGAAGCTTGAAAGGGTGATTAAGGTCCAAAAACACTAGTGTGTGTTCTTGGTGTTCTTGGTGAAATGAAGAACACTTGATGATCTAGTCAAAAGAAGAGATTTCATGGATGAAATCATGTGTATTCATTTGATATTGAAGGATATCAACAAATTAAGTGAAGAAACACTTACAATCTTGAAGATCTAAGGGAAAATTCAGATGGTACTTGAGAGAGAACGAGTTCTTTGGCTTGAAATTGTGAAAAGTGATTGAAAATGACTAAGGACCATATATATATATATATATATATATATATATATATATATATATATATATATATCATGGAGTTTACGGTCCCCATGACCGTAAACTCATTGGTCTTGACCGTAAACTCCCTTTTTGAGGAGGTTTACGGTTGCAGGCAGTTAAGAACTTAAGCTGCTATTTCAAATCTCTTATTCCGTTGATGTACTAGGGTTAGAACACTCGAAACAGGTTCCAAACAGTGATAACTGGAAGCAAAATGAGTCTACCACTGATAGGTTTAATTGATTAAACAAGCTTGGAAATTTCAGGTTGTCACAACCTCTCACTTCGAGGTTCGAGTTTATCGTGAGTCTCGTGCCTCACGAAAGCCTCGCAACCCCAACTCTTGATGTGGTCCAGATTGGGAACTTTTCCAGTCCACATCTCGTGAGGTGTTTTGGCAACCTTCTTTGTAGGGACTAGATTAAGGATATGGGCGGCAGTCTCTAAGGCA
Organism: Lactuca virosa; assembly: GCF_052849685.1. Classification (NCBI taxonomy): domain Eukaryota; kingdom Viridiplantae; phylum Streptophyta; class Magnoliopsida; order Asterales; family Asteraceae; genus Lactuca; species Lactuca virosa. The sequence continues at coordinate 55,446,200 of NC_136431.1, forward strand.
TACCCCCAAAATGAGATTGGTAGCGAAGCTCGAATCATCATGGAACGAACCATATCCAACAAGGTTCGATTGTGCCTCTCAGCCACACCATTCAACTTCGGTGTCCTGGGAGGTGTCAATTGTGAGACAATCCCACATTCCTTAAGATAGTCAAGGAACTCTGTACTAAGATACTCACCACCTCGATCGGATCGAAGCATCTTAATGTTCCTGCCCAACTGATTCTCCATTTCCTGTTTAAACTCCTTGAACTTTTCAAAGGTTTCTGACTTATGCTTGATTAAGTAGACATATCCATATCTACTAAAATCATCAGTAAAAGTCACATAGAAGCGGTTAGCATCCCTTGTGGCGGTTCTGAAGGGTCCACACACATCTGTGTGTATGAGGTCCAACAAACCCTCACCCCTAGCACAAGTACCAGTGAAGGGTGACTTTGTTATTTTCCCAAGCAAACAAGATTAACAACTATCATCTGACTTTAGGTCAAATGACTCCAAGACGAAAATGCCATAATGATGCTTTATCCAAGCTAGTGGAAGAGTCGATACACAACACATTATTTCCTAGGTTATCAACAACCGACACAATTTCATACACACCATCACAAGGTAATGCTTTAAAATAAAGAACATTATTAAAGAAAGCATTAATACCACTACATTCATTATCAAACGAAAAGGTAAAACCTTATTTGTACAAACCATGAAAAGAAATAATATTTTTCGCCATTTCAGACGAGTAACAACATTTATTCAAATCCGATGTTAACCCACTACTTAGCAACAAAGAATAAACTCCAATATTGGTGACAGGTGTAACATTCCTATTCCCCATGATCAAGTTTATCTTCCCATGCTCCACATTCTCACTTCTTCTTAGTCCCTGCAAATAAGAACATATGTGAATACCACAACCTGTATCAAGGACCCAAGAATTAGAATAGGGTGAGTTATTATACAATATAGTGTATATACCTGCATGGTAGGGTTTTACTTTCCCATCCTTAACATCTTGTAGGTACTTCGGGTAGTTTCGCTTCCAGTGCAACTTTTCATGGCAATAGAAGCATTCAGCCTCTTTAGGGTTAGCAGAAGGAGTGACGAAACCTTTCTTGGTTCCACTTGAAGAGGAGCCATAAAGGGACTTTCCCTTGGTAACCTTCGAAGTGCTCTTCCTCTTCTTTCCTTTGCCTTCCCCGATTGCCAAGAGAGGGGCTGCGGTAGGAGTAGGAGTAGTAACAACCGACTTACCTTTAAGACTACTTTCTGCGGTCTTCAAAAGTCCTTGAAGTTTGTTGAGTGTAACTTCCTCCTTGTTCATGTGGTATGTCATTCGGAATTAATCATAACACGAAGGTAAGGAGTGCAAAATGATATCAATTGCCAACTCCTCTGGGAAGTTCACATTCAGTTTCAGCAAACGGTCCACATACCTTTGCATTTTCTGCATGTGGCCCGTGATGGGTTCACCATCCTTCATCCTGGTTGTTATCAAGGAGGAGATGATTTCATACCGCTCTTGACGAGCACTCTGATGGTAGCGGTCCATCAAGTCCTGGTGCATCTCAAAAGGTTAGAAGTCCTCATAGGACTTTTGCAGCTCGGCTGTCATTGTGGCCAACATGATACATGCCACCTTAGTGGCATCTCTGTCATGTGCCTGGTATTCAGCGATTTCCTCAGGAGTAGCAGACGACTCATCTAGTTCCTTAAGCTCCTTGTCAAGGACATATTCCTTGTCCTCATAACGAGTGACCATCTTGATGTTCCTGATCCAATCCATAAAGTTGGATCCATCGAAGATGACTCTCCCACAAAGGTTCATGAGAGAGAAGGAGCTTGTAGGGTTTGAGCCAGAAGCAGCATTGTTGGAAGACATCTGAAAAGAAGAAAGACAAGTTTAGATTAGATATAAGGATAGTCCTTAATAAGACACCCAAATGTAATATTAAGGCTAGGACCCAACACAATATTTTATAACTTAGAAGAGGGATTCTGTAATCCAAGCTATTAAATATTTGAAGGTAGGTGAATGACGATTCACCAATTTCCACCATGAAAAACGAAATAAATTATTAGGTTTTAATTGGTTTTTGAAACTCCTAAATTCTTTGAGATTCATTGAACTTTTCAATGGCATGTTTCAATCTCGAGTGTGCCCTTCAGGTTTTGTGACTGGGATGCCGAGGATCACAAAACAAGGTGTGAAGTAACCATGCAAATTACTTGGTACCCTTAATGTTTATCACTCAATCGATGTGCCGGTTAACCACACACGCTCCACTGACCTATGATAAACCCTAAGCCACCCTTTTCCTACCTTGTTAAGTCCATGTTAGTGTGCCGGTTAACCACACACGCTCCACTAACGACTTAATCAAAGTGCAAAGTGTAATTTCATGGGTTAGCACCTTATTCACATTTTCCTAAAGTAACTAAGATTGGGAATTTATAAAAACATTTAGTTACTTTATAATCATCATAATTTTAATGAGGATTAAAGTCATTGTCCTACCCGTTCGGCTAACGACCCTGCACCAGTCAAGGATGTGGTGGGTGAGAGTGGACATCCATTAAGCTGCCATTTTATAGGCAACAACCTTATATCCCCCTTATAAACCGGCTTCGTGAATGAGGCCTACTAACGGTAAAACGACTTGTTCTTACATATATATATATATATATATATATATATATATATATATATATATATATATATATATATATATATATTATTAAATTATAATATTATAAAGTATAAGGGTTGAATTTTAACTTTTAAAATACTAGGGATTGGAACTAAAGTTTTTAAAGTGACTTTACATGTTCCAAAACTTGAGGGCAAGTTTTGTAACTTTCAAAACTTTTCATTTTTCATAACTTATGAGTTAATGGTTTATTAAAATGAGAGACTTTTCATTTTATGTAACCTATGTGTTTCTTTAATGGACTTTAAAAGAGTTACTTTTGGTAATCCATAACTTGAGGACAAATTATGGATTCCATTAAAACACATAATGATCAAGAATTAAACTAACAAGCAAGTTGCAAATAATTCCTATGATCTTCTAAACTCATAAGTGTGTGACTATATTCATATCAACAATTTCAAGAATCATAAATAAACCATACAAGACTTGAAATTTTGATAATAGCCATTGAAAATGAATTAGCATAACCATTACACCATCTAAAACAAGTTTTATAAGACCAAAATAGTTTAGGGTAATGTTTCTAGTCCATTTCCAGCAGCAAAACTCGAAAATCTGCATTCAGGGGCTCCTACTCGTCGAGTGCAAGAACCTACTCGACGAGTAGGATGAATTATCACATGGACTCATCGAGTCCCCCCATCGACTCGGCGAGTTCATGTCGCAGAATGCACAAAACTTGAGTTTTTCAACAATTTGCATCAAGTATCAAGAAAACAAGCCTAGGCTCTGATACCACTAAAGGGTTTTGAGCATTCTAACACTCCTAAGGTGTACATGCAACCCTAGAAACCTTGGATCTATGTTTTACTAAGATACATGCAAATTTAATTTCCAAGGTTCATAACCTATCTAGCATAGCATGGGGAACTTTTAAACATAAATGCTAGAAGTAGAACATACCTTTTGTTGTTTGGATTCCTTGAGAACCTTGTGAACCTAGAACCTCAAGTGTGATGCCTCAAATGTCTCACACAACACCATAATACTTGGAATAACCTTGAGAGAAGTTCACTTATACTCCAAAATTTGGCTAGTCCTCTTACTTGCTTGTAGTAGTCCAAATTTGCTAGACAAGGGGTCTTTATATAGTTGTGACACAAGTAAGGTTACACCATGTAAACCCTAATTGTCATGGCTTTCCATATTCCATGATCCATTGGTTTGTAACCTCCATGGACTATCCATGGAGCACCTTATGGGTTTTAGCCCAATCCATACAAACCATGGATCATTAGCCCACTATACAAGAATGAATGATTTACACAATCAACCCCATATATTTAATTAGTCTCTTTTTGATCACTTAATTAATTCCAAATTAATTCTTTGATCAATACTAATTAAATAATATTATTAATATATTAGAACTTATAATATATTAATAAACCTTAAGTGTCCTTTCTCTCATTTTGGTCTATCCAAGTATTGCAATGCCATGCAACCCAAATGGACCATGCCAACCGGGTCAAATACATACCAGAAATAGTTATGGACTTAGACACCTTATCCAACATTAGTACCTTGTCCAAGTAAGTATTCTGACTAAGTCCTATTAGTCTCTTACTTCTGTTTCTCACTATCCTTATTCCCATAATATAGGCAGCCTCTCCGAGGTCCTTCATAGCGAAGCACTTCCCAAGCCAGGACTTTACTTCCTGCGGCGTCGGGATGTCGTTTCCTATGAGTAATATGTCATCGACACACAATACGAGGAAGCTTACTATACTCCCACTGGCTTTGACATATACACATGATTCATCTTCGCTTTGCAGAAAACCAAACTCTTTGACTTTCTCATCGAAACAAAGATTTCATCCGCGAGACGCTTGCTTAAGTCCATAAATGGACTTCTCAAGCTTACACACTCTATTGGGATGCTTCGCATTGACCAAACCCTCTGGATGACTCATGTAAACATCCTTAGCCAACTTCCCGTTAAGGAAAGCGGTTTTGACATCCATCTGCCATATTTCATAGTCATGAAATGCAGCAATGGCTAGCATCACCTAGATAGACTTTATCTTCGCAACTGGTGAGAATTTTTCATCATAGTCAACTCCGGGAGTTTGAGTGAAACCCTTCGCGACCAATCGCGCCTTATAGGTGTGTACATTCTCATCCATGTCGGTCTTCTTCTTGAAGATCCACTTACACCCGACTGTCTTACGACCTGGTACATTGTCAACCAAATTCCAAACTTGGTTGTCATACATCGACTGAATCTCGTTGTCCATAGCCTCTTTCCACTTCGTAGACTCCGGGCCTGCCATGGCTTCCTTATAGCTGTTAGGTTCGTCCAAATTTATTAGTGTACTATCACTAATATACGTATCCCCTTCTGTAGTAATATGAAAACCATATAACTGGGGTTGAACCCTAACTCTTTCGGAAGGTCTAAGAGGTAATGACTCATCAATCGGTTCAACCGGAGTTTCCTCCTCGGGTTGAATGCCAGTGTTAGATGTTCCTTCATCACTCGACTCTTGAAGCTCTTCAAGATTGATTTGCCTCCTATTGTCCCCTTGGCTTATGAGTTCTTGCTCTCGGAAAACCCCTCTCCTTGCAATGAAGACAACATTGTCACTCGGTCTATAGAAGAAATATCCAAAGGACTTCTGCGGGTAGCCGATGAAAATACATTACTCACTACGAGGTTCGAGCTTGTCGTGAGTCTCTCGTCTTACGAAAGCCTCGCAACCCAAAACCTTGATGTGTGCCAACTAGGGAGCTTTCCCTGTCCACATCTCGTGAGGTGTTTTGGCAACCTTCTTCGTAGGGACTAAGTTAAGGATATGGGCGGCAGTCTCTAAGGCATACCCCCAGAATGAGATAGGTAGCAAAGCATGACTCATAATGGAACAAACCATGTCTAGCAAGGTTCGATTACGCCTCTCAGCCACACCATTCAACTGTGGTGTCCTAGGTGGTGTCAATTAAGAAAAAATTATGCATTCCTTGAGGTAGTCGTGGAATTCAAGACTTAGGTACTCCCCACCTCGATCAGATCGAAGCATCTTGATTTTCCTGCCCAACTGATTCTCCACTTCTTGCTTGAACACTTTGAACTTCTCAAAGGTTTCTGACTTATGCCTGATTAAGTAGATATACCCATATCTGCTATAATCATCAGTGAAAGTCACGTAGAAGCGGCAGGCATCCCTTGTGGTGGATGTAAATGGTCCACATACGTCTGTATGTATGAGATCCAATAAACCCTCACCCCTCACACAAGTGCCAGTGAAGGGTGACTTGGTCGTCTTTCCAAGTAAACAAGATTCGCACACGTCATCGTCCCTAAGGTTGAATGACTCCAACACTCCATCCTTTTGGAGTTGGGCTATGCGTTTCTTGTTGACATGTCCAAGACGACAATGCCACAAGCATGCCTTATCCATACTATTGGAAGAATCAACACACAAAACATCATTTCCTAAGTTATCTACAACCATCACAGTCTCATATATTCCATTACAAGGCAATGCTTCAAAATATAAAACACTATTAAGATAAGCATAAATAGAACCCTTTTCATTATCAAATGAATATCTAAATCCTTGTCTATATAAACCATGAAATGAAATGATGTTTCTTGCCATATCTGGCGAATAGCAACAATTATTTAAATCTAAACCTAATCCATTACTAAGCACTAAGGAATACACTCCAATCTTGGTGACAGGCGACGATCTTCTGTTTCCCATGATTAGGTTTATCCTTCCACGCTCCACATCCCTATTTCTTCTTAGTCCCTGCAAATCATAACATATGTGAAAACCACATCATGTATCAAGAACCCAAGAAATAGCATGCAATGAATCATTAGATTTAATAGTGTAAATACCTGCGAAGGACAGCTTGATCTTCCCATCCTTGATAGCTTGCAGATATTCTGGGCAGCTTCTTTTCCAATGCCCTATCTTGTGGCAGTGGTGGCACTCTGCCTCCTTAGGGTTAGAGTTGGGTTTAGCAGAACCAACTTTGGTTCCACTAGAAGAGGTACCATCTTGGGACTTTCCCCTTGTGGTGGCTCTTTGAGGGAGCCTTCCTCTTCTTACCCTTCCCTTGCCCTATTGCCAAGACAGGGGCAGCAGTAGGAGTTGGAGTTGATGCAACAGATTTATCTTTGAGGTTGCTCTCAGCAGTCCTCAATAGTCCTTGAAGCTTGCTCAAGGTGACCTCCTCCTTGTTCATGTGGTAGGTCATGCGGAACTGGTTATAGCAGGGAGGCAAGGAATGAAGGATGCTGTCAATTTCCAACTCTTCATCAAAGTTCACATTCGACTTTAGCAGGCGATCGACATATCTCTGCATCTTTTGCAGATGAGCAGTAAGGGACTCTTCATTACCCATTTTGGTAGTGATCATCGAAGTGATGATCACGTACCTTTCTTGCCTAGCGCTTTGGTGGTACCGGTCCAGCAGATCCTGATGCATTTCATAGGGGTACATGTCCTCATAGTACTTCTGGAGTTCTGCAGTCATAGTCGCTAGCATGATGCAATGGACTTTCGTGGCATCACGCTCATGGGCCTCAAAGGCCGCGATCTCTTCAGCAGAGGCAGTGTTGATGTTGATTTCCTTTAGCTTTTCGTCGAGGACATACTCATTGTCCTCGTAACGAGTGACCATTCGAATGTTGCGGATCCAATCATTGAAATTGGACACGTCAAAGATCACTCTCCCACACAAGTTCATGAGTGAGAACGAGCCAGAGGAAGTTGAACCAGAAGCGTTGTTGTTGACGTTCGACATCTGAAAAGGAAAAAGAACAAAGTTTGATTAGAAATGAATCCCCAATTAAACATCCAAATGAGAAATTAGGGCTAGGGTCCAACAACATTATTTACAAATTATAAAAGGGATGCCGTAATCTAACAAGTAAATAATTTGAAGGTAAGTGAATGACGATTCACTAATTCTCCACCATGAAAAACGAAAAAGAGATTAAGTTTTAAATGTATTGAAAACTCCTAGATCTTTTGAGATTCATTGAACTTTTCAATGGCATGTTTAAATCTCGATATGCCCCTCTAGTTTGTGACTGGGATACCGAGGATCAGAAAGCAAGTGTGAATAACCATGCTAATATACATGGTGCCCTCATTGTTACAGTCACCTATTCGATGTGTCGGTTAACCACACACGCTACATCGAACTATGACAAACAATGAGTTACCCTTTGTCACCTTTGCTTAGAACCCAATTAGTGTGCCGGTTAACCACACATGCTCCACTAACGTCTTAGCAAGGGTACAAAGTGTAATTTCATGGAATTGCATCAATTCACTTTTGCCTAAAGTAACTAAGATTGGGAATTTTGTAAAAACATTTAGTTACTTTTAGAATTTCATTATACTTCTAACGAGGAAAGGGTTTGCCCTATCCTACCCGTTCGGCTAACGACCCTCCACTAGTCAAGGGTGCGGTGGGTAAGAGTGGATACCCAATGACGGTCATTATACATGCCACTTCCTTAAACACCCCTTATAGACCAACTTCGTGAATGAGGCCTACTAACGGTAAGACTAGCATTTAAGTTATACATATATATATAAGATTAATATATATATATATATATATATATATATATATATATATATATATATATATATATATATATATATATATATTAATCTTATAATATTATAAAGTATAAGGTTGAATTTTAAGCTTGTAAAATTCTAGGGTTTGAAATTTAAATAGTTCAAATTAAACTTTTAATCATAAAATTTAAATTTCAAAACTTGAGGACAAGTTTTGAACTTTTCAAAACACAAAGGATCAAATAGCAAATAATTTAAATTAAACAATTAATTTAATGATTATCTAAATTTGACCTAATCAATTATATTTACAAAATAATTCAACAATTAATTCAAATAATCAAATATTATCAAGTAAGGAATTTATTATTTAAACAATTGGTAATTATCTTTTGATTTGCTAAGGATAATCATAAAAACAGTAATAAAATTCGGATTTTATTAGTCAAAAACGATTTAGGTAATTATCCTTAAGCAAAACAGCAAGAAATCCCGAAAATCCCTCTGTCAGACGCTCCGACTCGTCGAGTCACTAACTGGACTTGCCGAGTTGGACTGACTCGCCGAGTGCAGCTAGTGACTCGCTGAGTCAGGTCGAGCAGAGGGCCAAAAAACGTTTTTTTTTCAGCAAGATGAACATACAAGGCATCAATACAATAGAAACCAAACAAAAGCTCTGATACCACTGATGGGTTTGAGCCAAAAGAACATCCTATGTGCTCATGCAAACCCTAATGCTTGGATCTAGGTTTCTCTATTGTACATGCAATTCATCCAAGACTTTCTAACCCTAGATCTAGTGTATATAATCGAAATTAACATCACAAATAAGATCTAGATGTTTACCTTGTTGTTGATTGAAAATCTTGAAGCCTTGAGAACTTTAGCACCTCAAGTGTTGTGCCTCTAATGAATCACAAACACCAATAGCAATTGGAGGAAACAAGAGAGAGAGGGGAGAGGAGAATTTCAGCTCTAGGACTTCTAGGGTTCAAGTGGCCGAAATTCCCATGCCTAAGGGTCCTTTATATAGGTGTAGGAATTAGGGTTTCAATGGTTATCCTTATCTGATTACTTAGCAACCAAGTAGCCCAAGGATAATTCTAGAATCCCTATCATGGACGAATTCTTAAGGCTTTATCCCTAGAATTCGTCCACCCTATCTATTAGGGTTTCCTTGCCCAACTTTGTAACTATCACATATTTACAGTTCAGCCCCTTAAGTTTAATTAGCTTCTTTTGATCACAAAACTAATTCTTAATTAATTATTGACCAGTGTTAATTAAACAAATATGATTTCTCTTTTAATATATTAGTCTTATAATATATTATTAAACCATAATCACCTCTTTCTATATTATTCCTCCAGTCAAGTTGCTTTGGTGAAGGCAACCCAAAAGGACCATGCATAACCGGGTCAAGTACATACCAAACATAGTTATGGACTTAAACACTAATCCAACACGTGTGTGGTTAACCGGCACACTAACATGGACTAGTAAGTTTGGAAAAGGGTAACTTAATGTTTATCATAGATCGGTGGAGCGTGTGTGGTTAACCGGCACATCGATTGGGTGATAAAGTTAAGGGTACCAAGTTAATTTGCATGGTTATTCACACCTTGTTTGTGATCCTCGGCATCCCAGTCACAAACTTGAGAGGGCACAACCGAGATTTAAACATGCCATTGAAAAGTTCGATGAATCTCAAAATATCTACGAGTTTCAATCCAATTAAAACCTAATACCTATTTCATTTTTCATGGTGGAAATTGGTGAATCTTCATTCGCCTACCTTCAAATATTTTGTAGCTTGGATTACGGCATCCCTCTTCCAAGTTATAAAATATTGTGTTGGGTCCTAGCCTTAATATTTCATATTGGGTGTTCTATTAAGGACTTAAATCAACTGACTTGAATTTCTCCCATTGTAGATGTCGGGTTCAGACAACTATGATCTTCCCAAATCTCTTGGAACAAGCTTTCCTAATGAAGATGATGTCCCGCGATTGGATCATGGAAATCATACTTCTCTTCCTCCACCTCCTCCAATTATTCTCCCTAACCAACAAGTTCTAGGTCACTCAAGCCCTATTGGCAAGCAAAGTCTGTGTGTGCTCAAATCTTGGAGATGAAGTCATATATAGACAGGCCGGGAGAGTTGGGTGTCAAAGTCTTGAGGAAGTTGGTTGTTGACTAGGTTCTTCAATCACTTCCTAAGTCACATAGTGAGTTACTTTTGGACTACTATATGACAGACCAGGACATGACCCTTAATGATCTTACCTATTTACTTGATGCTTCTAAATCAGCAATGATTTGGAGCACTGGTAAAGCAAATTTGATTGGAAGATCGACTTCCCAAACTTCCATGGACATTGACAATGGTAACATTGGAAATCCAGAAAAGCTTTCTCTTCCCAATGGAAAGGGATCGGCCATAGTCAACTCGCTTGACCAAATGGTAAAGAGAAAGATAAGTCTGAGATAGTCCCGTGTACCATTCCCAAAGAGTCCATTGCCAAAGAAAGGGGCATTGGTTGTGAAGCTGCCCTATTTACCTGAAAGATCATAAGGATAGTAAAGTAAAAAAGGTTTAACTCTACTTCGGGTAAAGTCCACTATCTAACTCTATTAAGTTCCTATTTTGAGATTCTTATTACATGATGTGACTAGGTCGCATTTTGATGTTTTAAGAATCAAAGAATGGAAGCTTAAAAGAAGAGTAAGCTGGTTCTGATCGTGAAGATCAGAATTTTGAGCTGCTGCTGAGAGTTATGATAGATTGCCTAGGAATAAATAACAACATTGTTTTCATATGCATTTGCATTGTAAGGATAAGTTTTTCCGCATGTTTTAAAATAAAAGAAAAAGTTTTAATTTTATTTATTTTTTAAATATCCTTACAATGGCATTTGTGAAAAAAATTGTTGTTTATATGATTCCATTGATAGCAATATTGGAAAATGGATTTGATTCTTTCGTATGTGGTAGTGTCATAATTTACCAAATAAGGAAAGATTCTCATCACCCAAGTTTCAGTTGGATAGAAACTTGGAATCATATAGCTTGTATTGTATGATGAATGAGAATTTTCATCTTTGGGAAATTAAGACTAATTCCTTGTTCACATGTTCGTGTGAGTCAAGTGAAGGATTCTAGGATCGGGTACACTTGGTTGTACGCTGGTCAGGTCCACCACAAAGATCGATAAGGCTAATTCGTCATGATTTACTAAAGTTTAGTGAATATGGTTATACTTACAAGTTTAAGTGTAATTCTGAAACATTGGAAAAGTTTCAATGTAAGGCAGAACAGATAAGAAGGATCAAATTAGACAGAAAGATAAAAGTTTCTCCAATCTGAAAAGATGGGAGAGTACTTTAGTATCGTGTTTTATGATTATCATAGTGATTATGAAACCATATCACAATTGATCCTCTAAGGACATCTTAGTGAATTTGTTTGATTAAGAAGAGGAATTCTGAATTGTTGAATTGGTTAAAATCTAAAGATAAATCATACTTCGTTCCAAAAACGAGTCTTAGAGTAATACTCCAAGATTGTAACTCGAGTGACATAACCTTAAGTAAGGTTTAAAACACTTGTCGAATGTAGAGTAAAATTTTTTCTTACTCTTTTACATTTGAAATTGGTAAGTTGTGATGTTTTGGATAAAACAGAGACCAACTAAGGACAATTGTGTGAAGTGTTTGTCTAGATAAGAATCCGCACTAACTCTTGAATATTTGTTTTGTCAAGGAATGGTTCTTGACAAGAGAATCTTATATGTCAAGAGGTCAGTGGGAGTCTTAAAAGATCTTTAGATAGTTTCAAGAACTAATCAAGAGTACTGTTAATCACTAGCCCACGACTTGAGGTTTGTAACCTATCGTCTTGACATATTCTTGTTTCTGTGCCCATTCCAGTTAAAGTTGACTATGCATGTGAGTTCTATGAGTTCTCAGTTGTTTGCATAACTACTTGGAAGCAATGGTAGGCCCTTGTGCTGCCAGATGGCAATAAGTTAAGATTGAACAAGTTCAGTCCATATGAGTTTGGATTTGTCACCAACCTTGTCTTGTGATTATGGTTATGACAAATTCACATGGATAGGAACACATACACCATTAAATCTAAGTGTCATAAGGTTTCTCTCCGATTCATGAAAATGATGGTGAGGAAACGCTTTCACTAAATAGATTTTAAGTAAATAGCAATTGTGATACTTGCATTCTCAAAGTCGTTAGTGGAGCGTGTGTGGTTAACCGGCACACTAACATGGGCTTGTGAGAAATGGAAAAGGTCTAAACAACTGAGACTATGATTACGGCATCCCTTTTCATAGTTCTAAAATTGTTTAGACATACATGTGAGCTATATAAGAAAAGGTGTATGATTTTGATAAAGTCTTATCAAAGCATCTCGTATCAGAAATCTGAACTTTGGTAAGAAAATCAATAAAGTATTGATTTCTATAGGTCCAGCTGATTTCTGGATACATGTCAAAGCTAGTGGGAGCATAAGTGTTATGCTAATAATTATCATGTTAGTGAGAGCATGATTATTATGTTAGGTATTGCAAGTTAGCAATGTTAATTATAGAAAACAAAAGTTTTAATTTGCAAAATGTACTTTGCAGGGTTTGAAAAGTAGTTTTGCTATAATTAAGGGAGAGGAAATTCTACTTTATTCCAATTCTAAAATCTTAGATTGTGATTTTTTAATCAAATTTAGTCATAATTACATTATTTGTGTTCTAAAATTCGATTATGATTACGGCATCCCTTTTCATAATCTGAATTATGAGAACATGGCAAATAAGAATAGAAATATTATAGCAAAGGACTGGTCTAGTATCATGTCTTTATGTGAGACATCATGAATCGTGTCCCATATGCTTCGGATATAGGATCGATTCATGTGCTATAATACTTATCCGTTCTAAATTTTCCAAATGCTTAGGGCATTAAGAGGGAAAGAGGACTAGAACTGTATATGACTAAAATGATTAAGCAATTGTTGAGGATAATCTGAGGTTTACCAAAGATTGGTTGCTCATGGACAATTGGAAGTATAAGTGTTAATTCTGGAAGGACCATATTGACATATTCTGGAAGGAGGCAACTCTTGTTCAGAAGTGATAGTCAAAATGGGAATGTGGAAATGTTTCCATAAGTGGAAGGTATTCATTAAATCTGTGTAAGATTAGAAAACTTAATGCAAGAAGGATGTTTAAAGGAATGTACTTTGAATTTGAGACTTCGTTTCCATGGAATTGCTTTCCATTGGAATGCTTTGTAAATGTCTGTTGCCAAGTCTTTGTGACTTTTGTGCATAGTCATTACAAGAGAATCAATGTATATAAGTTTAGAATCTAACAGATTTCAGTAAATGGCAAAGAATCTTGTATTCTTACATTTGCAGTAAGGATTTGGGATTGTGAAATGAAAATCATTGGAATCATGTTCAATTGGTCTATTTCACAAAGTAAGGATCATAGACAAACATAGTGTGCATACTTGGAGTATGGCGTAACTACTGTTTGGACAAACATAGTGTGCATGCTTGGAGCATGGCATGACTATTGTTTCAGTTCAAGTATTAAGTTGATTATTCGAAACATTATACAATGAATAATGTGTAATCAATATGGTGATAAATAAAAGGTGTTTTATTTATATTCATAAGTTCTGAGACCATATTGGATTCGATTGTTCTTGTGTTTCACTTTGCATGTTTTGACTTCCCGAATAACTAGGTTATTCAAACTCTCCACAGTCAATCATACTTTGGAAGTAGGTATGAATCAAGACTGTCATGAATTGGGGTTGTAGATGTCTAAAGTGTTTAGACATAGCAAACTTTGTTGCAACATTCATGAGTGCTCCTGGAATGAGATTCGAGTATTGGATTAAACCCACGCTCATTTGAATCACTTCATGGGTTTTATCATGAGTGATCATGAGACGATAATATCTTATATTCTTCAAACGGAGATGTGTGAGTTGTAGTTGCGCGTCGGTTGCACATTGACATATGTAAACGCAACCAGTAACTTGGTTGTTATAAAACATATTGTTGTGTGTAATCTGATGAGTAAGTACAAGACAACATTTGGGTCGAAGTTTATCCATTCCTTTTACCCTTGGAGGGATAAAAGCGATATATGTGGGCCCCTCGATGATTTAGTGATGACACCCCTAAGTGCTTGGCCAAGCCTGGACTGATTTGATTTGTTCAATTAGTCGGTCGTCATAAATCGGAAATCGGGAAACAATAGATGGACAGAGAGAATTATTATAATCTATGTCTCAGTCCATATGATATCTTGTAGAATGGAGGAATATATGATCCCTTATCTAATGGACGCGTCATTGATTTGTTCAGAGTTCGACAGCGACTTTAAGAGCTACGATTGCTAGTCGGGTTGTGAAGTCGTACTTACAATAATAGGTGTTAGACTTATCCAAGTGGGAGACTGTTGGATTATTGTCTAAGTCCAAAACTATAAATGGTATGTACTTGACCTGACCCGGCATGGTCCATTTGGGTTGCACTTCACCAGAACAATTTGTATGGATAGACTTATAAGAAAAAGGATATTTATGATTTATTAATATATTATAAGTTCTAATATATTAATATGAAATCATTTTATTTAATTAGTATTGATCAAGAATTTATTTGGAATTAATTTAGTGATCAAAAGAGACTAGTTAACTATGGACTCATATAGTATGGGCTAATGTTACTTAGGATGGGCTAAGCCTACATGGAAGTCCATGGAGCTTTTAACCCATGGATCCTAAGTAATGTGGAAAGTCATGGGTATTAGGGTTTACCCTAATCATGCATACTATATAAAGGAGTCCTTGGGTCATAAAATTGGTGCTAGTGTGTGTAATAAGAAAGAGAGACGATTTTGTGAGCATCCATACTTTCTCTCAAGTCTACCAATTTGTTGGTGGTGATTTGTGATTCCACTTGAGGCATTCACACTATTGGTGCTAGGCTCTTAAAGCTCCAAGTAATCAACTACAAGAAAAAGGTATGTATTCTATCTAGTTTTTGTTATGTAAATACATATGATCATATGCTAGTTAGGGTAATACCTTGGAAACTTCAAGTTTGCATGTATAATAGAGTAAACATAGATCCCAGGTATTTAGGGTTGCATGAACACCTTATGAGTGTTAGAATGCTCAAAACCCATCACCAGGGTGATACCTTCAGTAGAACCATATCGTCGACCTGTAACTTCAACTCATATCGACGTCTGTCAGCATAAATCTTCTATTGCCTCTGAGCTGTCTGCAACCTCTGTCTGATCTGTTGGATAAGCTATGCCTTCTGGGGAGCTACCTCGGTCCTTCCCATGACCTTATGACTGACCTCTCACTAACAAATTAGGGTACGAAAACTCCTCCCATAAAGAAGGTTAAAATGCAGTGCACCGATACTGGAGTTATAGTTATTAGTGTAAGAAAACTCAGCCAGAGGAAGGTAGGAGTCCCAACTCCCACCAAAATATATAACACAAGCTCTCAACATATCCTAGAGCATCTAGATGTTGCTCTCGCTCTGGCCGTCAGTTTGCGGATGATAAGCAGTGCTAAAGTGCAACTTCGTACCCAGTTCCTCGTGGAACCTCTTCCAAATTCGAGAAGTGAACCGAACATCTCGATCAAATACAATGGAAACTGGAACACCATGTTGAGCGAAAATCTCCTGCACGTAAACATCGGACAATTTCTCTACTGAAGAGCTCTCCCGTACAGCTAAAAAGTGGACACTCTTTGTCAGACGGTCCACTATAACCCATATCGCATCAAATCCCTTAGCTGTCTGAGGTAACTTGGTAATGAAATCCATGGTGATCTGTTCTCATTTCCAAATGGGAACTTCCAAAGGCTGAAGCTTGTCGTGCGGCCTTTGGTGCTTGGCCTCGACTATCCGACAAATTAAGAACCTCTCAACGTATCAGTATACCTTCCTCTTCATGCATGGCCACCAATAGCAAAGTCTCAAATCTCGATACATCTTGGTGGCTCCAGGTTGTATCAAAAATATGGACTTATGTGCCTCCTCCAACACAGTTTTCTTGAACCTGCCAAAATCTGGCACCCAAACTCGTCCGTACCGGGCCAAACTCGTCCGTATCTGGCACCCAAACTCGTCCAGGTTGTATCAAAAATATGGACTTATGTGCCTCCTCCAACACAGTTTTCTTGAACCTGCCAAAATCTGCCAAAATCTGCCAAAATCTGGCACCCAAACTATCGGTAGAAAACATGTTAGTCTCGCTCCTGATTCTCTCATGTTTCCAATTTTCCTCCTTGAATCCCTCAGCCTGAGCCTCCCTCATCAAGTAAAAAAGTGGTGAATCGATTGAAATCCGCATACATAATCTCCCTACAGAAGAAGTAGCTGACTTGCGGCTCAAAGCATCAGCGACCACGTTCGCTTTTCCCGGGTGATAAAGAATCTCGTAGCCATAATCCTTGACCATGCCAAGCCATCTATGTTGTCTCATATTTAGATTCACCTGATCCATGAGATATCTCAAACTTTTGTGATCCGTGTAGATGGTACACCAGACCCCATATAGATAGTGCCACCAAATCTTAAGGACAAACACCACCGCCCCCAACTTAAGGTCATGCGATGGATATTCAACCTCATGTGGCTTTCGCTGTCTATAAGAATACGCAATAACTCTCCCTCGTTGCGTGAGTATTGTCCCCAAACTGGTGATAGAAGCATCACAATATACAAAAAAATCCTCCACAACCTCCATAAGGGTCAACACCATGGCCTCATATAACTACTGTCTCAGCGTCTCGAACGCAGCCTGCTACTTAGGCCCCCAACAGAAATCGACGCCCTTCCTCGTCAGACGAGTGAGGGGTATAACAACCTTGGAGAAATCCTTAATAAATCTCTGATAATACTCTGCTAATCCCAGAAAACTCCTGATCTCCGAAGGAGTCTTTGGGACCTCCCACTGCATAACTACCTCAATCTTGGTCGGGTCGACCAGAATCCCATCCAGGTTAACGAGGTGTCCTAAGAACTGAACCTCCCGTAACCATAACTTACACTTCAAGAATTTAGGATACAACCTCTCCCTCCTCAAAACTCCCAACGGCTCTTGAAGGTGCTCCACATGTTGTTCCCTGGTCTTGGAACAGACCAGGATATCATCGATGAAAACATTAACTGATTGATCGAGCATCAGCCTGCACACTCAATTCATCAAATCCGTAAATGTTGCAGGTGCATTAGTGAGACCAAAAGGCATCACCACGAACTCGTAATGATCATAGCGAGTCTGAAATGATGTCTTCTCCACATCCACCTCTCTAACCCTCATCTGATGATATGCTGACCTCAAATCGAACTTGGAGAACCAAGATATACCTTGCAACCGATCAAAAAGTTCATAAATCCATGGAAGTGGGTAACGATTATTCACCGTTAACTTGTTCAACTCCCGATAATCAATACACACGCGGTGACACCCATCCTTCTTCTTCACAAACAAGATCGGTGCTCCCTAAGGCGAACTACTCAGACTGATAAACTGCTTACCCAACAGCTCCTGAAGTTGAGAGGACAACTCTTGCATCTCTGGTGGTGCTAATCAGTATGGGGCCTTAGCAATCGGGGCTGCACCGAGGACCAAATCAATCCTGAACTCAACCTTCCTCTAGGGAGGCACATCGGGTAATTCCTCCGGAAACACGTCTGGGAACTCTCTGACTACAGGAACATCCGAAACCAAAACCTCCTTCCCAACCCAAGTGTCAACCACATATGCGAGGTAACCCATACACCCATGTTGCAGATATTATCGAGCCCTGTCAACAGAACAAAACGTTGATCCAACCCTAGTACCCTCTCCATAAATAATCAGTTCTCCCCCACTTAGGGTTCGAACTACCACCCACTGACCTTCACAGTCAATCATCGCACCAAACTAGCTCAACCAGTCCATCCTTACTATCACACACATCCCCCATGGGGATAGGGATCAGATCAGTCCGGTAGGATACCTTGAAAATCTCAAAAACATAACCTCGAAAAATGCTGGATGCAGAAACCCTGTGCTCGTTGGCGATGGAAACTCGCAACAGGCACTCCAACTCTCCACGAGACATATCAAAACTCCTACTGAAGGACTGAGACACAAAGGAACGACTCGCACCTTTGTCAAAAAGCACAAGAGCAGGCAAGGAATTCACTAAGAAGGTACCTAGTAGAACCATAAACATAAGCATAACATAAAATAAGTTGACATAATAATTAATGAAAACATACCAGTAATGACGTTTGGTGCTGTCCAAGCCTCCTTTTCTGTGATTTGGAAAGCACGGCCTCAAGCCCCCAAGGGCTTTGCCCTGCCCTAGTGTCCATCTGTGATCCTCAAAGTAGCCGGTGCCGGAGCCTACACCGGTTTCACAGCGAGCAAGGGACAGTTGGCATCCACATGGCTAACCTGATCACAGTGATAGAAGATCCTGGTTCTCGGTACTAGGGCCTACTGACGACAAACCCTAACAATATGCCCCTCCCTGCCACAATTGTGGCACCCCAGAAAACCGACAAACATCCTCATGAACCTTGCCATACTTGCCACAAGTGCGACCCCTCTGACCTCCTGATCGTGAATCGGCAGGCTTGAACCACTTTGCTGCAATTTGGGACTGAACCGAAGCATGTCGTTGCTCCCTCGTTTGTGTCTCTATCTCAATCTCTCGCATTCTCACGACATCTTGATGCTCGGCGAGGGTACTGTAACGCTGGGTAGACAAAAACTGTCGAATATCAGTCTTGAGCATGCTTAAGTATCGTGTCATCTGGTCCTACTTTGTAGCAGCATACTTAGGACAGAAAAGAGCCCTCTCAGTAAACATCTTGGTGATCTCCATCACCGTCTCCATCGGTTGCCTCAAATCGAGGTACTCATAAGCCAACCTCTCCCTCTCCACCAGGGGAACATACCTCGTGCGAAACATCTCTAAGAACTACTCCCAAGTAACAACAGTCCTCTGCTAATGATTGTAAGAACCGACCACCAGGTTCCATAAGTCCTTTGCGCGCAGTCGAAGAAGGTTTAGGGCGTACCTAACCTTCCAGTCCTCCGGACAAGAACATGTGAAGAAGCAGCCCTCCACATCTGAAATCCATCTCATAGCTACAATCGGATCTTTGATCCCGTCAACCTTTTGGGGGGATTTGTGTTGCTGACATCCCGATAATGGAATGATCCTCACCCTAAACCCCTTCAGCAGCAACAACAGTGGTAGCTACACCAGCAGCAGCCTCAGACACAACGGCGTATCGCTCATCGAACAACACAATCATCACAGTCTTAATAGACCCAAATACCTCTGGGACGGCACCCCGGATAGCAACAACTACCTCAGTACCGATCAACTCAAGGATATCATCATCTGTCAATCCTGGCCTATCCTGGCCACCAGCTCCAGAACCAGATCCTCTCGTGAACACCGTACCAAAAAATAAACCAAAATATATAATAAATTCCACAGTTCATATTATTACAACCATCACAGAGAAACTAAACCCTTGGGGTTTGTGACTTCCTTGCTACGTGTATGGGTCCTGTGCATCCAGTAGTACGAGCCCATACTACCTTCCACACCTACCCGTATTTGTCCCAATGGATCATCACAAACTACTTGAAAATAAACCCACAACTAGGATACACATACATCCTATACTCACTCTCTCGAGAGTGGCGAATCATTCCTCAACTGGCTTGCTACACACATACTCACTCATGAAACTTTCACCAATCATGCAGTCGCTCGTGTATGGTAATCTTACATAACGTTGGATTCTATAGACAGGCGAATACTAGATTCTATCCTAAGCCCACAACCAAAGAAGGAACAAGAAATAAGGCTAAACCAAACATTCTCAGGCTATATAATATTAGTTATGTACAACTATGATGCACACACAAAGAAACTAGAGTAATGATGTCATATTCATCTATCATACAAGAAGTTCGTCTAGGCTATCAGGTATCATACCTCAGGCAATTCTATTATCCAATTCATGAGGATCCCTAGCCTACAATCTAGCATACGATTCTATCATAATCATCATTTTATGTGGAAACCCTAGAATCGGGAAGCCCTATTTTGGACAATGATCGGGCACGTATTTGGGCTATTTCTTGGATCATTATTATACCCAAGAATGACTTAGTCAAACCTTAATGAGTCCCACCCTTAGGTGATTAAGTCCTTAATGGGTTAAGTGTCCTTACTTAACCCTAATCGTCATTTATCATTTCATGTGAAATAGTTAATGTTGCAAGTGACATTGACCTGTAATGGGGGATTGAGTCGAGTATCTTCCTGTAGGTGATTGGAAGTGAGTTGAAGTCGGTAGAGTTATTCATTGCTACAGTGGTTACCTACATGCATATCGAGGTGAGTTTCGCCTCACTATACCCGTGGGTCAAAGGCACCAATGTCGGGCCACTAGTTTTGGTTATTTGTTAGTAGAGGGGTGTCTTAGGGACTGTATATAGTCATGTAGGATAGACTGAGGACTCTTGATCTAAGCTATCTTACCTATTCCTTGTTTGGTTATGGTTTTAGAGTACGATCACCTGTCTGGGTGACTATCTCACCTCTGAGTATATACAGCCATGCATTCTTTGGATTGTTGATATTTAGTATACTGCTATGCTGTAGTGATCTGTTAGATTTGTGTTCTGGTATCGAGTATGATGTTATGCTGTAGTGATCTGTTAGATATGTCTCCTGGTATTGTGTATGTGGCTTTTCTATAATAATCTGTAGAACTGTATGTATATGTGCTTGCCGGTTATCATCTATGCAGTTCCCCTAGGGACTGTTTGTGGTCATGTAGGATAGCCTGAGAACTCTTGGTCTAGGCTCTCTTGCCTATTCCTTGTTTGGTTGTGGCTCTAGAGTAGGATCATCTGTTCGGGTGGCTATCCCACCTCTGGTTACTTATGGTTATGCATTCTATGGAGGTTAGGTGGTAGCGGGAGTGTATGTTGTAAGAGGGCTTGTAGGCGGTAGTGAGTTGTATGATTGTTATTTGATTGTATTATGTGCCTAGTTGGTCCTGATTGTTTATATGTTGACATGTTGTGTCTGGTTTGGGTTGAGGCGGTCCTGCTTTGTGTTGTAGGCCAAGATACCTGGTGCGGGCCGGCTATAAGCCGAAGGCATAAAGGCTCGGGAAGAGCGGTTGGGTTGAGGCGGTAGGCTGAAAAACCCTGGTATTCCAGTCCAAGGACTGATTGGGCCTGAGCATTCCAATCGGGAGGTTGTGGGCCGTTATGCATGTTTGTATGTTTATCGTATGTGGTATTTAGGGGGAAACTCACTAAGCTTTATGCTTACTCAGTTGTTTATTGTTTCAGGTATTATCGGTGGCTGTAGGAAGGCGAAGGCGGGACTGTACACACTCATCAACAGCATTGAGGATTTAACATTTTCTAAGATACTCTAATTTTTAATAAATGTAATTTTGAATAAACGGTTTTCTTAATAATGGATTTCTAAATTGGGAAGTTTTACCTTAATAAAAAAAATGAAAATTTTTGGTTGTGAAAATGGGATGTTACAACCATCTCATCTCTACCAACTGATCTAACTTGACCGTAAGAGCTTGTTACCGAGGCACAGTCCCTAGGGCAACTCTAACTACTTCGTTGTGACTATAGCTTAGGTATCTCGTCGGAGACTCGCTGACAGCACCACTTCCAGATCTCCGATCCGGATCCAACACAGACGACCCGGCAGCCTGAGCACATGTCGCAACATTAACCAACATAAATTTAAATACTAAAAACTGTATTATATGTGACCCGATTAATACGTATGAAGCGGCATAATGTACATAAAACTAAGCACAAAAACGTTAAAAAAAATAAGTTGAAACGTAGACAAACTCAATGTTTTAAAAACTGATTTTTTCGTTGAACCGGTATGACGACCAGTTCGACAGTCCGGTCAACCCAGTTCTAGAATTTTTATGTTTTTGTTTTATTATTATTCTAATATATACACAAGTTCAAATATTAAAGATATATATAAAAGCATGTGCAAACATTATAATTACATATAAAAACAAGTTATGTATCACTCCAAATACATTATAAAAAAACACATAACTAGAAGTTTTATATCAATCCATATACAACAAAAATAAAATAAAATATAATTCGAAACAAAATATAGTTTTAGATGAATACATACATATCAAAAAAGCTCGTAACATTACTATAAGTTTTTATTTAATTTAAAAGAAATCTAATTAGATGTGACACGACCACCAAAATTTGTTATGCAAAATATTTCATTTTCATGTGTTTTTATTCAACTTAACTGGTTCAACCGGTTCAATTTAACTGGTTCAACCGTTTTTTTGTAAAAACCGGCCGGTTCGTTCATGTTCAGAAATAGACATAAAACCAATGCTAGTTGAACTACTCTCTTCTTTGGTTTTCCGGTCCAACCGGTTCGACTTGTCAGTTCAAATCGGTTTTTAAAACATTGGTCAAACCAAAATTTATACCGACACGTACGTAAATAAAAACCAAGCAATGAGAGTTCTAAATTTACGTCAAAATGTTGACCACTTTAAACATATAATGAAACATACATAAAAATAAGCAAGTAAAAAATATTTTTTTTAGAAGTTAACGAACAAAATTTTTCTGACAAATCAAATTATATATATTACGAAGGATAAACACAAAAATTTAAAAATAAAAGTGTCAAAATAATATATTATAAAGTTAAAATAGAATCAGGAAATAATAATAATAATAATAAAAATAAAAGTCGGCCGGCTTGATTCTACAAAGTTATAGGTCGGATTAGGACCAAAATGATAAAATAATAATAATAATATAAAAAGGCTTTCATGAATTCTTAATTTATAATTGTGAAAATTATCATAGTTAACCAAATGTGACATCCTTAGACAATCAAGGCTAAAATGATATATATAT
The DNA here is from genome assembly GCF_052849685.1 of Lactuca virosa. NCBI lineage: Eukaryota > Viridiplantae > Streptophyta > Magnoliopsida > Asterales > Asteraceae > Lactuca > Lactuca virosa. Next base: position 55,469,493 of record NC_136431.1, read on the forward strand.
ATATATATATATATATATATATATATATATATATATATATATATATATATATATATATATATATATATATATATATATATATATATATATATATATATATATATATATATAGGAAATTAGTTTGTATTTTGTTAATAGAAATACACAAACCTCACACACGATTGAGGTGTGATTGAAATTATAAATATTTTACATGGTATCAGCCTAAAAAACCTTCCTACCTCACAATACGTCTTTTTTCTTCTTACCCAAAACCCTCTGATTTCTTCCTGGTACCTCATCATCATGTCAACTTCTACATACGACACTTTCACTATAAATACTCTTCTTCTAATGATTCCTATTAAGCTCTCTTCCACGAATTACGTTCTATGGAGGAATCAAATGATGCCTCTATTTTCTTATCAGAAGCTTTTAAGTCATATGGAAGGCACCTCCATCGCTCCTCCTGCAATAATTGAAGCAGATAACAAATCAGTCCCAAATCTTACGTTCCTTAAATGGACTGATTTAGATCAGAAGGTTGTCATTCTATTAAAATCCTCTCTCACCGAGGAGGTTGTTGCCGAGGTCCTTGGTCTCTCCACTTCTCACGCTATTTGGTCTGCCTTGGAGACTGCATACAACAACTCATTTCTTGAACGTATTCACTCTTTACGAGATTCTCTTCGTCAAATGACAAAAGGTACAACTTTTGTTTCTGATTATGCTCTCAAATTCAAGACTGCTTGTGATAAACTTACTGCTATTGGCCAACCTGTTGAGGAGATGGACAAAATTTATTGGTTTCTTTGTGGATTGGGAAACTCATTCGAAACCTTCTCCACAACTATTTGAACATCTAAACCGTCCCCACTTTTCAGAGGTTTAGTTACACAGACTGAAGGTGTAACAACGTAAAATTCTCAAACCAAAATTTTCAAATTTTAAACACATTTTTCTAAATTCAAAACATCTCAAAGTGTCATAATATCAATTCATCAAAACACACATCCAAAAACTATATATATAACAAATCCAGGATCCTCTCAAAACATGACTCAAATCTCTGATGTGTGTACAATCAAGCCGACGCCTTCCCGTGATCCTGAGAAGTACCCGAAACACATAACACATAACAGGGTAAGCATAAAGCTTAGTGAGTTCCCCAAAATACCACTTATATCTCATCAGCCTCTCATGGCTATACTCAGATAAGACCCTCTGGTCAAATGTGTATCAGTGGGACCCTCCGGTCTCACAACTCAGATGGACCTTCCGGTCCCTCAACTCGGCAACTCAATATAATACACAGCATACATATCACAAAGACAAATAGCAGGATATCTCAATACACAGTATATGCACATAAGACCCTCTGGTCACACATAGGTTACCACTCGACGTAAGTATAGTGAGAAGACTCACCTCGTAAGAACTCGGATGATCTCGAACACGAATCACCGGTCTAGCCTCCGCCTAACACAACGATAAAAATCCCTAATTAATAAGGCTCTCACTGAAGCTAAACTAACCCTTGTACAAACTCACAGAAGGGAAAAAAGACCATTTTACCCCTTTATGGCCTTAATAGTCCACAAAATGAACAAACCCTAAAAGTCAACGGCAGGGAGTACGCTGCGCGTACCAACTCTCTACACTGGGCGTACTCGGCTGCCATGCAGGCATCGGGGATGCTCGACCCCTACGTTGCGCGTATTGGGATTACGCCCAGCGTACGTCGCAGTTTCACCCTACTCACTCATTTGGTCTTAATCAGTTAAGACCTTGGCTCATATCACAGATCTGGACTCCCTAATAGCTCTTACTCCATAAAGTCAGTGACTTTAAGCCTTTGCATGGCTGGAAAGGTCACAAACATACAAAACACTCACTCTCTTTCCTCAACAAGCTCATAGCTCTTGCATGGCATGATATCAACGACCAAGATTGGATTTTTATGGCATTACACCACAAAATACACTCAAATGGGGGTGGATCATAGTCTCTGGAGTACAATATCACATAAAGTCTCCATCTTTTGGGACAAAACCCTAAAATACCCTAATATGATGCAAAAACCAAAAGAGTGAAAAAGCTTTGAGCTTTATACCTCAAGGTGAAGCTCCACACTCAGATAAGCTCAGATCCAAGGCCTGAAATCCCACTCCTTCTTCTTCAAGACTCCTTCTTCACTCCAAAGAAACTCAAGAATACTCTCAAGGCTCTCAAATGCACTCACAAGCTCTAAGAACGAAAACTAGGGTTTAGGAGGGTTGGTGTCTGAGAATGGTGGCCAGGAATGAGGCCATCATATCCTTTAAATAGGGGACTCACTCTAAATTAGGATTTTCACTCTGGGCCTAGTACGCCCAGCGTACTAGGTGGCTTCCGCGTCAAATGCACGCATATGAGTACGCTGAGCGTACACTCGCGTACGCCCCGCGTACTCATCCACCACCTTTTCTCATAAAGGGACTAAATTGGCCAATTACTCAAATGATCAAGGGTTACGAAGTGTACCTAGACTCGGGATGTTACAGAAGGTCATAAGTTATTCAGTCAAACTCTTCATGGTCACACTAATCCTCTCGTTGCTTAATTTCTCAACAAAACATGTCCAACAACTCTCGTGGATAGCAACAACATTATTCTCGTGGTGGCTCTAATGGTAGTGGTTCTAATGGTAGTCGTGGACGTGGAGGTCGTCGTCCTCCCCACTTTTAGGTATGCCGAACAAATGGGCATTATGCGTCTTCATGTCCCAAACTCCATACTTATACAACTAATGCACCTACTTCAGACTCAAATCTAGTTCAAGCCTTTCATTCTCAGTGCCACGTCACACAAGGTCATCCTGATTGGTATGTTAACCTTGGAGAAACTATGCATATGACTTCTTTCCAGATCATATCTCTCAACCTACTCCTTAGTCGGGTAATATGCATGTTCTTTTTGGTAATTAAGATAAACTCCCTATTTCTCATATAGACAATTCTATGATTTCCAAAAATTTATCATTGCATGGTGTATTGGTTGTCCCTAACTTAACCAAGAATCTTCTATCTATTGGTAAACTCACCATGGATCACCCGGTTGATGTTCACTTTTCTCGAAAAAATTTCAATATTCAGGACAAGGCAAGAAAACAGGTGACAACATAAGGAACATATGAAGATCGTTTATATGTGCTTTGATATTACCCCATAGCTTTGGTTGCAGTTTCTGGAGTCTCCAACAAAGCCTCATTCGAGTTGTGGCATAATCAATTAGGACATACTTCTTTTGATGGTATCTCTTTTTAAAAAAAATTAGGTGTTTTGCACGTTACTTCGATTTTACCAAAACCTATTATTTGTGAACCCTGTCAGCTTTCTAAAGGGCAACAATTACCATTGGAATTAAATTCAAAACAATCCTTATATCCCTTAGATTTAATACATTATGACTTGTGGGGACTAGCTCATGTTTCATCATGATATCTCTGTTATGTTATTTTTGTAGATCACTCACGCTTCACTTGGTTTTACCCTTTAAAATCCAAGACTGGTTTTTATGCAGTTTTAGCAGCATTTATTAAGCTTGTCCAAACTCAATTTTCCAGGACTATCAACGTTTTTCAAAGTGATAGGGGAACTGAATTTCTCAATAACATTGTTCGCAAATTTTTTGAAGATAATGACACTTTTTTACCAAATATCTTGTCCTTACACCCCACAAGAAAATGATCGTGCGGAACGCAAACATAGACATATCGTTGAGACATGCTTGACGATGTTGTTTCATGCTCACGTACCCGCTTCTTATTGGGTTGATGCATTTGCTTCAATAACATTTATTATAAATTTCTTACCTACCAAGGTACTTGTCAATCATTCTCCATTTCAATTATTGTATTCATGTATGCCTCACTATGGGAATTTTCACATATTTGGATGCCAAGTCTACCCTTATTTACGAGATTATTCCGCTCATAAACTAGCTCCATGAAGTAAATAATGCATTTTCATTGGTTACAATTCTCAATACAAGGGCTATAAATGTCTTGATCCTATAACATCTCGAGTATATAGTACACGCCATGATAGGTTTAATGAAACTTCATTCCTTTTCTCGGGAACTTCTAATAATACAGACTTTACTAAACTGGACTTGTACTCCTTCCTTGATGATGGACCTGGTACCTCGCCGACTACTCCAAAGAATGGGTATGTTGCTTCTTTCTCTTCTTCCCGACCCACAACAAAGCCCATTGTATATCCCTCCAAGGCTGATGCTATTCCGCCTTGTTATCTGTGTCAAACCGGATAAGAGGATATCTCTTCCTCTTCTTCATCCGAGACGCCACAACAACCGTCTGATCCACCATCCATGCCACCATAGCTAACTACTTCATCAGTCAATCCATGTGGGCCAAGATCGACGCATCCTATGACTACTCAATCAAAATCCGGGATTACTAAACCAAAAAATATTCTATATTTTACTTCTCTTTCCATGCATGCTCTACACATTTTATTGTTTTCTTCTCATGATCCTAAAGGTTTCAAAACAACCGCCAAAAATCCGAAATGGATGCTTGCAATGCAGGATGAAATGGACGCTCTTAAACAGAATCACACGTGGACTTTAGTTCCTCGTCCAATCACCTCTAGCGTGGTTGGATCCAAATGGGTTTATCATACAAAATACACTCTTATTTTCGATAGAACAATTTAAAGCACGTATTGTGGCCCAAGGTTTCACTAAAATTCCTTGTCTTGGCTACTCTTATACCTTCATTCCAGTTGTTAAAGTATCAACCGTTTGCATTGTTTTGTCACTTGTTGTTTTACATAACTGGTATCTACATCAACTCGATGTCAAAAATGGTTTTCTTCATGGTCAATTAAACGAAACGGTTTTCATGGAGCAACCTCCTGGATTTATTGATCCTAAATTCCCTAATCATGTTTTCAAGTTGTCCAAAGCTTTATATGGACTAAAACAAGCCCCACGAGCATGGTTTCATCGTCTTAGCTCATTTTTACTTGCAAACGGGTTTAGTTGCAGTCATGCAGACACCTCCTTATTCATCTATATCATACATGTTGGATAAGGTGTCTAAGTCCATAACTATATTTGAGATGTACTTAACCCGACCCGACATGGTCCATTTGGGTTGCACTTCACCCGAACAATTTATATGGATAATCTTTTGAGAATAGTATAAGTTATGATTTATTAATATATTATAAGTTCTAATATATTAATATGAAATCATATTATTTAATTAGTATTGATCTAAAATTAATTTAGAATTAATTTGGTGATCAAAAGTGTGACTAATTAAATATGGACTCTTGTATTTATATAGTGTGGGCTAATGCTTATTTAGAATGGGATAGGCTTACATGGGAAGTCCATGGATAGTCCATGGAGCTTTAACCCATGGATCTCATGGAAATGAAAGGTCATGGGTATTAGGGTTTACATGGATGTAACCCTAATCCACCACACTATATAAAGGAGTCCTTGGCACTTGAAATTGAACTAGTTTTTGTGTGAGAACTAAGAGTGGCCGATTTCAAGAAGTGTTCTACTATTCTATCAAGTTTCCAAGGTTTGTGGTGATTTGTCACTTTCATTTGAGACATCCACATTATTGGTGCTAGGCTCTCAAACTCCAAGCAATCAACCACTACTAAAAGGTATGTAACTCTACTAGCTTATTATGTTTCAAAGTTCCCCATGCCATGCTAGTTAGGTTAAGAACCTTGGAAAAGCAAATTTGCATGTATCATAGTAAAACATAGATGCAATGTTTCTAGGGTTGCATGTACACCATAGGAGTGTTAGAATGCTCAAAACACATCAGTGGTATCAGAGCCTAGGCTTGTTTTCTTGATACTTGATGCAAATTGTTGAAAAAAGTCGAAAAATATGCAATCTGCTGAGTGAACACGCCGAGTCCATGGGGGGACTCGACGAGTCCATGCCTAAAATCATCCTAATCGTCGAGTAGGTTCATGCACTCGACGAGTAGAATTCCCAGAGTGCATATTTTCGAGTTTTGCTGCTGGAAATGGACTAGAAACATTACCCTAAACTGTTTTGGTCTTATAAAACTTGTGTTAGATTGTGTAATGGTTATGCTAATCCATTTTCAATGGCTATTTTCAAAATTTCAAGTCTTGTATGGTTTATTTATGATTCTTGAAATTGTTGATATCAACATTCATACACTTATGAGTTTAGAAGATCGTAGGAATTATTTGCAACTTGCTTGTTAGTTTAATTCTTGATCATTATGTGTTTTAATGGAATCCATAATTTGTCCTCAAGTTATGGATTACCAAAAGTCATTCTTTTAAAGTCCATTAAAGAAACACATAGGTTACATAAAATGAAAAGTCTCTCATTTTAATAAACCATTAACTCATAAGTTATGAAAGATGAAAAGTTTTGAAAGTTACAAAACTTGCCCTCAAGTTTTGGAACATGTAAAGTCTCACACACTTTGGTAAAACTTTAGTTCCAACCCCAAGAATTTTAAAAGTTAAAATTCAACCCTTATACTTTATAATATTATAAGTTTAATAATAATTATATATGTATAAGAACAAGTCGTTTTACCGTTAATATGCCTCATTCACGAAGCCGGTCTATAAGGGGGGTATAAGATTGTTGCCTATAAAATGGAAGCTTAATGGGTGTCCACTCTCACCCACCGCTTCCTTGACTGGTGGAGGGTCGTTAGCCGAACGGGTAGGACAATGACTTTAATCCTCATTAAAAGTATGATGATTATAAAGTAACTAAATGTTTTTTAAATTCCCAATCTTAGTTACTTTAGGAAAATGTGAATAAGGTGCTAACCCATGAAATTACATTTTGCACTTTCATTAAGTCGTTAGTGGAGCGTGTGTGGTTAACCGGCACACTAACCTGGACTCAACAAGGTAGGAAAAGGGTGGCTTAAGGTTTATCATAGGTCGATGGAGCGCGTGTGGTTAACCAGCACATCGATTGAGTGATAAACATTAAGAGCACCAAGTAATTTGCATGGTTACTTCACACCTTGTTTTGTGATCCTCGGCATCCCAGTCACAAAACCTAAAGGACACACTCGAGATTGAAACATGCCATTGAAAAGTTCAATGAATCTCAAAGAATCTAGGAGTTTCAAAACCAATTAAAACCTAATAATTTATTTCGTTTTTCATGTTGGAAATAGGTGAATCGTCATTCACCTATCTTCAAATATTTTATAGCTTGGATTACGACATCCCTCTTCTAAGTTGTAAAATGTTGTGTTGGGTCCTAGCCTTAATATTACATTTGGATGTCTTATTAAGTACTATCTTTATATCTAATCTAAACTTGTCTTTCTTCCTTTCAGATGTCTTCCAACAATGCTGCTTCTGGCTCAAACCCTACCGACTCCTTCTCTCTCATGAACCTTTGTGGGAAAGTCATATTTGATGGATCCAACTTTATGGATTGGATCAGGAACATCAGGATGGTCACTCGTTATGAGGACAAGGAATATGTCCTCGACAAGGAGCTTAAGGAACTTGATGAGTCGTCTGCTACTCCTGAGGAGATCGCTGAATACCAGGCACATGAGAGAGATGCCACCAAAGTGGCATGTATCATGTTGGCCACAATGACAGCCGAGCTCCAAAAGTCCTATAAGGACTATTACCCTTTTGAGATGCACTAAGACTTGATGGACCGCTACCATCAGAGTGCTCGTCAAGAGCGGTATGAAATCATCACCTCCATGATAACAACCCGGATGAAGGATGGTGAACCCATCACGGGCTACATGCAGAAAATGCAAAGGTATGTGGACCGTTTGTTTGAAACCGGATGTGAACTTCGCATAGGAGTTGGCAATTGATATCATTTTGCACTCCTTACCTTCGTGTTATGATCAATTCCGAATGACATACCACATGAACAAGGAGGAAGTTACAATCAGCAAGCTTCAACGACTTTTGAAGACCGCAGAAAGTGGTCTTAAAGGAAAGTCGGTTGTTACTACTCCTACTCCTACCGCGACCCCTGTCTTGGCAATCGGGCAAGGCAAAGGAAAGAAGAGGAAGAGCCCTTCGAAGGGTACCAAGGGAAAGTCCCTTGATGGCTCCTCTTCAAGTGGAACCAAGAAAGGTTGTCACTCCTTCTGCTAACCCTAAAGAGGCTGAATTCTTCTATTGCCATGAAAGGTCGCACTGGAAGCGAAACTGCCCAAAGTACCCGCAAGATGTTAAGGATGGGAAAGTGAAACCCAACCATGCAGGTATTTACACTATATTGTCTAAAACCTCACCCCATTCTAATTCTTGGGTCCTTGATACAGGTTGTGGTATTCACATATGTTCTGATTTGCAGGGACTAAGAAGAAGTGAGAATGTGGAGCATGGGAAGATAAACTTAATCATGGGGAATAGGAAAGTTACACTTGTCACCAAGATTGGAGTTTATTCTTTGTTTCTAAGAAGTGGGTTAACATTAGATTTGAATAAGTGTTGTTACTCGTCTGAAATGGCGAGAAATATTATTTCCTTTCATGGTTTGTACAAACAAGGTTTTACTTTTTCGTTTGATAATGAATGTGGTGGTATTAATGCTTTCTTTAATAATGTTCTTTATTTTAAAGCATTACCTTGTGATGGTGTGTATGAAACTGTGTCAGTTGTTGATAACCTAGGAAATAATGTATTGTGTATCGATTCTTCCACTAGCTTGGATAAAGCATCATTATGGCGTTGTCGTCTTGGACATGTAAGCAAGAAACGCACAGGCCAACTCCAAAAGGATGGAGTCTTGGAGTCATTTGACCTAAAGTCAGATGATAATTGTGAATCTTGTTTGCTTGGGAAAATGACAAAGTCACCCTTCACTGGTACTTGTGTTAGGGGTGAGGTTTTGTTGGACCTCATACATACTGATGTGTGTGGACCCTTCAGAACCGCCACAAGAGATGCTAACCGCTTCTATGTGACTTTTACTGATGATTTTAGTAGATATGGATATGTCTACTTAATCAAGCATAAGTCAGAAACCTTTGAAAAGTTCAAGGAGTTTAAACAGGAAGTAGAGAATCAGTTGGGCAGGAACATTAAGATGCTTCGATCCGATCGAGGTGGTGAGTATCTTAGTACAAAGTTCCTTGACTATCTTAAGGAATGTAGGATTGTCTCACAATTGACACCTCCCAGGACACCGCAGTTGAATGGTGTGGCTGAGAGGCGCAATCGAACCTTGTTGGATATGGTTCGTTCCATGATGAGTCGAGCTTTGCTACCAATCTCATTTTGGGGGTATGCCTTAGAGACTGCCGCTCATATCCTTAATCTAGTCCCTACCAAAAAGGTTGTCAAAACACCTCATGAGATGTGGACTGGAAAAGTTCCCAATCTAGAACACATCAAGATCTGGGTTGCGAGGCTTTCGTGAGGCACGAGACTCACGATAAGCTCAAACCTCGAAGTGAGAGGTGTATTTTCATTGGCTACCCATAGAGATCCTTTGGTTACCTCTTCTACAGACCTAGTGATAATGTGGTCTTTGTAGCAAAGAGAGGAGTCTTTCGCAAGCGAGAGTTCATGATCCAAGGAAACAGTGGGAGGCAAATTGACCTTGAAGAAATTCAAGAGTCAAGTGGTGAAGGAACCTCAAACCCTAGCAATCAACCTGAGGAGGAAACTCATGTTGATCCGACATATGAGTCTGTACCTTTGAGGCGTTCCGCGAGAGTTAGGAATGCACCTGAGCATTACTATGGTTTCCATATTACTGCGGAATGTGATACACTTATCAGTGATAGCACAATGGTAAGTCTGGATGAACCTAACAGCTTCACGGAAACCATGGCAGGCCCTGAGGCTGCTAAATGGAAAGAGGCTATGGACAGCGAGATACAGTCCATGTATGACAATCAAGTTTGGAACTTGGTTGACAATGTACTAGGTCGTAAGACAGTTTGGTGCAAATGGATCTTCAAGAAGAAGACCGACATGGATGGTAATGTACACACTTATATGGCGCGACTGGTTGCAAAGGGCTTTTCTCAAACTCCGGGAGTTGATTATGATGAGACCTTTTCACCAGTAGCAAAGATTAAGTCTATTAGGGTTATGCTAGCCATTGCTGCATTTCATGATTATGAAATATGGCAAATGGATGTCAAAACCGCTTTCCTTAATGGAAAGTTGGCTGGGGATGTTTATATGAGTCAGCCAGAGGGTTTTATCAGCACAGAGTACCCTAATATAGTGTGTAAGCTTGAGAAATCCATCTATGGATTGAAACTAGCACTTCGCAGATGGAATCTTTGTTTCAATGAGAAAGTCAAAGAGTTTGGCTTTTCGAGGAGCAAAGATGAGTCATGTGTATATGTCAAGGCTAGTGGGAGTATAGTTAGCTTTTTGGTATTGTATGTGGATGACATACTACTCATAGGAAATGACATCCCAACTCTGCAGGAAGTGAAGTCCTGGCTTGGGAAGTGCTTCGCTATGAAGGACCTTGGAGAAGCTGCCTATATCCTAGGGATAAGGATTTTGAGAGACAGGAGTAAAAGACTAATTAGACTTAGTCAGAGCACCTATGTGGATAAAGTGTTGAAAAGGTTCAACATGCAGAACTCCAAGAAAGGTGAGTTACCGATCCAGAGTATGGCTACTCCATATTTCTCGGTAACAACTTGGTTTCTTGGAGTGCAAAGAAACAACCTACCATCTCAAGATCTAGCTGTGAATCGGAGTATTGTGTTATGGCTAACACTGCAGTTGAGATAGTTTAAATCACTCACCTTTTACAAGAGTTGCATGCCTTACCTCCGGATCGACCAACTTTGTTATGTGACAACAAAAGTGCTCTCTTCATGACATAAAAACCAATCTCCCATAATGAGCCAAACATATTGATCTAGACTATCACTTCATTCGAGAACTAGTTGCTTCCGGTAATCTCTACATCAAGTTCATTTCCACCAAGCTTCAGATGGCAAATATTTTCACCAAAAGTCTTCCGTGTGCCCAATTTGAACAATTTCACACTATACTACGACTTGGTCCACCACCCATTCGCTTGAGGGGGGATATTAGATAATCACCAACTTATTATTTAAATCTGTAATTGTATGTATCTTGTATTATATCTCCTTTAATACAGGAGATTAATTTGTATCTTGTTAATATAAATACACAGACCTCACACACAATTGACGTGTGATTGAAATTATATACACTTTACAATCAAGGCACTTCATACCTCATTTAACGTCTACTTTTATTTAGGAAGGCTTTCACCTTAAATTATCATTGAGATGTATTCATAAACAAACGATTCATCATTAGAATGTTACAATTGAACCTCATTTGATACTTAAAGGTCACAATATCTTGCCCAAAATCACGGGTGTAACAATAAAATAGTTGGAGAAATGGATTGTAGAATGTAAAACACAGTTTATGATATTTTATTCTAAAAAAAATTAAAATTTATTACAAGATGTCGGTTAAAAGTAGCCTCACATTTATGGTTGTGAAAACCGCACATCAGATTGGTGAACCTAACTACTCTAAACTAGGGACGATTTTATTGTGAGCCAAGGTGGGTCGCATGACCCACCTAAAATTTAATTTTTTACAAGAAACTATATATAATTTTTTTGAAACATACCTTAAATATTTTGAAGGACCACGTGGTGTATTCCTTTGTAGTGACTAGGGCTATTTCTCGTTGATTAGTTCGTCTCTGCTCTTATGTCTTTTGTAAACAAAAAATGAAGGAAAAAAGAGGTATAAACTGTAGATAATAAAAAATATATCATATTTGGTGGCGTGATGAGTCTCACATTAACTTCGCGAAGATAGTGGTGAAAGTGTTTTCCATTATAAATAGATGTTTTCTTTTTCATGCTTCTAAAACATAAGTTTTTATAGGCCTCGTTCAAACCGGCTTACTCTAAATAGAAGTTGGTTTTAGTAAAATAAAAAAAAGTAAAATGACCATTTTGGGCTCGGTCCTTTCACCACTAATGTTTATATTCGTTGAACCGGTTATTTTTCTGGCTAAACCAACTTGATTGAACTTAATATTCTTTTGAACGAATCTGGTTAAACCAGATTAAAAAATCATGTGATTTTCTATTCTAAACTTGCAACAACATTACACAATAAAAACAATTGCATTGTACTAACATTAGTGATAACATAACGTTACTAATCTAGGCAAATGAGTGTAACTTTCTCTCTAAACCACAAACAAATTAACAATAACCAATATAATTAACTATCTCTTTTGAAAACCTAGAATTTAGTTAAAATTAAATAAAAATAGTCAATATCTGTTGAATAGCCAAAAAAACAAAAGCAATTTTACATTGTCTATTTTGCATGATATGTGATTATTTTATGATTCTATTAAAATAAAATTATTTTGTGACCGAGACAACAAATGTTTATTTTAGTTGAAACTCTTATACATGTATATATATAAGAGTGGCGCCTCATTGATTAAAATAAAATTATTTTGTGACCGAGACATGCATAATACAAAAAAGTCCAACCAATTATACATGTATATATAGAAAAACTCTTATATTATTTTTATGTTTACAAAAACCCTTATATTATTATTTACGTTTTAAATAAAAAAAAATTGTAAATTTTTAAGAGAAATGATCGGCTAAAAATACAATATAATATACATATTCCTTATATTTCTTCGATTGTATGCAATAATATGTCAAACCGACATACATTTGGATTACTTTCACTCGATTGTATTATCTATATGGTTGATTTTTCTCTTCTTAACTAATCGTTTTTATCCTAAATTAAAATCAATGTCGTATTATAAAAATAAAAATGTAAGAAACATTAGATTTTTAGTTGTCAATTTCTCTTAAAAACCCTTATTTTGGTCTTTTTCGAATGGTAACTATTAATATAAGGGTTTTTCTGAACATATATATAATATAAGGGTTTTTCTCCATATACATAGATAATTGGTTGTGTTTTTGTGTATATATCCCTTTTAATAATTATCTTTATAATGTTATTATATATTAAATTGATTACTGACTTTGATTATTTTATGGAGATTATATTAGTTGAACTTGCAATCATATTTGGATTTGGATTCAATATTTTCCCACAGAAATGTCTTAGACGTATTAGTCCAAATTTACGTTCAAATATATATATCATAAATCTCAACTAAATTCAAATTTTAATAACATCATATCAAATTAACACGTTCACAAACCTATTTCATAAAAAGAGAGAGCTTTAAATAGTTTCAACTAATTTGCACACGTTGTTTCCTAATATGTGGACCGTGGTAGTGTGGCGCCTCATTGATTAACATGAACTAGTTTATAACCTTTAGGAACAATGGGTTATAAAATTAATTAAACTTTCATAAAAAAATTTATAATTATTAATCAATTATTTTGAATAAATTTATTAATTAAGAGATATATCACATTTTTAAAAGTTATTATAACTTCAAATTTAACATATAATTAGAAAATATAAATTTGAATTTTAAAATTAATTGCCTAAGATATTTACTTGACACATGACATAATATTAATGATATTAATGATGAATTGTATTAGAGTGACACTTAACAAAAGAAGATTAAAACTATTTATTTATTAGAATAGATATATTGAATATTTGAAAAATCGAGGAGGGTTTTTGTGTTAAAATAATAGAAGAAGGGTAATAAATATAAAAATATCTTACTTTATTCTTAAATCATAAATAAAATAAAATAGTAGATAGAAAGAGGATGGATGCATACAATAGTAGTAGCAGACTGACAGTATGGTGGACCACTGGACCTTCAAGCGACAGAGATACGCTGTGATGGAGCTGAGAGTGGCCTTTTGTGTTGATTGTCTGTGGGCCTAGCCAATCTCCACCGTTTATCTCACCAGTTCATAATATACATTCACCATTAAATATAAAAATATCTTACTTTATTCTTAAATCATAAATAAAATAAAATAATATTATTAAAATTTAATAAGCATATATAAAAATAATTATATTACTAACATTATCTAGAAGTAATTTGAAATATAAAATCATAATTATTTTGAATAAAAATAAAAATATATATTAATTTTTTTATTTTAAATGATATGACTATTTAATTTAAAAACCTTAATTTGATATATATATATATATATATATATATATATATAATTTCAATTATTATAATTATATAAAATATCAATAACTATTTTCTACATAATGCAATATAAATTATAAATTTATGTTATTTTAATCATTACTATTATTAATTAATTTAAAAATATTCATTTAAAGAAATCAATTATTATAAAATAATTACATTTTAGATATTTTTAGTTAATTTAACATGTTGATTTATGTTTTATATTTAAAATATTTAAATCTTAGTAACTATTCAAAAAAAATCTTTCAATATTTTTAAACTTGATATGATATATTTTATTTAGGTTTTGGATTTAACGTCATAACAAAATTAACAAATTAAGTATATTATATTGTTATTTTAAAAAGTCGACCATTAATATGATAATATTTTACATATAATAAAATACTTAAATTAATAAATTAAATATATGTTAATGTGTTTCAAATACATATAGTTAAAAGAAAATGACATTGTTTACAACTAAGTAGAGGAATGTTCGCGTGTTACCCATATCACTATTACAATGGTAAAATATTGATAGATATATTATTAACAAATTATGTTATTGTTATTAATTATGAAATAATAATTATTATATTAATCTGATATTTATAATCATTTTTAATATACGACAAAATAGACATTAAAATCACATCATCTACATGAAAAAATCAAATATAAATTTTCTATATTATTTTTTAACTATTAATATTGTTAACTTTTGATTTATTGTTTTTATCCATTATAATGGTTAATTAAACTTAAAAATAATTTATTTGGCTATTTTTAAATTCTATCATCATTATTATTTCAAGCATCAGTAACGGCTTTCAAGTTAATGAATATATTTTTGAAATTTATGTTATTTTTATATATTATTATTATTGTCAGTTAATAAAAAAAACATACATGTTTTTTATTTTTATTATTATAAAAAAATATTTGATCACTTTATTTAATTAGTTTGCATTTTGATTTGCTTAAAGAGATCAATTTAAAGGAAAATACCAATTTAAAAGAAAAGATAAATTATAAAATTAATGGAATTACAAACACCATACCCTCTTTTATTGAAAATATATGTCATACAATTTACAGAGATATTGACCTATATTAAGAAAATCATAGAAGATGTCATGCTAAAAATATATACTAAATTATACTCACATATTGAATAACATTTTCTATATAGACTTGATAATTGATTGTATTTATAAACACATACACTTGTTCAAACATATCTTCAATTAAATTAATGGTCAAATATACATGTCTGGTGTTATAATTTATCTTCTGCAATTATCATGAACTTCGAAATTTTTTATTTTAAAAACTAAAAATATGTTTTTAAAATGTATTTCAAAATTACCCATGCAATGGGTGTTACAATTTGGTATTAGAGCAATGGTTTAAGATAACTAAATACTAGGATTAGTACTTAGACTTAAACTAGGATTGCTCTAGGGCATACTTATAGGTATAATGAATGACTCTTAGGATTAAATAATGTGTTTATGTGTATAGGCCTCTAGATGTATAATTATTATCTTAGATCTAACATGTGGATATCTCAGAATGGTGAACACAAGAAGCCGAACAAATACTATGGAATTGGATGAGGAAAATTTGAATGAAGTTGTTCAAACCGAACCAACCATGTTAGAGAAAATTCGAACTTTCATGGTTGGTATGTTGGTGAAACACGAAGAGAAAGTTCTTGGGAAAGTTCAAGAATTGCTTAAAGGGAAAGAAGCTCGTCTTCAGAATAAATCAAGAAGAATATATGGAGATTAAGTAGGAGGTGGTAACTATAGCAGTTCTTTTGGGAGTATGGAGAATGAGCTTCACACAAAGAGTATTCCAAAAGAAGAGGAAGTGAGCAACAAAAAGCGTAGCTGCAAAGATTTTAGCATGCCTAAGCCACCCACGTATGATGGAAATATAGATCTAATTTCACTCCACAAATGGATTGTCGAGCCAGAAATGTTGTTTGTTCTTGTCAATGCTCGAATGGTCAAAAAGTGAAATACGTGATAAATATTCTATAAAGGATGCTCTTGATTGGTGGATTGAACTAAAGTCAAATGTGAGCTTGAGACGTTGACTTGGGATGAGTTCTTAGAAAAGATGAAAAAGATTTTTTTTTTACTTAAAAGATGAAATTTTTTACTTGGAAATAGAATTTATTGATGTGAAGAAAGATAAAATGATCGTGGTAGAGTACAATGAAAAGTTTCAGAAGCTCTTGAGCTTTGCAAGAAGATTGGCACCCAATGATGATACTAAAGTTGATTGTTACAAGCATGATGAAACTACAAACTTAACTCCGGGTATCGAGCTAATTTGGATCTTGCCATGAGAAAGACAAGAGAAATTGAGAAGACTTTGGGAGAAAAAGATGGAGAGAGGGTAGGAAATAAAAGCAACAAGAGGAAGGCAGAAAATGACACTCGCAACAAGAGTACATTTAGAAAAAAGAAACCAATGTTTGAAAGAGGATCACAAAGCACTCATTCGTATGACAAGCCATTGGAAGAGGTCGTGTGTCATAAGTTTATGAAAAAAGGGCATTTTACAAATAAATGCCCTAAATGACCACATTGTTATAACTGTCAAGAAAATGGGCACGTTTTCAATAAATTGTCCTAAGAAAGAAGAACTAAAAGAGTGGTGGGAGTGAGAAAAAAGAAAAACCAAAGGCGAAAGGGAGGGCATTTCAAATGATTACTACCGAGGCAAGTGAACATGATAATGTTGTTTCAGGTACCTTCCTAATAAATTTTTGCCATGTATTGTTACATTGTTATTCGGGACAACCCATTCTGATGTGTCTAGTGATTATTGTGATAAACTTAAAGTTCCTTCATGAAAATTGAAAGTGAGTTTAATAGTAGAAAACCAGATAGGAAAATTTTGATAGCAATAAGAGAATATCCCAATGTTACCTCAAAGTGTAGTTGGTTTGAGTTTAAAGTCAACCTTTTACAATAAAGCTCGAAGAATTTGATGTTATTTTTGCATTGATTGGTTTTGAAAATATGAAGACAAAATCCTTTATGGGAAGAAGATGGTTAGAGTAAATGCACCAGAAGGTGGATAAATCCTCAATTACGAAGATAGAAAAGAGTACTAAATGTTTTTATGAATTTGATGAAAGCGAGGAAGTGTTTGAAAAAATATTTCAAGTATACTAGGCATATGTGGTAGATAGAGAATAAATTTTCCAAACAAGATATTGATGTGGTCAAAGAATTTCCAGAAGTTGTTCCTAAAGATTTATCATGATTACCACTCGATCATCAAATAGAGTTCCGCACTGACTTAACACCATGGATGACACCAATAGAAAAAGATCCTTACCGGTTGGAATCCTTGGAATTGGAAAAATAGATGACACATATCCAAGAATTGTTGGATAAGCGATTCATTAGACCAAACACATCACCTTTATGATCTCTTTAATCAGTTTCAAGGAGCAAGTTATTTCTCAAAGACTGATTTGTGATCCAACTGTCATCAAGAAAAAGGTGAGAAATGAATATTGATGTGTGTTTTAATATATGAAATTCAAGTTTTAAATTTATAAAACCTCAATTAGCTCAACTACATAGTAACACACTAACAAGCAGTGTACCTAGTTGTGTAATAGTGTATGTAGGGTAAATAAGAGTGTCGAACTCTCAGGGAACATGTATGATTTAATTTAGATTTAAATTATCCTTAAAACATAAAATGTAACACCCGTAGACTCGAGCTAGTCAATTTAGAGATAATAAGCGTTAAAATGACTTTTAATAGAAGATTATTTAGGACAAATAATCTTAACCTAAGTCATAGTATATGTAACAAGGATTCCATACATAGAAAGAATGCGAAAATCCAACTTCGTATGAAGAAGTTATGCTTCTTTGAAGTTTTACGATTAAACTGGCACGATTCTATATATCGTAAAAGTGAATGTTTGATAAATTACATTTTAGCCTAAGAGATTTAAATGAAATTCGTAGCAGTCGTTAAACCGAGAGCGTGCATATATAGAACATCCAAATCTGACTTCATAAGAGGACGTTAAGATTTTTCGAAGTTTCAGCATAGTAGTGCGGACACATAAATCGAAATTCTAAATGGTTGATTGTTAGCCGAAACATTCTAAACGAGAATCGAAGATCTTGTGAATATGAACCCGTCGATAAAAAAGACAGTTAAGAACAGAGTTCGTATGAAGGAGTTATGAATTTCACACGGACTTTAACAGTCTAAACCGGCCTAAATATGAGTTTTTGATAGAGCAAGAATTAGGTGTTGAGGCCTTAATGAAAGTTGTAGAGCTCGTCGAGAGGATTCCGGGGATATAAAGTGTAACATCATAAAATTCATAAAAATTTAAAACTTTTTCAAACATCCAAAAACCATTAGTTATTACAAAATGTTTTCAAAATAGTTTCATATCAGAGAATCCCAGAAATCAAAGTCATAAAATGTGAGGAGGTGTACGATCAAGCCTTCGCCTTCCCACGATCATCTGATGTACCTGAAACAAAATCCACAACTGTAAGCCAGAAGCTTAGTGAGTTCCCCCAAAATACCAACGCTATACAAACCAGAACAATATCATAACAAACAGCATGCATATAGAGTCTTCAGTATGACTGGACCGCCCTCACCGGGCCTTCAGTCTATCTGGCCCACTCTCAGAACCTTCAACATGTTTGGTCCGCCCTACCGGGACTTGATCCTGTCTGGACCGTTCTCCGGGCCTTCGGCCTGACTGGTACGCCCGATGGGCCATCAGTCTATCCGGGCCGCCCTGGGTCTGTTGGCCTAGAGCACGAAGCAGGACCGCCTCAACCCACCCGCAAATACAATCAAGACATAGATATCAAATGCTAGCTAGGATGTACAGACAGTCTTACAGATCTAACAGATCACTAATCATAACATCAACCTATATACCAGGATACCAATCTAACAGATCACTAAACATAGCATCATCCTATATACTAGGATACAGATCTAACAGATCACTAAAAATAACATCATCCTATAACCAGGATACAATCCAAAAAGGGTCGGTCTTGGTGCGTTAGACCCTGTTGATATAGTGAGAAGAACTCACCTCACAATGTCGAACTGAACTGAAAACCTCCGACTGCTGACTCACTAAAAATCCCGAACTATCACAATAAACGAACACTAATCAACAGTTGGAATATCAATCTTGGCTAAGGGCCCAACATAGGGTAATAGTCCATTCTATCCTTTAAGTTGGGCCAAGCCCAACTCTAATTCCTTAACCCAAAAGCCCAGTGTATAAGGCCCATAATTGGTCAAATTTTCAAAATTGGGCCCAACTCTCTAATTGGGCCTCATCCTAAGATCCACTTCCAAAATTGGCCCAAAACACTTCTACCCAGAAAGCCCAATAAGAGTCCAAGTCAGCTGGCCTAAAGGTGGCCCAAATCCGAAGCCCAACTCGCAAAAACCCGTCAGAGGGCGTACGATGGGCGTACTCCGAAGCTACGCGGGGCGTACGCGATCCTCGCGTTGACTAGAAAACGGCAACGTTGACTGCGTATGCGGAGCGTACTGCTCTCTACGCGGGGCGTACCTTCGCTGTTCTCAAAACTCAAATATGTGCTTAATGGCTTAAGCACTTAAGCCCAAATTCCATATCCATCGACCAAATGTGTCTTAGAACCATAAAGTCTCAAACTTTAAGACTTTGAACTTCCAGATGGTCCTTAATGCAAGGTCTTAATCCATTAAGACTTTTCTACCAATTGCATGGAACACTTCTAGCCATTAGGACCTCATTTTTATCACTTAGAACCCTTCCTAGGGTCTGAAAGGACAGCTTAACACGTCCAAAACATAACATGCACAATATTAGGACTTTTTAGGACAAGAAAGGTGTCATAAAGTTAACAAGGCAAGATCTACATCATATAAGCATAAAGGCGGAAGCTTTTTACCTCCTGGAGCTTCTGGTGGACAAGATAACCTCAAATCTTCAAGCTTGCCTCGCTTCTCCAACACGTCGATGCAACTTCTTCTTCTTCAACTACTCAAAACACACACTTTTAGCTCACACTCAAGAGAGAGGTTAGGGTTTGGGGAAAAGAACTCAAAACTATGGAGGCTGAAATAGTAGAGGGTTATGAGCTCATAAGGATGCTTATATACCACCCAAACCCTAAATATTAGGGTTTTCCCCTGACGTGAGTATGCCCAGCGTACTAGGGCGCACCTAGTACACTCAGTGTACCCTTATGTACGCTCAACATACTCCTCCTGATCCAAAATTACAATATTAGCCATTAAGGCATCTCCTGGCTACACCCTTCCATCCCCAAGGACTAAAAATGACAAATAATAATTGAAGGGAGGATTCGAAAATACATGCAAATTCCGGGATGTTACAACTCTCCCCCATTTGAACTAGACTTCGTCCTCGAAGTCTGCTGTAGTAAACAAATATGGATAATTCTCCCTTATCTCGGCGTCCCGCTCCCAAGTCCACTCGGATCCTCTCCGATGTTGCCACTGTACCTTTACCAAAGGTATCTCCTTGTTACGCAACACCTTCATCTTCCTTTCCAAGACAGCCATCGGCTGCTCAAGATAATTCAGGCGTTCGTCAACCTGAATGTCATCCAATAACACTACCGCACCCTCGTCTAATATGCACTTCCGCAACTATGAGACGTGGAAAGTGCTGTGAATCTGACTGAGATCCTCCAGAAGATCCAGTCTATACACCACCTTGCCAACCCTGGCAATAATCCGGAATGGCCCAATGTATCGGGGACCCAACTTTCCCCTCTTCCTGAAACGGATCACACCCTTCCAGGGTGATACCTTCAGTAATACCATGTCACCGACCTGAAACTCCAACTCAGATCAGCGCTGGTTGGCGTAACTCTTCTGCCGACTCTGAGCAGTCTGCAACCGTTGCCTGATCTTCTGTATCTTCTCGGTAGTCTGCAGGACCACCTCGGTACGACCCATCAACCTGTGACCAACCTCGCCCCAAATGACAAGGGTACGACATCTCCGCCCATACAACAGCTCAAAAGGTGGAGCACCAATGCTGGAGTGAAAGCTGTTGTTGTAGGAGAACTCTACAAGTGGTTGGTAGGAGTCCCAGCTCCCACCAAAGTCAATGATGCAGGCCCTCAACATATCCTCGAGGGTCTGAATGGTCCACTCCCTCTGGCCGTCTGTCTGCGGATGGTATGCGGTGCTAAAATGCAGTCCCGTGCTTAATTCCTCGTGGAACTTCTGCCAGAAACGGGAGGTGAATGGAACATCACGGTCTGAGACAATAGAGACCGGCACCCCATGGCGAGCAATGATCTCGCAGATATATACATCGGCCAACTTATCAGCTGATGAACTCTCCCGAATGGCCAGGAAATGGGCGCTATTGGTCAATGGATCCATGACGACCCATATAGCATCATATCCCTTCACCGTCCTCGGCAACTTGGTGATAAAGTCCATCGTGATCTGCTCCTATTTCTACATGGGAACCTCTAGAGGCTGCAGCTTTCCATGCGGCCTCTGGTGCTCGGCCTTGACCATCCTGCAGGTCAAGCACCTCTCGACGTACCAAGCAATCTCTCTCTTCATGCACGTCCACCAGTAACTCAAACTCAGATCCCGGTACATCTTGGTGGCCCCCGGGTGAATAGAGAAGCGAGACTTATAAGCCTCCTCTTGTACAATCTGTCTGAACCCACCAGACATCGGAACCCACACTTGATCGCCACGGGTTAACAACCTACGATTGTCCTACATAAATCGGGTGATCTCGCCTCTAATCCTCACAAGCTTCCAGTTCTCCTTCCGTATACCCTCACCCTGAGCTTCCCTGATCAAGCTCACCAGTGGAGAATCTACAGATATCCTCATACACGACGCAGGAACGGAAGATCCAGCCGATTTGCAGCTCAGGGCGTCTGCCACCATATTTGCTTTACCAGGATGGTAAAGGATCTCGCAGTCATAATCCTATACTAGGTCCAGCCACCTGTGCTGCCTCATGTTCACATTCGGCTCATCCATGATATGTCAAGCTCTTGTGGTCCGTGTAGATGCTACATCGAACCCCATATAGATAATTCTTCCAGATCTTGAGGGCGAATACTACCGCTTCTAGCTCAAGATCATGTGTGGGATATCTCGTCTCATGCGGATTCAGCTGCCGCGATGTATAAGCTATCACCCGTACTCTCTGCATGAGGACTGCCCCTAACCCGGTGATGAAAGCATCACAGAAAACCACAAAATTCTCCACTCCCTCAGGGAGGGTCAACACCGGGGCCTCGCAAAGTCTCTGTCGTAGAGTCTCGAACGCTGTCTGCTACTCAGGGCACCACCGAAAATCTACTCCCTTCCTCGTCAGACGAGTGAGGGGTACCGCAATTTTGGAGAAGTCCTGAATGAATCTCCGGTAGTACCCTCCTAATCCTACAAAACTCCTGATATCCGAGGCATATTTCGGAACCTCCCACTACATCACCGCCTCGATCTTGGCCGGATCGACCAAAATCCTCTCCTGGTTAACGAGATGTCCAAGGAACTGAACCTCTCGTAACTAGAACTCGTATTTCGAGAACTTGGCATCAAGCCGTTCTTGGCTCAAAACTCCCGAAAGCTCGCGGAGATGCTCCTCATCCTACTCTATGACATCCCCATTTTCACGGCCAAAAAAGACCGATTTTGTTTATGCTTTATAAAAATCAGAGTATCTCTTTTGATAAAAATGTTGCGGAATTTGTTCCCAGAAAAACATGATAAATACATTATCAAAGCATTTCCGAAGAAATGTATTTTTATTCATTTTTAAAAACATTTGGATGTCATCGTCAATACAGAAACATAAGCATAAACAGAACTTACATTCATTTACACTAGTGATCTACATCTCTTTTAAATATTTCAGTGTAAAGTAACTTCATATCGACACCTGTGATTCAAATAAACTGAGTGGATCAGGTTGGGAAACCTGGTGAGTACATAGGGTTTTCAACCCACAATAATATAATTATTATGTTTAAACATCAAACAATCAACCCAATTACCCATCCCCATTTATCTTCCTTACTCTCAAGGGTCTACCCTAAGAGTCATCTATTCGTTCATTCCGAAGTCCCTTGCCGCCAGGGTTATAAGACAGGCACTAAGTCCATAGCTGCCAATGCTCGTTCGTGAAGCACTAAATCCATAGCTGCTAAGGTTCATTCATTGGGTACTAAATCCATAGCTACCAGTGTTCATCTAATAGGTACTAAGTCCATAGCTACTGTGACAACCCGAAATTTCGTCCGATTCCGTTACGCGATTTCCGTTAATAAAATTTTGAATTCATTAACTTTTCCGTCAAACTTCTTGGTTTAGAAAATAATCTAGTTTTACGAGTCAGAGCCAAAAATCGACCGAAAACCCGAATATATCGAAAAATCAAACAATTCCGGCCTAAGTGAGTTTACGACCATAAACTCGTTTACGACCGTAAACCCGTTTACGGCCGTATACCCGTTTACGGCCGTATACCCGTTTACGGCCAGCAAAGAGTGGACCCCCACCACCGACCAAAAAACCCCTATAAATATGAGACTTCCACCCTCATTTGAACACTTCTGGCCGAAAACTCTCTCCTTCTCTCTCTAAAAACCTTGACCGTAAACACCTAAAACACCTTCAAACTTCGGGAAAACATCGAGAAAACCCCGTTTGGAGTCACTTCGGGACGTCTGGAGCACTTATCTCTTCGAAATCAGCACCATTGTTCTTGAGTTTACGGTCCACCTTCAAAGACCGTAAACCTTGTTCTTGAGTTTACGGTCCACCTTCAAAAACCGTAAACCCTGTTCTTGAGTTTACGACCGTAAACTCACCAAGCCTTCAGAAACCGTAAACTGTCTGTCGACCGTAAACCCTTGTTCACGGCTGTAAACACCTTTCTAAGTGGTGCTTTTGGCTGAAAACCCACTTTCCTCGATTCGATGAAGTCCCGGTAACATTCCTCAACCGAACACAAGTGTTCTTCGAACACATTATCTAACGAAATCGCTAATTTAGATACATATATGTATTTATTTGATAATAGGATTCCGTTAAGTGTCACGTGCAACAACTCGAGGATCTTCATTTCAGTCAGCACTTTCACGCAACAACTTTGAGTTCATACCCCTACATTTTCCATATTTTCAATGTTTTCAGGGGGGGGGGGGAATATAAGCTAAACATAAATGTTTTCAAAACTTATGCAAATCTCATACTTTACCCCTTTTGTACTGTGTTGAGCATAAGGGACGTTTTCACTAAAATTGCATAGTTTTCTGGACACGCTATTCACTATACATGCAAACTATAATCGGTATAGTTTGGGATTTTTCTAAAACATAACAAGTGCAGAAACTTTCACTACTAAACATATGCGCTAAGATAGAAACAGTTTACAGTTATATCACTACTTTATCATGGTTTTCATAACTGTAATTATCACTACATACGGTATACATACGGATTTTCACTATGGTAGAACACTACTACACTACATGTAAATTAGATTGTACGATGCTGTGAGGCGCTACTTCACTACTGTACCCTTAGGTGTACAGGGATAAATCCTATCATAGTATAACCAGAGTCTCCTGGAGGGAGAGCGTGAGATTTGTGAATAGATCTATTCGGGACTGACAATCCCACACCCGAACTGCTAGCTACAGTTGGGCAGGCATGCCTAGGGTGACAAATGTCATTTAACTCGACGCTTGAAGAACGTTGGAAAGGTCTCTAGTCATATCAAGCATGGTTATACGACTCACAATATGTATAAATCACCTTTAGTTTACAACTTGACACTCTTCAACAGTTTTATTTACACTAAATAGAACTAATACACACTACAACTGGAAAACTTTCAGAGTTTACAAACAGAACTGAACATACAATGGTTTCACGTACGAAATACTTATACATCATGATTAGCATTTGCTAGTCACATGAAGTATTACTTTCGCGCATCACTACAGTTTTCAGTAACAAACATTCACGATTTCATACAGAATTGAGAACACTACATTTTCACTAAAGAAAATATCGGATTTTCTTGAAATTATACAAAACACTTTTACAAACTCATCAACGATTTTCATTACAAACTACCACTTATGAACTCACCAGCTTTATGCTGATATTTTCAAACTGCTTGTATTCTCAGGAAATCAGTAAACAGGTACTTGCTGGATTTTTGAGGAACTGGAGCAATAAGAGTTTTATGTTTATACTTTACAAAGCTAGTTGATGTAATTCAAACAAGTATCAAACAAAGTTTCAAATCGATGTAAACATTTTCATATGAGTATTCACTGTAATGGTTGTGTTGCTATGATTGCTATTACTCATTGGTTGTGATGCTACACATGACGTCCTCCACCCCAGAACGTTTCCTCCATTCTGGTTTTGGGGTGTGAAAGATTGGTATCAGAGCCCTTGTTTATAGCGAATTAGTATACCGAACCTTACGTGGTATACAACTATAAACACTAAGGGGCCTAAGTGCTCTACGCTAAAAGTATACTTTCAAAATATAAAGTATTTTTATAAAAAGTATACGGGCATGCATACATAACAAAATTCATGTTGCTAGTAGAACAGAACAAAAGTATTTGGATGCTGGAACGCTGCGGTTAAACCTGGGCAGTTATGTAATCATGTCTAGGGTGAATATAGCCTGGTCAACTATATTCAGTCGAGACATGACCGACATGTGCTTGGGAGTGACTGTGGTATTACAGCAGGCCTAAAAACTTACCAAAATCATTCCACATAAAATACTATAGGAGTATTTTAGCTAGAGCCAAACTCAGTATACAGATTCATTCTAAGCGTTGCTACCTCTTCTTCCTTAAGCGATAACTTACTTGCGTTAGTAACCTTTCTGTGCTTATCGTTCGGTAGTATACTTTTATTATCAGGATGAGATATATCTTGTTTTATATATCTCGAGGACTTACCATCCTCTTCTTCCTGATTGTCTCCAGAACGAGATGCCTCCCCGACCAAGACCCATCAGAAGAAACGACGACACTCCGCCACCACCACCACCCCCTCAGTTCGATCCCGTCATGTTCCAAGCAGCAGTTACCACCATAGTGACTGCAGCAATGGCACAAGTGAATGCTGGTGGGGCTGGAGGTGGAACCGACCCACAGAGACAAGATGGAAGTCAGGGACATCAAAAAGAATGTTCCTACAAGGACTTCATGACTGCAAAACCCAAGTCCTTCGACGGAAATGGAGGTGTCATCGCCCTGACTCGATGGTTCGAGAAGATCGAATCCATCTTCAAAATTTGCGTCTGCTCTGAAGCAAACAAGGTGAAGTTCGCCGCCTGCACCTTCACTGACAGAGCCTTGACCTGGTGGAGTGGTCGAGTCAAAACCCTAACCCTGCCAGTGGCTAATGCCATGGGTTGGGAAAGACTGAAGGAGCTCATGCTCACGGAGTACTGCCCGAGGGGCGAAGTGCAAATGTTGGAGCACGAACTCTGGAACTTGAAGATGAAGGGTTCCGACATCGCTGCCTACACCGCGAGATTTTGTGATTTGGCTCTCCTCTATCCGGGAATGGTCACCCCGGAAAGCAAGAAAATCGAAAGGTACATCTGGGGACTGACACAACCAACAAAAGGGAATGTTTTGGCTGCTAGACCGATTACTTTTGAAAGCGCCAAGGATCTGGCACAGACTCTAATCGATCATGGAATCGATCTGGATGAGGTGGCAGCTGTTTCTGAGCCACAAAAGGAAAGCGGTGGGAAGAAGAAGAAGTTTGGTAGCAAACGGAAGGGTCAGTCTTCGCAGGAGCCCTCCAAGAAGCAACAAACAGTGGCAGTCCATGCCATTACTGCTCCTGCTGCTGCTCCCACTGCTGTTCCAACCACCCAATCTCCTACCGGTGGTTATGCTGGAAAACTACCCCTGTGCAACAAGTGTAACTTCCATCATCACGGGCCCTGCCGTGAGTTAAATTGCAACAGCTGTGGGAAGAAGGGACACACAGCTCGATACTGCAAGACACCGGCTCAACCAACCAACCAGGCTCTGGGAGCAGGCACTGGTCAAACTTGTTATGGATGTGGAGAGGCTGGGCACTTCAGGAGAAACTGCCCCAAGGCAACAACTGGTGGCAATACATGAAGAGTTCTGGTGATGGGCCAGGAGGAAGCAGTTGCCGATCCTACCGTTGTTACGGGTACGTTCCTCCTTGATAACTCTCATGCATGCATTCTTTTCGATTCTGGTGCGGAGAGGAGTTTTGTTAGTCATGCATTCAAACACATAATCAAATGTAAATCCCAACCTTTAACCGAAACATTTACCGTCGAGATGGCTAACGGAAAGAAGAAGAGCACTAACGACATATTCATAGGCTGTACTCTTACCCTAGACAATTATTCTTTTCCCATCGATCTTATGCCTGTGTGCATCAAGAGCTTCGATGTCATTATCGGCATGGATTGGTTGAGTTCTAATCGTGCTGATATTCTTTGCTTCGAGAAGGCTATCCGTCTCAATCTTCCTTCTGGCGAAACCCTTATGATTTATGGTGATAAGCTCAGTTCGAACCTCCGTATCATTTCGTGCATCAAAGCTCAGAAGTATCTGCGGAAGGAGTGCCATGCATTCCTAGCTCATGTTGTCGACGAGACGCAAAGAGTTAGAGACCTTGAGAGCATCCCCGAAGTCTGTAACTTTCCTGAGGTTTTCCCCGAAGATCTCCCAGGAATCTCTCCTGAGCGCTAAGTTGAGTTTCGTATCGACTTAATCCCCGAAGCTATTCCTGTAGCTAAATCTCCTTACCGTTTAGCGCCAGCGGAAATGCAGGAATTATCTAGCCAGCTCAATGAGCTGATCAGCAAAGGATTCATAAGGCCGAGTTCCTCACCCTGGGGAGCTCCGATCTTATTCGTGAAGAAGAAAGACGGATCTTTCCGGATGTGCATCGACTACCGAGAGCTGAACAAACTTACCATCAAGAACCGATACCCCTTACCCAGAATCGACGATCTCTTTGACCAACTACAGGGAGCCAACTATTTTTCGAAGATAGATCTAAGATCAGGATACCATCAGTTGCGGGTTCATGAGAATGATGTGCCCAAAACAGCATTCCAAACTCACTATGGACACTACGAGTTTGTAGTAATGCCCTTTGGTCTAACCAACGCACCGGCAGTATTCATGGACCTGATGAATCGGGTGTGCCGCCCTTTCTTAGACAAGTTCGTGATTGTGTTCATCGACGATATACTTGTCTATTCGCGGAGTGACAATGATCATAAACATCACTTAAGGCAGGTGTTGGAAACATTAAGGGCAGAAAAGCTATACGCGAAATTCTCGAAGTGAGAATTCTGGATCAGGAGGGTAAATTTCCTTGGACACGTGATTAGCAAGGAAGGAATAAACGTGGACCCTTCCAAGATCAAAGCGATTGAGAATTTGTCTGCACCAAAGACACCCACAGAAATCCGGCAATTCTTGGGTCTCGCGGGCTATTATCGCCGGTTTATTCAGAATTTCTCCAAAATCGCAAAGCCTTTAACTACCCTAACACAAAAGGGTGTAACCTTTAGTTGGGGAGTTAAGCAAGACACTGTGTTTCAAACCTTGAAACAGGCCCTATGCAGCACACCTATCTTGTCCCTGCCCGAAGGGACGGAAGACTTCGTAGTCTATTGTGATGCTTCCAATCAGGGCCTAGGGTGTGTGCTCATGCAGAGCGGAAAGGTCATCGCCTATGCCTCAAGGCAGTTGAAAACACACGAGGTCAATTACACAACTCATGATTTGGAGTTGGGAGCAGTGGTCTTTGCGTTAAAGATCTGGAGACACTATCTCTATGGAACCAAGTGCACTATCTTCACCGACCATAAGAGCTTGCAGCATATTTTTGATCAAAAGGAGTTAAACATGAGACAGCGGCGATGGGTAGAGCTACTCAGTGACTACGAGTGCGAAATTCGCTATCATCCCGGCAAGGCCAATGTGGTAGCAGATGCCCTCAGTCGAAAGGAGTATTCAGGACGTAAGGTGAAGGCACTAACAATGAGCATCCATTCCCATTTGTCCGCGCAAATCAGAGAGGCTTAGGTGGAAGTTTTGAAAGCAGAGAACATGGCAAATGAGTCACTGCGAGGAATGAACAAGAACTTGGAGCTCAAGGGAAACGGAGTGTACTACTTCATGAACCGGATCTGGACCCCAAAGTACGGTGGTTACAGAGAAGTTGTCATGAACGAAGCTCACAAGACTAAATACTCCGTTCACCCAGGTTCGGATAAGATGTATCTGGATCTCAAACAACTCTATTGGTGGCCAAACATGAAAGCGGAAATTGCTACCTTCGTGAGCAAGTGCCTGACTTGTGCCAAGGTAAAAGTAGAATGTCAAAAGCCCTCAGGTTTACTTCAGCAATCGGAAATACCTGAGTGGAAGTGGGAAAGGATAACCATGGATTTTATCACCAAGTTACCCAGATCTCCGAGTGGGCACGATGCCATTTGGGTAATTGTCGATCGGTTGACAAAATCCACCCACTTCCTACCAATCAAAGAAAAGTTCAAGATGGAGAGACTCGCCTGAATATACATTCGAGAAATAGTTCGCCTTCATGGTGTACCTGCATCCATTATCTCCGATCGAGATAGCAGGTTTACATCAAGGTTCTGGCAGTCACTGCAAAAGGTTCTTGGAACTAAGTTGGATATGAACATGGCTTATCATCCGCAGACTGATGGACAGAGTGAGAGAACAATTCACACATTGGAAGACATGTTGAGAGCCTGCGTCATCGACTTCGGCGCGTCATGGGACACTCATCTTCCTTTGGTTGAATTTTCTTACAACAACAACTACCATACCAACATCAAGGCTGCGCCGTTTGAAGCTCTCTATGGCCGTAAGTGCAGATCCCCTCTGTGCTGGGCTGAGGTGGGTGACACGCAGCTAGCCAGGGGTCAAGTCCCCGACAGTACCCTCACTGGTCCTGAGATCATCCGAGAGACAACTGAGAATATAGTACGAATCTGGGAATGACTGAAAGCCTCACGAGATAGACAAAAGAGCTACACTGATAAGAGACGAAAGCCCTTGGAGTTTCAGGTTGGTGACCACGTCCTTCTGAAGGTCTCACCCTGGAAAGGCATGATACGCTTTGGGAAGCGTGGAAAGCTAAACCCAAGGTACATTGGACCGTTTGAGATCCTTTCTAGGATCGGTCCCGTAGCATACAAACTTCAGTTACCTCGGGAGCTCATCAACATTCATCCTGTCTTCCACGTATCAAACCTAAAGAAGTGTCTGTCCGATGAGACACTTGTGATTCCTCTCGTCGATATTGAAATCAACGAGAACCTCAACTTCGTGGAAGAACCGGTCGAAATCATGGACAGAGAGATCAAACGAACAAAACAAAGTCGCATCCCGATTGTGAAGGTTCGCTGGAATGCCAAGCGGGGACCTGAATACACTTGGGAGCGCGAAGATCAGATGAAACAGAAGTATCCGCATCTCTTTTCTGATCCATGATTTGTATTCTATGTTTGAATTTCGGGACGAAATTCCCTCTAACGGGGGGATGATGTGACAACCCGAAATTTCGTCCGATTCCGTTACGTGATTTCCGTTAATAAAATTTCGAATTCATTAACTTTTCCGTCAAACTTCTTGGTTTAGAAAATAATCTAGTTATATATAATTAAATTATTTACGAGTCGGAGCCAAAAATCGAGCGGAAACCCAAATATCTCGAAAAATCAAACAATTCCGGCCTAAGTGAGTTTACGACCATAAACTCCTTTACGACCGTAAACTCGTTTACGGCCGTAAACCCGTTTACGGCCGTAAACCCGTTTATGGCCAGCAAAGAGTGGACCCCCACCACCGACCACAAAACCCCTATAAATATGAGACTTCCACCCTCATTTGAACACTTCTGGCCGAAAACTCTCTCCTTCTCTCTCTAAAAACCTTGACCGTAAACACCTAAAACACCTTCAAACTTCGGGAAAACATCGAGAAAACCCCGTTTGGAGTCACTTCGGGACGTCTGGAGCACTTATCTCTTCGAAATCAGCACCATTGTTCTTGAGTTTACGGTCCACCTTCAAAGACCGTAAACCTTGTTCTTGAGTTTACGGTCCACCTTCAAAGACCGTAAACCTTGTTCTTGAGTTTACGGTCCACCTTCAAAAACCGTAAACCCTGTTCTTGAGTTTACGACCGTAAACTCACCAAGCCTTCAGAAACCGTAAACTGTCTGTCGACCGTAAACCCTTGTTCACGGCCGTAAACACCTTTCTAAGTGGTGCTTTTGGCTGAAAACCCACTTTCCTCGATTCGATCAAGTCCCGGTAACATTCCTCAACCGAACACAAGTGTTCTTCTAACACATTATCTAACGAAATCGCTAATTTAGATACATATATGTATTTATTTGATAATAGGATTCCGTTAAGTGTCACGTGCAACAACTCGAGGATCTTCATTTCAGTCAGCACTTTCACGCAACAACTGTGAGTTCATACCCCTACATTTTCCATATTTTCAATGTTTTCAGGGGGGGAATACAAGCTAAACATAAATGTTTTCAAAACTTATGCAAATCTCATACTTTACCCCTTTTGTACTGTGTTGAGCATACGGGACGTTTTCACTAAAATTGCATAGTTTTCTGGACACGCTATTCACTATACATGCAAACTATAATCGGTATAGTTTGGGATTTTTCTAAAACATAACAAGTGCAGAAACTTTCACTACTAAACATATGCGCTAAGATAGAAACAGTTTACAGTTATATCACTACTTTATCATGGTTTTCATAACTGTAATTATCACTACATACGGTATACATACAGATTTTCACTATGGTAGAACACTACTACACTACATGTAAATTAGATTGTACGATGTTGTGAGGTGCTACTTCACTAGTGTACCCTTAGGTGTACAGGGATAAATCCTATCATAGTATAACCAGAGTCTCCTGGAGGGAGAGCGTGAGATTTATGAATAGATCTATTCGGGACTGACAATCCCATACCCGAACTGCTAGCTACAGTTGGGCAGGCATGCCTAGGGTGACAAATGTCATTTAACTCGACGCTTGAAGAACGTTGGAAAGGTCTCTAGTCATATCAAGCATGGTTATACGACTCACAATATGTATAAATCACCTTTAGTTTACAACTTGACACTCTTCAACAATTTTATTTACACTAAATAGAACTAATACACACTACAACTGGAAAAATTTCAGAGTTTACAAACAGAACTGAACATACAATGGTTTCATGTACGAATACTTATACATCATGATTAGCATTTGCTAGTCACATGAAGTATTACTTTCGCGCATCACTACAGTTTTCAGTAACAAACATTCACGATTTCATACAGAATTGAGAACACTACATTTTCACTAAAGAAAATATCGGATTTTCTTGAAATTATACAAAACACTTTTACAAACTCATCAACGATTTTCATTACAAACTACCACTTATGAACTCACCAGCTTTATGCTGATATTTTCTAACTGCTTGTATTCTCAGGAAATCAGTAGACAGGTACTTGTTGGATTTTTGAGGAACTGGAGCAATAAGAGTTTTATGTTTATACTTTACAAAGCTAGTTGATGTAATTCAAACAAGTATCAAACAAAGTTTCAAATCGATGTAAACATTTTCATATGAGTATTCACTGTAATGGTTGTGTTGCTATGATTGCTATTACTCATTGGTTGTGATGCTACACATGACGTCCTCCACCCCAGAACGTTTCCGCCATTCTGGTTTTGGGGTGTGACAGCTACCAACGTTTATCAGGTACTAAGTCCATAGCTACCAACGTTTATCCATCAGGTACAAAGTTCATAGCTACCAACGTTCATCTATCAGGTACTAAGTCCATAACTGCCGATATTATTTAGGCACTAAGACTATAGCTGCCAATGTTCATTCACATCATCTTTCATCCCTCATCATTCATCTACCCATGTTTCACCCAACATATTTGTATATATAAAATACATATACAGTTTAAATCATATAAAACTTGTATAAAATCGTTCATCCAGCATAGATAACAAGTATACAGATAATATGCACACATAGCACGTAGTTTATATAAAATACTTCATATCTATGTGTAAGATGAAAGTAAATATGCACTCACCTGGAAGGTGGTGACTCTGCACTCGAACAGCGCTTCGTTACTTCTTAAAACAATTTCCCTCGACAAAACCTAGTATCAATACCACTAGGGTTTAGTCTAACGTTAACCGCGACTAATTAATAGCCTAGCTATTATTATTATTATATAAGCGTTAAATAACACTCAATATAATTCATAATAATAGCCCAAATAATTATTTTAAGGACCTAATAACATTACTATAATTATTTAAAACATATATTAAAAATTGCATAGGCGTAGCTCACTTACAGCGGGTTTTATTAAAAACCGGGCTTTGCTCGGAGCAGCGTTTCCGAACCGAAAAACCCTTTTTCTCAGGACTCCGGGAGCCTCGGGGCTTCCTTTAGGTGCTACGGATATTTCCTAGGGCTTAGAGGTGGTTTTGGGGAGCTAGAGAGAGAAAGAAACTAGAGAGAGAATGAGAATTGGTGTGAAAAATCCGGAAACCCTCGCCCCCTTTTATAGCCTGCGAGCCCTCTCGGAACGTTGGGCGTTCAGCAGCTACTCGGGGCGTAGCTTTGGATAAGACGGACAGATGGCGAAGCCTCGGTGGTGCGACGT
The DNA here is from genome assembly GCF_052849685.1 of Lactuca virosa. Taxonomy (NCBI): domain Eukaryota; kingdom Viridiplantae; phylum Streptophyta; class Magnoliopsida; order Asterales; family Asteraceae; genus Lactuca; species Lactuca virosa. The sequence goes on from NC_136431.1 coordinate 55,503,494, forward strand.
GGACCTCCTCGGACCGCAGAATGAGTACGCACAGCGTTCCCTTCGGACGCGAGGCGTTCCTCGGACGCGCTGCGTTCTTCTGGTACGCGCTGCGCTTTGCGAGCCAGGTGTCCGAATCCGAAGGCAGAGCCGTGATCAGCAAGCGACGGCCCAGATGCTGCCACGTCATCAACTTCTCATCAGACTTCGCAATTTCGAGTGAAATCTTTAAAAATTTGTAACTTTCGCGTACGAGCTCTGTTTTTGACGTTCTTTATATCCACGCGTAGGTAAAAACAAGATCTACAACTTTCATTTAGACTCTATCGGCTAATTCTCGACCGATCTTAAATTTAACAGTAGGATGAGATTAGATTGTTAAATGACCACGAAGAATTCGTAACTCCTTCATACGGACTCCGTTTTCGTCTGTCTTTTTACCGTTGACTTACTATTAATGAGATCTTCAACTCTCATTTAGGTTGCGTAAGCCAAAAACCGCTCGAACTAAAATTCGAGTTTCGGGTCGTGCACTGCTATGCCAAATCTTAGAAAATTCATATACTACAACTTTTGTTTAGATCACTAAGGCTAAAAAGTCCTCTATTGTAAATTCACTATTTACGTCTCCCGGTGCCGTGCCGGTTTTGCCGAAAAACTTCGACGAGTCATAACTTCTTCGTTATAACTCGGATTTCGGCGTTCTTTATATGTACGGAACCCTTGAGACATTTTATACAGCTTGATTAAGATTATTTATTCTAAATAATCTTTTGTCGAAAAGTCGTTTTCGACCCCTATTATCTCCAGATTGACTAGCCCGGATCTACGGGCGTTACAATTATCTCCCCCTTAGGATGATTACGTCCCAGAATCATCAACGAAATGGGGCTCACATGATGACTCCACACGTTATCTCTTCATCCTAAGTAATAACCGTAACTTTGATTTTTCTTCGAACGTGTATCTAACTTTTGGACTCGTTGACTATAGGCGGTGCTCCATCTTGCACTTGCTCCCTATCTCACGTTAGACTCCAAATTATGACCTTCAAGTCACAATCTCGATCCTTACTGGATACGAACTTAAGATAAGTTATTTTATTATTACAATGGAATGATGTGTCATATTCTAATGACCTGTCATCATATGTTGCAACGCTTAGACTCAGGTATCTTAGAGTCAAATTCTAGAACATGTTATACCTTCCTTCATGTTCTAATGGGATATAATCACATCTTAAAAGGTAGCATTCCTAGCTACAAGCAACTATTGCGATACCTCTACTGATCGATTTGATTGTCTTTCACTTCAAGCTTCTAGCTTAAATCAGATGCTACATCAGACTTGGTTCTCTGAACCACGTATCGTACTCACCGTAGTCGGACTCAATTTGATATGACCACCAGGTTCGGAATAACAACAATCTTCTTAGTCATTACCGAATTGATGGTAACGACATGCTTGAATAAAATGGAATCAATTACTAGCTTCTTGGTAACCTTGTGACTTTCCCTGATCCAAGCGTGAGTCCTGTGCTTCCGGTAGTATATGCATCTACTACCTTTCACACATACTCATACTCGTCCCAAGTATTGTCTCGCAGTCCCCAAGTCCTAAAATCACAAAACAATTTAACACATACGAGTGTGTCCAAATAATCATAATTTTTTTCCCTAGACTCTACTAGGACTTCTTCCATGCACATCTTCAATCATCAATTCTGCTTCAACTCGGTTGGTATTGGAAATTCAAGACCATGGGATAACTTTATGGATTATACCACAAATTCTTTCTTTCTGCCAATCGAAAGTGTACTTCTCCCGTACTAGACGTATTATTTATAAGACACATTCTAAAGGAAAGATACCTCTCTTACGATATCTTCTGATAGGTATCATTCACTATCGTAAGCCTTATTATTTCCTCTATTTTATCAGTTTATCATGGTTCGCATCACTTCCCGAACTTCTGCCATTGTGATAGGTTCGGGTGCAGGCACAACGACCGATGCATGACCCGTCACATTCTTCGGCTCAGGTTGTCATCTTCCTCGGATACTTCCTAGTCTGTCTTCACCATGACGTTTTGTACACCAAAGTAAACATTTTGTGTACCGAGGTGAGAATTTAAGATAGGAAAGTTTTATTTATGCTAGACGTATAAATCTCCCTATTACTCCGAAACGTTACATGCCAGTTCTAATATCGTAATTAAACGTTTAGAAATCTGAACACATAAAATTTCCAGATCCGGTCGGCAATAGACCATAGATCCGAACAAATAATAGCATATAAGGCATCTTTATAGCTATAACATAAAACATTTAGCACATAAAACATTTTAGGCATCTTTCCTAAAATAAACTAGTGCTCGTGTCTAAAATATAGCACACACTCATCTCACAATCATCGCTTAGCATTCTAAGTTTAAGTCTAGAAATTTCCTACAAATTCCTAGTTCGCTTAAACTAATGCCCTGATACCAACTGTGACATTCCCATTTTCACGGCCAGAAAAGACCGATTTTGTTTATGCTTTATAAAAATCAGAGTATCTCTTTTGATAAAAATGTTGCGGAATTTGTTCCCAGAAAAACATGATAAATACATTAACAAAGCATTTCCGAAGAAATGTATTTTTATTCATTTTTAAAAACATTTGGGATGTCGTCGTCAATACAAAAACATAAGCATAAACAGAACTTACATTCATTTACACTAGTGATCTACATCTCTTTTAAATCTTTCAGTGTAAAGTAACTTCATATCGACACCTGTGATTCAAATAAACTAAGTGGGTCAGGTTGGGAAACCTGGAGAGTACATTGGGTTTTCAACCCACAATAATATAATTATTATGTTTAAACATCAAACAATCAACCCAATTACCCATCCCCATTATCTTCCTTACTCTCAAGGGTATACCCTAAGAGTCATCTATTCGTTCATTCCGAAGTCCCTTGCCCCCAGGGTTATAAGACAGGCACTAAGTCCATAGCTGCCAATGCTCGTTCGTGAATCACTAAATCCATAGCTGCTAAGGTTCATTCATCGGGTACTAAATCCATAGCTACCAGTGTTCATCTAATAGGTACTAAGTCCATAGCTACCAACATTTATCAGGTACTAAGTCTATAGCTACCAACGTTTATCCATCAGGTACTAAGTCCATAGCTACCAACATTCATCTATCAGGTACTAAGTCCATAACTGCCGATATTATTTAGGCACTAAGACTATAGCTGCCAATGTTCATTCACATCATCTTTCATCCCTCATCATTCATCAACCCATGTTTCACCCAACATATTTGTAGATATAAAATACATATACAGTTTAAATCATATAAAACTTGTATAAAAGCGTTCATCCAGCATAGATAGCAAGTATACAGATAATATGCACACATAGCACGTAGTTTATATAAAATACTTCATATCTATGTGTAAGATGAAAGTAACTATGCACTCACCTGGAAGGTGGTGACTCTGCACTCGAACAGCGCTTCGTTACTTCTTAAAACAATTTCCCTCGACAAAACCTAGTATCAATACTACTAGGGTTTAGTCTAACGTTAACCGCGACTAATTAATAGCCTAGCTATTATTATTATTATATAAGCGTTAAATAACACTCAATATAATTCATAATAATAGCCCAAATAATTATTTTAAGGACCTAATAACATTACTATAATTATTTAAAAGCTATATTAAAAATTGCATAGGCGTAGCTCACTTACAACGGGTTTTATTAAAAACTGGGCTTTGCTCGGAGCAGCGTTTCCGAACCGAAAGACCCTTTTTCTCGGGATTCCGGGAGCCGCGGGGCTTCCTTTAGGTGCTAGGGATTTTTCCTAGGGCTTAGGGGTGGTTTGGGGAGGTAGAGAGAGAAAGAAACTAGAGAGAGAATAAGAATTGGTGTGAAAAATACGGAAACCCTCGCCCCCTTTTATAGCCTGCGAGCCCTCTCGGAACGCTGGGCATAGCTTTGGATAAGACGGACAGATGGCGAAGCCTCGGTGGTGCGACGTGGACCTCCTCAGACCGCAGAATGAGTACGCGCAGCGTTCCCTTCGGACGCGAGGCGTTCCTCGGACGCGCTGCGTTCTTCTGGTACGCGCTGCGCTTTGCGAGCCAGGTGTCCGAATCCGAAGGCAGAGCCGTGATCAGCAAGCGACGGCCCAGATGCTGCCACGTCATCAACTTTTCATCAGACTTCGCAATTTCGAGTGAAATCTTTAAAAATTCGTAACTTTCGCGTACGAGCTCTGTTTTTGACATTCTTTATATCCACGCGTAGGTAAAAACAAGATCTACAACTTTCATTTAGACTCTATCGGCTAATTCTCGACCGATCTTAAATTTAACAGTAGGATGAGATTAGATTGTTAAATGACCACGAAGAATTCGTAACTCCTTCATACGGACTCCGTTTTCGTCTGTCTTTTTACCGTTGAGTTCCTATTAATGAGATATTCAAATCTCATTTAGGTTGCGTAAGCCAAAAACCGCTCGAACTAAAATTCGAGTTTCGGGCCGTGCACTGCTATGCCAAATCTTAGAAAATTCATAACTTCCTCATACGAAGTCAGATTTGGGCGTTCTTTTTATGGATGTTCTCGGTTTAACATATACTACAACTTTGTTTTGATCACTAAGGCTAAAAAGTCATCTATTGTAAATTCACTATTTACGTCTCCCGGTGCCGTGCCGGTTTTGCCGAAAAACTTCGACGGGTCATAACTTCTTCGTTATAACTCGGATTTCGGCGTTCTTTATATGTACGGAACCCTTGAGACATTTTATACAACCTGGTTAAGATTAATTATTCTAAATAATCTTTTGTCGAAAAGTCATTTTCGACCCCTTTTATCTCCAGATTGACTAGCCCGGATCTACGGGCGTTACATGCTCTCTGGTCTTAGAATACACCAAGATGTCATCTATAAACACAATGACCTAGCGATCGAGCATCGGTCAGCATACCCGATTCATCAGGTCCATAAACACTGCCGGCACATTGGTGATCACAAACGGCATCACCACGAACTCGTAATGTCTGTAACGAGTCCGGAACATGGTCTTTTCCACGTCTTCCTTCCTCACCCGGACCTGATGGTACCCGTACCTCAAGTCTATCTTGGAGAACCAAGATGTTCCCTGTAGCTGATCAAAGAGATCATCAAGCTCGGGAAGTGGATAATGGTTCTTCACCGTCAATTTGTTCAACTCCCAGTAATCAATGCACATCCGGTGTGAACCATCCTTCTTATTGACGAAGAGAATTAGCGCTCCCCACAGAGAACTGCTCGGATGAATGAACTGCTTGCCTAGCAGCTCCTGCAGCTGAGATGACAACTCATGCATCTCAGGTGGTGCCAATCGGTACGACGCCTTGACACAAGGTCGATCCTAAACTCGACCTGCCTCTCCGGAGGCACTTTGGGTAACTCATTTGGGAATACATCAGCAAAATCTCCAAAACGCAACCCCGATAGACTGAAGAAGTAGAAATCCCGTGTTCGTTGGCGATGGAGACTCGCAACGGACACTCTAGCTCTCCTAAGGGCAAACCTAACTCCCTACTAAAAGATCGCGAGACAAAAGACCAACTCGCCCCCTAGTCAAACAATACCAGAGCAGGTAAAGAGTTCACTAAGAACGTACCTAACATAGGTACAACACATATGAGCATACAATAAATATAATCAACAAGATAAGGAATAGAAACATACCATCCACCACATCTGGTGTTGTCCTGGCCTCTTCGGCTGTGAGCTGGAAGGCGCGTCCCCGAGCCCTCGGGGCTCTGCTCCACCCTGACTCCCGTTAGTAATCCTTAGTGTAGTCGGCACTGGAGCCTGCGCCGGCCTAGCAGCGAGCAAGGGACAGTTGGTCTTCACGTGACCAACCTGATTGCAGTGGTAACAAATCCTCATATCCTGAACCGGGGCTAACTGGCGGCAATCCCTCGCAAAGTGCCCCTCCTTGCCGCATTTTCAGCACACACCACTGGATCGACAAACTCCAGAATGACCCTTCCCGCACTTCCCACAAGTGCGGCCGCGCTGACCTCTAGACCTAGAATCAGCGGTCTTGGACCGTTTCGACGCCGGCTGTGACTGCGTCGGGGCCTGCCTCTTCTCTCTCAACTGCAACTTAATCTCAAGGTCACGCCGCCTAGCGGCCTCCTGTAGCTCCAGTAATGTATCACAACGTTGGGGTGTAACGAACTGTCTGATGTCAGTCTTGAGCATGCTCTATAACGAGTCATTTGAGTCTGCTCGGAAGCAAACTCCGGGCAAACATCGCCCTCTCAGTAAACATACGGGTGATCTCTGTCACCGACTCCACTCCCTATCTCAAATCCAAAAACTCCTGTGCCAGCCGCTCTCACTCAACCCGCAGAATGTAGCGAGTGCGGAACATCTCCTTGAACTGATCCCAAGTAACCACAACTCTCGGCTCATCAGAATATGACCCCGTCATCAATCTCCAGTAGTCCTTTGCTCTGGACCTCAGCAGGTTCAGAGAACACCTGACCATCTGGTCAGTAGGACATGAGCATGTGAAAAAGCATCCCTCCGCGTCAGATAGCCACCTCATGGCTATGATCGAGTCCTGAACTCCATCATAGGTCGAGGGCTTTGTATTATCGAAGTACCGATACTGAAAAGTCTGACTGGCCCCACCACATGCAGTTGCAACGGCTGCGGAAGCTGCAGCGGCAGCCGTCTCAGCAATGGCTTCATAGCGCTCATCAAAGTACTCAACCATAGCGGTCTTAATAGACCCAAACATCTCCGGAAACTGATCCCGGAAAAGTGTAGCAACCTTATTATTCAGGATCTCCCTAATTCTGGCATCCAACTCATCTGGTCTCATCTGACCAAGGGTCTCGGGCACTGCTAGCCCACCCTGACTGCCATCTCCTGATCCCGACCCGGATCCGGTCACAAATAACCTCGTAACCACCATGCTGAAACTATACCAGGAAGATATTAGACATTCCATATCATAATGGGGAACCAACTCCCAACAAAGCCCTAGGGGTTGTGACTTCCTTGCTACGTGTATGAGTCCTGTGCTTTCAGTTGTACGGGCCCATACTACCTTCCACACCTACCCATATTTGTCTCAAGGTTCATCACAACGCCCTAACAATATACATAAACATAGGCGAGCGCTCAATCCTCACTCCTAGAGGAAGCTAATCATCTCACAACTGGCCGACCGACCCCGCACAACTCATCCATGAAACTTCCACAAACCCTGCAGCACTCGTGTATGCTAGCCATACATAACGCTGGACCCTACCGACATTCGAATATCTGATCTTACCCTAGGACCTTCATCAAACAAGAACAGGAAATAAGGCTAAACCAAACATTCTCAGACTATAAGATCTTAATTATGTATAACTATGATGCATACACTAAGAAACTACAGTAATGATATAAATTTCATAAAGTAAAGGTCCTAGGCTATCAGGCATCATATAATAAGGAAATTCTATCATGCAATTCCTGAAGATCCCTAGCCTATCACTAGCATGCTGTTCTAACATAGCACAATATCAGATAACCGTATGGTATTTTGGGGTCTACTTACTGGCTCCGGCTGATCGTACACTTCGCATCCTGCTTTAATATTTTGAAATCCATTTAAAAATAATTTTGAAAATCTTTTCCTTAGTTTGAGACTGGATTCACACGAGTGTTCCTCCAATTCACTCAAACGAAGGCTCTGATACCAACTTGTAACATCATAAAATTCATAAAAATTTAAAACTTTTTCAAACATCCAAAAACCTTTAGTTATTACAAAATGTTTTCAAAAGAATTTCATATCAGAGAATCCCATAAATCAAAATCACAAAATGTGAGGAGGTGCACGATCAAGCTTTCTCCTTCCCACGATCATCCAATGTACCTGAAACAAAATCCACAACTGTAAGCCAGAAGCTTAGTGAGTTCCCCCAAAATACCAACGCCATACAAACCATAACAATATCATAACTAACAACATGCATATAGAGTCTTTAGTATGACTGGACCGCCCTCACCAGGCCTTCAGTCTATCTGGCCCACTCTCAAAACCTTCAGCATGTCTGGTCCGCCCTACCGGGCCTTCAGCCCGTCTAGACCGTTCTACGGGCCTTCGGCCTGACTGGTACGCCCCAATGGTCTTTCAGTCTATCCGGGCCGCCCTGGGTCTGTTGGCCTAGAGCACGAAGCAGGACCGCCTCAACCCACCCGCAAATACAATCAAGACATAAATATCAAACGCTAGCTAGCATGTACAGACAGTCTTACAGATCTAACAGATCACTAATCATAACATCAACCTATATACCAGGATACCAATCTAACATATCACTAAACATAGCATCATCCTATATACTAGGATACATATCTAACAGATCACTAAAAATAACATCATCCTATAACCAGGATACAATCCAAAAAGGGTCGGGCTTGGTGCGTTAGACCCTGTTGATATAGTGAGAAGAACTCACCTCACAATGTCGAACTAAACTGAAAACCTCCGACTGCTGACTCACTAAAAATCCCGAACTATCACAATAAACGAACACTAATCAACAGTTGGAATATCAATCTTGGCTAAGGGCCCAACATAGGCTAATAGTCCATTCTATCCTTTCCTTAAGTTGGGCCAAGGCCCAACTCCAATTCCTTAATCGAAAATCCCAATGTACAAGGCCCATAATTGGCCTAATTTTCCAAATTGGGCCCAACTCTCTAATTGGGCCTCATCCTAATATCCACTTCCAAAATTGGCCCAAAACTCTTTTACCCAGAAAGCCTAATAAGAGTCCAAGTCAGCTGGCCTAAAGGTGGCCCAAATCCGAAGCCCAACTCGCAAAAACCCATCAGAGGGCGTACGCTGGGCATACTCCGAAGCTACGAGGGGCGTACGCGAGCCTCGCATTGACTGGAAAACGGGGACGTTGACTGCGTACGTGGGGCGTACTGCTCTCTATGCAGGGCGTACCCTCGCTGTTCTCAAACTTTAAGACTTTGAACATCCACAAAGTCCTTAATGCAAGGTCTTAATGGATTAAAACCTTTCTACCACTTGCATGGAACACTTCTAGCCATTGGGAGCTCATTTTTATCACTTAGAACCCTTCCTAGGGTCTGAAAGGACAACTTAACACGTCCAAAACATAACATGCACAATATTAGGACTTTTTGGGACAAGAAAGGTGTCATAAAGCTAACAAGGCAATATCTACATCACATAAGCATAAAGGCATAAGCTTTTTACCTTCTGGAGCTTCTAGAGGACAAGATAACCTTAGATCTTCAAGCTTGCCTCACTTCTCCAACACCTTGATGCAACTTCTTCTTCTTCAACTACTTAAAACACACACTTTTAGCTCCTACACTCAAGAGAGAGGTTAGGGTTTGGGGGAAAATGGCTCAAAACTATGGATGCTGAAATGGTAGAGGGTTATGAGCTCATAAGGATACTTATATACCACCCAAACCCTAAATATTAGGGTTTTCCCCTGAAGTGAGTACGCCCAACATACTAGGGCGTGCCCAGTACACTCAGCGTACCCTTATGTACGCTCAACGTACTCCTCCTGATCCAAAATTACAATATTAGCCATTTGGGCATCTCCTGGCTACAACCTTCCATCCCCAAGGACTGAAAATGACAAATAATAATAAAAGGGAAGATTCGAAAATACCTGCAAATTCCAGGATGTTACATAAAGAATGTAGAAAACGGAGCTGGTATGCGAAAATTACTGCCATTAGAGATTTCAGGAAAATAACTGTGCTAATGGCACCCCAAAATTTTGAGACGTGGAACGTTCTAGAAGAAGTGGATGTGGACCTATAATATTTCGACACGTGACGAAAGTGGGGGAATGGAGCCAGCCAGGCTCGTGTGCGCAGCGCGCATACTAGTCCTTCGCGAAGCGCCCTCCTATATACTATAAATACCCTCCGGTTTTCAGCCATTTTACTCACAAGTTCCTTCATATCTTTGTCTAAACTCTTTAGCTTTCGAGATAGGCTTTCTTCCCAACCTTTAGAATATTTTAGTATAGTCTCAGGAACTCTAAGCGCCCGATGAGAAGGAGTATTCGGGTCGAGATTTTGTCTGCGAACTTTCTTGGTTTTCGCTAAAGTCTCTGTAAGTTAAGCTACACTCTTTTGCTTTCAGTGTAACTTATACTTATAGTCATAAGACGTTATTATGAACCTATAAATAAGATTTATCAGTAATTTGAAGTCATTATACTGATTGATCTACTTACAGGAGAGGTGTCTAGAATGGTCATGTTGGCTTGGTTGTTGGATTTCAGAAAAAGTATTATGCCGAAATGCTCCTGTCTCCTAATTGTCCTGCTTGGCTGATCCTTACTTGATATATCTTGATGTATTCATTGGGATTAGTGAGGAATCTAGACTATAATTATTATTGTCAGTAGGATTACAAAACTAGACTAAGGCTTAGTACTCAATGTGTCTAGGTCTTTTCAAAGTACGAAGTGAAGCGCTGCCAAAATCATCATTCATCCACTTTTTCAAGTGAGTGCATATTTACTTTCACCTTACACATAAGTATGAAGTATATAGATAATTAAATGTTATATGTGCTTATTATATGTAACCAAAATGTGCTATGTTAGATGGAATACTATAAGACGATTTTTATATGATTTACCATATATGTACTTTTTACCTATAATGTATTGGGTAGAAATAGGTAATGAGGGTTGAATAGAATAGAGAGCGAGATAGGTGATGAAAGATGAAAACAACAATAGGCCTTGACTTACTAATACTTTAGTACTAGGAGATGTAGTCATCTAGCAGACTATACGTGATAACCGCAGACTATTCTAGACAGTCTAGTGGAATGCTATCGAGCTCGCAACCTATATGTGTTTTTGAACTATGTGTTCACCAGATGTACTCTAAAACCTATTGAAACGTATAGTTGGAGGAATCCCTAAAATAATACTATCAATAAAGAAGATGATCCCTAGGATAAATCCTTAGGAATGAATATAAAAGAAAACCTACTGACAAGTATCACAGAGAAATCCCAGAACTAGTACTATCAGCATAGATGATCCTTAGGGTAGATCCTTAAGAATAAAGAAGATAATGTGTATGGGAAATTGGGTTAATTGTTTGATAATTAAACATATTAAATATATTATTGTCGGTTGAAAACCCTATGTACTCACCAGGTTTCCCAACCTGACCCAATCCGTTTATTGTATCACATATAGCGATATAAAATCCACATTGTGCTGAGAGATTCGGGGAGTATGAGGCCACTAGTTTACTTACTGTAAGGCCTGTAATATTTTGTTTTGCTTACGTTTCTGTATTGACGATGACATCCCGAGGTTTTTAATAAAACACATTTGTTCAAAAGTTATTCGCTAATATCATTACAACGTTTTGGGACAAATTACGCATAAATAATATTTTCAAAAGAATACTCTGAATTAAATAAGTATAATTAAATCAGTCGTTTCTGGTCGTGAAAATAGGGATGTCACAGTTGGTATCAGAGCATTAGTTTAATTCGAGTAGGAGACTTCATGGCATCCCAACCACCAAGCCTTTCCGGGAATCCAACACCAATGGAAGTTATGGATTGGATCTATGAAATGGAGACGAAATTTGATTGTTGCGACTGTACTGACAGACAGAAGACAATCTTCGCAACCAGACAACTACATACTGATGTTTTAAGCTGGTGGAAACAAGTGGTCGTCAAGATGCCGAAAGAAGAAGCTTGTAAGATGTCTTGGGAAAACTTCCTTGTACAGTTAAAAAGGGAGTACTGCTCAAAAAGAGACATGTCATAAATGAGCAAGAAATTCCAGGATCTGAAGAAAAGAAACATGAGTCTCAACGAGTACGCTACAGTATTTAATGAGAAAATGAAGTTTTCTACTCATATGGTTCCCACCCAAACTGTAGTTGGAGAGAAGAGGATTAATGAAGGGTCCTCAGAGTCCAACAAAAAGAATAAGCTTTCTAAGCCTAGCCCCAACAGCAAAAAGATTGGGGATAACAAAGAGCCGAAATGGTGTGAAAAATGCAGAAAGAAGCATTTTGGACAATGCAAGGAATATGTGACCTGCTACAAGTGTGGAATTGTTTTTCACTATGAAAATGAATGCATATGCATCGAGAAGGTATGCTTTGACTGTAGACAAGAAGGGTAGGTAATGAAGGACTGCCCAAGGAAGGAAGAAGTTGCTCGAGCATCTCAGACAACTTTCAGGGCGGTGAAAGAGGAATCAGAAGTAACCTTAGGAAGCTAATAAAAAGAAGTTGCTTATCCAAGGTGTCTAAGGAATAAAATAGTCATCTTATACATATAGTATTATAAGATGCGGCCTGATAGTGGAAATAGTGTATGAATAAATATTGTAATTATTTCAGAGTTAATGAAAACCCTAGTTATGTCTTACTGTTTAATTATGGTTTTTGACATAATGGATTTGGCTACTCTGATTACAATAAGATTGAAAACGTTTACCGTGTACTACTGGAATGAATTCTGGTATACTGTACCATACAAACAGGGCACTACACAAGAAAGAATTTGTACAAAGACATTGGAAGATAGCAAAATTTACGTCAAATCAGGAAAATGAAAGGAGCAGAACTTGTCACAAGAAGACGACGTTCCTATAGAGTCTAGGAATAATTGTCGTATGTGCTTGTTTGAACACATTAATATGTGTTAATTTGCTAGGTGATTTTGACTTGGTGAATCGCGAGGAAATTCTTGGCATGAGTATGAGTGTGTGTGAAAGGTAGTAGAGTCCTATACTACCAGAAGCACAAGACTCACGCTTGGATAAAGGAAAGTCACAAGGTTACCAAAGTACTTGTATTTGAATTCATTTTATTCATTTCTGACATTACCTTTGTTTCAGTAAAGATATCTATTATGAACCTGGTGGTCATAGCGAATTGAGTCAGATCATTAGTAATCTGCAAAGTATGTTACTGGGTTCTGAGAATCATGTGCGACATAGTGTCGGAATTTAGTCAAAGATTGAAGAAGTAAAGGATCAAGGCAATCGAAAGACAGATTGGATATCGTCATTAGAACTTAGCAACAAGTAGCTAGAGATTACTACCTTCTATAATAAGATTATATCGCATTAGAGCATGAAGGATGGTACATTCTGTGCTGGAATCTGAATCAAAGAGACTTGTGTCTAACCATTGCATCATACGATGGGAGGTAATTAGAACATGACCCATTGGTCTATTAGGGTAGTCAAAGTAAAGACCTTATCTTAGGAGCAGGAGTCTCAAATGAAGATCGAATTTAGAAGGGAGAGCAGGTGCAAGATTAAACACTGTTAGCAGTAAGGAAGTCAAAGAAAAGACATAAGAATTACGATTATTACCTAGGATGGAAAGATAACGTGTAAAGTCATTATACAAGCCCTGTTTTGTTGATGATTCCAGGACGTAATCATACTAAGGGGGGAATAATTGTAACACCCGTATATTCGGGCCAATCAGTTTACAGATAATAAACGTTAAAAATGAATTTTAATAGAAGATTATTTAGGATAAATATTCTTAACCTAAGTCATAGTATATGGGACAAGGATTTCGTACATAGAAAGAACGCTAAAATGCGACTTCGTATGAAGAGGTTATGCTTCTTCGAAGTTTCGCAATTAAACCGACACAACTCTATGTATCGTAAAAAGTGAATTTTTGATAAATTACTTTTTAGCCTAAGAGATCTAAACAAAAGTCATAGTAGACGCTAAACTGATAGCGTGCATATAGAGAATGTCCAAATCTGACTTCATAAGATGAAGTTATGATTTTTCGAAGTTTCAGCATAGTAGTACGGGCACAGAAATAGAAATTCTAAACGGTTGATTGTTAGCCTAAACAATCTAAATGAGAATCGAAGATCTCGTGAATATGAACCCGTCGATAAAAAGATAGTCAAGAACGGAGTTCGTATGAAGGAGTTATGAATTTCGCACAGACTTTAACAGTCTAAACCGATCTAAATATGAGTTTTTGTTAGATCAAGAACTAGGTGTTGTGATCTTAATTAAAGTTGTAGAGCTCGTCGAGAGGATTCCGAAATATACAGAACGTCTATAATAGAGCTCATATGTGAAAGTTATGGCCGTCTAAAGATTTCAGTAAAATACCTATGCTGATGACATGGCAACATCGGAGTGCGCCACGTGGCAAGCCGACCGCTCACTCCTCCCAGAGACGTAGTTACGTGGCCCCACAAAAAATCAACACTTGCCACCACCACATGGTGACACGTGGAACGTTCTAAAAGAAGGGGATGTGGACCTCTAAGATTTCGACACGTGCTGAAAGGGAGAGTGGAGCCAGCCAGGCTCGTGGGCGCGATGCGCATACTAGACCTGCACAACACGCCCTCCTGTATACTATAAATACCCTCTATTTTTCAACCATTTTCCTCACAAGTTCCTTCATATCTCCTCTAAACTCTCTAGCATTCGAGATACAATTTCTTCCCAAACTTTAGAATATTTTAGTATAGTCTTGGGAACTTTAAGAGCTCGACGAGAAGTAGTATTCGGGTCGAAATTATGTCCGCGTATTTTCCCGGTTTCGTTAAAATCTCTGTAAGTTAAGCTACACTCATTTGCTTTTAGTGTAACTTATATTTATAGTCATAATTCGTTATTATGAACCTATAAATAAGATTTATCAGTAATTTCAAGTCATTATACTGATTGATCTACTTACGGGAGAGGTGTCTAGAATGGTCACGTTGGATTGGTTGTTGGATTTTAGAAAAACTCTTATACCGAAATGATCCTGCCTCCCAACTATTCTGCCTGTCTGATCCTTACTTGATAGATCTTGATGTAGACATTGGGATTAGTGAGAAATTTAGACTATAATTATTATAGTCACCATGATTACGAAACTAGACTAACGCTTAGTACTCAATGCGTCTAGGTCTTTTCAAAGTACGAAGCGAAGCGCTTCCGAAATCTTCAGTCGTCCAATTTATCATGTGAGTAGATAGTTATTTTCACCTTACACATAGATATGAAGTATCGAGATAATTAAATGCTATATGTGTTTATTATCTGTAACCAAAATATGATATGTTAGATGGAATAATATAAGACGATTTTTATATGATTTACTATATATGTATTTTCTTACCTATAATGTATTGGATAGAAATAGGTAATAAGGGTTGAATAGAATAGAGAGGGAGATAGGTGATGAAAGATGAAAACAATAATAGGCGTTGACTTACTATTAATTCAGTACTAGGTGATGTAGTCATCTAGAAGAGTATAGATGACAACCATAGACTATTCTAGACAGTCTAGTGGAACGCTATCAGGCTCGCAATGTGTAGGTGTTTTTGACACATATAGTGGGAGGAATCCCTAAAAAAATACTGTTAATAAAGAATATGACCCCTAGCATAAATCCTTAGGAATGAATATTGAAGAAAACCTACTGACAAGTATCACGGAGAAATCCCTGAACTAGAACTGCCAGCATAAATGATCCTTAGGGTAGATCCTTAAAAATTAAGAAGATAATGTGGATGAGAAATGGACTAATTGCTTGATAATTAAACATATTAAGTATATTATTGTGGATTGAAAACCCTATGTATTCACCAGGTTTCCCAACCTCACCCACTTAGTTTATTGTATCAAAGGTAGCGATATAAAAGATACATTCTGCTGAGAGATTCGAGAAATATTAGGCCACTAGTTTAATTACTGTAAGGCCTGTACTATTTTGGTATGCTTATGTTTATGTGTTGATGATGATATCCCGAGGTTTTTAATAAAAGTCATTTCTTCGAAAGTAATTCGCTAATATCATTACCACGTTTTGGGACAAATTCCGCATAAATTATATTTTCAAAAGAATACTCTGAATTAAATAAGCATAATTAAATCAGTCTCTTTTGGCCATGAAAATAGGGATATCACATAAAATAAAGATGGTTTTTGTTATTTTCAAACTAATTCCAACTATCAATTATGATAATTAAAAAAGAAGCTAAGAACCTGAATAAAACAATAATTTTGAAGTACTTCTGTTTAGATTTCGAATCACCTTCTTTACTATGGCTGAATTTGTGAGAGTGCAATGGATCTAATAAAGTGATTACCAGTTTGTAAGATGATTAACAACCTTGTTCAGATTAATTAATATGAATGATTACGATGTTCCTAATACAATGTTCATGCAAATAGTTACCCAATAAGCAATTAAATGGCGAATTATTAATGAAATAATCTGGTGGTTAATCTTAATGTTCATAAAAATTAAACCAAACACAGTTTGGTGAGCTAATGCTCTCTTAAATGCTTCAAGTTATCGATTAATATTACCTAACCCTAAAATTTGATCAATGACTAGTCCTAACAGTTTATTATCACAAACTTATTAAGATACAAGCGAATATAATTAGACTGATAGTCTAAATCATATAAAACTCAGATGTAATCAATAAAAATCGAATGTTTAACAAGTAAGGTACAAGGATTAACCCAAAAATAATATATAATCAATATTTTGTAAATCCAAATCAATAATTTACACCATAGTAATTAGGTTCATCTACATCTAAACTGAAGAAGAGAGTTTTAGCCCATCATCTCTACAGAAAAATGAAAATCAGTCGAAAGAATAATCCTAAACATGATTTATAAAGCAAACCTAATGATTTTCGCATTGCTTTGATCTTTAAAAGTATGCCTTCTTCTTGTTCTTCAGCCTTGAATACGATTCAAAAGGGTTAATTTTTCGTAATAGAGGGTTGTATTTTTCTGCAAACCGATTTGCATTGAAAAATCTCGTAATTATAGAAAATAAAAGTCATGCTGCTTTAATCTTCGTGTCGCTATGCGTTTTCTGTCATGATGGTTCTTGGTTCTTTATCCCAATCTTTTCTTTTCTCTTCGCAGCTCCGATTTAAACTATATTTATCCAATTATTAAGCATATTAAGTATCATTTGTCTTAAAATACAACATTATTGTATAATTTATTAAGATAAACACCCCAAATATAGATGACTAATTTAAAGAATATCAAAATATCCCACATTATGTTTTGCTTGCCCTCAAGCAAATATTAGCTCAAGATATTAAGTTAATTTCCAAGATATTCAAAAGAAAAACAACATAGAAAAGAAAAATCCTAAAAGCATTTTAATGTTGCAATTTGATGCAATCTTTTAGCTAAAGCCTTATCATTTCTTTATTTTTTATTGACTCAATATTTCAAACTCCTTTTTTTTTACTTATACTTTTTTTAGTATAAACTTTATAAATAGTGTGGAACCTATGACTTTGATGAAGCTTATGTTACGACATTCTCCCCAATTTATTCCCAAATTAGTTGGCTTGTAGTTGCTAATTGTAAAACATTCTTTGGAGGATACTGGTCAAACTTCAAAGACCACAAATTGGTTCCACTCCTATCTTAGTAATATAAATAAACACATGCTTGGAAATTCAACTTCAACCTTTATTGGTTCGAAAGTTTTTAAATTAGACTATTTTTATCTTTTCATTTTTCTTAATCAATCTTGATACAATTCCATCATTGTATATATAAAAATTAAGCATAAATAAAATATAGAGAACTATAACGAACTTCCCCTAGATTTGTAGTGGCGATATTGCTTTAAACATTATGGGTTGCTTGTAGATACTATGCTTCATTCCCGTTTGCTGGACCTTATTGTAATTGGGACTCAAAATATCATTGTTGATTTGGTGGATATTTTTCAGTTAATTTTCAATTGGCAATTTTCTCTTGAAGCTCAAAGGTTATACTGGTCAGAAATTTCTTCAAGTCACAAAACAGTACAACTCACGTCGCCAAGAGTTTGTTTTTGTCGCCATATAAATAAACATCACGGCGCGGTTTAGCTAGGCTCGTGTCGTTAAAATTAAAATAATGCATCTTCAGATAATCAACTTAAATCGATTTGGAATATTGACTTTAGTCTCTCGTCTAAACTCTTGTTCCCTTAAAAAAGTAATACATTGTTGCGTGCACTCCACACTTAAAATTTTTTCAAGCCTTTTTACCATCTACTTTTGCAATAAGTTAATACTTAAAATAAATTGTCAAGTACTTAGAAAAACAGAAATCAGTTGTACTTGCAACAAAAAGCTAGAGACTTTACTCAAAAGTACTTATTAAAAACTAGCAAAATTTTAAAAACACTATAAAAAGAAAAATTATAAACAAAAGGTCGGGTTGCCTCCCCTCAATCACTTCTTTTTCCTTTAGTTGTTAGCCGAAATCCACCCTTCACATACGTTTCTTTAGTAGGTTTCACAAGTTCCTTCTTTCCTTACCCACTTCTCTTCTTTTTGTACTTCACCACTCTTTTCTTATAAGCTCTTCTAGCACTTTCATCGTTTGAACTTTCTTCCGATGCTTCTTGATTTCCTTTCTTCCCTTTATAAGTTTTCTTATCTCTTTGAGATTCTTTTCCTTCCTTAGCATCCACTTCCTTTCATGTCTCTTCTTCGAGTTTCAGTTTTTGCGCTTTGAACACATAGTGTAATGGTTCATCCAAAACTGGAGCAAATACGAGATCAAAATTATTACTTTTAATCTCTTCCTCCTGAAGTTTTTTAAGCTCCAATAAATCTCGTTTACTATCCATGGTGTCTTTTGTTTCTTCATATTCGTTTTCCTCTCGATATTCATTCTTTATGTCATACTCATCATCATAATAATTAACCAGCCCTTTACTTAAGCAATAAGCAAAGATTATCATTCTCTTTTTGATATATTCTCCTTGATTGCCACCATGAGAAAGATATGTATCCTCCTAAAATTATTGCATTAAATCTTCATAAAATTGTGTAAGACCCTTACTTTTATCTTTTTAACATTTACCACTATTGTCCAATTGTTGTAAAAATCAATCACGGTAAAATCTGGTTTTACAATAATCATTCCATTTAATTTATCAAAGTTACATTTGTTTGATGTTACAACAGAATATCAACAACCATAGTAAAAGAGAAGGGATCAAACCACCTGAAGACTTCACTAAGCCTTATATAAGCCTTCTTTATCAGCGTCTCTCTAAGCTTTACTTTGATACTTGAGTACATAACACATTTTAAAATAACATTTAAGTCGGAAACTCTTGTGAGCTACATGGGTTTTAACCCAACAAAACAATCCATACATGCTTTCAATATGACAATTAAGACATACTGGCAACCTTTTAACAATTAACCTGTCATAATAAATACAGATGGGAATCCCATGTACCCAATCTTAACCTTACATATAAAACTACACACTGGGATTACCTATCCCAAGACATGATTCTATAAATAGAACTGCGCTCCAAGACATAATCCTACAGATAAAACTACACGGATAATATAATCCCGCAAATAAAACTGCACTAAAAAAATAATCTTATAGATAAAACTACACTCAAAATATAAGCATGCAGATAAAACTGCACTCAAAATATAACCCTGCAGATAAGACTGCACTTATAAATGTAATTATCCAAATAGGACTACACTCATAGGACTTAATACCCCCAAAACATAAACTTGGGCATATGGGAATCAATACCCCTAATTAGTCCACAATAAAATCTTTACTGTCCTCGGGAATACGAAGTATTATGAATTCAATGAGGAATAGTTACCTCCTCTCACTTTGTTCGTCTACCAGGACCTATAAATCGGGTTTCTCTATAAGAACTCTAAATATAACCTATCATTAGGTAATACGTGAACTTAACCTGTCACTAGGTAACTTGTGACCATAACATGTCATTGGGTTCTATAACATGAATACATTCACTAACACTTACTACGTTATGAGAAATAACATCTCGATAATTTTCTTGTATCTCAAACTGTGATTCCCAGTACTCACTTTGGAGTATATTACACAACTAGCATAGAGGGCATTTAAATTCTTATTCGCTTATAGCCGATAAGCTCATTCACACTTATTCACATAATAACATCAAATGTAAAAAAAAAATTTGTTATAAAGAATATGGCATGCTAATACTTTCAAAACAGAACTAGTAGCGTTTCCCTGTAACCAATAGACATAATGTATGTTAAAACTACTAAAAATACTCTTTTTAATATTAACTTGAGTACATAATCATTTAAGTGAAAAAACACTTAATATCAAACATTTATACATAGAAAAGTCATTTGCTACAAACTCATAAATATCTACATGCATTCACATGGCCAGTTATTGAAAACTAACTCCTGCTTTGGCCTTTAGTCTGTGTTGCCTAGCACATGAACTGTTTTCCCAAACCTGTTTGAACAATATGACAAGTTCCTCAAAACTTATCCAAATCTACTAGGAGTTAACCTTAGTAAACATGTGTCACCAGGCAAATTAAACTCCATAGCACATCTGCTAAACGATCTAACCCCATGTGCAGTTAGCTCAATCTCATATATCTAAAACTAGGGCTCAGAACCCTGGTCATCTAATTCGAGAATCCTATAAAATAATTAATTTGTCAACGTTACTATTGAGCTCATAATAACACCATATTGTGACTCTAATAATTACACCGGTTTCTAACAACCCTACATAGTTAACGCTACATAAATATAATTACGTACTACCGGACCAAAAGAATACCTAATCATGTTCAATGATTGTACTCTTGTAATTTGGCCTCAAAATCTCCATCTTGAAGCGGTAAGCGCTATTCACCGACTCTTGATTCAATTCCCTAAAAGAACCCATCGAAAAAGCTCTTGGAACTATTTATACTAGGCTAAAAAGCAAATTTCTCACTACGGTATACTCAAGGCCACGCCGCGACCCACATGTCGAGCTCCACATCAACTTTGTGTCAACACATGTCAAAAATCACACCACGTCAGAAGGCGTGCCACATCTTATCAAAAATCATGCCATGCTTTTTCACCTGTCTCTTGCCACATGCCTTATTCTTCTGCCATGTGTCCCCTAACTCATTTCCATTTACGCACCGCATTGCCGCAATATTCATTGAATGTTTGACTTTTCTCAAACAACAATGTACTTTTTGAACGGTCATAACTTTCTCTTACGAACTCTCTTTTTGAAAAATTTTATATCCGCATATTTTCCTCAGAGTGAACTACAAATTTCTTAATATTACTTCTACACAGAGTAAATTGATCTTTAAATTTACAGGTTGTTACAATCTTTCCCCATTAAGAAGATTATGTCCTCAGAATCTTTCCATAACTTCTATTATCAATTTTCAATCTATAATCGGTTTACATTTATAACAATCTACTTTATTCTCTCACATCCACATTGGACACAATGTTCTGTTATTCAATTATTCATAATGGGTTTCATACACCAATTCTATTGATCATACTATCACTGTTTACTCAATGTGTTTACATCACATATATCGTTTCTGACTAACAGGTTATAAAAACCTTGTAAATATCAATCTGCAACTGTTAACTTGACAATTATATCTCTATTTTAAAATGCTCAAGGGTTTCACCCCCTTTTTTCAGTACCTCATGTACTATAATTTATGCATAAAACCTCACTTTCATTTTACTATTCCTTCCACAAAACGGTTCTTCATTTACACGAAGATTCTAAAATGAGTCTGAAACATAAACATCATTTGTGAGACCGTTCATTAACTATATCACACTATCCATGATTTGTTGGCATCAACATTACAATACTTATAATCAAAAGAGTAACAACTACTCTTATACTTAACTATTTTATTCCTCCTTTAGGCATTATCAAACAAAATACTAAGAAATAATTGTAAACAGTTACCAACACTGTCAATCTATTTATATTTCTCATAATATTGGATTTAACCAACACTCCCATGTGATAATTCACAAATACCAGGGATCATATTTTCCTATACACAACGGAATACAAAACCACATAGTATTCTCAATTGAGGGCCTTATAGAAAAAACTTACTGTTTCCTACCAATCATTATCAGTTTCTTTACTTACGATGTCATCATCGATCAAACATCATTAAGATGTTAAACAAGAGTTTCCTCTAATTGTACTTAAAGTACTTTAACATTTTCTTGCGAGGTTATATAAAATTGCCAATTTTCATGGTCATTCTTCTTGATATAGTAAATCAGAAAGTTTTTTTTTCTTTCTGTATCCGTGATCTTTTATCAAATCATGTCTCTTCATTAGTATCATCTAATTCCATATTCCACCTACCCAATGTAATTTTTTACAATTCACGATCACCATGAATAATTCAATATCACTTGACTCTAAATGTTACATTCCGTCTAAATATAGTGGGAAGTAACCCTTCCCTATTGAACCTTTATGATAAGAATACTAATATTTATTGGAAATAACTCTTCCAACAAAACACTATCCACTATTAGAAATAAATTTTATAGTTAGAATATCAATTATTTTTGGAAGTAATCCTTCCATTAAATCACTTCCCACTTTTGGAAGTAACCCCTTCCGATGGACCAGTCTTCCGACGGACCACTCATTATCGTTGGAAGTTACCCCTCCATCCGACTATTACTTTCCATTGAAAGTAGCCCCTCCAATAGACCATTTTATCACTATTGGAAGTAACCATCCCACGAGTCTATCTCATCACTGTTAGAAGTAACCCTACCAACAGTCAATCTCATCATTGTTGGAAGTAGCCCTCACAACAGTCTATCTCATCACTGTTGGAAGCAACCCTCCCAACATTCCATTAATTACTATTGGAAGTAACCCATCCAATTATCCATTCTTTACCTTTGGAAGTAACCCTCCCAACAGTCACAATTATTTACTGTTGGAAGTAATCCTCCCAACAGTCACAATTCTTTGCTATTGGAAGTAACTGTTCCAACAGTCATAATTCTTTACTATTGGAAGTAACTCTTCCAACAATCACAATTCTTTACTATTGGAAGTAACTATTCTAACAGTCATAGTTCTTTACTTTTGGAAGTAAATCTTCCAACAATCACAATTATTGTTAGTAGTAACCCTACTAACAATACTCTTACCAGGAAGTAATCCTTCCTAGCCAACTCTTATCATCACTTGAGTAAACTACTTAATCTACTATTCATGGTAATACAACTGACCTCTTTTTTATTCTCATTAAAGAAATTCTATTTCTGTACATTTCTCTAGGAATTTTACATAATTGATAAATATTATTCATATAATCTTTCGGTCACATACCGATCAATCTTTAGGGTTCATTACAAGATGATACCCTGCCAACCTTATTAGTTGAGAAGACAATTCAACTTATTGCAGTAACCCTCGATTTACAACTTGAATAGGATATACAATACCGTGTAGAGATATCTCTTATCCCTCCTAGGGATACCACTAACTCATTATCCCTTCACATGATATCACAAATTCGCTCATTATCTTATATATACATGGCCATATTCTATGACGCAAATACTGACCATTGCTGGAAAACCCCCAGACAAGGTCTTCTAACACTCCTTACAAGTTCAATCATATTCCATGCCTTAATACATTTTCAGAAAATAACTATCCAACAAGGCCCCATAATTAATCTTCACATGGGCCACTAACCCAACTAGTTAACCACTAGTATCTATGCACCATGAGATATCTATTATCATAATAATCATCCGGGAAATTCATTCCCTATTTGACACTACTTTGCAACGGAAAAAACCATCCCAATAGTGTCTCCCTCTTCCAAGCACTTGGCTCTCGGGAAACATTATGATTCAGTCAAGTCACAATGAGTTCCATGTGTCTATAGTGATATGTGCCCATAACACTGCATGCACACTATACTCATGTTGTCTCGACTTCACCATTCTGTTTTACCAATTCAGAAGTTCAAATAAATTCACATTTACTATCTTCCAACACACTCTATATATGAGGATTAAGGAAGTAAATCATTCATTTTATTATCAACATGCTAGCTATCATGTCAACTTCTATCAACTTCATATTTTCATAAAAGATGTTTACTTTCTTATACCAGTCTCATACCTCACTTACTGAATATATATATTCAATTGTGGTTTTACTAAATCAACATTACCATGCCACATCCATCTGTTGGTCGTGCCGCGTCTAAAGTTACTATTTACGTATAGCAACATACTTATCTAACGTGCCACATATTCTTACCACCATGCCTCGTTCTCAAAGTACAATACCATTTTTATCGCTCCTTATCAATATAAGGATTAATTCAATTTCTCAATTAGCCACTCACACCAATGGTCTCTACTTTTTCGTGGGTAATTACTTCCACATATGAATTCCTAACATTTACCTGCATCTCGGCATGATATAGTCTAATAACTAGGATAACTCGATCCTTATCTTATTACGCACACACGTATCATCATTTTGTTTACTATGACGTATCGATCCTTTACATTATCTCATCCTAGGAGTTATATCTCCACTCCTACTCATTTTTCTCTTCCCTTTACGCACAATTATTATCTTCAAATAAATATGTGTGTCATTCCCAGCATATTTATCGGATATGTGTTCTTCTATGGCGTGTATTGCATCTTACATCCATTGAAAGATTTGATTTACAATCTTTTTTCTTTATGTTATTTAGCTCCACACCGGTAGCAGTGTGACGTTCCTACTCACATGCAATGAATATTCTAAAGATAGGCCTTTCGTAAAGCACTAGGCCTTTCCTTCCATTGTAACCCATGCATTACCCACCAAAGCCAACACACTCGTGGATTAACTCGTCATTCTTCTTCAATGCCAAACTTTCCTCCAGGTTCCTCCCAGAAGCTCGAACATTCATTTACTCTTGATGTAATTCTCACGTACAACTCATTCCTAATATAATGCTATGAAATCACATATCTCATAGGAATTTCAAAAGTCTAATTTTATACATACAATCTTAACTATTCGATAAACAATTTGCCCGATTGTTTATTAGCAACAATTTAATTACAAGCACCTATCCTGGTGAAAGTAAAATCTCAGTCAAATAACAAGACTTCTACATTCCTATACATACAAGCATAATTCATTTAATTCTTATAAGAAAATCCCTTTCAACTTCATATCATATTACTTCAGACATACAAGTCTAAAAGAAGTTCTATCAATCTTAAGGGAACATGCACCCTATTTCACGTAGTTTAAGCTGAGGAAGGATAATCCTAGCTATTTCACTTAAACTACGACTTTGATACAAAATTGTAACACCCTTTTATCTTTTTAAAATTTACCATGGTTGTCCAATTACTATAAAAATCAATGACAATGAAATATGGTTTTACAAAAACCTTTCCATTTCAATTATCATGGTTACACTTGTTTGGTGTTACAAAAATATGTCAACAACCATAGTAAAATAGATGGGATCAAACCACATGAAGACTTCTCTAATCCTTCTATCAGCCTTCTCTGTCAGCGTCTCTCTAAGCTTTACTTTGATAACCGATTACATAACACATTAAAGAAGAACATGTAAGTTGAAAAGACTTATGAGCTACATGGGTTTTAACCCAAAAAAACAATCCAAACAAGCTTTCAATATGACAACTAGTGGAAACCTTTTGTTGAGAGAAAAACATGAATAAATGTTAGTACAAGATAATAAGTCGCGGAATTAAAGTTAATCTCAGTGGATCTTGTTAGCTCAACAATAATAATAGTTAGATTGCAGAAATGTAAGGGAAATAAATAGCAGCAAGTTTATATCAATAAGCAGTAAACAAGTAGACACGAGGTTGAATCGTAACATGGTTTGCATGCAAATACAAGTTAGTATATGATGAACAACACAAGTGAAGAGGGACTCGGTTAAATATCAATGAAGATAACTTAAGTTAAATAGATGAACAATCTGATATGATAAACATTCAGTGATCGATAGATTGATAGTTGGTAAATTGGTAAGGATTACATGAAGTGGGAAGCTCTATTTATAGAGTCCCAAAAGTTACATCGAAATAGTAAAATAATCTATAGTAACTGACTACGGTGACCATGAATGGTTCACCGGATAATACATGGAATACAAGCAATGTCAGTTAAAGTAAACTAAACTATCTTCTTGCAAATCTTCACTCTATGGTTCATCTTTCAACTCTGCGGTTCTTCAACGTTCAAAACACAGACTCCGACAGTAGCTTCTCTACGGTATCACCAAGTGCAAAAGTCTGAGGTTCTTTATAGTTGAAGAGGGTCACTTTTTGTTTCAACAATTTCCCCCAAAGTTACCTCTCATATGTTTTCTTCACATGTTTGTTTTCAGGAACTTGATGATAATCCACCAAAATTTTATAACTTCAAACAGCCACTGGATTCTTCTTGAAATCTCGAACTTGACTTCATCAGTTGTGTGCTTTGATATTTGCACTAAAGCCAGAGTAATATCCAGTTGCCTTTTTGTTAGTCGATGGATTGCGGATACAGGAGTGAACTACTTGGGACCATCTTGAGTTTTCTTGTACATAACCCCTAGCTCAGGATAGATTGTTACACCAAGGGACATATCTAGGAATCCTTTACTGAAGTTTGGCACCGCCTCGAAGGGGTGAAGGTCGAACTTATTGGCAAGGACTAGATGTATTTTAGCATCAATCTTTCCAAAGTCACATACCAATGCCTTTAAGAATTCACAATCCCTTTCATAGGTAACCTTCATCTTGGGATATTTTTTAGCCTTAAGCTGAAACACCCTAGCTATCAAAAATAGTTTTTTCGGGGTTCATGCACACGAAATCAGCTTGAGTTTTAATATATTCACATCCTCTTCTGTTCAGGGTGTATTGGAAAATTTCAATTTTCATGAATTTTCTCATTTTGTAATTCTTCACCCCGTCT
Source organism: Lactuca virosa (assembly GCF_052849685.1). Lineage (NCBI taxonomy): Eukaryota > Viridiplantae > Streptophyta > Magnoliopsida > Asterales > Asteraceae > Lactuca > Lactuca virosa. The sequence continues at coordinate 55,530,381 of NC_136431.1, forward strand.
GGTCTATCATTGGACCAGATATTCTCAGACTTGGAACCATGCTTGGCATGAAAGAGGTTCAAGCGTTCGAACTCCATGGGGAGTCTTCTATCATTAGGAAGGCTGAGATCAAGCGATTGATAGACTGGGAAATATTTGGAATTGAGAGAAATTAGAATGTCCCAATAGCCATCTGATGGAGGTTTTGCGTATGTGAGATGAGGAGTGTAATCAGCATCAAGAAGTCTACAGGTTGGGTTTACCGAAGAATTGATCAAGGTTTCGTCGAACGTAGTGTCAAACCATTTTTCCTTCCAAATTTCATTCGCAAACTTGGCAGCTCTCCAGTCTCATTTTCGTTGGGATGTGGCAGGGGAGTCATCAGTAGATCAGTTGACATTTCTTCTTGTTGACGAGAACCCTAGGGAGTTGGAATTTGAGGAGATGACCGTGGAGTTGGTTCTTTGCTGACTTCTTTGTTGACCTCTGCGGTGGGAGGTTGGTTTTGAGGAGGAGTTTTTTCTTTACGGTGCACTGGAGAATGTGGATCCTGAGGAGGAGTGATAGAGTGATTGTCCGATTGATTTTGATTTTGATTTCTTTTTTCACTTACTCCTTTTGAGGAAGCAGGCTCCATCTGCTCCTCAAACCATTATTTCAATTCATCAATCTTTAGGAAGGTGGCATCAAAATGAGTTTTCATTTGAGCATACACTTGTTAGTTGTTGGGAATCGTAGGACTGAAGAGATGTTGATGAATCTCCTTTATGAGACAGAGAATTTCATCAACAGTTTGCTTGGCTGTTAGTGATCTTCTCAATCCTTTAATGGTGTCTTGGAGTACCGCAAACCCTGTTTCGTATGCGGTATGAGTTTCATCCACAAGCTGCTTAGAGTTGCTGGCTTGGGTTTGCAGGGTTTGTTGGAGATCATATTTCAACTCCTTTACTTCCTTCATGAAGTCTTCAGCCTTGGACATAAATTCATTGTGATCTCTGGTTCGTCGGTTGTCAAGATCCCTGATAACCATTTCAACCCGTAGAACAATTCTTTCTGCAATCATTCGTTCTCTTGTTTCCAAGACCTCCACATGATCAACTAGTGATTGTGTTGAAGTTTCTTTTCTCTACGGTTGGTTGGAGGAGACTGCAACCAAGATTTGATCTAGTTTGGCCTGAAGGTTGAGAAATTATTTCCTTGAAACTGCTATCTTCTTCTTCTTCTTCTTCTTCTTCTTCTTCTTCTTCTTCTTCTTCTTCTTCTTCTTCTTCTTCTTCTTCTTCTTCTTCTTCTTCTTCTTCTTCTTCTTCTTCTTCTTCTTCTTCTTCTTCTTCTTCTTCTTCTTTTGCTTAGGCTTTGAAGTGGAATGTTGTGATACAATCGATTCTTCATCATCAATGACCATAATGAAATCGTCTGAAGGAGGAGGCTGTTGAATATCATCAAGATTGTCATCATCAAGACCGAACATTGGTGCTGAGCTGATCTCGATTGCGGTTCCATCGTCATTTGAATCATGAGCTTCTTTATTTGGAGGAGGCTTGGAGGTACCAACAACATTCTCCATTTCATAAACCTTTTGGACAGTATCTTCCATCTTGGACATCCATTCTTGAATTTTCAAAATGTTGTGCACCATCTTTGCATTATTGAGCATTATTGATCATTGTGGCACCATCTTTGCAAAGCCCTTTCAAAGGCTTCAAACTTTCTTATCCCAGACTCTGTTGTTGGACGATATTGAGTCCAAGAGTCATCAGAAGCATATCCGTCAAGTCCTTTATACACCGAGGTGTCCCTCGGGTTCATGGATCCTTGCACGTTTGTGCTCAGCATGCCTAAACCGTTTGTAAGTAATGAAGGAGGTATAGGATTTCCAGATCTTCCTTGGTCTCCTTGATCTAAAATCAAGTTTGGCCTCGAATTTGTTCCGGCAAGGGCTGAGAAAGAAGTGCCCTGCGGTGCAACAGGTGTATCGAGTGTACGTATGACGCAAAGAAAAATGGAGTGCAACTCCTCGAGTTCAAAGACGTGCGATCGTGAAACCTTGGAGACCTTAGGGCATGTATTCACATCTGGATCCACTTGGGTTCCAGATGGGGGTCTGTCTCCACCATGAGATGAAACGAATACACTGTTTGTATCCGAGTGGTGAGTTGGGGTTCTTGCGGGTGAGTCTGCGGTGACTCGAATGGCTGCATGAGTCTTTTGAGAGACTCCAGAATTTGACTTGGATTGCATTTGGCCATGACTGGGGGTTAACTTCAGCTTTTTCCTTCTAAAGATGTCTGCGGATTCTGAAGGCTCATCTTGGTTGTCAAAGACAACATTAACAGGGGAATCATGAGCCTTAGACATGGAAAGTTGGTCTTTAGGATTAGACTCTGCAGTCTTAGCCTCTCTTTTCTTTGAGGGAACAACTCCCTTCTTCACAACATTCATTGGAGTTTTCTTGAGACAACAAGAGATTTAACCCTTTTGGGTTTTGGCTGTGGGTCCTGGACTGAGGTAGGTTGAATGGATCTTGGCGGGGAAGAGTGATATGGGGCAATATCACTCATAGCCATTATATGGTCAGCCCCCTCTATGGTAGTACGTCCAATGGACTCCAGAATATACATTCGCAATCTACAAATGGGACCAAAAATAGTTTGATCCTTGGAAGGATTGCTCCTCTTAAGATCGCGAGCTGAGAACAGGTTGGTGTCGTTGCCCATGCTAAGTTTAGCATCCTTGTGTAGATCAATAAGTCACAATGACCAGAACCTTGCAAACGTGAGTTTTGTCATGCCTTCCTTTGGTGCATCCTTGGAGATGTATTGCAGAAAATCATCCCAAATGATTTAACCATAGTTGACTGCATTTCCAGTGTAGATGCTCCAAAAAATGTCTAAAAGTTTTTTTCCCATGTTATCTGTCCCTCATGTTCTGCCTAAGAGACATCTGATTACGAAATGACAAACAAATTTCCAAACAACAGGCAATTTGCTTTTCTTGATTCTCATACTCTTTTGAGTTTTGCTTGATACCCCATTTGGTAAAGTGCAGAAAACACATCAGTTGTGCTTGGAGAGTAAAAGTTTGTTGACGGAAGAACCCTTGGGTCGATTGCAGTAAGAAACTTTTCTTTGGTCAAAACCACCAAAGAATCATAAATGAGGTTGAGATGAACTTCTTGGGGTTTGTCCCGAGGTCTGAAAGCAGAAAACGCACACTTGAACAAGACTTCTTCTGGTACAGCTTATGTGAATGAATCAAAAGCTCCAAACAGAGGGTGAGATGGAAGAAACTTGATCATCAGTTTGATTGCTTCATTGTACGATGGATGATCTTTAACGATTCCTCTGTAATTATTGGTTGCGATCGAAGGCGTTAGGTCTTTGATTGTCGATTCTGACCCAATTGGTCGTGCTGAACCCGAAGCTTTGGATGATTTCTTTGAAATGCCTGACTACACCATTGTTGTAGGAAAAAAATGTTTGAAGAACTTGCTCGAAAGATTTTTTTGCAAGAGGTGAAAGAGATGAAGATCGTCTGTGAGTTCAGAAAGTGTAAAATCTCTCTTGGGAAGAAATGGGGGGGGGGGGGGGGTTTATACCTCCAGATTTCAAAAAAGATTGGTATTAATTTAATTACAGATGTTAAAGTTCAAAACCTTTGGGTTTTTACCATTATCCGATAGAATTAAAATAAATAAAAAATAAATAGTTTCCGGAAAAAGAGGAGCATTAAATGTTTTGACAGACCTATGATGACATGCCGGTTAAACGTGGGGTGAGAAATGGTTTATCCGTTGTGAAAAATGGGGAAGTGGAATGGATTAGACGCCAATACTTGCGTTATGTAATCGTAAAGGATTTGAAAAAGATTTTAAATAAGGCAAATCAATTTTCTTTATTTTTATCCAAAAATAGGTCTGACGAGGAAAGTCATTTGAAAAGAGACTGAAGTATCATGTGTGACAAAATGAATGTTTGAAGAATGCTTTTAATATCATTAAGTAGCACACAATAACTTTTAAGGCATTTATGAAGTGATGACTGCGGGTTCATTTAATGTATCTGCGGTAGCATTAAATGCGTCTGCGGTAGCTGAAAAACTAACTAGATCATGAAGGTTAGAAATAAAAGAAAGCAGGAGACCCTCAGAGTATATAGATCATAAGTGACTTCAGTATATAAAGTATACCGATGAGAATTTATGAAAAGTATACTAAGTCAATTATTCTAGAGATAGACTGCAGTGGATAAAGTGCTTTAAGAGTTTTGTTTTTGAAAAGAAAAGAAGCAATTCATTCACACCCGAAGACCTAGTGAGGCCTGCGGTACCCTTCCTTTCAAGAAGAACTGCGGGTCAGGGTTCATCATCCCAAAAATTTCCAAAAATCCATTCAGTTTTGTGGAGTCGAGTGCCTTAGTGAAAACATCATCTATTTCTTCATGAGTTGGCAGAAAAATAAGTTCGATGTTACCTTTGAGGATGTGGTCTTTGATGAAGTGGTATCGTAGCTCTAAAAGTTTCGTCTTCGAGTGATGAATAGGAATATGAGAAATCACTATTGCACTTTATGAATCGCAATATATGGGCACCCGGTGCAACTTGTACCCGTAGTCTAACAGTTGTATCTTCATCCTAAGGACTTGGGAGCATCAATTGGCTGCGGCCACATATTCTGCCTCTGCGGTAGACAATGAAACACAATTTTTTTTCTTCAAGACCAACTAACTAATCTTCTACCCAAAAACTGACATCCACCCGAAGTGCTCTTTCGATCGAGTCTACATCTGGCATGATCAAAGTTTGTAAAAGCTTGAAGGCTGAAGTCGTTACCCGTAGGGTACCAAATACCTAATGCTTTACTCCCTTTTAGATACCTGAAGATCTGCTTGACTGGGGTCAAGTGGGATATTTTGGGATCTGATTGGTATCTAGCACATAAACCCATAGCAAACACGATGTCTGGTCGACTAGCAGTGAGGTACATCAATGAACCAATCATTCATCGATAAATCTTGTGATCAAATGACTCTCCGATAGGGTCAGCTGAGATTTTGCACTTAAAGGCCATCAGGACCTTTACCGAGGAGAAATTATCCATTGAGAACTTCTTCAATAGTTCAGTGTTGTATTTCTCTTGATGGATGAAAATCCCTTGAGGGACTTGTTTAACCTGAATACCTAGAAAGAAGTTAATCTCTCTATTCATGCTCATTTAAAACTTGCTTGTCATGAGATTTGCAAATTCATCCACCATTACCTGATCCGTTGAACCAAAGATGATATCATCCACATAAATTTGAACAAGCATCAAATGGTGGTCATTTGCTCCTCTAAATAAAGTGGGATCAATCACACCTATTTTGTACCCTGAAGAGACAAGAAACTCTGAAAGAGTCTCATACCATGCATTTGGTGCCTGCTTTAAACCGTAGACTGCTTTCTCCAGCTTATAACAATGATTTGGAAATTCTGAGCTTTCAAAGTCTGGAGGTTGTTGCAGATAGACTTCCTCTTTCAGTTCACCATTTAAGAATGCACTTTTCGCATCCATCTGATGGACCTTGATGTTTTTTATGAGCTACATACGCTAAGAAAATACGTATGGCTTCCATCCTAGCAACTGGTGCATATGTTTCATCGTAATCAACACCTTAAAGTTGACTATACCCCTTTGCAACTAAGAGTGCTTTCTTTCGTACCACCGCACCTGATTCATCTAGCTTGTTTTTGTAAAGCCATCTTGTACCGAAGATGGTGTGAAATTTTGGCTTCAATACCAAATTTCAAACTTTGTTACGTTCAAACTCAGTAAGTTCCTCTTGCATTGCAATGATCCAATCGGGCACCATAAGTGCTTCTTGTGTGGTTCTGGGCTCGACAGATGACATGGATGTTGTATAATGACAATGGTTATTCAAATCAGTAGAAGAACGAGTTTGAATACCTGAAGACGGGTTGCCGATGATTTGACCTGGTTGGTGATCTTTCGTCCAAATGTGTAGACGAGATAACTGATGATCTGCAACCGCAGTTGAGGGAATATCCTCTATGTCTGAGGACTCTTCGGGTCTGTTGTTGAAGGTAGTTCGCCCTCGATGTGTGAATAGCCCGCAGATAAATGTTGGACTGTTGGAACGGGCTCTGCGGTATGTAATGGAAGTTCCCCCTGAACTGGTGACGGTTCCCCTTGATCCAGTACGTTGGTTCCCCCTAGACTGATGAGTGATTAATAATCCTTGGATCCGTTCTTGTATCAATGTTTTCAACATCTTCATCCTCAGAGTCTTCATATACGTTTGATTGATTTGTTGGTCTGCGGGTAGGTGTTGGAGCAGCATCTTCAACTACTGGAACCTCGATGGTTGTAACTTTCAAAGGAGTTGAACTTTCCCCCTCAACTGACAAGGTGGAAGTATTGAAGGACGTTCCTTCAGATAGAATTGATCTAGATACTTCTACATCTTGTTGTTGGGCTACCGGAGACACCAAAATTTCTGAAAGATAAGTTGTCTCTGCGGGATCGAAGAGATCATCATAGTTCACTTCGACTATGTTTAACGGACCCGATGAAGTTGGGATATCACTTTCCAAGATAAACTTTGTTTCTGTTGAAGGAGCAGTGTTGCGGACGTAATAGTCATTGAATTTGACATCAAAGCTTTCGACTATTAGTCTTGTACGCCGTATGAGAACCCTGTATGGAACTTTGTTGGTGGAGTAACAAAGAAAAATGCCTTCATCTGACTTCGGTGCAAACTTGTTAAGATGATCCTTGTTGTTGATCACAAAACACCTGCAACCCAAAATGTGAAAGAATCGGCATTGGGTTTTCTATTGTTGAGACCTTCATACGGAGTCTTGTTAAGGCATTTGCAAATGATGCTTCGATTTTGAATAAAGCATGAAGTTGCCACTGCTTCTGCCTGGAAGTAGAGAAGTAAATTGGAAAAAGTCAACATCGATCTAGCTGCTTCGACCAATGTTCTATTCCTTCTCTTAACTACTCCGTTTTGTTGTGGTGTGTAAGGTGCCGAGAAGTTATGGCTGACTCCCTTGGAAACTAAAAAGCTATTCAAGAGCTGATTAGTAAGATCAGTGTCATTATCACTCCTTATCCGTCTGACAAGTAGTTTGATATGGAGCTCTATTTCCTTGATGAAGTTGATCATGATCTGCTGTGTGTCTGATTTGAGTCTCAATAAAAAGACCCAAGTGAAGCGAGTGAAGTCATCAACTATGACAAGAATATATTTCTTGTGGTGAAGACTAGCTACGGTTGATGGACCGTAGAGATCAATATGAAGTAGCTCTAGAGGTTCAACAATTGAAGAAATCAACTATCTGAGGATGGCCAACCTTGGTTTGTTAACCACACTCATAGGTTGGGAATAACGTATCGTTGTTGTATTTCAAAATTGGTAGTCCACGGACTAACTATTCAGTTACCAGGTTGTTGATGTATCTGAAGTTGAGGTGAGAAAGTTTGTGGTGCCATAACCAATTCACTTCAGATACTGCCTTTGACAGAAAACACAACTGTAGTTTGCCAATGATCAAAGAGACATCCAATGGATACAATGTCCCTTCAGCTTTAGATTTGATCAAGCAAGTGTTCCTGTCATTCGTCATGATGTAGCAATATTCACTATCAAACTCAACTCGATAACCAGCTTTGCATAATTGACCCACACTTATCAGATTATGTTTTATACCCTCTACGTAAGCAACTCGTTGAATAGAGAAGCTCCCGGTAGTCAATACTTCATAACCCTGATGATTCCATTTGCGTTATTTCCAAAAGTGACATGTCCATAACTGTTGATTGGCCTGAAGTCTCGAAGGTATTCCAACCTTCCAGTCATGTGCAAGGAGCAGGCACTATCGATTAACCATTCTTCTTCTTGTTCCTCCTTGCACATTGCCTGCACAATCAGTTGGTTAGTTTGGGCACCCAAACAAGTTTGGAGCCCGTGGTAACGTGGGAAACTTTCTTAACATATGCATGCATGTGGGTTTTGGACACAAATTTCTTTTTCCATGTTTGTTTGCAATTACAATAAGTCACATTTTTTGGAGTTTTTCGAGCTGGGATTGGACAGGTATTTGATGGCAGTGGATAAAAGCAAAAAAATAAGTTCTTTTCATTAATCCACACACTACACCTAGTCAACGGTCTGGATGGTGTGGTCTTTTGTTTGTGACTGGTTCGATGTTGGGGTATTGTCCACTGGATTTTGAGAAGGTTTTTTGAAAGCAGCTGTCGAAGGTATAGACCTTTTGACTGATGGAAGGGATTTTGAAGTTTGTGAAGTGTGTAAAATACCCTTCATTTTTGTGTCTTTTAAGGAATTTGATGATGTTAACTTGACCCATTTTTGAAAATTTTCATTTTTGTTTGAGTCAAGAGATTTAGTCACTCGACACGACTTTTTGCACGATCCATCAACTGTAGTAGATTTTGAAAAGATTTTTGCAGTAGTGGATTTTTCAAAATTCCTTTTGTTTGAAAAGTTGGTCTGATTTTTGAAATTTTTGTTTTTGGAATCAGCTTCCTGCTTTTCACTTCGGGATCTGATCTCCTTTTCCAGAGCCAATTTTGCTTCTTTCTTTGGTGGGCAACATTAGAGACATTTAGTTGAGGTTTCTTGGAATTATTTGTTTGAGGTAAAAATCGAGGACTTGAGTTATCAGAACTAGAAAAGTCATGACTCTGAGAACATTGTCCAAACTAAAAATTATTAATGGGTAGTTCATGCAAGATGGGCTGAAGAGTAGTTGTACTTTTGACTGGGGTCTGCGGTAGAGAAGACGGGACTACCGCAGAGAATGTATTTGGTGACTCTTGGTTGGGACATGTCTTGGAAGGCAAAGATGGACAATCTACAACTAATTCAGGTCCTTCCAAAACAATTTCTTCATCCACATCTGAACTGGACTGAGAATCGGGACAAATTGTGCCAATGATGGGTAAGAAATTATCTACGTTACCCGAAGATTCAGGAAGAATTTTCTCAATTACACAATTGTTTCTCAGCTCATGAAGTCTACCGAAGTGACATCTTATGTCTTCACGATAAGTTTTATCATTAACTGGATAGTGAAAAGTCTGGTCTGGTGGGACATAGGGACGATCAGCATCAAACTGGGGAGGAGAGTTTTCATCGGTAGAATACCCATTTGACCATCCCCAATTATAAGTGTTGGCTACGGTCCCATTATTCACTAAATTCTCAATAGCTTCACTTTCAGTAAAGAGTTTTTCAATTAAACGATTTAAGCGTACAATTTCTTTTTGGGCAAGATCCCATTGATTCAAAGCAATATATAACTGGGTTTCACCTAACACTCTAGCATCTTTCTCTAACAACAAATCATTTTCTAACATAATGACCTTAAGCTTTTTGTCTTCTAGTCTTCCTCTCACATGGTACAACACTTGGGTTGCTATATTCTTTTCGTCTAGGGCTTTGTTGTAGTCTGTAAGGACGGCAACACATGTATCACTAAGTCTTTCTAAATAAGGTTCACATTCATGCATGCTGTAATTATTTGACTGAATCATAATTTTTACCTACTCGACGATGCTGAGAGTTCCATCTTCGGCCATGTAGCAATAGTTCCTCTGCAGGTTTGTTGATCCGTCTTCCTCACTGGTTTTCACCATGAAAATTTTCCCTTTCTTCTTGTTGTTGTCAATTTCTTCATCTTCATCACCCGAGGACCACACTTGATTATCCCTTCTCATTTGATCAACATAAGCTCTTGCCTTTTCTTTTTCCTCCATTTCTGGAGACATTCTAACATAGAACGCCTTATCTTTTACCATGTTTTCTTTGCAGTCTTTGGCAAAGTGGTTTTCCTTGTGACACTTATGGCAAACAATGACTCCATCTTTATCTTCGGTAGTGGTACCAGAGTCTGAAGGTTTGTTGGTCTGCGGTGTCTCTTTTGAAGGAGCATTCTGTGGTTGTGAAGGATGATGAGGATTTCTGGGATATCTTAAGTGGTTACTCTGCGGGTTGAAATTGCGATTGAAAGGTGGATTGGTGAACTGTTGGTTTTTACAAAAGGATAGTGGTGGGAGTCTATTGAACTGTTGAATGAACAGGGCAATGGGATTCTGAAACTCTTGTTTGTCATCAAGTTCTGCATCAGCTTCATACGACTGTGGTGAGCTGGCATATGAGTGTTGGTATGATGATTCTGTGGGATATAGGTACTGAGGAGTTTTGAACTGTGGAATTTGAGCCATCAAAGCAAGTGGTCCACCAAGGTCTGCACATTCCTTTAACACATGCGATTATTGTGCTTGAAGTTCACCATATAGCTTTAACAGTGAGAGAGTTTGGATCTTTATATCCCCTTGTACTATCATTTTAGCCGTAGTCCAATGTCTACCCAGGCCATTTAGAAACTGCAGGTTTGTTTCGTGATTTCTTCTTACTATGCCAACATTTGAAAGTTTGGTGATGATGAGGTTGAATCTCTTGAAGGAGTCGTCGAGGCTTTCACCAGGTAAGGCTTTAAAGTTGGTGAACTCATTAAGAGTTGTTGTAAGCTTCTTATCTTGAGCCTGTTCAGACCCTTGATAAAGATTTTTTAGAACATCCTAGATCTCTTTAGCAGATTCACAGTTGATGATGATGTCGAAGTTGTCAAGAGCAACACCACACAAGATTTCGTAGAAGGCTATTGCATCTTTCTCCATCTTCTCTAAGTCATCGTTGGTAGGTCTGTTCATGGCTGCTTGACCTCCACCAAGTCTTTCTTAAGCACCGTTTGCTGCAACAGGAGTAAGAATAGGAACATGAGCTTCAGTGGTATAGAAGGCCTTGCAACAAGTATTGGGGCTCTATTAGAACCACCGACACTTTTTGAAACATTTAAAGAATAAGATTGTGCCATTTTCCTTGTTTTTTTTTAATTTTTCTTATGAGCTTCAGTGGTATAGAAGGCCTTTTAAATCATAGTTTTGAAAAGTTTTGATTTTGAAAGGATTAAAAGGCAACCACTTTGGCTCTGATACCAATTGTTGAGAGAAAAACTTGAACAAACGTTAGTACAAGATAATAAGTTGCGGAATTAAAGTTAATCTCAGTGGATCTTGTTAGCTCAAAAATAATAATAGTTAGATTGTAGAAATGTAAGGAAAATAAATAGCAACAATTTTATATTAATAAGCAGTAAACAAGTAGACACGAGGTTGAATCGTAACAAGGTTTGAATGCAAACACAAATTAGTATAAGATGAACAACATAAGTGAAGATGGAGTTGGTGAAGTATCAATAAAGATAACTTAAGTTAAAGAGATGAACAATCTGATATGATAAACATTCAGTGATCGATAGATTGATCGTTGGTAAATTGGTAAGGATTACATGAAGTGGGAAGCTCTATTTATAGAGTCCCAAAAGTTACATCGAAATAGTAAAATAATCTAAAGTAACTGACTACAGTGACCATGAATGGTTCACCCGGATAATACATGGAATACAAGCAATATCAGTTAAAGTAAACTAAACTATTATCATGCCAATCTTCACTCTGCAGTTCATCTTTCAACTTTGCGGTTCTTCAACGTTCAAAATGATGGGTTTTGAGCATTCTAACACTCCTAAGTGTACATGCAACCCTAAATACCTTGGATCTTTGTTTTCTCTATTATACATGCAATTATGAACTTTCCAAGGTATTACCCTATCTAGCATACAATACTTGATACTTGGGTAATCAAATGGATAGAATACATACCTTTGTTTGATGTAGCTTGTCTCCATGAAGCTTGAGTGCCTAGTGCCCCAAGTGTGACACCTCAAATGGTTCACACAACACCAAATGCACATGGAATGACTTGAAAGAAAATGGAACACTCCTTGAAATCGTCTAGCCCTCATATTCACACATTAGTACATGATTTCTTGAGCCATGTGATTCTTTTATATGGTGGCTATTAGGGTTACACCATGTAACTCATAACTTTACCCATTCCTTATGCTCCATGGATTTTAACCTCCATGGAGTATCCATGGGTCACCCCATGGACTTAGTCCAACATAAGGAATCTTGGATCACAAGCCCACATATATAAGAATGAATGATTTACTCAATCAACCCATATATTTAATTAGTCTCCTTTTGATCACTAATTAATTCCAAATTAATTCTTGATCAATACTAATTAAATAACCTTATTAATATATTAGAACTTATAATATATTAACCAACCTTAAGTGTTATTTCTCTCATTATAGTCTATCCAAATGCATGATGCCATGCAACCCAAATGGACCATGCCGGGTCGGGTCAAGTCTTACCAATTATAGTTATGGACTTAGACATTAATCCAACACAAAACACAGTCTCCGGTAGTAGCTTCTCTATGGTATCACCAAGTGCCAAAGTCTGCGGTTCCTTATAGCTGAAGAGGGTCACTTTTTGTTTGAACACCTTTTAACAATTAACCTGTCGTAAGAAACAAAGATGGGAATCCCATGTCCCCAATCATAACCTTACAAAATAACACTATACTCACTAGGATTACCTATCCCATGATATGACTCTGCAGATAGATATGTCCTCCAAGACATAATCCTACATATAAGACTGCACTCATAATATAATCTTGCAAATAAAATTTCACTCAAAGTATAATCCTGCAGATAAAACTACACTCAAAATATAATCCTACAAATAAAACTGCACTCAAAATATAATCTTGTAGATATGAATGCACTTATAAATGTAATTCTACATATAAGACTGTTCTCACGGATATAACCTTGTAGATAAAACTAAACTCACGGGACTTAATATCCCTAAAACATAAACTTGGACATATGTGAATCAATACCCCTAATTAGTCCACAATTATATCTCTATTATCCTTGGGAATAAAAATTATCCCAAATTTAATGAGGAATAATTACCTCTTGTTACTTTTTCCTGCCAACATGACCTATAAATTGGGTTTCTCTATAGTAACAACATTTATAACCTATCATTAGGTAACTCGTGACTGTAACCTGTCACTAGGTAACTTGTGACCATAACCTGTCATTGGGTTCTATAACATGAATACATTTACTAACAATTACTACGTTACGAGAAATAACATCTCAATAATTGTCTTGTATCTTAAACTGTTATTCCTAGTACTGACTTTGGAGTATATCACACCACTAGCATATATGGCGTTCTAATACTTATTCTATTATAGATGTTAAGCTTATCTAAGATTATTCACATAATAAACATAAAATGTCCCAACAATTGGTATCAACAAAATAGCATGCTAAAAATTTCATAACAGAACTAGTAGCACTGCCCTGTAACCAATAGGCATAATGTATGCTAAAACTAGTAACAATACTCTTCTTAATCTTAACATGAGAACATAATCATCTAAGTGATAAAACACTTAATTTCAAACATTTATGCACAGAAAATCCGTTTGCCATGAACTCATAAATATACATATGGACTAACTGGCTAGTTAGTGAAAACTAAATCCTGCTTTGGCCTCTAGTATGTGTTGTCTAGCAACTGAATCTCTTTCCTAAGGTTGTTTGGATAATATGCCAAGTTCCTTGTGGCTAGTTAGTGAAAACTAAATCCTGCTTTAATCTTACTAACCATTTGTCATCATGCTAACTAAACTCTGTATCACATATGCTAAACGACCTAGCCATATAAATCGTTAGCTCAATCTCATGTATCTAAAGACTTGGGCTCGCAACCATGGTCATCCAATTCAAGAATCCTATAACAAATTCATCTATCAAGATTACCATTGAGCTCATAATAGCACCATATTATGACTCTAACAATTATATTAGGTTCTAACAACCCTACACAGTTAACACTGGGTAAATACAATTACGTACTACCGGGTCAAAAGAATACCTTATCACGTTCGATGATCGTATTCTCATAATATGCCCTCAAAATCTCCATCTTGAAGTCATAAACACCATTCACTAACTCTGTATTCAATTCCCCAAAAGAAGCCATCAAAGAAGCTCGTGAACTATTTATACTAGGCTGAAAATATGATTTCGCACCGCGGTATAACCAAGGTCCCGTTGTTGCCCACGTATCGAGTTTTCGCATAAACTTTGTGTTAACATGTATCAGAGAGTACACCATGTATCACAAGGTGCACTGCGTCTTATCAAAAAGCATGCTTCACTTTTCCAACTATCTCTTGCCATATGCCATGTTCTTCTTCCATGTGCCCCCTGACTTATCCCTGTTTACACACCGCACTCACATGTTTTCCGCACCGTGTAGCCACAATATTTGTGAACCGTTTGACTTTTCTCAAATAACAATGTACTTTTCAAACGGTCATAACTTTCTCATACGAACTCCGTTTTTGACAAATTTTATATCCACAAAATTCTCTAAGAGTGAACTAAAACTTTCTTAATATTAATCCCGCATAGAGTAAATTGATCTTTAAATTTACGGGTCGCTACAAGTTGTTTATAAATATCACATTCTCCTTATTCTATTTCTTCAGGAGTTCCTCTGATTCAAAACCATCTTTAATCATGTCTCAAAACGTTCTTCAACAATAATTTGATCTTCAGTTGTTTCTTCATAATGATTGGATCTTGTTTTGCTAAAGGTCTCTGGTTTGCATCACGATAAGTCTTTTTCCACCATATGAAGTTTCCGTTCATTTTTCAACTTGCGACGCGATATTAGTGTTATTGCGACGTGATTTTTTCTGCTTCCAACTCCCTCAATCTTTCATATTCTTCATCGATCTTTCTCATCTTCTCTTCAAATATTCCATCATCCTAGGGGTCTCCATTCTTCATTTCTCTCATTATCTTTTCTTCCTCATCCTCAAACGTATCAACATGAAAGATATTGTGTTTGCATTTCTTGATAATATTTAACTCTTCTACTCCAAAAGTGAGTTCCTTCGATCCAGCTTATAAAGTTAGCTTCAATTTGCTTACATCAACTAAAGCTCTAGTTATGTTGAGAAATGGACGCCTTAGAAATATTGGAACCTCCACATCTTTTTCCATTTCCAATATTACATCATCAACCGGGAAAAGTAAAAGTATGATTTTACCAAAACATCTTTGACAATTCTGTAAGGGTCAAATTGTTGTAATTAGTCGAAGTATGTTTTGGACTCTTCGAATATTTTGTAACGTATTTTACTAGGGCGCTTTTATTCGAAGCTTTAGAGTCAATGCCTTAGTATATTTTTTGTATGCTTTCAGTTCCCTATAAATAGGGTTATTTACTAGAGTTAGATAAGAACTTTTACAGACTTGTCTACTATTCTCTGTAAAGAATTCGAAAGCATAATAGAGCATAACAAGATCATATTTACATCGTGTGTTCAAATCTCATATTCTTACTTGAATTCATACTTTGATTAATTCATTACTCGATTCATTGGTTCATCAATTGGTATCAGAGCAGGAATCATATCTCTGATCTGATTTTCACGCTGTTCAAAAAGTTTTTGAATCAATTTTTTTGATTCAAAAGTTTCCGCACTTTTTAAAAGTGAAAAATTGTCTAGATCTTTGTCTGTGATTCGATTCTGCATTTGAATTGTTGAATCGAGTGTTATTCTCATCAATTCGATTTGATTCATCTAGTTTGTTTTCAAATTCTCAAATCTTTTCAAACTGCTCAAAATCTTCTTCCGTACAACAATGGCGAGTTTCAATCTCAATTCGATGACCTCGTTTTCTCATCTGCTAGGTTCATCAACCAAAATTCCAATGCTAATCCCTGAATACTATGATCAGTGGGCTGATCGTATGCAGGATTATATGAATGGTCTGGATGAAGAATTATGGTCATGTATCACTGGAAATGTCAATGTTCCAGTGAATGTTCAACCAATTGGATCATCTTCTACAAATTCTGGAGTTGATAATCAAACTGATCGTCTGGAGAAACTGGAGAAGACGTGTATGAGGGAACTGCGAGGTGCATTACCTCCAGTTGTGTACAATTACGTTAGGAGTTGTACAACTGCAAAGGAAGTCTGGAACAATCTGAAAGATAAATTTCAAGGAAGTGAGAAGACAAAAATCAATTCAGTTAAACAGTGTTTGGTTGAGTTGAAAGATTTCAAACAAAAAGAAGGAGAAACAATTGAAGTTTACTATGATCGTTTGAACGAGTTAATCTATCGGTGCAATCGCTATGGAATTACCAGAACTTCAATGGAATTCAATCTCATCTTTGTAATGGGCTTCGAAAAGAATGGAGAAGTGTGAGTATGATGGTGAAGAATCAACAAAGTTTTGATACATCAACTCTCAATGATTTGTATAATCAATTGAAAACACACGAAATTGAGGTAAATGAAATTACTGAGGAATTGAAGTTAAATTTGGGAGGTCCATTAGCTCTTATATCAAAGATTTCTGAGAAAGAGGCTGAAAATGGTGATTCTGAGGAAGAAGAATGATTCATCATGAATTCGGATGATGAAGCAATAGCATTTTACTCGAATAATCATGTCAAGAAATTTTTCAAAAAGCCGTTCAATTCGAAGACTAAGCTTGCTGAGGTGAAAGGAAATTTTGTGAGTAAAAATGTTGTTGAGGAGAAAAAGAAAGTTGAGAAGCAAGATTCGAAGATAGCTGATGGAAAGGGTGAGAGGAAGCTGAAAGGTGATGCAGGAATAGATTGTCATTATTGCAACGGTGCGAATCATCTTGCAAATGACTGTATGCTTCGAAAGAAGGATGAGAGGAAGAATAAAGTCAAAGATGAGGCATATTATGCAGAAAAGCTTGAGGTGGTTCGTGCTAAAGCAAAGAATTTGTCATTGGTTGCAGAGGGTGAGCATGAGGATGAAGATGGAACTTATCAAATCTGGTCATCCGGGTCAGACGATGAGGAAATGAGGAATCCAACGCATGGGGCGTTGTATGCGAAAATGGAGAAGGACTCAGATGATGAGGAATTCGAAGTGAGGGGATGATGCTTCGTATCCAAAGCAGCTGACAAATCTCCAATGACAACAAATGTACGTAAAATTCTCGAATCTTTTAATATTCCTACACATGCTTATGATTCTAAACTAATTTCTTTTGATGAGACGGTTACTTATTTTGATTCAATTGTTGTGTCTGCTAGCAATGAGGCCAACAAGTTGTCAATGGAGTTGTTAGAGGTCAAAAAGAGATTATACATGAAAATAAGCAAAATTGAATGTTTGAAATTACAAATGACAAATATAATGTGTGATAGGGATAGGTTATCGAGTGATGTTAAACTTTTACTAGCACAAAGAAACATCTATTGTAATTCTGCTAAACGACTTTATAGCAAATTAACTGATTTACATCATTCATGTGATATAAGTGAAGAGCAACATAGAAAATTACTACCTTTCCTAGCATTCGAAAGAGCCAAGGTAGATAATATTTCGTATGATTGTGAGCAAATAATAGCTGATTTTGACAGAGTCCCTGATGATAGATATAAATATGGAATTGTCAAAATTGATGAATGTCTTGATGCGAATGAATTAGTTAACATAGTGAATGATACTTTGACTAAATCTGAACAAATTCAAATTTTGAAAAAGACTGAGAATTCAACATCTGATTCTCAATCTAATTTTGCTGATATTGAAGATAATTCTGACAATATTAGTGAAATTAGTGAACTTGAAGATGTTGATTGTTCTCAGTTGTCTGTTGTTAATGTTGCTTCAACATCTAAAGGAAAAGAAAAAGTTAAGGATTTGATAGTTGAAAATGAAACTGATATACCCTCAACTTCGAAAGTTTATGATATGAACTTCGTGGATCTCAAAGACAGCCAAACTGATGATAGTGATGATGAAGATGAAGTGAACATTTCGAAGGAAAAGAAATCTTCAAAGGAAGAAGAAAGTCCTCGAATTGTGGTTGATCAGGTGTATGGTGATACACAAAAGTTCGAAAAAGTGATGAATGAAAAAGGTGAACACTATCTTGAAACGAATTCAGTGGTTTATCCAAATTTCAAATGTACAAATAATGTCATTTTTCCAAATCAAGCTTTCGTAACTACTGGAAATGTTGAGAAAATCAAACCAGAATTAAAGAAGTTAGTTGAAGAGGATAATTCAAAAACAACTGATGAAGGTTTTTTCGCAAATCAAAGCACAGTTGAAAACAACTTAACAAAGAATTCGTATGTTTTCCAACGTCAAAAACCACAAAGAAAATGGGTTGAAAAATCAAAAATTGAAAAAGAGAATTCAAAACAAGTTGAAAAGGAATGTGAAAAAGTTTTCAAATTAAACTCCAAGGAATTCAAACATCAAATTGACAAATTTTCGAAGGAAAACAACATTTCAAAAAGACAAGCAAGAAAGAAAATATTTTGGCAAAATGTTGAGTCTCAAAAGATATCTGAATCACAATCACCCAAAAATGTTTTCAAAGCTAAAAAATCATCTTTTTCAACAAAACCTCAACATTCATCTCAATCAAATCATTCAAAGTCTGAAGTGAATAAACAACCAAGGTTTTCGAAAGTTTCAGAAACTAATATTCCAAGAAAATTATCAAATAACTCAAAACCAAATCAAAAATTATTTCAATGTCAACATTTTAAATCAACAGTTGATACATCATATGCTAAATCTTTTATAACAAAACCAAAAGTTGATTTTGTTCCTATAAAACCAAATTTTCCAAATCAAACGAAGAAAGAAACTATGAAAACTTCACGAGAAAAAGGAATAACGTCAAGGAAGAACATTGATCATTGGCTTGAAGGAAAAGGAAAGATGTATCAGTCAAATACATTTTCAAAGGAGCAAATTCACGAAGCATATGAAAAGTATGTGAATAATTCATCAAATGGCAGTTCATCGTCTAAGGATTCGAACATATCAGTCAAAGCATGGAAACCAGTTATAAAAGCAAAGAATGTTCATTCACAAACTCAGAATTCGAAGGGTAATGTCAGTGAACATTCGAAACAATCAAAAACTTATGTTTCGGTTCCTTTAAATGAAGAAGTGAACTTAATTGATAGTCTCAAAACAAAAGTTTGTGATTGGGTTAAAAGTTCTTCATTACATTCGAAATTGAAATCTAATTTCCAAGGACCCAAAAAGCCTTGGGTACCTAAAATTTTCCATTGAATGTAGGTACTATGTGATGAGCAATATGATAACAAGTGGTACATCGATAGTGGTTGTTCTCGTCACATGACTAGGAAGAAGGAGAATTTACGAGATTTTCGAAGTCTCAAAAATGCTGGAGTAGTGAAGTTTGGGAACAATAAAAAATGTCAAGTCAAAGGATATGGGAAGATCATGAATGGTCAATTCACAGTGCATCGGGTGGCATATGTTGAAGGTCTTCAACATAACTTGATAAGTGTTTCTCAACTTGTTGTGGGCACTGGCAATCAAGTTCTTTTTAACGAAGAAGGAAGTATTATTTCGAATGTCACAACAAAAGAGGTGTTACTGAAATCCAAAAGGAAAGGCGACATGTTCACTTTGGACCTCAATCCGATAGTAGGGAAACCTGCTATATGTCTTCTTTCGAAGGCAACATCAGACTTAAGTTGGCTTTGGCATCGAAGACTTTCTCATCTCAATTTTCGAAACATCAGTAAACTTGTGGTAGAAGATCTGGTAAGAGGTTTACCTGTACTTAAATTTGACAATGATTCTTTATGTGCAGCTTGTGAAGTTGGCAAGCAACATAAACAAGGTCATCCAATTACGATTGATTCAAAAATAGTTGCACCTCTGGAGCTCTTACATATTGATTTGTGTGGTCCTTCGACTGTTTCAACTCTGAACAAGAAAAGGTATATTTTAGTGATTGTTGATGATTTTTTCCAGATTTACGTGTATTTTCTCAGGCTTAAATCTGAAGTTGCACAAATCATGATTGACTTTATCAAAAAGATGGAAACAACATTGAAAAAGATTGTTCGAAAAATTAAGAGTGATAATGGAACTGAATTTAAGAACAATGTTCTTGATTCATTTTTGGTGGACAAAGGGATTTCGCATAATTTTTCGTCTCCATACACACCACAACAAAACAGTGTTGTTGAACGAAGAAATAGGTCTCTATGCGAAGCGGCAAGGACTATGTTGGCATATGCGAATCTTCCACAATATCTTTGGGCTGAAGCAGTATCAACCGCATGTTTCACTCAAAAGAGATCGTTTATTCATCGTCGTTTCAACATTACTCCATATGAAATTCTCAACAATCGAAAACCTAATGTAAATTTTTTTCATGTTTTCGGATGCAGGTGCTTCATTATGAATCTCAAGGATAATCTTACGAAATTTCAAGCAGAAGCAGATGAAGGGATTTTCTTGGGATATTCGCATAAATCAGTTGCATATCGTGTGTTGAATAAAAGAACACGAAAAGTTGAAGAAACTTTTAATCTTACATTTGATGATTACTACATTAAACAAACAACAACTCAGTTTGAAAATCATCCAATTCTGAAAAACATACAAGATGAATCTAAATCCTCACAAACATTAGATATTGATTATGATTTAATTTTTGGAATTTCAGATCATGTTGTTGATGCTGAAATCAATGCAAGTGATAATCATATCTCTGAACTAACAAAGCATAATGATACTTCAACATCAAATTCTCCAGAAAATGGCGAAAGTATGCAAAACAATCCAGTAGAGGGGGAGCATTGGGATTCGAATACATTAGATAACGAACAACATTCTTTCGAGGGGGAAAAAGAAAGGATGAATGATGATGTTGAGGGGGAGCATAATGTTGAGGGGGAGCATTCAGAAATATTGAAGATAATAATGATTTTGATGATGCTTGTTCGATTGTAGGCTCAGAAAACGATGATATATACGAAGATGCACCTTTGGAATTTGATCCAGCATATCCGCCAATGGAAAAGTGGACAAAAGATCATCCGAAGGATCAAGTAATTAGGAGTCCACAAGAGGGAGTTTTAACAAGAGCTCAAATTCGTGCAAAGAATGAGGTATTGAATACTCATCAAGAATTTTGCATGTTCAACGTTTTCATTTCTAAGATTGAACCAAAAACAGTTAAGATTGCAATGGAACACTCAGATTGGGTTGTTGCAATGCAATCTGAATTGTCTGAATTTGAACGAAACAAGGTTTGGAGGTTAATTCCTAAACCTGAAAATGTTTCGATTGTCGGGTTAAAATGGATTTTCAAAAATAAAACCGACAAAGATAGAAATATTGTTCGAAACAAAGCCAGACTTGTTGTTAAAGGATATTCACAACAAGAAGGAATCGACTATGAAGAAACTTTTGCCCCTATCGCAAGACTCGAGGCGGTTCGTATATTTCTGGCTTATGCAGCTCACAAAGATTTTGATGTTTATCAAATGGACGTGAAATGTGCATTTCTAAATGGAGAGCTTGAAGAAACTGTTTACGTGGAACAGCCCCCAGGTTTTATTAACGAAGAATTTCCAAATCATGTTTATATTTTAGATAAGGCAGTTTATGGTTTGAAACAAGCACCACGAGCATGGTATGCAACTCTTACCTCATTTTTGAAACAATCTAAATTTAAACAAGGATCAGTTGATCCCACATTATTTCGAAAGAAAGTGGGGAATCATCTAATGCTTGTTCAAATTTATGTTGATGATATTATTTTTGGCTCGACTGACCCTGCTTTGTCTAGAGAATTCGAAGATTTGATGAAAAGTAAGTTTAAAATGAGCATGATGGGAAAAATCAATAATTTTCTTGGTTTGAATATTCGTCAAAACAGAAAAGGATTTTTTATTAATCAAGAAAAATATACGAAGAATCTGTTGGAAAAGTTTGGATTGACGAATAGTACGAAGTTACGAGTTCCAATGGCAATGGGCATAAAGCTTACATCTTCGTTAGATAAACCTGACGTTGACATAACTATATGTAGGAGCATGATTGGTTCATTACTTTCTCTTACAGCTAGTAGACCTGATATCATGTTTTCTGTGTGTAATTGTGCTAGGTATTAGTTTAATCCACGAGAACCACATCTCACTGCTGTGAAGAATATCTTTTGTTATCTTAAAGGACCAATTTCGTTAGGATTGTGGTATCCTTCGAACATTGGGTTCTTTGTACAAGCGTATTCGGATGCAGACCTGGGTGGTTGTAATCTTGATCGAAAAAGCACAAGTGGTGGATGTCAATTTCTTGATGGCAAATTGGTGAGCTGGCAGTCGAAAAAGTAAACATGCGTATCAATTTCAACAGCTGAAGCAGAATATGTGGCTGCTGCTGCTTGCACTTCACAAATAATATGGATCCAAAGTGAATTGCGTGATTATGCAATCAATATGAAAAAGATTCCATTATATTGTGATTCTCAAAGTGCGATAAGAATTTGTCATAACCCTGTGCAGCATTCGAAGACTAAACATATAGCTCTTCGTTATCATTTCATCAAAGATCACGTGGAAGATGGAAATATGGAAGTACATTTCGTGAAAACAACTGATTAGTTAGCTGACATTTTCACGAAAGCTTTGGATGAAAAATCCCTTGTGAAGATTATAGAAGGACTTGGAATGATCGATGGAAATTCTGTTCCATGCGAAAAAAAAAGAATGATGCATGATAAGGAATGATTCAGAGGCGCTGACTAAAAGATAATGCAAAATCATTCAGTACTCAGAGGTTACTGTTCATAGTCAACGCTTCGACCCCTTCGAATTCGCACATTTGTTACTTATTCTAAGGGTTGATTCAGATGTTACTGTTCATAGTCAACGCTTCGACCCCTTCGAATTCCCACATTTGTTACTTATTTTAAGGGTTGATTTAGCTGTTACTGTTCATAGTCAACGCTTCGACCTCTTCGCATTCGTACATTTGTTACTTATAAGGGGATGATAAAAATTTTCATATTTGCATCAAGTACTATTTCAATTTTCGAAAATTCAAAAATCCAAAAGGATTTTCGTTTATTTTGTCATTTAATTTTCGAAAAATTTAAAAAATTCAAAAAGATTTTTGTTTGTTTTGTCATTTTGATTTTCAGAAAATTCCAAAATCCAAAAAGATTTTCGTTTATTTTGTCATTTAATTTTAGAAAAATTTAAAAATTCAAAAAGATTTTCGTTTGTTCTGTTTTTATTTTCGAAAAATCAAAACATCAAAAATATTTTGATTCCTATTTCTTTTTAGTATTTTGTTGCAGATTCTCATGAAGATACAGCGGATATTATGCTTGCAGTACTCGGGTACGGTACATTTTTCGTATGAATCGATAAATTTTTCATCATTCGAACTAGTTAGGATGTCCCTAGAAGCATGCTGCTGTATGTTGACCAAAGCCTCCATGACTCAATGTGTGTGTAAGAAAGCCTTAATGAAATTATTCATACGAAGATTTCATCCCAATCAGGCTTATATTCACATTAGTCTTTGAGCTACCTTACTCTTCTCAAAATGAGTTAAGAGTTTACTATTTGGTCCAAACACAACAGAGGTACTTTTCGTGTCTTATATCAATCTTTTTCATCCATAAAATTCTTTCACGATCACACACGAAGACATATGTCCGAGAGGTCTCTGATCCAACCCATTGAGACTTAGATATATCAAAACTCTGTGTTTATGATCTGACATCATGAGACCGTGATGAAAGTGAAACCCAATTTTCATTAACTTTTAAGGAATTGACGGGGAACTAAGTTCCAGATTATCACGAAACTTTTGTTTCTGTTCCAAGATTCGAAACTCCAAATCATATTCATTTCGAATGAGTGGTCTTGATCAAATATTCGAAACCCACGATGTTTGTTATCCAACAAGATCCAGCATATAAATTTTTTTATTGAATATGATTTCCGTGTGAGTTTCATTCGAATGTCCTAGTCATTTCAAAAATTTTCAAAGCCAACTTGTCACTGACTACACTAGTCAAACAAGTAATTTATGTTACAATTTCTCACCTTATGTTTAGGATGACATGTAACGAAATTTTAAACCATCCTCGAAGCATTATAAAAGAAGCCCTTTGATACTTATCAACAAGTATTCGATTGTAATTCACGGGAACCCATACAAGCTATTGATCATTTCTCTTAATGATTAATGAAGTAATCTTTGTCCGGGATTTCATCTGCTTTTGTGTCAATGGTTTGACATCACAATATCCCATATTTTTATTATATTTGTTTCTCGTCTCTATTCTTTGGAACACAGCACTCACGAAATCCTTGAGGTTCTGAGTAATACCAACTCAGGCTGATGATTTCGAACTTCTGGCGTATGACTTCGCTTTTAATCCCAAAAGTGAAAGAGCCTTGCTTCCATTCGAAGGGTTCTGACGGTTACAATTTTCTTGGGGATTACAAGACAGGCTGTTTATAAATGACGTATGGTATTCTGTCCATTTCTCAAGGCGATGTGACAGCTACTTTTTGACGCATGGCTACTTTTACGCAGTAATGGTCCGGTTTTCAAGGTGCCACGTCGGATATTATTAAATACATATCCCGCTTCAAATTAAAATTTAAGGGTTACATATAAAAGGGAATTCCAGGG
The DNA here is from genome assembly GCF_052849685.1 of Lactuca virosa. Classification (NCBI taxonomy): domain Eukaryota; kingdom Viridiplantae; phylum Streptophyta; class Magnoliopsida; order Asterales; family Asteraceae; genus Lactuca; species Lactuca virosa. The sequence continues at coordinate 55,554,902 of NC_136431.1, forward strand.
GTTCATTGTCAGTTTACGCGATCAAAAAGCAAATATCCCAAAATTCTTTGTTCATCATCATCTTTAAACCCTAACAATGGCGACTTCTGCTCATGTTGATTCTCATACCACTGAAGATGCTTCTTCATTACCAATAATGAAGATTCAAGCAACAAACTACTACTTGGAGGGTGACGTTTCTCAGTACCCGGAAGAATTAAAGATACTCATTGTTGCTTTGAAGAACTCGGTTTTGGCCAAAGCGATGTTCAATTCTTTCTCTGTTCCATTGTCCTGGCTTTCTCAAGCAGGATCAACTGCGACATATAACAAAGCAACTGATACGATTACTTTTCATCTGGTGAACGACAAAAAGGTCAGGCTAACCAAGAAAGTATTTTGCCAAATTCTTGATATTCCGAATTTGCCTCCATATGTTTCATTTACTTTTCCACAAATCGTTCACATGTTTAATGAGATGGGATATCAGCCACCATTGTCCAAGATTAGTGATTTTAAGAAATCTGGTCTTCCACGAATCTGGAATTTCTTATTTGGTATTTTCTACGCTGTTTGACTGGGAGATCAGCTGGCCTTGATAAAGGAATAATGGAGGTTTATGCCATGGTTGCTGGAATCTACTATGATCTTCAAGTAGATTATTCTACACAGTTGTGGAAGGAATTTCAAAAGGGTGTAGAACACACGAATGCTATTCATGGTATTTCGTGTGCAAGATACTGGAGTTTGATTCTGCAACACTTTTACAATAAGGAAGGGATTTTGGTACCCACTGATGAAGACAAAGCAGTTTTTCAATCTTACCACTATCTGAAGGAGGTTACAGATAATGCTGATGTTTTTCCTACAGTTGCTCGTATTCCAGATGCGATGCTTAAAAGAGTTGATTCTTCGAAACCTGTATTGGTAGCCTATTTGACGACCATTGATTCTTCAATTAAAACTGGTGTTTTACTAGGAGGAGATGATAAGAAAACCAAGAAGTCGAGAAAGCATGAAACTGAGTCCAGATCTTCGAAATCTCCAAAGAAGAAGCCTAAAACAGTTGAAGTGACTGTTGCTAAGACTCCAGTAATTGAGCCCATTATTGAAGAAACACGAGAACATGTAGTCCTTCCTTCGAAGACTGGCATGTTTCAAAGAATTAAAATGAAGTCCAAGTCTCCAACGCACAAAGTGGTTCGAAAACCTCAAATAACCCATCAAGGGATTCTAATTAGAGAAGTGCATACACCTGTTTCACCGGTGTCCAAGAAACGAAGGGCTGAAGACATGGCAAAGCATTTGTCAAAGAAAAAGAAGAAGAAGTCTCGAAAACTTGTAATCTCTACTGAGTCAACAGATGATGATAGTGAAAGAGTTCCTGAAACTCCAGAGTTTACTCTTATCACCGAAAGTTTCACTCCTGAGAAGACGGTTGTCATACCACCCGAAGATTCGATTGCCAAATCAGTTCCTGAGGAGGTTCGAACTTCAGGCATCCCTGCACACGTATCTGATACGGATGCAAATGTCAATATGAGTGAAGGAGGTTCGAAGAATGAAGCTACAGGTCCATCTACTTCTGCTCCTTTTGCAAGTACTGTTTCTTTACCGTTATCTTCTACTCCTCTTACTTCAACAACAGATTCCCCAACATTCGAACACATTCTTGATCAACCCTTTACGTCTATTTTTTCTTCTCAATCTACTGAGCCACCCAAAACAACTTCACCTATTCAAGAAACTGTTTGTATGGAGACAGAGCCTGATAATGAGGGGTTTGGCGGTATGTTTGACGACTTGGAGTTTCATGAAGAAGAAGAGCAGTTTCCAGATCACATGTTGATGACCATGAAGCAGTTTAAGATTTTAAATCAAAAGTTGAATTCAGTCATTCAATCTCAAGCAGATCAGGGGTTGGTTCGTCTGTTTCAAGTGTTGAAGTTGATTCATTGTTGAAGGTGTTTGAATCCAGAATCATAAGTAAAGTATCGAGGATGCTTAAAGATTCTGAATCTTGAGTCTTGGAGAAGATTTATCATAATGATCAAAACAATGAAATTCGGATCAATTCTCAGAGTTCGAAGTTTGCTGGTAATCTGAAAGAATTGAAGAATGTTGCAAAGGAACGACATCTTCTTTTTATTCAAGATGTGAAGAAAGTTCGAGAGGATGTCAACTTGCAAATTCACGAACTTCGTGAAGATATGAAAAGAGAAATAGCAACTGTTCAACATGACTATGCATCATTGCATCAAAAGGTTGATATCAGTTGTGACGCAGTCACTCGATTTGTTAAGTTGTATGAAAATTTGAGTCCTCAAATTACTCAACTTTCAACATCCGAAAGTGCAAGCTTTGACGAAGTGCTTAAGTTGCTTAAGGAGTTAAAAGAGATCTCTGATAGGCCAGTTTCTTTTCCATTGATTACTTCTGAATTTTTATCTCAGAAGTTTATCCAATTCGAAGCCATTCTAAACAAGCAACTTGCTCCTCTCTTTTGCATATCAAGTCTTCTTCCAACCACAAATGCCCCACCTGTTTTCACAGGGGTGCAAGGGGGAGAAAGAAAAACTAGTGAGTCGAAGACTAGTGGAGAAGATGCGAAAGTTGTTGGAAAAGTCTTTTCTTCGAAAATCCCTACAACAAAACCAATAATTGTTTCTGCTGAACAGGTGACTTCAACAGTCGTAACAACAATGCCAATTGCAAGACCAATTTCGAAAGGAATTGTGATTGGTAAATCTTCGGAGAATGGTGGGAGTGGTTTAAAACCAAAAGAGACAACTGACAATCAAGCATTGAAAGATAAAGGGAAATCGATTGTGGTGGAAAAATCAAAAGAAGAAAAGATGGCTGAAGTTGATGATGAAATCGAAAAGCTCAGAATAGTTCAAAGCATTATGGCTCAGCGAGAAAATGATCCGAAGGGAATGGATAAAGGGGATCCAACTAAACACTATAACTACGAAACAATCGAGGCCAAGGTTGCATTCAATCACATGTATTCATTTGAGAAGAAACCAAAGCAGAGTTATTTGGTCACAAATACTGATGCAGACCAGTTGGATTTTCCCATAAACGAAATGATGTTTATCATGCCTCACTTCAATGCAGAAGGGAATTTTAAAAATAAAGATGAAGGTACACACATGGAAATTTGTTTTCATGCTTTTCTTGGAAAAGCCCCTGAGGAAGTTTGGTCCTCAATAAAAATCAAGAAGGTCATAAGTATGAAAAAGGATGTGGTTTTCGAAAACACAGTCCAAAATGTTAAGTATGTGGTTGCCAGGGCAAATGGAAATATTTGCGAATTCACTGTTGCAGATTTTCCATTAATGAACTTGTATGATCTTATACAAGTTGCATTACTTTTGAAAGACAAATCATTCTCATACCTTCAAAACACAGAACCAGATGAATTCAAGCTTGGAGTAGCTCACATCAAGATTTTTATCGAAAACTATTATGAGTGTTTGGCACTAAACGATGTTGAATTAGCTACTGCCAAAGGAATGAAAATTAAAGCTCCGATGGCTCCTACGAAGACTCAGGTTGAATTGAAGAAGTATGCTGATGGTGAAATTTGCCTGAAGCCTTTTGGAATTGTCTTCGCAGGAAAAGACAAAGCTGGAAAGTCTAAACGGTTCTTATTCCAAGCAAGTGAAGTCGAGAGATATTCAACATCTCAATATACGAACCTGATTGTTCATATGAATCATTGCAAGAAGAACAATGAAGGCGACAAGAAAGAGCTGAAGAAGATTATCTCCTGGTACACGGAGATTCGAACAGTATTACTGTATTGCATCACACTTCTTACAAATTGAAGACTTCGACTATGATTACAAAGGGGGAGATTGTAAGGGTCGAATTGTTGTAATTAGTCGAAGTATGTTTTGGACTCTTCGAATATTTTGTAACGTATTTTACTAGGGCGCTTTTATTCGAAGCTTTAGAGTCAATGCCTTAGTATATTTTTTGTATGCTTTCAGTTCCCTATAAATAGGGTTATTTACTAGAGTTAGATAAGAACTTTTACAGACTTGTCTACTATTCTCTGTAAAGAATTTGAAAGCATAATAGAGCATAACAAGATCATATTTACATCGTGTGTTTAAATCTCATATTCTTACTTGAATTCATACTCTGATTAATTCATTACTCGATTCATTGTTTCATCATATGAATTGTCATCTTTGTTCGTTTTGATTCTGATAGTCCCAACTTCAAAAGGAAGGTATATGGCATCAAATTTATGCTCACATCGGAATCAGTTAGTACTTAAGTTGTGTTTACCCATTTTGGATACTTTTATTTGTTCTTTTTAGATTTCAAGTGAATTTTCAGATTATAAAATTAGCCATCTATTATGGTAGATACCTCAGAGTTTTGTATAGAAAACGTAATGTACCCCTTGAAAAATTTATTAACCAGTGCAGGGTGAGTTTGGTTTCCAAGTAAACAAAAGAGAAAGGAAGGAAAAGAAAAGTTACAAATATGGAAAATGTGAAATATGGAAAAAAAATTAAAATTTTCTAGCTAAGTTGAAGAGGAGAAGTCAATATGCGACATGTGCGATGAACAGGATCCCATATACAAAAATGTATAAATATCCCACAGAAAGTCATGGACTTTTTAGTGGCCTTTGGAGGGATAATATCTAGTATCCAAAAATCTTCCATAGAAAGTCAGGAGCTAAAGCTAGTCAATTTGGTACTCTGCAAACAAGTGCAATAAAGAAAATATACCAATGAAAGTGGAAAGTAGTTTCCCAAAAAGAAACATCATTTAGGAATCGTATCAAAAAGTTGGAAACTTAGAAACATGACCTTGAGGTGAGGAAATAGATGAAGGGTATAGTAAATAAGAAATGCAAAAATAATTGGTTTCCTATCTAACAGTTTTCTTTTTTACAACGAGAAGATTCGTTTGGGGTATTAGAAAGAACACATTTATATTCTTGATCATTAAACATGTAAGGTTTTGAACATACAAACAAATAATCTATGGAAACGGAAGCATATTATAATTCTAGTCATATGTTCAAGCTAAAACGTGCAAGGATCTTATGCTAGTACAATTACTGAAACTATAAGAAAGATGAGAATTACATACCTCTTTCTTGCCACTTTGATTGAATGCCAAGGATCCAAACCATAACACTTTTAATGTAATCACACCTAAGATCACCAAATAAGAAATAAGACAACACCTTAGAGAGGGGAGACAATCACGAAATACAAATCCTTATAGGAGTGTCTTGTGTTGCCAATGAGGGAGGCAAAGGGGAAGTGGGGCGCAGATTTCAGGAGCAATGAATGGGCAATTAGGGTTTGATCCCTAGTTCCCTATTTATAGTTATCTGATAACTTGGTGCCAAAGCTACTTATTTTTGCTGAAATTGCCCATTGATTGTTCCAATTAATTAAACCTTTTAATTAATTAACATTTAATCCCTGCAATTGATTCATTTCTAATTAATTCCAAAATATCTTCTAATTAATTTATTATAAGATGTGAAATTAATAAACTAATTTCTCCTAATTTTTGTCTTTTGTCATTTAATTGCTCAATTAGTTCTTAACGGTAACCCAAAATGATCATGCTATTATTAGAAATATTACCAATAGTTATGACTTTGGATACTATTTCCAACAGTCTCCCATTTGGACAAGTCATCAACGATATGAATTCTAAAACTTTCAAATACTCAGCATAGAGTATGCTATCAAATGCAACTTCCAAACTCTAATTAAAAACAAGAGACAACCATTAGATAAGAGGTCAAATATTCCTTTGTTCTACAAGATATCCATATGAACCTGAGACATGAAAAAGCTCAATCTTAGCTTTCAAGATTTTGCTTCCTGATAGAGATTTGTGATGACCACATCAGACTACACATCAATTTTAGTCAGGGATCGACCAAGCACTTAGATTACAACACCAAATCATCGAGAGAGCTATAGATATCGCTTCTCTCGTTAGGGAAGAAGGAAAAAAATAAACTTCAACTACATAGTTTCTGTCTACTCATCATATCACACATGGGCATACTATGTATTACTTCCCGTTACGGACAACGTTGAAGTAGACCAATGCGTAACAAAATTATAGAGCAAAACCCCATGTATTTCTGTTTGAAGAATAAGAGATACTATCATCTTATAATTATTTGTGACTGTATACATGAAGTAATCTCTAAGTACGGGTTACTCCAATACTGAAATCTTCATTAAGTACTAATGAGTGTTAGTCACAGTCTCTATGTTATATCCAATCACCATGGACAATCTACTAATACTCCATGATAATCTTAAATCACTACTTACTTTTAAGAGTATAACCGACTATGGAGGTTTGAGTAAATTAATACTCGAGAAGTTGGTTCCAAACATGAAAAACGAAATACAATAATAAATTAATGAAAATGGTAGCAATCCAACATATTATTAAGTCACCACAGAATAATCACCAAATCAGATACAATTTCATTGTATAAGTTTCAAAACATCAAACTAACAACTAAAACATTTATGTCATCTCACTCCCAAATCTAATGCATATGGACATAGTATAATAAATATGCATGGTCCACGTCAATGGCTTCGTGAAAGGATAAACCGGATTCTCCTTCGATGATACTAAACTCACTATGATGTCTCCCTCCTCAACTCGTTTTTGAACATAGTTGTAATTCCTGAGTATATGTCCTAACTTCCCATTATCCTTAGGTTCTTTAGTTAAGGCGATTACACCCTTGTTATAACATAATATTTCAAGGGGTTCCTTGATGCTAGGAACACCACCAAGATCACCTATGAAATTCTTCAACCATACTTTTTTGCAACTTCACTAGCTTTAATATACTCGGGCTCGCATATGGATTCTACCATTGTTTTCTGCTTGGAGCTTTTCCAAGTTACCACCCCTCCATTTTTCAAGAACACCTATCCTAATTGTGAGCAAAAGTCATCCCTGTTCGTTTGGAAACTCACATCATTATAACTTGTTTCTCTAAAATCGTCTTTTCCTCCATAGGTAAGAACATATCTCTTGTTCTCCTTAGATACTTAAGAATGTTCTTTACTATCGTCCAATGACTTTCGCCAGGGTTTTACTGATAACAATTCACCATGCTCAAGGCATACGAGAAATCAGGTCGAGTACATGTCATGTCATATATGATTGATCTGATAGTATAAGCATATGGGACTCGACTCATTCTATCCAGTTCTTCACTAGTACTGGGACATTAATCTTTACTGAATTTTATGCTATGTTTTATGGGTATAAACTCTTTCTTCGAGTCATGAATCTTAAATTTCTTCAAGATCTTATCCAAGTATGTAATTTGGATAAGTCTAATTAGACGCTTTGATCTATCTCTACAGATTCTTATACCAAGTATATATGTTGCATTTCGTAATTCCTTCATAGAAAGACATTTCCCAAGCCAAGTCTTCACACTTTTAAATGTTGGGATATCATTTCCTATAAGTAGTATGTCATCAACATACAACATTATGGATATTACAACACTCCCACTAGCTTTGACATATACACATAACTTATCTTTGCTTCTTGAATATCCAAACTATTTAACCTTTTCATGAAAACAAAGATTTTACCTGTGAGATGCTTGTTTGAGTTCATAGATTGATATCTCTATTTTGAGTCTATATATACATCCCCTATAAGTTTTCTGTCAAGAAAACTGGTTTTTACATCCATTTCCATACTTCATAATCATAAAATGTAACTATGGCAAACAATATACTAATAGATTTAAATATACCCATCAGTGAGATAGTTTCCTCATAATCAATCCCTTGAGTTTAAGTATAACTCTTCACAACTACTCTAACCTTGAACATGTATATATTCCTATCCATTTTGGTGTTCTTCTTGAAGATGCACTTATACCCAATGTATTTAAGGCCATGTGTAGGAGCACCCAAATTCCAAACTTGATTATCATACATGGACCGAATCTCACTCTCCATACTCTATTTCCATTTGGCTACCTTTGGGCCCTCTATCACTTCCTTATAGTTGGATGGCTCATCCGCATTAACTAGGGTTTTATCACTGATCAATATGTCACCTTCTTCATTAATATGAAAACCATAAAGCTCAGGAGCAGAAAACTCTATTAGATATGTGAAGAAGAGGCAGGGATATGTCAGTTTCCTCGACATGTATTTTAACCTCTGGTTGAGTGCTAGTGTCAACTATAGGTTCTTTATTGATTGATTCTTGAATATCTTCAAGATCAATTTGGCTTCCACTAGCTTATTTGTATATGAGCTCTCTTTCAAGGAAAATTCCCCTTTAAGCCACAAACACCTTGTTCTCAGAAGGCTTGTAAAACAAGTCTCCAAAAGACTTTTGGGGACAACCAATGAAGTAAAACTTCTCTGATCTAGGATCTTGTTTGTCGTGGGCCTCATAGTGAATGAATACTTCACAACCTACACTTTCACATGTGCTGGCGAGGGATGATCCCCACTCCACATATAAGAGGGTGTCTTTACAACGTTCTTACTTTGTAGGAGGTTTAAGATATGAGAGACTGTCTCTAAGGCATATTTCCATAAACTTATTGGAAGTGTAGCTCGACTCATCATGGATTGAACCATACCTAACCATCTTTGATTTCTTTTCTCAGTAACACCATTAATCTATGGTGTTCTTGGAGGAGATAACTGTGATACTATTCCTTAATTCCTAAGATGATCATAGAATTCAAGACATTGATATTCTTCACCCCTATATGACCAGAGCATCTTGATCTTCTTACTCATTTTATTCTTTAGTTTTTTTTGAAACTCTTTAAAAACTTCAAAATATTTTTGCCTTGTGTTTAATCAAATAAATATATCCATACCTACTAAAATCATCAGTAAATGTACCGAAGTATCGTTCGTCATGCCTTGTAATGGATCTGAACGATCCACCCACATCCGTGTGAATAAGATCCAACAAATCCTTTCCTTTTTCATAGTTTCCTATAAATGAAGATTTTGTCATCTTGTCAAGTAATCAAGATTTTCACACATCATTCGAATTTAGGTCAAATGATTCAAATATCCTATCTGACTGGAGCATGGCGATGCATTTCTTGTTTATATGGACAAGAGGATAATGCCACAAACACGATTTATCCAATACACTTTTGTAGGAATCAACATATACGAATATATTATCATTCTTACTCACGCAAACAAAATTTTCATGTATACCATTACAAAGACTATATTTAAAGTAAAAACAACCATGCTTGTAAACCAAAATACTTCCATTATCATTATCAAATGCAAAATAGAAAGCATCATTAAATTATGCGTAAAATGAAATAATGTTTTGTGTCATTTCTGGCGAGTAGAAACAATCTAATAATTTAATTGAAACACCACTAGTCATCATGATTTCATAGTCCCCAATCAATGTAACAACAACAGTACATTTGTTTCCTATGATTAGGTTGAGCTCCACATGTTTTAGTTTCCTACTTTCCGTTAGACTGTACACTCATAAAAACATGCCAAATTTAAACTTTTTAAAGCATTTCAAACCAATGATTATTACAAAACTTGTTTTCAAAATAGTATAGTGTCAGAGTATCCTAGAATCAAATCATAAAACATAAGGAGGTGCACGATCACGCCTTCGCCTTCCCGCGATCATCAGAAGTACCTGAAACAATAATCGATAAATGTAAGCCCGAAGGCTTAGTGAGTTACCCCCAAAATACCAACGCCATAAAACATATCAATAACATATAAGCAAACACAACAATCATAATGAGCCATTGGTCTGACTGGATCGCCTCACAGGCCATCAGTCTGCCTGGACCGCTCTCCGAGCCTTCGACACGTCTGGACGGCCTCTCAGGGCCTTCAGCCTATCCAGACAGCTCGCCAGGCCTTCGACCTGACTATATGCCCTACCGGGTCTGTAGTCTACCCAACCCGTCCTGGGTATCTTAGCCTACAACACAAAGCAAGACCTGCCTCAACCCAATCCACCAAACCAACAAACATGTGCACATAAATATCATACGCTAGCATGAAAGTACAGACAGTCATACAAATCTAACGGATCACTAACATGGCAACCATTCTATAACCAGGATACCGATCTAACATAGCAACCATCCTATAACCAGGATACCGATCTAACAGATCTCAAACATAGCAACCATCCTATAACCAGGATACCGACCTACCAGGTCACTAAGCATATCACCATCCTAAATACCAGGATGTAAACCAATAAATATATCATGCAATAAACCCGGATACAAATCCGATAAGGGTCGGTATTGGTGCCTTAGACCCTGTTGATATAGTGAGGAGAACTCACCTCACAAGTAGCTTGAAGTAATAAAGTCAAATTGCACCAAATGCATCTCCAAGTCCAACACTACATCCACTGATGATCCTCTCCCATAAATTCCCAAAATACCCCCAGAAATCAAACTGTTCAACCCTTGGTCAAAGTCAAAGTCAACAGCCCATGTTGACCCAACTCATCGAGTGAACCTAGAAACTTGTCGAGTTCCTTAATAACTCAGAAAGTCATAATACCCTCACTGACTCGCCGAGTTTGCAACCAACTCGTCGAGTCTATGCGTATACAAAATTCAGGGAAAACCCTTACTGACTCGTCGAGTCCCCTTACTGACTCGCCGAGTCCATGCAGAACCCAACCACGATAAATCTTCATCGGACTCACCGAGTCGTCTATGCGCCTCGTTGAGTTTATGCAATCCATTTCTTATACAAATGTTTTTAAGCCACCCCAAAGCTCCATATTGCAGATCCAACCTCCTAGGGCATGTTTTCCACATAAAGTTGCAAACTTTATGTGCATGCATGGTCCTAAATGCCAAAACTAGACTAAGGGAAAGGTTAACTAAAAGGGAAGGACCCAAGCTTGACAAATCTCATAACTTTATGGCTATCGGGACCAATGGGAGTCCAGATCTAAAGTTGCAACTTCAGATCTTGCCCCAATGCCCGAAATGACTCCCAAATGTGCCTAAGATGGCCCTAATCCCAAACATGAAGAGATCTAGCTAAAGATAAGCCAAGGTAACGACTTGTTACCTTCAAAATGATGTCAAGATGCAGTAAAGTCAGATCCATGAGCTCCTCTCTGCTCCAAGCTTCTTATACTTCACACCTTCTTCACAAAATGCACTACAAAACAATCTTTAAGCCTCACAACACTCAAGAACAAGGTTAATAGCGATTAGGGATTCTTCTAGCCGTCAAGGGGTGATAAGGGGACTGGAGGATAGAACTTAGGGTCCTTTAAATAGGGTGCAAACCCTAAAAATTTGGGTTTCATTTCCAGCTCCTACTCGTCGAGTCTATGTCCTCTGACTCGTCGAGTAGATCTAGTAATCCACACGGGTTATCCCGCCTTTACACGACGAGTTGGGGGCAACCAACTCGTCGAGTAGGTCCATAAATATGTATATAATGCTTTAAAACTTGTACCTGGGAGTCGGGGTGTTACAATTCTCCCCCACTTGAACTAGACTTCGTCCTCGAAGTCTGCTACGGCGAGCAATCCTGGATAGTGCTCCCGCATATCTGCCTCCGACTCACATGTCCACTCGCATCCCCTCATGTGCTCCCACTGTACATTTACCAAAGGTACTTCCTTATTCTATAGAACCTTCAGCTTCGTCTCAAGAACAGCCACCGGCCTCTCCACGTCACCGACCTGAAACTCCAACTCATATCGGTGCCGGTCGGCATAGATCTTCTGTCGACTTAGTGCGTTCTGTAGTCGCTGTCTAATCTGCTGAATCATCTCGGTAGTCTGCAGGACTACCTCAGTCCGACCCATCACTCTATGACCCACCTCTCCCCAACAGACTGGGGTGCGACATCTCTGTCCATACAACAGCTCATAAGGTGGATCACCAATGCTGGAGTGAAAGCTGTTCTTATAGGAGAACTCTGCAAGGGGTAGGTAGGAGTCCCAACTCCCACCGAAGTCAATAACGCAAGCTCTCAACATATCCTCAAGTGTCTGTATGGTCTGCTCACTCTGGCCGTCCATCTGCGGATGATAGGCTGTACTGAAGTGCAGCCGTGTGCCCAGTTCCTCGTGGAACTTCTGCCAAAACCGGGAGGTAAACCGAACATCACGGTCTGAGACGATAGAGACCGGAACCCCATGGCGAGTGACAATCTCGAGTATATACACATCGGCCAGCTTCTCGGCCGATGAGCTCTCCCGAATGGGCAGAAAACGAGCACTCTTGGTCAATCGATCCACGATGACCCAAATAGCATCGAACACCCTTTCCGTTCTCGACAGCTTGGTGATGAAGTCCATCATGATCTGCTCCTATTTCCACATGGGAATCTCTAGAGGTTGCAGCTTGCCATGCGGCCTCTGGTGCTCGGCCTTGACCATCCTGCAGGTCAATCACCTCTCAACATACCAAGCGATCTCTCGCTTCATGCAAGGACACCAGTAACTCAATTGCAAGTCCCGGTACATCTTGGTGGCCCCCAGGTGAATAGAGAAGCGAGACTTATGAGCCTCCTCCAATGTAGTCTGTCTGACCCCACCAGACATCGGAACCCAGACCCGACCGCAACGAGTCAGTAATCCCCGACTATCATGCACAAACCGGGTGTTCTCACCCCTAATCCTCTCAAGCTTCCAGTTTTCCTGACGCATACCCTCTGCCTGGGCTTCCCTGATTATGTCCACAAGTGGAGAATCCACTGAAATCCTCATGTACGTCACTGTAGTAGAAGATCCAGCTGACCTGCGGCTCAGAGCGTCCGTAACCATGTTCGCTTTACCTGGGTGGTAAAGGATCTCACAGTCGTAGTCGTTGACTACATCCAGCCATCTGTGTTGTCTCATGTTCAGGTTCGGCTGATCCATGATGTGTCTCAGTGTAACATCCGGAGTCCCTGGTACATCATTTTGATTATTTATTGTCGAAATTTATAGAATGACTCGACGAGTTGGTGCTACAACTCGTTGAGTAGTATCGCGCATGGCCACGTGGGTTTAATGACCTACTCGACGAGTCCGAGAGCCGAATCACCGAGTAAGTGTTGGGATGAGAAACCCTAAATTCCCGGGTTTGGGGCCTATTTAAAGGCACTTATAGCCTCATTTGCGGCTACCCTTCCTTGAGAGCAAACCCTAAACGACCTTTGAGCCTAGAGAGAGAGATTGCTTTGCTAATTGTGAGTGTTTGGTGCATTTTAAGAAGAAAAGAGAAGATTCCCAAGCCAAGGGACAAGAGGGTGCTGCTAGATCTGAGGTTGCTTCACTTCAAAGCTTCTGGGAAAGGTATAAAGCTTTCACCTTTCTCATTCTATTGCTTAGATCTTATGATTTTGTGAATCTAGGGTTTTTCCACCCAAATATGAGGACCTTGAGTGTTCCATGCTCATTGAGAGGTTTGAACTTCAGATCTGGACCATGTGAGGTCCCTAGAGTCCAAAAGTCCCAGCTTTATCCAACCATAATAGTGGTCTTGAGTGAAAAACCCTTTTTGGGGTGTGTTTTGGCATTTTAAGCTCTAAATGCCATGCATTAACGTAAAGCCTATGACTTTACGTGATAGATGAGCCTTAGGAGTGTAGATCCAGAGTTTGGGGAAGTTCTCTGCCTTGAAAACGACTGAATGAGAGATGAGTCTGAATGGACTCGCCGAGTCAAGAAGCCGACTCGACGAGTCAGATGGGGTTGTCCCGATGGTTTTAATCGTATAACAACTCGGCGAGTTGAGCTAGACTTTTGAGTGATTCTATGGATGGCGAGCAGACTCGGCGTGTCCCATGAGTGCACTCGACGAGTAGGGTCAACATGGACTGTTGACTCGAGTTTGACTTCTGTTGACTTAGGGTTTGGTCAACACTGTCTTCGGGAAACCATTGAGTGGTAAATGGGTCTTTTCCACTTCAAGAGAAAGAAAGAGAGAGAGAGAGAGAGAGAGAGAGAAAGAGAGAGAGAGAGATAACTTAGTAAAATGTGCAATTTAAAGAGTTAATTAGATATAATTATCTTACGTGATTAGGAGGAGGCTAGACTCGGTGATCTGTATGCGAGAGTACTCATTCACTTAGCTTACTTACGAGGTGAGTCTTCTCACTATACTTGCTTTGAATGGCACATTGTGTGATTAAGCTGTTTATTGTGTTTATCTGTGTATTTAATATTCTACATTATGTCTTTGTGATTTATGCCGAATATTGTTATTACGAGCTTACTGAGTTGGGACTGGAGGGTCCCACTGAGACACACTAACCGGAGGGTCTTATCGAGTTATAGCCTAGAGTGGCTAATGAGCTGTATGTGGTATTTTGGGGAACTCACTAAGCTTCTTGCTTATCGTGTTATGTGCTATGTGTTTCAGGTACTTCCAATCATCGCGGGAAGGCCCCGGCTTGATTGTACACACACGCGCTTTGGGAATATATTTTGGAGGATCCTGGTTTATGTGATAAACAACTTTTCATAAATAATTTGGATTAATGTTGATACTTGAGATGTTTCGAGAAATATGATATGTGATTTTTATATTCAAAATGAAAATTTTGGTTTGAAAATTTCGGTGTTACAAGTTGGTATCAGAGCCTTGGTTTGAGGGATTCGGATGCACCTCCGGGTGTGTTTGGACTCAAACTGAGGATTTGAGAAAATTTTCAAAAGAAATGATTTTTCTAAAATGAGAAAGAGCTTTAAGAGAAGACAAGTTGGAGCGGTGTGTACAATCAGCCAGAGCCCGAACGGTGATTTCCCAAGATACCCTTACTTTATGTTATGAGATATTTATAAAATATTCTGTTAGGATTGCATGATAGAAAATTAGGCTAGGTATTTCATATTCTAGGGCTAGAGTTGCCTGATTTGAGATGCCTTAGCCTAGGAGGTGTTTTATCCAGTGTTACCTACTATTGCTCTGAGTATGTACTGAGTTTTGGAGTCGAGAGATAATCTAGGAGGAGGTACCTAGATGAGCTGGAGAGGAGTCTTCTGAGAGGGTAGTCTGAGAATCGTGAGATATAGAGTATTTTGTGAATTGGAATCCTAGGAGGAGGACTTCGGGTGACTACGGACTTGGTGTGGAAGGTAGTATTGGGCCCGTACTACTGAAAGCACCAGATCTGCAGGCAGCCTAGGTACGAATCAATAGGATGCTAAGGGAGAGTGATCGAGTGTGAGTATAATTGAGCGAGTCTCTGATGATTTTGTGTTGTGTTTCAGAGACGTCATGGTGGGTACACGCCACAACCCCGGGAGTAGTAGGACTAGTGATGATGAGCTTCGTAGGATGATTCACAAGGACGTGGCCGCAGCTATTCACGCGAAGATTCCAAAGATATTTGGGTCTATTAAGACCACTTTGATTGAGACTTTTGATGAGCGGTACGCTGCTGTTACTGAAGCTGAAGCTGTTGCTGCCACCGCAGCTCTCGCTGCTGCCAGACTACAGGGCATACTGCAGTGACTTGGGAGAGATTTGTGATGATGTTCCGTGATGAGTATGTTCCCCCGGTGGAGAGGGAACGGCTGGGCCAAGAGTTTCTGTCCCTCAAGCAGAAGACGGAGTCGGTGACTGAGATTACTCGGATGTTTCACGAGAGGGCGTTGTTCTGCCCTGAGCATGTGTCAACTGAGCAGGCACGCATGAGCCGTTATTTGAGCATTTTGAGGAGGGATATTCGGGAGTTCGTGGCGAACTCATCTTATCAGACATTTGCGGAGCTTCAGGCAAATGCCAGGAGGAGGGAGATCGAGTTGGAGACCCAGGCTTGGAAGGATGCGGAGTCTCAGGGGAGAGACCGGCGGCCGGTGCAATCTGAGCTGGCAGCCAAGCGGGCTAAGCCCGCCGATTCGAGATCAGGAGGCCAGAAGGGCCGCACTTGTGGCAAGTGCGGCAAGAGTCATGAGGGATCTTGTCGGGCAGGGATTTGCTACAAATGTGGAAAGGAGTGGCATATGGCGAAGGACTGACCCAAGGGTTTTGCAGTCTGTTTCCACTGCAATCAGACCGGCCACCGGAAGGCCGAGTGCCCTCATCTTGTTCAGGGATCAGCCCAGGTTTCCACTCCTGCTGCATTGCGTGTTATTGATGTTAGGCGGTGAAGGCCTAGGCTCCGAAGGCTCGTGGGAGAGCTTTCCAGCTGACAGCGGAGGAGGTCCGCGCAGCACCGGATGTTGTGGCTGGTATGTATTCCTCTATTTATTCATTTATTTACTATGCGCTTCTTTTATGATTATCTTGTGCTATATTTAGGTACTTTTCTTGTGAGTTTTGTACCTGCTTTAGTGTTATATGATTCGGGTGCGATTCGATCCTTCGTATCCATAGCCTTTAGTCGTTACATTGGCAACCAGCATGAGGCGTTGAGTCGACCTCTGAGGGTTTCTATAGCAGATGAGCATGCGATTTTTGCTACCGAGGTGTTCCGAGGATGCGTGCTGGAGATTTTTGGCGTCGAGTTTCCGATCGACCTGGTACCGATCGCGATGGGTGATGTCTGTGTCATCGTGGGCATGGATTGGTTGAGCCACTTTGGAACAGTGATCGACTGCGAGTGCCAGTTGGTGACTATATGAGACCCTAGTGGGGGAGTGCTTACAGTGTATGGCGAAAGTACCAGATCTGGGTCAGCTTTCTACTCTGCCGCCAGAGCAAGGCATAGTTTTCAACAGGGTTGTATGGGATTCCTGGCGTATGTGATGGATTCACGGACCGTGTCAGAGAGGCCGAGTTCTGTATCCGAGGTTCTGATAATATGCTAGTTCCCTGATGTTTTCCCCGAGGAGTTACCGGGTGTGCCTCCCGAGAGGCAGGTGGAGTTCCGGATTGATTTGATTCCGGGTGCGGCACCTATTGCCAAGGCACCTTATCGCCTTGCGCCACCAGAGATGCAGGATTTTTCCTCTTAGCTCCAGGAGCTGCTGGGGAAAGGGTTCATTAGACCGAGTAGCTCACCGTGGGGAGCTCCGATCCTTTTTGTCAAGACAAAGGATGGTTAGCACCGGATGTGCATTGATTACCGGGAGTTGAACAAATTGACGGTCAAAAACCGTTATCCACTTACGAGGATCGACGATTTGTTCGATCAGTTGCAGGGGGCGTCTTGGTTCTCTAAGATTGATATGAGGTCCGGATATCATCAGATGAGAGTTTGCGAGGAGGATATTCTGAAGACGGCCTTTAGGACTCGTTATGGGCACTATGAGTTTGTGGTGATCCCCTTCGGGATCACCAACGCACCGGCGACATTCATGGACCTCATGAACTGGGTATGTAGGCCCATGTTGGATCGATTGGTGATCGTGTTCATCAACGATATTCTTGTATACTCGAGGTCCCGAGAACAACATGAGGAGCACCTTAGAGAGGTTTTGGGGGTTTTGAGATCGGAGAGGCTATATGCCAAATTCTCCAAGTGTGATTTTTGGTTATGAGAGGTCCAGTTCCTAGGGCATCTCGTTAATCAAAATGGGATATTGGTCGACCCGGCCAAGATTGAGTAAGTCATGCGATGGGAGGTGCCGAGATCCCCATCCGAGATTAGGAGTTTTCTGGGATTGGTCGGTTACTATCGGAGATTTATCAGGGATTTCTCCAAGATTGCAGTTCCTCTCACCAAATTGACCCGGAAGGGTGTTACTTTTGTTTAGGGGCCTGAGCAGCAGGCATCATTCGAGACCCTTCGCCAGAGATTGTGTGAAGCTCCAGTGTTAGCCCTTCCGGAGGGAGTAGATGACTTTGTGGTCTATTGCGATGCGTCTACCTCAGGGATGGGTGTAGTGTTGATGCAGAGAGGTCACGTGATAGCATACACTGAAGGGTTTTGAGCATTCTAAAACTCCTATTGTGTACATGCAACCCTAGAAACCTTGGATCTATGTTTTATCTATGATACATGCAAAATTGTTTTTCCAAGGTTGATAACCTATCTAGCATACATGGGGAACTTTTAATACATAATAGTTAGTAGGAAATACATACCTTGTAGTAGTTTGGATTTCTTGAAAAACCTTGTGAGCCTAGCACCTCAAGTGTGATGCCTTAAATGTCTAACACAACACCAAATGCACTTGGAATAACTTAGAGAGAAATGAAGAACACTTAGAGATCGGCTAGCCCTCACTTGTATGCTTAGTGGCCGATTTTGGTTAACATAAGGATGCTTATATAGTGTGTTACAATTAGGGTTACACCATGTAAACCCTAATTGTCATGACTTTTCATTTCCATGACCCATGGGTTCTAGAACCACCATGGAGCATCCTATGGGTTTTAGCCCAACTTGATAATCCATGGAGCATTAGCCCACTATATAAGTATGGATGATTTACACAATCAACCCATATATTTAATTAGACTTCTTTTGATCACTTAATTAATTCCAAATTAATTCTTGATCAACACTAACCAAATAATACAATTAATATATTAGAACTTATAATATATTAATAAGCCTTAAGTGTTATTTCTCTCATTTTAGTCTATCCAAATGCATGATGCCATGCAACCCAAATGGACCATGTTAATCGGGTCAAGTACATTCCATAAATAGTTATGAACTTAGACACCTAATCTAACAGTCTCCCACTTGGATAAGTCTAATAACTATAACTGCAAGAATGACTTCAAGAACCGATCAGCAATTGTAGCTCTTTCAAGGTCTCTCGGAACTAAGATGATGATGACACGCCATTTAAGATAAGTGATCATATAATCCTCTGTTGTAGATATCAGCCGGAAAAATACATGGAACAATGTCTTACTTATTGTCCAGCTGTTTGTTTCCCGATTTCCGATTTGTTTGACATAGAACTTAATTGAACACATCAACTTAAATCTGACCAGGCCCGGTACATGGGTCAACAAAAAATCATCGAGGGGCCCATATATCGCTTCTACTCCAAGAAGGAACAGATAAACTTCGACTCATATGCTTGTTCTACTACTTGTTGAATCATACACAAAGGCACGTTTTATAAGATCGAGTTACCAATGCGTTTTCGTACAATCAATGCATAACCAACTCATAGGCAACAAGTCATATCTCTAGGTTTGAAGACTTATATGATATTACCATCTCGCGATCACTCGAGATAAATTCCATGAAGTGATACCAGCGAGCGTGGGTTGAATCCAATACTCAAAACTTATGAGCACTCACGAGTGTTGTAGCCATGTCCAACATCTTAGACCTCTGCAACCAACTCATGACAGTCTTGATTCATACCTACTTCCAACATATGACCGACTGTGGAGAATTCGAATAATATGATATACCAAAAATAATTATTCTGGAAGTCAAAACATGCAAAATGAAACGATAGTAAACAATTAACAAAAGATAGCAACACTTTACTCATAAATAAATACAACTTTTATTCATCATCAAATGTCAATTACACTTTACACATTTCAAATCTATCTAACTACTAAAACTAATATCATCCTTCAGCCCTATACGCCTCGCATGCTGGAGATGCTTAGCCCTGCCCAGTCCCTTCGTGAGGGGATCTGCCGGGTTCTCATCCGATGATACCCTCTTTGCCACGAGGAGTCCTTCTTCTATTCGATGTCTGATGAAATGATATTTTCTGCCGATGTGTGTGGATCTCCCGTGATCCCTTGGTTCCTTGGCTAAGGCAACTGCACTTTCACTATCACATAAAATCTGTATAGGCTCCTTTATAGCTGGTACAACCCCAAGGTCTCCAATGAAGTTCTTTAGCCATATAGCCTCCTTTGCTGCCTCGCTTGCCGCTATATACTCTGATTTGCAAGTTGAATCAGCCACTGTCTCTTGCTTGGAACTTTTCCAAGAAATTGCTCCTCCGTTTATGGTAAAGACCCAGCCTGACTGAGAGCGGAAATTATACCTATCTGTCTGAAAGCTAGCATTACTATACCCTTCTACTATCAAGTCATCACTCCCACCGAGGGTAAGGACCCAGTCCTTAGTCCTCCGCAGGTACTTGAGAATGTTCTTTACCGCAGTCCAGTGAGCCTTTCCAGGGTTCCCCTGATATCTGCTGACCATGCTCAATGCAAAGGCCACATCAGAACGAGTACAAGTCATAGCATACATGATCGAGCCTACAACGGAAGCATAAGGTACTCGACTCGTCTCAGCTATCTCAGCCTCTGTACTCGGGCTCTGAGTCTTACTCAGTCTGGCGTTACTCTGGATCGGTAACTCTCCTTTCTTGGAATTCTACATGCTGAATCTATTCAGCACCTTATCCAAGTAGGTACTCTGACTAAGTCTAACTAGTCTTTTACTCCTGTCTCTCAGAATCCTTATCCCTAGGATATAGGCAGCTTCTCCAAGGTCCTTCATAGCGAAACACTTCCCAAGCCAGGACTTCACTTCCTGCAGAGTTGGGATGTCATTTCCTATGAGTAGTATGTCATCCACATACAATACCAAAAATCTAACTATACTCCCACTATCCTTGACATATACACAGGACTCATCTTCACTCCTCGAAAAGCCAAACTATTTGACTTTCTCATCGAAACAAAGATTCCATCTGAGAGGTGCTTGTTTCAATCCATAGATGGATTTCTCAAGCTTACACACTCTATTAGGGTACTCTGCACTGACAAAACCTTCTGGCTGACTCATGTAAACATCCTCAGCCAACTTTCCATTAAGGAAAGTGGTTTTGACATCCATTTTCCATATTTCATAGTCATGAAATGCAGCAATGGCTAGCATAACTCTAATAGACTTAATCTTGGCTACTGGTGAAAAGGTCTCATCATAATCAACTCCCGGAGTTTGAGAAAAGCCCTTTGCAACCAGTCGCGCCTTATAAGTGTGTACATTACCATCCATGTCGGTCTTCTTCTTGAAGATCCATTTGCACCCGACTGTCTTGCGACCTGGTACATTGTCAACCAAATTCCAAACTTGATTGTCATACATGGACTGTATCTCGTTGTCCATAGCCTCTTTCCATTTTGCAGCCTCAGGGCCTGCCATGGCTTCCGTGTAGCTGTTAGGTTCATCCAGACTTACCAGTGTGCTATCACTGATAAGTGTATCACCTTCTGCAGTAATATGGAAACCATAGTAATGCTCAGGTGCATTCCTAACTCTCGTGGAACGCCTCAGAGGTACAAACTCTTCTGTCGGATCAACAGGAGTTTCCTCCTCAGGTTGATTGCTGGTGTTTGAGGTTCCTTCACCACTTGACTCTTGAATTTCTTCAAGGTCAATTTGCCTCCCACTGTTTCCTTGGCTTATAAGTTCTCTCTCTCAAAAGACTCCTCTCCTTGCTACAAAGACCACATTATCATTGGGTCTGTAGAAGAGGTAACCAAAGGATCTCTGTGGGTAGCCGATGAAAATACACCTCTCACTTCGAGGTTTGAGCTTATCGTGAGACTCACGCCTCACAAAAGCCTCGTAACCCCAAATCTTGATGTGGTCCAGATTGGGAACTTTCCCAGTCCACATCTCGTGAGGTGTTTTGGCAACCTTCTTTGTAGGGACTAGATTAAGAATATGGGCGTCAGTCTCTAAGGCATACCCCCAGAATGAGATTGGTAACGAAGCTCGACTCATCATGGAACGAACCATATCCAACAAGGTTCGATTACGCCTCTCAGCCACACCATTCAACTGTGATGTCCTAGGAGATGTCAGTTGTGAGACAATCCCACACTCCTTAAGATAGTAAAGGAACTCTGTACTAAGATACTCACCACCTCAATTGGATCGAAGCATCTTAATGTTCCTACCCAATTGATTCTCTACTTACTGTTTAAATTCTTTAAACCTTTCAAAAGTCTCTGACTTATGCTTGATTAAGTAGACATAACCATATCTACTATAATCATCAGTAAAAGTCACATAATAACGATGAGCATCCCTTGTGGCAGTTTTGAAGGGTCCACACACATCAGTGTGTACAAGATCGAACAAACCTTCACCCTTAGTACATGTACCAGTGAAGGGTGACTTTGTCATTTTCCCATGCAAACAAGATTCACAACTATCATCTGATTTTAGGTCAAATGACTCCAAGACTCCATCCTTTTGGAGTTGGCCCATGCGTTTCTTTCTTACATGTCCAAGACGACAATGCCATAATGATGCTTTATCCACGTTATTATTAGAAGAATCAATACACAACACATTATTTCCTAGATTTTCTACAACCGACACAGCTTCATACACA
Organism: Lactuca virosa; assembly: GCF_052849685.1. Classification (NCBI taxonomy): domain Eukaryota; kingdom Viridiplantae; phylum Streptophyta; class Magnoliopsida; order Asterales; family Asteraceae; genus Lactuca; species Lactuca virosa. The sequence continues at coordinate 55,577,111 of NC_136431.1, forward strand.
CCATCACAAGGTAATGCTTTAAAATAAAGAACATTATTAAAGAAAGCATAAATACCACCACTGTCATTATCAAATGAAAAGGTAAAACCTTGTTTGTACAAAGCATGAAAGGAAATAATATTTCTTGCCATTTCAGGAGAGTAACAACATTTATTCAAATCTAATGTAAACCCACTACTTAGAAACAAAGAATAAACTCCAATCTTGGTGACAGGTGAAGCTTTCCTATTCCCCATGATCAAGTTTATCTTTCCATGCTCCACATTCTCACTTCTTCTTAGTCCCTGCAAATCAGAACAAATATGAATACCACAACCCGTATCAAGGACCCAAGAGTTAGAATATGGTGAGTTATTAGACAATATAGTGTAAATACCTGCATGGTTGGGTTTTACTTTCCCATCCTTAACATCTTGCTTGTACTTTTGGCAGTTTCGCTTCCAGTGCGACTTTTCATGGCAATAGAAGCATTCAGCCTCTTTAGGGTTAGCAGAAGGAGTGACAAAACTTTTCTTGGTTCCACTTAAAGAGGAGACATCAAGGGACTTTCCCTTGGTACACTTTGAAGGGCTCTTCCTCTTCTTTCCTTTGCCTTGCTCGATTGCCAAGACAGGGGTCGCGGTAGGAGTAGGATTAGTAATAACCGACTTACCTTTAAGACCACTTTCTGCGGTCTTCAGAAGTCCTTGAAGTTTGCTGAGTGTAACTTCCTCCTTGTTCATGTGGTATGTCATGCGGAATTGATCATAACACGAAGGTAGAGAGTGCAAAATGATATCAATTGCCAACTCCTCTGGGAAGTTCACATTCAGTTTCAGCAAACGGTCCACATACCTTTGCATTTTCTGCATGTGGCCCGTGATGGGTTCACCATCCTTCATCCTGGTTGTTATCGTGGACGAGATGATCTCATATCGCTCTTGACGAGCACTCTGATGGTAGCGGTCCATCAAATCCTGGTGCATCTCAAAAGGATAGTAGTCCTCATACGACTTTTGGAGCTCGGCTGTCATAGTGGCCAACATGATGCATGCCACTTTGGTAGCATCTCTTTCATGGGCCTGATATTCAGCGACCTCCTCAGGATTAGCAGTCGGCTCGAGTTCTTTAAGCTCCTTGTCGAGGACATATTCCTTGTCCTCATACCAAGTGACCATTCTGATGTTCCTGATCCAATCCATAAAGTTGAGTCCATCAAAGATGACTCTCCCACAAAGGTTCATGAGAGAGAAGGAGCCTGTATGGTTTGAGCTAGAAGCCGCATTGTTGGAAGACATCTGAAAAGAAGAAAGACAAGTTTAGATGAGATATAAAGATAATCCTTAATAAAACACCCAAATGTAATATTAAGGCTAGGACCCAACACAATATTTTATAACTTAGAAGAGGGATTCCGTAATCCAAGCTATAAAATATTTGAAGGTAGGTGAATGACGATTCACCAATTTCCACCATGGAAAACGAAATAAATAATTAGGTTTTAATTTGTTTTTGAAACTCCTAGATTCTTTGAGATTCATTGAACTTCTCAATGGCATGTTTCAATCTCGAGTGTGCCCTTCAGGTTTTGTGACTGGGATGCCGAGGATCACAAAACAAGGTGTGAAGTAACCATGCAAATTACTTGGTACCCTCAATATTTACCCCTCAATCGATATGCCGGTTAACCACACGCGCTCCACCGATACTATGATAAATATTAAGTTACCCTTTGCCTACCATGTTAAGTCCAGGTTAGTGTGTCGGTTAACCACACACGCTCCACTAACGACTTAATCAAACTACAAAGTGTAATTTCATGGGTTAGCACCCTATTCACATTTTCCTAAAGTAACTAAGATTGGGAATTTATAAAACATTTAGTTACTTTATATTCATCATACTTTTAATGAGAATTTAAAGTCTTTGTCTTACCCGTTCGGCTAACGACCCTCCACCAGTCAAGGAAGCGGTGAGTGAGAGTGGACACCCACTAAGCTGCCATTTTATAAGCAACAACCTTATACCCCCCTTATAGACCAGCTTCGTGAATGAGGCTTACTAACGGTAAAACGACTTGTTCTTATACATATATAATTATTATTAAACTTATAATATTATAAAGTATAAGGGTTGAATTTTAACTTTTAAATTTCTAGGGGTTGGAACTAAAGTATTTAAAATGACTTTACATGCTCCAAAACTTGAGGGCAAGTTTTGTAACTTTCAAAACTTTTCATCTTTCATAACTTATGGGTTAATGATGTAATAAAATGAGTGACTTTTCATTTTATGTAACCTATGTGTTTAATAATGGACTTTAAAAGAATGACTTTTGGTAATCCATAACTTGAGGACAAGTTATGGATTCCATTAAAACACATAATGATCATGAATTAAACATTAAACAATTTAACAAGTAATTCCTATGATCTATCAAGAACTCATAAGAACATGAATATTCATATTAAAATTTAAAGAACATATGAACACATATAAACATGGAATTTTGATATTAGCCATTGTAAATGGATTAGCACAAACATTACACCATCTAAAACAAGTTTTAAAACACCAAAACAGTTTAGGGTAATGTTTCTAGTCCATTTCCAGCAGCAAAACTCAAAAAACTGCACTCAGGGGCTCCTACTCGTCGAGTGCAAGAACCTACTCGGCGAGTAGGATGAATTTGGTCATGGAGTCGTCGAGTCCCCCCATGGAGTCGGCGAGTTCATGCTTCATAGTGCAGAAAAACTGAGTTTTTTCACAATTTTGCATCAAGTATCAAACAAACAAGCCTAGGCTTTGATACCACTGAAGGGTTTTGAGCATTCTAACACTCCTATGGTGTACATGCAACCCTAGAAACCTTGGATCTATGTTTTATCTATGATACATGCAAAATTGTTTTTCCAAGGTTCATAACCTATCTAGCATACATGGGGAACTTTTAATACATAAAAGTTAGCAGGAAATACATACCTTGTAGTAGTTTAGATTCCTTGAAAAACCTTGTGAGCCTAGCACCTCAAGTGTGATGCCTCAAATGTCTCACACAACACCAAATGCACTTGGAATAACTTAGAGAGAAATGAAGAACACTTAGAAATTGGCTAGCCCTCACTTGTATGCTTAGTGGCCGATTTTGGTGAACATAAGGATGCTTATATAGTGTGTTACAATCAGGGTTACACCATGTAAACCCTCATTGTCATGACTTTTCATTTCCATGACCCATGGGTTCTATAACCACCATGGAGCATCCATGGAGCATCCTATGGGTTTTAGCCCAACTTGATAATCCATGGAGTATTAGCCCACTATATAAGTATGGATGATTTACACAATCAACCCATATATTTAATTAGTCTTCTTTTGATCACTTAATTAATTCCAAATTAATTCTTGATCAATACTAACTAAATAATACTATGATTATATTAGAACTTATAATATATTAATAAACCTTAAGTGTTATTTCTCTCATTTTAGTCTATCCAAATGCATGATGCCATGCAACCCAAATGGACCATGCTAATCGGGTCAAGTACATTCCAAAAATAGTTATGAACTTATACACCTAACCCAACATACGCATCGAGGCAACTGAAGCCTCATGAGACGAGGTATCCCACCCATGCTTTGGAATTAGGGGCGGTGGTGTTCTCCCTCAAGATTTGGCGCCACTATCTTTATGGCGTGCGATGTACTATATACACGGACCACAAGAGTCTAAAGTACCTCATGGATCAGCCCAACTTGAATATGAGATAGAGGAGGTGGTTGGATGTAGTGAAAGACTATGACTGGGAGATTCTGTATCATCCGGGCAAAGCTAATGTGGTAGTCGGCGCCCTGAGCCGTAGAGCCGAGAGCGCTCCGATCCGGGATGTATGTATGAGGATGACGGTGATGACTCTAGTTTTAGATACCATTCGAGAGACCCAGGTGGAGGCTGTGAGACCGGAGAACCGCAAGAGGGATCGGGTGATTGGGCAGGTGTCTGAGTTTGTGACAGAAAGTCGTGGGCTTATGACTTTTCGAGGGCGGATTTGGGTGCCCTATACTGGCGGAGCTCGCCGTGTTCTGATGGAGGAGGCGCACAGATCGAGATTCTCGATCCATCCAGGAGCCACTAAGATGTACTTGGACCTGAAGAGAGACTATTGGTGGCCCTGTATGAAGAGGGACGTGGCTTGGGTAGTCGAGAGGTGCTTGACCTGTCATCGGGTTAAGGCCAAGCACCAGCGTCCTCATGGCAAGTTGCAACCACTAGAGGTTCCCCAGTGGAAGTGGGAACAGATTTCCATGGATTCTATCACCAAATTGTCGAGGACCGCGTGAGGTGTCGACGTAATTTGGGTGATTGTGGACTGGTTGACTAAGAGCACTCACTTCCATGCTATTAGTGAGAGTTCTTCTGCATAGAAACTAGCCGAGGTATATGTAAGAGACGTGGTAGCTCGGCATGGAGTGCCGACGTCGATACTATCAGATCGGGATGTACGCTTTACTTAAAGGTTTTGGAAGAAGTTTCATGAGGAGTTGGGGACGAGATTGCACTTCAGTACAGCCTACCACCCACAGACAGACGGACATAGTGAGCGGATGATTCAGACGCTCGAGGACATGCTTCAAGCATGTGTTATGGACTTTGGTGGAAGTTGGGACACCTATCTGCCCTTGGCTGAGTTTTCTTACAACAACAGCCACCATGCCAGTATTGGTATGCCTCCTTTCGAGCTCCTTTATGGGAGAAGTTGTCGGACTCCTATCTGTTGGGGAGAGGTGGGGAAACGAGTGATGGGTAGCACTGAGATAGTGCTCAAGACGACTGAGCAGATTCAGCAGGTCAGGCAGAGGTTACTGATGTCCCAGAGTCGCCAGAAGAGTTACGCTGACAGCCGACGATCCGAGCTTGAGTTTCAGGTTGGAGACTTTGTCCTGCTGAAGGTATCCCTTTGGAAAGGGGTGATTCGATTCAGGAAACAGGGCAAGCTTGGGCCCCGATACATCGGTCCTTTCAGATCGACCGCCAGATTGGGCAGGGTAGCGTACCGTTTGGAGCTACCTGTGGAGTTGAGTCTGATTTATGACACCTTCCATGTGTCTCAGCTAAGGAAGTGTGTAGCCGACGAGACGACGATAGTACCATTAAAAGACATCCAGGTGGATGCGAGCCTGAATTACATTGAGAGACCAATTGCGATCATGGATCGAAAGGTGAAGGTTCTAAGGAACAAGGACGTGCCCCTGGTTCAGGTCCAGTGGCAACATCGGAGGGGGTCCGAGTTGACATGGGAGACGGAGTCCAAGATGCGAGAGCAGTATCCGGAGTTATTTTTAGATCATGACTTCGAGGGCGAAGCCTGATTCTAGTGGGGGAGAATTGTAACATCCGGAGTCCCAGGTACATCATTTTGATTATTTATTGTTGAAATTTATAGAATGACTCGACGATTTGGTGCTACAACTCGCCGAGTAGTATCACGGATGGCCACGTGGGTTTAATGACCTACTCGACGAGTCCGAGAGCCGACTCGTCGAGTAAGCGCTGGGATGAGAAACCCTAAATTCCCGGGTTTGGGGCCTATTTAAAGGCACTTATAGCCTCATTTGTGGCTACCCTTCCTTGAGAGCAAACCCTAAACGACCTTTGAGCCTAGAGAGAGAGTGTTTTGCTAATTGTGAGTGTTTGGTGTATTTTGAGAAGAAAAGAGAAGATTCCCAAGCCAAGGGACAAGAGGGTGCTGCTAGATCTGAGGTTGCTTCACTTCAAAGCTTCTGGGAAAGGTATAAAGCTTTCACCTTTCTCATTCTATTGCTTAGATCTTATGATTTTTTGAATCTATGGTTTTTCCACCCAAATATGAGGACCTTGAGTGTTTCATGCTCATTGAGAGGTTTGAACTTCAGATCTGGACCATGTGAGGTCCGTAGAGTCCAAAAGTCCCTGCTTTATCCAACCATAATAGTGGTCTTGATTGAAAAACCCTTTTTGGGGTGTGTTTTGGCATTTTAAGCTCTAAATGTCATGCATGAACGTAAAGCTTGTGACTTTATGTGATAGATGAGCATTAGGAGTGTAGATCCATAGTTTAGGGAAGTTCTCTACCTTGAAAACGACTGAATGAGAGATGAGTTTGAATGGACTCGCCGAGTCAAGAAGCCGACACGACGAGTCGAATGGGGTTGTCCCGATGGTTTTGATCGTACAACAACTCGGCGAGTTGACGGGTCAACTCGGCGAGTTGATCCAGACTTTTGAGTGATTATGTGGATGGCGAGCAGACTCGTCGATTCCCATGAGTGCACTCGACGAGTAGGGTCAACATGGACTAATGACTCGATTTTGACTTCTGTTGACTTAGGGTTTGGTCAACACTGTCTTTGGGAAACCATTGAGGGGTAAATGGGTCTTTTCCACTTCAAGAGAAAGAGAGAGAGAGAGAGAGAGAGAGAGAGAGAGAGAGAGAGAGAGATATAACTTAGTAAAATGTGCAATTTAAAGAGTTAATTAGATATAATTATCTTACGTGATTAGGAGGAGGCTAGACTCGGTGATCCGTGTGCGAGAGTATTCATTCACTTAGCTTACTTACGAGGTGAGTCTTCTCACTATACTTGCTTTGAGTGGCACATTGTGTGATTAAGCTGTTTATTGTGTTTATCTGTGTATTTAATATTCTGCATTATGTCTTTGTGATTTATGCCAAATATTGTTATTATGAGCTTACTGAGTTGGGACTGGAGGGTCCCACTGAGACACACTGACCGGAGGGTCTTATCGAGTTATAGCCTAGAGTGGCTAATGAGCTGTATCTGGTATTTTGGGGAACTCACTAAGCTTCGTGCTTACCGTGTTATGTGCTATGTGTTTCAGGTACTTCCGATGATCACGGGAAGGCCCCGACTTGATTGTACACACACGGGCTTTAGGAATATATTTTGGAGGATCCTAGTTTATGTGATAAACAACTTTTGCTAAATAATTTGGATTAATGTTGATACTTGAGATGTTTCGAGAAGTATGATATGTGATTTTTATATTCAAAATGAAAATTTTGGTTTGAAAATTTCGGTGTTACACTCAGGTTCTTGTCCATATAGATATTACAGCAGACCCCATAGAGGTAATGTCTCCAAATCTTGAGAGCGAATACCACCGCTCCCAACTCCAAATCATGAGTAGGGTATCTCCTCTTATGCGGCTTCAACTGCCGCGATGCATAGGCTATCACCCGTCCTTTCTGCATGAGGACCGCTCCCAGTCCCGTGATGGATGCATCGTAGAAAACTACAAATTCCTCAACTCGTCAAGACTGGAGCCTCGCGTAGTCGCTGTCTGAGGGTCTCAAATGCCCTCTCCTGCTTGGGGCCCCATCATAAATCCACCCCTTCCTCGTCAGACGAGTGAGGGGTACTGCAATCTTGGAGAAATCTTGTATAAATCTCCGGTAGTACCATGCCAATCCCAAGAAGCTCCTGATATCCGAGGAAGATTTCGGAACCTCCCACTGCATAACCGTCTCGATATTGGCCGGATCGACCAAAATCCCCTCGTGGTTAATGAGATGTCCCGGGAACTGAACCTCTCGTAACCAAAACTCGCACTTCGAGAACTTGGCATAAAGCCGTTCTCGCCTCAGAACTCCCAATAGCTCCCCTAGATGATCCTCATGCTGCTCTCGGGTCTTGGAGTACACCAAGATATCATCTGTGAATAATATTACCGAGCGATCGAACATCAGTCTGCAGACCCAATTCATCAGGTCCATAAATACTGCTTGCGCGTTGGTGAGCCCAAACGGCATCACCACCAACTTGTAGTGTCCATAACGAGTCCGGAACGCGGTCTTCTCCGCGTCCTCCTCCCTAACCCTGACCTGATGGTACCCAGACCTCAGGTCTATCTTGGAGAACCAAGATGCTCCCTGCAACTGATCGAAAAGATCATCTATCCTCGGGAGTGGATAACGGTTTTTCACCGTCAACTTGTTTAACTCCCGGTAATCAATGCACATCCGGTGTGAACCATCCTTCTTCCTGACGAAGATAATCGGCGCTCCTCATGGAGAACTGCTCGGACGAATGAACTGCTTGCCTAGCAGTTCCAGCAGCAAAACTAAAAAAACTGCACTCAGGGGCTCCTACTCGTCGAGTGCAAGAACCTACTCGGCGAGTAGGATGAATTTGGTCATGGACTCGTCGAGTCCCCCCATGGAGTCGGCGAGTTCATGCTTCATAGTGCAGAAAAACTGAGTTTTTTCACAATTTTGCATCAATTATCAAACAAACAAGCCTAGGCTTTGATACCACTGAAGGGTTTTGAGCATTCTAACACTCCTATGGTGTACATGCAACCCTAGAAACCTTGGATCTATGTTTTATCTATGATACATGCAAAATTGTTTTTCCAAGGTTCATAACCTATCTAGCATACATGGGGAACTTTTAATACATAAAAGTTAGCAGGAAATACATACCTTGTAGTAGTTTAGATTCCTTGAAAAACCTTGTGAGCCTAGCACCTCAAGTGTGATGCCTCAAATGTCTCACACAACACCAAATGCACTTGGAATAACTTAGAGAGAAATGAAGAACACTTAGAAATTGGCTAGCCCTCACTTGTATGCTTAGTGGCCGATTTTGGTGAACATAAGGATGCTTATATAGTGTGTTACAATCAGGGTTACACCATGTAAACCCTCATTGTCATGACTTTTCATTTCCATGACCCATGGGTTCTATAACCACCATGGAGCATCCTATGGGTTTTAGCCCAACTTGATAATCCATGGAGTATTAGCCCACTATATAAGTATGGATGATTTACACAATCAACCCATATATTTAATTAGTCTTCTTTTGATCACTTAATTAATTCCAAATTAATTCTTGATCAATACTAACTAAATAATACTATGATTATATTAGAACTTATAATATATTAATAAACCTTAAGTTTTATTTCTCTCATTTTAGTCTATCCAAATGCATGATGCCATGCAACCCAAATGGACCATGCTAATCGGGTCAAGTACATTCCAGAAATAGTTATGAACTTATACACCTAACCCAACATACGCATCGAGGCAGCTGAAGCCTCATGAGACGAGGTATCCCACCCATGCTTTGGAATTAGGGGCGGTGGTGTTCTCCCTCAAGATTTGGCGCCACTATCTTTATGGCGTGCGATGTACTATATACACGGACCACAAGAGTTTAAAGTACCTCATGGATTAGCCCAACTTGAATATGAGATAGAGGAGGTGGTTGGATGTGGTGAAAGACTATGACTGGGAGATTCTGTATCATCCGGGCAAAGCTAATGTGGTAGCCGGCGCCCTGAGCCGTAGAGCCGAGAGCGCTCCGATCCGGGATGTATGTATGAGGTTGACGGTGATGACTCTAGTTTTAGATACCATTCGAGAGGCCCAGGTGGAGGCTGTGAGACCGGAGAACCGCAAGAGGGATCGGGTGATTGGGCAGGTGTCTGAGTTTGTGACAGAAAGTCGTGGGCTTATGACTTTTCGAGGGCGGATTTGGGTGCCCTATACTGGCGGAGCTCGCCGTGTTCTGATGGAGGAGGCGCACAGATCGAGATTCTTGATCCATCCAGGAGCCACTAAGATGTACTTGGACCTGAAGAGAGACTATTGGTGGCCCTGTATGAAGAGGGACGTGGCTTGGGTAGTCGAGAGGTGCTTGACCTGTCATCGGGTTAAGGCCGAGCACCAGCGTCCTCATGGCAAGTTGCAACCACTAGAGGTTCCCCAGTGGAAGTGGGAACAGATTTCCATGGATTCTATCACCAAATTGTCGAGGACCGCGTGAGGTGTCGACGTAATTTGGGTGATTGTGGATTGGTTGACTAAGAGCACTCACTTCCATGCTATTAGTGAGAGTTCTTCTGCATAGAAACTAGCCGAGGTATATGTAAGAGACATGGTAGCTCGGCATGGAGTGCCGACGTCGATAGTATCAGATCGGGATGTACGCTTTACTTAAAGGTTTTGGAAGAAGTTTCATGAGGAGTTGGGGACGAGATTGCACTTCAGTACAGCCTACCACCCACAGACAGACGGACATAGTGAGCGGACGATTCAGACGCTCGAGGACATGCTTCGAGCATGTGTTATGGACTTTGGTGGAAGTTGGGACACCTATCTGCCCTTGGCTGAGTTTTCTTACAACAACAGCCACCATTCCAGTATTGGTATGCCTCCTTTCGAGCTCCTTTATGGGAGAAGTTGTCGGACTCCTATCTGTTGGGGAGAGGTGGGGAAACGAGTGATGGGTAGCACTGAGATAGTGCTCAAGACGACTGAGCAGATTCAGCAGGTCAGGCAGAGGTTACTGATGTCCCAGAGTCGCCAGAAGAGTTACGCTGACAGCCGACGATCCGAGCTTGAGTTTCAGGTTGGAGACTTTGTCCTGCTGAAGGTATCCCTTTGGAAAAGGGTGATTCGATTCAGGAAACAGGGCAAGCTTGGGCCCCGATACATCAGTCCTTTCAGATCGACCGCCAGATTGGGCAGGGTAGCGTACCGTTTAGAGCTACCTGTGGAGTTGAGTCCGATTCATGACACCTTCCATGTGTCTCAGCTAAGGAAGTGTGTAGCCGACGAGACGACGATAGTACCATTAAAAGACATCCAGGTGGATGCGAGCCTGAATTACATTGAGAGACCAATTGCGATCATGGATCGAAAGGTGAAGGTTCTAAGGAACAAGGACGTGCCCCTGGTTCAGGTCCAGTGGCAACATCGGAGGGGGTCCGAGTTGACATGGGAGCCGGAGTCCAAGATGCGAGAGCAGTATCCGGAGTTATTTTTAGATCATGACTTCGAGGGCGAAGCCTGATTCTAGTGGGGGAGAATTGTAACATCCGGAGTCCCAGGTACATCATTTTGATTATTTATTGTTGAAATTTATAGAATGACTCGACGATTTGGTGCTACAACTCGCCGAGTAGTATCACGGATGGCCACGTGGGTTTAATGACCTACTCGACGAGTCCGAGAGCCGACTCGTCGAGTAACCGCTGGGATGAGAAACCCTAAATTCCCGGGTTTGCGGCCTATTTAAAGGCACTTATAGCCTCATTTGTGGCTACCCTTCCTTGAGAGCAAACCCTAAACGACCTTTGAGCCTAGAGAGAGAGTGTTTTGCTAATTGTGAGTGTTTGGTGTATTTTGAGAAGAAAAGAGAAGATTCCCAAGCCAAGGGACAAGAGGGTGCTGCTAGATCTGAGGTTGCTTCACTTCAAAGCTTCTGGGAAAGGTATAAAGCTTTCACCTTTCTCATTCTATTGCTTAGATCTTATGATTTTTTGAATCTATGGTTTTTCCACCCAAATATGAGGACCTTGAGTGTTTCATGCTCATTGAGAGGTTTGAACTTCAGATCTGGACCATGTGAGGTCCGTAGAGTCCAAAAGTCCCTGCTTTATCCAACCATAATAGTGGTCTTGAGTGAAAAACCCTTTTGGGGTGTGTTTTGGCATTTTAAGCTCTAAATGCCATGCATTAACGTAAAGCCTGTGACTTTATGTGATAGATGAGCATTAGGAGTGTAGATCCATAGTTTTGGGAAGTTCTCTGCCTTGAAAACGACTGAATGAGAGATGAGTTTGAATGGACTCGCCGAGTCAAGAAGCCGACACGACGAGTCGAATGGGGTTGTCCCGATGGTTTTGATCGTACAACAACTCGGCGAGTTGACGGGTCAACTCAGCGAGTTGACGGGTCAACTCGGCGAGTTGATCCAGACTTTTGAGTGATTATGTGGATGGCGAGCAGACTCGTCGAGTCCCATGAGTGCACTCGACGAGTAGGGTCAACATGGACTAATGACTCGATTTTGACTTCTGTTGACTTAGGGTTTGGTCAACACTGTCTTTGGGAAACCATTGAGGGGTAAATGGGTCTTTTCCACTTCAAGAGAAAGAGAGAGAGAGAGAGAGAGAGAGAGAGAGAGAGAGAGAGCGAGATAACTTAGTAAAATGTGCAATTTAAAGAGTTAATTAGATATAATTATCTTACGTGATTAGGAGGAGGCTAGACTCGGTGATCCGTGTGCGAGAGTATTCATTCACTTAGCTTACTTACGAGGTAAGTCTTCTCACTATACTTGCTTTGAGTGGCACATTGTGTGATTAAGCTGTTTATTGTGTTTATCTGTGTATTTAATATTCTGCATTATGTCTTTGTGATTTATGCCGAATATTGTTATTATGAGCTTACTGAGTTGGGACTGGAGGGTCCCACTGAGACACACTGACTGGAGGGTCTTATCGAGTTATAGCCTAGAGTGGCTAATGAGCTGTATCTGGTATTTTGGGGAACTCACTAAGCTTCGTGCTTACCGTGTTATGTGTTATGTGTTTCAGGTACTTCCGATGATCACGGGAAGGCCCCGACTTGATTGTACACACACGGGCTTTAGGAATATATTTTGGAGGATCCTGGTTTATGTGATAAACAACTTTTGCTAAATAATTTGGATTAATGTTGATACTTGAGATGTTTCGAGAAGTATGATATGTGATTTTTATATTCAAAATGAAAATTTTGGTTTGAAAATTTCGGTGTTACACTCAGGTTCTTGTGGTCCATATAGATATTACAGCAGACCCCATAGAGGTAATGTCTCCAAATCTTGAGAGCGAATACCACCGCTCCCAACTCCAAATCATGAGTAGGGTATCTCCTCTTATGCGGCTTCAACTGCCGCGATGCATAGGCTATCACCCGTCCTCTCTGCATGAGGACCACTCCCAGTCCCGTGATGGATGCATCATAGAAAACTACAAATTCCTCAACTCGTCAAGACTGGAGCCTCGCGTAGTCGCTGTCTGAGGGTCTCAAATGCCCTCTCCTGCTTGGGGCCCCATCATAAATCCACCCCTTCCTCGTCAGACGAGTGAGGGGTACTGCAATCTTGGAGAAATCTTGTATAAATCTCCGGTAGTACCATGCCAATCCCAAGAAGCTCCTGATATCCGAGGAAGATTTCGGAACCTCCCACTGCATAACCGTCTCGATATTGGCCGGATCGACCAAAATCCCCTCGTGGTTAATGAGATGTCCCGGGAACTGAACCTCTCGTAACCAAAACTCGCACTTCGAGAACTTGACATAAAGCCGTTCTCGCCTCAGAACTCCCAATAGCTCCCCTAGATGATCCTCATGCTGCTCTCGGGTCTTGGAGTACACCAAGATATCATCTGTGAATAATATTACCGAGCGATCGAACATCAGTCTGCAGACCCAATTCATCAGGTCCATAAATACTGCTTGCGTGTTGGTGAGCCCAAACGGCATCACCACCAACTTGTAGTGTCCATAACGAGTCCGGAACGCGGTCTTCTCCACGTCCTCCTCCCTAACCCTGACCTGATGGTACCCAGACCTCAGGTCTATCTTGGAGAACCAAGATGCTCCCTGCAATTGATCGAAAAGATCATCTATCCTCGGGAGTGGATAACGGTTTTTCACCATCAACTTGTTTAACTCCCGGTAATCAATGCACATCCGGTGTGAACCATCCTTCTTCCTGACGAAGATAATCGGCGCTCCCCATGGAGAACTGCTCGGACGAATGAACTGCTTGCCTAGCAGTTCCTGCAGCTATGATGACAGCTCCTGCATCTCTGGTGGTGCCAACCGGTACGACGCCTTGGCAATAGGGGCCGCACCTGGCACAAGGTCGATCCTGAACTCGACCTGCCTCTCCAGAGGGACTCTGGGTAATTCCTCCGGAAATACGTCAGCAAACTCTCTTACAACTGGAACCTCTGATACTGGAACCTGATCCCTGACCCGCGTATCCACCACATACGCAAGATAACCCGCACACTTGTGTTGAATGTACTACCGAACCCTAGCAGCCGAAGAAAACCCTGATCCCAATCTGGTGCCCTCAACGTAAACAATTAGTTCTCCCCCACTTGGGGTTCGAACTACTACCCGCTGACCCTCGCAGTCAATCATGGCACTGAAACGACTAAGACAGTCCATACCCACAATCACACATACCTCCCCCATGGGAATCAGAATCAGGTCTATCGGGAAAGATACCCCGAAGATCTCAAATACGCAACCCCGATAGACCGAAGAAGCGGAAATCCCATGTTCGTTGGCGATAGAGACTCGCAACGGACACTCTAGTTCTCCCACTGGCAACCCGAACTCCCTACTGAAGGTCTGAGAAACAAACGACCGGATCGCCCACGAGTCGAATAATACCAAAGCAGGTAAGGAGTTCACTAAAAACGTACCTAATCACAGATACATCATATACGCATAAAACAGATATAATTAGTAAGATAAGGGATAGAAACATACCAGCAACCACGTCTGGTGCTGCCCTGACCTCCTCTGCTGTAAGCTGGAAGGCGCGTCCCTGAGCCCTCGGGGGCGCTGCTCGACCATGACTCCCGTCAGTAATACTCAGTGTAGCCGGTGTTGGAGCCTGCGTCGGCCTGGCTGCGAGTTGTGGACAGTTGGTCTTCACTTGACCAACCTGATGACAATGGTAGCAGATCCTCATATCCTGAACCGAGGCTTCCTGGCGACAATCCCTCGCAAAATGCCCCTCCTTTCCACATTTGCGGCACCCGCTACCAGATCTACAAACCCCCGAGTGACCCTTCCCGCACTTGCCACAAATGCGGCCCTGCTGTCCCCCTGACCTGGAATCAGCGGTCTTAGACCACTTCGGCGCCGGCTGTGATTGTGCCGGGGCCTGCCGCTGCTCCCTCAACTGTAGCTCAATCTCCAACTCACACCGCCTAGTGGCCTCCTGTAACTCCAGCAAAGTATCACATCGCTGGGTAGCAACAAACTGACAGATTGCGGTCTTGAGCATACTTATATAATGTGTCATCTGAGCCTGCTCGAAAGCAAACTCCAGGCAAAACATCGCCCTCTCAGTAAACATACGAGTGATCTCCGTCACCGACTCACCATCCTGTCTCAAATCCAGAAAATCATTCCAAATTTAAACTTTTTAAAACATTTCAAACCAATGATTATTACAAAACTTGTTTTGAAAATAGTATAATGTCAGAGTATCCCATAATCAAATCATAAAACATAAGGAGGTGCACGATCACGCCTTCGCCTTCCCACGATCATCAGAAGTACTTGAAACAGTAATCGATAAATGTAAGCTCGAAGGCTTAGTGAGTTACCCCCAAAATACCAACGCCATAAAACATATCAATAACATATAAGAAAATACAGCATGCATAATGAGCCATCAGTCTGACTGGATCGCCTCACAGGCCATCAGTCTGTCTGGACCGCTCTCCGAACCTTCGACACGTCTGGACCGCCTCTTAGGGCCTTCAGCCTATCCAGACCGCTCGTCGGGCCTTCACCCTGACTATATGCACTCCCGGGTCTCCAGTCTACCCAGTCCGCCCTGGGTATCTTGGCCTACAGCACAAAGCAGGACCTGCCTCAACCCAATCCACCAAACCAACAAACAAGTGCACATAAATAACATACGCTAGCATGAAAGTACAGATAGTCATACAGATCTAACGGATCACTAACATGGCAACCATCCTATAACCAGGATACTGATCTAAACGATCAATAACATAACAACCATCCTATAACCAGGTACCGATGTAACAGATCTCTAACATACCAACCGTCCTATGACCAGGATACCGACCTACCAAGTCACTAAGAATATCACCATCCTAAATACTAGGATGTAAACCAATAAACATATCATGCAATAAACCCCGATACAAATCCGATAAGGGCCTGTATTGGTGCCTTAGACCCTGTTGATATAGTGAGGAGAACTCACCTCACAAGTAGCTCGAAGTGATAAAGTCAAACTCCACCAAATGCAGCTCCAAGTCCAACTCCTACATCCACCGATGATCCTCTCCCATAAATTCCCAAATTACCAAAATACCTCCAGAAGTCAAACTGGTCAACCCTTGGTCAAAGTCAAAGTCAACGGTCAAAGTCAACAGCCCATGTTGACCCAACTCGTCGAGTGCAGCTAGCAACTCGTCGAGTTCCTTAATAACTCAGAAAGTCATAAAACCCTCATTGACTCGCCGAGTTTCCAACCAACTCGTCGAGTTCATGCGTATCCAGAAGTCGGGGAAAACCCTTACTCACTCGTCGAGTCCCCTTACTGACTCGCCGAGTCGATGCAGAACCCAACCACGATAAATCTTCATCGGACTCGCCGAGTCGTCTATACGACTCGTCGAGTTCATGCAGTTCATTTCTTATACAAATTTTTTAAGCCACCCCAAAGCTCCATATTGCAAATCCAACCTCCTAGGGCATGTTTTCCATGTAAAGTTGCAAACTTTACGTGCATGCATGGTCCTAAATGCCAAAACTTGACTAAGGGAAAGGTTAACTCAAAGGTAAGGACCCAAGCTTGCCAAATCTCATAACTTTATGGCTATTACGACCAAGGGGAGTCCAGATTTGAAGTTGCAACTTCAGATCTTACCCCAATACCCTAAATGAATCCCAAATGTGCCAAAGATGGCCCTAAACCCAAACATGAAGAGATCTAGCTAAAGATAAGCCAAGGTAACAACTTTTTACCTTCAAAATGATGTCAAGATGCAATAAAGTCAGATCCACGAGCTCCTCTCTGCTCCAAGCTTCTTATACTTCACACCTTCTTCACAAAATGCACCACAAATCACTCTTTAAGCCTCACAACACTCAAGAACAAGGTTAATAGTGATTAGGGTTTCTTCTAGCCATCAAGGGGGTGATAAGGGGACTGGAAGAAAGAACTTAAGGTCCTTTAAATAGGGTGCAAACCCTAAAAATTAGGGTTTCATTTCCTAGCTCCTACTCGTCGAGTCCAGGTCCTCTGACTCGTCGAGTAGATCTAGTAATCCATGTGGGTTATCCCACCTTTACACGAGGGGGGCAACGAACTCGTCGATTAGGTCCATAAATATGTATATAATGCTTTAAAACATGTACCTGAGATTCGGGGTGTTACATAGACCTTGCATATCAGCGCAAGTATGACTGCCACATCTTGTATCAAGGACCCAAGAATTGGAAGTTATTTTACAATGGATTTCAATCATAAACATACTTGAGGTGCCAGACACATTGACTCTATTCTTATTTAAATCCTCAAGGTATTTCAGGAAGCTACGTTTCCAATTCCCTTTTTGTTGGTAGTAGAAACAAATGGGCCCATTCGGGTCGTTGGTGGGAGCTATCTCAGAATCAATTTTCTTTTGAGACCTTGGTTAGACTATCCAACCTTGGACTTTCCTTTTCTTTTGGGATGAGAAATTTTCTTCCTTTTAGCGTCACCATGAACAATGAGAAAGAGAGGAGTGGTGGAGCCCGAGCCACGAGTTTTCGTCATACTCGCTTAGGCGTTTTTTAGCATGTCGTGTAGCTCCATCAAGGTATTATCCAAGTTTTTCATGTTGTAGTTTATAAAGAACTATTGGTATGAAACAGTAAGCACGTTAAATACCATATCAATGGCTAACTCCTTAGGAAACTAGACATTAAGATTCTCCAATCTGTCTATGTTTGATTTCATCTTCTAAACATGTATACACAGATGCTCCTTGAATTTTTCATGCCATGAGGTATTTGCGAACTCGAATCGTTCCTGCCTTGCCTGCTCCTGAAACATTTCCTTGAGCTGGTAAATTATTTAATACACCCCAACATTCTCAATGCCATTTTGGAGTTCAGAGGACATGGTCGTTAACATAAGGAAAGAACCCTTATTCGACTCATCATAGTGCTTATAATAAGTAGCCACAAGTTCTTCGGTAGCATCATCAACAAGTTCTGGGATATCCTCATCATAAACATACTCTTTTTTCTCAAACTTTAGGGTGATCCTTACAGTGCATATCAAATCAAGATAACTGGGTTCTGTGAGTTTCTCCCTTGATAGCATGAAGAGTAGTGAGAAGTTTGAGAGAGATGGTGATGAAGGAGGAGGAAGGTTTGTATTAACATTTGGATCTAACACCTATAAAAGAAAGTGTAGCTAGTTTCATTAATCCTTAAAAATATTTACCCAAAAGAAAAATTATTTAACAAGGTTAGGATCCATATTTCATTTTATGATGTGAAGAAGAATGTTGATAGTTACACCACATGCTATATAGGTAGACAACAATATTAACCATTTTCAATCACTATGAAATTCTTTGATCTTCGAGATTCATTGACTTGGTCAATGGTATGTTAATCTAGTTTATGCTCATCTTAGTCCATAACAAGGGTATCATAGATCATGTGTTAGACGGTGGATCAACCATGCACAAACACATGATCCCCTACTCACTATACGTTTGATATCGCGAATGCCACATAACTATCAATTATACCCTGAATTTGACGTGCTGACAAACCCCACACGCTCCATCAATAGATTAAAAAGAAAATGTGCATTTTTCATGGGTATCATATGATTCAAGTTTTTACTATTTTAAAACGGGATGTTGTTTTAATACTTTTAACTTGAAATATCGTCCTATCAAACCCTTTCATTAACTACATTCAAAATGTAAAAGGCGGTGAGGTGGTAAGCATTGAGCGTTTAAAAATTGACCTCATTTAGAATCAAAGAGACCTCCTTAAATCCTTTTTGTTAGCATTAGAGCGGGTGATCCTATTCGGGTAAGACTAACAATGTATTTAATTCTACGTTATATATATATATATATATATATATATATATATATATATATATATATATATATATATATATATATATATATATATATATAATTTAAACAATTTAAACTATATGTGTTTATTAATAAAAACTAAACATGTGAGGATGCAATGTTAATAATGAGTATAAATAAATATTTCAATTTACAATTACTATCATAAATAATATTTCAAATAACACAGGTATAACCAATATTTAACAAATCTTCATGTTATCTTTTCTTGCAAAACAAGTTAGGAAACTTACCAAACAAGTTAGGGTTGCAAAAGTGTTGCCTAATCAGAATCAGATGCATCACCTTTCAAGAAAATATTGCATTAGGTTATGTATATACATAACTTCTTATGCAGCCTTTTTTCCAGAAAACGTTGCATTAGGATCAAATCAGAAGACACCACGTAATGCAACACTTTTCCTAATGGAACACGTTTCCTAGTAAATACTAGTTTCAAATTTTAGGTTGAATGTCATGGCCATTAAACCCTAGCTTAGGGCATAAGCAAACAAAACAGTGATAGAAAATGAAAATTAAAATTTTGCACCTTCTAACACTAAGTTTTCGATAACCATAACATGCAAAAAATATTTTACACACATGAAATTGGATCTAATAGTGTAAATAACTATGCACCTGTCTCTGGCTCTGATACCACCTGGCCCTGGACTATTCCAGTTAATTAAACCTTTTAATTAATTAGCATTCGGTCCTTGTAATTAATTAATTTCTAAATAATTCTAAAATTGCTTTTAATTAATTTATCATAAGATGAGAAATTAATAAACTAATTTCTCCCACTTTTTATTTTGTCATTTAATTGCTTCATTTGGTCTTAAGGGTAAACAAAAAGGCCCTGTTATTATTAGAAATATTACCAATAGTTATGACATTGGACACTATTTCCAACAAAACATAGTGGACAATATTGTTTTTATACATATTTTAGCATTAATAATTGACAATTTAGGAGAGATATGTCTAAGTGAACTTAAATGATTAAAATTTTGCTTGAAGACAAGCAAAAGGCAAGTATGGAGTATTTGATGTGTCCTAAATTATACATATTTATGGGACATTTCATATACTTTAAAGGCAATTTTGTGAGTGAAATAGGACAAAAGGTGCTTAATCAACTTATATTTATGTTTCAATGCTGAAAAAAACTAATTGATGAAATAGAAGCCAAAAAGAGACATCTAGGGTAATTTTTTTGCAGAGTAATGACCAAGGAAAATAGTTAGAACTTAACCTGGAAAAGATTCTAAAGATTTTGTAGATAAATACCAAATTTACAAGATCATGTAGTGAAATACTTGTCGCGTTGATATTTAAGTCAGTCATAAAAAGGCTACAAATATAGCCCTAATTTCATCTAGAAGAGAAAGAAAGCAGAAAAGAATACGAGAACATATCAGAAGTTAGAATATCTAAAGCAAGAAAGCTCGGAAAAAGAGTATTTGGTTTGTTGTACATTATGTTTAGCATTCTTCTGTTTTCTTTTATCTTTTTAGTCTTGTTTCTTAGCTAAGTTCCCAATACTTTTGTATAAAATGTAGAGGGTATGACTTGATTAATTTTTTGATTCATTGAAAGGATATTAGAAGTGGTTTAATATATTATGTTTTCTTAATTAAAGATTCATGACTGTTAATATTGATATTTTTTATGTCTATGTAACCGAGTCTCATGATTTTGAGTGATTTCAAATTATGTTGTTAGAATCACACTGTTTGTTAACTTATCCAAGCTAGAAAACTGAGTCATGAGCCTAAGTTATGGCGACTGGTGGAAGGACAAGTCCATACGTTATACATATGAATGTTGATTTAAGGCTTATGATTGTACTATTGATTTAAGCAATTTGAAAGGTGGCCACTGACCCTGTAAGTAATCATACCAATTAAGTATTTCATAATATGAATTAATTGAAAGGATCTAGGAATTCTATCCTTGCTGGTAGATAACATAGAAATATATGGATAATGAAATTTAGTTGGAATTTAGAAATTTAGGAATTGGTGAACTTCTACTAATATTCATTATGCTTTGTATGGATCAATAAAATTATTAGGTGAATCGACTTATAAGCAAAAATATCATATCTTATCTTATCTTTTTATTTTTAATATTTATCTTTTTATTATTATTTAAATTATTTTCTTGATTAGTTAGTTTAATAATTAATTTCCTATCTTATATATTTATCAGTTAAGATTTTTTCTACCGATACACTCTTGTTCCTTTTGAGTTCGACACCCTTACTTACCACAATTACAATATTCATTATCATGTACACTATCATGTGTTGATAGTCTCAGTTTGGATTAGTTTAGTTAATAAATTTAAAACTAGATTTGTATTTTTAAGGTTTATTTTAAAAGACTGTCTTAAACACATCACTAAAGATAGATGATGGTAGGGATAAATCTGTCATCACCTGCTTAGAGTACATCAGAGAGTATCTCATGAAGAGATTATGTATTGTAAAAAAGGTTATATATAAATGTAAAGGTCTCATCACTCCTATATCAACTCAACTTCTTGATGAAATTAAATCAGAAACATCTCGATATAAAAGTAAGTTTAATGGGGTAGGAAAGTACCAAGTGACATGTCTAAGGCTGGACCAATTTGTGGTATATTAAATGTTAAACTTTCACTTGTAGGAATTGGGAGATTTCAAGTTTACCATGTAAACATGATGTTTGTGAAATTTGGGACAATATTCAGAATCAAGAGATTACCACATATGATGAAGAGTGATTCCATCCTTAATATAGGTTGTCTACATGGAGAAAAATGTATTTTAGCAAAATTGATCCACTTAATGGTCGTTCCATATGGCCAAAGAGTAACTGTCCATTCACTTTGACTACCCTTAAACATCACAAATAGGTTCTTATTTGAAATATCTTAACTAACATCTTTGTATATGAACTTCCATGATTAACAAAAATATATTTTTATGTGTTCGTTGGAGGCCAAAAAAGAATAAGAAGAAGGGGTGTTGATGAGCCCGACAACCAAGTAAGAAAATTAAGCAATAAATATCTAACAATTACGTGTGCAAAGCGTCATAACATAGACCATAATTTGAGGACATATAAAGGGTAGAGGGCATTAGTCAAGTTGGAGCAAAGGAGGGAAGAAACAAGGTAAAGCGAAGGGGGCTCGAAATTCTGA
The DNA here is from genome assembly GCF_052849685.1 of Lactuca virosa. Lineage (NCBI taxonomy): Eukaryota > Viridiplantae > Streptophyta > Magnoliopsida > Asterales > Asteraceae > Lactuca > Lactuca virosa. The sequence continues at coordinate 55,599,000 of NC_136431.1, forward strand.
TAGGTAGTTTCATGGTTGTTTTTGGTGTTTTAGGTATAAATATGGGTAATTTTTTCTTTTGAAACTATGGATGATTTTTTTGATTAGTATGTTGCTAAGTTTAGTTGTCTAAAACAATGGATTGGTTCATGTAATATTTTGTATCCACTTGAATGGTTTTATGTAATGCATATGATTTTATTGTGTTTTATATGTTAATGTGTTAATTTATAGAAGGAAAATGATTGGTAACGTAAATAACAATCTACTTTCCATTACCACAAAAAAATTTAGTGTCTTACACTTGAATATACAAAATACAATTATATTAAGTTGTCTTATATAAACCTACACTTGAATATACAAAATACAATTGCATTAAGTATTGGAAAAAGTGTCCAAGGTTATAACTATTGGTGATATTTCTAATAATAACAGGGTCCTTTTGGGTAGCCCTTAAGACCTAATTGAGCAACTAAAAGACAAAAAGGATTTAGGATAAATTATTTTATTATTTTGTCATGTTATGATAAATTAAATAGAAACTATTTTGGAATTACTTGGGAATTAATTATTTGAAGAAACTAAATATTAATTAATTAAAAGGTTTAATTAATTGGAACATTCCTGAAAGATAGGGATAGGGGGACGATTTTCGATAAGCCCTATCAGCGTTTTGTAGTTTCTTTGGGACTAAGAAACTAGGAGCCTATAAATAGGGACGTATGGATTAAACCCTAGATGCTCCCACCTCCTAAATTCCATTCCCTTCTTTGCCTCCCTCCTAGGTGATGCAAAACAACCCTTCTAGGGTGTTGGTTTTGGCGAATATACCTCCCCTTTCCTAGGGTTTTGTTATTTTCATTTTTTGTAGTTCTAGAGTGTGAAACCATTATAGGGATTCTACTTTACGTCCGTATATCGAAGAAAAGTTGGAAAGAACTCGATCTCAAGCAAGGAGATCTCTAGATTTGAAAGAGGTGTGTAATTTATAGGTTGCATGAACACATAAGAAATGTTATAGGTTGCATGAACACATAAGAAATGTTATAAGCTTTTACTGCTCATAATCGTGTGCTAGTATGTATAAAAACTATTAGTGGTATCAGAGTCTTAGTTCATGATTATTTGCACTGCTTGATCCAATTTGACTTGTGTAAAATCTTGTTTACATGTTAGGTTTTTCGAAATTAGGTTTTAGAAGGTGTTAACTTTTTATTTTCGCTTTCTATGGATATTTTGACTACTTGTTCCCTAATCTAGGGTTTAATGGCCATAACCTTGAACCATAATTGGAAACTAGGATTTAATAGGAAAAGTGTTGCACCCTAATGCAACGCTTTCTGAAAAATGGTAACATCAGCAGACCTTATTGCAACGTTTTCTGAAAAAGGTTGCATCAACAGACTCTAATGCAACGTTTTTTTAGAAAAGTGTACATCAAATTCTAATTAGGCAACTCTTTTGCAACCCTAACTTGTTTTTTAAGTTTCGTAACTTGTTTTGCAAGAAATGAAAATATGAAGATTATTCAAATATTGGATATACTTCTTTTATTTAAATATTATTTATAAAAGGGATTATAAATTTGGATATTAAATTTATATTAATTATTAACATTGTGTCCTCGCATGTTTAATTTGAATTAGTAAAGAGCACTTAAAATTAAATTGTCTAAATTTACCGATATATATATATATATATATATATATATATATATATATATATATATATATGTTAGAAGAGTATGTGTGTGTGTGTGTCTATATATATATATATATATATATATATATATATATATATATATATATATATATATATATATATATATAAGACATTTACAAAAATGCATCCTCACATGTTTAATAAAACATTGTCAGTTTTACATCGACTAGGCTCACCCACTCTAATGTTATAGGAGTGGTTTAAGAAGGCTATTTGACTCCTAATGATATCGGTTTATAAATGCTCGTTGCTTACCACCCTCACCGCCTCTTTGCCTTTTAAGCGGAGTTACCTAAAGGGTTTGATAGGATGATGTTCAAGTTAAAAGTATTATTAAAACAAAATCTTGTTTTATACAACTAAAAATGTGAGTTATATGCTACCCATGAAAAATGAAAATTTTCTTTATAGTCTATTGATGGAGCGTGTGCGGTTTTCTGACACATCAATATGACAGAATAGTTGAAAATGATGTGACACTCGCGAATCTCAAGTGTGATTTGAGCCAGGGATCACGCGGTTTTTGCAAGGTTAATTCACCATATAATTTATGATCTACGACATCCCTATTATAAACCAAGATGAGCATAATTAAGATTAACATGCCATTAACCCTAGTCAAGAATCTCAAGGATCTAGGAATTTCATTGTTATTGAAATTGGTGAATAGTGTTGCCTACCTAAATAGCTTCATGGTGTGATTACAACATCCTTCTTGATATCATGGAGTGAAATATGGATCCTAGCCTTATTTAAACAATTTTGTTGAATTGGATAATTATTTTATGTGGATTAATAAAACAAATTAGAATAGAAATTAATATTGAATGATGTCTGAAATTTTATCCACTAAAATCCAATGCTACAAATCTCTAAACGGATTAGCGAAAAGGATTTATCAATCTTGTACAAATCCATAGTTTAAGAATAGTTCTCATGAATGAAAAATAAAAACCATACCTTAGATAAAGCTCTTCATGAGGTACCTCCAGCCACTACGTTTTAAACGGTAGAAAGAAACAGATACTAAGTATATGTTGTATACTGGCATATTGAAGTAAAATGGAATTTCATTAAGTTAAGAGTAGAATATGGTTATTAGAATCAAATAGTTGATATGTACATATAATTAGTTCACTTTGATTTTGATACAAACTACTTTGAAATTTCTATGAAGTAGTTGCATGGCATGTTGATGGTCCTTCGGAACTAACATGGCCGATCATAGAAACTCCAACTTCACATGCTCCTACATTTGCATTCATGAATGGAAGTACCAAGAAGAAGAAAACCAATTTCCCATGGGTAAAAGGCGGTTAGCATTGGCATACCTAATTTTTTCCCCTAAACGCCAATGACAAATGAATGCTTATTCTATGACATATTCTGATAGGCTATTCATTTCCATAACAAGAAAATGACTATGAAAGCATACATTCCTAATATATCTGAAAGAGATGAAAAGTTACGTGCCAAAGAGTAGGACACGGTAAGATATATGAATTTGTAATACCATTATAATATTAATTCTAATCCTTGAGTATTTTACTAACAATAAATTACTAACATTTTCAAGAATATGAAATGACTAAAAGGAACTACGAAGACTGAAACATGGAGAAGATAATTTGGTCATGGATACTGATCCCTTGCTAGTATTCATAGGATCAAAAGACAACTCGTTCTTCCCAAATGTTTAGTCTATGGTCTTATGATTCAATTTGTTTCTATAATGTTTCATGAGATTGTTTTGACTTATTTAAATGTAGAATGTTTTAACATTTTTAACAGAAATTCATGAAATATGTGAAACTAGTATAGTAACAATAGTTCAAAGCTTATTTGAATATTTGAATGAGATGTATTATTGTGAAATCATCTTCTTGAACATGTAATGTGAATTGCATTACCAAATATCGAATTGGATAGGATTTTGGAATTCATTTGACCACAAGTCTTATGATAAATCCAAGTCTTATTTGTCAAGATGGATGAGAAAAGCACTATCTTATGGTGTGAATATATGTTAGAATTAGTTTATCTAATGGAGTGTTCAGATTAACCATAATATGTGCTAATTCAAATACATCCAAGAGGTTTGGGTGAAATGTATTTGTGGAATCAAAGTACTGGAGAAATAAATAATAAATGCATTACCAAATATCCAATTAGATAAGAAAATAGAAACCATTTGACGATAAGTCTTATGGTAAATTAAAATCTTGTTTTATCAATATAAAAGAAGAATACATCACTTGGTGGTGTGAATATATGTTGGGATTAGTCCACACTACTGGATCATTCAAATTAACAACAATATATGCCAAAACCAAATTCATTACCTTTAAAAGGGGTATAAACGTGTTTATCAAAATAAACATAAGTTTGGAACCTTTTAAGGTGTTCAGAGCTCTCATATAAGAGTCGACTGGTCAATAGAATAAGATACTCTGATCCAATAGAGACGGTGAGCATCTTAGTCAAAAATTTAACATTCATCTAAGGAATTGTGAAACAGTTTCACGAAGCGTCTCTACCTCAAACACTAGCATAAACATTGTAGTTGGATAGAGAAACAAATAATTGTTTGATTTGGTACTGTATGATTCGTACTATACTTAAAAACAGTTTATGGATTGTACCATGAATAGTGTTACAAGAGTCCTTGGTCTTGCACCAACAAAGAAGGTTTATGAGACACTCTCTAAGATGAGGAGTAGGGTTCGTTCCTTATTGTCACATATGGAATTCTACGATTACGAGGGTTATGCTCGTCATGAAGTACTTGACAATCTAGAACTTAGAATAGAGATGTGTTATCTCATTGGATATCCTAACAAGACTTTTGGTTGGTTGTTTAAAAAACCCTCTGATAACAAAATGATAGTTTTTGGAAAGCTAAAAATGATTTTTTCATAAAACAATTTTAAGCGACAACGGAATCAATTTTAAAATAACTATGATTTCAAGATCATTTTAAACAAAACTACCAAGGATCTAATTACATGATATAGAAATATTATATACAACACATAGTGTGTTTATAACTACAACCTTTTAAGACATTGATCCCACTTGGTTTTGGGGAGTTGATGAAGATGACAAAAACTCAAGATATAGTTTCTCTATAATGTATCCACCAACAAGTATATGCCACCAAGAATGCTAGTTCGCGTCTTGTATGAAATACTTATTAAGTATTTAATCATTTATCACAAATAAGCACTAAAGGATAAGCACCTCTAAGCACCAAATCTTCAACAAGGTTCAAAAGAGAGTAAGGGATGGAGAGAGCAAAATTTTTAGTCAAGGAGAGAAAGAGAGAAAAATACTAGCCAAAAATTCAAGCCTTACACTATCTTATATACTCACACTTGATATCTAAGAGCCATGATTTCATTAAATGAGAAAGGATGACAACTTAGGGGTATGGTGCATGTAAGAACAAGTCAAAGAAGCAACCCTCACCCCACCCACATGGTTTCGGGAGAAAATAAGGAAGAGAGAAAGGAAACAAAGTGTGTTACACTTCATTACATTTAATGTACATGACTTTATATTTTTGTCTTGAAAATGTCCAAAATTTTATACACAACATATTTAGTCAAACTATATGATTAAATAGATAGTAATCCTCTCTAAAATAATATTTTCATAAAATAATAATTTCCCAATATTGTATAAAAATAATAATTTCTCTAATGTAAATACAAGAGCCGAATATATTTATTAATAATAAAATTCTTTATAAATAATCAATCAATGCAACTTGTTAAAGGTATGACCCTATAGGATCATATGTTATTGGCAAACATTATTCTAAAATTATTCTTGAGCATATAGATCCAACAATATTCCACTTGCACAAGATTCACTATAGATTGACATAGACATTGGTTGATGTCTAACAACAGACCAATGCTCGCAACAACACACGAAGAGGTACCATCAAGAAATTACCAATTTCCATGTGCTCCAAGCCACAATTGGTTATAAGGTGTTGTATCTGTTATCTTTTTTTGGAACATCAAATCTGTTCTACTCCTAAACTATTCCTAAATCCACTTATGTCTCTGACGAGACTTGAACCCTCGACCTCAAGGAGGGAGAGAAACACCGGATACCGCTGGGCTAAAAGTCCTTTGGTGTTGTATCTGCTATCTTGTTGTCATAGATATCATGTTAAACATGAGACATGGATCACAATCAATCTCATATGGCATTCAACTTTTAGTAAGGTCTTAGATGTCTAAATGTCAACGAATAAGAGGAACAAATCCCATTTCACTACATATGCATATCATATAGTTCACGCTATAGCCAACGATGGTCCTTATAACTACCTTTTTCAATACTATCGTTATCCTATGTCAAAACACAACAATTACTACATTAAAGTCCGAAATATGTATCTCAGTTCGAAGAAGACAAATATACCACCTTTATTAACCATCAATCATGATAGTGATCCATGAAGTGATCTTGATGCGGGTCATTTCCAATACTTATTATCCAATCAAGTACCTATGAATTTGGTAGTAGCCCATTGCTATTTTCATTTACATGAAAATTAACCAATCAATAATTAGTCTTATTTCATAGATGCTCCCACAACTATGAACGACTGTGGATATTTAGAATAACCATGTTATTTAAGGATTAAACATGCTAATATATAAAACAACGATTATTTAATGAAAAGATTATATCCAATATATCAATTCATTACAATATACATTTCTTATATTGTTCCAATATCCAAATACTAAATTTTAATCAAATACAATCACTTGGAGCAAAAATGTCCTACAACTCCAATGAGACTTTCATGCTTTAACTAATGAAGGAACTTTGTTAAGTAGATTCGTCAAACTTGATTGGTATAAACTTTGTGAATACTAACATTTTAGATTTGATTTATATCCCATATATACAAAAAAATATTAAGATTGTTTTAGATGCTTAAATACGACTTAGATACCAATACTCTTATAATGAGATTACTCATAGTCATAAATGAATGAATCATTTAAGAATCTTCATATGTGGTTCCCTAAACAACAATGCATTATGAATTTGTAGTGTAACTGCAATTAAAATCTACATGGAACTCCTATACATGCAATTTTTTTTCATTAATAATGAGGAAACACCCGATTATGATTGGGGTTTATCTCAATCTATTTGGAAGCTAGTATATGGGTAACATTTTACACTTAACTTTATTTCAAATACTCCATAGATCAAGAATATTCCTTTAGTTCTTCATAAGTACTCTAGAATGTTCATATCAGTCATCCTCTAACTTATTCTTGGAATATATTGGTATCTTTTCGTCATGCTCCAGGAAAATGACATATCTGGACTTCATGCATAACATGGCATATATGATGAATCCAATTGCAGCATCATATGGAATACAAATGTACTATCTAGTTCAACCAATGTACTAGGATTTTGAGCATGCTCAAAATCATGTCATGTGGTATTGACAAAATAAACTCTCTTAGAGTCTTATATCTTGAACCATTCAAGATCTCGACAAGTAGTTCAATTCTACTGAATATTTTAAAATGCCATGATCTATCTATAGATCTTTTATTCCAAAAATTAATGTGTCAATCACGTACAAGACTAGGAATGTTACTACGTTCAAACTAGCTTTCTAGAAAGCACAAGAGTCGTCTTGATTTATAAAGAAATCGCACTATACAATTTACTTATAAGAAAGAAGATTCTTACTTTGAGATATTGGTTTACATCAGAAACCATTTTCATATATGTATGTTTTCTCCTTTGAAAATTCGGTTAATCTTTTTAGTAATACTCTACCGAGGAAGATTAATCAAGCCCATAATTGATCATCATGCATGAATACATATCTGTTTGTTCTATTAGTTTGTGATCAAATATTTAAACATGTTCAAAAATTGTTGTAAACTTGATAGTTTCAAACTATGATGCATTTAGTTTATGGTACTTTAATCTTTAAAGTTCCATATTTCTCCCTCTTAGAAAATGAACTTTGCAATTATATGTCTTGTGGAATGACAATCAATGGGATTGTAGAAATTTTATCCTAAATAATCATTTTGGATATTCTACATAAATGTAATTAGTAGATGTTAGGTTGAGTTAGGCTTCTTGTCTTACCTAAGCTTCATAACCCTATAATTTTTGTATAAGAATAGAGCATTTCATACTTAGTATAATGAAGGTATGTAATCTACTTTTTAGGATGGAAATATGTATTCAAAATATATGTGTTGTAGTGAGCATAACTGCAAAACATACAAATAAAATGGTTCTTCCAAAACATCATATAACAGACTATAAGGTATGATTTATCCTTTTCAAAAACTTGTAGTATCGATATATAACCAGTGGCTAGGTGAACCTATCACACTAGAAAAAACAAAAACTACCCCGAACATCATAAGACAAAATCCATGTGGTTAGGTGACTCATGAACCATAAGAACCCTAGAATTTATGGGTGAGTGTTATTAACGGAATGAGTTGTGAATCGATTCCACGACTCTTAAGATGTTCCAAGAATACTTGGTTTAAAAACTCAATTTCTTTATCTTAACAAAAAGGTTTATGATGGCCTGATGGATTTGTATTTCAACCTCACTATAAAATAGTTTGAACAATTCAAAAGTTTCAATGATAACGAATAAAAGTCGTCAGTGAAATCTATCACCAAATCTATTCATAGGATTGAAAAGATTACCTACATCACTATGTATAATTCTTTAACAAGCCTTTTTCTCTTTCACTACCATTAAAGAAAGACACTTGTGAATCATCTTTCCATATATATATATATATATATATATATATATATATATATATATATATATATATATATATATATATATATATATATATATATATATATCAAATGAATCAGACTCATTTGTCTTTAAAATTCTAGCTTTTAAATTTGGTATATGGTTTCTTGTATGTATAGTTAGGATGATAATGACATAGAAAAGATAGAATCAAATATTTTTTGATTCTTTAGGTGTTATCTTTAGAACTATTCATTTAATAAAAACATATAGATTTAGTTCATAAATACTATTATGAAAAAATAATCTTAACATAGAATACATCATTTTATTACATTAATGTAAACATCCATTAAATGATAAGTAAATCTAGATTGCTTCAAATTTTGAAACTGTTACATGTTCCTACTCATAATAGGTACTAAATCTCTATTGTTTAAATACAGACTATTTGGAAATTAAAAGCTCCAGCAGTATCAATAACAATAATTATCATATCTCTAGCATGTAATATCATTCGTTTATAATCAATTGCTTGTTTCTTCCAAACATCTAGTGATAATATAAAATTTAGTGTCACATGCAGTATTAAATACTCAAGTGTATGGTGGAAAAATAAATAGTTCTATCATATAGATACTTGAAGTGTTGGTCATACCAGACTTCGTCAACTCTGTGAGATAAGAGGATCAGTTCCTCTTCTAGTGTCCAACTTTTCAATAATAGAAACAAAACTGATCATTTTGGATTTTTCTTGATTTCTTAGGTTTATGTTGTATTTCCCTTAACTGAACTACATGTCTCTTAAAAAACACATTATGACGCAAAAATTTTAAAAACTAATATCATATATAAAGTTTTGACGTAAAAATAAGATCTCGTTTTATAGTTTGACGTTATAAGGCTATAAATCGAATTTTAGTCCTTCTAAAAAAACTCTTATTTATTATAAAAGACACTATTTTAGATTCAGCTTAAACACATTTTAAACTATTTTAAATATTTTAAATTTGGTTATTAAAAGTTTTACAATAAAAACCATTTTTAACAAAAACTTACGTTTTAAAATACTTTAAATAAACGCTCTTTTATAAACGTCTTACGTTATAATTTAAATATTTATTTCACAAACTCCAAGTGATGTTAATTTATGATAAAATGTTATTTAGTATGTAATAACCATTTTCATACTCATGACATAACATATACAAGCATAAATTTAAACATCACAAATATGAATCAAAAGTGTATAAACCAAGCCTTTTTCTAGTAATCATTTTTGTGAGTCAGCACAAGAATCATTAAGTCATTCCTAAAGGACTTAAGGGACACTTCAAAAGGGCCTTCACGCTCCCACTTTCCAAACCAACTCTTGCTTGCAAAAAGAACTTTAAAGCACCATGTGTTGTGATGGCATGACACTTAAACCATTAAGACTACAATTAAACCAAAAACCAAGAGTAGAAGCGCAAGGTTGGGATTATAGACTTTAGTGGTTAATACATGGGATGATCTTTTAAAGATGTTACTTTCTTTAACTTGTTACATTTGGTAAAAAGAATAAAAATAGTATAATGAATTTATTACATACAAAATAAACAAATGAAAAATACCTATTTATATATTACATCTTATAAATAAAACAACACAATGGTCCTAATTGCTTGATTATACAACATCATGTGAAATATACAAATAAACACTTTGTTTTCATAACGAAACTTTATACAACCAAATGCATGAAAAATTTGCTTACGTAAAAAATACTAATTATAAAACTATGAGTTACCAAAGAAAATATATTTTGGTGATTTCTTTGCCAAAAGAAATACTAACCATATTTTCCAAAACCAAAGGTTATCTCTCACATGTAAAAGAGGCTCTGATACCACTAATGGGTTTGGGAAACTAAAAACAATCTTTTTTTATAAAACAATTTTAAGCGGAAACGAAAACAGTTTTAAACAACTATTATTTTAAGATTATTTTAAACAAAACCACAAATGATCTAATTACATGATATATATATATATATATATATATATATATATATATATATATATATATATATATATATATATATAAATATTATAAACAAAACATAAGATGTTTAAAACTAGAACATTTGAAGACTTTGATCTCATTTGGTTTTGGGGAGTTGATAAAGATGGCTAAACCTCAAGATAGAGTTTCTATATAATTTATCCACCAACAAGTATATGTCACCAAGAATGCTATTTCTCATCTTGTGTGAAGTGATTCTTAAGCCTTTAAGAACTTATCACAAAAAAGAACTAAAGGAGTAGCACTTCTAACCACCAAAGCTTCAACTAGCTTCAAAAGAGAGTAAGTTATGGAGAGAGAAATAACTTTTTGCCATGGAGAGAAAGAGAGCAAAAGACTAGCCATACATGCAAGTCTTACACCCTCTTATATATTAAAACATGAGATCTAAGGCCCATGTTTTCATTAAATTATAAAGGATGACAAATTAGCGGTACGGTGCATGTAAGAAGAAGTCAAACAAGAAAAACTCACCTCACCCACATAGGTTCGGCCAAAAATACGTAAGAGAGGGGAGAAGAAGTGTGTTACACTTAATTACTTTTAATACATGTACATGACTTTATCTTTTGGTCTTGTAAAAGTCCAAAAATATGTACACAACATATTTAATCGTAGTATATGATTAAATAGCTAGTAATACTCTATAAAATTTTATTTCCATAAAATAATTATTTCCTAATATTATTTTCACAACATAATCATTTCCCCAAATTAAGTACAAGAGTTGAATATATTTATTAATAAATCGAATTCTTAATAAACAATAAATAAGTGACAACTTGCTAAAAGGTGTGACATTATAGGATTATATGTTATTGGCAAACACAATTCTAAAATGATTTTTGTGCATATAGATCCAACACAAAGTGTTTATTGCTCGAAGAGTTGTTTAATAAACCCTATAAGAACAAAGTGTTTGTTGCTCGAAGGACGAAATTCCAAGAGAGGAAGATGATATCCAAACGAGTATATGGGAGCCATATTGATCTTGATAATATATAAGAGTTAGCCAAAACAGAACCTAAAGTTAGACCTAGCACTCAGTTCGAGATTGAAAGACTTATTAGGAAACTGAAATACATCCACCTCTTCCTCATAGATCTGATAGACCACGTCATAGACCTAGTTATATAGATACTATACAACTAAGGTAAAATGAGTCACTGATAGATAACGATCAAAGTATACCAACAATCGGATGTTATGGCAGACCCTAAAGGTTGCAAGATAAAAATAAGTCACGGAGAGCACGATTCAGTCCATGTATGTTTGAGACTTGGTTGATCAGACACTTGGCCTTAAAACTATTAAGTATAAGTATATATTCAAGAAGAGGCGAGCATGGGTATGAAAAAAACACATATCCAAACCAAGATAGGCAGTAAAGAATATGTGAGCTTATACATTTTGTTTATGAACGGAAACGAGAATCTCAAATTGGAATCTTTGCTTTAATGAATGAATTCAAGGAGTTTGAATTTCGAGAAATAAAGAGGAGCCATATATATATATATATATATATATATATATATATATATATATATATATATATATATATTTCAAAGCTAGTTGGAGCAATTGGAATATTTCTTTCACAGAGAGAACTTAAAGAGTTTGGATTTCAAGAAACGAGGATGAAGCATATATATATATATATATATATATATATATATACATATATATATATATATATATATATATATATATATATATATATATATATATATATATATATATAGGGTGAGGTTCAATAGAGAACCATAATTAACCAAGGAACCAAGGAACCAATCTTTTTTTCAACTTTTAGAACTTATTTTTTATAAAAAAAAAAACTAAAAATAAAAAAATTCATAACTTTTTATCCTTTTTCCAATGATATCAAATTCGAATTTTTTTTTTACGTCAAATTCACAATGTGAATCTTTGAAAATTCACAATGTGAATCCGAAAAATATTTTTCACATTCACAATGTTAATATATGAATTTAGATATTTTTAGATTTTTTTTTCGATAAAGAATAATCTCTAGAAATTGAAAAAAAAGATTTGGTTCCTTGAAGAACCAATAATTATGGTTCTCTATTGAACTTTTCCATATATATATATATATATATATATATATATATATATATATATATATATATATATATATATATATATATATATATGGCAATGTTAGCATGATCGCTATTGTTATCCTTGGTATATACATGGATAATATACCATTTATATGAAACAATGTTTTAACTTAGCAAGTTGTAAAATCTTGCTTGTTTTGTGAATTGTTTCGCTATGAAATACATGGGAGGAGCAACATATGTACAAAATGTAAGGATATATGAAGATAGATCTGAGTGATTGATTGGATTAAGCCAAAGTACATAAAATCTTGAGGAAAGTCGACATGTAGAACTCCAAAAGATTTGATGCTCATAAAGCATGGCATGGAATTAAGCAATGTTAATGTTCTAGTTCTACTATTGAGATAGAGGAAATTAGTCAAGAACTACATGATTCTACTATGGGATTGATTATATATATGTCATGAAATATATTGGATCTAAGGACTTGTATGCCTTGAGCATGATAGGTCGGATCAGATCAACACTGCATGAATCTACGAATTGAAATCAAGTGCATTCCTTAAGCGTCCTTGGAAGATAAAGGAGATGATCTTGTTAGTATAAAAGAGATCGATGTAAGAGTTACACTGATGCTAAGTTCCATGCTAATAGAGAGGATTGTGTTCGTACTTTGGATTCATGTTTTTACTAAATAGTGAAGTAGTAGCTTGGAAGAGTACGAAGTGATACACAATAGTGGATTTAACAGCAAACTTAAAGTATATTGCAACTAGTGAGACTATGTGACTAAAATAGTTTCATTAGTGATATTAGTGTTGAAATTCAATCATTGATGGTCCTTTTGAAGTTTCTTGTGATAATAAAGGTGAATTTACCATTAGTAAGTATCCTAAGTCACACAAGCTCACATGGAACATACTCAGTAAGTCCCATCACATTTTATGGTTAGTTGAATGTGAAGACATCATATTCAATAGAATCATATCGAAAGAAAATTGTGTTGATCCATTCTCTAAGCCAATATCAGTAACCAAGTTTGATAGTCAAACATGGTAAAAAGACATTAGATTTGAAAATGCATTTTCTTGAGCATATTTAGTTTAGTTTTGTTTAGATTTAGGAACTTAAGCTCATTACATTAACAATAAAGATTACATTGAGCATGGGTACCAAATAACATCCTTGGGCTTCAATGGAATAGGGTTTAGACCCTATTGGATGGGGATAATATTGGTTATGTGATCCAAGCTCTTGTTTTGTGTTTTGGAGTCAAATGGTAAAATGGGAAAAGTGATGTTTCAAACTTCTTTCATGAATTAAGGATTTTAGTTCGGTATGTTTTAAGTAAAAAGTAATTAGATAGGATTGTGGGGCTCTTCAATGGTTTTAAGTGCATATAAATAACGCTGAAAACGGAGTTGAAATGAAGACGTTATGGTTGTTTGGAGTTGAAGTGGAAATTAGGGATTTTGGATTACGCAGGGTGTAACTAAAAGTTACGCAGTGCATAACGGGGTTTAATGAGCTATACGTAGTGTAATTCATGATTATGCAGGGCGTAATCTAGGCAGATCAAAACCCTAAATATTAGGTTTTGAGCCCTATTTAAGAGCTATAACTTATGGGAAATCCTCTCATTACAAGCCTCCATCACCTAAGATCATTCCCTGAGAAACCCTAGCCTCCCCTATCTTGATTTTGAGCCTTGGCATCATTTATGAGCTTATTTCTCCATTGGAAGGTTGAATCTTGAAGAGCAAGGTGGTGGAAAAGTGCATAAAAGAAGAGTTCAAGTATAGATCCAGCAAGATTACATCATTCTTAGACCATTGTGAGTAAAAAGCTTCTACCTTGCTCAATTGTTTAATAGATCTAGTCATTTGTCATATTTTCCACTTTTTGGTCATTTTAGTGCATAAAGTTTAGATCTTGAAAGTTTGTGACCTTGTTATGGATAAATTTGGAAACTTTATCCATCTAAACATCATATTGATTCGGATCTAAAGGTTGGAGACTTGGACTTAATCCATTAAGTTATGGAAGATGCATTTTTGGTCCCTTTCAGAATTAAAGACTAGATCTTGGTTGTTTGGACCATCCTAATGGATAAAGTTGGAAACTTTATCCATTATGGAGCTATTAGGAACCTGACCTGAGCTTTGAGTGGAATGTCTTAAGGTATTAAGAACTTAAAAAACTTGTTTTGGCATCAGCGGGATTACACGGGGCGTAACCCAGCCGTAAGCAGTGCGTAACGGGAAATGTCCATTTTCTTTTCTATGAAAGCGTGGTACGTAGGGCGCAAGGAGAGAGTACGCATGGCGTACTCCCAAAGGTGGACTTGGGCCATTTTTGGGCTTAGGG
The DNA here is from genome assembly GCF_052849685.1 of Lactuca virosa. Lineage (NCBI taxonomy): Eukaryota > Viridiplantae > Streptophyta > Magnoliopsida > Asterales > Asteraceae > Lactuca > Lactuca virosa. The sequence continues at coordinate 55,614,015 of NC_136431.1, forward strand.
CCATGTTTGGGTAAGTCCAGGTTGGAAAGGGTAAAATGGAATTTTACCCTAGTGAGAGAGAATATAAAAAGGACCATTGATTATGGGTTATTACCATAATTATTAATTAGGGTTGGTTTTGGATAGTTCTGTTAGAGGAGTCGTTATAGAAACAGCTTGAGTGTGTGATTTGCTTATAATCGGTTTGATGTGAGTCTGTTCACTGTACTCGTGGGTGGAAGGTACTAATGTTGGCCCATTCGATTGTGTTTGTAGGATGTTAGTTGTATGTGTGATACTTGTATGTTTTGTATGTTGGGCGGGGCCCATTATGCGAGTTAGGGAGAGGCCTGTTATACTCATTGGGTGAGGCCTGTTATCCGAGTTAAGGCGAGGCCCGTTATTCTTATTGGACAGGGCTCGTTACATGTTTTAGGGTGAGGCCCGTTTTACTTATTGGGCGGGGGTCGTTATGTGAGTTAGGGCAAGGCCCGTTATGTTCATTGGGCACAACCCGTTATGCAAGTTAGGGCAAGGTCTATATACTCATTGGGAGGGGCCTGTTGCTTGTATGGTATGTGGTATTTTGGGAAATTCGCTAAGTTTGTGCTTACAGTTTATGTTTAAAATGTTTTTAGGTTCCTCTGGTTTCAAAAGGAAGGGTCCGGCTTGATCGCATTGCATCCCATGGAGATTTATTCTGCACCGAATGTGCAAGAATTACTCTGATGTATTGAATACTTTTATTCGGATTGTATTTGAGATAATAAATGAATGGTTTTAAATTATTTAAAAATGAAAATTTTACTCGGTATTTTTGGGACGTTTCATAAGCGGTATAAGTCTTTATTGAATTTGATGATTATTAAGTGGAGATCTTAATATATGATGGAGATTAGTCATTTCATTAGTTTATTACTATGTTCTCCTTTTGCATGTTCAGAACCCATTTCACGAGTATTAATTACCTCAAACTGCCACAGTCGGTCAGAGTCTTGGAGGTAAGTAGTGATTCAATACTGTCATAGAGTATTAGTAGTTTGTCCATATTGATTTAATATAATACAAAAACTACGACTAACACTCATGATTACTTAATGGAGATTTACGTATCGGAACAACCCACACTTAGAGATTACTTCATTGATAAATTCACAAGTAATTCAAAGATAATAATATCTATTATTCTTTAAACAAAGATACATGAGGTTTTTTACTTTACAAATTTGTTATGCATTGATCTGCTCCAATGTTATCCGTAACTAGTAGTAATAAAGGGTATGCTAATGTATGACATTGTGAGTAAACAAAAACTATATGGTTGAAGTTTATTTGTTCCTTCTATCCTTACATGAGAAGTGATATCTATACTGTTGGATATAGTGTCTAAGTCCATAACTATATTTGGTATGTACTTGACCCGACCTGGCATGGTCCATTTGGGTTGCAATTCACCCGAACAATTTACGGATAATCTTTTGAGAATAGTATAAGTTATGATTTATTAATATATTATAAGTTCTAATATATTAATATAAAATCATATTATTTAATTAGTGTTGATCTGTAATTAATTTAGAGATCAAAAGTATGACTAATTAAATATGGGCTCTTGTATTTATATAGTGTGGGCTAATGCTTATTTGGAATGGGCTAGGCTTGCATGGAAAGTCCATGGATACTCCATGGAGCTTTAACCCATGGATCTCATGGAAATGAAAAGACATGGGTACTAGGGTTTACATGGATGTAACCCTAATCCACCACACTATATAAAGGAGGCCTTGGTTCTTGAAATTGCACTAGTAGATGTGTGTAAACTAAGAGGGCCGATTTCAAGAAGTTTGTGACTATTCTCTCAAGTTTCCAAGTTTGTGGTGATTTGTGACTTCCATTTGAGGCATCCACATTATTGGTGCTAGGCTCTCAAACTCCAAGCAATCAACCATAGGAGTGTTAGAATGTTGAAAACCCATCAGTGGTATCAGAGCCTGGTTTGTTTATTTGATACTTGATGCAAAAAAAAAAAAAAAAAAAAAAAAAAAAAAAAAACTTGAAAATCGAAGTTTTGTTCAAAAGCTCGTATCAAAATTTCAAGTTTTGTATATGTACTTATGATTCTTGAAATTTTTGATATGAACATTCATAAACATATGAGTTTAGAAGATCATAGAAATTATGTGCTAATAATTGATTAGATTAATTCTTGATCTTTATGTGTTTTAATGGAGTCCATAACTAGTTCTTAAGTTATGGATAACCAAAAGTCACATTTATAAATAACCATTAAAAGAACACATAGGTTACAAAAAATGAAGAGTCTTCATTTTTAATAACCATTAACTCATAAGTTATGAGAAATGAAAAGTTTTGAAAGTTTACAAAACTTGCCCTCAAGTTTTGGAACATGTAAAGTCATATTAAAAACTTTAGTTCCAACCCCTAGAATTTTAAAAGTTAAAATTCAACCCTTATACTTTATAATATTATAAGTTTAATAATATTTATATATGTATAAGATCAAGTCGTCTTACCACTAGTACGCCTCATTCACGAAGTCGGTCTATAAGGGGGGTATAAGGTTGTTGCCTATAAAATAGCAACTTAATGGGTGTCCACTCTCACCCACCGCTTCCTTGATCGGTGGAGGGTCGTTAGCCGAACGGGTAGGACAAGGACTTATAAATTCTCATTAAAAGTATAATGATAATACTAAAGTAACTAAACTTTATTGAATTCCCAATCTTAGTTATTTTAGGAAAATGTGAATAAGGTGCTAATCCATGAAATTACACTTTACACTTTGTTTAAGTCGTTAGTAGAGCGTGTGTGGTTAACCGGCACACTAACTTGAACTTAACAAGGTAGGTAAAGGGTGACTTAATGTTTATCATAGTATCGATGGAGCGTGTGTGGTTAATCGGCACATCGATTGAGGGGTAATACATTAAGGGTACCAAGTAATTTGCGGCATCCCAGTCACAAAACTTGAAGGGCACACTCGAGATTGAAACATGCCATTGAAGAAAGTTCAATGAATCTCAAAGAATCTAGGAGTTTCTAAACCAATTAAAACCTAATTAAATATTTCGTTTTTCATGGTGGAAATTGGTGAATCGTCATTCACCTACCTTCAAATATCTTATAGCTTAGATTACGGCATCCCTCTTCTAAGTTATAAAATATTGTGTTGGGTCCTAGCCTTAATATTACATTTGGGTGTTTTGTTAAGGACTATCTCTATATCTAATCTAATCTATTCCCTCTTCTTTTCAGATGTCTTCCAATAACAATGCTTCTGGCTCAAACCCTACTAGCTCCTTCTCTCTCATGAATCTTTGTGGGAGAGTCATCTTTGATGGGTCCAACTTTACAGATTGGATCAGAAACATCAGGATGGTCACTCGGTATGAGAACAAAGAATATGTTCTCGACAAGGAGCTGAAGGTACCCGAGCCAACTGCTACTCCTGAAGAGCTTGCTGAATATGAGGTACATGAAAGAGATGCTACAAAAGTGGCATGCATCATGATGGCCACCATGACAGCCGAGCTCCAAAAGTCCTATGAGGACTATTATCCTTTTGAGATGCACCAGGACTTGATGGACCGCTACCATCAAAGTGCTCGTCAAGAGCGATATGAAATAATCTCCTCCATGATAACAACCCGAATGAAGGATGGTGAACCCATAAGGGGCACATGCAGAAAATGCAAAGGTATGTGGACCGTTTACTGAAGCTGAATGTGAACTTCCCTGAGGAATTAGCAATAGACATCATTTTGCACTCCTTGCCATCGTGTTATGATCAATTCCGCATGACATATCACATGAACAAGGAAGAAGTCACCCTCAGCAAACTTCAAGGACTCTTGAAGACCGCCGAAAGTGGTCTAAACGGTAAGTCGGTTGTTACTTCTCCTACTCGTACTCCAACTGCGGACAATGTCTTGGCAATCGGGCATGGCAAAGGGAAGAAGAGAAATAACCCTTCTAAGGGTACCAAGGGTAAGACCCTTGAAGGCTCCTCTTCAAGCAAAACCAAGAAAGGTTTTGTCACTCCTTCTGCTAACCCTAATGAGGCTGAATGCTTCTATTGCCATGAAAAGTCGCACTGGAAGCGAAACTGCCCAAAGTACCAGCAAGATTTGAAGGATGGGAAAGTAAAACCCAACCATGCAGGTATATACACTATATTGTCTAATAACTCACCTCATTCTAAGTCTTGGGTCCTTGATACAGGTTGTGGTATTCACATATGTTGTGATTTGCAGGGACTAAAAAGAAGTGAGAATGTGGAGTAGGGAAAGATAAACTTGATCATGGGAAACAGGAAAGCTTCACCTGTCACCAAGATATGAGTTTATTCCTTAGTGCTAAATAGTGGGTTTACATTAGATTTGAATAAATGTTATTATTCACCAGAAATGGCAAGAAATGTTATTTCCTTTCATGCATTGTATAAACAAGGTTTTACCTTTTATTTTGATAATAATAATGGTAGTATTGATGCTTTCTTTAATAATGTTCTTTATTTTAAAGCATTACCTTGTGATGACGTGTATGAAACTGTATCTGTTGTAGATAATCTAGGAAATAATGTATTGTGTATTAACTCTTCCACTAGCTTAGATAAAGCATCCTTATGGCATTGTCGTCTTGGACATGTAAGCAAGAAACGCATAGGCCAACTCCAAAAGGATGGAGTCTTGGAGTCATTTGACCTAAAGTCAGATGATAGTTGTGAATCTTGTTTGCTTGGTAAAATGACAAAGTCACCTTTTACTGGCACTTGTGCTAGGGGTGAAGGTTTGTTGGACCTCATACACACGGATGTGTGTGGACCCTTCAGAACCGCCACAAGAGATGCTAATCGGTTCTATGTGACTTTTACTGATGATTTTAGTAGATATGGATATGTCTACCTAATCAAGCATAAGTCAGAAACCTTTGAGAAATTCAAAGAGTTTAAGCAAGAAGTGGAGAATCAGTTGGGCAGGAACATTAAGATGCTTCGATCCGATCGTGGTGGTGAGTATCTTAGTACTGAGTTCCTTGACTATCTTAAGGAATGTGGGATTGTCTCACAATTGACACCTCCTAGGACACCACAGTTGAATGGTGTAGCTGAGAGGCGCAATCGGACCTTGTTGGACATGGTTCGTTCCATAATGAGTCGAGCTTCGCTACCAATCTCATTTTGGGGGTATGACTTAGAGACTGCCGCCCATATCCTTAATCTAGTCCCTACAAAGAAGGTTGCCAAAACACCTCACGAGGTGTGGACTGGAAAAGTTCCCAATCTAGACCACATCAAGATTTGGGGTTGCGAGGCTTTCGTGAGACGCGAGACTCACGATAAGCTCGAACCCCGAAGCGAAAGGTGTATTTTCATCGGCTACCCACAGAAATCATTTGGTTACATCTTCTACAGACCTAGTGATAATGTGGTCTTTGTAGCAAGAAGAGGATTCTTTCGAGAGAGAGAATTCATGAGCCAAGGAGACAGTGGGAGGCAAATTGACTTTGAGGAAATTCAAGAGTCAAGTGGTGAAGGAACCTCAAACCCTAGCCCTCAACCTGAGGAGGAAACTCCTGTTGAGCCGACTGAAGAATCTATACCTCTGAGGTGTTCCACCAGAGTTAGGAATGCACCTGAGCATTATTATGGTTTTCATATTACTGCAGAAGGTGAGACACTTATCAGTGATAACACACTGGTAAATCTGGATGAGCCTAACAGCTACACGGAAGCCATGGTAAGCCCTGAGGCTGCTAAATGGAAAGAGGCTATGGATAGCGAGATACAGTCCATGTATGACAATCAAGTTTGGAACTTGGTTGACAATGTACCTGATCGTAAGATAGTTGGGTGCAAATGGATCTTCAAGAAGAAGACCGACATGGATGGTAATGTACACACTTATAAGGCACGACTGGTTGCAAAGGGTTATTCTCAAACTCCGGGAGTTGATTATGATGAGACCTTTTCACCAGTGGCCAAGATTAAGTCTATTAGGGTTCTGTTAGCCATTGCTGCATTTCATGATTATGAAATATGGCAAATGGATGTCAAAACCGCTTTCCTTAATGGAAAGTTGGCTGAAGATGTTTACATGTTTCAACCAGATGGTTTTGTCAGTACAGAGTACCCCAGTAGAGTGTGTAAGCTCGAGAAATCCATTTATGGATTAAAACAGGCACCTCGCAGATGGAATCTTTGCTTTGATGAGAAAGTCAAAGAATTTGGCTTTTCAAGGAGTGAAGATGAATCTTGTGTCTATATCAAGGCTAGTGGGAGTATAGTCAGCTTTTTGGTACTGTATGTGGATAACATACTACTCATAGGAAATGACATCCCAACCCTGCAGGAAGTAAAGTCCTGGCTTGGGAATTGTTTCGCTATGAAGGACCTTGGAGAAGCTGCCTATATCCTAGGGATAAGGATTTTGAGAAACAGGAGTAAAAGACTAATTCGACTTAGTCAAAGCACCTATGTGGACAAAGTGTTGAAAAGGTTCAACATGCATAACTCTAAGAAAGGAGAGTTACCCATCCAGAGTAACGCCAGATTGAGTAAGACACAAAGCCCTAGTACTGAGGATGAGATAGCAGAAATGAGTCGAATACCTTATGCTTCAGCTGTAGGATCGATCATGTATGCTATGACGTGTACTCGAACTGATGTAGCCTTTGCTTTGAGCATGGTTAGCAGGTATCAGGGGAACCCTGGCAAGACACACTGGACTGCGGTAAAGAATATCCTCAAGTACCTACAGAGGACTAAGGACTGGGTCCTTACCCTCGGTGGCAGTGAGGACTTGAGAGTTGTAGGGTACAGTGATGCTAGCTTTCAGACTGACAGGGATAATTTCCGCTCTCAGTCGGGCTGGGTCTTTACTCTAAACGGAGGGGCAATTACTTGGAAAAGTTCCAAGCAGGAGACAGTGGCTGATTCCACTTGTGAATCAGAGTATATGGCAGCAAGCGAGGCAGCAGAGGAGGCTATATGGCTAAAGAACTTCATCGGAGACCTTGGAGTTGTACCAGCTATAAAGAAGCCAATGGAGATTTTATGTGACAGCAATAGTGCGGTTGCCTTAGCCAAGGAACCAAGAGATCATGGGAGATCCAGACACATTGACAGAAAATATCACTTCATTAGACATCGAATAGAAGAAGGAATCCTCGTGGCAAAGAGGGTATCATCGGATGAGAACCCAGCAGATCCCCTCACGAAGGGACTGACTCGGGCTAAGCATCTCCAGCATGCTTGGAGCATAAGGGTGAAGGATGATATTAGTTTTAGTAGTTAGATAATCTAGAAATTTGTAAAATGTAATTGACATTTGATGATAAATAAAAGCTGTTATTTATGAGTAAAGTGTTGCTATCTCTTGTCAATCGTTTACTATTATTTCTTTTTGCATGTTTTGACTTCTAGAATAATTATGTTATGGTTTATATCATATTATTCAACCTCTCCACAGTCGGTCATATGTTGGAAGTAGATATGAATCAAGACTGTCATGGGTTGGCTTGTAGAGGTCTAAGATGTTAGACAAAGCGGGGCTACAGCACTCATGAGTGCTCATAAGTTCTGAGTATTGGATTCAACCCACGCTCACTTGTATCACTTCATGGAATTTATCTCGAGTGATCGTGAGACGGTAATATCATATAAGTCTTCAAACCTAGAGATATGATTTGTTGCCTATGAGTTGGTTATGCATTGATTGCACGAAAACGCATTGGTAACTCGATGTTATAAACCGTGCTTTTGTGTGTAATTCAACAAGTAGTAGAGCAAACATATGAGTCGAAGTTTATCTGTTCCTTCTAGGATTAGAAGCGATATCTGGGCCCCTCGATGATTTTGTTTTGACCTATGTAGCGGGCCCGCTCAGAACTAAATTGATGTGTTCAGTTAAGTTCTATGTCAAACAAATCGGAAATCGGGAAACAAATGCTGGACAATAAGCAAGACCATGTTCCATGTATTTGTGCGGCTGATATCTAGAACAGAGGATTATATGATCACTTATCTAAAATGACGCTTCATAGTTCAACAGAGTTTAAAGAGCTACGATTGCTGATCAGTTCTTGAAGTCATACTTGCAACTATAGTTATTAGACTTATCCAAGTGGGAGACTGTTGGATATAGTGTTTAAGTCCATAACTATATTTGGTATGTACTTGACCCGACCCGGCATGGTCCATTTGGGTTGCACTTCACCCGAACAATTTACGGATAATCTTTTGAGAATAGTATAAGTTATGATTTATTAATATATTATAAGTTCTAATATATTAATATAAAATCATATTATTTAATTAGTGTTGATCTATAATTAATTTAGAATTAATTTAGAGATCAAAAGTATGACTAATTAAATATGGGCTCTTGTATTTATATAGTGTGGGCTAATGCTTATTTGGAATGGGCTAGGCTTGCATGGAAAGTCTATGGATACTCCATGGAGCTTTAACCCATGGATCTCATGGAAATGAAAAGACATGGGTATTAGGGTTTACATGGATGTAACCCTAATCCACCACACTATATAAAGGAGGCCTTGGTTCTTGAAATTGCACTAGTGGATGTGTGTAAACTAAGAGGGCCGATTTCAAGAAGTTTGTGACTATTCTCTCAAGTTTCCAAGTTTGTGGTGATTTGTGACTTCCATTTGAGGCATCCACATTATTGGTGCTAGGCTCTCAAACTCCAAGCAATCAACTACTACTACAAGGTAAGTAATTCTACTAGTTTTATTTGATTCAAGTACCTCATGCCATGCTAGTTAGGATAAGAACCTTGGAAAAATAATTATTTGCATGTATTTTAGTCAAACATAGATCCAAGGTTTCTAGGGTTGCATGTACACCATAGGAGTGTTAGAATGCTGAAAACCCATCATATACACCCCTCGATGATCTGGTGCTGACATCTAAAGTGCTTAGCCAAGCCTTGACTAACATTGACGTGTTCAGTTTATTATTCTGATGTAGTCGTCACAAATCTTTATCGTGAAACATAATCTTATGTAACGACCCAAAAATCAAGGGTAAAAATTTCATTTTTAATATAGTCAAAACATAGATATCATTTATTCCAAACATTCAAAACATCGTTAATTAAAACATTCATAAGAGTTCATCCCAAAATCATTCAATGCGGAAAACATGGGTGTGTGCACTGCGATCAATCCGAGCCCTTCCTTTCCAAACCGATGATACCTGAAACAATAAACAAAACTGTAAGAACGAATCTTAGTGAGTTCCCCAGAGCATACCCCACACAATCCACATAACCACATAATCCATATTAGCTATAACAACTACATAAACCATACCAATCACATAAGCACATAAGGATGCCGTGGAAACCCTCCAAGGTCTTACTCCGGGTGCCATAGGAACCCCCTCATGGTCTTAGCCCACTGCCATGGGAACCCCCACATGGTCTTCACTAACTACCATACAAACCATACATACAAACATATGAGCTACACATGCAAACATATGAGGATGCCCTGGAAACCTTCCAAGGTCTTACACCGGGTGCCATAGGAACCCCCTCATGGTCTTAGCCCACTGCCATGGGAACCCCCACATGGTCTTAGCCTGGAATGCCATAGGAACCCCCACATAGTCTTATATCCAACTGCCTCGGGAACCCCCCAGGGTCTTCCATGCAAGTATCACAAAGACAACTAGCATACCAAATACTACATAATCAACTATCATACCACATATATAACTACTTGCCATGGGAACCACCGCATGGTCATCACATAAATACATAATGTATCAATAGCACATCCGCAATAATAATCACAACTAGATAAATGGGCCGGCCTTGGTGCCTTAGACCCATTGGTATGGTGAGAAGACTCACCTCGAATGCAGAAGCTTCCCGAATGACATCCTTAGCTGCTGCCCCGCCGACTTCCCGAGCTATCAATACCAATCAATATACCCAATTAGCAAATTGGGCTGCATACTATAATCTCTAATCCATACATAGGTTAAAATGACCATTCTACCCCTGGCCCGGTATGATCCAATACTGAGGCCCAAGCCTAAACAAAATCCCATCACTATAATGTCCATAAATCCATCAATGGACCTAATCTGCAAAGGCCCAATACCAAAAGGCCTAAAATACTGAATGGTCAACCCTAGTCAACTCCTGGTCAAGTCAAAGTCAACGGTCAAGGTCAACAGTCCATGTTGACCCAACTCGTCGAGTGCATCTAGCCACTCGTCGAGTACCTTCATTGTTCATAAAACTAGGTAAAACCCTAGCCAACTCGCCGAGTTGTCTTACCAACTCGCCGAGTTCACTCGGTATCCAAAAACGGGAAAAACTCGACCCAACTCGTCGAGTTTCCAGGGCAACTCGTCGAGTTTCCCCTGTCTCAACATATTCAACCCCTTTTCAGTCGAATCTAAAGCCCCAAACTACATATCCAACCCCCTAGGATCGAGATACCACGTAAAGTTGCTAACTTTACATCAATTTAAGGCATTAAAGGATAAAAACACTTAATCAAAGCTTGTCAAGGGACTTAGTGTTGGATTAGGTGTCTAAGCCCATAACTATAATTGGTATATACTTGACCCGAGAGTAGCTGGTCCATTTGGGTTGCCTTCACCAAAACAATTTGATAGGAAGGATATTTGAGAAAGAGGTTATTTATGATTTATTAATATAATATATGTATAATATATTAATATGAAATCATAATATTTAATTAGTATTGATCAAGTATTAATATGGAATTAATTTAGTGATCAAAAGAGACTAATTAAATTAACGAGGACTGATTATGTAAAATATGTGATATATAGTGTTTGGGCTATTGATCCATGTTGGGCTAAGTTTTATGTAAGTATCCATGAAGAGTTTGCCCACATGAGATATGGATCAAAACCTAAGTGTATGGATTAGGGTTTACCCATAACTCTTGGAATCCTACACTATATAAGTGTTACCCCTTAGCCAAAATCGACATACCTAAGCATTCTAATGAGTTCTAAGAGAATCCTAGCCAATTTTGGTAGTGCTTAACCTCTCTCTCAAAGTCCTCCTTCGTTCATGGTGTTTGTGAACCATTTGAGGCATCACACTTGAGGTGTTAAGCTCTTGAAAGGCCAAGAACTACAACTACATCAAGAGGTATTCATCTAACTATGAGTTTTATATTGTATATCCTCTAATGTATGCTAGTTAGGATGTATGCTTTGGAAAATTGAAATTGCATGTATAATTAGTGAAAACATAGATCCAAAGAATCTAGGATTGCATGTGCACCATAGGAGTGATATAGTTCTTAAAACCCAACAGTGGTATCAAAGCCTAGGATTGTTTTCTATTATATTTGATGCTTGTTAATTTTCAAAGCTGAAAAAAATGATTTTCTGGCCTCTGACTGATGAACTCGCCGAGCCCACTCATTAAAAGGGCAACTCGATGAGTCATGTTCATGCACTCGTCGAGTAGATGCTTCTGGTTGCATAATTTCGAGTTTTTGGCCAGAATTTGATTAGGATCATTACCACAAACTGTTTTGTAATCATAAAAATGTATTTTCTGATTTGGTAATGATGATTCTCATCCAATTAAAGGACAATTGTCAAATTTTAAGATAATTAAGTAATTATTTGTATTATTTGATATGAATTGCCTTGCTATATGAGTTAGATTAGATCAATAGTGTATTATATGATAATGTGATTAGTTAAAATTGATCTAAGTTGTTCTTGAAGTGAGTTTTTGTAACTTGACCTCAAGTTATATGAAGAGTCTCATTTTTGAACATTAAAACTCATAAGCTTTCATAAGTTATGGAAATGAAAAGGTTTTCAAGAGTTACAAAACTTTCCCTCAAGTTTTGGTATTTGAAAAGTCTCAAATTATGAAAACATTAACTCTTGTAATTGAAAGGTTTCAAAAGATGCAACTCTTAGGTTCATAACTTAAAACTAATTAAATAGTTTTTAATTTTTGGCATTTTATGTTTATAACCTTCATGTCTTTTGAATAGTTCAATTACACCTTATTGACTTTATTAAATTAATTAAAGTGTTTAATTAAAAGAGAAGCTTAATAAATCCATAATAACATGGTTTAAGATTAATTAAATTAAGAGTATAATTTATTCATAGATTAAACCATCTAGTATTTTAAAAGTTTAAAATACACCCTTATACTATATAAAATTAGAAGTTAAATATATTATACATGTATAAGTAAAAGGTCAGTCTTACCGTTAGTAGGCCTCATTCACGAAGCCGGTCTATAAGGTATAAGGTTACTGCCTATAAAATGGTGGTTTAATGGGTGTCCACTCTCACCCACCGCTTCCTTGACTATTGGAGGGTCGTTAGCCGAACGGGTAGGATAGGAGATTAATTCTCATTAAAAGTATAATGAAAATACCAAGTAACTAAACTTTTATAAATTACCAATCTTAGTTAGTTAGGAAAAATGTGAATTTGATGCTAACCCATGAAATTGCACATTGCACCTTATTAGTCATTAGTGGAGCGTGTGTGGTTAACCAGCACACTAATATGGGACTAATGAAGGATGGCAATGGGTAGCTCGATGTTAATCATGGATCAATGGAGCGTGTGTGGTTAACCGGCACATTGATTGGATGATTTGCAACATTAAGTGTACCAAGCTAATTTGCATGGTTATTCACACCTTGTTTGTGATCCTCGACATCCCAGTCACAAGCTTGAAGGGCATAATCGAGATTTAAACATGCCATTGAAAAGTTCAATGAATCTCAAAGAATCTAGGAATTTCAATTCATTTAAAACCTAAAATTCATTTTCGTTTTTCATGGTGGAAATTGGTAAATCGTCATTTACCTACCTTCAAATATTTTACAACTGGATTACGACATCCCTCTTCCAAATTGTAGAATATTGTGTTCGGTCATAGCCTTAATATTTCATTTGGGTGCTATATTAAGGACTTAAATCAACTAACTTGAATTTTTCTCATTATAGATGTCTAGGTCAGACAACTATAGTCTTCCCGAATCTTTTGGAAAAAGCTTTCCTCATGAAGATGATATTCCACAAGACAATCAAGGTGAAAGATTAATCCCTTCTTCGTGCTGTAGTGGAACTTCACTTCCTCCACCTCCTCCAATTATTCTCCCTAACCCACATCTTCGTCGACTTGAAAAGCTCAAGGTCACTCAAACCCTATTGGCAAGCGAACACCAAGATGGAAGGTCTGTGTGTGTACATGTCTTGGAGATGAAGTCACACATTGACAGGCTGGGGATGTTAGGAGTCGTTGTGTCGAGGAAGTTGGCTGTTGACTGGGTTCTTCAATCACTTCCTGAGTCATATGGTGAGTTCATTAAAGATTACTATATGACAGATTGCGACATGTCCCTTATCGATCTTACATATTTTCTAATTGCTGCTGAATCAGCAATGATTTGGCGCACAAGTAATGCAAATTTGATTGGAAGATGTACTTCCCAAACTTCCATGGATATTGACAATGGAAACATTGGAAGTCCAGAAAAGATTTCTCTTTCCAAGGGAAAGGGAAAGGCTAAGTTTTAGGTTGTCCTGTGTACCATTCCAAAAGAGTCTACTTGTTTCTATTGCCAAGAGAAGGGGCATTGGTTGCGAAGTTGCCCTGACTACCTAAGAAATCTAAGAGATGGTAAAGTCAAAAAGTTTGACTTTGTTTCAGGTAAGTCCACTATCTAACTCCATTAAGTTCCTATTTGGAGATTCTTAATACATGATGTAATGTATTTACATTTTGATGTTTTGTAGGGTCAAAGGAAGCTTAAATGAAGAGTATGCTGAGTCTGATCGCGAAGAGATGGATTTCGATCGCATGGTTCGATGATCAGATTTTTGAGCTGCTACTTAAGAGTTTTCCGCATATTATAAATAAAGAAATTTTTTAAATTTATCTTGTTTTATATTTCCTTGCAATAGCATTTGTGAAAATTGATGTTTGTATGTTTCTAATTTCAGCAATATGGATTTGATTCTTTCGTTTGTGGTAGTGTCGAAATTTACCAAATAAGGAAAGATTGTCATCGCCCAAGTTTTCAGTTGGATAGAAGCTTGGGATCATGCAACTTTTATTGTATGATGAATGAGAACCTTCGTCTTTGGGAAATTAAGACTAATTCCTTGTTCACATGTATATATGAGTCAAGTGAAGGACTAGGGGATCAGGTACACTTGGTTGTGCACTAGTCAGGTCCACCACAAAGAACGATAAGACTATTCGTCATGATTTACTAAAGTTTAGTAAATATGGTTATGCTTACAAGATTAAGTATAATTCTGAACCATTGGAAAAGTTTCAATGTATAGCAGAACGAATAAGAAGAATCAAATTAGGCAGAAAGATAAAAGTTTCTCCAATCTGAAAAGAAGGGAGAGTACTTTAGTGTAACGCCCGCATATTCGGGCTAGTCAATTTAGAGACAATGAGCGTCAAAAATGAGTTTTTGATGGAAGATTATTTAGAAGGATTAATCTTAACCAAGTTGTAGTATATGTTACAAGGGTTTCGTACATATAAAGAACGCTGAAATCCGAGTTATAACGAAGAAGTTATGGCCCGTCGAAGTTTTACGGCAAAACCGGCACGGCACCGGGAGACGTAAATAGTGAATTTTTGATAAAGGACTTTTTAGCCTTAGTGATCTAAACAAAAGTTGTAGTATACGTTAAACCGAGAGCGTCCATAAAAAGAACGCCCAAATCTGACTTCGTATGAGGAAGTTATGAATTTTCTAAGATTTGGCATAGTAGTGCACGACCCGAAACTCGAATTTTAGTTCGAGCGTTTTTGGCCTACGCGACCTACATGGGAGTTGAAGATATCATTAATAGAAACTCAACAATAAAAAGACAGATGAAAATGGAGTGCGTATGTAGAAGTTATAAATTTTACGCGGACATTTAATAGTATAATCTTCTCCTACTGTTAAATTTAAGATCGGTCGAGAATTAGCTGACAGAGTCTAAATGAAAGTTTTAGATCTTATTTTTACCTACGCGTGGATATAAAGAATGTCAAGATTAGAGCTCGTATGTTTTAAGATATGGATGAAACTTGGTCCCTACTCTTCGAGCGCGATAAATTCGATACAGTTTTGTAAATCTAAGATAGAATGAGAATTAGCTGACGGCGTCTAAATGAAAGTTGTAGTACTCGTAAATACCAACGCATGGATATAAAGAACGTCAAAAATGGAGTTCGTATGAACGAGTTACAAATTATAATAGCATATTTACGTATTAAAATAAAGTATAAATCATATATACGTACACATATATATATACAAATGTATATATCATTAGAAAGGTATCGACGATGCGGTTATTATAAGACTAGTGTTGAGTACTTTCGACATTAGTTTAGTACAAATATCGTTAAATCTATTTAAAATAGTATTATGAAGGGGTGTTTAGTCGTTTATATAACTATAAGGTCATTAAGTAATTATGGAGGGTAGTTTTTGTAAATTCAATTACTATAAATAAGAGGCTTGGGCTCTCATATTTCTTGCACCATTCTCTTGATTCAAGAGTCTTTCTCTTCTTATCCCCCGATCATTTCGGTCCCTCGTGATTCGACTTCTCTTTCTGTAGTTTTAGTATAGTAAGGTGAGCGCTGAAGCGCTGCACGAATCTTTTTTAGAAAGATTCAGCGACGAAGTTCTGCCCCTGCAAATCCCGACTCCTAGCTAAAACCCCCTTGTAAGTAAGTTATGCTTACCCTATTTTAATATAGCTTATATTTAAAACTAGTATTGTTATTATAAACTTATAATAAATATTTGGGCTATTATTATGACTTATATAAGTGTAGTTATAATATCTTTTTAACTACTCGCGGTACGGGGAATCTGTTTTAAAGGGCCGCATAGGGTTGTTGGATTTCAGAAGTGCTATATGCCAAAATGGTCCTGCCCTCCGGTGTTTTATGGCTGGCCCCTGTCTGTCCATAGTGGTTGGAAAATATTGTTTAAACGCTTATATAATAATAATAATAATAATAATAATAATAATAATAAGACTAATAATTAGTCACGGAAATATTAGACTAAAATCTAGTGGTAATAATATTAGGTTTCGTCGAAGGAAATTATTTTTAAGAAGTGAAGCGTTGTCTGAGTTCGGAATCACCACCTTAACAAGTGAGTGCATAGTTACTTTCATCTTACACATAGATATGAAGTATTTTATATAAATTACGTGCTATGTGTGTATACTGTCCGAATACTTGCTGTCTATTCTGGATGAAACGTTTTATACATGTTTTAAATGATCTAAACTGTATATGTATTTTATATCTACAAAATGTGTTGGGTAAAACATGGGTAGATTATAGGTGAGATAAATGATGAGCGATGAAAGATGAGATAAATGATAAGCGATGAAAGATGAGATGAATGATGAGCGATGATATATGAGTGATAAAATATGGTGCGAATCGATGAGCCAAAACGATGTGCCAAAGCGATGAGACAAAACGATGAGCTAAAACGATGAGCCAAACGATGACCCAAGCGATGGCCCCGTCATCTAGCAGAGTATGGATGACAACCACGGACTATTCTAGACAGTCTAGTGGAACACTAGCAAGCTCGCAACCTGTAGGTGTTGTGAACGATGTGTTCACCCGGTGTACTCTAAAAACCCATTGACAGGTATTACGAGTGGACTCTCGAAAACGATACTGTCAATAAACGAGATAAACCCTGGCGACTATGCAGACTTAGTGCCGATTCCTTAGGATACTCCTTAGGAATGAATGAACGAGGAATAGCTGAATCTTAGGGTAGATCCTTAAGAGTAAAGATGATAATGGGGATTGGTAATTGGGTTGATTGTTTGATGTTTAACATAATAATTATAGTATTGTGGGTTGAAAACCCTATGTACTCACCAGGTTTCCCAACCTGACCCACTCAAACTTATTTGTATCACAGGTGTCGATATGAAGCTACTTTACTCTGAGGGATTTAAAAGAGATGTAGATCACTAGTGTAAATGAATGTAAGTTCTGTTTATGCTTATGTTTCTGTATTGACGATGACATCCCAAATGTTTTAAAATGGATAAAAATACATTTCTTCGGAAATGCTTTTATAATGTATTTATCATGTTTTTCTGGGAACAAATTCCGCAACATTTTTATTAAAAGAGGTACTCTGATTTTTATAAAGCATAAACAAAATCGGTTTTTTTCTGGCCGTGAAAATGGGGATGTCACATTTAGTATCGTGTTTTATGATCATCCTTATTATTATGGAACCATGTCACAATTGATCCTCTAAGGATACCTTAGTGCATTTGTATGGCGAAGAAGAGGAATTGTGAGTTGTTGAAATGGTTAAATCAAAAGGTGAATCATACTTCGTTCCAAAATCAAGTCTTAGAGTCATACTCCAAGATTGTGCCTTGAGTGACATAATCTTAAGAAAGGTTTATAACACTTATCAAATCTAGAGTAAAATGTTTTCTATTCTTGTACATTTGAAATTGGTAAGTTGTGATGTTTTGGATAAAACAAAGATCAACTAAGATCGATTGTGAGAAGTGTTTGTCTTGATAAGAAACCGCACTAACTCTTGAATATTTTTTTGTCAGGTAATGTTTCTTGACAAAGAGAATCTTATATGTCAAGAGGTCAGTAGGAGTCTTAAATATCTTGAAACGTTTCAAGAACTAATCAAGAATAAACCTATTGTTAATCACTAGCACACGACTTGATGTTTGTAACTATCGTGTTGCATATTCTTGTTTCTATGTCATTCCAGTTAAATTTGACTATGCATGTGAGTTCTATGAGCTCTCATCTGTTTGCATAAGGTAAAGAATCTTGATCAGTGAAAGTTCATTGATCAGCATGGGTGAGCTGCTTAACAAATTGGAAGACATGGTAGGACCTTGCGCTGCCAAGTGGCAAGAAATTAAGATTGAACAAGTTCAGTCCATATGAGTTTGGATTTGTCACTAACCTCGTCTTGTGATTATGGTTATGACAAATTCACATGGATATGAGCACATACACCATAAAATCTAAGTTTCATAAGGTTTCTCTCCAATTCATGAAAATGATTGTGAGGAAACGCTTTCACTAAGTATATTTTAACCAAATAGCAATTGTGATATTTGCATTCTCAAATTCTGTCACAACCCCAAACCAGAATGACGGAAACATTCGCGGGTGGGTGACTTCACGTAGTATCATAACAGTTGAATATTTTTAAAGAAAGTAAACCCAACCATCATAAATATAATAAAAAGTTACATTGTTGCATGTAATACATGTTTCAAAAGAATATTACAAATATGATGATTTAAAATGTTTTGATAATAGACGCCTTAGCGTTCCTTCTCCAAAAGATGATGTTTACCTGTATTACTGATTCCCTGACAAATACAAGTAGTTTTGAAAAAGTGTCAACAATTAAGTTGGTGAGTTCATAAGCGTTTTTGTACTAAAATTTGTATGTCTTTCCGTAAAGATAATTGAACGTGTTTTCCAGAAAATCCAATATTTTCTATGTATGTGTGATAGTTTGAAAAAGTTCCAAAGGCTGCAATGCAATAGTGTCTTACATGCTAAAATGATGAAAATGGATTTATACATATATAATGTAATTACTGAATGCATTTAAGAGTCTCGTAAATCAAATATTTCGACACTCTATGTGAATTTTATAACCATCCTATTGACCCAGACTGCATGTAACAACGTTCTTCAGGCGTTGCAGTGTTATGACGTTTGTCACCGCAGACCTGCCGGTCTAACTGTAGCTAACAGTTTAGGTGCGGGATTGTCAATCCCGTATAGATCTATACACAAGTATCACGCTCTCCCTACAAGAGATTATGGTTTATAATACAGGACTTGAAATGCGTACTTTAGAGTACGGTGAAGCCGGATGTCTCGCAAAACTTAGTATCAAATAGATTTACGGAATGAAAAGTCCATGTTTTTTGTAAACGAAAGTGTTTCCTTTTTACAGTGTTTATGTACAGATGTCATGAATAACTCGTAAACTATACCCATTATAGTTTTTCAAAAGTGTGTTCCATTTGTTGATAAATACTCGATGTAATACCAACTTTGCATGTAAAGTGTAACGTTAGTATTAATGTTGTTTAACATTTATAACCAAGATGTAGGTAAAGTATTTGAAATCATACGTAACGATGTGTATTTTTAACAAAAGTTTTTCTCGTGTTTCACTTGTATTTCCCCCCCCCCCCTAAAACATGAAAAGACGTGAAAATGTAGGGGTATGAACTCACCTGGAAAGTGTGGTGATTTGAATAAAACGAGATTTTCTCGGGCAGCACTTCGACCGGAAAGTGGTGAATCTTTCGGGATTTTCGGAGCTTCAGACCTTCGTCGGGGCTTGGATATGGAACCGAGGCGTCGGGGTAGTCTCGGGATGGTAGAAGTATGAAAATAGGGAGAGAGAATTGTGAATGAGCAAGTAAAAGTCGAAGTTCTCGCATGCTATTTATAGGAGGACTGCCAGGCTTCGTATGCTGGGCGTACTCCGAAGTACGCGGGGCGTACCTCGTACGCTGGGCGTACCCTCGTACGCGGGGCGTACGTCAGCGATGACGTCCGGTCGCCGGTCTTCGGATGGGACAGTAGTAGAGGGTGTAGGGGCGACGTGTTCGATCCGAGGCCTTGCATTGGGTACGCTGGGCGTACTCCGAAGTACGCGGGGCGTAATCCTTCGGATAAGCCTCGAAGTGTGTGCCCAAAACTTCAAAAATGCGTAACTTTCGCATACGAGCTCCGTTTTCGACGTTCTTTATATCCACGCGTAGGTGAGAATATACTCTACAACTTTCGTTAACACTCCGTCGGGTAATTTTGATTTAAATTTTTTATATTATATTTTTAATAGGTCGGGACAGGATAAATCCGTTAAAAATTCATAACTTCTTCATCCGATGTCCGTTTTCGTCTGTCTTTTTACCGTTGTACTACTATTGTCGAGATCTTCAATTCTCGTTTAGGTTGCATCGGCTAAAAATCGCTCGATCTCTATTTCGAGTTTTTAGCTGTCTACTGCTATATCCGAAACTTAGAAAAATCATAACTTCCTCACACGAAGTCAGATTTGGGCGTTCTTTTTATACGTGCTCACGGTTTAACATAATCTACAACTTTCGTTTATATACCTAAGGCTAAAAAGTATTTTATTGAAATTTCACTTTTTACGCTTAACAGTGTTTTACCGGTTGTGTCGCGGATTTTTGATTGGTCATAACTTCTTCGTTATATATCGGATTTGAGTGTTCTTTATATTTCTGAAAACCTTGACACAATATCTAGCATTTTATGTATCCCAATTGAGACTTTATAACACTTTATTTTTGACGCTATTTTTAATGATTCCAAAATAGATTATAACATTTGACTTTTGAACAATACATTGACTTGGAGTCTCGGGTTGTCACATCATCCCCCCGTTAGAGGGAATTTCGTCCCGAAATTAATTTTACATTAAGTATTTAATGACTAGGGAAAAGATGCGGGTATTTCTGTTTCATTTGATCTTCGCGCTCCCGGGTGTATTCAGGTCCTCGCTTGGCATTCCAACGGACCTTCACTATGGGTATGCGACTTTGTTTTGTTCTCTTAATTTCCTGATCCATGATCTCTACAGGCTCTTCCACGAAGTGGAGACTCTCGTTGATTTCAATTTCGTCCAGAGGGATGACGAGGGTCTCATCTGATAAGCACTTCTTTAGGTTCGACACGTGAAAGGTAGGGTGTACGTTATTGAGTTCCTGCGGTAATCGAAGTTTGTATGCCACGGGGCCAATCCTGGAAAGGATCTCGAAGGGTCCGATATACCTTGGGTTTAGTTTCCCACACTTTCCGAAATGTATTAATCCCTTCCAGGGTGAGACTTTCAATAGCACCCGGTCCCCAACCTGGAAATCCAAGCGTTTCCGTCTTTTATCCGCATAACACTTTTGTCTGTCTCTTGAAGCCTTGAGTCGTTCTCGGATTTGGAAAATCTTCTTGGTACTTTCCCTTATGATTTTCGGTCCAGTGAGAGTGTTGTCGGGTACTTGACCTCTAGCAAGTTGCATGTCACCCACTTCAGCCCAGCATAGAGGTGATCTGCACTTGCGGCCATTGAGGGCTTCGAATGGGGCAACCTTGATGCTAGTGTGGTAGCTATTGTTGTACGAGAACTCGACCAATGGTAAATGGGTATCCCAAGCCTTACCAAAATCGATCACACAAGCTCTAAGCATATCTTCTAAGGTTTGAATGGTTCTCTCACTCTGACCGTCGGTCTGTGGGTGGTAGGCGATACTCATGTCCAGCCTCGTTCCTAGAGATTTTTATAGAGACTGCCAGAATCTCGAGGTGAATCTACTATCTCGGTCCGAGATAATGGATGTTGGTACACCATGCAGTCGTACAATCTCCCTGATGTATGTTCTAGTTAGTTTCTCCAGCTTATCCGTTTCCTTTATTGGTAGGAAGTGCGCGGATTTGGTTAACCTGTCGACGATTACCCAGATGGTTTCAAGTCCACCCGTTGTATTGGGTAACTTGGTTATGAAATCCATGGTTATCCGCTCCCACTTCCACTTGGGTATTTCCGGTTGTTGCAACAATCCTGAGGACTTTTGGTACTCTACCTTGACTTTGGCGCAAGTCAGACATTTGCCTACATAGGTAGCGATTTCGGCTTTCATGTTTGGCCAGCAATACAGTTTCTTGAGATCCAGGTACATCTAGTCTGAACTGGGATGTACAGAGTATCGAGTCTTATGGGCTTCATTCATGACAACATCTCTGAATCCACCAAACTTCGGCGTCCAGATCTGATTCATGAAGTAACGAACTCCGTCATCCTTGACTTCAAGATTCTTATCCATTCCTCTTAAGGCCTCCCCTGCCACATTTTCGGATTTAAAGGATTCCATTTGAGCTTCCTTGATTTGTGTGGACAGGTGCGAATGGATCTTCATGGTTAAGGATTTTACTCGGCGGCCCGAGTATTCCTTTCGGCTGAGGGCATCAGCTACTACATTGGCTTTTCCGGGATGATAACGAATTTCGCATTCGTAATCGTTTAGTAGTTCTACCCATCGTCTTTGCCTCATGTTGAGTTCCTTTTGATTGAGGATGTGCTGGAGGCTCTTATGGTCGGTGAAGATTGTACATTTTGTGCCATATAGATAGTGCCTCCAGATCTTTAGAGCGAAAACGACTGCTCCTAGTTCGAGATCGTGTGTGGTATAGTTGACCTCGTGCGTCTTGAGTTGTTGTGAGGCGTATGCGATGACCTTCCCTCGTTGCATTAGGACATATCCAAGTCCCTGGTTTGATGCATCATAGTAGACCACAAAGTCTTCTGTTCCTTCAGGAAAATATAATATAGGTGTGTTGCATAGGGCTCGCTTCAGTGTTTGGAACGCAGTGTCTTGTTTTTCTCCCCAACTGAAGGTTACACCTTTCTGGGTCAGGGTAGTAAGTGGCTTAGCAATCTTTGAGAAGTTTTGTATGAACCTTCGGTAATACCCGGCAAGGCCCAAGAATTGTCGGATTTCCGTTGGAGTCCTTGGAGTTGTCCAGTTCTCGATTGCCTTGATTTTGGAAGGGTCCACATGTATTCCCTCCTTGCTGACCACGTGACCTAGGAAATCTACTTTCCGAATCCAAAATTCGCACTTTGAGAATTTTGTGTATAGCTTCTCTGTCCTTAATGTTTCCAAGCCCTGTCGGAGGTGCTGGCTATGTTCCTCTTTGCTCCTTGAATAGATGAGTATATCATCTATGAACACGATCACAAATTTGTCCAGGAAAGGACGACATACTCGGTTCATCAAGTCCATGAACACCACCGGTGCATTTGTTAATCCGAAGGGCATTACTACAAACTCGTAGTGACCATAGCGAGTTCGGAATGCCATTTTGGGAACGTCTCCTTCCAAGACTCTCAGCTGGTGATACTCAGATCTTAAATCGATCTTGGAGAAGTAGTTCGCTCCTTGTAGTTGGTCGAACAGATCATCTATGTGTGGCAAGGGATATCGGTTCTTGATCGTGAGTTTGTTCAGTTCCCGGTAATCGATGCACATGCGAAAGGATCCGTCCTTCTTCTTTACGAACAGAACCGGTGCTCCCCAAGGCGAGAAGCTCGGCCTGATGAATCCTTTGTTGAGGAGTTCGTTCAACTGGCTGGAAAATTCTTGCATTTCTGTCGGTGCTAGACGGTACGGCAATTTTGCTACTGGGGTAGCCCCGGGAATCAAATCGATTCTGAACTCGACTTGACGTTTTGGTGGAACTCCTGGAAGATCTTCAGGGAAGACGTCGGGGAAGTTGCAGACTTCCGGAATGTCTTTAATGTCTTTCACTTCTCGTTTCTTATCTACCACGTGGGCTAGGAAGGCATGATATTCTTTGCGCATATATTTTTGGGCTTTAACGCAGGAGATGATTTGTAAATTGGTACCGGGTTTGTCACCGTAAATGACAAGAGTTTCGCCACTTGGAAAATTAAGGCGAACGGCCCTTTCGTGACATAGAATATCGGCATGTTCAAGGCTTAGCCAATCCATACCGATGATGACATCAAAGCTTCTTATAGTGATCGGCATTAGATCGATTTGGAAAAAGTGTTCGTTTAGAGCTAGAGTACAGCCTACATACAAATCGTTTGTGCTTTCTGTTTTGCCGTTTGCCATTTCTACTGTAAACATCTTACTGAGTGCTTGGGGTTTTTGATTAAGTAAGTGTTTGAATTTATGACTCACGAAACTTCTCTCCGCACCACAGTCAAAGAGTATGCATGCATAAATGTCGTTGAGGAGAAACGTACCCGTAACCACTGTGGGATCGGCTATTGCCTCGTTCTGCCCAATTGCCAGCACTCTTCCTACGCCGCCATCATTGTTTGCCTTGGGGCAATCCCTCTTGTAGTGCCCAGTTTCCCCACACCCATAACATGCCTGGCTCACTCCAGCACCAGGAACTTGGGTGATTGGTCGTGCCGGTGCCTTACAGAAACGGGCAGTGTGCCCTTTCCTATCGCAGTTCTTGCAGTGCATCTCCCGACAATTTCCGTGGTGATGGTAATTTCATTTGTTGCACTTTGGTAGGTTCCCAGCATATTGTTTTACCGGCGTAGGGGTAACAGGGACAGCAGTGGAGGCAGTAGCGGCATGGACCGCCACCATTTTTTTATTTGAAGGTTCTTGCGAAATTTGACCTTTCCTCTTGTTCCAAAACTTCTTCTTGTTGTTGTTGTTGGCATTGTTGTTATTGTTGTTGCTTCCTTGGGTTGGTTCTGGGACGACGGTCGTGACATCTTGGCAGACCCCATGATCAACGAGGGATTGTGCCAGTTGTTTGGCACTGTCGAACGTCGTGGGTTTGGAAGCTAGCACACTTCCTCGGAGCTGGGGCGACAGCCCCTAGATATACCTTCCACCTTCTTGCTTTCTAAGATCATCATCCCTGGGCAAAGTATTGTCAAGTTACTAAACCTATTCGTATAGGTTGTGATGTCCGAGCCCACCATAGTCAATCCCCAAAGCTCCTGTTCAAGCTTCTGGATCTCGCCCCTGGGGCAGTACTCTCGCAGTAGCATTTGCTTCAGGTTCTACCAACCCATGGAGTTTGCCACCACCAGAGTTAGTGACTTGATGTGGCCATTTCACCACGTTAGGGCTCGTTCAAAGAAAGTACAAGCGGCAAATTTTACTTTGCTCTCTTCGGGGCATGAGCATATCTCGAACACGGCTTCCGTTTTCTCTATCTATTGGGATAGAGCCATTACTCCCCCAGTTCCATTAAAGGGGATGGATTTGCTGTTGGAGAAGTCCTTGTAAGTACATTCCCCGGAACGACCCTGGTTTTGGCCATTAGTAGAGCTATTTATTCCTCCTCCTGATCCGTTGTTACTCATTTGTGCCATTGTTGCGGTTACGGCAGCTATTACAGCAGCCTGAAAGGTAGCAGCATCCATCGATGGAGGTGGCGGTAGAGGTGGTGTTGGTGTTCCTGTAGTATTGAAGCGTCGGGGATTCCTTCTTGGCCGCATGATTCTGCCATAAGTTAAGATATGAATTCTTGATAAGCCTTCAGAAATGATTTTGGAAAGTCTTAGTATTATATGTTATGCGTTCTGAACATTACTGTATTTTGTAATTTAATGGAAACTCACAATAATAAGTGTATGATTTCCTTAGTATTTTAAGAACTTAATGGAATACTCAAAGAAATAATAATTGTGTGTCAATCTCATTGATGTTAATATTTGATACAACGATCAGGAAAATTTGACCTTACATAGGCCTAGAGTACATCAATGAAAGCGGGAAAATTTTGACAGCATTCGGGCCCCCGAATTGTGTACTCACAATCCGTCGGGTTTACATTTTTAAAAAGAAAGAGTAACACCAATGCCTAGTCGATAAGTATATACATAGCGCCAGAAGTACGCGCTTTACTCTGAGCGGGTGGCACGCTGTGGACCATGGTATGTGGTTGTGGAAGTCTGAGCTCGGGCTACTTGACGTTCAGCCTCGATGATGCATCTCTCCATTGCGGCTTGACTCTTATGGAACTCCCTTACTTCAGATCTAGCAGCAGTAATGTCCTTCTGAAGGGAAAAGGTGTGCTCTATTGTTCGCTCATGTTCTTCGTCCAAACGAAGAAGACGTACCGCAGTGACAGCAGCGGTGGCCCCAATGTCCAAGAGTTGGCTGGCATTCACTCTTGCTTGCTCGCCTTGGTTGGCAATGCGACGAACCATGACAGGGAGTGCCCTTTCAGCCGAACCCCCGTTGCTGAGGTTATAAAAGCCCCGTCCCAGGTCGTAAGGTGGTCGTTGTCCTTACTCCTTGCTCCATCATTTCAGGTCCACAGCCCAGCGGGGCGCCGGGCCCTGAAAGTTCCGTCGGGGAATTGCTGCTTCTCGGGGAGGATTGTAGACCTCGGGTTCCGAGTCGGTGCTCCCACCATCTCCTTCCTCTTCTGAATCTTCGTCTGGGTCTTCCTCGGGATCCTCTTCGGAATCCTCCTCTGGCTCTTCCTCGGGAATCTCTTCGGGATCTTCCTCTGGGTCTTCTTCAATCCAGCCTCCATTACCCTGGTTGGGGTAGTAGAGATCCCCGGGAATGTGAAATCCTGCCATTTTGTCTGGTCGAGAATAAAGGCAAAAGAATTTTTATAAAAACTTGGGAGTAAAAAGGTAGTTTTTGATAAGTATAATTCTATTTATTTGACGATTTCTATTTCTAACTAAATATCGAGGTTCGCATGATTATAATAGTTCTTTTAGTTTTACAAAATACTCCTATAGTATTTCAAATTTGTAAGTTTGATTCTAGTATTTTCTTTGGTAAGTTTTTGACTTGTTGCTCACTACGACCATTCCTCGACATACGTTGGTCACAT
Source organism: Lactuca virosa (assembly GCF_052849685.1). NCBI lineage: Eukaryota > Viridiplantae > Streptophyta > Magnoliopsida > Asterales > Asteraceae > Lactuca > Lactuca virosa. The sequence goes on from NC_136431.1 coordinate 55,640,474, forward strand.
GTAGGATAAATATAGTTGATCATGCTATATTTATTCTCGATCTGATTACATACCCCGAGGCCAAATCGTAGCGTCGCAACTTTCCTTAATACTTTTGGCTATGTTACTAGACTGATGCATGCAGGTACTTATTCTTTAATAAAAATAGTACTTTATTTTCTTAAAAGTATAGGTTGCGAAAACGTTTTTGTCAGAGGGTTTTTAGTCCCTTTGCATTTATAGTTTGTAGATCTTATGTGGTTTGATATACTTAGTTCACTATAAACAATACTCTGATACCAATCTGTCACACCCCCAAACCAGAATGGCGGAAACATTCGGGGGTGGGTGACTTCACGTAGTATCATAACAGTTCAATATTTGTAAAAAAGTAAACCCAACCATCATAAATATAATAAAAAGTTACATTGTTGCATGTAATACATGTTTCAAAAGAATATTACAAATATGATGATTTAAAATGTTTTGATAACAGACGCCTTAGTGTTCCTTCTCCAAAACCTGATGTTTACCTGTATTACTGATTCCCTGACAAATACAAGTAGTTTTGAAAAAGTGTCAACAATTAAGTTGGTGAGTTCATAAGCGTTTTTGTACTAAAATTTGTATGTCTTTCGGAAAAGATAACTGAACGTGTTTTCCAGAAAATCCAATATTTTCTATGTATGTGTGATAGTTTGAAAAAGTTCCAAAGGCTGGAATGCAATAGTGTCTTTCATGCTAAAATGATGAAAATGGATTTATACATATATAATGTAATTACTGAATGCATTTAAGAGTCTCGTAAATCAAATATTTCGACACTCTATGTGAATTTTATAACCATGCTATTGACCCAGACTGCAAGTAACAACATTCTTCAGGCGTTGCAGTGTTATGACGTTTGTCACCCCAGACCTGCCGGTCTAACTGTAGCTAACAGTTTAGGTGTGGGATTGTCAATCCCGTACAGATCTATACACAAGTATCACGCTCTCCCTACAAGAGATTATGGTTTATAATACAGGACTTGAAATGCGTACTTTAGAGTACGGTGAAGCCGGATGTCTCACAAAACTTAGTATCAAATAGATTTACGGAATGAAAAGTCTACGTTTCTTGTAAACGAAAGTGTTTCCTTTTTACAGTGTTTATGTACAGATGTCATGAATAACTCGTAAACTATACCCATTATAGTTTTTCAAAAGTGTGTTCCATTTAGTGATAAATACTCGATGTAATACCAACTTTGCATGTAAAGTGTAACGTTAGTATTAATGTTGTTTAAAATTTATAACCAAGATGTAGGTAAAGTATTTGAAATCATACGTAACGATGTGTATTTTTAACAAAAGTTTTTCTCGTGTTTCACTTGTATTTCTTCCCCTAAAACATGAAAAGACGTGAAAATGTAGGGGTATGAACTCACCTGGAAAGTGTGGTGATTTGAATAAAACGAGATTTTCTCGGGCAGCACTTCGACCGGAAAGTGGTGAATCTTTCGGGATTTTCGGAGCTTCAGACCTTCGTCGGGGCTTGGATATGGAACCGGGGCGTCGGGGTAGTCTCGGGATGGTAGAAGTATGAAAATAGGGAGAGAGAATTGTGAATGAGCAAGTAAAAGTCGGAGGTCTCGCATGCTATTTATAGGAGGGCTGCCAGGCTTCGTACGTTGGGCGTACTCCGAAGTACGCGGGGCGTACCTCGTACGCTGGGCGTACCCTCGTACGCGGGGCGTACGTCAGCGATGATGTCCGGTCGCCGGTCCTTGGATGGGACGGTAGTAGAGGGTGTAGGGGCGACGTGTCCGATCCGAGGCCTTGCATTGCGTACGTTGGGTGTAGTCCGAAGTACGCGGGGCGTAATCCTTCGGATAAGCCTCGAAGTGTGTGCCCAAAACTTCAAAAGTGTGTAACTTTCGCATACGAGCTCCGTTTTCGACGTTCTTTATATCCAAGCGTAGGTGAGAATATACTCTACAACTTTCGTTTAGACTCTGTCGGCTAATTTTGAATTAAATTTTTAATATTATATTTTTAATAGACCGGGACAGGATAAATCCGTTAAAAATTCATAACTTCTTCATCCGATGTCCGTTTTCGTCTGTCTTTTTACCGTTGTACTACTATTATCGAGATCTTCAATTCTCGTTTAGGTTGCGTCGGCAAAAATCGCTCGATCTCTATTTCGAGTTTTTAGCTGTCTACTCCTATATCCGAAACTTAGAAAAATCATAACTTCCTCATACGAAGTCAGATTTGGGTGTTCTTTTTATACGTGTTCACGGTTTAATATAATCTACAACTTTAGTTTAGATACCTAAGGCTAAAAAGTATTTTATTGAAATTTCACTTTTTACGCTTAACAGTATTTTACCGGTTGTGTCGCGGATTTTTGATTGGTCATAACTTCTTCGTTATAACTCAAATTTGAGTGTTCTTTATATTTATGAAAACCTTGACACAATATCTAGCATTTTATGTATCCCAATTGAGAATTTAGAACACTTTATTTTTTATGCTATTTTTAATGATTCCAAAATAGATTATAACATTTGACTTTTGAACAATACATTGACTTGGAGTATCGGGTTGTCTCAAATTCGATTATGATTACCCATCCCTCTTCATAGTTCGAATGGTGAGAAATGGCAAATAGTTTGAACATTCGGAACTTATTGCTGTAAGTTCTGAATAGTTTAGACACACATATGCCTATCTAAGGAAAGGTGTATGAGTTTGAGAAGCTTAGATAAAGGCTTATCAAAGCATCTTATATCAGAAAATCCAAATTTTGGTAAAAAAGTCAACAAGTATTGATTTCTAGAAGTCCAGCTGATTTCTGGATACATGTCAAAACTAATAGGAGCATAAGTGTTATTCTAGTCAGATAATAATTATTATGCTAGTGGGAGCATAATTATTATGGTAAATGGTGCGAGTTAGCAATGTTAATTATAGAAAGCAAACGTTTCAATTCGCAAAGTTGCAGGGTTTGAAAAGTTGTTTTGCTATAATTAAGGGAGAGGAAATTATACTTCATTTCAATTCTAAAAGTTTAGATTGAGATTTTAATCAAATTTAGTCAAGGACATATATGAATGTTATGTTGAAAAAGATTCGAGATAAGGAAATTCTATATATGGAAATGTTATAGCAAGAGACTGTTAAAGTATCAGGTCTTTATGTAAGACATAATGAATCGTGTCCCATATGCTTCGGATATAGGATCGATTGCATGTGCTATAATATTCTCCTGTTCAAATTTTCCAAATTCCTAAGGCATTAAGAGGGAAAAAGGACTAGAACCGGATATGACTAAAGTTATTAAACAACTGTCAAGGACGATCTGAGGTTTACCAAGGATTGGTTGCTTGTGGATAGTTGGAAGTATAGGAATGGATGGACCATATTGATATAATTTTGAATAGATAGGATTCAATTAAGAATGGATAGTCATATGGCAATTATGGACAAGTTTCCATAATGGGATTTGGTATCAAGAATCTATGCGTAAGTTAGAAACTTTTATGCAAGAAGGATGTTCAAAGGAATGTGCTTTGAATATGAGACTTCGGATCTATGGAAATGTCTTGTAACAATCTCCAATGGAAAGTTTCGTAATTGGAAAAGTCTTTGTGACTTGTGTACATAGTCATTACAAAAGGATCGCCGCATATAAGCTTAGAATGTAACAGATTACAGTAAGTGGCAAGGACTTGGTATTCTTACACTTGCGATAAGGATTTGGAATTGTGAAAAGAGTGTCATTGGAAATGTTTACAATTGATCTATTTCACAAAGTAAGGACCATAGATAAGCATAGTGTGCATGCTTGGAGCATGGGATAACTATTGTTTTAATTCAAGTATTAAGTTGATAAATCGAAACATTATACAATGAATAATGTGTAATCAATATGGTGATTAAATAAAAGGTGTTTTATTTATATTCAAAAGTTTTGAGACCATATTGCATTCGATTATTCTTGTGCTTTACTTTGCATGTTTTAACTTCCCGAATAACTAGGTTATTCAAACTATCCACAGTCGATCATACTTTGGAAGTAGGTATTGAGGCAAGACTGTCATGAATCCGCCTGTAGATTGCCTAAAGTGTTTTAGACATAGAACAAGTTTGTTGCAGTGTTCATGAGTACTTCTGGAATAAGATTTGAGTATTGGATTAAACCCATGCTCATTTGTATCACTTCATGGATTTTATCACGAGTGATCATGAGACGATAATATCTTATATTCTTGAAACCAAGACATGTGAGTTGTAGTTTACAAGTCGGTTACACATTGACATATGTAAACGCACCAGTAACTTGGTGTTATGAAACATATTGTTGTGTGTGATTTGATGAGTAGGTACAAGCAAGCATTTGAGTCGAAGTTTATCCATTCCTTTTACCCAATGTGGGATAAAAGCGATATCTGTGGGCCCCTCGATGATTTAGTGATGACAACCCTAAGTGATTGGCCAAGCCTGGACTGATTTGATTTGTTCAATTAGTATGTCGTCATAAATCGGAAATCAGGAAACAACACATGAACAGAGAGAATGACTATAATCCATGTCTCAGTTCATACGATATCCTGAATGCAGGAATATATGATCCCTTATCTAATGGACGCGTCATTTGACTAGGTCAGAGTTCGACAGCGGCTTTTGAGAGCTACGATTGCTAGTCGGGATTTTGGAGTCGTACTTGAAATAATAGTTATTAGACTTATCCAAGTGGGAGACTGTTGGATTAGGTGTCTAAGCCCATAACTATAATTGGTATATACTTGACCCGAGAGTAGCATGGTCCATTTGGGTTGTCTTCACCAGAACAATTTGATAGGAAGGATATTTGAGAAAGAGGTTATTTATGATTTATTAATATATTACAAGTATAATATATTAATATGAAATCATAATATTTAATTAGTATTGATCAAGAATTAATTTGGAATTAATTTATTGATAAAAAGAGACTAATTAAATTAACGGTGACTGATTATGTAAAATTAGTGATATATAGTGTTTGGGCTATTGATCCATGTTGGGCTAAGTGTTATATAAGTATCCATGAAGAGTTAGCCCACATGTGATATGGATCATAACCTAAGTGTATGGATTAGGGTTTACCCATGACTCTTGGAATCCTACACTATATAAGTGTTACCCCTTAGCCAAAATCGACATACCTAAGCATTGTAATGAGTTCTAAGAGAACCCTAGCCGATTTTGGTGGTGCTTAACCTCTCTCTCAAAGTCATCCTTTGTTCATGGTGTTTGTGAACCATTTGAGGCATCACACTTGAGCTACTAAGCTCTTGAAAGGCCAAGAACTACAACTACATCAAGAGGTATTCATCTAGCTATGAGTTTTATATTGTATATCCTCTATTGTATGCTAGTTAGGATGTATTCTTTGGAAAATTCAAATTGCATGTATAATTAGAGAAAACATAGATCCAAAGCATCTAGGGTTGCATGTGCACCATATGAGTGTTATAGTGCTTAAAACCCAACACTTAGAGCATGAAGGAGGGCCAAGACTTGATAAAGTTGGCAACTTTAAGTCCCCAAAGGCCCTGAGATGTCCAGATCTAAAGCCATATCTTCATATCATGCTCAAAATCAAGAATGGTACCAAACTAGGCTAATGGCCGTAAACTTTCATAGAAGGAGATCTAAGCAATGGAAGGTCAATGTTTTGACTTTATACCTTAAAATGGTTGGCACACTGGAGGAAATCCCGGATCTACTGCCTTCCACTCAATCCAACCTCTTTAAGCTTCATGTTCCTTCCAAAAGAGCACCAAGAATCACTTTCCAAGCTCACATACACACAAAATGCGAGATGAGACACAATTTAGGGTTTCTCTGGACAAAGAGGGTGATAAGGGAGGCTACAAGTGAGGCTTAAGGCCTTTAAATAGGGTACAAACCCTGAAAATTAGGGTTTTCCTTCCCAGTGTCTACTCGTCGAGTTGGGGCCTTCCAACTCGTCGAGTAGATCCTTCAACCCGTGTCCAAAATGATCTCTACTCGATGAGTTGGAGCTCCCAAACTCGTCGAGTCCCAGCCTAAAACCCTAAAAATGTTGAAAACTGACCAATACCTAAACCAAGTGTTACAAATCTCCCCTACTTTAACTAGACTTCATCCTCGAAGGCTGCTAATGCACAGGTCTGGATAATGCTTCCTCATCTCATCCTCCGGCTGCTACTCACGCACCACGTCCGCGACTACCATTACCCACTATGACCCAACAACTATTTTCCCACTGCACCTTTACTAATCTTTCTACTTCACTTCCTCATGGCCTGTATTTTCTTTTCAATAACTAGCACTATCTTCCTCCCATGATCCGGGCGCTCCTTTGCCCGAATACCGAACACAGCGGAGTCGTTGTCCAAATACTTCCATAGCTGAAACATAGTAGGCACTATGAATCAGTCTGAGCTTCCACCGCAATCCCACATGATGCACCCCTTACCCATCGGGGCCAAATTCGGACGGACTCACTATACCTGGCCTTCATCCCTGCTTCCTGAATCGGGTCTCACTCCTTTAGGGTGAAGCCTTGAGAGTACTTCAACCGTGATGAAACTTGAGTATCCCACTCGTACCAATAATCGGAAACCCGTTTCGAACCCAACGAATACCGACATCCAACATCCCAAGGGACACAACTGTCACCCCAATCATTCAATGCCTCCCCAAGGCAACTGAACCCATCCAAACCAAACCTTCCCCGATTCCAATGAAGGATAACTCCTTTGTCTCAAGCAGAAAACTACCTCTTCCTTCCTGGATCATGACACCTTACATTGGTCTGACTCCCTGACAGACTGTCCATTTTGTACCTGTTCCACACAATTTTCCTCCAAGAATGACTGACCGAAAAACATCTCCAGTCTTTCTTATCTCGATGTTGCCCCCTGAACGAATTCACTTACCATAACCAGATGCAGAACGCCCATATCCGGAATATCGGATCCCTGACCGGTTGCTGAGCCAACGGGCAACCTCACTCTTGCCCCCACGCGACCTCTGAAGAATACTTGGTCTAGTCATAGCTGACCTAGCTATACCACCACTCATGGCTCTATCAATCTTTCTGATGCATCTGATCATAATAGTCTGACAATCCATCGACTTCAAATCCAATGTGAAAAGTGAGTGCTACCAGAACAATTGTAGTCTTACCTCATCCCCGGTCTCTAACGACCTGCCGTTTCCTGATTCTAATTAAGTTGTGGCCTACCCACAACCTTGTGAACTGGCCTTACCTAGCCTAAATCATCTGAATGAATCCGTGAATGATACGGCTATCCCGTAGTCTTACAACACTTCCCCTGCTATCCGACCGCTAGTGAATGCTACGGCTACACTCGCAGTCTTACAACACTTCCAACACTATCTGACAATCTTGTGAATGCTATGGCTATACCCGCAGTCTTACAACACTTCCAACACTATCTGACGACCTCGTGAATGCTACGGCTACACCCGCAGACTTACAACACTTCCAACACTATCTGACAGCCTCGTGAATGCTACGGCTACACCCGCAGACTTACAACACTTCCAGCTAACCCAACTGGCGCCTATGATCCTACCGCTAACTTACCAATCCGATCACATCTCAATGTTGCGCACTCACGCGGTCTAACCTCCCAACTGGACCCAAGTACTGATTGCAACTCAACCTGGTTTCCTCCCCCAAAGCCTGATATCTGTCATCCAGAAGAGGCAATCCAGATGCTGGGGAGTTTCCCGGACTCCCCAATCGCAGAACCCTACATTCAGAAAGCCAGTACGGCCACCTTCCCTTCCCGATGGGGATGTGAAATGCATCCTAGTTTCACCCTTGTTTCTGTCCTGGATACTTGGACGGCTCTCCCCCACTTAGATTCAACTAAGTCCGCCTGGCACATGAAAATTGAAGGATTCCCAATCCTTCTTACGTTCCAATGATCAATCTGCTGACGATCGGTGCCTACCAAACTAGTGCACCATAAGTAACCCTTCCCAAAACAACACAACTCCTAAAAACCAACTAACGCTTCTTGAATCCCAACAACATCAATGACTCCAGATGCTTAAAAGTGATATCACGCTCAGATCTCGGAGTCCAAAGGATGGATAGTTCAACCAAAACTTCAACAACAACTCTCTCTTCCCTCGACAATCCAGAATGCTCTTCCAAGCACAAAATACCAAGGCTACTAAAACGTAGCCACAATTATTTTGTGCAAGCCCTTGAACTAACCCCGACTACTCTCAAGATGACATTCGAACACTGGGAATATGTTGTGTATAAGGAGAAGACCTCATGCTACTCCACCAAAGATCCATGGTATGCAGATGGCATATAACTCTTCTTGAATATATATAACTCAACCACAAACAGAGATAACAAACCAACAATACGCTTACTCATGCTGATGCAAGATAACAGCAACAAAATTCCTGTAAAGCTGGAAGGATGACAAAAAGTACATACCCCGCACCCTCGTCTACTGAAGTTCTGATCTCTCCTGTCTGATTCTGCGAAGTGTGGCCCCTCTCTGCCGGGGCTCTTACTCTACCCTCTCTTCCGTTGGTGATCCTCAAAATAACCGGAGCAGGTGCACTCATCGCTCCTCCCTGATCATCAGACAGTCGACCTCCTTGTCGCCCACCTGATTACGACGAAATATACGGGCTTGCCCCCTGTGGGAAATCAACGCTGACGTGACCAACCCTGCTACACCTGTAGCACCCAGACCCCTGAACAGATTCCGACAAAGAATCGACACAATAACGGTACACGCGGGACCCGCTCTGCAAGATACATCCATCTAAAGATTTCTCAAATATTCCTCGGCATGCTGAATGACATCTAACAACCCTTGCTAACTCAGACAATAGCAGAGAACCGAACCGAGATCTAACTTACCACAATTCCAAAGTGATGCAAATTCCCGATATCCACCTGAAGTGGCAGAAGATAGCATATCCGCACACATTTGAAGGAATCCTGACCACCTCCTCTTGTGTTACCTCGACCACCCTGAGGACATGGTTTAACTCTTCCTTCCGATCCCAATGACAACCCAATCCCTTGGAACGAACCTCCATCGTGCAGTTTCCGCAAGCGTTGCACTGGATCCGTCCTGTTGGCCTCTCAAAAGCTGATCCGAACTCTTGGGTCTCCGCCCAAGATCCTCTACTAAATACACCTGACCTGAACCTCTCTCATGGAGGTACTTCTACTCAATCTTCCGTTCTCAATTCTGGGATCCATATCATTCAGGGTCTCACACCTGACACACTCACCAGCTCAATCGTCAACGGCTGAACTGCAAAATCTGGATCAACCTCTGCTCTAAACCAGCTTCAAACTACTCCCAAGACATAGTCTCCAATCCCAAAGCGCAATAAATCTCACAATCAATCCTTGTCGCCTAATACAAGAGATCCAAGGCGATCTCAAAATCCTGGCAGTCCTTCTGCTAACTGGCTCACCACCGGAGTCGGGACCAAACTCTGGTCCTTCCTTATGCGTGCACATACTCAAGCCGCAAGGAAAATATCCTCATGATCGGAGCATAAACATGAATTCCTTTTCCCCAAGCTTCTTAGATTCTCCAAGACTCTCACCGATTCGAGTATGGATCCTGTGCTTTCAGTAGTACGGGCCCAATACTACCTTCCACACCTATTCATACTTTCCTCAACAATCCTCCCGAATCCTCTAAGTCACTTACTCCACTGGTATACTAAATGTCTGCTAAACAACAACACGATATCTACCGTAGCACCTCCTAGGCTCCCCCTAGGTTCCCAACTTCACCGAACCGTCCCACTAAACTCACTGGAGCATATCCTAGGATTTCCTAGGTTCCCAACCTCACCCTACCCTCATCTGCTGAAGGATTCCCATTAATGTCAACTAGCTACCTCATGAATATAGCCACATGCAACAGAGATCAAATAATCCTTCGAGTAAAAGTCTCAACCCTAGAACGGTTGGACTCATACAAGAGCTGTGTAATAGGGTCAAGTACATCACTCTGAGATTATCCAGCATGTGCCATATGTGACTTAGCATATTCACTTTGTAGCTAACTCACATTAATAAGAGTCCTACAAAGCACAAAGCAAACAACATTTAGGTAACGGTAAATCTAACCAGCGTACACTAGACAAATCAGTCTATCCACACGTACAATCCGCAAGCAGGTAACACGTGTCACTAATCTCATCGTATGCTCTCCCTAGGGTACTCCCCAACCTGTGAAACTATCATCGGACATTCAGTCCTCGTACCACTACCCATGCTCTCTGCATCCATCTCCACTGTCGGCTGCCTTACGCATGCAAATTGTACACAAATCATGAAAACGAGCCAAACCAGTCATTCTAAGGCTATAAGATCTTAACCGTATACAATTTTTAAAACATACACTTAGCAGTTATCAATACCAATAATCATTCTCATTCTAGCATGGCGTCCAGTATCCCCAAGGCTACATGCATCACATATCAAGCCAATCTATCGTTGACTACTCAGCACTACCATGCAAGTCTACCATCTCATACAACATATAAAGGCATCTCCCCTAGCCCTAACTAGCATTCGATACTCAGATTCATAAATCAAATCATAACAGATAACATATGTGGGTATTCTGGGGAAAACTTACTTGAGCTCAGCTGATTGCATGCACCACACCCTTTCTTGTCTTAGAAAACTCTTTCCTTGAAAACATTTTTCTTTTGAAAACTTTACAGATCCTCAGTTTGAGTTCAGACACACCCGGAAGTATGTCCGAATCCCTCAAACCAACGCTCTGATACCAACTTGTAACGACCCAAAAATCGATGGTAAAAATTTCATTTTTAATATAGTCAAAACATAGATATCGTTTATTCCAAACATCCAATACATCGTTAATTAAAACATTCATCAGAGTTTATCCCAAAATCATTCAATGCGGAAAAAATGGGTGTGTGCATTGCGATCAACCCGAACCCTTCCTTTCCAAACCGATGATACATGAAACAATAAACAAAACTGTAAGCACGAAGCTTAGTGAGTTCCCTAGATCATACCCCACACAATCCACATAACCACATAATCCAGATTAGCTATAACAGCTACATAAACCATAACAATCACATAAGCATATAAGGATGTCGTGGAAACCCTCCAACGTCTTACTCCGGGTGCCATAGGAACCCCCTCATGGTCTTAGCCCACTGCCATGGGAACCCCCACATGGTCTTCACTAACTACCATACAAACCATACATACAAACATATGAGCTAAACATGCAAACATATAAGGATGCCCTGGAAACCCTCCAAGGTCTTACACCAGGTGTCGTAGGAACCCTCTCATGGTCTTAGCCCACTGCTATGGGAACCCCCATACGGTCTTAGCCTGGAATGTCATAGGAACCCCCACATGGTCTTATATCCAACTGCCTCGGGAACCCCCCGGGGTCTTCCATGCAAGTATCACAAAGACAACTAGCATACCAAATACTACATAATCAACTAGCATACCACATATATAACTACTTGCCATGGGAACCCCCGCATGGTCTTCACATAAATACATAATGTATCAATAGTACATCCGCAATAATCATCACAACTAGATAAATGGGCCGGCCTTGGTGCCTTAGACCCATTGGTATGGTGAGAAGACTCACCTCGAATGCAGAAGCTTTCCGAATGACATCCTTAGCTGCTGTCCCGCCGACTTCCCGAGCTATCAATACCAATCAATATATCCAATTATCAAATTGGGTTTCATACTATAATACCTAATCCATACATGGGGTCAAATGACCATTCTACCCCTGACCCAGTATGATCCAATACTGAGGCCCAACCCCAAACAAAATCCCATCACTGTAATGTCCATAAATCCATCAATGGACCTAATCTGCAAAGGCCCAATACCAAAAAGGCCTAAAATACTGAATGGTCAACCCTAGTCCACTCCTGGTCAAGTCAAAGTCAACAGTCAAGGTCAGCAGTCCATGTTTACCCAACTTGTCGAGTGCATCTAGCCACTCGTCGAGTTCCTTCATTGTTCAGAAAACTGGGTAAAAAACCCTATCCAACTCGTCGAGTTGTCTTACCAACTCGCCGAGTTCACTCAGTATCGAAAAACGGAAAAAACTCGACCCAACTCGTCGAGTTGCCAGGGCAAATCGTCGAGTTTCCCCTGTCTCAACATATTCTGCCCCTTTTCAGTCGAATCAAAAGCCCCAAACTACAGATCCAACCCCTTAGGGTTTAGATACCACGTAAAGTTGCTAAATTTACATCCATGCAAGGCATTAAAGGCTAAAAAACACTTAATCAAAGCTTTTCAAGGGACTTAGAGCATGAAGAAGGGCCAAGACTTGATAAAGTTGGCAACTTTAAGTCCCTAAAGGCCCTGAGATGTCCAGATCTAAAGCCATATCTTCATATCATGCTCAAAACCAAGAATGGTACCAAACTAGGCTAATAATGGCCATAAACTTTCATAGAAGGAGATCTAAGCAATGGAAGGTCAAGGTTTCTACTTTATACCTTAAAATGGTTGCCACACTGGAGGAAATCCCGGATCTACTGCCTTCCACTCAATCCAACCTCTTCAAGCTTCATGTTCCTTCCAAAAGAGCACCAAGAATCACTTTCCAAGCTCACATATACACAAAATGGGAGATGAGATATGACTTAGGGTTTCTCTAGACAAATGGGGGTGACAAGGGAGGCTACAAGTGAGGCTTAAGGCCTTTAAATAGGGTATAAACCCTGAAAATTAGGGTTTTCCTTCCCTGTGTCTACTCGTCGAGTTGGGGCCTTCAAACTCGTCGAGTAGATCCTTCATCCCGCATCCAAAATGATCTCTACTCAATGAGTTGGAGCTCCCCAACTCGTCGAGTCCCAGCCCAAAACCCTAAAAATGTTGAAAACTGACCAATACCTAAACCAAGCGTTACATCTTAAACATTGAGATTGATCTTTATCCATGTCTCAGTTCATACAGATATCTTGTAGAACAAAGGAATAATTAATCACATATCTAAGGGTTAAATCCTAATTTGATCATAGTTTGGTAATTGCATTGAATGAGATACTCTATGTTGATTATTTAAGAAGTATTAGACCCCGTATAGTTGTGACTAGTCCAAGTGGGAGCTTTTGGAAAGAATGTATAAGGTCATAACTATTGGTGATATTTCTAATAATAACACGGTCCTTTTGGGTTTCCCTTAAGACCTAGTTGAGCAATTAAATGTAAAAAGGATTCAGTATAAATTAGTTTATTAAATTTTCATGTTATGATAAATTAATTGGAAACTATTTTGGAATTAATTTAGAATTAATTATTCGGAGGGACTAAATGTAAATTAATGAAAAGGTTTAATTAATTAGAATATTCCATAAATATAGGGATAGGGACGATTTTGGATAAGCCATATCAGGGTTTTGGAGTTGCTTTGGGACTAACAAACTATGAGCCTATAAATAGGGAGCTAGGGGATCAAACTTTAGATGCTTCCAACTCCTAAATTTCGTTCCCCTTTGGGTCCTTATATCCAAGCAAAGGTGGCAAGAACTCGACTCAAGAAAAAAGTTCTCTAGCTTTGAAATAGGTATGTAATTTCGTATTACTTTTAGTAGTTACAATAAAAGAATGAAATTTAGATCCTTATAGGTTGCATGAAAACATAAGAATTGTTATATGCTTCATGTCCTCATAATCGTGTGTTAGTATGTATAAAACCTATCATTAAGTTGTTGTCCTATATACACCTACTTAAAACCCTTTATCTTACCATCCAGAAACCAAAAACCCCTTTCCCGTACCATCCACAAACTAATGCACTTTATAAATGCATAGAAAAGACATCAACATCAAAAGGTACAACCATTTTACTACTTATAATAAAACAAAAAAAGCCCATAAACAAAGTAACATCAGCTTTATCTTCCACACTTCTGCATGTGCAAGCCCGAGCCTTTATTCAAGTCTATTCACAAATCTAAGAAAGCATGGAATCATTGTTACTACCCTAGGGAACATCAGAGGGTCTACCCATCAAATAAACCTACATTTCCTACCAAATTGAGAACACCTCCAAATTTGCTTACCCGGTTTAAGAGTTTTCCATGATGTCATCTTCACTGCTGGACTTCCACATCGAGATATCACCATCTTGATAAAGTCTTTAAGGCATCCACTATGAAGAAGAGGGCAAGAAGAAATTATTTGAAAGATATAGATATTCTCTGTTTATAAGGAGTGTCAACAGTTAAAAGACACATTTTCCCTCACCTGACTTGTATGTGATTACATTTAACGAGCCAAAAATGACAGAGTGCACCAAAATGACTATATGTGAAAAGTTTTTAAACCACATGGACCCTCATGGAAGACCAAAAAGTAAGAAATGGAAACTCGGATTTTGAAAAACCTCATAGACCATTTATGAAGTTTGTCTAACTATAAAGATATTATATTCTTAAATATAAAGGGTGTGAAGCGATTTTCTTCTACATTTGTACAAATAGTTAATATATTCTAATAGATACTCAATAAATTTATTTTATCATGCTAATAATCATTAAATAAATAACAACTAGCAGGGACATCAAGAAGTGATTTGCAAGTAAGTCAAATAATATTTTACTTTCAATCAAATGTCTTTCTAAATATAATTATAATAATCAAAACATTTGTTTTTCTTAAATTAGTTATCATTATTTTTAGAACTAAAGGGATTTTTATGTGTTTCTTTGGGGAGACTTGTTGGGATGTGAAGACTTCATCAAATTCAATGGAGCGTCTAGATATTTCAATGGAGCATTTGGAATGTCAATCGAGCACTTAGATATATGTGTCAGCATCAAGGATAATACTGGAGCACCTAATACGTAAATGGAGCATCTAAGATGAGAATGGTGCACCAAGGAAAGGAATGTAGCATATAAGAAGGGAATGGAGCATCAGAGAGATTCCATATTGATGGATACACAATTTTTGGAGGAGGATACACCATCTATAGTCGATATGTGTCATTTTCATGGTGGATGTGTAATTTGGAAAGAGGATGTTCATGGATGATGCTCAGGGACGATGCTCATGGACGACGCTCATGGATGATGCCATGGACAATGCTCATGGGTGTTGCTCAAGGATGATGCACATACATGATGATCCATCGTGTGTTTGGTTGGTGCTCATGAGGTTGAAGGTTCCAGAAGCGTCCACATGAAATTCCGAGATTGGTTGGAAATTAGAGCATCATTTTTATGGGCTAATTATAGATGGGCCTGGCCCATCAAAATTAGGTTTTATCATACTTACCTATAAATAGGTTTATAACCCCCATTCATTATTCCTTGCGCTTGTGTGTGTGTGCAAAGTAATTTCAAGAGAGAAATCATTGTTAGGTTGAGAGCACATCCTTTGGAGCAGTTAGTAAGCAATATATATTTTTTTGGAACTCAAGTGATGTGTAACATTTGTGTGTGATTATAATTATTCTTTGAAGTTAATAAAATCATCTCTCTCTCTTTCTCTCTTTCTCTCTCTCTCTCTCTCTCTCTCTCCTATGGACGTTGGTCGCCTTGACCAAACCACGTAAAATATTGTGTTCAATTTTGATTTAAGTTTTTCAAAAGTTTTATTTCGCAAGTTTCACTGAAGTTTGTTTGATATTTGTCTAAATTGCTTAACTTTTTTTGTTTATGCCCCAACAAGACTTAGGGCATGTTCAGTATGTATTTTTTTAGAGCGTCTAACTTTTAGCTTTTTAGAAAAAGTTTCGTTCAGAAGCAGAAGCTTTTAGCTTTTGGGTTAAACAAAAAACTCTAAATCTAAAAGCTACTTCAACTAGCGTTAAACAAAAAAATCTTTTAAATTTTTAGAATTTGACTTAAATACCCTTTAAAATAAATAAATTATGTCTATACTTTTGGTAATTATCTATACGATTAAATATACATATATTTTAATGGTTATGATGTTTTTATTTGAAACAAAATATATCTTATACGATTTAATATAAACATAGTTTAGCAATTATGATATCTTTATTTTTAACAACCATATCAACCAGTTTTATAATTTATTGATTTTCATCTAACAAATAAATAAATATTTATTATATAAAACCAAAAATGACAAACTTATAGTATAAAATCAAGTACAAACTCAAAACTACATGTTGGAAAAACATTATGCCAATTTGACTTCAAACAATTGAGATATACATGTTTTAAATTTTTCACAGAATACAAAGTTTAAAAACAAATAGCTAAAAAGTTAAAATTTTGCAACTTTGATATAACCGATTTTGGGGGACTGTAAGTCATTAAATATCAACCAAAAATGACAAAACGACAGTCTAAAATCATGTACAAACTTTAAACTGTCAATTGAAAAAAAAATGTTAATCCGACTTCAAGCGAATCATATATGCAGGTTTTAAGATTTTTACATAAAAAGTAAATAAAACAAAAAAGAACTCAAAAGCTAAAAATTTCTAGTTTTGTATCCCAACTTTTGGGGGATATAAGTCAATGAATATGAAACAAAAAGTAACAAAATTATAGTCTAGATTCAAACGAATGAGATATGCATGTTTTACACTTTTCACAGAAACCGAATCTGACCCCTAAAATCGGTTCCGGTTCCTAACACCGATTACAGTTCTTAAACCCGGTTTATCCGCACCCAACAGACCCAAACCCGGATAAAGTCATTCTTTAAACCCAAAACCCAAACCGGTTCTAACGGTTCCGATTTCAATCCCGGTCTTGTTTTCTGTTTAAATCTTATCCCATGGACTAATGGTTCCAAATATTATTTTATAATTGATAATTTAATTGGTTTGATTAATTGAATAAAATCAAATTCTTAGACATTGTATTTAATTGACAAGTGTTTTGTTGACTGTATCGATACATCAAATCATATAGGTAAGACACAAAAGCTCTTAACTCGTGAAAATTTAGTAAAATAATTGTTTTGAAAATTCAAAGAAGAAAACAAATGAGTAATGACTTTTGTACACAATGGTCGCTTCCAAGTAACAACCCATTTTAGATAAATCACGAAATTAATGCAAATATAAGCACAAAAAACATTTTACTCTATGGTTTCTATGTCGGTAAATTGCATCAAATAATAAGTACAAAAAGCATTATATTCTCTCGTTTATATGAAGGTAAATTGCATAAGATAATAACATATCTTATCATACTTTATTTCTTACGACAAATAAACAATTTTTTTTTATCAATTTAAATAGCATACAACTTATTTGACCAGCTATTTTTTATGAATTGTAAAAAATATTGTCCTTTCATTACTTAGTTAAGACGTGGCATTTATTACTCACTCTTTTTGATAATATCTATATTTTATTTAGTAATTTCCTTCCATGGACTTTGAACTAAATTTGGGCCGCCCTATATCACTAGAACAAGGATTCTTTTTTTTTGGGCCAAAAATCAAATTAAAGCCGAAATCTGTATTACTACCTTGAGAATATGCCACAAATATCCTTTTAAGTGTAAACTTTTTTTAGGGGTTTTTACTTCAAAGTATGATTTTCTTTTTCTAGTGATTATATTCAAAATTTACAAGTTCTCTTTGGCAAATTTCTTGTGGCAAGCCACATGGCAATGACTGGACTTCAGTGGTTGAAATGGCAAACGTCTTTGTCTTTAATTGCGACTTAAAACTGAAAACTGGGAAGGGCAAGACTCGAACCCAACTACACAGGTCCATCTCTATGTTGTTGAGAGCTTTGCTAATAAGTATTGAACCGAGATTTTTATTATTGCAATTTATACCATCCCTTTAAATATTAGTTGCATTACTCTACGTATTTTCTTTAGTATTTAATATAGTCATATATTTTTTATGTATTATTTCCTTTATATATATATGTTCAAATGTGGATTGACATCTATTGTGTGAATATGTGAACAATGCTATTCTGTGAGAATGACAAAGAAAAATATATTGTTTGATAATGTCAATACGTTCAATCTTACATAACTATTGATATTATCACGTATTCTCACCAATTAAATCGTCTGTAAGGTTATTATAGGTTATTATTATTATTATTATCATTATGTCAGAATGTTGTCATGATGTTTTTTGAGTCGTATTCTGTAAAATGAAAATGAGTGAAAAACGATGCGTAAGAACAAAAATGAATAAGAACTAGTGACAATGAATGGAAAATGAAAATAATTGTGTGAGGTTAATATATTCATATTACTAAACAACTTATTCCTTTTAGTAATTTTCATAGAATATCATTGTTCACACGTCCGCACAATAGTTATCCATCCACATTATAACCTCTGTATATATATATATATATATATATATATATATATATATATATATATATATATATATATATATATATATATATATATATATATATATATACACATAAAACAAATTTTTAAATACATTTAAAGAGTTTATATAAATAAATATACAATTTTTATTTATAAATACGTAGTTTTTGTATTTAAAGTTATATACTTGAAAATTTACATTTGAAATTATATATATATATATATATATATATATATATATATATATATATATATATATATATATATATATATAGGCTTAGGTGACGACTCCAATTTTGATGATGACTACGATGACAAATATAACCCTTTAATCTAAAAAAAATGTGGTTGTGATTATCCCATATTTTCATATATAATTAAATACATGGTGAGATTTTTAAATTTAACATGAATCTTTTGTGGTTTTTCTGTTAAGGGGGAGGTTTTTAAGAGTATAATAGTAAATTCTTAGATCTAAAACCCTAGATGAGAACTGAAGTGTAGGTTCTTCCCCCTTTCCTCTAATCTTACTCAAAATTGTCAATGTTAACTTCAAATCATCCATGTAATCGCAGTTGTAATCGTTTTGCGATGAAGCTGTGATGTTCTGAAATTTGTTCAATCCCTAATTTTTTTTTCATTTTGTTCGAAATCCTTCACTACCATGGTGCTGCTATGATTTCTATCAAACTTCAACTGAAATGGCATCAATTCAGCTTTGTATCCATATTTTCATGTTCGATTAGTGGTGTTTCATTCTAGTTTTCATCACGTGTTCATTTTTATTGTTTGAAATCCTAGCTTCAGGAACTTTTTTTTAACTCTTCTTAGTTTAGTGCTTTCTAAACTATAACGATGATTTTGTTTTATTATCTTCAATTCTGATGATATTTATTTCTATTTTTTGTTGTTTTGAAACCTTAGATTTACCCAGGGCCGGCTCAACTAGTTTGGGGGCTCTAAGCGACCAAAAAATTGGGGCCCTTTAACATTTTTCAAAAGCATGAAATTGAAAGTTGCTTGAAACAATGCAAATGAAATATAAATATAAAAAATTAAAATTACAAACAATTGCACTGTAATTTGGAATGACTGGGACAACCTCTTCCCAGTTTCCTCTCATGCTGTCATGCACTTTTATGATATTAAATTTACCAAACCACATTATAAAAGTAGAATAAAACTTTTTAAACTTGAGTTTTCAATGTCGAAAATTTCAATAACTTTAACAATTGAAATCAAGATTATTTAATACAAAAATCATGATTGAAAGCATATGGAAAGCTCAAGCAATTCCAACTCATAAATATTATAAAGGAAACAACGCGATTTCAAAAGTATATTATAGTTGCTCACAATCGGTATGTCTTGGTATTAACCAAACAACATTCTATTCTTGTATCTTTCTTTTAGATTATGTCATATGTCGTTATCTGGTTATATAACACAATTTAATTTATATAACTTTTACATTCTTGGCTGCAAGCAAGTTTCCATTGTGAAAAAACTGAAAAGATTAACCATAATTAATTGGCTATTAACCCCAATTAGATAATCAGAGATAATAGAAAAATCAAAACTAAAAAGTGAAAATACAAAGCATATTACCGTTTCAATTATTCAATGACAGCAGAATAGCAGCAGCCAGCATATTATCAAATTAGGAGAAACCGAGAATGAAGAAGGAAGAAGAACTTAAGTCTGAAGAAAGAAGAACAACAGCTTGCAGCGATTCAGCACAACAACTCAACAGAAGAGTAGAAGAAACGATTAGAGAAGGCCTATAATCGAGAACGAGAATGGAAAAAGAACCAAAGTTTTATCGTCGTATCGTGCTTGAAGAATCGATCAACAGTTCAACACTTACGCCTGATTTTTTGGAAACTGCTAACCTTGGATCAAAATTAAATGGGCCCCTTACAATTGGGGGCCCTAAGCCCTACCTTTAGTCATCAAACAATAAGGCCGGCCTTGGATTTACCAAACTCGTTTATGAAGATTGATAAAAGCATCAAAGTGAAGTTGAATACAAGTATGTTTAGTGTTCGATCTAATGTCTCAAAGAAGCCACATCCTGAAATTTAGAAATTCCTAGAGATTTTATTATTGTTTTCAATTGTCTATATGTTATAAGTAAAAATATAGTTGTTTTTATAAGAATTGAATGGTTCTTTTTTTTAAAATTAACTTGTTAGACGAAATGATAGTTACATTTAACTTGTTAAAATAGAGTTTATAACATAACATGATGTTATGATAAAGGAAATCAACGATTTTGGACTTAATGAGTGCTAGATACATTTATATTGATTTTTTCTTTGAATTATGATATATATTTATTTAGATAAATGGTGGTTTGCCACAAGCTTGGAAGAAATTGGAAGATGCATATACATATACTATCATCTCTTCCTCAATTAAGTTTTCTTTGCCTCAAGTATGGATCGTACATATTATATTTCGTACCATTTTAATCTAATTTTTGAATTTTTTTTATACTTTTAGGTTATGAATATCACATTCCACTTGTTAAGATTGAAGAAGAAAAAAGATCACATTCCACTTACTATTCTTATGAGAGAAATGCTAAAAAGGAAAAAAAATCACATTCCACTTACTATTGTTTTGATAGAAATGCTAAAGAAGAAAAACTTTAATGAGTATGTTGAATGAGATTTGCTTTTAATATATAAGTTTATAACGGTGGTATATTTAATAATCTTGATGGTGATTTTGAATATGGGTCAAATGAACAAACACCACAATTGGATAAGATAAGAAAAAAATATGTTGGTAAGATATTGTTGCCCGAATTTAGTTTTTGCAAACGTAGCTTTTGAAAACTCTAGAGAGATTTTATTAATTGACAACTTACGAGAAGAAAAAAGATTTATGGTGAAGTTCATATGCATGATGTTGAAGATATGGACGTATGATTTGTGGTTTGTGTGTTGTTGAAGCCTTTTGGTTTGTTTTAGTTGCATGTTATGCATTATTGGGGTGATGTGGTTTATAAACAATGCTACATGGATATGTTTGTTTAGGTGTTAAGAAGTTGATTTATACACATTGTTAGTGTTTAATAATTTCATTGTTTTCGTAGGATGATTATCTTTTGGTTTTTGGAAATTTCTTAAGTCTCAAAGTTGCTCTTTTATTATAATACTTGGATCATATATTGTTAGATCATAATGTAAATATATATAATATTTTGAATCATAAAAAGTGAGTCATAAACTCCTGATCATATTTATCTACATAAAAATGTTTTGAATCATACAACTATAAATTGTAAAAAATTGCATTATTTCATCCGGTTGTGGGCATGGTTAATGTACACTTTTAGTTTTCAGTAATGCAATTTTGGTATGAAACGTAGTAGTTGTACATATTATATTTTATAATTTACGTCATACTTTTATGTTATGAATCACATATTTTTGATCTTATTCTCAATGGATCATTGCATTTATGGATCATGTTGACTAGGTTGAAAAAATTGGACATACATAACATAATTGTCCATTTTAAAGCAATAGTCATTATCTAATCGTTTATTGATTCATATTATTATTCTTGGGTCACAAAACCATACGGATCAATTATTTGGATCTTGATTTTGTGAGTGATCCAAAAATTATTTTTTAAAATATGATCCATAACTTAAAAAGATGGCATGAATCATTATTGTTTGATCCAAAATATAATTTAAGGATGATTGTCCTTTCAAAATTTTAAAACAATTACATTATAGTCTCATATTATTAGATATACATAATTATAACATCGGACTTTTAAAGACTCGTCCAATCATAGAACTTGATCATACAAAATCTACCACTATGTTATGATTTAAAACGTCTTTTTATATTCCAACAACATTATTCATGCATTATAATGACCAAAATCTACATAACTATAACATTATACTTTCCAAATGTTATGATGCAAATGATTAAATATGATCCAAACATTTAAAAATTATATAGTGTACTTTTTTACCTATGCACTGTAAAACCTATAAGCATTTCACACCATATTATTCATTCTTCACACATTGTTTTATGAACCATTACTTGTTATGATCTAAAAATTATTATGATAAAAAAACACGTTATAATCCAAAAACTTTTATGATGCAAATGCAAATAATTAAATTAATTTTTTTATCCAAAATTATATGATTCAAATACGTTATGATCCAAAACACCATAAATGCTCCAATCTTATATCTACAAACATGTTATGATACTAAACTCTATAATGTTCCAATCAGAACACTTTATTATCTGAATAGTTTTATTATCCAATGCTACAAATAAGGTGATAAAGAAATAAATCATTTTATCTGATCCAATAGAGTATATAACAAATTAATGAGAGAATGAAAAACTATTATGATTTAAATATATTATGATCCAAAACTCGTGTTATGATTCGTAAATCTACAATGCTCTAATTCCAACAGTTTTATGATTCATACATATGATAAAACCATAAAATATGTATAAAAAAGGATTTGATACCAAAAATTCTGATTGAAAAATGTCATAAACCATAAAAATGTCGTAATTTACATAGTCAAACCAACCAAAGATGGAAGTTAATTCAAATAAGATGAACCTCATGAGCAATAATACAACCTCAATTATGATCTATGACATGAAATTTCAAAATAACGAACTAGACCATGAAAGAGGCTAGTACATACAAACTTATACATACATATGCAGTCAAATATACTTTTCCATTTGATTTATGCTGAATTGGATCGTATCTATAAGAAGATAAAGATCCAATATTTGTTGATGAAGATCCAATATTTCCCGATGAAGATCCAACATTTCCTAATGAAGATCCATATTTCAAAGTAAAAAAACATGTTATAAAAAAGTCATTAATAAGAAAACTTACCTTTAATATTGCTTTTTGATTCTATTGTTTTTTTTTTGTTTCCGATTGTATCATCATCAATATCCAATGTACGAATATTTTATATCTTCTAAACCTTGATCTAACATTGATGCTATTTTTTTCGAAACAAAGAATATAAAACAAAGAGTTAGTATCATTACATAAAGTCTTTTAAATTATATTATCATGTATAACAAAGTTGATGGTGTGACATTTTTTCCTTATTAAGTAATTAAGTTTCAAGTAATTATTCCATGTAATGTTCCAATCAATATTTATTGTAACATTCTAGAATTAGAATTTGATGAAGAATATCATTGTTATAGAATAACTTAACTACGAAACATAGTTCTTAATTTTATAAAAAAAAATAATGTAAGATCTTATGCAATACCAAGCATACCACCTGACGGAAGCCACTACAAATAAACATATATATATATATATATATATATATATATATATATATATATATATATATATATATATATAGACATAAAATTTTGAATGCAAAAGAATAAATTATAGAGCAAGTTGAACAATCAAAACATCCATAAGATCACACCAACAACATAGAACATGTAAATATGCACACCACTAAAAGAAAATCCATCCCAAATACACCTACTAAATAAAAAATTAAAATAGGAAAGATAAACACAACTACAAAGATCGTTAACGTTCACTGTCAGTGGTTCCATATGTCAATCCCATCCTAAAGGAGCTAATGAAAGCCTGAATTCAATATGAAAGTCGGCTCTTCCTCTTCTATTCAAGCAAGTCGACCATTGAATCTATTAAATTGGGCCGCTTCTTCCTCCTCTGCAGGAAGGATCTTTCTTCTCTTGAATTTGTTCAGAGACGATTTATGAACACTTAAAAAAAAACTTTTTTAGATTCGCCTTGAGTGAGGTTGAAAACCGTTAGCAAGGCTACGAACCCTCTCGAAGGTTTACAGAAGAGTGTCTGTGGTTGCTTCCTTCTCCTTACTAAACTAGAAATGATCTCTTACGACTACCATTGTGATTCACGCATCTCGCACCGTGTGAAACATAGGTCATCGCCGTTCTTAACCGAGACTCAGGTTAAGCTCCGACTTGGAACCTTGTGGGGTTAGGAGTAAAGCATCCCGAGGTTGGCGCATCTGTTAAGCATTGAGAAGCATTGGGAACCCAAATTTCTTTCTTCGGAGCCATTTCTTTTCCCGTATCCCACACAGGTGAGCAACCGATATAAGAGTGAAACTAAAGCGGGAAGGAGATGAGGATCCGGATTCTATATTACATTTTGTTTCTTTTTAGTTTGAGTGAACAACTTCTACTTATGGTAATTGAACTTGGTAATCAAACTCTTTCCCGACAAGAAGATAAAAGACCGGTAGAAAAGAAGTTAGAAATAGGAATTGACCTCGAAACTATATATATGAAGGGGCATAGTGTCGCAACTTTTGAGTGACAAAGACTAATGTGAGGCAGTGCCCTTCCACAACTAAGCCATTTCATTAACCACTTGTAAGGCATCATTTTTCATTAGTTGACAACCCTTTTATCAATTAATTTGTGCACTGAATCTACTTATAGGCATATATAATCCATACAAAAGCAACATCACTAGCAAGAAAAAGAAAATAGAAGAAAAAAAATGTTTTTGGTTTATGATTTGAAAACTAGTTCATATAATCAATTGTTCAGAGAAAATTTTGATTTTTCAATATAAATGTCAATATCAATTAAAAATTACACCCATTCACAAATTTTTCAGTTTTAGTCAACATCATCACCAAAAAAAAATCAGAAGATAAAAAAGTTTTTGGTTTGTGATTTGAAAAATTACCATCATCTGTGATATGAAATTTCAAAATAATAGACTAAACCACAAGAAGGAGGCCAATACAACAAATTATATAAGATTTCAGAACCACTAGACACATATTTTGATCATACAAACATCAATTATAGAGCAAGATGAACCATGAAGCAATCCAAAAGACTACGAATAACACTATGACATTTGTAAATATGCACATCATCGAAAGAAAACAAACCTTAAAGACACCCACTAAACACAAGTTGAACTGAAAAAAAAAGATAAACACTACTAGAAAATTTGTGAAATCTCTTAGACATTTCATTAAAAACATGTAAGGCGTCATTAAACATAAGGTTTAGTTTTCCAATTTCCTATAAAGATGATTACCAATCACAAACATAGACCACGAATTAGATCCTAAACTACTTTCTTTTGTTCAACCATTAGTTCAATTAACTAATTAATGAACTTTGATTAACTAAGTCAAAATTTAATTAAAAAAGTGGATTTTTAACCTAAACATTCTAAAACATAGTACACACCAATTACCTTTTATAAATGACGTTTTTCATTCAGAAAATCCATTGGATCATATCGATTAACTATCCGAATGAATATGATTTAAAAATAAGCAAGAACAATATCATTTTTATTCGTGAATTGAAAGAGGTGTTTAAAGAAACCAAATATGTAAAAGACAGAGTTTTATGTTCTTGATTCAACTTATTTATGTAATTGATCTAACAAAACTCGAATTAATTAAATGAAACTAACATGTTGGTATGTAACACCTGGATCCCGAGGTACTTTATATTTTGTAATTTTGGCATTTTAAGGTTTCCCACGGCATGGTGGGGAGGCACCACGACGTGGCAAGTCAAAGATAAATCTGCGTATTTCATTTAAGCCGCCACAACGTGGCAGCTAGCAAGTGACAAACCCTATTTTTCGGGTTTTGCTCCTTATTTAAAGGAATGACAAGGCTAGGATTTTCTCACCCTTAGCCTCCATCAACCTCCTTAAGAATTGAGAAACCCTAAATCCATTCCTCTCTTATTTTGAGCCCTTTTGGTGTTCTTTGAAGCCTTTGAAGGAAGAAAGAAGAAGAAGTGAGCCACGATTCAGCAAGCTAGTCCTCATCCTTTGTCTTGGCACTCTTATGGACCTTTGTAAGTGTCCAAGACTCAATTTTTATCATGATAGGTTGCTAGATCTTATGTTTTGTCCCTTAATATTCATGTTTTTGTGGGTTGGAGTGATGGGATCTCATAAAGTTTGCAATTTTATGAATCTCTAGGACATTTGACATGATTGTTGGTTTGGATCTGGATTCTAGTTGGGTTTTGATCCATGCATGAGATTTCCATGGAAAAACCCTTATTTTGACTCTTTATCGATTCAAGACATATATTAGACATGCATATCTATAAAGCACCAAGTTTTGTGTTGGTTTTGATAATATAAACTGATCTGGAGTAAAAGAGTTATGGACTTTTCGGAATAGGTGCTTAATGGTGAAAGTCATGTATTATTTAGCCCATTTGGAAAATAGGGTTTGGGATTTTAACCTTTTGGGTGGTCTTAACAGATAAAGTTGGACCTTCTAGACCTGGTTTCAGACAAGATCTGAGCTTTGGAGCTCTTAGGATCGAAGAAAGCAGCTCAACCCATTAAGCTGCTGAAAACCCAGTGCCCATGGCGTGGCATTAGGTCGTGATGGTGTGGTGATGGGGAAATCATGACAGACTGTTTACTATAGGGCCACACATTGGCCATAGGTGGCCACGACGTGACGTTTGAATAAAGTCAACGTTGAACGTTGACTTTAACCGTTGACTTTTGACTTTTGGTCAAGCACTTAGTTTGGAGGAAGACCTAAGGGTTTATTTGGTCTGACTGAATAGGTGGTGAGTAGCATCGGTATTCTATCAGCGAGATTGGTAGCAGTTGTGCATTTTCTGTGAGGTGAGTCTTCTCACCATACTGTGGGTCGAAGGCACCAATGTCGACCCACTGAGTTGTATATGTAGGATATATGTGCTTATGTGACTATTACTGATATGATTGTATGTTATATGCATGGAGCCAATCTGGGCTAGGAGTTATTATGGAATTAGGGTTGATACGGACCCGAGGGTTAATACGGACCTGACACAACTATGTGTTGTTACATGGAGTCATAAGGACTCGGGGTTGACATGGACCCGGGGGTTGACACGGACCCGACACAACCACATGTTTTTATATTTGTTCATGTGTATGTTGTATGTGATATTTAAGGGAAGCTCACTAAGCTTTGTGCTTACAAGTATGTTTTTGGTTTCAGGTACTTTCGATACAAAAGGGAAGGTCCCACTGTGATGGCACAACATCCCCCTCACGTTTCGCACTTATGATTACTATTACTCTAATGTTTTGGATAATTTGTATCATGGTTGTTTTTGAGACTTATGATGTATGGAATTAATGATTTAAAAAACAAAAAAATTTATCGCTATTTTGGGACGTTACATCATAGGAGTAATCGTAAAATCTAGAATTGTTCATGATTTCAGTCGTATTTGATTGATGAATGAAGGAAGATGATGACCAGTAAACTCACACATGTAGCGTCCCTTCTCAGCCCAAAATTTTTTCATTATAACCCTTGTCATTTTATGGTTTAGCCAAGGCAAGCCAGCCCAATTAACCCCTTTTGTGTTGCATGCTTCATTTTTTTTGACGAAATTACTCTTAATAAACACGATTGCATGAGAAATGTTCTCGTAGTCCTTGGAGTTTTTCGAGTCCTCACCGAATCCAGTCCCTATATATATATATATATATATATATATATATATATATATAACCAAGATCAAATAAGAAGGAAATTTTTGGTAGAATGTAACAAATTTGTTTAGCAAACAAACAAAATGAATCATTATGTAACGCCCAGTTCCTGGTACGTAACTTAAATAAAGAATATTTGCATTCTATACTGGGACTCGACGAGTTGGGGACGCAACTCGTCGAGTAAGGGACGGATTTTTGGACGCAGATGGAAGAGCCTACTCGCCGAGTTGGAAGCCCCGACTCGACGAGTTGACCTGTCTGGGTGAAACCCTAAATTTTAGGGTTTGCACTCCATTTAAACGCACTAACTCGCCTCCCATGCAGCCCCCATCGTCTCCCTTAGTCGAGAACGCCCTAACTTGTGTCACTTGAGCTTTGTTGAGTGTGTGAGCCATTTGTGAGAGTGTTTGTGTGATTTCAAAGCTAGAGGAAGAAGAAGAATGAGCTAGAAGGTTCAAGGAAGTAGTAGATCTAAGGTTCAAGCTACATTTCCATGCCCTTAAAGGTATAAAGTTTCTTCCTTGACTTTCCTATTGCTAGATCTCTCCATATTTGAGTTTAGGGCCATCTTTAAGCAAATTTGTGAACCTTTTGAGTATGAAGTGTGATCTGAAGTTGTAACTTCAGATCCAGATCCCTTTCAGCCCCTATAGCCAAAAAGTTTACGAAATTATCATGCTTTAGCCCTTCCCTTTAGCCTAGACTTCATTTTAGACTAGGGAATGGTGTTTTTGGCTCATGATACCTTGCATGCACGTAAAGTTTGTAACTTTACGTGTCATATGGACCCTAGGAGGTCAGATCTACATTTTAGATGTGTTAAGCCCGACTGAAATGGGTTGTATGGATTTGGACATTGAGGGACTCGGCGATTCGCTCATACGACTCGGCGAGTTGGGTCGCAGTTTCCCCAATCTCTTCTGATATTGAACAACTTGTTGAGTTTTGAAGAGAACTCAGCAAGTTGAGCTGGTTTTGGAATTGAAGATCATGGAACTCGGCGAGTTCAAGAACAAACTCGGCGAGTTCAAGGAAATGTCCCAATGAACATGAAGAAAAACTCGACGAGTCAAGGAAAGACTCGACGAGTAAAGGACTAACGTTCCAGTTTGCATGAAGAAGGACTCGACGAGTTCAAGGACGAACTCGGCGAGTCGTTGACTAAAGGTCCCGATTCCGTATGAAGAAGAACTCGACGAGTAGGAGCGAAGTTCCAGGATGTTAGTCGATTATGGAAATCGACGAGTTGGTGGACCAATTCGGCGAGTTGAGTCAACCAGATGTTGACTTTGACCAGAAGTTGACTTTGACCAGGGTGTTGACCTTGACTTTGACTTGACTTGAGTTAACCCTTGAAAGGGTTAAGAGTATGAAATGGTAATTAAGGAAGGTTGTTATGTGTAGGAGTTTGAGAGGAGTTGATCCCAACATCGAGGACAGTTCGAACACTTCACGTCAATGAGGTGAGTTACCTTCCAGTAGGAGTGGGTCTACGGCCACAATGCCGGCCCGCTAGTAGGAGTTGTTTGATTAGATGATTGTCTTTGTGATAATTATTTGGGTTGCCACTATCTGATGTGCTTTATGTGTTAGGATGCTCTGTTATATGTGTAGTAGTAGGAGGGGTGGAATAGCCCCCGGATACCGGTTGGAAGATACCGAAGGGGTAGACAGCACCCATGCATGCCTAGCAGTATGTTCATGATATGTTGTTATATGGTAGTGGTAGGGGTGAAATATTCATCGATTACCAGTTGAAACATACCGAAGGGGAGGTCAGCTCCTAGTTACCAGTTGAAAGATACCGAAGGGGAGGTCAGTTCCCGGTTACCGGTTGAACGACACCGAAGGGGAGGTCAGTTCCCGGTTACCGATTGAAAGATACCGAAGAGAAGTCCAGCTTCCGATTATGCCAGTTGGATACCGGTTGAAGGATACCGAGGGATAGGCAGTATATGTTTATGGTATGTGGTATGATGGGGGAACTCACTAAGCTTCGTGATTACAGTTTTCAGTTTTGTTCCAGGTACCTCTTCAGCGAAAGGGAAGGAGCCGGCACGGTAGCAGCGCATCGCACACATATGATTTCTGCATTTTGAGATCCATGGGATTGTACTCTGACATTATTACTATTTTGATGATATGGTTGAGACATATGACTATCGTTTTATAAATTGATATGATTCGATGATGTTTTCCAGTAAACAATTTTATAAGTTACTTAATCAAAAACAAAATTTTTGGTCGTGAAAATTAGGATGTTACAAGTTGGTATCAGAGCCTTGGTTTGTGGGATTCGGACACACCTTCGGGGGTGTCTGGACTCAAATCGAGGGTTTGAAATATTTTTACAAGAAAATAGTTTTCTAAAAATTAAAATGAGGAGTTTTGAGAAACAACAAGGTGTGTGATGCGTGCAACCGGCCGAGCTCAAGTAAATTTTCCCCAAAATACTTATACATGTTATGTTATGATGTGATATGATTATGAGAACTGCATGCTAGCTTAGGGATAAGGATCTAAGAATGATGCCTTTTATGCCTATTATCTTTGTATGATAATTGCATGCTAGATTAGGGCTAAGAATCTAGGAATGATGCCTTATATGCCTATTGTATATGTATGAGAACTGCATGTTAGATTAGGGCTAAGGATCTAGGAAGATGCCTTACGTGCCTGTTATATGTGCTTATTGAGTTATATGTTAGAACTGCAACATGATGGCCTGAATAGGGTATGCTTGGTATGGTTACTCAATGCTCGAATGCTGCTTGCTTTGTACTATTAGGAGTTCTAGTTATCTTTAGCTAACTTGTAAACGGATAGTTATCTAGCCCTATTGCGCAGCTCTTGTTTGAGTCCAACCGTTGTAGGGTAGGACCTCTCATTCGAAAAATTATCTGGTCTTATTTATATGTAATGGTATTCGCAAGCTAGTTAGGTAAAGGTGGCAGGAATTCCTTATGCAGCTGATGGCGGAGAGTAGGTCGGAGGGTTACCCTAGGGTAAGCCTAGGATGAGATTAGTGTAGCGAGCAGTAGTAGTGAAAGGGACTTGGTGAAGTCAAGGAAATCCTTGAGGAAAGTACGGATAGATGTGGAAGGTAGTATGCGCCCGTACCACTGAAAGCAGAGGATCCGCACTCGAGTCAAGGAGGGCGGAGATAGAACCAGGGAACTTGTAGTATGTGAGACCTCCTGAGGTTATGTATGACCCTGACGATTATGTGTTTTGTTTCAGAATGGTGATGATTACGCGACATGAAGGAGGAGGTTCAGGGTCAGGATCAGGTTCAGGATCAGGTTCGGGTTCGGGATCCGAGCCAGTAGATGAGGGACTACGCGATTTCATCGCGTCTGAGATAACTAGAGGCATCCTTGAGTCGACCCCAGTGATTTTCGGGTCAATCAACGAGGGGATTATCGAGCTGATGGAGGATCGCCTCATGGCTTTTTGGAGTGACTGGGCGTCTAGCCAGTCAGGGGGGCGCACACTATCCTTTAAGGACTTCAGGGGATGTGGTGCGTTAGACTTCCACGGGGTGAAGGACCCCATTGTTTCCAGGAGGTGGATTGCAGACATGGAGTCTGCCCAGTTGACGAGCTCCTGTCGAGAGGGGTCGAAGGTCTGGTACGCTGCAGATTATTTGAGGGACAGGGCTAGAGATTGGTGGGAGTCAGTTGGTGATTCCTTGGGAGCCTCAGCCATTGAGGCTATGACCTGGTCTGACTTTGTGACCAGGTTTAGGGCTGAGTTTGCGCCGGCTATGGAGCTTCAGCAGCTGGCCAGGGAGTTTCTTGACATGAGACAGACTACTGAGACGGTGGCGGAGATTATCGCTAAGTTTCTGGAAAGGGCCTTATTGGTGCCTCAGTATGCCGGAGATGAGGAGATGCGGAAGACTCGCTATCATGACATGTTGAGGGCGGACATTCGGGAGCATGTCAGCTACTCAGCATGCCCGACCCTGGATTCTATGATTGTCAGGGCGAGGGAGAGGGAGATTGACTTGGAGCACCTTAGGAAGATGAAGGCAGAGACGGAGCAGGTTACTGGGGTTTCAGCAAAGAAGCCTAAGGGATTCGACTCTAGGTCGAAGGGCCAGCAGGGCCGGAGCCGCTATGGGAAATGCAGCAGGTTAAATGGGGGAGTTTGTCGGACTGGGTCGGGATCAGGCTGCTATAAGTGCGGCAAGGCTGGGCAATTTGGTAGGGATTGTACTGCCCCTACCCCCACCATTCAGACATCAGACCTGATTTGCTTTCATTGCAATCAGAAGGGCCATAAAAAGGTCAACTGCCCGAGATTGACAGCAACAGTGCTAGTGGCGGCGCCAGCGCCAGCGACCCTGCGGATTACTGATGGTCGGCAGGGCAAGTCAGAGGCTCTAGTGGTGAGGAGCTGAGCCTTCCAGTTGACTACCGAGGAGGCATGCGTTGCACCCGATGTGGTGACGGGTATGATTTCTTCTCCCTAGCTCTTATTATATGTTGATTATGATATTTATGTGCCATGTTATGTGTTGTGTTTAGGATCGTTCCATGTGAACAGTATCCCAGTTCAGGTGTTGTTCGATTCGGGTGCTACCCGATCATTTGTATCTCTTGCGCTTAGCAGGAGGTTACCTGAGTCTTCGGGCATGTTGGATTGCCCTCTAGAGGTCGAGATTACTGATGACCGATCAATACGAGCATCAGAGGTTTTCAGAGATTGTGTTTTGAGGCTGTTCGAGGAGCGCTACTTGGTGGACTTGATTCCCATACCATTGCGAGGGAACAAGGTTATCATCAGTATGGATTGGTTGAGCCCTAATGGGGCAGTGATAGACTTCGCGCAACAGTTAGTACGTGTTAGGACCCCAAGTGGGGGAGAGCTGGTGATTCAGGGCGAGAGGTCACAACGTGGACCAGCCTTATGCTCAGCAGCAAGGGCTAGGCGCTACCTTCAGCAGGGTTGCGACGGATATCTCGCCTACGTCATGGATACCCGGGAGGAGGGTAAGGTGACTGTGAGTGATGTGCCAGTGGTACGGGAGTACCCGGATGTGTTTCCAGAGGATTTGCCTAGGATACCTCCGGAGAGACAGGTGGAGTGTAGGATCGACCTCGTCCCTGGTGCGACTCCGATAGCCAAGGCACCGTATCGGTTGGCTCCTCTCGAGATGCAGGAGTTGTCTACACAGTTGCAGGAGCTGTTAGACAAGGGATTCATCAGACCGAGCAGTTCACCCTGGGGAGCCCCGATTCTGTTCGTGAAGAAGAAGGATGGGTCGCATCGGATATGTATAGATTACCGGGAGCTGAACAAGGTAACGGTGAAGAACCGTTACCCACTCCCGAGGATTGATGATCTCTTCGACCAGCTAAAAGGGGCATCTTGGTTTTCCAAGATAGATTTACGTTCAGGCTACCATCAGATGAGGGTCAGAGACGAGGATGTACATAAGACTGCGTTTCGGACTCGCTATGGCCACTACGAGTCCGTGGTGATGCCCTTCGGGCTCACCAATGCTCCTGCCGCGTTCATGGACCTCATGAACCGCGTATGCAGACCAATGCTGGATCGGTCTGTAATAGTTTTCATCGATGACATCTTGGTTTATTCCAAGACGCAGGAGCAGCACGAGGAGCACTTGCGAGAGGTGTTGGATACCTTGAGGAGGGAGAGCTTGTACGCCAATTTCTCCAAGTGTGAGTTCTGGTTGCGTGAGGTGCAGTTTCTTGGGCACCTTGTCAACCGGAACGGTATTTTGGTTGACCCGGACAAAGTGGAGGCCGTGATGAGATGGGAGGTTCCGAAGTCTTCATCTGAGATTCAGATTTTCCTAGAATTGGGGGGCTATTACCGAAGATTCATTCACGATTTCTCCAAGATAGTCGTACCCTTGACCCGACTGACGAAGAAAGTCGTTGTATTTCGCTGGGGGCCTGAGCAGCAGCCAGCGTTTGAGACATTGAGACAGAGACTATGCAAGGCGCCGATCCTAGCCCTGCCAGAGGGCGTGGAGGATTTCGTAGTATACTGTGATGCATCCATTTCGGGTTTGGGCGCAGTACTGATGCAGAGAGGGCACGCCATCGCCTACACCTCGAGGCAGCTGAAGCCTCACGAGGCGAACTACCTGACGCATGACTTAGAGTTGGGGGCGGTCGTCTTCGCCCTCAAGATTTGGCGACATTACCTCTATGGGGTCCGTTGTACCATTTACACGGATCACAAGAGTCTGAGGTACCTCATGGATCAGCCAAAGCTGAACATGAGACAACGTCGGTGGCTAGATGTGGTGAAGGATTACGACTGTGAGATCCTTTACCACCCAGGGAAGGCCAATGTGGTGGCCGACGCTCTTAGCCGCAAGGCGGACCCGATCAGAGATATCTGCCTGCGGATGACAGTAGTGACTCCGTATCTGGAGCAGATCCGAGAGGATCAGCAGGAGGCTATGAAGGAGGAACATCGGAAGAGCGAGCGTATTGTGGGTAAAGTTTTCTCCTTCGAATATGATAGTCGTGGGTTGTTGACACTACACCGTAGAGTGTGGATCCCATATCATGGGGGAGTGGGCCAGGTTTTGATGGAGGAG
The DNA here is from genome assembly GCF_052849685.1 of Lactuca virosa. NCBI lineage: Eukaryota > Viridiplantae > Streptophyta > Magnoliopsida > Asterales > Asteraceae > Lactuca > Lactuca virosa. The sequence continues at coordinate 55,674,977 of NC_136431.1, forward strand.
GCGCACAAATCCAGATTCTCGATTCATCCCGGGGCAACGAAGATGTACAAAGATCTTCTTCCTTATTACTGGTGGCCTTGCATGAAGCGGGATGTAGCCTGGTACGTCGAGAGATGCCTGACCTGCAGGAAGGTCAAGGCCGAGCACCAGAGGCCTCACGACAATACACAACCGTTGGATATCCCTATGTGGAAACTGGAAGATATTACTATGGATTTCATCACAAAGCTTCCCAGGACCGCACGAGGGGCGGATTCGATTTGGGTCATCGTGGATCGGTTGACCAAGAGTTCTCATTTCATACCGATCCATGAGAGCATCTCCGCCGAGAAGCTGGCCGATATCTACATCCGAGGGGTAGTAGCTCGACACGGAGTGCCAGTCTCCGTGATTTGTGACAGAGACGTGCGGTTCACTTCCAGATTCCGGAAGAAGTTTCACGACGAGTTGGGTACGCGTCTGCACTTTAGCACCGCTTTTCACCCGCAGACGGATGGTAAGAGCGAGCGAACCATCCAGACCTTATAGGATATGCTACGTGCATGTGTTTTAGACTTCGGTGGTAGCTGGGATACCTACCTTCCCTTGGCAGAGTTTTCCTACAATAATATATACCACGCGAGTATTAACCGTCCTCCCTTCGAGATGTTATACGGGAGGAAGTGTAGAACCCCGATATGCTGGGGTGAGGTTGGACAGAGGGTCATGGCGAGTAACGAAGTGGTACTCAAGACGACAGAGAGGATCCATCAGGCCCGGAGCAGGCTTCAGACTGCTCAAAGTCGGCTGGAAAGTTATGCTGACAGGCTCCGTTCGGACCTGGAGTTCCAGGTCAGGGATATGGTTCTCCTGAAGGTATCACCTTGGAAGGGTGTCATCCGGTTCAGGAAGCGGGGAAAGTTAGGCCCCAGGTACATTAGTCCTTTCAAGGTTGCAGCCCGGGTGGGCAAGGTGGCATATAGACTGGATCTGCCAGTCGAGCTTAGCCGGATTCATAGTACCTTTCACGTCTCCCAACTACGAAAGTGCCTGGTAGACGACTCTGCAGTGGTGCCTCTAGAGGATATTCAGGTGGATGACAACCTGAACTACATTGAGCGACCAGTAGCTATCCTCGATAGGAAGTCGAAGGATCTGAGGAACAAGAGAGTCGAGCTGGTGAAGGTGCAATGACAACACCGCAAGGGCTCAGAATGGACGTGGGAGCCGGAGGACAAGATGAGGGAGCACTACCCCGAGCTTTTCCCAGAAGCAGCAACAGACTTCGAGGACGAAGTCTAAAATAAGTGGGGGAGATTTGTAACGCCCAGTTCCTGTTACGTATCTTAAATAAAGAATATTTACATTCTATACTGGGACTCGACGAGTTGGGGACTCAACTCGTCGAGTAAGGGACAGATTTTTGAACGCGGATGGAAGAGCCTACTCGCCGAGTCGGAAGCCCCGACTCGACGAGTTGACCCATCTGGGTGAAACCCTAAATTTTAGGGTTTGCACCATATTTAAACGCACTAACTCGCCTCCCATGCAGCCCCCATCATCTCCCTTAGTCTAGAACGCCCTAACTTGTGTCCCTTGAGCTTTGTTGAGTGTGTGAGCCATTTGTGAGAGTGTTTGTGTGATTTCAAAGATAGAGGAAGAGAAGAAGGAGCTAGAAAGTTCAAGGAAGCAGTAGATCCAAGGTTCAAGCTACATTTCCAGCCCCTTAAGGGTATAAAGTTGCTTCCTTGACTTTCCTATTACGAGATCTCTCCATATTTAAGTTTAGGGCCATGTTTAAGCAAATTTGTGAACCTTTTAAGTAGGAAGTGTGATCTGAAGTTGTAACTTCAGATCCATATCCCTTTCAGCCCCTATAGCCATAAAGTTTATGAAATTATCATGCTTTAGCCCTTCCCTTTAGCCTAGACTTCATTTTAGACTTGGAAATGGTGTTTTTGGCTCATGATACCTTGCATGCACGTAAAGTTTGTAACTTTACGTGTAATATGGACCCTAGGAGGTCATATCTACGTTTTAGATGTGTTAAGCCCGACTGAAATGGGCTGTATGGATTTGGACATTGAGGGACTCGACAAGTCGCTCATACGACTCGGCGAGTTGGGTCGCAGTTTCCCCAATCTCTTCTGATATTGAACAACTTGTTGAGTTTTGAAAAGAACTCAGCAAGTTGAGCTCGTTTTGGACTTGAAGATCATGGAACTCGGCGAGTTCAAGAACAAACTCGGCGAGTTCAAGGCAATGTCCCAATGAACATGAAGAAGAATTCGACGAGTCAAGGAAAGACTCGGAGAGTCAAGGACTAACGTTCCAGTTTGCATGAAGAAGGACTCGACGAGTTCAAGGACGAACTCGGCGAGTCATTGACTAAAGGTATCGATTCCATATGAAGAAGAACTCGACGAGTTCTTGAAAGACTCGACGAATAGGAGCGAAGTTCCAGGATGTTAGTGCATCATGGAACTCGACGAGTTGGTGGACCAACTCGGCGAGTTGAGTCAACCAGATGTTGACTTTGACCAAAAGTTGACTTTGACCAGGGTGTTGACCTTGACTTTGACTTGACTTGAGTTGACCCTTGAAAGGGTTAAGAGTATGAAATGGTAATTAAGGAAGGTTGTTATGTGTAGGAGTTTGAGAGGAGTTGATCCCAACATCGAGGACAGTTCGGACACTTCACGTCATTGAGGTGAGTTACCTTCTAGTAGGAGTGGGTCTACGGCCATAATGCCGGCCCGCTAGTAGGAGTTGTTTGATTAGATGATTGTCTTTGTGATAATTGTCTGGGGTTGCCACTATCTGTTGTGCTTTATGTGCTAGGATGCTCTGTTATATGTGTAGTAGTAGGAGGGGTAAAATATCCCCCGACTATCGGTTGGAAGATACCGAAGGGGTAGACAGCACCCATGCATGCCTAGTAGTATGTTCATGATATGTTGTTATATGGTAGTGGTAGGGAGTGAAATAGTCCCCGATTACTGGTTAAAAGATACTGAAGGGGAGGTCATCTCCCGGTTACCGGTTGAAAGATACTAAAGGGGAGGTCAGTTCCCGGTTACCGGTTGAAAGACACCGAAGGGGAGGTCAGTTCCCGGTTACCGGTTGAAAGATACCGAAGGGAAGTCCAACTTCCGATTATGCCAGTTGGATACCGGTTGAAAGATACCGAGGGATAGGCAGTATATGTTTATGGTAGGTGGTATGATGGGGGAACTCACTAAGCTTCGTGCTTATAGTTTTCAATTTTGTTTCAGGTACCTCTTCAGCGAAGGGGAAGGAGCCGACACGGTTGCAGTGCATCGCACACATATGATTTCAGCATTTTAAGATCCATGGGATTGTACTCTGATATTATAAACAAGGAACCAAGGAACCAATTGTGAATGTCAGAAATCATAATGATCAACGGCCAAATGAATGGTTGTAGATTTGTACATTGGACGCATATACACCAGATTATACCAAAAACCCAATGTTAAAGTTTTTCATGGCTCCGTCATGGCTCCAAGGCTTGTATTTGCCGCCAAACTTTGACAAAATGCCGTCTTAAGTCACGTATGTATATAAAAATGAATAATAGTATTATATATATATATATATATATATAAATATATATATATATATATATATATATATATATATATATATATATATATATAATTATTAATTATATACTAAATTGTCGCATTAAGTCACGCTTTACAAAAGACGTTGCTCGCTACGACTCAAAAACGTTTGAGGCTTGACATGCCGCCAAGTTACGCATATACCATTGTTCATGATTTTGTCGAAAAAACGCATTTCGTTTAAATTTTTTTAGTTCATGTTTTTTGTCGAAAAAACGAATATACCATTGTTCATGATTTTTCATCCTCTTTCCATATTGATATATAATTTTTTTTTTCAAAATAAAACCCATTTCGTTTTGTTGTTATTTTCAATATTAGATTTATTTTTATCCCAAAAAAACAAAATATACAAAAAATTTCATTTTTTTTTATCTTCTATTAATAAACATCAACATCGATAAAAAAACGCATTCATCTGTTCATATTCATTATGTGAATTTAAACTATAAATATTTCAGTTTTAACATTCATAATGTGAATCTAAATTACTATTTCAACTCTTTGATCGTTCACAAATTAATTTAGTGAAATTTACATATGAATCGAAATATATTTTTATGTAATTTTATAAAATTTTAACGTTTTGATTACTCATAAATTAGCTTTTGTAAAATTAACAAATAGATTTATTCACATTGTGAATCTGAACTATATATAATTCAGTTTTCATAATTAATAATATGAATATGGCTTACTATTATTCAAACTGTGAATCTGAGCAGATTCACAATATGAATGAGCTGAAATTTCAAAAATACCAAATTGTTTATTTATCATTATGAATCTATGTTTAAAGAGTACCAAAAATATGAATTTTGATATATTTTTTAATTTTTTCGATAAAAAGTAGACCTTAATTTTTCAAAAAACAAAGAAAATGAAGTTAGTTTTTTTTTCAAAAAAAAAAAAATCATTTTTATATATCATTATGGATCTCTATTTAATGATGACAAAAAATAATGAACAAATGTATATTCATTTTTTTCCGACAAAATATATGGCCAAATAAAACAAAACTAAAATAAGTAAGTGAGGTTTTTGGTATAATCAGGTGCATGCACGTCCAATGTACATATCTACAACAAAAAATATGGCCAAATAAAACAAAACTAAATAAGTAAGTGAGGTTTTTGGTATAATCAGGCGCATGCACGTCCAATGTACATATCTACAACATTCATTTGATCGTCGATCGCTTTAAATTCTGATGTTTTGGAATGATACATTTGTTCCTTGATTAATAATGATTTATTATTAAACTTATATATATATATATATATATATATATATATATATATATATATATATATATAAGACGATTCCATTGATATTCTAAAAAAATAGAGATCCTGAAATTCAACCTCAACCATATCTTATTTTTCATTTACCGCTCTAACGCTCCAACGTACCGACATGGCGGAATAATGCCTAATCATAAATGGTTATATGACAAAAAGGTATAATCATATATGATTATATATTATACATATATGCCTAATCATAAATCATTATACATATATGTATGTTCATAAAGTGATTAATCATATATCATTATGGTAGTTGGTGGTAGAGGATGTGGTGGTAGCAGAGGTGGCGGTGGTAAAGGTGACATAAGTCACAGTAGTGGGTCGGTTGGTGACAGAGGTGGGGGTGGCGGCGAGGAAAAAGGAATAGATGGCGCATCATTTATGATTACAACTCTCCTGCCGTGCTAGTAATCTGGAGCGCTAGAGTTGCAATTGAGAGATAGATGGCTTAGGTTGAAACTCAAGATCTCTATTTTTTCGGAATCTCAATGGAACCTACTTATATATATATATATATATATATATATATATATATATATATATATATATATATATATATATATAGGTTGAAACTCAAGATCTCTATTTTTTCGGAATCTCAATGGAACCTACTTATATATATATATATATATATATATATATATATATATATATATATATATATATATATATATAGGCTTAAGTTATTCTATTTTAACTAGTTATTGTGGATGTAGGAATGAATATGGACCAATCATTTTAGTTATTTTAAGAAAATGATTTACCTATATTATTAAATTAAAGAAAATAGAATAATAACATTTAATTAAAAGAAGGGTAATATTGTACATTTGCATTGCCTTGAAATTTGGAAAGACAAATTTATAAAAAGAAATTTTCAGATTTTTAGGGATATTTGATTATCTTAATTTTGAATTCTAATTTGTTTTAATTAATTCAGATTGAATAATTTAACTTAATTTTTAAGCATATTCGGTTTCATTCTGTCAGAATGACTTTCTTTTATAACGATGTTCTATAAAAATGCAAGCCATAAACTAATAAAGAGTCTTACTTCTCGAAGAATAACAAATTTTTGGATACATGTTAATTTTTTTCTATCACATTCTAAAAAAGTAAAAAACTTTACATTATATTCTATGATAATGAAACACTCACTAATAAAAAAACAAACACGGTTTGTTGATAATTCTATCAGAATATACTATTACATATATCTTTATCATTCTATTGTAGATTATTCTGTCATAATATAATGATGAATGGTGCTTTCTTTGGTGACCATTGTTCATCTTCATTACACATACCATCATCCAACCTCCATGTCCTTGATCACCATCTTCACTTCACGCATTCTATGAGAATAACTTTCAGTCAACCTTTATATAACAAATAATAAAACAAAGTTTAGTAATTCTAATAGAATGCATACCACATGGTCATATATAATACTTTATACCATAATATAAGATTTTCTACAAATTATTCTAATAGAAGAATACCTTAGCTGCAAAATATTCTTAAAGAATATAACACTTGTTGATGAAATGCAGCACACACAGAGAAAAAAAAAGGAATTGATGAAACCTAAAATTTTAGAGTTGAATTGATTAGTAAAACCCATGTGCTCTTAACTTGTATTCCTAAACTCTTTGCTGATCTTATGTGCTATTAACTCAGCAGCCATTTAGCCAAATTCAGGCTTGTTTAGTATGTAGTATAAATTGCGTATACACAACTCCAGAATGTGTTCGGTTCCTTTTAAGGCTCTCCTTCGGAAATCACATCCGGCCACCATAATTACAAAGAAATCCAAAATTTACTAAATACTCAAAAGATCTGTTCAATTTTCTTTTATTTTTTATATCCTTCCAATCAACAAACAAAGAAACTTACAAAAGATTTGTTTCGGTTTATGAGAAAAAAAACCCATAAGTAATAGAAAGCGGAAATTAATAAATAGAAAACACAGAGAGCGATAGGTATGTGAACAATACTTAAAAATTCTCCAATAGTCGAGTATAAGCCCTAACTCGCGAATCCTATGAAGTATGGAAAAAAAGAACTAAAGAAGAAGATGCACATGCTCAATAAAGTGATTATTAGAATTTGAGAGGGAGAGATGGAACCTGTAATAAAAGAAGGAAGTACATTGTAGATCAACAGTGAAATTTTGACAATACGATTATACCACGAACATCGATTATGCCAGGAGCATAATAGCAGGCAACGAGTTTATATTAGAAATCAGATGTGGAAAATGAATCTAGAACTTACAAGCGAGAAATCGATGATCGATGAGAGAGTTGGTTCGGTTGAATCGATGAAGCAGATGATCGACAGGAGGCGGTGGTGTAGGTTACTGTGTTGAAGATGTTTGCCATAAATAGGGGATTCAAAATTAGTGATAATGTTTAGTTTCCTAATTTATTGGGATTTAGGTTATTAAAATAATTAATGTTATTTAGCAATTTACTATAATACCCTTGTTTATGTATTTGAAATGAATGGTCCATATTAATCCCTACATCCACACAATACTTAGTTAGAATACCTGAACATATATATATATATATATATATATATATATATATATATATATATATATATATATATATATATATATATATATATGGAAATTGAATATACCCTCTAAGACATATAAGCTTTGGTACTCAAACTCATCATACTATATTGTTTGAATTTCACAATTATATTCCTCTTACATAATTTTCATTTGCAATATAATATATAATGCATGGTAGGTGTTCGACAGAAAGTTGTGATGTAAAAGGAAGAAGATAACAATGAAATTTCAAAAATCTTGGAAGTAAATCAAGTTAGGGGTTGAAGTTTAAGAACATTATAATGCATATATGATATAAAACGACGTAATATAGTGGATTTGGTACTTAAACTTATATACTTTGTAGGGTATATCACGGTGGATGCGCGTCCAATGTACATATCTGCAACCCTTCTTTTGATCGTCGATCGTTTTAAATTCTGACAATCAAACGAAGGTTATATATATATATATATATATATATATATATATATATATATATATATATATATATATATATATATATATATATATATATATATGCGTGTGTGTGTGGAAAAGTTCAATAGAGAAACATTATTAATCAAGGAACCAATCTAAAACGTCAGATTTTAAACGATTGAAAAATTAACGGAATGGTTGTAGATATGTATATTGGACGCGCATGTACCATATTATAACAAAAACTCACTTTTTTTTTAATTTTGTTTTTTTGCCATGCTTTTGTCGAAAAAACAAACGAATATACCATTGTTGATTATTTTTCGTCCTCCCAAAATAGAGATCTATATTGATATATAAAAAACAAGCTTTTTTCTTTTTTCAAAAAAACTAACTTCATTTTCTTTGTTTTTTGAAAAGATAAGGTTAAATTTTTATCGAAAAAAATTAATAAATATATTAAAATTTATATTTTTTTTGGTAATCTTTAAATATAGATTCATATTGACGTAAAAAAAAAAAAATTCTTAATTTCATCTCAGATTCACATTGTGAATCTTCTGTGATTCACATTGTGAATATATTGAAAAATGAGTTATATTCAGCTCAGATTCACAGTGTAAATTATAGTAATTCAGATTTTAATTGTGATTTCTGAAAACTAAATAATATACAATTCAATTTCACAATGTGAATAAATCTATTTGTTGATTTTATAAAATTAATTTATGAGTAATCAAAATGTTAAAATATTATAAAATTACTGAAATTTAAAATTATTTCATTGCAACGAGTAAAGTACTTGTTTTGGCCAATAGTGAAGCATGGAAGGCGAACCATGAATGTGTTAGATTGAAAGGAGAAAATAACAGGAATATAAAATTTGGACAAAAAATTGAAAGATTAAAGTATAATAGGATTTTCTTAAAACAAAAAATAATCTAATTTTAAAACAAAGAAATATAATTTGTAGTACTACGTACTAAACGGATTTATTCTTAAATGGCAATATTATTTCATACTAGTGAACATAGAAAGCTTGTCTATTTTTTTTTTAATAATTTAAGCATGACAATTCTGATAATCTACTCATAAATGTGAAAGTGTAATCTCTTTGGATTCTATCCCAAACTTGGTTTGGTTCCAGTTGAGAAGTATTTAAATTATGATGATCTATTGAAAACTATGAATGATAATTTGACACTCTCGGAACAAAATACAATTTGTGTGAATTCCAATTCGAATGATAAAACTCAAATTGACAAAAATTTTATGTCTGATATTGGAGGGGAGATTATAGTTGATTGTTTTAACTTTTCTTTAAATAAAATTCATTCCTTATGTGTTCAGTCTGAAGATGTTAATATCGAAATAAGTGTTGGTTTTAATAAAAATCATGGTTTTGGTTTAACATTATTTCCTCCATGGTAGTTTTATGAAAAACTTGATTTGGTTTAACAATTATCTTTTCGTCGAATTGTGCAACAAGATTGTAAGAAAGTTAAAAGAGAAAGTTATTACTCAACTAAAAATATTGAGAAAAATAAGGCTAACAAAAGACATTTTTTCAATCATTAATGAAAACTCAAATTTGTGAAAATTTTGCTTTCAAAAATCATAATCCAAGGATTAAATATTCAAAAAAATCTATATGGATTGTTAAAGAAACAAATGTTCAAAAATGGCTTTGAACCATATCAACCAAATTTTCCAAATCCAAAGTTCATTAAACTAACAAATCCAATTTCACAAAGAACGAGTATGATATAGAAACTTTTCATTCTTGATTGGATAAAAATATGAAGACTTTTAATGAAAAATAAATGACTTCAAAAAATCAAAGTGTCATATGAGGATTTTTTGTGTGAATCAACAAGTTGTGGCTCTTCAAATAAAAACCAAGTGTCAAATATGCTCAATGGATCTAGAAAGATTTGTCTAAATCTAGTTTTAATCCTTTATCAAAGCAAGTTTATATTTCAAATTAAAAGCCTAAACATATTTATTTTGTACAAAAGTTAGTTACTAAATGGATACCAAAATCAGAATTCTGAAGACTTTCGAAGTCGGTACACATTTGGAAACCGAAATCCAAAGTCCAAATCTTCGAATTATTTTTGAAATATCACACTAAGAATCTTGAATTCTAACTTGTGTTTATCTTTAAAATTTAGTCACTTGCAAGAACCCAAAAGAGTTTGGGTACCTACATTTTCTACTTGACTGCGGGTTCTATGTGATGAGTAATACAATAAGGAATTGTATATTGAAAGTGATTACGCACGTCACATGACTGAAACGAAGGAGAATTAAAGGGATTAAAGAGAAGTCACGGTTGTTGTAAGTGTAAAGTTTGAAAGAAACAAAAAATCTTCAATAAAAGGATATCGAAAAATCATGACGGGAAACTTTACTTTCTATCAAGTTGCATATGTGGAAGGCTTAAATCAAAATCTGATAAGTGTTTCTCTATTAGTTGCTGGTATGGGAAATCAAATTACTTTTGATGAAGAGGGAAGTGTCATTTCGAACAAAAAAACAAAGGAAGTGTTTTTAAAGTCCAATTATTAAGGCGAACTTTATCCACTTGACATGAAACCCATTTGTAACGATCGGTTCATGGTACGTATTTAAATAAGAAATTATTCACTTTTGCTAAGGGACTCGATGAGTTGGAGGCCCCAAACTCGTCGAGTAGGAATTTGATGTGTTGGACGCGGGACTTGATGTCTAATCGACGAGTCGAGGAGCCTCGACTCGACGAGTAGGCCTGCCAGAGTGAAACCCTAATTTTCAGGGTTTGCACCCTATTTAAACACCTTAACACCCCCACTATGGCCTCCATCATCGCCTCCCTTAGTCCAGAAAACCCTAACTCGAAACCATAACCCATTTTGAGTGTTCTTGAGCCATTTTTGTGTATTTTTGGTGGTTTGAAGCTTGAGAAGGAAGAAGAAGCTTGGGAGTTCAAGAGGAAGCAAGTAGATCCAGAGGTTGTGTTCCATTCCCAGCTCTTTTGAGGTATAAAGTCTATACCTTGACTATTCATTTACTGGATCCCTTCGTGGAGTAGTTTAGGGCTTTAAGGAACCATTTTTGGAACCATTCATGGATGCAAGCATGTTTGGGGTTAAGACTTCAGATCTGGAACCTTTGAGGGACTCCATGGCATATAGGTGCCAACTTTATGGGCATGGGAGTCCCATGCACCTTGTGAACCTCATTTTAAAGCCTTTTGAGATAGACAACCCATGCATGAACGTAAAGTTTGTAACTTTACGTGTGATATCGACCCTAGGAGGCCAGATCTAAAATTTGGATGCGTTAAGCTCCAATGAAATTGACTGTATAGTTTTGGGATCATGGGGGACTCGACGAGTCGTCCTTAGGACTCGGCGAGTCGGGCCTTGGTTCCCCAACCTTCTCTGTTACTTAGCAACTTGTTGAGTCTAGAAGATGACTCAGTCAGTTAGACGTGTTTTGGACTTAAAGGTCAATAACTCGACGAGTCCAAGGATGAACTCGCCGAGTCAGTAAGCAAATGTCCCAACTGTATGAAGGAGAACTCGACGAGTCCAAGGAAGGACTCGACGAGTTCAAATAGAAAGTCCCAATTCTGTCATAAGGAGAAACTCTAAGAGTTAAAGGGTAACTCGACGAGTCAGATCGCGAATTCGAGATTCTCTGAATTATGGAACTCGACGAGTTGATGGACCAACTCGGCAAGTTGAGTCAACCAGGATGTTGACTTTGACTAGAGCATTGACTTTGACTAGAGCATTGACTTTGACTTTGACTTGGCCATTATCCAAGATTGAGCCTTAAAGGGGTTATAATATGAAAGAGTAACTAAAGGAGACTGATATGTGTAGGAGGTTGAGGAGAGTTGATCCCAGCACCGAGGACAGTTCAGTTACTGCACGATATTGAGGTGAGTTACCTTCCAGTGAAAGTGGGTCTACGGCCACAATGCCAGCCCACTAGTAGGAGTTGTTGTTAGATGATTGTCTTTGTGATAATTATCTATGTTTGCTGCTACCTGATATGTTTTATGTGCTAGCATGATATGATGATATGTGATAGTAGTAGTAGGGGGAATAGTCCTCGTGTCACGGTCATGAGGAGCGATGGGTAGGTCAGGCACCCCAGAATTGCTTGGGAGTAGGTTTATGCTATGTTATTATATGGTAGTAGTAGGGGGTGAAATAGTCCCCGTAGGTGGTTCAGATACACCGGAGGGTAGTTCGGGCACCCCAGAATTGCCTGGCAGGGTAGGTCGAGCACCCGAGAATGGCTTGGCATGGGTAGGTCAGGCACCCTAGAATTGTCTGGCAGTATGTTTGTTATATGGTATGAGGTATGATGGGGGAACTCACTACTTACAGTTTACATTTTTTGTTTCAGGTCCTTCTTCTTCAAAGGGAAAAGAGCCGGCACGGTAGCAGCGCATCACACCACTATCTTCCGCACTATGATGTTCTTGGGATTGTACCCTGACATTATTATTCCATGACATGTTTTATGACATTTGACTTATGGGTTTGTGAGTTTGATATGATATTGATGATGTTTTCAGTAAACTGTTTTACAAATTGCTTAATTAAAAAAATGAAATTTTTGGTCATGATTTTTGGGATGTTACAAGTTGGTATCAGAGCCTTGGTTTGAGGGATTCGAACACACCTTCGGGGGTGTCCGGACTCAAATTGAGGGTTTGAAAGATTTTTACAAGAAAATAGTTCTTTTAAAATTTAAATTAAGGAGTTTTTAGAAAGAACAAGGTGTGTGATGCGTGCAACCGACCGAGCTCAAGTAAGTTTTCCCCAAGATACCCATACATGTTATGTTATGATATGATGTGATTATGAGAACTGCATGCTAGATTAGGGCTAAGGATCTAGGAATATGCCTTATGTGCCTGCTATATGTGCTTATTGAGTTACATGCTAGAACTGATTAGTCAGTAATATGATGGCCTGAATAGGATATGCTTGGTATGGTTACTCAATGCTCGAATGCTGCTTGCTTTGTGATTTAGGAATTCTAGTTATCTTTAGCTAACTAGTAAACGAATACGTTAAGTTACATATTGCGGGGCTAAATAATTTCAGAAGGTTAGGTCTAGCCCTATTTCGCAGCTCTTGTTTGAGTCCAACCGTTGTAGGGTAGGACCTCTCATTCGAAGAATTATCTGGTCTTAGTGATATGTAATGGTACTTGCAAGCTAGTTAGATAAAGGTAGCAGGGATTCCTTATGCAGCTGATGGCGGAGAGTAGGTCTGAGAGTTACCCTAGGGTAAGCCTAGGATGAGATTAGTGCAGTGAGCAATAGTAGTAGAAGGGACTTAGTGAAGTCAAGGCAATCCTTGAGAAAAGTACGGATAGATGTGCAAGGTAGTATGGGCCCGTACTACTGAAAGCAGATGATCCGTAATCGAGTCAAGGAGGGCTGAGATAGAACCAAGGAACTTGTAGTATGTGAGACCTCTCGAGGTTATGTATGACCCTGAAGATTATGTGTTTTGTTTTAGAATGGTGGTGATTACGCGGCACGGAGGGGGAGGTTCAGGGTCAGGATCAAATTCAGGATCAGGTTCGGGATCGGGTGTCAAGCCAGTCGATAAGGGACTACGTGAGTTCATTGCTTCTGAGATCACGAGAGGCATCCTTGAGTCAACTCCGGTGATTTTCGGGTCGATCAAGGAAGGGATTATCGAGCTGATGGAGGATCCCCTCAGGGGGTTTCAGAGTGACATGGCGGCCACTCAGTCAGGGACACACACACTCTCCTTCAAGGACTCTAGAGGATGTGGTGCGCCAGACTTCCACGGGGTGAAGGACCTCATTGTTGCCAGGAGGTGGATTACAGACATGGAGTCTGCTCAGTTGACGAGCTACTGCCCTGAGGGGTCGAAGGTCCGGTATGCTGCAGGTTGTTTGAGGGACCGAGCTCGAGATTGGTGGGAGGCGGTCAATGATTCTTTGGGAGCCCCAGCCATTGACGCTATGACTTGGTCAGATTTTGTGACCAGGTTTAGGGCTAAGTTTGCGCCTGCTGTGGAGCTTCAGCAGCTGGCCAGGGAGTTTATTGATATGAGGCAGACGACTGAGTCGGTGGCGGAGATTACTGCCAAGTTCAGGGAGAGGGCCTTGTTGGTGCCTCAGTATGCAGGGGATGAGGAGATGCGGAAGACCCGCTATCATGACATGTTTAGAGCTGACATTCAGAAACATGTCAGCTACTCAGCCTGTCCCACATTGGATGACATGATTGCGAGGGCAAGGGAGATGGAGATTGACATTGAGCACATCAGGAAGAGGAAGGCGGAGACTGAGCAGGGTACTGGGGTTCCAGGGAAGAAACCCAAGGGAGTCGACTCGAGACCGAAGGGCCAGCCGGACCGGAGCCGCTGTAGGAAATGCGGCAGGCCACATGAGGGGGTTTGTAGACTAGGATCATCGGGCTGCTACAAGTGCGGCAAGACTGGGCACTTGGGCAGGGATTGTACTGCCCCTACCCCCACCTTCCAGACATCAGACCTGATTTGATTTCATTGCAATCAGAATGGCCATAAAAAGGCCAACTGCCCTAGATTGACAGCAGCAGCGCCAGTGGCGGCGCCAGCTCCAGCAACCCTGCGGATAATAGATGGCCGACATGCCAAGTAAGATGCTCCAGTTGTGAGGAACCGAGCATTCCAGCTAACCGCCGAGCAGGCGCGTGCTGCACCTGATGTGGTGACAAGTATGTTTTATTCTCTCTAACTCTTATTTCATGTCAGTTATGATATTTATGTGCTATGCTTATGTGTTATATTTAGGATCGTTCCATGTGAACGGTATCCCAGTTCAGGTGTTATTCGATTCAGGGGCTACCCGATCGTTTGCCTCTCTTGCGCTTAGCAAGAGGTTTTCTGAGTCTTCAGGCCTGTTAGACTATCCTTTAGAGGTTGAGATTGCTGACGACCGATCTGTCCGAGCATCAAAAGTTTTCAGAGACTGCGTGTTGAGGTTGTATGACGAGCATTACCTCGTGGATTTGGTTCCCATTCCGTTACGTGGGAACAAGGTTATCATAGGCATGGACTGGTTGAGCCCTAATGGGGCGATGATCGACTGTGCGCAGCAGCTGGTGTGTATCAGGACCCCAAGTGGGAGAGAGCTGGTGACTCAGGGCAAGAGGCCGCAATGAGGACCCGCTTTGTGCTCAGCAGCGAGGGCTAGGCGCTACCTTCAATAGAGTGGCACAGGGTATGTCGCCTACGTTATGGATACCCGGGAAACGGGTAAGGCGACCGTGAGTGATGTGCCAATGGTACGAGAGTACCCAAACGTATTTAAGGAGGAGCTGCATGGGATACCTCCGGAGAGGCAGGTGGAGTTCCGGATCGACCTAGTCCCCAGTGCAGCTCGGGTAGCCAAGGCACCATATCGGTTGGCTCCTTCCGAGATGTAGGAGTTGTCTACACAGCTACAGGAGCTAATAGACAAGGGATTTATCAGGCCGAGCAGTTCGCCTTAGGGAGCCCCGATCCTGTTTGTGAAGAAGAAGGACGGGTTGCATCGGATGTATATAGATTACCAGGAGCTGAACAAGATAACGGTGAAGAACCGTTACCCACTCCCGAGGATTGAAGATCTCTTCGACCAGCTACAGGGGGAATCTTGGTTTTCCAAGATAGATTTGCGTTTAGGCTACCACCAGATGCGATTCAGAGTGGAGGATGTGCAGAAGACGACTTTTCGGACTCGCTATGGCCACTACGAGTTCGTGGTGATGCCCTTCGGGCTCACCAATGCTCCTGCCATGTTCATGGACCTCATGAACCGCGTGTGCAGACCGATGCTAGATCGGTCTGTGATAGTTTTCATTGACGGTATCTTGGTTTACTCCAAGACGCAGGAGCAACATGAGGAGCACTTGTGGGAGGTGTTGGATACCCTGAGGAGGGAGAGCTTGTACGCCAAATTCTCCAAGTGCGAGTTTTGGTTGTGCGAGGTGCAGTTTATGGGGCCCCTTGTCAACCAGAACGGGATTTTGGTTGACCCGACCAAGGTGGAGGCGGTGATGAGATGAGAGGTTCCGAAGTCTCCATCTGAGATTCGGAGTTTCCTAGGGTTAGCAGGCTATTACCGAAGGTTCATTCAGGACTTCTCCAAGATAGCAGTACCCTTGACCCGGCTGACAAAGAAGGCCATTGTATTTTGCTGGGGGCCTGAGCAACACGTAGCGTTTGAGACTTTGAGGCAGAGGTTGTGCGAGGCACCGATCTTAGCCCTGCCTGAGGGTGTAGAGGATTTTCTAGTATACTGCAATGCGTCCATTTCGGGATTGGGCGCAATGTTGATGCAGAGAGGGCACGTCATCGCCTACGCCTCGAGGCACTTGAAGCCTCACGAGGCGAACGACCCGACGCACAATCTAGAGTTGGGGGCGGTTGTCTTCGCCCTCAAGATTTGGCGACATTACCTTTATGGGGTCCGTTGTACCATTGACACGGATGACAAGAGTCTGAGGTACCTTATGGATCAGCCGAATCTAAACATGAGGCTGCGTTGGTGGCTAGATGTGGTGAAGGATTACGACTGTGAGATCCTCTACCACCCGAGGAAAGCCAATGTTGTGGCCGATGCTCTTAGCCGCAAGGCAGCCCAGATCCGAGATATTTGCTTACGGATGACAGTAGTGACTCCGCTTTTGGAGCATATCCGAGAGGCCCAGAAGGAGGCTATGAAGGAGGAACATCGGAAGAGCGAGCGTATTGTGGGTCAGGTTTCCTCCTTCGACTATGATAGCCGTGGGTTGTTGACACTATACCGTAGGGTGTGGATTCCATATCATGGAGGTGTGTGCCAGGTTCTGATGGAGGAGGCGCACAAATCCCGATTTTCTATTCATCCCGGGGCGAAGAAGATGTACAGAGATCTTCGTCCTGATTACTGGTGGCCCTGCATGAAGCGGGATGTAGCCTGGTACGTCGAGAGATGCCTGACCTGCAGGAAGGTCAAGGCCGAGCACCAGAGGCCTCACGGAAAGACGCAGCCGTTGGGTATACCCATGTGGAAATGGGAAGATATTACTATGGATTTCATCACAAAGCTTCCTAGGACCGCACGAGGGGTGGATTGGATTTGGGTCATCGTGGATCGGTTGACCAAGAGTGCTCATATCATATTGATCCAGGAGAGCATCTCGGCTGAGAAGCTGGCCGATATCTACATCTGAGAGGTAGTAGCTCCACACGGAGTGCCAGTTTCCGTGATTTCTGATCGAGACGTACGATTCTCTTCCAGATTCTGGAAGAAATTCCATGACGAGTTGGGTACTCGTCTGCATTTTAGCACGACTTTCCACCCTCATACGGATGGTCAGAGTGAGCGAACTATCCAGACCTTGGAGGATATGTTGCGAGCCTGCGTATTAGACTTCGGTGGTAGATGGGATACCTACCTTCCCTTGGCAGAGTTTTCCTACAATAGTAGCTACCACACGATTATCGACCGTCCTCCCTTCGTGATGTTATATGGGAGGAAGTTCAGGCCCCCGATATGCTGGGGATAGGTTGGACAGAGGGTCATGGGGAGTACCGAAGTGGTACTCAAGACGACAAAGAGGATCCAGCAGGTCGGGAGCAGGCTTCAGACTACTCAGAGTCGGCAGAAGAGCTACGCTGACCGACGCCGAGCAGACCTGGAATTCCAGGTCGTTGATAGGGTTCTTCTGAAGGTGTCACCTTGGAATGGTGTCATCCGGTTCAGGAAGCGGGGCAAGTTGGGCCCCAGATACATTGGTCCTTTCAGGGTTGCAGCCCCGGTGGGCAAGGTGGCGTATAGGTCGGATCTGCCAGCCGAGCTTAGTCAGATCCACAATACCTTTCATGTCTCCCAGCTGCGGAAGTGCTTGGTAGACGACTCTGCCGTAGTGCCTCTAGAGGATATCCAGGTTGATGAAAGCCTGAACTACATCGAGCGACCAGTAGCCATCCTCTACAGGAAGTCGAAGGATCTGAGGAAGAAGGGGGTTGAGTTGGTGAAGGTGTAATGGCAGCACCACAAGGATTCAGAATGGACTTGGGAGCCGGAGGACGAGATGAGGGAGCACTACCCCGAGCTTTTTCCGGATGCATCCGCAGATTTCGAGGATGAAGTCTAAAATAAGTGGGGGAGATTTCTAACGCCCGGTTCCTGGTACATATTTAAATAAGAAATTATTCAATTTTGCTAAGGGACTCGACAAGTTGGAGGCCCCAAACTCGTTGAGTAGGATTTTGATGTGTTAGACGTGGGACTTGATGTCTACTTGACGAGTTAAGGAGCCTTGACTCGACGAGTAGGCCTTCCAGAGTGAAACCCTAATTTTCAGGGTTTGCACCCTATTTAAACACCTTAACACCCCCACTATGGCCTCCCTCATCGCCTCCCTTAGTCCAGAAAACCCTAACTTGAAACCATAACCCATTTTGAGTGTTCTTGAGCCATTTTTGTGTATTTTTGGTGGTTTGAAGCTTGAGAAGGAAGAAGAAGCTTGGGAGTTCAAGAGGAAGCAAGTAGATCCAGAGGTTGTGTTCCATTCCCAGCTCTTTTGAGGTATAAAGTCTATACCTTGACTATTCATTTACTGGATCCCTTCGTGGAGTAGTTTAGGGCTTTAAGGAACCATTTTTGGAACCATTCATGGATGCAAGCATGTTTGGGGTTAAGACTTCAGATCTGGAACCTTTGAGGGACTCCATGGCATATAGGTGCCAACTTTATGGGCATGGGAGTCCCATGCACCTTGTGAACCTCATTTTAAAGCCTTTTGAGATAGACAACCCATGCATGAACGTAAAGTTTGTAACTTTACGTGTGATATCGACCCTAGGAGGCCAGATCTATGTTTTGGATGCGTTAAGCCTGACTGAAATCGACTGTATAGTTTTGGGATCATGGGGGACTCACCGAGTCGTCCTTAGGACTCGGCGAGTTGGGTCTTGGTTCCCCAACCTTATCTGTTACTTAGCAACTTGTTGAGTCTAGAAGATGACTCAGTCTGTTAGATGTGTTTTGGACTTAAAGGTCAATAACTCGACGAGTCCAAGGATAAAGTCACTGAGTCAGTGAGCAAATGTCCCAACTGTATGAAGGAGAACTCTACGAGTCCAAGGAAGGACTCGACGAGTTCAAATAGAACGTCCCGATTCTCTCATAAGGACAAACTCGGCAAGTCAAAGGGGAACTCGACGAGTTAGAACGAGAATTCGAGATTCTCGGAATTATGGAACTCGACGAGTTGATGGACCAACTCGGCGAGTTGAGTCAACCAGGATGTTGACTTTGACCAGAGCATTGACTTTGACTTTGACTTGGCCATTATCCAAGATTGACCCTTAAAGGGGTTATGAATATGAAAGAGTAACTAAAGGAGACTGATATGTGTAGGAGGTTGAGGAGAGTTGATCCCAACACCGATGAGAGTACAGTTACTGCACGGCATTGAGGTGAGTTACCTTCCAGTAGAAGTGGGTCTACGGCCAGAATGCCGACCCACTAGTAGGAGTTGTTGTTAGATGATTGTCTTTGTGATAATTATCTAGATTTGCTGCTACCTGATATGTTTTATGTGCTAGCATGATATGATGATATGTGATAATAGTAGTAGGGGGAATAGTCCCCGTGTCACGGTCGTGAGGACCGATGGCTAGGTCAGACACCCCAGAATTGCTTGGCAGTAGGTTTATGCTATGTTATTATATGATAGTAGTAGCGGGTGAAATAGTCCCCGTAGCCGGTTCAGATACACCGACGGGTAGGTCGGGCACCCCAGAATTGCCTGGCAGGGTAGGTCGAGCACCCCAGAATGGCTTGGCATGGGTAGGTCAGGCACCCCAGAATTGCCTGGCAGTATGTTTGTTATATGGCATGAGGTATGATGAGGGAACTTACTAAGCTTTGTGCTTACGGTTTACAGTTTTTGTTTCAGGTCCTTCTTCTTTGAAGGGAAAGGAGCTGGCACGCTAGCAGCGAATCACACCACTATCTTCCACACTATGATGTACTTGGGATTGTACTCTAACATTATTATTCCATGACATGTTTTATGACATTTGACTTATGGGTTTGTGGGTTTGATATGATATTGATGATGTTTTCAGTAAACTGTTTTACAAATTGCTTAATTAAAAAAATGAAATTTTTGGTCATGATTTTTTGGATGTTACACCATTATTGTTGCTTCATTGATATATTTACTTTTGAAAGCACCAAATGACATAAGTTTATTATGGAATAGAAGAATTTCCCATCTCAATTCCAAGAATATGAATCGTTTGCTTACGGAACACTTAGTTAGAGATCTATATTTTCTTAAATTTTATAATGAAACACTTTGTGCTTCTTACGAACATTAAAAACAATGTCGCAAAGAGCATATATCGCTGACACAAATATTGTTGTAACACCCGTCTATTCAACATAAAGTACACCAAAAAAATTTCAACATTTTATAACATACATTGTTTACATTTCCATTAAGCCACAAGTACAAGTACATACAAAATACGTCCAAGGATTAAGCCATGTTTACAAAGTCTTTCAACCAAAAGTATAAACTAAACCTAGTCACGATCACTCCATAACACCTTTCCTTTTTGTCCATATCCTAGATCATGTAGCAACCATCATACATCAGGTGTAAGCTTAAAAATATTAGTAAGGAATACTCCATACAAGTCTTTAACAACATTCAACATCAGGAATGTTATTTAACTACATCAGAAATAATTTTACATTCTTGCAGGTATTCATACCAAAAATTATCGACTTGACACATAGCAAGTCACATGTATCACCATTTCCAATATGGTTCTTGACAACAATGAATATCGAATAAACACTCAGTGTAACATCCCCATTTGGCACATATCATAATATTGTACACTTTGGGGTCCCGACAAAAACGTCCTAGGGGTCAGCCATCCTTAAATTACTCTCGACCAGGCACGCTTAACTATAGAGTTCTCATGGGATCTGCTGCCTTCATTGCTTTAAAACGTGTTGTGTCATGGAAGGTATTCACACCCCTTATAAGGAATGTTTTTTTTTCTGCTTCCCAGCCGATGTGGGATCAGGTACAACCCACCTTTCTTTCAGACAACCATGTTACGTTCTCCTTCCCAGACGATGTGGGATCATGTACAACCCATCTTTCTATCAGACAACCATGTAACCATAGCGCATGACCTTACTTGAACATGATATGTTCTATAGGATCCTACCTTTGTATTCTTGATTCCCAAGAAGACAGAAACCCATGTCTGGTGTAGCCAGAGCGTGATTAACAGAGCTTCATGGCCATGAGATATGGCTCAGTATATGATTGTTGTTAACCTATCTTATGAGTCTGGGCATGGTTACATGGTTTTCTGACAGAAATGTGGGTTGTACCTGATCCCACATCAGCTAGGAAGAGAACGGAATATTCTTTATAAGTGTAACGCCCACAGATCCGGGCTCGTCAATTTAGAGGCAATAAGTGTCGAAAACGACTTTTCGACAAAAGATTATTTAGAATAATTAATCTTAACCAAGTTGTATAATATGTCTCAAGGGTTCTGTACATATAAAGAACGCCGAAATCCGAGTTATAACGAAGACGTTATGGCCAGTCGAAGTTTTACGGCAAAACCAGCACGACACCGGGAGACGTAAATAGTGAATTTATGATAGAGGACTTTTTGGCCTTAGTAATCTAAACCAAAGTTGTAGTATACGTTAAACCGAGAGCATCCATAAAAAGAATGCCCAAATATGACTTCGTATGAGGAAGTTATGATTTTTTCTAAGATTTGGCATAGCAGTGCACGACCCGAAACTCGAATTGTAGATCGAGCGGTTTTTGGCCAAAGCGACCTAAATGAGAATTGAATATATCATTAATAGGAACTCAACGACAAAAAGACAGACGAAAACGGAGTCTGTATGTAGAAGTTATGAATTGTACGTGGTCATTTAACAGTATAATCTTCTCCTACTGTTAAATTTAAGATCAGTCGAGAATTAGCCAACGGAGACAAAAGGAAAGTTGTAGATCTTGTTTTTAACTACGCGTGGATATATAGAACGTCGAAAACGGAGCTCGTATACGAAAGTTACGGGGTTTAGAAGTCGGCCGGGTGCTGCTGCAAAAGGGGTAATGTGGCACAATGTATGCCACCCGCGTTTTGCCACCAGAATGGTGACACCTGGCCATGGAATCGACGAGTTGGAGGCCAAATCGACGATTTGGGCTTCCAGCCAGCCTATAAATAGAGGTGTCGGGTTTCCTTCATTCTTCACACCTCCTAACTTCACTTTCTCTCTTTACTTTCTCTCTCTAGCCTCTCTAGCCTCCCTAACCCCCCCCCCCCTAAAGTCTAGGAAAACCCCCTAGCACCCAAAGGAAGCCCCGAGGCTCCCGAAGGCTCCGAGAAAAGAGCTTTTCGGCTCAGAAACGCTGCTCCAGCGAAACCCGATTTTTAATAAAAACCCGCTGTAAGTTAGATACGCCTACCATACTTTAAATATAGCTTATATATAAATATAATATCGTTATAGATGAGATTTATTAGTGATTCAAAGTCGTTATACTTATTGATCTACTTATGGGAATGATGTCTAGGCTGTGATTTAGTGAGGTGTTTAAAGTGGGATTTCCAAACAGTATACTTCGTATACCAAACGGACCCTACCTCCGATATGATCCTACCTGGTTGTTCCTTACTTGATAGATCATGAAGTAGACTTTGAGTTAATGATGAATCTAGACTAATAATTAGTCGCAATAAAGATTAGACTCAAATCTAGTGGTAATGATACTAGGTTTCGTCGAAGGAAATCATATTGTCAAGAAGCGAAGCGCTGCTCGAATATCGAGTCGTCACTTTAACAAGTGAGTGCATAGTTACTTTCATCTTACACATATATATGAAGTATTTTATATAAATTACGTGTTATGTGTATACTTGTTATCTATGCTGGATGAACGATTTTATACATGTTTTAAATGATTTAAACTGTATATGTATTTTATATCTACAAAATATGTTAGGTAAAACATGGGTAAATGAATGATGAGGGATGAAAGCTGATATAGAGGAACATTGACAGTATGGACATAGTGCCCTATAGGTGAACATTGGCAGCAATGGACCTAGTACCCTATAGATGAGCATTGGCAGCTGCGCCACAACCTGTAGATGTTTTTGATCTACTCTAAACATCCTAACAGCTGCGCTCTAAGGATAGTATCGGCAGCTGCGCCTAATAGAGAACATCATAACCCTAGCAGCTGCGCCCAAAGGACAATTTCGGCAGCTGCACCTAATAGAGAATGTCATAATTCTGGCAGCTACGCCAAAATGATAATATTGGCAGCTGTTCTTAATAGATAATATTGACAGTATGTCATTGGCAACGATGGACTTCGTGCCTACTCCTTAGGACAATCCTTAGGACTGAATGAGTGAACGATAAATGATTCTTAGGGGAGATCCTTAAGAAATAAAGAAGATAATGAGGATGGGTAATTGGGTTGATTGTTTAATGATTAAACATAATTATATTAGTGTGGGTTGAAAACCCTATGTACTCATCAGGTTTCCCAACCTGACCCACTCAAACTTATTTGTATCACAGGTGTCGATATGAAGCTACTTTACACTGAGAGATTTAAAAGAGATGTAGATCACTAGTGCAAATGAATGTAAGTTCTGTTTATGCTTATGTTTCTGTATTAACGACGACATCCCAAATGTTTTAAATGAATAAAATACATTTCTTCGGAAATGCTTTGATAATGTATTTATCATGTTTTTTTTTTCTGGGAACAAATTCCGCAACATTTTTATTAAAAGAGATACTCTGATTTTTATAAAGCATAAACAAAATCGGTCTTTTTCTGGCTGTGAAAATGTGGATGTCACAATAAGGGATGTGGATACCTTACCTATCACAACATGTTTTAAAACCGTAAGCGCGGCATATCCCATAAGAACTATGAAGTTAAGCGTTCCCGAGCGAGAGAAATTTAGGGATGGGTGACCGCCTGGGAAGTTTTCGTGTCGGGTCCCCAAAGCAGACAATATTTTGATACGTTCCAGAGGGGGATGTTAGAAATGGTATCAGAGCTAGGGCATGCGTCGATGTGTTCAATAGGGACGTCGAACCCTATAATAGGGGATGAAGTTGGGTTGCACCTGATCCCACATCGGCTTGGACAGAGAACGAAACATTTCCTTATAAGCGGTCTGGATACCTTCCTTGTCACAATGTGTTTTAAAGTCGTGAGGGTAGCAGATCCCATAAGAACTCTGCAGTTAAGCGTGCTCAGGCAAGAGTAGTACCAGGATGGGTGACCCCCTGGGAATTCCTCATGCCGAGTGGCCCAAAGCGGACAATATTGTGATACGTGCCAGAGGAGGATCTTGCAAATGGTATCAGAGATAGGGCACGGGTCGATGTGTTTGACAGGGATGTCGAACCCTATAAAGGGGGGTGAAGGTGGGTTGTACTTGATCCCACATCTACTAGGAAGGTGAACGAAGCATTCCTTATAATGGGTGTGGATACCTTCCCTGACACAATGCATTTTAAAGTCATGAGGGTAGCAGATCCCATAAGAACTCTGTAGTTAAGTGTGCCCGGTCGAGAGCAATTCAGGGATGGGTGACCCCCTAGGAAGTTTTCGTGCCGGGTGCCAAACACGGACAATATTTTGATACGTTCCCGAGGGGATGTTACAAATGGTATCAGAGCTAGGACACGGGTTGATATGTTCAACAGGGACGTCGAACCCTATAATGGGGGGGGGGGGTGAAGGTGGGTTGCACCTAATCCCACATGGGCCTAGATGGAGAACAAACAATTTCCTTATAAAGGGTGTGGATACCTTCCTTGTCACAACACATTTTAAAGGCGTGAGGGCAGCAGATCCCATAAGAACTCTGCAGTTCTGGGAAGTCCTCGTGTCGAGTGGCCCAAAGAAGACATTATAATGATGTGTGCCAGAGGGGATGTTACACTAAGCAAGTCACATGTCTCATCATTTCTGTCATGGGTCTTGACACCAATGAATATTGACTAGGCACTCAAGAAGTCACATGTCTCACCATTTCTACCATGGTTCGTAACACCAATAGTATTGACTAGACACTCAACAAGCTGTGTCATTAATTACCGACTAGACACTCAACAAGTTGTATATCTCACCATTTTATCCATGGTTATTGACATAAATGAATAAGTCTCATCTTCCCCATGTAGCCTTGATCATTTAACACAAAAAAGGATATTAATACATTCACTTGGATTTTCGCCATCCAAGCCTGAAGCCATTATTATATAAAGTATTTACAACAAGATAAATTTATCAAAATATATCTAACACATTGTTAACACTAAGTATGATTATCTCCTTGTTAAGGCTTGTGTGGATGATATTTTGAGCTCTCAACTCCTTTAGTTAGCTCCTTTACTTCACCCACTATAATACACATATAATTACATGTATTAAAATCCCTATTACTTAACTAGAAATATTTCAATTATGCATATTTTCGTTATCAACGACAATGGTTGCTCAGCTGGATAGGCATGTCGTGCACCTTGAATAGGCACACCGCGCCTACGAACACAACCCATTTTTGGGTTATGTTTTGGTCCCTTTCATCCATATTACTTGTTAATAACTTAGTTATTCACTTGCTATACCAACCTATAGCAGCTTACAACTACTTATTTCACCAAGTTATGGCCTTAATCTATACATGCAAGTGTTACCACCTTGAGTTCATCAATTACCTCTTTGATACATCATAAAAACTATGTACATGTATGCTTTAGGAGCTACGGAAGTTGTTATTGATAGGTTTTGTATATCTAAAAACACAATTATGCGCAACTGAAACAAAGAATAATTCCTATGTATTCATTCAACCTAGAGGATCTAAGTTCCATGTTATTACTACTACTACTACAAGAAAAAAAAAGACAAATACATACCTTTTCTGATGTCAATGATTTCCTTGCTTGAGACCATGTTCTTGCCACTTTGCTTCGACGATAGGACCCAAACCAAAATCCCTCTTTTGGTTCACACCCAAGAACACCAAAGAGCAGAACAAAAGAAAAATATAAGAGAGGATCGAAAAATCTACACACCCTAGAGTGGGTTTAGAATTCGTCATATGAAAGGAAAAGGCTGAAATTACTAAGTCTTGGATTGAGCAATATCGTTTGATCCCTAGAACCCTATTTATTGGCGTCAATTGCTTTGTTCCAAAGCAACTCAGAAACCCTAGATAAGCCTCATCAGTTTTCGGCCCACGCTATCCCTTTAGGGATTCTAGAATATTCCAGTTAATTAACTTTTAATTAATTAACATTTAACCCATTGACTTAATTAATTCCCAATTAATTCCAAAATAGTTTCTAATTAATTTATCAAGCAACATGACAAATTAATTAATTAATTTCTTCTAAATTTGTTTTACTCAAATGCCTCATGATGGAAACCCAAAAGGACCCCGCTATTATTAAAAATTTTAACAATAATTAATGACCTTAGACACTTTTTCCAATTATTATAACACCTATCATTACCATCATTATTTAACATTTTCAATTTCCTTCCTTAGTGTTGGGTCACTCAATTATATAGATTTGATGATGCAAAATATACACACTATAGTAATAATTAGTTAGTTATTTTGAATATATACTGACGGAAGTTCATATGTCGAAGATTGAATGACATGCCCTGATGACTGAGAGACCCTGAAGACTCTATCAACACCAAAGGCATGAAGACACCATCTACCGAAGACTGATTAGTGTTGTAACGCTCGGATCTTGAGGTACTTTAATTGTAATTAAAATTATCATTTTGAGGATTTCCACGACATGGTGGAGGCACCACGATGACGTGGTGAGGGGAGAAGGGTTCTCGTGTTTTATTTAAGCCACCACGGCGTGAAAGTATTAGCCACATCGATGCACGGATGACGTGAAAACCCTATTTTTCCGGGTTTGCTACCTAATTAAAGGAATGAGGAGGGTAGGCTTTGTTTATCCTCATCCTCCATCATCCGCCTCAAGCCCTAAATAAAACCCTAATCACTCTCCTCCAATATTAAACTAGTTTTGGTGTTCCTTGAAGCTAAATAAGGAAGAAGGAAGCAAATATCAAGAAAGAAAGTCTCCATTCTTCACCTTAGCAGTCTTTTGGACCTTTGTAAGTGTCCAAGACTTGGTTTTTATCATGTTAGGTTTCTAGATCTTGAGTTTTGTCCCATAAATTTCTTGTTCTTGTTTGTTGGGATGGTGATATCTCTTAAAGTTTGCAACTTTATGAATCTTTGGGGCACTTGGTGTTGTTTGTGCCTTGGATCTGGAGTTTGGTTGGGTTTTCAATCCATGCATGTGATTTAGGTCAAAAACCCTCATTTTGACATAATATGGGTTCAATACATGCATTGGACATGAATGTCTATAAAGCACCAACTTTTAGGTTAGTTTTGGTGCTAGAATCACTTCTAGAAAGGATGGATTTCGGACCTTATGGAATAAGTGATTATTGGTTAAGTTCTTGCATTGTTAAGCCTTTTGGGACTTATATATTTGTGTTTTGGACCTTTTGGGTGGTCCTAATGGATAAAGTTAGAAACTTTATCCTTCTAGATTACATTTTGGACAAGATATGAGCTTTGGAGCTCTTGGAATCGAAGAAAACATCTTAATGCATTAAGTTGTTGGAACCTTAGTTACCACAGCATGGTCCTAGGTCACAACGGCGTGGCGGCTGGGATTTTCCCAACTGTTTGGTAGTATGGGGGCCATGACGTGGCCAAGGAAGACCAAGTTGTGATGGTCGATTGGAGTCAATATTGACTGTTAACTTTGATCGTTGACCTTGAGGGTTTAATTTTGACTTGTGGACTTTTGTTCAGCTTTTAATAGCTATATTAAGGTCTTTCCTTGTGTTATTATCTAGGTGGCCTTTAGCACATGTTATAGGATTTTGAGGATGTGTTGACTTTTGAGCTGCTTTGCAAGGTGAGTCTCTTCACAGTACTTGCGGGTCGAAGGCACCAATGTCGGCCCATTGGATTATGTTATAGTATGCTAGCTATCTTTGTGACTCTTGCATGTATTTTATGTGTTTGTATGTATACCGGGCGAGACCCGATGCCAGGCGGGGCTTGATGAGTGTGTTGGGCGGGGCCCATCGCATGTTACTGACAGATCTATTTCGGGCGGGTCCCAATGGTTGTTGGGCAATGCCCATTGTGTGTATGATATGAGGTGTTTTAGGGAACTCACTAAGCTTTGTGCTTATGGTTTTCAATTTATGTTTTAGGTACTTCTGGTTCGAAGGGGAAGAGCTTGGGATGATCGCATTGCACACACCATGATTTTCCACTTTATTGACTTTGATGTACTTTTGGAATGTTTATTGATATACATTGAATAATTTATGGTTTTGAAAAACATGTTTGGTTGATGGATTAATCAATATAAAAACAAAATTTTTGGTTCTGAGTTTTGGGACGTTACAAGTTCGTATCAAAGCCTTGGTTTGAGGGATTTGGGCATACTCTTAGGTGTGCCTGAACTCAAACCGAGGGTTTGGTAGATTTCTTATAAGAAGAAGTCTTTTATAAAAGAGTTTTCTAATCAAAGAAAGGGGTGTGGTGCATGTAATCGACCGAGCTCAAGTAAGTTTTCTTAAAATACCCATGTATGTTGTTATGATATGCTTTGAATTGAGAATCTATGAATTGCATGCTAGACTAGGGCTAAGGATTCGCTTAGGATTTTAATAATAGAGTTCTAAGAGAGATGCCTTTATATGCTTATTGTATGAGCTTGTAGACTTGCATGCTAGTATTGGATCAGTCAGTGATAGGATGGCCTGTTTAGGTTATGCTTTGATTTAGGTTACTCGATGCTCGAATGTTGCTTGGTTTGTGCTTTTAGGGTTCCCATTATCATCATCTAACTAGTAAGCGAATATGCTTAGTTACATATTCCAAAGATTAGATAATTTCATAAGGTTAGGTTTAACCCTATTGTGTATCTCTTGTTTGAGTCCAACCGTTGTAGTGTAAGACTTTTCATTCAAAGAATTATCCGGTATCGGTGATATGTAATTATGTCCGTAAGCTGGTTAGAGGGTGTTAGAGGGAGTACCTTCTGCAGATGATGACGAAGAGTGGTGCGGTGGTAGCCCTAGGAAAACCTAGGAGTTGATTCAGTGTCGAGGGCTTTTCTTTAATAGGGGTTGTTTGAATCGATAGGGAAGTAACTTGGGGGATTTGAGGCAATCCTTGAGGAAAGTACAGATAGATGTGGAAGGTAGTATGGGCCCGTACTACTAGAAGTAGAGGATCCGTACTTGAGTCAAGGAAAGTCACGATGATACCAGGAAGCTTGTAGAATGTGGGATTCTCTGAGTATATATATTCTGATGGTTTTAATGTTTTATTTTTAGTATGGTGTCTACACGAGGAGGTTCTGGCGGTGGTTCGGGTTCTGGCTCTGGAGCCAGACAAATGGATGAGCAGATGCGGGAGTTCATTTCATCAGAGATTACCCGTAGTATTCTGGAGCAGACTCCTGTGATCTTCGGTACGATCAAGGAGGGTATCATGGAGATTATGGATGAGCGTTTTGGTGCTTTTCATTTTGAGATGGTGGCGATGGTGGGAGCACACACTTTGACATTTTGAGAGTTCTGGGCATGTGGAGCCCCAAAGTTCTTCGGGAAGAAGGATCCGATTGTGACCAGGTGTTGATTAGCGGATGTCACGAACGCCTTCCACACTAGTTGTTGTCCCGAGAGGGAAAAGGCCAGACTTGCATCATGTCTTCTGGAAGACAGAGCTCGAGATTGGTAGGAGGAGGTTGGTCATGCCTTGGGAGGCGAGGCGGTTGAGTTGATGACTTGGGAGGATTTCGTGACGAGGTTTCCGGCTGAGTTTTCACCTGTGATTGAGGTTCAGCAGTTGGCGAGGGAGTTTCAGGACCTTCGTCAGACTACTGAGACGGTGGCGGTGATCACCACTACGTTTTGTGAGAGGGCGTTGTTGGTTCCATAGTATATGGCGGACGAGGAGATGAAGAAGGCAAGATATCGCAAGATGTTGAGGAGCGATATCATACAGTTTTTTAGCAGATCCAGTTGCAAGACACTGGATGATATGGTCGCACGAGCCAAAGAGAGGGAGATTGACTTGGAGATGGAGAAGAAGAGGAAGTCGTATCAGGTTCAAAGTTCTGAGGGTTCGGGCAAGAGGCCCAAGGTGTTTGATTCGAGATCGAGGGGCCAATAGGTTAGGGTCCGCTGTGGCAAGTATGGCAAGACGCACGATTGAGCTTGCAGGGTCGGTGATTCTGGCTACTTCAAGTGCGACAAGACGGGATATATCAGCAAAGATTGCACTGCCACCACAACCACCTAGGTATCTGATCTGATTTGCTTTCATTGCAGTCAGAGGGGCCATAAGAAGGCCAACTACCTGAGCCTAGCAACAGTAGGACCAGATGCAACACCCACTCTGGCGACCCTGAGGATTACAGATGGTCGTGAGGGGAAGGGGAAGGCGCCTTTTGTGAGGAGCAAAGCATTTCAGCTGACAGCCAAGGAGGCTTGTGCAGCACCATATATGGTGACAGGGTTTTTCCTTGTGAACGATATATCTGCTTTGGTTTTGTTTGATTCGGGGGCTACCCGATCCTTTGTATCTCTCCCGCTCATTAAGAGGTTTGTCGATGCTCCGGGGGAGTTGGAGTATCCATTAGAGGTTGAGATTGCTGATGATCGACCTGTGCGAGTATTGAGGGTTCATCAGGGTTGTATATTGGAGTTGTTTTGTCAGTGGTACCCGATTGATTTGGTTCCTACTCCTCTGCATGAGAGCAAGGTTATTGTGGGGATGGATTGGTTAAGCCCTAATGGGGCAATGATTGATTGTGAGCATTCGATGGTACATATTTAAACCCCAAGTGGGGGAGATTTAGTGATTCAAGGAGAGGGTGTTCATCGTGGACCGGTTCTATGTTCAGCAGCTAGGGCCAGACGCTATCTTCAGCAGGGTTGTTCTAGATTTGTGGCTTATGTGATGGATACCCGGGAGAAGGGTAAGACGACTGTGAGTGAAGTACTGATTGTTCGGGCATACCTGGATGTGTTCCAGGAGGATTTTCCTGGAGTTCCTCCGGAGGGGCAAGTGGAGTTTCAGATTGAATTGGTTACGGGTGCGGCTCCAATAGCCAAAGCACCTTTTTGGTTACCACCTCCACAGATGCGGGAATTGTTTACACGGCTTTAGGATTTGTTAGACAAAAGGTTTATTTGACCGAGTCGTTCACCATGTGGAACGCTGATCTTTTTTGTGAAGAAGAAGGATGGGTCGCATCGGATGTGTATCGCCTACCGGGAGCTGAATAAGCTAACAGTGAAGAAACATTATCCACTTCCGAGGATTGACAATTTATTTGACCAGCTCCAGGGTGCATCTTGGTTTTCCAAGATTGATCTGCATTCAGGGTATCATCAAATGAGGGTCAAAGAAGAGAATATGAAGCAGGCGACCTTCCAGACTAGTTATGGTCATTATAAGTTCGTGGTGATGCCCTTTGGGCTCACCAATACTCCAGACGTATTCATGGATCTCATGAATCGCGTATGCAACCCCATGTTGGATCGGTCTGTAATTGTGTTTATTGATGACAACCTGGTCTATTCCAAGACCCATTAGCAACATGAGGAGCATCAGAGGGAGGTATTGGAGACTTTAAGGAGGGAGAGGTTGTATGCGAAGTTCTCCAAGTGTGATTTCTGGTTGCACGAGGTGCAATTTTTGGGACACCTTGTCAACCAGAACGGTATTCTGGTCGATCTGGCCAAGGTTGAGGTGATAAGCTCCGAGGTCTCCATCCGTGATTCAGAGTTTCCTTGGATTTGCAGGTTACTATCAGAGAGTCGTTCAAGATTTCTCCAAGATAGCAGTCCCTTTGACCAGGTTGATGAAGAAGACTGTCACTTTTCGTTGGGGGCCTGAGCAGCAGGCAACTTTTGAGACTCTGAGCCAGAGATTGTGTGAGGCGCCGATTCTGACCCTGTCAGAGGGTATTGAGGATTTTGTGGTGTATTGTGATGCATCAATCACAAGTTTGAGTGAAATGCTAATGCAAAGGGGTCATGTGATCGCTTACGCCTCGAGGCAGCTGAAGCCTCATGCGGCGAATTATCCTATTCATGATTTAGAGGTGGGGACAGTGGTGTTCGCCACCAAGATTTAGCGACATTACCTCTATGGGGTCTGTTGTACTATTTACACGTATCACAAGAGTCTAAAGTATCTAATGGATCAGTCGAATCTGAATATACGATAACATAGATGGTTGAATGTAGTGAAGGATTATGATTGTGAGATCTTTTATCACCCTGGGAAGGCCAACGTGGTGGCCGATGCTCTCAGCCGTAAGGCGGTTACTTCCCCGATCAGGGATGTGTGTTTGAAGATGACAGTGATTACCCTAATCTTAGAGCAGATTAAAGAGGATCATGTTGAGGCTATGGAGGAAGAGAACCGAAAGAGTAATCATATAGTGGGTCAGGTGGATTCATTTGATTATGATAGTCGGGGATCATTAACCCTTCATCGGAGGGTGTGGGTTCCATATTGGGGTGGTATGCGTCAGGTTCTGTTGGAGGAGGCACACTAGTTGAGCTTCTCTATTCATCCCTGGTCGACAAATATGAATAGAGATCTCCGAATAGACTATTGGTGGCTATGTATGAAGATAGACGTGCCCTGGTATGTGGAGATGTGCTTGACTTGCAGGAAAGTCAAGATGTATAAAGATCTCCGGATTGACTATTTTTTGGCTTGACAACTTGTTTCATTGTTTAAATGTGATATTTTATTATTTTAAGATATACAAAATGCGAGACATCAATTGCATGTAACTCTTTATTATAGTTTGATCACCTGAAGTCATAAATTTCCAACCCTCGGTAGTGAAATGCCATAGTTTATATGATAACCTACCAAGGACTTCAACTAACATTTTAACTATTCGGAAAATAATCTAATAACCTAGGTTTAAATTTACAAATATTTATGAATTATACTTATATAAACGAACACCGTGCTTCGTAGGATCCGTAAAACTTAAATGTTGATGTTGTGTGTATACGAACATCAGTTTATTGCTTTGCAACATTCATAAAAAATTCGAAAATGATATTTATCAAAATGACACCTACCAGAACGACATTTATCGATACAACACGCGATGAATACTAATGAATTAAACACGTATAAACAAACAACGTGCTTTGTAGGATCCATAAATATTGAAAGTTGATGTTGTGTGTAAAGGAACATCAATTTATTGCTTTGAAACATTCATAAAAAACGTGGAAACAAAATTTATCAAAATGACACTTTTCAAAATAAAATTTATCAAAACAACACTAATGGAATTGACAGTAAACGAAATTTACCAAAACAAGGTCCATCCTAAAAACGGATAACTGTAAACACCAAATGGGCACATATATAATAAAAAAAATACATGTTTGTAACTTGTCGATAATTTATCAAATATCATGGTTAGAACCATAACCAACCAAAATCCTGACTTGCACTATAACTCATCATAGTACAACTCCGAACCAGGATCGGACATCGACTTGCTCCTACATCAGACTTAGGGGACTTATCGTACAAATTCCTTTTTTTAGGTGATGTTATCAACAATTATTTTTTCGACATGATTGGTTATATATATGCCACATTTGATTTATCTAAACTTCACGATCATACAAAGGTATGTCGAATAAATTACAACATGGACAGAGTATATAACAACTGTAAACTCCTTCAAGTACACTAGAAAAAGGCATCACAATGTCATTTCTCCCAAACCATTTCAATGAAGACGTTAGGTTGTGTATGTGTACTAGTATAAGTCTGAAGAAAGACCGGACATCGATTCGCTCCTACTTCAGACTTGGGAGACTTATATATATATATATATATATATATATATATATATATATATATATATATATATATATATATATATATATATCATCGTACCTTTTTCTGAGAATGGGAAAACATGGTTTGGTCAATATACGGTCTGGCTAATGTGGTTCGGCCAAACATGGTTTGACTGATCTGCCAATATGGTTCGGTCATTCGACTAATGTGGTTCACCCATTCGGCTAAATATGGTTCTGCCAAAGTGGTTCGGACAAACATCGTTCAAAAATATGGTTCAGTTTGGTTTTTTCATGGTTGTAGAACATGCACCTAACAACAATTTTTCATTTTAAAATCATATTTTCAATCATCAAAACAATATCCAACAAACTGTATCCAATGTCATCATAACACACAAATCCCAGAATCTCAAAACATAATCTCTATGAGTGTGTACGGATCATGCCGGCGTCTTCCCGCGATCCTCGCTAGTACTTGAAACACATAACACAGCAACTGTAAGCATAAATGCTTAGTGAGTTCCCCAAAATACCACATACAACACATACGCCTTTCCAGGCCATAACTCTGTGGGATCTTCCGATCCAAATGTCTCAGGGGACTTCTGTCCCGAATCCCGGTAGACCTTCCGGTCCTAACCGTATCGACCTTCCGGTCCATATCATATTGACCTTCCGGTCCTTATCATACATAACATACATAACGCATATATATCACATAACAACATACAGCTCATACATCTCATAGCATATAAGACCTTCCGGTCACACATAGGTACAATATAGTGAGAAGACTCACCTCAAAGAAGTCGGATAAACTCTCGTGCTCAACGTCCTGACCTAGCCTCCTCCTATCATTCAAATAACATCCCCGATCAATACTCTCTCATAGTCTCATCTCTAAAGATTGGGTAGAAGGTCATTCTACCCCTCCCTGAACTCTCTTGAATCGGACTTGACCAGAACCCTAAGGTCAACGAAAGTCAACGGTCAAACTTTGACCCGACTCGTCGAGTGGACATGGGCGACTCGGCAAGTCCATGCGGGTCCTCTGAATCCTTCTAGCCTCTCTTGGCTCGTCGAGTCATCCTTCCACTCGACGGGTTCCTCCTGTCACGAATCGCGGGGCAACCCCGACTCGACTTGTCGAGTCCACTTATGAACTCGGCGAGTTGCTTCCATGTTCATACTCAAATGACTGTCTAAGGTCAGATCTGCTTCTCTAATCTATAGATCTGACCTTCCCAAGCATGATAATCACGTAAAGGTCGAATCTTGGTACACATGCAACACACCCAAAGCTTCTTTTGGTGAATTAACCTCTAAAATGGCCTCCTAGGCTCATAACTCAAAAGGTATGGCATAAAGCAGAGTGGTAAGGACTCTCTGGACCTCTTAAGGTCCAGATCTATGAACCATTTTGCCTTGGGACCTCACATACTCCAGATTCAACTAAAAGAGGCATAAAGAAAACCCTAGATTTCACTAGAATCATTATAAACACGAGAATGGCACAGATTGTTACCTCCAACAGCTTCCTCTGATCAAATAGAAGTGGATCCAAGCTCCTCAACCCGCTTAGCTTGTTCTACCTCCTTCCTTCTTGCTAAAACACACAAGAAATGGTGAATTAGCCTTCCTCTTGCACCACAAATGATCTCTCTGCTCTCTAGGGTTTCTCAGGGGTGAAGTGGCCGCAAATGGAGGCCATAAAGGCCTTTAAATAGGGCACAGACCCCGGGAATTAGGGTTTCAATCCACAGCGCGGACTCGTCGAGTCCACCCTTTCCGACTCGTCGAGTCCGTTCATTAATCCAGTCAGCACACGCGATCCTACTCGACGAGTCTACGCCTCAACTCGTCGAGTCCCTCCCTTTTACTCAAAAGAATAAATGATCAAACATAATACCTAGAAATCCGGATGTTACAGGGAGTGTGTGAGTTTTGAAATTAGTGCACCAGTTAAGGGGGATCTAATTCATTCTAGAACAAATGCTCATGTTCAGGGAGATCAGGTCAAGTCCGAAATCCATGCTCGAATTAAGGGTAAGAAACTTTTCATAATGCAAATTCTTTTTAAAATCAAAATGATATAACTAACGATATTGCTTCTTGTTCAGGTTATCATTCCTAAAATGATGAAATCTATGGAGATGCGAATCTTGATTTTGATCTTTCATATCCTCTATTGGTGAAGTGTACTCTTGATAATCCAAAAAAGCAGGTAATTGGCAAGGTCAATCGCTTGTTTATAAACAACAAATACAAATACACACACACAGACATATATATATATATATATATATATATATATATATATATATATATATATATTAAGAAAAAAAATATGATTTAAAATGTGCATGTAAACTTCTAGAAAAACTTTTTAAATTCGTCATAGAAAATATGTATGATTATTTTCTTACAAAAGAAAATCATCAAAGTTTTCCAAAAAAAAAAAAAGATTATCCAAATAATCTTATAATCTAAACATACTCTAACACTACTTGTTAGGTTTTATTCAAAAAACCGGTTTCTAAAACAATAAAATTAATAACGGAAGCATTATAAAGTTTGAATAACGTAAAATAATTGTTTCCCACCAAGGATCATTTCGCATGAACATGAAAGTTTAAATACAACCATGGAAGGATGAAGAAGTCACACCCTTTGACGACTTTGAATCCTCTTAGGAAGTTGGAAGTTGATGGAGTATGGCAAGAACCCAAAGTAGAATTCCTCTAGCAAAGTTCACCGATTAGCGTAATAACATTCGGATGCTAGTTTGTTATTGCAAGTTATGCTCTTAAGCCTTTAAGAACAAAATCCAATATTTTGTCTTAAAGGAGAGAAAAATTATCATTTGTTGGAAAGAGTATCCAATCTCATAACTATTGGTAATAATTCTAATAATAACAGGGTCCTTTTGGGTTTCCCTTAAGACCCATTTGAGCAATTAAAAGACAAAAGGATTTAGGAGAATTTAGTTTACTAATTTATCATGTTTTGATAAATTAATTAGAAGCTAATTTGTAATTAATTATGAGTTACTTTATTACAGGGACTGGATGTTATTTAATTAAAATAGTTTCAGTGATAAGAATAATCTAAGGGAGAATTCAATAATAAGACAGTTGCTTTGACTCTAAGAAATTATGATCCTATAAATAGGGAGCTAGGGATCAAGCCCTAGATTCTCCTAACCCTAGGAAAAGTTTGGCCTCCCTTGCCTCTCTTAGAAGTAGACGAAAATAATCCCTTCGAGGTTTTATGGTTTTGATTTCTTCTGCACTCAGGGTTTGTCAGATTGTTCAAGAGGTGTTATTGGATGTGATTTCATTAAGGTATTCTACTTTGGATCCTTGGCCACCAAGAAAATGTGGAAAGAAAAATGTCTCAAGGGACGACTCTTGTTCATAATCATGATGGGTGTTCCTGATTAATGGAAGAACGGTGAGTTGGAAAAGTTCCAAGCAGAAAAAAGTGGCAGACTCCACGTGCAAGTCCGAGTATATAGCGGATAATGAAGCTGTTAAATAGGCTACATTGTTTAAGAGTTTCAAAGTTGATCTTGATGTTGTTCTTAGAATCAATGAACCCCTTGAAATCTTTTGGGATAACGAAGGTGCAATCGCTTTGACTAAAGAAACTAAGGATCATAAGAGGTGGAGACTAATACTTAGAAAGTACTACTATGTTCTGATGCGAGACATTATAGTGAATAAAGTATCATCAGAGGAGAATTTGGATGATCCCTTCATGAAGTGATTGTCGCAGACCAGACATGATAGTCATACTAAATCCATTAGCATTAGATTTTCAAGTGATATGCCATAAATGTCTTAGTTGTTAGTTTGGTATTTTGAAAAATATACAGAATAAATTGTAACTAATTTGGTGATTATTTTGTGGAGACTTGATAATAATTTTGTTTGCTAACATTTTTTGTTAATTTATTACTGGGTCTCATTTTAAATGTTTAGAACCCACTTCCCGAGTATTAATTTACTCAAACCTCCAAAGTCAGTGATACTCTTGGAAGTAAGTAGTGATCTAAGATTGACATGGAGTATTAGTAGATTGTCTATAGTGACTGAACATAGCATAGAGACTGTAACTAACACTCATGGGTAATTAATGGAAATTTAAGTATTGGAATAACCCGCACCTAGAGATTAATTCATGTATAAAGTCACAAGTAATTCGAAGATGGTAATATCTCTTATTCTCCATACAGAGATACATGAGATTTTTGCTTTAATTTTTTTTATGCATTGGTATGCTCCAACATTGTCTGTAACTGGCTGTAATACAGAGTATGTCCATGTGTGTGACACCCCGAAATTTAGTTCATAGACTACAAACGACTAAATTACAGTAAATCTTTTTGTAATTTAACCCATTCAATTTTTGTGCATCTAATGTAAAATAATGAGTTCATTTCGAATATTATAAGATATCAAACGATACCTTACTTCCAAATGGGGAAACTGTCAAACAAATCAAACTGCTCATATTGCAACACTAGGTAATACGTCTGAAAACTGAAAATTTGTATTAAGAAGTTATGAGCAAAGAAACATTAAAACCTTATAGTACATGTTTTCCTATTTCCGGAAATATAAAGAAAATCCAAAACGGAGTCTGTATGCAAAAGATACGACAGTTCTAAGAAAATAGACACTAAATACTGGTTTTCTTTAATCGCATAAAATCGAATCTATCCGTTGAGGCACTTACACAACTCCGATGGAAATTATGACATCCCCATTTTCACAGCTAGAAAAGACCGGTTTGTTTATGCTTATTTAAATATCAAAGTATCATTCTTGAAGAATAATATCGCGAAATCTGTTCCTAGAAAAAAACATGATAATGATATTATCAAAAGCATTTCCGAAGAAGTGTATTTTTATTTATATTAATTTAACATCCATAAAATTCATGAAAATTTTAAACCTTTATAACAACCCAAAAATCATCTTTGTTTACAAATAGTTTTCCAAAAACATGTCAATATCAGAGTGATCCCAAAATCATGAAACAAAACATGAGGAGGTGCACGATCACGCCTTCTCCTTCCCGCGATCCTATGAGGTACCTGAAACGTAATCCAAAACTGTAAGCCCAAAGCTTAGTTAGTTCCCCCAAAATACCAATACAAAAGCAAATAGCACAACAATATAACAACATAGTATGGGTTCAATCAACCATCGGGTTGGAATACCCCAGGCTCCTCAACCATCGGGTTGGTATGCCAACATACTATGGGTCCAATCAACCATCAGGTTGGAATACCCCAGGCCCCTCAACCATCGGGTTGGAATGCCAACATACTATGGGTCCAATCATCATCGGATGGAATACCCTAGGCCCACAACCATCGGGTTGGAATGCCCCAGCCTGTTGGCTTACGCACAAAGCAGTGAAGCCTCAGTCACTGACGATACATGTGCACATAATACATATAAGCATAATATTAACCAGCCAACAACAAATAAACAGATCTTACAGATCCCTAAGCATATCATCATCCTATCTACCAGGATACCGATCTAACAGATCACAACAGTACATGCATGCATAATAGGATATCAATCCACGACCAGCATTGGTGCCTTCGAACCGCAAGTATAGTGAGGAAAACTCACCTCACAAGCAGAACAGAACTAATAAGGCCCGACTCTGAATCTCACCTCTCAACTCAAATGCCTACGCCCACCAAGTGACCAATTCAATCAAAACCCAATAATACCCAAAATACCCTTAAAAGTCAAACTTGGTTAAACTTGGTCAAACATGGTCAACTCAAAGTCAACCGGTCAAAACCCTTAAACCCACTGAGTCAACCCAGCTGAGCTAACCCAACAGAGTCAACCCAGCCGAGTTAACTCGAAAATGGTTGAACCATGCGATTACGCGGGGCGTACTCCGGAGGTACGCTCAGCGTACGCAAGCCTCGCATTGACTGTTTTACGGGGGCATTGACCGAGTACGCGGGGTGTACTCCCTTCTACGCGGGTCGTACCCTCGCAGAGCCCAAAACCTCATTAAGTGCTTAATGGCTTAAGCACTTAAGCCCAAACTTCAGATCCATGGTCCAAATGCTCCCCAGAGTCACATTATGTAAGTGGTGTTCTTGGGTATGATTCCATAATAGAAATTCTACTT
Organism: Lactuca virosa; assembly: GCF_052849685.1. Lineage (NCBI taxonomy): Eukaryota > Viridiplantae > Streptophyta > Magnoliopsida > Asterales > Asteraceae > Lactuca > Lactuca virosa. Next base: position 55,715,126 of record NC_136431.1, read on the forward strand.
CGGATCCTTGGCATCCAAGAAAAGGCAACAACAACAAGATCTCAAGAAAGGAGATCTCAGCTTAAAAGAGGTATTTTTTTCTTATTCATCATGTAGTTGCAATAATATAATGAACTATAGAATCCTTATATGTTGTATGAACACATAATAGGAATTGTTATATGATTCCACTGCTTATGATTATGTCTTAGTATGCATAAAAACATTCATCATTTCTTTTTAACTAGTCTTAACCCTTTAAGAGAGAAGGAAGGAAAGAGAGGAGGATTAACGGTTTTGACTTGCTAAAGGAAGAAGGAGCAAAAGCCTTCTTAAGCACATTTTACCAAACCATTATCCTTGGGTCTTAACACTTTAAGACCCATACTTAATCATTATGTCAAACCATGCTTCTAAAGCATGACATGCCCTTTAAAATATTCAAGTAAAAGAAAAAATGTCCCTCTCCTAGCTACTTTCCATATTGCATATAAAAAGAGAGAAGATTTATAAAAAAAAATCTTACATCTTTTATATTTTATAAAAGCCACAGTCATTTAGCTAAAAGACAAAATTCCTTTAGACCAAAAAGATATACATGACTTTATATATCATACCTTATGATATAAACCATGATACTTGTATTGTAAATATTATTTTCATAAAATATTAATTTCCAATTAATTACACGAGTTATTAATATTTATCAAGAATCAAATTCTTATAAAAAACAAATTTGTGTTTAATTGTTATTGGTGTGACCTAGTAGGATCATATGTTATTATCTAATATTATTCTAAAATTATTCTTAAGCATATAGATCCAACATCGCTTATATAAAAGAATTTCCTTTAACCCATGTTAATGTCCACTAACTTCGCATCTTTGATAAATTTATTGTTATGAAGTAAAGTAGATAACTAGCAAAACTATAAGCACACAAGACACATTATTTATGTGGTTCGTCCAAGGTGACCTACGGGCAGGAGCGGAGTATTCTTTATTTCAGAGTTCTCAAATAGAGGTTACAAGTATAATTTTAACAAAGATTCACCTAACACTCTAGAATTCAAGATACAAAATGACCTAGCATTAATCCCTATTTATACTTGAGGGATCAAACCTAAAACCCTAATGGGCCAAGCCTATTGGCCTATTGGCCCATGAAATGTGTCAACCAATCACAATCCGCCATGCAGATCTTATGGAACATTCTTCCATGTCATACAACACATGAGTATAAGCAACATACATAATGGACCACCTTGACCGTAGTGGAGCATCAAGATGCACAAGTGGTGCATCATGAACACTAATGGCCCAACATCCGTCATGGTGGCACAACATGGTGTATTTCTTGAGTATGATCATCTTCTAGGCAAATGTGGATTAACATGGCACAACAAAGAAATCGAGATGGAACATCATTTACCAAGATGCTCCATGATGGTGGAACATCTCCTCCATGGCGCAACATCTGTAACGCCCCGGTTTTTTTTTCTCGGTACGTTTGGTTATTTTAATTTAATTATCCTTGTAACCTTGGGTTAATTTATTTAACCAATGTCTGATTTCTTATGTTATTGGACTCTTTTGATCATCTTGTAAACTCCTTTTATTGAAGTCCATGGGCTATGGGCCTATTTGCAAGTCCATCTAGTAAATAATACTTAATGTGTTAATTGAGTCATTTGGAACACACAAAAGAAAAACACTCTAAACCCTCCATCTCTCTCTCAAATCGTCCTCTCTCTCTTTGGGATCAAGAGCAGCCAAGGGGCTGTTGTTTGGAGCTTAATTCTTGTTCATTTCCAGCCTTGATTCGTATTGGTATGAACCTCCTTATCATTTCTTACAACTTGATTCATAACCTTGTTCTAGTTTTATAATTTCATCTTCACTTCTTCTCCTTCCTATTTGATTTGTAATTGTATGTTATACATCATCTCAAGATCCTATCTTCACCCCATATATGGTGGATGATGGATCTAGGGGATTACATGTGGCAAAAGATCATGGAAACCCTAAAAGGGAGAATGGTGATTTTATGTGCTTTATGTTCATTTTCATGTTGATTATTATTACAATCTTGTGGAAAAATGAAATCCTAATGATACCTAACCCTTTTTAGTACCACCATGATCATGGGGACTAAATTGGGATGATGAACACATCTTAAAATGTGTTTCAAAGGGAGAAGGATGGATAAGCCAAAAAGGAATCATGGGTGGCTACGATTCTGTTTTCCATCAGATCTGTAGTCATTTTGTAAAATTCATATCTTGAGGTCTAGAACTCAAACGGACCCCAAACCAGTTCCAAAAGTTCACAAATTGAGTTGGCTAACTTTCTTAAGCAGGCCAACCTCACTGATAAGGACTTTATCTATGGGAAAGAATGGCATCTTTGCTGTTAGGTCTGATCCGGGTCTGTTCTGATATGTCATTTTGTTTTCATCATTTCTAAGGCTTGGAAAAGGATCCAGAGTGATTCCAAGTTTCTATATGTTCCTTATATTATGAATTTAAGATCTGGAGTAGATGGGGTGTTATTTCCAATTATAAATTGGTTAGAATGGATCCACACTCCAGATCAGTGGGCAATCACCAGCTTTTGCTAGTGCTGTGATTGTCCACAATGTGAATTTTATATCCGGAGTTTGGGAGATTCGTTTCATTAAATTCCAACTCTGAGACTTTCATTTGTATGTCCTTTACTTCTCTTAATTTTGGTTTGGACGAATTCTACTCACAAGTTGGGTAGAATTGGCCAACATCACTTGACTGTATTGTTGGAGACAGAAGTGATACACCATTTTGTAAAATTCATATTTAATTCATCTTTTGGAGTTAGAATGCGTTCTTTATAGTTGTGGAATCCTGAGCAATCATAGTTTCCTATAAAATTTAGTTAAAGCTATGTTTCTGTTTTAGATTTTGGAGTAAATCCGTTTTGAACAGCAGGTCTGTTTTAGAGACCTTGCTGTGATTACTCTTTTCTCAACTCATAGCTTCATTACTTCTCCTTTCTAACCTTTAGTCCTTCTTAGGTGAGGTTTTGAAGTTTGCTAAAGCTTGGTAGCATTATTTGATTGTTAGCTATCCTTACTACTCACTCAAGGTGAGTTCTCTCACACCATTGTATTGATGATTGTGTTTGCTAGTTAGCTCGTGTGTGATTATTTAAATTCATTATAAGAGCATGCTATATAACTATTGTTTTAATTCGTACATGTGCACTGCATGTAACTAATTATGGATATGGGGACACCACCAAAGGATACGGATTTACCGGTGCGGTGGGTAGGTAATATCACCAACGTAATACTCATCATGAGGTGCGGTGATTAGGGCCAAATGATACGGGATCTTCCCGGTGCGGTTCAAACCTACAAGTCCTTCTTGTATTATTGGCATTGATTCGTTCTTTGCCCTTATCATATAATTATAAATGGAAAATGGATTAGGGTTAGTAAATATGAATGTTAGTATAATGTCTGTGTTTGAATTCACTAAGCTTTGTGCTTACGGTTTCCCTTATAACTTTTCAGGTGTTAAGATTAAAGAGGCTAAGGCTTGACATGGAGCACCGGGACATCGCTACTAGTTATTTTTGTTGGGACCTTATTATTATTATTATTACTTCCGCACTTATTTTATATGATTATTAAGTTGATGGATTATGTTATGACTATTTCAGTTGTTTTAATTTAATTTAAGATGCGTTTTAAAAGTTTAAAATTTTTGCAAAAATTTGGGTGTCACAACATCTCCTCAAGATGGCATAACATCTCCTCATGATATCTCAACTTTTCATCCTTGGAGTAACTTCACTCCTTGATGGCGCAACATTAACATCTTGGCGCAACTTCACTCCCTCATGGCGCAACATCCATTCCTGTGGTGCAACTCCTTTCCTTTTGTCCCAACACCTTCATGAATGGCGTAAGATATAACCCCATGGCGCAAAATCCTCTATGCTTGGCGCAACATCCATCTTCATGGTGCAATACGTGTTGGGTTTTGGTATACTACAACATCCTATGGTGCACATACAACCCTAAATACCTTGGATCTATGTTTTCACTAATTATACATGCAAATGGTTTCCAAGGTATTAATCTTACAACTAGCATGCATTTAACATAAAATTATAATATACTAGTTAGCATGACATACCTTTTGATGGAGCTTGAATTCTTGGTGTATTTGGCCTTAAAGAGCTTAGCCCCAATAGTGTGGAAGCCTCAAATGGAATCACAACACACCATGGACAAAGGATGAACTTGAGAGAGAATTCCATGCACACAAAAGACACCATGAACTCTAAAAAGATACAAGTGGCGATTTTAGGCAATGAAGTATCTATTTATATGTGGGATTTCTAGGGTCATGGATATAACCCAAATCCATACCCATGGGTTTTATGATCCATGGTTCATGTGGCCCAACTCTTTATATATCCATACATAAACTTGCTCCAACATGGATCATAAGCCCAACACATATAAATATAACTAATTATCATAATTAGTCCCCATAGATTTAATTAGTCTCTTTCGACCACTAAATTAATTCCAAATTAATTCTTGATCACTACTAATTAAAACATATGATTTCATATTAATATATTATTACTTATAATATATTAATAAACCATAAATAACCTTCTCTCAAAAGTCCATCCTAACAAATTGTCCGGATGATATGCAACCCAAATGGACCATGCTACTCTCGGGTCGAATACATACCAATAATAGTTATGAGCTTAGACACCTAATCCAACAGTCTCCCACTTGGATAAGTCTAAAACTATTATTCAAGTATGACTCCAAGATCCCGACTAGCAATCGTAGCTCTTAAAGCCGCTGTCAAACTCTGAACAAATCAAATGACATGTCCATTAGATAAAGGATCATATATTCCTCCATTCTAGATATCATATGGACTGAGACATGGATTATAATCATTCTCTCTGTCCATTTGTTGTTTCCCGATTTCCGATTTATGACGACTGACTAACTGAACAAATCAAATCAATCCAGGCCCGGCCGAGCACTTATGTTTGTCATCACCAAATCATCGAGGGGCCCACAGATATCGCTTTTATCCCGAAGGTAAAAGGAATGGATAAACTTCGACTCATATGGCTTGTTCTACTACTTGTTGAATCATACACAAAGGCACGTTTTATAACATCGAGTTACCAATGCGTTTTCGTGCAATCAATGTATAACCAACTCATAGTAACAACTCATATCTCTAGGTTTGAAGAATATAAGATATTATCGTCTCATGATCACTCGTGATAAAATCCATGAAGTGATTCCAATGAGCGCGGGTTGAATCCAATACTCAGAACTTATGAGCACTCATGAGTGTTGTAGCCCTTTGTCCAACATCTTAGACCTCTACAAGCCAACCCATGACAGTCTTAATTCATATCTACTTCCAACATATGACCGACTGTGGATGGTTTGAATAACTTAGTCATCCAGAACAATGACCTAGTTTATTCTGGAAGTCAAAACATGCAAAATGAAACACAAGAATAATTGAATCGAATATGGTATCAAAACCTATGAACATAAATAAAACACCTTTTATTTATCACCATATGATTACACATTATTCATTGTATACTGTTTCAGCTATCAACTTTATTCTTGAATTTAAAACAATAGTTGTCCCATGCTCCAAGCATGTACACTATGTTTTCTAAACACTAGTCATGCCATACACCAAGTATGCATACTATGTTTGTCTATGATCTTTACTTTGTGAAATAGATCAATTGAGCATAACTCCAATGATCCTCTTTTCATAGTCCCAAATCCTTACTGCAAATGCAAGAATTCCAAATTCATGCCATTTACTGAAATCTGTTAGATTCTAAACTTATATGCATTGATCCTCTTGTAATGATTATGCACAAAGTCATATAGACTTGACAACAAACATTACAGAGCATTCCAAAGGAGATCAACTCCTTGGAAACATCCTTCTTGCATTAAGTTTCCTAATCTTACACAGATTGAATAATTTCCGACTTTGAAACATTTCCATATTCCATTTTGACTAGCACTTCTGAACAAGAGTTTCCTCCTTACAGATTATGTCAATATGGTCCTTCCAGAATTATCATTATACTTCCAACTGTCCTTGAGCAACCAATCTTTGGTAAACCTTAGATTGTCCTCGACAATTGTTTAATCCTTTTAGTCATATCTAATTCTAGACCTTTTCCCTTCTTAATGCCCCAGGCATTTGGAAAATTTTAGAAAGGATGAATATAGCACATGCAATCGATCCTATATCCGAAGCATATGGGACACGATTCATGATGTATCACATAAAGACTAAACCAATCTTTTGCTATAATATTTCCATTTCAATTTGCCAAGTTCTCATAATTCAGATTATGAAAAGGGATGTCGTAATCATAATCGAATTTTAGAACGCAAATAATGGACCCTATATTAGAATTTTCTTATGTTGAGCCATTCCAACATAACATTCATATATATACTTGACTAAATACGATTAAAACCTCAATCTAAGCTTTTAGATTTGAGATGAAGTATAATTTCCTCTCCCTTAATTATAGCAAAACAACTTTTTCCCAATTGAAACCTTTTGTTTTCTATAATTAACATTGCTAACTTGCAACCTTTATCATAATTATCATGCTCCCACTAACATGATGATTATTAGCATAACACTTATGCTCCCACTAGCTTTGACATGTACTCAGAAATCAGTTAAACTTCTAGAAAAAACAATACTTTATTGACTTTCTTACCAAAGTTCAGATTTCTGATACTAGATTGCTTTGATAAAACTTTATCAATATCATACACCTTATCTTAGATAGCTCACAGGTGTGTCTAATCAATTTCAGAACTATGAAAAGGGATGCCGTAATCATAGTCTCAATTGTTTAGACCTTTGCCACTTCTCACAAGTCCATGTTAGTGTGCCGGTTAACCACACAGCTCCACTAACGACTTTGAGAATGCAAATATCACAATTGCTATCTACTTCAAATCTACTTGGTGGAAGTGTTTCCTCACCATCATTTTCATGAATCGGAGAGAAACCTTATGACCCTTAGATTTAATGGTGTATGTGTTCTTATCCATGTGAATTGTCAAAACCATAGTCACAAGACAAGGATAATGACAAATCCAAACTCATATGGACTGAACTCAATCTTAATTTCTTGCCACCTGGCAGCTCAAGGGCCTGCCATTGCTTCCAAGTTGTTGTGCAACCAATTGAGAACTCTAAGAACTCATATGCAAAGCCAACTTTAACTGGAATGGGCACAGAATATGTCAACACGATAGGTTATAAACCTCAAGTCGTGTGCTAGTGAAGAACTTCAGGTTTTATTCTTGATTAGTTCTTGAGACTTTCAAGACCTTTAAGACTCCCACTGTCCTCTTGACATATAAGACTTTCTTGTCAGATATTCAAGAGATAGTGTGGATTCTAATCAAGACAAACAATTCACACAATTGGCCTTAGTTGGTCTTTGTTTTATCCAAAACATCACAACTTACCAATTTCAAATGTACAAGAGTAGAAAACTTTTACTCTTACATTTGATAAGTGTTTTAAACCTTCTTTAAGACATGTCACTCAAGTTACAATCTTAGAGTATAACTCTAAGAATTGTTTTTGGAACGAAGTATGAATCATCTTCCTGATTTAACCACTTCAATAATTCATAACTCCTCTTCTTAACTATCAGAATGCACTTAGAGGATGAATTGTGATAAGGTCTCAAAATCATTAAGATGGTCTTAAAACATGATACTAAAGTACTCTCCCATCTTTTCAGATTTGAGAAACTTTTATCTTTCTGCCTAAATTGATTCTTCTTATTCGCTCTGCCATACATTGGAACCTTTTCCAATGTCTCAGAATTACACTTAAGCTTGTAAGTATAACCATATTTACTGAGCTATAGTAAATTATGACAAATAGTCTTATCGATCTTTTGTGGTGGACTCTGACCAGTGCACAAGAATGTGTACCCGATCCCTTAGTCCTTCACTTGACTCACACACCCATGTGAACAAGCAGTTAGTCTTAATTTTTCCAATGCTCGAAAGTTCTCATTCATCATGCTATACAACTTGCATGATTCCAAGTTTCTATCCAATTGAAACTTGGGTGATAAGAATCTTTCCTTATTTGGTAAATTTAGACACTACCACAAATAAAAGAATCAAATTCATATTTCCACTCTTGCTCTTAATGGAATCTTATAAGCAACACAGATTTTCACAAATGTCATTGTAAGGATATTTTAAAATAAATAAAATCAAAAGATTTACCTTTTATTTTAAAACTTTGCGGAAAAACTTATCCTTACAATCCATATGAAAACTTGTTGTTATCTATTCCTAAGGAAAATATCATAACTCCTAAGAAGTAGCTCAAGAATCCGATCTTCAAACTATGCGATGGAAATCCATCTACGCGATCAGATTCAGCATATTCTTTCTTTAAGTTTCTTCACTTTTCTTTGATTCTTAAAACATCAACATGTGACCCAGTCACATCATGTATCAAGAATCTCAGAATAGAAACTTAGCAGAGTTAGATAGTGGACTTTACCTGAAGTAGAGTCAAACTTATTGACTTTAACATCCTTAGGTAAATTTGGCAGCTTCGCAACCAATGCCCCTTTCTTTGGCAATATAAACATATGGACCCTTTGGTAATGGGACTATCTCAGACTTAGCTTTTCTCTTTACCATTTGGTCAACCGAGTTGACTATGGCCGATCCATTTCCATTGGGAAGAGAATGCTTTTTTGGATTCCCAGTGTCATCATTGTCAATGTCCATAAAGTTTTTAGGAAGTTGATCTTAGCAAATAGATAAGATCATTAAGGGTCTTGTCATAGTCTGTTTCATAGGTGTTCCAAAAGAGCTCACTATATGACTTAGAAAGTAGTTGAGCCACCAACTTTCTCAAGACTTTGACACCCAACTCTCCCGGCTTGTCAATATGTGACTACATCTCCAAGATGTGATCACACATAGACCTTTTCTTGCCAATAGGGCTTGAGTGACCTTAAACTTTTCAGGAACTTGTGGGTTAAGGAGAATAATTGGAGGAGGTGAAAGAAGTATGATTTCCATGGGACATCATCTTCATTTAGGAAAGCTTGTTTCAAGAGATTTGGGAAGATCATAAATGTCTAAACCAGACATCTTTTGGGAGATACTCAAGATAGTTGATTTAAAGTCCTTAATATAACACCCAATATGAAATATTAAGGCTAGGACCCAACACAATACTTTTATAACTTGGAAGAGGGATGCCGTAATCCAAGCTATAAAATATTTGAAGGTAGGCGAATGACGATTCACCAATTTCCACCATGAAAACGAAATATATATTATTAGGTTTTAATTGGTTTTTGAAACTCCTAGATCTTTGAGATTCATTGAACTGTTCAATGGCATGTTTCAATCTCGAGTGTGCCCTTCAGGTTTTGTGGCTGGGATGCCGAGGATCACAAAACAAGGTGTGAAGTAACCATGCAAATTACTTGGTACCCTTAAGTGTTTACCCCTCAATCGATGTGCCGGTTAACCACACACACTCCATCGATACTATGATAAACATTAGGTTACCCTTTGCCTACCTTGTTAAATATGAGTTAGTGTGCCGGTTAACCACACACGCTCCACTAACCGACTTAAACAAAGTGCAAAGTGTAATTTCATGGATTAGCACCTTATTCACTTTTTCCTAAGTAACTAAGATTGGGTATTTATAAAAGGTTTAGTTACTTAGTAGTTATCATTAATACTTTTAATGAAGGGAGAATTATAGTCCTTGTCCTACCCGTTCGGCTAACGACCCTCCACCGGTCAAGGAAGCGGTGGGTGAGAGTGGACACCCATTAAACTACCATTTTATAGGCAGTAACCTTATACCCCCCTTATAGACCGGCTTCGTGAATGAGGCCTACTAACGGTAAGACTGACTTTGTTCTTATACATATATATATAAGTATTAACTATTAATATTATAATAATATAAGGGTGTATTTTAAACATTTAAAATACTTGGTGGTTTAATCTATTAATTAAACTATACTCTTAATTTAATTAAACTTAAACCATGTCTTTATGGAATTATTAACTCTTTTAATTAGACACTTTAATTAATTTAATGAAGTCCATAAACTTTGAACTTTAACTTTTAAAATTCTTGGGTTTGGAATTAAAGTGTATATGGGGTTTGACTTTACAAATTCCAAAACTCGAGGACAAGTTTTGAACAATTCAAAAAACTTATGGTTTCCATAACTTATGAATTTTAAAGTGGTTTAATGGAAAAAACCCTTCAAGTTCCATAACTTGTAGACAAGTTATGGAAGACTTTAAAAGCATTAAAAATGTGACTCTTCATTTTTTCATAACTTATGGAATTTTTATGGGTTTTAAAATTCATAAATGTGACTTTTCATGTAACTTGAGGACAAGTTACAAAAACACATATTATGAACAACTTCAAGATTAATTTGGATTGAAAACAACTATCTCATAATTTTTCCTATTAATCTAAACAAACTCATAAACATGAACATTCATAATCAACATTTTTCAAGCATCATATAAACATGTATAAAACTTGAAACTTTGATTATTATCCTTTATTTGGATGAGAATAAACATTACCATAGTATCAAAAAACAAATTTTATGAACAAAAACACTTTGCGGTAATGATTCTAATCCAAAACAGGCCAAAAAACTCGAAGATAAGCTGTCAGGGGGTCCAACTCGTCGAGGGCATGAACCAACTCGACGAGTTGGATGAATTTGTTCATGGACTCGTTGAGTCTGCTGTCCCGACAACAAAAAATTCGATTTTTTTCAGTTTTTTTTCAGCAACTTGCATCAAGTATAATTGAAAACAACCCATGGCTCTGATACCACTGTTGGGTTTTGGTATACTACAACATCCTATGGTGCACATACAACCCTAAATACCTTGGATCTATGTTTTCAATAATTATACATGCAAATGGTTTCCAAGGTATTAATCTTACAACTAGCATGCATTTAACATAAAATTATAATATACTAGTTAGCATGACATACCTTTTGATGGAGCTTGAATTCTTGGTGTATTTGGCCTTAAAGAGCTTAGCCCCAATAGTGTGGAAGCCTCAAATGGAATCACAACACACCATGGACAAATGATGAACTTGAGAGAGAATTCCATGCACACAAAAGACACCATGAACTCTAAAAAGATACAAGTGGCGATTTTAGGCAATGAAGTATCTATTTATATGTGAGATTTCTAGGGTCATGGATATAACCCAAATCCATACCCATGGGTTTTATGATCCATGGTTCATGTGGCCCAACTCTTTATGTATCCATACATAAACTTGCTCCAACATGGATCATAAGCCCAACACATATAAATATAACTAATTATCATAATTAGTCCCCATAGATTTAATTAGTCTCTTTCGACCACTAAATTAATTCCAAATTAATTCTTGATCACTACTAATTAAAACATATGATTTCATATTAATATATTATTACTTATAATATATTAATAAACCATAAATAACCTTCTCTCAAAAGTCCATCCTAACAAATTGTCCTGATGATATGCAACCCAAATGGACCATGCTACTCTCGGGTCGAATACATACCAATAATAGTTATGGGCTTAGACACCTAATCCAACAATATGTTGCTCCAAGTTGATTCAAGTTGCTCCAAGTTGCTCCAAACTACTCCAAGTTGCTCCTACCCACTCCAAGTTGCTCCAAGCCACTCTAAGTTATTCCAAACCACCTTTTAGAAGATCTGTTCATTTTCCACTTGATTCGTTCCTTTCTCTGATGATCCATTCCTTTCTCATAAGATTTGTTCCTTTGTTACATGCTCTACGAACCTTAAATGCTCCATTGTGATCTAAGTGCTCCAAATGCTCCATGAGCATGATCCAAATACTCAAGTCACATTTAACAATCTCTACCTTGAGTTGAGCATCCTCTAAACTCCACCTCAAATACGAACTTCCTCTCCCATCCTGCCATTCGTCCCCGAAGGGACCTACCTCCTGTGAACATCAACTAAGTCCAAGAATGCTTGAACTTCTCTATGGAAAACTGTCACACCCCCGAACCGGGACAGCGGAAAGGTACGGGGGCAGGTGACGTCATTGTATAGTATCATAACAATTGAATATGAATGAAACATAGCAACCAAACAACATACATTAAGAGATACCAACATACATTGTTTACATATTGTATTTGTTCATCAATTACACAAAAGTGACATAAAGTAGGAAATTCCAAAATGCAGCAAATCCGGTTCTTAGGTACCTGCTTACTAGTTCCCTGAGAATACAAGTCATTTTGAAAATCGTCAACATTGAATGTTGGTGAGTTCATAAGAATATTTGTATGAAAATATTTGTAACATCCTTATTTGTAATTGTTTGTATGACTCCAAAAAATTTGATACTTTTTATGAAAATGGTTTGTAAGTCTCGTTCCAAAACTATGAATATATGCATGCATGTCCTTTTTTTCTTTTTTTGTAATTGTAAAGTGTATGTTCCCAGAAAATCCAATATTTTCTATTGTATGAAAAACTGTGGTATTAAACCCTAGACCAGTGGTGGAAACAATAGTGTACCGGGAGGAAAAATGCAGTTTTATTTAATAAAACCGGTGAAGTATAAGCTTCCCGTAAATCAAGGTAGTATTGTTAATCCCTAAGTGAGTTATTATAACCATGCTTGATGTGACTGTTATGCCCGTACGACGTTCTTCAGACGTCAGAATAGGTAAGATATTTGTCACCCTAGACTGGCCCCGTCTAGCTGTAGCGAACAGCTCAGGTGTGGGGGTGTCAGTCCCCGTATAGATCTATACACAACTATCTCGTTCTCCCTCCAGGAGAATCTGGTTATAATGCAGGACTTAGAATGTACACTAGGTAGGTACGGTGAAGACAGTGTCTCACTAGAGCGTTAACGAATTTACGCGAACTTTGACTCCCATTATTGAATAATGAAAATAACATTACTAGTGTTAATTTATGACTGAAGTTTTATGACACGCGTTTCACAGCTTTTATGACATACAGTTTATTACTTATGCTTTAAAAGCTTTATGATAGGCAGATTATGACACACGAATTTTTCTGTCATAAATTCTGTTTGTATACCATGTTTGGTTAAATTATTTATAATACTTTTTATAAATAATCATTAGTGAACATGTATAATCGTAACATATGTTGTGAAAATAGCATAATATCTTAGGTTTTAAGCCATCAAAATAGTGACAACATAGTTACGACTATTTTACTAATAAACTTATTTTTAGCAAAATATCAAGCTTTGTGGTTTGTTTAACACATCATAACCGGTTTGTAAGTTTTGTAACACAAAATATTTTATTTTGTTTTGACTCTAATAAGTCATTTTTTTTTACAAAACACATATAATAACCTTGAGATCTATTATCTTCAAATATTTGTGTAAAATATAAGAGTTAAAAATGCATATGTCCAAGAGTTAAACATGTTTGGGCATAACACCCATATTTTCACCATTTTTTAGTGTACAATCATGACCACAAAACTTTTATAACACAAACATGTTAACAACATTTACTTTATGATTTTATCACATGTTAAGAACCTTTTTATTCAAGAACTTGTTCCATTTTCAACCCATAACCATGCATGCAATTATCCAAAGGGTAAACGAGACTTGACTTGTATTCTCCCCCCGAAAATTAAGAAAAACACGAAAAGATGGGGGTATGAAGCTCACCTTGATTTCGTGTGGTGGGAAGAAGAAGAAAGAAGTTGTTGAGCCTAGCCTTGTGTAGCTTGAAGAGATTCTTGAAATCTCAAGTGCTCTAAGGATCATACATATGAAAATGAGTGTGTAAATGGAATGGTCTTAACACTAACATGTATATAAGCACTAGAGTTTTACAAGGAACTTACCCAAAATTCCTAGGACCTCTTGAAGATGTATCCTCCCTTGAAGTGGCTCACGAAATCTTGAGAGAAAAAGAGAGATTTTGGAGAGTAGAATGAGTTGCAAATGATTTTTGTGTGTGTGTGGGTGTGGGATCGGCCGATCTCTCTCTTAAAGGGGGGGAGGGGTTTGGTTGCTTCCATGTTATTTGGTGGTCATTAGTACCATTACATTGATACATGATTGTTAATTACCTAGAGGTTTGTGGGATATAAGTGAGGTGACAAGCTTTTTGATTTTTCTTTTTCCTTTTTTTTTGTCTACTTCCAACCAAAAATCTATAAGGTTTTCGGCCCTTATGGCTCTTTCATGAGAGTTTTCGGTTTTGGCTTGGCCCATTAAGAGGTTTTTGGTCCATCAAAGCCCAAAGATAGAAGGGTTTTCGTTTTGGAGTATGTATGCGCTTTTTTGGGTTTAATTGGGTGCAATAAAAGGGTTATCGGCCCAATAAGGCCCAAAGAAATTTTTTCAGCCCAATAAGGCCCAAGGAAGAGTTTTCGGTCCAATAGGGTGTTGGGCCGAGAATTCTTGGGCCAAGGACCAAAATTGATTGGGCTTAGCTATTGGATTGAGTTTTGGGCATGCATGAGGCTACTTCAGCTTGATTCTAAATGTATGCTCGTATGAATTCCAATAACATTGTAGTTTAAATTTCACTAATTTGATGTTTCAAGGTTACATAGAGGAAATTTTTGTGCATGAATCACCATCTCAACCCTAAATTTGCTAGTTGTGACAGAAACGAATTTGTTAACATGTCTATTGGGTTCACCTTAGTGTCAATCTTCAGTATTGAAAACTTGTCTTCTTCATGAATATCCCGAATGAAATTCAGCCTGACATCAATGTGTTTAATCTTCTCATGATTCATTGGATTCTTAGCACGACTCAATGCACGTTGACTGTCATAATACAAGACAGGTTTCTCCACCTTCATACCAAGACTCTTAATAAGCCCGTGTAACCATATCTCTTCCTTTATTCCTTCTGTCATGGACATTAGTGGCGAGTCCAGAATAGAAAACCACATAGTTCACTAATTTTTCTACATAAATTTTTCTATACAAATGCAAAGATTTTTATAGTTACGGTAGGTCCTAAATTTTTTTCAAGGTAGGTCCCTAAAAATTTTCAATAGAAATTTTCGAAAAACTAAGAAAATTAGGTGGGTCCTAGGACCCACCTTCCTTATACCTAGCCTCACCTGTCATGTACTTAGATTTAGTTGTAGAAAAAGAAACAGTGTCTTGCAACGTTGACTTCCAACTGATGGCACATCCGAACAAAGTGAATATGTAGCACGTTCGTGGCCTGCGCTTCAATAAATCACCACCATAATCAGAGTCAGCATATCCAACCAATTCAGTTTTCATATTGGCTCCATACATAAAGCAAAAATATGTCGTTCCCTTCAAGTATCGCATGATCCACTTGACATCTTCCTAATGAGCCTTCGTTCGATTACTCATAAACCTGTTTACCACACTAACCGAATGAGCCAAATCAGGTCTGGTGTAGACCATTGCATACATATTACTTCCAACGGCACTTCAGTATAGAACCCTGCTCATGTACTTCCTTTCTTCATTAGTAGTAGGAATAGTGTTTGGACCAAGTTTAAAGTAAGCTGCCAAAGGAGTTCCAACTGGTTTGGACTGATCACTGTTGAAAGTCTATAAAACTTTCTCAATGTACTTTTGTTAAGAAATACATAACCACCCTGCTCTTCTGTCCCTTTGAATCTCCATCCACAATATCTTCTTCGTTGCTCCCATATTCTTCATCTCAAACTCATTCTTTAGGGTCACCTTTAAGTCATTTATTCTATCCATGTCCTTGGCTGTGATAAGCATATCATCAACATATATCAAAAGATATATATGTACGAATCTCATGACAATTCCTTAGAGTATACACAATTTTCGAACTTGTTCCGAGTGTAGCCATTCGAGATCATGAACGAATCAAATCTCTTATGCCATTGTCTTGGAGACTGCTTCAAACCATATACAGATTTCTTCAGCAAACATACATGATCCTTCTTAAAATCAAGGAACCCTTCTGGTTGGGACATATAAATCTGCTCTTCTCAGTTCCCATGAAGAAATGTAGTTTTCATATCAAGTTGTTCAACATTCAGATTGAATGCACTCACCATGGCCAAAAGAACCCAAATCGTCTTGTGCTTCACGAACGGTGAGAACACCTCGTGATAATCAATTGCTTCTTTCTGAGAAAACCCTTTCACTACCAACCTTGCCTTGAGCCTAGCTGGTTCAACTCTTGGTATCCCTTTCTTCTTCTTAAAGATCCATTTGCATCCCACTGGCTTTTCTCCCTTTGGTAATGGAACAACATGTCGTGCTTGATTCTTCTCTAAAGATTGCATTTCTTCATTCATAGCCATCAACCAGTCATTTGCTTCTTTACTCGCCATAGCCTCTTTATACGATTGAGGCTCCTCAGTGTCAATGTCTTCTCCAGTTGCTAAAGCAAAAGCAGTGGAGTCAAGTTCACCTGAATTCACACATCCCACATATCTATCAAGTTTTCGAATGAACCTCTTTGACCTTCTCTTTGCTATAGATTTAGACCCATCATCCTTTCCGACATCAGCACCACTGGACAAAGATCCCACAGGTTGCTTTTGGGTTTCATCTTGTCTAGGCTGTTCACTACTGCCTTGCTCTTTGTTACTTATCACAACTCTATCTGGAGTTTGAATTGAAAACTCCATCTTCTGGCTAGCACCCAAATCTTTGTTCCCTGCTTGACTTGTACCACCTCCTCCATGGTTACCCACTATAGATTCATCAAAGGTTACATCTCTGCTCATGATAAATTTTGGAGTTTTTTCCTTTTTTCGTACACCATAGTCGATAACCTTTTACTCCTGTCGCATATCCTAGAAATATGCACTTCATTGCCCTTGGCTCAAGTTTACCATCATTCGCATGAGCATATGCGGGGCATCCAGATATATGTAAGCCAGAATAGTCAGAGGGTTTCCCGAACCATACCTCTTGAGGAGTCTTCAAGTCTATTGCAGTTGATGGTGATCTATTCACCAGATAGCAAGCAGTGTTAACTGCTTCCGTCCAAAATTGCTTGGATAAGTTAGCAAATATTCGCATGCACCTTGCATGTTGCATGAGTGTTCGGTTCATCCGTTCTGCCACTCCATTTTGATGTGGTGTGTGTCATACAGTGCGGTGCCTCGCTATACCTTCTGCCTTGCAGAAATTATCAAATGGAGCATTGTAGAACTCCAACCCATTGTCAGTCCTCAGAGTCTTGACCTGTTTTCTAGTCCTTTTCTCAACCATGGTCATCCACACCTTGAACTTCCTAAACACCTCATCTTTGGTCTTAAGAAATTACAACTAAACCTTGCTTAAATAATCAACAATGAACGTCACAAAGTATAAGGATCCTCCTTGAGACTTCACTGGTGCATGACCCCACAAATCTGATTAAACATACTCCAATATTTCCTTATTGGTGTGTTGACTGGTACCGAATTTCACTTTGTGATGTTTTCCCTTGACGCAAGCTTCACAAAATTTTATCTTTCTAGTAGCGTCTCCACCAACTTAGATTTGACATGCCCTTCTCACTCATGTCCCCCAACCAATGATGCCACAACTACGTCTTGTCATCAGCTTCATTCAAGGATTGGGAGATAGCCATCGTTATTGTAACTGTACAGCTTTCTAGGATATAGATCCCTCCACTATTCATCTTCCCTTTCATTATAACCAGAGAACCTTTGCTCACTTTGAACCAATCACCTTCACCAGCGTACCTCATCCTATTCTCAGCCAATGTGCCAAGAGAAATTAAATTATTCTGAAATTCTGGAACGTACCAACAATCTAACTTCCTGACCATGCCATCGTGCATCTTGATCTGCACTGTGCCACTACCTTTGATACTGCTCACCCAATCATCACCCAAATTGACTGTGTCATCCCACTCTTTGAAGGATTCAAACCAGTCAATATTATACGTCATGTGATAGGATGCTACAGAATCCAAGACCCATGCATCAACAGAACTTGATGTACTAACTGTCAGTACATCACCATTGTCCCCTTCATCAAAACTTTCTTGAACCATAGCAACAGTGTTATTGCTGCTTGATTCACTCTTGAACTTCCCATTCTTCAGCTGCAGACAATTTCGATTGAAGTTTCCCTTCTCCTTACAGTTATAACAGTTCACATTCAATGAACCTTTAGACTTCGATTTTGAACATGATCTCCCACTGTTTCCCCCTACCTTTCTTCTATCCTTCCTCTCACTGCGAACAAACTTGAACTGGATACCTCCTTTCCAACTGAAACTTTTCTCTTCAGTTTCTGGGACATCAGAAAGTCCTTCACATCATTCATAGTGATCGTTGTCCTACCATAGAGCATGGTATCAACGAAATTCTCATATGAGGTTGGAAGAGAACATAAGAGAATGAGTGCATGATCTTCATCTTCAATATTCAAATCAACCCCTTGTAGATCCAAGATGATGTGATTGAAGTTATCCAAATGATCTTTCACTTGGGTACTTTCAGACATTCTGGGAGTGTACAACCTTTTCTTCTGATACAACCTGTTCGTTAGTGAGTTGTTCTAGTACTTGTCGTAAAGTTTATCCCAGAGCCTAAAAGCACTTGTTTAATCCATGACCTCCCTCATTACTTCATCTGTTAAACTCAATAGAATGGCACTATGTGCCTTCGTCAAAATTTCCACCTTCTTTTCAGCCGCCATGTCTTTAGGCAGTGTTTCCTCTCCTTCCAGTGTCGTTACACATCCTTGTTGAACTAGAAGAGCCTTCATCTTCACTTTCCATAATCTGAAGTCATTTGAACCATTGAATTTCTACAAGTCAAACTTGTGAGTAGACATCTTCAATCACAGGAATACAAACCACAACTCTGATACCACTTGTTAGGAAGTAAAGTGGATAACTAGCAAAAATATAAGCACACAAGACACTATATTTATGTGGTTCGGTCAAGGTGACCTACGTACACGGGCATGAGGGGGGTATTCTTTATTTTAGAGCTCTCAAACAGAGGTTATAAGTACAATTTTCATAGAGATTCGCCTAACACTCTAGAATTCAATGTTGGATTAATGTCTAAGTCCATAACTATAATTGGTAAGACTTGACCCGACCCGGCATGGTCCATTTGGGTTGCATGGCATCATGCATTTGGATAGACTATAATGAGAGAAATAACACTTAAGGTTGGTTAATATATTAATAAGGTTATTTAATTAGTATTGATCAAGAATTAATTTGGAATTAATTAAGTGATCAAAAGGAGACTAATTAAATATATGGGTTGATTGTGTAAATCATTCATTCTTATATATGTGGGCTTGTGATCCAATATTCCTTATGTTGGACTAAGTCCATGGGGTGACCCATGGATACTCCATGGAGGTTAAAATCCATGGAGCATAAGGAATGGGTAAAGTTATGAGTTACATGGTGTAACCCTAATAGCCACCATATAAAAGAATCCCACGGCTCAAGAAATCGTGCACTAATGTGTGAGTGTGAGGGCTAGACGATTTCAAGGAGTGTTCAAGTTTCTCTCAAGTTATTCCAAGTGTATTTGGTGTTGTGTGAACCATTTGAGGTGTCACACTTGGGGCACTAGGCACTCAAGCTTCATGAAGACATTCTACATCAAAGAGGTATGTATTCTATCTTGTTATATTTATTATTTTGTATGCTAGATTAGGATAATACCTTGGATGTTCATAATTGTATGTATAATAGAGAAAACATAGATCCAAGGTATTTAGGGTTGCATGTACACTTAGGAGTGTTAGAATGCTCATAACCCAACAGTGGTATCAGAGCCTAGGCTTGTTTTCTTGTTATACTTGCAAAAGTAGCTGAAAAATCGAGTTGGATGCATATATTCGATTGTTTTGGCTGGAATTGGACTAGGAACATTACCCTAAGATGTTTTTGGACTTATAAACTTGTTTTTGATGTGGTAATGTTCATGCTAATCCAATTTCTAAGATAATTGTCATAATTTCAAGATTTGTATTAGTTTGTATGTTCATGCTAATTTCTTGAAGATTGATGATTTGAATTATCTTGTTCTTATGAGGTTCTTAGATTAATAGAAAAGTTGTGTGAAATAGTTGTTTTCAATCCATTTTAATCTAAGAGTTGATTCCAAAGTGTGTTTTTGTAACTTGTCCTCAAGTTATATGAAAAATCACATTTAAGAATCATAAAACTCATAAAAATTGGCAAAGGTTACAAAATAAAGAGTCTAGTTCTAATTAAATGGTTTTATGACTCCATAACTTGTCCTCAAGTTATGGAGGTTCAAGAGTCTCTTCATTAAATTAAAAACAAAAAGGGTAACCTTAATTAGTTCCATAAGTTACAATAAAAAAAAAGTTATTTTTTTATTAATTAGTTTAAAGTCTTCCATAACTTGTCCTCAAGTTATGGAACTTGAAGAGTTTTTTTTTTTTTTTAATTAAAACTACTTTAGACTCATAAGTTATGGAATTAATTAGTTTTGAATAGTTTCAAAACTTGCCCTCAAGTTTTGGAATTTGAAAAGTTTTTACTTATGAATACTTTAATTCCAAGTTAGCCTTTAGAATTTTAAAAGTTAAAATTCAACCCTTATACTTTATAATATTATAAGTTAATAATATTTATATATATGTATAAGAGTAAAGTCAGTCTTACCGTTAGTAGGCCTCATTCACGAAGCCGGTCTATAAAGGGGGTATAAGGTTACTGCCTATAAAATGGCAGTTTAATGGGTGTCCACTCTCACCCACCGCTTCCTTGACCGGTGGAGGGTCGTTAGCCGAACGGGTAGGACAAGGACTATAATTCTCCCTTCATTAAAAGTATTAATGATAAATACTAAGTAACTAAACCTTTTATAAATACCCAATCTTAGTTACTTAGGAAAAAGTGAATAAGGTGCTAATCCATGAAATTACACTTTGCACTTTGTTTAAGTCGGTTAGTGGAGCGTGTGTGGTTAACCGGCACACTAACTCGTATTTAACAAGGTAGGAAAAGGGTAACCTAATGTTTATCATAGTATCGATGGAGCGTGTGTGGTTAACCGGCACATCGATTGAGGGGTAAACACTTAAGGGTACCAAGTAATTTGCATGGTTACTTCACACCTTGTTTTGTGATCCTCGGCATCCCAGTCACAAAACCTGAAGGGCACACTCGAGATTGAAACATGCCATTGAACAGTTCAATGAATCTCAAAGATCTAGGAGTTTCAAAAACCAATTAAAACCTAATAATATATATTTCGTTTTCATGGTGGAAATTGGTGAATCGTCATTCGCCTACCTTCAAATATTTTATAGCTTGGATTACGGCATCCCTCTTCCAAGTTATAAAAGTATTGTGTTGGGTCCTAGCCTTAATATTTGATATTGGGTGTTATATTAAGGACTTTAAATCAACTATCTTGAGTATCTCCCAAAAGATGTCTGGTTTAGACATTTATGATCTTCCCAAATCTCTTGAAACAAGCTTTCCTAAATGAAGATGATGTCCCATGGAAATCATACTTCTTTCACCTCCTCCAATTATTCTCCTTAACCCACAAGTTCCTGAAAAGTTTAAGGTCACTCAAGCCCTATTGGCAAGCAAAGGTCTATGTGTGATCACATCTTGGAGATGTAGTCACATATTGACAAGCCGGGAGAGTTGGGTGTCAAAGTCTTGAGAAAGTTGGTGGCTCAACTACTTTCTAAGTCACATAGTGAGTTCTTTTGGGAATCCTATGAAACAGACTAAGACAAGACCCTTAATGATCTTATCTATTTGCTAAGATCAACTTCCTAAAACGCTATGGACATTGACAATGATGACATTGGATATCCAGTAAAGCTCTCTCTTCCCAATGGAAAGGGATCGGCCATAGTCAACTCGGTTGACCCAATGGTAAAGAGAGAGGCGAAGTCTGAGATAGTCCCATTATCAAGGGTCCATAGGTAACTATTGCCAAAGGAAGGGGCATTGGTTACGAAGCTGCCAAATTTACCTAAGGATGTTAAAGTCAATAAGTTTGGCTCTACTTCAGGTAAAGTCCATTGTCTAACTCTATTAAGTACATGCTGATTCTGATCGCGAAGATGGATTTCAATCACATGGTTCGGTGATCACAATTTTGGGCTATTACGTAAGAGTTATGATATTTATATTGCTTAGGAATAGATAACAACAAGGTTTTCATATGGATTGTAAGGATAAGTTTTTCCGCAAAGTTTTAAAATAAAAGAAAAAGGTTTTGATTTTATTTATTTTAAGTATCCTTACAATGGCATTTGTGAAAAGTTGTTGCTTATAAGATTCCATTGATAGCAATATTGGAAAAATGGATTTGATTCTTTCGGTTGTGGTAGTGTCTAATATTACCAAATAAAGAAAGATTCTCATCACCCAAGGTTCAATTGGACCGAAATTTGGAATCATGCAAGTTGTATAGTATGATGAATGAGAACTTTCAGCTTGGAAAATTAAGACTAATTCCTTATGTGAATAAGGAAAGGACTAAGGGATCGAGTACACATTCTTGTGCACTGGTCAAGTCCACCACAAAAGATCAAGAAGACTATTCGTCATGATTTACTTAAGTTCTGTAAATATGGTTATACTTATAAGTTTAAGTATAAGTCTGTAGCATTGGAGAAGTTTCAATGTGAGACTGAACGAATAAGAACAATCAAAGAATGGCAGAAAGATAAAAGTTTCTCAAATCTGAAAAGATGGGAGAGTACTTTAGTATCATGTTTATGATCATCTTAATGATTAAGATACCATATCACAATTGGTCCTCTAAAGTCATCTTAGTGCATTCTTATGACTAAGAAGAGGAGTCATGAATTGTTGAAATGGTTAAATCAAAAAGATGAGTCATACTTCGTTCCAAAACAATTCTTAGATTCATACTCCAATATTGTAACTTGAGTGACATATCTTAAAGAGGGTTTGTTAACATTAGTCAAATGTAAGAGTAAAAGGTTATCTACTCTTGTACATTTGAAATTGGTAAGTTGTGATGTTTTGGATAAAACAGAGACCAACTTAGGCCAATTGTGTAAAGTGTTAGTCTTGATAAAGAATCCGCACTATCTCTTGAATATTTGACAAGGGAGTCTTATATGTCAAGAGGACAGTGGGAGTCTTAAAGCTCTTGAAAGTTTCAAGACTTAATCAAGAATAAAACCTAAAGTCCTTCACTAGCACACGACTTGAGGTTTATAACCTATCGTGTTGAAATTTTTGTGCCTATTCAAGTTGGCTTTGCATAGGAGTTCTGAGAGTTCTCAATTGGTTTCACAACTACTTGGAAGCAATGGCAGGCACCTGAGCTGCCAAATGGCAAGAATTTAAGATTGCACAAGTTTAATCAATATGAGTTTGGATTTGTCACTAACCTTGTCTTGTGATTGTGGTTTTGACAAATCCACATGGATAAGAACACATACACTATTAAATCTAAGTGTCATAAGGTTTCTCTCTGATTCATGAAAATGATGGTGAGGAAACACTTTCACTAACTAGATTTTAGCTAGATAGCAATTGTGATATTTGCATTCTCAAAGTCGTTAGTGGAGCGTGTGTGGTTTACCGGCACACTAACATGGACTTGTGAGAAGTGGCAAAGGTCTAAACAATTGAGACTATGATTACGACATCCCTTTTCATAGTTCTAAAATTGTTTAGACACACATGTGAGCTATCTAAGAGAGGTGTATGATTTTGATAAAGTTTTATCAAAACAATCTAGTATCAGAAATCTGAACTTTGGTAAGAAAGTCAGCTGATTTCTAAGTACATGTCAAAGCTAGTGGGAGCATAAGTGTTATGATAATAATCATCATGTTAGTGGGAGCATGATAATTATGACAAAGGTTGCAAGTTAGCGATGTTAATTATAGAAAACAAAAGTTTCAATTCGTGAGGTTGCAGGGGTTGAAAAAGTTGTTTTGCTATAATTAAGGGAGAGGAAATTATACTTCATTTCAATTCTAAAAGTTTAGATTGAGATTTTAATCGTATTTAATCAAGGATATATATATGAATTTCATGTTGGAATGGCTCAACATAAGGAAATTCTATATATGGGTCCATTATTTGCGTTCTAAAATTCGATTATGATTACGACATCCCTTTTCATAATCTGAATTTTGAGAACTTGGCAAATTGAAATGGAAATATTATAGCAAAAGACTGGTTTAGTCTTTATGTGAGACATCATGAATCGTGTCCCATATGCTTCGGATATAGGATCGATTACATGTGCTATATTCATCCTTTCTAAAATTTTCCAAATGCCTGGGGCATTATGAAGGGAAAAAGTCTAGAATTGGATATGACTAAAATGATTAAGCAATTGTCGAGGACAATCTAAGGTTTACCAAAGATTGGTTGCTCAAGGACAGTTGGAAGTATAATGTTAATTCTGGAAGGACCATATTGACATAATCTGTAAGGAGGCAACTCTTGTTCAGAAGTGATAGTCAAAATGGAATATGGAAATGTTTCAAAGTTAGAAATTATTCAATCTGTGTAAGATTAGGAAACTTAATGAAAGAAGGATGTTTCCAAGGAGCTGATCTCCTTTGGAATGCTCTGTAATGATTGTTGTCAAGTCTTTCTGACTTCGTGCATAATCATTAAGAGGATCAATGCATATAAGTTTAGAATCTAACAGATTTCAGTAAATGGCATGAATTTGGAATTCTTGCATTTGCAGTAAGGATTTGGGACTGTGAAAAGAGGATCATTGGAGTGATGTTCAATTGATCTATTTTACAAAGTAAAGATCATAGACAAACATAGTATGCATACTTGGTGTATGGCATGACTAGTGTTTAGAAAACATAGTGTACATGCTTGGAGCATGGGACAACTATTGTTTTAAATTCAAGTATAAAGTTGATAAAACCGAAACAATGAATAATGAGTAATCAGTATGGTGATAAATAAAAGTGTTTATTTATATTCATAGGGTTTGATACCATATTTGATTCATTTATTCTTGTGTTTCACTTTGCATGTTTTGACTTCCAGAATAACTAAGTCGCTCTTCCTGAATGATTAAGTTATTCAAACCATCCACAGTCGGTCATATGTTGGAAGTAGATATGAATCAAGACTGTCATGGGTTGGTTTGTAGAGGTCCAAGTTGGTGGACAAAGTGGTGCTACAACACTCATGAGTGCTCATAAGTTCTGAGTATTGGATTCAACCCGCGCTCATTTGAATCACTTCATGGATTTTATCACGAGTGATCATGAGACGATAATATCTTATATTCTTCAAACCTAGAGATATGAGTTGTTACTATGAGTTGGTTATACATTGATTGCACGGAAACGCATTGGTAACTCGATGTTATAAAACGTGCCTTTGTGTATGATTCAACAAGTAGTAGAACAAGCCATATGAGTCGAAGTTTATCCATTCCTTTTACCTTCGGGATAAAAGCGATATCTGTGGGCCCTTCGATGATTTAAAGATGATACATGTGAGTGCTTGGCCAAGCCAGGACTGATTTGATTTGTTCAATCGGTCAGTCATCATGAATCGGAAATCGGGAAACAACAAATGGACAGAGAGAATGATTGATAATCCATGTCTCAGTCCATATGATATCTAGAATGGAGGAATATATGATCCCTTATCTAATGGACAAGTCATTGACAAAGGTCAGATTTCGACAGAAGCTTTTGAGAGCTACGATTGCTGATCGGTTCTTGAAGTCATACGCAATAATAGTTTTAGACTTATCCAAGTGGGAGACTGTTGGATTAATGTCTAAGTCCATAACTATAATTGGTAAGACTTGACCCGACCCGGCATGGTCCATTTGGGTTGCTAGGCATCATGCATTTGGATAGACTATAATGAGAGAAATAACACTTAAGGTTGGTTAATATATTATAAGTTCTAATATATTAATAAGTTTATTTAGTATTGATCAAGAATTAATTTGGAATTAATTAAGTGATCAAAAGGAGACTAATTAAATATATGGGTTGATTGTGTAAATCATTCATTCTTATATATGTGGGCTTGTGATCCAAGATTCCTTATGTTGGACTAAGTCCATGGGGTGACCCATGGTTACTCCATGGAGGTTAAAATCCATGGAGCATAAGGAATGGGTAAAGTTATGAGTTACATGGTGTAACCCTGATAGCCACCATATAAAAGAATCCCATGGCTCAAGAAATCGTGCACTAATGTGTGAGTGTGAGGGGTAGACGATTTCAAGGAGTGTTCAAGTTTCTCTCAAGTTATTCCAAGTGTATTTGGTGTTGTATGAACCATTTGAGGTGTCACACTTGGGGCACTAGGCACTCAAGCTTCATGAAGACATTCTACATCAAAGAGGTATGTATTCTATCTTGTTATATTTATTATTTTGTATGCTAGATTAGGATAATACCTTGGATGTTCATAATTGTATGTATAATAGAGAAAACATAGATCCAATGTATTTAGGGTTGCATGTACACTTAGGAGTGTTAGAATGCTCATAACCCAACATTCAAGACAAAAAATGACCTACCATGCATCATTATTTATACTGGAGGGATCAAACCAAAAACCCTAGTAGGCCAAGCCCATTGGCCCATAGGCCCATGAAAGGTGTCAACCAATCACAATCCGCCATGCAGATCTTTTGGAACATTCTTCCATGTCATACAACCCATGAGTATCAGCAACACACATAATGGACCACCTTGACCATAGTGGAGCATCATAATGCACAGGTGGCACATCATGAACACTAATGGCCCAACATCTATCATGGTGGCACAACATGGTGTATTTCTTGAGTGTGATCATATTCTAGGAAAATGTGGATCAACATGGCACGACAAAGGAATTAAGATGGCGCATCATGTACCAAGATGGTCCATGATGGCGCAACATGTCCTCATGATGGCGCAACTTCTCCTCCTTGCCGCAACTTCACTCCTTGATGGTGCAACATCAACCTATTGGTGCAACTTCACTCCCTGATGGTGAAACATCCATTCCTTTGGTGCAACTCCTCTCCTCTTTGCCCAACACCATCATGAATGGTGCAAGATATAACCTTATGGCACAACATCTTTTATGCTTGGCGCAACATCCATCTTCATGGTGCAACATGTTGCTCCAAGTTGCTCCAAGTGCTCCAAGTTGCTCTAAACTACTTCAAGTTGCTCCAACCCACTCCATGTTGCTCCAAGCCACTTTAAGTTGCTCCAAACAACCTTTTGGAAGATCTTTTCCTTTGTCACTTGATCCGTTCCTTTGTCTGATGATCCATTCCTTTCTCAGAATATCCATTCCTTTGTCACGTGATCCATGAACCCTAAGTGCTCCATTTTGATCTAAGTGCTTCAAATGCTCCATGAGCATGATCCAAATGCTCAAGTCACATTTAACAGTTATTGATGGCCATCACACTTGATTTGGAATATTTACAATAAAATGCCCCCCCCCCGGCTTCCTAATGTCATTAAAATCTCCCATCAATAGCCAACAACCTTCTATTGTACTTTCAAGTTGCTTAATTTTTTCTCATAAATCGACTCTTTGATTAGGATCATTCGGAGCATAAATGTTAAAAAATGAACTTCGTATTCAATCTCAAGCCAACAAACAAAGACCAAGATAAAGTATTTATTTTTAATCACAAAAGAATGCCTTGTCAAATTTAGATTCCATAGAGAAAAAAGTCTGCC
This sequence comes from Lactuca virosa, assembly GCF_052849685.1. Classification (NCBI taxonomy): domain Eukaryota; kingdom Viridiplantae; phylum Streptophyta; class Magnoliopsida; order Asterales; family Asteraceae; genus Lactuca; species Lactuca virosa. The sequence goes on from NC_136431.1 coordinate 55,742,942, forward strand.
AGACTTACCATCAGATTTAATAGTTACGACAAACTTAGAGCCATCCCAATAACTATGAAGCAAAATCTGAATTGTGTCACTTAATATTTGAGTTTCTTGACCAACAATGAAGTTGATTTGTTGTTTTAATTTCCAACCCCTAATTTATTCAGCATTGTGAGTATCTCTATCATCTCTCAAATTAACATATAAGCAATTCATCGGGGAACGATTGTAGCACCTTCTCCTTCAATTACTACTCCATAATATCTTTCACACCTTTAAATTGAAAGATGGTCTTCTCCCTTAATTCTATAGCCTTGTCAATTTTAAGTCATCTCATGTTTTTTTTTAAATGGGTAATAAGGGAAATTAAGCAAACTAACCATTATAAATGAGTGGTTTAATAAAAAAGAAAAACTTGTTCAAATTTAGATATATCGCCACTTAATCTGGAATTAGGCCATTTTGGTGTAGTAATGTCCATTTTGAAGTTGGCGGTGGTTGGTAGAAGATGGATTACGGAAGGTGTAGCCATACATTTCAGACTTATGTAGTCAATTCCTGACGATTGTAGTAAAAACTCTACATGTTAAACTGACATTTCAAAGTGTGTATCGGTACTATAGATCGCTATCTCTGGACACCGAAAAAATAGTTTTTCACTCCTACATAAAATGTGTGTTCCGTCTCTTTTTCTTTCACTTACAACCAAATATTTGTAATTGTGTTTTACAAGGTCCCCTAGTACTTCGTCATATTCCGGATTTTCTGGAGTAGTTCTTCATATTATGGACTTGGAATTCACTTTCCATAATCAAACTAAATGCATAACCTATACTTCTTAACTCTCTATCTACTATTACTATGAGATTTTATGCTACTTGTATGGTAACAATGATTAAAAATAACAATAATAGTACATACAATATGGTAATCCAAAGATATCTTGCTTATTCTGGGCTTGTTCTCAGCATTCCAGACTAAATAAAAATATTTGTAGCTATAAATGCAAGTACAATAATCAGTAAACTAACATGGTTTGTTGAATTTATGGTTGAAAACACACAAAATATTCGATATTGAGGTTACACGAATTTCGGTATGACCACTGTCCAGAATGCTCAATCTCGAGATGGCGAGATGTCTCGAGATGTATGATGTGTTTATTGTGGGCCCATATATACACACACATACAGAAACATCCGGGCTCCGGTATTGGACTTGACCTGTTTTCACTACTCCGGAATATCCATTCCAGAATGAATGGTTAATTGGTTAATATGCCAAATGTTTTTTTTTTATCGTAAAGTCTCAAAACCTTGGTTATTTTACTAATTTCCCAATAAATAAAAGTCTTGAATGTTGAATACATGCTAAATGAGCATCGAAACTCAGTCTCTTTGAAAATGATGTTTTCGAGATCATATTATGGGTAAATATATAATTACAAATTTTATATCTAAAAGTTTAACTTAAATGATTAATTAATGTGAAAATTTTTTTTTTGATGTTTTATAACTGTCTCATGATTCAAATATAAACCTTTTCATATTTGGAAAAGAAATTTTAACTGTTGTGTCATGTGTCATGACAATCATGTTTACAAAAGTTGTTTGGAAGGAATCCCACAAATATCATGCCTTATATGTGCCATTACAATAACTTGTAATACTGATTTTGCAATATCATGCCTTATATGTGCCATTACAATAACTTGTAATACTGATTTTGCAACAATGATTAAGGCCATATAACGACTTTCTAGTTAGTTAAAAAGTTGGTCTTATTTACTACATGCTAACGTTTATCAACACGATTTAGATCGGCCCATTCAAATTACCATATCCTAAAATATGATATTTTCACAATTTATTTCTTCTACTTTTTTACCAAAATAATAAATATAACTTACTACTAAGTTGTAGCGTGAGCATTTTAATCCCTCTTCTCTATAGTTGTGATCAATAAGTAGTTGGTAGGCAAACAAGAGGCTAACAAAAAGTTAACTTTCATTTGATAGTTGGATATTTTTTCATGATCATTCTCTATCGTTAATTTGAAATGTATAGGTAAAATACATGCATGAATACAATGGTCATACTTACAATAAGGGCCGAATATATGAAATAAATACATTCCAAATATAATATGCTAACAGCAGTGGCGAGTCTAGAATAGGAAAACATATGGTTCACTAATTTTTCTTTAGAAAATTTTGTATAGAAATTTAAAAATTTTATAGGTAAGGTACGTCCTAAATTTTTTAAAAGTATGTCACTAAAAATTTTCAATTAAAACTTTAGCTAAATTGAAAAAATTAGGTGGGTCATTGGACCCACCTTACTTAAACATAGACTCGCCCCTGGCTATCAGCCCCTACAATTTGATTGAGGTAGTGGTTATGGACATTCAAACTGAATCAGGACTCCAAAAACAGAGTAAAAGACAGACCCTTGGTATAATAATCAACATACTAAGACAATGACAGAACACCCGTAGTTCATCGAGGGCGACTTTTTCTTGAACAAAGTGGATGTTGATCTTAATGTGCTTGATTATGTGATGTTGGACTGGATTGTTGGACAAGTATGTATCACTAACATTATCACATTAGTTGATAGTGGCTAAATCAGGTGTCTTGCATAACTTAAGCAGTAGATTACATAGTAAACATGTTTCGGCAACAACATTAGCAACACCCTAATATATAGTTATGACACTAGACCGAGACACCATAGTTTGGTGCTTGGAGGAATACGAAAGAGAGTTATTGCCGAGAAACATGCAATGATACGTTTGGAGCATAACAAACAAATTCTTATGTGTGCATGCAACCCTATTTGTTGGATCTATGTTTTCTCTAATTGAACATACAACTTTTGAACATTAAATGGAAAAACCTAATTGCACTAGTATATTTTCAAAATCTATAAAATTAAGGTTAAGAAAACATACCTTGATTGTTATATAGCAATAACAATGAAATCCTAGTCTTCTTGAAACCTTGAGAGCAAGTGTCACAAGTGTCACGCCTCTAATGCTTTACACCCAAACAAGCAAGAGGATGAGAGATGAGAGAGGAGAGGAAGCTTGAGAATTTTCGACTATTCCTATAGGGATTTTAGATGGCCGAAAATGAGAAGGGGTAAGGCTCCTTATATAGGTGAGGTAGCTTAGAGCCAAAGCTAGGGTTTTAGGAGGAAACCCTAATCCCTTAGCTTAAGAACTAAGCAGCCCAAGAATCCCCATCCAAGAGCCCTTGGACGAAAATTCTAGGGCCTTCCTAGAAGTTTTCGTCCAACCCTTTCTAGGGAGGTTCTAGAGCCTTTTTCCTCAACTATCAATAAATTGTCAAACAGGCCCTGCACTTTTAATTAATTCGATTAATTCTAATTAATTTCTGATTAATTATTAATTAAATAATATGATTTCTAATTAATATATTATTGTAACAATACATTAAAAATCATTTATTTCAATTTATTAATCAAATAATAAATTCAACCTCTCTCCAAAATTCATCATGTCTAGTTGCTAGTTTTGAGGGCAACCCAAAAGGACTGTGCTACTATCAATTCAAGTATATACCAATTATAGTTATGGGCTTAAACACATAATCCAACGGTCTCCCAGTTGGATAAGTCTAATAACTATAGTTGCCAATATAACTTCAAAAACTGGTTAGCAAATTGTTGCTCTCAAAGCCACAATCGAACTCTGACCTAGTCAGTTACGTGTCCTAAGATAAGTGATCAAATATTCCTCCATTCTACAAGATATCGTATAGACATGAGACATGGATTATAATCAATCTCATTGTCCAAGATTTGTTTCCCGATTTCTGATTTATGAGGATTGATTCATACTACCAACTTAACACATCAATTCAGTCCAGGCTTGGCCAAGCACTTCAGATGTCGACATCAAATCATCGAGGGGCCCACAAATATCGCTTTTCCCGTTAGGGAAAAATGAACGGATACACTTCGACTTATATGCTTGCACTATATACTCATCAAATCACGCACAATAATACATTTTTATAACATCTAGTTACTAATGGGTTTATGTATTATCAATGCACAACCGACTCGTAAACAACAACTCATATATCTCCGTTTCAAGAATATAAGATATTATCGTCTCAAAATTACTCGTGATTAAATCCATGAAGTAATTCTCTGAACGTGGGTTTATCCAATACTCAAAATCCATATTTTCCAAGTACTCGTCAACATTGTAGCAAACAATTGCTATGTCTAATCTCCATAGACAATCTACAATTCAAATCATGTCAGTCTTAATTCGCTACTTATTTCCAAAAGTATGATCGACTGTGGAGTTTTGAATAATCCAATTATTTGGGAAGTAAAACATGTGAAGTGAAAGACAATAATAACCTAACTAAATATGGTCTCAAAACTATTGAATATAAATAAAACTCTTATTATTTAATCACCATATTAATTAGCCTTTATTCATTGTATAATATTTCGAGTAATCAACTAAGCACTTGAATTAAACATCAGTCATGCCATGTTATAGACATGCATACTATGTCTCTCTATGGTCCTTCCTTTGTGAACAGATCAACTGGACACTGTTCCAATGATACTCATTTCACAATTTCAAATTCTTGTTACTACTAAATGTGTTAGAATTCAACCTCTCATGCAATATGCTTTTGTGATGTCGAGGCTTCAAAGTCTAGAGACTTTTCCAACGATATTACAAAATGTTCCATTGAAACTTTTGTTACTAAAAACAATTCCATGGAAATTGAAGTCTCAAATTCAAGGTACACTCCTTGAACACCTTCCTTGCATTAAATTTCTTAACTCACATGTAGATTTTATCATCAACTACCACTATGGAAACATTTCCATATTCCCATATGACCATCAATTCTGAACAAGAATCACCTCGACTCAAAATTATGTCAATATGGTCTGTCCAAATTAATACTATACATCCAACTATCCACAAGCAACCAATCCTTTGGTATAACCTCATAATGTTCTTGACAGTTGTTCAATAACTTTAGTCACATCCAGTTCTAGTCCTTTCCCCTCTTAATACACTAGGCATTCGGAAAAATCAGAACAAGTGAATATTATAGCATATGTAAATGATCCTATATCTGAAGCATATGAGACTTGATACATAATGTCTTACATAAAGGCATGATATCTAATCAGTCTCTTGCTATAATATTTCCATATATCGAATTTCCTATGTTGAACCATTTCAACACGATATTCATATATGACCAAGGCTAAGTTTTATTCATACTTTCAATCTAAAATTTTAGATTTTAAGCGAAGTATGAGTGCCCTCTCCCTTGAGCCTTATATCGAAACAATCTCCACACTTTGCAATTTGCAAATTTGTAGACTTTGTTTCCTACATATAGCATTGCCAACTTTCAACACTTAGGATAACAATTATGCTCTCACTTGCATAACAATTACGCTCCCACTAGCTTTGACATATATCAAGAAATCAACTAGACTTCTAGAAATCAATTCTTTTTGACATCCTTACTAAAGTGCAGATTTCTGATATGTGATGCATCGATAAGTCTTCATCTAGACTTCTCAAGCTTATAAACATTCATTAGATAACATATGTGTCTTTTTAAACCCTTTCAGAACTTATAGCTATAAGTCCTGAACGTTCAAGCATTTCCTTGCCATTTCTCACAATTCGAACAATGAAGAGGGATGTCATAATCATATCGCGAATTTGAGAATGCAATTATCAAAAATACTAATCATAATGATATTTATCAGATCTTTAAAATCTACTAGTGAAAGTGATTCCTCATAATCATTTTTCATGAATTAGAGCGAAACCTTTTGCCACCTAGATTTTATGGTGTATGTGTTCCCGTCCATGTGAATCTATCACTTTCAACCTACAGTCACAAGAAATGGTTTGTGACAAATTCAAATTCTAATTTAGCTTTCATGGACTAAACTTTACTTGTGCTTAGTTCCTAGCCTTCTGGTAGCACAAGGGCCTACCAGTGCTTCCATGTTGTTTAAGCAGCTCACTTTCATTAACCAATGTACTATCACTGACCAACGTGCTCTGCCTTTTATAGTCAAATGAGAACCATAGAACTCATAAGCATTGCCAACTCAACTGGAAGGTGCATAGAAACAAGAATGTGTCAACTTAACACGATATGTTATCAACCTCAAGTCGTGTGCTAGTGATAACTAAAAGGTTTATTCTTGATTGACTCCTGAACTTTTCAAGATCAATAAGACTCCCACTGACTTCTTGACATATAAGTTTTTCTTTCAAGGAACATTCCTTGATGAGCAAAACAATTATTCAAAATTTTGTATGGATTCTCGACAAGAAAACACTTCTTGGAATTGGTCTTATTTCATCCTTTGTTTTTAACCAAAACATCACAACTTCCAATTCCAATGTGCTAGAGTACGAAAACATCATTACTATACATTTCATGAGGTGTTATAAACCTAATTAGTATGAAACAAGCTTCAAGATACGATTTGTACTTATTAGAGTATGACGTTAAAGTTTGATTGGATACGAAGTATGACTCATCTCATGATTTAACCATTTCAACAATATTCGATTCCTCTTCTTAGTCATACAATTGTACTAAGATGTTCTTTGAGGATCAATTGTGACATACTTCCACAATCATTAAGATGATTATAAAACATGATACTAAAGTACTCTCCTTTCCTCTCAGATTGGAGAAACTTTTATCTTTTCTGCCTAACAGATTCTTCATATTCGTTCTGCTTCTCTTTGAACTTTTCAAAGTATCAAAATTGTGCTTTATCTTATAAACACAACCATATTTACTGAAAACATCAGTAAATCATGACGGATAAATTTATCATCCCTTGTGGCGGATCTGAATAGTCCACATCAATGTGTACTAGATCCATTAGTCATTCACATAAACATGTGATCAATGAACTAGTCATAATCTTCCAACGATCAAGATTCTCATACATCACGCAATTCAAATTTCATGACTCCAAGTTTCTATCCAATTGAAACTTGGGCGATGAGAATTCCTTTTCACTTGGTTAGTTATGACAATACCACAAGCCATATAACAAGAATCAAATCCACAATTAATATTTCTCATAATAGAAATGTAACCAACACTTTCATAAATGCCATTGCAAGGAAAGTAAACCAACTATATAAACCAAAATTTCACTTTTATTAATAATAAGCAGAAAATTTTTGTCCTTACAATGCAAAATATGAAAAATATGTTTCTAAACATCTCCTAAGCAATCTATTAAGTCATCATAACTCCTAAGTAGCTCCAAAATCTGATCATCGAACCATGCAACTGAAATCCATCTGACACGATCAGATTCACCTTACTCTTCCTAAGTTTCCTTCTTTCTCTTAGATCCTGCAAAACATCAAAATGTGATCATCACATCATGTATTAAGAATCTACGAATAGGAACTTATTAAAATAATGGATGTACCTGAAGTGGAGTCACACGATTAGACTTTACCATCTCTAAGATATTCCAGGTAGTCAGGGCAGCTTCGCAACCAATGTCCCTCCAGTTGGTAATAGAAATATATGGATCTTTTAGGATTATCACATGGAACTATCTAGGAACTAACCTTTCTCTTTACCACATGGTCAAACGGTTTGACCTTGGTCGATCCCTTTCCATTGGGAAGAGAAACCTTTTCTGGACTACCATTATTGCCATTATCAATGTCCACGGAAATTTGAGAAACAGATCATTCAAACACTTTTGCTTCACTTGTGCTCTTAAGCATTTCTGCTTCAGCAACAATCAACATATGTGTCAGATCAATTAGGGTCACGTCATGGTCAGTCATATAGTAGTCTTTAATGAACTGACTATATGAATCAGGAAGCGAAAGTAGAACCAAGTCAATGGTTAGCTCCCTTAGGAAAACGACACCCAACATTCCCAATCTGTCAATGCACGATTGCATATTCATAACATACGCACACATAGGCTTTCCATCTTGATGCTTGCATGCAAACAGGGCTTGAGTAACTTCGTATTTTTCAGCTTGAAGAAAACATGACTTAGGGAGAGTCACAGTAGGTGGAGGAGGAAGAGTTGAAAAAACATGACTTCCGGTTCCACCATTGCTTGAAGAAGTGAACATACTTTCACCTTGATCAGAATGTGGAAGATCATCTTCAGAAGGAAGAGGAAAACCACTTCCCAAAGAACGAGGAAGACCATTGTTGTTTGAACTTGACATCTATAATAAGAGAAAAGAGAATTCAAGTTAGTTGATTTTAATCCTTAATTATTAACCCATAAATTTAAATTAAGGCTAGGATCCATATTTTCGATTCGAACTTGGAAGAGGGATGTTGTAATCAAATCCAGTCTATTTTAGGTAGGTAAAGCATTTACCAATTTCAATCTCATGAAACTCCTAGATCATTTGAGATTCATTGAATATAATCAATGGCATGTTTAATCTCAATTATGCTCTCACTTTGTGACTGGGATGCCGAGGATCACAAACGAGATGTGAATAACCATGCAAATTAGCTTGGTACTCACGATGTCATTTATCATCTCATTTTAATGTGCCGGTTAACCACATGCGCTCCATTAATCAATGATAATTTTCAAGACACAAATTACTACTCTTTATTAGTCCCATATTAGTGTACCGGTTAGCCACACACGCTCCACTAACGACTTTTAAAGTGTAATGTGCAATTTCATGGATTAGCATCAAATTCACATTTTCCTAAAGTAACTAAGAGTGGGATTTTAGAAAAATAGTTTAGCTACTTTTCATCATTATACTTTTAATGAGGTTATGTCCTATCAAACTCTTTCAGCTAACGACCCTCCACCAATCAAGGGAGCGGTGGGTAAGAGTAGATACCTAATGGCGGTCATTTTATAGGCCGCTTCCTTAAACTCCCCTTATAGATCGGCTTCGTGAATGAGGCGTACTAGCGGTTCGACTGACTTAGTCTTATACATATAGTAAATATTAAACATTTAATTTTACATACAGTATAAGGTATATTTTAAAACATTTTTAAAATTCCAAGGGTTTAACCTTTTGATAAATTAAACTTTTAATTTAATTAAATTTAAAACATCTTATGGATTTATTGATTATCCTTTAATTAATCATTTAATCAAATTAATAATTAGATCCATAGGGATGTATTTTAAACTTTTCAAAATACTAGGGTTTTTAAATTTTCAATTTAAATTTCGAAATTAAAAGAACTTAATTTAAATTTAAAAATTAAAAACAAATGATTTAATAATTATCTTATTAATTAAACATTTAACTAATTTATTAAATCATATGAGGATTAGCCAATTAAATTAATAAAGATAATTTAACCTAATCCACTCCCCCAAAATTTCGAAAACCATGGGAGGGATAAATCAATATTTATAATTATCTAGTTAATTAAATAAGGAGATAATTACCAAAAATAAGAAAATACCTATCATACCTAGCAATTTTTGAAAATGGGACATGGGGAGGAAAGTAAGGATTTCAATCCTTACCTAGATTTCGAAATCTTGGGAGGCAAGAAACCCTCCAAGATCGAAACTTGTAGGGCAAGGTAAAGGGTTACAACCCTTTCCTAAATTTCGAAACTTAGGGCCTAAGCAACCCTAATTTTGAAAACCCTAGTCCATTAGGGTTTAATTGCCATAAATCCTTGATGATCAAATTCAAAAAATTACAATCAAATTCAATAGAAAACAAGCCAATGTTCTGATACCACTGATGGGTTTTGAGCATAACAAACAAATTCCTATGTGTGCATGCAACCCTAATTGTTGGATCTATGTTTTCTCTAATTGAATATACAACTTTTGAGCATCAAATGGAAAAACCTAATTGCACTAGTATATTTTCAAAATCTACAAAATAAAGGTTAAGAAAACATACTTTGATTGTTATATAGCAATAACAACGAAATCCTAGTCTTCTTGAAACCTTAAGAGCAAGCGTCACAAGTGTCATGCCTCTAATGGTTCACACCCAAACAAGCAAGAGGATGAGAGAGGAGAGGGGAGAGAAGGATTGAGAATTTTTGAATATTCCTTTAGGGTTTTTAGATGGCCAAAAATGAGAACGGGTAAGGCTCCTTATATAGGTGAGGTAGCTTAGAGCCAAAGCTAGGGTTTTAAGAGGAAACCCTAATCCCTTAGCTTAAGGACCAAGCAGCCCAAGAATCCTCATCCAAGAGCCCTTGGACGAAAATTCTAGGGCCTTCCTAAAAGTTTTCGTCCCCCCCTTTCTAATGAGGTTCTAGAGCCTCTTTCTTCAACTATCAATAAATTGTCAAACAACCCCTGCACTTTTAATTAATTCGATTAAGTCCAATTAATTTATGATTAATTATTAATTAAATAATATGATTTCTAATTAATATATTATTTTCGTAATATATTAATAAACCGTTTATTTAAATTTATTAATCAAATAATAAATTCAACCTCTCTCCAAAAGTCATCATGTCTAGTTGCTAGTTTTGAGGGCAACCCAAAAGGACTATGCTACTATCAATTCAAGTATATACCAATTATAGTTATGGGCTTAGACACCTAATCCAACATGCAATACCTAGATGTTTATCATCTATAGTATGGAAAACTATGAGCTTGGTACCGGAACCGCACCGAATCCGAAAATTAGTTTTTGAAGGAACTAAGTACCGAACCTTTAGTTACTATATGATATTGGTTCAATTCTTGTACTTTGGTGCCAATCTCCTTCTAGTATCGATTTTTATTATGTGCAACAACCCATGTTTGTGGTTATAGAACTTAGGCTTAAGTACAACAAAACAGTAGGTTCTTGATAGTTGATACTGAGATAAAGTTAAGATAACGAGCAACAGATAGCAAAAATAATTAGCTCAATCTGATTTAATATGAGAGATTTATGAGTGTTCAAGGTCAAGGAAAAATTGTGCACATGTCTAGTAAGAAAAAATTGACAAGTCTTGAAAATTTAAGTTTTCGAGTACGCGTGTTTAGGCTATGTGACTCGGGCTTTACTTATCCAAATTAGTTAATTATTAAGGGTACCATGTAGCCAACACACATAAAAAGATGCATGAAGAAAAATCAGCGTAATCCAAGTTCATATGAGAGATATATGGATGTTTAATTTGAGAAAAAAAATTCTACACGGTTGATCATTTAAATTTTGGTTCAGTTTTGGTTTTTACTCGGACTCAATGGTATCAGAAACGACAGTCCTGAGAATCTAATTTCATGATTTAATGGAATCGCGTATCGACCCACATTTAACCAATATGGTACCGGTTCGGTTCCACACCATCGTTTTCTTGGTCACCCTACAACTATTCCATTCAACATCGGAATACACAGCCAGACTATGAGAGTAGTAGGAAAATAACTTAACCCTATAGGTAGTGGTACCATGAACATAATGTAATACCCTTTTCAGTAAGGTGAAGTGCATGTCTCAAGGATCGTGTGTAACGTCCCAATTTTTCAGAATAAATTTTTCATTTTAAAAATATAATAAACCCTCATTTTCATAAAGACATATTCAAGGCAAAACCACTTGTTCATAGACTATAATCCAAAATCAGAGTTATAAAGACGACTATTATGGAATTTCAAATCATAAAACTATTGATGTGTGTGTACAGTCCCACCTTCGTCTTCCCATGATTTGATGAAGTACCTGAAAAGCATTAAATTCACAACCATAAGCCAAAGCTTACTAAGTTCCCCCAAAATACCATATACAACAATATACATACATGCATACAAGCAAGACTACCAACGCTAAAACTGATCCACATAAACAACATCGAGTATCTAGGCTCACAACACTTTAGTTGATCTTGCCATCAACTTGCCCCTTGTGAGTGTCTAGACTCACAACACTTAATGTTGATCTTGCCAACAACTCACCCTTTAGCCTTCAGCATAAAGTTGGTCCACTCACATCTTGGCGGTCTACACAAAGCTGGAACGCCTCAGCCTACCATTAAATATGTCGATATATACATGATACAGATAAACAGAGAACTCAACACCACAGGTAACAGTCTACAAGTCTACCTGCCTAAAAACATACTATAGTCTAACCACATACTAACACACTAGGACACATACTACATTATATAGTATTATGAGAAAACTCACTTGAGCTAAACAACAAAAGCTCACCAGCAATCCCAACAACAGAAACAACGTAATACAAGCTACCTAATGACAAACTGAGATCGAACTTTAGACAAATACTCAATTCTACCAAAGTTTGAACAAAAGTAAAACCGATCAAAAAAGTCAACTTTCAGGTCAACGGGTGTGTCGCGCCCTCCACTAGGCGCCTCGCGCCAACTACATGACAAATTAGTCAGGATCTAGCTCAAAATTAGACACATGTAAGGATAAATCGAAAAGCACACCGGGCCTTAAACTGACGTTCCGCATCCAACCCTTTATCAAAAGGGATTATGACATATTCCATTAAGTCATGCATCCAACTTTTTAGATCTGGTACTTAATAACTTCTTAATGGATAAAGTTTACAACTTTATCCATTAGGACGGTCTAAATAACCAAGATCTAAACTTTAAGTCGCAAAAAGTTCAAGAATGCATCTTTCATCATGCTAGAAACAAAAGAGATCTTGCAATCAAGGTTCTAAATGGAGTCAGGTGTGGCATGTCGGCAACGTTAAGCCTCAAGATTAACGAGCCATGGCGAGCCATGGAGTTTTTCAATGCATGGTGTAAGGTGGCGATTTTGTATTAATTTATAATTATATACCACATAAATATAAATTTATATTAAATATAACTACATTTTAGAAGTGTTATATCAATAACTAATAACAAAAAGTTAACAAAAAACACAATACTTGTATCCCTAATTAGAAAAGACATAACAAAGAGAAAAAAATGTGTCTCAAATGAAAAAAACACACGCCATAATGCGTCATGGCACGCCATATCACGTCTTGACATGTTCCACGCCTAACAACAACATTATGAGGCTTTTCGTAACAGTGAAGACACGCCTCACGTCATGGCACGCCTTGGCGTGCCTTTTAGAACACTGCTTGCAATCACTTAAAGCTCCACTCAAAAGGACAAATCTGAAGTCTCAAATGATTCAAAGACCATGGACCTTTCCAAATTCCATGGATCAAGACAAGAAGGGACCACAATATCAATAAAATAGGCCAAAACACTAATATCTCATAGATCTAAAGATGAAAGTCAATAAAGCCTGGATCTTTATGACTTACCCAGGTCCAGAAGTATGTAGAATTCAAGGATGTTCAAGCTTCAAACTCCCACGCACCACCCTTCTTAATTTCTTCACCAAAACACCCAAAACAAGCACCAAATGAGGTTCAAGGAGAGAGGATAAGATCACAACACTCAAGAAGGCTAGAGTTTCTCTCAAGGAGTTTCTCTCATGTGATAAATTCCAGATTTTAATTTTTTCAGATTCTGTGATTATTTCCTTCAGGCTTCGGTCGTTGCTTCTACCTTTCCTTGAATTATAAAACCTCCAATCAAAGAATGGAAAAACATCAATAGAACTAGGATGGTATAAAAATATTCTGTGGTGATTTCTAGTAGCAATAATGTCAAGAAAATAGTTCAAGTCCCCGAGGTGAGACATAAAGAAATCTTTGCATAATATTGGTGTGATCTATTACAAAACTCATAAGATGAAGCAATCAAAATAATAACATCAACATACAATCGTGTGCAAGGTTCCTGATTGAAGGAACGCAGAGACCATTAAAGAAGGAAATCATGATGTGGGATGTTACCGCCTTGATGATTATGGGTGGCCATAGGATAATATAAGTGAATGTGACAAGAATGGGTGTCATATGGTCGAAATAGCAACTGAAAGAGTTGGAGACACTTTTAAGGAAGCAGTCGTATACAAGGCAGCATCCAATGGAGTTGTTGACATAAAATAAGGTCGATGAGTGGTCAAGGGTGTTGTCTATTAGGCTAGTTAAGGTGTCTACGACATTATTGAGGTAGTGGAAGGTGTATGGGAGGATGTTCGAGGCATTGGTGAAGTTTGAAGGTGGGTGGGAGAGAGCGTCAGAGTTAGTGTTGGGGTGATGGAAGGGCTTGGGAGGCTACGGTTAACATTCTTTACGTTGTAGAGTGTGAATAACAAGTGGAGATAGTTTGGGTCGTCGATGTTATCATCTCAAGGTATAGGAAGGAGGATAAACAGACATGGAGGCATATATATATATATATATATATATATATATATATATATGTTTTCTGTGAATGTGATGCATTAAGGTATGATGGTCTTGTAGTTGGCAAGATTTGGGTAACGGGAACAATGATGCTTATATGGATAACCGAGGAATATGCACAGAGTAGTATGTAGGGAGAGTGTGTGAGTGGTAGTGATGTGAGGGCAACATAGACACTCGAATACTTGTAAATGAATGTATGATAGTTTTTAGAGGAATATTTTATGGAAGGGAGTGTCGTTTTGAAGCACGGTATATTGGAAAATAATGAGCAAATGAGTGACCATGTGTTGAGATTCAACTTGATATGTAGGTGGAAGATAGGTTTGAAATAGAAGGGTACGAACAATATTATTAAATGTATGAACCATGCACTCACACTTTCCATTTTACCGAGATGTATGTGGGCATGAGAAACATATATGGATTTCATAAGTATCGTAAAGGGAATGGAATTGAGAGTTTCCGTACTCTCCTTCATTATCACATTGAAATGCTTGAATGTCAAAACAAACTTCCTTTTAACATGATTGTGAACGTGAACAAATTTATAGAAAACAGCAGATTTTGCATATAGGTGATAGACCTAACAAAAATGTGTAAAATAATTAAGAAAGATAATGTAATATCTAATGTAACTAACACTTTGAATTGGAGACGTCCATACATTATAATTGATAATTTAGAACAGAAAATAGGAACGGAATTGGATAAATTAAACGGTAAATGAATATGTTTTTCCAGTTGACATGCATGACATAAATTAGAATTTTTATAGTTCGTACAAGGAATAAAATGACTAGAAACTAACTGCTGAAAAACATGATAATCGGTATGATTGAGATATTGATGACACAGAGATGAACCAAAAGTAGGCAGAGCTTAAGATGTTGAGTAGATGACTAGATATAAGTCTCCCTTTCTATCATATAATGTTAGAGTTTGTTTGGTCCAGTAATCTTTTATAAAATAACCGAAGGCATGAAATTTGATAAAGCATTTATTATCACATGTGAAACGATGAACATAAATTGAAGTTTTTAATAATAGTTAGAGTAATCATAATTGATTTACATATAATGGGAGGCAAGGATGGGATGAAGTGAGAGTGTAATGTCCCATGGTACTTATAGATATTTGTGAAACATCACCAATTAATCTAGAAAAAGGCAAGTAGTTATAATGAAAAGTTTGTAATATATCTACATTGACATGAAGGTGGGAGGCTGCACATGAGAACTGGTGAGCATATAGAACGATTGGGTCGGGACCAGCGTCGGTTTTCATTTACTTGAAGATTATCAGTTCCCAATAATCCACATCTTTAGTTCCATTTTTTTACTGGTTCTAGGTAAAAGCTGGTTTGGGACAATTAAGCATAATGTTGAATTTGTGAAATTATTTAAACTGTCATAACTTACTCTTTTGAAATCAGAATGACATGATATTTTTGTAGAACATGTAGTTTACTGTGTTTCCTTCATTTTAGAGTATAAATTTTCACCTTATTTGGTTACATATACAATGGGTTACAGTCCTATGAAAACGGTTTATCAAAGCTGAAATGTTTCATCCTTTCTACATAATGTTGAATTTGTGAATATTTTTAATCTGCCATAACTCATTCGTTTGTAGTCCGAATGGCATGATATTTTTTCAAGCATGTATTTTATTTTTTATACTTATTTAAATTATAATTTCAACTTATTTAGTTACATATTCATTGATTTACAATCCCCCGAAGAAGGTGCATCAAACTTCGAATGTTTTCACTTTTTTTTGCATTATGAAGAATCCTTATGCATTCAAGGCGACAACTTAAATAGCTCATTTGAACTTGTTAATGTTTAAATAACTCATCTAAACCATTAGGTAGAAAATGCTTCATCGACTTGTACCCTATATATTGCATGTTGTATTGGTTCCAAACGGTTAAAAAAGAAGAAAATTGGAATGGGCACCATATATGTTAAACGGTCTCATTATGCATCATAATGAAGGCGACCGAGATAAATAAGTGAAATAGTAACTCCGTAAGTTTTTTTTTTCAGATTCCACGAGAAGAAATAAAAGAAAAAACAAGAGAAAGAGTTGGAAGGGAAGAAGGTTGTCGGCGCCTAGGGCTAAAATGAGAAGAAAAAGGGGATAGAAGAGAAAAACTTTAGGAAGAGATCAATTAAATATCTTTTTATTCGAATACCGTGATAGTTTAATATATCTCATAATAATCCTCTCTCGTTAATTGGAAATATATAGGTAAAATACATGCATGAATACAGTATGCGAAACTATACAATATGAGTCGAATACATAAAATACATACATTTGAAATATAATTTCCTAACATTCTACATATGTTGGAGTTTCCCTTCTCTTAATAAGGGTCTTTTTAGAGAGACAAACTTAGACTCTATATATATTAGATGGTATCAGAGTCGACATCTTCTATCCCTATGGGCTATGGTCGACATCTTGTATCCCTATGCGCTATGACTAAACATATCCATGTCTATCCTTATCTAGCCTCCAACACTGTCTAATAAGTATCTCATATCGGTACGACACGGTCTAATAAGTATTTATATATGTTGGAGTCTCTCTCTCTCTCTCACTCTCTCTCTCTCTCTCTCTCTCTCTCTCTATATATATATATATATATATATATATATATATATATATATATATATATATATATATTACATTATTCTGTTTACTAGTATGTATATCATTTGATGTAAACGATAATACATTACATGCTTATTTTACTGTTAATTTAAAGATTTTTATAAACTAATCTTGATTTTCTGAAAAAGAAAACATTTGCAAACGATCTTTCATTTAAAACAACGATTATTATCACCATTACCAAACTATAATTCATCTATGACGGTTCCAAAATCCTATCAACACAAAAATATTAATCACATGCTTAAGAGTTAATGATTGAATTTATACCCAACAATTTTCGTGTCTCAATCCAATAAACTATCATGGTGTTTATTTCATGATTGTACCATTACCTTTTTCGTGTTAGATCTCCTATAAAGCTAATGGATTTAATAAGTAGGGTGATAATGCTTTAATAGAACCAAATCTATAATTTTGGAATTAAGTTGGAATTAAGTATCCTGATATAGTTTTAGTAGTTATAACTTGTGTATGTAGAAGTATTTAGCTATGTCAAAGGAGGAGTATGAAGATGATCAAAGGCAATATCGATGCATATCTAAATATGAGAAAATAGTTAACCAGGTACATATATGTATTGTGAGATCTTTAAGAACATGTACTCGTTACTTCTCATTAAATGAGTATATTTGTATTTATTTATTATTATTTTTTTTTATTTGCCAGTTTGATGAGTTGCTCAATATGGTTGATGTGGTCACTAAAGCACCAAAGCGTCATCGAGGGTTATCCTATGTAAGTTCCAATTGATTGAATCAGATGGTTTGGAATATTTTTTGACAAAATGTTAAAACCATATGAATGAAACTTCTTAAATAGAGTTTGATTTCATGATCTAATAGTTTTACACTTGCACCTTAAAATTATAAAGCTTTACTTTGTAGTCACATATAAATTCCTAAACCACTCCTGGATTTGATGTATGTAGAATTCGAGGAGCAATAAGCTTTGCAAAAGTGGAGGAATGGGCGTTAAAGCTTTAGGAGCAGTAGCAGAAAAAAGGAGTTGTACTTGTGGTACTAAAGGAAGTATGCCATGTTCTACCGGAGGTGACGACAATCAAATGGGAGGGGAATTACTAGTGCAACTGATAACAAACCATCTCCTTGACCTCAAAACTCCCCACAATGCTTGAAGTTATGTGCTTGTAACAATCTTTATTTTTAATCAATAGTTATCTAATTTATATAAGCTTTCTAACCATCTAAAAAATTATTTAATAACAGTTATTAATACCAAAAGTGATTAAAATAGATAAGGTTTTTAAATAAAGATCCAACAACTAAAACTGAAAAGCGGCAATATAAATATTAACACTTTTTTTTTTTTTTTGGATTCCGCAATAAAGTCATATATAACAAAGGCACACCTAACAAGTAGCTACGCCGGACAAAACAAAAAAGTTGAAAATTTACATTTTACAAGCAAATGAAAAGGGAACAACACTAATTTAACAAAAAAAAAATCATAAATGATTCGGTATCTTGAAATCTAAACTTTAGTCCATAAGTTTAAAAAACTTACAGATGGTCTTTGTGGTTTCAAAACTTTTAATATTTGGTCCTTATTACTCACTGTGTTAACTTTTGTTCGTTAACTGCAAAGTATTTTCGTCATTTCATTACCATATAGACCATTTATGAAGATTTTTGCTATTTAAAAAAAATAATAATCAAATATAACTATTTAATATATAAAAGGTCTCTCTCTCTCACACACACACACCATCAGTTATCTTCTTCCTCACAAAAACACACACTCAAATCTGTACCTTGGACGGCATGGTATTTTTTTTCATTGCCATTAAAATGGTGTGATGATAATGTATGAATGGTTCCGATTGGAAGGCAACGATCGTGGTGACGTTAGGGAGAGGAAGAGGTGGACGAGAGGGTAGTGGTGATTGGGGGAGTTTGATTTTGGTTAGCATTGGAGAGAGAGAGAGAGAGAGAGAGAGAGAGAGAGAGAGAGAGAGAGAGAGAGAGAGAGAGAGAGAGAGAGAGAGAGACCTTTGCATATTATTATTATTATTATTATTATTATTATTTTAAGAGTAAATTACACGAATGGTCTTATGGTTTGGGGTAATTTGCGCGTTTGGTCTCTAACTTCTTTTTTTTAACTCAGAAGGTCCTTACTGTTTGTTTTTGTTGCACGTTTGGTCCTTGTTACTTAGTATTGTTTAGTCATTATTGTTCGCTCCGTTAGTATTTGTTCGTTAAGTGAAGGGCACATTTCACTACCTCATAAATGGTCCCTGGGGTAGTGAAATGTGCCCTTCACTTAACAAACAAATACTGACGGAGTGAGCAATAAAGATTAAATAATAAAAGTTTTGAAACCACATGAACCATCAGTAAGGTTTTTTAAACTTAGAGACTAAACTTCAGTTAAGATACCTCAAGGACCATTTATGAAGTTTTTTTCTGTAACAAATAATATATGTCGTCAAAGTAAGGTAGTAGGAATCTATTGAACAATTATCATTTACCGTCTTCTATATGCACCAAAGTAATATATATCAAATCACCGATAAAGGGTTTTTTTTTTTTTTTGCGGTGACCCCAAGATGTTGCATACAAGATTGTTAAACTCACGATCTTCCTCCTAGTATCGTACGATCTTACGATTCTACCTAAGTAAATCGATCCCGATCTTACTTTAGTTATTTTCCAGTAAGATCATGGTATGATTGTAAGATCAGATTGTTTTAATAATTTTTTTTGGACTAACCACATAGAATATCTTTTTTGAATTGTTTATCGTTAATAATATATTAGATATGTATTTTTCATGTGTTAAACTATTTATTTTTATATAAATGACCAACTGATCGATGAAAATCTATTTTTTACGCTTTAAAATACTTTTTGTAGGATCTTATGACCCAATTCGATTTTACGATCAAGATCTTACAAAGTGAAAAACGATCATATATATGATACCGATATTGACACCTTAGCTGCAAAATTTGTAAACTCTAACACGTTGGAGAATGATTGTTGGCAAATGCCACTTTAGCACCTACCCCTTGTTTTCCTTTTTTGGCGAATGAGCAACCTATTAGTAGTAGATGGTTTGACGACTCAACTTCATTTGCATAAAAACCGCAAATTTATGATGGAATGTTTACTTAACTTTACCCATACACGCTCTCCAAATAAAACAAGATACCTTTGAGGGTACATATTTAATCCACATCATTTTGTTACAACGCGGTAAGATTAATTTTGCGTCAATGTGTTTTTGCATAACTTCCATCGTGTAATTCCCATGAGGGGCAACATAGCATCACCAATTGATGATCATAAGGCTGTGGAGAGAATTGTCAGAAATTATTAACCATCCTCTCCATCTTGTTGACTGTTCCACAATTTTTTCGAGGTCCACAATGGCCCAACAACAAAAATTCATTTTGCAACAATGCAACTTTTAGCCTTGGCGGATATATATATATATATATATATATATATATATATATATATATATATATATATATATATATATATATATATATATATATATATATATATCAAAAAATAGTTACAAACATTTAAAAAACCCTCTAACCAACACCACTCACCACCCAACCAACACCAACGACCACCACTACCTACCACCCATCACTACCATCTGCCACCTTACAAACATTTAAAAAACCCTCTAACCAACACCACTCACCACCCAACCAACACCACAGACCACCACTACCTACCACCCATCACTACCATCCGCCACCTCCACCAACCACCACCCATCAATACCCACCACCACTCGCCTCCATCAATCATTACCACCTGCCTCCACCACCACCCCCACCAAAACCACCACCCACCACCATCATCACCACCTACCACCACCATCACCAACTACCACCACCTAACCACCACCACAACCCACCATCAGCACCCACCTCAACCACCCATCAGCACCACCCCTACCCACCTCCATCAACCATCACCACCACTCACCACCAAAACCATCCACCACCACCACCACCATCTCCATCCACCACCCACCAAAACCACCACCCACCACCTTCACCCACTACTCACCAAAACCACCACCCACCACCACCATCACCACCCATCAACCACCACCACCCACCATAACCACCCACATCCACCGCCCATAACCATCACCCACACCCACCACCCACTACCGCCACCAACCAGCACCCACCACCACTACCTACCACCCGCCACCACCACCAACCATCACCCACCACCATCACCTACTACCCACCACCACCCATGATCACTACCCCCACCCACCACCCACCAAAACCACCACCCACCACCATCACTACCACTCGCCACCACCACGCCTACCACTAACCACCGACACCACTAACCACCGCCACCCATCACTACCTACCACCACCACCCATCACCACCATCCACCTCCATCACCCGTCACCACTACCCTTATCCACTACCTTCCAAAACCACGACCCATCACTATCACCACCAGTCGCCACCACCCACCCACCACCACCACGTATCACCACACACTACCACTACCCATCACCACCACTCTGCCTACTTATCCACCACCACCACCCCCACCCACCACCGAAACAAACCACCACCTGTCACCCCCAACCACCACCCACCACCACCACCACCAAACATCACTACACGTCGCCACTACCCATCACCACCACCGCCACCACCCATCCATCAACCACAATACCACTTACCACCCACCACCCACACAACCATCACCCACCAACCCCCACAACAAGCACTCACCACCCTCACCACCATTACCACTTGCCATCCTTCACCAACCACCACCACCCAACCACTTATCACCAACAACCCCCATCACCTTCCACCCACCACCACCACCACCACCACCAACCATCACCACCACCCACCCCACCTCCACCACCACCACCACTACACATCCCCATCGCCACCCATCTCCACCACCACCACACCGACTACTACACCCCCCACCACCATATGTGATTAAATTTATATAATCACATAAATCGTATGTGATTATATGTATATAGTCACATAAATTACATGTTATTATATACATATAATCACATACATTTATATGTATCTAATTACATATAATTTATATAGACAAGATTCGTTTTTATATTCTCCATTCAATAATTTTTCTCTTGTATTTAATCATACGTGATTATATAATATTTAATCATATATGATTAATATGGACAAAGATTTGTTATTATCTTTTTTATTTAATAGTTGTTCTAATGTATCGAATCACGTGTGATTATATGTATCGAATCACATATGATTTATATGTGATTAAATACATATAATCACATTTGATTAAAGACACGTGAAAAAATAGTGAATCGAGAACGTAAAAATGAATATTACCCACGTAAATCATATGTAATTAGATACATATAATTACATGTGATTACATGTATTTAATAAATAGTATTTACGTGGACCGTAATTATTTTCGTCTTTTCAATTTAATAATTGGCATCGTGTATTTAATCACATACGATTATATGTATTTAATTACATATGATTTACATGGACAATATTTGTTTTCACATCTTTTGTTTTCGATTCAATCATTTTCTCGTGTATTTAATCACATGTGAATATATGTATCTAATCACATATGATTAACATAGACAAAGAACAATTTTTGAATCTAGAATACAAAAACAAATCGTGTGTACATTAATCATGTGTCATTAAATACACGAGAAGAAATATTGAATCGAGAAAACAAAAACTTGTCTTGTCCATATAAATCATACATGATTAGATACATATAATCACGTGTGATTAAACACAACAACTATTGAATCGAGAACGCGGAAATTAAACTTGTCCACATAAATCATATGTGATTAGATACATAT
This sequence comes from Lactuca virosa, assembly GCF_052849685.1. Lineage (NCBI taxonomy): Eukaryota > Viridiplantae > Streptophyta > Magnoliopsida > Asterales > Asteraceae > Lactuca > Lactuca virosa. The sequence continues at coordinate 55,765,776 of NC_136431.1, forward strand.
AATCACATGTGATTATATGTATCTAATTACATATAATTTATGTGGACAAAATTCATTTTTACGTCCTTGATTCAATAGTTGTGTGCGTGTATTTAATCATATGTGATTAAATACACGGTAAATCATATATGGTTAGATACATATATCGTATGTGATTAAATCACATGTGATTATATGTATTTAATCACACATGATAAATCATATATGATTAAGTCATATGTGATTATATTTATTTAATCACTAATGATTTAAATAGATGTGATTATATGTATCTAATCTTATATGAATTATCGATTCAATTTTTTTTCGTGTATTTAATCATATGTGATTTTATATATTTAATCACATAATTTTTTGTCGTGTATTTAATCACATGTGATTTTATATATTTAATCACATAATTTTTTTGTCGTGCATTTAATCACATGTGATTTTATATATTTAATCACATATGATTTATATGGAAATGATTCTTTTTCGCATTGTCGATTCAATAGTTTTTCTCATTATTTAATCACAAGTGATTATAGGTAGTCAATCACATATGATTTTGTGGAAAAAAAATTGTTTTCATATTTTCGATTAACTACCTTATTTTCTTTAGTGTTTATATGCATTTAAATAGCCTAATGCACAAAAATAGTTTTTTTAAAAACAAATATTTATAAAATTGCTCGTGTAAATAATTTTGCATTGTAAAAGTTACGGCACTAACTTTTATAGTTTTTTAATGAAAAGTTTTTTTTTAAATTACGACACTAACATGTATATATTTATAAAATTGCTCATGTGTCAATAAGTTTGCATCATAGAAAGAGTTGATTAGTTGCTTATCGGACTGTAGCAAAATGAAATTTGCTCATGTGTCAAATGTCATATAATATATAACTAACTCTACAAATTCTTTATTTTTTATTAACAATAAACCAAAAACATATGATTCTATACTTACTTCTGTTGGTGTCATAACACCAGGTAATATAGTAAATCATCACCGTCTTCATCTAAAATACCCTACACACAATTTACATTGTTAAAAAAGATTTAAAAATAGTAAACAACATTATATTATTGTAATAATTTTCTAACATGCCTTTACAATTGCAGGACTCATGATGAATTTTGCACCAGCTTTTTTTGCATTTTATGCATCCTCAATATTCAAAACAGTTCCAACCTAGAACATATTAGAGCATTAAGAATTTAAGATATGATAAGAATTCAGCCTTGACAAAATAGTACACTAAAAACTGATCATACAAGTGTTGATTATGATTTATAAAACACTTACCTCTAGAGTTGTGGTTGGAAAATTATGCACCGGTTCATGTAAAACCTACCAAATAAACAAATGGAAAAGTATAAGCTTTCAAGATCATCAACCAGAAATGTATGAAATGCATATAAATTATACAAATGGCTTTATGTTAAGATACCCATATGCAACTCTATCTTGAAATAGTCCTGCCAAAGCATTTGGTTTTTTGTTACCACTACTTTATGATGCCATTACTTTTCATTAATAACTATTTTTTTCCATCATATCAACAAGAATATGACCGGGTTCCTCTGTCTTACTTGTAGAAGACATCTTATAATCATATTAAGTTCTACTACAGTATAAAAGTAAAATAAGTAATGCTAACAACAAGGTATGTATTTAGATCTTAATAACAAATATGTTTCTTTATAACATTTTGTCAAACACCTGGTGGAAGCTATTTGTTTCACCAGGTGAAACACTAATTTATTAAACATCAATATGATATGAACCAAGAATGATACTATGACAAATGATATGAAAGTGTTGGAGTCCAAATACTATTACTAATTAAATCAAATGAAAAACAACTTTCTCAAACTAAACAAACATATAAAGTCTAATCAACAAATTAACATACCAATTTGGCGACGTTATAGCATGTCGAACAAGAATAAGAACAGAGAAGGTAATGAATAGATTAGTGATTACCTAGACAATGGTCGAATTAGGAAGAACAGTTTCAATGAAAAAAACAATTTTGAACTCAAAACAAACGAAAAGGAAAAGGAATTGTAGATCAATTGTAATGTCTTGTTCCGAATCGTTTCATAATTCGGGGCCGTGACCTGAGGACAAATTATCATAAGGCTTGGGCCTTTAGGACAGATACCTAGACCCCCCCCCCCCCTTGAGTGTGGGTAATGTAGTTTATATGATCTGGGAGTTCGGTTTGTGTTTTGGAGCCTAAGGGTATATCGGTAAAGTGTCAGTTTGGGCCTTTTATGAATTTTGGATTTTAGTCCGGAAAGTTTTATGGAAAGGGGGGTTTACAGAAGTGTAGAGTTTCTCATTACCTTTCCGTGGATATAAAGATCGTCGAAATCGGAGTTGAAACGAAAAGTTATGACTGTTCGAAGTTGGAAAGGATTTGGGGGAAAATTGATCTCACGACATGAGCAGTTGGAGCTCACGACGTGAGAAGCGATTAAATGTAAATGATGATTTAAAATGTGCTCACGACGTGAGCACTATGGGCTCACGACATGAGAACTGTGCAGCCCAAGCCCACGAGTTGTTAGGTTTTTCAACATATATAAGGGTTGGTTTCGTATTTTTAGGGCATTTTATGGGCCTCCATCATATCAAGATCATCTTGAGAGAAACACTAGCCTCCCTTTCACCATTTTTAGCCTCCCCTCTCCTCTTTCATCCATTTATGAAGATTTTGGTGCTATGAAGAAGAAGAAAATGTTCTTGGTCCTTAGATCCAGCAAGCAAGTTCCCTCACTACCTTAAAGATAATATACCTTGGACCATGGTAAGTCCTCAAGTTCCAACCTTTATGTGTTAATCTTCTATATCTAGACTTTTATGCATTTTTATTCATGTTGGAGGTGGTTTGATGGTTGGATTCCATAAAGGTGGCAACCTTATGGATCCATGAGGTCCCTTTTGAGGTTTGGTGTGCTAGATCTATGGTTTGGTTGATTTTTGGTCCCATGAAGGAGATTTGGATCTCATTTTCACCATTTTTACCTAGTTAAGTTCAAGACATGCATTGGGAATGCATGTCCATAAAGTAAAGATTTTTATGTTGCTTTTGATGTATGAAAGCCCTCTAGAAAGTTGGAATGGATGACTTCTTCGATTAATGACTTAATACATTAGGATTTAACATTAGACATGGCTCACGACGTGACACATGGAGTGTCATGATGTGAAAGTGGTTTTTACATGATTGTTTGAACGGATTGATCCCACGACGTGACCAAGGAAGGCTCATGCCGTGAGGTCTGCTGAGTGGGTCATCAGGGACCGAGTTGACTGCGTTGAAGCGAGTTAAGTTGGAATTTGGCCGAGTGCGTTCTCACGACATGACCTGGGACTGGTCACGTTGTGAGTGTCAACTGATGGAAATGTTGACCAATGACTTTGAGTGTTGACTTTTTGTCAAATTGCTAGTTTTAGAAGGTGGACTAAGGGTTTACCTTATATGGTTTGTTATGAGGTGTATGGCACTCGTTCGTTGGCTGTGTGAGCTGTTAGATATGGATTCTGTCGGCGAGGTGAGTTTCCTCACCATGTTTAGCGGGTCAAAGGCACTAATGCCGACCCATGGTTTATTATGATAGGATGCTAGATGTCTGCATGACTCTTGCATGTGTATGTGCTTGTACGCTTACTGGGCGGGGCCCGATAGTTATTTTGTATGTTATTACCTTCGATATAGTTGTATGTTTTGTATGTTGGGCGGGGCCGTTGTGTGGGTTAGGGCGAGGCCCGTTATACTCAGTGGGCGGGGCCCGTTATGCGAGTTAGGGTGGGGCCCGTTGTACTCAGTGGGCGGGGCCCGTTATGCAAGTTAGGGCGGGGCCTGTAACGACCCAATTTTTCAAAGAAAATTTTCATTTTTAAATAGCCAAAACACTTTACTATAAACCATAAAATCTCAATACAATTGTTTTCAAATTCATAACCAAGACAACATTATTTCCAAATATCAGAGTGTCCCAAAAAAATGCCTGAGAGAGTGCACGCCGCGCCATCAAGTCTTGCCCGTGGGCTCATATGTACCTGAAACAAATCCACAAACTGTAAGCTAATGCTTAGTGAGTCCCCCAAAGCATACCCCACATACAATCCACATAAAACATATCATATTAGCTATAAAAGCTACACATATCAAATAAGCCATGCATACTAACATATAAGGACGCCGTGGGCTCCCCCAAGGTCTTATACCTTCATGTCATGGGCTCTCCCCATGGTCTTTACCTAGGAATGCCATGGGCTCCCCCGCATGGTCTTATATCCAACTGCCACGGGCTCCCCCCGGGGTCTTCCATGCAATAACATAAAAATCAACTAGCATATCATATATCACAGAAGTATCTATCATACTACATAACTCATACATAAACATATAAGGAGGTCGTGGGCTCCTCCCAGGGTCTTACACCATCATGCCATGTGCTCCCCCCATGGTCTTCACCTATGAATGACATAGACTCCGCCACGTGGTCTTATATCCAACTGCCACGGGCTCCCTCCAGGGTCTTCCATGCAAATATCACATAATCACTAGCATACCACTTAGCATAAAGCTAACTATCATACCACATATCTCTACTACAGCTAGTGTACCACATATCATAAAATGGGCTGACCTTGGTGCCGTAGACCCATTGGTATGGTGAGAAGACTCACCTCTCGAATGATGAACTGAGAACTAAGATCAGATGTATCCCACACACTGCTCCTCCTCAATTGCCTATAACCAACATGTGATTAACTTGTCATAATCCCATAATTACTCCCAAAGTCAACCCTGGTCAACCCCGGTCAAAGTCAAGGTCAACAGTCCATGTTGACCTCAACTCGTCGAGTGCATCCAGCAACTCGTCGAGTTAGCTGTATGACTCGTTAACTCGCCGAGTTACCTTTGTAACTCGTCGAGTGCATCCAACAACTCGTCGAGTTAGCTGTATGCACCAAATATGGCCATTTACTTCCAAGAAAAGGGATCTAATCAACTAGAGATCAAGGTGACGACTTTATACCTCAAAATGATGGCCAAGACAGAGTAGATGTTAGATCTACTGCTCCTCTCCTTGCTCCTTCCTCTTCAAGCTCTAGAATCCTTTACAAATACCCCAAAATCACTCACAAAAGATCTCACTATCACTCAAGAAGATGCAAGGTCAAAATAGGGTTCTCTCTGGCTAAAAGGGTGATAAGGGAGGCCACAAGAGGCGGGTTATGTTCCTTAAATAGGGTGCAAACCCTAAAAATTAGGGTTTCTCTTTACAGCTCCTACTCATCGAGTCGGGGTCTTCTGAGTCGTCGAGTAGGACCCAAACCCCGCGTCCCCTAACAGTCTCTACTCGACGAGTTAGAGCACTCCAACTCGCCAAGTCCATGCACAAAAGCCTAAACATTATATAAAATAGTCAATATCTGGAACAGGTGTTACAAGTCTCCCCCACTTGAACTAGACTTCGTCCTCAAAGTCTGTTGCTCAAACAAATCCGGGTAGTGGTCTCGCATCTCGTCCTCAGGCTCCCAAGTCCACTCGGAGTCCCTGCGGTGCTGCCATTGCACCTTTACCAGCTTCACTTCCTTGTTCCGAAGAACCTTGGTCTTCCTATCTAAGATTGCAACCGCTCTCTCAATGTAGTTCAAGCTCTCATCCACCTGAATATCGTCCAACAAAACGATTGCGGCCTCGTCAGTGACACACTTCCGAAGCTGTGACACATGGAAGGTGTTGTGAATCTGGCTAAGCTCATCTGGCAGATCCAAGCAATATGCCACCTTGCCTACCCGGGTCGTAATCCTGAACGGGCCTATATATCGGGATCCTAGCTTTCCCCTCTTTCGAAACCTGATGACCCCCTTCCATGGTGACACTTTCAGTAGCACAAAGTCCCCCACTTGGAACTCAAGATCCGATCGCCGCCGGTCAGCATAACTTTTCTGACGGCTCTGCTAGACCCGCAGCCGGTCACGCACCTGCTGAATCAGCCCGGTAGTCTTGAGCACTACCTCAGTGCTCCCCATGACCTGGTGTCCAACCTCGCCCCAACAAACCACGCTCCTGCATCTCCTACCATACAACATCTCAAATGGAGGTTGGTCGATACTGGCATGGTAACTGTTATTGTACGAAAACTCTGCCAGTGGAAGGTACGTATCCCAACTCCCTCCAAAATCCAACACGCATGCACGAAGCATATCCTCAAGCGTCTGGATCGTCCTCTCGCTCTGACCATCTGTCTGGGGGTGGTACGCCATGCTAAAATGCAGCTGAGTGCCCAGTTTCTCGTGGAACTTCTTCCAAAACCTAGATGTAAACCGAACATCCCTGTCAGAGACTACTGACACTGACACCCTGTGTCTAGCCACCACCTCTCGCACATAAATATCCGCCAACTTCTCAACAGATATACTCTCAGAGATCGGAATAAATTGGGCACTCTTCGTCAGTCTGTCTACGATCACCCATATGGCGTCCACACCCCTCGCCGTCCTCGGTAACTTTGTGATGAAGTCCATAGTGATCTCTTCCCATTTCCACATGGGAATGGGTAGCGGCTGAACCTTGCCATGAGGCCGCTGATGCTCGGCCTTCACCTTCCTGCAGGTCAAGAACTGCTCCACAAACCAGACGATCTCCCGCTTCATGCAGGGCCACCAGTAACTCAGTCTCAAATCTCTATACATTTTTGTAGCCCCCAGATGTATAGAGAACTTAGACTTGTGTGCCTCCTCAAATATCTTCTGTCTCACTCCTCCAGTCACCGATACCCATACTCGGCCACACTGTGTTAGAAGACCTCGGCTATCCTTAAGAAACAAAGGATATTGTCCCCGAATCCGTTCTATCTTCCAATTCTCCTTCTTCACCCCCTCGACCTGAGCCTCCTTGATCATATCCAACAATGGAGAGATCATTGTCATCCTCAAACATACGTTCCCGATCGGGGAACCTGCCGCCTTGCGGATCAAAGCATCGACCACCACGTTGGCCTTCCCTGGATGATATAGGATCTCACAATCATAGTCCTTCAGTACGTCCAACCACCTCCTCTGTCGCATGTTGAGGTTCTACTGATCCATCAAATACATCAAACTCTTGTGATCAGTATAGATGGTGCACCGTACTCCATACAAGTAGTGCCTCCAAATCTTGAGGGCAAACACCTGTGTCCCCAGTTCCAGGTCGTGGGTAGGGTAATTTGCCTCATGAGGCTTCAACTGTCTCGAGGCGTAAGCTATCACATGCCCCCTCTGCATCAGTACCGCACCTAACCCTGAAATCGATCAATACTAGAAAAACAGCCTTTTACGACGCGCGTTGCGCGTCGTAAAACGCTCAGACGACGCGCAAATGCGTGTCAAGGAAGACCCTGTCATAACGAGAGACGACGCGCTTTTGCGCGTCGTCAATTTACAACACGCATTTACGACGCGCTCTTACGACACGCAATGCGTGTCAAGGAAGGCCCTGTCATAAAGAAGACGACACACATTTGTGAAAAGACATAAATGGCCTTACCAACAAGATTGAAGAAGCTCTGAAACGTTTCCTATTTCCGTTCTGTCTTTTCCTATTTCCTTAGTTTGTGTACATTGTTGTAAGCAAGTGTTTATTGAAGTCCCCGAGTTTGCATACATAAGCCTTAAAATCTAAAATACAACAAATGAAGGAAGGTGGTGCTAATATGTTTGTTGTTGTTAATGCTCTGAAGGTAAGTTTTTATCATGCCTATTGAAAAATAAATAAACCATAAATTGCATGTTACTTGAAATAGAAGCACTAGGATTACATTACAGTGAGCAATAATAACATTGTCCCAAATATAAAACAAAAACAAAAATTAATATTTGTTGAAGCTTACTCACTTTGGGCCAAAAGAATTTGGTGTCCAAGCTCTGTGTATGTCTATTGTTTTGCAATTCCTGCAATATTTGATCAACATCAATCCTCTGTATTATTAACATGCACGTATCAGTATGCATCTCATCTGATGATGTAACACATTTCATATATTTTTGTCAACAAACATTGATCAAACAGCCACTCATATATGATAATATGATATGATATAATGCCGACTCACTTTTACCTTTTACCTTTTACCGATTACCATACTAAAACTCACACACCCCACCCATGCAAGCCTGTAAACAGCCGAGTTCACCACCAACGGGTACCCAAATACCGGAAATACATGAGCGGAATTGATAGAGTCGCGATGAAACTGACATACTTTTCCTAAAGCAGAAACCGCATTATCGTATGCCATTATATTATCAGGCTGGAGGGCATTTAGGTGTCTTATTACAAAATTTAGCCTTGAAAGAACCTTTGAAAAAGTCAATAAAAAAGTCAACAAGTCAATAAAAAGTCAATATAGAATGGAAAGAGAGAGGATTTGCAAGATCTAATTTACCTCCAACAAGAGGTTTAATTACAGAGCCACCATGTTCTGCACACACGCCAAGTCCATATACAGCTGCCTGAAAAAAAGTCAACAAGTCAACAAGGGTAAAATCGTAAATATGAAATTATATACACAAATTCTGACCTGTCGGATATCTGGATTCTCATCATTGCATGCGTCAAGAAGGAAAGGGATATATGTATCATAATATCTGGTTTGTAATTAAAAAAATATTAAAAGAAATCTGAAGGTTAAAAAGGTAATTATGGTAAGTATTATGCAAGGTAATGTACTTTAAAGCCGCTTCGCGACACTGCTCTGCCATGTCATCAAAGATGCAAATAGCAATTCGTCTCTCTTCTGTTGTCTTATCCTTGCCCTTCAAAACATTAAAAATAATAAATCTAATTGCTTTAGAAAAATGTATAATCAAAACAAGAAAATAAAAAATGAAATTTGGATTAGAATACTCAATACTTACCCACATGGGCATTATATAAGGTGATAACTCATCAAAGAAAGGTAAAAATGAAGCTTTAAATGTTCACCAAAGTTCCCAAAATTTCACCAACCTGTTAACGAAAAATAGTCAAAAAGATGAGGTTTATAAGATTCATGTCAATAGTAAAAAAAATGGTTATTTGTTGGGAAAAAAGAAAAGTCAACAAACTTGGTCAAAGACTTCTTCTTCTTGCTCATTTTCTTCTTTAAGAAGCTCTCCTTCTGCATCAAAATCTTCAACATTTGTCCTTTCAGCTCTTTCTTTTTTTCTGCTTGAACTTGCTGTAATCACCTGTTTTATTTCATCAACAATGCTTCTCACTTGATTTTCATCTAAAACTTTTCCAGAAATCTGAAAAAAAAAACAAATGTCCAAAATTGGAAAAATCATAAATCTAATGTGTAAACAAAATAAAGAAAATGATTATTGACCCAACCTGTAGACATTCATTCAAAGCATCCAACATATTTGCACAAATTTCTGTATCAGGCTCCTGAAAAAGATCAAGTAAAGTTTGTAAAAAACTAAAAACAGTCGATATAAAGTAGTTAAAAGGATATAAATGGAATTAATTTATTTATAGTATAATAAAATAATAATCACCTTATGTAAAGCTTCAACTAAAGCTGGAACTATATAGTCAGAAAGTTGTTTTATATAAGATCCATCACGACCCTGTGCAAGTCCTTTCTCTATAGCTAATTTAGCAGACCTTAAAAGCTCAGGCATTGCTAAAAAATAAAAATAAAAAAATAAATAAGTATTTTTTTTTATTAAAATTTGTAATGTTGATTGTGAACAGGATAGACAATAAACAATAGAAACCTGAAAGAGCTGCTTTTCGAACTTCTTCATGAAAGTAGAATTTAAGAAGGGGTACTAATGTAGGGGCAACTTGGTCAATTTACACATCAAGAACTCCATAAACTAAGATAATAGATAATAAGCAATTACAATTTACAAATATTATGAAAGATGACTAACTTGGTCAATCCATGGGTAAAATCCCTCGTACCAACACGTAAGGGAATTAATAATGCAGTGAATTAACTTGGTCAATCCATGGGTAAAATGCCTAGAGAGTAACAATATAAAGGATAAAATAGTAAATAACAAGTTATAATTCAGTGAATTAATAATGCAAATATACAAACATTATGAAATAGGATGTGGTTCATAAAACAGTCATTTACATAAGCCATGTACTTGTCATGCAGCTCAATCACTTTTCTAACAAAAACCTGGAAACCAGACCACAATCAATTTTATTACTATTATTATTATTATTATTATTATTATTATTATTAAATAGTTAATTTAAAAAGAAAATTGTGAAAGTTCAATTTTTTAAAAATTTACCTGTTCCTGCAAGCCAACCACAAGCTCTCTGAGCATGAATTCACCATGTTTCTCTCTCAAAGAAGGTAAAACCTGAAGCAGAGACATTGATCTTAGATCCACCCAAAAGTAAATGTAAATCACAATTGATTTTTCACAGCTTATCTAAGAAAAGTTTATATCATTTGTGGTTCTTTATTTATTACTACTGATAGATAGCTGTTGTAAAATACGACGGATCCAAATTGACTTAAATAATATTAGCTCAATGCGGAATGGGATCAAAAATTATCAAAGCGTAATAATCACAACGAAATACGAATAAAATAAATAGAATAGAGACACAGGAATTTACGTGGAAACCCAAATCGGGAAAAAAACCACAGGCGGAGGAAGCCGAGAAACAATTCACTATAATTTGCAGTGTTTACAGGGATTATGAAAGAGATTACAAATAGAGTGGGAGAGCTAAAATATACGGTGGTGTATCAAAATATATATATATATATATATATATATATATATATATATATATATATATATATATATATATATATATATATATTTGATTTGGTTCTTGGGTTATTATTTCAAGCCTTCTGGCTTAGGCTATTTATAGCCAAAAGAGAACATATGAAAAGGAAAGAAAAAAGTCGTCAAAATTGTAGGCGGACAATTGTTTTTAGGCGCCTTACTTTGACCACATATATACACCGTCCAATTCTTCATTCAATTCACATATATATTACTATTCATAGTCAAACTATGAATAGTAAATGATAAGTTACTGAAATAACCCCTGAACTATTTGCCACTTGCTAATTTTGGAGGCAACTTTTCCACAATCTCCACCTTGACGTCAAAATTAAGCAAGTCATGCTTTACGATTAGTCAAAACATATAGCTCATCAAACTCTAAAACTTCCATAAGAACCTGCAAATTTTATATAGAGAAAAAATTGTTTCCGAAAAATAAATAATACTTCCTCCACCACGAGCCTTCAGGCTCAACTGCGATCAGAAACACCCACCATGTCCAAACATAATTTGAACTTGGCTATAGGAAGACTTTTAGTGAACATATCAGCGGGATTATAATCTGTATGAATCTTGTTCACAACACAATCACCTTTTTCAATGATATCCCGCACAAAATGATAACGAATATCAATATGCTTTGTTCGGTCATGAAACATTTGATCTTTACTCAAGAAGATAGCACTTTGGTTGTCACAAAAAACTGTGGTCACCTTTATTCTATCATTGAGTTCTCCAAATAACCCCTTCGACCAGATATCTTCCTTAACTGCTTCTGTAATCGCCATGTACTCTGCCTCGGTAGAAGACAGGGCAACTGTAGACTGTAACTGGGCTTTCCAACTAACAGCACAACCATTTAGAGTAAACACATACCCGCGTAAATAACGAAAAATCCACTGTACTGCTTTCCAGTGTTCTTTCCCCGGGTTCGCCATGTATCTACTAACCATGCTAACAGCATAAGCCAAATCAGGGGCGCGTGCAGATCATAGCATACATCAAAGATCCAACAGCACTAGAGTATGGAACACGTGCCATGTAAGCCATATCAGTCTCATTAGTAGGACTCAAAGCGGATGATAGCTTGAAATGAGCTGCAAAAGGTGTGTTGACAGACTTTGCTTCGTGCATACTGAAGCGTCTTAGGACTTTCTCAATATAACTTTTCTGAGAAAGATGCAAGATCCTAGACTTCCTGTCACGAATAATTTCCATACCTAAAATCTTTTTGGCAGCTCCTAAGTCCTTCATTTCAAATTCAGCTTTCAACTGGTCTTTTAACTTCTGAATCTCCTTCATATCTTTTGCTACAATCAACATGTCATCCACATACAAGAGTAAGTAGATCTTTGAACCATTGTCACCTTTCTTGAAATAAACGCAACTATCATAGGTGCACCTGCTGAATTTGTGACTGGTCATGAAAGAATCGAACCTCTTGTACCATTGTCTAGGAGACTGCTTGAGGCCATAAAGAGATTTGTTCAACTTGCATACGTAGTTCTCCTTTCCAGGAACTACAAAACCTTCAGGTTGTTGCATAAAAATCTCTTCCTCAAGCTCACCATTTAGGAAAGCTGTAGTGACATCAAGTTGTTCTAACTCAAAATCGTTAGAAGCAACCAACCCCAACAACACACGAATGGAAGTATGTTTGACAACTGGGGAATAAATGTCAGTGTAATCAATACCAGGAATCTGACTGTAGCCTTTAGCTACTAACCGAGCTTTGTATCTTGGTTTATCATTTGGGTTGACAGGTTCCTTGAGCTTGTAGACCCACTTGCATTTAACTGGTCTCTTCCCTTTCGGAATAGGAACTAAATTCCAAGTACTGTTTCGCTGCAAGGATTCCATCTCATTTTGCATAGCGAGCATCCAATCATTTGAGTCTTCAGATTTGATAGCCTCGTCATAATTTGCAGGCTCCGTTGCAGACTCAATATTATTAGCAACAATAAAAGCATAGGCAACCAAATCAGATTCAGCATACCTCTTCGGAGGAATAATCTGTCTTCTCGGTCTATCTCTTGCAATGCTTGGAGTAGTAGCTTGTGGTTGTGAAAGTGTTGAATCTTCACCAACAACATGCTCATCCGACGAAGAAGAATCTTGATGCTGATTTGTACTCTGATTAGTGGTAGGTGAAGTAGGAAGCTCCACCTCCATTTGAGCATTCTTTTTATTTGCTTCGGATGATACATCTGATGCATCTGTTCTTTTAGAAGAGTCAGCAACTGGTTGAATTATAGCAGACTCATCAAAAGTAACATCTCTTGAGATGATAATTTTCTTCAAATCAAAGCTCCATAACTTGTAACCCTTTACACCTTGATTGTACCCAAGAAAAACGCATTTGATTGCTCTTGGTTCTAGCTTCCCATTGTCAACTCGTGCATACGCTGGACATCCGAATGGTTTTAAATCTGAATAATTGGCAGGTTTACCGGACCATAACTCAAACGGAGTTTTCTTCTCGATTGCTCGTGACGGTGATCGGTTGATAACATAGCAAGCAATCGAAGCAGCCTCCACCCAAAAAGACTTTGGCAATTTGGAATTAGAAAGCATACACCGTACCTTCTCCATAATGGTGCGATTCATTCTTTCAGCTACACCATTTTGTTGAGGTGAATGGACTACTGTGCGATGTCGAGTAATGCCTTCCTTTTGACAATAGACATTAAACTCTTATGAGCAAAACTCAAGTCCATTATTCGTACGAAGATACTTTACCACCAGACCTGATTGCTTTTCAACCTGAACTTTCCAATTTCTGAAGGTAGAGAAAACGTCTCCTTTATGTTTTAAGAAGAAAGACCACACCTTCCTGGAGAAATCATCAATAATAGTGAGCATATAAATAGCTCCACCTTTTGAAGCAACTCGAGCCGGTCCCCACAAATCCGAGTGAACATAATCAAGTGGTCCTTTCGTTGTATGGATACCACTTGCAAACCTTACTCGTTTTGCCTTGCCATATACACAGTCTTCACAGAAATCCAAATCAACAATCTTTTGTTGACCAAGTAAACCTCTTCGACTCAATTCTGACATGCCTTGAAAACTCATATGGCCGAGTCGAAGGTGCCAAAGACGGGACTGATCTGGATCAGAAAGAGACTTTGACACAACAGCAGCATCACTCGAAATTGTTTGCCCGTCAAGAAAGTAAAGATCTGAGGTTTTTCGTTCGGCTCTCAGTTTGTCGGAACCGTCTTTGAATACCCTGAGAACTCCACCTTTACCAGCAAACTCATATCCCTTTTTGTCAAAGGAACTGAGAGATAACAAGTTTCTTCTGAGGTCAGGAACATATCTAACATCCCCCATGGTTCGAATAACTCCGTCAAACATACGGATCCTGACTGAACCATGTCCAAGAACTGGACATGTAGTATTGTTACCCATCAACACATAGCCCTGGTTAACCTTTTCAAATGTGTAAAACCAAATTTTGTTGTGACACATATGAAAAGTACAACCAGATTCGAGTATCCAATCACCAGTGGAATCCAGTTTATCTGAATAAACTGTCAAAAGTTCTCCAATACCTTCGACCTCAGCTAGATCGGCTTCACCCGAAGTGCTAGCTTGTTTACCATTTGCTGTCGTCTTCTCTTTTTCTTTGTTCTTCAACTTGAAGCATTCTTCAAGCACATGTCCCTTCTTGTGACAATAGTTGCAAAACTTTCGTTTGCCTTTTGACTTGGATCTGGTTCTGTTGGAAGATTGAGAAGTTCTACTTCTCTCTGTTGTTCTTCCTCTGGCATTCAAACCTTCGGCTTTAGCATCACTTGAACCACCACCAGTAATATGCTTCATCTTCTCTTTTGAATCCAAAGCTATATAGACTTCATCTAAAACTAGAGTGTCACGGCTATAGATAATAGTATCACGAAAATGGCTATAGGATTCTGGCAACGACGATAGTAAGAATAGAGCCAAGTCTTCATCTTCATACTGAACATCCATATTCTCTAAGTTATTTACTAACTCTTTAAATGTGGATATATGTTCAGTTAAAGAGCCTCCTTCAATCATCTTGAGATTGAACAACCGTTGCTTCAAATGCAACTTGTTTGGTAAGCTCTTGGTCATCAACAGTTGTTCCAACTTTAGCCATAAAGAAGCCGCTGACGTTTCTTTTAGAACATCTTGCAAAACATCATTTGACAAGTGCAAACGAATATGGGATAAAGCCTTCAGATCTTTCATCTCCTTTTCTTCTTCGGTCCATGTATCGGGCATCTTATTGAAGCCCAATAGCGCCTTGTGTAAATCCATCTGAATGAGAATGTCTCTCATCTTTACTTGCCACAACGGAAATCGGGTGTTACGATCCAGTAGTGGAATATCGTATTTTACCGAAGACATGATTAATTACTTGATAAAATGATCCCAACGAGCTAATATCACAACCCGGATGCTCTGATACCAATAGTTGTAAAATACGACGGATCCAAATTGACTTAAATAATATTAGCTCAATGCGGAATGGGATCAAAAATTATCAAAGCGTAATAATCACAACGAAATACGAATAAAATAAATAGAATAGAGACACAGGAATTTACGTGGAAACCCAAATCGGGAAAAAAACCACAGGCGGAGGAAGCCGAGAAACAATTCACTATAATTTGCAGTGTTTACAGGGATTATGAAAGAGAGTACAAATAGAGTGGGAGAGCTAAAATATACGGTGGTGTATCAATATATATATATATATATATATATATATATATATATATATATATATATGTATATATATATATATATTTGATTTGGTTCGTGGGTTATTATTTCAAGCCTTCTGGCTTAGGCTATTTATAGCCAAAAGAGAACATATGAAAAGGAAAGAAAAAAGCCGTCAAAATTGTAGGCGGACAATTGTTTTTAGGCGCCTTACTTTGACCACATATATACACCGTCCAATTCTTCATTCAATTCACATATATATTACTATTCATAGTCAAACTATGAATAGTAAATGATAAGTTACTGAAATAACCCCTGAACTATTTGCCACTTGCTAATTTTGGAGGCAACTTTTCCACAATAGCCAACTACAGTCGACAACTTTATACTTTCCTCTTATAAACTTTCATCTAGTAAAGATCAATTTTAGCTGATCATATGAATGATGTGTTTTTCATCACTTACACAATAAATTCAATTTTCTATCAAGTACATAAAGTAAGCTTTTTGTTTTATGAGGAAATGAAATTCAATTGTATATATAGTACATCAATAGTGACTATTAAGTCAAAAAAACAACACCTATCAGAGAGAGAGAAAGAGAGAGAGAGAGAACCTTTGAGAAATGATAACCTTCAAGCACAAATATTTGAAGGCTTAAGTTGCCCTCATTGGAAGAACCACCATCAACTACAATTGTTTGTGTGTCAGCTGAATTTCGTTTTCTAAGGCGAATTGGAGATCTTGATTTTCGTACAGGAGGCTGAACTCCTTTTAGCTCAAGTGTAACAACTTATGCATCTTCTTTGTTCAGATCCAAATATCTAATGAGACTGTTGTTCGCATCAGCTATGAATAGTCTCCCTGACAAACAACATTAAAAAGTTTAATGATATGTACTCTATAATGAGACTGTTGTTTGGAGACTTCAGATATAATCTTTCCATTTCTTTAATAAGTTGGTTAGAAGTAAGCAAGCCTGTATGCGATTGAAGAACCTACAAAAACAAGGGTTATAACAACAGTGTTGTGTGGGCCCCAAATGATTGAAATTGAAAATGTACACACACCTTAAAGAACACAGAATTTGTCTCTACATAAATAGTCCAAATGTTACCAGGGCTATGCAACCGATTGGAAGATTCATGAAAACCAAACTCCACCTACTTCAGGAATCTGAGGCATTCCTCAAATAAAGTATCACTGTGTAAGTACTTAAATTTGCACTCAACCTCTTTTCCAGATCTATGAGTTCTTTTCTAGAAGCCAGGGCAGCCAACTTAATACCCAAAGACATAGGTACCATATCCAATACATGAGATATAATCTGTTATAGGAAAAGGGTATCTTAAAATACACATAATAAAGATATATGTACCCTTTAATAAAATTGAAGTAGACATCTAACCTTTATGTTCATAATAAGAAATCAATTGAAGTTGGGAATTAGGAGAAAGAACAAAAGAACACAAACCTTTGCATAACAGTTAAGCTACATAACATCTGGAATATTCCCTGAGCATGAAAAATTCCCAACATAATCAAACCCTAACTTACAGAACCATGAAATAAAAAATAATAGAGATGCAAAATGAGTAAAATCAAAAGAAGTTGAAGGAATTCCAGTTAGCAATGGAGTAAATCGTACCTGTAGATTTCGTTATTTAGATATGTAGAGAAGAAGAGAGGCAAGTCATGGTGTGTGAACAGATAAGCCGATATTAACATAGAATCTTCGAGAGGACTACTTGGTGGAGAAAACCTAACACGATCGATGGAGATTTTTGTGAGGAGTGATAAAGATGGAATCGGGGAAAAGTTGGAAGAGATAGACCAGGGATTATCGTGAAAGTCAACCGTTAATTTTCCCATCCTTTTGCTTGAATTTGAAACCTAAATCGTGTTTGAACTGGGTGATATGGAAATGTTCAGACAAAATATGGAGAACAAAGGCAAAAGAGAACGAGACAGGGTTTTCAAAAAATTTGGGATTTCGCTTTTTCCCCTTGCTACTACCGAGTACAACACCAAATCATTAGGGAGTCGTAGTCACATGCGAGGAAAGGTGAGGTCGTGGTCACCGGCGAGGTGAGGTGAGACACAGGTTTCAGCGAGGTTATGCGAGGTTAATCAGGTCGTCGATTGCAAAGCTCTCATGTGGAACAGAAATTGGTTTTGAATGATCATGTGTTCTGAGTGTTCTACAAAAAAAAGCCCTAGAATTAATAGTACCTGCAATTTTGTGATAAAAACGCGTGTTTGGTAAAAATTATAAAGTGACATGTGTAGAGGACACACATTTGAGATAAAGCGCCCTCCGTGTTTGTAATTTTTTTTGTTGGACACTAATTTTAGGGCACACATAAATGCGTGTCCTCTATCCTTAAAATTTTGGAAAACTGACACTAACTTTTAGGGCGCGCACAAATGCGTGTCCTCTACCAGCGCGTGTCATTGTTTGCACGTCATTAAAGGGCTGTTTTCTAGTAGTGGATGTGTCACAGTACACTACCAAATCATCTAACCCCTCAGGTAGCACTAGAATCGGAGCCTCGCATAACCTCCGTCTTAGGGTCTCAAAAGCCAACTGTTGATCCGTGCCCCACCGAAATGTCACATTCTTCTTGGTTAGGTGGGTCAATGGCACAACAATCTTGGAGAAATCCTGGATAAATCTCTAATAATAGCCCGCTAAACCCAAGAAGCTACGGATCTCGGAAGAACTCTTCAATACTTCCCACCGCATCACTGCCTCAACCTTGGCTGGATCAACCGAAATGCCCTCCTGGTTGATGATATGCCCCAAAAATTGTACCTCCCGCAGCTAGAAATCACACTTAGAGAACTTGGCATACAACCTCTCCACCCTCAGGGTCTCCAATACCTCCCTCAGATGCTGCTCATGCTGCTCCTTGGTCTTAGAATAGACCAAGATATCATCAATAAAAACAATCACCGACCGCTCCAGCATCGGTCTACACACCCTATTCATGAGATCCATGAACACTGCTGGGGTATTGGTGAGCCCAAATGGCATCACCACAAACGCATAATGCCCATACCGAGTCCTCAAAGCTGTCTTCGGTATGTCCTCATCTCAAATCCTCATCTGATGGTATCCCGACCGAAGATCAATCTTGGAAAACCAAGACGCACCCTGCAGCTGATTGAACAAATCATCGATCCTCGGTAATGGATAACGGTTCTTCACCATTAGTTTGTTCAGCTCTCGATAATCAATGCACATACTGTGTGATCCATCCTTCTTTTTCATGAACAGGATTGGAGCTCCCCATGGGGAACTGCTCAGACGAATGAACCCTCGGTCTAGCAGCTCCTGAAGCTGCGTAGATAGCTCCTGCATTTCGAGCGGTGCTAGCCAGTATGGTGCCTTCACTATTGGGATGGCACCCGCCACCAAATCAATGTGAAACTCTACCTGCCTCTCCGGAGGCACTCCTGGTAACTCTTCGGGAAAGACATCCCGAAATTCTTTTACAACCGGCACACTGCCCACATCTGCCGTGGTCTCAACCCTCGTATCCGAGATATAAGCCAGAAATTCCGTACATCCCTGCTGCAGAAATCTCCTTACCCTCGCAGCCTAACAGAGGGTTGGCCCCTGCAAGGCCCTCTCACCATGTATAACCAATTCTCCCCCACTTGGGGTTCGAAACCTCACTAACTGGCGCTCGCAATCGATCATGGCCCCATTGGCCCCTAACCAGTCCATCCCGACAATCACCTTCAGCCCTCGCAACGGTATCAGGACAAGATCAACACGAAACCTCTCTCCAAGCATATTCAGGACATAACCCTGATACACCCTCACAACACTCACAGTGCGGTCATCTGCAATCTCCACCTCGAGCGGGGAATCCAAAGTTCCGGGCGCATCCCGAAACTTCTTGCTAAGCGTAAGAGATACAAACGATCGGGTGGCTCTCGAATCAAACGAAACATGAGTCGACATGCCGATGACCAAAAAGGTCCCTATACAAGCACAATGTACACATAAGGAATACAAATAAACGTAGAGCAGAGAAGAATAAACACGTACCAGCCACAGCGTCTGGCGCTGCCCGAGTCTCCTCGGTAGTCAGCTGAAATGTGTGCTCTTCACCGCTGGAGCATCCGCCTTAGCAGGGCGGCCATCAGTAATCCTCACCATGGTGGGAGCGGGCGCCACCACTGCTCCTCCCCCTCCCTGCAACCTCGGATAATCGGCCTTTTTATGGCCATTCTGGTTGCAGTGGAAACATATCAAGCCCTTCTTGGGGAAATCCCTGCTCAACTGACCCTGTTGGCCACATGCGTAACATCCTGAACCTACTGTCCGACAAGCCCCACTGTGCGATTTACCGCACCTGCACACCGGCTCCGGCCCTGCTGGCCCCTGCTAGAAGTGTCTGAGGTCTTAAGCTTTTTAGCCTGACCCACCGCTGCCTGTGCCTGCTCTGGCTTCCGCTTGGTGAGGAAGTCCAACTCCATATCCCTCTCACGGGCCTTCTCTACCATCTCATTCAGGTTCTTGCACCCTGTAAAGCACACAAATTCCCGGATATCATCCCTCCGCATGGAATGATATCTCGTCCTCCGCATATCCTCATCGGTAGCATATTGTGGGATCAACAATGCTCGCTCCCGAAACTTGGCGGTGATCTCTGCCACAGTCTCGGTGGTCTGATGGAGCTCCTGGAACTCCCTCACCATCCGTTTCACCTCAATAGTTGGTGCAAACTCCAAATCATATCGCTGAACAAACTTGGCCCATATCATCTCAGCCACACCGGCTGCTCCCACCTGACTAGTCACCTCGCCCCACCAGTCTCGGGCTCTGTCTCTCAACATGCATGAAGCGAAACCCACCTTTGCCGCATCCGGGCAAGAACTCGTGTGCTGGGCATTCTCGATATCCGCCACCCAGCGTCAGCTCACGATAGGGTCCTTGACCCCGAAAAACTCTAGCGCTCCACACGCCTTGAACTCCCGAAATGAGAGAGTTTGGGCCCCGATCTACCCCGCAGCAATCTCGGCTCTGAATGACCCGAGCCTCTCCTCCATAATCTCCATCATCCCCTCCTTGACCATCCCAAAGATCACTGGGGTAACGTCAAGGATGCCCTTCGTAACCTCGGCTGCATTGATCTCGCGCAGCCTCTCATCAATGGGCTCAGTACCGCTGCCCGATCCGGATCCAGATCCTGATCTTGATCCTGATCCCCCTGTCCCAAATCGCGTCACCACCATGCTGAACTGAAATGTCATAAACCATAATAATCGGGATATCTATATAGGGGATCTTCCCACACCGGTCCTCCTTAGAGCTGTCAGATCTAGCATTGGTTCGGGTACAGGTCCTGTGCTTTTAGTAGTACGGGCCCAATACTACCTTCCACACCTACATGTACCTTCCCCAAAGCTCTACCTGATAACTCCAATTCGTCCCAAAATAAATCATATCCCAGAAACTAGCGCATAACCCAAATCCCAGGCTGTCCTAAGATTTGCTCTACCCACATCAATCAGACCAATCATAACAGGTTGCCTTTATGCATGCAAATTATACACAGAAAAGGATCAAATAGACTTTCGAATAAGAGATTCTACCCTAGGACCACAACCAAACAAGGAACAGGAAATAAGGTCAAACCAATCATTCTAAGGCTATAAGCTCCTAACCGTATATAATTTTAAAAGCATACACATAGCAAAATCCATACGATTATCATAGTTCAATTATCAGTATAACATGGCTAATCATATTGGCGAACTACTTACTTGGCTCAGCGGATCACGCGCGTTGCACTCTCATCTTTTCCATCCTTTAAAAGTTTTAACTTTTATTTTATTTTTGAAAACAATTTTACCATTTCCTTAGTTTGAGTCCTGACACACCCGAGAGTGTGCCTGAATCTCTCAAACCAAGGCTCTGATACCAACTTGTAACGACCCAATTTTTCAAAGAAATTTTTTCATTTTTAAATAGTCAAAACACCTTACTATAAACCATAAAATCTCAATACAATTGTTTTCAAATTCATAACCAAGAAAACATTATTTCCAAATATCAGAGTGTCCCATAAAAATGCTTGAGAGAGTGCACGCCGCGCCATCAAGCCTTACCCTTGCCCTTGGGCTCAGATGTACCTGAAACAAATCCACAAACTGTAAGCTAATGCTTAGTGAGTCCCCCAGAGCACACCGCACACACAATCCACATAACACATATCATATTAGCTGTAAAAGCTACACATATCACATAAACCATGCATACTAACATATAAGGACGCCGTGGGCTACCCCCAGGCTCTTATACCTTCATGTCATGGGCTTTCCCCATGTTCTTTACCTAAGAATGCCATGGGCTCCCCCACATGGTCTTATATCCAACTGCCACGGGCTCCCCCCGGGGTCTTCCATGTAATAACATAAAAATCAACTAGCATATCATATATCACAGAAGTATCTATCATACTATATAACTCATACATAAACATATAAGGATGATGTGGGCTCCTCCCAGGGTCTTACACCATCATGCCATGGGCTTCCCCCATGGCCGTCACCTAGGAATGCCATGGGCTCCCCCACATGGTCTTATATCCAACTGCCATAGGCTCCCCCGGGGTCTTCCATGCAAATATCACATAATCACTAGCATACCACTTAGCATAAAGTTAACTATCATACCATATATCTCTACTACATCTAGTGTACCACATATCATAAAATGGGCCGGCCTTGGTAGACCCATTGGTATGGTGAGAAGACTCACCTATCGAATGTTGAGCTGAGAACTAAGATCAGATGTATCCCACACACTGCTCCTCCTCAACTGCCTATAACCAACATGTGATTAACTTGTCATAATCCCATAGTTACTCCCAAAGTCAACCCTGATTAACCCTGGTCAAAGTCAAGGTCAACAGTCCATGTTGACCTCAACTCGTCGAGTGCATCCAGCAACTCGTTGAATTAGCTGTATGACTCGTTAACTCACCGAGTTACCTTTGTAAGTCGTCAAGTTCCTCCCGAGTCTATTCCACTGAATCATGGCTCGACTCGCCGAGTCACCCTAGTGACTCGTCAAGTTCATCATATGTCCAGAAAACTAATGTCTAAATGGACCAAAACCCTAATCCTTCACTGCACTCATCCAGAAACTTAGAAACGGGCAAACCCTACCCCGACTCGTCGAGTCAGCTAAGGGACTCGACGAGTTCCTTCAGTACTTTCCAATTTCAGCCCTTTTCAGTGGGATCTAAGGTCCCAAACTCTAGATTCCAACTCCCTTAGTTCAGATATCACGTAAAGTTGCAAACTTTACGTGCATGCAAGGCCCTTCAAGGCCATAACACCAAAACTAGGATTCCTACAAGGTTTTTGTTCATGGAAAGGGGCTAGGCTGCATAAAGTGAGCAACTTTATGCCATTGGGGACCTTGAGAGGTCTAGATCTGGAACCATATCCTTGTGATAAGTCCATATCCTAGCTTGACTCACCAAATATGGCCATTTACTTCCAAGAAAAGGGATCTAATCAACTAGAGATCAAGGTGACGACTTTATACCTCAAAATGATGGCCAAGACAGAGTAGATGTCGGATCTACTGCTCCTCTCCTTGATCCTTCCTCTTCAAGCTCTATAATCCTTCACAAATACCCCAAAATCACTCACAAAAGCTCTCACTCTCATTCAAGAAGATTCAAGGTTGAAATAGGGTTCTCTCTGGCTAAAAGGATGATAATGGAGGCCACAAGAGGCGGGTGATATTCCTTAAATAGGGTGCAAACCCTAAAAATTAGGGTTTCTCTTTACAGCTCCTACTCGTCGAGTCGGGGCCTTCCGAGTTGTCGAGTAGGACCGAAACCCCGCGTCCCCTAACAGTCTCTACTCAACGAGTTGGAGCACCCCAACTTGCCGAGTCCATGCACAAAACCCTAAACATTATATAAAATAGTCAATACCTGGAATAGGTGTTACAGGGCCCGTTACACTCATCGGACGGGGCCCATTATATGGTTGATATGTATGGTATGTGGTATTTTGGGGAACTCACTAAGCTTTGTGCTTACGGTTTTCAGTTTATGTTTTCAGGTACTTCTATTTTGAAAGGAAAGAGCTCGGGATGACTGCATTGCACACACCACATTGTTCCACATATTGCATGACTCTGATGTACTTGTATGTTTATTGATACACTCTGATTCACTATGGTTTTCATGATATTGTTTTGGATAATGGTTTTTCTTAATTTAAAAATCGGAATTTTTAGTCTTACTTTTTGGGACGTTACAAGTTAGTATCAAATCCTTGGTTTGAGGGATTCAGACATACTCTCGGGTGTGTCTGAACTCAAACTAAGGATTTGGTAGATTTTTCAAAAATAAATGTTTTATAAAAAGAGTTTTCTAAAAAAAGAAAAGGGGTGCGGTGCTTGCAATCGACTGAGCTCAGGTAAGTTTTCCCAAAATACCCATACATGTTTATGTTATACTTTGAATTGTGAATTTGTGAATCGCATGCTAGATTAGGGCTAAGGATTTGCTCATGATTGCATGATAGAATGATAGGATAGATGCCTTTATATTCCTACTGTATGAGCTTGTATACGTGCATGCTAGTACTGATTAGTCAGTGATAGGATGGCCTGTTTAGGTTATGTTTGTTCCGATTACTCGATGCCCGAATGTTGTTTGCTTTGTGATATTAGGATTTTTTGTTAACCTCATCGAACTAGTGAGCGAGCATATTACATATTATTGATACTAAATAATTTTAGAAGGTTAGGTTTTAACTCTATTGCGGAGCTCTTGTTTGAGTCCGACCGTTGTAGTGTGAGACCTTTCATTCGAAGAATTATCTGGTGTCGACGATATGTAATTGTATTCGTGAGCTAGTTAGAGGATGTTGAGGGGTGTTCCTTATACAGTTGGTGGCGGGGAGTCGTGTGGTGGTTGCCCCAATTCTTTTCAGGGTTTTGGCCTGGGTGGGCCAGGTTGCTTATCACCTGGATCTTCTTGAATTTTTTAGTTAGATCCGTAGCGTGTTTCACATCTCTCAGTTACGGAAATGTTTAGTGGGTGGATTGGCATGATATGTGATGCTTTGTAGCCTAATAGAAATTAGATGATAGGCTAGATTTGAAATCTTTATTGGTAGGAAGTGAGATTGAGATGTCCTCTGTTTGGCTGTGAGTTATGGAGTGTTAATGCACGAATATTGCTTGCTTTGTGCTTTGTGGGACTGATGATAATGTGAGTTTACTATTAAGTGAATATGTTAAGTCGCATGTGGCATAGGTTAAATAATCTCAGAGTGATGGATTTGACCCTACTGTGCAGCTCACGTTTGAGTTTAACCGTTGTAGGGATGAGTCTTTCACTCGAAGGATTATTTAAGCTTTGATGCATATGATTGTATTCATGAAGTAGTTAACTGACATTATTTGGAGTTCTTCAGCAGCTGATGGCCGGGTGAGGTCGGGAACCTAGGAGAGCCTAGGATGTGTTGTAGTGGGTTGGCCTATGCTGTTTAGTGATGGGTATTTATTTAAGAACGTGTGTATAACCATGGATATGACGTATGCGCACAGGAGTGGTTACTTAGAGGACCCAAGATGATTCTTGAGGAAAGTATGGATATGTGTGGAAGGTAGTATTTGGCCCATACTACTGGAAGCATAGGATCCATACTCGACTCGAGGAAAATTTGGGGGATTTTAAGGAACTGGTTAAGGAAGGAGGCACGGTTTGTCACTAAGATTCGTTGCGGTGTATTTCTGCCTTTATCGGTTTATCGGGTATGATCGTCCAGATTGAGGATGGGTCAGATGATTGTTTGGGCCTCAGTAGCCATGTCTGTTGGGTTTCAATGATGCAGAAACATGGAAGGTAGTTGATTCCAAGGTCTGGAGGGCCTTGCTTAAGTAGTGACAGTTGAGTCGCGGGACTCAAGAAGGAAGAGAGTGTGAAGAATGGCTTGAGGATTGCAACTGAAGATTAAGTGATTGGCAGGTGGATTAGGATGTCACTATCATCGTCAGGGGTTATAAACGTCCAGCTTTCCGCGATAGGAGGAAAGAAGGAGAAGACATGAGATTTTCAGAGATGGGATGTAGTCTGACACGAGTCTAGACGATTGTAGTTTTCTTTGTCTACGGGTATGGCAGCGTTGGAATGCACCAAAAGGGTTTTTGTGGTAAGCTTGTTTTAAGATGAGATCAGGGGTATGCTTTCTTGAAATTAGTTAGGACAAGTGATAGTTTATTGTTTTAGGAACCAAGGTAAGTGAATCAGTAAGAGCAACTTTTGTTGTCTCTGATGTATCCTGACTAAGAGAATGATGCTTCTTATAATTATTAGTAACACTCGCGATAAACTTTTTGATGGGGAATTAGGCGAGGCGTGTGGTAGTTCATTTGTTTCTAGATGGAGAATTGGTGTCATGTTTTTATACATAATTATTGTTTATGCATCTGAATGGGATTCTGATATTAGAGGTGGTTATGATTGGGAGGTTTTTGAGGTTTCCATCCGAGACCCGGGATAACTTTGTGTTCGCTTGGTTATTAGTTGGAAGACCGGTTTGAGATGAAGTATGTCTGCAACATCATTTGGTGGTAGTTCGAACCCTAATTGGGGGAGAACCGGCTATTTTGGTTGAAGGATCATTTATATGGTTGAGTTCACGATCTTAGCAGAATGGGTCGTATGGATTTGCGGTTCGGGTACGTGGAACTTTGTTTCAGGATTTGGTCAGGAGAGAGGTGCAAAATAGGTTATCATTAGATGTATGTGTTCAGGAATGCAAGATTTGTCTTCGCGAGAAGAAGATGTTGGATAAGGAGCTTGTTGTAGCCAGTCCTTCCTTTCAGAATGTCGCTGAATAGATCAAGAGGCATTTGGCATGCTCAGGTTGAGCATTGGGTGCTGAGGGATTCATCGACTCATTGTATAGATTGATATCCCTATTCTAGGGTGGGAAGTATTGATCGGTAAATCAGCTTCAGAGTTTGGTATGTTTGGTCTGACATGGGTTTTGTGCAAGTAGCGTATTGGGTTATTGGATCAGTTGTCAATGTAGTCTCGATCATTGGTCTTTTCGTTCATCATCAAAAGTGGAGGTTCTTTGAAACTTTCAAGTTGTGTCAGTTGAAGTTCAATTGATGCGTGCACCTATCGTCAAGTTCTGTATGTTTTAAATTTTCGTTGGTTTTTGGGTTTGTTTACCCTCAATTGTGGTGTGGAATTTTGGTGCATAGCAGGCTCAGGTTTTTGCAACATTTCTAGACCACCATGGGAGTTTTCTCGAGCTAGTTACGTATTGGTGGAATCTGTTCAGATTAAATCAAGGTGTAGGATCTTGTATCGATCGTTCATGAGGATGTTTTTGATAAAGTTGAGGTTCATCTAGTTTGTGTTGATATCAGACTATGCTGTGAAAGGAATTATGCATGATAGAAGGGTATGGCTCATGTTGTGTTCAGATAGCATTGAGAGGGATCTTGTTGTTGGATTAGGTGTCTAAGCCCATAACTATAATTGATATGTACTTGACCCGAGAGTAGCATGGTCCATTTGGGTTGCCTTCACCAGAACAATCTGATAGGATGGATATTTGAGAAAGAGGCTATTTATGATTTATTAATATATTATAAGTATAATATATTAATTGTGAAATCACATTATTTAATTAGTATTGATCAAGAATTAATTTGGAATTAATTTAGTGATCAAAATAGACTAATTAAATTAACGGGGACTGATTATGTAAATCAGTGATATATATAGTGTTTGGGCTATTGATCCATGTTGGGCTAAGTTTTATGTAAGTATCCATGAAGAGTTAGCCCACATGAAATATGGATCATAACCTAAGTGTATGGATTAGGGTTTACCCATGACTCTTGGAATCCTACACTATATATGTGTTATCCCTAAGCCAAAATCGGTTACCCCTAAGCATTCTAAGATTTCTAAGAGAACCCTAGCCGATTTTGGTGGTGCTTAACCTCTCTCTCAAAGTCCTCCTTTGTTCATGGTGTTTATGAACCATTTGAGGCATCACACTTGAGGTGCTAAGCTCTTGAAAGGCCAATAACTACAAAGTACATCAAGAGGTACTCATCTAACTTGATTTTATATGGTATATCCTCTATTGTATGCTAGTTAGAATGTATGCTTTGGAAAATTCAAATTGCATGTATAATTAGAGATAACATAGATCCAAAGCATCTAGGGTTGCATGTGCACCATATGAGTGTTATAGTGCTTAAAACCCAACACTTGTTTGGGTTCCTTCAAGTTGGTGGACTGTTGGTTCAGTATCTTTAGGTCCATGTGGTGTTGGTCGCAAGTCTTCAGGCTATGGATGTGATGACGACTAGATCGGTTTAGTACCATGAGCTTATTGTTTAGTGGATAGTAGGTGTCACGATGTATCATGACCCAATGGCTCTATGATCTATATGGGTAGGACCCGATAGTATTTTGATTGAGATTCTTAGGTCTCAGATCGTTAGCTTTCTTGGATTTTTGGGTGTTAGTGCATTGTGGTAGTCGGTAGATTCGGTGACCAGCTGGTTGGATCATATGGGCAGTTAAAGATTGTTAGGAATGATGGTTGTGCACCAGTAGCTGCTTGCAGAATATTTGCATTATGAACTTTGGTTACTTGAGGGCTGTCTATCAGGAGTTCGGTTACCAATGTTGGGCATCGGTTATGGAATCTTGAGCCATGAAGTCAATTGTGGATGTCTCGAGCGATTCGTCAGGTGGGGGTACACCTGAGCTGACATGGGATTTGGATGCAGCGTGAGAATATTTGGATTGACCATCCTTGTGCTCGTGGGATTAGCAGGTTGGTGATGACTTGTCAGGAAGTCAAGCGCGTATTTTAGGTTGTTAGTTGCAACCTCCAAATTGGGGATCTAGTGTAATTCACCATCGGTATATTTTGAGCGTTCTTTCTACATAGTAGAATGGTATTCCTAGTCGGGGACTAGGGGTGAGTGCGTAAAGGCCCTAAGCCTAGAATGGTATTCTTTCTACATAGTAGAATGGTATTTCTACATAGTAGAATGGTATTCCTAGAATGGTATTCTTTCTACATCAGTAGTCCTAGGGAGTAATCTTCGGTAAATTTCTAGGAAGTTCCTGTTTTGGGTGCTTATCGTTATGTTATGAGCTCTTCCAGTTGGCAAGAGTAAGGTAGTTGTTTCAGTTCTCAGGTAGGGCAGCTGCAGTTCCTTCTTTGGGTTGAGGGCAGAGTGTTAAGGTTCATTCTTTCGGAGGTATAAGCAATTTCTGCCAAGATGAGACTTAGATGGCAGGTTTGGGAGGCGGTCTTCGGTATAGGATAAATCTTCATTCTTAATCAGAATTCAGGAAGTTTGGGAAGGATCGTCTAGCGGCAGAGGACGTAATAAAGACTGATTTCGAGGACGAAATCTAATTTTAGTAGGGGAGAGTTGTAACGCCCTATTCCGAATCGTTTCATAATTCAGGGTCGTGACCCGATGACTGTTTTGTTGGATTAGGTGTCTAAGCCCATAACTATTATTGATATGTACTTGACACGAGAGTAGCATGGTCCATTTGGGTTGCATATCATCAGGACAATTTGATAGGATGGACTTTTGAGAAGAGGTTATTTATGGTTTATTAATATATTATAAGTTCTAATATATTAATATGAAATCATGTTATTTAATTAGTATCGATCAAGAATTAATTTGGAATTAATTATGTGATCAAAAGAGACTAACTAAATATATGAGGATTGATTATGTAAATCATTCATTCTTATAATGTGGGCTTATGATCCATATTTCTTTATGTTGGGCTAAATCCATGTGGTAACCCATGGATGATCCATGGAGGTTTAAACCCATGGAGCATGAGGAATATGGAAGGTCATGCACATTAGGGTTTGCATGGTGTAACCCTAATTAAGCCACACTATATAAGAAGCCCCTAGCTCATGAAATCGGCTACACATGTGTTCTTGGGAAGAGCTAGCCGAATTTGAGTGCAAGTCACCTTCTCTCAAGTTATCCTTTGTCCTAGGTGTGCTGTGATTCCATTTGAGTCATTCATACTATTGGTGCTAAGTTCTTAAAGGTCCAAGGTTTCCAGCTACAACAAAAGGTATGTCATCTAACTAGAATTTTGTAGTAAAGATACTCCATTGTATGCTAGTTAGGATGATGCTTTGGAAAAACAAAGTTTGCATGTATATTAGAGAAAACATAGATCCAAAGCATCTAGGGTTGCATGTACACCATAGGAGTGTTAGAATGCTCAAAACCCAACAGTGGTATCAGAGCCTAGGGTTGTTTTCTAATATACTTGATGCTACTTGTTTTCAAAAACTAAAAAAAATTGTTTTTCTGCTTTTGGGACAGTGGACTCGCCGAGTCCACGGGGGAACTCGCCGAGTCCCCTCACAAATCTGACCAACTCGCTGAGTCAATTCATGCACTCGACGAGTTGGTGCTCCAGAATGCAGATTTTCGAGTTCTAAGGCTGGAATTGGACTAGGATCATTACCTTAAACTGTTTTTGAACTTATAAACACGTTTTTGATGTGGTAATGATCATGCTTATCCAATTTAAAAGATAATTGTCCAAGTTTCATGTTTTGTATTAGTTTATATGGTTAGGCGAATTACATGAAATTTGTTTGATATGAATTGTCTTGTTCTTATGAGTTTAATTTAGATCATAGACAAATTATTTGATTTTGTAAGTTACAATAGTTGATCTAAATGTTTTTTTTGATGTCATCCATAACTTGTCCTCAAGTTATGGAACATGAAGAGTCCTTTTCATAAATGTTTTATGAACTCCATAACTTGTCCTCAAGTTATGGATTTTGAACAGTCTTTTCATTAAAACCTATATTAAACTCATAAGTTATGGATTCCAAAAGTTTTTGAACAGTTCAAAACTTGCCCTCAAGTTTTGGAATTTGTAAGTTTACACTTTTTCAATACTTTAGTTCCAAACCCTAGAGTTTTAAAAGTTCAAATTTTACCCTTATACTATTATAATATTATAGGTTTAATATATATATATATATATATATATATATATATATATATATATATATATATATATACAGTCTTACCGTTAGTATGCCTCATTCACGAAGCCGGTCTATAAGAGGGGTATAAGGTTACTCCCTATAAAATGGCAGTTTAATGGGTGTCCACTCTCACCCACC
Source organism: Lactuca virosa (assembly GCF_052849685.1). NCBI lineage: Eukaryota > Viridiplantae > Streptophyta > Magnoliopsida > Asterales > Asteraceae > Lactuca > Lactuca virosa. The sequence goes on from NC_136431.1 coordinate 55,796,515, forward strand.
GCTTCCTTGACTGGTGGAGGGTCGTTAGCCGAACGGGTAGGATAGGACATTAATTCTCATTATAAGTATAATGATAATTATAAAGTAACTAAACTTTATTAAAATTCCCAATCTTAGTTACTTTAGGAAAAATGTGAATATGCACATTGATTAGGTGGTTGTAACATTAAGTGTACCAAGCTAATTTGCATGGTTATTCACACCTTGTTTGTGATCCTCGACATCCCAATCACAAACTTGAAGGGCACAATCGAGATTTAAACATGCCATGGAAAAGTTCAATGAATCTCAAAGGATTTAGGAGTTTCAATTCACTTAAAACCTAAAATTCTTTTTCGTTTTTCGTGGTGGAAATTGGTAAATCGTCATTTACCTACCTTCAAATATTTTGCAATAGGATTACGACATCCCTCTTCTGAATTGTAAAATATTGTGTTGGGTCCTAGCCTTAATATTTCATTTTGGGTGTTATATTAAGGACTTAAATCAACTAACTTGAATTTCTCCCATTGTAGATGTCTATTTCAAACAACTATGGTCTTCCCAAATCTCTTGGAACAAGCTTTCCTCTTGAAGATGATGTTCCGCGATTGGATCGTGGAAGTGGAAATCATGCTTCACTTTTTTCACCTCCTCCAATTATTCTCCCTAACCCACAAGTTCAAGGTCACTCAAAGCCCTATTGGCAGCAAGGAAAGTCTGTATGTACTCACGTCTTGGAGATGAAGTTACATATTGACAAGCTAGGAGAGTTGGGTATCGAAGTCTCAAGGAAGTTGGCGGTTGACTGGGTTCTTCAGTCACTTCCTAAGTCATATAGCGGGTTCCCTTAAGGACTCATAAGACATGACCCTTATTGATCTAACATATTTGCTTGTTGCTGCTGAATCAGAAATGATTTGGCGCACTGGTAAAGCAAATTTGACTGGAAGATCTACTCCCCCAAACTTCCATGGATATTGACAATGGTGACATTGGAAGTCCAGAAAAGCTTTCTCTTCCTAATGGAAAGGGATCAGCCATAGTCAACCTGGTTGACCAAATGGTAAAGAGAAGGGCTAAGTCTGAGATTGTCCCATGTGCCATTTCCAAAGAGTCCATATGTTTCTATTGCCAAGAGAAGGGGCATTGGTTGCAAAGCTGTCATATTTACCTGAAAGATCACAAGGATGGTAAAGTCAAAATATTAGACTCTACTTCAGGTAAGCCCGCTATCTAACTCTATTAAGTTCCTGATTGTTGATTATTAATACATGATGTGACAAGGTTGAATTTTGATGTTTTGTAGGATCATGCAAAAGGAAGGAAGGTTAAAGGAAGAGTATGTTGAATCTGGTCGGGAAGATGGATTTCAATCGCATGGTTCGATGATCGGATTTTTGAGCTGCTGCTTAAGAGTTATGATAGATTGCTTAGAAATATGTAGTAACATAGTGTTCATTTGTAATTGCATTGTATGGAAAAGTTTTTCCGCATTTTATAAATAAATAAAATTTTATTTTTATTTTATTATATCTCCTTGCAATGGCATTTGTGAAAAATTGATGTTTGTATGTGTCTATGTTAGCAATATGAATTTGATTCCTTCGTTTGTGGTAGTGTCGAAAATTTACCAAATAAGGAAAGATTCTCATCACCCAAGTTTCAATTGGACAGAAACTTGGAATCATGCAACTGGTATTGTATGATGAATGAGAATTTTCATCTTTGGAAAATTAAGACTAATTCCTTGATCACATGTATATGTGAGTCAAGTGAAGGACTAAGAGATCGAGTACACATTCTTGTGCACTGGTCAAGTTCCACCACAAAGATCAATAAGACTATTCGTCATATTTTACTAAAGTTTAGTAAATACGGTTATTCTTACAAGATTAAGTGTAATTTTGAGTCATTGAAATGGATTCAATGCGTAGCAGAACGAATAAGAAGAATCAAATAGGCAGAAAGATAAAAGTTTCTCCAATATGAAAAGATGGGAGAGTACATTAGTATCGTGTTTTATGATTATCTTAAAGATTATGAAAAACCATATCACAATTGATCCTCTAAGGATATCTTAGTGCATTTGTATGGCTAAGAAGAGGAATCGTGAATTGTTGAAATGGTTAAATCAAGAAGATGAGTCATACTTCGTTCCACAAACAAGTCTTAGAGTCATACTCCAAGATTGAAACTTGAGTGACATAATCTTAAGAAAGGTTTAAAACACTCATCAAATGTAGAGTAATATGTTTCTTACTCTTGTAGACTTGTACATTTGAAATTGGTAAGTTGTGATGTTTTGGATAAAACAGAGGCCAACTAAGACCAATTGTGTGAAGTGTTTGTCTTGATAAGAAACCGCACTGACTCTTGAATATTTGTTTGTCAAGTAATGTTCCGTGACAAGAGAGTCTTATATGTCAAGAGGTTAGTGGGAGTCTTAAAAGATCTTGACAAGTTTCAAGAACTAATCAAGAGTAAACCTATTGTTAATCACTAGCACACAACTTGAGGTTTGCAACCTATCGTGTTGACATATTCTTATTTCTGTGCCCATTCCAGTTAAAGTTGACTATGCATGTGAGTTCTATGAGTTCTCAATTGTTTGCATAGCAACCTGGAAGCAATGGTAGGCCCTTGTGCTGCCAAGTGGCAAGAAATTAATATTGAACAAGTTCAATCCATATGAGTTTGGATTTGTCACTAACCTTGTCTTGTGATTATGGTTATGACAAATTCACAATGGATAGGAAAACATACACCATAAAAATCTAGGTGTCATAAGGTTTCTCTCCAATTCATGAAAATGATGGTGAGGAAACGCTTTCACTAGTAGATTTTGAAGGATTAAAGTTAGTAGTTGTGACAGTTGCATTCTCAAATTCGATTATGATTACGGCATCCCTATTCATAATTCGAATTGTGAGAAATGGCAAATAGTTTGAACATTCCGGACTTATTAGTTTAAGTTCTGAAAGCTTCAAACACTCACTTGTGCTAATTTAATCTGAAAGGTATATGAGCTTGAGAAGTCTGAAAAGGCTTATCGAAGCACTAAGTATCATAAATCTGAACTTTGGTAATGAAAGTCAATAAGTATTGATTTCTAGAAGTCCAGCTGATGTCTGAATACATGTCAAAGCTAGTGGGAGCATAAGTGTTATGCTAATAAAGAAATAATTATTATGCTAGTGGGAGCATAATCAATTATGGTAAGTGTTGCGAGTTTGCAATATTAATTATAGAAAACAAAAGTTTCAATTTGCAAAGTGCAGGGTTTGAAAAGTTGTTTTGCTATAATTAAGGGAGAGGAATTTATACTTCATTTCGATTCTAAAAGCTTAGATTGAGTTTTAATCAAATTTAGTCAAGGACATATATGAATGTTATGTTGAAAAGATTCGGCATAAGGAAATTCTATATGGAAATGTTAATTGCGTCCTCAAAACTTAATTATGATTACGGCATTCCTTTTCATAATTCGAATTGTGAGAACATGGCAAATAGAAATATTATAGCAAAAGACTGATCAAGTATCATGTCTTTATGTTAGACATTATGAATCACATCCCATATGCTTCGGTATAGGATCGATTGCATATGCTATAATATTCTCGTGTTCTTATTTTTCCAAATGCCTAGGGCATTAAGAGGGAAAAAGGAATAGAACCGGATATGACTAAAATGGTTAAGCAATTGTCGAGGACAATCTGAGGTTTACCAAAGATTGGTTTCTCATGGACAATTGGAAGTATATTTAAAATTTTGGAAAGGACCATATTGACATACTCTGAGAAGAGGTAACTCTTGTTCAGAAATGATAGTCAAAATGGGAATATGGAAATGTTTCCATAAGTGAAAGTTATTCTTTAAATCTATGAAAGATTAGGAAACTTAATGCAAGAAGGATGTTCAAAGGAATGTACTTTGAATTTGAGACTTCACTTCCTTGGAATTGCTTTGTCAACAATCTCCAGTGGAAAATTTTGTAATATTGTTGGTCAAGTCTCTGTGACTTTTGGTACCATGACATTACAAAGGCTGCATTGCATGATAGTTTAGCAGTGACAAGAATTTGGAATTCTTACACTTGAAATAAAGATTTGGAATTTTGAAATGAGCATAATTGAAATATTTTTCAATTGATCTATTTCAAAAAGTCAGGACCATAGACAAACATAGTGTGCATGCTTGGAGCATGGCATAGCTATTGTTTTAATTCAAGTATTAAGTTAATTATTCGAAACTTTATACACTGAATAATGAGTAATCAATATGACTCAAAAGTTTTTGGACCATATAGGATTAGTATTATTATTGTGTTTCACTTTGCATGTTTTGACTTCCCGAATAACTAGGTTATTCAAACCATCCACAGTCGATGATACTTTGGAAGTAGGTATTGAGGCAAGACTGTCATGAATGGGTATGTAGTTTCTCTAGGTGTTTTAGACATAGCTGCAGTGTTCATGAGTACTCCTGGAATAAGATTTGAGTATTGGATTCAACCCACGCTCATCTGAATCACTTCATGGATTTTAGCATGAGTGATTGTGAGACGATAATATCTTATATTCTTGAAACGAAGACATGTGAGTTGTAGTTACAAGTCGGTTGCACATTGACATATGTAAACGCACCAGTAACTTGGATGTTATAAACATATTGTTGTGTGTGATTTGATGAGTAAGTACAAGCAAGCATTTGGGTCGAAGTTTATCCGTTCCTTTTACTCCATGTGGATAAAAGCGATATATGTGGGCCCCTCAATGATTTAGTGATGACACCCCTAAGCGCTTGGCCAAGCCTGGACTGATTTGATTTGTTCAATTAGTCGGTCGTCATAAATCGAAAATCGGGAAACAACAGATGGACATAGAGAATGATTTTAAATCCGTGTCTCAGTCCATACGATATCTAGAATGGAGGAATATATGATCCCTTATCTAATGGACGCGTCATTGACTAGGTCAGAGTTCGACAATGACTTTTAGGAGCTACGATTGCTAGTCGGGATTTTGGAGTCGTACTTTCAATTATAGTTATTAGACTTATCCAAGTGGGAGACTGTTGGATTAGGTGTCTAAGCCCATAAATATTATTGATATGTACTTGACCCGAGAGTAGCATGGTCCATTTGGGTTGCATATCATCAGGACAATTTGATAGGATGGACTTTTGAGAAGAGGTTATTTATGGTTTATTAATATATTACAAGTTCTAATATATTAATATGAAATCATATTATTTAATTAGTATCGATAAAGAATTAATTTGGAAATAATTCTGTGATCAAAAGAGACTAATTAAATATATGGGGATTGATTATGTAAATCATTCATTCTTATAATGTCGGCTTATGATCCATAGTTCTTTATGTTGGGCTAAATCCATGTGGTGACCCATGGATGATCCATGGAGGTTTAAACCCATGGAGCATGAGGAATATGGAAGGTTATGCACATTAGGGTTTGCATGGTGTAACCCTAATTAAGCCACACTATATAAGAAGCCCCTAGCTCATGAAATCGGCTACACATGTGTTCTTTGGAAGAGCTAGCCGAATTTGAGTGCAAGACACCTTCTCTCAAGTTATCCTTTGTCCTAGGTGTGTTGTGATTCCATTTGAGGCATTCATACTATTGGTGCTAAGTTCTTAAAGGTTCAAGGTTTCCAGCAACAACAAAAGGTATGTCATCTTACTAGAATTTTGTAGTAAAGATACTCCATTGTATGCTAGTTAGGATGATGCTTTGGAAAAACAAAGTTTGCATGTATATTAGAGAAAACATAGATCCAAAGCATCTAGGGTTGCATGTACACCATAGGAGTGTTAGAATTCTCAAAACCCAACATGTTTATCATAAGGCTTAGGGCCTTTGCGAAAGAGACCTAGACCCCCCCCCCCCCCTCTGAGTGTGGGTAATGTAGTTTAGATGATATGGGAGTTCGGTTTGTGTTTTGGAGCCCAAGGGTTTATCGGTAAAGTGGCCGTTTAGGCCTTTTTTGAATTTCGGATTTTAGTTTGGAAAGTTTTATGGCAAGGGGGAATTGATAGAAGTGTAGAGCTTCTCATTACCTTTCCGTGGATATAAAGATCGTTAAAATGGCAGTTGCAACGAAAAAGTTATGACTGTTCAAAGTTGGAAAGGATTTGGGGGAAAACTAATCTCATGACATGAGCAGTTGGAGCTCACGACGTGAGAAGCGATTAAATGGAAATATTGATTTAAACAGTGCTCATGGGGTGAGCATTATGGGCTCACGACATGAGAACTGTGTAGCTCAAGCCCACGAGTTTTTAGGGTTTTCAACATATATAAGGGTTGGTTCCGTGTTTCTAGGGCATTTTATGAGCCTCCATCATATCAAGATCATCTTGAGAGAAACCCTAGCTTCCCTTTCACCATTTTGAGCCTCCCCTCTACTCTTTCATCCATCTATAAATATTTTGGTGCTTTGAAGAAGAAGAAGATGTTCTTGGTGCTTAGATCCAGCAAGCAAGTTCCCTCACCACCCTAAAGATCATACCTTGGACCATGGTAAGTCCTCAACTTCTAACCTTTATGTGTTATTCTTCTAGATCTAGGATTTTATGCCTTTTTCTTCATGTTGGAGGTGGTTTGATGTTTGGATTCCATAAATTTGGCAACTTTATGGATCCATGAGGTCCCTTTTGAGGTTTGGTGTGCTAGATCTATGGTTTGGTTGAGTTTTGGTCCCATGAATGAGATTTGGATCTCATTTTCACCATTTTAACATAATCAAGTTCAAGACATGCATTGGACATGCATGTCCATAAAGCAAAGATTTTTATGTTGTTTTTGATGTATGAAAGCCCTCTGGAAAGTTGAAATGGATGACTTATTAGATTAAGGACTTAATATATTAGGATTTAGCATCAGACGTGGCTCACGACGTGACACAGGGAGTGTCATGATGTGAGAGTGTTTTTTACATGATTTTTTCGACGGACTGAGCTCACGACGTGACCAAGGAAGGCTCACGTCGTGAGGTCTGTTGAGTGGGTCATCCGGGACTGAGTTGACTGAGTTGAAGCGAGTTGAGTTGGAAATCGGTTAAGTGCGTTCTCACGACGTGACCAAGGATTGGTCACGACGTGAGTGTCAACTGATGGAAATGTTGACCTTTGACTTTGAGTGTTGAATTTTGGTCAAATTTCTAGTTTTAGAAGGTGGACTAAGGGTTTACCTTATATGGTTTGTTAGGAGGTGTATGGCACTCGTTCGTTGGCTGTGTGAGCTGTTAGCTATGGATTTTTTCGGCGAGGTGAGTTTCCTCACCATGTTTAGCGGGTCGAAGGCACCAATGCCGACCCATGGTTTATTATGATAGGATGCTAGATATCTGCATGACTCTTGCATGTTTATGTGCTTGTATGCTTATTGGGCGGGGCCCGATAGTTATTCTGTATGTTGGGCGGGGCCCGTTGTGCGAGTTAGGGCGAGCCCGTATTACTCAGTGAGCGGGGCCCGTTATGCGAGTTAGGGTTATACTTAGTGGGAGGGGCCCATTATGCGAGTTAGGGCGGGGCCCGTTACACTCATCGGGAGGGGCCCATTATTTTGTTGATGTGTATGGTATGTGGTATTTTGGGGAACTCACTTAGCTTTGTGCTTACGGTTTTCAGTTTATGTTTTCAGGTACTTTTGTTTCGAAGGGGAAGAGCTCGGCATGATTGCATTGCACACACCACATTGTTCCACATATTACATGACTCTGATGTACTTGGATGTTTATTGATACACTCTGATTCACTATGGTTTTCATGATATTGTTTTGGATAATGGTTTTTATTAATTTAAAAATCGAAATTTTTAGTCTTAATTTTTGGGACATACATGTTAGATTGATCATATGGATTTCACTTTTTTTAACTAGTACATGTTAGACTAATCATATGGATTTCATGGAATTGATATCATTTTTCATTGAAACTCATGGATTTGTTGGCTTTCTACATGAAGAAGCAAACCACAAGGATCAATAGGTTAAACTACACATAAGCCCCTCTAATCATTAAAAATTAAAAGACGCGTGCTGGTCCAATTTGTTCTCAATTGTTCTCATTTTAAGAAATGTTCTCATTTGAACACACACACACACACACACACACACATATATATATATATATATATATATATATATATATATATATATATATATATATAGAGAGAGAGAGAGAGAGAGAGAGAGAGGGAGAGAGAGTCGTCGAATTCACTCACTAGTCTTTCTAAAAAAAGCATGTCGTCACCATTACCTATTTTATGAGAGAATATTTTTTATGTCAATACCCAAACTATCAAGGTCACATTTTACTTTTCATATGTTGTTCCAAACTTTTGGAATTGATTTCCTCACTAAAAAGTGGAAGGGTTTTCGTTTTAGATTCTGTATTCCCCGAATGACCTAGGACCAGAGGGAGTCCTTTTCATTTTTCATCCGCCATCACCATTTGACAAGTAGTGCAATATTAAGACCACGAAGACTCCCAACACAAAGACCTCCATATTTTTTTTAGATGTGATAACCTTTGATCAAACCACCGAATTGATTTTGTTTTTTCCTTCGATTCCACCCCATAATAAACTTCTTCCATATCTTTTAAAAGTATCAATGATGCAAACCGGTGCTCTAAATAATGAGAAGAAATAAATAGGTAGGCTACATTTACATAAATAAGGGTGAGATTTGTGACCATTGTTTGGAATTTTAACTCCTTTAAAGATGTACTTTGTACATATCCCTCGTGTTGCAACATTTAGTCCCTCAATGGCTATAATAGATAGGAAATTTCAGAGCGAATTGCCTTGTATAATACATGCGGTTATGGGGAATTCTTTTGTTGGCGCCCACTTACTAGAACCAAAGATCGAAACGATACGAGACACCCTTTTATTCTACTACATCATTTATCCTCAAATGCTATTTGTAACACAACCGGGTTGAAGTAGCTATAATTTATTAAATGAAAAGCTTTATTAAAGTCGACTTTGAATAAGAAAATCTATTTTTTTAGTTTTTCTTCTTCCAAGAGCAAATTTCATTTATCATTAATAGACTGTAAAGAATGTTTCTTTCATTCTACAGAAGTTGTTTTCACTTTGTCTATGATACTACCAAGGACTTTTTTGATTTTTTTGTAATTTCAATTATCCTTTGTACATTTTCGACTAGATTTATGTTTTTCGATAATACATTATGGCATTTGATACTATTAGACAAAGTATTTTAGTCTATATTAGATTACTTGAATAGTTAGAGGAGGCTAACTGTAAATATGAATTCTATTTATATTCCTTTGTATCTTTACCCGTATAATATACAATATACAATTTACCCAAGTTAACTGATACTAACTTGGTAAAGTACTACGGAGGATCTAAATTTTGGAGGTATAATAAATAAAACATTTAATATTATTGATATATTTTTTTATACTATTGTTGACGGTGAGTCTGTAACCGCCCAACACATCTTAGCCGTTCAAACTCCCTTAACTTTCAATCTCAGCCACTTAAGCTCCATAATTTACGGTTACTACTTTTCTGGTTTTGGAGGTCTGATACTTTCCTTTGGAATGTTCCCTTCTTGTGTGAGGTATTTTATGCGTTTAGGTATTGGTCTTGGGTGTAGTTGTTGTGTTTATTTTCTTTTTTCATGTTTTTGAACCATTTGTATGTTTGCTTTGCATACGGTTGCCCTTTTTCCTTCAAATATTTGTATGTTATTGGAAATAACAATAAAGATCTATTGTGTGTTTGTATATTTATAATTCTGGTTAGAAAGTCTTAAGATCTGTACAATCCAAAATAGGGATAAGCTCACATATAAAGGCATGTCATGTTTTTCTCAACATATAACCTTCTCGGAATTATGTGTTTTGCTTCCTAAGATATGTATATTACAAGTATCAGAGCTAGTCGGCCCTACCCTCTGCGACAACATCTTCTTTTTTTCTCCTGTCTTTTTCGTTAGCTCACCATGGCAATTCAATCCTTCACAACAGCAGAAAAACACTCGCACAACTCACACAAATTTGCTTTCACCCTATCTCCAACAAATTACGGTTTCTGGAAAACAATGATCCAACCGTTTCTTATCACAAACAATCTTTTCCAATACGTTGATGGCTCTCTTCCATGTCCATCTCAAACACTACCAGGTGTATCCACCGAAGCACAACCCAAAACTCAACAGAATCCAGATTATGCTATCTGGATCTTGAATGATGCACACGTTCTCATGTTGATCATCTCTACAATCTCCGAAGCCTCCTTCCCACATGTTCAAGGCGATACCTCCAGAGATATATGGCTCTCCCTCGCACATACGTATGCTCCTCAATCGATCTCTAGGGAATACACCCTCAAGTCACAACTACTAAAGATAGAGATGCAACCCGAAGAATCTATCTCTACCTTTCTTTCTAGAGCCAAAGAATACGCCGAAGCCCTCGCAAACATTGGAGAACCGATCAAAGAAAAGGACCTCGTTATGTTTGTTTTTTCCAGTCTCCGCGATGAATACAATGGCCTTAAGTCTAACCTTCTCGCCCGAGAACATCCCATCGCCTTTGTCGAGCTACAGGGCCTCTTATCTGATCATGACTATATGATTCGGAAATCTGCACCTGCCATCTCTCCTGTTCAAGCTTTTACCGCTACCACCAATCGACTACCCTCTACTACATCTGCTCCTCAAGCTGATACAATTCAAGCTCTACAACAACTGGCATCTCAACTTGGCTTACAACTACAACCGGTTAACCAACCTGCTCAGGCATTCTACTCATCTCGTTCCCAGAATTCTCGCGGTCGTGGACGAGGCTCGTACAATAAGCAAACAGGGGGAAACAGAAACCAACAGTTCAACTGGACAACCAATCAGAACACTATTTACGGAACCTGCAATAGGTGTGGCATTGGTCATGTACCCTCCTAATGCCCTAACCGTGATCCCGCTACCATGAAACGACCACCTCAACTACCATCTGCCAATTTCGCAGACTTCAGATCTCAACAAATGCATACTTGGGTTCTTGATACCGGGTCAAACAGCCATGTCACACAAGACACATCGACCTTCGATCACCATGAACCTTACTACGGTGATGATTTCCTCTACATTGGCAATGGTAAGGGCTTACCTATCCTTCATGTCGGTTCCACTAGTTTTCACTCACCCTCTAAAACCTTCTCTCTCCCAAATATTCTTCATGTTCCAGAAATAAAAAAAATCTTCTTTCTGTTCAACGTTTTTGTCAAGATAATCATGTTTTCTTTGAATTTCACTCTTCTTTTTTTGCTGTTAAGAACAAGCTCACAAGCAACACCCTCCTCACGGGTCCAAGTAACAACAGACTCTATTCCATGCGTCTCCCACAATTTTGCAGTCTTCCGAAAGTCGCTTTTACAGTTGTTCGTGTTTCTCCAGACATTTGGCACCAAAGACTTGGACATCCGCACTCCCAGCTTTTAAATACTATGCTCTCTAGATTTAGTCTTCCAGTTTGCAATAAAAATTCTGTTTCTTTTTGTAATTCTTGTCATATTGGCAAATCGTCCAAATTACATTTGTCTTCCTCAAATTTTAAGAGTAATCAGTTTTTGGAATTAATTGTGTGTGATGTATGGGGCCCCGCCCCTATCCCTTCCATTGATGGTCATCACTGTTTTTTATTGTGCGTTGATGATTACTCTAAATATATGTGGTTCTTTCCGTTGAAACAGAAGTCGGATGTGTTAGGCGTTTTTAAACAGTTTACCATCATGATCGAACGTCAATTTAGTACCAAAATTAAATCTGTCCAAACCGACTGGGGTGGGGAATTTCGAAATCTATCACAATTTCTCACCTCTCTTGGGATTATTCACCGACTTTCATGCCCCCACACAAGTGAACAGAACGGCTTTGTTGAACGTCGCCACCGGCATGTTGTCGAAACCGACCTCACCCTTCTTTCACAATCCGGGGTTCCGCGTAAGTATTGGCACTTTGCTTATGACACCGCTGTTTATCTCATTAACCGGATGCCCTTACGGAACCTTGCTAACAAATCTCCCTTTGAATACCTGTTCACACGGAAACCTGACTATTCATTCTTACGGGTCTTTGGTTCACAATGTTTTCCTCACATTAGACCCTATAACAAGCACAAGATGGATTTTCGGTCCATAGCCTGTGTTTTCCTCGGCTATAGTCCATCACATCATGGCTATCGGTGTCTAGATACCACCACCGGACAAATTTACATTGTCCGACATGTTCGTTTCAACGAACAACGCTTCCCCTTTCAGTCTGACGCATCTGGTCACCAAATTCCTAAACCATCACCACCAGATCCTTATGTATCTAGCTACCCTACTGATCAAGCTCCCATCGATACGCCATCAGCAAACATACCGCTTCGTACCTACGTTCGCCAACGTCGGCAAACCCCCATACCATTTACAACACCCGGTTTTGTCAACGAACCCGTCGACGAACCAACAGCTCCCACTGCTGAACCCGTCACCACTACACCGCCTACTGCTGAACCGGTCACTGCTCAACCGGTCGCTGCTGAACCGACCACGACAGCCACGTCAAGCCGGGCTCGTCCCGCGAATCTACGTCCCAATCCAAAACCACGGCTTCCTTATGATCCAGCAGCATATCACACTTCAGCACCCAGCGAAATTGAGCCTTCGTCATTCTCTGTTGCTAATCAGTCTCCCCAATGGCGGAAAGCCATGGCTGAAGAATATGATGCGCTTATGCGCAATGGCACTTGGTCCTTAATCCCTCCTGTTAAGCATGCCAATATTGTTGATTGTAAGTGGGTCTACAAAATTAAGAGAGATCAATCAGGTACTGTCAAACGTTACAAAGCTAGACTCGTTGCCAAAGGTTTTCATCAACAACCTGGTATTGATTACCATGAGACGTTTAGCTCGGTCATCAAATTTACAACCGTTAGAGTTGTTCTTTCTCTTGCAGTCTCACAATGTTGGCCTCTTCGTCAATTGGATGTTCAAAATGCATTTCTTCACGGTGATCTGACAGAGACTGTTTATCTTCGACAACCACCTGGCTTTACGAATCCGAAACGTCCGAATCATGTATGTCGTCTTCACAAATCCCTCTATGGGCTCAAACAAGCACCACGGGCCTGGTTTCATCGTCTCTCACAAGCACTAGTCTCTCTTGATTTTTGGGGATCCAGAACCGATCCCTCCTTGTTCATATACTCCTCTAGCGGCACCCTTTTGTACATGCTTCTTTATGTGGATGACATCATCCTTACGGGTAACAATCCTACTGCCATTGACAACATTGTCAACCGATTGAGTACAACCTTTGCAGTTCAGGATATGGGTCCTCTCTCTTATTTTCTTGGGATAGAGGTAACAAAACAAGGACCTGATCTTATTCTATCCCAAAGAAAGTACATCTTGGAAATTCTTCAAAAAGCTGGACTATCTCATGCTAAACCTGTTGACACCCCCATTACCACAACCGCCAATTTAGCTCTTGGGGACAGTCCGCCATTTGAGAACCCTGTACGATATCGTCAGGTCGTTGGGGCTCTACAATATGCAACTTTATCTAGGCCAGACATTGGTTATGCTGTCAACAAAGTTTGCCAATTCATGCATTCTCCAACAGAGAACCATTGGTCGGCGGTCAAGCGCATCCTTCGTTACTTACAAGGCACTGTTAATCACGGCCTTCGCTTCTGGCGCAACCTAGACTCCACGTTGCATGCTTATACTGATGCACACTCTCCTTCTCTGCATGCGTACTCTGATGCAGACTGGGCTGGTTGTCCAGATGACCGCCGATCCACCGGGGGATTTGCTATATATATTGGTTCTAATCTTGTCTCGTGGTCAGCCAAAAAGCAGAAGACTGTCTCTCGTTCCTCCACAGAATCTGAATACAAAGCCTTAGCCGATACCGTCGCTGTAGTTACCTGGTTAGAATCTCTCATGCGTGAACTTCGTGCTCCCACTACTACAACTCCGGTTCTGTGGTGTGATAATCTTGGAGCCACTTACTTATCTGCAAATCCAGTCTTCCACGCACGAACAAAACATGTTGAGGTTGACTTTCACTTTGTTCGAGAAAAGGTTGCGGACAAGAAACTATCCATTCAACATATCTCTACTGAAGATCAGATAGCGGATGTCTTCACCAAACCGCTACCTACTCAACGATTTACAAATCTTAGATCCAAGCTACAAGTCGATACCCGACATTAGCTTGAGGGGGAATATTAGACAAAGTATTTTAGTCTATATTAGATTACTTGAATAGTTAGAGGAGGCTAACTGTAAATATGAATTCTATTTATATTCCTTTGTATCTTTACCCATATAATATACAATATACAATTTACCCAAGTTAACTGATACTAACTTGGTAAAGTAGTACGGAGGATCTAAATTTTGGAGGTATAATAAATAAAACATTTAATATTATTGATATATTTTTTATACTATTGTTGACGGTGAGTCTGTAACCGCCCAATACATCTTAGCCGTTCAAACTCCCTTAACTTTCAATCTCAGCCACTTAAGCTCCATAATTTACGATTACTACTTTTCTGGTTTTGGAGGTCTGATACTTTCCTTTGGAATGTTCCCTTCTTGTGTGAGGTATTTTGTGCGTTTAGGTATTGGTCTTGGGTGTAGTTGTTGTGTTTATTTTCTTTTTTCATGTTTTTGAACCCTTTGTATGTTTGCTTTGCATACGGTTGCCCTTTTTCCTTCAAATATTTGTTTGTTATTGGAAATAACAATAAAGATCTATTGTGTGTTTGTATATTTATAATTCTGGTTAGAAAGTCTTAAGATCTGTACAATCCAAAATAGGGATAAACTCACATATAAAGGCATGTCATGTTTTTCTCAACATATAACCTTCTCGGAATTATGTGTTTTGCTTCCTAAGATATGTATATTACCAGTTACCTCCTAATGAATCATATGTTGGTTCACTTTTTGCTTATTGCAGCATTCTGCTTTTTTTCTTATTGTAATATTATACTTACATATCTTTTCTTATAATGGCTTAATACACCCTGAATATATATATATATATATATATATATATATATATATATATATATATATATATATATATGATTCTGTTCAAATGTGTTTCTTTAACTTCTTAATTATATATATATATATATATATATATATATATATATATATATATATATATATATATATATGATTCTGTTCAGATGTGTTTCTTTAACTTCTTAATTAGATAATTAACTTCTCCATCGGTTTTCTAAAGATATACATAAGATTTTAGTTGTTATTGAAAATGTTATTTACTAATTTGGAGTCATTTTTTCTTTTGTTGGTGTCGAAAATATTTAAGCACTTCAAGAGAATTCACAACATTTAACATATTGTTTGAAAATATGTAAGAACCAATGTTTTTCATTTTTGTTCAGCCACATATTAAACTTAAGACCCACCACTAAAGAACAATATTGCCCCTGTATTCTCCATTTCTTCGTATTTGGTTTCATGCTCAATATCTCAATACATAAAAGTTTGGGTTTTTTTTTCCAATTTATCATTGATGAAGATTTGGTAAATACGTACATGTTTGCCTCATTTTCCTTTGAGGTTGCTGCACCTGAAAGAAATATTATTTAAGCCCTTTGGACCTGAAAGCAAATCATTAAAACAATTAAAATGTCGAACAAAAAAAATTAAAGCAATTAAAATACATCAACATAAAAATACATAGTCTTATGTACATACCCTTATGACACAGTTGGCAATGTAAGAAACTAAATCAGTCAAAGAATCATGAATACAACTAAATATTGATATATAATGCATATTGCATAATGGATCGAAATTTAAATGTCGTAAAGTTAAGTTAAATAATAATTAAGTTTTTTAGTAAATTGATACACACTCCTTTCTCTACTCCTTGCCGACTCTAGCGAAAATTCATAGATTTCCTATATATTATGACATAGCTTAGCTTCAAATACTTTTACATAATAATGATATAAAAGAAAGTAAAATCAATATTTTTTTTATTACACCGGTCCATCGTCTACCGGGCGGGTATAACACTAGTTACATAATTGGTCCGTGAGGTCTATTGTATTTTTTAAATTTTATTTAAATGCATCTTGGTCATATTTACAAAAAAATAACAACTCAAAAGTTCGATTTAACATATCAAAGACTAACCACCTAAGAAAATGAAACCAAAACATGTAGAAGTTTTCATCCTTGACCAACTAATTCTATTAAACCATAAGGACTAGTCGTGTAATTTTGTCTTAAATATTTTAAAATTATGAAAGATGTGTAATTTTTTAATGGGAAAAAAGTGCGAAGCGACTTTCACTAGAAGGGTTGTTGTAGGTAAAATGCACCTTTCTTAACTACCATCCTTCATTAAACATAACATTACATTTACACCAAAATTCTGATTTTGACACGTCAGCATATCATGTCAGCATGACACATCATCAAAACTGACACGTTATCATGTCACGTCAGCATGTAACCTGGTTAACCGGTCAAGTGGTCAGAATTGTAACAAATTGAAAAACACAATGTCAAATTTGAGACAAAAAAAAACACGGTGTCAAATTAGAATTTTGGTGTAAACGTAGTGTTTTTTATGCTATTTACTCTAAGTTATAACTATATATCTTATTTTTAATTTTTAATTAATTCAAATATGTATTGTAGATAATAAATCATTTATCATGATTAAGAAAATATCAAAATGATGCATCTCTCATATAACTTCAATTAAAGTATTAAACTTGCCTAAACGAGGTAATAAGTGTTAATATAATTAAATAAAAATTAGAATATACGATTTTTAAATAGCTCAAACTAAAGCATACGTTTTCAAATATAAAAATATTATTTTACGAAAAATATATATTTTTTTTAACAATAATAATTCTCATTACTAAAAATAATTTAAAAAATAATTCTTTTTTATCCTATCAATTTACATAATTTCAAACGTTGTAAAATCAATAAAACTAATTTTAAGTACTTTTTTAGAATCTTTGCTTATAATAATGTCTCTCTTGCTTATTAGTTTGTATTAAACAAAATAGTAGGTTTTATTTTATATATTTTAATAGGTTTTTTTCTCATAAATATTATACAACAAAATTATGATAAATAATATTTACTATTTTCTAAAGCTCGTTGAATAATGAATATGAAATATACGTTTTAGAAATGGAGTTTTTTTTTTGGGAAGTCTCGTTAATAAATATTACATAACATGAAAACCCTAATTATTTATTACAATAAAACTTCACGTTACAAAAGGGAATGAAATTCCGAAAACCGTCACAATACGGTGATTCCGTCGCTACAGTGATCTGCTAATCTTGTTCAAAACCAGTTTGCTTCCAAATGGCATTTCTAAGTCTACTCAAATCTCTCCCTTTAAGAGTTCTTCCAACACCTTCATGTACGGAAAGAGAAGCACTCCTAATCCTCGATAAATACTCATGTGGTGGCAACCAGTGATCATCACAGCCACCATGACTATCGTCGTCATCAAAATGATCGCTGTCTGATTGTTTGTAAGCATCACGGAGGATCTTTGACCAGTCCGGTACGTTGACTGGCAATGATCCAGCGCTGGGCAGCGCTCTTTGGTTGCTTCGTGGAGGTTTTATTGGTTGTTTTCTTGAGGTAACCATTGATTTCGAGATGGGGATTTGTGCGTTGATATGATAATCGTCGTTGGTGTTCCAGATGTCGAATTTGATCATCTCGAAGTTATCAAAATCATCTTCGTCGCTGGAGCTGATTCTTTGATCAGCAACAAAAGCTTCTAAATGGAGGAATTTTGGTCGATGGTGGACGGAATTTCTTGTTGTCATTACAGAGGAAAATATGAAGACTGATTGGGTATGGTGATTGATTGGGAGGTAGGCCTTGCCTAAAGGTATATATAATTGAGTAGCCAATGCGTCTATTCAATTATGTAAGCATGTACTATTTCATTCATAAAAATAGGAAAATAGCAAAAAACTCATTATAGTTTTATCTTTTTATCTTTTGACACTTTCTTATCATATATTTAAATCAAATATTGCATATATATATATATATATATATATATATATATATATATATATATATATATATATATATATATATATATATATATATATATAAAGTTCAATAAAAAACCATAATTATTGGTTTTTCAAAGAACTAAATATTATTTTCAAGTTCTAGAGCTTATTTTTTATCGAAAAAAAAAACAAAAAATATCTAAATTCATAACTTAACATTGTGAATGTTAAATATATTTTTCGGATTCACCATGTGAATTTAGATTCACATTGTGAATCTTCAAAAATTCACATTGTGAATTTGACAGAAAAAACTAAAATTTATCGAATTTGATATCATTGGAAAAATGATAAAAAGTTATGAATTTCTGTATTTTTATTTTTTTTTGATAAAAAATAAGTTCTAAAAGTTGAAAAAAAGATTGGTTTCTTGGTTAATTATGGTTCTCTATTGAACCTCACCATATATATATATATATATATATATATATATATATATATATATATATTATACCTTATAACACATAATTAATCAAATGCTGAATTTTAAGTCGTACAAACCATATTGCACTATTTACAATCATTTTATGCACTACCAAGAATCTTATTTTAGTCAACAATCGAAAAAGTCAAGAAAACAAATCCTGATCATAGCTATCCTTATCTTCCGGGGCTTTTTACTAAGTCCCTTGTAATCGTTGAATAGTGCTTGGCCACATATTTCTGCCGATCGATCCTATAAGATTATAACCAGTATACACTGTACACTTAGGTTAGTTCCAGTATGCATCAACAACAACAGCTTGGCCTGAATCACTCTCTAAACTAATCCTTCTCATCTTCGTCACCGGTGACCTAACCTCGAATTGGCAACCTTAAACTCATAAATAATCAAAAACTGAAGCAAGTAAGCTTTTTGCATAATCATTTTACACTTAAATCTCATATTATCTTGTTGTCATTACAATTGGGTAACATGTACCATATAATCACACAAATTTCGACATAAGGGTATTTTGGTCAATTAACATATACTATAAAAGAAAATTTTCAGATTTTAAGAGATAATTAATTATCTTATTTTTAAAAATCATAATTTTTTAAATTAATTCAAATTTAATTCTAATATAATTTTTAATAATAATCGATTTTATTCTGTCAGAATGACAAAAAGTCAACCATAAACTAATAAAGATATTTTCGATTTTATTCTTGCAGAATATGGTTTCATTCAAGATATTTTTATAATTAACACACTTAAAGAATTATACAACATATTATCAATTATAACATTTTTTGAAGAATACAAATTTTATTCTTTAAGAATTACTAATTATATTAATTCGTAAGGAATAAGACTATAAACAATTATTACATTCATTTAAAAAAATGACTAATAATGGTTTAAGAATTACATTTATTCTTAAATATTAAAACTAAGAATGGTTCAAAAAGAAAAAAAAAATATCAAAATCTAAAAAAAAAACTAATCTATTCTGAAATGATATTATTGTTAAGAAACACTTTACAAATTGTGGCAAAATACAATCTGATAGAATACACTATCGATCTCCATGTTTTCTTCATTTTCCACATTAATGGCAACTTTTTCAAAACCTAAATCCACAAAGAAAACATAATCATCTTTCAAATATTAAAAAATTCAGTGCATTCTAAGAAAATAAAAAATATTAATTCAAACAGAATTTAATACACATTAAAGAATTGAAAATTATTCTAATAGAATGTAATCCTAAAACTACAATGAAAAAAGATGAGGTCTTATAAGCATTTCATTAAACATTTAGAGGGCATAACATTTAGACACTAGTGCAACAAGAAGAATAAGTAATGCCCCAAAATCAAAATCAATATTTGAAACTAAAGATTGTTAATTATGTATTATTCATTTCTCCTCCATTTTCTAATAAATAGGTTGAATCATCAAACACAAATTTTACAAATAAAAATGGGACAGGTGTCGTATTTAAAGAAAAAAACAATTACTCTTTGCAAAAAATAACACAGAGCTCTAGAATATGCATGTTCCTTGTAATGTCATTTTGGTTGATGAGATTCTTATTAGCAAAAAAAACTTGTCAAAAAGATTATTAGAGTATATAAAAAAAATATGTGAAACTTCAAAGCGTTCACACTTGAAAGAAACCAAAGCACAACAATTAATATTATAATGTACACAATTTACAATTACTATAACTCTAAAAATCAAAAACTAAGTAAAAATGTGTGGAGATAATTGGTAAGAAAAAAGAAATGGTATACTAGGGGAAACCCAAATTAAAAAAAAAAAAAAACTTACGTCATAACGAGATTTCACTCTTGTGGATTTAGGTTAAGGAAGCAGTCGATTGAAGGAGAAGGAAACCAGAGTATTGATGTCGTAACATGTAGCACGAGAGAAAAAAGTAATCGTTTTTGTTGGATTAGGTGTCTAAACTCATAACTATAATTGGTATAAACTTGATTTGATAGTAACACAGTCTTTTTGGGTTGCCCTCAAACCTACCAACCGGACAATATACTTTTGGAGAAAAAGATTGATTTATTATTTGATTGATAAATTGAAATAAATATATTATTAATATATTATGAGAATAATATATTAATTAGAAATAGTAATATTTAATTAATATTTAATCAGAAATTAATTGGAATTAATTTTGCGATTAAAGAATTAATTGAAAGTGCATGGACTAAAGTGTAATTGTTCAATAGTTGAACAAGAGACATTCTAGAATGTCCTTGAGGCCTTGGACGATTTTGTGGAGGCTTTAGGGTTTCTAGAATTATCCAATTCAAGATAATTACCCAATTCAAGATAATATTATTATATTGGGTTTAGGCTTATCTAGGGTTTCTTTGCTGATAAATTAAAAGCCTAAAAGTTAGAAGATAAATCTTTGACTTGATTAATTTTTTTATTGATTAATATGATTAATTTTTAAGTGTATAAATAATTGATTTAGATATTAATCCTAATAATTAATGTCAAATATTATTTGGTTTATATTAAATTTAAAATTATATAACTTTTCGAAATTTATTATAAACCTAGTATTTTGAAAATGTTTTACAATACACCTTATACTATATGTAAATTAAAAGTTTAATAATTATTATATGTATAAGAATAAGTCAGTCGAATCGCTAGTAAGCCTCATTCACGAAAGTCGTATTATAAGGGGAGTTTAAGGAAGCGGCCTATAAAATGACCGTCATTGGGTATCCACTCTTACCCACCGCTCTCTTGTATGTTGGAGGGTCGTTAGCCGAACGAGTTCGATAGGAAAATTAATTCTCATTAATAAGTATAATGCGATTAAAAGCAACTAAACTATTTTATTTTAAAATCTCAATCTTAGTTACTTTAGAAAAAATGTGAATTTGTATGCTAACCCATGAAATTGTATAGTAGTTAGTGGAGCACGTGTGGTTAACCGACATACTAATAGTGACTATAAAGAGTTATAATGAGTGTCTTGAAAATCATCATTGATTAATGGAGTGTATGTGGTTAACCGACACATTAAAATGAGATGATAAATGACATCGAGAGTGTCAAGCTAATTTGCATGGTTATTCACATCTTGTTTGTGATCCTCGGTATACCAGTCACAAATGGAAGAGCATAATCTGAGATTAAACATGCCATTGAATAGTTTCAACGAGTCTCAAAAGATCTAGGAGTTTCACTTAACTTAATTTCCTTCAAATTTCGTTTTTCAATGGTGGAATTGCTAAATCGTCATTTACCTATCTTTATAAAATTTACAATTAGATTACGGCGTCCCTTTTCTAAGTTGTGAATTTTTTATTTAGATCGTAGCCTTAATATTTCATTTTGGGTTGTTATATTAAGGAATATTCTTATCTTACTAAAACTATCTTCCTTTTAAAGATGTCTACTCCAAATGATGCATCTGGTTCATCCTCCTCCTCCAATCAAAACTTCTCGTTGCTAAACATCTGCTCAAGGGTGACATTGGATGGTACCAACTATAATGATCGGATGCGTAACATCAAGATGGCCCTTTGTTTCGAGGACAAGGAGTACATCCTTGAGAAAGATTTCAATGAAATTGACGAAGAGAATGAAACTCCTAAAGAACTGGCCGCATGCAAGGAGCACTACAATGATTCAACAAAAGTTGCTTGCATCATGGTGGCCACCATGACTCCTGAATTGCATAGATACTATGAGGATTATTGGTCGTATGAGATTAACAAGGACCTTATGGAGAAGTACCATAAGCGAGCTCGTCAGGAAAAGTATGAGGTGGTGAAGTCCCTCATAGCAAGCAAGACGAAAGAGGGAGAATATGTTAGCAACCACGTGCAAAGAATGCAATGATATATAGACCGGATTGTCAAGATTAATGTGAATTTTGATGAGGAGTTGGCTATCGACATAGTCTTGAACTCCTTACCAGTTATGATCAGTTCATCTTGACCTATCATTTGAACAACAATGAGACCACTTTATCTCAATTGCATCACCTCCTGCGAACAACTGAAGCAGGGATGAAGGAAAAAAGTGTTGCCTCCACTCCTTCTAGTTCTCCCGTTCTGGCCATTGGTCAAGGGAAAGGGAAAAAAGGAAAGGTCGTCCAAAGCAAAATTGGAAGGGAAAGTCTCAAACTAGGTCATCAAGCAATGGACCCAAAGGTAAATCCCGTTCTGATGCTCCCCCTGTCTCTGATCCCAAAGAGGCCACATGCTTCTACTGCAACGACAAAGGGCATTGGAAACGAAGCTGCCCAAAATATCTGTAAGACATTAAACATGGTAAAGTGAAGCCGACTTCTGCAGGTATATACACTATCTTATCTAATAACTCGTCATCTTCTCCTTCTTGTGTCCTTGATACAGGATGTGGATTTCACATTTGTTCTGATTTGCAGGGGCTAAGAAGAAGTAAGGACGTGAAGCATGGTAGAATAAACTTGATCATGGGGAATAAGCGATCTTCACCTGTCACCAAGATTGGAGTTTATAGTGTAGTGCTTAGTGATGGAGTTAGTTTAGATTTATTAAATTGTTTCTACTTGTCAGAAACGACACAAAGCATTATTTCCTTTCATGCGTTGTTTAAAAAAGATTTTAGATATTGTTTAAATTATTAGAATGGTTCTATTTCAGCTTATAAAATGGTATTTTTATTTTGAAGCTTTAGCTTGTGATGGTGTGTATGAAACTGTGATGTGTGTAGACAATTTAGGCAATAGTGTATTTCAAATTGATTCATCTAATGGTACAGACAAAGCGTGCTTGTGGCATTGTCGTCTTGGACCTAAGGTCAGATGATGAATGTGAATCTTGCCATTTGGGTAAGATGAAAAAATCACATTTCACTGGTTCTTGTGAAAGAGATGAAGGTTTGTTAGACCTCATACACACAGATGTGTGTGGGCCCTTCAGATCCACCACAAGGGATGCTAATCGATTCTATGTGACTTTTAGTGATGACTATAACAGATATGGTTATATCTACTTAATCAAGCTCAAGTCAGAAACCTTTGAAAAGTTCAAGGAGTTTAAACATGAAATCGAGAATCAACTGGGCATGAAGATAAAGATGCTTAGATCCGATAGAGGCGGTGGTTATCTTAGTATCGAGTTCCACGACTACCTCTAGGAATGTGGAATAGTTTCACAATTGATGCCTCCTAGAACACCACAACTTAATGGTGTGGCTGAGAGGCGCAATCGAACCTTATTAGACATGGTTCTTTACATGATGAGTCGAGCTTCTCTTCCAATTTCATTATGGGGGTATGCCTTAGAGACTGCCGCCCACATTTTTAATATTGTCCCATCTAAGAAGGTTGCCAACACTACTAGAAAAACAGTCTTTTACGACGCACAATGTGTGTCGTAAAACGCTCAGACGACGCGCAAATGCGTGTCAAGGAAGGCCCTGTCATAACGAGAGACGACACGCTTTTGCGTGTCGTCTATAAACGACACACATTTACGACGCACAGTTACGACACACATTTACAACGCTCACTTACGACACGCAATGCGTATCAAGGAAGGCCCTGTCATAAAGGAAGACGGCACGCATTTGCGTGTCGTAACCTTACGACGCGCGTTTAGGACACACATTGCGTATCATTATAGCCCCTGTCATAAATGAAGATGACACACATTTGCGTGTCATAAACTTCAGCAACCATTTACAATATGCATATACGACGTGCCTTTACAATACTCTTTTACGCATAATACAAAAATATAGAAAAAAAATATATACCAAAACAATCAATTTCATCCAATAACATCATGTCAAAAAATTGTAATACATTGATATTAAAGGGATCTGATTGTAAATTGTTATTAAGAGGTTTTCCCTAACTATATAACCTAATACTACATTGCTATAAAGGGGCACCTTCTTGTTTCAGTAAATCATCATTAAGTTGTCTAAAGAAGCTCTGAAACCCTTCATGTATCCAACCAATCATCATATCTCTTAGCTTCAACTTACTGTCAAGAACAAAATGGTCTCGGTGTATATCCAGGAACAATGGAGGTACCTGTGTGAGTGCAAATCAATATTAGATTACAAAAACTGCACAACATCATAGCTAAAGCTAAGCCTTCAGTGGTGCTTGCAGCAAAAAAAAAGAGATGATTTCGACTTCACAAAGTTGCAGCATCTGAAGAAAGAGGATTTAAAGCTATTAATGAAAAAACCCTTTAATAAAGTTAACATAAGATCGTGGTTTACAATCAGAACTTACAATAGATAAAATCTTTGATTTTAGCCTAGAAACCACCACCATAAGATGAGAGTCTTTGCATTGAGGAAGTTTCATCTTGAACCAATCAAAGAACACCACCTTCTTTGCGAAGATCCTGCAAAAGAATAGAATTAGTATTGTTATTAGAAAGTGGAAGATAGATACACTAAAGAAAATCTAAATTCCATTTTAATATAAAGAAACCCAAATAATGAAGTAAAGGGCCAAACTCGTGGGGTCCACAGGGGACAATTGGATGGATATGAAGCTCAAAATCCTTTTCTTCAACGCGATGACAATTTTTGTTTTGTAGCAATTCTTTTACAATCTCTTTGTGAATAACATCTAATGGCGTAAAATACAGTGTCAGAAGTTACCGTTTCACCCCATCTTTCCTAAGAAACATGTTAAAAGGGATAAAAACACCTGATTCTAAATTGAGGTAATATCCTCAACCTATTATATATTGTAACACACTGAGAAATAGCAGAGTCGTTGCTGATCTGAAAGTTGAAAAACATAGAAAACAAAAGATAATGATGAAAAACATTAAATTCATCACAAAACAATAATAAAATTAGTATGATATATACAAAGACAATAATTCACAGATCGATTGTAACCTTGCTACATTCTGTAAATATAGAAAACCAACAAAATTTATTCCAATTATAGCATTCAGCTTTCAACTTTTAGTTCAAATGAAAGAAAATTACAAATTTTCTATATTGTGTCGATAATGTAAAGTAGGGGCGATTT
Source organism: Lactuca virosa (assembly GCF_052849685.1). Lineage (NCBI taxonomy): Eukaryota > Viridiplantae > Streptophyta > Magnoliopsida > Asterales > Asteraceae > Lactuca > Lactuca virosa. Next base: position 55,822,135 of record NC_136431.1, read on the forward strand.
TCATAATTTTATCTATTTCTTGACGGTTTCTGAAACCTTACTATATCTGGACGGTTTGATAATGTTCAGTTTTGATGAGTGATATGATTCACATGAAAAAGTTAATGCGTAGTTGGCTTTTGGTTTGAAAGAAAGGAATTGTACAAAATGAGAACATTAACACAGTCCAAACAAGTATGGCTCCTGAAGGTGTAAAATCCATAGAGAATCATCTAAAATTACCATAAATCAGAAACAAAAGCTAAAGGTTGTATGTATTCATTTGTAAATAAACAAAGAAACAAAAGCTTACATTTAAATTGGAATCAACATCTGTTATGCTTCCATCAACTTCCTTGTTTAAATAAGCCTGACCAAAGACCTTTTTCCTTCACATATTTATCATCACAAGATTATTTCCGCAGCTTTGATACATTTAAGCATTTCATTCATTCATTGCGAGGAGAGTATTAAAACATGGAAAAAAAAAGTAGAAAATACTACAGTGAGTTTATAAACCTAATTTTCATATTAGGGGTGAAATGTGAATTAAAAAACCCCATTAAGCCTCCATTTATACTTTCATTTCCATCTAATAATATTTTTTTTGTATTTTAAATAAAGTAATGTTTTTTTACATGTTATTTTTTCATCTTTTGATGTTTTATTCTTTTAAGAATAAAAAGGAAACATGAAAATAACTTTATAGTCGCTAAAGTTGATCAATCTACAGTTTTTATTTTTTCTGGAAAATAAAAGTAGAAAATGCATATATCTAATGCATTTGTCATTTGAAGTTCATTTAATTATGGAATTGCTCATTAAAGAGTACCTACCCAGTGTCATAATCATTTTCCATCTGATTCTAAAGCTCTTCCGTCTATTTAAACAGTATGGAAGAGAATATAATACATTACTGAGCTTTTATAACAAATATCTAAATCTAATTTTGCGTATTATAGCATCGTACTTCCAAAAAAAACAATCTTATTTGGACATTTTAATTTGAAAAATCTATCCAACATTCAGACTTCCTTTGTATTTCGATGACATTGCTAAAATTAGGTAGCTTTTGAAGACAACAACATTGTAAGAAGAAAAATAAAAGTAGGATGCTACATTCAAAGTACGGTTGAACATTTTCCAAATACCAAGCAGAAATCACAACTGTTTCGAAATGATTATCAATAATATAAGTAGTAAACACCGTGTGATTGTTGAGCTAAATGAAAAAGGGTAAAATAGTAAAATATCGGAGTTTCCCCAAATATATCATATGATTCAACAATGGTAATAGTTGGGAGTTGGTTTGAATCTCCATCACCTTTCAACCCATGCAACCATCCCTTTAAATAGTTAAAAATGGTAAAAAAAAATGTCTCTTAATTTATTGCAATTCCACATAGTTTTCAATCGATTATAAAAACGTGAATGTTGGTGATTGTCCACTATATTTTGACAATTTAGCTTTAACCAAGTATACTATATTTTTTCCAATTGAACCAAAAAAGAGCCAAAGTCCAAACATTTTCTCAAATTAACCATTTGACATGATATAACCGATTATATAATTAAGGTGGTGAAACATGATATAACAGGTAAAATAATGATTAATTTGAAAAATGTCTTAAACTTTTGATTGGATAGAATATAGTATAAAGGGTTAAACCATGTTAATATCATAAAAAGTATTATATATTAGATTTTTCCACATTAAACGTCAGCTTTATTTTTTTCCCTGAAAAAAACTTCTGCATTTATTTATTTTTTTCAAGAAAAAAACCTGAACTTATGATTTCTTTTCCAAAAAAACCCCAAACTTTTATTTTTCCAAAAAACCCTCACATTTGACAAAAAATTTCAGAAGAAAAAAAAATGTCCGAATCGAAAAAAATGGCCAAAATAAATAACCTCGTTGAGCCTTTCCATTTCCCTAACCTGTACTCAACATTTCCAAGTAAGACACACAAATCCCCATATTTTTCATGTTTAATCACATGATTCTCCAATAAAGAGAATTGATTCAGGTTTGGCCTTCATTTTGGGGTAGCTGTTGGTCGAGTTCAATGAAATGGCACAATAAACCCAAATAAATTTAAGAAAATCATTTTATAAACAACAAAAGAAGCAGAAGTAGAAAGGTAAAGTAGATATAAAAGTACCTTATTGATGAGGCGACCATGGTAGGTGATACGAATAGTCATCATCAACATGATTTCCTATGAGCAATCATCGATTCGTTTACTTACAGGGTATGGAAGAACTTTATGAAACAGAAACATCAAATTGACTTGGTCGGAAAGTTTTTTTTGTTGGAAAATACCTATCACAAAGAAGCACATGCCTAAACCAAACCCAGAAGAATGATTGAACAAAAAGGGCAGGTAACAATTGACATCGTGACTTTTGAGCAGGTCAGAATTGGATTTTGGGGATCAACTCAATTGCTGATTTGAATAAACATCAACAAAAACCACAAAAAAAAAGAATAATAACATAATACTTGAATACGAACCTCAGAAATGACGAATCGGAAGACGGAAATCTTTGAGCGTATCTCCACATATAAACCGAAATTGTAAGCGAATGGGGAAGATGATTGGATCTTTGACTCTACTGATTTTCCATAATGATCCAAACATATGTGTGTGTGCCGACCCTTGCTTCTTCCATCCCTCAAAAATCGATGTACGTCTCAACTTGTGGTACGGTGGCCATCTGCGTTCTCTGTGGTTCGTTTAAGCAGAATGGTTTCTGCGATTTTGTGGAATTTAGTATAGTTAAAAACTAACCCCTGCATTCTATTCTAATATCGAAAATCAAGCTCAAGATAACATATAAGAGAAGAATCGAAATACAAACAGTAGCATATCATGATGGGGGGTTTTGTTATCGGTGTAGTGTGACAGGAAAGAATGGTTGGAGAAGATGGTCAGAGACACTTGGAGGTGTGAGATCGGAGGTTGGGTGGTGGTGCGATGCTGTTATGAGGACGAAGGCCCTAGGGCTTTTTCTTGGTAATTGGAAGAGGCGGGGGGTTTTAATTTTTGGGATCCAATAGGCGGGTGAAATCCCGCCTTAAAAACGTGTGTTTCATAAAAAACTTATAAAGCGACACACTTAGATGACACACATTTTATGAAAGGCGCCCTCCGCATTTCCTTTTTTTTTTCTTTTCTGACACTACTTTTAGGGCACGCACAAATGCGTGTCCTCTATCCTTCAAATTTTGAAAAACCGACATTATTTTTTAGGGCACGCACAAATGCGTGTCCTCTATCAGCGCGTGACATTGTTTGTGCGTCATTAAATGGCTGTTTTCTAGTAGTGCAAAACACCTCACGAGATGTGGAAATTTAAGGTTACTTCGTTAACACATATCAAGGTTTGGGCTTGTAAGGATTTCATTAGACGAGAGACTCACGAAAAGCTTGAACCTCAAAGTGAGAGATGTATTTTCATCGGCTACCCACAGAAGTCCTTTGGATATTTGTTCTACAGACCTAGTGAGAATGTGGTCTTTGTAGCACGAAGGGGAGTCTTTTGGGAGAGAGAACTCATATGCCAAGAGGATAGTGGGAGTACAGTTGATCTTGAAGAAATCCAAGAACCAAACGATGAAGGAACCTCTGAAAACACTAGGGTTCAACAAGAAGAAGAAATTCCAGTTGAACCAGTTGACGATTCATTACCTTTTAGGCGTCCCACTAGAGTTAGAATGCAACCTATGTGATATGGTTTCCATATTACTGCAGATGGTGATACGTTTATCAGTGATAGTGCACTGGTAAATTTGGATGAATCGGCTAACTACAAGGAAGCAATGGCAGGCCCTGTTGGAACCTGAAAGTGAAGCTCTAGCAATCCTAAGTAAATATTCCGAAGGAAGATGTGATCCGGAACCTGTCCGGAGCTGGAGAAAAGGAGTGAAGTATTTTGAAGAGGAACACATTCCAGAGCTGATCCTGAAGTCCGGAATGCATGCTGATCCAGACCAAACTTTCATCTCCGGAACATTACTTGTCCGGAATGAAGTTGTTTTGTCTCTTGTGCATTTATTACTTTTGTCTTGTATTTTGATGTAACGTTTCATAGGACTTAGTCTAAAGTTGATATTAGGACAATCAGAATGTCAGACTTGTATCTTTTGTCCGGTCCTATGTAAACACTTGGGTTAATTCACTGTAACATTCTCTCCTATATATAGGAGCATTCAATACAAGTCAACAACGGATCTTTCACTCACTTTTGGCATTTACTCTTATCACATTTAAAACATTCTTCTTGTTCCTCATTTAAACTTTACCTTGATCACTATTTACTTGTTCTCAATTAATGTCTTGATCATTTGTTGAATTGATTATCTAAGACTTGACTGGTCTTTCCAGTCTCGACTTGAACATCCATTATTAAGCAGACATTGATCTCAAGCATTCACTCAAGGTTTGAGTTCTCAAATCGTGTCCCCGCGCAAAGATCTTGATCTCACAATTGGTATCAGAGCTCGAGTGGTTGTCCTTTAAATCCATAAGATCAGATTATGGTTGGTTTAAATTTACCTTGGTATTTCAACCATTTCTGTGTTAAGGATAAAAGTTCTTCTATATACCACTTAAGCTTGAAGATATCTTGACTTCAATTGTAACGCCCCGATTCCAGGTATGGATTTAAATAAAAGGTCATTTGGTTTTAAGTCCTACTCGACGAGTTGGTTGCCCTACTCGTCGAGTAGCAGCGGGCTTGATACGCGTGTTTAGTGACCTACTCGCTGAGTCCATTAAGGGACTCGACGAGTAGGAGCTGGCAGATGAAACCCTAAATTCCGGGGTCTTGCACCCTATTTAATGAATCATACGCCTCCTTTGGCCTCTTTGCAGTCCATTGAGAGTCCAGAGGAACCCTATCTTGTGTGTGTGTGTATTCTTTGGAAGTTTAAGCTTGGAGGAAGATCTTTGGTGAGGGAATCTCTTGGGAAGCAAGCTAGTTGAAGCAAGAGTTGGTGGCTTTCTAGTTCAGCATCAGAAAGGGCTCTCTTGAAGGTATTAAATCGTTTTTCCCTTGGCTCATTCTCTTCTAAACCCTTTTGTGCATAAGTTTAGAAAAGGATTCTTGTGTTTAAGCCAAGATCTGGAGTTGTAACTTCAGATCTGGACTCCCCTTGGCTTCTTGATTCATAAAGCCATCAGCCTTGTCTAGTATGAGCCTTCTCTCAAGGATGTGACTTCCTTGCAAGCTTAGTTGTGCCATTTTAGGGTCTTAAAGCCTTGCATGCACGTAAAGTTTGCAACTTTACTTGATAATCATGCCTAAGGAAGTTGGATCTGCAATTTGGGGCCTTGGCATGGCTTAGAAAGTGTCTGCATGGTTAAAGGGGCTGAAGAGACTCGGCGAGTCGCATAGTCGACTCGGCGAGTCATATGAAGATAGGCATTGAACTCGACGAGTTGGATGAACAACTCGGCGAGTCCGATGAAGATCGTCGTAGACTCGACGAGTTGGATGAACAACTCGGCGATTCAGATGAGTTTTCCCCAAGTTATGAATGTGTGTGTAGCCATCGTGTGCAAGAAGGAAACTCGACGGGTGGCCTTAGGGTTGGATCGAGAATCGGATGAACTCGACGAGTCACCCCGATGACTCGGCGAGTTGCAAAGCGCTTTAAGGAACTCGGCAAGTAGCCGAGGGTACTCGGCGAGTCAAGGTCAACATGGACTGTTGACCTTGACTGAGGACTTTGACTTTGATCAGGGGTTGATTAGTGGGTATGGAGTACCTTGTAAGGTTAAGGACTTATAAGTATATTGTGTTATGGTATTAGGTGGTGGAGCTTGTGTCAAGTGATTCGAGAGTTGGGATTTATCTACCAAGTCGACATCTGCAAGGTGAGTTATCCTCACTTTATCGATAAGGGTCTAAGGCACCAAGGCCGACCCTTTTTAGCTGTTATCGTGATGGTATGCTATATGTGGATATGATCTGTTAGATCGGAATCAGGATAGACAGTATGTTATGCTCTCATGATCCGTTGGGATTAATATGTTAGTGACCTGCTAGGTCAGTGCTATAGTTATAAGTGATTGCTATGTTTGGTGATCAGTAAGATAGATATGTTTGATAGTGGTATATGCCAGTATATGTTAGTATTGCGCACATGATTATTTGCTTGTTGCTTGGGTTGAGGCGGTCCTGCTCTGTGCTGAAGGCCAACACACCCTATGAGCGGTTCGGGGAGACTGTAGGCCCACGTGGCGGTCCAGTCATGCCGAAGGCTCGGTATAGATTCAGTTGGACTGTAGGCCCGGTAGGGCGGTCCAGTCAGGCCGATGGCCCAGTATGCATGTTGATTGATTGACTATTATGAATATGGTATTATTAGTGTGGTATTGGTATTTTGGAGGTAGCTCACTAAGCTCTCGGGCTTACAGTTCAGTTTATTGTTTCAGGTACTTCAGGAGATCATGGCAAGGCGAAGGCGTGACCGTACCGCTCCTCATCCTTATGATCTGGTTATTGGGATACTCTGATAAATAATGATTGGAAAAATTTTTGTAAACAAATATTATATGGTTTTGAATTGCGATTGAAAAAGTTTAAATTTGGCGTAAAATTTATGGATGTTACATCAATGGCTGCTTCAAATCCTCAACAAATGATTTCAATGCAAATCGCAAATAGTGTGGGTGGCCCTACACGTGCCCTATTGCTAGTTGTGGAAGAATATGATCATTGGAAAGTTAGAATGGAAGGGTTTTTACTAGCCAAAGAGAAAGGTGAACAAATTTGGAGATCCGTCAAAGAAGGCCCTCATGTTCCTGTAAGAACAGTTGTAAGAGATGCAGCTGCTCAGCTTATGCGAGAGGATGAAGTTCGTCCAGCCCCTCTAACTGCTGATGATATTGAGAAGCTGCATGCTGATCAAGTCGCCTTCTCAGAAATGGTGTTTTGTGTTCCTCCATCACTCTTTGAGCACATCAAGTTATGCAAATCAGCCAAAGAAATTTGGGACACTCTTCAGGATCTGATTGAAGGTTCCGAAAATATGAAGGACAAACGCCTCACCTCGGTTGTCAATGACTTTGACACCTTCACCACTACTCCAGGTGAATCTGTAGCCTCAGCCTCTAACCGATATCGAATCTTTGTCAACAACATGACTGCTCATGGGATTGTTCGAACTCCTCTCGAGTACAATCTCATGTTTATTAACAGTCTTGGTAAAGGATGGGGAAATGTAAAGTCCTGTCTTCAAAGCAATGGTTCTTTAAAAAAAATTGAAACTCTATCAACTTTTTGATGAGCTTCAAGGAGATGAATCAAACGTTGCTCAATCCATAAGAGAACTTTCCGGAGGACCACTTGCTCTAGTCAGTTCGTTTGAATCAACCATTCCGAACCCACCTGCTCCGGAACCTTACAAACCCACTGTTCCATTAACTCACTCATCCTTAACTTCTTTACCCACACACATCTATCCTGATGATGATTCCGAAACCTTGGATTCTGAACTCCGTTTCCAACAAGAATTTTCCTTACTCTCAATGAAATACAAACGACCTTTCAATCCCTCTTACAAACCATACCAAAACAGATTCAGCGCTCCTCACCAAAACCATCCTCAACCATATTCTGCTTCGGAACCAAAACAGACCTCCGAAAATCCTCCTGCATACAAGCCTAACCTCACTAAACCAAACTCAGCCCCGAAATCTTCTCAAAATTCCAACTCAGAAAAACCAAAGATCTTGTGTCATAAATGTGGTCATGCAAACCATTCTGCCAAAGATTCTCTAGCTGATGCTCCACAAAAACCAAAAGTCAAAGACTCAGCTTATTATGTCCGAAAAGCACAAGAAATGGTTGAAAGTGAGAAAGCATTTGTTACTACTGTTTCAAGAGATGTCGAGGGATATTGGTCATCCGGAGATGATGATGATTTAGTGACTGGAAGAAACATGTGTTTGATGGAAAGACAAACGGTTGAATGTGATGAAGTTTATTGGTCTTCTGGATCCGAAGATGAAGATGATGTTTCTGAACCTCACTACTGCTACATGGCCACTAACGATCCACCAGGTCGAAGCATTGTTCAGCAGGTAAAATCCATGATCTCTGATAATAATTTTGATTTGACTTTATGTGAACCTTATCTGACCCAGATCCAAACTGATATGAACACCATCTATAAAGCCTATGAGTCTGCCATAGAAGCCAGTGAGAAGAAAGACTGTGAACTAAGTCGTCTTAGAACCAATTGTTAGTCCCCTGAAGGAATTGAGTTTCTGAAACCAATTGTTAGTCCCCTGAAGGAATTGAAAATTTTGACATTCATGGGAGAGGTTCTGAAGATTAAACATTCGGACACCCCTGTTTCTCCATTGTCACCCCTTCCGGAGGCTAAAAGATCTTTTGAGTCCCTAATTCCTGAGTTCCAACCAATAGTTGTCAAAAGTCCTGATTCCACGCCTCTTCCGCCTCTGATAAACCTGGACCTGAATCGGACCACGAAATATCATTATAGTCTTCCAAATTGTGTAGAATATGTTCCTAAAAGCAATCACTTCAACAACTGTGTGATTGAGGAAATTATTCCTGAAACAACTGAAGTCAATGCCTCGGAATTTGTATGGGCATCTTTAGATGATAAAGTTGAAGTCTCAAGCAATGTGTCCTCTGATTCATGTGAATCGGACTCCGTAGTCCTTTCAAAAACCAAATTGGTTCCCATTACTCCTGAGTTTACAAATCCATCCAAAGGACAAACTTCTGGATCCTCTCCTCATCCTAAGAGAAAACCAATTTTGAATAGAAAAGATGTTGTAGATCCCATGGTAGAAGCTAGAAATGCTTACAAAAAGGAAGTTAAGACTAGACAAAATTCCAGGTTCCTTGCTAACTCTAAACCAAACTTATCTTGGAACAACACAAGGAAGTCCTTATGTCAAAACCATAGTCAAAATTCGTTTGTTCCCACAAGGATCCTAAAAAGACCTTCCGAACCTCCTGTTCGTTCGGAACCAAAGGAAGTCCTTAACTCCAAATCACCTCAAGCTCATGTTAATGTCAATGTCAAAACCATCCGAAACACTTCGCCGGCACCTCGAAATGTTTTATCTGTCTTTATTACAAAATCTGATGGCACAATTTTTAAACCGAAAATTTCAAAGAACAATGTGTCATCAAACAAATCCACAAGTTCAAAAACCACTGTTTCAAAATATTCAAACAAAAATCTTGTGTGGAAAATCAAAACATCTGTTAACAAAACAACTGTCTCGGAGATAACAAAAACTGTCAATCCTTCGGATACCAATGTTCCGAAGAAGCCAGCTCTGAACCCACAAGGAGTTGAATTTGACTACTGGATAGATGAAAAGACTTTAGCATTCTGTCTGTTTCCAAAGAATTCAAGTAATCTCACCAAGAAACACGTAGTTGTTCCTAAGTCACAATCAAAGTCCAAAGTCCATGCCTACGTCCCAAAGTCTAACTCGGAGCCTAAAAGCTCAATTGCTCATTAATTTTGCAGGCACTTTGTGCTTCGGAGCAAGAAACAATATGGTATATTGATAGTGCTTGCTCCATGCACATGACGGGGCAGAAGGATTTTCTGCGAGATTTGAAGCTTTCTCCAAATGCTGGTTACGTGACGTATGGCAACAACTCCAATTCTCAAATTCGTGGTTATGGAACTCTCACCAATAGAAACTTCTGTATTTCACATGTTGCTTATGTAGCTGACTTGAAACATAATTTGATAAGTGTTGCTCAGCTCACTGACTCAAGCCGACGTGTGGAATTTTGCAAAAAATATAGCTATGTGATGACTGAAGACCGAAAAGAATGTTTGATAAAGTCTCTTCGCAACAAAAACATGTACCCACTTGACATCAATATGATTATTGGCAAACCGCAACTCTGCGTTCTCTCCAAAGATGTTCCTGACGCCAGTTGGTTATGGCACCGAAGGCTCGCACATCTAAACTTTCGGTACATGAATGTGAAGGGTTTTGAGCATTCTAACACTCCTATGGTGTACATGCAACCCTAGAAACCTTGGATCTATGTTTGACTAAGATACATGCAAATAATTATTTTTCCAAGGTTCTTATCCTAACTAGCATGGCATGGGATACTTGAATCAAATAAAACTAGTAGAATTACTTACCTTGTAGTAGTAGTTGATTGCTTGGAGTTTGAGAGCCTAGCACCAATAATGTGGATGCCTCAAATGGAAGTCACAAATCACCACAAACTTGGAAACTTGAGAGAATAGTCACAAACTTCTTGAAATCGGCCCTCTTGGTTTACACACATCAACTAGTGTTATTTCAAGAACCAAAGCCTCCTTTATATAGTGTGGTGGATTAGGGTTACATCCATGTAAACCCTAATACCCATGTCTTTTCATTTCCATGAGATCCATGGGTTAAAGCTCCATGGAGTATCCATGGACTTTCCATGCAAGCCTAGCCCATTCCAAATAAGCATTAGCCCACACTATATAAATACAAGAGCCCATATTTAATTAGTCATACTTTTGATCTCTAAATTAATTCTAAATTAATTATAGATCAACACTAATTAAATAATATGATTTTATATTAATATATTAGAACTTATAATATATTAATAAATCATAACTTATACTATTCTCAAAAGATTATCCGTAAATTGTTCGGGTGAAGTGCAACCCAAATGGACCATGCCGGGTCGGGTCAAGTACATACCAAATATAGTTATGGACTTAGACACTATCTCCAACAGTCTCCCACTTGGATAAGTCTAATAACTATAGTTGCAAGTATGACTTCAGGAACCGATCAGCAATCGTAGCTCTTAAAACTCTGTTGAACTATGAAGCGCCATTTTAGATAAGTGATCATATAATCCTCTGTTCTAGATATCAGCCGGACAAATACATGGAACATGGTCTTGCTTATTGTCCAGCATTTGTTTCCCGATTTCCGATTTGTTTGACATAGAACTTAACTGAACACATCAATTTAGTTCTGACCGGGCCCGGTACATAGGTCAAAACAAAATCATCGAGGGGCCCAGATATTGCTTTTAATTCTAGAAGGAACAGATAAACTTCGACTCATATGTTTGCTCTACAACTTGTTGAATTACACACAAAAGCACGGTTTATAACATCGAGTTACCAATGCGTTTTCGTGTAATCAATGCATAACCAACTCATAGGCAACAAATCATATCTCTAGGTTTGAAGACTTATATGATATTACCGTCTCACGATCACTCGAGATAAATTCCATGAAGTGATACAAATGAGCGTGGGTTGAATCCAATACTCAGAACTTATGAGCACTCATGAGTGCTGTAGCCCCGCTTTGTCTAACATCTTAGACCTCTACAAGCCAACCCATGACAGTCTTGATTCATATCTACTTCCAGCATATGACCGACTGTGGAGAGTTTGAATAATATGATATAAACCATAACATAATTATTCTGGAAGTCAAAACATGCAAAAAGAAATAATAGTAAACGATTGACAAGAGATAGCAACACTTTACTCATAAATAACAGCTTTTATTTATCATCAAATGTCAATTACATTTTACAAATTTCAAGATTATCTAACTACTAAAACTAATATCATCCTTCAGCCCTATGCTCCGAGCATGCTGGAGATGCTTAGCCCGAGTCAGTCCCTTTGTGAGGGGATCTGCTAGGTTCTCATCCGATGATACCCTCTTTGCCACGAGGATTCCTTCTTCTATTCGATGTCTGATGAAGTGATATTTTCTGTCAATGTGTCTGGATCTCCCATGATCTCTTGGTTCCTTGGCTAAGGCAACCGCACTATTGCTGTCACAGAAAATCTCCATTGGCTCCTTTATAGCTGGTACAACTCCAAGGTCTCCGATGAAGTTCTTTAGCCATATAGCCTCCTTTGCTGCCTCGCTTGCTGCTATATACTCTGATTTACAAGTGGAATCAGCCACTGTCTCCTGCTTGGAACTTTTCCAAGTAATTGCCCCTCCGTTTAGAGTAAAGACCCAGCCCGACTGAGAGCGGAAATTATCCCTGTCAGTCTGAAAGCTAGCATCACTGTACCCTACAACTCTCAAGTCCTCACTGCCACCGAGGGTAAGGACCCAGTCCTTAGTCCTCCGTAGGTACTTGAGGATATTCTTTACCGCAGTCCAGTGTGCCTTGCCAGGGTTCCCCTGATACCTGCTAACCATGCTCAAAGCAAAGGCTACATCAGGTCGAGTACACGTCATAGCATACATGATCGATCCTACAGCTGAAGCATAAGGTATTCGACTCATTTCTGCTATCTCAGCCTCAGTACTAGGGCTTTGTGTCTTACTTAATCTGGCGTTACTCTGGATGGGTAACTCTCCTTTCTTGGAGTTATGCATGTTGAACCTTTTCAACACTTTGTCCACATAGGTGCTTTGACTAAGTCCAATTAGTCTTTTACTCCTGTTTCTCAAAATCCTTATCCCTAGGATATAGGCAGCTTCTCCAAGGTCCTTCATAGCAAAACACTTCCCAAGCCAGGAATTTACTTTCTGCAGGGTTGGGATGTCATTTCCTATGAGTAGTATGTCATCCACATACAGTACCAAAAAGCTGACTATACTCCCACTAGCCTTGATATAGACACAAGATTCATCTTCACTCCTTGAAAAGCCAAATTCTTTGACTTTCTCATCAAAGCAAAGATTCCATCTGCGAGGTGCCTGTTTTAATCCATAAATGGATTTCTCGAGCTTACACACTCTACTGGGGTACTCTGTACTGACAAAACCCTCTAGCTGAACCATGTAAACATCTTCAGCCAACTTTCCATTAAGGAAAGCGGTTTTGACATCCATTTGCCATATTTCATAATCATGAAATGCAGCAATGGCTAACAGAACCCTAATAGACTTAATCTTGGCCACTGGTGAAAAGGTCTCATCATAATCAACTCCCGGAGTTTGAGAATAACCCTTTGCAACCAGTCGTGCCTTATAAGTGTGTACATTACCATCCATGTCGGTCTTCTTCTTGAAGATCCATTTGCACCCAACTATCTTACGATTAGGTACATTGTCAACCAAGTTCCAAACTTGATTGTCATACATGGACTGTATCTCGCTATCCATAGCCTCTTTCCATTTAGTAGCCTCAGGGCCTGCCATGGCTTCCGTGTAGCTGTTAGGCTCATCCAGATTTACCAGTGTGTTATCACTGATAAGTGTCTCTCCTTCTGCAGTAATATGAAAACCATAATAATGCTCAGGTGCATTCCTAACTCTGGTGGAACGCCTCAGAGGTATAGATTCTTCAGTCGGCTCAACAGGAGTTTCCTCCTCAGGTTGAGGGCTAGGGTTTGAGGTTCCTTCACCACTTGACTCTTGAATTTCCTCAAGGTCAATTTGCCTCCCACTGTCTCCTTGGCTCATGAATTCTCTCTCTCTCGAAAGAATCCTCTTCTTGCTACAAAGACCACATTATCACTGGGTCTGTAGAAGATGTAACCAAAGGATTTCTGTGGGTAGCCGATGAAAATACACCTTTTGCTTCGGGGTTCGAGCTTATCGTGAGTCTCGCGTCTCACGAAAGCCTCGCAACCCCAAATCTTGATGTGGTCTAGATTGGGAACTTTTCCAGTCCACAACTCGTGAGGTGTTTTGGCAACCTTCTTTGTAGGGACTAGATTAAGCATATGGGCGGCAGTCTCTAAGGCATACCCCCAAAATGAGATTGGTAGCGAAGCTCGACTCATCATGGAACGAACCATGTCCAACAAGGTCCGATTACGCCTCTCAGCTACACCATTCAACTGTGGTGTCCTAGGAGGTGTCAATTGTGAGACAATCCCACATTCCTTAAGATTGTCAAGGAACTCAGTACTAAGATACTCACCACCACGATCGGATCGAAGCATCTTAATGTTCCTGCCCAACTGATTCTCCACTTCTTGCTTAAACTCTTTGAATTTCTCAAAGGTTTCTGACTTATGCTTGATTAGGTAGACATATCCATATCTACTAAAATCATCAGTAAACGTCACATAGAACCGATTAGCATCTCTTGTGGCGGTTCTGAAGGGTCCACACACATCCGTGTGTATGAGGTCCAACAAACCTTCACCCCTAGCACAAGTGCCAGTAAAAGGTGACTTTGTCATTTTACCAAGCAAACAAGATTCACAACTATCATCTGACTTTAGGTCAAATGACTCCAAGACTCCATCCTTTTTGAGTTGGCCTATGCGTTTCTTGCTTACATGTCCAAGACGACAATGACATAAGGATGCTTTATCTAAGCTAGTGGAAGAGTTAATACACAATACATCATTTCCTAGATTATCTACAACAAATACAGTTTCATACACGCCATCACAAGGTAATGCTTTAAAATAAAGAACATTATTAAAGAAAGCATCAATACAACCATTATTATTATCAAAATAAAAGGTAAAACCTTGTTTATACAATGCATGAAAGGAAATAACATTTCTTGCCATTTCTGGCGAATAATAACATTTATTCAAATCTAATGTAAACCCACTATTTAGCACTAAGGAATAAACTCCTATCTTGGTGACAGGTGAAGCTTTCCTGTTTCCCATGATCAAGTTTATCTTTCCCTGCTCCACATTCTCACTTCTTTTTAGTCCCTACAAATCACAACATATATGAATACCACAACCTGTATCAAGGACCTAAGACTTAGAATGAGGTGAGTTATTAGACAATATAGTGTATATACCTGCATGGTTGGGTTTTACTTTCCCATCCTTCAAATCTTGCTGGTACTATGGGCAGTTTCGCTTCCAGTGCGACTTTTCATGGCAATAGAAGCATTCAGCCTCATTAGGGTTAGCAGAAGGAGTGACAAAACCTTTCTTGGTTTTTTCTTGAAGAGGAGCCTTCAAGGGTCTTACCCTTGGTACCCTTAGAAGGGTTCTTTCTCTTCTTCCCTTTGCCATGCCCGATTGCCAAGACATTGGCCGCAGTTGGAGTAGGAGTAGGAGTAGTAACAACCGACTTACCCTTTAGACCACTTTCGGCTGTCTTCAAGAGTCCTTGAAGTTTGCTGAGGGTGACTTCTTCCTTGTTCATGTGATATGTCATGCGGAATTGATCATAACACGATGGCAAGGAGTGCAAAATGATGTCTATTGCTAACTCCTCAGGGAAGTTCACATTCAGCTTCAGTAAACGATCCACATACCTTTGCATTTTCTGCATGTGGCCCGTGATGGGTTCACCATCCTTCATTCGGGTTGTTATCATGTAGGAGATTATTTCATATCGCTCTTGACGAGCACTTTGATGGTAGCGGTCCATCAAGTCCTGGTGCATCTCAAAAGGATAATAGTCCTCATAGGACTTTTGGAGCTCGGCTGTCATGGTGGCCATCATGATGCATGCCACTTTTGTAGCATCTCTTTCATGTACCTCATATTCAGCAAGCTCTTCAGGAGTAGCAGTTGGCTCGGGTACCTTCAGCTCCTTGTCGAGAACATATTCTTTGTTCTCATACCGAGTGACCATCCTGATGTTTCTGATCCAATCTATAAAGTTGGACCCATCGAAGATGACTCTCCCACAAAGATTCATGAGAGAGAAGGAGCTAGTAGGGTTTGAGCCAGAAGCATTGTTATTGGAAGACATCTGAAAAGAAGAGGGAATAGATTAGATTAGATATAGAGATAGTCCTTAACAAAACACCCAAATGTAATATTAAGGCTAGGACCCAACACAATATTTTATAACTTAGAAGAGGGATGTCGTAATCTAAGCTATAAGATATTTGAAGGTAGGTGAATGACGATTCACCAATTTCCACCATGAAAAACGAAATATTTAATTAGGTTTTAATTGGTTTAGAAACTCCTAGATTCTTTGAGATTCATTGAACTTTCTTCAATGGCATGTTTCAATCTCGAGTGTGCCCTTCATGTTTTGTGACTGGGATGCCGAGGATCACAAAACAAGGTGTGAAGTAACCATGCAAATTACTTGGTACCCTTAATGTATTACCCCTCAATCGATGTGCCGGTTAACCACACACGCTCCACTAACGACTTAAACAAAGTGTAAAGTGTAATTTCATGGATTAGCACCTTATTCACATTTTCCTAAAATAACTAAGATTGGGAATTCAATAAAGTTTAGTTACTTTAGTATTATCATTATACTTTTAATGAGAATTTATAAGTCCTTGTCCTACCCGTTCGGCTAACGACCCTCCACCGATCAAGGAAGCGGTGGGTGAGAGTGGACACCCATTAAGTTGCCATTTTATAGGCAACAACCTTATACCCCCCTTATAGACCGGCTTTGTGAATGAGGCGTACTAGCGGTAAGACGACTTGATCTTATACATATATAAATATTATTAAACTTATAATATTATAAAGTATAAGGGTTGAATTTTAACTTTTAAAATTCTAGGGGTTGGAACTAAAGTTTTTAATATGACTTTACATGTTCCAAAACTTGAGGGCAAGTTTTGTAAACTTTCAAAACTTTTCATTTCTCATAACTTATGAGTTAATGGTTATTAAAAATGAAGACTCTTCATTTTTTTGTAACGTATGTGTTCTTTTAATGGTTATTTATAAATGTGCCTTTTGGTTATCCATAACTTAAGAACTAGTTATGGACTCCATTAAAACACATAAAGATCAAGAATTAATCTAATCAATTATTAGCACATAATTTCTATGATCTTCTAAACTCATATGTTTATGAGTGTTCATATCAAAAATTTCAAGAATCGTAAGTACATATACAAAACTTGAAATTTTGATACGAGCTTTTGAACAAAACTTCAATTTTCAAGTTTTTTTTTTTTTTTTTTTTTTTTTTTTTTTTTGCATCAAGTATCAAATAAACAAACCAGGCTCTGATACTACTGAAGGGTTTTGAGCATTCTAACACTCCTATGGTGTACATGCAACCCTAGAAACCTTGGATCTATGTTTGACTAAGATACATGCAAATAATTATTTTTCCAAGGTTCTTATCCTAACTAGCATGACATGGGATACTTGAATCAAATAAAACTAGTAGAATTACTTACCTTGTAGTAGTAGTTGATTGCTTGGAGTTTGAGAGCCTAGCACCAATAATGTGGATGCCTCAAATGGAAGTCACAAATAACCACAAACTTGGAAACTTGAGAGAATAGTCACAAACTTCTTGAAATCGGCCCTCTTGGTTTACACACATCAACTAGTGTTATTTCAAGAACCAAAGCCTCCTTTATATAGTGTGGTGGATTAGGGTTACATCCATGTAAACCCTAATACCCATGTCTTTTCATTTCCATGAGATCCATGGGTTAAAGCTCCATGGAGTATCCATGGACTTTCCATGCAAGCCTAGCCCATTCCAAATAAGCATTATCCCACACTATATAAATACAAGAGCCCATATTTAATTAGTCATACTTTTGATCTCTAAATTAATTCTAAATTAATTATAGATCAACACTAATTAAATAATATGATTTTATATTAATATATTAGAACTTATAATATATTAATAAATCATAACTTATACTATTCTCAAAAGATTATCCGTAAATTGTTTGGGTGAAGTGCAACCCAAATGGACCATGCCGGGTCGGGTCAAGTACATACCAAATATAGTTATGGACTTAGACATTATCTCCAACAGAATGATCTTGTATCAGGTGAAATGGTAAGAGGTTTACCTCTTCTCAAGGTCGAAAATGATCATTTATGTGCTGCATGTGAGTGTGGTAAGCAATCAAAGAAGGGTCATCCTGTTATCATCGAAAAATCCATTTCGGATCCATTGGAACTTCTACACATTGATCTTTGTGGACCATCCACTGTAGAAAGTCTTCATCATAAGAAATACATTCTTGTGATTGTTGATGACTTTACAAGGTTCACCTGGGTCTTCTTCCTAAGGCTGAAATCCGAAACAGCCTCTGAGCTCATCAATTTTATCAAAGGAATAGAAGTTCTTATCAAACTCCCGGTCAGAAGAATCCGAAGTGATAATGGTTCGGAATTTGTTAATTCCACCATTGAGAAGTTCCTCACAGAAAAAGGAATCGATCATAACTTCTCAGCTCCCTACACTCCACAACAAAATGGTGTAGTTGAAAGACGCAATAGAATACTCGTTGAAGCTGCTCGATCCATGCTGAACTATGCAAACCTTCCACTCTATCTTTGGGCGGAAGCTGTATCCACTGCTTGCTTCACCCAAAATCGAAGTATTATCAATCGACGGCTCAACATGACACCATAAGAAGCAATGAATGGTCGAAAGCCAACGATCTCGTTCCTACATGTCTTCGGATGCAGATGCTTCATCAAAAACAATCGTGATCAGCTTACAAAGTTCCAACCTAAAGCTGATGAAGCTATCTTTCTAGGGTACTCTTCCAAATCCAAGGCTTACAGAGTTCTCAACCGAAGAGCTCGTGTTCTGGAGGAAAGCTTTGACATTACCTTTGATGACAACTTTGTTCGGAATTCTGGCCCCACTCACATCACAACTCACATCATGGAGTCTGATGCTCCTCTGCCAGGATGTCCGAACTCTCAAACCATTCTCGAGGTTGACTTTGAAACCCTCTTTGGTCCTTCCGAAACCGCTCTTGATTCCGAATTTCGATCATGACCATCTCTGATTCCAATTCCTCCTTCGGAAGCCTCAGTTTCTCACAACCTCTCCGGTCCACTTCCGAGCCTACCTCCATTTGATTCCGAACCGTTTCAACCTTCTCAGGTTGAGGGGGAGAATAATGCAAATCCCTCTCTTGAATCAAATGTGGATGGCTTCCAAGATACAGCTGCTGATTTCGATGACTCAAATCCTCTCAACATTGATGAAAACGAAAATTTCTTTGAGTTTCCTTTTGATGATGATGTAAACCTCTCCGGTTCAGAAGTTCAGGGGGAGCATCATCCCAATATTCAAATCATTCAGGGGGAGCAAATCAATTCTACTGTTGATGTAGGATCTTCGGCTGCACAAGAACTCCCTCGATTGCATGTTTGGACGAAGGATCATCCTCCAAACCAAGTGATAGGCGATCCGAATGTTGGTGTACAAACTCGCTCAGCTACCAACATCCAAAATGAATGCCATTTTTCAGCATTCATATCCATGGTTAAACCCAAATCCATCAAGGAAGCATTAGAGCATGCCGATTGGATTACAGCCATGCAAGAAGAACTGGCAGAATTTGACCGAAATGAAGTCTGGACTCTCGTACCTCCTCCTCAACATCACCCTATTGTTGGTACAAGATGGGTATTTCGCAACAAGCTAGACGATGCAGGAGTTATCATCCGAAATAAGACAAGATTGGTAGCTAAAGGTTTCACTCAAATTGAAGGTCTTGACTACGACGAGACATTTGCTCCTGTTCCACGACTTGAAGCTATCAGAATCTTTCTTGCTTATGCTGCCCACAAAGGTTTCAAAGTTTATCAAATGGATGTTAAGAGTGCTTTTCTTAATGGTGAACTTGACACTGAAGTATACCTTTAACAGCCCCCCGGATTTATTAATCTTTCCTTTCCGAACTATTGTTATAAACTCCGAAAGGCTGTCTACGGACTCAAGCAAGCTCCTCGGGCTTGGTACGAGACACTCACCGATTTTCTCAAGCGCTCAGGTTTTCAAAGAGGTATACTTGATTCCACTCTATTTCGAAGATCAAATGGAAAGCATCTCATGCTAGTACAAATTTATGTGGACGACATCATTTTTGATTCTACGGATTCATCTATGGTTCCTGATTTTTCCAAACTTATGGTCAGTCGTTTCCAAATGAGCATGAATCGAGAATTAAGCTTCTTTCTTGGTCTTCAAGTCAAACAGACTAACAAAGGTATTTTCATTCACCAAGAGAAGTACATTTCTGAGCTTCTCAAGAAATACTCTATGGACACTTGTGCCTCAGCCAAGGTACCTATGGGCTTCGGTCACAAAATCTTTGCCGACCCTTCGGGTGTTTCAGTAGATGAAAAAAAGTATTGTGGAATGATTGGATCCTTAATCTATCTCACTGCAAGTCGGCCGGACATAATTTTCTCAACATGCTTATGTGCCAGATTTCAAGTCAATCCGAAGATGTCTCATCTTTTGGCTATGAAACAAATATTTCGGTACCTCAAAGGTACAAAGAACCTCGGAATCTGGTATCCAGCAAATGAAAGTTTCCTTCTGCAAGCTTACTCTGATTCGAACTATGGTGGTCTTCAACTCGATAGGAAAAGTACATTAGGGGGATGTCAATTTATAGGTGGTCGTTTAGTCAGCTGGTCATCCAAGAAACAGAACTGCATTGCTCTCTCTACAGCCGAAGCTGAATACATTGCTGCTGCCAGCTGTACCTCTCAAGTTCTCTGGATGAAATCTCAACTCTTGGATTATGGTTACCGATTTCAACGCATTCCTATCTACTGTGATTCTCAAAGTGCCATTGCAATTTCTCACAATCCAATTCAACACTCCATGACGAAGCACATTGACATTCGGTACCACTTTATTAAAGATCATGTTCTAAATGGTAACATCGAACTTATTTTTGTTCCATCTGACGATGAAATTGCTGATGTCTTTACTAAGGCATTAGACGAAACGAAATTTAATGGTTTTTTGAACAAAATGGGTATGATGATGCCTGATCCTCAATTCTTTCAGGAGACATGTTCTCTTTAATAGAAGTATTCAGAAGAAAAATATGCTCCGAACTCAATTATATTTTGCTTCGGAACTATTTTCCCTCTAAATGCATAGGATCCTTTTACATGTCTTTTTTTACTAATTATTCATTGAGTTTTTAAGTTGTACAGTTTATTCTCTTCATCACGACTATCAAGATCAACCATCATCCGGATCACCATTTCGGAACTCATTCCGGAAATCCACTCCGGAAAAGAAACTCTGCTTCGGAATTTTCAAAGTGCTCCGGAATTTTCAAAATCTGCTCCGGAATTTTCAAAGTGCTCCGGAATTTTCAAAATCTGCTCCGGAATTTTAAATTTGCTCCGGAATTTTCAAAGAGCTCCGGAATTTTCAAAATCTGCTCCGAAATTTTAAACTTGCTCCGAAATTTTCAAAGTGCTCCGGAATTTTCAAAATCTGCTCCGGAATTTTAAACTTGCTCCGGAATTTTCAATTTGCTCTGGAATTTTCCAAAATTGCTCCGGAAACCCTTTTTATCATATATATTCCGGAACATTCCTTTTATCCTCCGGATCATGCACTGTGCGGAACAATTCATCCGGAATACCAAGAGGTAATAAGGTGAAACGGTTTTTCTCAACGGTTACTTTTTAGGAAGATCCTTATCCAATCTTCCTTGATTTTCGTGACACGATTGCACACCCTCTAAAATGAAAACGAATTGACGGTTACATTCCCCTCTTTTAGACCAATTGCCTTGCCCTTTCACCTCACTTGTCTAATCTCAATTTCCCAACATTAAATGCGACCCGATGGATCTCGGATCCTCATCATTACCTTTTTCGACCCGACCCGTCTTTCCCTACCTATAAATACTTTTTCACATTTACCTTTACCTCTTTACGATCTCTCAATTCTCAAACCTCCCAAAAACCCTCATAGTTCTTCGTGTTCTTCAAGCCTTCTTCATCTTCATCAATGGAGTCCTCCAAGAACCAGGCTTCAACTGCTCAAATTCCCAAGAAAGCCATAGCCAGGAAGAAATCATCCAAAGGATCGAAGGGATCATCATCATCTGCAGATCAAGAACCCTTTCTTAGGGACACTACCCAACTGTTTTCCTTAAACCCCCTTGACTACGACGAATCAATCAGGATAATGATTGAGTTCCTTGCTCATCATCCTCTCTCCATTCCACTTACCAAAATCCCTGATCCTCCACTCCCTCTTTCTGATCTTGATCGTGCATTCACTAGCATCAAACTTGAAGATGATGTTCTGTTAACCTCCATCATCGATGATCACACCATTCCCGTCTACAAAGCAACCTTTCTCAAGGCCATTGGAATTTCACCAAACCCTGCTGGTTTCAAAGTGGTGGAACCAACTGCTGAAGAGTTCCAGACGTTTCTCAACTTCATCGGGTACAATGAAGACTATAGGGCAAAGGATTTTAAGAAAATTGCAGTTTCAGGGCTCTGGACCGTCCTTATGCATTTTATCATCCGTGGACTATCGGGCAAGTACGACGGTACTAATACCCTAAGCAAAGACTGGCTGAATGTGGTATTCAACATCTATTTTGGACGCAACAATGATGTCGACCTTCCGGAAGTATTATGGCAAGACTTTTGCAAGTTTTCCATCAAGAGGAAACCGAACGAGATTTCGAGCCCTAGATTTTGGGCCCTGACGGTTGAACAGATCTTCAAGGAACTTAACGTCCCCATTCTGGTGAGTACCATTCCTCCGGAGGTATGTGTATCTTTCAAACTTGTTAAGACTTACAGAATTCCGGACCAATCATCTTTTGGTCCGGTCAGACGACTTCCGGACAATATGTTGACCCTCATTCCTTCCGGATCTCCCTTTTTGAAACACCATCTTGAGACCTCGGTTGTGTTCGACCCAACACAGCCTGCCCCGGTCTCAGTTGAGCCTACTCCGGAAGAGGCCACTCACACTAAGTCCAGACCCAAAGTTAAGCAACCAGCCAAACGAAAGGCCTCACCCACCAAACCTAAGGCCAAAAAGAAATCCAAAGTCAGTGCCCCCTCTCAACAGGAGGGCACCCATGACATTCCGGCTGATTCTGGCCGTCCGCACACCCTTCCTGCCCACTCATCTGAGGTACCCCTCAATGTTTCATCATCACAAGCACACACTCACAGGGAGTCTACACATATTCCACCCTCACCCTCCCAAAAGGGTGATGCCGGTGTTGAACAAAGTTCCTTGCAGCCCCCTGGAACACACCCACGTGTCACATTTGATAATCCCATTATTTCTTCCATACACACACACTCCAGAACCGTTGTTCTGGAACCCAAGCATCCGGAAGGAGGAGTAGTCTCTCCAACTTCCGATGCCCGAACTGGTCTGATACCCGGAAGGCGTACAGGACGACCAGGTTCTAATGATTCTTTGTAGGAAGATTATGTGAACAGGGCTGCATCAAGGCGTCCGGACCTGACTCGTACTCAAGTTGAATCCACTCTCATCTCCATGAGGAACCGGGCTATCCAAAGAAATATGCCATATGTCCATCCTTCTGATGATGACGCCATCAAAAAACTCACTTCGGAACTACCTCTAATTGTCATTCATCAAAGCATCTTCCATACTGATCCGGAAGAAGAGATCTCAGAAGAAGTTATGTTGGAGGAAGAAGCAACAACAGTTCCGGATGCTCATCTCATGACCTCCATTCACTATCAATCCAAAGCATCCATATCCAAGTCTGCCTTTGACTTCGGAACCTCCTCCACTTCCACTCCGGACAACGACTCCAACTCAAATCTTCAAGAAGACGATGATGCTGCCAAACCGGGTCCCTCCTCCAATCCGGATACTCACCAACCTCCTCCGCAACACTCAGATTCCGATTCCGAATCCTCCGCTGGTGAACATGTTGACCCATTTGCCTTACTGGAGATCCGCAACAATGTCTCAAACACTATGGCTAAAGTGTCATCTGTAGAGACTTCCATAACAGAGCTGAATTCGAAAATGGATCAAAAAGTCTCCGGACTTGATTCAAAACTTGATGCCATCCTTCAGTCTCTCTCCCAACAGTCCGGACCATCCATAGCAGAGAGAGAAGCCCAACTTGACCAGCTGATTTCCTTCCGGCTGAAACACACTGTTGAGCAACTTGATTCCAAGTATGATGCTCTTGTGGACAATTATCTTAACACCATCTCTTCTATGCTCAAGGTTCATGACGATCTCGTGTCTGCTACCAACGACCTAATCAAGCAGACTCATGTTCGTCATGAGAAACAAATTCAACGATTGGAGAAGGAGATCTGGAAGAAGGATGATATGAATCTGATCATTCAACAAGTCCTCATCAAACTCCTACGCTGAACTTGGAACATTGTGGATGTTCCGAACAGGAAATTTGATGAGATGATTGAAATCCTTAGCAGCACATTCAAGCATCTATCCGAACAAGCTCCCACTTCTGAAGCCTATGGCACTCTTACTCTTCAACTCTCCACCGATCTTCAGAAGGTGTTCTCCAAACTTGATGATATCAAGGAGGACTTATCGCTTGCACCGGTTTCCAGGGTCACCGATGCAAGAGGGGGAGAAGGCCCAAGCAGGAGATGGAAGCCAGCCTCGGAATTTACACTCCGGGATGAGGACCTCGATTCCGAAGAAGAAGATGTCCAATTTGTCTCCGGAATCCTGGGAATTACTGAAGGAATCGAAGGAGATGAAGATTATGAAATTTACATTTTGGATGAAGCTCCTAAAGGGATTCTTGGTCTTCAAGCTCCAAAGCTGACTGCTCCGAAGGTTCTATCAGAAGAACAAAAGAGGATCTGGTCCGCTGTCTCTTGGCCATCCTCTCTTCGGGACGCCTTTGAAATGGCTGTCAAAATGGCTAAGGCAAAATCCTTCCTTACAGCTCAAGCCTTCCGAGCCACTCCCTCTATGCTGCTTCCTACTCCCATTCCGGAACCAAAAATAGCCCCAATTGATCAAGGTTCTCCTCTCCGTACTCCAAATGAAATTCCGGAAGAACTGCTTCCAACTCCTACTCCGAAATTCGTCATTGTCGAGAACATGAAAATGGTTATTGATGCTCTTCAGAGAGACAAAGGGAAGAAACCGATGACTTCCGAACAACAAGCCTTTCACTCCGGACCTCCCCCTAAACAAAAATTTGGATGGTCCGAGGAAGAGATTCACAAGGCACTGGAGGATAGCATCTCGATTCAAGCATTAAAAGATCATCCGGTCCGATGCGTGGCATCTCTCCTCTGTGTCGAGAAGGCATCCTTCAAGCCAAGGATATCATCCGAACTCTATACTATGACCTTCCCGCAAATGACACTGATCAACTAGATCTTCCTCTCTCTCCTTTCAGCAAATTATATACGAAGTTTGCTCCGCTCCACCCAAACGACAATCCGGAAGTGATCATCCGGACAGAACGTGAAAGGCTCAAAACCTTTTATGCCAAGAATGATCAACCCTTCAAGGAGGTATGGACAAGAAAGAGGATCACCAAAGTTCATGGCTTTGGAAGAAAAATCTTAGTAAAATTTGAGCTGAACTATCCTCTGTTCCGTTTCCATCTCCTCCGGAACAAACCAACTCTAAAGACTGTTACTGATGCGGATTTTCCTTCAATGAATCCGAACGAAATCGTTACTCTTGCTGTATACTTCAGAGAAAATCAAAAGGATGACATCAGTATGGGTGCCTATCACGCAGCTCTCAGCTTTCTCAAAGACTATGTTGCTGAGTTTTGCCGATGTGATTACGAACTTGCTAACCTTTACGGAACCAAACAATTTGTTGCAAAGATCGACTTTGTTCTTCCGGAAGCTGAAATTCTTGCAGATGGTCCGATCGAAGAACCGGTTCTAGGGTTTGTCTACACCACCAAAAGAACAAACAAGAACGACTTCTTCCGAGTCCTTGACAAACACCTGGTTCCTACCAAAGCTCTGCAGAAGTTCATATCCCAGGCGTCCAAGTCTGATGCTCCGGAACAGGTTAAGGCAAAGTTTGTAAGTCAACTGACTTGGTACATTGCGGTGCGAGAATGGTTGTTCCGAGCATACACCTTCATCAAGGAAGAAATGAACTAAGCTCGATGGATTGCTAAGCTCACTTAGGGGGAGATTGTTGGAACCTGAAAGTGAACCTCTAGCAATCCTAAGTAAATATTCCGAAGGCTTTTGGTTCCGAAGGAATATGTGATCCGGAACCTGTCCGGAGCTGGAGAAAAGGAGTGAAGTATTTTGAAGAGGAACACATTCCGGAGCTGATCCTGAAGTCCGAAATGCATGCTGATACGGACCAAACTTTCATCTCCGGAACATTACTTGTCCGGAATGAAGTTGTTTTGTCTCTTGTGCATTTATTACTTTTGTCTTGTATTTTGATGTAACGTTTCATAGGACTTAGTCTAAAGTTGATATTAGGACAATCAGAATGTCAGACTTGTATCTTTTGTCCGGTCCTATGTAAACACTTGGGTTAATTCACTGTAACATTCTCTCCTATATATAGGAGCATTCAATACAAGTCAACAACGGATCTTTCACTCACTTTTGGCATTTACTCTTATCACATTTAAAACATTCTTCTTGTTCCTCATTTAAACTTTACCTTGATCACTATTTACTTGTTCTCAATTAATGTCTTGATCATTTGTTGAATTGATTATCTAAGACTTGATTGGTCTTTCCAATCTCGACTTGAACATCCATTATTAAGCAGACATTGATCTCAAGCATTCACTCAAGGTTTGAGTTCTCAAACCTTGTCCCTGTGCAAAGATCTTGATATCACAGGCCCTGAGGCAGCCAAATGGAAAGAGGCAATGGGCAGCGAGATCAAGTCCATGTATGACATCCAAGTTTAGAATTTTGTTGATAATGTACCAGGTCATAAGATAGTTGGGTGCAAATGGATCTTCAAGAAGAAGACTGACATAGATGGAAAGGTACATACTTTCAAGGATGGATTGGTTGCGAAGGGCTTTACTCAAACGCCAGTGGCTGAGATAAAATCTATTAGGATAATGCTCGCCATAGCTGCATTTCATGACTATGAAATTTTGGCAGATGGATGTCAAAACCGCTTTCCTTAATGGGAAGTTGGCGGAGGATGTTTACATGTGTTAGCCAGAGGGTTTTGTTGATGCAAAGTTTCCCAATAGAGTTTGTAAGCTTGATAAATCAATCTATGGATTGAAACAATCTTCTCGCAGATGGAATCTTTGCTTTGACGAGAAGGTCAAGGAATTTGGCTTCTCCATAAGTGAAGATGAGTCATGTGTATATGTCAAAGCTATTGGGAGTATATTAACTTTCCTGGTATTGTATGTTGACGACATACTTCTTATAGGAAACGACATTCCAACTTTCCAAGAGGTTAAGTCTTGGCTTGGAAAGTGTTTCTCTATGAAGGATCTGGGAGAGGCTGTTTATATTCTAGGGATAAGAATTTTGAGAGACATGAGTAAAAGACTAATTGGACTTAGTAAAAGTACATACTTGGAAAATATGCTAAAACGTTTTAGTATGGAAAATTCCAAGAAATGAGAACTGCCTATACAGAGTAATACCAAACTGAGTAAAACTCAGAGCCCGAGTACCGATGCAGAGATAACAGAAATGAGTAGAGTTCCATATGCTTCTACCGTTGGATCTATAATGTTTCTATGACATGTACTCGCCCTGATGTGGCCTTTGCTTTGAGCATGGTTAGTCGTTACCAAGGAAATACAGTTAGAGCTCATTGGATAGCATTTAACAATATTCTTAAGTATCTGCAAAGGACTAAGGACTGGTTCCTATTACTTGGTGGCAGTGATACATTGAGAGTAACTGGGTATAGTGACGCCAAGTTTCAAACATACATAGACAACTTCCATTCTCAATCTGGCTGGGTGTTTACCTTAAATGGAGGAGCGGTAACCTGGAAAAGTTCCAAAGAAGAGACGGTGGCTGATTCTACCTGTGAATCAGAGTACATAGCTACGAGCGAAGCATCAAAGGAGGCAATTTGGTTGAAGAAATTCATCAGATACCTTGGAGTTGTTCCATCCATCAAGGAGCCAATGGAAATGTTCTATGATAACAAAAAGGTGGTTGCCTTGACAAAGGAACCAAGAGATCATGACTGATCAAGACATATCAACAAAAATTACCATTTCATCAGACATAGAGTAGAAGAAGGTCACCTCGTTGTGAAGAGGGTATCATCAGAAGAGAATCCTACAGATCCCATCACAAAAGGGTCTGAGTAGGGTCAAACACATTCAGCATGCTAGGAGCATTGGTCTGAGAGATGATATTATTTTTAGTAGTTAGATAGTTAGTTGAAACTTGTAACAAAGTAAATGTAATTGACTTTTGGTGATTAAATAATATAGAATTATTTATGAGTTTGTTTACTACATTTTTTTCAATTGTTTATTGTTGTGTTTCATTTTGCATGTTTTACTTCCCGAATAATTCGATTATTCAAACTCCACAGTCGTTCGTACTTTTGGAAGTAAGTGGTGAATTAAGACTGTCATGAATTAGATTGTAGATTGTCAAAAGAGTTTTAGACATAGCAATGGTATTGCTGCAATGTTCATGACTAATTTGAAATGGAGATTTAAATATTGGATTAACCCGCACTCAAAGATTGAATTACTTCGTGGAATTTATCACGAGTAATTTTGAGACGATAACATATTATAATCTTGAAACTGAGATATATGAGTTGTGGTTTACGAGTTAGTTGTGCGTTGATGATATGTAAATGCATCAGTAACTTGATGTTATAAAACGTAATATAAGTCAAATTCTATTCGTTCCTTTTACCCTAACGGGAAAAACGATATCTTTGGGACCCTCGGTGATTTGGTGTTGACTTATATTGTCGGGTCCGACCATGACTAAATTCATGTGTTCGATTAGAAGTTCTATGTCATTACAAATCAAAAAATCAGGAAAGAAAGTAGTGGAAAACGAGATTGATTATATTCCATGTCTCATATCCGAATGATATCTTGAAGAATGGAGGTTTATATGATAACTTATCTTAGGACACGTAACTGATTGGGTCAGAGTTCAACAACAGCTTTTGGAAGCTATAATTTGCTGATCAGTTTAGAAGTTATACTGGCAATTATAGTTATAGACGTATCCAAGTGGGAGACTGTTGGATTAGGTGTCTAAGACCATGACTATAATTGGTATAAACTTGAATTGATAGTAGCACAGTTCTTTTGGGTTGCCCTCAAACCTAGCAACTGGACAGGATATTTTTGGAGAGAGAGATTGCTTTATTATTTGTTTAATAAATTGAAATAAATAATTTATTGATATATTATGTGAATAATATATTAATTAGAAATAGTAGTATTTAATTATTATTTAATCAGAAATTAATTGGAATTAATTTTGTGATTAAAAGAATTAATAGAAAGTGAAGGGACGAAAGTGTAATTTTTTAATAGTTGAACAAGAGGCATTCTAGAACATCCTTGAAGCCTTGGACGGTTTTGTGGAGGCTTTACGGTTGCTAGAATTATCCTTGGTGGATAATTAGGAAGCTGGATAATTACCCAATTCAAGATAATATTATTATATTGGGCTTGGGCTTATCTAGGGTTTCCTTGTTGCACTATATAAAGGGGCTAACCCTAGCATTTTCATCACTCATTCCTTAGAAGAGATAGGCCGAAATTCTGATATCCTCTCTCCTGTCTCCTCAATATCCTTCTTGATTGGGTTGGGTGTGAACCACTTGAGGCACGACACTTGTGGTACTTGCTTCCAAATGATCAACAAAAGGGATTCTTTGTTGTTTACTTCAACAATAAATAAGGTATGTATTTTAGTTTTTTACTAATATATTCAAGTTTGAATAGGAAAATTTTGTAGATTGATAGTTGTCACATCCCCGGACCAGGTTGGCGGAAACGTCCAGGGGCGGATGACTTCATTGTATTGTATTATCACAATTGAATATAATTGACAACATAGCAACCAACATCATACAATAAAAATACCAACATACATTGTTTACAGATTGTATTTGTTCACAAGTTTACACAAAAATGACAAATAATATGATATTCGAATGTGTAATAAGTATCCAAAAATCCATAGCCCGGATACCTGATCACTGAGTCCCTGAGAATACAAGTCGTTTAAAAAGCGTCAACTAAAAAGTTGGTGAGTTCATAAGCATATTTGTATGAAAGAATTGTATCATCTTTGTTTGTAATAATTTGTAAATCTCCAGAAAATTCGATATAATCTATGAAAATGGTTTGTAAGTCTCCTTCCAAAACTGTGAATAAATGCATGTGTGTCCTGTGTTTTCTTTGGTTTGTAAGTAAAAAGAGTGTTTGTTCCCAGAAAATCCCATATTTCCTGTTTTATTGAAAAAGAGTAGTCTGAAAACCCTAATATTGGAGTGGTGATAGTAAAGTACAAGAGTGAAGCATAGTTTTATATTTTATAAAACCAATGAAGTGTATACTTTCGTAAAATCCCAAAATAACATTGTTAACCCCTATGTGAGTTGTTACAACCATGCTTTATACGACTAAAATGCCTTTCATGACGTTCTTCAGGCGTTAGTTTTGGTAAGATATTTGTCACCCTAGACTGGCCTAGTCTAACTGTAGCGAACAGCTCAGGTGTGGGGGTGTCAACCCCGTATAAATCTATACACAATTACCTCGCTCGCCCTCCAGGAGACTCTGGTTATAACTACAAGACTTATGGTGTACGCTAGGTAGGTACGGTGAAGGAAAGTCTCACAAGTGCCTTAACAGGGTTACACAAAATTTTCTGTCGTAAAAATTCTGGTTTGTATATTGTTTTAGTTAAATTATTTATAACGCTTTTTATAAATAATCATTAATAAATTTTCTAATTGTAATATACGTTGTGTGAATAGAATAATCCCTCAAGTATTTAAACTAATAAAAGGTGACAACATATTACGACTATTTTACTAATAAAAATAGTTTTTAGTAAAACAACCAAGATTTGTAGTTTGTTTAGCACACCAAATTTAGTTTAAGAGATTTGTAACACAAAATATACTATCTTGGTGTGACTCTAGCATGTCATGATTTTTACAAGAATATTTATAGAAATCTTGAAATTTATTATATTCCTTTATTTGTGTAAATATAAAGTTTAAAATTTCATATAGCCAAAAGTTAACCATTTTTTAGTGTAACCCATATTTTCACCATTTTAAATGAACAAACATAACTACAAAACTTTCTAGCAAAAAAATTTTGTTACTATATATTTTATGATTTTGAACATGTAATAAGAAGCTTTTTAGTGGTGACTTGTTTCATCTTCAACACATAACCATAATATATTAACTTTCCAAGAGATAGATTTACCCTAGCCTTATGAGGCTTCTAAATCTCGAGTTATGGAGTATTAGCATGAAGTATTCCACATTTCAAACACAAGTAGTTACATAAACACACAATAGCATGCAAACATCCAAAGATTTAAACAAAACTTGAATTGTATCCCCCCCAAGAGGTTGAAAAACATGAAAATAGTGGGGTATGAAGCTCACCTTGCAAATTTTCGATATGTAGAGGAAGAAAAAGAAGGAATTTTGAGCGTAGCTTGTGCTCTTGGTGAGATTCTCGAAATGGTGGTGCTCTGTGGTTCATATACACAAAAATGAGAGTGTAAGTGGAATGATCTTGGCATAAACATGAAGCAAAACACTCGAGTTTAACATAGAACTTACCAAGAAGCCTTGAATCCGACTTTTGATGAGGATGAACTCGAGATTTTTGGAGAGAAGGAGAAGGATGTTCTTGAGACTTAGACAGGAAAATGATTGAAGAGTGTTGGAGGGGGGTGGTGGGTTTGCGGATGATAACAGAGAAGGAGGGGGGGGGGGAGTAGGGGTTGACTTCTCCTAAAGGTGATGGGAGGTGTATGGATGTGTGGTGGACAATTGCTTTGTTACATGTTAGTTAAACATGAGGTGTCATGGTAATTTCCTATCCTTTTTCTTTTTTTTTTATTACTCCAACCGACCTAAGAGGGTTTTTGGGCCCAAAAAGGTGGCCCAAGAAGAATGGTTCCGATTTCTGTCTTGGCCTAAAAAAATTCTCGGCCCACTATTATTCAATAAAAGGTTTTCGGCCCAATTAAGGAGTTTTCGACCCAAATAAGGCCCCAGTATGAGTTTTCGGCCCAAAGAAAAGCCAATTAAAAGCTTTCGGCCCAATGGGAGGCCCAATAGTGGTTTTCGGCCCAATGGGGCCCAATGAAGAAGTCTTGGTCCAATAAGGGTTTTGGGCAGAGAATCCTTGGGCTAAGACCCAAACTTGATTGGACTTGGCTTATTGGATTGAGTTTTGGACTTGCATGAGGTTGTTTCGGCTTGAATCACAATGTAGGAACGTATGAACTTAAATAGCATTACAATTTGAATTTCACTAAATGCAATGTTGCAAGGTTACATAGAGGAAATTGTCTTGTACAATGATCAACATCTTAACCCTAATTTGCTAGTTGTGACATCATCCCTCCGTTAGAGGGAATTTCATCCCGAAATTTGTTCTGGAGCAGCCTTCAAGAACTAGGGAAAATATGGGGGTACTTTTGCATCATCTGATCTTCGCGTTCCTAGGTGAACTCCAGTCCTCGTTTGGCGCTCCATCGGACTTTCACAATCGGAATGCAACTTTGCTTAGTTCGTTTCACTTCTCTATCCATGATCTCAACTGGCTCCTCAACGAAATGGAGATTTTCATTCACTTCAATTTCGTCAAGCGGGACAACGAGGGTCTTGTCAGATAAGCATTTCTTTAGGTTTGACACATGAAAGACGGGGTGTACATTGCTGAGCTCTGGTGGTAACTGCAGCTTGTAAGCCACTGGACCAATCCTGGCAAGGATTTCGAATGGCCCGATGTATCTTGGATTCAACTTTCCCCGCCTTCCAAAGCGTATCATCCCTCTCCATGGAGAGACCTTAAGCAGTACGCGATCACCGACTTGGAATTCTAGGGGCTTCCGTCGCCAGTCAGCGCAGCTCTTCTGCCGGTCTCGAGATGCCTTGAGTCGTTCCCTGATCTGAACGATCTTCTCAGTTGTTTCCCAGATAATCCCGGGCCCAGTGAGAGTGTTGTTTGGTACCTGCCCTTTTGCCAATTGTGTGTCTCCTACCTCCGCCCAACAAAGAGGTGATCGACATTTTCTTCCATAAAGGGCCTCAAAGGGAGCTACCTTAATGCTTCTGTGATAACTATTGTTGTACGAGAATTAAATTAGGGACAAATGGGTATCCCATGCTTTTCCAAAGTCTATCACATAGGCTCGGAGCATATCTTCCAAGGTTTGGATGGTCCTCCACTTTGCCCATCTGTCTGGGGATGGTAGGCGGTGCTCATATCGAGTTGGGTTCCTAACGACCTCTATAGCGATTGCCAAAACCGGGAGGTAAACCTACTATCTCTGTCCGAGATGATAGATATTGGCACTCCATGTAGTCTCACAACCTCGTTTATGTAGATCCGAGTCAGCTTCTCCATTTTATACGTTTCCTTAATTGGCAGAAAATGGATGGATTTGGTCAACCGATCGACAATCACCTAGATGGCATCCAATCTGTCTGTCGTCTTGGGCAATTTGGTTATAAAATCCATTGTGATTCTCTCTCATTTCCACTTAGGTATCTCCGGTTGTTGAAGGAGTCCTGAGGGCTTTTGATATTCTACCTTCACCTTAGTGTAAGTCAGGCACTTGCCCACATAGGTAGCAATTTCTGCTTTCATATTCGGCCACCAATATTGTTGTTTGAGGTCCAGGTACATCTTGTCAGACCCTGGATGGACGGAGTATCGTGTCTTGTGTGCTTCATTCATGACCACTTCTCTGAACCCTCCGAATTTTGGGGTCCAAATCCGGTCCATGAGATAGTACGCTCCGTCCTCTTTGATTGTTAGATTCTTAACCATCCCATGCAAGGCTTCGTTTGCGTTATTATTCGGCTTCAAGGCTTCCAGTTGCGCCTCCTTGATTTGTGAAGACAAGTGGGAATGGATGGTCATCCTTAGTGTTCTTACCTAGCGACCTAAGGATTCCTTTCTGCTTAGGGAATCGGCCACCACATTGGCCTTGCCCGGATGGTACCTGATCTCACATTCATAGTCATTCAACAGCTCGACCCATCGCCGTTGCCTCATGTTTAGTTCCTTCTGGTTCAGGATATGCTGTAGGCTTTTGTGGTCTGTGAAAATGGTGCACTTTGTCCCGTAGAGGTAGTGCCTCCAAATCTTTAGAGGGAAGACCACAGCTCCCAGCTAGAGATCGTGAGTGGTATAGTTCACTTCATGGGTTTTCAGTTGTCTGGATGCATAGGCTATAACCTTCCCGCGCTTCATACGCACACATCCTAGCCCTTGATTCGATATGTCGCAATATACCATGGAGTCTTATGTTCCCACTGGAAGAGAAAACACCGGAGCACTGTAGAGGGCTTGTTGCAGGGTTTGAAAAGCAGCTTCTTGTTTCGCACCCCAGGTGAAGGGTACACCCTTCTGGGTTAGAGCGGTGAGTGGCTTGGCGATCTTGGAGAAATTCTGAATGAACCTCCTGTAATAACCAGCGAGGCCCAAGAATTTTCTGATCTCCGTTGGGGTTCTCGGGGTTGCCCAGCCCTCAATCGCTTTGATCTTGGAAGGGTCCACATGTATCCCTTCTTCACTGACTACGTGTCCTAGAAAGTCCACTCTGCGGATCCAGAACTCGCACTTGGAGAATTTCGCATATAACTTTTCCGCCCTTAGAGTCTCCAAAACCTGCCGTAGATGGTGGTTGTGTTCCTCCTTGCTCCGAGAATAAACCAGTATGTCGTCGATGAAGACTATCACAAAGTTGTCAAGGAAGGGTCGGCAGACTCGGGTCATTAGGTCCATAAATGTTGCGGGTGCATTCGTTAGACCGAAGGGCATCACCACGAATTCATAGTGTCCGTAACGAGTTCGGAAGGCAGTTTTGGGGACATCTTCTTCTAGGACTCAGAGTTGATGATATCCAGACCTCAGATCTATTTTCGAGAAGTAACTGGCTCCTTGTAATTGGTCAAATAGATCATCGATCCGAGGAAGGGGGTATCGATTCTTGATGGTGAGCTTGTTGAGTACACGGTAATCGATACACATACGAACGATACCATCTTTCTTTTTGACAAAAAAACCGGAGCTTCCCAAAGAGAGAAGCTCGGTCTTATGAATCCCTTGTCTAGTAACTCGCTCAATTGGCTGGAGAGTTCCTGTATTTCTGCATGGGCTAATCTATATGGTGATTTGGCAATTGGCGTGGCTCCGGGTACCAGGTCAATTCGGAATTCGACCTGTCGTTCAGGGGGTATTCCCGGGAGGTCTTCAGGAAATACATCTGGGAAATCGCAAACCTTCAGGATGTGCTTGATGCTCTTCTCTTCCGTCTTTTTATCCACCACGTGGGCTAGGAAGGCATGATTCTTTTTGTGCAAGCACTTTTGTGCCTTGATGCACGAGATAAGACAGAGATTTGCACTGGGTTTATCGTTGTAGATAATTAGAGTTTCGTTGTTGGATAGGTAAAGGCGAACGGCCTTCTCGCAGCACATAATATCGACAAGTGGAGACTTAACCAATCCATATCGATGATCACATCAAATCTTCTAATAGTAACTGGCATTAGGTTGATTTGAAATGAGTGATTATTTAGTGTTAACGTGCACCCTAGAAATACGTCATTGGTTGTTTCAGTTTTCCCATTATCCATT
Organism: Lactuca virosa; assembly: GCF_052849685.1. Taxonomy (NCBI): domain Eukaryota; kingdom Viridiplantae; phylum Streptophyta; class Magnoliopsida; order Asterales; family Asteraceae; genus Lactuca; species Lactuca virosa. The sequence continues at coordinate 55,857,570 of NC_136431.1, forward strand.
TCCACCGTGAAGGTTTCGTTTAACTTTTGGGGATTTTGATTTAGTAAGTGATAAAATTTATGGCTCATGAAACTTCGTTCCGCCCCACTATCGAATAAGATGCATGCATAGATGTTGTTGAGGAGGAACGTACCGATGACTACCGTTGGATCCTGCACAGCCTCCCCTTGTCCCATTTCTATGACTCTGTTTGTTCCCCCTGCACCCCGATTATTAGCCTTGGGGAAATTTCTTTTGTAATGGCTAGTCTCCCCGCACCCATAGCATGATTGGTTTGCCCCGACGTTGTTGGGTTGGTTGTTTTGTTGAGGCTGTGCTCTGCAATACCGGGCGGTGTGCCCTATTCGGTTACAGCTGGTGCATGGCAGGTCTCAGCAGGTTCCATTATGATGGAAATTACACTTATCTCATTTTGGGAGAGAACCTGCATATGGCTTTGCAGGTGTTGGTGCAGCTGTTGTTGATGTAGCAAGAGTGGTAGCAACGTGAATTGCTACGATCTGTTGTTTCTTTCCAAACTCTTGAGCTTGTTGTCCCTTTCTCTTCTTCCCTTAGTTCTTCTTGTTTTCATCCCCATTCTTTGATTCAGTGATAACAGTCTTCGTTTCCTTTGGTTCTCCATGGTCGTAGAGCTTTTGCGCCAGGCGCTTGGCACTGTCGAAGGTTGAGGGGTTAGCAGCAATCATGTTTCCCTGAATCGGGGGAGTTAGTCCCCAGATGAACCGTTAGACTTTCTTGCACTCGGAAGTAATCATTCCCGGGCACAAGAGCGCCAGGTCGCTGAACCTGGATAAATAAGCTTCGATGTCGGAATCTTTTACAGTGAGATTCCATAATTCTTACTCAAGCTTCTGCACTTCACCTCGGGGGCAATACTCATCGCGCATCAGGTTTTTAAGTTCCCCCCCCATGCCATGGAGTTTGCTACCGGTAAGGTTTGGGCTTTGACATGGCCGTTCCACCATGAGAGTGCTCCGTCAGAAAATGTACAGGATGCATACTTCACTTTACTCTCTTCCGGACAGCCGCAGATATTAAAGATAGATTCGATCTTTTCGAACCATCGAGTGAGAGCTATCACACCACCACTTCCATTAAATGCTCTTGGCTTTGCGTTGGTGAAGTCCTTGTATGTGCAGGTTTTCTGATGTCCTGGGTTATCCCCGTGATTGGAACTCCCCGTTCCATTTCCGTTACCTCCTCCGTTTATACCGTTGTTGATGTAAGCTAGTGTTGGAGTAACTGCAGTTGTGATTGCCGCCTGAAATGCAACAGAATTCATCTACGGTGGAGGCGGCGGCGGTGGTGGTGCTGTTGTAGTGTTTTTGCGAATGTACCTTCTGGGCATTTCCTGCTATGAAGTAGGAATGACAATGAGTTTATGGAAACCCTTTGTTTTTAGCGGTTACGGTGATTCAATTTGTACTTATAATTTAAACTGTATTATATCAAATAAAATGAAAAGAGAGAACATAGCAAATAACAACATCACAAATAAAACACATAATTGCTTCATTAATGATAACATTTTAGTACACAATGCATGAAAATTGACCATGCGAGTAGTGTAATCACTTAATCGTAGGGTCGATCCTACATACATAGAGAAAGGAAAAGGGGGTAGCACCAATGCGTACCCATAACCAAATCTATAGCAAAGCAGTGGGTAGGATAAGCCCTACTCACGACGAGTGGTCCCTGGTGGTGCCTGTGATGAGGTACAAGCGCCCTGAAGCTCGGCTAGTCGGCGCTCAACGACTCGCACCCTCGCCTCCAATGCAGTCTGTCGCTCCTGATACTCCCTCACGAGGTCATGAGTACGCCTCTCCGCACGCTCCACTGCGGCTCTCATCTCGATCATCTGGTTAGCGGTCACCTGTGCCTCATCACCAATGTCCCTAGTCCGTCGGACCATAACCGGAAGAGCTCGATCTGCCGGGCCTCCAAGTTGGAGGTTGTAGAAACCTTACTCCGTGCCGAATGTTGGGCACTGGCCCTGGTGTCGGCTCCACCTATCGATATCGAGTACCCAAGGGGGTGTAGGTCTATTGTAGTCCACTCGGTGCGTCGACACCCTCGCCATGTAAGGTGGGTTAATGACTACGGACTCTACATCCGAGTCACCCTCATCTCCCTCCTCTTCCTCGTCGATATCTTCATCGATATCCTTGTCGAGCTTCTCCTCCTGAAACTCTTCCATTATCTCTTTCGGATCCTCTTCGGGATCCTCTTCAATCCAACCCCCATTTCCCTGATTGGGGAAATATGGGTCTCCAGGGAGATGGAAGCCAGTCATAGTGTCTGCACGAGAATATATAAGTACGAGAAAATAGATAGAATGTTAAAATACCCCTATAGTATTTTATGTCTTTTTGTTTGTTCTTAGACCCTTTTGATTTCCAATTGATGAGTTTTACATTTGTTGTCCACCTTGACCATTCCTAGACACATCTTGCTCATATCTCGAATAAATATAGTTAATGAGGCTATATTTACCCTAGATATGATTACATAACAGTCTAAGTTTAGTCACGATGCCAACTCTTGTTATTGTTTTCTAATATGCATGTATGTATGTACACTTTGGTAAAATATTTATATTTTTAAAGTATACTTTTAGTCAGAGTGTTTTAGTCCCATTGTATTTATAGTTGTATATCTTGTATGGTTAGATATACTAGTTCACTATAAACAATGCTCTGATACCAATCTGTCACACCCCCGGACCAAGACGGCGGAATCGTCCGGGGGCGAATGACTTCATTGTATTATATCATCACAATTGAATATAATTGAAAACATAGCAACCAACATCATATAATAAAAATACCAACATACATTGTTTACAGATTGTATTTGTTCACAAGTTTACACAAAAATGACAAATAATATGATGTTCCAACGTGTAATAAGTATCCAAAAACCCATAGCCCGAATACCTGCTCACTGAGTCCCTGAAAATACAAGTCATTTTAAAAAGCATCAACTAAAAAGTTGGTGAGTTCATAAGCATATTTGTAAGAAAGGATTGTATCATCTTTGTTTGTAATAATTTGTAAAACTCCAGAAAATCCGATATTTTCTGTGAAAAGGGTTTGTAAGTCTCCTTCTAAAACTGTGAATAAATGCATGCGTGTCCTGTGTTTTCTTTGGTTTGTAAGTAAAAAGAGTATGTGTTCCCAGAAAATCCCATATTTCCTGTTTTATTGAAAAAAAGTAGTCTTAAAACCCTAATATTGGAGTGGTGATAGTAAAGTACAAGAGTGAAGCATAGTTTTATATTTTATAAAACCAGTGAAGTGTATAATTTCGTAAAATCCCAAAATAACAATGTTAATCCCTGTGTAAGTCGTTACAACCATGCTTTATACGACTAATATGCCTGCCATGGCGTTCTTCTGGCGTCAGTTTTGGTAAGATATTTGTCACCCTAGACTGGCCTAGTCTAACTGTAGCGAACAACTCAGGTGTGGGGGTGTTAACCGCGTATAGATCTATACATAATTACCTCGGTCTCCCTCTAGGAGACTCTGATTATAACTATAGGACTTACGGTATACGCTAGGTAGGTACGACGAAGGAAAGTCTCACAAGTGCCTTAACAAGGTTACGCTAAATTTTCTGTCGTAAAAATTCTGGTTTGTATACCGTTTTAGTTAAATGATTTACAACGCTTTATAAATAATCATTAATGAATTTTCTAATTGTAATATACGTTGTGTGAATAGCATAATCCCTCAAGTATTTAAACTAATAAAAGGTGACAACATATTACGACTATTTTACTAATAAAAATAGTTTTTAGTAATACAACCAAGATTTGTAGTTTGTTTAGCACACCAAATTTAGTTTAAGAGATTTGTAACACAAAATATACTATCTTGGTGTGACTCTATCATGTCATGATTTTTACAAGAATATTTATAGAAATCTTGAAATTTATTATATTCCACTATTTGTGTAAATACAAAGGTTAAAATTTCATATAGCCAAAAGTTAACCATTTTTTAGTGTAACCCATATTTTCACCATTTTAAATGAACAAACATAACTACAAAACTTTCTAGCACAAAAATTTTGTTACTATATATTTTATGATTTTGAACATGTAATAAGAACCTTTTTAGTGGTGACTTGTTTCATCTTCAACACATAACAATAATATGTGAACTTTCCAAGAGATAGATTTACCGTAGCCATATGAGGCTTGTAAATCTCAAGTTATGGAGTATTAGCATGAAGTATTCCACATTTCAAACACAAGTAGTTACATAAACACACAATACCATGCAAACATCCAAAGATTTAAACAAAACTTGACTTGTATTCCCCCCCAAAAGGTTGAAAAACATGAAAATAGTAGGGTATGAAGCTCACGTTGGAATTTTTTGAGATGTAGAGGAATAAGAAGAAGGAATTTCGAGCCTAGCTTGTGTTCTTGGTGAGAATCTCGAAATGGTGGTGCTCTAAGGTTCATATACACGAAAATGAGAGTGTAAGTGGAATGATCTTGGCATAAATATGAAGAAAAACACTTGGGTTTAACATAGAACTTACCAAGAAGCCTTGAATCCGACTTTTGATGAGGATGAACTCGAGATTTTTGGAGAGAAGGAGAAGGATGTTCTTGAGACTTAGCGAGGAAAATGCTTGAAGAGTGTTGGAGGGGGTGGTGGGTTTGCGGCCGATAATAGAGAAGTAGGGGGAAGTAGGGGTTGACTTCTCCTAAAGGTGATGGGAGGTGAATGGATGTTTGGTGGACAATTGCTTTGTCAGATGTTAGTTAAACATGAGGTGTCATGGTAATTTTCTATCCATTTTCTATTTTTTTCTTTTTTTTATTACTCCAACCGACCCAAGAGGGTTTTCGACCCAAAAAGATGTCCCAAGAAGAATGGTTCCGATTTTTGGCTTGGCCCAAAAGAGTTCTCGCCCAATATTATTCAATGAAAGGTTTTTGGCCCAATTAAGGAGTTTTCGACCCAAATAAGGCCCAAGTATGAGTTTTCGGCCAAAGAAAAGTTAATTAAAAGCTTTCGGCCCAATGGGAGGCCTAATAGTGGTTTTCGGCCCATCAAGACCAAATGGAGAAGTTATCGGCCCAATAGGGCCCAATGAAGAAGTCTTGGTCCAATAAGGGTTTTGGGCTGAGAATCCTTGGGCGAAGGCCCAAAATTGATTGGACTTGGCTTATTGGATCGAGTTTTTAACGCACCCCCAAACCAGAACGGCGGAAACGTTCCGGGGCGGAGGACTTTAGGTAAGTATCACAACACATGCAATATGGTAATCAAAGTACAAACAACCATTGCATTAATAAGTATAAGTTTTACATAAGTGTTTAAACATTACATATTTAAACACTAAAGTAGGTACAGTAGAAGACAAGAGTCGCGGTACGGTACTAGGTAGTATTCTCAAAAGCTTCGGGAGTGTACCTGTCTACTGGATTCCTGAGAATACAAGTTATTTGGAAAGAGTAGATCAACATTTAAGCAGGTGAGTTCATAAGTATTTTAGTTCTGTTAAGTATACCCTAAGTTCTTTGGATAAGTTCACTGGTTTCTCCAGGAAATCCTATATTTCCTGAGGTGATTAACTAATAACCCCAATAGTTTCCCTCTGTAATTACTTAGTTTATACTGATTATATATAGCACAATATCAAATGGACAGTTAAATGGGTGTATCTACCCTAAGCCCACAACCAAACAAGGAAAAGGAAGTAAGGCGAAAGTCACACATTTCACTGTCAATCGGATATTACTTATGTACAACTCTGATGTAATAACTAAGGAATTATAGAATTAACCACTAAAGGTCTTTTATGATATACTAGTTTACAAAGATTGAATGACTAAGTTTCATTTGATAAGTGGTTTAATCCCATAAACCGTTTCCTTTGTATAAGTGGTTTAATCCCATAAACCGTTTCATTTGTAAAAGTGGTTTAGTCCCATAAACCGTTCATTTGTAAAAGTGTTCTTAGTTATATCTGTTCTATAGTAAAAACCTTAGTATTAATCCTGGAGAGTATTGTATTATCTATAATACTGCCTTGTGGTTTTAAATGTTCAAAACCAAAAGTACAATATTTGATTTTATGATACGTAGCTTTTACTGTAAGTAAAAGCTACTGAAGGTATATTTGGTCAAGATGTAATTAACTTTTCTTACTGTTATAAGAGAAGTATATTACTTTGTAATTCACTCGTTGTTTTATCCATGTGAGTTCTATTAACCATACTAATATGACTGATATGCCTGCGGCGACGTTCTTCAGGCGGCGGAATGGAATGATATTTGACACCCTAGGCCTACCGGCCAAACTGTAGCGAACAATAGAGGTGCGGGATTGTCAGGACTTAAAAGGTCGTACTTAGATAAGTACACCGTGAAGGGTCTCACAAATTTATTGTTTCAACGAGATTTACGATGTATTATTATTACCCTGTGAATGCTAACTCTGGTACTTTGTATCGTACCCTCGGTTAATGCAAACCCGGTATGATGTATTATTACACATGTTTGCTAACTCTGGCACTCTGTATAGTACCATTGCTAATGCAAACCCGGTATTATGTATTATTACCTCGTGTTAGCTAACTCTGGTACTCTGTATAGTACCATTGCTATTGCAAACCCGGTAGGATGTATTATTACCTCGTGTTTGCTAACTCTGGTACTCTGTATAGTACCATTGCTAATGCAAACCCGAAATGATGTATTATTACCTCGTGTTTGCTAACTCTGGTACTCTGTATAGTACCATTGCTAATGCAAACCCGACATTACCTCATGTTTTCTAACTCTAGTACTATGTATTGTACCTTTGTTAATGCAAACCCGGTATGACGTATCTTTACTTCTTTAATATGTTGTTCGTATATTAAAGGTATTATACATATCTTGGTATAGTTGAATGTATTTTGGTCATTTCCTTGGAAAGTATACAGTCGTGAATCATACTTGTATATTTAGTTTTGAATCATAAATTATACCTATTATAATTTATATGTTCTGTCTGATTAGCATGGTTTCTCATGGATGAACACCTTTGCTCAGCCTGATACAAAGGTGATGATACCAAAAGGAGTAACCTTTTATACTCATATATGTATAATATATATATATATATATATATATATATATATATATATATATATATATATATAAGAAGGAAACGACCTTCGGACAAATAATACAACCTTAATTCCACATCCAAACAAGGAAAAGGAAATAAGATATTTCATTAGTCATAAGCCCTTCAAATCTTATTTATATATTTATACATATATAAACATGTTTTTGGCATTTATACTTTGAAATAGCTTATAAAACATTTTTCAAAGAATTTAACGGAGTTTACATGACTTTAAAGATTTAGCATGGCTTCAAGTCATTTTGAAAGTATTTGGTAATTCTTAAAAGCATACGGAAACACTTTGTGTGATTATTATCACATACAGTTATTAACACAATTTATTATTGTGTTAAACTTGTATTCCCCCCCTAAAAAGGATATAAAACCATTTGAAAAGGTATATTATTGGGGTATGAACTCACTTTGATAAGCGGTGATTAGGGCAGCGTTTCGTTTCCCGGAAAAGAGTTTGTTTGACGAAAAACCGGCTCAAATCGGGCAGAGTTTCGACAGGAGAGAGGATAACTTCTCGAGAATTCCGGGGCTCCGGGGCTTGCTTTGGGCTTTAGACACGATACCGGGGCCTTGGGGCGCCGTGAGAAAGTCGAGGGGGTGAAAATGTGAAAAAGGGGAAATTTTGGGGTGAAAAACTCCTTAAATCCGAGAAGGCTCACATGCCTTATGCACGCGTAGGTAAAATCATACTGTATGAATTTTACGTTCTCTATATGCACGCGTAGGTAAAATCATACTGTACGAATTTTGTTTAGACTTCGTCGACTGATTTTAAATTTATTTTTAATATTATTATTTTTAACAGACCGGGACAGGAAATCCGTTAAAAATTCATAACTTCTTCATCCGACGTCCGTTTTCGTCTGTCTTTTTACCGTTGTGCTACTTTTGATGAGACCTTCGATTCTCGTTTAAGTTGGATCGGCCAAATATCGATCGATTTATATTTCGAATTTTTAGCTGTCTACTGCTAAACCGAAACTTCGAAAAATCATAACTTCCTCATACGAAGTCAAATTTCTACATTCTTTTTATGAACGTTCTCGGTTTAACATATTCTACAACTTTTATTTAGATTGTTAAGGCTAAAAAGCCTTTTATCAAAAATTCACTTTTTACACTGAAGAGTGTTTTGCCGGTTTTGTCGCGGATTTTCGATTGGTCATAACTTTTTCATTATAACTCGGATTTCAGTGTTCTTTATGTTTTTTTGGAAACCTTGTTACAAACTCTACCACTTGGTTCATCCCAATTACGATTATTGATCAATTTATCTTTGACCAAAGTTTGACTGGTGTCACACTATCCCCCCGTTAGAGGGAATTTCGTCCCGAAATTAAGTCTAAAGTGATACTCATGGACTAGGTCTAATCTTTCCTTTCCCAAGTGAATTCAGGTCCCTGGTTTGTAATCCAGCGAGCCTTCACTAACGGGATACGACTTTGCTTGGTTCTTTAGATTTCCCTATCCATGGTTTTTATTGGTCCTTCTACAGAGTGTAGACTTTTATTTAACTTGAGTTCATTGAGTGAAATAACAAGTGTTTTATCGGATAGACACCTCTTTAGATTAGATATGTGAAAGATGGGATGAATGTTATTAAGTTTTTGTTGTGGTTTAAGTTTAAAAGTACAAGACCGATTCTGGTAAGAATCTCAAATGGTCCTATGTACCTTGAATTTTGTATTCCACGCTTTCTCAAGCGTATCTTGTCCTTCCAGAGTGAGACCTTCATATGAAAAGGTCATCAATCCTGGAATTCCAAGGGTTTTCTTTTATCGAAGTCGTGGCTTCTCTGATTAACTCTGGAAGCTTTATGGCGCTTCCTTATTCGTATTTTGTTTTTGGTAGTTTCTCGGATGAATTCCAGATCAGCGAGGGTGCAGTGTGGAAATTGGATCTCTAGCTAGTTGCATATTACCTAATTTAGTCCAGTGCAGATAGGATTTGTAATTATGACTGCAGAAGGTTTTGAATGGAGCAACTTGAATGCTAGTGTGATAAAGGACTCGTCTAATTGGTAAATGGGTATCCCATTCTTTACCATAGTCGATCCCATAGAATCATGACTACTCTGGTTCTTAGAGATTTTTGAGTGATGGCCTAAACTGGGAGATGATTCTATTATCTCAGTATAACAGATATTGGCATACCATGCATTCACACGTTCTAGTTATCTTCTCTACTTGCCACATTTTCAGGTTTCAAGGCTTCCTGTTGAGCCTCCTTACTTTGTGTGGAGAGATTTGAAAGGGTTATCATAGTCCATGATTGGCACTATGACCTAGGTACTCTTTCCGACTTAGGGTGTCAGCTAATATATTGGCTTTGTCGAGATGATAACGAATTTCAAATTCGTAGTCATTTAGTAGCTCGACCCACTGTCGTGGTCTCATGTTGAATTCTACCTGGTAGAATACATGATGTTGGCTTTTGTTCCGAATTTCATGATCAGACTCATACTTGGCTCATCCACCATTACCTCGTGTATACAAGTTGTATATATTTTAGATTTCACAAAATGTTCGGATGGGTGACTCTACCCCAGGTCCACAACCAAACAAGGAACAGGAGATAGGGCGGAATCACACATCCTTAATCTTGTTAAGTCAAACTTATATACCACTCTCGTATATACACTTAGCAGCGATAGATTAACTTAATGAGTTCTTAGTCTCTATTCTTGAACTTGACCTGCGGTACGATGATTTTCCTATGATATCTATTGGAGTACTTTGGTAGTTAATGACTTCTATGACTACTTTGGTGCTTTTCGTTTGAAGTTTCCTGTCTACTGAGTAGGCTAGAATGGTGTGGTATCCTTTGCATGGGTACTTCTGAAGTTTTGAAATGAGAGACAACTTAAGGGTTTTACGTTATGGATTGGAAGAATTTCATCTTACGGCTGATTAAGGAAAAAGTTCTCTTATACGGCATAAGAATTTTTCACATGGTAAGGGCCAGGCCAAACCATGTCGAATGAGGATGTCAAAATTTTCTCGACGAAATAGATATTAAGTTATTCTAGGAGGAATGATTACTAGGATGATATCCTATGTACCTAAGTTTTCTGCGCTTTTGGTTTTATTCTGTTATTATCACCACGAACCCCTTTTTGATTCGAAATTGGTGGGTACTACCAATACGAGGGTTTTGATAATTTGAAATTATGAACTTTCATGAAACGATCCTTACTAGGTCTCCCCATAATCGCTTGGTGTATACAAGTCATGTATAATTATGATTGGTAAGACCTTTGACTGAGCAACCCTGCCCTAAATCCACAACCAAACAAGGAACAGGAAATGAGGCGGGATTACTCACTCTAAGTCTACAAATCTTAATTATAAATGACCCTTACGTATACACTAAGTCATCATAGCTTACCTGTTAGGGTTTCAAATTTTATATTATTGTTGTGATTTAATTTGAACGAGAGAATAATCATAATTATAGATAATTATCGGGGTTTGGAAGCGTACCAAAATATAGTAGGGTTCTTTGATGCTTTCCCATGTATTGGGATCAAAATCCTCCTGCTCCCCCGTCGTTCTTCTCTGTTGGACAGTCCCTCTTGTAATGTCCTATTTCACCACAAAGGTGACATATGGGAATGGTTCCAACATTGGCAGTTGAAGTGATGAACTCGACCGGAGTTCTACATATGCGGGCGGTATGCCCCTTCATGTTGCATCTATTGCAATGCAGCTCTTGGCAAACTCCATGATGATGGTAGTTGCACTTGCTGCAGTGTGGGAGGTTTCCTAAGTACGGCTTGGTTGGTGCTAGAATAACAGGGCTGATGGGGGTATTGACTGTCCCAGTTCGTTGCCCTCTGTTAAGTGCTTGAGTTGAACAACTCCCTTCCTTGTTCTCGAACTTTCGTTTCAGGATATTAGGCTTAAGGTTCAAGGTGTCCTTACAAGTAGGTGCTCGTTGCTATACTTGGCCATCACCACGATCGGGGTTACCGATAGCATTACTACTAACATTTGCATTGTTAGCATTAAGGTGTGCCATGACAGCTGTTACAGCTGCTGTGACCGCAGCTTGAAATGTAGCCGCATTTATATGAAGGATTGGCGTTTCGCTGGTGTGTTGGTTACATTTCTTTGGAGGCATGATTCTGTTACATGATAAGAAAATGAGCTCGTGAGTGACTATCGTGTCTCTAGATGTATTCTAACCATTTGTATCTATGTATAAATCTTTCGTTTTGTTATATTGTTCTCAATGATTCGACCTGCATCCCTATGATGCAGTCCTAGTAAGGAACGAAAATAAGTTTCTAGAATGGTTATGAACCGAGTATCATCCGAACTAAGTTGCCTTCGTTTGGTGGATATCGTTTCCCAATTTTCGAAAATATTCGAAAATAATTCATAACAATGTCTACATAAAATAGACTTATGAATTTGAGAAGTAATCACTATCAATTAAGATTCCGTGATCTGATTTATTGTTATTAGCCGTGACAGGAAAAGAGGATAAACTCAAAACCTAATGTGAGTAATGAAATCACTAACTCACTAGGTTGAATCGATTTACTAGTTATTACTTAGATGAAAAGGTGCGTAAACACTTCACATGAATCATGCGTGGTTTTCCTTTGTTCTCTGTTCTATTCTGAGTGGTAATGATTTGTTTCCTCCTGGTATCTATAGGGTGTCCTTCTCCTCTGTAGGTATATTGAATTCCTGAGCTGTCTTACTTCCAATTCTGACACTGATCCCCATTACTTCGTAATGAAGATTTTGAACTCGGAAGTTCATGCGAATTTCTCATTGGTGTCCTTAATAGGGTAAGGGCACTACATGATTTCTATAGTTTATTTACTTCTCATATGTTTCTTTCTTGGGATTCTCCTAATGAAATTCTGTTGGATCCTCCTTGACTCTTCTATTGATTGCTGGAGTAACTATGTTTATCTAACAGGTTTATACAAGAATGGGAATGTCTAAAGAATCTATGAGAAAATTTAAATTTTTACGAAGGTGATTCTTTCTGGTCCTTCTATAATCACATGGTGTGTACCGATTATATATAATCCAGATCAAATAAACCTTTGAATAAGTAATCCTACTCTAAAACCACATCCGAACAGTAAAGGTATGTAAAATACCTCCATGTTATTTTAGTTATGAGTTTGATTCTTGGACTTCTAGATATAAGAACTTGACCAGTTTTCAGTTTTCTTGTTATAGCATCCTAAAATACTCCCATAGTATTTTAGTCTTTATGTTTTGTTCTAGAATTCTTCTGGTACTTAGGAAAGTTTTACACTAGTTGCAACACTACAATCACTCCCCAAACACGTGTTGGTCATATCTCGGATGAATATAGTTGATCAGGCTATATTGATCCCAGATATGATTACGTCACTGTCTAGGTTTAACTGCAATGTCCAACATCCAAATACTTTAGTTTTGTTCTTCTTGTGATACTCATTCTGGTATATATACTCTGCATGTACTTATACTTTTATAAAATATTGATATATTTCTAAAGTATAACTCTTGGTCAGAGTGTTTTTATCCCAATGGGTTTATAGTTGTATATCTTTTATGACTGATATACTGAGTTCACTATAAACACTGCTCTGATACCAATCTGTCGCACCCCCAAACCAGAACGGCGGAAACGTTCGGGGGCGGAGGACTTTAGGTAAGTATCACAGCACATGCAATATAGTAATCAAAGTACAAACAACCATTGCATTAATAAGTATAAGTTTTACATAAGTGTTTAAACATTACATATTCAAACACTAAAGTAGGTACAGTAGAAGACAAGAGTCGCGGTACGGTACTAGGTAGTCTTCTCAAAAGCTTCAGGAGTGTACCTGTCTATTGGATTCCTGAGAATACAAGTTATTTGGAAAGAGTAGATCAACATTTAAGCTGGTGAGTTCATAAGTATTTTAATTCTGTTAAGTATACCCTAAGTTCTTTGGATAAGTTCACTGGTTTCTCCAGGAAATCCTATATTTGCTGAGGTGATTAACTGATAACCTCAATAGTTTCCCTCTGTAAATACTTAGTTTATACTGATTATATATAACACAATATCGAATGGACAGTTAAATGGGTGTATCCGCCCTAAGCCCACAACCAAACAAGGAACATGAAGTAAGGCGGAAGTCACACATTTCACTGTCAATCGGATATTACTTATGTACATCTCTGATGTAATGACTAAGGAATTATAGAATTAACCACTAAAGGTCTTTTATGCTATACTAGTTTACGAAGATTGAATGACTAAGTTTCATTTGATAAGTGGTTTAATCCCATAAACCGTTTCCTTTGTATAAGTGGTTTAATCCCATAAACCGTTTCATTTGTAAAAGTTGTTTAGTCCCATATACCGTTTCATTTGTAAAAGTGTTCTTAGTTATATTTGTTCTATAGTAAAAAATCTTAGTATTAATCCTGGAGAGTATTGTATTATCCATAATACTGCCTTGTGGTTTTAAATGTTCAAAACCAGAAGTACAATACTTGATTTAATGATACGTAGCTTTTACTGTAAGTAAAAGCTACTGAAGGTAAAATTGGTCGAGATGTAATTAACTTTTCTTACTGTTATAAGAGAAGTATATTACTTTGTAATTCACTCGTTGTTTTATCCATGTGAGTTCTATTAACCATACTAATATGATTGATATTCCTGCGACGACGTTTTTCAGGCGTCGGAATGGAATGATATTTGACACCCTAGGCCTGCCGGCCAAACTGTAGTGAACAGTAGAGGTGCGGGATTGTCAGTCCCATATAGATCTATACATAAATTCATGTTCTCCCTACAAGAGATTCTGGCTAATAGTTCAGGACTTAAAAGGTCGTACTTAGATAAGTACACCGTGAAGGGTCTCACAAATTTATTGTTTCAACGAGATTTACGATGTATTATTATTACCCTGTGAATGCTAACTCTGGTACTTTGTATCATACCCTCGGTTAATGCAAACCCGGTATGATGTATTATTACCTCGTGTTTGCTAACTCTGGCACTCTGTATAGTACCATTACTAATGAAAACCCGATATTATGTATTATTACCTCGTGTTTGCTAACTCTGGTACTCTGTATAGTACCATTGCAAATGCAAACCCGGTAGGATGTATTACTACCTCGTGTTTGCTAACTCTGGTACTCTGTATAGTACCATTGCTAATGCAAACCCGGAATGATTTATTATTACCTCGTGTTTGCTAACTCTGGTACTCTGTATAGTACCATTGCTAATGCAAACCCGACATTACCTCATGTTTGCTAACTCTAGTACTCTGTATAGTACCTTTGTTAATGCAAACCCGGTATGATGTATCTTTACTTCTTTAATATGTTGTTCGTATATTAAAGGTATTATACATATCTTGGTATAGTTGAATGTATTTTGGTCATTTCCTTGGAAAGTATACAGTCGTGAATCATACTTGTATATTTAGTTTTGAATCATAAATTATACCTATTATAATTTATATGTTCTATCTGATTAGCATGGTTTCTCATGGATGAACACCTTTGCTCAGCCTGATACAAAGGCGATGATACCAAAAGGAGTAACCTTTTATACTCATATATGTATAATATATATATATATATATATATATATATATATATATATATATATATATATATATATATATATATATATATATATATATATAATTAAGAAGGAAACGACCTTCAGACAAATAATACAACCTTAATTCCACATCCAAACAAGGAAAAGGAAATAAGATATTTCATTAGTCCTAAGCCCTTCAAATCTTATTTATATATTTATACATATATAAACATGATTTTGGAATTTATACTTTGAAATAGCTTATAAAACATTTTTAAAAGAATTTAACGGAGTTTACATGACTTTAAAGATTTAGCATGGCTTCAAGTCATTTTGAAAGTATTTGGTAATTCTTAAAAGCATACGGAAACGCTTTGTGTGATTATTAGCACATACAGTTATTAACACAATTTATTATTGTATTAAACTTGTATTCCCCCCCCCTAAAAAGCATATAAAACCATTTAAAAAGGTATATTATAGGGGTATTAACTCACTTTGATAAGCGGTGATTCGGGCAGCGTTTCGTTTCCCGGAAAAGAGTTTGTTTGACGAAAAATCGGCTCAAATCGGGCAGAGTTTCAACAGGAGAGAGGATAACTTCTCGAGAATTCCGGGGCTTGCTTCGGGATTTAGACACGATACCAGGGCCTTGGGGGGTCGTGAGAAAGTCGAGGGGGTGAAAATGTGAAAAAGGGGAAATTTTGGGGTGAAAAACTCCTTAAATCCGAGAAGGCTCACATGCCTTATATAGGCCGCAGCCTCGGATCCGGAGCAAGGTAGGTGCGACGCGTGTCTCGGACAGGTGGCAAGGTGGAGCTTCGGTTCGGATAGGCAGTTCGGATCTGGCAGCTTCGGATTGGACCCAACTTCGATCCAATGGGCAGGCTCCACGAAGGTGCGAGGGTCATCCGAGGAGGGTGTGCGGTGTCTCTCCTGCGAGGGTGTCTGAATGCGAGTGGACCGCGGACTTGGTCCAATCAGAAGACGACACGCGAAGCTCGGTCCTATCAGGAGGTGCCACGTGGAGGCCTTGCATGCGAGGGATGACGTGTCCGAGGATGACATGCAAAATTTCCCGGTTTTCAACATTTTCTTGATTTTTGTGCCAAAAACTTGCGAAAATCAAAACTTTCGCATACGAGCTCCGTTTTTGACGTTCTTTATATGCACGCGTAGGTAAAATCATACTCTCGACTTTCGTTTTGACTTCGTCGGCTGATTTTGACTTTATTTTTAATATTATTATTTTTAACAGACCGGGACAGGAAATCCGTTAAAAAATCATAACTTCTTCATCCGACGTCCGTTTTTGTCTGTCTTTTTAACGTTGTGCTACTTTTGACGAGACCTTCGATTCTCGTTTAAGTTGCATCGGCCAAATATCGATCGATTTATATTTCGAATTTTTAGCTGTCTACTACTAAACCGAAACTTCGAAAAATCATAACTTCCTCATACGAAGTCAGATTTTTACGTTCTTTTTAGGAACGTTCTCGGTTTAACAAATTCTACAACTTTTATTTAGATTGTTAAGGCTAAAAAGCCTTTTATCGAAAATTCACTTTTTACACTGAACAGTGTTTTGCCGGTTTTGTCGCGAATTTTCGATTGGTCATAACTTCTTCGTTATAACTCGGATTTCAGTGTTCTTTATGTTTTTTTTGGAAACCTTGTTACAAACTCTACCACTTGGTTCATCCCAATTACGATTATTGATCAATTTATTTTTAACCAAAGTTTGACTGGTGTCACAGTTTTGGACTTGCTTGAGGTTGTTTCGGCTTGAACAATGTAGGAACGTATGAACTTAAATAGCATTACAGTTTGAATTTCACTAAATGCAATGTTTCAAGGTTACATAGAGGAAATTGTCTTGTACATGGATCAACATCTTAACCCTAATTTTCTAGTTGTGACATCATCCCCCCGTTAGAGGGAATTTCGTCCCGAAATTTGTTCTGAGCATCCTTCAAGAACTAGGGAAAATATGGGGGTACTTTTGCATCATCTGATCTTCGCGTTCCCAGGTGAACTCCGGCCCTCGCTTGGCACTCCATCGGACCTTCACTATGGGAATGCGACTTTGCTTGGTTCGTTTCACTTCTCTATCCATGATTTCAACTGGCTCCTCAACAAAATGGAGATTTTCATTCACTTCAATTTTGTCAAGCGGGACAACAAGGGTCTCGTCAGATAAGTATTTCTTTAGGTTTGACACATGAAAGACGAGGTGTACATTGCTGAGCTCTGGTGGTAACTGCAGCTTGTAAG
Organism: Lactuca virosa; assembly: GCF_052849685.1. Lineage (NCBI taxonomy): Eukaryota > Viridiplantae > Streptophyta > Magnoliopsida > Asterales > Asteraceae > Lactuca > Lactuca virosa. The sequence goes on from NC_136431.1 coordinate 55,874,574, forward strand.
CTGTCACACCCCCAGCCGTCGGCGGAAACACCTGGTGGTGTAACAATCATTCTTCGTATCACAGTTATATAACATACACTGAACAGTACTAAAGAAAATACATACCTTTATTGATGATTGAAAGTTACATTATTGTTTTCCTAGTATTTATTACATAATATCCGACTATGGTATACTTCTTAATGAACAGAAAGGTAATAGTAAAACTTCTCCTATTCGAATACATACCAGCTTTTCAATTTGCTGAAAACACATGCATTTAAAAATACGTCAACATAAAGTTGGTGAGTTCACAAGTTTTGAATCCATATAAAAATAATACTTTTCCTAAGTTTAAAAGTTTAGTTTTTGAAAGTATCATTTTGACTCTCCAACATTTAGTATATATATTAGGTATAATAGTTTACTTATCAAATAAGTGTTATACCTAAACATTCCTTGAACCTAGGGTATAAGTAGGGGAAACTTATACTTAACATTAATACTTGTATACGACAAAGTATAATGTTTCTAACAATTTGCTACCATGAGCCTGTAATCACTGCAATGACATAATACTTCTGATAAAACACACTCATGATTTACCATGAGAAACAACACACTCATGATTTACCATGAGAAACAATACCGCACGCTTCATCGACACCGGAACAACAACAAGTAAAAGGATAGTTCGTCACTCGCTTATGGTTGACTGTAGCTAACAATCACAAGTGGGGTGGTCGACCCGTTTACTAATTATACACGACTTCCTCGCTCACACAGGATTAACGATTACAGTTCAGAGGATTTCCGCTAAGATCCCCAATCTTAGTTGATTAATACAAATACTCATGTAGACTCCGACGGCTTCCTATAGCTCTAACAACAAAATCATTTTCATGTCTAAAACCCTAATTTACTAGACTATGCTTTTAAACATTACTCCTAACTTCATAACATTTAGGCAGTATAATAGCTATAACCTGAAGTAAAACCAGGTTTTATCTTGACATAAAACCAATAACAACAACAACATATAATATACCAAGTTTTATCTTGACATAAAACTAACAATAACAACATATAGCATACCAAGTTTTATTTTGACATAAAACCAATAATAACAACATACTTTTTAACATATAAAACTTCCAAATATAACTTTAGAACTATATCGCACACAACATATATATAGAATCCTAAGTATAACTCAAGATCTACATTAGTATAATAACATGCTAACAAGTTGATAATAGTTATATATATTCAAAATATTATATTTAGAACAACTATATCCCGGTTATTATAACTATCTACGTTGATACTAATATACTATCATATAGACATAATAATAACGTATATACAGTATTTAGCATGCCTTTTCCCCCGAAAATATTAGAAAGTGGGGCCGTGAAACTCAACCTAGTAGCGTGATTTTATGTAATCTAAGCATAAACGGTTAGCGGTACGAGGTCGTCGGGGCTCAGGATGCAAGAGAACTTCAGCAAATGAGAGAAAGGAAAGAAGTTCAGGTGTAGGAATAGCTAAAGTCGAACCTGCTATTTATAGTAAGATTTTTGGCCCTCACGCCGTGAGTTTTATAAGACTCATGTCGTGAGACTAGCATGATCATCTCGTAGACCTGCCATTTGCGTCCCTAGCTTCGGAAGGTGGCCAGATGATTCCTCACGTCGTGAGATATCCTTGCTCACGTCGTGAGTTTGGAACTTATCCCTTCATAGCCTCGTCACACACCTTCTAGATCCGAAATGTGGCAAAATGTGACAACCCGAAAATATTTTTGCCTTCTAGCTTGGTTAAGGGTCATTCTATTGGGTTCTAAGCCTAGTACACTTGAGAAATGAGTGTCAGAATGTACCTGCTAGAGACACTGTGCAACATTCAAGCCTTAGCACCACCAAAAAGGAGTTCACGTCCAAGGCACAAGAGTTTACGACCGTAAACTCAAGGCTGGCCGTAAACTCCTCTATTAAGACCTACTTCCTTCACTTTTCTTTCATTATTACACTTTCCAACTCAAGAAACTTCCATTCTCTCTCAAGTATCATCGAGCCTTTCACTTTGATCTTCAAATATGTAAGTGATTTCTTCCTTTGATTAGTTGTTTCACTCTTTGATCTAGTATCATCCTCATGATTCATCCATGAAAACATCCTTTTCTTCTAGATCTTCATAATCTTCAACTTTCGCCAAGAACACCAAGAACACACTAGTGTTTTTGGGCCGAAATCAACCCTTTCAAGCTTCAATATTTTGAGTACTCCTTCCTCAACTTGTTGTATGCTAGAAACAATTGATTTACCCTTTGAAATCATCCATTTCTCAAGAACAATAGGAGTTTACGGGCAAGAGCATCTCCCTTGGCCGTAAACCCTTATAAAGGTGCCATTTTGGCCATAAACCCTTCTAGAAGCTAAGCTTGTGACCTAGAACACTTCCTTGATGCAAATAGGACCTTATCACACACTTGGGTACAAGATGCCTTGAGTTTACGGCCGTAAACTCATAGGGCCGTAATCCCTATGGCTGTAAACTCATTTAGACATATCACTTGGGCCATAAACTCCTCTTTGTGGCCGTACACTCCCCTTTGATGAATCACATGTGATTCTAACACTTGGTCCAAGTGTTTCCTAGTCCCTAAAGGTGTTTACTTTCATATAGTTGCTTATAAACAATATATTCATGCCAATATAATTATATGTCATTTAGGACTTGTTGTGTCTCGGGACTTCATTCGTGGAACTTCTCATCCTTACGCGCATATTCGTTTGAATCACCCACATAAGGTGAGTTCATACCCCGTAATCAATCTTTTAAACTGTTTTAAATGCTTTTAAAGGGGGGAATACAAGTTGAACAGAATGATAATTGTGTAATTGTTTGAAATATACATCTTTCAAAAGGTTGCTTGTGTCTTTTATAAGTGATCAAAACATTTCAAAAACTCTTTTAAAGTTATGTTACTTTATAGTTTAACCAAACTCCGTTTTTAAAGTACAAGCATAACTTAGTAGTAAAATGAGTCTTTTCAATAACAGTTCAAGTAAAATATTAGTAAACTATAAGGGGTATAGTTTAGATGTAACAACGTAAATTTCCAAAACAATTTTTCATTTTTAAAACATACTTTTATTCATAAGATAATGTCAAACATAATGTATCCAAGGTTATCATAACAAAAACATATCCCAAAATCTCAAAACATAAACTCCATGAGTGTGTGCGGATCATGCCGGCGCCTTCCCGCGATCCTCGCTAGTACCTGAAACACATAACACAACAACTGTAAGCATAAATGCTTAGTGAGTTCCCCAAAATACCACATACGCCACTCAAGGCTATAAGACCTTCCGGTCACTGTGTCTCAGAGGACTTCCGTCCCACATCCTTGGTAGACCTTCCGGTCCTACCCGTAATGACCTTCCGGTCCTTAGCATTCATAGCATACATAACACATCAATATCATATAACAGTATACATCACATACATCTCATAACATATAAGACCTTCCGGTCACACATAGGTACCACTCTAGGTACAGTATAGTGAGAAGACTCACCTCGTACGAAGTCGGATAAACTCTCGTGCTTGACGTCCCGAGCTAGCCTCCTCCTATCATACGAATAACATTCCTGATCAATACCCTCTCATAGCCTCGTCTCTAAAGATTGGGTAGAAGGCCATCCTACCCCTCCCAGAACTCTCCTGAATCAGCTTGACCAAAACCCTAAGGTCAACTGAAGTCAACGGTCACACTTTGACCCGACTCGTCGAGTGCACATGGGCGACTCGGCGAGTCCATGCGGGTCCTCAGAATCCTTCTAGCCTCACTTGGCACGTCGAGTCATCCCTTCACTCGACGAGTTAAGCCTGTCACGAATCACGGGGCAACCCCGACTCGACTCGTCGAGTCCACTTATGAACTCGGCGAGTTGCTTCCATGGCAACACTCAAATGACCTTCTGAGGTCAGATCTGGTTCTCTAACCTACAGATCTGACCTTCCCAAACACGATAATCACGTAAAGGTTCAGTCTTGACATTCATGCAACGCACACAAGGCTTTCCTTGGTGAAATGGCTTCTAAAATGGCAACATAGTCTCATTCCCTCCATGAACCCACATAAAGCAGAATGGATAAGGCCCTCTGGACCTCTAGAGGTCCAGATCGAGAGTCTAACACTCAAAGGGACAACATACTCAACATTTCAAGCCAATAAAGGGTATAGAAAACCCTAAAATTCAAGGATCTTAAACCAAACAGAGAAAGGATCGATTTGCTACCTCAACACTGTAGATCCAAGCTTGGAAACCACGGATTAGCAACCCTCTTGTCCTCCTTTAGCTGGAAACACCTTCTTCTTTGCAAAACAACACCAAAAAAGGGTTAAAATGGCTTTCGCTCTCACACAACTCGCTCAAGCTCTCTAGGGTTTCTCTCTCTGGACTGGTAGCCGCAAATGAGGGCTATAAGGACCCTTAAATAGGGCACAGACCCAAAGATTTAGGGTTTCTGTCCACATCGCGGACTCGTCGAGTCCACCCATCGACTCGTCGAGTCCCTTTCATTAATCCAGTCAGCAAACCGCGATCCTACTCGACGCGTCTAGGAGTCAACTCGTCGAGTCCCTCCTCAAAACTCAAAATAAAAGAATAACAAAGAGTACCTGGGAATCCGGATGTTACAATTCTCCCCCACTAGAATCAGACTTCGCCCTCGAAGTCTCGCTCGGAAAACAACTCTGGATGCTGCTCCCGCATCTCTAACTCCGGCTTCCAAGTCAGCTCGGACCCTCTCCGATGTTGCCACTGGACCTGAACCAGGGGCATTTCCTTGTTCCTCAGAACCTTGATCTTCCGATCCAGGATCGCGATCGGTCTCTCAACATAATTCAGGCTCACATCCACCTGAATATCCTCCAGCGGCACCACCGCCGACTCGTCGGCTACACACTTCCTCAATTCAGACACGTGGAAGGTATCATGAATCTGGCTCAACTCCACAGGTAGCTCCAAACGGTACGCTACCATGCCCACCCTCGCGGTCACCCTGAACAAACCAATATACCGGGGCCCCAGCTTGCCCCTCTTCCTGAATCGGATCACTCCTTTCCAAGGAGACACCTTCAGGAGTACGAAGTCTCCAACCTGGAACTCAAGCTCGGATCGTCGACTATCCGCATAACTCTTCTGGCGACTCTGAGCTGTCAACAACCTCTGCCTGACCTGTTGTATCTGCTCAGTCGTCTGAAGCACTATCTCAGTGCTACCCATCATGCGATGTCCTACCTCTCCCCAACAAATGGGAGTCCTACATCTCCTCCCATACAACAACTCGAAAGGAGGCATACCAATACTCGAATGGTGGCTGTTGTTATAGGAAAACTCAGCCAACGGCAAGTACGTGTCCCAACTTCCTCCGAAGTTTAACACACATGCTCGAAGCATCTCCTCGAGCATCTGAATCGTCCGCTCACTCTACCCTTCCGTCTGTGGGTGGTATGCAGTACTGAAATGCAGCCTCGTACTCAACTCCTCATGGAACTTCTTCCAGAACCTGGAAGTGAAACGTACATCTCGATCTGACACAATCGAGATCGGTACTCCATGACGCGATACCACCTCTCTCACATACAACTTGGCCAGCCTCTCTGCGCAGGAGCTCTCACTGATAGCAAGGAAGTGAGTGCTCTTCGTCAGCCGGTCAACGATCACCCAAATTGCATCGACGCCCCTCGCGGTTCTCGGCAATTTGGTGATAAAATCCATAGAAATCTGTTCCCACTTCCACTGGGGAATCTCAAGTGGTTGTAACTTGCCATTCGGACGCTGGTGCTCGGCCTTGACCTGGCGACAGGTCAAGCACCTCTCCACAAACCACGGGACATCCCTCTTCATACAGGGCCACCAATACTCTCTCTTCAGGTCCAAATACATCTTAGTGGCCTCGGGATGGATCGATAACCTCGATCTGTGCTCCTCTTCCATCAGAATGGTACGTGCCCCGCCTGCATACGGCACCCAAATCCGACCTTGAAAGGTCATCAGCCCTCGGCCATCGGTAACGAACTCAGACACCTGCCCGATCACCCGCTCCCTCTTGCGGTTCTCTGGTATCACGGCCTCTGCCTCGGCCTCACGAATGGTGTCCAACACCGGAGTCATCACCGTCAATCGCATACAAGTATCTCGAATCGGGGCACTCTCTGCCCTACGGCTCAGAGCATCAGCTACAACATTAGCTTTGCCCGAGTGGTACAGGATCTCACAATCGTAATCCTTTACCACATCCAACCATCTCCTCTGGCGCATATTCAGGTTGGGCTGATCCATCAAATACTTCAAACTCTTGTGGTTCGTGTATATGGTACACCGAACCCCATATAGATAGTGACGCCAAATCTTTAGGGCGAACACCACTGCCCCCAACTCCAGATCGTGGGTGGGATACCTCGTCTCATGAGGCTTCAGCTGCCTCGATGCATACGCTATCACATGCCCCCTCTGCATAAGCACTACACCTAACCCCGATATCGATGCGTCGCAGTACACCACAAAATCCTCCATTCCCTCTGGAAAGGATAACACCGGGGCTTCGCACAACCTCTGGCGAAGAGTCTCAAACGAGGTCTGCTGCTCCGGACCCCATGAAAAAGCAACGCCCTTCCGGGTCAACTTGGTGAGAGGCACGACAATCTTGGAGAAATCCTTGATAAATCTCCGATAATAGCCGGCCAACCCCAGAAAACTCCTGATCTCGGTGGGGGATCTCGGCACCTCCCAACTCATCACAGCCTCAATCTTGGCCGGATCGACCAATATCCCATTCTGGTTAACGAGATGCCCCAAGAACTGGACCTCTCGTAACTAGAAATCGCACTTGGAGAATTTGGCGTAAAGCCTCTCCGACCTCAATACTCCGAGGACCTCTCTCAAATGCTCCTCATGCTGCTCTCTGGATCTCGAATACACTAGTATATCGTCAATGAACACGATCACCGAACGATCCAACATCGGTCTGCACACCCTGTTCATGAGATCCATGAACGCTGCTGGTGCGTTGGTGAGCCCAAAAGGCATCACCACGAACTCGTAATGCCCATAACGAGTCCTGAACGCCGTCTTCTGGATATCCTCATCTCGCACCCTCATCTGGTGATATCCAGACCTCAAATCTATCTTGGAGAACCAAGATGCTCCCTGCAACTGATCGAACAGATCATCAATCCTCGGTAGTGGATAAAGGTTCTTGACCGTCAACTTGTTCAACTCCCGGTAATCAATGCACATCCGGTGTGAACCATCCTTTTTCTTGAAAAAAAGGATCGGCGCTCCCCAAGGTGAGCTACTCGACCTGATGAATCCTTTCCCCAACAGCTCCTGAAGATGTGAGGATAACTCCTGCATCTCTGGTGGCGCAAGGCGATAGGGCGCTACTCCTGGAACCAAATCGATACGAAACTCCACTTGCCTCTCGGGAGGCACACCCAGCAACTCCTCGGGGAAAACATCCGGGAACTCGCACACTATCGGTACATCACTAACCGAACCCGGCCCCTATGCGGCCCCCCGTGAATCCATCACATAAGCCACAAATCCACTACATCCCTGCTGTAGGCTCCGCCTCGCTCTAGCAGCCGAACAAAATGCTGACCCAGAACGGGTACCCTCGCCGTACACCGTAAGTACTCCCCCACTAGGGTCTCGTATCGTCACCAACTGTCGCTCGCAATCTATAACAGCCCCAAATCGGCTCATCCAATCCATGACCACTATGACACACACGTCCCCCATCGCAATCGGGACAAGATCAATCGGAAACTCCACACCGAAGATCTCGAGTACACATCCTCGAATCACATCTGTAGCATACACCGCTCGCTCATCAGCTATGGAAACTCGTAGAGGTCGACTCAACGCCTCCCGCGGAATACTGATGTGCTGACTAAAGGCTAAAGACACAAATGATCGACTCGCACCCGAGTCAAATAACACTAAGGCAGGTACATAATTCACAAGAAAAGTACCTACGCATATCATAATATAAGCATAATATCTCAAACTCAGCATAAATAAATGAAGAATACATACCAGCCACGACATCGGGCGCTGCGCGGACCTCCTCCGCTGTCAACTGGAAGGCTCTCCCACGAGCCTTCGGTGCCTCGGTCTTCACTGGCCGAAGCTCAGTAGCTCGCACGGCAGCATGGGCAGATCCCTACGGTGCTCCCTGCGCTGTCCCCCGCAGCTGCGGACACTCGGCCTTCCAGTGTCCGGTTTGATTAATATGAAAGCAAACCATGAACCCCTTGGGGCAATCCTTGGCTATGTGCCCCCCTTGCCACATTTGTAGCAAGCACCTGATCGACAAACCCCATAATGTCCCTTGCCGCACTTTCCACAAGTGCGGCCCTTCTGGCCTCCAGATCTCGAGTTGGCGGGCTTTGCCCGCTTGGCTGCCGGCTGAGACTGTGCCGGCTGCCGATCATTCCCCTGAGACTCGGCCTCATCCCGGGCCTGAGTCTCCAGCTCAATCTCCCTCTCCCGGGAATTTTCCTAGAGCTCTGCAAATGTTCGGTATGACGAGTTCGCCACGAACTCCCTGATATCCCTCCTCAAAATGCTCAAGTACCGACTCATGCGTGCCTGCTCAGACGACACGTGCTCAGGGCAAAACAACGCCCTCTCATGGAACATCCGTGTGATCACAGTCACTGACTCCGTCCCCTGCTTGAGGGAAAAAAACTCCTGTGCCAACCGTTCCCTCTCCACCGGGGGAACGTACTCGTCTCTGAACATGTTGGTGAACCTCTCCCAGGTCACCTCCGAAATCTCTGCAAGAGTGAAGTTTGCCGTCACAAACTTCCACCAGTCCTTCACTCCCAAGCGAAGCTGGTTCAGTACAAACCGAACCCTCAAATGCTCCGGACACGAACAGGTGTAGAAGCATCCTTCGATATCAGAAATCCATCTCATTGCAGCAATCGGATCCTGCGTCCCATCAAACTCCGGTGGCTTCGTGTTGCTGAACTCCCAGAACAACATCGAATCGCCCCCCTGAGGTCTAGCAGCAGCAACAGCTGTGGTAGCTACAGCAGCCGCAGCCTCAGTAACCGCTGCGTACCGCTCATCAAAAGTCTCAATCAATGTGGTCTTGATAGACCAAAATATCTCCGAAATTTCGGCCCGGATCGCCGCTGCCACCTCATCGTGGATCATCTGACGAAGCTCCTCGTCACTCACGCCGCTCATCTCAGGTTTGTGGCGTGTCCCAACCATGATGTCTCTGAAATACAAACATAAAATATCAGAGACTCGCTCGCGCATACTTTTACTCGATCAGTCAACCCTACTTGTTCCCTAGTACCCTAGGGATTCTTACTTGGACTGCGCACTGATCCGGTGTCTTCAGTAGTGCGGGCCCTATACTACCGTCCACACCACATCAGTATTCACCCCAAGTCCTCCTCCTAGGATCCCAGATCACAACTACTCTACACCTCGCTAGCATAGGTTACCCTTCGGTAGACCTCTCATAAGCTCCTCACTGCTACCTACTCACTCCCAAGCATCACATAGCAGCAGAAATCTTCCTAGGCTAAGGCATCACAAATCAGGCCACTCTAGTCTTAATATGAATACCTAGCCTACTCTAGCATGCATACCATATCATAACATATCTCATAATACCTAATGTAAGGGTATTTTGGGAAATCACCGTTCGGGCGCTGGCTGACCGTACACACTGCTCCTCTCTGCTTTTCTCAAAGTCTTTTACACTTTTAGAAAAATCGTTCCTGTTTATGAAAAACTTTCTGAAATCCTCAGTTTGAGTTCAGATACTCCCGAAGGTGCATCCAAATCCCTCAAACCAAGGCTCTGATACCAACTTCTAACTACGTAAATTTCCAAAACAATTTTTCATTTTTAAAACATACTTTTATTCATAAGATAATGTCAAACATAATGTATCCAAGGTTATCATAACAAAAACATATCCCAGAATCTCAAAACATAAACTCCACGAGTGTGTACGGATCATGTCGGCGCCTTCCCGCGATCCTCGCTAGTACCTGAAACACATAACACAACAACTGTAAGCATAAATGCTTAGTGAGTTCCCCAAAATACCACATACGCCACTCAAGGCTATAAGACCTTCCGGTCACTGTGTCTCAGACGACTTTCGTCCCACATCCCTGGTAGACCTTCCGGTCCTACCCGTAATGACCTTCCGGTCCATATCATAATGACCTTCCGGTCCTTAGCATTCATAGCATACATAACACATCAATATCATATAACAGTATACAACACATACATCTCATAACATATAAGACCTTCCGGTCACACATAGGTACCACTCTAGGTACAGTATAGTGAGAAGACTCACCTAGTACGAAGTCGGATAAACTCTCGTGCTTGACGTCCCGACCTAGCCTCCTCCTATCATACGAATAACATTCCTGATCAATACCCTCTCATAGCCTCGTCTCTAAAGATTGGGTAGAAGGCCATCCTACCCCTCCCTGAACTCTCCTGAATCAGCTTGACCAAAACTCTAAGGTCAACTGAAGTCAACGGTCAAACTTTGACCCGACTCGTCGAGTGCACATGGACGACTCGGCGAGTCCATGCGGGTCCTCAGAATCCTTCTAGCCTCACTTGGCACGTCGAGTCATCCCTTCACTTGACGGGTTAAGCCTGTCACGAATCGCGGGGCAACCCCGACTCGACTCGTCAAGTCCACTTATGAACTCGGCGAGTTGCTTCCATGGCAACACTCAAATGACCTTCTGAGGTCAGATCTGCTTCTCTAACCTACAGATCTGACCTTCCCAAACACGATAATCACGTAAAGGTTCAGTCTTGACATTCATGCAATGCACACAAGGCTTTCCTTGGTGAAATGGCTTCTAAAATGGCAACATAGTCTCATTCCCTCCATGAACCCACATAAAGCAGAATGGATAAGGCCCTCTGGACCTGTAGAGGTCCAAATCCAGAGTCTAACACTCAAAGGGACAACATACTCAACATTTCAAGCCAATAAAGGGTATAGAAAACCCTAAAATTCAAGGATCTTAAACCAAACATAGAAAGGATCGATTTGCTACCTCAACACTATAGATCCAAGCTTGGAAACCACGGATTAGCAACCCTCTTGTCCTCCTTTAGCTGGAAACACCTTCTTCTTTGCAAAACAACACCAAAAAAGGATAAAATGGCTTTCTCTCTCACACAACTCGCTCAAGCTCTCTAGGGTTTCTCTCTCTGGACTGGTAGCCGCTAATGAGGGCTATAAGGACCCTTAAATAGTGCACAGGCCCAAAGATTTAGGGTTTCTGTCCACAGCGCGGACTCGTCGAGTCCACCCATCGACTCGTCGAGTCCCTTCATCAATCCAGTCAGCAAAACGCGATCCTACTCGACGAGTCTAGGCGTCAACTAGTCGAGTCCCTCCTCAAAACTCAAAATAAAAGAATAACATAGAGTACCTGGGAATCCGGATGTTACATTAGAGGTTCAGTTCATACTAGATAATATAAAGAGAAACAGGGAGGTAGATACAATACACGATAACATAAAGAGAAACAAGGAGGTAGATACAACACATCAGAGAGACATACTATACACTATACACTATAACAGAATGAACATACTAAGATGCTATAGCATGAGAACACTACAGGATCTAATTATACCAATGAATCACTACCTCATTGTTCTAAACAAAAGGTGATAGTAAAATTGGGTATACATGATCACATAACTTTAATGTGAATTCTACACGACCTAGCAATTTGTTTGCGGAAGTCGCGTTTGATCCCCAGAATCTCTTGCAGGGAGAGCGTATAGTATGGGTACTATTCCTCACATTATGACCTTACTAAAACAAACTTATTTTAAGGTAATTAGTACTATAGGATGTCAATTCAAAAGACAACTGTGTACTTATAATTTCCCATTACTTTCATTTTGTGATAGTTCCACTTCAAAGTTAATGCAAACTATTTTCGAGTCAAGATAGTTATAAACTAGGGAAAACTTACATTTTACAAACGACACACAGAACAGTCGAGTCTAGTACATTTAGTAGAAGAGGGCCTATAATGCTAACTTTATGATTCCTTAGTGTATGCATTCAGGGATATATATTAATTGGATCCGACAGGTAGTAGGATGTGTGCTTTCCGCTTCATTTCCTGATCCTTGTTTGGTTGTGTGTTTAGAGCAGATACACCCAGCCTACTATCTATCCGATCTTAGATACATATATGTTTTCGTATACCCTAAGTAATCATATGGGGTACCAGGTATGGGCCAGGTCATAGGACACTAATTCAATGCACCGTTTTATAGTACAAAACATACTTTTCAAATAAAGAACTTTCGGTATACAAAACTAGACACTTACCAGTAAAGGGTTTAATCCATTTTTATTAAACCAGTAAAACTTAAAGGACCTTAGGTGGTTAATTCTATAATACCTTAGTTTATACACCAGGGTTATATATAAATAATATCCGATAGGTAGTTGGATGTGTGCCTTCCGCCTCATTCCCTGGTCCTTGTTTGGTTGTGGGTTTAGGGCAGATTAACATAATTAACTATCTGTTCGATATTAGATTATATATAACTAGTATAAACTAAGTGATTATAGAAGGAACTACTGTGGTTATCATTTTATTATAAGAAATAAGGGTTTTCTTAAAGGATCTTTTCATCAAATATAAAGGAACTATTACAGTTAACTCTGTGAGTACCGAGTGAATACGTAGGGGTTATATACAACGATGATCTAACAAACAATGGGATGTGTGCTTCCGCCTCATTTCCTGTTCCTTGTTTGGTTGTGGGCTTAGGGCAGATACACACAACTGATTGTTTGTTTACTTTGGGTTTTATATAACTTGTATCCATTTAATACTCATAGAAAGGACTGTAGAGTCATTTTTACTTATCTTTCATCAAAGCAGGAAATATAGGATTTTCTGGAGGAACAGGCAAACTTTTCTAAACAAGAACTTACTACAACTTACTACAACTTTCTACAAACTTTCTTACTACTTACTACATCACTAAAATCTTATGAACTCACCAGCTTAAATGCTGATCTACGCTTTCAAAATAACTTGTATTCTCAGGAGAGCAGTAGACAGGTTCGCGCACTGGGATTCAGAAGATGGAGCAGTATAGCTTCATGCCTTTTTGTTATTTGCTATGTATTCTATATTATGTGAATCACATACTTTGTAAACACTTTCTTTCTAATAAAATGGTTGTTTATTACTTTGCTTACTGTGATGCATGTCTTGTGATACTAAACATGACGTCCTCCGCCCCAGAACGTTTCCACCGTTCCGGTTTTAGGGTGTGACAGATTGGTATCAGAGCATTGTTTATAGTGAACTAAGTATATCAACCGATAAAAGATATACAACTATAAATACAATGGGGCCGAAGTGCTCTGGATAAGGATATATTTTAAATATATAATGATACCTTATAAAAGTATACATAATTGCTTATACATATATACATACTAGAACAAGTATCACAAGAAGAACAGAACATAAGAAGTTAAAGGTTGAACACTATGGTCAAACCTGGACAGTTATGTAATCATAGTTAGGATCAATATAGCCTGATCAACTATATTCATTCGAGATGTGACCGACATGTGTTTGGGAGTGATGTGGTGTTGCAACGGTCTTAAAACTTACCTAATACTAAGTCAAGAGAATACTAGATCAAGTACAGAGAGTTAGAATACTATAGGAGTATTCTATGATACTATAACGCGATAACAAGTTTAAAACATACCAACTAGATTACATTAAAATACTATAGGAGTATTTTAGGCACCATATAAATAACTTATGTGATAACTTAAAAGACCCTTACGGATAGGTCTATAATTTTACAATGTATACTTCCAAGGTTATATATAATTGAGAATTTATAGACTTAGAATTTGTGATCTACGCTTCACTACCTGTTCCTTTTTTGGTTGTGGTTTTGGAGTAGGATCACTTATTCGAAGGTCTATGTAGTCTTAAGTTATATACAACTTGTATAAATTGTGCAATTATAGGAGGAATCTGTAAGGATCACCCCATAATGTTTCACTTAAATCTCATAGATTCTTTAGTCACTTCCATTCTCGCACGACAAACCCAGATAGATGTAACCACTTCCTCATAGTAGACAACATAAGAGTCAGGAGGAAACGAGAGCAAGTTCATGAGGAGCTTTCAAAGAAGGATCAACCGAAGTAACCAAAATGTCTTATGCGTTATACTAATAAATAATAATCTTGTTTAACTTAATGAGCGAGTGGAGACACTGCTCACATTATGTGTTAGGATTATTTTCTTACATGCAGTTGGTAACAGTTATTCAGGTAACAGATATTCATTCGAGGATAGTCATTCCAAATTCATAAAGTTTATTAAGTATAGACTCTTTTATGAATTGTTTCCAGAACCCTGTGGAAGTTAGGACCTGATACACCCAGAACTAGGATAACCTTGTCTTTTCAGCTTTCGACTTGTTTCCATTGCTTTAGACTTATTCCATCTCATCTTTGTATTCTTTTAGCAAAGATGCCTCATCGCAGATCAAATAGACGCGCTACTCTGATAACTCCAACTCCACCTCCGCAATTCGATCCTGCTGCTCTTTAAGCAGCGATATCCTCCGCAGTGGCAACTGCTCTAGCTCACTTCGGTGAAAGTGGTACCCTCGGATCTGGTAGCGGTACCCACTTAACCAACCCCGGAGTTACTCATGAACACCCAAGGGAGTGTTCGTACAAGGACTTCATGAACTGCAAACCCAATTCCTTCGATGGAAATGGTGGAGTCATCGCTCTGATGCGACGGTTCGAGAAAACAGATTCGGTCTTCGAAATCTGTTCGTGCCCTGAAGGGAGCAAAGTGAAGTTTGCTGCCTGCACCTTCTCTGACAGAGCCCTGACATGATGGAGCAGCCATGTTAAGTCACTGACCCTATCAGTGGCTAACTCAATAGGTTGGGAGAACCTAAAAGAGTTGATACTGGAAGAATACTGCCCGTTGGGCGAAGTTCAAAAGCTGGAACAAGAATTGTGGGAACTCACGATGGTCGGCTCAGACATAGTGGCCTACACTGACCGGTTTAGCGATGTAGCGGCACTATGCCCCGAGATGGTTACCCCGGAGAGCAAGAAGATAGAAAGATACATCTGGGGTCTATCTGCCCCGATCCAAGGAGATGTACTGTCTTCTAACTCAGCCACATTTGACAGTACTAAACGCCTGGCTCAGCGACTGATCGACCACGGAGTCCGCCATGGTATGGAAGTTCCCATTCCCGAGCCATCAAGGAAGAGGACAATAGCCAGAAGTCAGGGAACAAGAGGAAGAAGAAGCGAACAACACATGACACCCCGCAGGAGGAACAAACGAGTACTATGTACACCGCCACAACACCTTTTACTCCAGCACCTGCCAGTCGATATGCTGGAACCCTCCCGAAGTGTGGAAAGTGCAACTATCACCACACTGGAGAATGTCGGGAAATGCAGTGCCTGAACTTCCACAGAAAGGGACACACAGTCCGTTTCTGTAGGGCACCGGCTCAACCGATCTCCCAAGTCCCCGGAGTTGAAGAAAACCAAGCCTGCTATGGCTGTGGTGAGACTGGACACTACCAGGAGGACTGCCCGATAACAAAGAACTCATGAGCGGATGGACGAATTCTGATGATCACCGCAGGAGAATCGACCTCGGAGTCGCCATCAAGTAGCGGTACGTTTTTGAAATAGTAATTGCTTTGAAAATTAATTTATATTTATATAATATTAAAACTTGGGGGATAACACTTAAAAGTAATTATAATAACTCACATAATGAAGTAGGTCACAGTATTCAAAAGAACTAAGAGATCTGTTCTGAGAAGCTATGATGGCTTAGTATGTACGTTAGGGTTGTGCATAGCTAAGATTTTGCAGACTTAGAGTGAGTGATTTCGCCTTAATTCCTATTCCTTTTTTGGTTGTGGATTTGAGGCAGAGTTACTCAGTCGACTGTCCAATTCATCTTAAGTATTCATAACTTGTATATTCCAGGCGATCGTAGTGGTACCAAGGAGGATCGTAGTTTAAATATCGATACTAGATAACAAAGCACTTTCGCGGTATGTATGCGCACATCGCGATACGATACGTAGAAGTGTTAACATCAAGGGAAAACAGAAAGCACTAGAACATTTACAAAGAGTACATTTTCGAGCACACTAGGGAGTACATCATCGTATAACAGACATTTCTTTCAAATCGGCCAAACTTTGTTCAGTAAAGAGTCTGTTTCTATCATTCGTCATGAGTTGGCGTGGTCTTCACCATACTAAGTTCATATGTTTCTATCGCCTCGACCGTCAAGTTCACGAAACCATCGTCATTCGTAACGACAGTCCGACCTAAAACTCAGTTTTGTCTTTCATATTCTAATCCCCGAAGTACTCGTGCGAAGAGTACTTTGTCCTCCGAAGCCTTGCCGTCGTATGTCCGCAGACCTTTCCGAAATACCACTCGTCCAGTACACCAAGTTCAAGCACAGAGGCTAAGGACGAATACAACCCACCTATCACTATTAAGTGTATAAGCGAGGGTAGTATATGATTATGATTACGCAGATCTAGTATGTGTGTTTCCGCCTTATCTCATGTTCCTTGTTTGGTTGTGGACCTGGGGCAGAGTCACACATTCGACTGTCTTACTAATCCTAATTATATACAACTTGTATACACGAGGTAATGGTAGATAGACCGAGTATGAATCCTATCATGAACAGTAGGGCAAAGTTGTCAGGTCTACGAGTGGGTATTCTGCCAATCAGAGGAGCGCAACCCCAGTAGTACTGCTAAGAAAGCTAATTTCGGGACGAAATTCCATCTAACGGGGGGATGATGTGACAACCCGAAAATATTTTTGCCTTCTATCCTGGTTAAGGGTCATTCTATTGGGTTTTAAGCCTAGTACACTTGAGGAATGAGTGTCAGAATGTACCTGCTAGAGACACTGTGCAACATTCAAGCCTTAGCACCACCAAAAAGGAGTTCACGGCCAAGGCACAAGAGTTTACGGCCGTAAACTCAAGGCTGGCCGTAAACTCCTCTATTAAGACCCACTTCCTTCACTTTTCTTTCATTATTACACTTTCCAACTCAAGAAACTTCCATTCTCTCTCAAGTATCATCGAGCCTTTCACTTTGATCTTCAAATATGTAAGTGATTTCTTCCTTTGATTAGTTCTTTCACTCTTTGATCTAGTATCATCCTCATGATTCATACATGACAACATCCTTTTCTTCTAGATCTTCATAATCTTCAACTTTCGCCAAGAACACACTAGTGTTTTTGGGCCGAAATCAACCCTTTCAAGCTTCAATATCGTGAGTACTCCTTCCTTAACTTGTTGTATGCTATAAACACTTGATTTACCCTTTGAAATCATCCATTTCTCAAGAACAATAGGAGTTTACGGGCAAGAGCATCTCCCTTGGCCGTAAACCCTTATAAAGGTGCCATTTTGGCCATAAACCCTTCTAGAAGCTAAGCTTGTGACCTAGAACACTTCCTTGATGCAAATAGGACCTTATCACACACTTGGGTACAAGATGCCTTGAGTTTACGGCTGTAAACTCATAGGGCCGTAAACCCTATGTCTGTAAACTCCATTAGACATACCACTTGGGCCTTAAACTCCTCTTTGTGGTCGTACACTCCCCTTTGATGAATCACATGTGATTCTAACACTTGGCCCAAGTGTTTCGTAGTCCGTAAAGGTGTTTCCTTTCATATAGTTGCTTATAAACACTATATTCATGCCAATATATGTCATTATATGTCATTTAGGACTTGTTGTGTCTCGGGACTTCATTCGTGGAACTTCTCATCCTTACGCGCATATTCGTTTGAATCACCCACATAAGGTGAGTTCATACCACGTAATCAATCTTTTAAACTGGTTTAAATGCTTTTAAAGGGGAGAATACAAGTTGAACACAGTGATAATTATGTAATTGTTTGCTATAAACATCTTTCAAAAGGTTGCTTATGTCTTTTATAAGTGATTAAAACATTTCAAAAACTCTTTTAAAGTTATGTTACTTTATAGTTTAACCAAACTCCATTTTTAAAGTACAAGCATAACTTAGTAGTAAAATGAGTCTTTTCAATAACAGTTCAAGTAAAATACTAGTAAACTATAAGGGGTATAGTTTAGAGGTTCAGTTCATACTAGATAACATAAAGAGAAACAGAGAGGTAGATACAATACACGATAACATAAAGAGAAACAAGGAGGTAGATACAACACATCAGAGAGACATACTATACACTATACACTATAACAGAATGAACATACTAAGATGCTATAGCATGAGAACACTACAGGATCTAATTATACCAATGAATCACTACCTCATTGCTCTAAACAAAAGGTGATAGTAAAATTGGGTATACATGATCACATAACTTTAATGTGAATTCTACACGACCTAGCAATTTGTTTGCGGAAGTCGCGTTTGATCCCCAGAATCTCTTGCAGGGAGAGCGTATAGTATGGGTACTATTCCTCACATTATGACCTTACTAAAACAAACTTATTTTAAGGTAATTAGTACTATAGGATGTCAATTCAAAAGACAACTGTGTACTTATAATTTCCCATTACTTACATTTTGTGATAGTTCCACTTCAAAGTTAATGCAAACTATTTTCGAGTCAAGATAGTTATAAACTAGGGAAAACTTACATTTTACAAACGACACACAGAACAGTCGAGTCTAGTACATTCAGTAGAAGAGGGCCTATAATGCTAACTTTATGATTCCTTAGTGTATGTATTCAGGGATATATATTAATCGGATCCGACAGGTAGTAGGATGTGTGCTTTCCGCTTCATTTCCTGATCCTTGTTTGGTTGTGTGTTTAGAGCAGATACACCCAGCCTACTATCTATCCGATCTTAGATACATATATGTTTTCGTATACCCTAAGTAATCATAAGGGGTACCAGGTATGGGCCAGGTCATAGGACACTAATTCAATGCACCGTTTTATAGTACAAAACATACTTTTCAAATAAAGAACTTTCTGTATACAAAACTAGACACTTACCAGTAAAGGGTTTAATCCATTTTTATTAAACCAATAAAACTTAAAGGACCTTAGGTGGTTAATTCTATAATACCTTAGTTTATACACCAGGGTTATATATAAATAATATCCGATAGGTAGTTGGATGTGTGCCTTCCGCCTCATTCCCTGGTCCTTGTTTGGTTGTGGGTTTAGGGCAGATTCACATAATTAACTATTTGTTCGATATTAGATTATATATAACTAGTATAAACTAAGTGATTATAGAAGGAACTACTGTGGTTATCATTTTATTATAAGAAATAAGGGTTTTCTTAAAGGATCTTTTCATCAAATATAAAGGAACTATTACAGTTAACTCTGTGAGTACCGAGTGAATACGTAGGGGTTATATACAACGATGATCTAACAAATAATGGGATGTGTGTCTTCCGCCTCATTTCTTGTTCCTTGTTTGGTTGTGGGCTTAGGGCAGATACACACAACTGATTGTTTGTTTACTTTGGGTTTTATATAACTTGTATCCATTTAATACTCATAGAAAGGACTGTAGAGTCATTTTTACTTATCTTTCATCAAAGCAGGAAATATAGGATTTTCTGGAGGAACAGTCAAACTTTTCTAAACAAGAACTTACTACAACTTACTACAACTTTCTACAAACTTTCTTACTACTTACTACATCACTAAAATCTTATGAAATCACCAGCTTAAATGCTGATCTACGCTTTCAAAATAACTTGTATTCTCAGGAGAGCAGTAGACAGGTTCGCGCACTGGGATTCAAAAGATGGAGCAGTATAGCTTCATGTCTTTTTGTTATTTGCTATGTATTCTATATTATGTGAATCACATACTTTGTAAACACTTTCTTTCTAATGAAATGGTTGTTTATTAGTTTGCTTACTAGGATGCATGTCTTGTAATACTAAACATGACGTCCTCCGCCCCAAAACGTTTTTGTCGTTCCGGTTTTGGGTGTGACACAAAATAACTCCTCACGTCGCGAGTTTCTGTGCTCACGTCGTGAGCTCAATCAGATTAGGGTTTCTGAAGCTGAATCTTCGGAAGGTCGTAACTTTCACATACGAACTCCGCTTTTGAAGTTCTTATATGCACACATAGGTATTTACAAGTACTACAACTCTCTTTTAGATTCCAATAGCTAATTCTAAGTCTTTTTTAAATTCCTCTTATTATAGAGATTTATAGTGTTCGGTTTATCATAACTTCTTCATGCGAAGTCAGATTCAGACGTTCTCTATATTTTTGGAATCGTATGGACGTATAATTTGAGTTGCATCATAAAGAAAGTTCATATTTGTATTAGAATTTATCATGAACTACATAGAACTCTTATCACATTACTAGTTTAACAAAATCACATGTGATTGTCTATTGACCTATTTTGACTGGTGTTACATTCCCCCCCCCCCCCCCGTTAGAATAATTTCGTCCCGAAATTTATCTTATGGATGGGGTTTTGTCAAACAGTTGGGGGTATTTTTCTTTCATCTGATCTTCACGTTCCCAAGTAAATTCAGGTCCTCGTAAAGAGTTCCATCGAACTTTCCCTATGGGAATACGACTTTGCTTTAATCGTTTGACTTCTCGATCCATGATCTCGACAGGTTCTTCTACAAAGTTGAGTTTTGTATTGACTTGTATCTCGTCGATAGGTATAAAAAGGGTGTCATCGGATAGACATCTTTTGAGATTTTATACGTGAAAAACATCGTGCACATTACTTAGTTCTTGAGGCAACTTGAGTTGGTATGCGACAGAACCAATTCTTGCTAGAATTTCAAAAGGTCCTATATACTGTGGGTTTAGTTTGCCTCGTTTCCCGAATCGAATTACGCCTTTCCAAGGAGAGACCTTCAACATTACTCTATCTCCAACTTGGAATTCTAAAGGCTTACGTCTTACGTTAGAATAGCTCTTTTGACGATCACGTGCAACCTTTAATCGATCCTTCATTTGCACGATCTTTTCAGTTGTCTCGTGGATTATTTCTGGTCCAGTACGTAAGGTATCACCTGTACGTTCTCTGGCCATCTGTGTATCTCCAACTTTTTCCCAACATATTGGGGAACGACATTTTCGTCCATAAAGAGCCTCAAACGGTGCGGCCTTGATGCTGGTGTGATGACTATTGTTGTAGGAAAAAGCAATTAACGGTAAATGAGTATCCCACGCATTTCCAAAGTCTATTACACAGGCTCGGAGCATATCTTCTAAAGTCTGAATGGTTCTCTCACTCTGACCACCAGTCTGTGGATCGTAAGCTGGACTCATATCTAGACGTGTTCCTAAGGATTTTTGTAGAGATTTCCAAAATCGTGAAGTGAATCTACTATCTCAATCAGAAATAATAGAATTTGGAACTCCATGCAATCTGAAAATTTCCTTAAGATAAATTCTAGTCAACTTCTCCATCTTGGCGCTCTCCTTAATTGGTAAGAAATGGGCGGACTTAGTCAATCTATCGACTATTACCCAAATAGTGTCGAACCCACTAGGAGTTTTAGGTAACTTAGTGATGAAGTCCATTGATATATGCTCCCATTTCCATTCAGGTATTTCCAGTTGTTGAAGTAAACCTGAAGGCTTTTGATGTTCTGCCTTTACTCTAGAACAAGTCAAGCATTTGCTCACATAAGTAGCAATTTCTGCCTTCATGTTTGGCCACCAATAATGTACTTTTAAATCTAAGTACATTTTATCAGAGCCTGGATGCACGAAATATCTGGACTTGTGGGCTTCTTCTAAGACCAAGTCCCTGACTCCACCGAACTTAGGCGTCCAAATTCGTTCTTGATGTTTTCTTCTTTTAGAGCCTCAAGTTGAGCTTCTCTAATTTGTGCGGTAAGGTTAGAATGGATAGTTATAGTTAATGCTCATACCCGACGGGGTTTAGTATATCCTTTCCGGATCAAGGCATCTGCTACCACGTTTGCCTTTCCGAGATGATAACGAATCTCACATTCATAATCATTCAACAATTCGATCCATCTTCGTTGTCTCATATTAAGATCTTTTTGGTTGAAGATGTGCTGGAGACTCTTGTGGTCGGTAAAAATAGTACACTTAGTACCGTATAAGTAATGTCTCCATATTTTTAATGCAAAAACTACAGCTCCCAATTCAAGATCATGGGTAGTGTAATTATTCTCATGCACCTTAAGTTGTCGTGATGCGTAGGCGATAACTTTTCCTCTTTGCATCAACACACATCCCAATCCTTGATTTGATGTGTCGCAGTATACGACGAAATCTTCTATCCCATCTGGAAGGGATAGGATTGGTGCACTACATAAATTTTGCTTCAGTTTCTGAAAAGCAGCTTCTTGTTTGTCTTCCCAGTTGAACTTCGTATCCTTCTGGGTTAGTGTTGTAAGCGGCTGGGCTATTTTGGAGAAATTCTCTATGAATTTGCGATAATAGCCAGCAAGTCCTAGGAATTGACGCACTTCTGTTGGCGTCTTTGGTGCTTCCCAATTCCTAATCGCTTCAACTTTGGATGGGTCAACATGAATTCCTTCGTTGCTAACTACATGACCTAAAAATTGTACTTCTCTAATCCAAAACTCACATTTGGAGAATTTGGCGTACAACTTTTCTTTTCTTAGTAGCTCCAAGATTATTTGTAAGTGTTGACCATGTTCTTCCTTGGTTCGTGAATATATCAATATATCATCGATAAATACGATCACGAATTTATCCAAGTATGGTTTGCAAACACGATTCATGAGATCCATAAACACTACTGGGGCATTGGTCAATCCAAAAGACATAACTAAGAACTCATAAAGACCATAACGAGTTCTAAACGCTGTTTTTGGAATATCATCTTCTTGTACTCTGAGTTGATGGTATCCTGATCTGAGATCTATCTTTGAGTAGTAGCTGGATCCTTGCAGTTGATCGAATAGATCATCAATTCTTGAAAGTGGATAACGATTCTTGATCGTTAGCTTATTCAGTTCCCGATAATCAATACACATTTGAAAGGATCCGTCCTTCTTCTTGACAAACAAGATTGGTGCTCCCCAAGGTGAAAAACTTGGTCGGATAAAGCCTTTGTCAAGAAGTTCTTGTAGTTGGATAGACAATTCTTGCATCTCGGATGGAGCTAACCGATAAGGAGATTTCGCTACTTGTGCTGCTCCTGGAATTAAGTCAATTCGAAACTCGACTTGTCGGACGGGAGGTATTCCTTGTAGATCTTCGGAAAACACATCAGGGAAATCACATACTTGCGGTATGTCCTTGATTTCTTGTCTTTCTCTTCTTATCTACAATGTGGGCTAAGAATGCGCTACATTTCTTATGTAGATATTTCTAGGTCTTGGTACAAGAGATGACTTTGAGGTTCTTCCAAGATTTATCACCATAGATAATCAGGGCTTCGCCGTTTGGTAAGGGTAGTCGTATAGCTTTCTCATAACATAAAATTTCAGCGGGGTGTGAAGATAACCAATCCATGCCAATTATGACATCAAAACTACCGATAGGCATTGGCATGAGGTTGACGTGAAAAAGATAGTTATTAAGAGTTAACATACAGTTTTCTAGGATTTCATGTGTTTTCTCGGTTTGACCGTTAGCGATTTCTACTTCATAGATTTCTTTTAATTTCCTAGACTCATGACTTAACAATTTTCTAAACGTCGGAGTTATAAAACTTCTATCTGCTCCAGAGTCGAAGAGTATGGTAGCATATAAATTATCTATGAGAAACGTACCACATACGACCGAAGGGTCCTGGATAGCTTCTCTGCTTCCGATCACGAATGCCCTGCCACGCCCAATGCCTCCTTGACTCCTTAAATTTGGACATTCTCTCTTGATGTGTCCAACCTCGCCACACTCAAAACACTTTCTTCCTTCACCATGGCCTGCTCCATTATTTGCTCCCTGATTCACTGTTGCAGGTGTCGTACTCCTGCAGTAACTAGCAGTATGCCCTTTCTTCTTGCAATTTGTGCAAACAAAACAGTCACCTGGTTGATGATGGTTGCACTGATTGCACCATGCAGACTTTGGTTGAGTGGTTACTGCCGTCGTGGCTGCATAATTGGTTGCCACTTCTTGTCTTTTCTCAGATGATTGTCTGGGATTCTTCCCATTAAACTTGCGCTTGTTTGTTCCAAATTTGGGAGACTCAGCCTTTGAGACCACTATTGTTCATTGGATCTCTGTGAGGGTTAGCTAGTGAGCTATTCTCTTAGTGTTGCCATAGGTTGTAGGCTTTGATGCGATCACCATGCCTTTGATTTGCGATGCTAAACCCCAGATATATCGCTCAATTTTCTTATATTCAGGGGTTACAAGTGCTGGACACATTACTACAAGATCATTAAATCTAGCGGTATAAGCTTTTATCTCTGAACCCTTCATGGTTAGGGTCTACAATTCTTGTTCCAGCTTATGTATTTCCTCCCTATGACAATACTCCTCTACTAGCATCTTTTTTAGCTCTTCCCATTTCATGGAATTTGCAATATCAATTCTCATTGTATTCACATGGCTGTTCCACCATGTAAGTGTTGCATCAGTGAAAGTACATGCTGCAAATCATAATTTACAATCGTCTGGACAGAAGCTTATTTAAAAGATGGACTCTGTCTTTTCTATCCACCTAGTCAAATTAACAACCCCTTCATTTCCATCAAAGCTCTTTGGCCTGCAATTCATAAAATCCTTGTAGGTACACGTTCTAGCGGTCCCTACATGGCCTTCATTTCTAACTCCACCTCTTGTGACATTAGATAGAGCCGCAACAATTCTTTGAGCTATGATTTCTTCAAGTTGTGTTGTACTTATTGGGGGGTTTGGTTCTGGTGGTTGTTGTTGTGGTGCTGATCGTTGATTAGGGTTTAGCCGAGCACTACTCCTTCTAGGCATTTTGTTTTAGTTCCTATTATAAATAATAAGAATTTTTTAAGTTTCATGAAGAATTAGTCATTTACTACACGAGTACTAAATACTTCAATTATTCTTGAAAGTGTAAAACATAATGGACAACACAATGATTAATGTAATATATGCTTCATATTATTACCAGCGGCTACATTAGTTTATTTAGGCTTATAAGAGAAAAGTTTCTATAAATATTGTAAAATTTGCAAGGTTTTCTACATCCTTGCTATAAACTTTACTCTTCTTGCCTTAACTAGTCTGATTTTTCTATTTACACAACCACTAGTTTTAGCTTATCTACCAGAAACCTAAGTGATGACCTAGCACGTCAGTGACATTAACCACTTGCTCCTCAAGTGCTTGAGTTCTCTGCTCAAAACTTCCCGTGCGTTCTTCATTTCTTGAGGTTTGATTGTAGAGCTCTAACTCTGCAATCCTTGCATCGTGAGTTGTGACAACCCGATATTTTTCAAGTCAATGTAACATTCAAAAAGTCAAATATAATAAACTATTTGGAATCAATGAAATTAGCGTCAAAATGAAGTGTTCTAAAATCTTAATTGGGATGCATAAATGTTAGATATCGTGTCAAGGTTTCCAAAAAGATAAACAACACTCAAATCCGAGTTATAACGAAGAAGTTATGAC
This sequence comes from Lactuca virosa, assembly GCF_052849685.1. Taxonomy (NCBI): domain Eukaryota; kingdom Viridiplantae; phylum Streptophyta; class Magnoliopsida; order Asterales; family Asteraceae; genus Lactuca; species Lactuca virosa. The sequence continues at coordinate 55,900,299 of NC_136431.1, forward strand.
CAATCGAAAATCCACGACACACCCGGTAAAACACTGTTAAGCGTAAAAAGTGAAACTTCAATAAAATACATTTTAGCCTTAGGTATCTAAACGAAATTCATAGATTTCGTTAAACCGTGAGCAAGCATAAAAAGAACGCCCAAATCTGACTTCGTATGAGGAAGTTATGATTTTTCTACGTTTCGGAACAGCGGTAGACAGCTAAAAACTCGAAATAAAGATCGAGCGATATTTAGCCGGCACAACCTAAACGAGAGTTGAAGGTCTCTACAATAGTAGTACAATGGTAAAAAGACAGACGAAAACGAACATCAGATAAAGAAGTTATGGATTTCTAACGAAATTATCCTGCCCCCACCTATTAAATAAAATATAATTAAAAATAAATTCAAAACTAGCCGACGAAGTCTAAATGAAAGTTGTAGAGTATTTTCTCACCTACGCGTGGATATAAAGAACGTCAAAAACGGAGCTCGTATGCGAAAGTTACACATTTTTGAAGTTTTTGGCACGCATTACGAAGCTTATCCGAAGGAGTACGCCCAACGTACTGAATGAAGGGCCTCAGATCGGCCACGTCGCCCCTACACTCTACTACCGTCCCATCCGAAGACCAGCGACCAGTGACGTCATCGCTGACGTACGCCCCGCGTACGAGGGTACGCCCAGCGTACGAGGTACCCCCCACGTACTTCGGAGTACGCCCAGCGTACGAGGCCAGCTTCCACCACTATAAATAGCATGCGAGGGTTCCGACTCTTACTTGCTCATTTACCATTTTCTCTTCCAAACTTCATACTTCTACCCTCCCGAAACGATCCCGACTTCCCGGTTTCATATCTAAGTCTCGACGAAGGTCCGAAGCTCCGAGATTCCCGAAAAATTCACCGCTTCTCGGTCGAAGTGCCGCCCGAGAAAATCTTGTTTTTCTTCAAATCACCACACTATCCAGGTGAGTTCATACCCCTACATTTTCACGTCTTTTCATGTTTTAGGGGGGGGGGGGGGAATACAAGTGCAATACGAGAAAAACTTATCGTTTTATACGGATTCAAAATACATCATCTACATTTTTATACATGTTGAATAACATTGATATTGACGTTATACTTTACATGCAAAGTTAGTATTACATCGAGTTTTTATCACCAAATGGAACACACTTTCGGAAAAACTATAATGGGTATAGTATACGGGTTATTCATTACATCTTTACGTAAACATCGTGAAAAGGAAATACTTTCATCTACATGAAATATAGACTTTTCTATTTCGTAAATCTATTAATACTAAGTGTTGTGAGACATTCAGCTTCAACGTACTCTCAAGTACGCATTTCAAGTCCTGTATTATAAACCATAATCTCTTAGAGGGAGAGCGTGATACTTGTGTATAGATCTATACGGGATTGACAATCCCGCACCTAAACTGTTAGCTACAGTTAGACCGGCAGGTCTGGGGTGACAAATGTCATAACACTACAACGCCTGAAGAACGTTGTTACAGGCAGTCTGGGTCAATAGCATGGTTATAAAACTCACACGGAAGTATTAAAATAAGTTTGATTTACGAGACTTTTTGATGCATACAGTAAATACATTATTTGAGTATAAATACATTTTCACCATTTGAGCACGAAAGATACTATTGCAATACCAGCCTTTGGAACTTTATCAGACTACATGTAGAAAATATTGGATTTTATGGAAAACACGTTCAATTATTTTTACTAAAGGACATACAAATTTTCAGTACAAAACTCTTATGAACTCACCAACTTAATTCTTGACACTTTTTCAAAACTACTTGTATTTCTCAGGGAATCAGTAATACAGGTAACCATCAGCTTTTGGAGAAGGAACGCTAAGGCGTCTGTTATCAAAACATTTTAAATCATCATATTTGTAATATTCTTTTGAAACATGTATTACACGCAACAATGTAACTTTTTATTATATTTATGATGGTTGTGCTTACTTTCTTTACAATATTCAACTATTATGATACTACGTGAAGTCATCCACCCCCAAATGTTTCCGCCATTCTGATTTGGGGGTGTGACAGATTGGTATCAGAGCATTGTTTATAGTGAACTAAATATATCGAACCACATAAGATATACAACTATAAATGCAAAGGGACTAAAACCCTCTGATTTAAAAACGTTTTCACAAGACATACTTTTTAAAATACTAGTTTTATAAAAGTATAATATACATGCATGCATCGGACTAGTAGCGTAGCCAAAAAAATTTCAAAAGTATTAAGACAAGTTGTGACACTACGACTAGGCCTCGGGATATGTGATCAGATCAAGGATGAATATAGCCTGATCAACTATATTTATCCGAGATATGACCAACATATGTGGGGGACTGGTCGTAGTAAACAGCAAGTCGAAAACTTACCAAATGAAATACTAGAATCAAGCTTACAAATATGAAATACTATAGGAGTATTTTGTAAAAAAAAAACTAAAAGAATCATGCGAACCTTGGTATTTAATTAGAAATAGAAATCGTCGAATAAAATTTATCCTTATCAAAAATTTCCCTTCTTACTCCTGAGTGTTATATATATAAGTCTCTTGCCTCTATTCTCGATCAGACAGAATGGCAGGTTTTCACATTCCCGGGGATCCCTACTACCCCAACCAAGGAAATGGAGGTTGGATTGAGGACGACCTGGAAGAGGATTCCGAAGAGGAAATTCCCGAGGAAGAGCCAGAAGAAGAATCCGAAGAGGATCCTGAGGAAAACCCAAACGAAGATACAGAAGAGGAAGGAGATGGTGGGAGCACAGACTCGGAGCCTGAGGTCTACAACCCTCCCCGAGAAGCAGTAATTCCCTGACGGAACTTTCAGGGCCCGGCGCCCTGCTGGGCTGTGGACCTGAAGCGATGGAGCAAGGAACAAGGACAACGACCACCATACGGCATGGAGCGAGGATTTTATAACCTTAGTAACGGGGGTGCGGCTGACAGGGCACTCCCAGTCATGGTTCGTCGCATCGCCAACCAGGGCGAACGAGCAAGAGTGAATGCCAGCCAACTTTTGGACATTGGAGCCACCACTGCCGTCACTGCGGTACGCCTTCATCGTCTGGACGAAGAGCATGAGTGAACAATAGAGCACACCTTTTCCATGCAGAAGGACATCACTGCCACTAGAGCCGAAGTGAGGGAGCTCCGTAGAAGCCAAGCCGCAATGCAGAGGCGCGTCATCGAGGCTGAACGTCAAGTAGCCTGATCTCGGAATTCCACATACCACGGTCCGCAGCGTGCCACCCGCTCGGAGTAGAGCGCGTACTTCTGGCGCTGTGTATATACCTATCAAATAAGTGTTGGTGCTACTCTTTCCTTTCAGAATGTAAACCCAACGGATTGTGAGAACACAGTTCGGGGGTCGGAATGCGGTCAAATTTTCCCATTTTCATTGATGTACCCTAGACCTATATAAGGTCAAATTTTCCTGATCATTGTATCATATACTAATATCAATGAAATTGACACGCATTTATTATTTCCTTGAGTATTCCATTTAATTCTTAAAAGAATCATATACTTATTTTTGAAAGTTTCCATTATCATGCAAAACCAGAAATGTTCAGAACCAAAATTTATAATACTAAAACCCTCCATAATCATTTCTAATGACTTATCAAGAATTCGTCTCTTAACTTGTGGCAGAATCACGCCACCAAGGAGAAATCCCCGACGCTTCAATACAAACGGAGCACCAACACCACCTCCACCACCCCTCCATCAATGGATGCTGCTACATTTCAGGCTGCTGTAACAGCTGTTGTAACCGCAGCAATGGCACAAATGAGTAACAATGGATCAGGAGGAGGAATAAACAGCTCTACTAATGGTCAAAACCAAGGTCGTTCCGGGGAATGTACCTATAAGGACTTCTCCAACAACAAACCCATCCCCTTTAATGGAACTGGGGGAGTGATGGCCCTATCCCAATGGATAGAGAAAACTGAAGCCGTGTTTGAGATATGCTCATGCCCCGAGGAGAGCAAGGTAAAATTCGCCGCCTGTACTTTCTCCGAACGAGCCCTAACGTGGTGGAATGGCCACGTCAAGTCACTAACTCTGGTAGTAGCGAACTCCATGGGTTGGGAGAACCTGAAGCAGACGCTACTGCGAGAGTACTACCCAAGGGGCGAGATTCAGAAGCTCGAGCAGGAGCTTTGGGGCCTTACAATGGTAGGCTCGGACATCACAAGCTATACAAATAGCTTCAGTGACTTGACAATACTTTGCCCGGGAATGATGGTTCTGGAAAGCCAGAAGGTGGAAAGGTATATCTGGGGGCTGTCGCCCCAGCTTCGAGGAAGTGTGCTAGCTTCCAAACCCACGACGTTCGACAGCGCCAAAGAGCTAGCACAATCTCTCGTTGATCATGGGGTCTTCCAAAGCGTCACGACCGTCGTCCCGGAACTAACCAAAGGAAGCAACAACAATAACAGCAATGCCAACAACAACAACAACAAGAAGTTTTGGAACAAGAGGAAAGGTCAGACTTCGCAGGAACCTTCAAAGAAACAAATAGTGGCGGTTCATGCCGCCACTACCCCCACTGCTGTTCCCGCTACCCCTGCGCCGACAAAACAATATGCTGGGAATCTACCAAAGTGCAACAAATGCAATTACCATCACCACGGTAATTGTCGGGAGATGCACTGTAAAAACTGCGACAGGAAAGGGCACACTGCCCGTTTCTGTAAGGCACCGGCGCGACCAATCACCCAAGTTCCTGGTACTAGAGTAAGTCAGGCATGTTATGGGTGTGGGGAAACTGGGCACTTCAAGAGGGATTGCCCTAAGGCAAAGAATGCTGGTGGTGTAGGAAGAGTGTTGGCATTAGGGCAGAACGAGGCAATAGTCGATCCCACGGTGGTTACGGGTACGTTTCTCCTCAACGACATTTATGCATGCATACTCTTTGACTGTGGTGCGGAAAGAAGTTTCGTGAGTCATAAATTCAAACACTTACTTAATCAAAAACCCCAGGCACTCAATAAAACATTTACAGTAGAAATGTCAAAGGGTAAAACAGAAAGCACAAACGATTTGTATGTAGGTTGCACACTAGCTCTAAATGAACACTTTTTCCAAATCGACCTAATGCCAATCACCATAAGAAGTTTTCATGACATCATCGGTATGGACTGGTTAAGCCTTCACCATGCCGATATTCTATGTCACGAAAGGGATGTTCGCCTAAATCTGCCAGGTGGCGAAACTCTTGTCATTTATGGTGACAAACCTGGTACAAATTTACAAATCATCTCTTGCGTCAAAGCCCAAAAATACCTTCGCAAAGAATATCATGCCTTCCTAGCCCACGTGGTAGACAAGAAACGAGAAGTGAAAGACATTAAAGACATTCCGAAAGTCTGCAATTTCCCAGATGTTTTCCCAGAAGATCTTCCAGGAGTCCCACCAAAACGTGAAGTACAGTTCAGGATCGACTTGATTCCCGAAGCAACCCCAGTAGAAAAATCTCCATACCGTCTAGCACCGGGTGAAATGCAGGAGTTATCCAGCCAGCTGAAAGAGCTTCTAAGCAAAGGATTCATCAGACCAAGCTTCTCACCTTGGGGAGTACAAATTCTGTTCGTAAAGAAGAAGGACGGATCTTTTCGCATGTGCATCGATTACAGAGAGCTGAACAAACTCACGATCAAGAACTGATATCCCTTACCGCGCATAGACGATCTATTCGACCAGCTACAAGGGGCGAGCTACTTCTCAAAGATCGATTTAAGATCTGGGTACCACCAGCTGCGAGTTCTGGAAGGAGATATTCCCAAAACGGCATTCCGAACTCGCTATGGTCACTATGAGTTTGTAGTGATGCCCTTTGGTTAGACAAATGCACCGGCGGTGTTCATGGACTTGATGAACTGAGTATGTCTTCCTTTCCTGGAAAAATTTATGATCATATTCATAGATGATGTACTCATCTATTCAAGGAGCAAGGAGGAACATATTCAACATCTCCGACAAGTCTTGGAAACATTAAGGACAGAGAAACTATACGCAAAATTCTCAAAGTGCGAATTTTGGATTTGGAAAGTGGATTTCCTGGGCCGCGTAGTAAGTAAGGAGGGGATACACGTGGACCCTTCCAAAATCAAGGCAATAGAGAACTGGACAACTCCAAGGACTCCAACGGAAATCCGACAATTCTTGGGCCTCGCTGGGTATTACCGAAGGTTCATACAAAACTTCTCGAAGATTGCTAAGCCACTTACCACCCTGACTCAAAAGGGTGTAACCTTCAGCTGGGGAGAAAAACAAGACGTTGCATTCCAAACACTAAAGCGAGCCCTATGCAGCGCGCCTATATTAACTTTGCCAGAAGGAACGGAAGACTTTGTGGTCTATTGTGATGCGTCAAACCAGGGACTTGGATGTGTCCTAATGCAACGAGGGAAGGTCATCGCATACGCCTCGAGACAACTCAAGACGCACGATCTCGAACTAGGAGCAGTCGTCTTCGCCCTAAAGATCTGGAGGCACTATCTCTACGGCACGAAATGTACAATCTTTACCGATCATAAAAGGCTTCAACACATCCTCAGTCAAAAGGAACTCAACATGAGACAAAGACGGTGGGTAGAACTACTAAACGATTACGAATGCGAAATTCGTTATCATCCCGTGAAAGCTAATGTAGTAGCTGATGCACTCAGCCGAAAGGAATACTCGGGCCGCCGAGTGAAATCCTTAACAATGACGATCCATTCACACCTATCCGCGCAAATCAGGGAAGCTCAAATAGAAGCCTTGAAATCCGAAAATGTGGCGAATGAAGCCTTAAGAGGGATGGATAAGAACCTTGAAGTCAAGGATGACGGGGTTCGTTACTTCGCAAATCGGATCTGGACGCCGAAGTTTGGCGGATTTAGAGATGTGGTCATGGATGAAGCCTATAAGACACGATACTCCATACATCCCGGTTCAGATAAGATGTATCTGGACCTCAAGAAACTGTATTGGTGGCCGAACATGAAAGCCGAAATTGCTACCTATGTAGGCAAATGTTTGACTTGCGCCAAAGTCAAGGTGGAATACCAAAAGCCCTCGGGATTGTTGCAACAACCGAAAATACCCGAGTGGAAGTGGGAGCGGATAACCATGGAATTCATAACCAAGTTACCCAAGACGGCAAGCGGACTCGACACCATCTGGGTGATCGTCGACAGGTTAACCAAATCCACGCACTTCCTACCAATCAAAGAAACGGATAAACTGGAAAAGCTAACCAGAACATACATCAGAGAGATTGTACGACTGCATGGTGTACCAATATCCATTATCTCAGACCGAGATAGTAGATTCAGCTCGAGGTTCTGGCAGTCGCTACAAAAATCTCTAGGAACAAGGTTAGACATGAGTACTGCTTATCACCCACAGACTGACGGCCAGAGTGAGAGAACCATTCAAACCTTAGAAGATATGTTAATAGCTTGTGTGATCAATTTTGGTAAGGCGTGGTACACCCATTTACCATTGGTCGAGTTCTCGTACAACAATAACTATCACACTAGCATCAAGGTCGCCCCATTCGAAGCCCTCTACGGTCATAAATGCAGATCACCTCTGTGCTGGGCTGAAGTGGGTGACACACAACTAGCAAGAGGACAAGCAACCGACAGCACTCTCACTGGACCAGAAATCATAAGGGAAACTACGGAGAAGATTGTTCAAATCCGGGAACGACTGAAGGCTTCAAGAGACAGACAAAAGAGTTATGCGGATAAAAGACGGAAACCCCTGGAATTCCAGGTTGGGGACCGGGTACTACTAAACGTCTCACCCTGGAAGGGATTAATACGTTTCGGAAAGCGTGGGAAACTAAACCCAAGGTATACCGGACCATTCGAGATCCTTGCCAGGATCGGCCGGTGGCATACAAACTTCGCTTACCGCAGGAACTCAATAACGTGCACCCTACCTTTCACGTATCGAACTTAAAGAAGTGCTTGTCCGATGAGACCCTCGTTACCCCTCTGGACGAAATTGAAATCAACGAGAATCTCCAATTCGTAGAAGAGCCAGTAAAGATCATGGATCGGGAAATTAAAAGAACTAAACAAAGCCTCATACCCATTGTGAAGGTTCGTTGGAACGCCAAGCGAGGACCTGAATACACCTGGGAACGCGAGGATCAGATGAAACAAAAGTACCCGCATCTTTTTCCTAGAACTTTATCTTAGATTAAATTTCGGGACGAAATTCCCTCTAACGGGGGGATGATATGACAACCCGATATTTTTCAAGTCAATGTAACATTCAAAAAGTCAAATATAATGAACTATTTGGAATCAATGAAATTAGCGTCAAAATGAAGTGTTCTAAAATCTTAATTCGGATGCATAAAGTGTTAGATATCGTGTCAAGGTTTCCAAAAATATAAAGAACACTCAAATCAGAGTTATAACGAAGAAGTTATGACCAATCGAAAATCCACGACACACCCGGTAAAACACTGTTAAGCGTAAAAAGTGAAACTTCAATAAAATACTTTTTAGCCTTAGGTATCTAAACTAAAGTCGTAGATTTCGTTAAACCGTGAGCATGCATAAAAAGAACGCCCAAATCTGACTTCGTATGAGGAAGTTATGATTTTTCTAAGTTTCGGAACTGCGGTAGACAGCTAAAAACTCAAAATAAAGATCGAGCGATTTTTAACCGGCGCAACCTAAAAGAGAGTTGAAGCTCTCTACAATAGTAGTACAATGGTAAAAAGACAGACGAAAACGGACATCAGATAAAGAAGTTATGGATTTCTAACGGAATTATCCTGCCCCCTCCTATTAAATAAAATATAATTAAAAATAAATTCAAAACTAGCCGACGAAGTCTAAATGAAAATTGTAGATTATTTTCTCACCTACGCGTGGATATAAAGAACGTCAAAAATGGAGCTCGTATGCGAAAGTTACGTATTTTTGAAGTTTTTGGCACGCATTACGAAGCTTATCCGAAGGAGTACGCCCAACGTACTGAATGGAGGGCCTCAGATCGGCCACGTCGCCCCTACACTCTACTACCGTCCCATCCGAAGATCGGCGACCAGTGACGTCATCGTTGACGTACGCCCCGCGTACGAGGGTACGCCCAGCGTACGAGGTACGCCCCGCGTACTTCGGAGTACGCCCAGCGAACGAGGCCACCTTCCACCACTATAAATAGCATGCGAGGGTTCCGACTCTTACTTGATCATTTACCATTTTCTCTTCCAAACTTCATACTTCTACCCTCCCGAAACGATCCCGACTTCCCGGTTTCATATCTAAGTCTCGACGAAGGTCCGAAGCTCCGAGATTCCCGAAAAATTCACCGCTTCCCGGTCGAAGTGCCGCCCGAGAAAATCTTGTTTTTCTTCAAATCACCACACTATCAGGTGAGTTCATACCCCTACATTTTCACGTCTTTTCTTGTTTTAGGGGGGGGGGGGAATACAAGTGCAATACGAGAAAAACTTATCGTTTTATACGGATTCAAAATACATCATCTACATTTTTATACATGTTGAATAACATTGATATTGACGTTATACTTTACATGCAAAGTTAGTATTACATCAAGTTTTTATCACCAAATGGAACACACTTTCGGAAAAACTATAATGGGTATAGTTTACGGGTTATTCATTACATCTTTACGTAAACATCGTGAAAAGGAAATACTTTCATGTACATGAAATATAGACTTTTCTTTTTCGTAAATCTATTAATACTAAGTGTTGTGAGACATTCAGCTTCAACGTACTCTCTAGTACGCATTTCAAGTCCTGTATTATAAACCATAATCTCTTAGAGGGAGAGCGTGATACTTGTGTATAGATCTATACGGGATTGACAATCCCGCACCTAAACTGTTAGCTACAGTTAGACCGGCAGGTCTGGGGTGACAAATGTCATAACACTACAACGCCTGAAGAACGTTGTTACAGGCAGTCTGGGTCAATAGCATGGTTATAAAACTCACACGGAAGTATTAAAATAAGTTTGATTTACGAGACTTTTTGATGCATACAGTAAATACATTATTTGAGTATAAATACATTTTCACCATTTGAGCACGAAAGATACTATTGCAATACCAGCCTTTGGAACTTTATCAGACTACATGTAGAAAATATTGGATTTTATGGAAAACACGTTCAATTATTTTTACTAAAGGACATACAAATTTTCAGTACAAAACTCTTATGAACTCACCAACTTAATTCTTGACACTTTTTCAAAACTACTTGTATTTCTCAGGGAATCAGTAATACAGGTAACCATCAGCTTTTGGAGAAGGAACGCTAAGGCGTCTGTTATCAAAACATTTTAAATCATCATATTTGTAATATTCTTTTGAAACATGTATTGCACGCAACAATGTAACTTTTTATTATACTTATGATGGTTGTGCTTACTTTCTTTACAATATTCAACTGTTATGATACTACGTGAAGTCATCCACCCCCGAATGTTTCCGCCATTCTGGTTTGGGGGTGTGACATGAGTAATCATGTCATTATAAGCGAAATTTATACGATGATGGACATCCATCACCGATTCCCGATCTCGCGTCCTTTGTCCTTCTAGCCTTCGTACTCTTTCGAAGAGATGAGTAGCCCTTCCTTCGACAATTTCCATCTTATCTTCAATTTTCACACTTTTCTCAAACAATTGAGATAAAGTGTTAACTTCAGAAGAATGTGGGAGATGTGGTCGAGATGATTGACCAGTCTCATACATCTTAGCAGCTCTTTTTTATGCCACCCACTTATCAACGGTTTGTGCGATCCGTGCGGGTTCATCTTGAACTCTATGACTTCCTGAAGATGTCGCCTTCTGATTCTTCTTAATCCTTTTCCATATTGGTATGGATTTACGAGCCGTTCGTTTCATCTTTGGTCCTCCTGGAACTTGACGGTAAAGAGTGTTCATTGGTGGTAAAGATGATGCCACCGATTCTGTCTCCTCCATTGATTCACTTTCTTCCATTGGTTCACTCTTTTCCCATTCGTTGGAAGGTAAAGGTGTTCCATCGTCAGAAGGTATTGGATGAAAGGTGGTTGGATTTATAGGGTAGTAAGGATCGTCTACCATCATGGGGAATGAAACTTCCTCTTCTTCATCCGTATCCTCGATGATCATTCTCGTGAATGTGTCATGTCGAATTCCTATACATTTTGGATCACCAAGAGTTTTAGTCTATCAAATATTACTCCCAAATTAAATAGTTCATATGATCTGATCATAATAAAATGTAGTTGTGCACCTACACCTAGTTGTGATAGGATCTACGCACATATAAACTTTAGTTGGAATATTTGATCTAAATCCTTGAGATCAAAAACATTCCGGGTATTAAGGTGTATTCTCATCGCGGGTCTGAGTCTTTATATATGACTCTATATTCTTATTTATTGTATTCACGCTTTAATTATTGTTTGTTACTTCAGGTCTATCTGATAAGGCTCCGGCCAGTCAGGACAGTCGAAAGAGCAGGATCATTTTAGCATATAGTCGTTCTGGAATCCAGCAACCCAAATCGACATGTCTATCCTGTCACCGCTCTCATAAGTAGTCCTTCAGTAGAATAATTAATAATACTTTTTATTGTAGGCTAAGGGATATACCTAAACCTAATAGCGTAAGCCCTAAACTATAGACGTGCGTTCCTAAGAAAGTACTAGTTCACTATAGTTAATAGCTCTGATACCAATTCTGTCACACCCCCAGCCGTCGGGGGAAACACCGGCTGGTGTAACAATCATTCTTCGTATCACAGTTATATAACATACACTGAACAGTACTAAAGAAAATACATACCTTTATTGATGATTGAAAGTTACATTATTGTTTTCCCAATACTTATTACATAATATCCGACTATGGCATACTTCTTAATGAACAGAAAGGTAATACTAAAACTTCTCCTGTTCGAATACATACCAGCTTTTCAATTTGCTGAAAACACATGCATTTAAAAATACGTCAACATAAAGTTGGTGAGTTCACAGGTTTTGACTCCATATGAAAATAATACTTTTCCTAAGTTTAAAAGTTTAGTTTTTGAAAGTATCATTTTGACTCTCCAACATTTAGTATATATATTAGGTATAATAGTTTAGTTATCAAATAAGTGTTATACCTAAACATTCCTTGAACCTAGGGTATACGTAGGGGAAACTTATACTTAACATTAATACTTGTATACGACAAAGTATAATGTTTCTAACAATTTGCTACCATGAGCATGTAACCGCTGCTATGACATAATACCTCTAATAAAGCACACTCATGATTTACCATGAGAAACAACACACTCATGATTTATCTTGAGAAACAATACCGCACGCTTCATCGACGCCGGAACAACAACAAGTAAAAGGATAGTTCATCACTCGCTTATGGTTGACTGTAGCTAACAATCACAAGTGGGGTGGTCGACCTGTTTACTAATTATACATGATTTCCTCGCTCACACGGGATTAACGGTTACAGTTCAAAGGATTTCCGCTAAGATACCCAATCTTAGTTGATGAATACAATTACTCATGTAGACTCCGACGGCTTCCTATAGCTCTAACAACAAAAGCATTTTCATGTCTAAAACCCTAAGTTACTAGACTTTGCTTTTAAACATTACTCCTAACTTCATAACATTTAGGCAGTATAACAGCTATAACTTGAAGTAAAACCAGGTTTTATCTTGACATAAAACCAATAACAACAACAACATATAACATACCAAGTTCTATCTTGACATAAAACCAATAATAACAACATACTTTTAAACATATAGAACTTCCGAATATAACTTCAGAACTATATCGCACACAACATATATATAGAATCCTAAGTATAACTCAAGATCTACATTAGTATAATAACATGCTAACAAGTTGATAATAGTTGTATATATTCAAAATATTATATTTATAACAACTATATCCCGATTATTATAACTATCTACGTTGATACTAATATATTATCATATAGACATAATAATAACGTATATACAATATTTATCATACGTTTCCCCCCGAAAATATTAGAAAGTGGGGCCGTGAAACTCACCCTAGTAGCGTGATTTTACGTAATCTAAGAAGAAACGGTTAGCGGTACGAGGTCATCGGGGCTCGGGATGCAATAGAGCTTCAGCAAATGAGAGAAAGGAAAGAAGTTCAGGTGTAGGAATAGCTGAAGTCGAACCTGCTATAAATAGTAAGATTTTTGGCCCTTACGTCGTGAGTTTTATAAGACTCACGTCGTGAGTCTAGCATGATCATCTCGTAGACTTGCCATTTGCGTCCTTAGCTACGAAAGGTGGCCAGATGAGTCCTCACATCGTGAGATATCCTTGCTTACATCATGAGTTTGGAACTTATCCCTTCGTAGCCTCGTCACGCACCTTCTAGATCCGAAATGTGGCAAAATGACTCCTCACGTCGTGAGTTTATGTGCTCACGTCGTGAGCTCAGTCAGATTAGGGTTTCTGGCAGCTGAATCTTCGGAAGGTCGTAACTTTCACATACGAACTCCGTTTTTGACGTTCTTTATATGCACGTGTAGGTATTTACACGTACGACACCTCTCTTTTAGATTCCAATAGATAATTCTAGTTCTATTTTAAATTCCTCTTTTTATAGAGATTTATAGTGTTCGGTTTATCATAACTTCTTCATGCGAAGTCAGATTCAGACATTCTCTATATTTTTGGAATCGTATGGACGTATACTTTGAGTTGCATCATAAAAAAGTTCATATTTGTATTAGAATTTATCATGAACTACATAGCACTCTTATCACATTACTAGTTTAACAAAATCGCATTACATGATTGGCATAATCACATGTGATTGTCTATTGACCTATTTTGACTGGTGTTACATAAGCCACCGGACCAATCCTGGCAAGGATTTCGAATGGCCTGATGTATCTTGGATTCAACTTTCCCCGCCTTCCAAAGCATATCATCCCTTTCCATGGAGAGACCTTAAGCAGTACGCGATCACCGACTTGGAATTATAGGGGCTTCCGTCGCCGGTCAACGTAGCTCTTCTGCCGGTCCCGAGATGCCTGGAATCCTTCCCTGATCTGAACGATTTTCTCAGTTGTTTCCCAAATAATCTAGGGCCGAGTGAGAGTGTTTTTTGGTACGTTCCCTTTTGCCAATTGTGTGTCTGCTACCTCCGCCCAGCAGAGAGGTGATCGGTGTTTTCTTCCATAAAGGGCCTCAAAGGGAGCTACCTTAATGCCTGTGTGATAGCTATTATTGTACGAGAATTCAGTGAGGGACAAATGGGTATCCCATGATTTGTCGAAATCTATTACACAGGCTCAGAGCATATCTTCCAAGGTTTGGATGGTCCTCTCACTTTGCCCATCTGTTTGGGGATGGTAGGCGGTGCTCATATCGAGCTGCGTTCCCAACGATCTCTGTAGCGATTGCCAAAACCGGGAGGTAAACCTATTATCTCTGTCCGAGATGATAGATATTGGCACTCCATGTAGTCTCACAGCCTCGTTTTTGTAGATCCGGGTCAGCTTCTCCATTTTATACGTTTCCTTAATTGGCAGAAAATGGGCAGATTTGGTCAACCGATCGACAATCACCCAGATGGCATCCAATCCGTATGTCGTCTTGGGCAATTTGGCTATAAAATCCATTGTGATTCTCTCCCATTTCCACTCAGGTATATCCGGTTGTTGAAGGAGTCCCGAGGGCTTTTAATATTCTACCTTCACCTTGGTGCAAGTCAGGCACTTGCCCACGTAGGTAGCAATTTCCGCTTTCATATTCGGTCACCAATATTGTTGTTTGAGGTCCAGGTACATCTTGCTAGACCCCGGATGGAAGGAGTATCGTGTCTCGTGTGCTTCATTCATGACCACGTCTCTGAACCCTCCGAATTTTGGGGTCCAGATCCGGTCCATGAGATAGTACGCTCCGTCCTCTTTGATTGTTATATTCTTGTCCATCCCACGCAAGGCTTCGCTTGCGTTATTCTCCGGCTTCAAGGCTTCCAGTTGCGCCTCCTTGATTTGTGAAGACAAGTGGGAATGGATGGTCATCGTTAGTGTTCTTACCCAGCGACCTAAGGATTCCTTTCTGCTTAGGGTATCGGCCACCACATTGGCCTTGCCCGGATGGTACCTGATCTCACATTCATAGTCATTCAACAACTCGACCCATCGTCGCTGCCTCATGTTTAGTTCCTTCTGGTTCAAGATATACTGGAGGCTTTTGTGGTCTGTGAAAATGGTGCACTTTGTCCCGTAGAGGTAGTGCCTCCAAATCTTTAGAGCGAAGACCACAGCTCCCAACTAGAGATCATGAGTGGTATAGTTCACTTCATGGGTTTTCAGTTGTCTGGATGCATAGGCTATAACCTTCCCGCGCTGCATAAGCACACATCCTAGCCCTTGATTCGATATGTCGCAATATATCATGAAGTCTTATGTTCCCTCTGGAAGAGACAACACCGGAGCGCTACAGAGGGCTTGTTGCAGGGTTTGAAAACCAGCTTCTTGTTTCGCACCCCAGGTGAAGGGTACACCCTTCTGGGTTAGAGAGGTGAGTGGCTTGGCGATCTTGGATAAATTCTGAATGAACCTCCTGTAATAACCAGTGAGGCCAAAGAATTGTCTGATATCCGTTGGGGTTCTCGGGGTTTCCCAGCCCTCAATCGCTTTGATCTTGGAAGTGTCCACATGTATCCCTTCTTCACTGACTATGTGTCCCAGAAAGTCCACTATGTGGATCCAGAACTCGCACTTAGAGTCTCCAAAACCTGCCATAGATGCTGGTTGTGTTCCTCCTTGCTCCGAGAATAAACCAGTATGTCGTCGATGAAGACTATCACGAAGTTGTCAAGGAAGGGTCGGTAGACTCGGGTCAATAGGTCCATAAATGTTTCGGGTGCATTCGTTAGACCGAAGGGCATCACCACAAATTCATAGTGTCTGTAACGAGTTCGAAAGGCAGTTTTGGGGACATCTTCTTCTCGGACTCACAGTTGATGGTATCCAAACCTCATATATATTTTCGAGAAGTAACTGGCTTATTGTAATTGGTCAAATAAATCATCGATCCGAGGAAGGGGGTATCGATTCTTGATGGTGAGCTTGTTGAGTTCACGGTAATCGATACACATACGAACGGTACCATCTTTCTTTTTGACAAAAAAGCTGGAGCTCCCCAAGGAGAGAAGCTTAGTCTTATGAACCCCTTGTCTAGTAACTCGCTCAATTGGCTGGAGAGTTCCTGTATTTCTGCATGGGCTAATCTATACGGTGATTTGGCCATTGGCGTGGCTCTGGGTACCAGGTCAATTCGGAATTCGACCTGTCGTTCAGGGGGTATTCCCGGGAGGTCTTCAGGAAATACATCTGGGAAATCGCATACCTCCGGGATGTCCTTGATGCTCTTCTCTTCCATTTTTTTTGTTGGGTTTTAGTATACTACAACATCCTATGGTGCACATACAACCCTAAATACCTTGGATCTATGTTTTCTCTATTATACATGCAAATGGTTTCCAAGGCATTAAACCTATAACTAGCATGCATTTAACATAAACCATATAATATACTAGTTAGGGAAACATACCTTTTATGTGGCTTGAAGTCTTGATGTATTTGGCCTTAAGAGCTTAGCACCAATAGTATGAAATGCCTCAAATGGAATCACAACACACCTAGGACAAAGGTGGCTCTTGAGAGAGAATTCCATGCACCAAAACACCTCCATATTTCTCTCAGAAAAGAAGTGGTGATTTTGGCTATGGAGTAACCTATTTATATGTAGGATTCCAAGGGTCATGGGTATAACCCATAATCCATACCCATGGGTTTTATGATCCATGGTTCATGTGGCCCAACTCTTTATGTATCCATACATAAACTTGGTCCAACATGGATCATAAGCCCAACACATATAAATATAACTAATTATCATAATTAGTCCCCATATATTTAATTAGTCTCTTTTGATCACTAAATTAATTCCAAATTAATTCTTGATCGATACTAATTAAAACATATGATTTCATATTAATATATTATAACTTATAATATATTAATAAACCATAAATAACCTTCTCTCAAAAGTCCATCCTAACAAATTGTCCTGATGATATGCAACCCAAATGGACCATGCTACTCTCGGGTCAAGTACATACCAATAATAGTTATGGGCTTAGACATCTAATCCAACAGTCTCCCACTTGGATAAGTCTAAAACTATTATTGCAAGTACGACTTCATAACCCGACTAGCAATCGTAGCTCTTATAGCCGCTGTCGAACTCTGAACAAATCAATGACGCGTCCATTAGATAAGGGATCATATATTCCTCCATTCTAGATATCATATGGACTGAGACATGGATTATAATCATTCTCTCTGTCCATTTGTTGTTTCCCGATTTTTGATTTATGATGACTGACTGATTGAACAAATCAAATCAGTCCTGGCTTGGCCAAGCACTCACATGTGTCATCGCTAAATCATCGAGGGGCCCACACATATCGCTTTTATCCCGAAGGTAAAAGGAATGGATAAACTTCGACTCATATGGCTTGTTCTACTACTTGTTGAATCATACATAAAGGCACGTTTTATAACATCGAGTTACCAAATGCGTTTTCGTGCAATCAATGTATAACCAACTTATAGTAACAACTCATATCTCTAGGTTTGAAGAATATAAGATATTATCGTCTCATGATCACTCGTGATAAAATCCATGAAGTGATTCAAATGAGCGCGGGTTGAATCCAATACTCAGAACTTATGAGCACTCATGAGTGTTGTAGCACCACTTTGTCCACCAACTTGGACCTCTACAAACCAACCCATGACAGTCTTGATTCATATCTACTTCCAACATATGACCGACTGTGGATGGTTTGAATAACTTAATCATTCAGGAAGAGCGACTTAGTTATTCTGGACGTCAAAACATGCAAAGTGAAACACAAGAATAAATTAATCAAATATGGTATCAAACCCTATGAATATAAATAAACACTTTTATTTATCACCATACTGATTACTCATTATTCATTGTTTCGGTTTTATCAACTTTATACTCGAATTAAAAACACTAGTTGTCCCATGCTCCAAGCATGTACACTATGTTTTTCTTAAACAATAGCTTTGCCATACACCAAGTGTAACACCCGATTCCTGGTACGATTTTATTTAAGTATTTTCTTAAATCTTTGCCATGAACTCGGCGAGTCTGCATCCCGACTCGCCGAGTAGCAGCGAGGTGGACACGGGATTTAAGCTGGGAACTCGGTGAGTCGACATATTGACTCGGCGAGTCCACCTGTCTGGATGAAACTCTATTTTCAGACATTGCACCCTATTTTATCCATTCAAAAACACCCATTTCGTCCCATTTTCCTCCCAGAGAGCAGTAGAGAACAACCCTAGCTCCTTTAGTGTTCTTGAGTGATTTTGATCTTCCAAAGAAGGTTTTGGAGCTTAGAAGAAGAAGGAGGAAGTTGGAGTGTTCCAGAAGTGAAGGTAGATCCGAAATCTACTATGGGGAAGGCATCAAATCAGGTAATAAAACCCTCACTTTGCTCATTAGCTCTTAGGTTCCTTTTTGTCCCCAATGGTTGATCTTCAAGCCTTAAAACCCCCCAGATTTTGTGTGTATATGTGATAACCAGACCCTAGGAACTGAGACCCATGAGTTGGATCAGTTGCATGTCTCAGATTTGGCCAGATTGGGTGAAGAGTCGAAGGGAACTCGGCGAGTGCCAAAGTGCACTCGGCGAGTTCCATGAAGATGGCCTTAGACTCGACGAGTTGGATGAACAACTCGGCGAGTCCTATGAAGATTGCCTGGTACTCGGCGAGTCATTCTTCAAACTCGGCGAGTCCCTTGAATATAGCCTTGAACTCGGCGAGTGTTCTTCAAACTCGGCGAGTCATATGAACTGTCACTAGGATAAGAAGGGTTTAAGTGTAGGAGGTCCAACCCTTCGTAGTCGCACGTGGAATTAGCAATTGAACGTGTAGCTATAGTCCCAGAATCTCCAAATCTCCAAGGTTGATGTTCTGATGGAAGATTGGAGCGAATTGTGAGATCTGTTCGTCGGACTCGGCGAGTCCCCCCTTGGACTCGGCGAGTCCAGTCGCGGGTTCGTTAGTTATCCCCGTTTAGCGAGTCAGGCTGACTCAGTGAGTGGGAACAGGGACCCGATGAGTCAGAGTCGGGCTAGACGTAGAAGGACTCGGCGAGTCCAGTCAATCAGAGAGTTGACTTTGACCAAGAAGTTGACTTTGACCAGTCATTTGACCTAAGGGGTATTTATGAGTACCTGATCCATGATTACAGATTTATAGCCGGAGGGTTACCGGTGCGGCAGCCAGGCGTAGGTTGAGCGGGTTTTCAGCAGCTACCCTCGAGGTGAGTTACCTTCCAGTAGCGGTGGGTCTACGGCCACAATGCCGGCCCACCAGTAGGAGTTGTATGATGGATGATTGTCTTTGTGATATCATCTAGGTTTGCTACTACCTGATATGTTATGTGCTAGTATGATATGATGTTATATGCTAGTAGCAGTAGGGGAGATAGTCCCCAGAATTTCCGGTCGATAGGGCCGAAAGGGGTAGTCATACCCAGTCATGTTAGACAGATTATGGTTATGTGATATATGTTATGTGGTAGTAGTAGAGGGGTGAAATAGTCCCCAGTACCCGGTCGAAAGGACCGAAGGGGAGGCCAGCACCCAGATATGCTAGGCAGTATCCGGTCGAAAGGACCGAAGGGGAGGCCAGCACCCAGATATGCTGGGCAGTATCCGGTCGAAAAGACCAAAGGGGTAGGTCGGGCACCCAAATATGCCTGACAGTATCTGTATGTTATGTGATTGTATGGTATGTGGTACGATGGGGGAACTCACTAAGCTTCGTGCTTACGTTTTATAGTTTTGTTTTCAGGTACCTCTTCAGCTAGGGGAAGGGAGTTGGCGCGGTAGCGGCATATCACACACACTCTTGTTTCCGCACTATGGATTTTCTGGGATGTACTCTGAATATTTTACTATGATGTTACCGGTTTTCAGACATGAATTAATATTATGAATGTTTTGTAACGATGTTTTTATGTGTTAACCTAATT
This sequence comes from Lactuca virosa, assembly GCF_052849685.1. Classification (NCBI taxonomy): domain Eukaryota; kingdom Viridiplantae; phylum Streptophyta; class Magnoliopsida; order Asterales; family Asteraceae; genus Lactuca; species Lactuca virosa. The sequence continues at coordinate 55,920,472 of NC_136431.1, forward strand.
TAAAAATGAAATTTTTAGCTGGTATTTTTGGGATGTTACAAGTTGGTATCAGAGCCCTTGTTTAAGGGATTCGGACACACCTTCGGGGGTGTCTGGACTCAAATCGAGGGGATTAAAAGATTTTTTTTATAAAGAAATGATTTTTCTAAAGACTAAGTAAAAGAGTTTCGAGAAAGAAAGAACAAGGTGTGTGATGTGAGCGACCGGCCGAGCTCAAGTAAGTTTTCCCCAAAGTACCCATACAAGTTATTGTTATGATTATCAGTTCCAGTTTCAATAGAACAGCATGCTAGAATAGGACTAAGGATCTAGGAATGATGCCTTATGTGCCTGCTTTATGTGTTCCAGCTTTATGAGAATTGGATGCTAGTACAGATCAGTCAGTATGATAGCCAGAATAGTATATACTTGATTATGTGTACTCAATGCACGAATGCTGCTTGCTATGTGCTTTTAGGAGTTCTAGTTGTCTCTCACTAACTAGTAAACGAATATGTTACGTTACATATTGCAAGGACTAAATAATTTCAGAAGGTTGGGTCTAGCCCTGCTTCGCAGCTCTTGTTTGAGTCCAACCGTTGTAGGGTAGGACCTCTCATTCGAAGAATTATCTAGTCTGAGTAATATGTAATAGTATTCGCGAGCTAGTTAGGGAAAGAAAGCAGGGACTTCTTGTGCAGCTGATGGCAGAGAGTTGGATGGCGATTACTTAGGGCAAGCCTAGGGCGAGAGTAGCACGAGAACCGCAGTATTAGTAGAAAGGACTTGGTTGAGTTGAGGCAATTCTTGAGGAAAGTACGGATAGACGTGGAAGGTAGTATGGGCCCGTACTACTGAAAGCGGAGGATCCGTACTCGATTCAAAAAGGGCCGAGACGAGACCGGGGACTTGTGATATGTATGTGAGCCTCGTTAGTGGAATATAGTTTGATGGTGGTTAAGCTATGTTTTGCAGTATGGTGACCACACGACAGGGAGCGGGAGGCTCAGGATCAGGATCGGGTTCGGGTTCAGGGTCTGAACTAGTTGATGAGGGTCTACGCGAGTTCATCGCGTCAGAGATTACCAGGGGCATCCTTGAGTCGACTCCCATCATCTTCGGGTCGATCAAGGAGGATATTGTAGAGTTGATGGAGGATCGTCTCAGGGCGTTCAGGAGTGATATGGCGGCTAGCCAGTCAGGACCACGCACATTGTCCTTTAAGGACTTCAGGGGCAGTGGTGCACCAGATTTCCATGGGGCGAAGGACCCCATTGCTGCCAGACGATGGATTGCAGACCTTGAGTCTGCACAGCTGATCAGCTTCTGCCCCGAGGGGTCGAAGGTACGATTTGCAGCAGGGTGTCTACGTGACAGAGCTAGAGATTGGTGGGAGTCGGTTTGTGACTCTTTGGGAGCCGCGGCCATTGAGGCTATGACATGGCCGGACTTTGTGACACGATTCAGGACGGAGTTCGCGCCTGCGGTGGAGCTCCAGCAGTTGGCACGGGAGTTCTTGGATATGAGGCAGACGACAGAGACAGTGGTGGAGATCACCGCCAAGTTCCGGGAGAGGGCGTTACTGGTACCTCAGTACGCGGGTGATGAGGACATGAGGAGGACCTGCTACCACGACATGCTCCGAGCCGACACCCGGGAGCATGTCAGTTTTTCAGCTTGCCCTACCCTGGAGTCCATGATTGCCAGGGCAAGGGAGAGGGAGATTGATCTGGGTCACATTCTGAAGAGAAAGGCTGAGGACGGACAGATGACGGGGGCTTCAGGGAAGAAGCCCAAGGGATCAGATCCGGGCCCAAGAGGCCCACCGAGTCGTAGCCGCTGCAGGAAATGCGGCAAGTCACATGAGGGACCATGCAGGTTAGGATCGTCAGGCTGCTACAAGTGTGGCAAGACGGGGCACTTTAGCAGGGATTGTACTGCTCCTACTCTGGTATTTCAGACGTCCGAGTTGCTGTGTTTCCACTGCAACCAGAGGGGCCACAAGAGGGCCAATTTCCCTCAGTTGACAGCAGCAGCGCCAGTACGGGCGCCAGCTCCAACGACCCTGCGGATTACGGATGGCCGGCAGGGCAAGGCAGAGGCTCTGGTGGTGAGGAGTCGGGCATTTCAGCTGACAGCCGAGGAGGCACGCGCTGCACCCGATGTGGTGACGGGTATGATTCTTTCCCTCTGACCTATTTATATGAGATTTATGATATTGATATGTGCTCTGTGTACATACGTTTAGGATCGTTCCATGTGAACGGTATTCCAGTCCAGGTGTTGTTTGATTCGGGGGCTACCCGATCCTTTGTTTCTCTTGCACTTAGCAAGAAGTTTCCTGAGTCCTCGGGCATGTTGGATTGCCCTTTAGAGGTCGAGATTGTGGACGACCGGTCGGTGCGAGCATCAGAGGTCTTCCGAGATTATGTATTGAGGTTGTTCGAAGAGCGGTATTTGGTTGACCTAGTTCCCATTCCATTGCGGGGAAACAAGGTCATTATTGGTATGGATTGGCTGAGTCCCAATGGGGCAGTGATAGATTACGCGCAGCAGTTAGTACGAGTCAGAGCCCCAAGTGGGGGAGAGTTAGTAATTCAGGGTGAGAGATCGCAGCAAGGGCCAGCCTTCTGTTCGGCAGCGAGGGCAAGGCGTTACCTTCAACAGGGTTGCGCAGGATATGTCGCATATGTCATGGACACCCGGGAGGCGGGTAAGGCGACGGTGGGCGATGTGCCCGTAGTACGAGAGTTCGCGGATGTATTCCCCGAGGAGCTGCCTGGGATACCTCCGGAGCGACAGGTGGAGTTCAGGATCGACCTAGTCCCTGGTGCGGCTCCGATAGCCAAGGCACCGTATCGGTTGGCTCCTCCTGAGATGCAGGAGTTGTCTACACAGCTTCAGGAGCTGTTAGACAGGGGTTTCATTCGACCGAGCAGTTCACCCTGGGGAGCCCCGATTCTGTTTGTGAAGAAGAAGGACGGGTCGCATCGGATGTGTATCGATTATAGGGAGCTGAATAAGGTAACGGTGAAGAACCGCTACCCACTCCCGAGGATTGACGACCTCTTTGACCAGCTTCAGGGAGCATCTTGGTTCTCCAAGATAGATTTGCGTTCAGGGTATCACCAGGTGAGGGTCAGAGAGGAGGATGTGCAGAAGACGGCATTTCGGACACGTTATGGCCACTATGAGTTCGTGGTGATGCCTTTCGGGCTCACCAATGCTCCTGCCGCGTTCATGGACCTCATGAACCGCGTGTGTAGACCGATGTTAGACCGGTCGGTGATAGTATTTATTGATGATATCTTGGTTTACTCCAAGACGCAAGAGCAGCATGAGGAGCATTTGCGAGAGGTTCTAGAGACCTTGAGGAGGGAGAACTTGTATGCCAAGTTCTCCAAGTGTGAGTTCTGGTTGCGCGAGGTGTAGTTTCTTGGGCACCTTGTCAACCAGAATGGGATTTCGGTGGATCCGGCCAAGGTGGAGGCCGTGATGAGATGGGAGGTTCCGGAATCTCCATCTGAGATTCGGAGTTTCCTGGGATTGGCTGGCTACTATCGGAGATTCATCCAGGATTTCTCCAAGATAGCATTACCCCTGACCAGGTTAACGAGGAAGGCCGTGGTCTTTCGTTGGGGGCCTGAGCAGCAGGCAGCATTCGAGACACTGAGACAGAGATTGTGCGACGCGCCAATCTTAGCCTTGCCAGAGGGCATGGAGGATTTTGTTGTATACTACGATGCGTCCACCTCGGGTTTGGGCGCAGTATTGATGCAGAGAGGGCATGTCATCGCTTACGCGTCGAGGCAGCTGAAGCCTCACGAGGCGAACTACCCGACGCATGATTTGGAGTTGGGGGCCGTTGTGTTCGCCCTCAAGATTTGGCGTCATTACCTCTATGGGGTTCGCTGTATGATTTACACGGACCACAAGAGTTTGAGGTACCTCATGGACCAACCAAATCTGAATATGAGGCAGCGTCGGTGGCTTGATGTGGTAAAGGATTACGAATGTGAGATCCTCTACCACCCAGGGAAGGCTAATGTCGTGGCCGATGCGCTTAGCCGCAAGGCAGCACCGAACAGGGATATCTGTTTGAGGATGACGGTGGTGACTCTGCTTCTGGAGCGGATCCGGGAGGCTCAGCAGGAGGCTATGAAGGAGGAACATCGGAAGAGTGAGCGGATTGTGGGACAGGTTTCCTCCTTCGACCATGACAGCAGGGGATTATTGACATTACACCGCAGGGTGTGGGTTCCATACCTCGGAGGCGTGCGCCAGGTTCTGATGGAGGAGGCGCACAAATCCCGATTCTCCATTCATCCAGGGGCAACGAAGATGTATAGGGATCTTCGTCTGGACTATTGGTGGCCCTGCATGAAGCGGGATGTAGCATGGTACGTTGAGCGGTGCCTGACCTGCAGGAAGGTCAAGGCCGAACACCAGAGACCGCACGGCAAGATGCAGCCGTTGGATATCCCGCTGTGGAAATGGGAAGACATCACGATGGATTTCATCACCAAGCTTCCCAGGACCGCGCGGGGAGTGGATTCGATATGGGTCATCGTCGATAGGTTGACCAAGAGCGCCCACTTTATCCCGATTCAGGAGAGCATCTCGGCGGAGAAATTGGCCGATATCTACATTAGAGAGGTAGTGGCACGGCATGGGGTGCCAGTTTTGATGATTTCGGATAGGGATGTGCGGTTCACCTCCAGGTTCTGGAAGAAGTTTCATTACGAGCTGGGTACTCGTCTGCATTTTAGTACAGCCTTCCACCCGCAGACGGATGGCCAGAGCGAGCGGACCATCCAGACTCTGGAGGACATGCTGCGGGCGTGTGTTTTAGACTTCGGTGGTAGCTGGGATACCTATCTTCCTTTAGCCGAGTTTTCATACAATAACAGCTATCACGCGAGTATTGACTGTCCTCCCTTCGAGATATTGTACGGGAGGAAGTGCAGGACCCCGATATGTTGGGGCGAGGTTGGACAGAGAGTCATGGGGAGCACCGAAGTAGTGCTCAAGACGACAGAGAAGATTCAGCAGGTCCGGAGCAGGCTTCAGACTGCTCAGAGTCGGCAGAAGAGTTATGCCGATAGGCGCCGATCAGACTTGGAGTTCCAGGTTGGGGATATGGATCTCCTGAAAGTGTCGCCTTGGAAGGGCGTCATCCGATTCAGGAAGCGGGGCAAGTTGGGTCCCAGGTATATTGGACCGTTTAGGGTTGCAGCCCGAGTGGGCAAGGTGGCATACCGGCTGGATCTGCCAGCCGAACTCAGTCAGATCCACAGCACTTTCCACGTCTCCCAGCTGCGGAAGTGCCTGGTGGACGACTCAGCGGTGGTACCTTTGGAGGACATCCAGGTTGATGACAGCCCGAATTATATCGAGCGGCCTGTGGCTATCCTAGACCGGAAGTCGAAGGAACTGAGGAACAAGAGGGTGGAGCTGGTGAAGGTGCAGTGGCAGCACCGGAAGGGCTCGGAATGGACTTGGGAGCCCGCGGATGAGATGGTGGAGCATTATCCGGAGCTGTTCCGGGAGGGAGCAGCAGACTTCGAGGACGAAGTCTAAAATAAGTGGGGGAGATTTGTAACACCCGATTCCTGGTACGATTTTATTTAAGTATTTTCTTAAATCTTTGCCATGAACTCGGCGAGTCTGCGTCCCGACTCGCCGAGTAGCAGCGAGGTGGACACGGGATTTAAGCTGGGAACTCGGCGAGTCGACATATGGACTCGGCGAGTCCACCTGTCTGGATGAAACTCTATTTTCAGACATTGCACCCTATTTTACCCATTCAAAAACACCTATTTCGTCCCATTTTCCTCCCAGAGAGCAGTAGAGAACAACCCTAGCTCCTTTGGTGTTCTTGAGTGATTTTGATCTTCCAAAGAAGGTTTTGGAGCTTAGAAGAAGAAGGAGGAAGTTGGAGTGTTCCAGAAGTGAAGGTAGATCCGAAATCTACTATGGGGAAGGCATCAAATCAGGTAATAAAACCCTCACTTTGCTCATTAGCTCTTAGGTTCCTTTTTGTCCCCAATGGTTGATCTTCAAGCCTTAAAACCCCCCAGATTTTGTGTGTATATGTGATAACCAGACCCTAGGAACTGAGACCCATGAGTTGGATCAGTTGCATGTCTCAGATTTGGCCAGATTGGGTGAAGAGTCGAAGGGAACTCGGCGAGTGCCAAAGTGCACTCGGCGAGTTCCATGAAGATGGCCTTAGACTCGACGAGTTGGATGAACAACTCGGCGAGTCCTATGAAGATTGCCTGGTACTCGGCGAGTCGTTCTTCAAACTCGGCGAGTCCCTTGAATATAGCCTTGAACTCGGCGAGTGTTCTTCAAACTCGGCGAGTCATATGAACTGTCACTAGGATAAGAAGGGTTTAAGTGTAGGAGGTCCAACCCTTCGTAGTCGCACGTGGAATTAGCAATTTAACGTGTAGCTATAGTCCCAGAATCTCCAAATCTCCAAGGTTGATGTTCTGATGGAAGATTGGAGCGAATTGTGAGATCTGTTCGTCGGACTCGGCGAGTCCAGTCGCGGGTTCGTTAGTTGTCCCCGTTTAGCGAGTCAGGCTGACTCAGTGAGTGGGAACAGGGACCCGATGAGTCAGAGTCGGGCTAGACGTAGAAGGACTCAGCGAGTCCAGTCAATCAGAGAGTTGACTTTGACCAAGAAGTTGACTTTGACCAGTCATTTGACCTAAAGGGTATTTATGAGTACCTAATCCATGATTACAGATTTATAACCGGAGGGTTACCGGTGCGGCAGCCAGGCGTAGGTTGAGCGGGTTTTCAGCAGCTACCCTCGAGGTGAGTTACCTTCAAGTAGCGGTGGGTCTACAGCCACAATGCCGGCCCACCAGTAGGAGTTGTATGATGGATGATTGTCTTTGTGATATCATCTAGGTTTGCTACTACCTGATATTTTATGTGCTAGTATGATATGATGTTATATGCTAGTAGCAGTAGGGGAGATAGTCCCCAGAATTTCCGGTCGATAGGGCCGAAAGGGGTAGTCATACCCAGTCATGTTAGACAGATTATGGTTATGTGATATATGTTATGTGGTAGTAGTAGAGGGGTGAAATAGTCCCCAGTACCCGGTCGAAAGGACCGAAGGGGAGGCCAGCACCCAGATATGCTAGGCAGTATCCGGTCGAAAGGACCAAAGGGGAGGCCAGCACCCAGATATGTTGGGCAGTATCCGGTCGAAAAGACCAAAGGGGTAGGTCGGGCACCCAGATATGCCTGACAGTATCTGTATGTTATGTGATTGTATGGTATGTGGTACGATGGGGGAACTCACTAAGCTTCGTGCTTACGTTTTATAGTTTTGTTTTCAGGTACCTCTTCAGCTAGGGGAAGGGAGCCGGCGCGGTAGCGGCATATCACACACACTCTTGTTTCCGCACTATGGATTTTCTGGGATGTACTCTGAATATTTTACTATGATGTTACTGGTTTTCAGACATGAATTAATATTACGAATGTTTTGTAACGATGTTTTTATGTGTTAACCTAATTTAAAAATGAAATTTTTAGCTGGTATTTTTGGGATGTTACACCAAGTATGCACTCTATGTTTGTCTATGATCCTTACTCTGTGAAATAAATCAATTGAACATAATTTCAATGATTCTAATTTCACACTCCCAAATCCTTATCGAAAAATGTGAGAATTTCAAATTCCTATCATTTATCGAAATCTGTTTAGATTTTAAACTTATATGCACTGACCCTCCTGTAATGAATATGTACAAAGTCACAAAGACTTGTCAACAATCATTATAAGGTATTCCAATGGAGATCAACTCCATGGAAACTAAGTCTCATATTCAAAGTACATTGCTTTGGACATGCTTCTTGCATTAAGTTTTCTAATCTTACACAGATAACTTCCACCTATGGAGACAACTCCATATTCTCATTTTGACTATCACTTCTTAATAAGAGATGCCTCTTTTCAGAATATGTCAATATGGTCCTTCCAAAATTAGCACTATACTTCCAACTGTCCCTGAGCAACCAATCTTTGGTAAACCTCAGATTGTCCTCGACAATTGCTTAATCATTTTAGTCATATCCAATTCTAGACCTTTTCCCTTCTTAATGCCTCTGGGCATTTGGAAAAATTTAGAAATGACAAATATTATAGCACATACAATCGATCCTGTACCCAAAGCAAATGGTACACGATTCATGATGTCTCACATAAAGACAAGATTCTAGACCAGTCTTTTTCTACAATATTTTTATTTGCCATGTTTTCAAAATTTGACTATGAAGAGGGATGTCGTAATCATAATCAAATTTTGAGAACGCAATATATAGAATTTCCTTAAGTTGAACCAATACAACATGAAATTCATATATATATTCTTGACTAAAGATGATTAAGGTCTCAATCTAAGCCTTTAGAACTGAAATGGAGTATATCCTCTCCCTTAATTATAGCAAAATAACTTTTTCAATCCCTGCAGCCTCACGAATTGAAACTTTTGTTTTCTATAATTAACATTGCTAACTTGCAACACTAACAATAATTATCATGCTCCCACTAACATGATGATTATTAGCATAACACTTATGCTCCCACTAGCTTTGACATGTACTCAGAAATCAGTTGGACTTCTAGAAATCAATACTTTATTGACTTTCTTACCAAAGTTCAGATTTCTGATACGAGATGCTTTGATAAAACTTTATCAAAATCATACACCTTTCCTTAGATAGCATGCATGTGTGTCTAAACAATTTCAGAACTATGAAAAGGGATGTCGTAATCATAGTCTCAATTGTTTAGACATTTTGCCATCTGCTTCAAATCTACTTGGTGGAAGTGTTTCCTCACCATCATTTTCATGAATCGGAGAGAAACCTTATGACCCTTAGATTTTATGGTGTATGTGTTCTTATCCATGTGAATCGTCAAAACCATAGTCACAAGACAAGGATAATGACAAATCCAAACTCATATGGACTGAACTTATGCAATCTTAACTTCTTGCCACCTTGCAGTACAGGGCCTGCCATTGCTTCCAGGTTGTTATGCAACCAATTGAGAACTTTCAGAACTCCTATGCAAAGCCAACTTTAACTGGAATGGGCACAGAATATGTCAACACGATAGGTTATAAACCTCAAGTCGTGTGCTAGTGAAGAACCTGAGGTTTTATTCTTGATTAGTTCTTGAAATTCTTTTTAGGATCTTTAAGACTCCCACTATCCTCTTGACATATAAGACTATCTTGCCAAATATTCAAGAGATAGTGCGGATTCTTTATCAAGACAAACACTTCACACAATTGGCCTTATTTTCTCTTTGTTTTATCCAAAACATCACAACTTACCAATTTCAAATGTACAAGAGTAGGACACTTTTACTCTTACATTTGACAAGTGTTTTAAACCTTTCTTTAAGATATGTCACTCAAGTTACAATCTTGGAGTATGACTCTAAGAATTGTTTTGGAACGAAGTATGACTCATCTTCCTGATCTAACCATTTCAACAATTCATGACTCCTCTTCTTAGTCATAAGAATGCACTAAGATGACCTTTAGAGGACTAATTGTGATATGATTTCTAAATCATTAAGATGATCACAAACATGATACTAAAGTACTCTCCCATCTTTTCAGATTTGAGAAACTTTTATCTTTCTGCCTAATTTGATTATTCCCATTCGTTCTGCCATACATTGAGACTTTTCCAATGTTTCAGAATTATACTTAAACTTGTAAGTATAACCATATTTACTAAACTTTAGTAAATCAAATAGTCTTAACGAGCTTTGTGGTGGACATGACCAGTGCACAAGAATGTGTACTCGATCCCTTTAGTCCTTCACTTGACTCACACATCAATGTGAACAAGTAATTAGTCTTGATTTTCCAATGCTTGAAAGTTCTCATTCATCATACTATTCAACTTGCATGATTCCAAGTTTCGGTCCAATTGAAACTTGGGTGATGAGGAACTTTCCTGATTTGGTAAATTTAGACACTACCATAAATGAAACAATCAAATCCATTTTCCAATATTGCTGTCAGTGGAATCATATAAGCAACAATTTTCCACAAATGTCATTGTAAGGATACTTCAAATAAATAAAATTAAACAATTTTCTTTTATTTTAAAACTTTGCGGAAAAACTTATCCTTACAATCCACATGGAAAATTGTTGTTATCTATTCCTTAGCAATATATCATAACTTCTTAAGCAACTGCTCAAAATTCTGATGCGATCGAAATCCACCTTCGCAATCAGAATCAGCATATACTTCCTTTAAGATTTCTCTCTATTCTTTGATTCTTAAAACATCAACATGTGACCCAGTCACATCATGTAATGAGGATCTCAGAATAGAACTTAATAGAGTTAGATAATAGGCTCTACCTGATGTAGAGTCAAACTTATTGACTTTAACATCCTTAGGTAAATTTGGCAGCTTTGCAATCAACGCCCCTTCCTTTGGCAAAATAAACATATGGACCCTTTGGTAATGGGACTATCTCAGACTTAGCCTTTCTCTTTACCATTTGGTCAACCGGGTTGACTATGGCCAATCCCTTTCCATTGGGAAGAGAATGCTTTGTCTAGATTTCCAGTGTCACCATTGTCACTGTCCATAAAGTTTTTGGGAAGTTGATCTTGTAATCAAATTTGCTTTACTATCGTTCCAAATCATTGCTGATTCAGCAGCACTAAGCAAATAGATATGATCATTAAGGTTCATGTCATAGTCTGTTTCATAGTAGTCCCAAAGGAACTCACTATGTGACTTAGAAAGTGATTGAACATCCAACTTTCTCAAGACTTTGACACCCAACTCTCCCGGCTTGTCAATATGTGACTTCATCTCTAAGATGTGATCACACATAGACCTTGCTTGCCATTAGGGCTTGAGTGACCTTGAACTTGTGGGTTAGGGAGAATAATTAGAGGAGGTGGAGGAAGAGAAGTATGACTTCCATGAGCCAAACTCGGGAAGTCATATTCATTAGGAAAGTTTGGTTTGGGAAGATCATTGTTGTCTAAACCAGACATCAACAATGGGAGAAATTCACGTAAAGTTGATTTAAGTCCTTAATATAACACTCAATATGATATTTTAAGGCTAGGACCCAACAAACTATTTTATAACTTGGAAGAGGGATGCCGTAATCCAAGCTATAAAATATTTGAAGGTAGGTGAATGACGATTCACCAATTTCCACCAAGATAAACGAAATGTATTATTAGGTTTTAATTGGTTTTGAAACTCCTAGATTCTTTTGAGATTCATTGAACTTTTCAATGGCATGTTTCAATCTCGAGTGTGCCCTTCAGGTTTTGTGACTGGGATGCCGAGGATCACAAAACAAGGTGTGAAGTAACCATGCAAATATACTTGGTACCCTTAATATTTACCCCTCAATCGATGTGTCGGTTAACCACACACGATCCAGCGATACTATGATAAACATTAAGTTACCCTTTGCCTACCTTGTTAAGTCCAGGTTAGTGTGTCGGTTAACCACACACGCTCCACTAACAGCTTAAACAAAGTGCAAAGTGTAATTTCATGGATTAGCACCTTATTCACATTTTCCTAAGTAACTAAGATTGGGAATTTATAAGTGTTTAGTTATTTAGTATTTATCATTATACTTATAATGAAGGGATAATTATAGTCCTTGTCCTACATGTTCGGCTAACGACCCTCCACCGGTCAAGGAAGCGGTGAGTGAGAGTGGACACCCATTAAACTGTCATTTTATAGGCAGTAACTTTATACCCCCCTTATAGACCGGCTTCGTGAATGAGGCTTACTAATGGTAAGACGACTTTATCTTATACATATCTATATAATTAAAATTATAATAATAGTATAACGGTTGAATTTTAAACTTTTAAAATTCTAAGGTCTAGTTTGGAATTAAAGTATACATGGGGGGTAACTTTACAAATTCCAAAACTTGAGGACAAGTTTTGAAACCTTTCAAAACTCTTGGATTTTTCATAACTTATGAGTTTAATTAAGGTTTAATGAAAAAAAAAATTCAAGTTCCATAACTTGAGGACAAGTTATGGAAGACATTAAATCATTTAATGATGACATTAAAAATAGTGACTCTTCTATTTTCATAACCTATGAGACTTAATGACACTTTAAAAAGAAAAACTCTTCACTTTCCATAACTTGAGGACAAGTTATGGAGTTCATAAAAACCATTAAGATCAAATATTCCAATTAACACAATACTCAAATAATTTTTCTATGATCTAGATTAAACTCATAAGTAAAGATAATTCACATCAACAATTTTTAAGAAATTAGATAATCATATAAACTAATACAAATCTTCAAACTTTGACAATTATCCTTTGAAGACTCTTGGAATTCATAACCTAAAGAGTTAATAAATGAGACATTTCACATCCATAACTTATGGAAGTTTCAAAACTCTTAAGATCATAACTTTAAAAAAAACTTTTGAGTTCCAAAATTTTATGACAAAATTTGTAACTCCTTAAAACCATTTAGATCAAACTTTTAAAACAAATAAAATAATCATATCATTCTATCTTTTACTAAATTTGACCTAATTCAACTCATATAACAAATGATTCAAATTTTACAAATAATTCGTTTTTCACAAAACAAGTAATTATCTTAAAATTTGACAAACGTCATGTTTTTTTTTCTTTTTTTTCCAACTTGAAAATAAAACATTTGCATCAATATAACAGAAAACAACCCATGGCTCTGACACCACTGTTGGGTTTTAGTATACTACAACATCCTATGGTGCACATACAACCCTAAATACCTTGGATCTATGTTTTCTCTATTATACATGCAAATGGTTTCCAAGGCATTAAACCTATAACTAGCATGCATTTGACATAAACCATATAATATACTAGTTAGGGAAACATACCTTTTATGTGGCTTGAAGTCTTGATGTATTTGGCCTTAAGAGCTTAGCACCAATAGTATGAAATGCCTCAAATGGAATCACAACACACCTAGGACAAAGGTGGCTCTTGAGAGAGAATTCCATGCACCAAAACACCTCCATATTTCTCTCAAAAAAGAAGTGGTGATTTTGGCTATGGAGTAACCTATTTATATGTAGGATTCCAAGGGTCATGGGTATAACCCATAATCCATACCCATGGGTTTTATGATCCATGGTTCATGTGGCCCAACTCTTTATGTATCCATACATAAACTTGGTCCAACATGGATCATAAGCCCAACACATATAAATATAACTAATTATCATAATTAGTCCCCATATATTTAATTAGTCTCTTTTGATCACTAAATTAATTCCAAATTAATTCTTGATCGATACTAATTAAAACATATGATTTCATATTAATATATTATAACTTATAATATATTAATAAACCATAAATAACCTTCTCTCAAAAGTCCATCCTAACAAATTGTCCTGATGATATGCAACCCAAATGGACCATGCTACTCTCGGGTCAAGTACATACCAATAATAGTTATGGGCTTAGACATCTAATCCAACATTTTTATCCACCACGTGGGCTAGGAAGGCATGGTTCTTTTTGTGCAAGAACTTTTGTGCCTTGATGTACGAGATAAGACGGAGATTTGCACCGGGTTTATCGTCGTAGATAATTAGAGTTTCGTTGTTGAATAGGTGAAGGCGAACGGCCTTCTCGTAGCACATAATATCGGCATGGTGGAGGTTTAACCAATCCATATCGATGATCACATCAAAGCTTCTAATAGTAACTGGCATTAGGTTGATTTGAAATGAGTGATTATTTAGCATTAACGTGCACCCTAGAAATACGTCATTGGTTGTTTCGGTTTTCCCATTACCCATTTCCACCGTGAAGGTTTCGTTTAACTTTTGGGGATTTTGATTTAGTAAGTGTTTAAATTTATGGCTCACGAAACTTCGTTCCGCCCTACTATCGAATAAGATGCATGCATAGATGTTCTTGAGGAGGAATGTACTGATGACTACCGTTAGATCCTGCACAGCCTCCCCTTGTCCCATTGCTAGGACTCTGTTTGATCCCCCTGCACCCCGATTGTTAGCCTTGGGGCAGTTTTGTTTGTAATGGCCAGTCTCCCCGCACCCATAGCATGATTGGTTGGCCCCGACGTTGTTGGGTTGGTTGTTTTGTTGAGGCTGTGCTCTGCAATACCGAGCGGTGTGCCCTCTTCGGTTATAGCTGGTGCATTGCAGGTCTCAGCAGGTGCCATTATGATGGAAATTACACTTATCTCATTTTGGGAGAGAACCTGCATATGGCTTTGCAGGTGTTGGTGCAGCCGTTGTTGATGTAACAGGAGTGGTAGCAGCGTGAACTGCTACGATATGTTGTTTCTTCCTAGGCTCTTGAGCTTGTTGTCCCTTTCTCTTCTTTCCCCAGTTTTTATTGTTGTCATTCCCTTCTTTGATTCAGTGACAACAGTCTTTGTTTCCTTTGGTTCTCCATGGTCGTAGAGCTTTTGCGCCACGTGCTTGGCACTGTCGAAGGTTGAGGGGTTAGCAGCAATCACGTTTCCCTGAATCGGGGGAGTTAGTCCCCAGATGAACCGTTAGACTTTCTTGCTCTCGGAATTAATCATTCCTGGGAACAAGAGCGCCACATCGCTGAACCTGGAAATATAAGCTTTGATGTCGGAATCTTTTACAATGCGATTCCATAATTCTTGCTCAAGCTTCTGCACTTCACCTCGGGGGAAATACTCATTGAGCATCAGGTTTTTGAGTTCCCCCCATGCCATGGAGTTTTCTACCGGTAAGGTTAGGGTTTTGACATGGCCGTTCCACCATGAGAGTGCTTTTTCAGAAAATGTACTGGCTGCGAACTTCACTTTACTCTCTTCGGGACAGCCGCAGATTTCAAAGATAGATTCGATCTTTTCGACCCATCGAGTGAGAGCTATCACACCACCACTTCCATTAAATGGTCTTGGCTTTGCATTGGTGAAGTCCTTGTATGTGTAGGTTTTCTGATGTCCCGGGTTATCCCCGTGATTGGAACTCCCCGTTCCATTTCCGTTACCTCCTCCGTTTGTACCGTTGTTGATGTGTGCTAGTGCTGCAGTAACTGCGGTTGTGACTGCCGCCTGAAATGTAGCAGAATTAATATACGGTGGAGGCAGCGGCGGTGGTGGTGCTGTTGTAGTGTTTTTGCGAATGTACCTTCTGGGCATTTCCTGCTATGAAGTAGGAATGACGATGAGTTTATGGAAACCCTTTGTTTTTAGCGGTTACGTTGATTCGATTTGTACTTATAATTGAAAATGTATTATATCAAATAAAATGAAAAGAGAGAACATAGCAGATAACAACATCACAAACAAAACACATAATCGCTTCATTAATGATAATGTTTTAGTACACAATGCATGAAAGTTGACCTCTAAAAAGGTCTACAGTACATCGAGGATAAAATATGACAGCATAACGACCCTGCGAGTAGTGTAATCACTTAATCGTAGGGTCGATCTGTAAGTCCCAAATCTGCTAGTGTATCAATCAGATCCAATTGATAGTGCGGAATCCCAATCAATTGGATGATGCTAGATCAAAATAGAGAAGAAGGAGAAGAAGAAGAATATGAATCTATGATGTATTCAATAAGATTGATGCTCCAACACATAAGATTCTCTCACACACACTCTTCTTTTCTCTAACTTTCTCTCTCTACAATATGCTCTCCACTCCTATGCACTCCTCACCACTAATACAATATATAGTAGACATGGGCCGTGAATGGGTTTACGGTCGTAAACCTATTCATGACCGTAAACACAACCGCAAACACATATACAGCCGTAAACACCAAGTTGTTTACGGTCCTAGACATAAAAATACATTTTCCTAGAAAAGTAAAGTATAAACCATATTTTTGACCCAACAATCTCCCCCTTGGTTTATAGCTTTCTTTTCTAATTGACCCAACAATCTCCCCCTAAAAAAGTAGTTGGCCTTTCTTGTTAATCTTTATTTGGAGCTTGACTTCAGCGTTTATCTTCGATTTCTTCACAGCTTCAAGATGAACTTGATGAATCTTCAATGAATGAATTCATCTTGAGCAGTTGGGATTTTCTTCAGAATTTGACATTGAACGCACATTGGGTGAGGAGGCTTTTTGTAGAGATTCTTGAAAGATAGCGCTTTCAGCTTGAGAATCTTCAAAGAGAATATCAGAGAGAACGAATCTTCTGGATCACTTTAGCAGGTACATAGATAGCAGCAAATTGATTGAGGAGGCTTCAATGCAACTTGTCACATAATCTTCAAGAACAGCTTGACCTTGCTTCTAGGGTTGAAAGATTGAATGTTGAAAGAATATTCTTCATTTCTTGGTCCTTTGAATGAAAATTCTTCGACACTCACGGATGAAGTCTTGGCTCAGAAATTCTTGATATAGTCTCCACAAGTCTCATCTACATCTGAATTCACTTTTCAAGACAAACAAAGCTAAAAATAGAAACAAAACTAAAATAAAACTTAGCACACAATATTTTTTTGGATTTTTCATATTTTCTTAAAAAGAAATAAAACAGAAATAACACTATTTTTTTTAAATTTTCTGATTTTTGTTTGGTTTTTAAAATTTTTAATTATCCCCTAATTTTTTTAAATTAGAAGAAGACTATGAACAAATTTAACAAAAAAATAATAATAGCTAACTTTAAGAGTGATTTGGGATCAAAGTTTTTAGACAACCTTTATCCATTTATCAGTACCTCTCCCTTCATGAATAGATCTGGTCAATTGCCGGTATTGTGGTCCACTTAAACACGAGAGATTGTGACAAAATTAGGACATACTACAAGTGACAAGACAATGTGATCCTATGTTCCTAGATAATATTCCTAAAGGACCATTCAGCTGACGACGACCAAAAATATTGTTGTCCACCTAAATTGAGCAGCGAGATCTACAGACAACCTAGTGATTGTTCAATTTTAAATGTACTAGAACATGTTTCCCGCTTCCTGGCATACCCCAATAATCAGGAACTTCCAAAGTACTCCTTACTTTAGGTGAGCAGACAATTAGTATGAGAGAAGTCAGATTTAGAATGCATATGCTATACACCCAGGTCGGATCTCTTCCAATCTCACAGAGGGTGAAACATATGACTAACCAGATTTAGAGGGATTGAGAAGTAGAATGGTGCATATGTTGTGTACCAGGTCGGATGTATTTCAATCACGCAAAGGAGACAGCATATGACTAACAGACAGGAAGAATTGAATAGATAGAAGATGCATAGAAATAGAATTGCATATGTTGCAGTCCAGGTCAGATGTATTTCAATCACGCAAAAGAGGCAACATATGACTAACAGAAAGAAAGCAAGAAAATAATTTCCTACAGACCTACTGTATCGGAATTCCCCAGTCGCCCTATCAATACCGAAATTAAGGACAGAGTCTGTACATCGAGGAAGAGTTAAACCACGGTTCTAGATACGGATTACTTTAGTGTGACCGGTGGATTATCATGTATATCTCCCTGCTCAATCTACCCAAGCGTCGTATTATCAGGCTAAATGGAACTATTTAAGTTAAGATTTTTCAATTCTCTAGATTCCTTAAGTTCATTTATGTCTAGTCAAGTCCATTTTAAATCTTTCGTGCCTACCAGCGCATTGAACATAGGGCCTAGACAATTTAGCATTGGTACCTTACACAAAAGACGATTGCATGTTACACTTGTTGATATCACTTCCCAACACATCACCTGCAAGCACATTCTATTAACAACATATTTTTGGATTTTCTGATTTTCTAATTTTTTGGATTTTTTAAAATTTTCTAATTTTTGTTTTGTTTTTATTTCTCCCACTAAATTTGTGCATAGGAGAGAAACGAAAGTAAATGCGCAAATTTAAACTATCCTAAAACAAAAATTTGTCTTTGAAGCGAATCAGCTTAAGAAAAACTCAGGAGTATCGAGAAGAAAACTCAAATCGTAAGTCACCGATTGAATTTGCATCCAAAAGGTCTGGGAACAGCACGCATAATCTCAGAACAGATCCGAAAATTCTTCATGTCATTAAGCACAAAACCCATGTGTGATTCTCTCCTTTCTTCCCTTCCCGCAAAGGACACATACTCTCAAACAAAGTTCTGAATGTTGTACAATTTAGAGATGTCCCCTACCATGTGCTTGGAATAGCTACTATCAACAAACCAAAGTCTGATGATATTCCTCCATAGCTGCTCCAGCACAAAGTGCGGGATCAATTGGTCTTTGGAACCCAATCCATTTTGAAACTGGGTTGACCTTTGTAATCTACGCAAGGAACTCTCTCCCACGACATATCCTGCTTATCACAAACAGAAGATGTAGAAATATTAGAAGCATTAGGAGATTTGGGAGATAGAACCTTTGGTACCCATTTGTAGTTTGGTTTAACCAATTTCTTGTTTGATCTGATGGGTGCCCCGGCACTTGTTTCAGAACTTGAAGCCGATCTTCGAGATGACTCTGACCTAACCGATCTTGGCTTCACAGGAGCATCTCTTGAACTTGACTTTTGGGCCGACATTCCCTTCTTTCCCTTGGGATTTTGATTCTTGGCCTTTTGCGCGTTCCAGTTGCCATTGTCTGAACGTGACCTTGAGGGGTTTCTTTTGTAAAATCTCCCTCTTGGCGCATTTTGTCAGCCTTGTGCGTAATAGGGAATGTATGCGTGATTAGGACAATTTCTGGCAATGTGTCTAGGTGTTCCACAGTGACAGCAAATCTTCTTCTTCACGTAGGAGTTGTTTCTTCCTGCCCCTGGTGGCGTATCCATGCCTTGTCTCTTATTGTTCCCATAAGCACAATTACAGCAACCACTCTGTTTCGCTTGTTTTGGTGGCCTGTATTTCTCAACAGCAGGTTGATCAGAAGAAACTGAGTTCGAAGCAACAGATTCAGATTTCAAGGAGACATTGGTTTGTTCAATAGTTTTTTCATTGTTCTCATCTTCCGTTACTTTACCTGCATAAGAAGTAGAAGCATTAGAATCGTTCAGCTCAACACTTTCTGGCACAACCACGGAAGAATTATCAAAGATATCATCAAATATATCGAAAAAATTTAAGCCATCAGACTTTGACACAGAATCAGCACAAGACAAAGCATTAGTTTTAGAGTCAGAAACAAGAGTAGCATCGTTTGCAACAAAAACATCAGATTCTGAAACAGTTTTATTGTCAGACACACTCTCTTCAGCTTTTTGCTTGCAATGACTTAATGGTTGATCTGCATAGGAAGTAGAAATATTAGTATTCTCAACCTTAGGACTACTTGCCGGTATAAATATAGCAGGTTTTCCATATTTGAGATGTGCCTCTCTGTCCATTTCTTCTTTGGTCAAAGGGTTATACTGATAGGTTTGATTAAAAGGAGGATGCACTTTATCATACACTAAACCCTTTGACTGATTATCTTTGAATCTCAAACTATGTTCTATCATGGACGCAACTATCTCACTTGACACATCAAATTTTCTGAAATTAAAATCTGCATTTTCAAACTTATTTTTCAATGTGTCAAGTTCAGCAGTTAACTCAGCAAGTTGTTCTGTCACATATCTATAGTTTGCACATTTATTGCTATATTCTTCTTGTAGTTTTCGAAAGTCCTTGGTTTTGGTCTCTAATTGTTCTTTTAGGGGTTTTTGTGCCTTCCTAAGTTGATATCCATTGTACTTTAGGTCCTCATTTTCATTTTTTAGTAACTCAATTTGTTCACGAAGAAATTTAATAGTAGTTTCACAAGATTGAGAACATCAAACTTCAATGACCGGGATGTTTGAGGAACTCATTTTTATAAAAAAAAATATGCCCTTTGACTAAAAACTCAAAAGTCAACCTTAAAAGTCAAATTTAAAAAGGCAAACTTAAAAGTCAAACTTGAAAAGTCAAACTTAAAAGTCAAACTGAAAAGCTCAATGTGAAAATTTTAGGGTTATATGAGAAAGTCAAAGTTTAAAGTCAAAGGTCAAACTTGAAAGTCAAAGTCAAAATTTAAGGTCAAAAGTCAAAAATTAAAAACTAAATTTTTTGGTAGAAAATGAAATTTGAAAATTTGAAAAATTAATTTTTTGGGGAAAAGTGTCAAATTTGCGAAATTAAAGTTGAAGCAGCGAAGCCTTATGAATTAAATCGGGAAGGATTCTATAGTGTAGCAGGCTAGCTCAAGTGGATAGGACGCGTTGACTGATGAGGTAGAAGACTCGGGTTCGATCCCCGACACCCCCCAAAAAAAATTTAATATATGATGATGCACGTGCGAGGATCCTTTGCAGGGCCGAGAACGAAGCTAAGACCGAGAACCGCTGCTGAGCCGTAAACTCCGAAGCGAGGTTGGCCGCACACCGCGGGCCGTAAACGAGACCGAACACGCCTGATCGAACACGTGACCGAACACGTGTGACCGAAAACGTGCGAAGCTAGCTGCACACCGAGGACCGTGAGCTCCAAGGAACCCTAGCCGCAAACGCTTCTTCGGCCGTAAACCCTTCAATGGCCGTGAACACTTCGTAGATAAAAAAAACATCGATTTTTGCCCCTTTTTGCTCCAAAACTCGATCAAAAACTCGTTTTTATGAAAAACGCGAAGAACAAACCCCCCTATTTTGCCAAGATCTATCGAAAAACGAAAAAATCCTTCAAAAATAAGGTCAAATACGCTCCAGATCTGGCCAAATTGATTGATACAATCCAAGCTCTGATACCACTTGTAAGTCCCAAATCTGCTTGTGTATTAATCAGATCCAATTGATGGTGCGGAATCTCAATCAATTGGATGATGCTAGATCAAAATAGAGAAGAAGGAGAAGAAGAAGAAGATGAATCTATGATGCATTCAATAAGATTGATGCTCCAACACATAAGATTCTCTCACACACACTCTTCTTCTCTCTAACTTTCTCTCTCTACAATATGCTCTCCACTCCTATGCACTCCTCACCACTAATAAAATATATAGTAGACATGGTCCGTGAATGGGTTTACGACCGTAAACACAACCGTAAACACATATACAGCCGTAAACACCAAGATGTTTACTGTCCTAGACATAAAAATACATTTTCCTAGAAAAGTAAAGTATAAACCATATTTTTGACCCAACACGATCCTACATACATAGAGAAAGGAAAAGGGGGGTAGCACCAATGCGTACCCATAACCAAATCTACGGCAAAGCAGTGGGTAGGATAAGCCCTACTCACGACGAGTGGTCCCTGGTGGTGCCTGTGATGAGGTAGAAGCACCCTGAAGCTCGGCTAGTCGGCGCTCAACGACTCGCACCCTCGCCTCCAATGCAGCCTGCCGCTCCTGATACTCCCTCACGAGGTCATGAGTACGCCTCTCCGCACGCTCCACTATGGCTCTCATCTCGATCATCTGGTTAGCGGTCACCTGTGCCTCATCGTCAATGTCCCTAGTCCGTCGGACCATAACCGGAAGAGCTCGATCCGTCTGGCCTCCAAGTTGGAGGTTGTAGAAACCTTGCTCCGTACCGAATGTTGGGCACTGGCCCTGGTGTCGGCTCCACCTATCGATATAGAGTGCCCAATGGGGTGTAGGTCTATTGTAGTCCACTCGGTGCGTCGGCACCCTCGCCATGTAAGGTGGGTTAATGACTATGGACTCTGCATCCGAGTCACCCTCATCTCCCTCCTCGTCCTCGTCGATATCCTTGTCAAGCTCCTCCTCCTCAAACTCTTCCACTATCTCTTCCGGATCCTCTTCAGGATCATCTTCAATCCAACCCCCATTTCCCTGATTGGGGAAATATGGGTCTCCAGGGAGATGGAAGAAATTCATAGTGTCTGCACGAGAATATATAAGTACGGGGAAAATAGATAGAATATTAAAATATCCCTATAGTATTTTATGTCTTTTAGTTATGTTCTTAGACCCTTTTGATTTCCAGTTGATGAGTTTTAGATTTGTTGTCCACCTTGACCACTCTTAGACACATCTTGGTCATATCTCGAATAAATATAGTTGATGAGGCTATATTTACCCTAGATATGATTACATAACAGTCTAAGTTTAGTCACGATGCCAACTCTTCTTATTGTTTTCTAATATGCATGTATGTGTGTACACTTTGGTAAAATATTTATATTGTTAAAGTATACTTTTAGTCAGAGTGTTTTAGTCCCATTATATTTATAGTTGTATATCTTGTATGGTTAGATATACTAGTTCACTATAAACAATGCTCTGATACCAATCTGTCACACCCCCGAACCAGGACGGCAGAAACGTCCGGGGGCGGATGACTTCATTTTATTGTATCATCACAATTGAATATAATTGAAAACATAGAAACCAACATCATACAATAAAAATACCAACATACATAGTTTACAGATTGTATTTGTTCACAAGTTTACACAAAAATGACAAATAATATGATGTTCCAACGTGTAATAAGTATCCAAAAATCCATAGCCCAGATACCTGCTCGCTGAGTCCCTAAGAATACAAGTTGTTTTAAAAAGCGTCAACTAAAAAGTTGGTGAGTTCATAAGCATATTTGTATGAAAGCATTGTATCATCTTTGTTTGTAATAATTTGTAAAACTCCAGAAAATCCGATATTTTCTGTGAAAATGGTTTGTAAGTCTCCTTCCAAAACTGTGAATAAATGCATGCGTGTCCTGTGTTTTCTTTTGTTTGTAAGTAAAAAGAGTGTGTGTTCCCAGAAAATCCCATATTTTCTGTTTTCTTGAAAAAGAGTAGTCTTAAAACCCTAAGACTGGAGTGATGATAGTAAAGTACAAGAGTGAAGCATAGTTTTATATTTTATAAAACCAGTGAAGTGTATAATTTCGTAAAATACCAAAATAAAATTGTTAATACCTATGTGAATCGTTACAACCATGATTTATACGACTAAAATGCATGTCATGACGTTCTTCAGGCGTCAGTTTCGGTAAGATATTTGTCACCCTAGACTGGCCTAGTCTAACTGTAGCAAACAGCTCAGGTGTAGGGGTGTCAACCCCGTATAGATCTATACACAATTATCTCGCTCTCCCTCCAGGAGACTATGGTTATAACTACAGCAGTTACAGTGTACGCTAGGTAGGTACGACGAAGGAAAGTCTCACAAGTGCCTTAACAGGGTTACGCGAAATTTTCTGTCGTAAAAATTCTGGTTTATATACCGTTTTAGTTAAATTATTTATAACGCTTTTTATAAATAATCATTAATGAATTTTCTAATTGTAATATACGTTGTGTGAATAGTATAATCCCTTAAGTATTTAAACTAATAAAAGGTGACAACATATTACGACTATTTTACTAATAAAAATAGTTTTTAGTAAAACAACCAAGATTTGTAGTTTGTTTAGCACACCAAATTTAGTTTAAGAGATTTGTAACACAAAATATACTATCTTGGTGTGACTCTAGCATGTCATGATTTTTACAAGAAGTTTTATAGAAATCTTGAAATTTATTATATTCCATTATTTGTGTAAATATAAAGGTTAAAATTTCATATAGCCAAAAGTTAACCATTTTTTAGTGTAACCCATATTTTCACCATTTTAAATGAACAAACATAACTACAAAACTTTCTAGCACAAAAAATTTGTTACTGTATATTTTATGATTTTGAACATGTAATAAGAACCTTTTAGTGGTGACTTGTTTCATCTTCAACACATAACAATAATATATGAACTTTCCAAGAGATAGATTTACCCTAGAAGCCTTGAATCCGACTTTTGATAAGGATGAACTCGAGATTTTGTAGAGAAGGAGAAGGATGTTCTTGAGACTTAGAGAGGAAAATGCTTGAAGAGTGTTGGAGGGGGGTGGTGGGTTTGCGGCCGATAATAGAGAAGTATGGGGGAAGTAGGGGTTGACTTCTCCTAAAGGTGATGGGAGGTGTATGGATGTTTGGTGGACAATTGCTTTGTTACATGTTAGTTAAACATGAGGTGTCATGGTAATTTCCTATCCTTTTTTTATTACTCCAACCGACCCAAGAGGGTTTTCGGCCCAAAAAGGTGGCCCAAGAATAATGGTTCCGATTTTTGGCTTGGCCCAAAAGAGTTCTCGGCCCACTATTATTCAATGAAAGGTTTTTGGCCCAATTAAGGAGTTTTCGGCCCAAATAAGGCCCAAGTATGAGTTTTCAGCCCAAAGAAAAGCCAATTAAAAGCTTTCGGCCCAATGCGAGGCCCAATAGTGGTTTTCGGCCCATCAAGACCACATGGAGAAGTTATCGGCCCAATAGGGTCCAATGAAGAAGTCTTGGTCCAATAAGGGTTTTGGGCCGAGAATCCTTGGGCTAAGGCCCAAAATTGTTTGGACTTGGTTTATTGGATCGAGTTTTGGACTTGCATGAGGTTGTTTCGGCTTGAATCACAATGTAGGAACGTATGAACTTAAATAGCAGTACAATTTTAATTTCACTAAATGCAATGTTGCAAGGTTACATAGAGGAAATTGTCTTGTACAAGGATCAACATCTTAACCCTAATTTGCTAGTTGTGACAATACTTCATAGTATGTTGCCTTTATGTGAAAGACATAGATCCTTCATAGGTTGTATGTGCCCTAATCATTTATTTGTTAAATGTTTTTCCGCTTAGAGCATATAATTTTGTAACCTATGTTTTCCATCAGTTTTTTCTACCAATGGAGCTAATCGATTCGTTGGCTGTGATGGTCCGATGGGGAAGGAAAGAACACGACGTATTGGAGCTAGGCGTGGATGCTACTATGCAGATGAATCATTGGCAACGGAGACCATTGATAGATATATGGTGTTTGTTACCTTAATTATTGGCTATATATTAATTGAATTATCATTTTTACCATAATTAGATATTCTAAGATTACCATTATACCCTTTTATGATTTATTAATGATTTTATTTTTGCTTAATTTTGACTGGCTCACATATACATATAATATTTGTTGAAAACATATGAACCTAACTCTCCCTCCGTCTCTCTCTCTCTCTCTCTCGCTATATATATATATATATATATATATATATATATATATATATATATATATATATATATATATATATATATATATATATACACACATATATATATATATATATATATATATATATATATATATATACATACATATATATATATATATATATATATATATATATATATATATATATATATATATATATAGCCAGGTTCTTTTGATAACCAAAAGATTTGTGAGAGCTTGCGAACTCATAATCACCTCATCATTTTTCAACACCAAAAACATCAATCTTCTCCAAATGGTGCGTCTAAGTCATATCTAGGCTCAAAAAAAAGATTGGACGATTTTTTTTTTTTTTGGTTTTTTTGTATGACTGCTGATGAGCATAATCAACAGTCATATGGGCTGCTGATGAGCATAATCAGCAATTATATGGACTGCTGATGAGCTCAATCACTACTGATTTTCCACATCCACATTCCATATGACTGCTGATTATGCATACATGCAACTTTCCAAATAAATAAAAAAATTGTCAAATCTTTTTTTTAGGCTAAATATGTCTTAGACGTACCATTTGTAGAAGACTGGTGTTTTTGATTTTGAAAAATGATAAGTTGGTTTTGAAATATGTATGTATGTATATATATATATATATATATATATATATATATATATATATATATATATATATATATATATATATATATATATATATATATATATGTATAGAGAGAGAGAGAGGGAGAGAGAGTAAGAGAGAAAGAGAGAGAAAGAAGTAAATTCAATTTGAGAAAAAAATATTGAGAATGGAAGAATATTCTCAACCACACAAATATATTTATGACAAAAATCTCTATTGTATCGGCGCGATGAGGTAAAAGTAATATTCATATGTGAATATAAATTTAAGTATATTCATATATGCATCCACCATCTCCACTATCTTTACCACCACTTCTGCCACGCCACCATCGCCCCCTTCACCAGCAACCACCACTACGTCGACACCGCCTCCACTATCAACTCTGTCACCGTCATCACCACTGTTATCGTCACCAATACGTCTGCCACTCACCAACACCACCACTGCCACTTACATCACCACCACCTTCGCCACCTTTACCACTACCATCTACGCCACCTTTTCCACTACCACCCCTGCCACCACCACCGGCGCCATCTCCACCACCACTGCTACCCCCTTCATTGCCACCACCTCCGCTACCAACCGCAATATTCATAAATGAATAATCACTTGTGAATAGACACATACTTATTTATATACGAATATACTTATTCATATATGAATATACCTATTCATATATGAATATTATCTTTTTTTTCGTCCTGGTATATTGGAGCGCTTAAGCGGTACATTAGAAATGAGTGGACCAGATTCATTCTTGCATTCTCCACCTTCGTTTCTCAATCTCACCTTCCTCTCTCTCTCTCTCTCTCTCTCTCTCTCTCTCTCTCTCTCTCTCTCTCTCCCTCTCTCTGTGTGTATATATATATATATATATATATATATATATATATATATATATATATATATACACGCAAATATCTTTTGGCCCCTCGATGATTTGATGTCGACATTCGAAGTGCTTGGCCGAGCCCGGACTGAATTGATGTGTTCAATTAGTAGTTTGAATTCAGTCGTCATAAATCAGTAAATCGAGAAACAAAATCTTAGACTATGAGAATGATTCTAATTCGTGTCTCATTTACATACGATATCTTGAAGAACGAATGAATATTTGATCACTTATCTTAGGGCCAATGTCAGATTAAATCAGAGTTCGGCAGTGGCTTTGAAAAGCACTCTTTGTTGTTCGGTTATACTTGCAATTGTAGTTATAAACTTATCCCAGTGGGAGACTGTTCGATTAAGGTTTCTAAGCTCATAATTAAATTGGTATAAACTTGAAAATAGAAGCAAAGTCCTTTTGGGTTACCTCATAACCAGAAATAGCTAGAAATGAGTAACGCCCGGAATCTTGAGGAGAATTGTTGGGGAGTAAAGCCTCTTTTCGGGTTAGACACGTTGTGTTGGGGGAACCAACACGGCGTGTCTAGGATGGAAGAATCTTAAAGATTAAATTAACCAACACGGCGTGTTGAGGTGCCTCAACACGGCGTGTTGGCAGCTGGGAAGGAAACCCTAATTTTAGGGTGTTGCACCCTATTTAAAGGCCTTAAGTCCCTTTGTCTGACCTCCTTATCCGCCTCTATTGTTATCAAAACCCTAAATAGATTTGTAGCCTCCATTGTTGATCCTTTTAGCCTTGGAAGAAAGTTTGGTGTTCATTTTGTGCATTGTGGAGGATTTAGAAGACCTTGACGTTTCTAAGCTTGGAGAAGGAAGTCTTGGATCCAGAACCACTACCCATTCAGCAAGGAGTTTCATGTATCTAGTTCTTATCTTGATTGCTAGATGCTTAGATCTATCTTTTGGGTTAAATTGTTATGTTTTAGCCATGGTTTGGATGGATGTTGGGATTAGGACGTCCCTAAGCCTTATTCTTTCAGATCTAGGGTTTTCATGGACTCCTTTGGCAAAAAGGTGCAAGCTTTAAAAGATTCTAGGCCTCATGAATGCATTAAGTCCCTTATTAAGCCCTTCTTGAGCATTTGAGCTTCTCCTAGGCATGCATGAATCTAAAGTTGGCAACTTTATGTGGTCTTCCAGCTCTAGGGTGTCAGATCTGCATTTTGGGTCTTTGTCTTTGAAGATTAAGTGCTTAATGGTTAATCCCTCACTCTTGTAAGTCTAGGGTTTGGGTTTTGGACCCATTTCGGTGGTTCCTAGGGGTAAAGTTGGAAACTTTACCCTTCTAGATCTCATTTTGGTCGAGATCTGACCTTAGGAGCTATTGGATTCGATGAAGGCAGATTAATGTATTAAGCTGTTGGGTCTTAGGCGAACACGACGTGTTTGTTGGTCAACACGCCGTGTTGGCTTGGTTTTTTTTCGATTCTAAGTTGTTGGAGAAACACGGCGTCTTGGGTCAACATGGATTGTTGATCTTGACTTTTGACTTTTTTATTTGACCAAGTATGTCCTAAGGGGTACTTGAGGTAATCTGAATTGTAACTAAGGAAATTATGGGCTTAGGATAAGGCCCATATAGGGTTGGGCCCAATTTGGAAAATTGGGCCATTAGTGGGCCTTTGTGGATCTTTTGGTTATTGGGTTTGGGCCTCAGATTTGGTACATGTTCGGTCTGGGGTAAAATGGTCATTTTACCCCAAGTATGGATGGTGGGCCTTAGAATGGAACCCAATTGCTAATTGGGTGTTATTTTGATCTGATAGCTCGGAGGTGTCGTCAGGGCAGCAACTAGGGATTTCTTTCAGTTAGTTTCTACATTCAAGGTGAGTCTCCTCGCTGCTCTATGGGTCGAAGGCAACAATGTCAGCCCATTTGGTTTATGTATTATAGGAAGACCCGAGGGTAACCCTTGGTATTTTGTGTGGAAGACCAGGAGGCGGCTCCTGGCAATCTGTATGCAAGACTAGAGTCTAAACTCTGGCAGTTATTATTTAAGTAGTTGTAGATTGTATGCTAGTTGTCTTTGTGATGCTTGCATGGAAGAACGGGAGGTGGCTCCTGGCACTTGTCTGTAAGACCCAGGGTTTTGGCCCCAGTCTGGCAAGGAAGACTTCGAGGTGATTCGTGGCATAATGGCAAGACTATGGTTGGCACATAGCACTTTTATTGATTGATTGGATATGTATGAAATGTATGGCTCGTTCGATACGTATGGTATGTGGTATTTGGGAAACT
Source organism: Lactuca virosa (assembly GCF_052849685.1). NCBI lineage: Eukaryota > Viridiplantae > Streptophyta > Magnoliopsida > Asterales > Asteraceae > Lactuca > Lactuca virosa. Next base: position 55,949,253 of record NC_136431.1, read on the forward strand.
CACTAAGCTTTGTGCTTACAGTTTGTGGTTTTTGGTTTCAGGTATTTACGGTTCGAAAGGGAAGGGCGCGGCTTGATCGCAGCGTATACACACGTGTTTTCCGCAATATGTGATTTTGGGATTGAAATCTGATAATTGTTTTATTTTGAAATACTTTTAAATGTTTGGATCAAGTTACATCTGTGTTTTGATTATAATAAAAATGAAATTTTTACCCTATGATTTTTAGGATGTTACAAGTTGGTATCAGAGCCTTGGTTTGAGGGATTCGGGCATACTCTCGGGTGTGCCTGGACTCAAACTGAGGGTCTGGTGAATGTTTTTATAAAACAAACATTTAAATAAAAAAGAAATTTCTAATCAAGAAAGGGGTGAGATGCGTGCAATCGGTCAAGCTCAAGTAAGTGGCTCCCAGAATACCAATACATGTTTATTATGATATATGTTATGATTATGAAAAGTGCATGCTAGATTAGGGATAAGGATCTGCTCAGTCTCATATGATAGGGGAGATGCCTTTTTATGCCTGATTGTATGAGCTTTAGAATTGCATGCTAGTATGGATTCCTGATGAGTGAATCGAATGGCTTGATTAGTGTATGCTGGTTAGATTTTCCATTTCCTGAATGATGCTTGCTTTTTGCTTTGTGGGGCTCTTAGCAATGTGAGTTAACTACTAAGTGAATATGCTAAGTCAGATGTGGCACATGCTGGATAATCTCAGAGTGATGGACTTGGCCCTATTGCGCAACTCTCGTTTGAATCCAGCCGTTCTAGGATTGAGTCTTTTACTCGAATGATTATCTGATCTCTATTGCATGTGACTATATTCATGAGGTAGCTAGTTGAAATTAATGGGAATCCTTCACTAGCTGAGGGTAGGGTGAGGTCGGGAACCTAGGAGAGCCTAGGATATGCTTCAGTGGGTTAGTGGTGCGGTTTAGTGAGTTTTGGTGCATTGGTTGCGGAAGTGACTTAGAGGATTCGGGAGGATTGCTGAGGAAAGTATGGATAGGTGTGGAAGGTAGTATTGGGCCCGTACTACTAAAAGAACAGGATCCATACTCGAACCGGTGAGAGTCTTGGAGAATCTAAGGAGCTTATGGGAGAAGGATTCTTGGGCATGTTTTTATCGTTGGCTTGTTGTATTTCAGTTTTGAGATGAGCACTCAGGGAGGTGGTTCAGGTTTTGGTTCGGGTTCCGGCTCAGGTGCAGGTCCTGAGCCGATTAGCGAGGAGTTGCGGGAGTTCATCTCATCGAAAATTTATCGCAGTATTTTGGAGATCTTGGATGAGCGTTGGGGTGCGTTCCGTGCTGAGATTATGGCTATTGTTGTAGCTAGAACTCTTTCTTTCCTGGAGTTCCGTGCTTGTGGAGATCCTGGTTTCCATGGGGAGAGGGACCCCATTGTCAATAGGAGGTGGTTAGTGGATATGTCTAATGCGTTCAGGACTAGTTTCTGCCCCGAGGAGGCAAAGGTCGGATATGCTTCCTGCCTATTGAAGGACAGGGCACGAGATTGGTGGGAAGAGGTTGGTAGTGAGTTGGGTGATGATGTTGTCGATGCTATGTCATGGGATGACTTCTCGACCAGGCTCCAAGCTGAGTTTGCACCGGCGATTGAGGTGCAGCAATTGGCGCGAGAGTGTCTGGATCTCCGGCAGACTACTGAGACCGTGGCAGAGATCACTGCCAAGTTCCGGGAGAGGGCTTTATTGGTACCGCAGTATCCAAAAGATGAGGAAATGAAGAAGGTGAGGTATCATGATATGCAGCGGGATGACATCAGGGAGTTTGTGAGTATTTCAGGGTGCGAAACCCTGAATGATATGGTTTCTAGAGCCCGAGAGTGGGAGATCGATTTGGAGCACCTCGGGAAAAGGGGATCAGATCAGGTGCATGTAGTGGAGGGTTCCGGGAAGAGACCTAAGACTTCTGATCAGCGTTTGAGAGACCAGCCGAGTTGGGGTCAGTGCAGCACGTGCGGGAAACTGTACGATGGGGTTTGTCATTCTAAGGGTTTGGGCTGCTACAAGTGTGGTCGGGTGGGTCACGTCAGCAGGGACTGTCCTCGGGGGGCAAGCCTGTTATGTTTTCACTGCGATCAGGTGGGCCACAAGAAGGTCGATTGTCCGATGTTGAGGGGAGGAGTAGTGAGTGCGCTTGCTCCGACTACTTTGAGGTTCATCGATGGACGAGAGGGTAGGGCAGGAGCCCCAGCGGAGACGAGTCAGGCTTTGCAATGTCAGACAGGGGAGGTCAGGACTCCATCAGGCGATGTTGCGGGTATGTATCTTTTGCTTTCTTTTCGGTTTTATCAGAATTTATGTTGTTAGAATCTTGCATCGGTTTGGGTAAGCGTATCTTTGGTTTATTTCTTTGCTTATGTTTGGGTTATATCTTTAAGAAACGTTATGTGTCATTTGCATGCCATGAATCATTAGTGGTTTAGTGAAGAGTTTTTTCTCTTATAGCGGGTTTGGAGTGTTCGTTGTTATCTTGGTTTGTAGTCGAGATTGGTTCGGGGGCATTGTGCGGAAGGTTATGGTCAGGATTCAGCGGGTTAGTTATCCAGTATCGCCAGGATTCGGTGGTTTTAGCATTGGTGTACATATTGGCTTTTGGGGGTGCCAAGGGAAGTGGTCTGTTGCTGAAGTTTAGGTTGGAGCATTCGTCCTTGGGACTTCAAGATTTGAGTGTGATATCATTTTAAGCATCTAGGGTTATCAGTGTTGTTGGGATTCGAGAAGTGTTCAACTGGTCTTCAGGGGTTGTGCGGTCTTTTGGGATGGTTAGTGATGGAATACTAGCATTGGTAAGCACTGGTTGTCAGCAGATCGATCATTGGAGGGTAAGAAGGATTGGGAATCCTTCAATTCTCGTGTGCTGTGAGAACTTAGTCGAATCAAAGTGGGGGAAAATCTTTAAGGTATTCAGGAGCAGGAGTGGTTATGAAACTAGGATGAGTTACGCATTCCTGTCAGGGAGGAAGGCGGCCCAATGGGCTGTTTGGATTGAGGAGTGTGTGAGTTAGAAGTGCAGGAAACTTCCCAACATTGGGTTCACATTTTCTTGTTGCTTGATAGCAGGCTTTGGGGAAACCAGGTTGGGGTTCCCGTCATGACTCGAGTTCAGCTTGGGTGTTCGGTCGAGAGCGTACTCGACTCTGGGTGTTTTCAAATTGATAGATTAGCGGTAAGGCATTGGGCAGCGGTTGTGGCAAGGTGGAAGTGATGTAAGACTTCGGGGGTGGCCCGTAGCATTCACTAGTTAGCAGTTAGTATAGAAGTGTTGTAAGACTGTGGGGTGGCCTGTAGCATTCACTAGCGGTCAGTTAGTGTGGGAAGTGTTGTAAGACTGCGGGGTGGCCCGTAGCATTCACCGGTCCCTGTGCATCGGTGAGAATGTGGCAAAACTGTGATTTGCTCACGGATTTTTCCAGATGGTTTAGGCCAAGGTGGGTCTGTTCGCAAGGCTGTGGGAGGGCTACAACATGTTTGGAAGCAGGAATTGGTAGGTCGCGGGAGACCGGGTATGAGGTAAGACTACAGTTGGTCCTGTAGCGTTCATTTTAGCATCGGGTATGGTGTCGTAATGGTTCGGGTAATTATTGTCAGTCGAGGTTTTCGTTCGGAAGTCGCGTGGGGTGACTGTGTGAGTGTCATTTGGCTCAGCAACTGGGCGGGGGTCTGGTATTTCAGATAGTTGACTGACAAGTTGGGACCAGGGAGGTATTGACTGCTTCTGGGAAGCAGCCAGGAGGCAGCATGGTGCTTCGGGCAGTAGTAGTGATTTCAGGATTCGTGTGGGAGTGGGGTAACTCGTTGATCGGGAAATGCTAAGTCACTTGCAGTGGGATTAAATAATCTCAGAGTAATTGATTTGACCTTGTTGCGCAGCTCTTGTTTGAGTCTAACCATTACAGGGATGAAACTTCTACTCGAAGGATTATCTGAGCCTTCTATCAAGTATAAAGTGTTATGCAGTTGTTTATGGTCAGTGACCTTGTTCCCGTTAAAGCATCAAGATAATTAGGGGTTGGAAGCATTCTGTTTGGTATGAAATTCTATGAGTTTGGCATGGTAGCGGTTCAGTGTGGGCGGTCTTTCAGGAAGTCAGACCATTTGAGACTTCAGGTTTCGGGTTTCAGGTGAGGTAGGATTGGTTTTCTGGAAGGGATTAAGGATTCGTTCATCGTCGGGTTTGAAGAGCTATGCTAAGGATGGGTTCAGTAGATTTGGAAAGGTCGTTGTATGTTCAGGGTTGTGGTTGTGTTCTTCAGGCTATCTGGCGTACCTGGGAATGATAAGAAATGATTTTGAGGACGAAATCTAATTTAAGGGGGGAGAGTTGTAACGACCGAAATCTTGAGGAGAAATTGTTAGGGAGTAAAGCCTCTTTTTGGGTTAGACACAACGTGTTGGAGGAACCAACACGGCGTGTCTAGGATGGAATAATCGCGAAGATTAAATGAACCAACACGTCGTGTTGAGGTGCCTCAATACGGCGTGTTGGCAGTTAGGAAGGAAACCCTAATTTTTAGGGTGTTGCACCCTATTTACAGGCCTTAAGTCCCTTTGGCTGGCCTCCTTATCAGCCTCCATTGTTATCAAAACCCTAGATCGAGTTGTAGCCTCTATTATTGAGCCTTTGAGCCTTGGAAGAAAGTTTGGTGTTCACTTTGTGCATTGTGAAGGAGTTAGAAGACCTTGAAGTTTCTAAGCTTGGATAAGGAAGTCTTGGATCCAGAACCACTACCCATTCAACAAGGAGTTTGAGGTATCAAGTTCTTATCTTGATTGCTAGATGCTTAGCTCTCTCTTTTGCGTTAAATTGTTATGTTTTAGCCATGGTTTTGATGGATGTTGAGATTAGGACGTCCCAAAGCCTTATTATTTCAGATCTAGGGTTTTCATGTTGGCAAAAAGGTGCAAGCTTTAAAAGATTCTAGGCGTCATGAATTCATTAAGTCCCTTATTAAGCCCTTCTTGAGCATTTGAGATTCTCCGAGGCATGCGTGAATGTAAAGATGGCAACTTTACGTGGTCTTTCCAGCTTTAGGGTGTCCGATCTGCATTTTGGGGCTTTGTCTTTGAAGATTAAGTGCTTAATGGTTAAGCCCCCACTCTTTTAAGTCTAGGGTTTGAGTTTTGGACACATTTTGGTGGTTCCTAGGGGTAAAGTTGGAAACTTTACCCTTCTAGATCTCATTTTGGTCGAGATCTGAGCTTTGGAGCTATCGGATTCGATGAAGGCAGCTTAATGTGTTAAGTTGTTGGGTCTTAGGAGAACACGGCGTGTTTGTTGGTCAACACGGCGTGTTGGCTTGGTTTTTTTCCGATTTGAAGTTGATGGAGAAACACGACGTGTTGAAGGACAACATGGTGTGTTGGGTCAACATGGATTGTTGATCTTGACTTTTGACTTTTGTTTTTGACCAAGTATGTCCTAAGGGGTACTTGAGGTAATCTGAATTGTAACTAAGGAAATTATGGGCATAAGATAACGCCCATATGGGGTTGGGCCCAATTTGGAAAATTGGGCCATTAGTGGGCCTTTGTGGATCTTTTGGTTTTGGTCCTTGTGGTTATTGGGTTTGGGCCTCAGTTTTGGTTCATGTTGGGTCAGGGGTAAAATGGTTATTTTACCTAAAGTATGGATGGTGGGCCTTAGAATGGAACCTAATTGCTAATTAGGTGTTATTTTGATCTGATAGCTCGGAGGTGTCGTCAGGGCAGCAGCTAGGGATTTCTTTTGGTGAGCTTCTGCATTCGACGTGAGTCTCCTCACTGTTCTATGGGTCGAAGGCAACAATGTCGGCCCATTTGGTTTATGTATTATAGGAAGACCCGGGGGCGACCCTTGGCATTTTGTATGGAAGACGAGGAGGCGGCTCCTAGTAATCTGTATGCAAGACCAGAGTCTGAACTCTGGCAGTTATTAGTTAAGTAGTTGTAGATTGTATGCTAGTTGTCTTTGTGATTCTTGCATGGAAGAACAAGAGGTGGCTCCTGGCACTAGTCTTTAAGACCCAGGGTTTTGGCCCCGGCCTGGAAAGGAAGACCTTGAGGCGGCTCATGGCATAATGGCAAGGCCATGGTTGTCACATAGCATTTTTATTGATTGATTGGATATGTATGACATGTATGGCTCGTTCAATATGTATGGTATGTGGTATTTGGGGAACTCACTAAGATTTGTGCTTACAGTTTGTGGTTTTTGGTTTCAGGTGTTTCCGGTTCGAAAGGGAAGGACCCGGCTTGATCGCAGTGCATACACAGGTGTTTTCCGCAATATGTAATTTTGGGATTAACCTTTGATAATTGTTTTATTTTGAAATGCTTTTAAATGTTTGGATCAAGTTACATTTGTGTTTTGATTATAATAAAAATGAAACTTTTACCCTATGATTTTCGGGATGTTACAAAATGATATTAGGAGGGGGAGAGAGAGAGAGAGAGAGAGAGAGAGAGAGAGAGAGAGAGATTTTGTTAATATATATATATATATATATATATATATATATATATATATATATATATAATTAGGAATAGATAATTAATATGTTAATTTGTTATGTGATTAATAAATTAACATGAGATCAATAGTTAAATAATTGATTTGTTAATTATATGGTTAATAAATTAATAAGACGTCAATTAGAATTAATTAATTATTAATCAGAATTAATCTGGAATTAATTTGGGATTAATTGGAATTCATTAAAGGTGTAAGGGGTGAATTGTAATTGTTCAGTAGTTGAACAAAAGAAGCAATTCTAGAATCATCCAAGGGTGAACGAAATTAGGAGTCTTTCTAAGGATTCCAGAAGCCTCCTGGTTGCATAAAAGGAAATGATTTGAATTAGGATTAAAAATTTTATTTAATAAATTCAGATTCTGCTTTGCTTGCAAGTTACCTAAACTATAAATAGGACCCCAAGGCCATCAATTTTCGTTCATGACATTCCTAAGAGTATTAGGAAAAAAAATTCCTTCTCCTCCCTCTCTCTCTCTCCTCATCATTCTAAGGTTTCTAGGGTTTTGGTTGTGAACCATCAGAGGCATGAGATTTCTGATGCTTTCTTTCTGAAGCTTGTTCAAGAAGGAATTATTGATTATTTACAACAATAATCAAAAGGTATGTAAACCCTAATCCCTTTATGAATTTTGAAAATAGTAGGGTATTCCTAGGGTTCTTGATGTTCAATTGTTTGATGCAAATCAATAGAAAAAACTTAAATCCAATAGGTTGCATGTGAACTTAAGGTTATATTTTTCTGCCACATATTTTCTTGTAACCTATAAAACCTATCAATATCATGAAAGGAGAGGGAGAGGCAGGGGCAACTACTATTAAAGAGAAAGGATTTTAGGGTTTATTTTCTAAACTTACATGTCTAATTATGACATAACATGCTCCCTTAAATAATTGTCTCTAGAGATTCCATTGCCTTTAACTTACCTGTTAACGTTACCTAACGGGGACGTTAAGTGTAACGGAAAATGTAACAGAAACGTTACATCCTTGGCTGAGACCCGGTCTTGGCCTAAGCGAGCCAAGGCCAAGGCAGTAGCTCATTTCTCATCACATGGTAAGAACATTCCATGTGATCTTCTCATTCACTCACAGCCAATGAGAATGCAACAAATAGCCCGGGTGACGCCCAGAACTGACGTCACCTGATAGTTAGTGAGCGTGAATAACTCTCCCAGTAAAAGGAGGCCACGTTTCATGCTGACGAGGCACGGTCCCCACGATCCGTTAGTAACAGGTACAAAAGGATATGTTCCGCCTTAAGGAAGGGATCCATCTTCTCTCTTATGAAAATTACCCCCAGATTCTCTCTCTCTCTCTCTCTCTCTCTCTCTCAGAAAACTAACTTGATCATCGGAGTGACGTCCCGGGAGAACACCCGGTCGTCCTTTAACGATTCTTTTGTGATTGTGTTCTCAGGCAAGCACCCGAGTCGGATCCATCGTTCGACATCCAAACCAGCTGTGAACATGTCACAACATCTGGCGCCATCCGAACGTATCCTAAGAGTGATACAGCCAATAGACGATGTTGGTTCTCTGTAAAAGGGAGATCTAAGCCCAACAGTAATTGGATGGCAGTAGAAGATCTGTTCAAAACACACGAACCATCCCAGGTGCTGATAACAAGATCCCACCAATCACGATAAGAACAGCAGAACCAGGCCTCCAGAGCAGTTTCCGGCAATTGTCATCGGATATCTCACTAAATCAGATGACGATATCAAATCCCAATCTGCTGCAGACGAATCCATATGATGACACTGAGGTATTCACTATCTCTAACTCCCGTAAGAGGAACGCACCTCACCACGCAAAAAGCGAGATTGAAGCACTCTCGAGAAACCTACTTAACATCAGTTTCTCGAGCAACGATCCCAGACCATCACATTGGGATCCACGAGACCCACTCCTTATATCAGGGTTCATTCGTAACACGAATGTCCACCGAATATACATTGACAATGGTAGTTGCTCAGATAGACTCTATTAGCACTGTTTCTGACAGCTACCTGATACGTGGAAGGAAGGGCTCCAACCCCCAACCAGTGGACCATTAGTAGGATTCACCGGGCATAGCTTGTGTCCTCTAGGTACCGTTCGGCTGCCCTTAACGTTGGTCAGCCACGACGAAAGGGGCCGAGTCACAAGGACAATCGAATTCTCTGTGATCCAATACCCAACAGAACACAACATTCTGCTTCGGCGATCAGCAATCGCATTACTCCATCTCGTGCCATCGACGATACATGGCATCATTAAATTCAGCACACGTCAGGGATCGGCGACGGTCCTCGCCACAAGCAACAGAGCACAGCATTTCCACCAAATCATAGCCGCCCCACAACTCATGCGTGTGCCAAAGAAGTCTAAGGAGGGATGTTCCACCAAACAACACAAGATAAACACGGAGTATCCAAAGCAGCTCGTGCGAATCAGCACTCACTTAACAGATGAAACTAAGGCACGACTGGTGGCACTCCTGAGGCAATACTCCACTGTCTTCGCCTGGAAGCCAACAGATATGATGGGTGTTGATCGACATGTCATAGAACACAGCCTCAATATCGCACCTGGGAGTAACCCTGTGAAGCAAAAGAAGCGAGGACAGGCGACAGACCGCAATAAGGCTATTAATGCAGAAGTGGCCGACCTGGTGAGTGCTGGCATACTCAGGGAAGTAATGTTCCCAACATGGATATCAAAACGGCATACTCAGGGAAGTAATGTTCCCAGGGAAGTCATGATAAGGAAAGCCAATGGGGCATGGCGAATGTGCCTAGATTATTCAGATCTCAACAACGCCTGCCCAAAGGATTCTTATCCCCTCCCAGAGATCGATCAGAAAGTCCAATCACTTGAAGGTCTCCGATTCAAATGTTTTCTCGACGCATATAAGGGCTATCACCAGGTGCAGATGAAGCGAGAAGATGAAGCAAAAACAGCCTTCCATACCGAAAAGGGCACTTTCTGCTATCAGAAAATACCATTTGGGCTCAAAAACGATGGTGCTACTTACCAGAGACTGATGGACAAGGTATTCGCCGACCAAATCGGTCGGAATATCGAAGTCTACGTCGACGATATGGTAATTAAAAGCCGAAATGAAGAGATGTTACTCAAAGATGTGGAAGAAACCTTCAAAACGCTAGTCAAAGCGCATATAAAGTTAAATCCGGCTAAGTGTACTTTCGGAGTCGAGGAGGGACAATTCCTTGGTTATCAGGTGTCCAGGGAAGGGATTCTACCTAATCCCACCAAAATACAAAAGTTCCTCGAGACGAAAACTCCCCACAACCTTAAAGGAGTACAGGAGATCAACAGTAGATTAACGGCGCTTGGAAGATTCATCGCCAAATCCGCAGAGAAGGCACTTCCTCTGTACCAAAAAGTCAAAGGATGCTTAGACAAAAAGCAATTCAAATGGACAGCGGAAGCAGACGTGGCCTTGCAAAAATTAAAAGACGCACTGCAACAACTCCCGGCTCTCGCCTCCCCGCTCCCGGGGGAGACGCTACCGATGTACGTAGCAGCGTCTGAGGAGGCTATCTCGTCTTTGTTAGCAGTGGAAAGGGAAGGCAAGCAAATCCCCATTCACTTCGTTAGCAGGGCCCTGCAAGGGCCAGAAGGAAATTACACGGCCTTGGAAAAACTAGTCCTCGCCCTAGTCTACGCAGTTAGACGTTTACGGAGATATTTTCAAGCCCACAAGGTGGAGGTTCTGACCAGTTACCCAATAAAAAAAGTGGTGTTAAGGCCGAAAAAGTCCGGACGCCTAGCCAAGTGGGCCATAGAGTTGGGAGAACATGACCTCCAATACCACCCTAGAACCAGCATCAAAGCCCAGACCCTTGCTGACTTCCTGGTTGAAATCCCAGATACCATCAAGGGAGTGTCGACGACAATCTCTGTCGACCCACTAGAGCCTGAGGCCGGCAAAGAACTTTGGAAGTTATACACCGATGGCGCAGCAAGCAAAGAAGGCCCAGGTGCAGGCCTGATCCTCCAAAGCCCCAAAGGCGAAGAGATCACCTACGCACTGTGGTTCGACTTCCAAGTATCTAACAACGAAGCAGAGTACGAGAGACTCCTGGCAGGAAAAAGGTTGGCCAAGGAGGTTGGCGCAAACTAGCAGCTCTCAGTGACTCGCTGCTTGTGACAAACCAAATCAACGGAGTATACGAGGCAAAGGACCCTAGGATGCAGAAATACCTAGACACGGTCCGTAGTTTAGCCAGCACGTTCAAAAGTTTTTCAATAAAGCAAATCTCTCGGGGGAAAAATGCAAGGGCAGACACCCCTAGCAAGCTGGCCTCTACCTCATACGATCATCTTACAAAGATAGTGCTGGTCGAAGTACTCCCCGAAAGGAGTATTGATAACCAGAAGGTCAATACCATATCATCCCCTCCAGAATGGAAAAAAAACATTCGTCGATTACCTGCGCCATGGCGTGCTTCCGGACGATCCATGGGAGGCGAGAAAAGTCAAAATCAAAGCACCGCATTTCGCCATAAGGGAGAATTAGTTGTACCGGAGAGGATATTTAAGCCCGTGGCTCAGGTGCATCTCTAAGACAGAAGGGGCAGACGTTTCTTGAACAAAGCTATTACGGGGACACAACAACACATGAAGGTGCTCGCGCACTCACAGGAAAGATACTCTGCCTAGGAGTATATTGGCCAGACGTGTACAACGCTGCCGAAGCCTTAACCAAGATATGCAAGGAATGCCAAGCATTCACCCATTTCCAAAATCAACCAGCCATGCCATTGACAAACATCACCAACCCCTGGCCCTTCCACCAATGGGGGATCGATATAGTGGGACCATTCCCACCGGCGCCGGGAGGCGTAAAGTTTTTGCTGGTAGCCGTGGACTATTTCACCAAGTGGATAGAGGTGGAACCACTAGCCACTGTCACTGGAAAGCAGATGATAAAGTTCATGACAAGGAACATCTTGGCTCGCTTTGGAACTCCTAGGATCCTCATAAGTGACAACGACACTCAGTTTGAAGGAAGTCCCTTCAAGGAATGGTGCGAGGACAAGAAAATCCACCGCTGGTTTACTTCAATAGCGCATCCTCAGGCCAACGGACAGACGGAGATATCCAACAAAACCATATAAGAATTAAGCTCAAATCTATGAATAATTAGGTTGCGTTTGGCGCGCTAGCTGAAAAGATAGCCGGTAGCTGAAAAGTTAGCTGATAGCTGAAAAACTAGCTGATGGTTAAAAAGCTAGCTGCTAGCTGATAAGCTAGCTGCTAGCTGATAAGCTAGCCGATAAAAAAAAAGTATTTGGTAAAAACTAATTGATAAGCTGGCTGAAAGATATAAAATTATATAAAATGACATTTTCCAAAATAAGTTGTCTATAATTAATTAAAGGTATATTTGGGAAGTTTGTAAAAGACCTGATAAAAAGCTACTCCAAGTAGCTTTTTAGCTTACCAAACACAACAACCCAAAAAATTTCGAAAAATAAGCTAACTTTTCAACTAGCTGTGACGAGCCAAACGCAAGCTAATTCCATAACTAGTCATCATTAGCCTTTCATTTAATTAAAACCTTTTAATTTGATCTTATAATAATAAACGATTTATTTATTTATTTATTTATTATGTATTGACCAATAAATAATTAACAACTATTATTTAATTATATATTTTAAATTGTAAGCAATATATTTACACATTATAAATATCGTTATTTCTTTATTCTCTTTTATGATCTTAATTATATTATGTCATTGTTTCACACATAATTAGCAATATAACAATTTGTCCATAAGACCCAACAGAGTGTAGCGGGAGGGGTGTGAGGGAACCGTTCCCGCTCACCGGAACACCGCACCGGCACAGCGGGAACAGTGGTGCGGGAAAGGGGTGGGGGGTCCGGGTGCTGCACTCTCTCTCCAATTCCTATTGGTTGATTTTTTTTTTTGTAACGGTAAGAAATCAAAAAAAGGATATATATATATATATATATATATATATATATATATATATATATATATATATATATATATATTATTTTTCTAATGGCGTGTGTGTGTGTGTATATATATATATATATATATATATATATATATATATAATTTTTTAATTTTTTTCCTCACAATAAATACCAACCCAACCCAACATTATTTTTAACCCATTTCTACATATTCTCTAAAAAAAACACTAAAACACAATGTCATCATATTCACCATCCGATTTGACGGCTCAAGGAAAGTCATTATTTGTCGGTTCCGTCATGGTGAAGACTGTTGCATATTGTCAAAATCGACGAGGCCAAACTTCACGTCCACGAAATGAACCAAGAAAACCGCCGTTGCGTAGAAATCATGAAGCCTGACACAATCGTATTATAGAAGACTACTTTGCAGATGATGTCGTGTACGCTGAAAAGTTTCGACGCCGGTTCCGGATGAGGAAGGAGTTATTCTTACGTATTGTCGGCGATTTTGGAAGGTCGTGTTCCATATTTCCAATAGAAGTTGGATGGTAGACGCAAAAAAGGTTTCTCTCCAATTCAAAAATTCACGGTCGCAATTCGTCAGTTAGCATACGACATAGGCACAAACAAATGGGACGAGTATTTAAGGATGTCTGAGCATACCGTACGGGAATGTGTGTACAAGTTCTCCAAAGCTATTACTTTGGTGTACGGGCAACGATATTTGCGCAAAACAATTATCAACGATTTCCACCAGTTAAACACGGTGCATGAAGGCAAGCATGAGTTTCCAGTAATGCTAGGCAGTATCGCTTGCATGCATTGGGCTCGGGCATTGTGCCCCAATGCATGGCGTGGTCAGTATATGTGAGGCAACCACAGAGAGTCGACGATTGTTTTACAAGCAATCACATCACATTATCTTTGGATATGACATGCATTCTTTGGTCCAGCTGGTGCAAACAATGACATCAATGTTTTGGATCAGTTACCGGTATTCAACGACATCTACCTTGGAAAGTCACACGATGTACCTTTTCAAGCAAACGGGGTAGCATATAAGCGCGGGTACTATCTTACTGACGGTATATATCCCCCTTATCTGTTTTTGTGAAATCGTTTACATGTTCGAACGATGAAAAAAGAAAAAAGTTTAAAGAGGTGCAAGAGTCAAATAGGAAGACTGTGGAGCGAACATTTGGTGTACTCAAGAGGCGTTGGCAAGTAGCAGTCGGGGCACGGTCATATGAAGTGAAAAGGTTGCAACACATAATGTATGTGTGCATCATATTGCATAATATCATTCTTGAAGATGAAGGAAGAGCGATATGTCGATACAACGAAAACGAAGTTTTGGTAAATGTCGAAGGAGTAGTCGTTGGTACGCAAGAGTATAGGGAAAATAGAAGAGAAGTATATGATCGCGGCATTCATCACGCCCTTCGTGCTGATTTGATGGAGCACGTTTATATGGCTCACATTCAGCCGCCGACAAAGTATTAACACGATGATTTGTTTGACGAATCAGATGATGATTCAGATATGTTCGTCGAGAGCGAGAATTCAGATGACGAAGACAAGAATGATGTTGATGAAAATGACGATAAAGAGGACGACGATTCCGAGTGACGTATTTTGATTTTTAAAATTCGGATATTAATTATGTTTTTTAAGTTGCGTTTTTTTACTATTTGTTGTTTTCTGGTTTTTTATTTTTATTTTAATCTTGCTTATTTTAATGTAATTTTAAATTAATGGAGTGGTTTTTATTTTTAAGCAACTTTTATGTTTATTACTCAATTATATATATATATATATATATATATATATATATATATATATATATATATATATATATATATATATATATATATATATATATCATCAAATTCAACTATTTTTATTTAAGTAAAAAAGAATGAAGGAAGCTTCCCACACACACCTTAGTTTTTGGTGAGGAAAAGAAAAATGGAGGAAAGGATGACATGGCAGACAAAAAGTGAGGGAAGCATCCCGCACGCACCCTCCAGCCACTTGTACAATATTTCCAGTCGAGCCTTCCTCATGCTTGGGTATTGGGTATATACGTTGGGCTGGGTCGGGCGGATTTTGTTACCTCTCTCTTTAATAGAGGTGTCTACCATCCTATCTCATAAGAGCATGTGGTATGGGCAACTTGAAGTGAGGTTATAACAAGAAGCAACAAGATGAGGGGTGGTGTTCATGGTGTTATAACACCATGTTAAGAGGAGAGAGATAGAGAGAGATAATTTGGCAGCCAATAGGTGATCATGTTTCTTCTTGTCATGGAGACAACAAGAAGCACCACAACAAGATGCAACAAGGAGGGGGGCGGTGTTTTTGATGTTATAACGGCGTTATGGGCTGCCAACTCAGTCACAACAAGAAACAACACGACCCATACCATATGTTCTAATAATCTATTCTTATAGGATTGGGGTATACTTGATGTTGATATTGATGTATTCACCAAAAAGTTCATAGTCATTTGATGTTTACCAATTTGAAAACAAAACATGCCGATTGTTTCAGTTTCGTCATTTTGAAAAAATTCGACACCACATAATCTTGTTTGTGATGTAGGTTTCTCAACCTGTTGTTTTCCAATGTAATTATTGTAATGGAACAACAATTAGCTCATCTTTTTAAGTTTTTATATATAATCAAGATGTTGATATGTGTTGGCATGGTGGATTTTCACATCATATGTAGACCCCGTGTCATTATAGAATTCATATGTAGTAATATTTTATTGTAACGTTATGAAGTAAACATAATTAAAAACATAAAATATGATGACTTAAACTGTTTTACGAGAGAGATGGATAATATTATAAATTAAGCTATTTTTTCGTATAAATCACGGCAACGAAATCTTCGTCAGTAGTCGACAAAACCGCAGATGTAAAACAAACATATGAAATCACATGTTACTTATTTATTTTTAGAACGGCAGAATTTTATTAAAAAAACTAGCAAGAAGCTAAAGAGAACGAAACAATTACATCACAATAGTAGCTAAAGAGGGGTTATGAAGTCACTCGGTCCAACGTAACTTAACTTTACTACATCTATTAGAGATCCAAAAGAAAGACTTCGCAACAACTTCATCAAAAAGAAGAGACTTCTTTGGTAAAACCGTTCCAAAAATAGTTATATTGCGAAAATTCCATATGCACCAAAAAGAAGTGATAATGACCGCATCAAACACCTTCCGTTGACCTCTCCGTAAATTAACATCATCCGACCAATTGATTAAAGACTACCGAAATCTTAACCGGAAGAGATAAGCCCCACCAAATAGCAATCCTGACCCAAATATCTATTAACTCACAACAACCTGTAAAAAATATTCAATAGTCTCCACTGCACAAGTACAAATCGGGCACATAATTGAGGGAACCAAAATGTCTCTATTAGATAATCTCTCCTTCGTAGGAATACTATCAAGTTGAACCCTCCAGATTAGAATATTGAGTTTAATAGAGACCCAATTATTCCATATAGTAACCATATCTCTCGATGTAACCAAAGGACTATCTAGGGAATAACGAGCTGAAGAAACAGAGAAAGTATCAGAAATATCAAGAGACCAACCCAGTCTATCCGGAACCTGTTGAAGCTGAACATCCTGCATCTGCTCCAAAAACGAGTCTCACTGAGCTTGCTCTATACCTCCTCTAGGCATACGTCTAAGCTCTTACGTATTCCAACCAATTAAAAAACGACCCCTGACATTGGTTATACGGTGATTATTCAAAGCAAACACTTTATAGAAAGCAATAGCAAGAGGATTATCACCCTTCCATGTATCATGCCAAAAAGAAGTATAAGCTCCATCACCAATTCTAATCGGAGATAAATTATGGAAGTCAAAACCCCGGTCCTTAAGATTATCAATCATCCTTGTAATTCCATTCCAAGGACCCATCAAATATCTCCTCGGGATCAAAGGAGTCGAGAAATCACCCAACCCATATAAATTTTTTACCACCCTAACCCATAATAAATTCAGATTATGAAAAAAACGCCACTTCCAACGGAGCAGTAAAGCCCTATTAAAGGAAAAGAGACTACCAATTCCCAAACCTCCAACATCTCTAAGAGCAACAACTTTATCCCATCAAATCCAATGCATACAACAATCATCCAAATCAGCTCCCCGGAAGAAAGAAGATCTCAGTCTCTCCAGATGATTTATCACTGTTACAGGGACAGGATAAATGGACATCAAGTAACTATCAATAGAACCCAAAACTGACTTAATCAAATTCATCCACCCCACAAAAGAAAGACATTTAGCCTTCCAAACCGCCAATCTGTTTCAGAAAGAATCAATAATAGGACCTCAAGAATCAATTATGGCCATATTCTGACCAACAGGAACTCCCAAATGTATAAAAGGGAAAGAGCCCGGAGAACATCCCATACAATTAGCCATAAAAGAGACTTGGCTAGCCGACACCCCCACACCATACAACTTACTTTTAAGAAGGTTGATTTTCAATCCCGAGGCCAAAAAGAAGCAATGGAGAATACGAACATTATGGAGAGCATTCTCATGATCCCACTTTTCCATCAGGACAACATCATCAACATAAAGAAGATGGGAGATATCAATTCCTCCAATCGCAATTCCCCTTTAAGTATTAGCCAATTGGGCCCGAGTCAGGGCCACATGAAACCCTTCAATGGCCAAAACGAAAAGAAAATGAGATATGAGATCACCCTGTCTCATACCTCTAAACATATGGCATTCCTGAGAAGGGGATCCAATCACTAGGACCGAGACAGTGGCAGAAGAAAGCGTCTCCAAAATCCAATCACACCATAAAGAGCCAAACCCCATAATTTGCATAATCTCCAACAGTTAATCCCAGGATAAAGAATCATAAGCTTTCTCAAAATCCACTTTGAAAATCAAAAGAGGATTTTTAGAAGCCTTACTCCAAGCCACAACCTCGTTAAGGAGAAATGACCATCTAAAATTTGGCTGCCTTTAATAAAGCAGATTGTTCCATACTAACTAAACTACCAATAACCACTGCCATCCTATTAGCAAGAAGTTTGCCAATAATCTTATATTGGGAACCAATAATACTAATAGGTCTAAAATCTCTAACATTCTTCGGATCTTTGACTTTTGGAATCATAGTAAAAAAGGAGGCATTACACCACTTAGGGATAGAGGAGTGGGTATAAAAATGAGACACCAAGTCAAAAATATCCTCCTCAAGAATATCCCAATACCGTTTGATAAAGCCAAACGTAAATCCACATAAATCCAGGAGCTTTATACGACCCAGAGTCCCACACTGCCTTTTTAATTTCCTCTCGAGTAAAAGGAGCATGGAGAAACTGAATCTGAGAAGACGAAAGCTGGGAAAAATGAGTATAATTAATCTGAGGACAAGGTCCAGTCTGTTTAGAAAAGAGGGACTGGAAATGAACACGAAACTCCTCCTTAACCCTGAGTGGGTCATCAATCCAAATCCCATCCTTTAAAACGTCTCGAATCGCCATTTGTCTTCTCTTACAGTTTATAACCCAATGAAAAAAACCTGAATTTTCATCACCCTCAACACCCCCACTGAATTTTAGCCTTTTGGGCTAGCTCCAGATTTGTAACATGATCTAAATTTGTGATATTTTTTAGAACTGTAACTTGTTGCTCACGTAAGTTAGCATTTCCCCAGTATGTCATAAGGCTTGCATCAATAGATTATAAAACTTGTTGGAGCTCCGTGCGTTTAGTACCCATCTTGACCCGATTGGCGGTGTTCCAAATACGAAGGTTAGATTTTAGAAGCTGAAGTTTCTTCTTAAATTTAACCTAAGGATGAGAAACACCAAAAAAACTATGATCTTGAGACCAAGAATTTCTGACCACCTCATCAAACCCCTCCAGATCAAACCAAGAATAAAAAACACGGAAAGGAACTGGGACATAATCAACTCTATGCTCCGATGAAAGGATAGGCCTATGATTTGGAACATGTTTCTCCAAGACCATACCCAAAAAATGAGGGAAAGAATCCAAAAAACCATCAGAAATTAAAAACTAATCCAGCTTACTAAATTTAGAACCCCACTTATCACTCCACGTATACCGAGGACCACCAAGGGGAATATTAATCAAACCAGATCAATGAAATGATTGAAACACCTAGCTGTAGCGGGATTAAAAAGAGATCCCATTCTCTTCGAGTCATCACGAACCTCATTAAATTCCCCTATCAAAACACACTCTCCGTGGAAAGAACTAATAAGTTGGAGAAGAGCATACCATAGTTGTCTCTTGCAATCAGCCCCTTGAGGAGCGTAAACTGCAATAAACAAGACAGACAACCCCGAAGAAGACCAAACCGCCTCAATAGCAATAAAATAATCAGAACTATGAGTTTTTTTTATAAGAAATACGATCCTAGTCCCAAATAAGAAGAATGCTAACCGAAGCTCCACGAGAAGGAGAAATCGTGTAAGAAAAAGAATTGTTACCCCAGAAAGACCGAGCCATACGAAAGTTAATAAACTCAATTTTCGTTTCTTGAATAGCCAACAAATAAACTTTATGTTTATAACATAAAGTTCGAACCCAACCTCGTTTATTTTTACAACCCGCTCCTTGAATGTTAATGGATAGACAATTCATCTAACCACCAATTTAACTCCCTTCCCTTCCACAATTTGTTTAACCCATTCAAAACACCCATCTAAGTTATATCCCATGGCCTTCCCAATATGCAAGGTCTTTTGAATCTCAGTCAAAAAAGACCCATTATTATGTGATTTATCTGAACACTCATCTAATTTATCTCAATCAGAAAAACACGGGGGATGAGTCAAATTATCCTCATAATCAACAATACCCTACACCCTTCCAAAGCTACCAGAAAAACCGACTGGAACTTTTTTTATTTCAGCAATACCATTCCGATCTGAATTGAATGGAATCGTGACCGAGGCAGCAGGAGGTGTTGGAACTGCTGCCGAAATAGTATCCTTCGCTGGAACAGTAACTGTCACTGGAACAGTGACCGTTAGGCACTGTTTTGGTGATCGAGAAGTATGCGAGAGCTGCTCATCAGGTTCTTGTGAGGGAAAGTCTTTCACGAGCTGGTCGGGAACAGTAATTGGAGAGAAAAATTATGATTATCCTTTTTAACAAAAAAATTCCCAAAATGCCCCTCCTCTTGAATATTGGCATGCATGCTAACATTATCGTGGGTATCTTCTTCATGTTCATCCGTAACTTTTCCTTTACCATTCCTCCCATCTTCTTTCATTTTTTCTATTATTTCATATATCCCAAACAGATCATAAGAACCTTCTTCCTTTTCACTACCTGAATTAAAATCTTGTTCTTCTTGGAAATTTCCATGATCACTTATTTTTTCACAACCGGATTTATTGTTCTCCGAAGCAAAAGATGGAGTCCACCAGAGGCTTCCTTTATTCTAACCAAAAATACTTGACCATCAATACTAATTCTAAATATTTCCAATATAATTTCTTGGAAAGTGGATAAAATACAAATCTGGTTTTGTAGACATCCTCTCCCACATCATCTTCAAGATTAACTATACTTCCCTATTTAGCCAAAATCTTTTTGAAAGCTTCTTTAATCCATGCACGAAGAGGCAAGCCATCCACATCTACCCATATCAATCGATCAAGTGGAACAAAATTCCTATCCCAAGGGCGCTTCTCTACAATCCAATGATTCATAGCATCACTTGCTAGAAAATTTTTACATGCTTCTTTGTGTTTAAACTCAAGCATAACCCATAGGCCTCCAACATATCGTATATCAAAATCCTTAAAGCCCTCATCAAAACAAAGCATTCGTAGGTTAGGCAAGGTAAGAAAATCCCTACCCTTAATGAGGCAATCTCGTTTTCTTCTTTCTATAATGAAATCCCGAACAGAAATATGAATAATATCATCGTTCTTTTTAGAAACTGTTGTGTCACTAAGTCCACCTCTAACCACACTTGCATAACTAATTGAAGGGCATGCAAGCTTTTCCGCATTGACCCTATAATTCCAAACTTTTTTATGAGAATTAGTAGGCTTCGAAAATTTTGGTGTAGAAGCAAAAAGTTTATGATATCTAAACGAAATATCACATAAATTTCTTATCATAACCTCAGAATCTGAAACATCCACGGATCTGATAAACCTGAACCGTTTACCTAATCGAGATTTTTTATTTGAAATAAACAAATCAGCTACTTTGCCAATTCGATCACACATTCGCCACAGATCACTACGTAGCACGTAATCTGGAAAATTGGTAACATAAAAAGAAGATATATTCTTACTTGATAATTGATTACCGTCTCTTGCATTATGAGTTCGATGACTTCCAGAATTATTGAAACCTGAATCATCAGGTTTCAATCGATCATGAAAAGACGATACCGTACCGAATGAATATTGACACTTATCAGATAGAAAATAAGAAGCGTCGACTTAAAACCTCACGAATATTGCCACTACGAACCACCGATCACCCTACCGGCGTTTGACACCGACGGTGAAGGTTTTGAATTTTCCGAAATCGCCGGTCGAGAACTTTTCCACATGTTACTTACTTATTTCGTCTTAAGAACAAAATGTTGAAATTGTTACGAAGTTTAATGAAAGTAATTTACGATAAAAATTTATGAATGATGCTTAGCAATGTAATTTGGATAATCGTCAACCTCATCGGTAATTTGCATAATTGCTACGGGCCATTGTTGTAAAACATGGCTTACTTGGCCGAGTATTTGAAATCGGCCATGAGCGAGGCACTTTCTGAAAATCGATTAGAAAAGTCGGAATCTATTATATTTGGGTCTAATTTGGTTAAACTCAGTCTAACTTTGAGAAAATAGGTCCAACTCGGCTACCTTGGTCTATTCAGTCATCTTGGAAAAACTCGATCAAATCGGCCAAATTCGGGATTTTTGACCTTTTTTTATAAATAAACTATAATTGTTAAGTAATTATTTTAACATATACCATATATTTAGTTATTTATTAATATTTTCTTGTTTTTTTATAAATTTATTAAAATTATGATATTTGTTATATATATGATTTTTTTCAAAATTAATTTCTTTATAATTGTTAAGTACTCTCCATTTGGATCGGGTACTCGCTACTTGCTAGTCGACCGTTCTTAAAACGCTTAACGAGTTTACTAATAGCCAATGAGATAAATTTAGAAAGAAAAAAAAAGAGTGAATATATACATTTCTTTTTACGAGATAAATTTAGAAAGAAAAAAAAAGAGTGAATATATACATTTCTTTTTACGAAATGTGTTACAACGAATAAAGTTAATTATTGTGTGTCATTTCTCCTATTTCCGGAACGACTTTAAATGTAACTTTTCAACTTTATATGAAAATTTCAACCCTAATATTAATGATGTAACTTTTGTTGAAATAAATTGAAAATTGCATATAAGTGTACAAATATTATAATAACATAAACATTGATAGCATAATAAAGGTAAAATATCATTTGGAGATTTAATTAGAGAATCCAAAGTATTATTAATAATCAATATTTCTTGTAATAATAAAAAAACCTATATTATAATTACGGAAATTTTTGATAAAATTTCAATATTTTAGGTCAGTTTACGGTTTAATTCCAACATTTATTTTTTGAACATAAAATTCTCGATTATCTAATTTTATACGACAATCTGTTATTTTATATTGAAAAAATAGGACTGTTTCGTTAATTTGGGCAAAATATAAAATAATCACGACGTTTCTGTTAAAAAAAATAAAAGTTGAGATTAAGTCAAAAACTGACCCAAAATATTGAGATTTTATTGGAGACTTCCTTTATAATTATAATATGAAATTGGAAGTTGAAAATGTTTTTAAGATTTTCAAATATGTCATTAAACTTGGTGCAAGCCACTCGTAGCTCACGCTGTTTTCCATTGATCGCGTCGTAGGTCCGATCCGTTTGTCTTCCCAATAGCGAGTGAAAGTGGTTTAAAACACGAATCCAAAAACGGTTTCTCATTTGCATGTGACTCGTCCTCAAGTCACACGATATCAAAATCCAAGCTTTGGATAAAGCTTCCTCATCATCTTCATTCCAAGTTGTACCACTTTTTGTAGCTTTTCTTTTTTGTTGCTTTCTTCTAGATGATTGTTGTGTTTCTTGGACCATTTCATCATCGTCATTGTCAAGGTTTATAGGTTGGGATTGAGAAAATTGGACTTGAGATGGTTGTGTTTGAAATTGTTGAGGTTGAGAAGCTTTTGGTTGAAATTGTTGAGGTTGCGAAGCTTATGGTTGAAATTGTTGTAAAACTTGGAATTTGGATTGACTGAATTGTTGTGGTCTTTATTGTTGGTTGATATTGAATGTTGGTAAATAGAGGTTGTTGTTAGATTGGAGATGTTAACATTTTCATGTAGTTAAGATGTGGATATGGATCCTTTGGAGTGTTTGAGGTTGTTGGGGTGTTTGGAGTGGGTGTGGTACTTTGATTTGGATCCATAGTTTCAATAAGAGATGACAAAATAAAAAGAGATTTGAGTGTTTTTGAGGTGTGAAATGGTTATAAAACTGTTGGTGTTTATAATGAAAATGTTTTTTTAAATTTCAAAAGTAAATTTTTTTTTATACATAAAAGGCATTCACACATACGCACTTGTGGGGCGGTGTTCACGCACGCATGAACATCGCTCCCACGTATACTTATACACGTCAAAATGTATGTTATACCCAATAGCCTTAGGTCTTACTAGGGTCACGATTAAATCATTCAATGTTGAAGATACGAAAGATTCGCTTGGGTCTTATCATAGCCTAAAATTTACCTTCGGGTTGCAATATTGGCTAGGCCATATCATTCCCCAAATTTATACATTTAAGTTGTTCCAACTATTGAATGGAAAGATTAAATTTAGGGAATTTATAAAAATTCTCTATAATCTTTATTTTACAAAAACTATTATGTATTACGAATATATTGCATGCATATAAAATATTTTTCAACATGTTGTGTTAAAAACAATTTGCATTTTTGTAAAAACAATTTTAAAACTAAACTATAATCCAAACTAATTTTAGTTTTACAAAAAAAATCCAAATAAACTAAGTTTTATGTTCTATTCATTTCATAAACAATATTAAAGCAAACAATCATATCACACATATTTAATAAAATGAAAAAAAATAAAACATAATACGTTGTACAAACCCGATCCTAAAGTT
Source organism: Lactuca virosa (assembly GCF_052849685.1). Classification (NCBI taxonomy): domain Eukaryota; kingdom Viridiplantae; phylum Streptophyta; class Magnoliopsida; order Asterales; family Asteraceae; genus Lactuca; species Lactuca virosa. The sequence continues at coordinate 55,973,011 of NC_136431.1, forward strand.
AATTTGTGAGCCTTCATGAATTAACTAGTAAAACCTATGGACGAAATGATTTTTTTGAAAAAAAAAAGACCCAAAAAGGATGATGAAAACTTGAGTCTTCGTCAGAATTTAGTTAGAAAAAGGTCATCAGAAAATGTCATCGTCATCATTCTCGTCTCGATACTGCCACCAATATGATGGGGCATTGAGCAATTGGGTTCAGCCTGGTGGGATGCAACCTTTAGGTGGGCCGATTAGGTCGATGATTTTGGGTCGTATGACCATGGGCTTCTCTATACCACTAAATGTGTTGGAACCGGTTACTGGACAAGAACTATACAATTGATAAATTAGATCACATTTAACATAATCAATCATACATTCATACATATATTTCAACAAACAAGGACTATGAAATTAACGAATTACACCCTAATATAACAAATTTTGGTCAGTTATAAAACCATACATGTGATTTTATAACATAATAGTACTTTTGTGAAATGTATACTTGTATTAAAATCAGTAAATGATAAATATCAAAATATGTACTTTAAAGTGTTTCGATTATTACCATAAGCATAAAAAACAATGAACATTAACAATCAAAATAAACCAGAAAGGTTATCATAAAGGTTAAAAGTGGCTCTAATACCACTGTTGGAAACTATTAGATTCAAATATCAGTTTAAAAATCATGCATAAAATTTTAATGATTCACAAAAATCATATCCAAAAGGAACACTTATGATTAACCAAAAACAACATATATGATGTTAGAATCCAACAACTTATTATATAGAGATCCTTTAATGTAGGAAGTTGTCATCAAGATATATCATAATTATCGGTATCCACACATGCTAAATATGATTGGTGTCTAAACACCAATAATCAGAGCAACCTTCTTGTGTTCCTTCCTTGTTATTGATCGTCAACCAAAGAGGGAGAGCATAAGGCAAAGGCACCGACAAATAATAAGGGGAAGGAAAGGACCAACTAGGATTTTCAGTTGACTATCTTGATAATCCCTAAACTTCCTTTCTTTATATTTATAGTATTGTGTGAGCTTTAGAAAATCCTTTTAAGAGAATCTATTCAATTGATCCAAACTATTTTACTTAACTATTATGAATTAATTAATTGGCTATTAAATAAACTATTGTGTTTAATTTATAAAAGTACCATTTTATGTATTTTTCTTTGTGTTAAATAAAAAAAAATAACCCTTTACTGATTTATTTGTTTTAGTTGGTAAATAATAAATATATTATTTATTTCATATCCTTTTATTTCTCATTATGTGTGACTTCATGTAAAACTAGTAATATAGCAAATTCCTAGTTTTTTACATACTAGATCCTATAAAATTATTGTGCATTCAAATCTTATGATAATGTAGTTTCAAGTGAAAAAAAAAAGAACAATGAGACTTTATTTGAAACGTCCCGAAATGCTGGTAAAAATTTCATTTTTCAAAACACTCAAAAGCGATACAACCAATTGTTTCCAAAACCAAACAATGTAAAAAGTATTCTCAAGCATCATAAAGAATCAAATGAAAAGTGTAGAACAATCTTCAGGGGATGTTGTGCGATCATGTTGGGCCCTTCCCTTTGGAACCAGAAGTACCTAAAACATTTAAACCACAAAAGCGTAAGCACAGAGCTTATTGAGTTCCCCAAAATACCACATACAATACATAACGTAACGGGTCTATCTCAACCCTAAGTGAATTTTATGGGCCAAATCATAGCCTTATCATCACTATCTACCATGGGCCAAATCATGGTCTTCACTAGTATAAGTAATAGGGGTCGGATCCTGGTCTTCCATATAATTGTCAGGGGCCAAATCCTGGTCTTCATGCAATTGCCAGGGAGCCAAACCTGGTCTTTCATACAAATTCTAGGGGCCAAACCCTAGTCTTCCATGCAAGGGTCACAAAGATAACTAGCATCCTACATAGTATAGTAAGAAGACCCACCTCATAATCGTAGTCAACAAATAACAAACTCACATAGCTGAAGAGTGGGTGCTACACACCCCCTACAGAATTGTACAAGGTAAACCCTCAGCCTACCTTCCAAAACTATCAATTTGGCTAAAAGTCAAACCCGGTCAAAAGTCAACGGTCAAAGTCAACGGAAGTTGACCTCCACATCGTGGTCATCTCTTGGCCACTTCGTGGCATCCTCACGACAAAACAATCACGACTGGGCTAGTTGCCATGTAGTGGCAAGCATGCCACCATGTGGTGGCAACTGAACAGTGGACTTCTTAATGGATTAAGTTCTCAATCCGTTAAACCCAAAACTTATACTTTCCAGAAGGCTTCTTGGGACCCTAATGGTCCATAAAAATCCAAACTTTATGGACATGCATGTCTTTCTCTTATCCAGGTCAAAATGGTAGAAATAGGGTCAAACCCCATGTAAGTCTTTCAATACTCACTCAACTTCTAGATCTATGAGGTATAATGCTCTTAGGACTTTGAAGAGACATAAAGTTGCTAACTTTATTCCATTCAACCACTCCAACCAAAACCAAGGACCAAAATAAGCTAAAATGACCTTGATCTATAAGGAAGAAACCAATAACGAAATGTCTTCTATGGGGACCACAACGAAATCATCAACCATACACTTCTGAAGCTGAGAAAAGGTGTTGTGAATCTAACTAAGCTCTTCAGGCAGATCAAATCGATAGGCTACCTTTCCTACTCTGGCCACCACTCGGAACATACCAATAAATCGGGACCCCAACTTTCCCCTCTTCCTGAAGCATATAACACCCTTCCATAGTGATACTTTCAATAAAACCATATCCCTGACCTTGAACTCTATCTCGGATCGTCGTCAGTCAGCATAACTCTTTTGTTGGCTCTGGGATGTCTGCAATCTTTACCTAATATGCTGGATAAGCTCCATAGTTTGAAGGACTACTTAAGTCCTGCCCATAACTATATGGTTGACCCCTCCCCAACAGACCAGTGTATGACACTTCCTTCCATAGAGAAGCTCGAAAGGCGGTGCACCAATACTAGAGTGATAACTGTTGTTGTAGGAAAACTTAGCTAGGGGAAGTCAGGAGTCCTAACTTCCACCAAAATCAATGACACAAGCCCTCAGCATATCCTCGAGTGTCTGAATGGTCCGCTCACTCTGTCCATCAGTCTGAGGGTGATAAGTAGTGTTGAAATGCAGTCTCGTACCCAACTCCTCATGAAACTTCTATCAAAACCGAGAAGTAAACCGTGCATCGCGGTCAGGGACGATAGAAATCGGCACCCCGTGACGAGTAACGATCTCGCACACATACACATCGGCTAACTTCTCGACCGAAGAACACTCCCGAAAGGCGAGAAAGTGGGCACTCTTGGTCAACTGGTCAACAATAACCAAAATTGCATCAAATCCCTTGGCCGTCCTCGACAACTAGGTGATGATATCCATGGAGATCTGCTCCCATTTCCATATGGTCACCCCCAAGGGATGAAGCTTGCCAGGCGGCCTCTGGTGCTCTTCCTTGACCATTCGGCAAGTCTACCATCTCTCCACATACCATGTTATCTCCTTCTTCATGCAGGGCCACCAGTAGCTAAGCCTCAAATCCCGATCCATCTTGGTGACTCTATGATGGATTGGAAATCTGGACTTATGAGCCTCCTCTAATACTATCTGCCGAACCTCACCAGAAAATGGAACCCAAATCCGACCGTACCGGGTCAAAAGCCCACAACTATCGGTAGCAAATCTATCAATCTCACCTCTAATATTCTCATTCTTCCAATTTTCCTTCTTGACTCCCTCAGTGTGAGCCTCCCCAATCAAATCCAGAAGTAGGGATTCAATGGTCATCCTCAAACAGTGCTCTCAGACCTGAATACTAGCCGTTTTGCAGCTCAAAGCTTTGGTGACCACATTAGCCTTCCCCAGATGATAAAGAATCTCTCAATCATAATCATTGACCACGTCAAGCCATCTATGTAGTCGCATGTTCAGATTCGGTTGATCCATGAGGTACCTCGGACTCTTGTGATTCCTACTGATGTTTCATTGAACCCCATAGAGATAATGTCGCCAAATATTGAGGGCAAAAACCACAACCCCCTACTCCAAGTCATGAGTCGAATACCTAGCCTCGTGAGGCTTCAACTGCTTGGATGTATACGCAATGACTCTAACTCTCTGCATGAGAACCACTCCTAAACCTGTGATTGATGCATCACAAAATACTACAAAATCCTCCACACCTTCAGGAAGGGTCAATACTAGGGCCTCACATAACTTCCACTTCAGAGTCTCAAATACGGCCTGTTGCGCAGACCCCAACGGAAATCCACACACTTCTTCGTCAAACGGGTCAGAGGAACTACAATATTGGAGAAATCCTAGATGAATCTTCGATAATAACCACACAATCCCAGAAAGATCCTAATGTCAGATGGGGACTTCGGAACCTCCCACCGCAGCACTGCCTCAATGTTGGCCGGATCGACCAGAATCTCGTTCTGATTGATGAGGTGTCCCGGAAAATGGACCTCTAGTAACTAGAATTTGAACTTGGAGAACTTGGCATAAATCCTCTCCTGCCTCATGACCCCAAGTAAATCTCTAAGGTGCTCCACATGCTGCTCCCTCATTTTGGAGTAGACTAGGATATCATCAATGAAAACAATGACGACCAATCGAGTATCGGCCTGTACACCTGGTTCATCAGATCCATGAACTCATGCCGGTGTGTTGGTGAGCTCAAACGACGTCACCACGAACTCGTAATAACCATAACGAGTCTGGAACGATGTCTTCTCCACGTCCTTCTCCCAGACTCTCATCTGGTGGTAACTTGATCTCATATCAATATTGGCACCCTGCAATTGATCAAAAATATCATCAATCCTGGGGAGTGGGTAACGGTTCTTCACTGTCAACTTGTTTAAATCCCAATAATCTATACACATGCGATGAGACCCATCCTTCTTCTTCACAAACAAAATCAGTGCTCCCCATGGTGAACTACTCGATTTGATAAACTTCTTGCCCAACAGTTCCTGAAGCTGAGAGGATGACTCTTGCATCTATGGTGGTGTGAGGTGATACAGTGCCTTGGCAATCGGTGCTGCACCGAGGATCATATCGATCCTAAACTCCACCTGCCTCATGGGAGGCACACCAGTTAAATCCTCGGGGAATACATTCGGAAACTCCCTAATCACTGGCACATCAAAAACCAAAACTCTCCCCTCAACCCAAGTATCAATAACATAAGCGAGATAACCCAAACATCCATGTTGAAGATACCGTCACGCCCTGGAAAATGAACAAAAGGCCGAACCAACCCTGGTACCCTCGCCATAAATAATTAACTCTCCCCCACTTAGGGTTTGAACTACCACCCGTTGTTTCTCGTAGTTGATCATGGCTCCAAATCTTCTCAACAAGTTCATCCCCACTATCACGCACACATCCCCCATAGAGATGGGAATCAAATCAATTGGGTAAGACACCCCAAATATCCCTAACATACAACCCCGAAAAACACTTAAAGCTACAATCCCATGTTCGTTGGTGATAGAGACTGCCTCATCTCCCTTATATGGGTCTCAATCTCAATCTCTCTCCTCCGAGCAAAAAAATGTAGCTCGGAGAGGGAGCTGTACCACCGGGTACACACAAACTCCCTGGTCTCCATCTTGAGCACACTCAAGTAACTAGACATTTGAACCTGCTCCGAAGCAGCATACTCAGGGCAGAAAAAGGGCTTTCTCTGTGAACATCTTGGTGATCTCTGTCACTGACTATGTCGTTTGCTTCAATAACAGACACTCCTAGGCTAATCTCTCCCTCTCCACTAGCAGCACATACTCAGTATGGAACATCTCTAAAAACTGCTCCCAAGTCACTTTAGCTTTCTCAGCAGAATAATAAGCACTGGTCACCAGCTTCCACCAGTCGTTCGCCCCCAAAATGAAGCAAGTTTAGGGCGCACCTAAACTTCTGGCCCTCCGGACATGAAAAAGTGAAGAAACAACCCTCCACATCAGATAACCATCTCATAGAAACAATTGGGTCCTTGACCCCGTCAAACTCCAAGGGCTTCGTTTTGCTGAAGTCCCGATACTGAAATGACCTTTCCCTTGAACCCCCACAACAGCAACAGTTACGGTGGCTGCAGCAGCAGCAGCCTCAGTTACAGCGACGTATCGCTCGTCGAACAACTCAATCATGGCGGTCTTGATAGACCCAAAAACCTCCGGTATCGATTCCCGAACAGCCATGGTCACCTAAGTTGAAAGATCACAAAAATCATAGGTAAAAAATACATTTTTAATTTAACCCAAAACCATCAAATATTCATATGAAACCATCCAACAGTATGTCATAGTAAAATAGTTATCAGAGTACAATTCCTAAAATCATAAAAGTGCGGAAAAACATGGGTGGATGTGCTGCGATCATGTGACATCCTGATGATGACGTATTTCCAATTTTAACCCTAAGTATGAAGATTATTTTCATTTTAGCCTTGTGTATGAGAAGTGTCTCAAAATGGCCCATAGTGGCATTTACATAATTGTTAGGCTGAGCTCACGTACTATGGGCGTACATAGTGTACCCTGGGCGTACATGCCAGAACCTCAAACCCTAAATTTTAGGGTTTAGACCCTATTTAAACATCCTTAAGTCTCACGTCTCGTCCCTTCCATCAGCCTCCAACCTCATTTCGACCCTTTTGCAAACCCTAATCCATTTAAGAGCATTTTTGAGCCTTTGAGTGTCTTTTTGGTGACCTTGAAGGATGAGGGAAGAAGAGAAGATCATCTTGGAGAAGTGGTGTAACATCTTGTTTTGAGGTACTTTCATTGTTGACCCTTATATTGAGATTTATTGCATATTGGTCCCTAAGTAAAAGAAAGAATGCAAAATGGCCCAAAGTGGCATTTTGGTAATTTCAGACTTTGGGAGTACGCTGAGCATACGTGTGTATGCTAAGCGTACTAGGGCGCGCCTTAGTACGCTGGGCATACACCTCGTACATAGGGCGTAGTGAGGATCATGCAAACCCTAATTTTTAGGATTTGGCTCATATTTAAACATCATTATAGCCTCACATCTCATTCTTATTCAACATCTTTCTGTAAAATCGATCCCCAAGAAAACCCTAAGAGAAGGAGAGCATTTTGGAGCCTTTAGAGTTTTAGAAGTGTTCTCGGAGAAAGAAGAAGGCGGTGAGAAGAACTTGGAGCTTAAGAGCACTTTGGATCTGGGATTTCATTCTTGTTTGCAACCTCTAGGAGGTACAAATCTTGCAAATTTGCCACTCCATCTTGTATATGTAGACATTTCACTCTTTTAAGTTACTTTTTGGTCCCAAATGGTGATTCTTGAGCATGGCCTATTCTTGACCCATTAAGATGTCCTTTCAAACCTTCGGAAGGATGTTGAGTTATAAAAATGGGGCCTTAATGGTTGGTTTGCTCCATGCATTCCTTAAAAGGTCTTAATGTATTAATATGTTGAGTTAAGCACTAAATGGACATGCAAAGTGATAAAGTTGGAAACTTTATGACTCTTGAGGATGATTTAGCCTTGGATCTGAAAGTTACATGTAAGAGCTTAAGGCATTAAGCTCTTAATGAAGTTTTGAGAAGTCTGGGGGTACGCCCTGCGTAACCTGAGTACGTAGTGTGTACGAGGCCAATTCTCCTGTCTACGGTCAAGGTTTGGGTACGCCCCGCGTACCTTCAGAGTACACCCCACGTACGCGTTCTGTGTCGACTCAGCTGTGGCTCAGCTAGGTTGACTCAGTTGACTTGTTGATTTTGACCAGTTTAACTTTGACTTTGACAAAGTTTGACCAAGGGGTATTTTGGGTAATTTGAATGGTGTTTGAGAATTGGTCATTTGGATGAATAGTTCTCGGTTAGAGCTGAGATTCAAAGTCGGGACCTCATCAACTATTCCTTAGACTGTGAGGTGAGTTTTCCTCGCTGTACTTACAGGTCGAAGGCACCAAGACCGACCCATTGGATTGATATCCTGGTATACATTGATATGTTGAGTATGGGATAGATCTGCATGATTATATGCTAGTTGCTGATATGCATAACCTGGTAGATCTATAGGACTACCTGTGATTTTTGTCTGCATGATTATCTGGTTGTTGCTTATGTTTTTTATCTGTTATATGTCGATATATTGTGTTAGGTTGAGTTTGTACTACTTTGTGTTGTAGCCAACAAACCCGAGAGCATTCTAGATATGAGTTGAGGGCCGGTTGGCATGCCAGACTCATAATGAAGGCTCGGGAGCATTCCAGATACGAGCTGAGGGTCGGTTGGCATGCATACTCATACTGAGGGCCTGAGGGTATTCCAGTCTGATGACTAAGTGGACCCGTTGTATATTGGCATTCCAACCTTGGGGTATTCCAACCCGATGGTTGATTGGACCTGACATACTGTTGTATATGTTATCTGTTTGTGTGTTGGTACTTTAGGGGAACTCACTAAGCTTTGGCTTACGGTTTTTAATTGTTGTTTCAGGTACTTCTCATGATCACGAGAAGACGATGGCGTGATCGTACACATCCTCTGTTTATGGCTTTATGATTTTGGAATAATATGATATAGATAAACAATTTGGAAACAATGATTTTGTAAACATTTATGAGTATGGGTTGTTTTTAAAAGTTTAAATTTGTTGTGATTTTTGAGTTGTTACAATTGGGATACTTTGGATCCAGAATAACATCATTTGGAGGTAAAAAGCTCTAAACTTGGTTAAATGTTGATTAGATCTTGTTTAGTTATGAAGTTTGTGTTGTTTTGGTCCCATTAGTTTGGTACTTTGAGTATGAGCTACTCTAGTTCATTTAAGGTGTCCTTTCAGATGTTTTCAAGTGGGTTAAGAGGTTATGGTTTTTGGTATTTAGCACTTAATGGCCATGCAAGACCATAAAGTTGGAAACTTTATGGTCAAGGACAACTTTTGGGGTATAGATCTGTAATTTGGATGCAAGGGCTTAAGCATTAAGCTCTTAATGAGATGGAAAAGAGCCAGGCGCATACATTGGGCGTACCAAGTGGTACACTGCACGTACGCAGTCAAACCCCTGCTTTTGGTCAATGCCCGAGTATGCCCCGCGTACAGGCTGAGTATATCCAGCGTACTCGACTAAGTTGACTCGATTGACTTTTTGACTTTTGAATTTGACCAGGTTTGACAATTTTGACCTATGGGTATTTTGGGTATTTGGAGTTGTAATTGAGATTGGTCACTATTTGATGAATAGGTGATGGGTAGAGCTGAGATTCGGAGTAGAGACCTATTCAACAATTTATTCAGTCTGAGAGGTGAGTTTTCCTTACTGTACTTGTGGGTCAAAGGCACCAATGTCGGCCCACTAGGTTATGTATTTTGGTGTATAGGATGATCTTATGTTAGTTATATGATAGTTTAGTAGATATGTATGATTACCTATATTTGCTGGATATGTGTTTATGTTATTTTTTGCATATGTCGACATATTGTGGTTGGGTTGAGGCGATACTGCTTTGTGCGGAAGCCAATAAACCTGGGAGCATGCCATACATAAGTCGTGGGCCCAAAGGGAAAGCCAGACTTATGTTGTGGGCTCGAGAGTAAGCTAGACATGAGTTGTGGTCATGTAGGCAAGCCAGACTCATGCTGTGGACTCAGGGGCAATCCAGTCTATTGGATGCGGACCCAATATGCATATTGCTATATGTTGTGTGGTGGTACTTTGGGGGAACTCACTAAGCTTTGGCTTACAGTTTTAGTTTTATGTTTCAAGTACTTTAGATGACTGGGGCAAGGTGAAGGCCTTATCGTACACATCCTCCGATGATATTTTTTGGGAGATTTTATGATACATTGATCTTGGGAGTAATTGTATTTGATACTTGATTTGATCTGGTATTGGGTTGGAAACAATGGTTTCTTTTAAATTAAAAATGAAAAATTTTATCATGATTTTTGAATGTTATAAGTTGTTATCAGATCCCTGGTTTGAGAGAACTGGATGAGTATTCGTGTGAATCCAGACTCAAACTAAGGATTGTAAAAGTTTTCAAATAATTTTCAAAATTAAATTCAAATTGTTATCAAAAGCAACCCAGGAAGGAGGAGATGTGTACGATCAGCCGAAGCAAGAAAGTATACCCCAAGTTACCACACTATTATTTGTTATGATATGTGTAGAATTGCATGCTAGTGACAGGCTAGGGATATTCAGGGATTGCATGATAAAATTGCCTGATATATGATGCTGATAGCCTAGGAGGACTTCTTGTATGAAATTGACATCATTACATTAGTTGCTTAGTATGTGCACCATAGTTGTATATAACTAAGATTTTATAGCCTAAGAATGTTTTATTTAGCCTTATTTCCTATTCTTGTCTGATTAAGGGCTTAGGGTAGGATCAAGTATTTGAATGTCTATAGGATCCAATGTTATGTATGATTAGCATGCATGAGTGACTGTAGGGTTGGCGGAAGTTTCATGGGTGAGTAGGTGTGTGAGCAGTTGCTCCAGTGAGGCGTGATTAGCCACTCTCTAGGGAGTGAGGATAGGGTGTATGCGTATCCTAGTTGTTGTATCTATTTTGGGCACTTGTGATGATCTTTGAGACAAATACGGGTAGGTGTGGAAGGTAGTATGGGCCTGTACTACTGAAAGCATAAAACCCGTACACGTAGCAAGGAAGTCACAAACCCCAAGAGTTTTGTTTTTATGGAATGGTTTTTATGGTATGAATTGCGGCATTTCTTATATATTTTGGTTTATTTTTAGTATGGTGTTCATGAGAGGATCTGGGTCCGGATCTGAAGCGGGTGGCCAGGATAGACCAGGATTGACTAATGATCAGATTCGAGAGATGATTGCTACTGAGGTGGCTACCGCTGTCCGGGGATCAATTCTGGAGTTGTTTAGGTCTATCAAGACCGCCATTATCGAGCTATTTAACTAGCGTTATGATGTATTGACTGAGATTGCTGCTAATGCAGCCACCACGGTTGTTGTTGTCACAGGGGTTCGAGGAGAGATAGAGAGAGAGAGAGATAGATAGAGAGAGAGAGATTTTCAGTACCGTCACTTCAACAATATGAAGCCCCCATAGTTTGATGGGGGAAAGGACCCGATTATGGCTATGAGGTGGTTGTCTGATGTGTAGGGTTGTTTCTTCACATGCTCTTGCTCGGATGACCAGAAGGTAAAGTGTGCCCTGAACCTTCTCCGGTTGGGGGCGAAGGATTGGTGGAGTTTAGTGACTGGTTCTTACACTCCTGAGCAGAGGGTTGTTGTTTCATGGGAGCAGTTCTCGGAGATGTTCCGTCTAAGATATGTTCCCTTGGTGGAGAGGGAGAGATTGGATCAAAAGTATTTGGATCTGCGACAGACGACTGAGACAGTGATGGAGATCACCAAGATGTTTACTAAGAGGGCTCTTTTCAGCCCTGAGTTTGCTGCTTCTGAGTAGGCTCAGATGACGCGGTACTTGACTATGCTATAGACCGACATCTGACAGTTCATATGCACCCAGCGTAATCGTATCCTCGCCGAGCTTCAGGATGTTACGAGGAGGCGAGAGATCGAGATAGAGCTTCAGACGAGAGAGTAGCGGAAATCTCCTGTGCAGTCATAGCCGGCGGCGAAGCCGTTTAAGCCCACTGATTCATGTTCTGGGGGATAGAGGGGTCGCACTTGTGGGAAGTGCGGAAAGTTGCATGAGGGTGTTTCTCGGTCTACTTCTTCTGGGTGCCACACTTATGGTAAGATGGGGCGTTATGCAAAGGATTGTCATCATCAGGCCCTAGTACCGAGTACCAGGATAAGCTTGATGGGTTTTGACCATATCTACAATCCTATGTGATCATGCAACCCTATCTGCTTTGGATCTAAGTTTTTCTCTATTGAACATACAAATATGAACACCAAAGCAATAACCCCAGATCTAGTATATACAATTTCGAAATTCACATATATATTAGGGTTAGATAATTTACCTCACTTGTTATATTGTAATAACAAGAACAATCCTTGCTTGATCTTGAATTCTGAAAGCCTAGTGCCCCAAGTGTTGCACCTCTAATGGAGTCACAAACACTCAATGCAAAGGATGAAAAGGAGAGATGAGGAAATCGGCTAGGGTTTTCTTAGAATGCTTGCATAGGCCGAAAATCCCATAGTGGAGGGTTCCTTATATAGCTATGGGTTGCTAGGGTTTCTGGAGGAAACCCTAATTCCTGCTTAAGGCTTAAGCAACCCATGGACCTCCACAATAGAAGCCTTGGACAAGTTCTATAGGGCCTCCTATAGATTTCGTCCAGTCCTCCCATAGGAGTCCATCAGCCCAACTTTGCAACTATTAATGATTTGCAAAATAGCCCCTCTATTATTAATCAGTTCCTTTAATCCCAAAATTAATATCAAAATAATTTTTGATTAATTACTAATTAATAATATGATTTCCAAATAATATATTAATCTTATAATATATTAATAAAATCATTTTAAGTACCAATTTATTATTCATATAATAAATCCTACTCTCTCTCTCCACTAGTCATCTTGTCAAGTTGCATGAGTGAAGGCAACCCAAAAGGACCATGCTACATATCAAATCAAGTACATACCAATTATAGTTATGGGCTTAGACACCTAATCCAACAGTCTCCCACTTGGATAATTCTAATAACTATTATTGCAAGTATGACCTCTGAATATGACTAGCAATCGTAGCTTTCAAAAACCGATGTCGAACTCTAATCTTATTAGTAACGCGTCCTTTAGATAAGGGATCAAATATTCCTCCGTTCTACAAGATAACCTATGGACATGAGACATGGATTATAATAATTCTCTCTGTCCAAGTTCTGTTTCCCTTCCGATTTATGACGACCGACTAATTGAACAAATCAAATCAGTCTAGGCTTGGCAAATCGCTTAGGGTGTCATCACAAAATCATCGAGGGGCCCACATATATCGCTTTTATCCCATTTAGGGTAAAAGGAACGAATAAACTTCGACTCATATGCTTGTACTATTTACTCATCAAATCACACACAACAATACGTTTTATAACATCAAGTTACTGATGCATTTACGTATTATCAGTGCGCAACTGACTCACAAACAACAACTATATGTCTCCGTTTCAAGAATATAAGATATTATCGTCTCACAATCACTCGTGATAAAATCCATGAAGTTATTCAAATGAGTGTGGGTTTAATCCAATACTCAAATTCTTATTCCAGGAGTACTCATGAACACTGCAACAAACATTTGCTATATCTAAGCACTTAGACAATCTACAGTCAGATTCATGACAGTCTTAATTCACTACTTACTTCCAAAGTATGATCGACTGTGGATGTTTGAATAATCTTATTATTCGGGAAGTAAAACATGCGAAGTGAAACACAAGAATAACCTAATCCAATATGGTCTCAGAACTTTTGAATATAAATAAAACACTTATTATTTAATCACCATATTAATTAGACTTTATTCATTGTATAATGTTTCGACTAATCAACTTAATACTTGAATTAAAACATTAGTCATGCCATGCACAAAACACGCATACTACGTTTACTTATGGTCATTTCTTTGTGAAATAGATCAATTGAACACATTTCTAATGATGCTCATTTCATAATTCCAAAGTCCTTATTACAAGTGTAAGTATACCAAATTCTTGCCACTACTAGGATCTGTCAGATCTAAAGTCACATGCAATGATCCTCTTGTAATGTCAAGGAACCAAAATCACAAAGACTTTGCCAATGATATTACAAAGCATTCCAATGGAGATTGATTACAAAACCAATTCCATGGAGACGAAGTCTCACATTCAAAGAGCATTCCTTGAACATCCTTCTTGGATAAAAGTTAATAATCTTACAAACAGATCTTTATGACCAAATCCCACTATGGAAATATTTCCATATTCCCATATGACTATCAATTCTAAACAAGAGTTACCTCTTCTCAGAATATTTCAATATGGTCCTTCCAAAATTATACCATACTTCCAACTATCCACAAATAACCAATCTTTGGTAAACCTCAGATTGTTCTTGACAGTTGTTTAACAACTTTAGTCATATCCAGTTCTGGTCCTTTTTCCCTCTTAATGCCATAGGCATTTGGAAAATCAGAACGAGACAACATTATAGCATATGTGATCAATCCTATATCTGAAGCATATGGGATTTGATACATAATAAAGACATGATACTTGATTAGTATTTTGCTATAATATTTCCACATATAGAATTTCCTATGTTGAATCACTTCAACATGACATCCATATACGTTCATGACTAAGTTCTATTAAAATCTTTTAATTTCGAAATGAAGTATTAATGCCCTCTCCCTTAATACCTTGCTATAGCGAAACAATTTCCAAATTCTAAAACTTTGCAAATTTAGAACTTTGTTTCCTATAAATAGCATTGCTAACTTGCAACACCTTAACATAACAATTATGCTCCCACTAGAATAACGATTATGTCACAACTGCTAACTCTAAAATTTTAAAATCTATTAGTGAAAGCGTTTCCTCACAATCAATTTCATGAAGTAGAGAGTAACCTCTTGTCACTTAGATTTTATGGTGTATGTGTTCCTATCCATGTGAATTTGTCATTTCCAACCACTATCATAAAGACAAAGTTTATGAAAAATCCAAACTCATATGGACTGAACTTGGTTAATCTTAGTTTCTTGCCATCCGGTAGCACAAGGGCCTACCAGTGCTTCCAAGTCATTGATCAGCTCACCCATACAAATCAATGTACTTTCACTGATCAAGGTGCTTTGCCTTATGCGATCAAATGAGAACTCGTAGAACTCTCATGCATAGTTAACTTAACTGGAATGGGCACAGAAACAAGAATATATCAACACGATAGGTTATTAACCTCAGGTCGTGTGCTAGCGATAACTAAAAGGTCCATTCTTGATTAGTTCCTGAAACTATTCAAGACCATTTAGACTCCCACTGACCTCTTGACCTATAAGATTCTATGTCAAGGAACATTCCTTGACAAACAAATATTCAAGAGTTAGTGTGAGTTCTTATCAAGAAAAACACTTCATATAATTGTTCTTAGTTGGTCTTTGTTTTAACCAAAACATCACAACTACCAGTTCCAAATGTGCAAGAGTAAGAAAAAATTTCTACTCCACATTTCATGAGGTGTTATAAACCTACATAGACCATGTTACTCAAGGTATAACTTGAAGTAACTAGAGTATGACTCTAAGACTCGATTTTGGAACGAAGTATGGCTCATCCTTTTGATTTAACCATTTCAACAATTCCTAATTCCTCTTCTTAGTCATACAAATGCACTATGATATTCTTAGAGGATCAATTGTGGCATGGTTCCATAATCATTAGGATGATCATAAAACACGATACTAAAGTATTCTCTTTTCCTTTTAGATTGGAGAAATTTTTATCTTTCTGCCTAATTGACTCTTCTTATTTGTTTAGCTATACTTTGAAACTTTTCAAGGTATTAGAATTACACTTAATCTTGTAAGTATAACCATATTTACTGAACCAACATTAAATCATGACGAATAGACTTTATCGTCGTTTGTGGTGGATCTGACCAGTCCACATCAATGTGTACTAGATCCTTTAGTCCTTCACTTAACTCATATGTACATGTGAAAAAGGAATTAGTCTTAATTTCCCAAAGACCAAGATTCTCATACATCACACAATACAAATCACATGATTCCAAGTTTCTATCCAATTGAAACTTGGGCGATGAGAATCCTTCCTTACTTGGTATATTTCGACACTACCACAAGCGATATGACTAAGAATCAAATCCATTTCCAACTTTGCTAATAATATAAATTTAAACACCCATTTTCATAAACAACATTGCAAGGAAACAACAAGATAAAACAAACAATTCATTTTATTAATAAAGTGCGGAAAACTTGTCTTTACAATGCAAATGCATATGAAAACTATGTTTCTAAATATTCCTAAGCAATCTATCACTAATCAGCATTTCAAAAATCTGATCATCGAACCATGTGACCGAAATCTATCTCTTCACGATCAAACTTAGCTTACTTTTCTTTTAAGCTTCCTTCTTTCTGTAAAACATCAAAATGTAACTTTACATCATGTATTAAGAATCTGTAAATAGGAAAATTAATAGTGTTAGATAGTGGATGTACCTGAAGTAGAGTCATAAAATTTTGACTTTACCATCTCTTAGATCTCTCAGGTAGTCAGGGAAGCTTCGCTTCCAATGCCCCTTCAATTGGCAGTAGAAACAAATAGACTCTTTAGGAGTGACACGTGGACCCATCTCATAATTTGCCTTTCTCTTACGATCAAACTTTTTGACCTTGGCCAATTTCTCTCCATTCGGAGAAGAAATCATTTCTGGACTATCAACGTTGCCATTGCCTATGTCCATGGAAATTTGGGAAGTAGATCTTCCAGACAAATTTGCTTGATCAGTGCACCAAAGCATTGTTGCTTCAGCAACAATCAGCAAATATGTCAGATCGATTAGGGTCACGTCGTGGTTTGTCATATAGTAGTCCTTCACGAACTGACCATATGACTCAGGAAGTGATTGAAGAACCAAGTCAATAGCCAGCATCCTTGGGAAAACGACAACCAACATTCCCAGTCTGTTAATGTGCAGCTTCATTTTTAGAACGTGTGCACACACCAGACTTTCGTCTTGATGTTTACATGCCAATAGGGCTTGAGTGACCTTGAACTTTTCAAGTCGACGAAAACGTGGGTCAGGGAGAATCACTGGAGGAGGTGGATGAAAGGAAGTATGATTTCCAGTTCCACTAATGCACGAAGAAGGGATTAATCTTTCACCTCGATCGATACGTGGAATATCATCTTCATGAGGAAAGCTTTTTCCAAAAGGATAAGGAAGACCATAGTTGTCAGAACTAGACATCTACAAGGGAGAAAATTCAAGTTAGTTGATTTAATCCTTAATATACCACCCAAATGAAATATTAAGGCTAGGACCCAACACAATAATTTACAATTCAGAAGAGGGATGTCGTAATCTAACTGTAAACTATTTGAGGGTAGGTAAATGACGATTTACCAATTCCACCACGAAAACAAAATTTTAACGAATTAGGTTTTAGATGAAATTCCTAGATCTTTTGAGATTCATTGAACTTTTCAATGGCATGTTTAATCTCTATTATGCCCTTCAAGTTTGTGACTGGGATGCCGAGGATCACAAACAATGTGTGAATAACCATGCAAATTAGCTTAGTACTCTCGATGTCATTTATCATCTAATCAATGTGCCGGTTAACCATACACGCTCCATTGATCAACGATAATTTACGAGCTACCCAATGCCATCCTTTATTAGTCTCATATTAATGTGCCGGTTAACCACAGACGCTCCACTAACTAACCAATAAGGTGCAATGTGTAATTTCATGGATTAGCATCAAATTCACATTTTCCTAAAGTAACTAAGATTTGGGAATTTATAAAAGCATTTAGTTACTTGGTATTTTCATTATACTTTTAATGAGATTTAATGTCCTATCAAACCCGTTCAGCTAACGACCCTCCATTAGTCAAGGGTGCGGTGGGTAAGAGTGGATACCCAATGACGGTCATTTTACAGGCCGCTTCCTTAAACACCCCTTATAGACCAGCTTCGTGAAGGAGGCCTACTAACGGTAAGACTGACTTTTCTTATATATATATATATATATATATATATATATATATATATATATATATATATATATATATATATATATATATATATATATATATATATATATAATTAAATATTTAATCTTATATAGTATAAGGGTGTATTTTATACATATAAAATACTAAGTGGTTTAATCTTTTAATAAATTAATCTTTTAATCTAATTAACTTTAAACTTATCTATGGATTCATTAATAGTCTTTTAATTAAAACACTTAATTAGTTAATTTATAAAATCCATGAGGGTGTATTTTTAAATTATTAAAAATATTAGGATTTTACCATTTAAATTTCCGAAAAATTAAAACTTTTAATTTCAAATTCAAACTATAAAACCAAGAGGGTGTAATTTGAAACTTTTCAAAATCTAGGTTAAATCTTTGAATCAAAATAATCTTATATTATCCAAATTTAACCAAATCCTTTAATTTTGATAAGGATACGATGATACCAATCGAAAAAATCGATTTTAGGCAATAAAAACGAATTATGGTAATTATCCAAATCAAAATATGATCTAAAAATGGAATTTTTAGGTAACTAACGAGTCAACTCGTCGAGTTGGGCAAGGAACTCATCGAGTTCACCCAACTCGTCGAGTTCCATATAAAACCCGTCGAGTTCAGCAGTCAGACAGCCAAAAAATCGATTTCTTGTTCTTTGGACAATTCACTCTTGCAACATTTCAAGTGAAAAACATCCTAGGCTCTGATACCACTGATGGGTTTTGAGCATATCAACAATCCTATGTGATCATGCAACCCTATTTGCATTGGATCTAAGTTTTTCTCTATTGAACATACAAATATGAACACCTAAGCAATAACCCTAGATCTAGTATATACAATTTCGAAATTCACATATATATTAGGGTTAGATAATTTACCTCACTTGTTATATTGTAATAACAAGAACAATCTTTGCTTGATTTTGAATTCTGAAAGCCTAGTGCTGCAAGTGTTACACCTCTAATGGAGTCACAAACACTTAGTGCAAAGGATGAGAATGAGAGATGAGGAAATCGGCTAGGGTTCTCTTAGAATGCTTGCATAGGCTGAAAATCCCATAGTGGAGGTTTCCTTATATAGCTGTGGGCTGCTAGGGTTTCTGGAGGAAACCCTAATTCCTGCTTAAGGCTTAAGCAGCCCATGGACCTCCACAATAGAAGCCTTGGACGAATTCTATAGGGCCTCCTATAGATTTCGTCCAGTCCTCCTATAGGAGTCCATCAACACAACTTTGCAACTATTAATGATTTGCAAAACAGCCGCTCTATTATTAATCAGTTCCTTTAATCCCAAAATTAATATCAAATTAATTTCTGATTAATTACTAATTAATAATATGATTTCCAAATAATATATTAATCTTATAATATATTAATAAAATCATTTTAAGTACCAATTTATTATTCATATAATAAATCCTACTCTCTCTCTCCACTAGTTATCTTGTCAAGTTGCATGAGTGAAGGCAACCCAAAAGGACCATGCTACATATCAAATCAAGTACATACCAATTATAGTTATGGCTTAGACACCTAATCCAACAAAGCTACAATTGCGATCAGGCAAGCCATGTGAACGCCAACTGTTCTCTACTCGCTACGAGACCGGCGCAGGCACCAGCATCGGCTACCTTGAGGATCACAGATGGGCGCCAGGGTAGGGTGGAGCTCCCGAGGGCTCGAGGTCGTGCTTTCGATCTTACTGCAGAGGAGGCTAGGGCATCACCAGACGTCGTTACTGGTATGTTTCCATGTGTTATTATTCTATCAATTATTTGATGGTATCCTTAGGTTTATGATTATGTTAGGTACCTTCTTAGTGAACTCCTTGCCTACTCTTGTGCTTTTTGACTCGAGTGTGAGTTGGTCTTTTGTATCTCAGTCTTTCAGCAGGGATTTTCATATGACTCTTGGAGAGTTGGAGTCTCCTTTGTGGGTTTCTATCACTGACAAACACGGGGTTTCTACATCGAGCGTCTATTAGGGTTGTGTCTTGGAGATTTTGGGGGTGCCTTATCCAATTGATATGATTCCTATCCCCATGGAGGATGTATGCGTGATAGTAGGGATGGATTGGCTGAGAAAGTATGGGGCTTTGATTGACTGTGAGGGTCAGCGAGTGGTGGTTCGAATCCTAAGTGGGGGAGAACTGGTTATTTATGGAGAGGGTACCAGAATTCGGTCAGCCTTTTGTTCTGCTGCCAGGGCTCGGCAGTATATTCAACATGGTTGTATGGGTTATCTTGTGTATGTGGTTGATACTCGGGCTAGGAAGCAGTCTTCGGTTTTAGATGTGCTTGTTGTTATAGAGTTTGCTGATGTGTTCCACGCGGAGTACCCGGTGTACCTCTAGAGAGGTAGGTTGAGTTCAGGATTTATTTGGTTATGGGTGCGGCTCCGATTGCCAAGGCGACGTACCGATTGGCACCACCTGAGATGCATGAGTTGTCCTCTCAGCTTCAGGAGCTGTTAGGAAAACAGTTTATTAGAACGAGCTGTTCGTCATGGGGAGCATTGATCTTGTTTGTCAAGAAGAAGGATGGTTCACATTGGATGTGCATTGATTACCGAGAGTTTGACAAGTTGACGGTGAAGAACCGTTACCCACTTTTGCAGATTAATGACCTCTTTGATCAGTTGTAGGATGCTTCTTGGTTCTCCAAGATCGATTTGAGGTCGGGGTACCATTAGATGAGGTTTATAGAGGAGGACGTGGAGAAGACTGCGTTTCAGACTCATTATATTCATTACGAGTTTGTGGTGATGTCATTTGGGCTCACCAATGTGGCTGTGGCATTTATGGATTTGATTAATTAGGTATGCAGGTCGATGCTGGATCGATCAGTTATTGTTTTCATTGATGATATCTTGGTGTATTACAAGACCAGGGAGCAGCATGAGGAGCACCTTCAAGAGCTTCTGGGACTTTTAAAGCGGGAACGGTTGTATGCCAAGTTCTCGAAGTGTGAGTTTTGGTTACGATATGTCCAGTTCTTGGGGCATCTTGTTAACCAAAATGGGAGTTTGGTCGATCCGGCCAAGTTTGAGGTCGTGATGCAGTGGGAAGTTCCGAAGTTTCCCTCGGAGATCAGGAATTTCTTGGGATTAGCAGGGTATTATCGGAGATTTATTCATGATTTCTCCAAGATTATGGTACCGTCACTCGTCTGACGAGGAAGGGCGTGGATTTCTTATGGGGGCCTAAGCAGCAGGCTACATTCGAGACATTGAGACGGAAGTTGTGTGAGGCCCAATGTTAACCCTCGCTGAGGGTGTCAAGGATTTTTTTCGTGTATTGTGATGTGACATCCCCATTTTCACGGCCAGAAAAGGGCGATTTTTTGTTTATGCTTTATAAAAATCAGAGTACCTCTTTTAATAAAAATGTTGTGGAATTTGTTTCCAGAAAAACATGATAAATATGTTATCAAAGCATTTCCAAAGAAATGTATTTTTATCCATTTTAAAACATTTGGGATGTCATCGTCAATACAGAAACATAAGCATAAATAGAACTTACATTCATTTACACTAGTGATATACATCTCTATTAAATCCCTCAGTGTAAAGTAGCTTCATATCGACACCTGTGATACAAATAAGCTTGAGTGGGTCAGGTTGGGAAAGCTGGTGAATACATAGGGCTTTCAACCCACAATAATATAATTATTATGTTAAACATCAAACAATCAACCCAATTACCCATCCCCATTATCTTCTTTATTCTTAAGGATCTACCCTAAGATTCAGCTATTCCTCGTTCATTCATTCCTAAGGAATCGGCACTAAGTCTGCATAGTCGCCAGGGTTTATCTCGTTTATTGACAGTATCATTTTCGAGAGTCCACTCGTAATACCTGTCAATGGGTTTTTAGAGTACACCGGGTGAACACATCGTTCACAACACCTACAGGTTGCGAGCCTGCTAGTGTTCCACTAGACCGTCTAGAATAGTCCGTGGTTGTCATCCATACTCTGTTAGATGATGGGGCCATCGCTTGGGTCATCGTTTGGCTCATCGTTTTGGCTCATTGTTTTGGCTCATCACTTTGGCTCATCGTTTTGGCTCATCGCTTTGGCTCATCGTTTTGGCTCATCGCTTTGGCTCATCGTTTTGGCTCATCGCTTAGGTCATCACTTAGGTCATCGCTTCGCACCATATTTTAGCACTCATATATCATCGCTCATCATTCATCTCATCTTTCATCGCTCATCATTTATCTCATCTTTCATCGCTCATCATTTATCTCACCTCTAATCTACCGATGTTTTACCCAACAAATTTTGTAGATATAAAATATATATGCGGTTTAGATCATTTAAAACATGTATAAAACGTTTCATCCAGCATAGACAGCAAGTATTCAGACAGTATACACACATAGCACGTAATTTATATAAAAATACTTAATATCTATGTGTAAGATGAAAGTAACTATGCACTCACTTGTTAAAGTGATGATTCCAAACTCGGGCAGCGCTTCGCTTCTAACGATTCTATTTTCCTCCGACGAAACCTAATATTATTACCACTAGATTTTAGTCTAATATTTACCGTGACTAATTATTAGTCTTAGCATTATTATTATTATATAAGCGTTTAAACAATATTTTCCAACCACTATGTACAGACAGGGGCCAGACATAAAACACCGGAGGGCAGGACCATTTTGGCATATAGCACTTCTGAAATCCAACAACCCTATGCGGCCCTTTAAACCAGATTCCCCGTACCGCGAGTAGTTAAAAAGATATTATAACGACACTTATATAACTCTTAATAATAGCCTAAATACTCATTATAAGGTCCTAATAACATTACTATATTGAAACATAAGCTATACTAAAGATAGGTTAGGCGTAGCTCACTTACAACGGGTTTTCTCGAAAACCGGGCTTCGCTGGAGCAGCGTTCCCGAGCCAAAAGGCTCTTTTCTCAGGGCTTCGGGAGCCTCGGGGCTTCCTTCGGGTGCTAGGGGGTTTACCTAGACTTTAGGGAGGGTTTGAGGCTTTAGAGAGAGAAAGTAGAGAGAGAGAGAGAGAGATAGAGAAGAGTTTGGATGGTGTGAAGAATGAGGGAACCCGACACCTCTATTTATAGGCTGAATTCCTGATCGACTCGTCGAGTCCATGCCACATGTCAGCTTTCTGGTGGCCAAACGTGTGTGGCCTGTATTGTGCCACATCACCCCTTTTGCAGCATGTTGGGTCTAAATATTGGTTTATACTTTGCTTTTCTAGGAAAATATATTTTTATGTAATGTTGTATGTGTTTGCGGTTTGTGTGTACGGTCGTACACGGGTGTACGGCCGTACACCCATGTATGGCCCATATCTCATATATACAAGGTGAGGAGTGTGTAGAGGAGTGCAAGGCTAGAAGGCTAGAGAGAAAGAGGAGGAGAGCATATTGTAGAGAGAGAAAGTTAGAGAGAAGAAGAATGTGTGTGAGAGAATCTTACGTGTATTGTTCATCACTCATATCTTTGAATACATCATAGATTCAAGTTATTCTTCTTTTCCTTCTTCTTCTATTGATCTGGCATCATCCGTTTGATTGGGATTCCGCACCATCAAACGGATCTGATTGATACTCAAGCAGATTGGGGACTTACAATTGGTATCAGAGCTTGGATTGTATCAATCAATTTTGTCAGATCTGGAGCTTATTTGATCTCATTTTCAAAGGATTTCTGCGTTTATGGATAGATCTCTGAAAATTAAGGGGGGTTTGTTCTTCGTGTTTTTCATAAAAACGAGTTTTTGATCGAGTTTTGGAGCAAAAAGGGTGAAAAACGTCGTTTTTTCTTTGGATCTGTTGAAGGTGTACGGCTCGGACGTGTGCGGCTTGACAGTTTGCGGCTCGGACGTGTGTGGTTCGGACGTTTACGGCCCGACTTCGCTTCATTCTCGTCCTCACAGCTCAGCAGCAGAAGTCCTCGCAGCACAACAGCTTCCATTAAAAAAGAATCGGATTTTTGGAGGTGCCGGGGATCGAACCCGGGTCTCCTCCCAACTCACCCAGCGCCTTAACCAACTCCTCTAGCTAGCTGGATGATAAATTCCTTCACTTCTTAATTCAAATATCGTATCTGCGCACCTAATTTCGCCAATTTGACATTTTTAGCCCAAAATCAATTTTCTTTTAATTTTAAATTACATTTTCAACCCAAAATTTTAGATTTTATTTTTTGACTTTTAATTTTGACTTTTTACTTAAAATTTTGACTTTGACTTTCAAGTTTGACCTTTGACTTTAAACTTTGACTTTCTTGTTTAACTTTCAAATTTTCAAAATTAGCTTTTCGGTTTGACTTTTAAGTTTGACTTTTAAGTTTGACTTTTGAGTTTGACTTTTAAAATTTGACTTTTAAGGTTGACTTTTGAGGTTTTAAGTCAAAGGGCATTTTTGATAAACAATGAATTCTTCAAACACCAAAGTCAATGAAATTTCTTGTTCTCAAACATGCATTGATAATGTCAAAAATTTACTTGAGCATATAGAATTATTACGTAGAGAGAACGAGGACTTGAGATATGAAGGGTATCAACTTAGGAAAGGACAGAAACCCCTGAAGGCTGAATTAGAAGGAAAAACCAAAGACTTTAGAAAACTTGAGGAAGAGTATAGTACTAAGAGTACGCATTATAGATATGTGACTGAACAACTTGCTGAGGTAACTACTGAGCTTGACACATTGAAAAACAAATTTGAAAATGCAGATTTTACTTTTAGAAAATTTGATGTGTCAAGTGAAGTAGTTGCATCCATGATAGAAACTAATTTGAAATTCAAAGAGAATCAGCAAAATGATTTAGGATATGACAAAGTGCCTCCTCCTTATAATCATAATTATCAGTTTAAGCCATTGACAAAAGAGGAAAATGACAGAGAGCCACATCTTAAATATGGATTTGTGTCAGGAGGTAGTATTAATGTTGAAAATACTAATGTTTCTACTTCCCATGCAGATCAATCATTAAGTCAATCAAAGAAAGCAGCTGAAGAGAGTGTGTCTGATAATAAAATTGTGTCAAAGTCTGAAGACTTAAGTTTTTTCGATATATTTGATGATATCTTTGATAATTCTGTCGTGGATGTTCCAGAAAGTGTTGAGCTGAACGATTCTAATGCTTCTACTTCTTGTGCAGGTAAAGTAACGGAAGATGAGAACAAGGAGATAACTGTTGAACAAACCAATGTCTCCTTGAACTCTGAATCTGTTGCTTCGAACTCAGTTGCTTCTGATCAACCTGCTGTTGAGAAGCACAGGCCACCAAATCAAGTGAAACAACCGACTTGCTGCAACTGTGCTTGTGGGAACAATAAGAGACTAGGCAAGGATACGCCACCAGGGGCAGGAAGGAACAACTCCTACGTGAAGAAGCAGACTTGCTTTCACTGTGGAACACCTGTACACATTGCCCGAAACTGTCCAAATCGCGCATACGTTCCCTACTATGCACAAGGGTGGCAGAACGCGCCAAGAGGGAGATTTTCAAATAGAAATCCCTGAAGGTCACGTTCATACAATGGCGACTGGAATGCCAAGAAGGCCAAGAATTCAACTCCCAAGGTCAATAATCCAACTCCTAAGGGCAAGAAGGGAATGTTGGCCTAGAAGTCTAGTTCAAGAAATGCTCCTGCGAAGCCAAAACCGGTTAGGTCGAAGTCATCTCGACAGCCGACTTCAAGTTCAAAATCAAGTGTCGGGGCACCCATCGGATCGAAAAAGAAATGGCTTAAACCCAACTACAAATGGGTACCAAAGGTTCAATCTCCCAAATCTCCTAATGTTTCTAATATTTCTACATCTTCTGTTTGTGATAAGCAGGATATGTCTTGGGAGAGAGTACCATGTGAAGATGACAAAGGTCAACCCAGTTTCAAAATGGACTGGGTTCCAAAGACCAACTGATCCCGCTCTGTGTCGGAGCAGCTATGGAGGAATATCAACATACTTCGGTTTGTTGGTAGTGGCTGTTCCAGGCACATGATAGGAGGCATCTCTCAACTGTACAACATTCAGAACTTTGTTTGAGAGTATGTGTCCTTTGCGGGAAGGGAAAAAGGAAGGGATCACTCATGGGGTTAGTGCTTAATGATGTGAAGAATTTTCGAATCTGTTCTAAGATTATGCGTGCTGTTTTCAGACCTTCTGGATGCAAATTCAATCGGTGACTTACGGTTTGAGTTTTCTTCTCTATACTCCTGAGTTTTTCTTATGCTGATTCGCTTCAAAGACAAATTTTTGTTTTAGGATAGTTTAAATTTGCGCATTTACTTTCGTTTCTCTCCTATGCACAAATTTAGGGGGAGAAATAAAAACAAAACAAAAATTTTAAAATTTTAAAAAATCCAAAAACATTAGAAAATCAGAAAATCAAAAAAATATGTTGTTAATGAATGTGCTTGCAGGTGATGTATTGGGAAGTGATATAATCAAGTGATAGCGGGCAGCCTAAACATGTGTAAGGGACTGAATCTGAATTGTCTAGGCTCTGTGTTCAATGCGCTGGTAGGCACGAGAGATTTAAATGGACTTGACTAGGCACATATGAACTTAAGGAATCTAAAGACTTGAAAATCTTGACCTAGATAGATCCATTTAGCCTGACAATACGATGCTCAGATAGGTTGAGCAGGGAGATATACATGATAATCCACCGGTCACATTAAAGTAATCCGTATCTAGAACCGTGGTTTAACTCTTCCTCGATGTACGGACTCTGTCCTTAATTCCTGTATTGATGGGGCGACTGGGGAATTCAGATAAAGTAGGTCTGTAGGAAATTATTTTTTTGCTTTCTTTCTGTTAGTCATATGTTGCCTCCTCTGCATGATTGAAATACATCCGACCTGGACTGCAACATATGCAATTCTATTTCTCTGCATCTTCTATCTATGCAATTCTTCCTGTCTGTTAGTCATATGATGTCTCCTTTGCGTGATTGAAATACATCCGACCTGGTACACATCATATGCAACCTTCTACTTCTCAATCCCTCTAAACTCTAGTTAGTCATATGTTTCACTCTCTGCGTGATTGGAAGAGATCCGACCTGAGTGTACAACATATGCATTCTAAATTTGAATTCTCTCATAATAATTGTCTGCTCACCTAAAGTAAGCAGTACTTTGGAAGTTCCTGATTATTGGGGTATGTCAGGAAGCGGGAAATATGTTCTAGTACATTTAAAATTAAACAATCACTAGGTTGTCTGTTGATCTCGCTGCTCAATTTAGGTGGACAACAATATCTTTGGTCGTCGTCAGCTGAATGGTCATTTACGAATATTATCTAGGAACATAGGATCACATTGTCTTGTCACTTGTAGTATGTCCTAATTTTGTTACAATCTCTTGTGTTTAAGTGGACCACAATACTGGCGATTGACCAGATCTATTCATGAAGGGAGAGGTACTGATAAACGGATAAAGGATGTCTAAAAACTTTGATCCCAAATCACTCTTAAAGTTAGCTATTATTTTTGTTTCTGTTAAATTTGTTCATAGTTTTTTTCTAATTTAAATATTAGGGGGAGAATTAAAAAAAGTTAAAAAAAAAACCAAACAAAAATCAGAAAATTAAAAAATCCAAAAATAGTGTTATTTTCATTTTATTTCTTGTTCAGAACAATCAAAATTCCAAAAATATTGTGTGCTAAGTTTTCTTTTAGTTTTTGCTTTGTCTTGAAAAGTGAATTCAGATGTAGATAAGACTCATGGAGACTGTATCGGAGAATTTCTGAGCCAAGGCTTTGTCCGTGATCATCGAAGAATTCTTATTCGAAGGAACAAGAAATGAAGACTATTCTTTCAACATTCAATCCTTCAACCCCATAAGCAAGGTGAAGCTGCACTTGAAGATCATGTGATAGATTGCATTGAAGCCTCCTTAATCAATTTGCTGCTATTCTTGTACCTGCTAAAGTGATCCAGAAGATTAGTTCTCTCTGATATTCTCTCTGAAGATTCTCAAGCTGAAAGCGCTATCTTTCAAGAATCAGTACAAGAAGCCTCCTCACCCAACGTGCGTTCAGAGTCAAATTCTGAAGAAAAGCCCAACTTCTCAAGATGAAGTCATTCATTGAAGATTCATCAAGTTCATCTTGAAGTTGTGAAGAATTTGAAGATTAATGCTGAAGCCAAGCTCCCAATGAAGATTAACAAGAAAATCCAGCTACTTTTTAGGGGGAGTTTGTTGGGTCAGTTAGAAAAGAAAGCTATAAACCAAGGGGGAGATTGTTGGGTCTAAATATTGGTTTATACTTTGCTTTTCTAGGAAAATATATTTTTATGTAATGTTGTATGTGTTTGCGGTTTGTGTGTACGGCCGTACACCCGTGTATGGCCCATATCTCATATATATAAGGTGAGGAGTGTGTAGAGGAGTGCAAGGCTAGAAGGCTAGAGAGAAAGAGGAGGAGAGCATATTGTAGAGAGAGAAAGTTAGAGAGAAGAAGAGTGTGTGTGTGAGAATCTTATGTGTATTGTTCATCACTCATATCTTTGAATACATCATAGATTCAAGTTATTCTTCTTCTCCTTCTTCTTCTATTGATCTGGCATCATCCGTTTGATTGGGATTCCGCACCATCAAACGGATCTGATTGATACTCAAGCAGATTGAGGACTTACACAGCAGCACCCTGCCGACTTCTAAACCCCGTAACTTTCGCATACGAGCTCCGTTTTCGACGTTCTTTTTTTCCACGCGTAGGTATAAACAAGATCTACAACTTTAATTTAGACTCCATTGGCTAATCTCGACCGATCCTAAATTTAATAGTAGGAGGAGATTAGACTGTTAAATGACCACGAAAAAATTGTAACTCTTTCATACAGACTCCATTTTCATCTGTCTTTTTACCGTTGAGTTCCTATTAATGAGATCTTCAACTCTCATTTAGGTCGCGTAAGCCAAAAACCGCTCGAACTAAAATTTGAGTTTCGGGTCGTGAACTGCTATGCCAAATCTTAGTAAATTCATAACTTCCTCATACGAAGTCAGATTTGGGCGTTCTTTTTTTGTATGTTCTCGGTTTAACGTATTCTACAACTTTTGTTTAGATCACTAAGGCTAAAAGTCGCTCTATCGTAAATTCACTATTTACGCTTTCCGGTGCCGTGCCGGTTTTGCCGTAAAACTTTGACGGGCCATAACTTCTTCGTTATAACTCGGATTTCGGCGTTCGTTATTTGTACGGAACCCTTGAGACATCTTCTAAAACTTGGTTAAGATTATTTATTCTAAATAATCTTTTGTCGAAAAGTCGTTTTCGACCCCTATTATCTCTAAATTGACTAGCCCGGATCTACGACCGTTACATGTGATGCATCCATCACTCGTTTGGGAGTGGTGCTTATGCAGCGTGGGAGAGTCATTGCATATGCTTCTAGGCAACTAAAGTCGCATGAGGGTCAATATCTGACACATGATTTAGTGTTGGGGTGGTGGTTTTTGCCCTCAAGATTTGGCAACATTACCTGTATGGGGTTCGGTGTACCATCTACACAGACTACAAGAGTTTGAGGTATCTCAAGGACCAGCCGAGTCTAAATATGAGATAGCATAGATGGCTTGATGTAGTCAAGAATTATGACTGTGAGATTCTTTATCACCCTGTAGGGTTCAAAGTATTCCATGGATTATGACAATGGGCGCCCTTGATGAAGTGTAGGTTATTAGGCCCAAGACTTGTTTTATTCCCTATATATTGTCATGTAATATTCATTATTAGGGTTAAGAGTGAGGCAAGATGTAGCCGCCAATCATAGTGAGGTTTCTTAGGTAGAATAGATTTACTTTAATCTTTTCTTGTAGTGTAATTTCCTCATGTTCTTGAATAAAATATTTTGTTCATAAAGTACATCTTCATTATTGTGTTCGTTCTTATATTCCGCATTATAATCATCAAATCGTTCTTGAGGTTTGTCCCAACAAGTGGTATCAGAGCGGGTCTTTGAATACCTAATTGATTTTTGAAGTATCGGTTCTTGATTTGATGATTTTCTACACAGTTATTTAAGATTTTGGTGTTTTGGCGTTTTGGAATCAAGATTCTTGTTCAAGTTACTGTTCATGAAGATTTACGGTGTATTCTACTGTTCATCTGGGTATTTTTTAATTCATCTCATATTTCGTTCTTATTCATTGTTGGATCTAATCAATTGTTTAATCCAATATTATTCCATTACTTCCAGATCAATTTTTCTTGATTTAGCCCATAGATTCGATCCAATACTGTTCCTTGAGCCCAATATTTCCGACTGTTGTTCATTGCTTTGTTTAAAATCACAAAATTCTGAATCACGAAAGTCAAAATCCTTATTCGATTTAAGGGTTTAACTTCATGACGATTAAGCATTCTTTTGTTCTGCTGGATTTCATAATTCTCGATTTCTGTTTGATTCGCTAATAGTTTTGTTCTTGAGTCGAATTTTCTGAAAAATATCATTCTCAAAATCGATTTTGATTTTGTTCTTTGATTATATTTTTTGAATTGAGTTGATCTAATCTATCATGTTCCAAAATCGATTATGTTTATTGGTTATTGATGATTTTTCTGGATACTATTGAACAAGAATCACCTCTTGTTGTTATTTATGTTCGATTGTAATCATGAAGTTTAGAATTGTCATTTGATGTTTTGAGTTTGAAGAGTTTGATAAACAACGGATGAAGATGAAGAATATATGGAGTTGGTAACGATTATTGATTGAATCGACCTGTTTGATCTGGAAATCGAGTTGAGAAAAAATGATTATATTGATGAGCGTTAATTGATTTCGGTGGTCAATGCTAAAAGTCAAAATTGGAATTATAGATTTTTTGAACGGTGTTCTCATTTGTGAATGTGATCGGAAAGCAATATGATTTGATAAAATGAATGAAAAACGATGTTGAGGCTTCAATTGGCTTCTCCAAATTTCAATTAATGGTTTCGCAATTTGGTGCTTCGCGGTACTTATGGTTTCCATTGTAATGGGTCTCGCAATCGAAATTTCTTTCGGAAGGGTTCGGAACTTGAAACGAATTCGGAATTCCTATGAAGTCTGATCGAAAATGGATTTGTATTCAGAACTTTGTTGCCAAGCGTGTCTCGCAATCGGAACTTAAATTAATAGGACCTTCAGTTCAGAATTTGCTCTCGGAATTAGACCCAATCTCCGATGTCGGAAATTGATTTCGGAATTGTGAAGTGGATTGGCATGATTCGGAACAAGAGGGTTGCTCGGAATCGGAAGAGTTGATCGGAGTTCAGAATTTTGTTTGAACTCGGAATCGGTCTTCATATTACGAGTGGATTCGGAATCGGTTTTCATGATTACGAGTTGTTGTGTTCGTTTAATCAGAACAAATGGGGAAGATGACTGCAATTTACACATTTGGTCCCTGTAACTTCATCAACATGGCAGTTTTAGTTTCATTTCCGAAATTGTTGCAAATAAAAGGGAAAATGATGCAGTTTTACCATTTTAGTCCCCTGACTTTCAGCAAAGTGACAGTTTCAGTCCAATATTCTGAAATGTTTACAAATATAAGGGCTTATGAACAAATTTGGTTTTTTCATGAACATGTTTTTTCGTGAACAGTAAATTATGGATTCCAACAAGTCTTGGAGGTTCGGAAGGTCGTTTTTCGCAATAACGTCAAATTTTTTCGACTATTTTGGATTTTAAACTTCATTGTTTATTCCATTTTGTCGCGGGGGAGCATAGTAATAGTTTATCCAATTCAAGATCATTCTCAAGACCATTTGAAGGTTTTATAATCACATTTTTTTATTATAAAAGGGGAGGGGGGAATTTGATATGGCCATTTGAAATTGGATTGTGACTTTTCAAATTTGAAGATTTTTGGTGAACCTTGTGGTAGCGATATGAAAGTAGATTTTACAAAGAAGTTCTCGATTGAACTCTTCTAAAGCTTTTCAATATGTCTGACTTTTAGTGATTTCTCGATCAAGTGACGTTACGAATATTAAATTTGATTTGTTACATGATATTTTTTGGTGGCTTATATCATTAGCTTATTTGAAGATCATTGTGACTTGGAGGGGGAGTTCTTCAAAGATAAGAAGTGATTTTGTTTCTTAATTCCGAAATGGGTTTTTATGGCGGGTTTGGCTTTCTTGAAAATCTTTGGGATTACATTAGAAGATGAAGTCTAAAAACATTACTTCAGTGCTTGAATTCGTATTTATATATCCTAGAACCCGGTTTGAAGACTATTGAAGAATCAAGATTCGTGGATCGCTTTTGATATTCCTCGTCACGAAATCCTTTCTTATTTGCTAGATGCTTGTTTTGGAAGCTGAAGCCTTGTCATCCATTCTATACTTTGAGGGGGAGAATGTAGGATTCAAAGTATTCAATGGATTATGACAATGGGCCCCCTTGATGAAGTGTAGGTTATTAGGCCCAAGACTTGTTTTATTCCTTATATATTGTCATGTAATATTCATTATTAGGGTTAAGACTGAGGCAAGATGTAGCCGCCAATCATAATGAGGTTTTTTAGGTAGAATAGATTTACTTTAATCTTTTCTTATAGTGTAATTTCCTTATGTTCTTGAATAAAATATTTTGTTCATCAAGTACATCTTCATTATTGTGTTCCTTCTTATATTCCGCATTATAATCATCAAATCATTCTTGAGGTTTGTCCCAACACACCCAAGGAAATTGTAACACCCGTGGATCCGGGATAGTCAATTTAGAGATAATAGGGGGTCGAAAACGACTTTTCGACAAAACGATTATTTAGAATAAATAATCTTAACCAAGTTTTAGAATATGTCTCAAGGGTTCCGTATATATAAAGAACGCCGAAATCCGAGTTATAACGAAGAAGTTATGGCCCGTCGAAGTTTCGCGGCAAAACCGGCACGACACCGGGAGACGTAAATAGTGCATTTATGATAGAGCAACTTTTGGACTTAGTGATCTAAACAAAAGTTGTAGTGTACGTTAAACCGAGAACATACAAAAAAAGAACGCCCAAATCTGACTTCGTATGAGGAAGTTATGAATTTTCTAAGATTTGACATAGCAGTGCACGACCCGAAACTCGAATTTTAGTTCGGGTGGTTTTTGGCTTACGCGACCTAAATGAGAGTTGAATATCTCATTAATAGGAACTCAACGGTAAAAAGACAGACGAAAACGGAGTCCGTATGAAGGAGATACGAATTTTTCGCGGTCATTTAACAGTCTAATCTCCTCCTACTGTTAAATTTAAAATCAGTCGAGAATTAGCCGACAGAGTCTAAATGAAAGTTGTAGATCTTGTTTTTACCTACGCGTGGAAAAAAATAACGTCGAAAACGAAGCTCGTATTCGAGAGTTATGATTTTTCTAAGTCGGGAGGCTGATACGCGAGTTTGGGTGACGTGGCACCACCAGAAAGAGGACACGTGGCACCACCAGAAGGCTGCCACATGCACCAACTCGGCGAGTCTGTGTCAAGAATCGGCGAGTCCATCAGCCAGCCTCCCTATAAATAGAGGTGCCGGGCATTCCAACTTCCTCACACCTCAATCCTCTTCTTTCTCTCTCTACACTCTCTCTCTAAGCTCCCTAACCCCCCTAAAGTCTAGGTAAACCCCCTAGCACCCGAAGGAAGCCCCGAGGCTCCCGAGGTCCCGAGAAAAGAGACTTTCAGCTCAGAAACACTGCTCCAGCGAAGCCCGATTTTGAGAAAAACCTGCTGTTTTGTCCGAGGAAAATTGTGTTGAGAGTAACGAAGTGTTGTTCGAGTGCCGAGTCACCACCTTCTCAGGTGAGTGCATAGTTACTTTCATCTTACACATATATATGAAGTATTTTATATAAATTACGTGCTATGTGTGTATACTGTCTGAATACTTGTTGTCTATGCTGGATGAAACGTTTTATACATGTTTTAAATGATCTAAACTGTATATGTATTTTATATCTACAAAATGTGTTGGGTAAAACATGGGTAGATTAGAGGTGAGATAAATGATGAGCGATGAAAGATGAGATAAATGATGAGCGATGAAAGCTGAGATGAACGATGAGCGATGATATATGAGTGATAAAATATGGTGCGAAGCGATGACCTAAGCGATGAGCCAAAACGATGAGCCAAAGCGATGAGCCAAATCGATGAGCCAAACGATGACCCAAGCGATGGACCCATCATCTAGCAGAGTATGGATGACAACCACAGACTATTCTAGACAGTCTAGTGGCACACTAGCAGGCTCGCAACCTGTAGGAGTTGTGAACGATGTGTTCACCTGGTGTACTCTAAAAACCCATAGACATGTATTACGAAGGGACTCTCGAAAATGATACTGTTAATAAACGAGATAAACCCTGGCGACTATGCAGACTTAGTTCCGATTCCTTAGAATACTCCTTATTAATGAATGATCGAGGAATAGCTGAATCTTAGGGTAGACCCTTAAGAGTAAAGAAGATAATGGGGATGGGTAATTGGGTTGATTGTTTGATGTTTAAACATAATAATTATATTATTGTGGGTTGAAAACCCTATGTACTCACCAGGTTTCCCAACCTGACCCACTCCAACTTATTTCTATCACAGGTGTCGATATGAAGCTACTTTACACTGAGAGATTTAAAAGAGATGTAGATCACTAGTGTAAAAGAATGTAAGTTCTGTTTATGCTTATGTTTCTGTATTGACAATGACATCCCAAGGTTTTAAAAATGAATAAAAATACATTTCTTCGGAAATGCTTTGATAACGTATTTATCATGTTCTTCTGGGAACAAATTCCGCAACATTTTTATTAAAAGAGGTACTCTGATTTTTATAAAGCATAAACAAAATCGGTCTTTTCTGACCATGAAAATGGGGATGTCACAGTTGGTATCAGAGCATTAGTTTAAGAGAACTAGGAATATGGATTTATTTCTAGACTTAAACTTAGAATGCTAAGCAATGATTGTGAGGAGTGTGTCTAATAAAATGTAGGTAATACACCTGAATAGACACAAGCACTAGCTTATTTAGGGAAAATGCCTAACATGCTTTTATGTGCTAATTGATTTGTGATGTTTTATGCTATCGTTTGATCGGATCTATGGTCTGTTGCCGACCAGATCTGGAAATTTTACGTGTTCAGATTTCTAAACGTTTAATTACGGTGTTAGAACTGTCATGTAACTTTTTCAGAGTAATAAGGAGGAATACGCGTCTAAATCTTACTCTATCTATATTCTCGTCTCGATACACCGAACACCTGCTTTGGTGTGCAGAACATCATGGTGAAGACTCGTAGTGAATTGAGTAAATGGAGGAAATGAGAAGCCTTACGATAGTGAATGATACCTATCGGAAGATATCGTAAGAGTGATATCTTGCCTTTAGAATGCGTCTAATAAATAATACGTCTAGTATGGGAGAAGTACACGTTCGATTAGCAGAAAGAAAGATTTTTGGTATAATCCATGAAGTTATCCCATCGTCTGACATTTCCATCACCAACCGAGTTGAAGCTGAATTGATGATTGAAGATACGCATGGAAGAAGTCCTAGTAGAGTCTAGGGAAAATTTTATGATTGTTTGGACACATTTATATGTGTTAAAAAAATTGTTTTTTTTTGTGATAATGACTTGGAAAACTGCGAGACAATACTTGGGACGAGTATGAGTAGGTGTGAATGGTAGTAGAGGCCTATACTACCGGAAGCACATGGCTCAGACTTGGATCAGGGAAAGTCACAAGGTTACCAATGATGGGATTTAGGTACAACAAATAAACTAGAAAACAATTCCTAAGTTCACATGCAACCTACTTTGGATCTATGTTTTAACTATTGAACATACAACTTTGAATTGCAAAACAAGAACCCTAGAGGAGAGAGGCTAATTTCGAAATTAACAAACTAGGGTTTAGGGTTTACATACCTTTCAATTGTTATAGCAAACAATTGATATTCCCTTGATCTTGATCTTGATCTTCTTGGAAGCTTTAGCACCACAAGTGTAATGCCTCTAATGGAATCACACCCAATGACTAGCAAGAAGGAAATTAGAAGAAGAGAGAGGGGAGGGAGTATGCAATTTCGGCCAAGGTATTCTTCCAAAGAATGAGTCACCTCAAATGTGAGCCAGGAGGCTCCTTAAATAGTTGAGGGATCTAGGGTTTAGGGAAAACCCTAGTTATCCTTTGCTTAGGGCCTAAGCAAGATCCAAGGGCCTTTACTGGACCCCTTGGACGAATTCTCTAGGGTTTCCCCTAGGGTTTTCGTCCACCCCCTTCCAAGGGGTTTCTGGATCCTTCCATTCAACTATTAGTTAATTGCAAACCAGTCCCTGCACTTCATAATTAATTCTTTTAACCCCAAAATTAATTCTGATTAATTTCTGGTTAACTATTAATTAAACATAATGATTTCTAATTAATATATTAATCCATTAACATATTAATAAATCATTTATATATTAATTTATTAATCTTATAAATTAATATCTCTCATTTCATAATTTCCTTGTCCAGTTGCTAGGTTGAGGGCAACCCAAAAGGACTGTGCTGCTATCAATTCAAGTACATACCAATTATAGTTATGGGCTTAGACACCTAATCCAACAGTCTCCCACTTGGATAAGTCTGTAACTATAATTGCTAGTATGCCTTCTAAATTTGACCAGCAAATTGTAGCTTCCAAAAAGCTGCTGCCGAACTCTGACCCAGTCAGTTACGTGTCCTAAGATAAGTGATCATATAACCCTTCGTTCTGCTTGATATCCCCAGACAAAAGACATGGAATGTAATCAATCTCTTTGTCCAGAATCTATGTTTCCCGATTCCTGATTTGTGATGATGTAGGACTTCTAATCGAACACATCAATTTAGTCCTGGCTGGGCCCAGCACATAAGTCAACACCAAATCATCGAGGGGCCCACAAATATCGCTTTTCCTGTTAGGGCAAAAGGAACGAATAAACGTTGACTCATATGCTTGTATCTTTTACTCATCAAATTATGCATGACAATACGTTTCATAACACCAAGTTACTGATGCGTTTTCGTATCACCAATACACAACCGACTTGTAAATTACAACTCATATATCTTCGTTTCAAGATTATAAGATATTATCGTCTCAGTATTACTCGTGATGAATTCCATGAAGTAATACTCTGAGCGAGGGTTTATCCAATACTCAAATCTCAATTTCTGAGTACTCATGAACGTTGCAGCAATTCTATTGCCATGTCTATCCTTAGACAATCTGCAATCCAATTCATGACAGTCTTAATTCACTACTTACTTCCAAGAGTACGAGCGACTGTGGAGTTTGAATAATCTCATTATTCAGGAAGTAAAACATGCAAAAATGAAACACAATAATAAACAATTGACAAAAGGTAGTAGCCAAACTTATAAATAATACTTTATTATTTAATCACCAAAAGTCAATTACATTTACTTTGTTACAAGTTTCAAAAACTAATCTAACTACTAAAACTAATATCATCTTTCAGTCCTATGCTCCGAGCATGCTGAATATGCTTAGCCCTACTCAGACCCTTTGTGAGGGGATCTGCTGGGTTATCTTCAGATGACACCCTCTTCACTATAAGATGGCCTTCTTCTACTCTATGTCTGATGAAATGGTACTTTCTGTCGATATGTATGGTCTTACCATGATCTCTCGGTTCCTTTGTCAAGGCAACCGCTCCTTCATTCTCGCAGAACAGTTCCATAGGCTCCTGGATGGTTGGAACAACTCCGAGATCTCCGATGAAGTTCCTCAACCAAGCTACTTCTTTCGACGCTTCACTCGCTGCTATGTACTCTGATTCACAAGTAGAATCAGCCACCGTATCTTGCTTGGAACTCTTCCAAGTAACTGCTCCTCCATTCAGTAAAAACACCCAGCCTGATTGAGAACGGAAGTTATCTCTATCCGTCTGAAAGCTGGCATCACTGTAACCATCTACTCTCAAAGTATCACTGCCACCAAGCACAAGAACCCAGTCCTTTGTCCTTCGCAAATACTTGAGTATATTCTTAACTGCTATCCAATGAGCTCTACCTGGGTTTCCCTGATAGCGACTGACCATGCTTAAAGCAAATGCCACATCAGGGCGAGTACATGTCATAGCGTACATGATCGATCCGACAGCAGAAGCACAAGGTACACGACTCATGTCATCTATTTCAACATCTGTACTCGGGCATTGAGTCTTACTCAATTTGGTATTGCTCTGGATAGGTAGCTCTCCCTTCTTGGAATTTTCCATGCTAAACCTCTTTAGTACCTTATCCAAGTATGTGCTCTGACTAAGTCCAATTAGTCTCTTCTTTCTATCTCTCAATATTCTAATCCCAAGAATATAGGCAGCTTCTCCAAGGTCTTTCATGGCAAAACACTTTCCAAGCCAAGACTTAACTTCTTTCAAGGTTGGAACGTCGTTACCAATGAGTAATATGTCATCGACATATAACACCAGAAAAGTTACTATACTCCCACTAGCCTTGATATACACACAGAACTCATCTTCACTTCTAGAGAAACCAAACTCTTTGACTTTCTCATGGAAGCAAAGATTCCAACTGCGAGATGCTTGTTTCAATCCATAAATGGATTTCTCAAGCTTGCACACTCTATTGGGGAACTTTGCATCAACAAAACCCTCTGGCTGACTCATGTAAACATCTTCAGCCAACTTCCCATTAAGGAAAGCAGTTTTGACATCCATCTGCCAGATTTCATAATCATGAAAGGCAGCTATGGCGAGCAATATCCTAATAGATTTAATCTTAGCCACTGGCGAAAAAGTCTCATCATAGTCAACCCCTGGGGTTTGAGTAAAACCTTTTGCAACCAGTCGAGCCTTGAATGTATGCACATTCCCATCCATGTCTGTCTTCTTCTTGAAGATCCATTTGCACCCAATTGTCTTACGACCTGGTGCACTATCAACCAAATTCCAAACTTGGTTGTCATACATGGACTTAATCTCGCTGTCCATTGCCTCTTTCCACTTGGAAGCCTCTGGGCCTGCCATTGCTTCCTTATAAGTGACTGGTTCATCTAAGTTTACCAGTGTTCTGTCACTTATGAATGTGTCACCATCTGAAGTAATATGAAAACCATACAACTCAGGTGGCACACTCACCCTAGTGGATCTTCTAAGAGGTAATGAGTTATCAATTGGTTCAACAGGAACTGTTTCCTCTGGTTGAGTGCTAGTGTCATCTAAGGTTCCTTCATTGGCTGACTCTTGAATTTCTTCAAGGTCAATAGTGCTCCCACTGTCCTCTTTGAATATGAGCTCTCTTTCAAGAAAGACTCATCTTCGTGCTACAAAGACCACGTTCTCACTAGGCCTGTAGAACAAATATCCTAAAGACTGCTTTGGGTAACCAATGAAAACACATTTCTCACTTCTAGCTGCTAGCTTGTCGTGAGTCTCTCGTCTTACGAAAGCTTCACAACCCCAGACTTTAATATGTGCTAACGAGGGAACTTTCCCTGTCCACATTTCGTGAGGTGTTTTGGCAACCTTCTTTGTAGGGACAAGATTGAGGATGTGGGCGGCTGTCTCTAAGGCATACCCCCAGAAGTGAATAGGAAGCGAAGCCCGACTCATCATAGAACGAACCATGTCTAACAAGGTTCGATTGCGCCTCTCAGCTACACCATTTAACTGTGGTGTCCTAGGAGGAGTCAATTGTGAGACTATCCCACATTCTTTCAGATAGTCGTTAAACTCGATACTAAGATACTCCCCGCCTCTATCGGATCTAAGTATCTTTATCTTTCCGCCCAATTGATTTTCGACTTCATGCTTAAACTCTTTGAACTTTTCAAAAGTTTCTGACTTATGCTTGATCAAGTAGATATATCCATATCTGCTATAATCGTCAGTGAAAGTCACATAGAATCGATTAGCATCTCTTGTAGTTGATCTGAAGGGTCCACACACATCTGTGTGTATGAGATCCAACAGACATTCACCTCTTTCACAAGACCCTGTGAATGGTGATTTTGTCATCTTTCCCAAAAGACAAGATTCACACATATCATCTGACTTTAGGTCAAATGATTCCAACACTCCATCCTTTTGGAGTTGGGCTATGCGTTTCTTGTTAATGTGTCCAAGACGACAACGCCACAAGCATGCCTTGTCTACACTATTAGACAAGTCAATATTAAGTACACTATTTCCTAAGCTATCAACACAAGTCACTGTTTCATACACACCATTACAAGGCAAAGCTTCAAACATAAAAACACCATTCTTATAAACAGAAATTGAACCATTCAAATCATTAAAAGAATATGTAAAACCTTGTCTGAACAATGCATGAAATGAAATAATGTTTCTCGTCATCTCAGACGAATAGCAACAATTTATTAAATCTAATCTAACATCATTACTAAGAAGAAGCTGATAAACTCCGATCTTGGTTACTGGTGAAGACTTTCTGTTTCCCATGATCAGGTTTATCCTTCCTCGCTCTATCTCCTCACTTTCCTTTATACCCTGTAAATCAGAACAGATAGGAAAACCACATCCTGTGTCAAGGACCCATGAACGAGAAGATAATGAGTTATTAGCAGAAATAGTGTAAATACCTGCCGAAGATGGCTTCACTTTGCCATCCTTGATATCTTGCAGATATTGTGGGCAAGATCTCTTCCAATGCCCCTTTTGGTTGCAGTAAAAGCAAACTGCCTCTTTTGGATCAGAAACATGGGGAGTGGAACCATTGGGCTTAGCCTTTGGGCCATTACTAGATGACCCAGCTTGAGCCTTGCTCTTCCAGTTTTGCTTGGGAGGACCTTTCCTCTTTTTCCCCTTTCCCTGTCCAATAGCCAAAACAGGGGCACTAGCAGGTGTGGAGGGTATACTTTTACCCTTCATCCCTGCCTCAGCTGTCTGCAACAAGTTGTGCAATTGGGCTAGGGTCTGCTCAGTATTGTTCAAATGGTAAGTTAGAATAAACTGACCATAACATTCAGGAAGTGAGTTCAAGACCATGTCAATGGCCAATTCCTCATCAAAGTGAATATTGAGCTTGACCAAACGCTCTATGTAGCGTTGCATTCTTTGCACATGTGACACAACCGACTCCCCATCTTTCATCTTGCAAGCCATGAGTGACTTGACTACTTCGAACTTTTCTTGACGAGCTCGCTTATGGTACTTTTCCATAAGGTCCTTGTTCATCTCGAAAGGCCAGTAGTCCTCATAGTACCTCTGCAGTTTTGGGGACATAGTTGCCACCATGATGCATGCCACTTTGGTAGCATCATCGTAATGTTTCTTGTAGGCAGCAAGATCTTCAGGAGTAGCTTCATTCTCATCAAGCTCTTTGAGCTCCTTTTCAAGAACATATTCTTTGTTCTCGAAACGAAGAGCCATCTTGATGTTGCGCATCCAATCGTTATAGTTTGAGCCATCTGAAAAGAGAAGTTTTGGTTGGAGGAGGACGAAGCAGAAGTGTTTCTAGGAGTAGACATCTGAAAAGAAAGAAAGTTTTAGTTAGATTTCAAGATACCTTAATAGAATAACCCAAAGATATAATATCAAGGTTAGGATCCAACTATGAAGATTCAC
Organism: Lactuca virosa; assembly: GCF_052849685.1. NCBI lineage: Eukaryota > Viridiplantae > Streptophyta > Magnoliopsida > Asterales > Asteraceae > Lactuca > Lactuca virosa. The sequence goes on from NC_136431.1 coordinate 56,014,372, forward strand.
AACTTAGAAATGGGATGCCGAGATCCAAGTGCAAATTTCATAAAGGTAGGTGAATGACGATTCACCAATTCCACCATTAGACGAAACAAACGAAGTGAAATTCCTAATTCTTTTGAGATACATTGAAACTATTCAATGGCATGTTTTAATCTCAGATTATGCTCTTCTATTTGTGACTGGGATGCCGAGGATCACAAACAAGATGTGAATAACCATGCAAATGTGCTTGGTAACCTCATTGTCTTTATCATTAACTATTGATGTGCTGGTAAACCACACACGCTCCATCAAAATGACAATTATGAGATACCCATTACTACTCTTTATTAGTGCCTTTTAGTGTGCTGGTTAACCACACACGCTCCACTAACGACCAATAAAGCATAATGTGCAATTTCATGGATTAGCATACTTTTCACATTTTTCCTAAAGTAACTAGAGTTGGGATTTTGAAAATAATGTTCTAGTACTTTCTTTAATATCATTATACTTTTAATGAGAAGTAGTTGTCCTATCAAATCCGTTCTGCTAACGACCCTCCACTAATCAAGGAAGCGGTGGGTGAGAGTGGACACCCATTCAACTACCATTTTATAGGCAGTTTCCTTATACCCCCCTTATAGATTAGCTTCGTGAATGAGGCATACTAGCGATTTGACTGACCATATTCTTATACATATATAATATTAAACTTTTAATTATAATATATATATATATAAGGTGTGTTTTAAAACATTTTAAAACTTCAAGGGTTTATAAATTTCGAAATTTAAGCTATTAAATTTAAATTTAAATAAACCAATTAACTAGATTTAATATTTATCTTTTAATTAATTATTAATCAAATTATTAAATCTTGTAAGGATTATCTAATTAAATTAATCCATTAATTTAATCCTAATCCTTATCCCTCTAAATTTCGAAAAATAGGGTAAGGATAATTATCCAATTAATCTAATTAAGTAATAATTATCCAAAACAAGAAACCCTAGTTATCCTCTAGCAAATTTCGAAATTCACAAGGGAGTAGGCTAGGGTTTTCAAAACCCTAACCCTAATTTCGATTAGGGTTCTTTGGAGGCTAGGGTTTTCAAAAACCCTTCAATCCAAAACCCTAATTGCGAAAATTTGGCCTTTAGGGTTTAATAGCTATAAACCCTAATTTGTAATTCAATAATTGTAGCAATTCAATTTAAAACAACAATGGCTCTGATACCACTGATGGGATTTAAGTACAACAAATAAACTAGAAAACAATTCCTAAGTTCACATGCAACCTACTTTGGATCTATGTTTTAACTATTGAACATACAACTTTGAATTGCAAAACAAGAACCCTAGAGGAGAGAGGCTAATTTCGAAATTAACAAACTAGGGTTTAGGGTTTACATACCTTTCAATTGTTATAGCAAACAATTGATATTCCCTTGATCTTGATCTTGATCTTCTTGGAAGCTTTAGCACCACAAGTGTAATGCCTCTAATGGAATCACACCCAATGACTAGCAAGAAGGAAATTAGAAGAAGAGAGAGGGGAGGGAGTATGCAATTTCGGCCAAGGTATTCTTCCAAAGAATGAGTCACCTCAAATGTGAGCCAGGAGGCTCCTTAAATAGTTGAGGGATCTAGGGTTTAGGGAAAACCCTAGTTATCCTTTGCTTAGGGCCTAAGCAAGATCCAAGGGCCTTTACTGGACCCCTTGGACGAATTCTCTAGGGTTTCCCCTAGGGTTTTCGTCCACCCCCTTCCAAGGGGTTTCTGGATCCTTCCATTCAACTATTAGTTAATTGCAAACCAGTCCCTGCACTTCATAATTAATTCTTTTAACCCCAAAATTAATTCTGATTAATTTCTGGTTAACTATTAATTAAACATAATGATTTCTAATTAATATATTAATCCATTAACATATTAATAAATCATTTATATATTAATTTATTAATCTTATAAATTAATATCTCTCCTTTCATAATTTCCTTGTCCAGTTGCTAGGTTGAGGGCAACCCAAAAGGACTGTGCTGCTATCAATTCAAGTACATACCAATTATAGTTATGGGCTTAGACACCTAATCCAACAACCAAGAAGCTAGTAATTGATACCGTTTTATTCAAATATGTCGTTACCATCGTTTCGGTAATAACTAAGAAGATGATTGTTATTCCGACCCTAGTGGTCATATCGAATTGAGTCCGACTACGATGAGTATGTTACGTGGTTCAGAGAACCAAGTTTGATGTAGCATCTGACTTAAGCCGGAAGATTGAAATAAAATCAAAGCGATCGGTAGAGGTATCGTGATAGTTGCTTGTAGCTAGAAATGCTACCTTTTAATATGTGATTAGTACATGAAGGAAGGTATAGTCTGTTCTGGAATTTGACTCTAAAAGATCTGAGTCCAAGCAATGCATCATACGATGAGAGGTCATTAGAACATGACCCATCAGTTTATTATGATAATCGAAGGAAGAAACTTATCTCAAGTTTGTTAAAGAAGGAGTCTCCAATAAAGATCGAGATCGTGACATGAAGATCATGATTGGAAGTCTAACATGAGATAGAGAGTGGGTCCAAGATCGGGCACTGCCTGCATTCAGGAAGTCTTAGAGTTAGATACTCGTTCGAAGAAACATCAAAGTTACGGTTATTACTTAGGACGAAGAGATAACATATGGAGTCATCATGTGAGCCCTGTCCCGTTGATGATTCCAGGACGTAATCATCCTAAGGGGGAGATAATTGTAACGCCCGTAGATCCGGGATAGTCAATTTAGAGATAATAGGGGGTCGAAAACGACTTTTCAACAAAAAGATTATTTAGAATAAATAATCTTAACCAAGTTGTAGAATATGTCTCAAGGGTTCCGTACATATAAAGAACGTCGAAATCCGAGTTATAACGAAGAAGTTATGGCCCGTTGAAGTTTCGCGGCAAAACCGACACGACACAGGGAGACGTAAATAGTGAATTTACGATAGAGCAACTTTTGGACTTAGTGATCTAAACAAAAGTTGTAGTGTACGTTAAACCGAGAACATACAAAAAAAAAAGAACGCCCAAATCTGACTTCGTATGAGGAAGTTATGAATTTTCTAAGATTTGGCATAGGAGTGCACGACCCGAAACTCGAATTTTAGTTCGGGTGGTTTTTGGCTTACGCGACCTAAATGAGAGTTGAAGATCTCATTATTAGGAACTCAACGGTAAAAAGACAGACGAAAACGGAGTCCGTATGAAGGAGATACGAATTTTTCGCGGTCATTTAACAGTCTAATCTCCTCCTATTGTTAAATTTAAGATCGGTCGAGAATTATCCGACGGAGTCTAAATGAAAGTTGTAGATCTTGTTTTTACCTATGCGTGGAAAAAAAGAACGTCCAAAAGGGAGCTCGTATGCGAGAGTTATGAATTTTCTAAGTCGGGAGGCTGATACGCGAGTTTGGGTGACGTGGCACCACCAGAAAGAGGACACGTGGCACCACCATAAGGCTGCCACATGCACCAACTCGGCGAGTCTGTGTCAAGAATCGGCGAGTCCATCATCCAGCCTCCCTATAAATAGAGGTGTCGGGCATTCCAACTTCCTCACACCTCAATCCTCTTCTTTCTCTCTCTACACTCTCTCTCTAAGCTCCCTAACCCCCTTAAAGTCTAGGTAAACCCCCTAGCACCCGAAGGAAGGCCCGAGGCTCCCGAAGTCCCGAGAAAAGAGACTTTCAGCTCAGAAACGCTGCTCCAGCGAAGCCCGATTTTGAGAAAAACCTGTTGTTTTGTCCGAGGAAAATTGTGTTGAGAGTAACGAAGTGCTGTTCGAGTGCCGAGTCACCACCTTCTCAGGTGAGTGCATAGTTACTTTCATCTTACACATAGATATGAAGTATTTTATATAAATTACGTGCTATGTGTGTATACTGTCTGAATACTTGTTGTCTATGCTGGATCAAACGTTTTATACATGTTTTAAATGATCTAAACTGTATATGTATTTTATTTCTACAAAATGTGTTGGGTGAAACATGGGTAGATTAGAGGTGAGATAAATGATGAGCGATGAAAGATGAGATAAATGATGAGCGATGAAAGATGAGATGAACGATGATCAATGATATATGAGTGATAAAATCTGGTGCGAAGCAATGACCTAAGCGATGAGCCAAAGCGATGAGCCAAAACGATGAGCCAAAGCGATGAGCCAAATCGATGAGCCAAACGATGACCCAAGCGATGGCCCCGTCATCTAGCAGAGTATGGATGACAACCACGGACTATTCTAGACAGTCTAGTGGAACACTAGCAAGCTCGCAACCTGTAGGTGTTCTGAACGATGTGTTCACCTGGTGTACTCTAAAATCCCATAAACAGGTATTACGAAGGGACTCTTGAAAATGATACTGTTAATAAACGAGATAAACCATGGTGACTATGCAGACTTAGTGCCGATTCCTTAGGATACTCCTTAGGAATGAATGATCGAGGAATAACTGAATTTTAGGGTAGACCCTTAAGAGTAAAGAAGATAATAGGGATGGGTAATTGGGTTGATTGTTTGATGTTTAACATAATGATTATATTATTGTGGGTTGAAAACCCTATGTACTCACCAGGTTTCTCAGCCTGACCCACTCAAGCTTATTTGTATCACAGGTGTCGATATGAAGTTACTTTACACTGAGGGATTTAAAAGAGATGTAGATCATTAATGTAAATGAATGTAAGTTCTGTTTATGCTTATGTTTCTGTATTGACCATGACATCCCAAATGTTTTAAAATGGAGAAAAATACATTTCTTCGGAAATGCTTTGATAACGTATTTATCATGTTTTTCTGGGAATAAATTCCGCAACATTTTTATTAAAAGAGGTACTCTGATTTTTATAAAGCATAAACAAAATCGGTCTTTTTTTGGCCGTGAAAATGGGGATGTCACAAATGGTATCATAGCATTAGTTTAAGCGAACTAGGAATATGGATTTATTTCTAGACTTAAACTTAGAATGCTAAGTAATGATCGTGAGGAGTGTGTCTAATAAATTTAGGTAATACACCTGAATAGACACAAGCACTAGCTTATTTAGGGAAAAATGCCTAACATGCTTTTATGTGCTAAATGATTTATGATATGCATTATATGATCGGATCTATGGTCTATTGCCGATCGGATCTGGAAACTTTATGTGTTCAGGTTTCTAAACGTTTAATTACTGTATTAGAACTAGCATATAACTTTTCGAAGAGATAAGGGGATTTATACGTCAATCATAGATAAAAATCTTTCCTATCTTAATTCTCGTCATTACACACCGAACGTCTGATTTGGTGTATGGATCGAAATGGCAAGAACCCGAAGTGGAGTCGGGAACGCGAATGGAAATAGGAATCAACAACCCCCAGTGACTGAACAAATATCTGTTGTAGTAACTGCACCTGAGCCAATCATAATGGCCGGGGTACAAGCGATGATCCAAATGATGTTAGATCGTCAAATGGTGGAAACAAGGCGTTTACTTCAACAAAATCGAGAGGAACTTACGATGCCTATTGAACAGCCCGAGCTGAATGATGGGCAGTCAGAAGGAGGGAACTATAGTGGGACGGTTGGTCAAGCCAACCCACCGATAGTTAGACAAAACAATCAGGATGAAGGAAATGACGGACGTGGATGCAAGTACAAGGATTTCATGGCATCCAAACCCTCGAGTCTTTCTGGAAGCCCATCACCGGTGGAAGTTATGGACTGGATCTCCGAGATGGAGACAATGTTTGAGAGTTGCGAGTGTAGCAACAAACAGAAGACCGGCCTTGCAGTTCCTCTGTTAAAGTCTGGAGTACTGAGCTGGTGGAAGCTAGTAGCTAACACGATGCCCAAGGGAGAAGCAAGGAAGATGTCTTGGGAAGATTTCCTAGTGCAATTGAAGATTCAGTACTGCTCTGAGCAGGATCTTCTAGAGATCAACAATGAATTCCAGAATCTAAAGAAGAGGAGGATGAGTGTCACCGAGTATGCTGCAAGTTTTACGGAGAAAATGAAGCTCGTTCCTTATCTAGTTCCAACTGAGCTCTCCAAGGTCATCAAGTTTGCCCACGGATTACCAACAGACTTTGGTCCAATGTTCAAGCAAGCAACCACTCTGAAAGCCGCCATCTGGGCTGCTAAGAATGTGGAGACCCAGATAAGAGAGAATGGTATGGAGAAAGCTGAAGTTGGCGACAAAAGGAAGCATGAAGAATCTTCAAGGTCCAACAAGGAGAGAGCTAGGGCTTTACGAAGATTGATCACAGCCACCCTGAGAAGGCATTAGTTCGCCTGCAGATGTTAGGGCTTTACGAAGATTGATCACGGCCACCCTGAGAAGGCTAGGGTGTGCCCAGGATTAAGGCAATGTTACTGGAGTAGTTATCGTGTAAGGAATGATTTCGAGGACGAAATCTAATTTAAGTGGGGGAGAGTTGTAACGCCCTGTTTATTTAAATTATTTAATAAATGTAATTACTGGATTAATTTGTGAAGAATGTTAGAAGTTGGGGGTTAAAAGTGTAATTTCCAGATTTGTTTTGTAAGTATTTGTGAAGACAGGGACTAAATGGTAATTTATGGGACTTCTATTGAAAAGATTTGAAGGCTTAAGGGTTTATTGGTAATTTAGGGATTTATTTTGAAAAGAAATAATAGAACCAGGGGTAAAAGGGTAAATAATGGATTGAATCTAAAAAGATATCATGGGGAAGGACCATAACTGTAATTATGGCAAAGAAGTGTTAGGAGCGGGTATATAAGCTGTAACATTGCCGGTTGCCACAAACCCTAACCCTAAAGAAGTGTTAGCCGCCACCCTCTCCATCTCAACTACCGGCCGCCGCAGTCTAACCGAGTCCGGCGAGCATGCCGTTTCCCAGCCGTCATCGCCATCTGATTTCGTTTCTCCGATCGGTCACATTTCGAGCGACCACCACCAGACATCTCGTCCATTCTCCGACCACCTAGTACCGTCGAGCAGCCTCCAGGCGCTGCTGTTTCACCGGCCGCCATAAGCAACCTGCGCCGCCGAATAGAACCGCCGCCACCACCATGAGGTGGTGGCTGTTATGGCAAGATATTGATATCACCGCCGTGCGCCACCGGAAGGGGTGACTGGATGCTTGAAAAACGAAGCATGGGTGGGTGTGGTTGTATTTCCGTTAGCAGCAGGTGTGTTTGGGTGTTTTGTTTAGTAGGAGTTCACGGAAAAGCCACCGCCACCACCGTGAGGTGGTGGCTGCCGCCATGAACCACCGTGTGTATGCGTGTCTTAGAGGTTGTGTGTGTTTAGTTGAGATTAGCATTGTAAAATGTAACTGGAAATCGGAATAATGAAATGAATCTCTAACCACCACTGTGAGGTGGTGGCTGCCGCCTCCTGCCGCCTCCTGCCGCCACCAGCCGCCGCGTTGGGTGGCGGTGTGCTTATTTGTGTTTGGATGTCGCTTGGGATGCTTGGACTCGATTGGACTAGAAATCCTAACCACCACCGTAAGGTGATGGCCGCCGCCGTGTACCGCCGTTAGCCACCACTACCCGAGGCGGTAGTGGGTGGTGTCCCCTAGCAAACCCTAATTGACCTAGCAAAACCCTAATGGGCTTAAGGATTAGTTTTGAGCCTATTGGGCCATGTTTGGGTGAAAACCCCTAATTAGGGTTTAGAAAACCCTAATTGCAAGTATTTGGGCCTTGGACTTATTGGACCCACTTTTCGGCCATTGAGATTGGATTGTGTATTAAGCCCAATTTTCTCCATATCATTGATCTAGTAGAGTAAAGGACTTAATGGATTAAGTCCTTAATAGGTTAAGTAAGAAACACTTAACCCTAATCATCATTTTATGTGAAACCCTAATTTCAATTGGGCTTTTTCTTGGTCCATCCAAGAATAATCAAATGGACTAGAGTAATTAGTTGGGCTCTAGGGTAAGGCCCATATGAAGGATTGGGCCCAATTTGGAAAATTAGGCCATAGATGGGCCATAGTTTGGGCCTAGAAGGTTGTATGATATTGGGCCCTTAGAATGAGACATGTTGGACCGGACTGAGTAATTGGGCCTTAAGGGAAGTCCATGTAGAGGTTTGGGCCCAATTTGGAAAATTGGGCCATATGTTGGGCTTTGATCCCTAGTTGACTTTGGGCCTATGGATTGGGCCTTGGGCTTGGGTAAGCCAAGCTAGGGGTAATGTAGTAATTACCCAAAGTATGTATTTATAGTTATGTGTTAGAACCCAATTATTAATTGGGTGTTATTTTGGTGTTGACAGTTCGGGAATCTGTCATCCAGCAGCTAAGGTTGAGTCTGCGGGACTTCAGCAGTATGAGATTGTGTCTACGGGACTTCAGCAGTGTGAGGTGAGTTTCCTTCCAGTAGAAACGGGTCTACGGCCACAATGCCGGCCCGTTTAGATGATAGTAGTTCCGGACTTCGGTCCGATGTCGGGTGGGGCCCGATGCAGTAGTATGTATGCTTGATGTCTTCGTGATTCATGCATGTTGTGATATGTGTATTATGAACCGGACTTCGGTCCGATGTCGGGCAAGCCCGATACAGTATATGATTATGCTATATGTTCATGTTATGTTATGTTTAGTTTATTCCGGACTTCGGTCCGATGCCGAGCGGGGCCCGATGCAGTGGGCGGGGCCCAAGTTATTCCGGACTTCGGTCTGATGCCGGGCGGGGCCCGATGCAGTGGGCGGGGTCCAAGTTATTCCGGACTTCGGTCTGATGCCGGGCGGGGCGCGATGCAGTGGGCGGGGCCCAGATCATGCCGGACTTCGGTCCGATGTCGGGCGGGGCCCGATACAGTGGGTGTGGCCCAGTATGTGTTATTTGTGTTATTGTATGGTATGTGGTAGTTTGGGGGAGCTCACTAAGCTTCGTGCTTACGGTTTTCAGTTTTTGTTTCAGGTACTCAGTTTTCAAAAGAGGAGCTCGGGAAGATTGCAGTGCACACACCATTTGTTCAGCCTGGGATGTTTATACTCTGATATATTTGACAGTTGCTATGATATTTTGAGATACATTGTTTATGATTCTTATATGACGTTCGATGAATATGGTTTTATTACTAATTTAAAACGAAATTTTCAGACTGTATTTTTGGGATGTTTCAAGTTGGTATCAGAGCCTTGGTTTGAGGGATTCAGGCACACTTTCGGGTGTGTCTGAACTCAAACTAAGGAAGTGGTATAAAGTTTTCAAGAGAAAAACCATTTTTACAAAAGGATTTTGAGAAAAGAAAACAATTTTAGAAAAAGTATAAAGAAAAGAGTTTTAGAAAAAGCGAAAAGAATTTTGAAAAGAGAAAAGGGTGTGGTGCATGCAATCAGCCGAGCTCAAGTAAGTACTCCCAAATTACCCATACAAGTTTATGTTATGATTATCAGTTTCAGTTACAGTAGAACAACATGCTAGAATAGGACTAAGGATATAGGAGGATGCCTTATGTGCCTGCTATATGTGCTTCAGCTTTATGAGAATTGCATGCTATTATTGAGTAGACAGTAGTAGGATAGCCTGTTAAGGTTATGCCTGATAGTATGAGCTTAGCATTGTATGCTAGTACAGTTTCTTGTTATGAGGATAGATATGCTTGAGTAGTTTCCTGTGTCTGAATGCTGCTTGCTTTGTGCTTTGTGGGACTCTGAGTGATGGGAGTTAGCCATTAGGTGAATACGTCACATCACATGTGATCAGGGTTGAATAATCTTAGAGTGTTGGATTTGGCCCTATTGCGCAGCTCTTGTCTGAGTCTAACCGTTGTAGGGACGAGTCTTTTACTCGAAGGATTATCTGAGCCTCGTCACATGTGATGGTATTCAGGTGATGGCTAATTGGCATTACAAGGAGGCCTTCAGCAGCTGAGGACTGGTTTGGGTGGAGTCAGAGATTTCCCTAGGGTAAGCCTAGGATGAGAGTTGCAGAGAGCAATAGCAGTAAAAGGGACTTGGTTGAGTCAAGGCAGTTCTTGAGGAAAGTACGGATAGATGTGGAAGGTAGTATAGGCCCGTACTACTGAAAGCAGAGGATCCGTACTCGAATCAAGAAAGGCTGAGATAAGACCAGGGAACTTGTAGTGTGTGAGATCCCTCGAGTTTGGATGAGTATTGTGATGTTAGTGAGCGTATGTTGCCGAGTATAGTGGCGCTACGTGGTAGACCAGATGGTAGTTTTGGTGTCGACGAGGGATCAGGCTCGGACTCTGGGGCCGGGCAGAATGATGATCAGATGAGGGAGTTCATTCCATCTGAGAATTACGCACAATATCATTGACCAGACTCTTGTGATCCTCAACGTGATCAAGGAGGGCATTATAGAGATTTGTGATGAGAGGCCGAGTGCATTCTGCACTAAGATAACAGCCATGATAGACACCCGTACGTTGATGTTTCGGGAATTCAGAGTTTGTGAGGCTTCAGATTGTCATGGGGGTTAGGGACCCCATTGTTAGCAGCAGATGGTTGGCAGATGTCGCCAACACTTTTGTACCAGACATTGTCTCGAAAAGAGACAAGATCTGACTTACTTCCTGTCCCCTGAGGGATAGAGCACGAGATTGATAGGAAGAAGTTGGTAGTGAGTTGAGTGATGATGCGGTTAATGTTATGTCATGGGATAACTTTTAGACCAAATTTAGGGCAGAGTGTGCCCAAGCAATTGAGGCACAACAGTTGGCGCAAGAGTTGTTAGATCTCTACCAGAAGACTGAGACTGTGGCAGAGATCACTGCCAAGTCTTGGGAAGAGCTTATATGGTACCACAGTATGCAGCAGGTGAGGAAATGAACAAGGTAGTTATCAGAACATATTGTAGAATGATAGCAGGGAGATCATGAGTATCTCGGGGTGCAAGACCCTGAATGATATGACTTCTTGAGCTTGAGAACGAGATATGGACTTGGAGCACATTGGTAAGAGGGAACCAGATCAGTTGCTTATAGTGAGGGGTGTCGGGAGGAGTCCGCAGATTTCAGATCAGCTTCTGAGAGGCCAGCGGGGTCAGATTCGGTGCAGCACTTGCGGGAAACTGCACAAGGGAGCCTTTCGTTTCAAGGGTTTGAGTAAGTGCAACCCTGAGTTATCCTCGGTTTGTGTCTAAATTATATTTTCAAGAGATGTCATATGCCAATTGCATGTCGAGAAGCATTAGCGAATTGTGATAGCGTAATTCCCCAGATTACGGGATTGGGAAAGTACAGCGTCATCTTGGTTTATTCCAAGACTGAGGAGCAGCACGAGAAGCACCTGAGGGAGGTGCTAGAGACTTTGAGGAGGGAGAGAATTTTCGCAAGGTTCTTCAATTGTGAGTTCTGGTTGCGCGGGGTGCAATTTCTTGGGTACATTGTCAATCAAAAGGATATTCTAGTCGATCCGGCCAAGTTAGAGGCCGTGATGCAGTGGGAGATTCCGAGGTCTCCAATTGAGATTCGGAGCTTCCTGGGTTTAGCGGGTTATTACCGGAGATTTATTCAGATTTTTAGAAGTTGTGTGATCTTTTGGATTAGCTGGTGTTGAAGCCCTAGCAAGGATAAGCGTGAGTTCTAGCAGATTGGTCATGGGAGGGTAGGAAGAATTGAGAATTTTTTTTTCAGTTTTGGGTGCTGTAGGGCATTAGCTGAATCAGAGTAGGGGAGAATCATCCAAGGATTCAGAAGTAGGAGCAGTTTTGAAACTGGGATAAGTTTCGCATCTTTATTTGGAAGGAAGACAGCCCAAGCGACTGTATGGTTTGAGGATAGTGTGAGATGGAAGTTCGGAAAAACTTGCCAATAAGGAGATCGCGTTCCCGTAATGTTACTAGCAAGCCTTAGGGAATCAGGTTTGGGATTCCAGTCAGGACATGAGTTCAGCTGAATGCGGGTCAAGCGTGTGTTTGATTCAGTATGGAGAGTGTTGTAAGTCTGCGGGTGTAGCCGTAGCATTTACTAGCAGTCAGATAGTGTTAGAGTGTTGTAAATCTGCGGTTGTAGCCATAGCTTTCACTAGCAGCCAGGTAGTGTTAGAGTGTTGTAAGTCTGTGGGTGTAGCCGTAGCATTCACTAGCAGCCAGATGATGTTAGAGTGTTGTAAGTTTGCGGGTGTAGCCGCAACATTCACTAGCAGTCAGATAGTATCAGAGTATTGTAAGTCTGCGGGTGTAGCCGTAGCATTCACTAGCAGCCAGATAGTGATAGAGTGTTGTAAGTCTGCGGGTGTAGCCGTAGCATTCACAAGATTAGCAGATAGTGCTAGAGTGATGTAAGTCTGTGGGTGTAGCCGCAGGATTCACTAGGTTGGTAGATAGTGCGAGTGCGTTGTTAGGACGCGAAAAGAACAGTAGTACCCACCAGTTCGGGTGTAGCAGTGAGGATATGGAAATCCGCAGATTGGATTTTTGGAATTTCCCAGACGGATTAGACCTGGTTAAGCCAGTGATAAGATTGTAGAAGCGCCACTACAGAGATGAGGGCAAGGAAGCAGTGGACTGCTTAAGGTCATTTATGACATGAGGCTACCAATGGTCATGTAGCAATCACTTTTAGCCTTGGGTTTGGTGACGTCAGGATTCGACGTATGGACTCGATCAGTTAGATCAGAAAGTTATTAGAGCCTCAGTGACATGGTAACTAGTGGCAGCTAGTTCTAGAGAAGGAATTTGTTCAGAAGTCGTGTGAGGCGACTAAGTGGGAGTCCTTTGGCTCCGCAGCCGGGCTGGAACCAGGTATTTCAGATGATTGACGAATCAATTGAGACGAGGAAGGCCTAGATAGATTTCGAGAAGCAGCCATGTGGAAACATACTACTTCAGGCAGTTCAATGTTCGGACAGTTTTAGTGTTTGGCAGTGTTAGTAATTGTGTTTAGGTTGCAAGTACGGACATAATAGCTGGTTGAAATGGATAGTTACAAGTCACTCACAGTGGAAACAGCTGGGCATTGGCCAAGTATGAGTGAATCACATGGATAAGTGGATCTGTGATTCTGTTTTATAAGGGGAGCCTTGAGTTATCGGGAGATGAGTAGGAAGCAGAGAGACAAGTGTAATGGTTTCGGCAATGATGATTCAGTAAGAGTGGTCTGTCATGGATTCAGACCATCTCGAGACAGCAGATTGCAGATGAAGTAGATGTGATCTTGTTGCAAGGCATTAGTTCGCCTGCAGATGTTAGGGCGTTACGAAGATTGATCACGACCACCCTGAGAAGGCTAGGGTGTGCCCAAGATTAAGGCAATGTTACTGGAGTAGTTATCATGTAAGGAATGATTTCGAGGACGAAATCTAATTTAAGTGGGGGAGAGTTGTAACGCCCCGTTTATTTAAATAAGTTAATAAATGTAATTATTGGATTAATTTGTGAAGAATGTTAGAAGTTGGGGGTTAAAAGTGTAATTTCCAGATTTGTTTTGTAAGTATTTGTGAAGACAGAAACTAAATGGTAATTTATGGGACTTCTATTGAAAAGATTTGAAGGCTTAAGGGTTTATTGGTAATTTAGGGATTTATTTTGAAAAGAAATAATAGAACCAGGGGTAAAAGGGTAAATAATGGATTGAATCTGAAAAGATATCATGGGGAAGGACCATAATTGTAATTATGGCAAAGAAGTGTTAGGAGCGGGTATATAAGCTGTAACATTGCCGGTTGCCACAAACCCTAACCCTAAAGAAGTGTTAGCCGCCACCCTCTCCATCTCAACTACCGGCCACCGCAGTCTAACCGAGTCTGGCGAGCATGCCGTTTCCCAGCCGTCATCGCCATCTGATTTCGTTTCTCCGATCGGTCACATTTCGAGCGACCACCACCAGACATCTCGTCCATTCTCCGACCACCTAGTACCGTCGAGCAGCCTCCAGCCTCCAGGCGCTGCGTTGGGTGGCGGTGTGCTTATTTGTGTTTGGATGTCGCTTGGGATGCTTGGACTCGATTGGACTAGAAACCCTAACCACCACCGTAAGGTGGTGGCCGCCGCCGTGTACCGCCGTTAGCCACCACTACCCGAGGCGGTAGTGGGTGGTGTCCCCTAGCAAACCCTAATTGACCTAGCAAAACCCTAATGGGCTTAAGGATTAGTTTTGAGCCTATTGGGCCATGTTTGGGTGAAAAACCCTAATTAGGGTTTAGAAAACCCTAATTGCAAGTATTTGGGCCTTGGACTTATTGGACCCACTTTTCGGCCATTGAGATTGGATTGTGTATTAAGCCCAATTTTCTCCATATCATTGATCTAGTAGAGTAAAGGACTTAATGGATTAAGTCCTTAATAGGTTAAGTAAGAAACACTTAACCCTAATCATCATTTTATGTGAAACCCTAATTTCAATTGGGCTTTTTCTTGGTCCATCCAAGAATAATCAAATGGACTAGAGTAATTAGTTGGGCTCTAGGGTAAGGCCCATATGAAGGATTGGGCCCAATTTGGAAAATTGGGCCATAGATGGGCCATAGTTTGGGCCTAGAAGGTTGTATGATATTGGGCCCTTAGAATGAGATATGTTGGACCGGACTGAGCAATTAGGCCTTAAGGGAAGTCCATGTAGAGGTTTGGGCCCAATTTGGAAAATTGGGCCATATGTTGGGCTTTGATCCCTAGTTGACTTTGGGCCTATGGATTGGGCCTTGGGCTTGGGTAAGCCAAGCTAGGGGTAATGTAGTAATTACCCAAAGTATGTATTTATAGTTATGTGTTAGAACCCAATTATTAATTGGGTGTTATTTTGGTGTTGACAGTTCGGGAATCTGTCATCCAGCAGCTAAGGTTGAGTCTGCGGGACTTCAGCAGTATGAGATTGTGTCTACGGGACTTCAGCAGTGTGAGGTGAGTTTCCTTCCAGTAGAAACGGGTCTACGGCCACAATGTCGGCCCGTTTAGATGATAGTAGTTCCGGACTTCGGTCCGATGTCGGGCGGGGCCCGATGCAGTAGTATGTATGCTTGATGTCGTCGTGATTCATGCATGTTGTGATATGTGTATTATGAACCGGACTTCGGTCCGATGTCGGGCAAGCCCGATACACTATGTGATTATGCTATATGTTCATGTTATGTTATGTTTAGTTTATTTCGGACTTCGGTCCGATGCCGGGCGGGGCCCGATGCAGTGGGCGGGGCCCAAGTTATTCCGGACTTCGGTCTGATGTAGGGTGGGGCCCGATGCAGTGGGCGGGGCCTAGATCATGCCGGACTTCAGTCCGATGCTGGGCGGGGCCCGATACAGTGGGCGGGGCCCAGTATGTGTTATTTGTGTTATTGTATGGTATGTGGTAGTTTGGGGGAGCTCACTAAGCTTCGTGCTTACGGTTTTCAGTTTTGGTTTCAGGTACTCAGTTTTCAAAAGAGGAGCTCGGGAAGATTGCAGTGCACACACCATTTGTTCAGCCTGGGATGTTTATACTCTGATATATTTGACAGTTGCTATGATATTTTGAGATACATTATTTATGATTCTTATATGACGTTCGATGAATATGGTTTTATTACTAATTTAAAACGAAATTTTCAGACTGTATTTTTGGGATGTTTCAACCTGAGTCCAAGCAATGCATCATACGATGAGAGATCATTAGAACATGCCCCATCGGTCTATTATGATACACGAAGGAAGAAACTTATCTCAAGTTTGTTAAAGAATGAGTCTCCAATAAAGATCGAGATCGTGACATGAAGATCATGATTGGAAGTCTAACATGAGATAGAGAGCGGATCCAAAATCGGGCACCGCCTGCAGTCAGGATGTCTTAGAGTTAGATACCCGTTCGAAGAAACATCAAAGTTACGGTTATTACTTAGGATGAAGAGATAACATATGGAGTCATCATGTGAGCCCTATTTCGTTGATGATTCCGGGACGTAATCATCGTAAGGGGGAGATAATTGTAACGCCCGTAGATCCGGGCTAGTCAATTTAGAGAAAATAGGGGTTGAAAATGACCTTTCGACAAAATATTATTTAGAATAAATAATCTTAACCAAGTTGTAGAATATGTCACAAGGGTTCCGTACATATAAAGAACGCCGAAATCCGAGTTATAACGAAGAAGTTATGACCTGTCGAAGTTTCGTGACGGAACCGACACGACACCGGGAAGCGTAAATAGTGAATTTACGATAGAGCGACTTTTAGCCTTAGCGACCTAAACTAAAGTCGTAGAATACGTTAAACCGAGGGCGTCCATAAAAAGAACGCCCAAATCTGACTTCATATGAGGAAGTTATGATTTTTCGAAGTTTCGGCTTAGCAGTGTACAGCCCGAAGTTCAAATATTAAAACGAGTGGTTTTTAGCCGACACAACCTAAACGAGAATCGAATATCTCATTAATATTAGCGCATCGATAAAAAGACAGACGAAAACGGACGTCGGATGAAGAAGTTATGAATTTTTAACGGACCAATCCTGTCTCGACCTGTTAAAAATATAACTTTTAAAATAAAGTCAAAATTAGTCGACGGAGTCTAAACGAAAGTTGTAGAGTACGTTCCCGCCTACGCGATGATATAAAGAACGTCGAAAACGGAGCTCGTATACGAAAGATACGAATTTTCGAAGTCGGAGTATGAATTTACGAAGCTTGATGCGAACTCGATGACGTGGCCAAATCTCAGCCGTTCCTTGTCGCCCACACCTCGCTTCGGATGAGTGACACACCACCCTTCGCATTACGCCCCGCGTCCGAGCTCGGTACGCCCAGCGTACGCCTCGCACTCCTCGGCCCAGCTTCGTCCACGTAGCCCCATCCGAAGAGCACCACCTGGCACCCTTATCCGAACTACGCCCAGCGTAGTTGAGTGGTATGCCCAGCGTACGGTCCGAGATCAGCCCTATAAATACCATGCGAAATGTTCCGGATTTCTCACTCATTTCTTCATTCTTTCTCTCTCTATGGTTTTTAACACCCCCTAAAGCCTAGGTGAACCCCTAGCACCCGAAGGAAGCCCCGAGGCTCCCGGAGTCCCGAGAAAAAGGGCCTTTCGGTTCGGAAACGCTGCTCCAAGCAAAGTCCGGTTTTCTATAAAACCCGTTGTAAGTGAGCTACGCCTACGCTATTTTTAATATAGCTTTTATTTAATTATAGTAACGTTATTAGGAACTTATAATAAATACTTGGGCTATTATTATGGGTTATATAAGTATTGTTTAACGCTTATATAATAGTAATAATAGCCAGACTATTAATTAGTCTTGGTGAATATTAGACTAAACCCTAGTGGTAATGATACTAGGTTTTGTCCGAAGAAAATTGTGTTGAGAGTAACGAAGTGCTGTTCGAGTTCCGAGTCACCACCTTCTCAAGTGAGTGCATAGTTACTTTCATCTTACACATAGATATGAAGTATTTTATATAAATTACGTGCTATGTGTGTATACTGTCTGAATACTTGTTGTCTTTTCTAGATGAAATGTTTTTTTACATGTTTTAAATGATCTAAACTGTATATGTATTTTATATCTACAAAATGTGTTGGGTAAAACATGGGTAGATTAGAGGTGAGATAAATGATGAGCGATGAAAGATGAGATAAATGATGAGCGATGAAAGATGAGATGAACGATGAGCAATGATATATGAGTGATAAAATCTGGTGCGAAGCAATGACCTAAGCGATGAGCCAAAGCGATGAGCCAAAACAATGAGCCAAAGCGATGAGCCAAATCGATGAGCCAAACGATGACCCAAGCGATGGCCCCGTCATCTAGCAGAGTATGGATGACAACCACAGACTATTCTAGACAGTCTAGTGGAACACTAGCAAGCTCGCAACCTGTAGGTGTTCTGAACGATGTGTTCACCTGGTGTACTCTAAAAACCCATAGACAGGTATTACGAGTGGACTCTCGAAAATGATACTGTTAATAAACGAGATAAACCATGACGACTATGCAGACTTAGTGCCGATTCCTTAGGATACTCCTTAGGAATGAATGATCGAGGAATAGCTGAATTTTAGGGTAGACCCTTAAGAGTAAAGAAGATAATAGGGATGGGTAATTAGGTTGATTGTTTGATGTTTAACATAATGATTATATTATTGTGGGTTGAAAACCCTATGTACTCACCAGGTTTCCCAACCTGACCCACTCAAGCATATTTGTGTCACAGGTGTCGATATGAAGTTACTTTACACTGAGGGATTTAAAAGAGATGTAGATCACTAGTGTAAATGAATGTAAGTTCTGTTTATGCTTATGTTTCTGTAGTGACGATGACATCCCAAATGTTTTAAAATGGAGAAAAATACATTTCTTCGGAAATGCTTTGATAACGTATTTATCATGTTTTTTTGGGAATAAATTCCGCAACATTTTTATTAAAAGAGGTACTCTGATTTTTATAAAGCATAAACAAAATCGGTCTTTTTTTGGCTGTGAAAATGGGGATGTCACAAGAGTTATGACGACAAGCGTCGATCTGAGTTGGAGTTCCAGGTCAGCGACTTGGTTTTATTGAAGGTATCACCCTGGAAGGGTGTAATGCACTTCAAGAAATGAGTCAAGTTGGGAGCCTAGTATATCAGACCATTTCAGGTGATTTACATGGTTGGAAGGTGGCGTACAGACTAGATTTTCCAGAGGAGCTCAGTCAGATCCACAACACCTTACATGTTTCGTAGCTTCGGAAGTGTGTGGCTGATGATTCAACGGTTGTCCCTTTGGAGGATGTCCAGGTCAATGATTGCATGAATTATGTTAAGAGACCACTAGCGATCTTGGATTGGAAGATGAAGGCCTTGCATAACAAGGTGTTGTCTTTGGTCAAGGTTCAGTAGTAGCATCGGAAGGGTTCCGAATGGACGTGGGAACCCGAGTCGGAGATGAGGGAACATTACCTTGATTTGTTCACAACAACATACTTCGACGACGAAGTTTAGTTCAAGTGGGGGAGAATTGTAACATCCTGATGATGAGGTGTTTCCAATTTTAACCCTAAGTGTGAAGATTATTTGCACTTTAGCCCTTGTATATGAGAAGTGTTGCAAAATGGCCCATATTGGTATTTTTGTAATTAGTGGGAGGAGCTCAGGTACGCTGGGCGTACATAGCATATGTTGGGTGTACGTTCCAGAACCTCAAACCCTACTTTTTAGGGTTTAGACCCTATTTAAAAATACTTAAGTCCCAAGTCTCGTCCCTTCCATCACCTCCAACCTCATTTCGACCCTTTTGCCAACCCTAATCCATTTGAGAGCATTTGTGAGCCTTTTGAGTATATTTTTGGTGACCTTGAAGGAGGAAGGAAGAAGAGAAGATCACATTAGAGAAGTGGGGCACTTTGGATCCAGAATATGTCATCATTTGGCATCATTTGGAGGTAAATTCCTGAACTTGGTTAAGTGTTGATTAGATCTTAGTTAGTCATGAAGTTTGTGTTCTTTTGGTCCCATTAGTTTGGTATTTTGAGTATGAGCTACTCCAATCCATTTAAGTTGTCCTTTCAAACGTTTTAAAGTGTTTAGAAGCATAAAAATGTGGTCTTGGTCATTATTTCCCTTCCATGAATGAGTTTGGATGTCTTAATAGGTTAAGAGGTTAGGGTTTTTAGTATTTAGCACTTAATGGCCATGAAAGACCATAAAGTTGGAAACTTTATGGTCGAGGACAACTTTTGGGGCCTAGATCTGTAATTTTTACGGAAGAGCTTAACCCTATAGCTCTTAATGAGATGGAAAACAGGAAAAGACCCAAACGCGTATGCTGGGCGTACCAAGTGGTACGTGGCACGTACACAGTCAAACCCACGCTTTTGGTCAATGCCCGAGTATGCACCGCGTACAAGATGAGTACGCCCAACGTACTCGGTTGACTTTTTGAATTTTGACTTTGACCAGGTTTTGACAATTTTGACCTATGGGTATTTGGGTATTTGGAGTTGTAATTGAGATTGGTCACTATTTGATGAATAGGTGACGGGTAAAGCTGAGATTCAGAGTAGAGACCTATTCAACTATTTATTCAGACTGAGATGTGAGTTTTCCTTATTGTACTTGAGGGTCGAAGGCACCAATGCCGAACCACTAGGTTATGTATCCTAGTGTATAGGATGATCTTATGCTGGTTATATGATAGGTTAGTAGATATTCATGATTACATGTATTTTTTGGATATGTGTTTATGTTATTTGTTGCATATGTCGACATATTGTGGTTGGGTTGAGGCGGTATTGCTTTGTGCGGAAGCCAATAAACCTGGGAGCATGCCATACATAAGTTGTGGGCCCAAGGGGAAAGACAGACTTATGTTGTGGGATTGGGAGTAAGCCAGACATGAGATGTGGTCCTGAAGGCAAGCTAGACTCGTCTTGTAGACTCAGGGGAAATCCAGTCTGTTTGATGCGGACCCAATATGCATGTTGTTATATGTTGTGTGGTGGTACTTTGGGGGAACTCACTAAGCTTTGTCTTACAGTTTCAGTTTTATGTTTCACGTACTTCGGATGACCGTGGCAAGCCGAAGCCGTGATCGTACACATCAGTCGATGATATGTTTTGGGAGATTTTATGATACACTGATCTTGGGAATAACTGTATTTGATACTTGATTTGATATGGTATTGGATTGTAAACAATGGTGTCTTTTAAATTAAAAATGAAAAATTTTATCTTGATTTTGGAATGTTACAGATCAAGTCGAGCCCTTCCCCTTCGAACTGGAAGTACCTGAAACATAAACTTAAACGGTAAGCACAAAGCTTAGTGAGTTTCCCAAATACCACATACCATACATCATGCATACATATCATAGCAAACATGTACGAGTCTATTTCACCCCTGAGTCCCTTCCGACTTGCTGAGTCCATTCCGACTCTCTGAGTCCCTTCCAACTCCTTTGGTAAGTTTCAACCGGTACGGTTCTGTTTCACCCCCTACAGCTAAGCATACAGTCATACTAGCAAGAGTCACCAAGACAGGAAACTCATACATACATATCAGTAAGTGTCACAAAGATCACGACTATCCTACAACATAATCCAGCAGGTTGGCATTGGTGCCTTCGACCCACAAGTATAATGAGGAGACTCAACTCGGTCTGAAGATAGAAACATCATGCTCCCGGGCGGCTACTACCACGGCTCCTCACACTAAACATTCCAAATTAACCTTAATAAATACTCAGGGTAATAACCCATAAAAGGTCCAGTTCACCATCCAACATGCTAAGGGATAAAAGACAATTTTACCCTTCCCTTAATGGGCCCCTCAACCCATGACCCAAGCCCAAAATACCTAAGGTCCAACAAGGACCACGAGACCTAAAGCCCAACATTGGCCCAAAAAGGTATAAGGCCCAATAATGGCCCAAAAAGGCATAAGGCCCAATAATGGCCCATAAAGGCATAAGGCCCAAAAAGGGTTCCTGGTGCGTATGCTAAGCGTACCACCAGTACGCCCCACGTACCAGCTTTCACCAAAAAAAGAAAATGGGGACTTAGGTGCATACGCTCAGCGTACGCTTATGTACGCCTCGCGTATTCCCCAGCTTGCCAAAATCTCATTAAGCACTTAATTCTTAAGGTCCAAACGTCCAAATTGCATATCTAGCCCTTGGGGAATATCTTAAATAATAAAGTCACTAACTTGATGCCTTTGCATGGCTTAAAGAAACTCAAACTCTAGATTTAGCATTCTACTTCCATCAAATGATCATTAACTAATGCATGGTTGATCTACAACCATCAAGATGCAAACTTTATGTACTAGGAACCTTAAAAACATCAAAAGGAACAACTCAAAACTTCTTGGAGTGACATTTACTCACAAGCACTCATTCATGGGACCAAAATATGCTCAAATCACAACTAGTCCTAGATCTAAGCATTGAATAACCAGGGTCAAGACTTTATACATCTATGAAGCTGAGGAAGATGAATAAACTTTATATCTACAAGCTCCAACTTGATCAATGTTCCTTCACCAAGCTTCTTCTTCTTCAAGATGCACCAAACACACACAAGGATCAATTCTCTCTAAAATGGGTTAGGGATACAAGATAATGCTTTTGGGGACAATGGAGGTTGGTAATGAGAGAGTATTGGGTCATAAGGTGTTTAAATAGGGTGTAAACCCTAGAATTTAGGGTTTGCCCCTGGCTTACGTACTCACAACGTACCAGGGGATTAACCTTGTATCCAAGATCCTTTGAGGTACGCCCAGTATACCTTATTTACGCCCAACGTACTTGGCCTTCATGCAAAAATAAATAAACACTTTATAATTAAGAAATTTACCTGAGAAATCGGGCGTTACATTAGTGGTGATCATCTCCCGAATGTCATCATCCGTCAATCCCGGCCTCGCTGGGCTGCATTCTCCTGATCCTAAGCCTCTAGTGATCGACATACTGAAAATAAAACTAGAAAACATCAGAAAAAGATTCATAATACGAACTACCATATCATCTCAAAACTACTCAACCCTCGGGGTTTTGGACATCCTTGATACGCGTACGGGTCCTGTGCTTCTAGTAATACGGACCCATACTACTTTCTGCACCTACCCGTATTTGTCTCAAGGGATCATCACAGACCACTCGACTGCAAATCCCAACAACTAGGATACACATACATCCTATACTCACTCTCTCGAGAGTGGCTAAACAATCCTCAAGCTGGCCTACTACAACCCATTCTCACTCATGAAACTTTCACTAACCCTCAAGTCGCTTGTGTATGCTAATCATACATAACACTGGATTTGATAGACAGTCGAATACTTCATTCTACCCTAAGCACACAACCAGACAAAGAACAGAAAATAAGGCTAAATCAAACTTTCTCAGGCTATAAAAAGTTAGTTATGTACAACTATGACGCATACACTAAGCAACAACATTAATAATAGTAGTTCCATATTTCATAACAAGAAATTATCCTAGGCAATCAGGCATCATACATGAGGCAATGCTATCATGCAATTCATGAAGATCCTTAGCTTACATACTAGCATGCAATTCTATCATATCAACAACACACAAACAAATGTGGTTATCTTGGGGAATCACTTTCCTTGGCTCCGACTGATTGTATACATCACATCCTCATTGTTGGTTATTTGATGGTTAAATTTTGAAAAACATTTTGTAGATCCTTAGTTTGAGTCTGGAATCACACAAGTGTTCATCCAATTCTCTAAAACCAGGGCTCTGATAGCAACTTATAACATCCCAAAAATCATGACAAAAAAATTCATTTTTAAAACCATTTCAAATCCATATTTATACAAAACATAGTTTCCACAAGTCAAATCATAAATTAGAATATCCCGAAATCATCAGTCAGCTAAACAAATCCATGATGATGTGTACCTTCAAGCCTTCGCCTTGACCATATCCTCTGAAGTACCTGAAACCATAAAATCAACTGTAAGCCAAAGCTTAATGAGTTTCCCCCAAAATACCACCACATAACATATAAAAACATGAATACTGGGTCCACGGCCATTGACTGGATTACCCCTGAGCCCACAGCACGAGTTTGGATTACCCACCCGGCCTACAGCTCATGTCTGGATTGCTCCCGAGCGTACATCATAAGTTTGGCTTGCCTTTTCGGCCCTCAGCTTTTTGTATGGATTGCTCCTGAGCCCACAACATAAGTATGGCTTGCCTTTCCGGCCCTCATCTTTTGTCTGGATTACTCCCAGGTTTGTTGGCTTCCACACAAAGCAATATTGCCTCAACTTAACCGCACTATGTCGATATATGCAACAAATAAACATATAACTAGCAAATAGATAATCATGCAGATCTACCAGTCTAATAAAACACTACAACATAGCAACATCCTATATACCAATATACATCATACAATCTACTAGGCCAACATTGGTGCCTGTGACCCAAGAGTACAGTGAGGAAAACTCACCTCATAGTCTGAAAAATCACTGAATTGAACAATGCTCCAAACACTGTCTCTACAGGTCACCTATACAATAAACAGGGACCCAATCTTAATCTACTATTCAAATCACCCCAAATGACCTAAAGTCAAACTTGGTCAAAGTCAACGGTCAACGTCAATAGTTAAAAGTCAATGGTCAAAGCTATACTGGGTACGCCCTACATACTCCAACTCTACGCCCCGCGTAGAGGGTGACTTGGCTTTTACGGGACTCTTCTGGGCTACGCCCTATGTACTCAAGCCCAAAAACAAACTTTCCATTAAGCACTTATCCCCTTAATACCTTTCATCCAATACTCAGATCTAACCCTAAATAACATCCCAAATCAAAAGTTTCCAACTTTATGACTTTGCATGGCTAGAAAGTGTCTAAATCCAAAACCCTAACTTATCACAAGATCCTAAACTCCATAACTCAGGCATGGATAGAAAGAAAGGGTCAAGATTGCATTTTTATGGTTCCATGCACTCAAAGACGTCAGAAAAGGCTACTCATAAGGTCTAGAGTAGTTCATATCCAACTAGACCAAGAATATGGGACAAAAGGGAATTAAATCTAAAGCTAACAAGAACTAACAAGTTATTCATCAAGTTCTGGACTTTATACCTTCTAGAGAATGCTTAAGAGGTGAAAATCCCATATGCACAAGGCTTAAAGCTTTCCAAGCACCACCACAACCTTCTTCTTTCTTCAAAAGCACCCAAAAACACACTCTTAAGGTCACTATGCTCAAAATACGGGTTAGGGTTTCAAGGGAGTCGTTTGGGGAGATGGAGGCTGAGAATGAAAAGGTTTCATGAAGGTTAATGATCTTATATAGGGCTTAAAACCTTGAATTTAGGGTTTAACCCGTGGCAGAGTATGCCATGCATACCCCTTAGCTATGCCCCAAAGAGTTCATTAAGGTCCGCTAACTTTACCCTTCTACGCAATGCGTAGAGGCTATCTACACACAGCGTAGATATAAAATCAATACCCAATCTTGCTATTTATGGAAGGGATTTTACCTACAATAGGTCGGGTGTTAGAATTCACCACAACTTGCAAAATGAGCTCCAAAAGCTTCAAGGAGGCTAGGGTTTGAACAAGGATTCTTTTGGAGGTGATAGAGACTGAGGGTGAAGGAAACCATATCCATCATCATCACTTCCTTTAAATACGGCCTTGAGCCCGAAAAATTAGGGTTTAACCTCCATACGTCACCACGTCGTAGCCACTACATTCCCACGTCATAGCGACCTAAATGAGATACGCGTTTCATGCAAAGATGTCATGTCGTGGTGATTCCATCACCACATCGTGGCCAGCCAAAACCCCCAAAAATTACCAAATTAAATCCATACCTGAATCCGAGCGTTACAACTCTCCCTACTTGAATCAGACTTCATCCTCGAAGTTTAATGTTGTAAACATGCCAGCGTAATTCTCCCTCATTTCATCCTCAGGTTCCCAAGTCCACTCGCAATCCTTTAGGTGATGCCATTGCACCTTCACCAATCTTACTACCTTGTTGTGCAAGGTCTTCGTCTTTCTATCTAGAATCGCAACCGGTCTCTCCACATAATTCAGGCGCTAATCAAACTGAATGCTATCCAAGGGAACCACTATAGAATCATCAGCCAAACACTTCTGCAGCTGAGAGACATGAAATGTGTTGTGAATCTGACTAAGCTCGGCGGGTAAATCTAATCGATATGCTAGCTTGTCCACCCAGGTGATAACTCTGAATTGACCAATAAATCTGGGGCCTAACTTGCACCGCTTCTGAAAGCAGATGACACCTTTACAAGGTGACACCATTATAAGTACAAGATATCCCACCTGAAACTCAAGGCCAGAGCGGAGTCGGTCAACATAACTCTTCTACCTGCTCTGCACCGTATGCAACCTATCATGCACCTGATGAATCAAATCAGTGGTCTTGAGTACTGTTACACCCCCGAACCAGACGGCGGAAACGTCTGGGGGCTCGTGTTACTAACAATTGAATAATCATCACAATGAATATACATGAAACATAACACATTCATCACCAACATTACATATTACAACCAGTATTGTTCACATCAAGTACATTGTTAAAATACATAAGTTCAAATTGTTAAAAGTATGATAACTGATGTTTACATAAAAACAAAACCATACACACTTACATATCTTCCAGCTTAACGATTACCTGAGAATACAAGTTATTTTGAAAACGGTCATAAGTATATTTGAGTAAAAGTCTTTGTATCTTTCGTAAAAACCCAGAAAATCCGATATTTTCTATAAAATGTCTGAAAATGATGTGAAAATCAAGTATAAATGCATGTGTGAATTTCATAGTTATAACTTATATGAGTGTAGTTTAGATTCATTGCATTTTGAATAAATGATAAGTGTATATGAATAATTTTCCCCAGAAAATCCGATATTTTCTGCTTTATAACAACGTCTAGCTTCTTGTATCGTTAAATAAATCGTTTTGCATTGACACACTTAAAGAGTTTATCTTCAAAAGGTTAAACTTTTGGTATTGAATCCCTATATGAGCCGTTATAATCAGGCATGATAATGACTAGGTCGCCCGTCTTGGTATTTTTCCAAATGCCGGTCTTGCTAAGGATTTTGTTGCCCTAGACTGGCCTAGTCTAGCTGTAGCGAACAATTAAGGCGTGGGGGGTCACCCCGTATAGATCTATACACAAACTCCCGCTTTCCTACCAGGAAACTCTGATTATAACTACAGGCTACGATTGTACACTCAGAGGTGCCAACCGACATGTCTCACTAGATTCTCAACCCATTTTTGTACTATGTTTAATGTTTACGTATATGTGGTATGTTTTTGTATTCGAAAGGTACATATATAAGTATACGAAGTTTAATGATTACGCAAAGGTATAGTTACGTCCTACTAACATGTGAAATTTCCCTTCCAAGCCCTATTAGCATGTAACTGGACTACAAAGGCCCAATAACATGTAAGAGGGTAATTTAGGCCCAATAGGCATGTAAATGGGCCACAAAAGCCCAGTAAACATGTAATCCATAACTTAGGCCCAAATTAACATGTAAGTGGGTCGCAAGACCCAACAAACACATCATGGAAAACATTGGGCTCAATATACACTTAATTGGGCCCTTAAGGCCCAATGGCCAAGTAACGTGAATATTAGGCCCAATAAATAGTTATTGACGTATTTCGTTCGTTTGTTTTATTTCGTTGTTTGTTTTAGCTCGAGGTTTAATAGATAGATGATAAAAATCTTCTTTTTGTAAAAACGACGTTTTTGGCCAATAATCCTCCAATTTTTAATTAAGGCCCAAAGTTTTGTAAAAATGACACTTCAGTCCATAATTTATAAAAATTTGCAAATTTGTCCCAAATGTCTAAAAATTTACGGTTTTAGTCAAAAAAGTTATATTTTCACATTTGGAACCCTGTTTTGCAGAAAAGTGCATTTTCAGCCCCTTGTTTGTAAAAATTTACACTTTCGGCCCAATTTTGGAAAAATTTACATTTTTGGTCCAATTTGAAAATAAATGTTATTTTCACCGCTAAATTTGGTTTATTTACATTTATGACTCAAACTTTGGCCAAATAACATTTTTAACCCCAAAACTTCATTTTTTCGCAAATTGGGCCCAAAACTGTGAGGCCCAAAAGTTTTGGCCCATTAAGCTTAAATTTGCATTTTTGGCCCTTTTTAAAGTATGTTTAGCATAAAAACACCTTTTTATACATGTAGGACCTATTTGGCCCTTATAAAAACATAAATGTCACTTTTTGCCCTTATCTTTTGTTTTCTTGACAATTTTGACCTTTAACTTGGTTTTTGTTGAAATCTTTTGTATCTTAAACATGTAATCATTTTTGGCTTGATAATGTGATGTATATAATGTCATAGTTCATAGATCTTTGCTAAATAATACTTAAAATTTCAAGATTTACTAAGATCTAACACATTATTCCCAAATAAGCCAAGAATTCACACAAAACATGCATATAACACATAGATCTACACATTTTACTTGCATTCCCCCCCCCCCAAATCATATGAAAACCGAAAACAAGGGGGTATGAACTCACCTTTGCTTGATGTTTCAGTTTTTGAAGAAGAAGTGGAAGAGATTTTTGGTCTTAGCACACCTTTGATGTAGATCTCGAGCTTATGGGGGTTTTCTAAGAGTATGATCACCAAAAATGTTTAGGAGAAGTGATCTAACATGAGAAAGGAGTTATATACTTTGGATATGTAAAAACTTACCAAGAAATGATGATATTCTTGTGAGAATCCTCTTGAATACAAGTAAAATTTCGAGATTTTGGAGGAAGAAGAAGAATGATTCTTGAGAGTGATAGAGAGAATTTGGTGTAGTATGTGTGTGTTGTGGCTCTCGACCGAAAGTAGAAGAAGAGAGGGGAGAGAGAGTGGTGAGGTGACTAACATGGATGTATGGGGGTCCTTGCATGGATACTTGTTGGACAAAATGGAGGTGACACCTCCAAAGTCAACCCCCCTAATTCTCTATTTTTTTTATATATGGGCGCGATTTTGGGCCAAGAAGAAAGGGTGGAGTAGTTTGGGCCCATTAACTTTAGTTAGGATATTTGGATCCTAAACATAAAAATTTTCGGCCCATTTGGCTCTTGGAAGCATTCACTGCCCAAATAGAATAAAAGAATTGGCTTATGGCTCACTAAGGTTAATTGGATTAGTTATGGCCCAATAAGGCCCATTAGGGTTAGAATGAATCATTCTAGACCCAAATGGTCCAAAATGTTTTAGATTTATGAATTGGGTCCAATTAGGATCCAATTAGGGCTTCTAAGTCCAATAAAATTGAATTGGGTGCTTATTGGTCCATTAGACCCAATAAGGAATTTCTAGTCCAATATGGACTCAAATCGGGATTCTTAGGGTTTTTAGACTCTTTGTTAAACATAATTGATGAATCTAAATGAGCATTGAGTGAGATTTACTTAGAGTGCATGTTTTACAATAGATGAACAGTTACACATGAATAGAATTTCCTAGCTAAAATGCTAGTTGTGACAAGTACCACTTCGATGCTCCCCATCACTTGATGACTGACCTCACCCTAGAAAATCCGAGTCCGACATATCCTCCCATAAAGCAGCTAAAAGAGAGGCATACGAATGTTGGCATGGTAACTGTGGTTATAGGAGAACTTAGCCAAAAGAAGGTAGGTATCCTAACTCCCACTAAAATCCAACATACACAAAAGCAAAATATCCTCAAGGGTCTTAATAGTCTCCTCACTCTGTCCATCAGTCTGCAGGTGGTAGGTGGTACTAAAAAGCAACCGAGTACCAAACTCCTCGTGAAACTTTCTCCATAATCGGGAAGTGAAACGGACATCACGATTTGAAACCACAAGACTGGAACCCCATGAAGTGCAACCACTTCCTTTATGTAGATCTCAGCTAACTTCTCCAAGGGTGAACTCTCCTGAATCGGGATGAAGTGGGGGCTCTTGGTCAAACTGTTGACAATAACCCATATAGAATCAACCCCATGTGTCGTCCTTGGAAATTTCATGATGAAATCCATAGCGATCTTCTCCTATTTCCACATCGGAATGGGTAACGATTGCAACTTGTCATGGGGCCTTTGATGTTCGGCCTTGACTTTCTGGCAAGTCAAGAACCGCTTACGTACCACGCTATCTCCCTCTTCATATAAGGCCACTGATAGCTCAGTCTCAAGTCTTCATACATCTTTGTGGCCCTTGGATTGATCAAAAACTTCGACTTGTGCGCTTCCTCCAACAATGTATGCCTAACCCCACTAGAAGCTGGAACCCATACCCTACCGCACTGAGTCAACAATTGTGACTTCTAACAAATAAAGGAATAAGACTCCTTATCCTCTCTTCCTTCCAATTCTCCTTCTTCAACCCTCGACTTGTGCCTACTTGATCAAATCTAATAGTAGCGATATGATGATCATCCTTATACATAGATCTATGATGGAAGTACTAGCCTCCTTGCGACTCAAAGCATCGACCACTACATTGGCCTTTCCAGGGTGATACAAGATCCCATATCCATAATCTTTCACCACATATAACCATCTGTGATGCCTCATATTCAGGTTCGGCTGATCCATCAATTATCTTAGATTCTTGTGATCTGTGTAGATAGTACACCGGACCCCATACAGATAATGTCGCCAAATCTTGAGGGAAAAAACCACGGCCCCCAAATCCAGTTCATGAGTAGGATAATTCGCCTCATGACGCTTTATCTTCCTTGAAGCATATACAATCACTCAGCCCCTCTGTATAAGAAATACACCCAAGCCCATAATCGATGCAACGTAATAGACCACAAAATCATCCATACCCTTGGGAAATGTCAGAATCGGAGCATCACACAACTTCTACCTTAGAATCTCAAATGTCGCTTGTTGCTCAGGTTCCAACTGAAACATGGCGTTCTTATTCGTCAGTCGGGTCAAAGGAATCACAATATTGGAGAAGTCCTAAATAAATCTCCGATAATACCCTCCTAAACTAAGGAAACTCTGAATCTCAGATAGAGACCCTGGAACCTCCCACTACATCACAACCTTAATCTTGGCCGAGTTAACCAAGATACCATTATGATTAACGAGGTGACCCAAGAACTGAACCTCGCGCAACCAGAACTCTCATTTTGCAAACTTTGCAAAACGTCTCTCCATCCTCAATGTCTTGAGAGCCTATCTCAGGTGCTCCTCATATAGCTCCATGGTCTTAGAATAGACCAAAATATTATCAATAAACACCATCACTTATCGGTCCAATGTCAGCCTGCACACCCGGTTCATGAGATCCATGAATGTTGTCGATGAGTTGGTGAGCCCAAAAGGCATGACCACAAACTTGTAATGACCATATTAAGTTCTGAAGGCAGTCTTCTATAAATCCTTATCTCTGACCCTTATCTGATGATATCCACACCTTAAGTCGATCTTGGAAAACCAAGATGCATCTTACAGCTGATCAAACAAGTCATCGATCTTCGGGTGTGGATAACGGTTCTTCACCGTCAGGTTGTTCATTTTCCGATAATTGATACACATACAATGAGACCCGTCCTTTTTCTTCACAAACAGAATCAATGCTCCTCACGGCGAACTATCTGGCCTGATAAACCCCCCTTGTTCAACAGCTCTTGCAGCTTTATGGACAACTCATGCATCTCCAGTGGTGCTAAGCAGTATGGTGTCTTGGCTATCAGAGTCGCACCCAAAATCATATCAATCTGGAACTCTACCTGCCTCTCAGGAGGCACTCCTGGCAATTCCACATGAAACACATCAGGGAACTCTCGAACAATAGGTACATCATCCACAATCTTCTTCTCTACAACCCGAGTATCCATAACATATGCCAAAAATCCAGAGCATCCCTGTTGAAGATACCTCTTAGCTCTCGCAGCTGAGCAGATACCTGGTCCTCGCCGAGTGACCTCGCTATGAATAACCAACTCTCCCTAACTTAGGGTTCGAACTCTCACCATCTGATGCTCACAATCAATGATAACTTCATTCTGACTCAATCAATCCATGCCTATAATTATCTTCATCACTCGAAGAGGTATAGAAACCAGATCTATCAGATACCTCTCACGGAATAACTCGAGAATGGAACCACG
This sequence comes from Lactuca virosa, assembly GCF_052849685.1. NCBI lineage: Eukaryota > Viridiplantae > Streptophyta > Magnoliopsida > Asterales > Asteraceae > Lactuca > Lactuca virosa. The sequence goes on from NC_136431.1 coordinate 56,045,916, forward strand.
ATGAACTCTCGGAGCACTCATTGTACGGTCATCATCAATATCCACCTCCAATGGGTAATCCAAAGGTCCCGGAGCGTAACAAAACTTCTTGCTAAGCCCAAGAGACACAAAAGATCGAGTGACACCCGAATCAAAAAGAACATGAGCAGTCACGCCATTGACTAGAAACATCCCTAATTATGAGAAAATAAACATAAGCAAAATTAATGAAAGCGGGAAGGATACAAAAGGTATACATACCGGTGACAACATCTGGCACTGCTCAGGCCTCCTCAGCTGTCAATTTAAAAGCCCAACTCCTTACCACCGAAGATTCTGCCTTGTCCTAGCGGCCATCTGTGATCCTTAACGTAGCTGGAGTAGGTGCCCTTACTGTTGGATTAGGTGTCTAAGCCCATAACTATAATTGGTATATACTTGAATTGATAGTAGCACAGTCCTTTTGGGTTGCCCTCAAACCTAGCAATTGGACAGGGTGGCTTTTAGAGAGAGGGAGAGAGAGAGATTAATTTATTATATGATTAATAAATTGAAATAAATAGTTTATTAATATATTATGAAAATAATATATTAATTAGAAAAGCTATTATTTAATTAATAATTGACCAGAAACTAATTAGAATTAATTTTGGGATTAATGGAATTAATTAAAAGTGTAGGGTCTAAAGTAAAATTGTTCAATAGTTGAACAAAAGGCTCCAGAACCTTCCACCATAGGTGGTGAACGGTTTTGAGGGGATATTCTAGGGTTTCTAAAATATACCATGTGGATAAATAAGGAATGAGATAAATACCAGATTTGAAATATTAATTTAATATTCAAATCAGAGTTATCTAGGGTTTCCTTGTACCACTATATAAAGACCCCTAAGCCTTGCATTTTCGGCCACTCATACCTTTAGAGAGATAGCCGAAATACTAATATTCCCTCTCCTCTCTTTGGTCTTCCTTCTTGATAGCTTGGGTGTGAACCATTAAAGGCACGGAAATTATGGTGCGTGCTTCCAAGAGATCTACAAAGAAGGAATTCTTGTTATTTACTATAATAACAATAAGCTATGTAATTCTAAACCCTTTTATTATTTTCGAAATATACCTAGGGTTTCTATGGTTTCTTATTTGATGTTCTTAGTTATAGGTTCAATAGTGAAAACATAGATCCTTAGGTTGCATGTGAACTTAAGGATTTTAAGTTTATTTGTTTTACCTAATTTCTATCAGTGGTATCAGAGCATTTGGTTTGTTTTCAATTGAATTGCTATAATTGTTGAATTTTATCAGAACATTTGGTTTGTTTTCAATTGAATTGCTATAATTGTTGAATTTGATCAATTAGGGTTTATAGAAATTAAAACCTAAAAGGAAATAATTTCTACTAGGGTTAAGGTTTTTCGAAACCCTAGCCCCTTCCCTTGGATTTTGAAATTTAGGGTTAGGGCTTTGAAACCCTAGCCTTCCTCCCCAAGTTTTCAAAAATGCTAGGTTGTTAGGGTTTCCTATTTTAGATAATTGTTAGTTTAATTTGATTAAAAAGGATAATTATAAAATTGGAAAACTCTTACACCCTATTTTTCAAAAATTAGAAGGTTAGGATTAGGATCAAATTATTTGATTAATTTAATTAGTTAATCCATATTGATTTAATATATTTAGGTAATTTTTCAATTAATAGATAAATATTAAATCATTTGGTTTATTTTAAATTTAAATTAATTGTTTATTAATTTTCGAAATTTAAATTATAAACCTAGTATTTTGAAAAGTTTTAAAATACACCTTATATATAATATTAAATGTTAATTACTATATGTATAAGAATCAGTCAGTCAAATCGCTACTATGCCTCATTCACGAAGCTAGTTTATCAGGAGGGTATAAGGAAATTGCCTATAAAATGGTAGTTTAATCGGTGTCCACTCTCACCCACCGCTTCATTGATTAGTGGAGGGTCGTTAGCAGAACAGATTTGATGGGACAACTAAATCACATTAAAATTATAATGCTATTTAAAACTATTAGAACCTTTCTATTTAAAATCCCACATCTGGTTACTTTAGGAAAAATGTGAATTAGTATGCTAACCCATGAAATTGTGCATTACACTTTATAAGTCGTTAGTAGAGCGTGTGTGATTAACCATCACACTAATAGGGACTAATAAAGAGTTGTAATGGGTATCTCAAAAATTATCATTGTTGATGGATCGTATGTGGTTTACCAACACATCAATTGGGATGATAAATGACAATGAGGTTACCAAGCACATTTGCATGGTTATTCACATCTTGTTTGTGATACTCGGTATCCCACTCACAAATAGAAGAGCATAATTTGAAAATAAACATGTCATTGAATAGTTTCAATGAATCTTAAAAGACCTAGTAATTTCACTTAATTTCATTTCTTTTCTGGTGGAATTGGTAAATCATCATTTACCTTCCTTTATAAAAGTTACAATTATACTACGGCATCCCTTTTCCAAGTTGTGAATTATATAGTTGGGTCCTATGGTTAATATTTTATTTTGGGTTACTATATTAAGGATTATTCTTGTCTAACTAAAACTACATTCTTTTTATAGATGTCTGCTCCATTTGATGCTTCTGCTTCCTCCTCCTCCAACCACCATAACTTAGGTGGTGTTTGTTTTTTGTCTGCAGATCTGCATGACCTCTTCTGTCTGCGCCGCGCAGACCACGCGCAGACATTAGTCTTCACAGACTGTTTGTTTTTTTGAAGACTGCAGACCTAAAAATGTTTGCGCGCCCTCTTCTTGGCGCAGATGTGGACAAGAGTCTTCTAACATCTTCAAACATCTTCTAGCCTAAAAAGACACATATATCTACACTTTTTTTAAGTTTTTTTTTCATTTATATTTTTTCCAACTTTATTAATGATAAAAAGTTTGACAAAAAAAAATTACAAAACTTAAAAAAAAACGTTCGACGATACAAACATGATATTTTTGACAAATTTATAAATAAAGATTTATTACAATAATAGTCGTTGAAGTTGTTTATATAAATGCAAAAAAAAATCATAATATATTCTTATATTTTTTTGCTAAATTTTGTAAAACATTATTTAATACACTATCGTCAATTTCTCGAGAAAATATTTATGCTACGTTTTTAATGGATTTAATTGAAAAAATCGAAGTTTATTTCCATCCATTTATGTATCAAATTCTTTGATCCTTAATTATAATGTTTAGTTATAACTTTGCAACCAAAGTTGTTGGTTTTTATTAAATATATGCGTTAATTCATACCATTTTTATTTTTATTTTTTATACAATAGTACATAAAAGTTGATATAGATTTGTTAATTATTTATACAAAGTCATAAAAATATTAAAAAAACACTTTGAAGTTTAAAAAAAATCAGTTTATTTAGATTTCAGTTTATTTTAGTAGCCCGCAGATGTTAAAAAAACAAACAGTCTTCTTTTTTCAGACTGCAGACGTTTGGTCCACATCTTCTACTGCAGAGGTCTACAGATGTGGTCCGCTGACGGCAGCCATTTTGCCTCAGAACAAACAAACAACACCTTATCGTTGTTGTCGATCTGCTCAAAGGTGACATTGGATGGCACCAACTATAATGAATGGATGCGCAACATAAAGATGGACCTTCTTTTAGAAAACTAGGAGTATGTCCTTGAGAAGGAACTTAATGAAATCAATGAAGAGAAAGCCACTCCTGAAGAACTAGTCTCCTACAAGAAACACTATGATGATGCGACAAAAGTCTTGCATCATGGTCGCTACTATGACCCCTGAGTTGCAGAGATTTTATGAGGACTATTGACCGTATAAGATGAACAAGGACCTTGTGGAAAAGTTCCACAAGCGATCTCGTCAAAAAAAGTATGAAGTGGTCAAAACCCCCATGGCATGCAATATGAAAGAGGTAGAATCTGTATGTGGCCATGTGCAAAGAATGCAACGATACATGGAGCACCTTGTTAGGCTAAATGTGCATTTTGATGAGGAGTTGGCTATTGATATAGTCCTAAACTCCTTACCAAGTTGTTAGGATCAATTCATCCTGACCTATCATTTGAACAACACTGAGACCACATTGGCTCAATTGCACAACCTACTACAGACAGCTGAAGCAGGAATGAAGGGAAAAGGTTTAGCCTCCACTCCTCCTAGTGCTCCCGTTTTGGCTATTGGACAGGGAAAAGGGAAGAAGAGGAAAGGTCCTCCTAAACAGAACTGGCAAGGAAAATATCATGTTGGGTCGTCAAGGAAATTACCCAAAGGAAAGCCCAGTTTTGACGTTCCTCACACTTCTGATCCCAAATAGGCCAATTGCTTTTACTACAATGATAAGGGGCATTGGAAACAAAGCTACCCAAAGTATCTGCAAGATATCAAGGATGGAAAAGTGAAACCATCTTCTGCAGGTATATCACAATTTCATCTAATAACCCATCATCTTCTCGTTCTTCGGTACTTGATACAGGATATGGATTTTTGTAACATCCATAAAATTCAAGCCAATTTAAAACTTTTTCAACCATTCAAAAACCATTAATTATTACAAAGTTTTTTCAAAATAGTTTAAACATCAGAGTATCCCATAAACCATAAGTCCAAAACGCGAGGATGTGTACGGTAACGCCTTCGCCTTGCCAAAACATCTGAAGCACCTGAAACAATAAACTGAAACCGTAAGCACAAAGCTTAGTGAGTTCCCCCAAAGTACCAACACACAAACAGTATCACATATACAAATAACAGCATATTATTGGTCCAATCAACCATCGGGTTGGAATACCCCAGGCCCCTCAACCATCAGGTTGGAATGCCAACATACTATGGGTCCAATCAACCATCGGGTTGGAATACCCCAGGCCCTCAACCATCGGGTTGGAATGCCAACATACCATGAGTCCAATCATCCTCGGGATGGAATACTCTTGGCCCACAACCATCGGGTTGGAATGCCCACATACTATGAGTCCAATCATCCTCGGGATGGAATACTCTCGGCCTACAACCACCGGGTTGGAATTCCTCGGTCTGTTGGCTCATGCACAAAGCAGAAAAGCCTCAACCACCAATCAAACATATGCACATATATATCAGATAATCATATAACAGTCTATAGACAGTCAAACCGATCTACAGATCACTATGCATAGCAACATCCTGTCTACCAGGATACCGATCTTAACATATCATAACCACATAGAAACATCCTATCTGCCAGGATACCGATCTAACAGATCGTAACAGTAATAAAGTAGGATAACAATCCAAAGGGTCGCCCTTGGTGCCTTCGACCCTGTTAGTACAGTGAAGAAAACTCACCTCACAAGTAGTGCCGAATCAAGAAGATCAAACCCCAACTCTCAGCTCCGGTCTCGACTTCCTACAACCACCATGTGACTTACTTCATTAAAATCCCGAATTACCAAAAATACCCCTTAAATTCAAACTTGGTCAACCATGGTCAAAGTCAACAATCAACAGTTAAGGTCAATGGTCCATGTTGACCCAACTCGTCGAGTGCATCTAGCAACTCGTCGAGTTCCTTCGGTGTTCAGAAAACCAGGAAAAGCTCGACACAACTCGCCGAGTTACTCGAGTAACTCGTTGAGTTCTTCATCATCCATAAAGCGGGAAAACCCGAATCAACTCGTCGAGTTGGCTAGACAACTCGTCGAGTTGTATTAGTCTTAATCCATTTAGTCGCTTTCCAAGCGATTCCAATGCCTCCAAACTATAGATTTGGTCCCCTAGGACTGAGATACCACGTAAAGTTGCTAACTTTATGTCCATGTGTGGCATCAAAGGGCTAAAACACTCAAATAAGGCTTATCAAGGGACCTAGGGAATGAAGGAGTGCCAATACTTGATAAAGATGATAGATTTATGTCAAAAGGGGCCATGAAACGTCCAGATCTGAAACCATGGCTTCATAACATGCTCAAATCCAAGAATGGTCCCAAAATAAGCTAATAATGGCCATAACTTCTAAAAGAATAGATCTAGAAGAAGGGATGATCAATATAACGACTTTATACCTCCAAGTGGTTGTATCAACACTGAAAACTCTGGATCTAAAGCTTCTCCCTTCAACCTTGCACCATCAACTTCAAGCTCCTTCAAGAAAAGCACCAAAGAACACTCTTTGAGCTCACAAGCACTCAAAATGGGGAAAGAGGCGCGATTAGGGTTTTTCTCTGGACTGATCGGACGATGAGGGAGGTCACAAACGAGTTATAAGGTCTTTAAATAGGGTGCAAACCCTAAAAATTAGGGTTTTCATGTTCAACCTTCAACTCGTCGAGTTGGTACCTTCCAACTCGTCGAGTTGGTGCCTTCCAACTTGTTGAGTAGACCTTGAAATATACGCGGCTCCTTAAAAATCTACACGATGAGTTGGAGCCTCCCAACTCGTCGAGTTGCCCTGGGAAATACATATAAAGCTTAAAATTCATTCCTAAAAATTGGGATGTTATAACTCTCCCCCACTTAAATTTGATTTCGTCCTCGAAATCATCCCTTACCACCATTGGCATGCCCGACCTCCTGAGGGGCACCTCCACAATTTGAACTCACAACGACCTCCCCAAGACGATCAAACCTAGCAGAAAAATTTCCACCTCGGAGAAACCCAATCCATAATTCCACGTAGCGACCAATCCCACTTCACCTGAAATCTGAAGCCTGTAATCTCGAAACCGGTCTGACTCCCTGACAGACCGTGCATACTGAACCATTACTAATTTCATTCCACTTATCCCTTAAACTGACTATCAAACTTCTGATAATTTAAGGTTCCCACCAAAAAACGGAATCACATATCACATGTTGTTGCGACAATTTAATGCCTCCTTTAACTCCCGAACCAACATGCACATCACTGTTAGCTCATAAGTACGAACACCCATTACTGGCCCGATCAGCCTCAGGCTAGAATACCAACATGTCGAATCGATTCAACCATCGGGTTGAAATTCTCAGGGTTTGTTGGCCTACCGCCTCAACCCTGCCTCTCCTCTTGAGCCTTCGTGCCTAAGACTTTCATTCGGCCCGCACCGGGTATCTTGGCCTACTTCATAGAGCAAGACCACCTCAACCCAATCAAACACAATATATCATCAACTAGACAATCAGGATCAATTATGCAAATAATACCGACAAACAGCCATCATACCACTCCCTGCCGCCTAATAATTTCTCATAGTATACAATCCTGCAGGTGATTACCACGAGACAACATGCTAAATACCAGGATAAAGATCTAAGTCGGTTCTAAACTCATGATCCGATATCCAAGGTTCTACCATTGCATTTCACCTAAAATCTTCTGATTAATCGCAACCTCTCACTAAACCTGGATGCAAATATTTTCTCCCCGCCGCTGAGACTACCAGTCCCACACCTGACCCAACCATATGATGTACTAATACCTTAATAATCCTTGACTCTCTACTATGCCATTACAAACCACTGCTTCGATGAGCGAGATGATCAACCAAAAATTTCCGCATTACATCCACTCTTATCGGCTCAGGTGTACCCCCACCTGAACAACCACTTGGGACATCGTAAAGAGTTCTTATGACCTGCGGCCTCATACGTACTTTCCAATCTTGAAATTAAAATCCCAACAGCAGTTCGCGTACAAACAGAAAGATAATGCAGGTATCCCACAGAGGCTTCCGGATACCTGACTGATACTCCCCACCAACGCGTCAAGACTGAGAGTACCATAAATAGAAGAATGAATAATCTTGTCTATTAGGCCCACATCCTATGTCTGGAATACCCCTACCAGGTCCTTAGCATAGGTCTGGATTGCCTCCGAGCCCACAACATGAGTCTGGAATGCCATCCCCAACCCTCAGCCCATGACTAGAATGCTCTCGACCTTATACCGACCTTGTCGGCATTACCTCGCTTGCCCAACACCCTGGGCCTAAGGATACTCACCTCCTTACGAAACCATGGTCGCACACGACCCGAGAATAGGATGACAGTCGAACTCTTGATCCAATTTGCAGACTATAACCCTGACCTAACCATGCACATAAGTCGAACCAAACCCCAATGCTACCTTGAACACCCACGGATACACACGAAAATCACCACCATGCACGTACTTAAGGAACGCCTAACCTCATGTTTGATCGCCACCAAAATCCCATACTTGATCGGGACTGAATAGATCATACTAATACAAAACTAGTTCGAGAAGACTTCCAAGGTTATCCTGAAGGTTGCCAAAACCCGAGTTTGATACGAATCAGAATTCCACTCCACCATCGAGGGTAAGCATACCCCAAAAACTGAGGAAACATAACACACTGCACAGGGGGATTGGTGACGCATTCCTAACTTCTCAACTGTCACCTCTCGAACCCTTCGGAGAATTCCAGCTGAAGACGACTCAATGACCAATGGTCTAGAACACCCTGACACCTAATCCAGGGAACCACAAGTCTACCCGGAGTTGAACATTCCCGGTTCTGGAGAGGTTCACCGATTAACTCCTCCCCAACCACTCTGGAAACCATAATCCGAACAGCAGCAGACAAAACCTTCAATGGATGACGCTCAATCCGAGAATTGCCAATTCTCCCCACTTAGGGTTCTAACTACCATCCATTGGCTCGAAACGAACCCATAACTCAAACCGGGTCAACCAGGTACGATCATTCCTGACCTTGGAATGCACGCAGAATGATCCTTCCGATCCGGATCAATCGAATTCCAAGAGAAACTTGAATTTCGGTTGAAGATTTCTGGCATGCAGAATGGCATATAACAACCCTCAATAACCCAAAATAGCAGAAAGTCAACCCGGGATATAACTTACCCAATCCAGCAAAATTCCAACACAATACAATTTCCGATACCACCCCGAAGAATACAGGAGATGTCACACTCTCAAAGGCTTTTGAAGAAATCCTGACTTCTTCCACCTGAGTTACCCTGACCAACCTGAGGGTACACCGGAAGACTCCCTTTTGATCCCAGGTGACATGAACTAATCAACAGGATTCTCTTCCCTGCTTGCAATCCCAACGACAATCTGACACCAAACTTTCCCATCCGGAGATTAGTGGCTCTTACTCACATTGCTAAGATACTCGTGCCACATCAGACCACCTGCGCCCACCAGCGCTGAAATAATTCCGCCAACTACTACGATCAACTGACCCCGAGCTGGAGATACAACCTGACCCTGGGGTCACAAGCCTGCTCACTCCTTCGAACTCGTAAAACTGAAAGGGCACAACCCTTTCCCTAGAAAACGACATTCCAATTCATCAATCAACCATTCTACTTCCAACTACAAAACTCAAGCTGATCATAATCATCACTCCCTTCCTGAGTCTCGTGACTCATATTCCCGGCCTCGAGCAAAACCCCTGAAGCCTCAAACCAAAACTCACTAGGTCTGCACCAAACAACCAAAATCGATAATGTTACTGGGCTCACACCAAATACCAGGACCATCCTCATGTCTGAGCAGCCACAACCAAAAGATTGACAGGAACAGAACCATTGTCATGAACCATGGTATCCAACCATGCTACCTTCCCTGACCAGCCCTTAGAATCCCTGAGATTTTCCTTGATTCGAGTATGGATCTTGTGCTTTCAGTAGTATGGGCCCAATACTACCTTCCACACCTATCCATACTTTCCTCAAGAATTATCTCAGGTCCTCTAAGTCCTAGTCATAAAATACTCCTGCAACCTGCTCAACAGCGAAACAACTACGCTAAATGCTCCCTAGGCTATCCTAGGACTCACCACACCCCCTCTACCATCAGCTGCTGAAGATCTCCTCACGATATCAATTAGCCATTCCATGAATACAATCATATGCGACAAAGCTCAGATAATCCTTCGAGTAACAGACTAATCCCTACAACGGTTGGACTCAGACAAGAGCTGCGAAGCAGGGTCAAATCTGTCACTCTGAGATTATCCAACCTTTTTCACATGTGACTTGACATATTCACTTAATGGCTAACTCACATTACTCATGATTTCCACAAAGCACAAAGCAAGCAGCATTCGTGGGGAGGAGTCGACTGACACTAAAATGCAATAAGATCTGACAGATCCTCCCAAGAAATCCTCGATCTCATACTCCCAACATCTCGCACGCATCTTCGCCCTACCCTCACTCTCTTAAGAGTGGCTAATCCTTCCTCATGCCGACCTGCTCTGAACCGCGCCCAAACCAGGGAAACCACCACTACCTCGTCCACTAATGCTAACGGCCGGCTGACCCTATATGACTCTTCCATACCACGCTTGCCACATGACCCTCCATTGGTGCCAGATGACTATCGCATGAATACAATCAGATACCCCATCGTTTAAACAATCTTAGACTAAAAGATTCAATCCCACAACGGTTGGACTCACACGAGAGCTGTGCAGCAGGACCAAACCTCTCAGCCTAAGATCTTTTAAACCATGCAGTATGTGACTTAGCATATCCACTCAGTAGCCAGTTCACACGCGAAAGAGTCACGGATCATCTCAACAAGAGAACCCTATAGGAACTAAGGCATCATATAATCAGAAAATTCTATCATGCAATTCCTGAAGATCCATAGCCTATCACTAGCATGTTGTTCTAACATATCAATATATCAAATAACTGTATGGTATTTTGGGGTCTACTTATCGTACAATCTGCATCCTCCTTTAGTATTTTGAAAACCATTTGATAATCATTTTGAAAATCTTTTCCTTGGTTTGATAATGGATTCACACGAATGTTCCTCCAATTCCTCAAACCAAGGCTCTGATACCAAGTTGTAACATCCATAAAATTCAAGCCAATTTAAAACTTTTTCAACCATTCAAAAACCATTAATTATTACAAAGTGTTTTCAAAATAGTTTAAACATCAGAGTATCCTAGAAACCATATGTCCAAAACACGAGGATGTGTACGGTCACGCCTTCGCCTTGCCAAAACATCTGAAGCACCTGAAACAATAAACTGAAACCGTAAGCACAAAGCTTAGTGAGTTCCACCAAAATACCAACACACAAATAGTAGCACATATACAAATAACAGCATACTATTGGTCCAATCAACCATCGGGTTCGAATACCCCAGGCCCCTCAACCCTCGGGTTGGAATGCCAACATACTATGGGTCCAATCAACCATCGGGTTGGAATACCCCAGGCCCTCAACCATCGGGTTGGAATGCCAACATACCATGAGTCCAATCATCCTCGGGATGGAATACTCTCTGCCCACAACCATCGGGTTGGAATGCCCACATACTATGATTCCAATCATCCTCGGGATGGAATACTCTCGGCCTACAACCATCGGGTTGGAATGCCCCGGTCTGTTGGCTCATGCACAAAGAAGAAAAGCCTCTACCACTAATCAAACATATGCACATATATCAGATAATCATATAACAGTCTACAAACAGTCAAACCGATCTACAGATCACTAAGCATAGCAACATCCTATCTACCAGGATACCGATCTTAACAGATTATAACCACATAGAAACATCCTATCTACCAGGATACCGATCTAACAAATCATAACAGTAATAAAGCAGGATAACAATCCAAATGGCCAGCCTTGGTTCCTTCGACCCTGTTAGTACAGTGAGGAAAACTCACCTCACAAGTAGTGCTGAATCAAGAAGATCAAACCCCAACTCTCAGCTCAGGTATCGACTTCCTACAAGCACCATGTGACTTACTTCATTAAAATCCCGAATTACCAAAATACCCCTTGAAGTCAAACTTGGTCAACCATGGTCAAAGTCAACAGTCAACAGTTAAGGTCAATGATGTTGGATTAGTGTCTAAGCACATAACTATTTTGGTATGTACTTGACCCGATTGTAAGCATGGTCCTTTTGGGTTGCCTTCACCATAGCAACTGATAAGATGAATTAAGGAAAAAAAAGGATTAATTATGATTTATTAATATATTACATGAATAATATATTAAGAGAGAAATCATTTTGTTTAATTAATATTAGTCAAGAATTAATAAGAATTAATTATGTGGCTAAAAGACATTGATTAAATAAAGGGGACTAGAACTGTCAATTTTGTGATAGTTGAATATTGGGTTAATGGACTCCATAAATGTTGGAGTGGACAAAATCTATGGGGAAACCCATTAGGGCCTAAGCAGTCAGATTAGGGTTTCCTGGTTGAAAACCCTAATAGCCTAAGTATAAAAGGAACCCTTGGTAAGCCAAAAACGTCCCTAACCTTCTAAGAGAAACCCTAGGACGTTTTTGGTGCCTCCTCCCTCTCTACTTGTTCATCTAGTTGCATATGGTGTTTGTGACTCCATTAGAGGTGCAACATTTGAGGCGCTAGGCTTTCAGAAGTCAATTACAAGAAGGATTCAGATTGTTATTGCAACATAAGAATCAAGGTAAGATCTAAACTCTATTCTTTTGTCAATTTTGATTATTGTATGCTAGAATTAGGGTTTATGAGCTTTGGATGATTATTGCATGTATATTAGACAAACTAGATCCAAAGCTTTAGTGTTTGCATGTACACCATAGGTCTGATGTAGTGCTCAAAACCCATCAGTGGTATCAGAGACTAGGCTATTTGTTTGATGTATTTGATGCTTTACATGACTATTCAAAGCTGGAAATCGAAATTTTTTGGATCTGGAGGCTGGACTCGCCGAGTCCATGTGTGAACTCGCCGAGTTCACTGGCAACTCGACGAGTCCAATGTTGGCTCGACGAGTCGAAGTATCAGATGCCAGATTTTTCGGGTTTTTGACCTATTTTGCTGTGGGATAATTACCAAAAACGTTTTTTATTGATAAAATCCGATTTTTGTTAATTTGGAGTGATTATCCTTACCAAAATAGTAGATTATTGTCAAAATTAAGATAATTACTTGTTTTATAAGATAAATATTAATTATTTGTAATTTTGTTTTGAATTATCTTATAAGAAATTGAATTAGGTCAAATTTAGATAATTACCAATTATTTGATTAATTTAATTATTTGGAATTTGATCTAGATTGTTTTGAAAAGTTTCAAAACTTGCCTTCAAGTTTTGGAATTTAAATTTTTTGATTAAAAAGTTTAGTTTTGAAATGTTTAAATTCTAATCCCTAAGGTTTGAAAAGTTTCAAAACTTGCCCTCAAGTTTTGGAATTTAATTTTTGATTAAAAGTTTAATTATGAAATATTAAATTCTAAAACCCTAGTTTTTGAAAAGTTTCAAATTACACCTTTATGGTTTTATTAAGTTAATTAAATGTATAATTAAAAGAGAGTTAGTAAATCCATGATGATATGGTTTATATTTAATTAAATTAAAAGTATGATTTATTAAATCAAACCACCTAGTATTTTAAAAGTGTAAAATACACCCTTATACTATATATAAAATTAAAAGGTCTAATATTATATATGTATAAGTAAATGTCACTCTTACCGTTAGTAAGCCTCATTCACGAAGCTGGTCTCTAAGGGGTGTTTAAGGAAGCGGCCTATAAAATGACCGCCATTGGGTATCCACTCTTACCCACCGCACTCTTGACTAGTGGAGGGTCGTTAGACGAACGGGTAGGATAGGACACAACCTTCCATTATAAGTATAATGAATACGAAGTAACTAAACACTTTTATAAATTCCCAAATTTTAGTTACTTTAGGAAAAATGTGGAGTTGGTGCTATCCCATGAAATTACACTTTGCACCCTTGCGAAGACGTTAGTGGAGCGTGTGTGGTTAACCGGCACACTAATTGGGCTCTAGGAAAAGGTGGCAAAGGTTGACACAATGTTTGTCATAGATCGATGGAGCGTGTGTGGTTAACCGACACGTCGATTAGGTGACTGTAACATTGGGGGCACCATGTATATTTGCATGGTTATCCACAACTTGTTTGTGATCCTCGGCATCCCAGTCACAAATGAAGGGCACAATCGAGATTTAAACATGCCATTGAAAAGTTCAATGAATCTCAAAGGATCTAGGAGTTTCAATTCATTGAAAACTTAAATTCCTTTTTCGTTTTTCATGGTGGAAATTGGTAAATCGTCATTTACCTACCTTCAAATGTTTTGCAATTTGGATTACGGCATCCCTCTTCCAAATTGTAGAATATTGTGTTGGATCCTAGCCTTGATAGTTCATTTGGGTGTTATATCAAGGATTCCAATCAGCTAACTTGAATTTCTCCCGTTTTGTAGATGTCAAAGTCTGACAACTATAGTCATCCTGAATCCGTTGGAAAAAGTTTTCCACGTGAAGATGATATTCCACGATTGGATTGTGGAAATGGAAATCATGCTTCACTTCCTCCACCTCCTCCAATAATTCTCCCTGACCCATGTGTTCGAAGACTTGAAAAGTTCAAGGTCACTCAAGCCCTATTGGCAAAAAGACACAAAGATGGAAAGTTTGTATGTGCTCATGTCTTGGATATGAAGTTGCATATCGATAAATTGGGAATGTTGGGTGTCGATGTCTCAAGGAAGTTGGTTGTTGACTTGGTTCTTCAGTCACTTCCCGAATCATATAGTAAGTTCATTAGAGAGTACTATGTGATGGACCACGACGTAACCCTCATTGATTTGACTTATTTGCTTATTGCTGCTGAATCAACGATGATTTGGCGCACTGGTCAAGCAAATTTGTCTGGTAAATCAATGTCCCAACCTTCTATGGAAAATGGCAACATTGGAAGTCCAGAAAAGTTTTCTCTACGCAAGAGAAAGGCTAAGTCTGAGATAGTCCCTTGTGCCATTCCCAAAGAATCTGTGTGTTTCTACTGCCAAGAGAAGGGGCATTGGTTGTGAAGCTGCCCTGACTACCTGAGAGATCTAAGAGATGGGAGAGTCAAGATGTATGACTCTACTTCAGGTGAAATCCACTATCTAACTCTATTAAGTTCCTTTTTAGATTCTTAATACATGATGTGATAAGATTACATTTGGTGTTTTGTAGGATCGAAGAAAAAGGAAGCTTAAAAGAAAAAAGTGAGCTGAATCTGGTCATGAAGAAATGGATTTCGATCGCATGATTCAAAGATCGGATTTTTTAGCTGCTACTTTATAGTTAGGACAGATTGCTAAATAATATTTACATAGTTTTCATTTGTAATCGCATTGTAAGGACAAGATTTTTCCGCAATAAAATAAATTTTGATTGTCTTATTTATGTTTCCTTGCGATGGATTTTATGAAACTTGGTGTTTGAATGTTTCTATTGTTAGCAATATTGTGAATGGATTTGATTCTTAGTTATGTTATTTGTAGTAATGTCAGAAATTACCAAATAAGGAAAGATTCTTGTCGCCCGAGCTTCAATTGGACAGAAACTTGGAATCATACAACTTGTATTGTATGATGAATGAGAACCTTCATATTTGGAAAATTAAGACTAATTCCTTGACAAAGAGTCAAGTGAAGGACTAGGAGAGCTGGTACATAATGTTGTGCACTGGTCAAGTCCACCACAAATAAAAATAAGATTATTCGTCATGATTTACTAAAAGTCTAGTACATGTGGTTATGCTTACAAGATTAAGTATAATTCTGAATCATTGAAAAGTTCCAATGAATGGCAGAACGAATAAGAAGAATCAATTAGGCAGAAAGATAAAAGTTTCTCTAATCTAAAAAGATGGGAGAGTACTTAAGTATCTATTTTATGATTAACTTAGTGATTTGAAACCGTATCACAATTGATCCTCTAAGGACACCTTAGTACACTAGTATGGCTAAAAAGAGGAATCGGCAATTGTTCAAATGGTTAAATCAAAAGGTGTATCATACTTCGTTCCAAAAACAAGTCTTAGAGTCGTACTCCAAAATTGTGATTTGAGTGACATCATCTTAAGAAATTTTAACACACTCATCAAATGTGAAGTAGGGAAATGTTTTCTTGCTCTTGCACGTTTGAAATTGGTAAGTTGTGATGTCTTTGATAAGACAAAGACCAACTAAGACCAATTGTGTGTAGTGTTTGCCTTGATAAGGACCCACACTAACTCTTGAATATTTGTTTTGTCAATGAATGTTTCTTGACAAGAGAATCTTATATGTCAAGAGGTCAGTGGGAGTCTAAATGATCTTGAAAAGTTTCAAGAACTAATCAAGAGTAAACCTATTAAACACTAGCACACGACTTGAGGTTTGTAACCTATCGTGTTGACATATTCTTGTTTCTATGCCATTCCAGTTTAAATCAACTATGCATATGAGTTCTATGAGTTCTCATTTGATTGCATAGAGGCAAGGCATCCTGATCAATGGAAAGTACATTGATAGGTAGGGGTGAGCTGCTCGAAGACTTGGAAGCAATGGTGGGACCCTTGATGGCAAGAAATAAAGAATGAAAAAGTTCTGTCCATAAGAGTTTGGATTTGTCACAAACATTATCTTATGATGATGATTATGACAAATTCACATGGATAGGAACACATACACCATAAAATCTAAGTGTCATAAGGTTTCTCTCCTTCATGGAAATGATTGTGAGGAAACGCTTTCATTAAGAGATATTTTAAGGAGATAGCGATTGTGTAAATTGCATTATCAAATTCGATTATGATTACGACATCCCTCTTCATAGTTTGAATTGTGAGATTTGACAATTAGTTTGAACATTCGAGACTTATTGTTGTAAGTTCGAGAATTGTTTAGACACACATGTGAGTTATCTAAGGAAAGGTATATGAGAAGCTTAGATAAAGGCTTATCGAAGCATATCGTATTAGAAATATGAACTTTGGAATTCAATAAGTATTGTCTTCTAGAAGTCCAATGGTTTTCTGAATACGTGTCAAAGCTAGTGGGAGCATAAATGTTATGCTGGTATGGATATAATCATCATGTTAGTGGGAGCATGATTATTATTTTAAGTGTTGCAACTTAGCAATGTTAATTATAGAAAACAAAAGGTTCACTTTGCAAAGTTACAGGAGTTGAAAAGTTGTTTTGCTATAATTAAGGGAGAATATTATAGGATCGATTGCATATTATAGCAAGGAACTGGTAAAGTATCATGTTTTTTTTCATTATGAATCATGTCCCATACGCTTCGGGTATAGGATCGATTGCATATGCTGTAATATTCGACCGTTCTAAATTTTCCAAATGCCTAGGGCATCAAGAGGGAAAAAGGACTAGAGTCGGATTGGACTAAAATAATTAAACAACTGTCAAGGACAATCTAAGGTTCGCTAAGGATTGATCGCTTGTGAGCAGTTGGAAGTATAGTAATGAATGGACCATAATGACATTATTATGATTAAATATGATTCTATTAATAATGAGTTGTCATATGGAAAATATGGAAATGTTTCCATATTGGGAGTTGGATATTGAGAATCCATGTCTAGATTAGAAACTTTTATGCAAGAAGGATGTTCAAAGGAACGTACTTTGAATGTGAGACTTCGTATCTATGGAATTGCCTTGTAGAAATCTCCATTAGAGAACTTTGTAATTTCATTGGCAAAGTCTTGGTGACTTTTGTGCAATAAGATTACAAAAGGATAATTGCATAAACTGTTAGAATCTAACATATTCTAATAGTGGCAAGAATTTGGTATTCTTACACTAATGATAAGGATTGGGAATTATGAAATGAGTATCATTCGAAATGTGTTCAGTTGATCTGTTTCACAAAGTAAGGACCATAGGTAAGCATAGTATGCATGCTTGGAGCATGGGACAACTGTTGTTATAATTTAAGTAATAAGTTGATTATCCGAAACATTATACAATGAATAATGTGTAATCAATATGGTGACTAAATAAAAGGAGTTTTATTTATACTCAAAAGTTTGGGGCCATATTGGATTTGATTATTCTTGTGTTTCACTTTGCATGTTTTGACTTCCTGAATAATAAGATTATTCAAACGTTCCACAGTCGCTCATACTTTGGGAGTAGGTATGAAAGAAGATTGTCATGAATTGGTTTGTAGATTGTCTAAAGTGTATTAGACATAGCAAAAGTTTGCTGCAACGTTCATGAGTGCTTATGAATATGATTTGAGCATTGGATTAAACCTAGGCTCACTTAGATCGCTTCATGGATTTTATCACGAGTGATTGGTGAGACGATAATATATTATATTCTTGAAACCGAGACGTGTGAGTTGTATTCTACAAGTTGGTTGCACATTGATAATATGTAAACGCACCAGTAACTTGGTGTTATAAAACATATTGTTGTGTGTGATTTGATGAGTAGGTACAAGCGAACATTGAGTCAAAGTTTATCCGTTCCTTTTACCCAAAGTGGGATAAAAGCGATATATGTGGGCCCCTCGATGATTTAGTGATGACACCCTAAGCGCTTGGCCAAGCCGGGACTGAGTTGATGTGTTCAATTGTAGTCTGTTGTCAGTCGTCATAAATCGGAAAGCGGCAAACAACACATGAACAGAGAGTATGATTAAAATCCATGTCTCAGTTCAGACGATATCTAGAATGGAGGAATATATGATCCCTTATCTAAAGGACACGTTCCTGATATGATCAGAGTTCGACATCGGCTTTTGAAAGCTACGATTGCTGATCAGGTTCTGAAGTCATATGCAAATAGTTATTAGACTTATCCAAGTGGGAGACTGTTGGATTAGTGTCTAAGCCCATAACTATTTTGGTATGTACTTGACCCGATTTTGAGCATGGTCCTTTTGGGTTGCCTTCACCATAGCAACTGATATGATGAATTAAGGAAAAAAAGGATTAATTACGATTTATTAATATATTATATGAATAACATATTAAGAGAGAAATCATTTTGTTTAATTAATATTAGTCCAAGGCTTCTAAGGAGGGAGTCCATGGGCTGCTTAGGGCCTAAGCAGTCAGATTAGGGTTTCCTGGTTGAAAACCCTAATAGCCTAAGTGTAAAAGGAACCCTTGGTAAGCCAAAAACGTCCCTAACCTTCTAAGAGAAACCCTAGGACGTTTTTGGTGCCTCCTCCCTCTCTCCTTGTTCATCTAGTTGCATATGGTGTTTGTGACTCCATTAGAGGTGCAACATTTGAGGCGCTAGGCTTTTAGAAGTCAATTACAAGAAGGATTCAGATTGTTATTGCAAGATAACAATCGAGGTAAGATCTAAACTCTATTCTATTGTCAATTTCGATTATTGTATGCTAGAATTAGGGTTTATGAGCTTTGGATGATTATTGCATGTATATTAGACAAACTAGATCCAAAGCTTTAGGGTTTGCATGTACACCATAGGTCTGATGTAGTGCTCAAAACCCATCAAATGGTCCATGTTGACCCAACTTGTCGAGTGCATCTAGCAACTCGTCGAGTTCCTTCAGTGTTCAGAAAACCGGGAAAAGCTCGACACAACTCGCTGAGTTACCCGAGTAACTCGTCGAGTTCTTCAACATCCATAAAGAGGGAAAACCCGACTCAACTCGTCGAGTTGCCTAGACAACTCGTCGAGTTGTCTTAGTCTTAATCCATTCAGTCGCTTTCCAAGCGAGTCCAATGCCTCCAAACTATAGATCTGGTCCCCTAAGAATGAGATACCACGTAAAGTTGCTAACTTTACATCCATGCATGGCATCAAAGGGCTAAAACACTCAAATAAGGCTTATCAAGGGACCTAGGGCATGAAGGAGGGCCAATACTTGATAAAGATGACAGCTTTATGTCAAAAGGGGCCATGAAACGTCCAAATCTGAAACCATGGCTGCATAACATGCTCAAATCCAAGAATGGTCCCAAAATAAGTTAATAATGGCCATAACTTCTAAACGAAGAGATCTAGAAGAAGGGATGATCAAGATAATGACTTTATACCTCCAAGTGGTTGTATCAACACTGAAAACTCCGGATCTAAAGCTTCTCCCTTTAACCTTGCACCATCAACTTCAAGCTCCTTCAAGAAAAGCACCAAAGAACACTCTTTAAGCTCACAAACACTCAAAATGGGGAAAGAGGCGCGATTAGGGTTTTCCTCTGGACTGAGGGGACGATGAGGGAGGCCACAAACGAGTTATAAGGTCTTTAAATAGGGTGAAAACCCTAAAAATTAGGGTTTTCTTGTTCAGCCTTCAACTCGTCGAGTAGACCCTGAAATATACGCGGCTCCTTAAAACTCTACACGACGAGTTGGAGCCTCCCAACTCGTCGAGTTGCCCTGGGAAATACATATTGTGACATCCCCTAATTTCTCGGCCAGAAAAGACCGATTTAATTTATGTTTTTTAAAATAAAATCAGAGAAATCCTTTTAAAAGATGTTGCGGAATTGGTCCCCAAAACAAAACATGATAAAAAGTTTATCAAAACCTTTCTTTAAGAAATATATAATTTCCTTTTATATCAAAACCTCGGGATGTCATGTTCCGATATAGATCAAAAGCATAAACAAGACATTATAAGCCTTACAACAGTTATTTACAACTACTGGCCTATAATCCATAAATCACTCATCATCATCCGACTATGCTCGGGGTCCACTACCTGTAATATAAAAAGCTGAGTGGGTCAGGCTTGGGAGCCTGGTGAGCATATAGGGTTTTCAACCCACAATAAATAATAAACTTATTAAGTTTATCAATCAACAATAATTTTATTAATTTCATCAACCAAAAATAACCCTAATTACCCATTCCCATTATCATCACTTTACGTCCCTAAAACAACTATCACAAGGGACCTAGCCTAAGGATTTTCATTAGGGGGACAACATTGCTTCGGAGGTTCCTCAGCAATTTATGTCAAATAAGGCAACCATCGGGGTGACAACACTGCTTTCCTCAACAATTTATGTCAAATAAGACAACCAATGGGGTGACACCATTGCTTTCCTCAACAATTTATGTCAAACAAGACAACCAATAAGATGACAACATTGCTTTCCTCAACAATTTATGTCAAACAAGACAACCTGACATAAAACAACCAATAAGGTGACAACATTGCTTTCCTCAGCAATTTATGTCAAATAAGACAACCAATGTGGTGACAACACTGCTTTCCTCAGCAATTTATGTCAAATAAAACAAACATCGGGGTGACAACATTGCTTTTCCCTCAGCAATTTATGTCAAATAGGCACGAAGTCACATCTTCGTCGGGCTTCAAAATCGAAAAGATAATATTCCGGGTCTTCGGGCACTTCGGGACGTGTTTCGGGTGTTAAAAATAATATCGGCGCTTTGGGGGAAATGAAAGTAGCTAAAATATTGAAAAAGGGGTGAAAAATGGCAATTTCCTAAAATTATCCGAGAAGGCTCGCAGCCTTCTATTTATAGGGCCGAAGCTTCTATAAATCTTCTAAGGGGTGACGTGGCTTTTCCGGGTGAAGCTTATCTATGCGAAATTTCTCGAATTTTGTGCCAAAATCTTCTAAAATTCATAACTTTCGCATACGAGCTCCGTTTTTGACGTTCTTTATATGCACGCGTAGGTAAAATTACGCTCTACAACTTTCGTTTAGACTTCGTCGGCTAATTTTGATTTCAATTTTTATATTATTATTTTTAACAGACCGGGACAGGAAATCCGTTAAAAATTCATAACTTCTTCATCCGACGTCCGTTTTCGTCTGTCTTTTTACCGTTGAGCTACTATTGACGAGACCTTCGATTCTCGTTTAGTTCATGTCTTATAAAAATCACTCGATCTAAAATTCGAGTTTTTAGCTGTCTACTGCTAAGCTGAAACTTAGAAAAATCATAACTTCCTCATACGAAGTCAGATTTGGGCGTTCTTTTTATACATACTCTCGGTTTAACGAACACTACGACTTTCGTTTAGATCACTAAGGCTAAAAAGTAGTTTATCAAAAACTCACTTTTTACGACATTCGGCATCGTGCCGGTTTTGTCGCGAAACTTCGACAGGTCATAACTTCTTCGTTATAACTCGGATTTCGGCATTCTTTATATATCGTTAATCCTTGTCACGACCACTACAACTTTCTTAATAGATATCGGCTTTATCTAATATTTATTTTCGACGCTCATTTTTATTCTTAATTAATTAAGCCCTAATAATTAAGCATAAAACACATAATTCACATAATATTCACATAATTCCTTTTCATTTCTTCAAAATGACTTACAAAGGTTAACCTAGACTATCACATCAATATTAATGTCTAGACTAGAAACACGGGCATTACACATATAAAGCTTCAAATTCATTCCTGAAAATTGGGATGTTACAATTTCATATTTGTTCTGATTTGCAGGGGCTAAGAGAAAGTGAGGAGGTAGAGCACGGAATAATGAACCTGATCATGGGGAATAGGCGATCTTCTCCTGTTACCAAGATTGGAGTTTATAGTCTAGTGCTTAGTAGTGGTGTTTGTTTAGATTTAATAAATTGTTGCTACTTTTCAAAAATGACAAGAAACCTTATATCTTTTCATGCATTGTTTAGACAAGGTTTTAGATATTCATTTAATGATTTGAATGGTTCTATTTCTTCTTATAAACATGGTGTTTTTATATTTGAAGCTTTACCTTGTGATGGTGTGTATGAAACTGTGATGTGTGTTTATAATTTAGGCAAAAATGTTTTTCATATTGATTCGTCTAATGGTGTAGATAAAGCGTGCTTGTAGCATTGTCGTCTTAGAAACATTAACAAGAAACGCATCGCCCAACTCCAAAAGGATGGAGTCTTGGAATCATTTGACCTAAGGTCAGATGATATGTGACATCCCCATTTTCGCGGCCAGAAAAGACCGATTTTGTTTATGCTTTGTTTAAAAATCAGAGTAACATTTTAAATAAAAGTGTTATGGAATTTGTTCCCAAAATAAAATATGATAAAGATTTATCAAAGCATTTCCGTAGAAATGTATTTCATTAAAAACCTCGGGATGTCATGTTCGATACAGATCAAAAGTATAAACAGTAGAATATAAGCCTTACTACATTTATTCATATCTATAGGCCTATATCCGTAATCCCTCAACCAAAACATCACATATATGCTCGAACGCCACTACCTGTAATACATGAAACTGAGTGGGTCAGGCTTGGGAGCCTGGTGAGCACATAGGGTTTTCAACCCACAATAAATAAGTTATTTAATTTCATCAACAACAATAACTCGATTACCCGTTCCCGTTATCCTCACTTTATGTCCCTAAACACCTATCATAAGGGACCTAGCCTAAGGATCATCATCGGGATGGACACAACTGCTAAGGGGATTCCTCAGGAATAAATGTCCTTAAGGCAACCATGAGGGGGATGGAGTACACCGGTGAAGACATCGTTCACAAACACCTACAGGTTGCGAGCCTGCTAGTGTTCCACTGGACTGTCTAGAAGAGTCTGTGGTCGTCATCCATACTCCGCTAGATGACAGAATCAACAACAACAACATTGAGACCTCTCATCATTTTATCACACATCGTCTATTACATCTACCCATGTTTTACCCCAACATTTTGTAGATATAAAATACATATACAGTTTAAATCATTTAAAACATGTAAAAAAAATCTTTCATCAGCATAAACAGCAAGTATTCAGACAATATGCACACGTAGCACGTAATTTATATTAAATACTTCATATCTATGTGTAAGATGAAAGTGACTATGCACTCACCTGATAAGGTGGTGACTCGGTACTCGGACAACACTTCATTTACTTTAAACAACTTCCTTCGACAAAACCTAGTATCATTACCACTAGAGTTTAGTCTAATATTCGCCGAGACTAATTAATAGTCTAACTATTATTAGTATTATATAAGCGTTAAACAATACTCTTCACCCACTATGTACAGACAGGGGCCAGACATGAAACACCGGAGGGCAGGATCATTTTGGCATATAGCACTTCTGAATCCAACAACCCAAGCGACCCTCCAAACTGGATTCCCCGTATCGCGAGTGGTTAAAACGATATTATAACGACACTTATATAACCCATAATAATAGCCCAAATAATTATTCTAAGGTCCTAATAACATTACTATACTAAAACATAAGCTATACTAAAGATAGGGTAGGTATAGCTCACTTACAGCGGGTTTTCTCGAAAACCAGGCTTTGCTGGAGAAGTGTTCCCGAGCCGAAAGGCTCTTTTCTTGGGACTCCGGGAGCCTCGGGGCTTCCTTCGGGTGCTAGGGGGTTTACCTAGACATTAGGGGGCTTAAGGGGGGCTAGAGAGAAGTTCTAGAGAGAGAATGAGAAGATGGGAAGGTGTGAGAATGAATGGAACCCGGCACCTCTATTTATAGGAGGCTGAAGGAAGATTAACATTGTGAATCTCTTGATGTTCACGTCGTGAGTGAGCTAAGGCTCCAAGTCACAGCCTGGTGCTGACACGTGGCATCGCACATAGGGTGGAAATCAGCCGATTTTCAAAAATTCATAACTTTCGTATACGAGCTCCGTTTTCGACGTTCTTAGTATCCACGCGTAGGTAAAAATAAGGTCTATAACTTTCATTTTGACACCGTCGGCTAATTCTCGACCGATTTTAAATTTAACTGTACGAGGAGATTATACTGTTAAATGTCCGCGTAAAATTCATAACTTCTACATATAGACTCCGTTTTCGTCTGTCTTTTTACTGTTGAGTTCCTATTAATGAGATCTTCAAATCTCATTTAGGTCGTGTAGCCTAAAAACCGCTCGATCTAAAATTCGAGTTTCGGGCCGTGCACTTTTATGCCAAATCTTAGAAAAATCATAACTTCCTCATACGAAGTCAGATTTGGGCGTTTTTTTTATGCACGCTCTCGGTTTAACGTACACTACAAATTTCGTTTAGGTTACTAAGGCTAAAAAGTCACTCTATCGTAAATTCACTATTTACGCCTCTCGGGGTCGTGCCGGTTCTGTCGCGAAACTTCGACAGGTCATAACTCCTTCGTTATAACTCGGATTTCGGCGTTCTTTATATCCCCGGAATCCTTGTTTCGACCACTACAACTTTATGTAAAGATATCGGGTTTATTCAAAAATTAAATTTTGACGTTTATTTTTTATTATTTCTTTATAAACAAATATATAAGCGCATAATTCACATAATACTCAAATATTTCATCTTTATTACTTCCAAAAAGGGGTTACAATAGTTGACCTAGACTATTACATCATCTATTAATGCTTAGCGCCAAAACACGGGCGTTACAATTCTCTCCCCCTTAGGATGATTTCGTCTCGGAATCATGCGTCAGCAAACAGATGCGGATAGCGACTCATCATGTCACTTTCTGTTTCCCACGTGAGATTCGGCCCATTCGAATGTTTCCAACGGACTAGCACTAAATTGACCATCTTGCGTCTTAACTTCTTAGTATTACGGTCAACAATTGCCTCGGGCTCTTCGATTAGCCTCTTATTCTCATCCATCCTTAACTCTGAGATTGGAATTATGTCGGGAACTTCTCCCGTGAACGTCCTCAAATAACACACATGGAAGGTGTTATGAATTCCATCCAGTTCTTCGGGTAATTCGAGCTTGTATGCTTGGTTCCCAATCTTCTGAAGAACTTTAAACGGTCCAATAAACCTTGGACTTAGCTTTCCTCATTTCCCAAATCTTATAAGTCCCTTCCACGGTGAGACTTTAAGCAAAACCGAATCCCCAACTTCAAAAGTCATCGGTCGTCTTTTCTTGTCAGCATAGCTCTTCTGACGATCCTGAGCTGCTAACATTCTTTCCCTAATCACCTTCAGCTTCTCAGCAGTCTCATGGACTATCTCGGGGCCCATAAACTGCTTTTCTCCAGCCTCAAGCCAACAAGACGGCGTACGACACTTTTGTCTGTACAAAGCTTGATAGGGTGCCATCTTGATGCTCGAATGGAAACTGTTGTTGTAGGAAAATTCTACTAAAGGTAAGTGCTCATCCCAGTTACCTTGGAACTCGAGGGTACATGCTCTCAGCATATCTTCCAGTGTTTGAATCGTTCTTTCGCTCTGACCATCAGTCTGCGGATGGTAAGTTGTACTCAAACACAACTTCGTACCCAATTCCTCTTGTAGACTTCTCCAAAACCTCGACGTGAAACGTGATGGGTTTTAGGTACAACAAATAAACTAGAAAACAATTCCTAAGTTCACATGCAACCTACTTTGGATCTATGTTTTAACTATTGAACATACAACTTTGAATTGCAAAACTAGAACCCTAGAGGAGAGAGGCTAATTTCGAAATTAACAAACTAGGGTTTAGGGTTTACATACCTTTCAATTGCTATAGCAAACAATTGATATTCCCTTGATCTTGATCTTGATCTTCTTGGAAGCTTAGCACCACAAATGTAATGCCTCTAATGGAATCACACCCAAGAACTAGCAAGAAGGAAACTTGGAGAGAGAGGGGAGAGGGAGTATGCAAAATCTCGGCCTTAGGGTTTCTTCCAAAGAAAGAGTGACCAAAAACATGAACCAGGAGGCTCCTTATATAGCTGAGGGATCTAGGGTTTAAGGGAAACCCTAGTTATCCTTTGCTTAGGGCCTAAGCAAACCCAAGGGCCTTATCCAAGCCCCTATGGACGAAATTATTAGGGTTTCCCCTAAAGATTTCGTCCACCCTCTTCCAAGGGGGTTCTAGAGCCTTCCACTCAACTATTAGATAATTGCAAACTAGTCCCTGCACCTTATAATTAATTCTTTTAACCCCAAAATCAATTCTGATTAATTTCTGGCTAACAATTAATTAAACATAATGATTTCTAATTAATATATTAATCCATTAACATATTAATAAATCATTTATATATATATATATATATATATTAATTTATTAATCTTATAAATTAATATCTCTCCTTTCATAATTTCCTTGTCCAGTTGCTAGGTTGAGGGCAACCCAAAAGGACTGTGCTGCTATCAATTCAAGTACATACCAATTATAGTTATGGGCTTAGACACCTAATCCAACAAAACGACTATCACGATCCGATACAATCGTTAGAGGAACACCGTGAAGTCTTACCACTTCCTTCACGTAAGAATTTGCGAGCTTATCCATAGACCACCTTTCATTGGCTGCTATGAAGTGTGCACTCTTAGTGAAACGATCCATGACCACCCAAATCATGTCGTGACCGCTCTTCGTCCTGGGTAGTTTAGTCACAAAATCCATGGTGATGTCTTCCCATTTACCCATGGGTACAGGCAAAGGTTCTAAA
The DNA here is from genome assembly GCF_052849685.1 of Lactuca virosa. NCBI lineage: Eukaryota > Viridiplantae > Streptophyta > Magnoliopsida > Asterales > Asteraceae > Lactuca > Lactuca virosa. The sequence goes on from NC_136431.1 coordinate 56,073,039, forward strand.
CTCCCATACGGTTTCTGATGTTGTGCCTTGAATCTTGCACAAGTTATACACTCGGCCACATACTTTGCAACATCGAGCTTCATCGTCGGCCACCAGTAGTAGGGTTTTAGGTCCCTATACATTTTTGTGCTGCCGGGATGAATTGAGTACATGGTCTTGTGAGCTTCTTCCATCAGAAGATCTCTTACTCCTCCTGTCTTAGGTACCCAAATCCGATCTTGGAATACCTTCAGTCCTTGACTGTTTGTACCGAACACTAACGTTTTTGCCCAAACGTTCTTCCTTTCGGTCATTCTTCTCTGAAGCTTGTTCTTGAGCTTTCCTGATACTTTCGACAATCGTCGAGACAACTTCTATTCTCAACGCTCTTGGCCTTTTTATCTCAAGTTTGACTTTTCGACTAAGAGCATCAGCGACAACATTTGCTTTACCGGGGTGGTAAAGTATCTCACAGTCGTAGTCTTTGAATAACTCTATCCAGCATCGTTGCCTCATATTCAATTCCTTCTAATTAAAGAGATACTGGAGACTCTTATGATCAGTGAAAAGTTTGCACTTCATGCCATAGAGGTAATGCCTCCATATCTTCAAGGCAAAAACTACCGCTACCAACTCCAGATCATGAGTGGGTTAGTTCTTTTCATGCTCCTTCAATTGTCAAGATGCGTATGCTATCACCTTTTCTCTTTGGGTCAGAACACAACCCAACCCGACTCCATATGCGTCACTATAGATGTTAGGCGTGTCAGACCCAACAAATAAAGGGGTACGATATACTCCAAAATAACACTACTATATTGCACTAACAGGTAGTACAAGGCAAGTAGGGTCGATCCACAGAGACACGGGACAATTGGTCTATACCTCTTTGCACAAGGTACTATGGTCACCAATAGTAAAGAGAGGGGGTTTTAGAATGCAATGATTAAACAAAAGATTAAAAACATAAGTACTCAACTAAATGAGTGAATTAAATTCAGAATTTGCAAGGACTCCAACTCTATGTATGGCAACTTAGCAATGTGATTCCAAGATAACATGATATTTGCTCAATTCTATCTAAGTTGGTACTTGAAAGTGTTAACAAGATCTAACACTTCCCATTCACCATATTAATTAACCAAAACAAGCTCTTTGATTAACCCTAACCTTACTAACCTAACCTAAACACGCTCTTAGAATTAGATTGAAAGATTGCATTAAACTTTATGTGAATGTTCCCAACAACACCCAATACTCCTCACAAGCTCGGGAGCGTAAGAGTGTGTGAATAAGATTTACACTAAATTCATTCAATGGAAATCAATTTAATGCTTGTTACTTGTTCAATTTCACAAAACAATTACGGATTTTGTAAAAGAGATAACTTGAATGACCTAACCCTAATTCAAATGGCCAATAAGAATCACAATTAGAATCAAACATTCGGATGAAGCAAAATCAAATTCACTAGATAGAAATTAAAAGCAAACATCAAGTCATATGATTGAAATCTCAACTAAGAAGTCAAGACATGAAGTTGGAGAAATTAGGGTTTTAGCCACACATGGCTAGAACAAGATCACAAGAATAAAAGATGGAAATAATGTACAATTACAACTTACAAATACTAGAAATAATGTTTCCAAATGATTACTAATCAATCCCTTGCAATAACCTTCGAAATCCCCTCTCAAAATGTGCTTTGATATGTTCTGTCTATGTAAAAATAGCCCTCAACCCGTAATATGAAAGATAGGGAAAAGTGCCAAAAGTTGGTTTTTGGGTCGAACACGGCCCGTGTTAAAATAGGCTAAACTGACACGGCCTGTGTTCAGCAGCCAACACGGCCCATGTTGATTTGCACTAAACTGACACGTCCCGTGTTCAGCATGGTCAACAGCTCCCATTTTGGTCAACACGGCCCGTGTTGATTTTGTAGTGTAAATCCAACACGGCCCGTGTACCCCTCTGACTCCGAATCCAAACTTGATTTTTCCAACTTTTTCGTTCTTCGCCCGATCATCCCGAAATCTTCACCAATGCTTCTCGGCACCTCCCAATGCGCATTCCAAGCTCCGGTTTACCTGAAAAAGACATGAAAGTGTGCAAATAAGGTTGTTCTATAGACTAACATGAATATGATGAAATGCAAGAAAAAGGAAGAACAATTATGCTAAAAAGATGCATGAAATGTGACTAAAAGGTGTGCAAAAAAAGTCCACAAATTGCACCTAACAAATCTCCCCAAGCTTAGACCTTTCTTTTCCTCAAGAAAGAAAAAGAAAAATCTAGACCGGAGAAAATAAAAGAAAATAAAAGAAAAGAAAAGAAACAAAAATCAAAATCAAGAACATTTTGAAACTTAATGCAAAAATCAAAACAATCATGAAAAAGATTCAACCCAATTAACCTCGTTTTTGTAGCATAGTTGAGAATGTATATGTCGTGCCTTGAGTCAACTTGGCATTGGTCTCAAAATATTATATGACAATAGAAATAAGACTTTGGCCACTCCCTAACGCAACTCAACAGAATCAAGGATCACATCACTTGTTCCCTTTCAATAGCATCAAGTCAATTCATGGAACACATTATGGTCTTACACTCGTGAAAATGTATGTGACAAAAATATGCTCAATCATCTTTGTTTTACAAAATGTAACAATGACCGACTCCAGCTATTTGTTGATTAACAACAATCTTTTTCTAAAAAATATCTTCTAAGAATTCCCTAAAATTTACCCAGATTGGTTACAAATTTTAAACCACTTACACTAGTCAAAGTAATTAACGGTCAGTCCCAATGTCATAAGTTCAAGTCCAAGTCCAAGGGAATCTTTTTGCAGCCAAGCATTTTTCCTAAATATATTATTCAATTAAACTATAAAAATAAATATATACAAACTATCTAATTATGTTTTTCCTACAAATAAAGCTCATGACTTTCTTTGAAATCCATGTAACGGACTTCCAACCAACACATCCAGACCATATGACCTTAGTGTGCTAGATTTAAAGAGATCTCGCGGGTTTACTCACCCGAACCTCAAAGGCCATAGATTAGCTTTATTTGGATACCTATACATATCTATATTTTTTTTTGTTATTATTAAGTTCATGACTTTCTATGGAACCCGTGTAGCGAACTTTCAACCCAATCAGTCCCAAACAATTCAGCTTTAGGCGATTAGATGTAGAACACCCCTTGGAGTTTACTTATTCGAGTCCCAAAGGTCACAGATTAACTTAATTTTTTTTTAATTTTTTCTTTTTCTTATTTTTTTTTTTTGCTAGGCTTATTTCTTTATATTTCCATCCTTGACTTTTATATTATGGGGACATCTCACGGTCTATTACCGTGAGGGGCTTCTAAGACATTTTTCAGGGGACTGAAGTCAACATGCAAAGATCAGTAAGTATAGTTGGAAACTATGTCCCCAAGCAGGGTATATAAAAGGGAATTAGTAGAAATGACTTTTTAGAGCGCTGGAAGGTTCGGGACACTGAAATTGTATATTCTTTTTATGTTTTCTTGAATTTGGCATTTTAGGACCAATTGAGCACTTACTACTCATAAGACCGGTCACGTGTCCCAAAGATTGACTCATACATGTCGTTATGCTCCGGTGTTGACAACCTTTTCATTTTCTGTTTTGCACAAGTAGCTTCGGGAGGTGTGTTCATGTGCAATTAGCTTGCTTTGAGATTTTTCAATAAAAAGAACAAGTCTAATCTCAAGGCATACGACTCACTTACTAATTCAACTGTTTTTAGAATACTAGGTTGCCTTGGGTTGGATCAAAACAAACATGGAATAAAAATCTTTTTTTTTTGAAAATGCATGAATGAACCTAGTGTACAACTCTACCCCTCCCCAAGCTTAAAGATAAGCATCGTCCCCGATGCTCGGAGAGGGCGGAGAAACCTATTACGGAGGAGGAGACGGGCGGTGCTCGGTTGGGTAAGAGTCCAAACAATCACAAGTGCACACAAATTGAATTTTTAAGCAAAATATGGACGATTAAAGATATGGAAAGAATTTACCGAATCGTTCTTGGAGTCTTGCAGTTGGTGGTGAGAACCTCCTCTTCAACCTCCCCAAGCTTGCCTACATGAAGTATCAAGCCCAAAAGCACAAAACAAATTGTGAAAATTTCGGACCTAGGGGTTCTTGGAAGAGAGAAATTGTTTTGGGGGGTGAGGTATGGGTGTATGGGGTGATAAAAACCGATTTTTAGACTTAAAACACATTTGTTCTGCAGCACGAACACGGCCCGTGTTCTTTTAGTGTAAAATCACACGGCCCGTATTGGGGGTTTAAAATTATGAAAATGGCTGAACACGGCCCGTGTTGGGCATAAGAGAAAAATGGCACGGGCCGTGTACGGCTCTGTTTGCCACTTCCCACTTTTTGAACCCAAAAAATCCCCTCTCATTCAAACGAAATGGTTTTGCATCCCGAGGTCCATTTGGTGATTTAAAAACATGCTTAAATGCATTTGGAACATTAAAAACTATAAACTTCAAAGAAATGGAAATGTTTGTAAAGGAAAAGACAAAAATACCCCCGGGTTGCCTCCCGGTTAGCCGCCCTTGTTTTAAGTCGTTGGCTCGACTTGGCCCCTTAATATGCTTCGTTCTAAGTATGTGGGCCTCTCCAACACATCAACCTTCTCGCCACCTCCTTCAATGGAGCATTCAACCTTCCCTTGGCTTTCTTTTTACGCACAAACCAAAAAGTACTTAAACCCTTAATATCGGAGATTGTCCACTCAGTCCTTTTTTGGTATTTGTTCAGCAGGGTTATCAACTCATTCTCTTCTTTCTTCGATAGTTTATTTGAGTTGATGACTGGTTGAGTGCTCTCTTTCTTGACATGTATATTCTTTAAAGGGTCTGGTGGAGTTTTTGCTCCCGAATCTTGTGCTTGTTCCACCGGTGGAAGAAATTTGGCTTTGGTAGTAGGTAATTCTACTTCTCTTCCATCAATCTGCATGTGCTTATCATCCTTGAACTTCAAAATCTCCAGCACCTCCTCGTTTATACCGCACTCCTTTGCAAGTTCTTTGGCTTTGTCCCTGTCTAATTTTTGTGACAAGACTAACTCCATAAAATCATGGCTAGTCGATTTTAAGCTCTTTTCAGCCAATGGCTGGATCATATTCACAAAATTAACAGATTGAACATCAGAAGGAACCTTTTTTGCTTCATGAACATTGAAGTTGATAACTTCACCATCAAATTCCATACTTAAAGTTCCGTTGCAGACATCAATTTTTGTTTTAGAAGTTTTAAGAAAAGGTCTACCCAAAAGTATGGAACTTGAACTTGGAGAGTCATCATCTCCCATATCTAAGACATAAAAATCGGCTGGGAAAACAAATTCATCAACTTGCACTAACACGTCCTGCAATACACCTTTTGGATGTACCAAAGACCGGTCGGCAAGTTGGATGATCACGCCGGTTTTGCTCAATGTTCCTACACCAATTGATTTAAAAATAGAATATGGTAGGACATTTATGGATGCACCTAGATCGAGCATGGCTCGAGGTACCTAAAGATTCCCCAATTTTCATGGCACGGTAAAGACATCGGGATCCTTGCACTTCGGGGGCATCCTCTTTTGCAAAACCGCGGATACATTCTCCCCAACTTTTACGATTTGGTTTCCTTTCAATTTCTTTTTAGATACACAAAGATCCTTAAGGAAACTTGTATATCTAGGTACCTGCTTGATGGCCTCGAGGAGTGGGATGTTAATGTGAACTTTCTGGAACATTTGCCTAATCTCACTCTCCTCCTGTTCTTTCTTCATGCTCTTTAATCGTTCGGGAAATGGAGCAGGCGTGGCTTTAGACTCAGTCACGAAGCGCTTCTTTTCGGTTGTTTTATCTTCCTTCTTCTCTTCTTTGGTTGCCTCTTCGACCACTATTTCTTCTTCTTCTTAATTAACCGACACTTTTGGACCATCGTAACTCTTTCCGCCTCTCAATGTGATGGCACACACGTTGTGCCTTGGGTTCGTTTCAGTTTGGGCGGGAAACTTTCCTTGAGATTCTAATTTGCTTACGGAAGTAGCAAGCTCTTAAACTTGTTGCTCTAAGTTCTTGATGCTTTCTTTTGTTTCTTGTTGGAAAGCTTGTGTACTAGTTGCCAAACTCTTCACTATGTCCTCTAAGGACATACTTGATGAACCCGCTTGTTGAGGAGGCTGTTGTGGCTGCCTTGGCTGAAAGTTATGTGGTGGAAAAGGTGGTATTTGTTGGTATTGATGTGGTTGACTTGGTTGATAACTTCCCTGTTGATTTCCTCCCCAACCTTGATTGTTGTTCCATCTTTGATCACCTCGTGGCTGCTCATATCCCCTTTGATTTGACCCAGGAAAGCCTCCCATGGCTTTTGCTTCTTCATAATCCTCATCTTGAAGTTGAGGGCACATGTCGGTTGGGTGCCCTATTTGAGTGCAAATGCCACAAGGGCGGGGTGTGGGCTGCACACCTTTATCTTTAGCTAGCATCATTACCACTTTCGTAAGCTAGGACAATTAGGCTTCAATTTGAGGAGTTTGGACTTCCTTTACACCTCGGGGTGCATCCGTGTACCATTCTTCATCATGACTTGAATGCTTAGAATCTTCAGCCATGTTCTTGATTAAGTTGCGGATTTCGGTTGGAGTCTTGTCGGGTAAAGACCCGCCACTTGAAGCGTTGAGAAGCCGTCTTTCCATTGGAGTCATTCCTTCAATGAAATATTAGAGAAGTTGGTATTCGGTGATTCCGTGCTTTTGACAACGGGCGCAAAGTTTTTTGAATCTTTCCCAATATGTGTGAAAATCCTCTCTCTTATGTTGATTGATTCCAATGATTTCCCTCCGTAGGGCTGAAGTTTTCATATCTGGGAAGTATTTGTCCAAAAAGAGGCATGCAAGATCTACCCAAGTAGTAACCGTCCCCGGTGGGAGGTCATAAAGCCAATCTTTTGCTGCATCTTGCACCGCAAAGGGGAATGCCCTAAGCTTGATTTGGTCCTCCATAACATTGTGTGGCTTCATTCCCACACATACGACATGGAATTCAGTTAGAAACTTGTGAGGATCTTCATTTTCCAAGCCTCTAAAGGTGGAGAGTAAGTGGATGAGTCCGGATTTTAGTTCTAAGTTTGTGGCAGCTAGATATGTGATGCAAAGAGGTTGTTGTGTAACCTCCTGCCTCGCCCATTGGCGAAGGGTTTGCTCCGGTGGTGGGTTTGGAGGTGGATTTCCTCCATGGTTATCTCCCATGGTATGATTTGCGGTTGAAGTTTCTGTGGGTGTAGAGTTTGGGATGTTATGAGTAAGTGAAGAGGGTGGAGTGGTATTTATGGGTGAGGATGGTTGTGGTGAGAGTGAGAGACTTTCTGTTTCTCATGCGGATACACTTGAGAGGTTTATGTCCTCCCAAATGTTAATGACTGGAGGGGTGGATGATGAAGAAGTCCCGGAACCCGGTTGCCTCTTACGAAGCTTGGCTTGCTTCCGTAACCTCTTTGCAGTCTTCTTTATCTCCAAATCAATTGGCAATGGTGTACCTGTACGAAAAGATCTTGGCATAAAACAATTAGTAACACCGTGTCCCCGGCAACGGCACCAATTTGTTAGGTGTGTCAGACCCAACAAATAAAGGGGTACGATATACTCCAAAATAACACTACTATATTGCACTAACAGGTAGTACAAGGCAAGTAGGGTCGATCCACATAGACACGGGACAATTGGTCTATACCTCTTTGCACAAGGTACTATGGTCACCAATAGTAAAGAGAGGGGGGTTTAGAATGCAATGATTAAACAAACAATTAAAAACATAAGTAATCAACTAAATGAGTGAATTAAATTCAGAAATTGCAAGGACTCCAACTCTATGTATGACAACTTAGCAATGCGATTCCAAGATAACATGATATTTGCTCAATTCTATCTAAGTTGGTACTTGAAAGTGTTAACAAGCTCTAACACTTCCCATTCACCACATTAAGTAACCAAAACAAGCTCTTTGATTAACCCTAACCTTACTAACCTAACCTAAAGACGCTCTTATAATTAGATTGAAAGATTGCATTAAACTTTATGTGAATGTTCCCAACAACACCCAATACTCCTCACAAGCTCGGGAGTGTAAGAGTGTGTGAATAAGATTTACACTAAACTCATTCAATGGAAATCAGTTTAATGCTTGTTTCTTGTTCAATTTCACAAAACAATTACGGATTTTGTAAAAGAGATAACTTGAATGACCTAACCCTAATTCAAATGGCCAATAAGAATCACAATTAAAATCAAACATTCGATTGAAGCAAAATTAAATTCACTAGATAGAAATTAAAAGCAAACATCAAGTCATATGATTGAAATCACAACTAAGAAGTCAAGACATGAAGTTGGAGAAATTAGGGTTCTAGCCACACATGGCTAGAACAAGATCACAAGAATAAAAGATGGAAGTAATGTGCAATTACAACTTACAAATACTAGAAATAATGTTTCCAAATGATTACTGATCAATCCCTTGCAATAACCTTCAAAATCCCCTCTCAAAATGTGCTTTGATATGTTCTGTCTATGTAAAAATGGCCCTCAACCCGTAATATGAAAGATAGGGAAAACTGCCAAAAGTTGGTTTTTGGGTTGAACACGGCCCGTGTTAAAATAGGCTAAACTGACACAGCCCGTGTTCAGCAGCCAACACGGCCCGTGTTGATTTGTACTAAACTGACACGGCCCGTGTTCAGCATGGTCAACAGCTCCCATTTTGGTCAACACGGCCCGTGTTGATTTTGTAGTGTAAATCCAACACGACCCGTGTACCCCTCTGACTCTGAATCCAAACTTGATTTTTCCAACTTTTTCGTTCTTCTCTCGATCATCCCGAAATCTTCACCAATGCTTCCCGCCACCTCCCAAAGTGCATTCCAAGCTCCGTTTTACCTGAAAAAGACATGAAAGTGTGCAAATAAGGTTGTTCTAGAGACTAACATGAATATGATGAAATGCAAGAAAAAGAAAGAACAATTATGCTAAATAGATGCATGAAATGGGACTAAAAGGTGTGCAAAAAAACGTCCACAAATTGCACCTAACAATAGACCGCGAAGTCTTCAACTCCATCGGGTAGAGAAAGAATTGGTGCTTCACATAACTTCTTCTTTAGCTTCTCGAATGCTTCTTCGTGCTTCTCACTCCATGTATTAGTAGCTCCTTTGTGGGTCAAAGCTATCAATGGAGCAGCTATCGAAGAAAAGCCATGGATAAACCTTCGGTAATATCCAACTAATCCCAGAAAGCTTCGAATCTCCGTGGGACTTTTCGATCGTTCCCACTTCATTACTGCTTCGATTTTTGTTGGGTCAACCATTATCCCTTCTTGGTTAACCACATGACCCAAGAATTGGACTTCTCCAATCCATAAATCACATTTGGAGAACTTTGCATACAACTTTTCCTTCTTCAAGACTTCCAATACTTCTCGTAGATTCTTGCCATGCTCCTCCTGGCTTTTTGAGTAAATAGGAATGTCATCTATGAACACTATCACGGATTTATCGAGGAATGGTTTACAAACCCTGTTAATCAAATACATGAATGCTGCTGGAGCATTGGTTAGTTCAAACGACATAACCAAGAACTCGTAGTGTCCATATCTCGTTCTGAATGCACTTTTCTCAATATCCTGCTCTCTTACCTTCAGTTGATGATATCCTGACTTGAGATCGATCTTTGAGAAATAGCTCGAACCTTGCAGCTGATCGAATAGGTCATCAATCCTTGGCAATGGATACTTGTTCTTCACCGTTGCCTTGTTCAGCTCTCTATAGTCTATACACATTCTCATGCTTCCATCCTTCTTTTTCACGAATAACACCGGAGCTCCCCATGGTGATGAACTAGGTCGGATGAAACTATTGTCCAACAACTCCTGAAGTTGCGTCATGAGCTCCTTCATCTCCGTCGGTGCTAGTCGGTACAGTGCTTTTGCTATTGGTGTCGTCCCTGGTAACAAGTCTATCCGAAACTCCACTTGTCTATCAGGCGGTAATCCGGGAAGATCTTCGGGAAAGACTTTCGGATAATCACACACGACCGGTATATTTTGCACCTCCTTTTTCTCTTTCTTAGCATCGATCACGAATGCCAAATATGATGTGCATCCCTTGGACAAACATTTCCTGGCTTTCATCAGGGAGATGATTCCAGAATTCACTCTGCGTTTGTCCCCGTACACCATAAATGACTCCTTTCCAGGGGGATTTACCCTTACTATCTTCTTCCGACATAATATCTAGGCATCGTTGGCACTAAGCCAATCCATTCCCAGAACGATGTCGAAACCGTTCAACTCTATGGGAAACAGCTCTTCATGGAATTTGTTTCCATTTAAGTCGATGACTATGTTCCTAATATGATTACTAACAGGTACGAACTTGCCACTGGCAACTTCTACAATCAGGGCATTATCAAGTTTTTCTACAGGCAATGCTAGTTTCCCACCAAATTTATGCGATACGAAGGAGTATTTTGCTCCGGAATTAAACAGTATATTGGCAGGCAATCCATTTACAAGAGAGGTACCTAAAGCGACATCTGCTGCCTCCTTTGCAGCCTCGAGCGTCATCTGGAAGGATCTTGCCTTCGGCTTTGGTGGAATGTTGGGTCTTCCTGCCTCCTTCTTCCTCGGGCAGTCCCTCGAAATCTTCCCTTCCTCGTTGCACTCATAATAGACCTTCTTAGTGAACGTGCACTCATTGGCATAGTGCCCGGGCTTTCCACACTTGAAACAGGTGACCCCTCGGTCACATTTTCCTTGGTGCTTCTTCTCGCATTTGTCGCACCATTTTGCTTCGGCTCCTCCTCCTCTCGAACCAGGCTTCGAGAATTTACTCTTCTTGCTAGACCTCGAGGATCCATCAAATTTCCTTTTCTCACCAACCTCAACCCTCTCCAGACCCCTTTCGTTCTGTTGGGTCTCCACATTCTTAGCTGCTCGAATCGCTGATTTCAGAGTGGTTGTGTGACATCCCCTAATTTCTCGGCCAGAAAAGACCGATTTATTTTATGCTTTTTAAAACAAAATCAGAGAAATCTTTTTTTAAAGATGTTGCGGAATTGGTCCCCAAAACAATACATGATAAAAGTTTATCAAAACCCTTCTTTAATAAGGTATATATTTTCCATATATATCAAAACCTCGGGATGTCATGTTCCGATACAGATCAAAAGCATAAACAAGACATTATAAGCCTTACTACAGTTATTTACAACTACTGGCCTATAATTAAAAAATCTCTCATCGTCCTCCGACTATGCTCGGGGTCCACTACCTATAATCATAAAAAGCTGAGTGGGTCAGGCTTGGGAGCCTGGTGAGCATATATGGTTTTCAACCCACAATAATAATAACTTATTAAGTTCACCAATCAACAATAACCCTGATTACTCATTCCCGTTGTCCTCACTTTACGTCCCTAAACACCTAACACAAGGGACCTAACCTAAGGAATACCATCGGGTTGGACACTACTGCTAAGCAGACTCCTCAGCCATACATGTCCTAAAGGCAACCATGAGGGGATTGGAGTACGCCAATGAACATTTAGTTCATCAACACCTACAAGTTGCGAACTTGCTAGTGTACCACTGGACTGTCTAAAAAGGTCCGTGATCGTCATCTATACTCCGCTAGACAACTACAACGACAACACCAACAACAACACCGAGGCCTCTAATCATTTTAACACCCACCGACTATTTCGTCTACCCATGTTCTACCCAACATATTTGTAGATAAAATACATATACAGTTTAAAACTTGTATAAAACATCTATTCAACAGTCACCTCAAATAAACAATTAACATATTTACACATAGCACGTATTTTAAGCTAAATACTTCATATCTATGTGTAAAGTGAAAGTAACTACACACTCACATGATTTGATGATAATCGGGCAGCAATTCGTTTCCTAAAACGCTCGTTTCTAATAAAACCGGGAGTTTTATTGAGAAATCGGGCTCTGCAAAGGTCGGGCTTCGAAACCGAAAAGATAAATTTTCCAGGCTTCTCGGGCACTTCGTGGCGTATTCCGGGGGTTATAATTGATACCGGGGCTTTGGGGGATGATAAAATGAAAGAAATATGGGTTTAGGGGCTAAAAGTGACACTTTTCCAAAATATACCCGGGAGGTCTCGCACCCTCCTATTTATAGGGGCGAGCCTCCTGATCCAACGGCTGAGAAGGCTCCAGGTGGTGCAGATCCAAGGGCTCACAGCACCTGTTCGCACGTGGGCTCGCACGTGGCTGCGCATGCGAAGTGGCTGCTGGCAGCTCCTGATTGGACTGAGGTCTAGTGGTCCGAGGTAGAGTGTTCGTGGCATCCTGCGAGGGTTCGGGCACGAGGAAAGGGGCATGCGTCGCCTTCTCACTGGACCTCTTCGGATCAGCTCAGCAGCTCGGATGACTCAGCACAATTTCGGACATGTGGCATGTTCTAAGCGAGGACACGTGGCCGAAGTCCACCTATGCGAAATTCCTCGGTTTTGGGGATTTTTCTCGTTTTTCGCGCCAAAACTTCTAAAATCCATAATTTTCGCATACGAGCTCCGTTTTTTACGTTCTTTATATGCATGCGTAGGTAAAATTACACTCTACAACTTTCGTTTAGACTTCGTCGGCTAATTTTGAATTTAATTTTTATATTATTATTTTTAACAGACCGGGACAGGAAATCCGTTAAAAATTCATAACTTCTTCATCCGACGTCCGTTTTCGTCAGACATTTTACCGTTGTGCTACTATTGACGAGACCTTCGATTCTCGTTTAGGTCGTGTCGGCTAAAAATCACTCGATCTAAAATTCGAGTTTTTAGCTGTCTACTGCTAAGCTGAAACTTCGAAAAATCATAACTTCCTCATACGAAGTCAGATTTGGGCGTTCTTTTTATACCTACTCTTGGTTTAACGAACACTACGAGTTTCGTTTAGATTACTAAGGGTAAAAAGTAGTTTACCAAAAACTCACTTTTTACGACATTCAGCACCGTGCCGGTTTTGTCGTGAAACTTCGATAGGTCATAACTTCTTCGTTATAACTCGGATTTCGGCATTCTTTATATATCCGTAATCCTTGTCACGACCACTACAACTTTCTTAATAGATATCGGCTTTATCTAATATTTATTTTCGACGCTCATTTTTATTCTTAATTAATTAACTCCTAGTAATTAAGCATAAAACACATAGAATTCACATAATTCCTTTTTCATTTCTTCAAAATGAGTTACAAAGGTTAACCTAGACTATCACATCAACATTAATGCTTAGGCTAGAAATACGAGCGTTACAATTCTCTCCCCCTTAGGATGATTCCGTCCCCGGAATCACACCTCAACAAACAACTGCGTGTAGCGACTCATCATGTCACTCTCCATTTCCCAGGTGAGATTTGGCCCATTCGTATGTTTCCAGTGCACAAGCACTAAATCAACCATCTTGCGTCGCAACTTCATAGTCTTACGGTCAACGATTGCCTAAGGTTCTTCAATCAACCTCTTGTTTTCATCCAACCTTAACTCAGAAATCGGAATTATGTCGGGCACATCTCCCGTGAACTTCCTCAAATAACACACATGAAAGGTGTTATGAATACCCTCCAGTTCTTCCGGTAATTCTAGCTTGTAAGCTTGATTCCCGATCCTTTGAAGAACTTTAAATGGTCCAATAAACCTTGGACTCAACTTTCCCCTTTTACCAAATCTTATAAGTCCCTTCCACGACGAGACTTTAAGTAAAACCGAATCTCCAACTTCGAAGGATATCGGTTGTCTTTTCTTGTCAGCATAGCTCTTTTGACGATCTTGAGCAGCTAACATCCTTTCCCTTATCACTTTCAACCTTTCAGCAGTCTGATGGACTATTTCAGGTCCTATAAACTGCTTTTCCCCAGCTTCCAGCCAACATGATGGCGTTCGACACTTTTCCCCATACAAAGCGTGATAAGGTGCCATCTTAATGCTTGAGTGGAAACTATTATTATAGGAAAATTCTACTAGAGGTAAGTGTTCATCCCAGTTACCTTGGAATTCTAGGGTACATGCTCTCAGCATATCCTCCAACTTTTGAATTGTTCGCTCGCTTTGACCATCAGTTTGCGGATGGTAAGCTGTACTCAAACACAACTTGGTACCCAATTCCTCTTGTAGACTCCTCCAAAACCTTGAGGTAAAACGGTTGTCACGATCGGATATAATTGTTAACAGAACACCGTGTAGCCTCACAATTTCCTTCACGTAAGAATTCGCAAGTTTATCCATAGACAATTTCTCGTTAGCGGCTATGAAATGCGCACTCTTAGTGAAGCGATCAACGACCACCCAAATCATGTCGTGACCGTTCCTTGTTTTGGGCAGTTTAGTCACAAAATCCATGGTAATGTCCTCCCATTTACCCATGGGTACAGGTAAAGGTTCTAAACTCCCATACGGTTTCTGATGTTGTGCCTTAACCCTAGCACAAGTTACACACTTAGCAACATCGAGCTTCATCGTCGGCCACCAGTAATAGGGTTTTAGATCCCTATACATTTTCGTACTGCCGGGATGAATCGAGTACATGGTTTTGTGAGCTTCTTCCATCAGAAGACCTCTTACTCCTCCTGTCTTAGGTACCCAAATCCTATCTTTGAACACCTTCAATCCTTGACCGTTTGTATCAAACACCAACGTTTTACCCAAACGTTCCTCCTTTCGGTCATTTTTCTCCAAAGCTTCCTCCTGAGCTTTCTTTATACTTTCCACAATTGTCGAGACGACTTCAATTCTCAGCGCTCTTGGCCTTTTCTTTTCAAGATTTACCTTACGACTGAGAGCATCAACAACAACATTTGCTTTACCAGGGTGGTAAAGTATCTCACAATCGTAGTCCTTGAGTAACTCCAGCCAGCGCCGCTGCCTCATGTTCAATTCCTTCTGATTAAAGAGCTATTGAAGACTATTATGATCAGTGAAAAGTTTGCATTTAGTACCATAAAGATAGTGCCTCCATATCTTTAAGGCGAATACTACCGCTGCCAACTCCAGATCATGAGCGGGGTAGTTCTTTTCATGTTCTTTCAATTGCCTCGATGCATACGCGATCACTTTATCCCTTTGGGTCAGAACACATCCTAATCCAACTCCAGAGGCATCACTATAGACTGCGAAGTCATCAACTCCTTCAGGTAACGAAAGAATCGGTGCTTCACACAATCTCTTCTTTAAATTCTCAAAGGCTTCCTTATGCTTCTCATTCCAAGCATAAGTAGCTCCTTTGTGGGTCAAAGCTGTTAATGGAGTAGCAATCGAAGAAAAGCCTTGGATAAATCGGCGATAATATCCGGCTAATCCTAAAAAGCTTCGAATCTCCGTAGGACTTTTTGATTGTTCCCACTTCATCACAGCTTCAATCTTTGCTGGGTCAACCATTATTCCTTCTTGTTTAACCACATGACCCAAAAATTGGACTTCTTAAATCCAAAATTCACATTTGGAGAACTTTGCATACAGCTTCTCCTTTTTCAGAACTTCTAGCACTTCGCGCAGATGCTTTTCATGCTCCTGCTTGCTTTTCGAATAGATCAAGATATCGTCTATGAATACTATCACGGATTTATCAAGGTATGGTTTACAAACCCTGTTCATCAAATCCATGAAAGCTGCTGGGGCATTGGTTAATCCGAACGACATAACCAAAAATTCATAGTGTCCATATCTTGTTCTGAACGCAGTCTTCTCGATATCCTGCTCTCTCACCTTTAGTTGATGGTATCTAGACCTAAGATCGGTCTTCGAGAAATAGCTCGAACCTTGCAACTGGTCGAACAGGTCATCGATCCTCGGCAACGGATACTTGTTCTTTATCGTCGCTTTATTCAGCTCTCTGTAATCGATGCACATTCTCATGCTCCCGTCTTTCTTCTTTACAAATAACATAGGGGCTCCCCAGGGTGATGAACTAGGTCGAATGAAACCTTTGTCCAATAACTCCTGAAGTTGTGTCATAAGTTCTTTCATCTCTGTTGGTGCTAATCGATATGGTGCTTTTGCTATCGGCGTCGTTCCTGGTAACAAGTCGATACGAAGTTCTACTTGTCGATCAGGGGGCAATCTGGGAAGATCTTCGGGAAAGACTTCCGGATAATCACACACCACCGGAATATCCTGCACCTCCTTCTTTTCCTTCTTAGCATCGATCACGAACGCTAAATATGATGTACACCCCTTGGCCAAACACTTTCTGGCTTTCATTAGGGAAATGATTCCAGAATTTACTCTGTGTTTGTCTCCATACACCATAAACGGCTCCTTCCCTGGCGGGTTTACTTTTACTTTCTTCTTCCTACACATTATTTCGGCATCATTGGCGCTAAGTCAATCCATTCCTAAAACTATGTCGAAACCATTTAACTCGATAGGCAATAGTTCCTCGTGGAACTTATTCCCATCCAAGTCAATGAGGATGTTTTTCATACGATGGCTAACAGGTACAAACTTGCCACTAGCAATTTCGACTATTATAGCATTAACTAATCTATCTACAGGCAAAGCTAGTTTTCTACCAAATTCATGCGAAATAAAGGAGTAATTGGCTCCAGAATCAAACAAAATTTGGGCAGGCAATTCGTTTACGAGAAAGGTACCTGAAGCGACATCGGATTCTTCTTTCGCAGCTTCGAGTGTCATCTGAAAGGCTCTCGCCATCGGCTTTGGTGGCAGATTGGGTTTCACTGCGTCTTTCTTCTTCGGGCAATCCCTCAAAATATGCCCTTCTTCATGGCACCCATGACAGACGTTATTAGTGAAGGTGCAATTATTGGCATAATGCCCTGGCTTTCCACACTTGTAACAAGTGATTCCCACGCTGCATTTCCCATCATGTTTCTTCTTGCACTTGTCACACCACTTGGCTTCGGCTCCTCCTCCGAATTTTCTCGAACCAAACTTCGAGAATTTGTTCTTTTTATTGGAACCTGAAGTTCCTTCAAACTTCCTCTTTTCGCCAACTTCAACCTTGCTGGCGGCTCTCCCCTTTATCATATCTTCAACAGACTTGACAGCCCAGATAGCTGCCTCCAAAGTAAGGGTCTGACGTACTGGCACCGCATACTCCCATGGAAATCCCTTTGCGTACCTGTCAATTTTCGCCAGCTCATCTAGGACAATACGCAAAGCAAACTCCAATTTGTCTGTGAAGTTATTCGTATATTCATCAACGGTTATACTCCCCTTCTTCAACGTTAGAAATTGGTTTTCTAACTCAAGTACATTTTGGGCCGAGCAGTACTTACGCTTGAAGTGCACCAAGAACTCTGCCCAAGTCAGTTGCAGTGGCTCATTAGGGCTTAGGGTTTTCCCCAAAGTGTTCCACCAACGAGCAGCACTACCCCTGAACTGACGCACTGCAAAGGTGGTTTGTAACTTGCCTTGGCAATCACAAGTCATGAAAGCCAATTCCATTTCCGAGATCCAGTCCATTACTCCGACAGGATCATCTTTTCCAGTGAAGGTCGACGGCTTGCAAGTCATAAAGTCCTTATACTTGCACCCATTTCTCTCCACTCTAACCTCGTGGTTATTCCTCCCAACCACGAGCGGTTCACTATGACCAACCGATCTGCTATTGTTCCCTTCTTCAGATCGATCGTCATTTAGTTCACGTTGTTCAACAGGAACGGAAGGTTCATCCCTGTTGTTCAGCAACATTTGCCTCAACTCCTCCCTCTGTTCAACCATCATGGTTTGAATCATAGTTCGTACTCCAGCCATGGTGATGGGTTCTGGTGCAGCTCCTACTATAGGCACATGTTCCACCACTTGAGGTTGAGTTGTTGGTTTCTGTTTGCTTTTCCTGCTCCACTTCGAGTTCTTGCCATTACAATCTATATACCGAATAAGGCGAATTTAGGTCTTTATCCTTGTTAGACATTTCAATTCCCTTATCACTCCGAAACGTTTACATGTTAGTTCTAATCTCGTAATCATACGCTTAGAATCCTACACACATAAGGTTTCCAGATCCGGTCGGCAACAGACCATATATCCGAACAAATAATGGCATATATGGCAAACATATAGCATTTAGCACATAAAAGCATTTTAGGCACCTTTCCTAAAATAAACTAGTGCTCGTGTCTAAAATATGGTAGACACTCATCTCACAATCATCACTTAGCATTCTAAGTTTAAGTCTAGAAATCCTACAATTTCTTAGTTCGCTTCAACTAATGCACTGACACCAACTGTGACATCCCCTAATTTCTCGGCCAGAAAAGACCGATTTATTTTATTCTTTTTAAAACACAATCAGAGAAATCGTTTTTTAAAGATGTTGCGGAATTGGTCCCCAAAACAATACATGATAAAAGTTTATCAAAACCCTTCTTTAAGAAGGTATATATTTTCCATATATATCAAAACCTCGGGATGTCATGTTCCGATACAGATCAAAAGCATAAACAAGACATTATAAGCCTTACTACAGTTATTTACAACTACTGGCCTATAATCAAAAAATCTCTCATCGTCCTCCGACTATGCTCGGGGTCCACTACCTGTAATCATAAAAAGCTGAGTGGGTCAGGCTTGGGAGCCTGGTGAGCATATAGGGTTTTCAACCCACAATAATAATAACTTATTAAGTTCACCAATCAACAATAACCCTGATTACCCATTCCCGTTGTCCCCACTTTACGTCCCTAAACACCTAACACAAGGGACCTAACCTAAGGAATATCATCGGGTTGGACACTACTGCTAAGGGCACATACATGTCCTAAAGGCAACCATGAGGGGGATTGGAGTACGCGAATGAACATTTAGTTCATCAACACCTACAAGTTGCGAACTTGCTAGTGTACCACTGGACTGTCTAAAAAGGTCCGTGATCGTCATTTATACTCCGCTAGACAACTACAACGACAACACCAACAACAACACCGAGGCCTCTAATCATTTTAACACCCACCGACTATTTCGTCTACCCATGTTCTACCCAACATATTTGTAGATAAAATACATATACAGTTTAAAACTTGTATAAAACATCTATTCAACAGTCACCTCAAATAAACAATTAACATATTTACACATAGCACGTATTTTAAGCTAAATACTTCATATCTATGTGTAAAGTGAAAGTAACTACACACTCACATGATTTGATGATAATCGGGCAGCAATTCGTTTCCTAAAACGTTCGTTTCTAATAAAACCGGGAGTTTTATTGAGAAACCGGGCTCTGCAAAGGTCGGGCTTCGAAACCGAAAAGATAAATTTTCCAGGCTTCTCGGGCACTTCGTGGCGTATTCCGGGGGTTATAATTGATACCGGGGCTTTGGGGGATGATAAAATGAAAGAAATATGGGTTTAGGGGCTAAAAGTGACACTTTTTCAAAATATACCCGGGAGGTCTCGCACCCTCCTATTTATAGGGGCGAGCCTCCTGATCCAACGGCTGAGAAGGCTCCAGGTGGTGCAGATCCAAGGGCTCACAGCACCTGCTCGCACGTGGGCTCGCACGTGGCTGCGCATGCGAAGTGGCTGCTGGCAGCTCCTGATTGGACTGAGGTCTAGTGGTCCGAGGTAGAGGGTTCGTGGCATCCTGCGAGGGTTCGGACACGAGGAAAGGGGCATGCGTCGCCTTCTCACTGGACCTCTTCGGATCAGCTCAGCATCTCGGATGACTCAGCACAATTTCAGACACGTGGCATGTTCTAAGCGAGGACACGTGGCCGAAGTCCACCTATGCGAAATTCCTCGGTTTTGGGGATTTTTCTCGTTTTTCGCGCCAAAACTTCTAAAATCCATAACTTTCGTATACGAGCTCCGTTTTTACGTTCTTTATATGCACGCGTAGGTAAAATTACGCTCTACAACTTTCGTTTAGACTTCGTCGGCTAATTTTGAATTTAATTTTTATATTATTATTTTTAACAGACCGGGACAGGAAATCCGTTAAAAATTCATAACTTCTTCATCCGACGTCCGTTTTCGTCATACTTTTTACCGTTGTGCTACTATTAACGAGACCTTCAATTATTGTTTAGGTCGTGTCGGCTAAAAATCACTCGATCTAAAATTCGAGTATTTAGCTGTCTACTGCTAAGCTGAAACTTCGAAAAATCATAACTTCTTCATACGAAGTCAGATTTGGGCGTTCTTTTTATACCTACTCTCGGTTTAACGAACACTATGAGTTTCGTTTAGATTACTAAGGCTAAAAAGTAGTTTATCAAAAACTCACTTTTTACGACATTCAGCACCGTGCTGGTTTTGTCGTGAAACTTCGACAGGTCATAACTTCTTCGTTATAACTCGGATTTCGGCATTCTTTATATATCCGTAATCCTTGTCACGACCACTACAACTTTCTTAATAGATATCGACTTTATCTAATATTTATTTTCGACGCTCATTTTTATTCTTAATTAATTAACTCCTAGTAATTAAGCATAAAACACATAAAACACATAGAATTCACATAATTCCTTTTTCATTTCTTCAAAATGAGTTACAAAGATTAACCTAGACTATCACATCAACATTAATGCCTAGGCTAGAAACACGAGCATTACAGGTTGTCATCTTGACCGTCGGGCCAAAGTCGGCTGACAGTCGATTTGCGAACCTCTCAATTTTGGAGAGTTCGGTTGACACCATGTATGGAAATAACTTCATCTTCTCAGTGAATGCAGTAGCATAGTCGTCAATGCTCATCCTCCCCTTCTTCAAGTTTTGGAACTCATTGTTCAAATCAATCAGATCTATCTCTGAACAATATTGCATCTTTAGTTGTTCCAAGAACTCATCCCATGACATCTTCAGGGCTTCTCCTCGCGGCATTGTATCCGCCAATAGCTTCCACCAGCTCAAGACTCCAGTTTTCAGTTGTATTACTGTGAAGACAATCTTCTGTTTCTCGCTACAGCTGCAGCTCTCGAACACCATCTCCATTTCGGAGATCCAATCCATAATCTCAACAAGCTTTGGGCTTCCTGAGAGACTTGGTGACTTCGCACCCAAGAAATTCTTATACATCCGCCCATCCTTGTCGTTTCCCCTCTCCGGGTCATTCCTTCGTTCTCCTTGAGTCCCAACTTGACTAACATGGCGGCTATAGTTCCCTTCCTCCGATTGATCGGGAATCAGCTCGGGTTGCTCAATGGGCATGGTAGGTTCGTCCCTATTTTCGTGCAACATCTGCCTCATTTCCTCCCTTTTTTCTGCTAACATAGCACGAATCATGGCTTGTACTCCAGCCATGGTGATTGGCTCGGGTGCAACTTCTACTACAACAGGTATTAGCTGAATCACTGGGGGTTGATTCCTATTCCCATTTGCATTCCCAACTCCACTGCGGGTTCTTGCCATTTTGATCTATACACCGAATAAGGTGAATTTAGATCTTTATTTAGGATAGACGTTTAAATCATCCTTATCGCTACGAAACGTTTACATGCTAGTTCTAATATCGTAGTCGTACGTTTAGAATCCTAAACACATAAGGTTTCCAGATCCGGTCGGCAACAGACCATAGATCCGAACAAATAACAGCATATAAGGCATAAATCATTTAGCACATAAAGCATATTAGGCATACTTTCCTAAATAAGCTAATGGCCACATCTCACAATCATCGCTTAGCATTATAAGTTTAAGTCTAGAAATCCTACAAATTCCTAGTTCGCTTAAACTAATGCTCTGATACCAACTGTGACATCCCCATTTTCGCGGCCAGACAAGACCGATTTTGTTTATGCTTTGTTCAAAAATCAGAGTAACATTTTAAATAAAAGTGTTGCGGAATTTGTTCCCAAAATAAAATATGATAAAGATTTATCAAAGCATTTCCGTAGAAATGTATTTCATTAAAAACCTCGGGATGTCATGTTCGATACAGATCAAAAGCATAAACAGTACAATATAAGCCTTACTACATTTATTCATATCTACAGGCCTATATCCGTAATTCCTCATCCAAAACATCACATCTATGCTCGAACGCCACTACCTGTAATACATGAAACTGAGTGGGTCAGGCTTGCGAGCCTGGTGAGCACATAGGGTTTTCAACCCACAATAAATAAGTTATTTAATTTCATCAACCAACAATAACTCGATTACCCGTTCTCGTTATCCTCACTTTACGTCCCTAAACACCTATCATAAGGGACCTAACCTAAGGATCATCATCGGGATGGACACTACTGCTAAGGGGATTCCTCAGCAATAAATGTCCTTAAGGCAACCATGAGGGGGATGGAGTACACCGGTGAACACATCGTTCACAAACACCTACAGGTTGCGAGCCTGCTAGCGTTCCACTGGACTGTCTAGAAGAGTCTGTGCTCGTCATCCATACTCCTCTAGATGACCAACAACAACAACATTGAGGCCTCTCATCATTTTATCACACATCGTCTATTACATCTACCCATGTTTTACCCCAACATTTTGTAGATATAAAATACATATACAGTTTAAATCATTTAAAACATGTAAAAAAAATCTTTCATCAGCATAGACAACAAGTATTCAGACAATATGCATACGTAGCACGTAATTTATATTAAATACTTCATATCTATGTGTAAGATGAAAGTGACTATGCACTCACCTGATAAGGTGGTGACTCAATACTCGGAAAACACTTCGTTTTACTTTAAACAACTTCCTTCGACAAAACCTAGTATCATTACCACTAGAGTTTAGTCTAATATTCGCCGAGACTAATTAATAGTCTAACTATTATTACTATTATATAAGCGTTAAACAATACTCTTCACCCACTATGTACAGACAGGGGCCAAACATGAAACACCGGAGGGCAGGATCATTTTGGCATATAGCACTTCTGAATCCAGCAACCCAAGCGGCCCTCCAAACCGGATTCCCCGTACCGCGAGTGGTTAAAAAGATATTATAACGACACTTATATAACCCATAATAATAGCCCAAATAATTATTCTAAGGTCCTAATAACATTTTTATACTAAAACATAAGCTATACTAAAGATAGGGTAGGCATAGCTCACTTACAGCGGGTTTTCTCGAAAACTGGGCTTCGCTAGAGCAGCATTCCCGAGCCGGAAGGCTCTTTTCTCGGGACTCCGGGAGCTTCGGGGCTTCCTTCGGGTGCTAGGGGGTTTACCTAGACTTTAGGGGGCTTAAGGGGGGCTAGAGAGAAGTTCTAGAGAGAGAAGGAGAAGATGGGAAGGTGTGAGAATGAATGGAACCTGACACGTCTATTTATAGGAGGTTGAAGGAAGATTCACATCGTGAATCTCTTGATGTTCACGTCGTTAGTGAGCTTGGGCTCCAAGTCACAGTCTGGTGCTGACACGAGGCATCGCATACAGGGTGGAAATCAGCCGATTTTCAAAAATTCATAACTTTCGCATACAACTTTCATTTTGACACCGTCGGCTAATTCTCGACCGATCTTAAATTTAACAGTACGAGGAGATTATACTGTTAAATATCCGCGTAAAATTCATAACTTCTACATACGGACTCCGTTTTCGTCTGTCTTTTTACTGTTGAGTTCCTATTAATGAGATCTTCAACTCTCATTTAGGTCGTGTAGCCTAAAAACCGCTCGATCTAAATTTCGAGTTTCAGGCCGTGCACTTTTATGCCAAATCTTAGAAAAATCATAACTTCCTCATACGAAGTCAGATTTAGGCGTTCTTTTTATGCACGCTCTCGGTTTAACGTACACTACAAATTTCGTTTAGGTTACTAAGGCTTAAAAGTCGCTCTATCGTAAATTCACTATTTACGCCTCCCGGTGTCGTGCCGGTTCTGTCGCAAAACTTCGACAGGTCATAACTCCTTCTTTATAACTCGGATTTCGGCGTTCTTTACATCCCCGGAATCCTTGTTTCGACCGCTACAACTTTATGTAAAGATATAGGGTTTATTCAAAACTTAAATTTTGACGCTTATTTTTTATTATTTCTTTATAAACAAATATATAAGCACATAATTCACATAATACTCAAATATATCATCTTTATTACTTCCAAAAAGGGGTTACAATAGTTGACTTAGACTATTACATCATCTATTAATTCTTAGCCCCGAAACACGGGCGTTACATGATACATGCGAATTTTGTCTTTTGGGAAAGATGACAAAATCACCTTTCACTGGATCGTGTGAAAGAGGTGAAGATATGTTGGATCTCATACATACAGATGTGTGTGGACCCTTTAGATCCACCATAAGGGATGCTAATCGATTCTATGTGACATTTACTGATGATTATAGCAGATATGGTTATATCTACTTAATCAAGCATAAGTCATAAACCTTTGAAAAGTTCAAGGAGTTTATACATGAAGTCGAGAATCAACTGGGCAGGAAGATAAAGATACTTAGATCCGATAGAGGCGGTGAGTATCTTAGTATCGAGTTCCACGACTACCTCAAGGAATGTGGAATAGTTTCACAATTGAAGCCTCCTAGGACACCACAACTTAATGGTGTGGTTGAGAGGCGCAATCGAACCTTGTTAGACATGTTTAGTTCCATGATGAGTCGAGCTTCTCTTCCAATTTCGTTCTGTGGGTATGCCTTAGAGACTGCCGGCCATATTATTAATCTTGTCCCAACTAAGAAGGTTTCCAAAACACCTCACGAGATGTGGACAGGGAAGGTTCCCTCATTAACACATATCAAGGTTTGGGGTTATGAAGTTTTATTTAGACGAGAGACTCATGACAAGCTAGCAGCTAGAATTGAGAAGTGTATTTTTATTGGTTACCCAAAGCAGTTATTTGGATATTCGTTCTACATACCTAGTGAGAACGTGGTACTTGTAGCACGAAGAGGAGTCTTTCGAGAGAGAGGGAGAGAGAGAGAGAGAGAGAGAGAGAGAGAGAGCTAATATTCAAAGAGGACAGCGGGAGAACCATTGACCTTGAAGAAATTCAAGAGTCAACCAGTGACGGAACCTTAGGTGATACTAGCACTCAACAAGAGCAAGAAGTTATTGTTGAACCGATAGACAAGTCATTATCTCTTATCCGTTCCAATAGAGTTAGCATGCCACCTGAGTTCTATGACTTCCATATTACTGCAGATGGTGACACATTTGTCAGTGATAGGACAATGACAAATTTGGATGAGCTGGCTAGCTATAAGGAAGAAATGGCAGGCCCTAAGGCTGCTAAATGGAAAGAGGCAATGAACAGCGAGATCAAGTCCATGTATGGCAACCAAGTTTGGAATTTGGTTGATAATGTACCAGGTCAAAAGAGAGTTGGGTGAAAATGGATCTTCAATAAGACGACCGACATGGATGGAAAGGTAAACACTTTCAAGGCTCGACTGGTTGCAAAGGTCCTCACTCAAACCCTGAGGGTTGACTATGAAGAGACCTTCTCACCAATAGCCAAGATAAAATCTATTAGGATAATGCTCGCCATAGCTGCTTTTCATAACTATGAAATTTGGCAGATGGATGTCAAAACCGCTTTCCTTAATGGGAAGTTGGCTGAAGATGTTTACATGAGTCAGCCAGAGGGTTTTATAGATGAAAAGTTTCCAAATAGAGTGTGCAAGCTTGAGAAATGCATCTATGGATTGAAACAAGCATCTCACAGCTGGAATCTTTGCTTCCATAAGAAAGTCAAAGAGTTTGGTTTCTCTAGGAGTGAAGATGAGTAATGTGTATATATCAAGGCTAGTGGGAGTATAGTGACTTTTCTGGTGTTGTATGTCGATGACATACTACTCATGGGAAACGACATTCCTACTTTGCAAGAAGTTAAGCCTTGGCTTGGAAAGTCTTTTATCATGAAAGACCTTGGAGAAGCAGCCTATATTCTCGGGATAAGAATCTTGAGAGATAGAAAGAAGAGACTAATTGGACTTAGTCAAAGTATATACTTGGATAAAGTACTAAAGAGGTTTAGTATGGAAAATTCCAAGAAAGGGGAGCTACCTATCCAGAGCAGTACCAAATTGAGTAAGACTCAAGCCCTAGTACAGATGAAGAGATAGTTGATATGAGTCGGGTACCTTAAGCTTTGGTTGTAGGGTCGATCATATATGTTATGACATGTACCCGCCCTGATGTGTCTTTTTCCTTGAGCATGGTCAACTGCTATCAGGGAAATCCCGGTAAAGCTCATTGGACAACGGTTACTAACATTCTCAAATATTTGCGGAGGACGAAGGACATGCTTCTAGTCCTTGGTGGCAGTGATATGTTGAGAGTGAGTGGGTACATTGACACCAGTTTTCAGACAGATAGAGACAACTTTCATTCTCAATCGTGTTGGGTGTTCATTATAAATGGTGGAGCAGTAACTTGGAATAGTTCCAAATAGGACACGGTGGCTGATTCAACCTGCAAATCAGAGTACATAGCTGCAAGTGAAGCATCAAAAGAAGTGGCTTGGTTGAAGAACTTCATCGGAGATCTTGGATTTGTCCCAACCATTCAGGAACCAATGGAACATTTCTACGATAATGAAGGAGCGGTTGCCTTGACTAAGGAACCGAGAGATCATGGAAAGTCTAGAAATATCGACAGAAAGTACCATTACATCAGGCATAGGATAGAAGAAGTTCATCTCATCGTGAAGAGGGTATCATCAGAAGAGAATCCTACAGATCCTTTTACGAAGGCTCTGAGTAGGGTCAAGCACAGTCAGCATGCTAGGAACATTAGTCTGAGAGTTGATATCAGTTTTAGTAGTTACATAGTTATTTTGAAACTTATAACAAAATAAATGTAATTGATTTTTGGTGATTAAATAATGGATAATTATTTATGAGTTTGTTTACTGCCTTTTGTCAATTAATTTAATCTTGTGTTTAGTTTTGCATGTTTTACTTCCTGAATAATATGATTATTCAAATTCCACAATCAGTCATACTTTTGGAAGTAAGTAATGAATTAATACTATCATGAACTGGATTGTATATTGTCTAAGGGAGTTATACATAGCAATAAAATTGTTGTCATGTTCATGAGTACTTAGAAATGTAGATTTAAGTATTGGATAAACCCACACTCAGAGAATTACTTCATGGATTCAATCACGAGTAATTCTGAGATGATAATATCTTATGATCTTGAAACGAAGATATATGATTTGTAATTTACAAGTCGGTTGTACATTGGTACTGCGCAAAACGCATCAGTAAATTGATGTTATAAAATGTATTATCATGCATAATTTGATGAGTAAAAGAAGCAAGAATTTGAGTCAAAGTTTATTCGTTCCTTTTGCTGTAACATCCCGGAAATCATAGGGTAAAAATTTCATTTTTATTATAATCAAAACACTAATGTAACTTTTATCCAAACATTTAAAATCATTTCAAAATAAAACAATTATCATAGTTCACTCCCAAAATCACATATTATGGAAAACACGGGTGTATGCGTTGTGATCAAGCCGTACCCTTCCCTTTCGAACCGGAAGTACCTGAAACCAGAAACCATAAACTGTAAGCACAAATCTTAGTGAGTTCCCCAAATACCACATACCATACATATCAAATGAGCCATACATATCTAATCAATCAATAAAAGTGATATGTGCCAACCATAGTCTTGTCATTATGCCACAAGCTGCCTCGTGGTCTTCCTTGCCAGGCTGGGGGCCAAAACCTTGGGTATTACAGATAACTGCCAGGAGCCACCTTAGGGTCTTCCATGCAAGCATCACAAAGGCAACTAGCATACAATCTACAACTACTTAACTAATTAACTGTCAGAGTTTAGACTCTGGTCTTGCATACAGTTTTCCAGGAGCTGCCTCCTGGTCTTTTCATACAAAATGTGAAGGGCTACCCCCGGGTCTTTCTATAATACATAAACCAAAAGGGACGGCATTGGTGCCTTTGACCCATAGAATAGTGAGGAGACTCACCTCGAATGTTGAAGCTCACTAAAAGAAATCCCTAGCTGCTACCCTGACGACTCCCCGACTTATCAATACAAAATAACACCCAATTAGGAATTGGGTTCCAAACCGAATTCAATCATCCACATATATGGGGTAAAAAGACCATTTTACCCCTCGCCTAGTTTGGCCCAAGACTAAGGCCCAAACTCCTAATCGAAGGCCCACAACCAAATAATCATCCAAGGTTCACTTATGGCCCAATTTGGACCCTTACATGGGCCTTACCCTAAAGCCCATTAACTTTTCCCTAATCCAATATACTTGTTCTCAAATGGCCCAACAATGCCCCAAACAACCAAGCCCAAAAGATAGCCCAAACCCAAAATATCCAATGGTCAAACCTTGTCAACTGAAAAAGTCAAAGTCAAGGTCAACAGTCCATGTTGACCCAACACGCCGTGTTGCCTCTTGGACACGCCGTGTTCTTCCATCATCTAGATAATCGGGAAATCCCTAGCCAAAACACTGTGTTGGCTTGCAAACACGCCGTGTTTGCTCGAGATTCAACAGCTTAACCAATAAGCACTTAATCCTTAAAGACATATCCCCAAAACATAGATCTGACCTCCTTGAGCTGGATTATCATGTAAAGTTGCCAACTTTACGTCCATATATGACTAAATGAAGCTCTTAAGCTACAAAGGGACTTAATAGGGGACTTGAAGCATGCATGGCACCATTCTTCACATAAAGCTTGCACCTTTATGCTCAAGGACACCAAAAAAACCCATATCTGAAAGAACAAGCCCTTAAATAACCCAACTCATCCAAAGACCCAAAAAGGATACCAAAATCATAATAAAGTAGCCATGAAGAGATCTAATCATACACAAATGAAGATGTAAACTTGATACCTCAAAGAGACTGCAAGAAGTGGAGAGATTCTTGATCTATGATCTTCCTTCCAAGCTAAGCACCTTCAATCTTCAAAGCTTCCTTTGGAAATGAGCAAAATAACCACAAGATTCCACTCAAGGCTCAAGAACACCACCAAGAAAGCTTGAGGGATGAATTAGGGTTTAAGTCGCGATGGAGGCTGGTAAGGAGACCAACCCTTGGGGCTTAAGGAGATTATATAGGGTGCAAATTAGGGTTTCATTCCCTACTGCCAACACTCCGTGTTTAGACACCAACACGTCGTGTTGGTCTTAATGAAATTCGCGATTGTCCTTAACTTAGACACGCCGTGTTGGTTCCTCCAACACGCTGTGTTCCAATCCCCAAAAGGGGATTCATTCCTTACAATTGCTCCTCAAGATTCCGGGTGTTACATTTGCCCTATCGGGAAAAGCAATATCTTTGGGCCCCTCGGTGATTTGCTGTTGACTTATAGTGCTGGGCCCAACCAGGACTAAATTGATGTGATCGATTAGAAGTCCTATATCATCACAAATCATAAATCGGGAAACAAAGTCTTGGACAATGAGATTGATTTTATTCCATGTCTCATGTCCGAATGATATCTTATAGAACATAGGATTATATGATCACCTATCTTAGGACGCGTAACTGAATGGGTCAGAGTTCAGCAGCGGCTTTTGGAAACTACAATTTGTTGATCAATTCAGAAGTTATACAGGCAGTTATAGTTACAGACTTATCCAATTGGGAGACTGTTGGATTAGGTGTCTAAGCCCATAACTATAATTGGTATATACTTGAATTTATAGTAACACAGTCCTTTTGGGTTGCCCTCAAACCTAGCAATTGGACGGGATGACTTTTAGAGAGAGAGAAACAGATTAATTTATTATATGATTAATAAATTGAAATAAATAGTTTATTAATATATTATGAAAGTAATATATTAATTATAAAAGCTATTATTTAATTAATAGTTGACCAGAAATTAATTAGAATTAATTTTGGGATTAATGGAATTAATTAATTAATTGAAAGTAATATATTAATTATAAAAGCTTTTGGAAACTACAATTTGTTGATCAATTCAAAATTAATTCCAATTAATTTCTGATTAAATATTAATTAAATATTACTATTTCTAATTAATATATTATTTTCATAATATATTAATAAATCATTTATTTCAATTTATTAATCATATAATAAATCAACATCTTTCTCCAAAATCATCCTGTCTAGTTGCTAGTCTTGAGGTCAACCCAAAAGGACTGTGCTACTATCAATTCAAGTATATACCAATTATAGTTATGGGCTTAGACACCTAATCCAACAGTCTCCCACTTGGATAAGTTTAATAACTATAATTGCCAGTATATTCTTCTAAGCTGATTAACAATTGTAGCTCTCAAAAGCCGTTGTCGAACTCTGACCTAGTTACTCATGTGTCCTAAGATAAGTGATCATATAATCCTCCATTCTGTAAGATATCATGCGGATATGAGACATGGACCAAAATCAATCTCATTGTCCGATACTTTGTTTCCCGATTTCTGATTTATAATGACAAAGAACTACTAATCGAACACATCAATTTAGTCCTGGCCGATCCCGACACTATAAGTCAACACCAAATCATTTAGGGGCCCAAAGATACGATTTTTTCCCCTAAGGATAAAAAGGAACAGATAAACTTTGACTTATATGCTTGTACCATCTACTTATCAAATCATGCACAACAATACATTTTATAACATCAAATTACTGATGCGTTTACGTATCATCAATGCACAACCAACTCGTAAACAACAACGCATATATCTCCTCTTAAAGATTATAAGATATTATCGTCTCAGAATTACTCGTGATAAATTCGATGAAGTAATTCTCTGAGCATGGGTTAATCCAATACTTAAATTCTCTATTTCAAAGTACTCATGAATATTGCAGCAATACCATTGTTATGTCTAAAACCCTTTAGACAATCTATAATTCAATTCATGACAGTCTTGATTCACTACTTACTTCTGAAAGTATGATCGATTGTGGATGTTTGAACAATCTAATTATTCGGGAAGTAAAACATGCAAAATGAAACACAAAATAAATAATAGACAGAAGGTAGTAATCCAACTCATAAATAAATCTCCATTACTTAATCACCAAAAGTCAATTACATTTATTTCATTACAAGTTTCGAAACTAACTATCTAACTACCAAAACTAACGTCATCCTTCAGACCAATGCTCCTAGCATGTTGAACATGCTTGACCCTACTCAGACCCTTTGTGAGGGGATTTGTTGGGTTCTCTTCTCATGACACCCTCTTCTACTCTATGTCTAATGAAATGGTATTTTCTGTCGATATGCCTTGATCTGACATGATCTCTTGGTTCCTTTTGTTAAGGCGACCACCCCTTCATTATCACATAAAATCTCCATTGGCTCCTGGATAGTTGGAACAACTCCAAGGTCTCCGATGAAGTTCTTCAACCAAATAGCCTCCTTTGATGTTTTGCTTGCCGCTATCTACTCTGATTCACAGGTAGAATCAGCCACTATCTCCTGTTTGAAACTTTTCCAAGTTACCACTCCTCCATTAAGAGTAAACACCCAGCCAGATAAAGAAAGTTTTCTCTGTCTGTCTGAAAGATGGCGTCACTATACCCAGTTACTCTTAGGTTATCACTGCCACCAAGCACAAGGACCCAGTCCTTAGTTCTTTGCAGATACTTAAGAATATTCTTAACTGCTATCCAGTGAGCTCTACCTAGATTTCCCTTATAACGACTGACCATACTCAAAGCAAAAGCCACATCAGGTCGAGTACATGTCATAGCATGCATGATATATCCAACGGATGAAGCATATGGAACTCTACTCATTTTTACTATCTCTGCATCAGTACTCGGGCTCTAAGTCTTACTCAATTTGGTATTACTCTGTGTAGGCAGTTCTCCTTTCTTGGAATTTTCCATACTAACTTTAGTACCTTTTCCAAATACGTACTTTGACTAAATCCAATTAGTCTTTTACTCTTGTCTCTCAAAATCCTTATGCCTAGAATATAAGCAGCCTCTCCCAGATCCTTCATAGCGAAACACTTTCCAAGCCAAGACTTAACCTCTTGCAAAGTTGGAATGTCGTTTCCTATAATAAGTATGTCATCAACATACAAAACTAGGAAGGTTACTATACTCCCACTAGCTTTGACATATACACAAGATTCATCTTCACTTCTAAAGAAACCAAAATCTTTGACCTTCTCGTCAAAGCAAATATTCCATCTGCGAGAAGCTTGTTTCAATCCATAGATTGATTTCTCAAGCTTACACACTCTATCAGGGTACTTTTCATCTACAAAACCCTCTGGCTGACTCATGTAAACATCCTCAGCCAACTTCCCTTTAAGGAAAGCAGTTTTGACATCCATCTACAAAATTTCATAGTCATGAAATGCAGCTATGGCCAACATTACCCTAATAGATTTTATCTTGGCCACTGGTGAGAAAGTTTCGTCATATTCAACCCCTGGGATTTGAGTAAAGCCTTTCGCAACTAGTCGAGCCTTGAAGGTGTGTACCTTTCCATCCATGTCGGTCTTCTTCTTGAAGATCCATTTGCACCCAACTGTCTTACGACTTGGTACATTGTCAACCAAATTCTAAACTTGATTTTCATACATGGACTTGATCTTTCTGTCTATTGCCTCTTTCCACTTGGCTGACTCAGGGCCTGCCATGGCTTCCTTGTAGTTAGCTGGTTCATCCAAATTTACCAGTGTACTATCACTGATAAACGTATCACCATCTACATTAATATGGAAATCATATAACTTAGGTTTCATTCTAACTCTAGTGGAACGCTAAGAGGTAATGACTCGTCAACTGGTTCAACTGGAATTTCTTCCTCTTGTTGAACCCTAGTATTATCAAAAGTTCCTTCATCGTTTGACTCTTGAATTTCTTCAAGGTTAATGGTACTCCCACTGTCCTCTTTGCATATGAGCTCTCTCTCGAAAGACTCCCCTTCGTGCTACAAAGACCATGTTCTCACTAGGTATGTACAACAAATATCCAAAGGACTTCTGTGGGTAGCCGATGAAAATACATCTCTCACTTTGAGGTTCAAGCTTGTCATGTGTCTCTCGTCTAACGAAAGCTTCACAACCCCAAACCTTGATATGTGCCAACGAGGGAACCTTCCCTGTCCACATCTCGTGAGGTGTTTTGGCAACCTTCTTTATTGGGACAAGATTAAGAATTTGGGCGGCAGTCTCTAAGGCATACCCCTAGAATGAGATTGGAAGTGAAGCTCGACTCATCATGGAGCGAACCATGTCCAACAACGTTCGATTACGCCTCTCAGCCACACCATTAAGTTGTCGCGTCCTAGGAGGTGTCACTTGTGAAACTATTCCACATTCCTTGTGGTAGTCGTGGAACTCAATACTAAGATACTCACCACCTCTATCGGATCTAAGCATCTTTATCTTCCTGCCCAATTGATTCCCGACTTCTTTGTTTAAACTCTTTAAATTTTTCAAAGGTTTCTGACTTATGTTTGATTAAATAGATATATCCATACCTGCTATAATCATCAGTAAAAGTCACATAGAATCGATTTGCATCCCTTGTGGTGGATCTGAAGGGACCACATACATCTGTGTGTATGAGATCCAACAATCCTTCACCTCTTCAACAAGAACCATTGAAAGGTGATTTTGTCATCTTTCCCAATAAACAAGACTCGCATGTGTCATCTGACCTTATGTCAAATTATTCCAACACTCCATCCTTTTGGAGTTGGGCCATGCGTTTCTTGTTGACATGTCCAAGACGGCAATGCCACAAGCACGCTTTATCTATACCATTAGATGAATCAATATGAAAAACACTATTTCCTAAATTATCTACAATCATCACAGTTTCATACACACCATCACAAGGTAAAGCTTCAAACTAAAACACACCTTTTTTATAAGCAGAAAAAGAACCATTCTTATCATTAAAAGAATATCTAAAACCTTGTTTAAATAAAGCATGAAATGAAATGATGTTTAGTGTCATCTCTAACGAGTAGAAATAATTTATTAAATCTAAACCTAACCCACTACTAAGCACTAAGCTATAAACTCCAATCTTGGTGACAGGCGAAGATCGCCTATTTCCCATGATCAATTTCATCCTTCCATGCTCCACATCCTCACTTCTTCTTAGCCCCTACAAATCAGAACAAATGTGAAACCCACATCCTTTATCAAGGACCCAAGAATGAGAATACGATGAGTTATTAGATAAGATAGTGTAAATACCTACCAATGTTGGCTTCACCTTGCCATCCTTGATATTTTGCAAGTATTTCGGGCAGCTTCGTTTCTAATGCCCCTTGTCATTGCAATAGAAGCAAGTGACATCTTTGGGGTCAGAGACAGGGGGAGCATTAGAACTGGATTTTCCTTTGGGTCCTGTACTTGACGACTCATCTTGGGACTTTCCCTTCTAGTTTTGTTTGGGAGGACCTTTCCTCTTCTTCCCTTTCCCTTGCCCAATAGCCAGAACAGGTGCACTTATAGGAGACGAGGAAATACCTTTTCCCTTCATTCCTGCTTCAGCTTTTTGAAGGAGGTTGTGAAATTGTGACAAAGTAGTTTCATTATTGTTTTTCAAATGATAGGTCAATATGAACTGACCATAACAACTTGGCAGAGAGTTCAACACTATGTCGATTGCCAGCTCATCGTCAAAATTCACATTGAGCTTGATTATCATATCCACATATCGTTGTATTCTCGAAACATGGTTGCTCACAGACTCTCCATCCTTCATCTTGCTAGCAATGAGGGACTTTACCACTTCGTACTTTTCTTGACGAGCTCGCTTATGGTATTTATCCATAAGGTCCTTATTCATCTCGTACGACCAGTAATCCTCATAATGCGTTTGCAATTCTGGACTCATTGTCGCCACTATGATGCACACAACTTTTGTGGCATCATTATAGTGTTTTCTGCAGGCGACCATTTCTTCAGGAGTGGCCTTCGTTTCGTCAATCTCATCCAAAGGTTTTTCGAGGACGTATTCCTTGTCTTCGAAGCAAAGGGCCATTTTGATGTTGCGCATCTAATCGTTGTAGTTGGTGCCATCCAGTTGCACCTTCGAGAAGATGTTCAACAGAGAGAAGTTATTGTTGTTGGAGGAGGAGAAGGAACCAGAAGCATCATTTGGAGTAGACATCTGAAAAGATAGTTTTAGTTAGATAAGAATAATCCTCAATATAGCACCCAAAATGAAATATCAAGGCTAGGATCCAACTAACTAATTTACAACTTAGAAAAGGGATGTAGTAATCTAATTGTAAATTACATAAAGGTAGGTAAATGACGATTTCCCAATTTCATCATCGAAAAACGAAATTTTAACGAATTTGGTTTTTAAATGAAATTCCTAGATATTTTTGAGAATCATTGAACTTTTCAATGGCATGTTTAATCTCGATTATGCTCTTCCATTTGTGACTGGGATACCGAGGATCACAAACAAGATGTGAATAACCATGCAAATTAACTTGGTACTCTCAATGTCATTTATCATCTCATTTTAATGTGTCGGTTAGCCATACACGCTCCATTAATCAAAGATAATTTATGAGACACCCATTGCCACTCTTTATTCATCCCTATTAGTGTGTCGGTTAACCACATACGCTCCACTAACGACTCATACGGTGCAATGTGTAATTTCATGGGTTAGCATACAATTTCACATTATTCCTAAAGTAACTAAGATTGGGAATTTTTATAAAATATGTTTAGTTACTTTATAATTCATTATACTTATTAATGAGCATTAGGTTATCCTATCAAACCCGTTCGGCTAACGACCCTCCACCAATCAAGGGAACAGTGGGTAAGAGTGGATACCAAATGGCGGTCATTTTATAGGCCGCTTCCT
The DNA here is from genome assembly GCF_052849685.1 of Lactuca virosa. Taxonomy (NCBI): domain Eukaryota; kingdom Viridiplantae; phylum Streptophyta; class Magnoliopsida; order Asterales; family Asteraceae; genus Lactuca; species Lactuca virosa. The sequence goes on from NC_136431.1 coordinate 56,108,831, forward strand.
TAAACTCCCCTTATAGATCGGCTTCATGAATGAGCATTACTAGCGGTTCGACTGGCTTGTCTTATATATATAGTAATATTAGACTTTTAATGTTACATATAATATAAGTGTGTGTTTTTAAAACTTTTCAAAAAAAACACTAAGGGTATATTTTAAATTTTAAAATTAATATTCAATTAATTAAATTTAAAAAATAAACCAATCAAGAATTCAGGATAAGGATATCAAATTACTTTAAAAAAATATTCAGTTTTATACAATTAAAACATTATTAAAGGTAATTGTCCAAATCAATTCATGAGATATCTTTAAAAACCGAAAATAGAGGATCTGACATTCCAACACGCTGTGGTAAACAATCACCACGTCGTGTTAGGACGATTACGCAGGCCAACACGCCGTGGTGGAAGAACACCACGTCGTGTTTGCAGAATAGAATGATGATTCTGTTTTCTTCTCCTTGTTCAAGTTCAACAATTGTATCAATTCAATAGAAAACTAAACCTACGCTCTGATACCACTAATGGGTATTATACAAAACATCATATCCTATATGTGCATGCAACCCTAAAAAATTTGATCTATGTTTTCTCTAATTGAACATACAACTTGAACTAGACAATAGAAAACCCTAATCTTCTAGCATATTTTCGAAATACACAAAATAAGGGTTAGAAGAATCATACCTTGATTTTTATGTAGTAATAACAATTTAAATCCTTGTGTTGATGAAGCCTTGAGAGTAAGTGTCATAAATGTCACGCCTCTAGTGGTTCACACCCAACACTAGTAATGGAAGATGACCGAATTAATTCTAATTAATTTATAATTAAATATTAATTAAATATTACTATTTCTAATTAATATATTTTTTTCATAATATATTAATAAATCATTTATTTCAATTTATTAATCAAATAATAAATCAACCTCTTTTTCCAAAATCATCCTGTCTAGTTGTTAGTCTTGAGGGCAACCCAAAAGGATTGTGCTACTACCAATTCAAGTATATACCAATTATAGTTATGGTCTTAGACACCTAATCCAACAGAAAGGCCCCCAGACACTCATCTAATATCTCCATGATCCCCTCCTTGGTGATACCGAACATAACAGGAATCACATCCAAGATGACGTGCGTGATCTCAGACATGATAAACTCATGCATCCTTTTATAATTTGGTTCAACATCAGCACCTGAACCGGAACTAGAACCAAAACCTTTGGTAATTACCAGCATAATGAAAGGCAACAATACAAAAGATCAGAACATACCCGAAAAAATCCTCATGTTAAAGTTCCCTATAGTTTCCATGACTGTTTGTGATTCGAGTACGGATATTGTGCTTCCAGTAGTACGTACCCAATACTACCTTCCACACCTATCTGTACTTTCCTAAAGAATCATCCTGTGTCCTCTAAGTCACTTCACTACGATGAATCTCATTATCCCTATGCTAAACAACATACATATCTTACTACAACACTTCCTAGGCTCTCCTAGGAGTCCTTGTCTCACTTGCTTATTATTAGGAACCTTTACCAACACCATCGGTTGCCTTATGCATGCAAATTATACACAATACAGGATCAAATAGACTGTCGAATAATGATTCTATCTTAATCCCACAACCAAAAAAGGAACAGGAAATAAGGTTAAATTAATCATTTTAAGGCTATATCATCCTAATCGTGTATAATTATAAAACATACTCGTAGAAATTAACATTGTCAATCTAGAATCTAGGTATCACATAACAAACAGTTCACTAGGCTATAAGGTATCACATATATCAGACAATTCTATCATGCAATTACTGAAGCGATCCTTAGCCCTAAGCATGCAACTCACATAATAACATACTAAAGTATAACATTCATGTATGGGTATTTTGGGAATCACTTACTTGAGCTCGTTTGATTGCATTCATCACACCCCTTTCCTTATAAAGATCTTTTTAGAAAAAAAATGTTTTCTTACAAAAGATTTATCAATTCCTTAGTTTGAGTTCAGACACACCTGAAAGTGTTCCCAAATCCCTCAAACGAAGGCTCTGATATCAACTTGAAACGTCCCGAAATACTAGTAGAATTTTCATTTTCAAAACACCCAAAAGTGATATAACCAATTGTTTTCAAAACCAAACAAAGTAAAAAGTATTCTCAAGCATACGAGTGAATCAAATAAAAGTGCAGAACAATATTCAGGGGATGTTGTGCGATCATGTCAAGTCATTCCCTTTGGAACCAGAAGTACTTGAAACATTTAAACGACAAAACCATAAGCACAAAGCTTAATGAGCTCCCCAAAATATCACATACCATACATAACGTAACGGGACTATCTCAACCCCAAGTGAATGCTATGCGCTAAATCATAGTCTTACCATCACTATCTGCTATGGGCCAGGTCATGGTCTTTACATGTACAAGTGTTAGGGGTCAGATCCTGGTCTTCCATACAATTGTCAAGGGCCAAATATTGTCTTTCATACAAATGTCAGGAGCCAAACTCTGGTATTCCATGCAAGAGTCACAAAGACAACTAGCATCCTACAAAGTATAATGAGAAGATTCACCTCACAATTGTAGTCAACAGCTAACAAACTCACACAGCTGAAGAGCGGGTGCTACACACCTCCTACGTAATCATACAAGGTAAACCTTAGTCTACCTTCAAAAAACTATCAATTTTACTAAAATTCAAACCTGGTCAAAAGTCAACGACAGTTGACCTTCATGTCGTGGTCATCCATTGGCCACAACGTGTCACCCTCACGACAAAATAATTGAGACCAGGCTAGTTTCCATATCGTGGCAAGCATTCCACCACGTCGTAGCAACTGAACAATGAACAACTTAATAAATTAAGCTCTCAATCCATTAACCCTAAACTCATACTTTCCAAAAGGCTTCTTGGGACCCTAATGATCCATAAAAATCTAAACTATATGGACATGCATGTCCAATGCATGTCTTTATCTTATCTAGGTCAAAAATGGTAGAAATAGGGTCAAAACCCCATGCAAGGCTTTCAACACTCACTCAACTTCTAAATCCATGATGTCAGGCCCGTCCCAGAGGGTGAGCGATAGGGGCGACCGTCCAAGGCCTATCTTTTAAAGAGCCCACATTTTTATGGACTTTATTATATATAGGTATATATTTTTTGGGGATCATGTATGTATAAATTTTTTGTAATAAAAAATGTTATATTTATATGCTAGTACAAGTAATTTTCTTTCAATTATTACAAAAAGGTTGATGAAATTCATGTATTTTAGGGGTCTTTTATTCCCTCGTCTCGGGTCCAAAATATGTTTAGAACGGCCATGCATGAGGTAGAATGCTCTTGGGACTTTGGAGAGCCATAAAATTTCTAACTCTATTCCATTCAACCACTCCAACCAAAACCAAGGACCAAAATAAGCTAAAATAACCTAGATCTATAAAGAAGAAATAAACAAAATGAAAGCTTAAGGGTTTTATAAAGAATCCAGAAGATGCACACAAGGATGGGGATGGTTTGTTTATTGGATCTATGCAACAAACTTCCTCCTTCTTCCTTCAAAATCACCACAACTTGCAAAATGAGCTCCAAAAGCTTCAAGGAGGCTAGGGTATTTAACAAGGATTCTTTTGGAGGTGATGGAGGCTGAGGGTGAAGGAAACCCTAGTCATCACTTCCTTTAAATAGGGCCTTGAGCCCGACAAATTAGGGCATAACCTCTAGCCGTCATCACGTCGTAGTTACTACATGCCCACGTCATGGAGACCTAAATGAGACACGTGTTTCATGCAAATATGCCACATAGTGGTGATTCTATAACCACGTCGTGGCCAGACAACCCCCCCTCCCCCAAAAAAAATTACAAAATTAATTTGTACCTGAATCCATGTTACATGCATTTCATGCATTCATTTTGTAGTTTTAATCCATAGAAGTACATTGCATTTACGTTTAAACTCATGCATTTTGCATATTTTCGGGATTTTTCATGATGCAATTCCATTCACACACTTTTGTAATATTTCAGGGACTTTTGGAGGTTGGATCTTGCTTTAGGAGGTTAAAAAGAGTTGAGGGCAAAATTTCAGGGCTATTGGAGCATCGATAGGAAGTTATGAAGAAAATAAAGATTTTGGTTTTACAGGAGTTTACACGGCCGTATAAATGGAAGCCTATAATTTACACGGGCCGTGTAAACGCATATACGAGAGCATTCTACTTCGAAGGCCTGGAAGGATTGAGCATTCTACTTTTCTTGTTTACACGGTCGTGTAAATGGCACCCTTTAATTTACACGGGCCGTGTAAACGTCTCGACAGTTTTTAAAGTAGTTTTACTCTCATATAATTCAGACAATCGGTTTTTTTGGAGGTTAGGTCGGATTTTGGGCAGAGAGAAGGCGATTTTCAGAGCTTTTGGAAGTAGATTAACACTTGGAAACATTTTAATTTCCTTTTTGTAAGTCAATTTGAAGTTTAAACTTGTTTGATTTGTAGTTTAACCTAGACATGTGTGGTTGATTTCATTATCATTTCCGAATCTGAATTCTTAAGTATGTGTTGTTAGGTTGTAACTTGAACTTGATTTGTGTTTAACATCTAGTAATCTTTGATTTGATCTTAATCATGTATTTGGTTTATTCTCTTTTTCACTTGATCAATGAATTAGGGTTTTTATCAATCTAGTTAATCAAATTGTAAAATTCGTATATGTTTTATGATTTGATGTTAGTAACATGCACTTAATTGATTGTAATTAAATCAAAATGAGTGTAATCAAAGATTAAATGTTCATAATCCCAAGCTTATGAGGAATATTGAATATTGTTGGTAATTGTTGCAAGAACTTAAAGTCATTTAATGATTTGATGAAAGAGCTTATTTGAATTAAATCAATTAAATGAAGTTTTATTTGAAGAACATGTTTTGAATAAAACATTTTTTGTCAACTTGGATATTAGAGTTTATTAGTATCTAAATTACCAACCTAGATAGAACATAATCATATTCATTTTGCATCTTTCAACATAATACATGTATAAGAATCAGAATAGGAAATGTATTTATTTTACTAAATTCTGTTAACAATCTTGTTTATTTATGAAGTTTAAATCTAGTTCAAACACAATCCCCCATTTTAATATTATTTGTATTATGTGTGAAAATATGGCAAGATAAGAAGTCCTGTATTCCTGTGGACCGACCCTGCTTACTTTATACTATCTTTAGTATAAGAAATAGCAGTGACTTGAGCTTTATTAATATTATTTTATCCCATTATTTGTTGGTTTGACAGACAAACAATCCAGGCATTACCTTATTAGATGATGATTCAGATGAGACTGTGACTGTTTTGTAGGCTAATGATGAAGTCGCCGATCCAAAGTGATATATCTTATGTCTTGCGAGGAATGTGACAAATCTCATTTCAATTTCTAACATACAACGTTTATGTAAAAATGAGGGTTTTAATAATGTTAATTTGAAGTTGATGGGTTTTGATAAGCTAAAAACGGCCTTTTTTATAAAACAATTTTAAAAACAGCTACAGAAGACTAAAAATAAGTAGTTTATTTTTATGATCATTTTGACAAAACCACCAAGAGGATCCAAATACATAAACTTAGAAAGATAATAAAAACACATAGAATGTTAAGAAAAACAACATTTGGAGCCTTTGACCCCACTTGGAATTAGGGATTTGATGAAGATAGCAAAAACTCAAGAAGAAAGTTTCTCTACAATGTATCCACCATCAAGAGTAAGGCACTTGGAATACTAGTTCCCATCTTGTATAAAGTAAATTCTTAAGATTTTTAAGTGCCTATCTCAAATAATCACTAAAGGAGAAACAATTATGAACATCAAATCTTACAACTAGCTTCAAAAGAACAAGATGGGGAAAGTGAAGAATGATCTCGGCCATGAGGGCTTTCCAAGGGAAAAGAGTAGTCATTTTGCAAGCACCACACACCTTTAAATACTCTCATGCAAAATAAAAGCCTACACCTTATTATATTACGAAGTAATGACTACAAAAGCAAACATGGGGAGCAAAGGAGGGAGGTTAACAAACAACCTTCCATGCCTTCTAAAATATTTGGCCATGGTGAAATAAAGGGACAAAATCATTAACTAGTTTCTCCAATTAGATAAAGGTAACTAGTTAGTTAGGCCAAATGGAATCCAAAGTGTCCAAAACTTTTTACATGACTTAATAAATCATACTATACGATATAATAACTCGTTATACTCTCTTTAATTATTATTTTCATAAAAACAATAATTATTCACTAATTAAATACATGAGTGATTATATTTATTAATAGTCATATTAATAATAAACATTCAAAATGTGCCAACTTGATAAATGTGTGACCCTATATGATCATATATTATTAGCAATATTATTCAATATATATATATATATATATATATATATATATATATATATATATATATATATATAGGCTTAGGTTATTCTATTCAAAGTAATTATTGTGTTATTGTATGCATAAATGTGGACCAATCAATTTTACTTATTTTAAGAAAGTGATTAATATATATTATGGAATTAAATATAATTGAAAAATATCATCTAATTTAATTACAAGGGTATTTTAGTCAATTAATATAGATTCAATAAAGGAAAATTGCATATTTTAAGGGATCATAGATTCTATTAATTTTAAAAATCCGATTTTACGAATTATAATTCTTTTAATTCGGACATTCTGACAGAATGTGTTTTTGAGTATATTCAAAAATAAAAATATTCTTGAACCATACATAATAAAAATATTCTTGAACCTATTTCTTGATCATGACTTTAAAAACTTCTTGTAGAATAACAAATTCTTGAACAATTAATTGAAGAATAAAAACAAAAAATACATTATTTCTCGTAGAATACGGGTAACAATTGTTAAGAATTACATTTATTGTTAAAGAATAAAACTAAAAAAACTTTCAAAACGGGAAATAAAACATCAAAATCTAACAATGACACTAATACATTCTAAAAGAATAATGTTGCTTAGAATCACTTTCAATTTTGCGGTCTGTTCTTCAAGCATCAACTTCTGTGAAAACAAAACCAAATTGTAGTTTAGATTCCAACAGAATTGGAATTCATGATTCCATTCCAACATAATTGGAATTCATGATTTCATTCCAACAGAATTTTCATCATTATATTTACCTGTTTGCAGAATGAAAAGACACAAAAGAATGGAAACAATTCTTCAGACGTATGTCTCAAGAATCTAATCTCCGCATGCCCAAGTGAAGCCAGTTGACCAAAAGGACCATCAAAGTCAAAAACTTCAACATCCAATAACGACGGGGGTTCTTCTGCAGCATCAAACTCGAGTATTTCTGCAAGAATTTTAGCAACCAATTGTCATCAATTTTCAAGAATCTTGATAAAATCAGTTAAAATTTTGACATCGAACAAACTATTCCATTGTGGATCGAGAGTTTGAAGCTTGACAGAACTTGTTCTTGTCTTCCCATTGCATATCAACACTACACAAGGATCTGAGAAACCCGAACAATCCAATGGAGCTAACTTGTTTCCCTCGATGAGTGCTACTGTAAGCACCCATCATTCACCTTGAGCTTTGACACCATGATCGTTTCCTGTCAACAATCAATGAGAGCATAAACATGTGCATAATCAATAAATTTTTGACGAGTGACAAAGGGAAAAGTTTACCTCTACTCAGTCTAGCTTGGACAAACCGGGAAACCATGATATAAACGCGCTCCAAGTTGAGGAAAATTACTCCACACGTAACAAATTCACCAAAACTATCAGGCAATTCAAGCCCATTAAACTCTAAACCTTGAATCTGATTCGACTCACATAGAAAAATATGCACAAAAGCATAAACAACCATGAAAACAGTAGAAAACACAGTGAAATTACAAAAATACCCCACCCCCAATTCCCAATGGGATTGGTGATCATTCACCAAAGCCTCCAACGTTTGATCTTTGTCTAATACAATCAACTGATTCACGGGTTTGACTCTTTGACCAAGAAATCCTGCAAATTGGTCAAAACTCTCCTTCAATCCTTGCTTAGCACCACCTTCAATCATACCTTTCAGGCGTTTCCTTTCCTTCGTCTGCTGATTCCATGGTTTCCATTGATTCTTCGAAGGTTGTAGTGAAGGCGGATTCTTTTGTTGACTCACCGTTGTCGGATGAAGTTGTGGGTAAATTTGATGAATCATATTTAATGGAGGATTCATCGTGTTTACTGAAAAGCTTCTCGAATCGGCCCGCAATGGCTTTCATCATCTTTTTTGGTGATTTTGAGGTGTTGGAATCGTGTGTTGGGCTTTGTCTGCCATCGTGTTCGTCACTACCGCCATTGGTGATGATCGGTTGTAAGGAGAATTGATGAACATTTGATATGTCGTGCTCTCTCCCATGAAGTGAAAGTGCAAGGAGAATCTTCCGAACACTGAAAGCGTCGATGCTAGGGCTTTATCGGGGTGGGAGATTGAAGACACGCCAATGCTAGGGCTTTATCGGGTGGGAGATTGAAGACACGCTTATTTATTTAGGTTATAAGCATGATTATAGGGATTATTTTTGGAACTTACTAAACAAATTACTAAATTACCCTGATTTATTTATTTAATTATTTAATTTTTTATTTAATTTTGATTGGCCCACATTTATGCATACAATAACACAATAATTACTTTAAACACCTGAACCTATCTCTCTCTCTCTCTCTCTCTCTATATATATATATATATATATATATATATATATATATATATATATATATATATATATATATATATCCAACAGAAGTATCTAAGAGTGTTATAGGTCATGTTCATGCTCCCAAAACATATACTATTTATATTCTTTATAAAATTTAAGGTGTTTTAAGTTGGTTGAAGATATAATATTGTGGTCATGAAATTTCAAGTTAAAGGAATTGTTTTGTATGGATTTTTGTTAAAGGGATACCACTTAAAGCTAGGATTCATGCGTCTTTCAAGAAAACAACAAGTAAATGTGACATTGTTATTTATATGGATGATGAGCAAGAAGAAAACCTCTATAATCCCCGTCTTTATTTAACTCCATTGACAAGAACATTATATCTGATGGTGTGAATGTTATAATTGAAATGGACGAAGTAAATGACAAGGATTAATGAGGTTCGTTTTTGGAAACCTTCATTAAAAAATGATGACAATAACCGTTAGATTTTTGGGATGTAATAGCACTTTGGAATTTTTAGATTTGTATAGTCACTTTGAGATTGAAGTATTGGTACTCCTGAAATCATCAATTGCATAAGACTCATAATGAGAGAAACAAGAACAAAGAATGTTGGAGTTATGAATTTCGTTAGTGTACCAAGAATGAGGACCAAAACTGACTATTAACCCTCCTTGTTTGAAAGTGTATGTCCCAAAACTGCCAAAACTGTCACAAGACAGTTCCCAACAGTCATATATATATATATATATATATATATATATATATATATATATATATATATATATATATATATATATATATATATATATATAGACAAAATTACAAAATCGTCCCTATGTTTTTTATTTTATGTGGCTAAGGTCCAAACATTTGAAAAGTTGTAGATTTGGTCTTTTTCAACAAGTTTTGTTGTGGTTTGGTCCCTCTTCCGTTAATTTTAACAGTTTGACTGTTAACTTTTTCAAAAAATGACTATTTTACCCTTAGGGACCATTTCTGCAACCAAACTACAAGGACCATTTCTACATATCTTCTTTTTTAGTTTTATTGAATTATTATATATTAATAAATGATATTTTTAATATATACTATTTATATATTAATAAATATTGTTTTATTAGATTATTAATTTCTTTTAATTAAATTTTTTTAATTTCTTTGTTATCGGATATTTTAATAAATGTTATTTTTAATATATACTACTTATATATTAATAAATATTGTTCAATTTATATATAAATAAGTATTATTTTTAATATATAGTATTTATATATTAATAAAAGTTATTATATTAGATTATTAATTTATTTTAGTTAATTTTGTTTATTGGAGTAATTCTTCTTTATTGGATTGTTATACATTAATAAATATTATTTTTAATTCATAATATTTGTATCCTAATAAATATTACATTATCAGATTATTAATTTCTGTTAGTTAATTTTTTTAATTCCTTTTTTTTATTTCTTTTTTTATTTGAATATCACTTTTAATTTATTATTTTCTTTATATAATAAATATTATTTATTAGATTATTAATTTTTTTTACTATATAATATTATTTTTTTTAATTTTATTAGTTCCACCACAAAGTTGTCGAAATACACAAACCTCTCATCAACGAAAATCGTCAGGATCACAACCAAACACCTTCATCGGAGGTCCGACGTAAACCCTACTAACTTTTTCCACCCAACATCACTGGCAGCCACCTGCGAAAACCTCTTCACAATCCGCTGGAATCCTTTATATCCCACATAATGCACAACAAACTCCTATAAACATTAAAAGTGGTGGTGGTGATCGGGTGATGGTAGTGGTGTTATCGCAGGTGACTACCGACATCCTTGTAGTTTCATCGGAGGTCGAACAGAAACCTACCAACCTTTTCCAACTAATGATGACGAAAGTCACCTGCGATCACACCACTCCCATCACCCGATCTCCACATCCACTTTTAATGTTTATAAGAGGTTGTTGCGCACTATGTGAGATATGGAGGATGCCAACGGATTGTGAAGAGGTTGTTGCAGGTGGCTACCAGTGATGTTGGGTGGAAAAAGTTAGTAGGGTTTACGTCGGACCTCCGATGAAGGTGTTTGGTTGTGATCCCGAGCGACAACGCTTTTGCATATTCCGACAACTTTGTGGTGGAACTTAAAAAATTAAAAAGAATTAATATTATACAATGAAAATAATTTAACAATATAAAAAATAATATTTGTTTTATAAAGAAAATAATAAATTAAAAGTAATATTCCAATAAAAAAATTAATCCAAGAAAAGGAATTAAAAAAATTAACTAAAAGATATTAATAATCTGATAATGTAATATTTATTAGGATATAAATATTATAAATGAAAGATAATATTTAATATTATTTATTAATATATAATAATCAAATAAAGAAGAATTACCCCAAGAAACAAAATTAACTAAAATAAATTGAAAATCCAATATAATAATATTGATTAATATATAAATATTATATATTAAAAATAATACTTATTCATATATAATAATAAAAAAATATCCGATAACAAAGAAATTAAAAAAGTTTAATTAAAAGAAATTAATAATATAATAAAATAATATTTATTAATATATAAATAGTATATATTAAAAATAACACATTTCTAATATATAATAATTCAATAAAAATAAAAAGAAGATATGTAGAAATGGTCATTGTAGTTTTGTTGCAAAAATGGTCTCTGAGGGTAAAATAGTCATTTTAAAAAAGATAACAGCCAAGTTGTTAAAGTTAACGGAAGAGGGACCAAAAGCACAACAAAACTTGTTGAAAATGACAAAATCTACAACTTTTCAAAGGTTTGAACCTTAACCACATAAAATAAGAAACCACAAGGACCATTTTTGCATATTTGTCATATATATATATATATATATATATATATATATATATATATATATATATACTAGGTGTAAGACCCATGTATTACATGAGTTCATTTTAAAGAAAAAAAAATTGAAATTCTAAACATTTGAGAAGTTTGAATTTATAATAAAAAATAGAAAAATATTGAATTATTAAAATTAAACTGTTTGTTTTTCTTTTAAATTAAACTAATAATTTAGATAAATAAACAAAGGAAACTAATGAAACTTTAATTTAGAAAATTTGAAATTAGAAGGAAGTTTATTAGTTAAATTGATATGCATTTATTATTACATCTATTGCAATTATTACATTTAAATATTATGTGGAAATTAATAAAATGAAAAAAACCACAAAATGCCATATAGAAAATAATTAATTGAAAATAACCATAAAATGACATGTGGCTAAATCAATGAGAGTGTGACATGTGGCAAAAAAGTTCTTTATTTATTAGGGAGGATATATATATATATATATATATATATATATATATATATATATATATATATATATATATATATATATATATATATATATATATATATATATATATATATATATATCGGTTCATGTATTTTAACTATGTATTGTGTGAATGTTGGAATCAATGTGGACCAATAATTTCAAAACCTAAATAAGGGTTAAATGGTAATTTTACCATTAATTAAATTAAGTAATTACATATTAAATTAATAATACCTTTAATTTAGGAAAATTAATGGAGATTAGTTTAAATATCTTATTATCTCTTAAACCGTAAACTATCTCTATGCTTTCTCCATCTCTTTCTCTAAAATCGGCCGACATCTCCCTCAAACTTTCTCTCTCTAAAACCCTCTCTCATTTCCCGGTCCTCGCCGGCCGCCTCTCCACCGACGAAAAAGGGCATGCCAACATTATCTGCAACGATTCCGGTGTGGAGTTCGTTCATTCCAACGCTACCCATCTCTTCACCCATCAAATTCTACTCACCAATTGTGACGTTGACCCATTCTTCAAGACTTTCTTTGCTTTTGACAAGATGTTGAGTTAGGCTGGGCACCACCAACCAATCGCCTCCGTGCAAGTGATAGAGCTTGGGGATGGGATTTTTATTGGGGACCGGCTGTTACGTTTTCCAGTGATGAGCCGCTGCGGGAGAGAATCATTCACTTTAGCAGGGAATCAATCTTGAAGATGAAATTCAGAGCCAATAATCCGTTATGGAAACCCCAAAACTCCGATCTGAACGATGCACAGATTTACGGGAAAGCAATCAGCTCCACCAAAATGTGGTGGCACATGATAATGCTACTGTGCGCCGAGGTGTGAAGGACTGGGAAAGCAATCCAAAGTAGTTTCCTTTGGGTATAGTGGTACTTCTCTGTTATAGATCTCATCCATTGAGTATAATTTCAAGTTTCCACTGAATTTGAAGAATATGCATTCATTTTTAAATCATAAATGCTAGAACTCAAGTTTGACCAAAAAGTCAACTTTCCACGGTTGTTTTAAAGCTATTTAGCCAAATTTGTTCACTATCCAAAATAAACTGTTGTTATACTGTTATTAGCTTCTTGTTTGAAACATTTCCAGTTGCTTCCTTAAATCACTCATAACGCACATCCAATCACCCTTAGAGCTTGACCTCCTTCTATTCATATTTCTTTATTGTCACCGGTTTATTTATTGTGTTTTTTGCTCGAAATTTATTTTTTCAGCACGATTTCTGGATAATCGATCTGTTATTTTATTTGGTTGGAAATCAACATCTTCAAAATGGATCCAAAGAATAATTTCTCTTTTAAGTCCCACAATTATTTTCACAAACTTTCAAAGGCTTTAGAGTTTGCAGTTTCCGAATGGCTGCCAAACTACCATTATTATCTATGTATATTCCAAATTCAAAACAACAATCAATATCAAATCTGGATTTTGAAATAAGTTTTAGCTGTTACTCAATTTGTCTCATAGTTAGAGTCCTTATCTTAGTTTTCGATGAGTATTTTTGGGTGCATTGCAGGTTCTTGAAAATAAAATCCTAAAGTTGTCCAAAAGGCTGCTGAGTTGAGAGCACCAAAGAGTTTGAGAATACAAGTTAAGAGCAGAATATTCTGCCAGAGAATGTATAAAACAACAATATTCTTTCGGAATGGATTGTTGTTTTTGTTGGATTTTGATTTTTGTTTTTCCTTTTTAACCATTCTTAGTTGTAATCTATAAGAATAAATATGATTAGCCTGTGATTCATAACCGTTATTAGTCATATATTTTTCAGAATGGATTTGTTATGCTGTTAGAATGGATTAGCAAAAATATTCTCTCAGAATGTAGTAGTGTTTTACTTAGATTTCAATGTTTTTATTTGATTTTTAACCATTTTTAACTTTAATCTTTAAAAATAAACGTAATTGTCACTACAAGAAAACAACCCTTTAATGACGCGCAAACAATGACACGCACCGATTTACCATACGCATTCTTGCGTGCCCTAAAAATAATGTCAGATTTCCAAAATTTCAAAGATAGAGGACACGCATTTATGCGTGCCTTAAAATTAATGTCCAATAAAAAAAATTACAAACACGGAGGGCGCTTTTATCTTAAGTGTGTGTCCTCTTCAAATGTCGCTTTATAATTTTATCTCAAACGCGCGTGTTGTCTCACAAAATCACAGGGAGTATTAATTTCTACGGATTTTTTTTGAAGAACACTCGAAACACTCAATCACTCGTTATGTTCTCTCTCCAATCGATCCGTCGCCGATCGACAACCTCAGGCTCACTTCTTCTCCTTCTCCGACGACCTTAAGAAAATAGAGAACATTTCATAGGTATCACCAGAATAGGAAAGTAGGGAGAAGGAGGGGAACAAAAAAGTAAAAAATCGACTCTCTTCTCTCCCCTCTTGTCTCTCTATTTTGATCTCTGATATCTCCCTTCCATCCATGCGCCGTCTACACATCCCTCATCCACATCCACCGCCTCCAACCCTCACCGCCAAAGCCGACAAAGAAGATGAAGAAACGCATGCCCTAACTTTTATGCATTTGGGTGTGAGCTAAGAAAGGTGGCAAATAGGGAAAAAGAAACGCAATGGGTTCTTACTCCAAGGTGACCATCATTCACATAGCTAGTGCAATTTCTAGGGCTCAAAGGTTTGAACTTCTTGATTTCCCTAATCTCTCATCTTCCTCACAGAGTTATGGAGAGCAATCCTTGACATGGCGTTCTTAAGGTTGATTAGGCACATGAAGCCTGATGTGTTTGTTTAGACTATAGTGAATGGATCTTACAGTTCTCTATTTTCTGTTCTCTATTTTCTGTGACTCGTTTCCAGGAGTCTCTTTTTCATTTCTCTTTAATATTCGATATGTTTGATGCTACTTTAGACCGTGCAATACCCTCACTTGTGGCAACAACATCTTGATAATTTGGTTCATCTTTTCAGTGTGGGAAGGCTAAAGGTTTCATTTTTTTATAACTTTTTCAACATGTTTCTTGAAAAAGTCCAATTTTAATAGATTCTTTTTTGTTAAATTATCAGGTTGCAATAGACCCTAAAAGCTTTGTGGGTGTACAATTTGTTGCTGATGCAGTTGAATATCTTCATTTTGGTAAAAGTGTTGGCAAGGTACGTGTATAAATTGTGAAGATGGGATGCCTATTTATATTTTGAAGGGACGTGTAGGTGTTGTTTCTACCATACGTTTATCCAAGGCATAGTTCTGTTTTCCAGCTTTTATCATAAGTCCATCTGTCTCTCTTAAATGTTTTTGTGTTTATATCAATTAAATAAATATATTTGAGATATGTTTTGGATATGAAATATACATGTTATCTGATGATGGTAGTTGTAGGACATGGGATGCAAGCTACTCCCTGTGTCAACCATGCATTTATGGCCCTAAGAAAACTAATGTTGTTGTTGGTCAGTAATAAAATCATTGTCTTCCTAAAACAACTTAATTTTTAAATCATTCAACTTTTTGTTGGGAGTAACAACACTTAACAATGACATTACATGATGCTGACAATTTTTATTATTTATACAAACTATGCAGGTTCTGATGGACTTTCCTCAATTGACAATGACATTACCTGATCGGCGTGAAGAGTCTGTGATGAAACGTACAACACTTGTGGCCAACACTTCTACCATGCCTGTTGCTGCTCATGAGGCTTCAATTTATACAGGTAAAATGAATTCTTAAAGTAACATATTTAATTTGGTGTTTATGATTCTAATTAATTTAATGTTACTTTCAGGAATTACCATAGCCAAATACTTCAGAGACATGGGTTACAATGTGAGTATGATGGCAGATTCTACCTCTCGTTGGGCAGAAGCATTGCATAAAATTTCTGGTTGATTGGTAAGTGTCCAGATGATGATATGACAATTTTTATGCCAAATAAATTAATAACTGTGTTGGTTATAAGTTTTTGAAACGATCATATTATAAAATCCCCAGAAGAATACCATTATACTTGGAAAAGTCATGGCTTTTTACCAGAAATAATACAACTAACTAAGCTTTATGATGCTACAGTTGAAAGACATGATGAATAACTATTTTTTCTTGCAAATATGATGCTTACTTTGGTATTTTACAAACATATGGTTTTCCTACAAGACGATCGAGTTTTAAGTCAATTATTTGTTATTTTCTTGATGGAGTCATGAACATAGGTTTCCTAGCTAGTAAGTTGACTGATCTTTACTTGAAATGATGGAAATATGTATGAAGGTACGGGAAGTGGTTCAAGACATGACTTTCAGTTGTTTAACAAAGGCTACATTAAATCAATGGCGGATGTTGTTGGAAAGAAAATCTTACTTTCTGTTCGAGTCGAGAGTCATAAAAGCATCACACGCCTTCTCTCTGGTCCTTTCTCCATGGATTCCTTTTCTGTATTTGTTAAGAAGTTCGATAAGTTGCTTTCCACAAGATTCAACAAGTTGGCTAAAAATGGCAAGAGCTTTGTATTTCTTGATTCTAGCATGAAGGTAATCATTGGACTTAGTTTTTCCCAATAAACTAGATGTTTCTGTGCTATTTTTCATTACAATCTTATCATTCAGATAGCATTTGATGTAATGTGTGGCATGCTGATGAGCGTGACAGATATGAATATTTGCTAGAAAAATATATAGTGAAATTGTTTATGTTTTATGAAAGATACTATAATTTCATAAAGTAAAGTTTAAGTTCTTTATATAGTTTTTGTCGATAAAAAATAATTCGACAATTATATTTATATAGAATTTCACAATTAATACACCACGAGATAAATAGTTATTTTGTTAAATGGAAAAAATGTTTAGTTTATTAGATGGGTCATGGAAGGACTATTTTAATATTTTGATTATCCTTATATTTGGACTCTTGTTTAACCAACGATTTACTTTTTCTAATAGAATGAAGCTAAATTTTCTTTTGGCTTATGTCATGATATGCTTTATGATGTGCGTTGTTTTATTTTTTACATCATTTCTTTTGTCCATTATCTTTCTTCTTAATTTATTTTGACAATAGTTAAAGTCAAAGATAGATCGACAAGAATAGTTAGTATTGGTCACACCATGGACAAACTCTAAAGGCTTCAATATCTACAGTTAAGTATTTATCTATTCTGGTATATTTTTTGCTTATTAAAGGCTCACAGCCAGAACTAATATTTGACAACTCCCGCATTGATGAGATTTACACATAAAGGCTCATGTAAGTTTGTTTCAGGATCATTTGAGTTGAGTGTTTGTTTGAATATGTGCAGTATTAACATGTCACCTCGTCAAAATAAGCTCAGGCCTTAAAGCAAATGAAATGCTAGAGGCGAATAACATTAACAGAGTCACCTCTTCAAAATAAGCTCAATAAGGAAGATTATTCTGAATTCTGGCTTCATCATCCAAAGAGAAGATACAATACTCCTTGATGAAGATAGTGTGTGAAGCTTCTATGCGGAGCACTGAACAAAGAGTTTCTTTCCTAACACTATTTGTGGCAATTTATCTTTTGTTTTTTTCTTCTTGTCTTTCTAGGTTCTAAGTTTTTTTTTAATTCTTTTTTGTTCCTAGGTAATGCATATTGCAGCTGCTATAGAAATCAACTCGAGACTTATTCCAAAACTTAAGCAGTTACATACTTCCCTACAAGCAAAGGTGATTAAACCATTTTGGCGATCTCCATTTTTTAATTCTGCCATTGTTGTTAAGATCGGACGTACCCACACTCAAGATGGAACACCCTTGACCCTTGGTGAAGAATTCAGTGGCTATACCACACAAGTATACTTCTTCCGGCTAATAGTTTGAACTTGGAAGAATGGTAAAATAGGAATTAGATTATATTGTTTTTACAGGTGAAGTATGGAATTGAACGGATCATATGTACTCTCCCTTGCATGTACCAGGTTTTGCCAATCATCTCCTTTTTTTATTATCTAAACTGTAAAGGCTTTTTCATATGTGAATTTTGAGACTAGGTTTTCATCTTTTTTAGCTTGCACAAGGTGGCACTGCTGTAGGGATAGGATTGAACACAAAGAAAGGGTACTCATGTTGTTTATTTATATACATATATTTTTTTCCAACTTATTAATATAATGACAAGATCTCTGTACAAATTTGATGTGAAGATTGTTGCAGCAGTAGTTGATGAAACGAACTTACCATTTGTAACAGCTAAAAGTAAGTTTGAGGCACTGGTGAGTTTTGGTTTTCTCTTTTGGATACTTTGTTTTATCTTACTGAATCAGATACAATAATTTTGCCATATCTTATAACTTTCAAGCTTCTTAGTTTTATAAGATGTCCTATTCAGCTATATACATTCAAGTGTTTCCTTTTCATTTTATACAAAAAGAACAAATTTGCCCTCATTTGACTTTCTCATTAATTATAACTACATAATATATACAGTCTAAACTAATTGTTCTTAACCTTGGGAGTCTCTGTATTTAAGAAAGTATGCTTTATTGCAACATAAATCCTATTTATAGCTGGTATCTCTTTACTTGTCTTATATTTTGACTTATTTTGTGGTTCTCTTTGAGGCATTATCTGACTCATGTGTTATTTTTTGGTAGCCATGGATGAGAGATTGAGCTCTTATGCCCTTATTGCACGAGCTGCTGTTGAAGTTACAATCCCTTTGTCATGTTACACCTTCTTTCTTATTTTCCCATTAACTGTCGTGGTCTCTGTATGGATAAAATAAATAATGGCAAAAATCGAAGAAAAAAACAAGTGGACATTTTCTGTATTAAGAAAGTCAAAACGAAACAACACATGAATTGGAGATTTTCTTTTTTACTTATTCATATTTGTTTGTATATTATTGCAGTTGAGTTTAACTGTTGGAGAAGAGGTTGAAGTCGAGTACGAAGTAGATGGCTGGTTCTATGTAAGTAGTTGTCATGTTTTTTCCCCATTAAGTATTTAAGTTACTAATGTTGTTGTATTAATCTGTAAATACCCGACTGAGTTAATTTGAGTGACTACAGGTGAAAAAGAAACGAGCTGGTCGGGATGGAAAAATAGTTGGGCTGGTCCCTGTTCTGTATATTAGCCAGTCATGAATGAAAACTAATTCTCAAACTTTTTGAGTGTTGCGGATTGAGGGATTAAGGTTTAAAAATTTAAAGTCTTTTTCACTTTTTATCTATTGGTTTCGTTTAATTTGATACTACAAAAAAACCATTTTCTTGGTATTTTAGCTACAACATCAATGGAGGGATTAAATGTGTCAGATGCAGATTTGGAGTTGTATTTCCATAGTTATACATTTCTAAAAATTAAAAAAGATGCTATATTGAACAAATCAGCAAAATGATGTTGCTATTTATAGCATTTTCGTTTAACCTTTCACTTTACTTGTATCATTTCAGGATGATAGATGCGGTTGGGGAGATTAATGTCTTTGACTTAATGTCTATTTCAGCCCTTAAAAGTACTTTGCCTTGACAGACAATGAGGGAAACCTATTACCATATTTCATTGTTGTTGCAAAAAGAAATAAGGCTGTACTCAGGTATGCTTGGCTAACATCTTACTATATTTCTAAAGTACATTGCCTTTTTTGGAGTATGTTATGTAACATCAAACATGTAAGTCAATGAGACTTGATGTCTGTTTTTGTGAAGTTATGTTAATGTCTATTTCAGCCCCTACATCTCGTATACATCAAGATATATGAAAGATATAACTTAGTTTTATTTTCAGGTATGCTTGGCTAACATCTTGGATATGTATTATGAAGATTTATTCACACTCACTGATAAAAAGTTTCCATACAATGCAGCTTCCATGACTACTGACATCTTTGGATTTGTTGGTTTATGTGAATCTGATGGTTGCATTATTCAAATTTGCAGGTCTTGTTGATGTGCATAGTGTCAAGTAAAGTAGCTCAGATGCTGTGAAGGTAGGCAACGAGTTCTTATAGTTCGACTATTATTTGTTGATGACTTTCATCTCTTTCACATTTGATGTATTACATTTGTCTACTATTGGAACGTTTATTTGTATGACATTAACTTTTGTGCAATGGATTGTACTTTTTGTATATGGTATTTTATGAGACATTAAATGCAAATTTAATTTGTATTATGCGTAAATGAATATCGTAAAGGCACGTCGTATATGCATATTGTAAATGGTTGTTGAAGTTTATGACACGCAAATGCGTGTCATTTTCATTTATGACAGGGGCTTTAATGATACGCAATGCATGTCCTAAATGCGCGTCGTAAGGTTACGACACGCAAATGCGTGTCGTCTTCCTTTATGAGAGGGGCTTCCTTGATACGCATTGTGTGTCGTAAATGAGCGTCGTAAATGCGTGTCGTAACTGCGCGTCGTAAATACGCGTCGTCTATAGATGACGCGCAAAAACGTGTCGTCTCTCGTTATGACAGAGCCTTCCTTGACACGCATTTGCGCGTCGTCTGAGCGTTTTACGACTCGCATTGCGCGTCGTAAAATGCTGTTTTTCTAGTAGTGTGTTAATCATTATTAGTCGTATTCTTTAAGAAAGAATGTAATTATTGATTATAAAATATTAAATTCGTTTCATATAAAATCTGTATTCACTAAAAATAATTAATCTTCGTTTAAATTCGTTTGAGAGTGTTGGACGCTAGTTTGGTTACCTTTTTTTTTTTTTTTTTTTCATTTTAACCCCTAAACCTTTTAATTTTTGTCAGAAATTATAAATATTGCATACTTAATTACTAAAACGTTATATTATCTCGCCAGATATTGATGATAAATATAATCGAATCTCCACCTTTTATTTTTTCAATCCTACAACAATAATTTGTCCTCAAAGTCTTTACTTATTTTTGAGTCCTCACCGGATATATATATATATATATATATATATATATATATATATATATATATATATATATATATATATATATA
The DNA here is from genome assembly GCF_052849685.1 of Lactuca virosa. Classification (NCBI taxonomy): domain Eukaryota; kingdom Viridiplantae; phylum Streptophyta; class Magnoliopsida; order Asterales; family Asteraceae; genus Lactuca; species Lactuca virosa. The sequence continues at coordinate 56,129,905 of NC_136431.1, forward strand.
TATATATATATATATATATATATATATATATATATATACTTTTTACTTTTTGTTTCAGGCGGTTCTTTTGGTATTGTTTTGTTAAGAATATAGTTTTTAAGGATGGAAGGAGTCCTCATCTCTCGACTAATTCAACCCAGTTTCACATCGATTTTTCAACCCAGTTTCACATCGATTTTTCTGTTTCATTTTTTTCTATTTTTCTCAACCAAAGACACATGAAAATCCATATTTTTCCAGCTCATTCAACCCATCTAATTTTTAATTTTAAAATAAACACAAACTAATATAAAATATACAAAACTAATTTATAAAATATCAAAACATGTAAAACTAATTCATAAATTAATTTAAAAACATACAACATTATTTTGATATAAGTTTTAAAATAAAATGATACTTACATAAGAAAAAATATTTGAACGGATTCGATAAACTTCAAACCCTTTCTTTTTGGGCAACCCGCTATAACCCATCTTGAAACAAACCTCAATTTACACCGAAACAAATATCATATTTTCATATGTAACCTAAGTAATAAGATAAGTAACTAAAACTAAAATAGAAATCAAAACTGAAATAAAAAAAAAATTGAAACTGAAATCAATACTCAAATCAAAATTCAAATATAAATCAAATAATACGATTAAATATAATTTTGTAAAGTTGGCCCAGTGGATCACGTTAATTTAAAGCTCGATGATCATACCAGGCCCAAAACAAAAATCCATTTCATCTTTCAAAATCCCTAACGATATAAAACTACACTTCTTCTTCTTCCATCCATCAAACCATCGCCGCCGTGCCTCACCACCTCCAAATCCGGAAAAATGCCGCCGAAGTTCGACCCATCTCAAGTCGTAGATGTCTACGTCCGTGTAACCGGAGGTGAGGTGGGTGCAGCTTCTTCACTCGCCCCCAAAATCGGACCACTTGGTCTCTCCCCTAAGAAGATCGGAGAAGACATCGCCAAAGAAACAGCCAAGGATTGGAAGGGTTTACGTGTCACTGTCAAGCTCACCGTTCAAAATCGTCAAGCTAAAGTCTCCGTCGTCCCCTCCGCCGCAGCTCTAGTCATCAAAGCCTTGAAGGAGCCGGAACGCGATCGCAAGAAGGTGAAAAACATCAAGCACTCCGGCAACATATCCCTTGACGATGTCATCGAGATTGCGAAGGTGATGAGGCCGAGGTCAATGGCGAAGGAGTTGGCAGGGACAGTGAAGGAAATCCTCGGAACTTGCGTTTCTGTTGGGTGTACTGTTGATGGAAAGGATCCGAAGGATCTGCAGCAGGAGATTGCTGATGGTGATGTTGAAATCCCTCTCGATTGATCAATCTAGGGTTTTGATTTTACTCGTATTCCTCTTTCTCTTTCTCTTTCTATCACATTGTGTTTTTAATTTAGGAATTTTGAAAGTAACTCTATCTTTACATAGTTTTCTTTAGCATAATTGGGTTGAGTGTTTGAACTGAGATACCTACTTGTGGTGAATTCCAGTTGATTTCGATGTGCTTTTGTATCTGTTATACATTAATCTTGATGCAACACCATTGATACTCAACCGGAGTTGCAAATGAGTTGGAGAAAAATATCATCTTTATCTTAGAAAAGGCTCAAATTACTATCTTTTGACTCTAATGGTCGCTTTTCTTAACTATGGTAGGTTGAATAAAAGAATCTTTACTTGTAGGTGTGGTTTCATACTTTCATGGAGTAGGTTTAGGGTTAAAGATTCAATCTTTAAGCAGCAGGGTCTTTAATCAATAGATATAAAGATGGGTCTTTAAGGGCAACTCAAACACCATTTTAGTTCATTTTCAACTGATATAACACCATATTTTGCACAAAAATGATGTAAAAAGATAAAATTGGCACAAAAAGTTATTCATCCTTAATCAGTATATAGTTTTTTACTTTTTTATACCGAGTAGCATACTTCTGGTATATATCCCATTTTGTAACTTATATAAAATTTTAAATCTACCCTAATGAGTTGTTGAATAATGATGCAAAACTGGATTTTGTATCGTGTTGAAGATGCTCTTAATCAACTCCTAAATCTAATTAGTTCCGAAACCATCAACCAATTAACGAAATTATTGGAGTTGCCCCATACGAACACTAATTACCCACTTGATATATAGAATATACAACATGATTTATATTTTATAGTATTCTTTTAAGAGGGTGTTTGGGATAACTATTAAAATGATTTTTTGGAATTTTGGTTTTTTCAAAAAACTAAAAGTTTAAAAAGTTGTTTGACAATTATAAAAGTCATTTTAGGGGGTGTTTGGCTTAGTTTTTAGGGGGCAAAAGTCATTTTTGGAAAAGTTACAAAAAGTCAGGTTTTTCTGACTTTTCCAAAAAGTTCATTTGCCAAACATCTTTTACCTTCTATCTTTTCCTAAAAGGACTTTTGGCCTCTAAAAACTAAGTCAAACACCCCTTTAGAATGATTTTTTGGGAAGAAGAAAAAGTTATGGTTTTAAAAGTCACAATTTGTGACCTTTTGGTGACTTTTAGCTTTTTAGCATTTCTTTCTTCAAAACTAATCCAAACATATTTTAAAACCTAGTTTGTTTCTTCGAAACTAATCCAAACATATTTTAAAACCTAGTTTTTAAAAGTTATAAGTCAAAAAGTCTTTTTTGTTGAAAATGACTTTTTAAGCTAAAAAACAATCCCAAACACCTCCTAAAAGTCAGTAGAATTGTAAACGGACTGAACGAACATAAAAAATGGTTTTTTCATATTCATTCATTTAAGTTAACCGAATAAATGAACAAACACGAACAGATGGATGAACAAAATTTCTTGTTATTGTTATTGTTTGTGTTTTTGTTCTTGTTCGTGTTCGTTCGTTAAACAAATTAACTTGTTCGTTTTTGTTCATTTTTGTTGGTTAATATGATAAACTAACATAAACGATCATAAATAAAAAAGCATAAATGAAATCAACATTCAAGAATCATAAAATATGACGTCAACACTTCTAATATGTTTATTGTACTTACATTTATTGAATCTCTAAGGTGCAAAACTTTAACCACTTTTAAAAACTTCACTTTCGTTTTCATCGGTTGTATAATATTATATTGTATAATATTATATAATAAACAAATATATATATATATATATATATATATATATATATATATATATATATATATATATATATATATATTATATATATATGAACATAATCAAACGAATGAGACCATTGTACGTGTTTGTTTTTTAGTTAAACATGAAAAATATTGTTCATGTTCATTTAATTATTAAATAAACGAACATAAACGAAATACTCACTGATTCACAAACTTGAAATGGTGTAAGGATATTTTATTATCGATTTATATATATGGAGAAATGTTCAGTCCATATGGACTGGTATTTAATTATTTATTGAAGTATTGTTTTGGGTATTTATTTGTTTAATGCTTCTCTTTAAAATACTATTATTACATTATTTGGTTCTATAACATTGAGATCATAGTGGCAAATGGTGTCCAACATATTTACAACACATACACAAATACTAACCCAATCCTGCCATTAATACGCCACTAAAACAGCTCCTAATTTCATATAACGATGATTACTTAAAAATTACACTCTTCATCTTATAGCATCAATTGTTGATGCCCTTAAAGAGAATTTTGGGTCAATTGAATTTCTAAAGGTGCGTTTAGTTGCGGAAAAATGGACCGTTTTCCGGAAAAAATTTCCAAGAAAAATGAGAATTTTCTATTTATCTAAATTTTTCACGGAAAATGAAAATTTTCCGTTTTCTAAAATTACAAAAAAGTTGGAAATTTTTGGAAAACCGATAATCATTGTTTTCCACATTTTTGTAATTCCAAATTTTTTCTAAAATATAAACACTCACTTCAACCCCATCCACCTCTACCTACCCTCACCTTAATACCCCCAACCCACCACACCCCTACCTACCTACCCCGTCCCCACGTCCACCCTACCACCGCTACCGTTTTCTAAAAATGAAATCCGATAGAAAAATACACATCCAAACGTGTTTTCTAATTTTCTAAAACTGAAAATGAAAAATGAATAAGTTTTAACTAAACGCGTTTTCTAAATTTTCCAATGAAAACCGAAAATGAAAAACGAAAAATGGAAAGGGAAAACGAAAAACGGAAAATGAAAACTGTTTTTCCGTAACTAAACGCAACCTAAGGGTGCGTTTAGTTGCAGAAAAATTGGCCGATTTCCGGAAAAATTTTCCAAGAAAAATGAGAATTTTGAAAACGCGTTTAGTTCGTCTATTTTTCTAAATTTTTCACGGAAAATAAAAATTTTCCGTTTTCTAAAATTACAAAGAAGTTGGAAATTTTTTGAAAACCAATAATTATTGTTTTCCATATTTTTCTAATTCCAAAATTTTTCTAAAATATAATTATAAACACACACTCACTCCCACCTTAACACCTCCAACCCACCACACCCCTCCCTACCCATACCCACCCACTCCCAAGCCTACCCCCACAAACACACACACACACCCACAAATACACACCTACCCTAACCCCCACCGATACCCCCCCCCACACACACACACACACACACACGCACACAAACACAAAGCCACCCCCACCCCCACAAACACACACACACACACACATAAACAGACACCCACCCCAACCCCACCCACACCCACAACCCCACACACCCACACACCCACAAATACACACCCACCAACACTGCCTGTCACCACCACCACCGTCGCCATTATCGACACCACCACTGTCCCCGCTGCTGCCCCCATCCCTATCCTACCACCGCTACCGTTTTCCAAAAAATGAAAACCGATAGAAATATATACATCTAAACGCGTTTTCTAATTTTCTAAAACTGAAAATGAAAAATGAATAAGTTTTAACTAAACGCGTTTTCTAAATTTTTCAATGAAAACTGAAAACGAAAAACGAAAACTGAAAAAAAAAACGAAAAATGAAAACTGTTTTTCCTTAACTAAACCTAACCTAACCTAAATCTCTCTCAATATTTATGCAACCTTAAATAGACCGGTACTTTTTAAGAATATCAACAAGAGTTCGGCCCGACCTTTGTCTAGTCAAAGAGTAAAGAGCACTTCTAAAAGGGCCCAAAGAAGATCTAAAGCCAGATGTTAAAATGCATAGACCCAACACTGTTTTTCAAGGTATGAGTTTGCCATATAATGTTAGTCCAAGATAGACCCAACAATATTCGCAAGTCTCAACTTTAGTTTAGTGTTGTGCTAAGTTAACAATTAAACGTTACATGACAATTAAATTCACATACAACACATGCCGGATTGGAAGATTTAACTAATTAAAATGTAATAATTCTTAAAAAGTGTATCCAGTTAGAAATATTATGATCAACAAATACAACTTATATGATGTTTAGAATTCCATATAATAAAATAGGGATCCTTTGATGGAGGAGATAATAATGAGGATAGATGATCACTATTGGTATCCACATAAGTTGATACGAATTGCTGGTAGACACCAACAATCAAATCCAAACTCTGAGAGTTCCTCCTTGCATGGCCTCGTGATTATTGACCAAAGGAGAGAAGAAGGCCAAGAGGCACCAATATGGTAGGAGACAAATTATATTTTTAAGTATTGAATAATGTAAAGAGCTTCTAACTTAACCGTATCAAGTGTTATCATTCTTTTTTAGGTTGAGGGTTCAAGTCTCATCTGAAATATATGTAGAATTAAGAGTAGTTTAAAAGTAGATTATATTTTTCGTTCAAAAAAGTATTGACTTATATACCTATTTTTATCTTGTTTAATAAATATTAAGGACCGTTTATTTATTTATTTTATTATAATTGGTAATAAAAATTTATCATTTATACATATATTATCTATTTCATACATTTTTTAAGTTCTTTGTATGTAACCCGTAAATCCATGCATGATTAGCATTATAATAAATCAATTATTTCTTGCACACTTGATCATATAGACTCCCGCTTGTGCAAGGAACAAAAACAACGAACTATATAGGTAGTGTTAAGCGTCTGCTAACACGTAACTACCCCTAAAATGAATCGCAATTTGCACAAAATACGAAGCTTGTGTTAGACCTCACCCATTATGATAATATCTCATTTCTTTGAATGAGAGCTTAAATGAATCAAAGCTATTTGTTTAAAATTTTACGTATCTATATAATCTTTGATTTATATATGACCATAAACTGAATTGGAGTTTGTTGTATGTTAATATTTGAAAAAAAAATCTTGTAGATATTTTGTTCAAAAAAAGTATTCACTCATGTACTTGTTTTTATCTTGTTTAATAAATTTATTAATATTTATTTTATTCTAGTTGGTAATAATAATTTATCATTTATAAATATATTATTTATTTCATACCATTTTAATGTTCTAAATTTGTGTGTGACCGCGTAAGTCAACACAAGATTAGCACTATAATAAATCAATTGCATTTTGCACACTAGATTCATATAGACTCCCACTTGTGCAAGGAACAAAAACAACCAACTATACAAATAGTGTTAAATGTCTACCAACACGTAAATACCTCTAAAATGAATCAGAATTTGCATAAAATGCAAAGTTGTTGTTTGATCTCACATTATATTTCATTTCTTTGAATGCAAGCCCGACCCTTAGCATATGTGGGGTGTGCGACCACACATGACCTGTATCATTTAGGGCCCGAATTTTTTATTTTTTATACCATATTATGTCTATATATAATAATGTGGAGAATCGAGTGGATAATTATCGATTTGGCGTTGTCTTACATACGTAATATTTTTGTTTAACTATCTTCGAAGCCCACATGAAAATGCATGGGAGCCCACTTTCTTATTGCCTAATGCCACGGGCCCATTAATTTTTTTGAACGGCTATTCTAATATTCTATTGAGGCTTTTCTTAGGCAAGAATATTATTATTATAATAAAAGAATATTTTTATTTTCCTTTGATATGTATAGTTCTATTAGGATTCGTAATTAATCTCATATAACTTGTCAATTTATTGATTTTTCATTTAAATTTCAAATTTTAAAATTTTCACTATAATTATATTAAATTGAAATAAAAATTAAAATTAAATAATACAAATTATAAAGTGATATAATTTCACGTATTTATTTAAATCAACGATTACAATTTTATATAACTAAAAAAATATCTCTTAATTAATAATTTATTTAAAATAATTTATTAATAATTTTGAGTTTTTATTATGCAAGTTTAATTTTGTAACTGTGGTTTCCACGAGTTATAAACTAGTCACATATATACAAAAAAATGAGTTAGCAGCAACATAAAATAGATATCGACAACATGAAGGCTCAAAATTATTTATTTATTTATTTATTTTTTATGTTTCCAAAAATATGAAATATGTTATTCATTTTACAACTTTGTTTTAAAAAATACGATGACAGTTTTACGATTCATGTAGTTATAAAATATTATCCATTGTACTACCGTTTTTTTTTTACTATTCTTATAAGAGTTATCATATTATCCATTGTACTACCGTTTTTTCTTTTAAATCAATGTACCGACCCTGTTTGAATGAGAGAGCTTAAATGAATCAAACTTTGTTATTTGTAAACTTTTACCTATCTATATCATCTTTGATTTATATATGAGCATAAACTGAAATGGAGTTTGCTGTTTATTAATATTTGAAAAAAAATCTTGTAGATATTTCGTTCAAACAAAGTATTGACTTATGTATTTGTTTTATCTTGTTTAATAAATATCAATATCTATTATTTTAGTTGTTAATAATAATTTATAATTTATAAATATATTATTTATTTCATACAATTTTATGTTCTTTTTATGTGACCGTGTAAGTCCACATATGATTAACAATATAATAAATCAATTGTTTTCTTGCACACTCGATCATATAGACTCCTGCTTGTGCAAGGAACAAAAACAAGCAACTATACAGAAAATGTTAAGCGTCTACCAACACGTAACTACCCTTAAAATGAATCAGGATTTGCATAAATGAGAAGCTGCCTCACCAATTACGATAATCTCTCATTTCTTTGTATTAGAACTTAAATGAATCAAACTTACTATTTGTTTGAACTCTTACCTATCTATATAATATTTGATTTATATTTGAACATAAAATGAGTTAGACTTTGCTGTTTGGTAATATTTGAAAAAAAAATCTTGTATAAATTAGGGTACTCTATTAATCATCATCTAAGCCGATTAATCCTTTGAATCCAGTCGACCGACTAGTTATCGCCTAATGATTTTTGCAATATTGGATTTAAATGTTATGAAATTTATATGTTAATTACCCGTAGTGTATAAAAAAGTCTTTAAGTGACTAAATGAGAACATGGAGAATAGTTGGAAGCTAAATGTCAAATTTAAACCCTTTAATATCTGTGACGTAGTAAAAAGATGCATCATTTTGGAATGTCACCAAGTAGGCTTGGATTGTTTTCTTTGTTCTTTGGCCACACACTCGATTTTATTATTGTAGCAAGATTTAACAAATTCTCATACGCAAAATACATCAAACACGATTAAGAAAACAACTGATCAACTTTCTTGGGTCTCCTTTTTTACTTGCTAAAAATAAATAAAGATACTACCACATGTCGTAATGTCATTTTTCTTATGTTTTTTTGAACAAGTCTCTTAGAGATCCATCAATTTCTCCATTAATTCATCTCTTCCATGAATGACAAGCACGCTTAATTCTCTTTCTCTGTCTCTCATATATACTTTGACCTTCCATGAAACTAATTCCAATAGTCAACACTACCATTTTCTTTTCGTTTTCTAAATCTCTGCGTTGAATCACTTCAAATTCAAAATAAGATTCAACGCCTTTTCAATTGAAAAAAGATCAAAAAAACAAAATCTTTCTTGAATAAATGGATACTGATACCGACATAGAAGAGGGTATCAACGATCAAAGAGACAGGGCGGCAGCCGGAGACCGAGACTACCAACAACCCCTAGCGGCACCACTAATCGAGGCGGCAGAGCTAGCCAAATGGTCGTTCTATAGAGCTATTATAGCAGAATTCGTTGCCACCGGTTTGTTTCTTTACATTACAGTTTTAACCGTCATTGGTTACAAGAGATCACAAAATGACTCCACCAAGAATCCCGGTTACTGCGGTGGCGTTGGCCTTCTTGGCATTGCATGGGCTTTTGGTGGCATGATATTTGTCCTTGTTTACAACACCGCTGGCATCTCCGGTAAGTTTGGTACATTTCAATGGTTGCACCACCAGTTTTGTAATGAATATACGGTGGTTTTTCACTTTTCAGGTGGACATCTGAACCCTGCGGTGACGTTTGCCCTACTATTGGCTAGGAAGGTGACTATCCCAAGGGCCATTATGTACATCTTGGCTCAATGTTCAGGTGCAACGTGTGGGTGTTGGTTGGTTAAGGCTTTTGAAAAGACTTATTATATGGTCAATGGTGGTGGTGTTAATGAGCTGCAACATGGCTATGGTCGACTCACCGCATTAGGGGCCGAGATTATTGGCACTTTTATCCTTGTGTACACAGTACTCTCCACCACCGACCCAAAGAGAAACGCTCGTGATTCCCATGTTCCTGTAAGTATTACGTACTCTTATTATACTTAGGGTAATGGAAACAGGAAGATAATGATATCAATCATTATATTCTTTGATCAAACATATGTTTGGTTGACATGTAAGAACGAATGAAACATCATATAATTGGTCCTATTAATTCTATTATACAAAACAAGTAGTTTTTTTTTCTTCTACATTTTAGCCCCGTATTAATCCATCTTACCAAACACTAACTTATTTTAGTGGAAACTATTGAAATTCAGTGAGAATCTCATTTTCAATAATTGAAATTTATGTACAATTTTTTTTTACCAATGAGACAGGTTAGTGGGGATGTCGTAGGGCGAAATATACTTTTTTTTTATTAATTGTTAATGAGTTATAATTTTCAATTCGTCGAGTCGTTTAGGTTATGTTTTGTTGAATGAAGGTATTGGCACCATTGCCTATTGGATTTGCGGTTTTCATGGTTCACTTAGCCACAATCCCAATAACCGGAACCGGAATCAACCCAGCTCGAAGTTTTGGGCCAGCGGTGATGTACAACGAGAAAGAAACATGGAATGATCATGTACGTATACAATTGTAATAAAATGACAAATTTATATGCAAGATATAATGTTTATCACACTGTAAAATATGGACTTTATCATTTCAGTGGCTTTTTTGGGCCGGACCGATGATCGGGGCAGCTGGAGCGGAATTTTACTATGAACACATTTTACGAGCACATTTAACGTTGTACCGCGACCACCATCATATTACCCGACGTTGATGGTTATAAATTTTGGATGGATGAGGATTTAGTTTTATTATTTTGATTAACAAAGTGACGTTATTCATACTAGGATTTTGATATTGTAAGTTTTGTTTTAACTTTTAAATAACAACTTTTGTATTTATGTGTTTGGAACTTTTCTGTTGCAAAATTGCCAAATCGAATCTGTTTAACGACGAGTACTCGAATTGTAAAATTTTAAGTGCTTATGATTTGTTAAACGTGTAACATTTTTGTTGAATTATGTCTTAATTAGTTATTATTGCTGGAATATGGAAACCCATTCAAGGTTTGTATTGCACTGCTCACGGTATACCATGAACCATAAACACTAATACAAAAAGAATGATAAATATAATATGGTTTAACACACATTCTCAGTTTGAATGAGAGGGTTGTGTATACTCAAACTGTATTTGAATTCCAAAAATAGATGTTAAGGTAGTCCCTTGTGACAATAAACCCAAACCGGTGAGTTGACAGTTGACAGAACATGAAGAACATGTATATGTCTAATAACAACACGTTCTCTAATAAAATGTAAGTTTATTTCCACATATTTGGTTCTTTGGTGCTAAACTCGATTAGAACTTAAATACATTGTACTAACATTGTCACAAAAATCAAAAAACTTATGTAGTACGAGATAGAGAACATGACAACTCCAGAAGAAGGTTTTGAAGCTATGCAACTTCCGCAACGACATTGGCTACAACCTGTCAGAAGTGGGCCGGAAGACAACATGTTGCCGTTTGTAAAACGTGCCATGGGTAACTTCTCAAATTTTACCGTCAAGTGCAAAATTTAATGTAAATTTGTCACAATTCTGTCACAAATCCATCAGAAATCCGTCACGAATCAGTTGGAAATTCTCCAAACTTAGTCCTAATAAGTGTAAATTTAATGTAATATGTCGATGTAACCCTTTTCGTGACGGATTTTGTGACAGAAATTGCCGCCAAAAAATGATTTTTTAGTAGTGTAACCCTTAAAAAAATTGTGCAACCCCTCATATTTTTTTTGCATCCGCCACTGAGAACCAAAACACAAGATTGCCATCAAGGCAAATATAAAATCAAGAAATGGAGTAGTGATTCTGAGAACAATTGACCTAATCAACATCATAGTAAGAAACCAAACGATCACTGGAAGATGGGCGATGGTGAAGGCAATGCATGAGAGTGCCACATAGGTACCAGAAGAATACGCTTTAAGGCAAGGCCAGACTCACGAGGATCATGCATATAGAGGAAGATCTAATGAACCACATAAGAGATATTAGGACGAGTGAATGTCAGATCTCACAGGCCCCAACCAGAGTTTGATATAGCATCAGATCATTAACAAACTTTCTTTAAGAGAAGATCTTAGGCTTATTGTTTATTGGTGTAGTGAGGGATTGCATGTGGACATATCAATATGATAGATGATTTATTTGGAAAAATTTATATGAGACAAGAGGAGGCCATACTCAATCCGTGAAACATCAATGCTAAGGAAAAAGGAGAGTGAACCTAAGTTAGTCATATGGAATTTAGTTGATAAATAAGAGGTGATTCTCGTGATCATAGGGAAGAGGAATACGTATGGATGATATCTTCAACATAGATAAGTATATAGATAATCTTAGATCCATGATGATACGTGAAGAGAGAGCTGTCAGAACGACCACTTTTAAAATCGAGATAGGTGATATAAACTACAAAGAACTGATACTAGGCTCAAGGAGTCCGTTTAAGGTATTATAAGGTTTTATAAATCCTATATACATAATCAGGGAATTACATATGAGCATTCCTACGAGGTTGCTTCATATACACCTCCTTCGTTAGGTCACTTTTAAGGAAATCATCATTATCATCAAGCTGATGAATAGGTTATCAATGAGAAATGGCAATGCTTAAAACAATACAAATGTTAGCAATTTTACAACTAGAATAAAGGTATCAACAAAGTCCAAGCCTTGTTGTTAAGAGAATCCATGTGCAACAAGACGACCCTTGTAACAGTCGAGCTTGAGATATCCATCATATTTGTGAAAGTGGAGCCAACGACAACTAAAAATCTTGGTATTAGGAGAGCCTTGAACAAGATCCCAATCGTGATTGGAGAGAAGGGTAGAAATTTTATATTCCATGGCTTCCTTCCACTTCGGATCACACAAAGCATGCATTCTTTGACGATGAATTGGAGAGATAGATGAGTAAATGGAAATATTAAGAATTTTCCTAGGCTTTAGGCAACCTATCATAGGATGACCAAATAGGGGTTGGAGGGTTTCACAGATTAGTGGAGACCAAGGGAGTAAGGGAACCATGTAGGGCAACCAAGTTCAAAGACACATGAGATTCAGAGGAAACATCACTCTCAGTGTTAGGCACATCCATAGGAGATGCAGGAAGAGCAGGGGAGATGAGCAAGGGAGGAAATGATGGAGGTTATTGTTCATAGCCATAACAAGCCTGGTAATATTACTATAAATAGCAATGTCCTTTTGGGTTACACGTAAGAACAAAATAAAGCAGAACTAAAAAGATACTCCTATTTATATGAGAAACTTGTTTTTTTTTTAATTAATTAATAGTTTAATTAATTAATTAGAAAATAATGGAATATAGAATATTCCAAAATGATTTGAATTCCATAGGTAATTATTATTATATTTGGTAATTATCATCAGGGTTTAAAATCATCACCCTATATAATGGGGGCATCAAATCCAATTTTAACATAAGAGAAAAATACATTTCAATCACCAAAATCTGGAACCCCCTCAAAACCCTTGAATCGCAGTATCCCGGTGAAACGTCCAAAAAATAATAATATAAAATTTTCATTTCTAGGTTAATAAATCGTTAATACATATCACTTCCATAAAACCAAGTTCATCGAGATTTATCAAAACATCATCAAATCAGAGTAAATCATAGAATGCAGAAACATATGGTGTGTGCTCTGGAATCATCCCGAGCTCTTCCATTTGAAAACTGAAGTACGTGAAACATAAACTGAAAACCGTAAGCACAAAGCTTAGTGAGTTCCCCAAAATACCGCATACCATACATACACAAGTAAACACATATTGGGCCCCGCCCGACATCAGACCCCGTCCGGCATCGGGCCCCGCCCGGCATTGAGCTCCGCTCGGTATAGATCGAGCCCCGCCCAATATACATGTAAGACATATGAACATATAGACAAATCAACATACCAATACATAACACATGCAATAATCACAAAGATACATAACATACAGAATGGTCATCTGGCCCCGCCCGGCATCGGGTTGTACCCGATAATCATAAGAACATATACAGATAACTAGCATACAATATACTCATCAGGCCCCACCCGACATCAAGCCCCACTCGGTAAACATAAAACACATAACACATTCAAGAGTCACGCAGAAAACAAGCATACTAAACATAATAATCATGGGCCAGCATTGGTGCCTTCGACCCGCTATACATAGTGAGGACACTCACCTCGCACTGCTGAATCCCGTGGATAAATCTCTAGCTACTGGCTGACCGATCCCCGAACTATCAATATCAAAACAACACCCAATCAACATTTGGGTCCGGAACCATAACCATAAGTCCAACAGTTCATTTTTGGGGTAAAAAGACCATTTTACCCCTCACCTAGTTTGGCCCAAGACTAAGGCCCAAACTCAAAATCTAAAAGGCCCAAAACCAAATTATCACTCAAGGCCCATACTTGGCCCAATTTTCCAAATTGGCCCCAAACCCCTTAAATGGGCCCTACCCTAAAGCCCAAACATTAACCATGGTCAATCCTAGCAAAACTTCTGGTCAAAGTCAAAGTCAACAGCCGATGTTAACCATGAAGGGTTTTAAGCACTGTAACAACCTTATGGTGCACATGCAACCCTAAATGCTTTGGATCTATGTTTTCTCTAATTATACATGCAATTTGATTTTCCAAAGCACTATCCTAACTAGCATACAAAGCATGGGTACTTGAACAACAAAACTAGTTAGATGACTTACCTCTTGTTGTAGCTTATTAACTTGGACCTTTAAGAGCCTAGCACCCTAAGTGTGATGCCTCAAATGCTTCACAAAACACCACCAACAATGGAGGACTTGAGAGAGAGTGATTTGCACAAAAATAGGCTCCTATGATCTCTTAGAACCACTTAGGCCGATTTTAGGAGCTAAGGGGCTTCTTTTATAGTTTGGCAAAGTCTAGGGTTACATCCATGTAAACCCTAATGGACATGACCTTTCATATTACTTAGGCTCCATGGGTTAAACCTCCATGGACTATCCATGGGCTAACTTATTGGTTTAGCCCATCCTAAATAACCATTGGCCCACACTATAAGAATCATTGATTTACTAAATCAGTCCCCATATATTTAATTAGTCTCTTTTGATCACTAAATTAATTCCAAATTTATTCTTGATCAATACTAATTAAATAATATGATTTCACATTAATATATTAGAACTTATAATATATTAATAAATCATAAATAACCTCTTCTCAAAAGTCCATCCTGTCAAATTGTTCCGGTGAATGCAACCCAAATGAACCATGCTATTTTCGGGTCAAGTACATACCAATTATAGTTATGGACTTAGACACCTTATCCAACAGTCTCCCACTTGGATAAGTCTATAACTATAGCTGCAAGTACGACTTCAGGACCCGACTAGCAATCGTAGCTCTTAAAAGACCCTGTCAAACTCTGACATGCCATTTAGATAAGGGATCATAGAATCCTCTGTTCTTCAAGATATCAGGCGGACAAATACATGGAACAATGTCATACTTATTGTCCAGCAGTTTGTTTCTTGATTTCCGATTTGTTTGACAGAGAACATAATTGAACACATCAATTTAGTCTCGACCGGGCCCGACGCATAAGTCAAAACAAAATCATCGACGGGCCCAAGATATGGCTTTTAATCCTCCAAGGACTAAAAGGAACATATAAACTTCGACAATATATGCTTGTACTAACTACTTGTTAAATCATACACAATAGTGCATTTTATAACATCAAGTTACTAATGCGGTTTCACACTATCAATGTACAACCAACTCATAGTCAACAACTCATGTATCTTGGTTTGAAGATTATATGATATTATCGTCTCACGATCACTCGAGATAAATTCCATGAAGTGATTCAAGTGAGCGTGGGTTTAATCCAATACTCAGACCTTATGAGCACTCATGAATGTTGTAGCAAACTTTTGCTATGTCTAATACATTTCAGATAATCTACAAGCCAAATTCACGACAATCTTGCCTCAATACCTACTTCCAAAGTATGATCGACTGTGGACGGTTTGAATAATATAATTATTCTGGAAGTCAAAACATGCAAAATGAAACAATAGTAAACAATTGACACAAGATAGTAACTTTACTCATAAATAAAAAACACCTTTTATTTAATCATCAAATGTCAATTACATTTTATCTATTACAAGTTTCAAAATAGCTATCTAATCATTAAAACTAATATCTTCCTTCAGCCCGATGCGCCTCGCATGTTGTAAGTGCTTAACCCTACTCAATCCTTTCGTGAGGGGATCTGGGTTTTCCTCTGACGATACCCTCTTTGCTACAAGGAGTCCTTCTTCTATTCGATGTCTTATGAAGTGATATTTTCTGTCGATGTGCCTGGATCTGCCATGATCCCTTGGTTCCTTGGCTAAGGCAACCGCACTCTCGCTGTCACAGAAAATCTCCATACGCTCCTTTATAGCTGGTACAACTCCAAGGTCTCCGATGAAGTTCTTCAGCCATATTGCCTCCTTCGCGGCTTCGCTTGCTGCTATGTACTCTGATTCGCACATTGAATCAGCTACAGTCTCATGCTTGGAACTTTTCCAAGTTATTGCCCCTCCATTCAGGGTAAATACCCAGCCCGACTGAGAGCGGAAATTATCTCTGTCGGTCTGAAAGCTGGCGTCACTATACCCCGTTACTCTCAAGTCATCACTCCCACCGAGGGTAAGGACCCAGTCCTTAGTCCTCCGTAGGTACTTGAGAATGTTCTTTACCGCAGTCCAGTGAGCCTTACAAGGATTCCCTTGATATCTGCTGACCATGCTCAAAGCAAAGGCCACATCAGGACGGGTACAAGTCATAGCATACATGATCGAACCAACTGCGGAAGCATATGGTACTTGACTCATCTCAGCTATCTCAGCCTGTGTACTCGGACTCTGAGTTGTACTCAGTTTGGTATTGCCTTGGATGGGTAAGTCGCCTTTCTTGGAATCCATCATGTTGAACCTTTTCAACACCTGATCCAAGTAGGCACTTTGACTAAGTCCAATTAGTCTTTTACTCCCGTCTCTCAATATCCTTATCCCCAAAATATAGGCAGCTTCTCCGAGGTCCTTCATAGCGAAACACTTTCCAAGCCAGGACTTAACCTCCTGCAAGGTTGGGATGTCATTTCCTATGAGAAGTATGTCATCCACATACAACACCAGGAAGCTAACTGTACTCCCACTAGCCTTGACATACATACAGGACTCATCCTCGCTTCTTGAAAAACCAAACTCTTTGACGTTCTCGTCGAAACAAAGATTCCATCTGCGAGATGATTGTTTTAATCCATAAATGGATTTCTCAAGCTTGGACACTCTATTAGGATACTTTGCATTGACAAAACCCTCTGGCTGACTCATGTAAACATCCTCAGCCAACTTTCCATTAAGGAAAGAGGTTTTGACATCCATTTGCCATATTTCATAATCATGAAATGCAGCTATGGCTAGCATAACCATAATAGACTTAATCTTCGCCACTGGTGAGAAGGTCTCATCATAGTCAACTCCCAGAGTTTGAGTAAATCCCTTCACAACCAGCCGCGCCTTATATGTGTGTACTTTCCCATCCATGTCGGTCTTTTTCTTGAAGATCCAGTTGCACCCGACTGTCTTGCGACCCGGTACATTGTCAACCAAGTTCCAAACTTGATTGTCATACATGGACTGAATCTCGTTGTCCATAGCCTCTTTCCATTTAGCAGACTCAGGGCCTGCCATGGCTTCCTTGTAGTTGTTAGGTTCATCCAAATTTATCAGTGTGCTATCACTCACCCTCAGATGTTATATGGAAACCATATAACACAGGTGGAACACTAACTCTACTGGAACGCCTCAGAGGTACGGACTCGTCAATCGGCTCAACAGGAGTTTCCTCCTCAGGTTGACTGCTAGTGGTTGAGGTTCCTTCATCGCTTGACTCTTGAAGCTCTTCAAGGTCAATTTGCCTCCCACTTTCTCCTTGGCCTATGAGTTGTCTCTCGCGAAAGACTCCTCTCCTCGCAACGAAGACAACATTGTCACTCGGTCTGTAGAAGAGATATCCAAAGGATTTCTATGGGTAGCCGATGAAAATACACCGCTCACTACGAGGTTCGAGCTTGTCGTGAGTCTCGAGTCTCATGAAAGCCTCGCAACCCCAAACCTTGATGTGTGCTAACGAGGGAACCTTCCCTGTCCACATCTCGTGAGGTGTTTTGGTAACCTTCTTAGTTGGGACTAGATTAAGGATGTGGGCCGCAGTCTCTAAGGCATACCCCCAGAATGAGATAGGTAACGAAGCTCGACTCATCATGGAACGAACCATGTCCAACAAGGTTCGATTGCGCCTCTCAGCCACACCATTAAGTTGTGGTGTCCTAGGTGGCGTCAATTGTGAAACAAAATCCCACATTCCTTAAGATAGTCTTGGAACTCGATACTAAGATACTCACTACCCCGATCGGATCGGAGCATCTTTATCTTCCTGCCTAGCTGATTCTCCACTTCTTGTTTAAATTCTTTGAATCTTTAAAAAGTTTCTGACTTATGTTTGATTAAGTAGATATAGCCATATCTGTTGCAATCATTAATAAAAGTCATATAGAAGCGGTTAATATCGCTTGTAGCGGTTCTGAAAGGTCCATACACATCGGTGTGTATGAGATCTAACAAACCTTCACCCCTTTCACAAGTACCAGTGAAGGGTGACTTGGTCATCTTTCCAAGTAAACAAGATTCACAAGTGTCATCTGACCTTAAGTCGAATGACTCCAAAACTTCAACCTTTTGGAGTTGGCCTATGCGCTTCTTGCTGACATGTCCAAGACGAAAATGCCACAAGCATGCCTTATCCAAATCATTGGAAGAATCAATGTGCAACACATTATTTCCTAAGTTGTCTACAACCATCATAGTTTCATATACACCATTACAAGGCAATGCTTTAAAATAAAAAACACCATTATAAAAAGCATTAATAGCACCAATTTCATTATCAAATGAAAAACTAAAACCTTGTTTGTACAAACCATGAAAGGAAATAATATTTCTTGCCATTTCAGACGAGTAGCAACAATTATTCAAATCTAATTCTAATCCACTACTAAGCAATAAAGAATAAACTCCAATCTTGGTGACATGTGAAACCTTCCTATTCCCCATGATCAAGTTCATCTTCCCGTGCTCTACATCCTTACTTCTTCTTAGTCCCTGCAAATCATAACAAATGTGAAATCCACAACTTGTATCAAGGACCCAAGAACAAGAATGTGATGAGTTATTAGATAGAATAGTATAAATACCTGCATGGGTGGCCTTAACCTTCCCATCTTGACATCCTGCAAGTATTTGGGGCAGCTTCGCTTCCAGTGCCCTTTTTCATCACAATAGAAACACTCTGCTTCCTTAGGAATGGTAGAGGGAGCATCAGAACCAACCATGGTCCCACTTGAAGAGGATCCATCAAGAGACTTTCCCTTGCGGCTCTTAGAGGGAGCCTTCCTCTTCTTCCCTTTCCCATGTCCAATTGCTAAGAGAGGGGCAGTAGCATTAGGAGTAGAAACAACGGATTTACCCTTGAGACTACTTTCATCAGTCCTCAAAAGGCCTTGAAGCTTGCTAAGAGTGACCTCCTCCTTGTTCATATGATATGTCATACTGAACTGATCATAACATGGAGGTAAGGAGTGTAGAATGATATCTATGGCCAACTCCTCATCGAAGTTCACATTCAACTTCAGCAAGCGGTCCACGAACCTTTGCATTTTCTGTAAGTGGGCCGTGATGGGTTCACCATCCTTCATCTTTGTTGTTGTCATGGAGGCGATGATTTCATATCTCTCTTGACGAGCACTCTGATGGTATCTTTCCATCAGGTCTTGGTGCATCTCAAAAGGGTAGAAGTCCTCATAGGACTTTTGGAGTTCAGCTGTCATGGTGGCCAACTGTAACACCGGGTTCATGGTATGATTTTATTTAAGTTTTTATCCTAATTTTGCCATGAACTCGGCGAGTCTGCGCCCCGACTCGCCGAGTAGCAGCAGGGTAGACACGGGATTTGAGCGGTGAACTCGGCGAGTCGATGCATGGACTCGGCGAGTCCACCTGTCTAAAGAAACTCTATTTCAGACATTACACCCTATTTTACCCATTCTAAAACACCCATTCGTCCCATTCTCTTCCAGAAGAACTGTAGAGCGAAACCCTAGCCCATTTTGATCCTTGTGAGTGGTTTTGGCTTGGTGAAGGAAGATTGAAGCTTAAGAGAAGAAGGAGGAAGTTGGAGGGTGCAAGGAAGTGTGGTAGATCCGAAATCTACCCTGGGAGAAGCTCCTAACCAGGTAAGAAAGCTCCTTCTTGATCTTTAGTATAATAGATTCCCTTTTTGCCCCTTATATGTGGATTGCAAGACCTTAAACCTCCCAAACTCCGTGTGTTTATGCCCTAGGAGCTTAGATTTATGGTTTGGAACCATTGCATGTCTCAGAATTGGCCAGAATGGGTGAAGAGTCGAAGGGTACTCGGCGAGTGCCAAAGTGCACTCGGCGAGTTCCATGAAGATGGCCTTAGACTCGGCGAATTGTATTAACAACTCGGCGAGTCCTATGAAGATTGTCTGGTACTTGGCGAGTCGTTCTTCAAACTCGGCGAGTCCCTTGAATATAGCCTTGAACTCGACGAGTTGTTCTTCCAACTCGGCGAGTCATATGATCAGTCACTAGGATAAGAAGGGTTTAAGTGTAGGAGGTCCCAGAATCTCCAAATCTCCAAGGTTGATGTTCTGATGGAAGATTGGAGCGATTTGTGAGATCTGTTCGTCGGACTCGGCGAGTCACCCCCTTGGACTCGGCGAGTCCAGTCGCGGGTTTGTTAGTTGTCCCCGTCTAGCGAGCCAGGCTGACTCAGTGAGTGGGAACAGGGACCCGATGAGTCAGAGTCGGGCTAGACATAGAAGGACTCGGCGAGTCGCCATATGGACTCGGCGAGTCCAGTCAATCAGAAGGTTGACTTTGACCAAGGAGTTGACTTTGACCGGTCATTTGACCTTAGGGGCATTTATGAGTACCTAATACATGCTTACGGATTTATAGTCGGAGGGATTACCGGTGCGGCAGCCAGGCGTAGTCTGAACGGGTTTTCGGCAGCTACTCTCGAGGTGAGTTTCCTTCCAGTAGGGACGAGTCTAAGGCAACAAGGCCGGCCCGTATAGACGATATGTTAGTATCAGAGTGTGGGCGGAGCCCGTATCTCATAGCCGAGTTTGATTGTGTTATATGCCAGTATGATAGAATTGCTTATACTTGTTGTCTGTGTGATACTTGTATGTTATGGTTTAGTAGCGGAGTGTGGGCGAGGCCCGTACCTCCATGGATAGCAGAGTGTGGGCGAGGCCCGTATCTCTATGGGTGTGGGCGAGGCCCGTATCTCTATGGGTGTGGGCGAGGCCCGTATCCCTTAGTTACTCATTATATGATTGCATGGTATGTGGCATTATGGGGGAACTCACTAAGCTTCGTGCTTACGTTTTATAGTTTTGTTTTCAGGTATCTCTTCAGCTAGGGGAAAGGAGCTGGCGCGGTAGCGGCATATCACACACACTCTTGTTTCCGCACTATGGATTTTCTGGGATGTACTCTGAATATTTTACTATGATGCTACCGGTTTTCAGACATAAATTAATATTATGAATGTTTTGTAACGATGTTTTTATGTATTAACCTAATTTAAAAATGAAATTTTTTAGCTGGTATTCTTGGGATGTTACAAGTTAGTATCAGAGCCCTGGTTTGAGGGATTCGGACACACCTTCGGGGGTGTCTGGACTCAAATCGAGGGATTAAAAGATTTAAAAAAAATGATTTTCTAAAGACTAAGAAAAAGGGGTTTCTAAAAAGAAAAAGGTGTGTGATGTGCGCGACCGGCCGAGCTCAAGTAAGTTTTCCCCAAAGTACCCATACAAGTTTACGTTATGATTATCAGTTTTAGCTTCAGTAGAACAGCATGCTAGAATAGGACTAAGGATCTAGGAATGATGCCTTATGTGCCTGCTTTATGTGTTTCAGCTTATTGAGAACTGCATGCTAGTATTGAGTAGACAACAGTAGGATAGCCTGTCTATGTTATGCCTGATAGTAGGAGCTTATCATTGTATGCTAGTACAATTTCTCGTTATGAGGATAGATTTGCTTGAGTAGTTTCCTGTGTCCGAATGCTGCTTGCTTCGTGCTTAGTAGGGCTCGGAGTGATGGGAGTTAGCCATTATGTGAATACGTCACGTCACATGTGATCAGGGTTGAATAATCTAAGAGTGCTGGATTTGGACCTATTGCGCAGCTCTCGTTTGAGTCTAACCGTTATAGGGACGAGTCTCTTACTCGAAGGATTATCTGAGCCTCGTCACATGTGATGGTATTCAGGTGATGCCTAATTGGCATTACAAGGAGGCCTTCAGCAGCTGAGGACTGGTTTGGGTAGAGTCAGAGATTTACCTAGGGCAAGCCTATGATGAGAGTAGTAGAGATCAGTAGCAGTAGAAGAGACTTGGTTGAGTTAAGGTAACTCTTGAGGAAAGTACGGATAGATGTGGAAGGTAGTATGGGCCCGTACTACTGAAAGCAGAGGATCCGTACCCGACTCAAGAGGGGCCAAGACGAAACCAAGGAAATTATGGAGTATGTGTGAGAACCCTCAACAGCAATGAGTATTCTGACAGTTATTGTGATATGTTTTCAGCATGGTGACGTTGCGCGAGATATCAGTTGGCAGTTCAGGTGCCGGGGAGGGATCTGGCTCTGACTCTGGAGCCGGGCAGCTTGATGGTCGGATGAGAGAGTTTATTTCAACAAAAATTATGCGCAACATCATTGATCAGAATCCTGTGATCTTCGGTTCGATCAAGGAGGCCGTCGTGGAGCTTTTGGACAGTCGTCTTGAGGCCTTTAGGGCCGGATTAGTTTCAGGGTAGTTTCGAGCTCGTCAAGAGCCCGATTCTTGTGGATCCCAAGGATCCATCAGGGAGGGGGATCCCATTCTTAGCTCTTTCCATCAGGGGTCGGGAGTGAGTGGGGCACCCTGTCCCCAGGAGAGTCAATTACAGGATTGGATTGCTGCAGAGGTTTCGCGGGCCCTCCGCGAAGAGCTACCAGACACCATTGGGCGTATCACTGATATAGTGGTCGTCGGGATGGAAAGGCGGGCCTCAGCTATCCAGGCGATAGGTGAAAGGGTCACTGTGACACGGGAACAGGAGATTGGTTCAGATAGCCAGCTGAGGAAGAGAAGGCGGTCTTCCGGCCTAGTTCAGCAAGATGGGCAGATAGACACTGCCGTAGCTGGTGTCAGGGACCCACAGGGTTGAGATGGTTGCACGAGGAAGGAGGGAGCACGGGATGACGTGCGCAGCAAGTCTAAGTGCGGCAGATGCGGATGGAGGGGTCATAGACGCCAAGAATGCACAATAGAAGTAGAGTTATGCCATCGTTGCCATCAGCCTGGTCATGTCAGGGCAAATTGCCCCGCTCAGCGGATGGGACAGCCTCAGTATCATCGTAGGCCTCGGAAGGAAGGAGGATTCGGGGGTTCTTTAGAGAAGGTTGCGGGTATGAATCTTCCTCTCCCTATCAGCTTATGTTATGATTTTATTGTTATAGTTCTGCATCAGTAAGGATAATAATATTTCGGAATTTTATGGCCTGCTTATGATTGAGTTATATGCCATCTGCATACCTTGGATACTAGAACAATAGTTGAGGACATTCCCTGTAGAGTAGGTTACTTCGGATGCAGTATTAGTAGCAAGTATGAATAGGACTCGGTAGTGTCTCACTATTTTCAGTAAGGTGTTATTTGTATTTAGATCGGTTATATTCTCAGCAGTGGTAAGCTTGAGTTCCCAGTAGGGTAACCAGAGGACGATAGGATAGTAGTTCGAAGATGTTTCCCCTTAAGCGCAGGTTCTCAGGATGCAGTCAATGAAGCAGGAACAATCGGGGATTGAAAGGTGCTCGACTAGTTGACAAGGCTGGTTTAGGTCTGATGATGGGTTAGTTGAAGGAGCCAGCAGAGATAAATGTTGATTGTCAGCGGATCGAGCCTTTAAATGATAGGAAGGATGGGGAATCCTTTCCAAGACTGAGGAGCATCACGAGAAGCACCTGAGGGAGGTGCTAGAGACTTTGAGGAGGGAGAGAATTTTTGCAAGGTTCTTCAATTGTGAGTTCTGGTTGCGCGGGGTGCAATTTCTTGGGCACCTTGTCAATCAGAAGGATATTCAAGTCGATCCGGCCAAGTTAGAGGTCGTGATGCAGTGGGAGATTCCGAGGTCTCCAATTGAGATTCGGAACTTCCTGGGTCTAGCGGGTTATTACCGGAGATTTATTCGGAATTTTAGAAGTTGTGTGATCTTTTGGATTAGCTGGTATTGCAACCCCAGCAATGGTAAGCGTGGGTTCTAGGAGATTGGTCATGGGTGATCGGAAGGATTGAGAATCCTTCCAGTATTGTGTGTTGTGGAACGTTAGTTGAATCAAAGTGGGGGAGAATCATCCAAGGATTCAGAAGTAGGAACAATCTTGAAACTGGGATAAGTTTCGCGTGCTTGTGTGGAAGGAAGACAGCCCAAGCGGCTGTATGGTTAGAGGATAGTGCGAGAAGGAAGTTCGGAAAAACTTGCCAATAAGGAGATCGTTTTCCCGTAATATTTGCTAGCAGCCAGATAGTGTTAGAGTGTTGTAAGTCTGCGGGTGTAGCCGTAGCATTCACTAACAGCCAGATAGTGTTAGAGTGTTGTAAGTCTGCGGGTGTAGCCGTAGCATTCACTAACAGCCAGATAGTGTTAGAGTGTTGTAAGTCTGCGGGTGTAGCCGTAGCATTCACTGGCAGCAGATAGTGCTTGAGTGATGTAAGTTTGTGGGTGTAGCCGCAGCCTTCACTTGGTTGGTAGATAGCGTGAGCGCGTTGTTAGGACGCGGAAGGAACAATAGTACCCACCAGTTCGGGTGTAGCAGTAAGGATATGGAAATCCACAGATTGGATTTCGGAATTACCCCGAAGGATTAGATCGGGTTGAGTCAGTGATACGACTGCAGGAATGCCACTGCAGTTGTGGCGTCAGGGAAGCAATGGACTATATAAGATTGCTTGTGATATAGGGCTACCATCGGTTAGGAGGCAATCACTTTTAGCCTGTATTTGGTGACGTCAGGATTCGACGTACGAACCCGATCGGTTGGATCGGGAGGCTGTTAGAGTCTCAGTGGCATGGAAACTAGTGGCAACTAGTTCTAGAGAAGGAATTTGTTCAGAAGTCGTGTGAGGCGACTAAGTGGGAGTCCTTTGGGTCCGCAACCGGGCCGGAACCCGGTATTTCAGATAATTGGTGAACGAACTGAGACCAGGGAGGTCTCGTTAGATTTTGGAAAGCAACCATATGGCAGCATACTGCTTCAGGCAGTTCAATGTTCGGGCAGTTTCAACGTTTGGGCAATGTTAGTAATTGTACCCTAAGTGCAAGTTCGGGCAGGATAGCTGGTTTATTAGGAAGTGACAAGTCACTCACAGCGGAACTAGCTGAGCATTGACCAAGTATAAGTGATCTATAGGGATGTTCGGTTCACTTCCAGGTTTTGGAAGAAATTCCACGACGAGTTGGGTACTCGTCTGCATTTCAGCACCGCCTTCACCCCCAGACGGATGGCTAGAGCGAGCGGACCATCCAAACTCTGAATGATATGCTGGGGCGAGGTTGGACAGAGAGTCATGGGGAGCACCGAAGTAGTGCTCAAGACGACAGAGAAGATTCAGCAGGTC
This sequence comes from Lactuca virosa, assembly GCF_052849685.1. Taxonomy (NCBI): domain Eukaryota; kingdom Viridiplantae; phylum Streptophyta; class Magnoliopsida; order Asterales; family Asteraceae; genus Lactuca; species Lactuca virosa. The sequence goes on from NC_136431.1 coordinate 56,155,393, forward strand.
CGGGGCAGGCTTCAGACTGCTCAGAGTCGGCAGAAGAGTTATGCCGATAGGCGCCGATCAGACCTGGAGTTCCAGGTCGGGGATATGGTTCTCCTGAAAGTGTCGCCGTGGAAGGGCGTCATCCGATTCAGGAAACGGGGCAAGTTGGGTCCTAGGTATATTGGACCGTTTAGGGTTGCAGCCCGAGTGGGCAAGGTGGCATATCGGCTGGACCTGCCAGCCGAACTCAGTCAGATCCACAGCACTTTCCACGTCTCCCAGCTGCGGAAGTGCCTGGTGGACGATTCAGCAGTGGTACCTTTGGAGGACATCCAGGTTGATGACAGCCTGAATTATATCAAGCGGCCTGTGGCTATCCTAGACCGGAAGTCGAAGGAACTGAGGAACAAAAGGGTGGAGCTGGTGAAGGTGCAATGGCAGCATCGGAAGGGCTCGTAATGGACTTGGGAGCCCGCGGATGAGATGATGGAGCATTATCCGAAGCTGTTCCAGAAGGGAGCGGCAGACTTCGAGGACGAAGTCTAAAATAAGTGGGGGAGATTTGTAACACCAGGTTCATGGTATGATTTTATTTAAGTTTTTATCCTAATTTTGCCACGAACTCGGCGAGTCTGCGCCCCGACTCGCCGAGTAGCAGCAGGGTAGACACGGGATTTGAGCGGTGAACTCGACGAGTCGATGCATGGACTCGGCGAGTCCACCTGTCTAAAGAAACTCTATTTCAGACATTACACCCTATTTTACCCATTCTAAAACACCCATTCGTCCCATTCGCTTCCAGAAGAACTGTAGAGCGAAACCCTAGCCCATTTTGATCCTTGTGAGTGGTTTTGGCTTGGTGAAGGAAGATTGAAGCTTAAGAGAAGAAGGAGGAAGTTGGAGGGTGCAAGGAAGTGTGGTAGATCCGAAATCTACCCTGGGAGAAGCTCCTAACCAGGTAAGAAAGCTCCTTCTTGATCTTTAGTATAATAGATTCCCTTTTTGCCCCTTATATGTGGATTGCAAGACCTTAAACCTCCCAAACTCCATGTGTTTATGCCCTAGGAGCTTAGATTTATGGTTTGGAACCATTGCATGTCTCAGAATTGGCCAGAATGGGTGAAGAGTCGAAGGGTACTCGACGAGTGCCAAAGTGCACTCGGCGAGTTCCATGAAGATGGCCTTAGACTCGGCGAATTGGATAAACAACTCGGCGAGTCCTATGAAGATTGTCTGGTACTCGGCGAGTCGTTCTTCAAACTCGGCGAGTCCCTTGAATATAGCCTTGAACTCGACGAGTTGTTCTTCCAACTCGGCGAGTCATATGATCAGTCACTAGGATAAGAAGGGTTTAAGTGTAGGAGGTCCAACCCTCCGTAGTCGCACGTGGAATTAGCAATTTAACGTGTAGCTATAGTCCCAGAATCTCCAAATCTCCAAGGTTGATGTTCTGATGGAAGATTGGAGCGATTTGTGAGATCTGTTCGTCGGACTCGGCGAGTCACCCCCTTGGACTCGGCGAGTCCAGTCGCGGGTTTGTTAGTTGTCCCCGTCTAGCGAGTCAGGTTGACTCAGTGAGTGGGAACAGGGACCCGATAAGTCAGAGTCGGGCTAGACATAGAAGGACTCGGCGAGTCGCCATATGGACTCGGCGAGTCCAGTCAATCAGAAGGTTGACTTTGACCAAGGAGTTGACTTTGACCGGTCATTTGACCTTAGGGGCATTTATGAGTACCTAATCCATGCTTACGGATTTATAGCCGGAGGGATTACCGGTGTGGCAGCCAGGCGTAGTCTGAACGGGTTTTCGGCAGCTACTCTCGAGGTGAGTTTCCTTCCAGTAGGGACGGGTCTAAGGCACCAAGGCCGGCCCGTATAGACGATATGTTAGTATCAGAGTGTGGGCGGAGCCCGTATCTCATAGCCGAGTTTGATTGTGTTATATGCCAGTATGATAGAATTGCTTATACTTGTTGTCTGTGTGATACTTGTATGTTATGGTTTAGTAGCGGAGTGTGGGCGAGGCCCGTATCTCTATGGGTGTGGGCGAGGCCCGTATCCCTTAGTTACTCATTATATGATTGCATGGTATGTGGCATTATGGGGGAACTCACTAAGCTTCGTGCTTACGTTTTATAGTATTGTTTTCAGGTATCTCTTCAGCTAGGGGAAAGGAGCTGGCGCGGTAGCGGCATATCACACACACTCTTGTTTCCGCACTATGGATTTTCTGGGATGTACTCTAAATATTTTACTATGATGCTACCGGTTTTCAGACATAAATTAATATTATGAATGTTTTGTAACGATGTTTTTATGTATTAACCTAATTTAAAAATGAAATTTTTTAGCTGGTATTCTTGGGATGTTACACCAACATGATACAAGACACCTTGGTGGCATCCTTCTCATGAGCCCTAAACTCAGCGATCTCCTCAGGAGTAGCAGACGACTCATCAATTTCCTTAAGATCCTTATCGAGGACATATTCCTTGTCCTCATAACGAATGACCATCCTGATGTTCCTAATCCAGTCATTGAAGTTGGTACCATCAAAGATGACTCTCCCACACAAGTTCATGAGAGAGAAGGAGCCAGTAGGATTTGAGCCAAAAACAGTGTTGGAAGACATCTGAAAAAGAAAGACAAAGTTTAGATTAGATAATAATCCATAATATAAAACCAAAATGAAATATTAAGGCTAGGACCCAACACAATATTTTACAATTTGGAAGAGGGATGTCGTAATCCAAATGCAAAATATTTGAAGATAGGTAAATGACGATTTACCAATTTCCACCATGCAAAATGAAATTGATTATTAAGTTTTAACTGCATTGAAATTCCTAGATTCCTTTGACATTCATTGAACTTTTCAATGGCATGTTTAAATCTCGATTATGCCCTTCAAGTTTGTGACTGGGATACTGTGGATCACAAACAAGGTGTGAATAACCATGCAAATGTGCTTGGTACACTCGATGTCATTTATCAACTAATCAATGTGTCGGTTAACCACACACACTCCATTGATCTATGACAAACATCAAGCTACCCTTTGCCTCCCTTACTAGTCCAAGTTAATGTGCCGGTTAACCACACACGCTCCATTAACAACTTGACAAGGTGCAAAGTGCAATTTCATGGATTAGCATCAATTTCACATTTTTCCTAAAGTAACTAAGATTGGGAATTCAATAAAACATTTAGTTACTTTATAACTTTCATTATACTTTTAACGAGAATTAATGTCCTATCCTACCCGTTTGGCTAACGACCCTCCACCAATCAAGGAAGCGGTGGGTGAGAATGAACACCCATTAAACCACCATTTTATAGGCAGTAACCTTATACCCCCTTATAGACCGGCTTCGCGAATGAGGCCTACTAACGGTAAGACTAACTTGTCTTATATATATATATATATATATATATATATATATATATATATATATATATATATATATATAACTTTTAATATTATAATAGTATAATGGTGGAATTTTAAACTTTTAAAATTCTAGGGTTTGGAATTAAAGTATTCATAAGTGTGACTTTACAAATTCAAAATCTTGAGGGCAAGTTTTGAAACTCTTCAAAACTTTTTATTTCCATAACTTATGAGTTTAATGACTTTTTAAAGAAAAGACTTTTCATTTTCCATAACTTGAGGACAAGTTATGGAGTCCATTAAAGGCATTTAGATCAATATTTTAATTAACACAATAATCAAATAATTCATCCATGATCTAGTCAAACTCATAAGAACAAGATAATTCATATCAACAATTTGCAAGAAATTAGCCTAATAATATAAACTAATACAAATCTTGAAATTATGACAATTATCTTTTAATTGCATAAGCATGATCACTACCATAACAAAAACAGATTTCATGGTTCAAAAAACAGTTTGGGGTAATGATCATAATCCAATTCTGGCCAAAAACTCGAAATTCTGCACACAGAGCCATCAACTCGGCGAGTGCATGAACATGACTCGTCGAGTTGGTATGTTACTGAGTGGACTCGTCGAGTCAGCCAGTGGACTTGGCGAGTTCACCAGTCAGAAGGCAGAAAATCGATTTTTTTCAACTTTGTAAACGAATAAGCATCAAGTATAACAAAAAACAATCCTAGGCTCTGATACCACTAAAGGGTTTTGAGCACTCTAACAACCTTATGGTGCACATGCAACCCTAAATGCTTTGGATCTATTTTTTCTCTAATTATACATGCAATTTGATTTTCCAAATCTTTATCCTAACTAGCATACAAAGCATGGGTACTTGAACAACAAAACTAGTTAGATGACTTACCTCTTGTTGTAGCTTGTTAACTTGGACCTTTAAGAGCCTAGCACCCCAAGTGTGATGCCTCAAATGCTTCACAAAACACCACCAACAATGGAGGACTTGAGAGAGAGTGACTTGCTCAAAAATCGGCTCCTATGATCTCTTAGAACCACTTAGGCTGATTTTAGGAGCTAAGGGGCTTCTTTTATAGTGTGGCAAAGTCTAGGGTTACATCCATGTAAACCCTAATGGACATGACCTTTCATATTAGTTAGGCTCCATGGGTTAAACCTCCATGGACTATCCATGGGCTAACTTATTGGTTTAGCCCATCGTAAATAACCATTGGCCCACACTATAAGAATCATTGATTTACTAAATCAGTCCCCGTATATTTAATTAATCTGTTTTGATCACTGAATTAATTCCAAATTAATTCTTGATCAATAATAATTAAATAATATGATTTCACATTAATATATTAGAACTTATAATATATTAATAAATCATAAATAACCTCTTCTCAAAAGTCCATCCTGTCAAATTGTTCCGGTGAAATGCAACCCAAATGGACCATGCTATTTTCGGGTCAAGTACATACCAATTATAGTTATGGACTTAGACACCTTATCCAACAAACCAAACACGATGTGTTGTCACTTGGCCATGATGTGTTCTGACATCATCCAAACAGTCAGGAAAATCCTAGCCAACATGTCGTGTTGGCTTGCAAACACACCGTGTTTTCCCGAGTTTCAACAACTTAATACATTCAGCCGTTTCCTCCGATTCCAAGAGCTCCAAAACTCATATCTAATCCATAACATGGTCCAGAAGGATAAAGTTTCCAACTTTATCCATTGGGTCTACCCAAAAGGCTCCAAACTCAATCCAATAAGCTTAATAGTGCAATGACTTAACCAATAAGCACGTAATCCTTACAGCATGACCCCAAAATATGGATCTGACCTCCTTGTGCTGGGTGACCATGTAAAGTTGCCAACTTTACGTCCATATATGACTAAATGAAGCTCTTAAGATAAAAAGGGGACTTAATAGAGGACTTGAAGCATGCATGACACCATTCCTCACATAAAACTTACACCTTTATGCTCAAGGATACCAAAACAACCCAGATATGAAAGAACAAGCCCTTAAACAACCCCACTCATCCATAGATCCAAAAAGAAGACCAAAATCAAAATAAAACCCCATAAGTGAATATCTAATCAACAACAAAGCAAGGTATGAACTTGATACCTCAAGGAGACTCCAACAAGTCGTGAGATTCTGGATTTATGGCCTTCCTTCCATGTTAGGCACCTTCAAACTCCAAAGCTCCTTCAAATGAGCACAAAAATCCACAAGAATCCACTCAAAACTGCAAGAACACCACCAAGAAAGCTCAGTACTCAATTTAGGGTTTTAGGTAACAAAGGAGGCTGGTAAGGAGGCCGGATAAGGGAGCTTAATGTCCTAGACTCGATTTCAAACCCGTGCGACCTTGGCAGTCCTGCTATCAAGGAAGGCCAAGTAAGTCGGAAAGATGACGAGAGGTTGCTAACAACACTTGCAAATCAGAATCTGGGAACTTGTATTGATTGCAGAGAAAATTTCGTGATACAAATGAGGGGGAGAAGGACCCTTTTTATAGGCTTCTCCTGGAATACAAAGGGTCAAGAAAACTAACAGCCATGCTAACTAAAAGGCAAGGAAACTAAAAGACATGTTCTGGAAGGTACAATGAAGGGACATGTTCCAGAAAATATCTAAACTATGGGCTGGACTAGACCCATCATAATAAAAAACGGGCTTCCTAGATTTGGGCTGTAACACCCTCCCCCACTTAATTTCGCGACGTCCTCGTCGTGGCTTCTTCGTAGCTTCGAATAACGTCTTTGAATTGCCACTGTGCGTCTTCACGTTTCCAGCTCGTTTCACCGTCTTCCTCTCCTCTCCAGCGGACTAAGTATTCTTTGCTGCTTGGTACTCCCTTTTTCCGGACCACTCGATCAGCCAAGATACCGTCTATTCTCTTGTCGAACTGCATAGTGATCGTTGTTAGGGCCCGCTTGGATTCGTTGCATTCTGGATCTTCCTTGTCTCTATGATATCGTTTCAGCAGACTCACATGCACTACCGGGTGGATTTTGAGTCGTGGTGGGAGTTCCAATTGGTAAGCCGTCAAGCCAATCTTCTTTGTAATGGGGAAAGGTCTTTCGTATTTTCTGATGAGATTTTTGTGCAATGACCTCAATGCCTTGAACTGATTTGGTAAGAGTTTCAACATGACTAGGTCTCCGACTTGGAATTCAAGGTGTCTCCGTTTTGTATCCGCCCACTTATTCATTTTCCTTCGGGCTTTGTCGATGTAAGCTCGTGCTTCATCAGCTTCTTTGTGCCATTCTTTTGCAAATTTGAATGCTGATGGGTTGTTCCCAGTATAAGGGGTCGTCAATGCATCAGGAGTGAGAGGTTGCTGCCCCGTCACGATCTCGAACGGGCTTCTTCCAATGGATTCGTTTTTCTGCAGATTAAACGAAAATTGAGCCACATCCAGCAGTTTAGCCCAATCCTTTTGGTAGGCGCTCACATAATGTCGGAGGTACAATTCCAATAAGGCGTTAACATGTTCGGTTTGACTGTCGCTTTATGGGTGAAAGCTGGTGGAGAAATTCAGATCGGCCCCCAGGAGTTTGAATAGTTCTCTCCAGAATTTCCCAGTGAACCTTGGGTCTCGATCACTGATTATGCTCCTTGGAATTCCCCAAAGCTTAACTATGTTCTTGAAGAATGACCGTTCAACTTCCTCCACTTCACATTCTGTTGTGACGGGGATAAAAGTGGCATATTTGCTGAATCGGTCTACTACCACCATTATGGCTCCAAACCCATCGGACTTTGGAAGAGCAACTATGAAATCCATGGACACACTATCCCAAGGTCTCTCCGCGATCGGGAGAGGGTCCAGGAGTCTAGCTGGTCGTTTTTGTTCTCATTTGTCTTGTTGACAAACAAGACATGTTCTCACGTACGCATCAATGTCATCCTGCATACGAGGCCAATAATGGTGTTGTTGGACGAGAGCAAGAGTCTGGTGTGTTCCAATAAGGCGTTAACATGTTCGGTTTGACCGTCGCTTTATGGGTGAAAGCTAGTGGAGAAATTCAGATCCGCCCCCAGGAGTTTGAATAGTTCTCTGCAGAATTTCCCAGTGAACCTTGGGTCTCGATCACTGATTATGTTCCTTGGAATTCCCCAAAGCTTAACTACGTTCTTGAAGAATGACCGTTCAACTTCCTCCACTTCACATTCTGTTGTGACGGGGATAAAAGTGGCATATTTGCTGAATCGGTCTACTACCACCATTATGGCTCTAAACCCATCGGACTTTGGAAGAGCAACTATGAAATCCATGGACACACTATCCTAAGGTCTCTCCGCGATCGGGAGAGGGTCCAGGAGTCCAGCTGGTCGTTTTTGTTCTCTTTTGTCTTGTTGACAAACAAGACATGTTCTCACGTACGCATCAATGTCATCCTGCATACGAGGCCAATAATGGTGTTGCTGGACGAGAGCAAGAGTCCGGTGTGTTCGCGGGTGTCCTTCCCACAATGAGTCATGACATGCCTTGATCACCTCTTGCCGTAAGTTTTTCCATACGGGAAAGTATACTCGATTCCCCACAGTGTATAGCAGCCCATTTTCTAGCCAAAATCTTCGTGTTTTTCCTTCTTTTGCAAGTTTCGCCAGGTTGCTTGCGACCGGATCGTGACTCATCCCCTCTCTAAACTGTTCGAATAGCGTTGTTGGAGGTTTGGTAGATGACATTCCTGCCAGCTCTGCCTTTCGACTAAGGGCATCGACGACAACGTTCGTTCTTCCTGGCTTGTACATCATATCATAGTCGAATTCGGCTAGGAAGTCTTGCCATCGTGCCTGTTTCGGACTTAAGCGCTTCTGAGTTTGGAAGTAGCTCGTGGCAATGTTGTCGGTCATGATGACGAACCGACTCCCCAACAAGTAGTGTCTCCAGGTACGTAAGCAATGTATTACTACAGTCATCTCTTTTTCTTGTACAATATAGCGCCTTTCTGTCTCGTTCAGTTTTCGACTTTCGTATGCTATGGGGGTGTCCTTCCTGCATTAGCACGCCCCCTATAGCAAAGTCATAGGCATCGGTATGGACTTCATAAAGAATGGTGTAGTCCGGCACTTTCATTATTGGCTCTTGCATCACGACTGCTTTCAGCTTCTTAAAGGCACCTTCACACTTCTCATTCCAACTCCAGGCCCTGTTCTTCTTTAGTAATTCTGTTAAGGGAGTAGCTATAGCGGAGTACCATTTGATGAACTTCCGATAGCAGTTTACTAATCCAAGAAAGGAACGGAGTTCGGGTACTTTGGTAGGAGCTTTCCAATCTTGAATGGTCTTGATTTTTGCGGGATCCATCATTAGCTTCCCTTCACGGATTCGATGTCCGAGGAACTCCACTTCATCTTGTGAAAATGAGCACTTTTCCAGCTTGACGTACAAGTCATTTTCCCGTAGGACCTGCAAAAACCTGTCTTAGGTGCTGCCGATGCTCCTCGATTGTCTTGCTGTACATTACTATATCATCCAGGTAAACAACCACAAAACGATCTAGGAATGGATGAAACAACTTGTTCATCAGAGTGCAAAAGGTTGCAGGGGCGTTTGTTAGCCTGAAGGGCATAACAAGGAATTCGAAAGATCTGTACCTTGTGATACATGTGGTTTTTGGCTCGTCACCTTCAGCTATTCAAACCTGGTAGTAACCCGATCGAAGATCTAGTTTTGAAAAGAATCTCGCACTTCCCATTTGATCGAAAAGGTCAGCTATCAAGGGTATGGGGTATCAATTCTTCACAGTGATCTTATTAAGGGCTCGGTAGTCTATACACATTCTAAAGGAGCCATCTTTCTTTTTCTAGAACAAAACCGAGGCGCCAACAGGGCTTTTGAGGGTTGGATATATCCTGCATCGAGGAGTTCTTTGAGCTGTTTTCGAAGTTCTGCTAGTTCCGGGGGTGCCATCCGGTAGGGACTCATTGCAGGGGGTTTTGTTCCTGGTTCCAGCTCGATCTGGTGATCCAATTCCTTTCGTGGGGGTAACCGTTTCGGCAACTCTGCTGGCATCACATCTTCATACTCCTTTAGAACATCTCGGACCGCCACGAGCAGCTCTTTAGAAGGGTAGCTTTTGGGTTCTTCGAGTGTCTCTCGGATTGCAGCAACATAACACGCTCCATCTTTCGCCCTCTTCTTGAATTGCAAAGCCGACAGCAAGGGCATGGATTCTTTGGTACCTTTCAACCGTGTTACTTGAATATGCTTTTTGTCAAGAAAAATAAGTGAGCTCACAGAAGGGATTGGGAATATGTGGGCTTTCCGAAAGAAGGATAGACCCAAGACAACCCTGAAATCATCCATAGGGACAATGGTAAAAGTCAGATCATCCACCCAATTGTCAATACGTACCTTCACAGTGGTCGTCCCCAAAAAATTTCTTGCTCCCGAGTTGACTGCTTTGATGGTGCCACTTCCAGGAAGGCATCATACCCCTAATCTTTCTGCCACTTTCTCATCCAGGAAGTTGTGTGAGGCTCCGGTATCTACAAGGGCCACCGAGTCTTTCCCGTTTATCGATACATCTACAAACTGAAGGCCTCTCTCTTCATCTTCCTCCTTTGCTAGCAGCTTTGTCAAGACTGCAAGACGTCTCATCGCCCCTAACTCTGCTTGTGTTGTTGCTTCTTCTTCGTTTTTGTTTATCATCTCGGCTACTAACGCGTTCATTGCTTTTCGATTGCGGCATTCCCAGGTCCAATGAGGACCATCACAAATAAAGCAGGGTTTGCTGGGGGTTCTCGGGGAATCGCGTCTGAATTGATTGTCAAACTTCGGCCTATCCGTCCTTCGATCCTCAAATTTTCTAGAAGCATTCTTGTTACCACCTGTTTTTGTGGCAGGTGTGTTCTTCTGCGTGGGTTTGTAGTCCACGAGAGATTCTGCCATTGATATTGCTTCGTCCAATGTTTGGACGTTCCTCCTGTTTAGTTCCGTCTTAGCCCAGTCACACAATCCATCTTTGAAGTAGAACAAGGCGTCCCTATCCGACAGGTCTTCAATTTCTAGCATAATAGTTGTAAATTCTTTGATATAATCAGCGATAGTCCCTCCTTGACATAACCGCCTGAGTTTACCCAAAACTTCTTCAATGGCATTGCGTGGGACAAAGTGTTTCCTCAATTCAGCTTTGAACTGCTCTCAAGTATCAATACTGCAGGTACCCTTCTCACTTTCCGTGTACTTTCTTCTCCACCAGAGTTGGGCAGACTCTCGCAGAAATGCTGGGGCATTTCCGATTTTTGCAGCATCATCAACCACCCCACTTGCCTCAAAGTATTGCTCCAATCCAAACAGGAAGTTTTCGACCATGGCAGCATTCCGCGTTCCTGTGTAAACATCAGGTTTGGGGACCTTAATGCTAGGGCTGGGGGCATGACCCCCCGAGTTTCCCTAACATAAGGGGTCGCTTCTTGATTTCCCGCTTTAGGGCCTCCATCTCTTCCCGTATAGAACGAATTTCATCACCAATATTCCTTTTATGGGCCAGCAGCTCTTCCGAGATGGTGCTAAGTTCTTGTTTGACTTCAATAGCTGCATCCTCGATCAACGACTTGGCTGCTTGTGACATTACAACATTCTCTTCTGTTAAGGCATCGATCAGTCCATACATGTCACTGATTTGAGCCTGTATGCCTTCTATGGACGATTCCACATTCTGGACACGATTTTCAACAGCTTCGCCAGAGCTGCTGGGTGGAATGGGAGGGGGTCTGGACTTGTTTCGAGATTTCGATCTCTTAGACTTTGCTTTCTCAGCTTCCCTACCACGGTCATCCACATTATCGGGAGTAATAACGGATTATTCGCCTGCTATCTTGTTGCAACCTTCAAGGAAGTACCTAGGATAATCCTTTGCTCTGATACCACCTGTCACGGAGTCGATTTCAGACCCGTGCGACCTTGGCAGTCCTGCTATCAAGGAAGTCCAAGTAAGTCGAAAGGATGATGAGAGGTTGCTAACAACACTTGCAAATCAGAATCTGGGAACTTGTATTGATTGTAGAGAAAATTTTGTGATACAAATGAGGGGGAGAAGGACCCTTTTTATAGGCTCCTCCTGGAATACAAAGGGTCAAGAAAACTAACAGCCAAGCTAACTAAAAGGCAAGGAAACTAAAAGACATGTTCTGGAAGGTACAATGAAGGGACATGTTCCAGAAAATATCTAAACTATGGGCTAGACTAGACCCATCATAATCAAAAACGGGCTTCCTGGATTTGGGCTGTAACATTAAGGCCTTTAAATAGGGTGCAACACCATAAAAATTAGGGTTTCCATCCCAGCCGCCAACATGTCGTGTTGGGACACCACAACACACTGTGTTGACTCATTAAACTCCATGTTTGTCCTTAATTAGACACGACGCGTTGGTTCCTCCAACACGCCGTGTTACAATCCCCAAAATGGGATTCATTCCTTACATTTGCTCCTTAAGATTCCAGGTGTTACAACTCTCCTCCATTTGAATTATATTTCGTCCTCAAAATCGCTCCTTACCATCCCAGGCGTCCATACAGCCTGAAGAATATTATCACTGCCTCGAACACACACGACCTTCCCAAGGCTACTGAACCCAACCATAGTAGAACTCTCCAGACCCAAAGAAGACTAATCCATAATCCCATGCAGACAATCATCCCTACCTTTCCTGAAACTTGAAATCTCGAATTTTCGATTTGGTCCAACTCCCGGACAGACCGCCCATACTGAATCACCACCATACCGAATCCTCAATGAATACCAGACCAAACAAAACACTTCCAACCGTGATTATCTAATGCATCCATAGGGAACAAAATCATTAACCCCAAACAGCTGCAGAACACCAATACTTGCCAGAAGGCTCAGGTAATCCTTCGAGTAGAAGTTTCATCCATGTAGCGGTTAGACTCAGACGAGAGTTGTGCAACAGGGTCAAATCATTTACTCTGAGATTATCCAATCCAAGCTGCAAACGTCTTACCATATTTTTCGATTAACATGCGACTCCACATACGAATCCCAAATCAGTAATACGACCTTGACTTACCTTGATGCCCCCCTTTGCCGCTTTCCAAAAGCAACTGAGACCTCCCTGGTCCCAATTTGTATGCCACTAACTGAAACACCAGATTCCCACCCGGCTGCTGTGTCAAAAGACACACACAGTTGCCCTATGCGACTTTCGAGTAAAAACCTCATCCGACAACAATTTCCCAAGCTATCTCACCACTTATGGCTCCAACCGATCAGAGCAGCCCGTCTACCTGACGCCACAAAATCCAGTGCTAAAAGAGAATGCTCTACAAGGCCAACTGAAGTTTTCCATTACCAATCATACAATGAAATCCATCTGAAAATCCGAAACCCCATACTTGCCTGAACCTACAGAGATATAACCAAATCAAAACACAAGAGCCTGATCTGCCAACAAAATTGAAACCATCTCTTAACCCTGAACCCTTCCATTCATAATCCTTAACTCATATCCTACAGAAGAGATGGCCTTACACATAAACATCCGCGATTCCCAACGCAAGTTCCTACCAAGAACCATCTCGGTACCCAACTTATAACCTGAGATCAAAGGATTTACACTAGCATTTTACCCCAAACCTTTTGATTCACAGCAACGCCTCACTAATCTTGGGTATAAAGATTCCCAAACCATATATGAGACTACCAGTCTCGCACCTAGTCCAGCCACCAGGTTTTCAAGAGTCCGAATGACAAGGCTACCTAGCCCAAACATCCCTCTGCACCATTTACCGACCACACACTCAATCCTGAAACCCAAGATCCAATACCACGACCCAACAGTCTCTACCAGGTCCCACCTGCATTGCCATAATCATACGGGCCTCGCCCACAGGCCCCACCCAAACTATACCACGAAGTGGCCTCGCCCACGGGTCGCACCCATCTAAAGCTACACAGGCCCGACTCCACCCCGGACCCCAATGGTCCTCAACCTAAAACAGATAAATACTCCTCAATAATCCTGACCGGTTTGACCATTGGTCCTCACCCAATTTCACTCCAGCTTCAAACAATCATAATTGCTTCGTTTCAACTCTATTTTCGGCGTTCTTTATATACACAGAAAAGTATTGACGAGCACACAACCCTATCTAATTACTTTTGACTTAATACATGTATAACTAAAACCATAATCCACGCAAGGAGCCCGGAATATTACTTTTCCCATTTACCCTTTTTCTCCAAGCACAAATCGAAGGCTTTAATCACTTATCCAAAATTATCATCATCGAGTAAGGTCTAAACCCGATTCCCCTGAAGCCCAAGGCCTTTATTTGATCAATTTATTTTCCAAAATCCCGAAATAAGAAATTTCTCGAAACATGATGTTACACGTTCAACAAAATAAAAGATCAAATTATGATAAATTGGGCATCCAATACTTCATATTTAAGTTTAATTTAGATATTATTTAATTTTTATTTTTAGGCTTTATTAATGTTATTTTATTAATGTATTTTTATTTAATTTACTAAAATTAAATTTTAATTATATAAATGTTGTATTAAAATAGATAAAAAAAAATTAAAATGGTATTTGTGTGGTGGAATGGTGACCATCTCATGGGGGTTATGATGAGAAGCGATGACATGATTGCATTTTTGGAGTGATGAAGTGGTGATCACTCCTAAGCCTTATAGAGTTATAGATAATGTAGAGGTATACTTATATTCCATGTTTCTGAAAAAGGATAATGACATAAAAACTCTTAAGTTTGTAAATTTTTGTCCGTTTTACCTTTTTACGGATTTTAGGTTCTTCAAAACCGGATGTTTGCAACTTTTTTTTCAATTTTACCTTTTGGTTTATTCAAGCTCTTTGACCATCTCCGATCCACCTCCATTTTTTTCTCCAAAAATGGGATAAATAGTGTTTTATCTCCAGTCCTATTTCGTTTTTTTATCCAATTTTATATCCCAAAAAATATATTCCTAGTATATTTTATTCTTCCAACTTACATAAATTGTCAAATACACCCCTTCTATTAATTTGGTTTTAACAAATATATAATCTATACTTTTTTCATTACAATAATATTAAATAAATAAGATTAAATTTGTAATACACTTATAAATATGAAACATCCCAAAAATACGGTCCAAAAATTTCCTTTTTAATTCATTAATAAAACCATATATATAATCATAATCATATAAAATCATAAACCATGTATCTCAAAATATCGTAATATTTGTCAACATATCAAAATCTCATATCAAATATCAGAGTACATCTCCCAGGCTAGAAAACTGCGGTGTGTGCCATGCGATCATCCCGAGCTCTTCCCTTTGCTAGCTGAAGTACCCGAAACCAAACTGAAAACTGTAAGCACGAAGCTTTGTGAGCTCCCCCAAACTACCACATACCATACACGTAACATATAACATGTAACATAAACTTTGGGACACCGCCCAGCTGCATCGGGACGAACCCACCATCGCCTTACCCGACATCGGACTCCTGCCCGACATTGGGCTCACCCCGGCATCAAACCACACCTGGCATCGGGCTTGCCCCGACATCAGGCTTATCCCGACATATACACATCATAACATATATCATAAAAACATATCATAAGCATGTAGCATACATCGGGCTTACCCCGACATCGGACCGAAGCCCGTAACACATAACACATAACATATAAGCTAACATCCATCAGGCTTACCCCGGCATCGGGCCTAAGCCCCGAACACATAACACACAACATGCATGAATCACAAAGACATCAAGCATACATATACTCTTCTCGAGACCGCCTCGGCATCGGACCGAAGTCCGGAAACATATGATCTACATCGGGCTAACCCCAGCATCGGACTGAAGTCCGGTATATGCTAACATACATAAACGGATCGGCATTGGTGCCTTAGACCCGTTCCTACTAGAGGAAAACTCACCTCTCAAACTGGATGCTGAACTCGTGCGTGAGGAATCTCTGTTGGCTGCTCCCACGACTCCCCGACTAACTCTATACAATAATACTTAGTCAGAAAACTGAAAATCCATCTAAAGGTAAAATGACCATTTTACCCCTGGTCAAAGTCAATGCTCTGGTCAAAGTCAACATTTTGGGTTGACCAACTCACCGAGTCAACCTTTCAACTCATCTATCTCATTAACTCATAAATCCTGACACCGCGACCCAACTCACTGAGTCGTTCCTCCGAGTCGTCGAGTCCTATCGAGCTGCTCATAGTTGAAACTTGGCGAATTAATTCGTAGAGTCCCTCTACAGACTCGTCGAGTTCTACCATAAACTGAAACGGGACAGCACGACCCGACTCGTCGAGTTCCCTTATGGACTTGACGAGTCCTTCTGTCTGATTGGCCATCTTAACAGATTAAGCCCTTGCTCTCTAGATCTATAGTCCATACTTCGCTTGTTCACTGGAAATGACCTTTCTAAGGGTAAAATTTCCAACTTTACTCGTTGATAACCCTTTTTGAAGGGTTTATCTAAAACCCTATTTCCTCTAGGACATAGATCTTGTCCAAACAACCTTAGTATTCCAAACCAAAGCATGACAGCCTAGATCTAGGGCCTAGAAACCAGTTAACCACGTAAAGTCTTGAGCTTGCTTCCATGCATGGCCCCTTTGGTGCTTAAAAGGCCATAACAACATCCTTAAGGTTTGCATGAGACTCAAACGACATAAATTTTGCACCTTTATGCCTTTACAACCCTTAATAACTCCAGATCTGAAAGTATAATCAGCTTGGGACATCCATGACTCATAAATCATGCTACTTGGACAAAAACCCTATAAAGGAGACCACAAAGTGATCTAATGAACTATAAGGCAAGTTAAGAGCTTGATTACTAGAAAGTGATGAGAATGGAGCGAAATCCCTGGATCTATAACCTTCTCCTTGAACCTTCAAGCTCCTTCTTCTTCTTCTAAGCCTCAAGAACACACAAACCACTCAAAAATGGCAAGAAATAGCTAAAGATCACTCATGGTTGATTAGGGTTTCGAGATTAGGGTTTGGAGGTGATAGAGGCTGGGGTGGAGGCCAGATATGATGCTTAAATAGGGTGCAAGCCCTAAAGATTAGGGTTTTCGTCCAGACTGTCCTACTCGTCGAGTCAAGACTGCGACTCGTCGAGTCAAGAATCCGACTCGTCGAGTAGTTCAATTAAAACCCACGCATATTATGCCTTCTACTCCACGAGTTAGGGCCACCAACTTGTCGAGTAGCCCTTCCAGAATGAACAAATAATTAAGTTAAATGCATACCAGGAACTAGGCGTTACAATTCTCCCCCACTTGTCTTAGACTTCGTCCTCGAAGTCTGCTGTGTCTGAAAACAACTCTGGGTAGTGCTCCCTCATCTCGTCCTCGGGTTCCCAAGTCCACTCCGAGCCCTTACGGTGCTGCCATTACACCTTTACCAACTCCACTCTCTTGCTCCTCGAATCCTTCGACTTCCTGTCAAGAATAGCTACTGGCCGCTCAATGTAGTTCAGGCCGTCATCAACCTGAATATCCTCAAGGGGTACCACTGCTGAATCATCCACTAAACACTTCCACAACTGAGAAACATGGAAGGTGTTGTGGATCTGGCTGAACTCTGTTGGAAGATCTAACCGGTAAGCAACCCGGCCCACCCGGGCCAAAACCCTAAACGGACCGATGAACCTGGGGCCCAACTTGCCCCTTTTTCGGAACCGAATGACACCTTTCCAGGGTGACACCTTCAAGAGGACCATGTCGCCCACCTGAAATCTAAATCTGAACGCCTCTTATCGGCGTAGCTCTTCTGTCGACTTTGTGCAGTCTGGAGCCTGCTCCGGACCTGCTGGATCCGCTCTGTAGTCTTGAGTACTACTTCAGTACTCCCCATAACTCTCTGACTGACCTCACCCCAACAGATTGGGTTCCTACACTTCCTCCCCTAAAGCATCTCGAAGGGAGGTCGCTCTATGTTGTCATGGTAACTGTTGTTATACGAAAATTCCGCTAACGGAAGATACGTATCCCCACTGCCACTGAAATCCAAAACACATGCGCGTAGCATGTCCTCGAGAGTCTGAATCGTCCTCTCGCTCTGTCCGTCGGTTTGGGGGTGGAAAGCAGTGCTAAAGTAGAGACGAGTACCCATCTCATCATGAAATTGCTTCCAAAATATGGAAGTAAAACAGACATCTCGATCCGACACCACTGAGACAGGCACTCCATGTCGTGCCACTACCTCTCGCACATAAATCTCGGCCAGCTTCTTGGCCGATATGCTCTCCTGGATCGGGATAAAGTGAGCGCTCTTGGTCAACCGATCCACAATGACCCATATCGAATTGACCCTACGTGCGGTCCTGGGAAGCTTTATGATAAAATCCATAGTAATGTCCTCCCACTTCCACACAGGGATGTCTAATGGTTGCATCTTTCCATGAGGCCTCTGGTGCTCTACTTTGACCTTCCTACAGGTCAGGCACCTCTCTACGTACCATGCTACATCCCGTTTCATGCAGGGCCACCAGTAGTGAGGGCGAAGATCCCGGTACATCTTCGTCGCCCCAGGATGGATGGAGAACCTCGACTTATGAGCCTCATCCATCAAAACCTGCCGTACTCCGCCCCAGTACGGAACCCAGACCCTCCCATGCAGAGCTGCCACTGAAATCCAAAACACATGCGCGTAGCATGTCCTCGAGAGTCTGAATCATCCTCTCGCTCTGTCCGTCGGTTTGAGGGTGGAAAGCAGTGCTAAAGTAGAGACGAGTACCCATCTCGTCGTGAAACCGCTTCCAAAATCTGGAAGTAAAACGGACATCTCGATCTGACACCACTGAGATAGGCACTCCATGCCGTGCCACTACCTCTCGAACATAAATCTCGGCCAACTTCTCGTCCGATATGCTCTCCTGGATCGGGATAAAGTGAGCGCTCTTGGTCAACCGGTCCACGATGGCCCATATCGAATTGACCCCACGTGCGGTCCTGGAAAGCTTAGTGATACAATTCATAGTAATGTCCTCCCATTTCTACACAGGGATGTCTAATGGTTGCATCTTGCCATGAGGCCTCTGGTGCTCTACTTTGACCTTCCTGCAGGTCAGGCACCTCTCTACGTTCCATGCTACATCTCGCTTCATGCAGGGCCACCAGTAGTGAGGGCGAAGATCCCGATACATCTTCGTCGCCCCAGGATGGATGGAGAATCTCGAATTATGAGCCTCATCCATCAAAACCTGCCGTACTCCGCCCCAGTACGGAACCCAGACCCTCCCATGCAGAGTCAACAACCCTCGGCTATCATAATTAAACGAGGCCACCCGGCCTACAATCCTCTCACACTTCTGGCGCTCTTCCTTCAGGCCCTCAACCTGTGCCTCTCTAATTTGCTCCAACAGTGGAGTGATCACTGTCATCATCAAACACAATTCTCTGATCGGAGCCGTTACCACCTTGCGGCTCAGGGCGTCAGCCACCACATTGGCCTTGCCCGGGTGGTAAAGGATCTCACAGTCATAATCCTTTACAACATCTAACCACCGACGCTGCCTCATGTTCAGATTCGGATGATCCATGAGGTACCTCAAACTCATGTGGTCCGTGTAAATGGTACAACAGACCCCGTAGAGGTAATGTCGCCAAATCTCAAGGGTGAACACCACAGCCCCCAACTCTAAATCATGCATCGGATAGTTAGCCTCGTGAGGCTTCAGCTGCCTCGACGCGTAAGCTATCACATGACCCCTCTACATTAGAACTGCACCCATGCCCGAAATCGACGCGTCACAATAAACCACGAAGTCGGCAACTCCCTTGGGCAGAGTCAAAATCGGTGCCTCGCATAACCGTTGTCTAAGAGTCTCGAGGCTGCCTGCTGCTCAGGCCCCCAACAGAATGTCACCGACTTCTTGGTCAGTTGGGTCAAGGGAACAGCGATCCTTGAGAAATCCTGGATGAATCTCGTGTAATAACCCGCTAGACCTAGAAAACTCCGAATCTCAGATGGAGACCTCGGAACCTCCCACTGCATCACGACCTCAATCTTGGCCGGATCGACCAGAATACCCTTTTGGTTGACGAAATGCCCAAGGAACTGCACCTCGCGTAACCAGAACTCACACTTGGAGAACTTCGCGAAAAGTCTCTCCCTCCTCAGTGTCTCCAGCACCTCCCTCAGGTGCTCCTCATGCTGCTCCTGGGTCTTGGAATAGACCAAGATATCATTAATGAAGACTATTACATGCCGATCCAACATCGGTCTGCACACACGGTTCATGAGGTCTATGAACGCGGCTGGAGCATTGGTGAGCCCAAATGGCATCACCACAAACTCATAATGGACCATAGCGAGTCCTAAAAGTTGTCTTCTGCACAACATCGTCCCTGAATCGCATCTGGTGATACCCTGACCATAGATCAATCTTGGAGAACCAAGATGCTCCCTGAAGCTGGTCAAACAAATCATCTATCCTCGGAAGTGGGTAAAGGTTCTTCACCGTTACCTTGTTCAGCTCCTGATAGTCTATAGACATGTGATGTGACCCGTCCTTCTTCTTCACAAACAGGAACGGGGCTCCCCATGGCGAACTGCTCGGTCTGATGAATCCTTTGTCTAGCAGCTCCTGCAGCTGTGTAGACAACTCCTGCATCTCGAGAGGAGCCAACCGATACTGTGTCTTGGCTATCGGAGCCGCACCAGGGACTAGGTTAATCCTGAACTCGACCTGTCTCTCCAGAGGTATCCCAGGTAAATCCTCTGGGAATATGTCTGGGTACTCTCGCACTACTGGTACATCATCAACTGTCGCCTTACCCTTATCCCGGGTATCCATGACATAGGCGACGTATCCTGCGCAACCCTGCTGAAGGTGGCGCCTCGCCCTTGGTGCTGAACAGAAAACCGGTCCACACTGTGGCCTCTCGCCCTGGATCACTAGCCCTCCCAAACTAGGAGTGAAAACCCTCACTAGCTGCTGCTCACAGTCAATCACTGCCCCATTGGGGCTCAACCAATCCATACCCACTATAACCTTATTCCCACACAGGGGAATAGGAACCACATCTACTGAAAACTGCTAATCGAATAATTGCAGCGTACATCCTCTGTGAACCCTCGTAACCCTGACGGTCCTGTCATCTGCTATCTCCACATCCAGTGGGCAATCCAGTACCCCTAGAGCTCTTACAAATCGCTTGCTGAGAACGAGCGACACAAAAGATCGAGTGGCACCTGAATCAAACAGTACCAGGGCTGATATACTGTTCACTAAAAACGATCCTATAACAAAACATATAAACATAAGTAACAAACAATATCAATAAAGAGATAAGAGAAAGATACATACATGTCACCACGTCAGGAGCTGCTCGTGCCTCCTCTGCAGTAAGCTGAAAAGCCTTGCTCCGCGCCGTAGGCGCCTCAGCCCGGCCCTGACGGCCGTCTGTAATCCTCAATGTGGCAGGAGAAGGTGTTGCCACCTTTCCTGCGGCTGCTAGACTCGGGCACTAGGACCGCTTGTGTCCCCTCTGATTGCACTAAAATCATATCAGATTTGATGCTGTCGTGGTGGTGGTAGTGGCTGTGAAATCTTGGCTCACATGACCAGTTCGGCCGCACTTGTAGCAACCTGAACTCCCCGTCTTGCACGTTCCCTCGTGCATCCTGCCACATTTGCCACAACGGTCGTGGATCTGCTGGCTCCGGGATCTGTGATCTGATACCTTGGGCTTCTTTCCCGAACTCTCTGACTGACCCCCTTCTAGTTTCCTCTTCCTCTTCATCTCCTCGTCCGCCGCATACTGTGGAACAAGAAGGGCCCTCTCCCTAAACTTGGCGTGATCTCCACCACAGTCTCTGCCGTCTGCTCAAGATCTTGGAACTCCCTCGCTAGCTATTGCACCTCAATCACAGGTGCAAACTCGGCCCTGAACCTGGCCGAGAAATCACTCCAGGTCATAGCATCTAAAACTGTATCATCCCCACTGGCTCGTCCGACCTCCTCCCACCAGTCTCGTGCCCTATCCTTCACAAGACTGGATGCAAGTCGGACCTTGTCCCCCTCAGGACATTTGCTCGTACGGAATGCGTTGGCGACATCAGCCAACCATCTGCTGCTAGCAATGGGGTCCCGAGCTCCGTGATAGTCGGGAGCTCCAGAAGCCCTGAAATCCCGAAAAGTCAGTGTGTACGACCCCACCATGGCCGCCACCTCAGTGAGGAAAGCACTCAGCTTCTCATCCAGAAGCTCCAAAATACCCTCCTTAACCGAACCAAAGATTACAGGAGTCTGCTCTAAAACGCTGCGCGTGATCTCATACGAAATAAACTCCCTCGTCTGCTCATCCATCTGCCCGGCTCCAAAGCCCGAGCCTGATCCCTCACTAGTGCCTGAAGTGCCAACTGGCCTAGTGTGTAGCGTCACCATACTGAAAATACATCATAACAAACATCAAAATACTAAACAACTCTCGAGGGATCATATATATATATATATATATATATATATATATATATATATATATATATATACACTACAAGCTCCTTGGATTCATCTCAGCCTTTCTTGATTCGAGTACGGACCCTCTGCTTTCAGTAGTACGGGCGCATACTACCTTCCACATCTATCCGTACTTTCCCCAAGAATTGCCTTGACTTCACCAAGTCCCTTCTACTACTAATGCTTCACTTGCTAGTCTCATCCTAAGCTTGCCCTAGGGTAATCACCATCCCACTCTCTGCCATCAGGTGCATAAGAAGTCCCTGTCATTTTCCCCTAACTAGCTTGCGAATACTATTTCATATCACTAAGACTAGATAATTTTTTGAATGAGAGGTTCTACCCTACAACGGTTAGACTCAAACGAGAGCTGCGAAATAAGGCTAAACCTAACCTTCTGAAATTATGTAGTCCTCGCAATATGTAACTTAATATATTCGTTTACTAGTTAGTAAAAGACAACTAGAACTCCTAAAAGCACAAAGCAAGCAACATTCGAGCATTGAGTACACATAATCAAACATATTCTAATCAAGCCATCATACTGACTACTCTATACTAGCATGCAGTTCTCATATAGTTGATACACATATAACAGGCACATAAGCCATCCTTCCTAGATCCTTAGTCCTAATATAGCATGTAGTTCTCATAAAGTTGATAAGCATATCATACCATAAACTTGTATGAGTAATTTGGGAGTACTTACTTGAGCTCGGCTGATTGCATGCACCACACCCTTTTCTCATTTTCAAATTTTTTTTTGCTTTTTCTAAAACACTTTTCTTTTCTCAAAATCCTCTTTATAAACATGGTTTTTCTTTTGAAACTTCTATACCAATTCCTTAGTTTGAGTTCAGGCATACCCGAAAGTGTGCCTGAATCCCTCAAACCAAGGCTCTGATACCAACTTGAAACATCCCAAAAATACGGTCCAAAAATTTCGTTTTTAATTTATTAGTAAAACCATAAATATCATCATAATCATATAAAATCATAAACCATGTATCTCAAAATATCGTGTAGGGTATAAGATGTTGCGTCATTGGGCTTATAATAGTTAGTCCATTTTGTGTACGGTATTGGGCTGTCCAGCCGTCTCATTAATTAGGGTTTAAGTATTTATAGTGCATGCATGCACCGTAGATTGTTAACGTTTTTCTTAGATATCTTTTGTAACCCTAACACGCCTCTACAGTTGAAAGTCTTCATCGAGTTCATATGGGGCGTGACTTTTAATCATTCAGCATCTGTTTGATCATCTTTGTGTTCCTTACTTACCTGTTTGAATCTAATCGATCATCAAGGATTTTCATCCCAACAATTGGTATCAGAGCAGGAGATTGTGTAATATATACGCATCTCTTCTGTTTGTTGAGCTACTAGGGTTTCCGTTAATATAGGATCTTTTTTAGTCGTCTTTATTGGTTTTCTGACGACTTACAGTGATCTTTATATTACCCTATTATTTGTTTAGTTTACACATCTGATTCGTAACATGTATCGAAGAAATCATCATCATGCAACACGACGATTCTAGCGTTAACTCCTTGAACATCTCAAGCAGTATTGGATCAACTACAAGGATCCCGATTTTCTTCCCTCATAAGTATGAAGTTTGGGCGCTCCATGATATGGGCATATTTAGTCATATAATTTATATATTGTCTTAATACTTTATGTTGATTTTATCTCATTTAATGAACAAAAGGTGCTTAATTAGTTTAGAATTTCATTTTTCAGCAACAATGACATGCTCGGATGGAAAAGAAAGCGGATTTAGCAATTAATACATGGGCTAATGTCATAAAAACCCTCAAGTTTTCAGGGTTTTGTCGGTTTTGCCCAAAGTTGAATTTTATGTCCGTTTTTACCCTAACATTTTCCAAAAAATGTTCGGTTTTACCATTTTACCGGTGATAACAGGTTACCATCATATTAACTTCGCAAAAAACCCTTAAGTTTACAGTTTTTTTACGTTTTTACCCTTAAGTTTATAATTTTTTTTACACTTTTACCCTATGTATTTTTTTATATTATACGTATTCATGCAGAAAAATCATATTTATATACGAAAAAAAATTAATTAAATATTATATTTACATTTTTTAATGTTATTTCTTTATATATATATATATATATATATATATATATATATATATATATATATGTGTGTGTGTGTATGTGTGTGTGTGTGTGTAGGTTTTTTTCTTGGATAAACCATTTAAGATGTAAAAAAAACAAATTAATATGTTTTTAGAACCACAAATACGTATTTTTATGTATTTAAAAATATACATATCAATAAAAAAAAAACTTGTTCAATCATAAACATGTTTATATAAGTATATACATATATTTTTAGAAGTGTAAATATGTATTTTGATATATGTTTTTTTTTAAAAGTATAAATATATTTTTAGAAGTATAGATACATATTAATATATAAAAATGTAAAAATATGTATTTATACTTCTAAAAACTATATCTATAAAACACGTATTCATAATTCTAAAAATACTATTTATCTTTTTAAATGATATATCCTTGCAAAAACACACACACACACAAACAATATATATATATATATATATATATATATATATATATATATATATATATATATATAACATTAAAAAAATACAATACTTAATTAACATTTTTCGTATATAAATACGATTTTTCTGCATGAATACGTATATTATGAAAACAAAATACTTAGGGTAAAAGTGTAAAAAAAATTATAAACTTAAGGGTAAAAACGCAAAAAAATGGTAAACTTAAGGGTTTTTTTGCGAATTTAATATAATGGTAACCTGAAAAACCTGTTATCACCGGTAAAAGGGTAAAACCGAACATTTTTTCGAAAATGTTAGGGTAAAAACGGACATAAAATTCAACTTTGGGCAAAACCAACAAAACCTTGAAAACTTGAGGGTTTTTATGACATTAACCCTTAATAGTTTCATCAATTATATGTAAAATAGTAAGCATAATATAGTTTAATACATATCGATGGAAGACAAACGGGCAACAAGCTGCGCCGCTAGCCCTTTCTGGATGGCAAAACTAATCCTTTTAAAAACAACATTTGTGGATCTAGGAGATATGACATTAGAGTGCATGACCCATTGGACTTTGTTGAGGAGCTCCACCGCCTCTGGTGCGAGAAAACCAAATGTGTCAAATGCAAAAGGTACAAACACATGTTGATTTTCTATACATGCATTCTTGTGCTTTGCCACTTTGCACACAACGGCTTTCAAAGCGGCATGCCCTGCTGTGAAACCCCCACTCCTCAAACCGACGAGAGGAGAGACCCCAGTAAGATCCACACACGCGTGCTTCCCTCCTACCCATCCAAACACCAAAATGTCAGTCGGTCTAAGTGTGGATCTTCCATCCTGCAGGCCGTCAAAAAGTTCACAGGCGCTTCTTTCTTCACAGCAATACCAGCACGCCGACAAGCATCAAAGAGGACATCCCTAACCACATCATGTCTGTACTTGAAACCAGGGAGCTCTCTACAATGAACCACATGTTCCCCAAAGGTATCCAAACATGCCTTGCGGCAAACTGGGCATATCTCGTCAATTGGGAATAGAGGAATCATGAGGCGGTAACGAAGGATAGTTCGGTACTCCACAGGAGACATATGCTGGTCAAGGCCATCAATGGGGATAGTTAGCAGAAAATCCTGAGCATGAGGTGCCCGAAGACACCCAAAAACTGCTTTCTGTCTAACAGTCATATCGAAGTTGACTTCCATATCTTTGACGATTTTGCTAAAAAGGGCACATGCCAATGCTTTTTGGGATTTAGGGGGGGCGGTGTCCTTATTAGTGAAACCGCTACAGTTAAATCCCAGAATCGTAGCGCGAAGACGAGTCATGGCACATAGGTAATCAGAGTTCATACCACATATGCCACTGTCACGTAAGATGTGGTCTTTTAATGCCCAAGATTGGCCCCTCGAGGCTACAAATGCGTAGGAGGAAACCTCGTATGCCGAGTACAAACCCAAACCACCGAAACGAATAGGTAAGGAAGCCAAACGCCATTGAATGTCTCCAAAGAAGGGGCCTCCACATACCACCATATCCTCGATAGACTTGTGCAACCCTTTGTCAAAGAACAAAGCTTCCTCTTCTATGTGCACCGGTTGGCAAGTACTTAAACCAAAGAAAAGTTTTGTAATGCCCATACATGATCGAAGCAAAAGGAGCTAACTCTGCGAGTCACATAGTTATGGAAGAAGACCCATCAAATCAACAGCATTGACCGCTCTCTTCATGGCTAGCCCGCTAATAAACCATGCGTCTATGCTAACAGCCCCCCCAAGGAGCTTCACCTCTAAAGAAAGTCTCCCTATATCCGTTGGGAATAAATCGACACGAAGCTTCCTACCATCACAAGAGGGCCAAAAAAATCTCCGTTTTCTTGATGTTCAACTCAAGACCCAAGCCTGGACTATTCAAGCGAATAATGTTCAACACTCTAGCCACCTCCTCTGAATCCCCAATGGATTCGGAGGGATGCATAAAATGAGTGTTGTTCAAAAGAAGTGGGCGAGTGTTTATGAGGATTGTTAGTATTTAGAATTAGGGGGGTCCTTAGGAAAAATTTAGACACAAATGCATGCGTTGCGGTCTTGGCATAATGGTTGGGTTCAATTGGGATTGTCTTATATGATATTAGTGTGCTAAAATTCAATTTTGTTTGGGGGCAAGCAAAGGTCAAGTGTGGGGTATTCTGATATGGGCATATTTAGTCATATAATTTATATATTATCTTAATACTTTATGTTGATTTTATCTCATTTAATGAACAAAAGGTGCTTAATTACTTTAGAATTTCATTTTTCAGCAAAAATGACATGCTCGGATGGAAAAGGAAGCGGATTTAGCAATTGGAAGCTTGGATCTTGGATTTTGAAGAAAGAATGATGTTGATGGACAGCTTGACCGCTCATCAGTGTTTAGGCCATATCTCATGAACCGTAACTATGATTGATGAGATTCAAAATGTTCTGAAAACTAGACACAATTACGGACGACTTTCATGTTTTGAGAAAATGTTGATTCCAAGAGAACTCGATGACTTGGGCCTCAACTCGACGAGTTGATCATAAAGTTCGCGATTCTCGACACTGACTTGACGTACACAAGATTTTAATGACCAACTCGACGAGTTGGGTCAAAAACTCGTCGATTTGGCCATGTTTTCAGAATTTATATATAGAAACGCTTCTAATTCGAACCCTAATTAATTGGGGGAAGCTTTGGACGATTTTTGGAGGCCAGAAGGATTCTTAGAGTTGTGGTTTTCGAGATTTCAACTTAGATATCAATTTGGAAGAAGATCAAAGGCAATAATCATTACTTTTATCTTAATATTTTGCATGAACCATGTTTCAATCATTAGATTTCATTTTTAGATTGTTATTTGATGTAGATATGAGCTAAAAACTCATTACTTCTGTTTAGACTAGATGAATTTATGAATATGGTGTGATTTTATGGCTTGGATTTATTTGATTTGGTGAATTTTGTTTTGTTAAGCTTGTTAAAGATCCTCATGTGTTGACAGTAACTATTTTCTGTTAATTATCAAGTCTATTAAGTTGCATGAACATCTCTTAATTGCTTGTCTCATATAATTTATGTGAAAACAATATTACATGCGTAGTAATAGTGAACATGAAACTGGGTGTTAACTAGAAAATAGGTAAGTCATTGTTTGAGCTTGCGTGACAAACAACCATACAAGAAGTTAATTGAATTAGTAATTTAATTAGCTAAACTACAAGTCTTACTTAACCTGAATCAATAAACTAGGAAACTCATTAATTTAACCAATTGGCCACTGTTTGAATTGATTTGTTTTCTAAGGATTAGTAATAGTGAAGGTGAACCTAATCACATGAATCGGTAGCCAATGACAAATTAATCCATTGCACTTGCCATAAAATCAACCATAAGAATAAGTGAGTCGAATCTGAAAAGAAGTCTCTTTTGTTATTGAATCTAGTTATCTTCTATTTTCTTTAGGTGTTAATTGTCTTCGTTTAAGTGTTATTTGATTGCTTAAGTTTCTAGTCTTGCAAAACTAGAGAAAACCCCCTTTCTATTACTTGTTTTATTTAGATAATATTAGCATTTATTTTAATTGTTTACCGTTCCTTGTGTTCGATACCCTACTTGCTTGAACTATATTACTAATCGATAGGTACAGTGCCTTTCGTGTGTTTATTTTGTGTCTAAGTTAGTAGGATTAAAACTAGTGCATTTCACACACATCAAGTTTTTGGCTTCGTTGCCGGGGAACGGTTCAAATAGTTAATTTTATTTGCTAATTGTTATCGTTTTTAATTTATTGATTTTTTTATATTTAGTTTAATTTTTGTTTTTATTTTTATTTATTATGTTTTTTCCAAATCTCGATGCTCTTGATGCTTTTCTTGAGGAAGTAGTACAGGAAATTGAGCAAGAAGATGAGGAGTATGACTCAGATGATGATTTGAAGAAATTTGGAATATGGTTAGATAACATATTGGCTAATAAACAAGAGCAATTTGAGTTACAAGAGCTAGATTTACAAGATGAAGAATTTAATCCGGAAAGAGACTTGGAGGAGCTGGAAAGGTTGCTGGCAGAAGGGTCAGATGAAGAACAAGAACAAGCTGAGTTGCAGGAACCAAGCCGTGGATTGACCATTACCACGATGTGGCCCCCTATTTTTCCAGTTTGTGTTTCGGAGCATGGGGTGACGATTCCAACTTTGGAGGTAGTTCTGAGGCACGACCCATTTCTGATTAGTACCCGACCAGTTCCCACCCTTGTCAAGATTCTTGGGTTACATGAATTCAAGCTCGTTTGGCCAATTTTTGAAGCAAAGAGCCAAATTTTACAAATTGGTCCAAAGAAAATATTCAATGCAATGGATGGATTGACATTAAGTTTATTGGAAGTTTATTAAGTTGGGAGTTCAGCTCAAGACTCGCACAAAAAGAAGCGCTTGCGGGAGGCAACCCGTCATTAGAGTTTGCTTTTCTTTTTTCTTTTTCTTTTTATATTGTGTGCTTGGTTTGGTTTGTTTCTAAACTTCTAGTCTATTAGGGTAATATAGGAATGCTAATTTGATGTTTGTTTTCCTGTTATTATGTAGTTTTTTGTATTTGATCTTTGCAGAAGTTAGGGTGAGATTAGAGCGATTTCTTAAAGCGTGAGGGAAATAAAATGAGGGGTCGAGTCGTAGACAAGAAGATTAGAAGACTTTGAGCGATATGTTGAGTCCGATGTTTATATTTTCTAAAAGGAGTCTCGTCACAGAAGATTATAAGGAGGTGTATTACACTAATACCCTCCTTGAACACAAATCAGAACTGAAGCAGAAAGAAGAGTTTGTCTGATCAGAGACAAAAAAATGTCGAGTGTACATACAACTCGACGAGTTCCAGAGGAAAAACGCGATTTTTGCCCAAGTCACGATCCAACACGACGAGTTCTCCACTATCAACTCGGTGTGTTGCTCAGTCATTTTATTTTTGAGTCTTCGATTTGATTCGATACGACGCGGGCAATGTTTATATTTTGAAGTCCATTTTTGAAGTTTACCAAGAAGCTTTTTCCAGTATATTTAGAGTTGTCAACCACACGAGTTATATGACACCCAAGGCGTGGCTGAGTTGTTCCCATGCCAAAGTCAGCTGAAGATGGAGCTTAAAAAGAAGAAGATCAACCACGCAACTTCTATCCCAGGGGAGTCTGTTCCAATTATCTCTTTACTTTTATGTTCCCTATCATGCATAACATGCAATGGGGACATTGCATAAATTAAGTGTGGGGTAGGGGGTTGGTTACATTAGTCAAATTTGAATCCTAGGTTTAATTTTAAAATGTTGCATAAAAATTGCTAGGGTTAATTTAGAAAATTTTGGTAAAAGCAATTAGGATTCCATGCTAGTATTGTGTTTGATGATTCCTTGAGGACCTAAATATTTAGTTGAGCCTATATACGTTCTAGTGCATTTGTGGCCCCCTTTATTCTAGTGAAATCATGGAACAAAAACACAACATTGTTTAGCTTGAGGGACGCAACATGTTTAGCATCGTGTACCAGAAATGTATCCAGGAAAACTTAAGTAGTCATTGCACATGAGACTAATTCCTTTAACCAATAAAGGATGAAGTTAAATCCCCTTGCGTAAGCATATGTTTTTTTTTTTTTTTTTTAAGTTTTTAGTTTTGAGAGAAAAAAAAGTGAGTGTTGAAAAAATTAGAAAAAAAAAGAAAAAAAAATTAGCAAAGAAAAAAAAGAGTGATGTCATGTTTGAAAGAAAGAATCTACAAAGCTATGAAGAATATATATATATATATATATATATATATATATATATATATATATATATATATATATATATATAATTTCGGACGACTTTCGTGTTTTGAGAAAATGTTGATTCCAAGAGAACTCGATTAGTTGGGCCTCAACTCGACGAGTTGATCAGAAAGTTCGCGATTCTCGACGTTGACTTGCCGTACACGGGATTTTAATGACCAACTTGACGAGTTGGGTCACAAACTTGTCGAGTTGGCCCTGTTTTCAGAATTTATATATAGAAACGCTTCTCATTCGAACCCTAATTAATTGGGGGAAGCTTTGGACGATTTTTGGAGGCCAGAAGGGTTCTTAGAGCTGTGGTTTTCGAGAAAGAATCTACAAAGCTATGAAGAATATATATATATATATATATATATATATATATATATATATATATATATATATATATATATATATATATATATATATATATATAAAATTTCGGACGACTTTCGTGTTTTGAGAAAATGTTGATTCCAAGAGAACTCGAGAGTTAGGCCTCAACTCGACGAGTTGATCAGAAAGTTTGCGATTCTCGACGCTGACTTGCCGTACACCGGATTTTAATGACCAGCTCGACGAGTTGGGTCACAAACTTGTCGAGTTGGCCCTGTTTTCAGAATTTATATATAGAAACGCTTCTCCTTCGAACCTAATTAATTGGGGGAAGATTTGGACGATTTTTGGAGGCTAGAAGGGTTCTTAGAATTGTGGTTTTCGAGATTTCAACTTAGATATCAATTTGGAAGAAGATTAAAGGCAATAACACAATACTTTTATCTTAATCTTTTGCATGAACCATGTTTCAATCATTAGATTTCGTTTTTAGTTTGTTATTTGCTGTAGATATGAGCTAAAAACTCATTACCTCTATTTAGACTAGATGAATTTATGTATATGGTGTGATTTTATGGCTTGGATTTATTTGATTTGGTGAATTTTGTTTTGGTTAAGCTTGTTAAAGATCCCCATGTGTTGACAATAACTATTTTCTGTTAATTATCAAGTCTATTAAGTTGCTTGAACATCTCTTAATTGCTTGTCTCATATAATTTATGTGAAAACAATATTATATACCTAGGAATAGTGAACATGAAACTGGGGGTTAACTAGAAAATAGGTAAGTCATTGTTTGAGCTTGTGTGACAAACAACCATACAAGAAGTTAATTGAATTAGTAATTTAATTAGCTAAACTACAAGTCTTACTTAACCTGAATCAATAAACTAGGAAACTCATTAATTTAACCAATTGGCCACTGTTTGAATTGATTTGTTTTCTAAGGATTAGTAATAGTGAAGATGAACCTAATCACATGAATCGGTAGCCAATGACAAATTAATCAATTCCACTTGCCATAAAATCAACCATAGGAATAAGTGAGTCGAATCTGAAAAGAAGTCTCTTTTATTATTGAATCTAGTTATCTTCTATTTTCTTTAGTTGTTAATTGTCTTCGTTTAAGTGTTATTTGATTGCTTAAGTTTCTAGTCTAGTAAAACTAGAGAAAACCCCCTTTCTATTACTTGTTTTATTTAGATAATATTAGCATTTATTTTAATTGTTTACCGTTCCTTGTGTTCGATACCCTACTTGCTTGAACTATATTACTAATCGATAGGTACACTGCCTTTCGTGTGTTTATTTTGTGTCTAAGTTAGTAGGATTAAAACTAGTGTATTTCACACACATCACTCCATTTTTGAATATTATGTTCTCGGTTCAGACGATAATGGTTATCTGATATGGGAAGCCATTACTCTAGGTCCATTCGTTCACACAGAGACTAAAAGAAAAATCAAAACTCAGAAAGAATACAACCAACTGCTTCTTGACGTGAAAGATGTACCTCAGGACGAGAAAGGGAAACTTATTAGCAACGTTAAAGCGATGAGGATCATCATATTTTCTTTGCAGGTAAACACGTTTCGTTTGGTTAGTTCATGTGATACTGCGAAAGCTATCTGGGACAGGCTCAAGGAACTTTACTCCACTGACGCAGATCTTGAGCATTCGACTCAAACACTCCTGCTTTCAGAGTTTGGGGCTTTCGAACAAAAGCCAGAAGAAAATCTGAGTCAGACATTCAATCGCTACAACCATCTTCTTAGCAGGATGACCAAACACGGTATTAGACGAGAAATGATCGAGCAAAAGGTTACTTTTATGAATGGGCTTAGGTCCAAATGGATGGCAGTTGTTTCTATAGTTAAGACGCATGGGCAGTTTAAAAGTTATTCTTTGGCTAAGATGGTTGGAATTCTTAAGGCACATGAAAGCGAAGTGTCGAAGGAAGCGAAAGTTGTTTCCGGTATGGGGTCTCTAGCTCTTGTTGCGAAAGGCTAGACTGTTGCAGAGGATGAATCTGAATCCGATCACTCTGAATGTGATCTTACAAATGAGGAGTATGCCTTGATGGTTTCGAATCCCAAGCGGTTCGCAAGGAAGAAATTTCCATTGAACAAAAACCGAAATTGGAAAGGAAGCTATAGCTCATAAAAGGTGAAGGAAGAAAGTAAAAGCGCTTCTCAAAAGGAAGATGAGAAAAAGGAGAAAAAGGCCGTTGGTGACTCTGGCTATGACTGTAACTATTGTCATGGCAAAAACCAATTGGCCAAGGATTGCATGCTGAGGCGGTTGAATGAGAGGAGAGAAGGAGAAGATGATGAGGCGTACCACATGTGAAAGTTAGAGGAGATCAAGAAGAAGAAAACTACTGATAACTCTATGCCTTCTTTGATTGTGCAGGAAAATGTTGTCGAAGATGAGTTTGGAGGAGTTGAAGTCTGGTCAACAGATTCAGAGGATGATGAGGTTCGCAAGCCCACACATGAAAGGAGGTTCGTTGCGAAGGAAGAGAGTTCCCAGTTTGCTGGCAGGTGTTTGATGGTGACAAATGAGGGGTCACAAACGTAGAAGAGTGCCACTGGAAGTGGAAGAGGAGATGACAGCTGTTTCGCAGCACGACCAGTTCCAGAGCAGATCAATGAGTGCGAACAACTGATTAACAAGGTAAACTCCATTCTTGAATCTCTAAATATACATGTTTCAAAATATGAAACTAAATTAAACGATCTAAAATTCATTTTTTCAAGCATTAGTGATAGTTTTAAACGAACACGATTAACAAACTCTAACCTAACCGATCAATTGAGGAGGGTTTCATCAAAAAGCGATGAGAGGCGAATGTGGATTGAGAAGATCGAGTCGGAGTCGTCTTAGTCTAGGGATCAATTAATTTACTTGCAACGTGGCAATTTAAAGCTTTTAAAACAACGTAACATTTTCTGTTTGATTGCTAAATGGCATTACTGTTGTGACAAAGAACATGGTTTGGCATGCGGAATTAAAGTTTGCACAATGAACATGGTGATTTGGGTGTTCAAGAGATGTATTGAATATGTATTGTGTTACAAAAAGGGACATAGATCTACATCTACATAAATAACACACACTCACACACTCACTTTTACATCTCTCAAGCACACCTCTACAAGTGGTATGAACCCACTATTTATAGAGGTGTTTACATGTCTCTCTCTCACTCTCACTAACACATGGGTCTAAAGGCTAATGCACCACATGCAAGTGGGTCAACAAGAGTCAAACCATTACAAAGTCATACATGAAGAACATTGCACCCCAACATTCTCCCCCTCAAAGTTAGGAATGGATGACCCACTTCAAATCTTCCAAAATCGAGCAACTACGCGGTTCGAGCCTCAAAGGTGACACATGTCGAAACGAACTTCAATCTTCAATTCTTCTATGATTCTTCAATTTGGGCTCTAGGATGTGAAATCATACAAACCGAGCAGCAACGAATGATTAACTCCAAATAATCACCCAAAAGTTGCGCTAAAAACACATCCCAAAAAATCTTCAATAATACCAAACCCATTTCAAAAATAAATCATTTCGAACTTCCAATTGCATCATCTCGTAAGCTTCAAAAATCAAGATCACTTCGGTCTTCAAATCCGCGTAATACGAAAAATTCAAGTTCGAATTTCCATATAAAACTTCTCCCCCTTTTTATAATCGAAAATTGATTATAAAACTCCCAAGGAAAAAGAACGTGCTCTATTTGGAATTTTTCGTGTCAAAACTCCCCCTTAACATGTGGCATAAACTATGTGCTTCAATCCGGAAAATCCAAAAAATATTGAATTTTTAGCTTCGTTCACGGATCGCCTTTGACAAAATTTCTCAAAAATGGGTAGAAATTGTTAATTTCAAAATTCTGCAGTGACCCGGTGCGCCCAAAACAGCAAAATATGCAAAACTCTCCCCCTTTTCCAAAGCTGGGTAGAAAGCGTCAATTTGCACAAACTGCAGGGGCCTTAAATGCATTTTCTTCAATTTTCAACAAAAACAGTCCTTTTTCGAATTTGGGTATGAACCGCCAAACATTCGAAGCCTCAGGGACTATTTTCAAAAATTCTGCCATTTGCACCAAACATACGAAGAATCCCCAAAATATTCGAAGCTCCAAAAAAAATTTCGAATTTGGGTGAAAAGTGTCAAACATTCGAAACTTGAATGAATTGATGAGGTTTGCCAAACATTCGAAATTTCAGGGGCTGAATTCGAAAATTTTGCATTTTGATCAAAATGTTCGAAGCCTTTAGCCAAACATTCGAAGCCTTGCCCCAACATTCGAAGTTAGACCATTTGTGTCACTTTGTTAAAAGAGCAGGGACCCAATTCGAAAATATTTGTTTTCTTTCCAAAACGCTTCGTACGTTTTCTTATAAACACTTCGTACGAAAATCGCAGGTACCAAACACACGAAAATTTTTCACCCAAACGCACAAATTTTTTATTTTCTCTCCTCTTCCCAAAAATTTTCCCAAACACATGAATGCGAAGCGTTCGAAGCCTTATATATGAACAGTAATGAACAGTAACCCTTCGTACATTCAGATCACCCTTTGTTCCTTACGGTTCTTCTCCAATTCATCAATCCAATACACAGGAACCCTTCGTACATTCACCCATCTATTCCCTTCGAATCTTATTCACCAAATCATAGTCGATCATTTTTCGTTCGTTTCTCAGTTCAACCCAAACATCCAAAAACTCGTTGACATCCAAAAATCACCACAAAACAAAAAAATTTCGTTCGTTCTATCATCACCCATCGACTCCAAATGTTCGAACAATACACCCCAATTCCAAAATCAAATTTTCGTTTTACAGATCATCAAACCCAAATTTTCGAAGAAATCGATCGATAACTCTTCGTTCATTAACCATGTAAAGCCCTATCGTCCAAATCGATTTCATCAAAGTCCAAACAGGCTTCGCTTTTTGTTCAAGAACAAGAACATCGACCATAAAGATATTGATCGACTCCAACCCAAAATCAATCTTCCCTGTTAATGAACAGACCATCGATTTCAAAGCCTTCAACCATCCATTCGTTAGTCTCTAGTCGTAACCAACAATCGATCATCAAACATCTCTCGATAACCATTGAAATCGATTTCTGTTCTTCAATCAGCCTTGAATCGATACAAACAAATGTAGTTTAAAATCGGTTTTGTTTTTGACATCATGACTAACTTGAATCCATTCGAAATCTCAAAATCAAACTTTCAATTTCCAGGAAACGAAATCAAATTCAACAGTCGATGTCTATTTCGACTCCAAAGCGTCCAATTCCCAGTCATTCTTTCATTAGGTTGAAACCAGTCAACATTAATCGACTTCAAATCACAATCACATTTCGATTCCAGTTGTTCTCGATTCATTCATCAAAATCAAAGATTTGTTTGTCAATTTCTTAGCCAAAAATTGATCCTCATCGGTATGAAATTGAAGAAATCATAATCGATAAACACTCCGATTCGAATTTCATCCAATCCCAATAGGTTGTAATCAAGAATATGATTAGAACATGATATTTGGAATCGGTTTTAAACTAATCCTAGAATCGATCAAATCAACGACTAAGAAATTTATAAATCGATTGAAAGTAATCTTTGTTCGTATCAATTAGTCGATGAAATCAACTAAAAGGATTTGAATTAATAACTGGAACTATGAATACAAAGTGAAACAATAGAAAGCGAAAATCAAGAACAATGATCTGTAAAAGACTTGGGGCTCGTGAATAGTAAATCAAAATGATTATATTTCGATTGTTTGGGCTCAAACAGGAACCGATTTTAGTATTGGATCAATTGTGTTCATGAACAGTAACAAACTATGTTCATTTGGGCTTCGAATTAAATTGGACTTTCATGAACAGTAACGAAAATTAGATTTTGTTTTTAGTTTGGGCTTGATCTAAACAAAAATTTATTGGATCAACAATGGGGTTGAAACGGATTTGATCCAATTAGGCAAATCGATCACAATTCAAAAACGTAACGCACGATTCAAATATTACGAGAGATCATAGAGAGAGACTCACCAAAATTGTTCAAATTACGACAATATTAGCCAAACCGAGAATCGTTCTTCAAATATCACCTTGATCTTGAAGACCCGCTCTGATACCAATTGTTGTGACAAAGAACATGGTTTGGCATGCGGAATTAAAGTTTGCATAATGAACATGGTGATTTGGGTGTTCAAGAGATGTATTGAATATGTATTGTGTTACAAAAAGGGACATAGATCTACATCTACATAAATAGCACACACTCACACACTCACTTTTACATCTCTCAAGCACACCTCTACAAGTGGTATGAACCCACTATTTATAGAGGTGTTTACATGTCTCTCTCTCACTCTCACTAACACATGGGTCTAAAGGCTAATGCACCACATGCAAGTGGGTCTACAAGAGTCAAACCATTACAAAGTCATACATGAAGAACTTTGCACCCCAACAATTACTTTAACATTACTCAGTTGCACCTTGATTGTGGAATTGGTGAGAATATTCATAAGATGATCTTACCATTTCTTGAATTAAAAGAAGATGAAATAGACGCCGACTATTACAAATGTGAATCCATAGTTTCTTCAGAAGAAACTTCTGATGCATACAGGGTTGGACTAGAACGAATTGAATCATACATTAAGTTCAAAGACCACAAAAATATGTTGAAACAACTTTTGGATAAAAACGATAAGAAGCAAATCAAATCTGATACTGTTCTGAAAATTCGACTCATTGAGTGCCAAATTGAGTTCAGAAAATAAAATAAATGTTGAAAGCACCTCTGAATTCGATGAGGACGGTGATATGAGCGAAATTTCAGTGGAGGATGAAGTGGATTGCTCAGAGTTCGTTAAGAACGACCACAACCTGCGAAAGGTTTGATTTCTGAAAAT
This sequence comes from Lactuca virosa, assembly GCF_052849685.1. Classification (NCBI taxonomy): domain Eukaryota; kingdom Viridiplantae; phylum Streptophyta; class Magnoliopsida; order Asterales; family Asteraceae; genus Lactuca; species Lactuca virosa. Next base: position 56,192,973 of record NC_136431.1, read on the forward strand.
TCAGTTGAATTCGCACGTATTTCTCAAAATAAACCAAAAACATTAAAAGCGAAAGCAACTGTTTTTCCTAAAGTCCAAACTGTACCCAATCAAGTGTTTGCCACTGGAGGACTAGACAAAAATCAAACTATCGAACTTACGTCCATTGTTAATGAAGACAAGAAAGATGGTTGTGATGAATTCTTTTGGTCCGCACCAATAGATAATGCAGACGAAACGAAGGTTCTGTCTGAAAGAACCTCTTGGAGAGTTAAAGGTAGATATGTGGCAGAATCACTGAATAATCATTCAACATTTGAGAAGGGAAGCCCAAGTGGTACCAAGGAAGTTCAAATCAAAACAAAACCTCAGTCAGCAGGGAACGAAACTTATGCCAGAAAAGCGAAACCTCAAGTGAATATTCACAAGTCCGCTGAATAACTCACTGAGCAAAAACGTTTAAAGAATCAGAGATATCAGAATAATCTCAATGAAAGAAATAAATTTTGGCAATCCCAAAATTCTAACTACGTTCGCATAGAAAAACCTTCCAATCAGAGAACGAAAGCTCGTTCGCAGGCGAATCCTAGTCAGTGTTCACGTTGTCACACTTGCAACTCAAAGGCGAACTTCGTTCAAAAACCCTCTTTTCAAAAGAAGCACACTGAGAAACCAAAAACTCACCCCTCAAATGCATCACCAAATGATGTCAAGGGAAATGGAAAGTTAGTCTCGATATTCTAAAGTTCAAACTAAGAACTCAACTGCTAACCCTAAGAAATTTAAGAGAGAATTCATCAAGAATTAAGCTAAAAATAAACAAAATCAATCAGATTCTGAAGAAACGAAAAAACAACAAGATCAAGGTTTTCACAATAAAGAAGAAAGGTCAAACAACCTTAATAAAAAAAACTTATATGATTGATCTCTCTATTGCTTATCCAGTTTCTGTAAAAGGCTCACGAGGACCCAAACACCTTTGGGTTCCTAAATCTGCTTAATTTTTGCAGGTTATTCGTGACGAACAGTTTGACACTGAATGATATATCGACAGTGGTTGTTCGTGTCACGTGACGGGAAGAAAGGAGGAGCTAAGAGAATACAGAGAACTGAAGAATGGCGGTCTCGTGAAGTTTGGAAACAATGCACTTGGAGAAATCAAAGGATATGGGATGATAACGAATGGTGAATTCTAGATTCGCAAAGCGGCATATGTTGAGGGACTGCAACACAACTTAATAAGTGTTTCGCAGTTGGTAGTGGGTACAGGTCTAAAGGTCTCGTTTGATGATGAAGGATCTGAAATTATCGAAAAGAAGACGAAATCAGTGCTGGTTAAATCAAAACGAAAAGGCGAGATGTATCCACTGGACATCAATACAATAAAAGGGAAACCTTCTATTTTTCTGTTCTCTAAGGCTGAAATAGACGATAGTTGGCTATGGCATAGGAGACTTTCGCACCTCAACTTCAAAGACATCAACAAGCTAGTTCTTGGTGATCATGTGCGAGGTCTTCCTCTCTTGAAATATGACAAGGATCATCTCTGCGCCGCATGTGAAATGGGGAAGCAAGGCAGGAAAATTCATCCAACTATAATGAACACGAAGGTCATTGAGCCACTCGAACTACTCCACATTGATCTTTGTGGACCATCTGCAATCGAAAGTATTGGTGGTAACAAATATATTCTCGTTATTATAGATGATTTTTCTCGTTTCACTTGGGTGTTCTTTCTTAAGCAGAAATCTGAAGCGACTCCTAGGCTCAAAGATTTCATCAAGCAAATTGAGTTACAACTGCGAAAGGTGGTTCGCACTATTCGAAGCGACAACGGTCTGGAGTTAAGAACCAAGCGTTCGATGAATTCCTCACTGATAAGAGAGTATCTAATAATTTTTCCGCTCCCTATACTCCACAGCAAAACGGGATTGTTGGAGGACGAAACCTTTCGTTGTGTGAAGCAGCCAGGACCATGCTTTCGTTTGCATCACTGCCTATTTACTTCTGGGCTGATGCTGCTGCCACCTCCTGCTTTACTCAAAACATATCGCTTCTTAATAAACGATTTGCTGTCACTCCTTACGAAATAATCAATAAACGAAAACCTAATGTTAAGTTCTTCCATGTTTTCGATTCCAGGTGTTTCATTTTGAATTCAAAGGAACAAAGAAATAAGTTTGATGAGAAGGCTGACGAAGGAATTTTTCTGGGATATTCGCTGACGTCGAAAGCATATAGGGTTCTAAACAAACTATCCAAAAGGACTGAAGAAACCTATTATGTCACATTCGATGATAAGTACTTAAAGAAGACTAAAGCGAATGATAGTCAGGCAAAAGAGATATTTCCTTAAACGAACCAGGTGACTGTTCCTTTGGCTAATCACTATGAAGAATTTATGCTTCTATTTGACGAACCTGAGAAGGCCATCACATCTGAAGCAAAGGCCACTGATAACAAATAAGATGAATTGAAGAAGATAATTGATGAAGCCATGAGACACATCGATAATCAGCTTCCAACTATGAACGTGCCTCAAGACACGAGCACTCCAGTCCAAGGGGAGAGTTCCGACTCCAATACACATCCTCAGGGGGGGGGGGCAACCGACTCCACAAGAAACGAACATTCCGTCGCAGGGTGCAAGAGATACTTCAATTCCTAATGAAGATGATCACTCGTCATTCGAGGGGGAGAATAAGGATGCGAATGACGATTCAGATGTTCAATCAGAGTTTGAAGAAGTAAACGCTAAATTGCACGCTTCTTATGATCCAAATTATCCTCCACTAGTCAAATGGACCAGAGATCACCCCAAAACCCAAGTCATTGGTGAATCTTCTGCAGGTGTTCTTACGAGATCTCAAATAAAAGCGAAACGAACTGCTTTATTCTCCAAAGTGGAATTTTGTATGTTCAATTCGTTCGTATCCAAGATAGAACAGAAAATCGTCAACACCGCTCTTGATCATTCTGATTTGGTGCAAGCAATGCAAGACGAACTCAATCAGTTCGAACGAAACAAAGTTTGGAGGTTAATTCCTACTCCACCTGAAGCATCAGTTGTTGGTTTGAAATGGGTGTTTCGTAATAAGTTGGATAAAGAAGGGAATGTAATAAGAAACAAGGCGATACTCGTGGTTAAGGGTTACAGCCAGGAGGAGGGTATCGACTACGAAGAAACCTTCGCACCTGTTGCAAGGTTTGAATTAGTTCGAATATTCTTAGCATACGCAGCGCATAAGAACTTTGAAGTGTTTCAGATGGATGTTAAATGCGCGTTTCTAAATGGTGAATTAGAAGAAATAGTATATGTTGAACAACCACCTGGGTTCGTTAATGAGAAGTATCCCAATCACTGCTACATTCTGGATAAGGCAGTTTACGGACTGAAGCAAGCTCCAAGAGCTTGGTATGAAACTCTTACTCGTTTCCTTAAAATATCTAAGTTGAAACAAGGTTCGGTTGACCCAACCTCCTTTCGTAAGAAAGAGGGTGACCACTTGATGATAGTCCAAATTTATGTTAATGACATCATCTTCGGATCTACTAATCCCAGCCTCACAGCTGAATTCTAAAAGTTGATGGAAACTAAGTTTGAGATGAGCTCAATGGGTCCTATTAACTTTTTCCTTGGATTGAATATAAGGAAGGGACCAGAAGGTATTTTCATTAATCAGGAAGCATATACAAAAACTTTGCTCTCTAAGTTTGGCATGATAGGAGACTCTAAAGTGAAGGTGTGACATCCCCTAATTTCTCGGCCAGAAAAGACCGATTTAATTTATGCTTTTTAAAATAAAATCAGAGAATCTTTTTAAAAGATGTTGCGGAATTGGTCCCCAAAACAACATATAATAAAAGTTTATCAAAACCTTTCTTTAAGAAATATATAATTTCCTTTTATATTAAAACCTCGGGATGTCATGTTCCGATACAGATCAAAAGCATAAACAAGACATTATAAGCCTTACAACAGTTATTTATAAGTACTGGCCTATAATCCATAAATCACTCATCATCATCATCCGACTATGCTCGGGGTCCACTACCTGTAATCATAAAAAGCTGAGTGGGTCAGGCTTGGAAGCCTGGTGAGCATATAGGGTTTTCAACCCACAATACATAAATTTATTATGCTTAAACATCAATCAATCAACCAAATTACCCCAACCCCATTATCTTATTAATTTCTTAAGGGTTTACCCTAAGATTCAACTATCACTCCTTCCTAAGGATTCATCCTAAGGAATAGGCACAAGGTCACACCATCACCAGGGTTTATACAACAGGGGCTAAACTCATAGCTCTTATTTATTGACAGTATTATTGACAGTATTCACCCCTATCATACATGTCAATGGGTTTTTAGAGTACTCCAAATGAACATATAGTTCATTACACCTACAGGTTGCGGGCCTGCTAGTGTTCCACAGTCCATCTAGAATAGTCCATGGTTGTCATCCATACTCTGCTGAATGACGGGGGCCAACATTTTGGGTAAGTGATTCTCTCAAATTTCACCACTCACCCTCAACTCATGATCAATATTACTGATCATCTCCTTTATCCAACTCACCTTTCATCACACCCACTATTTCATCTACCCATGTTTTACCCAACATTTTTCGTAGATAAAAATACATATACAGTTTAAATTATTTAAAAACCTGTATAAATCATTCCTTCAACACCCATCTCAAATAAACAAACAATATATATTCACACAACACGTATTTTATGTAAAATACTTCATATCTATGTGTAAGGTGAAAGTAACTACACACTCACCTGATTTAATGAAAATCGGGCAGCAATTCGTTTCATAAAACGATCGTTTCTAATAAAACCAGGAGTTTTATTAAGAAACCGGGCTCTGCGAAGGGTCGGGCTTCGAAACCGAAAAGATAAATTTTCCGGGCTTCACGGGCACTTCGTGGCGTATTCCGGGTGTTAGAATCGATACTGGGGCTTCGGGGAATGTTAAGATGAAGAAAATATGGAAAAAGGGGCTAAATATGGAAAATTCTCAAAAGTAACCGGGAGGGTTCGCATACCCTTCTATTTATAGGGTCCGAAGCTGCTGATCGGACGGATGAGAAGAGTCCACGCGACAGCAGATCCGAAGAGTAGTCACGTGGGCTGCGCATACGAGGGATCAGGTGGCAGTCCCTGATTGAACCGAAGTCCGGGTCCGAAGGTCGGCTAAGGAGGTGGGGTCCGCAGGCGAGGGTTCGGATCCGAAGCAGCGAAGAGAAGACACGTGTAACAATCTGCGAGGTTCGGAGGCTAAGGCGGTGCGAGGCTCGGACCAGCTGCGAGCTTCGGATTGGGCCTCCCTTTGGTCGAATCAGAATCCGACACGCGGCTACTGTTCATGCGAGGGAAGGCGACACGTGGCTTGCATGACTCACCAATTTCGGACACGTGGCACTCTTTCAGCGAAGGTGACGTGGCAAAAACGTGATTATGCGAATTTTCTCGATTTTTGTGCAAAAACTTCTAAAATCCATAACCTTCGCATACAAACTCCGTTTTTGACGTTCTTTATATGCACGCGTAGGTAACATTACGCTCTACAACTTCCGTTTAGACTTCGTCGGCTAATTTTGAATTTAATTTTTATATTATTATTTTTAACAGACCGGGACAGGAAATCCGTTAAAAATTCATAACTTCTTCATCCGACGTCCGTTTTCGTCAGACTTTTTACCGTTGTGCTACTAATCACGAGAACTTCGATTATCGTTTAGGTCGTGTCGGCTAAAAATCACTCGATCTAAAATTCGAGTTTTTAGCTGTCTGCTGCTAAGCTGAAACTTCGAAAAATCATAACTTCCTCATATGAAGTCAGATTTGGGCGTTCTATTTATACCTACTCTCGGTTTAACGAACACTACGAGTTTCATTTAGATCACCAAGGCTAAAAAGTAGTTTATCAAAAACTCACTTTTTACGACATTCAGCACCGAGCCGGTTTTGTCGTGAAACTTCGACAGGTCATAACTTCTTCGTTATAACTCGGATTTCGGCGTTCTTTATATATCCGTAATCCTTGTCACGACCACTACAACTTTCTTAATCGATATCGGCTTTATCTAATATTTATTTTTGACGCTCATTTTTATTCTTAATTATTTAACTCCTAGTAATTAAGCATAAAACACATAAAACACATAATATTCACATAATTCCTTTTCATTTCTTCTAAATGAGTTACAAAGGTTAACCTAGACCATTATGTCAATATTAATGCCTAGCCTAGAAACACGGGCGTTACAGAAGGTTCCAATGGCATTCGGAACGAAACTCACACCATCTCTGGAAAAACCAGCTGCGGATATGACCCTTTATCATCAAATGATTGGTTCCTTGATGTATCTAACAACTAGTAGACCGGACATTATGTTTTCCGTTTGTTATTGTGCAAGGTTCCAAGCAAACCCTCGCGAACCTCACATGGTGGTAGTGAAGAATATTTTCAGATACCTAAAACGAACTTCATCTTTAGGCATATGGTATCCTGCGAACTTAGGCTTCTTCGTTCAAGCGTTTTCGAATGCTGATCTTGGTGGGTGTGGCTTAGATAGAAAAAGCATGACTGGAGGATGCCAATTTCTTGATGGCAAACTTGTCAGCTGGCAGTCCAAAAAGCAAACATGCGTTTCGTTGTCAACAGCCGAAGCTGAGTACATCGCTGCTGCATCTTGTACTTCTCAGGTCATATGGATTCAGAGTCAATTGCGAGATTATGGCCTGAATATGAAGCAAATCCCACTCTATTGTGACTCTGAAAGCGCAATTCGCATCTGTCACAACCCAATGCAACACTCAAAGACGAAACACATAGCGCTGAGGTATCATTTCATCAAGGATCACGTAGAGGACGGCAACGTTGAGATTCATTTCGTTCGATCAACAGACCAATTGGCTGACATATTCACGAAAGCCTTCCCGGAAGCATCATTTAATAGAATACTCCAAGGCCTAGGAATGATGGAAGCTGAATCAGTTCCAAAACCTCTCTTGCCTCCAAAGTAGCCCGTTCACTTTTGGGTTACCTGTTCGCTTTCGTTTTTACTTTTTCGACAAGCGAAATAGAACGAACGCTCGCTCTATTTCGTTTCCGATTTTTTCGGGACACGAATTGAGACGAACATTCGCCCTATCTCGCGCCTCAAATTTTTTTTTTAAAGGCGAACATCTGTGGTCTAATCTTTTGTATATTACGCTCGTTTCGTTTTATTTTTCTTTAAAGCTTTCAAAATAAAAAAAATATTTACTTTGTTTATGTTTTTCCTTCTTCAAAATTTAAAATACAAAAATATTTTATTTTGTTTGGTTTCTTTCTTTTTTAGATATAATCAAAATACAAAAATATTTTCTTTTCTTATTTAATATTTTTTTTAGTACCATTGCAGGTTCTATTGCTAAAACGAATGAGGGGACAAGTATAATTTCCATATCTTTGTACTAGCTAGGTGTCCCTAGAAGCATGTTGCTGCATGTTGTCCTAAGCCTCAATAGACTTACTGTGAAGCCTTAATGAATTGAATCTACCATTCGTTTCTTCCCAACTAGGCTGTTACATTCACATAAGTCACGAGCTACCTTACTCTTCTCATCTTGAGTTAAGAGTTATCTGCTTGGTCACATTCACGTAGCAGAGGTACATCTACTTCTCTGGAGCCACCTTCTCTTTTCTCCATTTTCCTTCATACTCACACATGTAACCCGTGAGACTCTCAGCTATACCACTGAGGTTTATGGTTACGAAACATCTGAGTTAATGATCTTAGTTTCGTTCACCACGAACTAAGTGAAACCCAACATTCAACACCCTTACATGAATTGAAGGTGAACCATTGAAAGTTCTAGTTTTTCACATTTATGGATTGTACCAAGAAATCTCTTTTTCTTTTTGCGTGATCTTTATGAATTGTTCTAAAACCAAGACTTTTCTACCCATAAGATTCAGTTTTTTTTTTAAGATTTCAAAGTTTCGCTTAGTCACTAAAATAATTCCAAGCCTACTCGTTCAACTGACTACACTGGTCACACGAGTACTTCATCCAACACTCGAACTTATGTCAAGTTCGTTGTTTGATTGGATATTTAGCCACCTTTTCAGCCTAACTTTAAAAGATGCCTTTCATTGTTTCTTAACAAACAAATGATCGTACTTCAACGAGGAACCACACAGACACTTCTTAGTCTCTCTTGACTTAGAAGGAAGAGATACGTGCCCGGGATCCACAGTTTCATGTATTTATTGACATCACTTAAAAATCCCATGGCTATACTTTGCTTTATTTCCTTATCTTTGGCACACTCTTGCACGAAGATCTTTATGATTTTCCAAAAGTCTAGTTTGTGACACTTATGGCATTTTTCAGTTTCGCAGATTCGCTTTTATATACACTTTTGACGTTCGTTTCTCAAAAGCGAAAGGTGATTATACATTTCAATGAAATCAAGGAATTCGCAACGTTGGGGATAAAGGTTGTTGACGCAGCACTTGAAGATAAGATTTTGAAATAAAAGGCGTGTGGAATTTTGAACGGTTCCAATTCTCACGCCGCCTGATGTCATAATGACAAACCTGTCAGCCGCTACAGTTGTCAAATCCCTCTTTTCTAGGCGTCAAATCAGGGATCATCACGCAATCGTCGCTTGGTTTCTCTCTCTCGCACTATAAATACAACTATCAATCGACGATTCAACCTTTATCACTCTCAAAGCAATTACAAACCCTAAAAGGTGATTTTACTCTCAATTGTTCATCCTCTTCTCCGACCTGTATCAATGGATGACTCTTCCTCTATTCAAGAACAGACTGCTCAGTCATCTCTCCTCACTATCAAACAGAATCAAAACTTGATTCTTGACTTAGCTCCATTCAAATACGATGCATTCATGCTGCCGATCGTAGAATTCTTGAAGTACTCACCTCTGGTCATCGCTCTAACCAAGGTTGAGCGTGTTCCGATGTCGCTAATGTCCAAATCCTATTCTACAGCCTCCTACGTCAAGGAGGAGGAAAGGATTGTATTTGAATTGTTTGACAAAAAGACTTCCCTAACAAAGGCTCGATTTTGCTCTCTTCTAGGGCTTGCTCATGATGACTCAATGGTTAACCCAAATTCAATCTCCACTGCTCAAATCATCGATATGTTCTATCAAATGGGGTATACTGATCCCATCCCCTCCATTACCAAGTTCAAGAAGTCTAACCTTCCTCCACTGTGGAATGGTCTCTTTACCCTTCTCTTCAAGGCTTTTTCTGAAAGGGTAACTGGTTCAGATTGCGCGAGTAAATCCTTCATGACGATCCTCTATGGCCTAGACCATGGGATCAATTTAGACTATGGTTCAGTTTTATGGGCTCAACTGGTGCAAAGCGCAAACTCCACCACTCGCCATAGTGAGATTTCCATGGGTCGATTTTGGACTATAGTGGTACAGCGTGCTATCGCGAGGCTCAACATTCCAGTCATGGCAGATTCGTTGATGTCTTCGATTGCTACCTTTCACACTACAAATATCATTGTCACTGACAACTCTAAGTTTTCCTTTGTGGGTTCAATTCCTGAATCCATGTACAGGTGTGTTTCGGGGGCAAGCAAACTCATTGGTGAATACAAGAAGCGTCCAGCCTCAGGACCAAGAGTCATCACTCCAGAGATGCAACAGACTCTTGATGAGGCTGATAAAGTCAAGAAAGGGGCAAACCAAAGCAAACGAAAGAGGGTCCTTCTACCCTAACTCTGACTTCCGAAAAGGGAAAGCCAAAAGGTTATTCGTCCAAGCCTGCTCCCTCTTCTCCAAAACGCAAGAGAGTCAAGAAACAAGTTCATAAGGTTCACATCCCTTCCCCAAATTCATCTGAAAGCGAATCGAATGATGAAAATCGAGAATACTCTGAGGATGATGTCAACAGAAACGAACAAAGGTACATTTTATTCCATCCCCTCCACCATTACCTACTTCCACATATGTTCCTATTACAATAGCACCTTGCCCACCACCTATTACCACTCAATCACCACCTGTCACTACTCAACCACCAACTACTATTCCTCAACCACCACCTATTTTCACAGAAACTACTACCACTACCACCACAGGCGAACCTCCTGTCAATGTCAACGCATCTGATGCGAGGGCAAAGACTTCAGGTTTTGCAACCACTACTACCACATCTCCCATTTCACCTCAGCCACAACATAGTTTTGAAGACCCTCTAGGTGCAGATGGACTGGACTTTGATACTTTTTATTATAGTCCATTCTCAATACAAGAAGACAGTGATGATGATGCCCCTATCACTCAAAGGCATCTCAAAGATCTACATGCCAAGCTGGATACTCTTCTGGCATCTTCTACTGCTTCCTCTAGCCAAGCTTATTCTGAAGCAGCGGTTAAGAGTATGCTTGATACTTTGGTGAAAGAGAATGCAACGAACCTTGCACAATCAAACAAAGTCGTTGAGGACTGAACACTTTCCAATCAACAAGCGACCAAAAAAGTCGATAAACTAATCTCAAAAACGAAGATTTTTATGTCAGAGCTTAATACTGCATCTGAAGCGAATGTTGTAAAGGTGAATGATGCCATTTTAAAACTTAGTACTTTGCTTAGAACTGAGCGTGAGAAACTAGAAAAGCTTCGTTCAGGTATCGCTGATGATTACACAACTTTTCACTCTTCTATCTCTTCGAGGCTCAACAAGTTCCAAGATGATCTGGCTGTTGAAAGCAAAATCATGGACGAGCTTGCTCTTCGCACCACTCAACTTCGTGCTCAAACCATCAAGCTCAAGCATGCAAAAACAGAAATCGACAAGCTCAAGTCTGAACGAGCGATTATGAAATCATACATAAGCGATGTCAATTCCTTACTTTCCAATATTATTGAAGCACGCGATCCCATTTTGACCATCCCCATTCGCAGACACTTGGCTGATAAGCTTCGTCTTGCCTTCGCTCTTCTGAATAGGCTTGAAGGTGTTTCTGAGGCCATTGTCCCTCCGAAACAAGGGGGAGAAGATAAAGCTGCTAAGGCAGGGGAAAAACCAAAGCAAAACGAACCGAAGGTTAATGTAGCTTCGGGTTCAGAAGGGAAATATCCAATGGTTGTTGATGATGAAGAAGACGAAAGTGAAGAAGATCAGCTAAAGCGAAAAACACATGAACATGAGATAAAAGAAAGTGCTCGCATTGCGAGAGAAATTGAGGAGAAGGAAAGAAAAGAAAAAGAAGCTCACGACACTTTGGAGTGCAGAAAAACGCTCTTTCCATTGTGGACGTTGGAGCGATTGATGCATGAGGCAGTTGAGTTCCCAAGTGTTCACTGGTTGGAGCCAGTAAGTTCTTTTGATCTGGCTAACACGAAGGATTCTCAGTTTGATATGCCAATAACAAGAAGAGCCTTCGTTTTTCACTGATTCGATTCAATTGCTGATGCTCCCTCTCCTGATACGAAAGTGGATAAAGCCTTAATTGACTTTTATCTCACTCATGGCAAACCTCAGTATTTGACCTGGAGTGCTCAAAAGATAACAACAGTCAAGGTCACTGGGCCAATCGCTACAGGAGGCTTCGTGAATGTGAAGTTCAAGGCGACAAGGGGTTCAGAAAATGTTATGCATGAGTTCACGCTTGCTGATCTGCCCAATCTTAATCCTCATGATTGGATTTTGTTGCTCAACCTCCTGCTGACTGAAGAGCAAAAATACAAACCCATTCTGGCTCACCTGAAGCGAATGTTGGTATCGTATATATATGAAGTGGAGAAGCTTGATATTGAAATAGCTAAAGTTTTGAAGCGAAAGCCTACAGTCAATCCGATTGGAAAAGCCAGCGACATGAGCGAAATGAGTATGGGTAAGATTGATACAGTCCACTTGACTGTGATGTTTTAGCATGGGACTGATGTTCCTGGAGCTTTCCAGAAGTGCCTTTTCGCTTTAACTGATAAACACTTGTTCTCTGCAACCTGCTTAGAACACATTTTGGAGATCGTTAACAAGTATAGCCTGAATGATGTTGCTGCGAATAAGAACTTCAATGATATGATTTGGTGGTACATCCTGTTTCGCAGAACTTTGCTCGTTGTGATACCCAATCTCTTCAAGACAATTAAGAAGACTCAGCAGTGAAGTATCTCTCGCCTCAATTGACGCAAAGGGGGAGATTGTAGGGTATAAGATGTTGCGTCATTGGGCTTATAATAGTTAGTCCATTTTGTATACGGTATTGGGCTTTTCCATTTTGTATACGGTATTTATAGTGCATGCATGCACCGTAGAATGTTAACGTTTTGCTTAGATATCTTTTGTAACCCTAACACGCCTCTACAGTTGAAATTCTTCATCGAGTTCATCTGGGGCGTGACTTTTAATCATTCAACATCTGTTTGATCATCTTTTGTTCTTTACTTACACACACTCCATTGATCTATGACAAACATCATGCTACCCTTTGCCACCCTTACTAGTCCAAGTTAATGTGCTGGTTAACCACACACGCTCCATTAACGACTTGGCAATGTGAAAAGTGTAATTTTATGGATTAACATTAATTTCACATTTTTCCTAAAGTAACTAAGATTGAGAATTCAATAAAACATTTAGTTACTTTATAATTTTCATTATACTTTTAACGAGAATTAATGTCCTATCCTGCCCGTTCGGCTAACGACCCTCCACCAATTAAGGAAGCGGTGGGTGAGAGTGGACACCCATTAAACCACAATTTTATAGGCAGTAACCTTATACCCCCTTATAGACCGGCTTCGCGAATGAGGCCTATTAACGGTAAGACTGACTTGTCTTATATATATATATATATATATATATATATATATATATATATATATATATATATATATATATATATATATATATATATGTGTGTGTGTGTATATATATATATATATATATATATATATATATATAATTATTAAACTTTTAATATTATAATAGTATAAGGGTGGAATTTTAAACTTTTAAAATTCTAGGGTTTGAAATTAAAATATTCATAAGTGTCACTTTACAAATTCCAAAACTTGAGGGCAAATTTTGAAACTCTTCAAAACTTTTCATTTCCATAACTTATGAGTTTAATGACTTTTTAAAGAAAAAACTTTTCATTTTCCATAACTTGAGGAAAAGTTATGGAGTCCATTAAAGGCATTTAGATCAATATTTTAATTAACACAATAATCAAATAATTCATCCATGATCTAGTTAAACTCATAAAAACAAGATAATTCATATCAACAATTTGCAAGAAATTAGCCTAATCATATAAACTAATACAAATCTTGAAATTATGACAATTATCTTTTAATTGGATAAGCATGATCACTACCATATCAAAAACAGATTTCATGGTTCAAAAAACAGTTTGGGGGTAATGATCCTAATCCAATTCTGGCCAAAAACTCGAAATTCTGCACACAGAGCCATAAACTCGGAGAGTGCATGAACATGACTCGTCGAGTTGGTTTGTTACTGAGTGGACTCGTCGAGTCAGCCAGTGGACTCGGCGAGTTCACCAGTTAGAAGGCAGAAAATCGATTTTTTTCAACTTTGTAAACCAATAAGCATCAAGTATAACAGAAAACAATCATAGGCTCTGATACCACCGAAGGGTTTTGAGCACTCTAACAACCTTATGGTGCACATGCAACCCTAAATGCTTTGGATCTATGTTTTCTCTAATTATACATGCAATTTGATTTTCCAAAGCATTATCCTAACTAGCATACAAAGCATGGATACTTGAACAACAAAACTAGTTAGATGACTTACCTCTTGTTGTAGCTTGTTAACTTGGACCTTTAAGAGCCTAGCACCCCAAGTGTGATGCCTCAAATGCTTCACAAAACACCACCAACAATGGAGGACTTGAGAGAGAGTGACTTGCTCAAAATATCGGCCCCTATGATCTCTTAGAACCACTTAGGCCGATTTTAGGAGCTAAGGGGCTTCTTTTATAATGTGGAAAAGTCAAGGGTTACATCCATGTAAACCCTAATGGAAATGACCTTTCATATTAGTTAGGCTCCATGGGTTAAACCTCCATGGACTATCCATGGGCTAACTTATTGGTTTAGCCCATCCTAAATAACCATTGGCCCACACTATAAGAATCATTGATTTACTAAATCAGTCCCCGTATATTTAATTAATCTCTTTTGATCATTGAATTAATTCTTGATCGTTACTAATTAAATAATATGATTTCACATTAATATATTAGAACTTATAATATATTAATAAATCATAAATAACCTCTTCTCAAAAGTCCATCCTGTCAAATTGTTCCGGTGAAATGCAACCCAAATGGACCATGATATTTTCGGGTCAAGTACATACCAATTATAGTTATGGACTTAGACACCTTATCCAACAAACCAAACACGCCGTGTTGTCACTTGGCCATGACGTGTTCCGACATCATCCAAACAGTCAGGAAAATCCCAGCCAACACGCCGTGTTGGCTTGTAAACACACCTTGTTTGCCCGAGTTTCAACAACTTAATACATTCAGTCGTTTCCTCCGATTCCAAGAGCTCCAAAACTCATATCTAATCCATAACATGGTCCAGAAGGATAAAGTTTCCAACTTTATCCATTGGGACTACCCAAAAGGCTCCAAACTCAATCCAATATGCTTAATAGCGCAAGGGCTTAACCAATAAGCACTTAATCCGTACAGCATGACCCCAAAACATGGATCTGACCTCCTTGTGTTGGGTGACCACGTAAAGTTGCCAACTTTACGTCCATATATGACTAAATGAAGCTCTTAAGCTAAAAAGGGGACTTAATAGAGGACTTGAAGCATGCATGACACCATTCCTCACATAAAGCTTGCACCTTTATGCTCAAGGATACCAAAACAACCCAGATATGAAAGAACAGGCCCTTAAACAACCCCACTCATCCATAGATCCAAAAAGAAGACCAAAATCAAAATAAAACCCCATAAGTGAATATCTAATCAACAACAAAGCAAGGTATGAACTTGATACCTCAAGGAGACTCCAACAAGTCGTGAGATTCTTGATCTATGGCCTTCCTTCCATGTTAGGCACCTTCAAACTCCAAAGCTCCTTCAAATGAGCACAAAAATCCACAAGAATCCACTCAAAACTTCAAGAACACCACCATGAAAGCTCAGTACTCGATTTAGGGTTTTAGGTAACAAAGGAGGCTGGTAAGGGGGCCGAATAAGGGAGCTTAAGGCCTTTAAATAGGGTGCAACTGTTGGATTAATGTCTAAGTCCATAACTATAATTGGTAAGACTTGACCCGACCCGGCATGGTCCATTTGGGTTGCATGGCATCATGCATTTGGATAGACTATAATGAGAGAAATAACACTTAAGGTTGGTTAATATATTATAAGTTCTAATATATTAATAAGGTTATTTAATTAGTATTGATCAAGAATTAATTTGGAATTAATTAAGTGATCAAAAGGAGACTAATTAAATATATGGGTTGATTGTGTAAATCATTCATTCTTATATATGTGGGCTTGTGATCCAAGATTCCTTATGTTGGACTAAGTCCATGGGGTGACCCATGGATACTCCATGGAGGTTAAAATCCATGGAGCATAAGGAATGGGTAAAGTTATGAGTTACATGGTGTAACCCTAATAGCCACCATATAAAAGAATCCCATGGCTCAAGAAATCGTGCACTAATGTGTGAGTGTGAGGGCTAGACGATTTCAAGGAGTGTTCAAGTTTCTCTCAAGTTATTCCAAGTGTATTTGGTGTTGTGTGAACCATTTGAGGTGTCACACTTGGGGCACTAGGCACTCAAGCTTCATGAAGACATTCTACATCAAAGAGGTATATATTCTATCTTGTTATATTTATTATTTTGTATGCTAGATTAGGATAATACCTTGGATGTTCATAATTGTATGTATAATAGAGAAAACATAGATCCAAGGTATTTAGGGTTGCATGTACACTTAGGAGTGTTAGAATGCTCATAACCCAACAGTGGTATCAGAGCCTAGGCTTGTTTTCTTGTTATACTTGCAAAAGTAGCTGAAAAATCGAGTTGGATGCATATATTCGATTGTTTTGGCTGGAATTGGACTAGGAACATTACCCTAAGATGTTTTTGGACTTATAAACTTGTTTTTGATGTGGTAATGTTCATGCTAATCCAATTTCTAAGATAATTGTCATAATTTCAAGATTTGTATTAGTTTGTATGTTCTTGCTAATTTCTTGAAGATTGATGATTTGAATTATCTTGTTCTTATGAGGTTCTTAGATTAATAGAAAAGTTGTGTGAAATAGTTGTTTTCAATCCATTTTAATCTAAGAGTTGATTCCAAAGTGTGTTTTTGTAACTTGTCCTCAAGTTATATGAAAAGTCACATTTAAGAATCATAAAACTCATAAAAGTTGGCAAAGGTTACAAAATGAAGAGTCTAGTTCTAATTAAATGGTTTTATGACTCCATAACTTGTCCTCAAGTTATGGAGGTTCAAGAGTCTCTTCATTAAATTAAAAAAAAAGTGTAACCTTAATTAGTTCCATAAGTTACAATAAAAAAAAGTTATTTTTTTTTATTAATTAGTTTAAAGTCTTTCATAACTTGTCCTCAAGTTATGGAAATTGAAGAGTTTTTTTTTTAATTAAAACTACTTTAAACTCATAAGTTATGGAATTAATTAGTTTTAAATAGTTTCAAAACTTGCCCTCAAGTTTTGGAATTTGAAAAGTTTTCACTTATGAATACTTTAATTCCAAGTTAGCCCTTAGAATTTTAAAAGTTAAAATTCAACCCTTATACTTTATAATATTATAAGTTAATAATATTTATATATATGTGTATAAGAGTAAAGTCAGTCTTACCGTTAGTAGGCCTCATTCACGAAGCCGGTCTATAAGGGGGTATAAGGTTACTGCCTATAAAATGGCAGTTTAATGGGTGTCCACTCTCACCCACCGCTTCCTTGACTAGTGGAGGGTCGTTAGCCGAACGGGTAGGACAAGGACTATAATTCCCCTTTCATTAAAAGTATTAATGATAAATACTAAGTAACTAAACTCTTATTAATACCCAATCTTAGTTACTTAGGAAAATGTGAATTTGGTGCTAACCCATGAAATTACACTTTGCACTTTGCTTAAGTCGTTAGTGGAGCGTGTGTGGTTAACCGACACACTAACCTGGACTTAACAAGGTAGGCAAAGGGTAACTTAATATTTATCATAGTATCGGTGGAGCGTGTGTGGTTAACCGGCACACTGATTAAGGGGTAAATATTAAGGGTACCAAGTATATTTGCATGGTTATTCACACCTTGTTTTGTGATCCTCGGCATCCCAGTCACAAAACCTGAAGGGCACACTCGAGATTGAAACATGCCTTTGAACAGTTCAATGAATCTTAAAGATCTAGGACTTTCAAATCCAATTAAAACCTAATAAATTATTTCGTTTTTCATGGTGGAAATTGGTGAATCGTCATTCACCTACCTTCAAATATTTTATAGCTTGGATTACGGCATCCCTCTTCTAAGTTATAAAATAGTTTGTTGGGTCCTAGCCTTAATATTTCATATTGGGTGTCATATTAAGGACTTTAAATCAACTATCTTGAATATCTACCAAAAAGATGTCTGGTCTAGACATTTATGATCTTCCAAAATCTCTTGAAACAAGTTTCCTAAATGAAGATGATGTCCCATGGATATCATACTTCTTTCACCTCGGTTGACCCAATGGATATCCAGTAAAGCTCTCTCTTCCCAATGGAAAGGGATCGGCCATAGTCAACTCGGTTTACCCAATGGTAAAGAGAGAGGCGAAGTCTGAGATAGTCCCATTATCAAGGGTCCATAGGTAACTATTGCCAAAGGAAGGGGCATTGGTTACGAAGCTGCCAAATTTACCTAAGGATGTTAAAGTCAATAAGTTTGTCTCTACTTCAGGTAAAGTCCATTGTCTAACTCTATTAAGTACATGCTGATTCTGATCGCGAAGATGGATTTCAATCGCATGGTTCGGTGATAAGAATTTTGGGCTATTACTTAAGAGTTATGATATTTATATTGCTTAGGAATAGATAACAACAAGGTTTTCATATGGATTGTAAGGATAAGTTTTTCCGCAAAGTTTTAAAATAAAAGAAAAAGGTTTTGATTTTATTTATTTTAAGTATCCTTACAATGGCATTTGTGAAAAGTTGTTGCTTATAAGATTCCATTGATAGCAATATTGGAAAAATGGATTTGATTCTTTCGGTTGTGGTAGTGTCTAATATTACCAAATAAGGAAAGATTCTCATCACCCAAGGTTCAATTGGACCGAAACTTGGAATCATGCAAGTTGTATAGTATGATGAATGAGAACTTTCAGCTTGAAAAATTAAGACTAATTCCTTATGTGAATAAGGAAAGGACTAAGGGATCGAGTACACATTCTTGTGCACTGGTCAAGTCCACCACAAAAGATCAAGAAGACTATTCATCATGATTTACTTAAGTTCAGTAAATATGGTTATACTTATAAGTTTAAGTATAAGTCTGTAGCATTGGAGAAGTTTCAATGTGAGACAGAACGAATAAGAAGAATCAAAGTATGACAGAAAGATAAAAGTTTCTCAAATCTGAAAAGATGGGAGAGTACTTTAGTATCATGTTTATGATCATCTTAATGATTAAGATACCATATCACAATTGGTCCTCTAAAGTCATCTTAGTGCATTCTTATGACTAAGAAGAGGAGTCATGAATTGTTGAAATGGTTAAATCAAAAAGATGAGTCATACTTCGTTCCAAAACAATTCTTAGAGTCATACTCCAAGATTGTAACTTGAGTGACATATCTTAAAGAGGGTTTGTTAACACTAGTCAAATGTAAGAGTAAAAGGTTATCTACTCTTGTACATTTGAAATTGGTAAGTTGTGATGTTTTGGATAAAACAGAGACCAACTTAGGCCAATTGTGTAAAGTGTTAGTCTTGATAAAGAATCCGCACTATCTCTTGAATATTTGACAAGGGAGTCTTATATGTCAAGAGGACAGTAGGAGTCTTAAAGCTCTTGAAAGTTTCAAGACTTAATCAAGAATAAAACCTAAAGTCCTTCACTAGCACACGACTTGAGGTTTATAACCTATCGTGTTGAAATTTTTGTGCCTATTCAAGTTGGCTTTGCATAGGAGTTCTGAGAGTTCTCAATTGGTTGCACAACTACTTGGAAGCAATGGCAGGCACCTGAGCTGCCAAATGGCAAGAATTTAAGATTGCACAAGCTTAATCAATATGAGTTTGGATTTGTCACTAACCTTGTCTTGTGATTATGGTTTTGACAAATTCACATGGATAAGAACACATACACTATTAAATCTAAGTGTCATAAGGTTTCTCTCCGATTCATGAAAATGATGGTGAGGAAACACTTTCACTAAGTAGATTTTAGCTAGATAGCAATTGTGATATTTTCATTCTCAAAGTCGTTAGTGGAGCGTGTGTGGTTTACCGGCACACTAACATGGACTTGTGAGAAGTGGCAAAGGTCTAAACAATCGAGACTATGATTACGGCATCCCTTTTCATAGTTCTAAAATTGTTTAGACACACATGTGAGCTATCTAAGAGATGTGTATGATTTTGATAAAGTTTTATCAAAACAATCTAGTATCAGAAATCTGAACTTTGGTAAGAAAGTCGGCTGATTTCTGAGTACATGTCAAAGCTAGTGGGAGCATAAGTGTTATGCTAATAATCAGCATGTTAGTGGGAGCATGATAATTATGACAAAGGTTGCAAGTTAGCAATGTTAATTATAGAAAACAAAAGTTTCAATTCGTGAGGTTGCAGGGGTTGAAAAAGTTGTTTTGCTATAATTAAGGGAGAGGAAATTATACTTCATTTCAATTCTAAAAGCTTAGATTGAGATTTTAATCGTATTTAATCAAGGATATATATATGAATTTCATGTTGGAATGGCTCAACATAAGGAAATTCTATATATGGGTCCATTATTTGCGTTCTAAAATTCGATTATGATTACGGCATCCCTTTTCATAATCTGAATTTTGAGAACTTGGCAAATTGAAATGGATATATTATAGCAAAAGACTGGTTTAGTCTTTATGTGAGACATCATGAATCGTGTCCCACATGCTTCGGATATAGGATCGATTACATGTGCTATATTCATCCTTTCTAAAATTTTCCAAATGCCTGGGGCATTATGAAGGGAAAAGGTCTAGAATTGGATATGACTAAAATGATTAAGCAATTGTCGAGGACAATCTAAGGTTTACCAAAGATTGGTTGCTCAAGGACAGTTGGAAGTATAATGTTAATTCTGGAAGGACCATATTGACATAATCTGTAAGGAGGCAACTCTTGTTCAGAAGTGATAGTCAAAATGGAATATGGAAATGTTTCAAAGTTAGAAATTATTCAATCTGTGTAAGATTAGGAAACTTAATGAAAGAAGGATGTTTCCAAGGAGCTGATCTCCTTTGGAATGCTCTGTAATGATTGTTGTCAAGTCTTTCTGACTTCGTGCATAATCATTAAGAGGATCAATGCATATAAGTTTAGAATCTAACAGATTTCAGTAAATGGCATGAATTTGGAATTCTTGCATTTGCAGTAAGGATTTGGGACTGTGAAAAGAGGATCATTGGAGTGATGTTCAATTGAACTATTTTACAAAGTAAAGATCATAGACAAACATAATATGCATACTTGGTGTATGGCATGACTAGTGTTTAGAAAACATAGTGTACATGCTTGGAGCATGGGACAACTATTGTTTTAAATTCAAGTATAAAGTTGATAAAACCGAAACAATGAATAATGAGTAATCAGTATGGTGATAAATAAAAGTGTATATTTATATTCATAGGGTTTGATACCATATTTGATTCATTTATTCTTGTGTTTCACTTTGCATGTTTTGACTTCCAGAATAACTAAGTCGCTCTTCCTGAATGATTAAGTTATTCAAACCATCCACAGTCGGTCATATGTTGGAAGTAGATATGAATCAAGACTGTCATGGGTTGGTTTGTAGAGGTCCAAGTTGGTGAACAAAGTGGTGCTACAACACTCATGAGTGCTCATAAGTTCTGAGTATTGGATTCAACCCGCGCTCATTTGAATCACTTCATGGATTTTATCACGAGTGATCATGAGACGATAATATCTTATATTCTTCAAACCTAGAGATATGAGTTGTTACTATGAGTTGGTTATACATTGATTGCACGAAAACGCATTGGTAACTCGATGTTATAAAACGTGCCTTTGTGTATGATTCAACAAGTAGTAGAACAAGCCATATGAGTCGAAGTTTATCCATTCCTTTTACCTTCGGGATAAAAGCGATATCTGTGGGCCCCTCGATGATTTAAAGATGATACATGTGAGTGCTTGGCCAAGCCAGGACTGATTTGATTTGTTCAATCAGTCAGTCATCATGAATCGGAAATCGGGAAACAACAAATGGACAGATAGAATGATTGATAATCCATGTTTCAGTCCATATGATATCTAGAATGGAGGAATATATGATCCCTTATCTAATGGACAAGTCATTGACAAAGGTCAGAGTTCATCGACAAGGTCAGAGTTCGACAGAAGCTTTTGAGAGCTACGATTACTGATCGGTTCCTGAAGTCATACGCAATAATAGTTTTAGACTTATCCAAGTGGGAGACTGTTGGATTAATGTCTAAGTCCATAACTATAATTGGTAAGACTTGACCCGACCCGGCATGGTCCATTTGGGTTGCATGGCATCATGCATTTGGATAGACTATAATGAGAGAAATAACACTTAAGGTTGGTTAATATATTATAAGTTCTAATATATTAATAAGGTTATTTAATTAGTATTGATCAAGAATTAATTTGGAATTAATTAAGTGATCAAAAGGAGACTAATTAAATATATGGGTTGATTGTGTAAATCATTCATTCTTATATATGTGGGCTTGTGATCCAAGATTCCTTATGTTGGACTAAGTCCATGGGGTGACCCATGGATACTCCATGGAGGTTAAAATCCATGGAGCATAAGGAATGGGTAAAGTTATGAGTTACATGGTGTAACCCTAATAGCCACCATATAAAAGAATCCCATGGCTCAAGAAATCGTGCACTAATGTGTGAGTGTGAGGGCTAGACGATTTCAAGGAGTGTTCAAGTTTCTCTCAAGTTATTCCAAGTGTATTTGGTGTTGTGTGAACCATTTGAGGTGTCACACTTGGGGCACTAGGCACTCAAGCTTCATGAAGACATTCTACATCAAAGAGGTATGTATTCTATCTTGTTATATTTATTATTTTGTATGCTAGATTAGGATAATACCTTGGATGTTCATAATGGTATGTATAATAGAGAAAACATAGATCCAAGGTATTTAGGGTTGCATGTACACTAAGGAGTGTTACAATGCTCATAACCCAACAGCAACACCCTAAAAATTAGGGTTTCCATCCCAGCACAACACGTCGTGTTGGGATACCCTAAAAATTTAGGTAACACACCGTGTTGGGACACCCTAAAAATAGGGTGCAACACCCTAAAAATTTTGGTAACACGCCGTGTTGGGACACCACAACTCACCGTGTTGACTCATTAAACTCCGCGTCTGTCCTTAATTAGACACGCCGTGTTGGTTCCTCCAACACGCCGTGTTACAATCCCCAAAATGGGATTCATTCCTTAAAATTGCTCCTTAAGATTCCGGGTGTTACAACTTTCCTCCATTTGAATTAGATTTCGTCCTCAAAATCGCTCCTTACCATCCTAGGTGTCCAGATAGCCTGAAGAATATAATCACAACCTCGAACACACACGACCTTCCCAAGGCTACGGAACCCAACCATAGTAGAACTCTCCTGACCCGAAGAAGACGAATCCATAATCCCATGCAGACAATCATCCCTACCTTTCCTGAAACTTGAAATCTCGAATTTTCGATTTGGTCCAACTCCCGGACAGACCGCCCATACTGAATCACCAGACCAAACAAAACACTTCCAACCTTGATTATCTAATGCATCCATAGGGACCAAAATCATTAACCCCAAACAGCTGCAGAACACCAATACTTGACAGAAAGGCTCAGGTAATCCTTCGAGTAGAAGTTTCATCCCTGTAGCGGTTAGACTCAGACGAGAGCTGTGCAATAGGGTCAAATCATTTACTCTGAGATAATCCAATCCAAGTTGCAAACGTTTTACCATATTTTTCGATTAACAAACGACTCCACATACGAATCCCAAATCAGTAATACCGCCTTGACTTACCTTGATGTCCCCCCCCCCTTGCTGCTTTCCAAAAGCATCCGAGACCTCCCTGGTCCCAATTTGTCTGCCACTAACTGAAACACCAGATTCCCACCCGGCTGTTGTGTCAAAAGACACACACAGTTTCCCTATGCGACCTTCGAGTAAAAGCCTCATTCGGCAACAATTGCCCAAGCTATCTCGCCACTTATGGCTCTAACCGATCATAGCAGCCCGTCTACCCGACGCCACAAAATCCAGTGCTAAAAGATAAAGCTCTACAAGGCCAACTGAAGTTTTCCATTACCAATCATACAATGAAATCCATCTGAAAATTCGAAACCCCATACTTGCGTGAACCTACACAGATATAACCAAATCAAAACACAAGAGCCTGATCTGCCAACAAAATTGAAACCATATCTTAACCCTAAACCCTTCCATTCATAATCCTTAACTCATATCCTACAGAAGTGATGGCCTTACACATAAACATCCGTGATTCCCAACGCAAATTCCCACCAAGAACCATCTCGGTACCCAACTTATAACCCGAGATCAAAGGATTTACACTATCATTTTAACCGAAACCTTTTGATTCACAGCAACCCCTCACTAATCCTGGGTATGAAGATTCTGAAACCATCACTGAGACTACCGGTCTCGCACCTAGTCCAGCCACCAGGTTTTCAAGAGTCCGAATAACAAGGCTACCTAGCCCAAACATCCCGATGCACCACTTACCGACCACACACTCAATCCTGAAACCCAAGATCCAATACCTTGACCCAACGGTCTCTACCAGGTCCCACTTGCATTGCCATAATCACACGGGCCTCGCCTATGAGCCCCACCCAAACTATACCACGGAGCGGCCTCGCCCACGGGTTGCACCCATCTAAAGCTACACATGCCCGACTCCGCCCCGGACCCCAATGGTCCTCAACCTAAAACAGATAAATACTCCTCAACAATCCTGACCGGCGTGACCAATGGTCCTCACCCAATTTCACTCCAGCTTCAAACAATCATAATTTCTTCGTTTCAACTCTGTTTTCGGCGTTCTTTATATACACAGAAAAGTATTGACGAGCCCATAACCCAATCTAATTACTTTTGACTTAATACATGTATAACTAAAACCATAATCCACGCAAGGAGCCCGAAATATTACTTTTCCCATTTACCCTTTTTCTCCAAGCACAAATCGAAGGCTTTAATCACTTATCCAAAATTATCATCATCGAGTAAGGTCTAAACCCCATTCCCCTGAAGCCCAAGGCCTTTATTTGATCAATTTATTTTCCAAAATCCCGAAATAAGAAATTTCTCGAAACATTATGTTACACGTTCAACAAAATAATATATCAAATTATGATAAATTGGGCATCTAATACTTCGTATTTAAGTTTAATTTAGATGTTATTTAATTTTTATTTTTAGGTTTTATTAATGTTATTTTATTAATGTATTTTTATTTAATTTATTAATATTAAATTTTAATTATATAAATGTTGTATTAAAATAGATAAAAAAAAATTAAAATGGTATTTGTGTGGTGGAATGGTGACCATCTCATGGGGGTTATGATGAGAAGCGATGACATGATTGCATTTTTGGAGTGATGAAGTGGTGACCACTCCTAAGCCTTATAAAGTTATAGATAATGTAGAGGTATATTTATATTCCATGTTTCTGAAAAAGGATAATGACATAAAAACTCTTAAGTTTGTAAATTTTTGTCAGTTTTACCTTTTTGCGGATTTTAGGTTCTTTAAAACCGGATGTTTGCAACTTTTTTTTCAATTTTACCTTTTGGTTTATTCAAGCTCTTTGACCGTCTCCGACCCACCTCCATTTTTTTCTCCAAAAATGGGATAAATAGTGTTTTATCTTCAGTCCTATTTCGTTTTTTTTATCCAATTTTCTATCCCAAAAAATATATTCCTAGTATATTTCATTCTTCCAACTTACATAGATTGTCAAATACATCCCTTCTATTAATTTGGTTTTAACAAATATATCATCTATACTTTTTTCATTACAATAATATTAAATAAATAAGATTGAATTTGTAATACACTTATAAATATGAAACATCCCAAAAATACGGTCCAAAAATTTCGTTTTTAATTCATTAATAAAACCATAGATATCATCATAATCATATAAAATCATAAACCATGTATCTCAAAATATCGTAATATTTGTCAACATATCAAAATCTCATATCAAATATCAGAGTACATCTCCCAGCCTAGAAAACTGCGGTGTGTGCCATGCGATCATCCCAAGCTCTTCCCTTTGCTAGCTGAAGTACCTGAAACCAAACTGAAAACTGTAAGCACGAAGCTTTGTGAGCTCCCCCAAACTACCACATACCATACACGTAACATATAACATGTAACATAAACTTTGGGACACCGCCCAGCTGCATCGGGACGAACCCACCATCGGCTTACCCGACATCGGACTTCTGCCCGGCATTGGGCTCACCCCGGCATCAGACCACGTCTGGCATCGGGCTTGCCCCGACATCAGGCTTACCCCGACATATACACAACATAACATATATCATAAAAACATATCATAAGCATGTAGCATACATCGGGCTTACCCCGACATCGGACCGAAGCCCGGAACACATAACACATAACATATAAGCTAACATCCATCGGGCTTACCCCGGCATCGGGCCTAAGCCCCGAACACATAACACATAACATGCATGAATCACAAAGACATCAAGTATACATATACTCTTCTCGAGACCGCCTCGGCATCGGACCGAAGTCCGGAAACATATGATCTACATCGGGCTAACCCCAGCATCGGACTGAAGTCCGGTATATGCTAACATACATAAACGGGCCGGCATTGGTGCCTTAGACCCGTTCCTACTAGAGGAAAACTCACCTCTCAAACTGGATGCTGAACTCGTGCGTGAGGAATCTCTGTTGGCTACTCCCACGACTCCCCGGCTAACTCTATACAATAATACTTAGTCAGAAAACTGAAAATCCATCTAAAGGTAAAATGACCATTTTACCCCTGGTCAAAGTCAATGCTCTGGTCAAAGTCAACATTTTGGGTTGACCAACTCGCCAAGTCAACCTTTCAACTCATCTATCTCTTTAACTCATAAATCCTGAAACCGCGACCCAACTCACTGAGTCGTTCCTCCGACTCGTCGAGTCCTATCGAGCTGCTCATAGTTGCGACTTGGCGAATTAAATCGTCGAGTCCCTCTACAGACTCGTCGAGTTCTACCATAAACTGAAACGGGACAGCACGACCCGACTCGTCGAGTTCCCTTATGGACTTGACGAGTCCTTCTGTCTGATTGGCCATCTTAACAGATTAAGCCCTTGCTCTCTAGATCTATAGTTCATACTTCGCTTGTTCACTGGAAATGACCTTTCTAAGGGTAAAATTTCCAACTTTACTCGTTGATAACCCTTTTGAAGGGTTTATCTAAAACCCTATTTCCTCTAGGACATAGATCTTGTCCAAACAGCCTTAGTATTCCAAACCAAAGCATGACAGCCTAGATCTAGGGCCTAGAAACCAGTTAACCACGTAAAGTCTTGAGCTTGCTTCCATGCATGGCCCCTTTGGTGCTTAAAAGGCCATAACAACATCCTTAAGGTTTGCATGAGACTCAAACGGCATAAATTTTGCACCTTTATGCCTTTACAGCCCTTAATAACTCCAGATCTGAAAGTATAATCAGCTTGGGACATCCATGACTCATAAATCATGCTACTTGGACAAAAACCCTATAAAGGAGACCACAAAGTGATCTAATGAACTATAAGGCAAGTTAAGAGCTTGATTACCAGAAAGTGATGAGAATGGAGCGAAATCCCTGGATCTATAACCTTCTCCTTGAACCTTCAAGCTCCTTCTTCTTTTTCTAAGCCTCAAGAACACACAAACCACTCAAAAATGGCAAGAAATAGCTAAAGATCACTCAAGGTTGATTAGGGTATCGAGATTAGGGTTTGGAGGTGATAGAGGCTGGGGTGGAGGCCAGATATGATGCTTAAATAGGGTGCAAGCCCTAAAGATTAGGGTTTTCGTCCAGGCTGTCCTACTCGTCGAGTCAAGACTCAGACTCGTCGAGTAGTTCAGTTAAAACCCGCACATATTCTGCATTCTACTCGACGAGTTAGGGCCGCCAACTCGTCGAGTAGCCCTTTTAAAATGAATAAATAATTAAGTTAAATGCATACCAGGAACCAGACGTTACAAAATAAATATTATACATGCATTTACAGAAATATTACACACACACACACTTTTAAATAAATATTATACATACACTTCTATAAATATTATACATACACACTTTAAATAAATATTATACATGCATATGATATCGTGTTTGTAAGATATATTCTAATTATAAGTTTTTGTAAATACGTTATCGTGTTCATGATTTTAATATGTATTTAAAGTTTTATATGAATTTGATATATAAAAATAAATTTTATATTTATAATTAATTAATATAATTTATTATATAACAAAATATTATATATAAATTAAAACTAATACATAAAATAAACTAGAAATATATAAATATATAAAACGGGGGACTAAAACCGACAACTGAAACTTTATCCTTATATTTGGATAAATGAATAGTATTATTCGATATATGTGATAATACTATTCACATCTCCAAAAATGGGGGAAGAAATAAGGTAGGATTGAAGAAAAATGTGGGAGAAAATGGAAGAAAAAATAACATTTGAGGATGGGTTGGAGATGTTCTTTACGTTTGGTAGAAATGTTCGGTTTTATATCTTTTTCTTGTTCATAAAAGCCCTTAAGTTTGGTTTTCTGATTAATTAAAACTCTTAATTTTAATAGAAATTTTCATTTTTACCTGATAAATTTACAAAAAAGGTAAAAGTGAAAAAAAATACGAATTTTAAGCATTAATACACCTAAAATACGATTTTTGGTAAAACCGACAAAAACTTGCAAGCGTAAGTGTTTTTATGACTGTTGGGTGCTGTTTGTTTTTTGGAAAAAACCTTTTCAGACCTCTTATTGCTGCGCGGCGCAGCACACATGCAACATTTTTTATCTTGCAGCTGTTTGCTTTTCAGAAGTCTTCGGATTAAAAAACCTATGTCCGTGTTTTTCTTGGCCCAACACTTGTTTTGCCTCTTCCTACCTCTTTTTCTTCTTTTTTTTTCTTGCTAAAATATTGATTATATATTGGTGAAATCTTATTTCACATTATTTTTTGTTTATTCTTGTTGATTTTTTTTATATCGAATAATAATAATTTGTTGATAAAATATCATTATTTTATGCTAAAATATATTTATTTTTTGTTAAAATATCATTATTTTTTTGCTGAAATATCATAAATTCTTGCCGAAATGTCATACATTATTAAATTTTCGGTATTAAAAACCTATTTTCGGATTATAAAATCAATTTATTTTAATTTTTTAATATCTGCAGCAGCATGCAGATGTTAAAAAACAAACATGCTTCTTATTACGGTCTGCAGCCGTTTGGTCTACCTCTTCTACTGCAGAGGGTTGCAGAGGTGGTCCGCAGACTTTATGAATTTTTGCTTCAAAAAAACAAACAACACCTTATCCTTCCTCCGAAAATCATTTTCTTGATACATTTTTTGTATGAAAAAACTTATAATCTTATATATTTTATATATATTTATTAAACGTAAAAAAAACTTATAATAAAATAGGAGTCTTTTTTTCTGACTCGTCCTAGGTATTTAAATATATTAAAGGTAAGTCATACCTACCAGGAATAATCTTATATCACACGTCACAAATCACAATATATTCATCCTATCAGGAATTATAACAAATTATGTCTTGTAATTATGTATATATGGATTTATGAATATCAATTCTGTTCGACAAAGAAATCTAAATATATCAGATTTTGTGAGTTGAATATGTACGTAATGACCATTTTGATCGTGGAATTGTTTTACCTAAACTTGTATGCATGCATGATGACATAAAGAGTTAAGAGGGGAAATAATGCATTGAACCATTTATTGTCTGGTTTGTTGCATAGAATACATTGATTGGACATGGAGTAGATTATTGGCTTCATTTTTTATAATATAAATCGGCCATTAATCACATGGTGTGCCCACATTCCACCAATCGATTGTCTTCATTGTACACAATTTGACCACCATCACTTCCATAAATAAATAAATAACATACAAAACAACCAATCAAAACGTTTAGCGAGAAAATAATAAATTGCCTTGTCTCTAAAATAATACATGTCATTTCCAAAAATAAAATAAAAAATAAATGTATTCATATAAATAAAGACAAAATATATTATTTTGAACGGGATTCCATTTTGTTATGCTTTGATTGGTTTTCATATTCTATTGTTTACATACGTTTGGATCGATTATTTAATTATCATAATGGTTACCATTTCATGCAAATTGGTGTGGTTTAATGTGGACTTAGAGAAAAAAAATAGTCATGTAATAAATATAAGAACAAGCATATTTTAAAGATTTGTCGATCGAAGAGCGACAAAAACACAAAAACCATCCTGATAGGGTGGGCCGCGATAGCAAGAGACAGGCTGACCAAGCAAGCACGTGCTCTTTCAACATCATAAATTCATAATACAAGAGGCCATTCTCTTTGAACACCAAACCATATATTATTCTTTTAGCTTATATTTAATAAAAATTTCTATATTTCTATATGAAATGTATATTGATCAATATATCAGACATTTTTGTTATATTGTATGTTAAATTCGATGCTATATTTTTAAGCCAGAGTGAGTATATCTTTTGATGGTGTTACCAACAAATGATACTAATGCAATAATCTTCAGCGATTGGAAAGATTATTGTGTTATGTAACAATGACGCTCCTCCAAGACTTGAGATCTACTAGAAAAGGCCAGACATATTTCAGGAGGAGATCCCGATCCCGTGAACATGTTCTGACGATCGACTCAATATTAGCTAGAAACAGATGTATTTTGAGAGAGAGAGAGAGAGAGAGTTGATTATCACTTTCTTATAGTGAGAGGGAGAACTTCGTCCTTTATCGAGATATTTGACGTGAGGTTCGTACCTGACTAGTAGTGGAACGAAACTGTTAATTGTCGGTTGTTTGTCTTTTTTTTTTTTGGGAGATTATCATATTGATGAGAAGGGAAGATCAGTGGTTGTGTTATTCATAGCAGCGGGGAGTCTAGAGCACAAAACCATATGGTTCACTATATACGTATTGTCGTCTGTCGGAGGCTGGAGCTACTGTGGGCGGTGGCGAAAGCGAGGTTGCCGACGGTCAACAGTTTCAGCCCGTCAGGGAGCCGTTGATCTACGATCAATTGATCATTAGTTTTTGCCCTCTGTGTGAGTACGCGAAGCTGGAAGAACGAAACAATGTTTTGAATTTTTTTTATTTAATTTTAACTTGCATTGATCTATCTTTTATTTGGATTGTATCTTAAGTAAATTTGGCATTTGAGATTTTAGGCTATTGACATATAAAATGAGGGTTTTAAATATCTTGATTTACATGTATATATTTTCTCTAAAAATATTAAGGTATGTTAATTTCAAATATTTAAGGTATATCTTAAATTAATTTTATACATAACTTATAAAAAAAGTTCATTTTAATTTGGTCAAGTGATCTACCTTGTGTTGATATAGCCTCACTACTGTTAATAAGTTGCCTATCCGAGCAGCGTAGGAACGATATATAGCATCACTTACTCTATTCGACGCATTTTATTCCGATTCATGAGAGCATTTCGGCCGAAAGGTTGGCCGATATCTATATCAGGGAGGTAGTGGCGCAGCACGGGGTGCCAGTCTCGGTGATTTCCGACAGGGATGTGCGGTTCACTTCCAGATTCTGGAAGAAGTTTCACGACGAGTTGGGTACTCGTTTGCACTTCAGCACTGCTTTTCACCCGCAGACGGATGGTCAGAGTGAGCGGACCATCCAGACTCTGGAGGACATGTTGCGGGCATGTGTTTTAGACTTCGGAAGAGTTGGGATACTTACCTTCCTTTGGCCGATTTCTCCTACAATAACAGCTATCATGCGAGTATTGATTGTCCTCCTTTCGAGATGTTGTATGGGAGGAAGTGCAGGACCCTGATATGCTGGGGTGAGGTTGGTCAGAGGGTCATGGGGAGTACCGAAGTGGTACTCAAGACTACGGAGAGGATCCAGCAGGTTCAGAGCAGGCTTCAGACTGCTCAGAGTCGGCAGAAAAGTTATGCCGACAAGCGTCGTTCGGACCTGGAGTTCCAAGTCGGGGATATGGTACTCCTGAAAGTGTCGCATTGGAAGGGCGTCATTCGATTCAGGAAGCGGGGCAAGCTGGGCCTCAGGTATATTGGACCTTTCAGGGTTATAGCCCGGGTGGGCAAGGTGGCATATAGGCTGGACCTGCCAGCCGAACTCAGTCAAATTCATAGCACTTTTCACATCTCCTAGTTACGGAAGTGTCTGGTGGACGACTCGGCAGTGGTGCCTTTGGAGGATATTCAGGTGGATGACAGCCTGAACTACATCGAGCGGCCAGTGGCGATCCTCGACAGGAAGTTGAAGGATCTGAGGAACAAGAGGGTGGAGCTGGTAAAGGTGCAGTGGCAGCACCGCAAGGGCTCGGAATGGACCTGGGAGCCGGAGTACGAGATGAGGGAGCACTACCCCGAGCTTTTTCCGGATTCAGCAACAGACTTCGAGGACGAAGTCTAAAATAACTGGGGGAGATTTGTAACGCCCGATTCCTGGTACGTATTTAAATTTAAGAAATGTTGCAATTTACTCTGGGACTCGGCGAGTTGGAGGCCCAACTCGTCGAGTAGACTCGTCATTTATCGGGGGTTTAAGTGACCTACTCAACGAGTCGGGAGACCCACTCGGCGAGTAGGAGCTGTCTGAGTGAAACCCTAAATTTGAGGGTTTGCACCCTATTTAAACACCTTATAACACCCCAACCCAGCCCCCATCGTCCCTCCCAACCCAGAGAAAACCCTAACTCGAAACCCTAGCCATTATTAAGTGTTCTTGAGCTTTGTGGTGCCATTTTTGTGTGATTGAAGTTTGAGAAGGAGAAGGAAGCTTGTGAGATCAAGAGGAAGCAAGAAGATCCAGAGTTTTGGGCACATTTCCAGCTTATTTGAGGTATAAAGCTGAAACCTTGGCTACTCATTGCTTAGATCTTGATTTGGGGCTATTTTCTATATTTTTCTAAGTATTAGTGAAGTTATATTCGGGTTTGGGTGTAGAAGTGGGTTTGTGCTTCAAATCTGGAACCATTGAGGGTTCCCATGCCATAAAGGTGCCAACTTTATGGCCATGGGAGACCCATGCATCTTGTAGACCTCCTTTTATGGCTTTTTGAGCCAAAAGCCCCATGCATGTACATCAAGTTCGAAGCTTTACGTATAAAATGGACCCTAGGAGGCCAGATCTATGGTTTTGACGTGTTAAGACGCATTATAATCGACTGTATAGTTTTGTACATAGAAGGAATTGGCGAGTCGTTAATGGGACTCGGCGAGTCGGGGTGTATTTTCCACCAAATCCTTTCTGTTTATGGACCAGTTGTTACGATCGAAGGTTCCCCCAGTTGTTTAGGTTCACTAGGGACCTGGAAATCATAGGAATCGGCGATTGGATGAACAGACTCCGCGAGTTCAAGGCGATGTCCCAGCCATATGAAGACGGACTCGACGAGTTCAAAGGGAAATCGGCGAGTCATAGACTGAACATCTTCTTACGGATGAAGATGAACTCGATGAGTTCAAGGACGAACTCGACGAGTCGGTTGAAGATTGTCTGATGTGTTGTTGAAGGCGAACTCGTCGAGCTCTTGCTAGACTCGACGAGTAGGGACGAGATTATGGCATTTCGGTGGATACGGGGACTCGACGAGTTGACGGGCCAACTCGGCGAGTCGAGTCATCCAGATTTTGACTTTGACCAAAAGTTGGCTTTGACCATGGATTTGACTTTGATTTTGACTTGGATTGAGTGACCCTTGTAAGGGTTACAACTATGAATTGATAACTTAGAAGAGTTGTCGTGTAGGGATTGAGGAGTCAGGGAGAGTCGATTTCCACACCGAGAGCGGTGCAGACACTACACGACTTCGAGGTGAGTTTCCTTCTAGTAGGGGTGGGTCTACGGCCACAATGTCGGCCCATAAGTGAGAGTGTTGGACTGATGATTGTCTTCGTGATAATTATCTAGGATTGATATGTAATATGCTTGTTGTGCTTGATATGATTAACGTGCTTGATATGATTATTATGCATAATATGTGTTAGCAGTAGTAGGGGTGAAATAGTCCCCCGAAGGGGAGGTTAGTTCCCGGTTACCGGTTGAAAGATACCGAAGGGGAGGTTAGTTCTCAGTTACCGGTTGAAAGATACCGAGGGGGAGTTCGGCTCCCGGCTATGCCTGACAGTTACCGGTTGAAAGATACCGAGTATTATGCATTATTTGGTATGGGTATGATGGGGGAACTCACTAAGCTTTGTGCTTACGGTTTTTAGTTTTGGTTTCAGGTACCTCTTCGTCTAAGGGGAAAGAGTCGGCGGTGTAGCAGCGTATTACACACACACATGATTTCCGCATTGAGTTTTCTAGGATTGTACTCTGATTTTTATTACTACTGATGATATGGTTTTGAGAAAGAGTCGGTGGTGTAGCAGCGCATTACACACACACACATGATTTCCGCATTGAGTTTTTTGGGATTGTACTCTGATTTTTATTACTACTGATGATATGGTTTTGAGATACGTTGTTATGTTTTATAAATTGATATGACATTGGCAATGTTTTTGGTAAACTATTCTACAAGTTACTTAATTAAAAATGAAATTTTTGGCCTTGAAAATTGGGATGTTACAAGTTGGTGTCAGAGCCTTGGTTTGAGGGATTCAGAAACACCCTCGGGGGTGTCTGGACTCAAATCGAGGGCTTGAAAGATTTTTACAAGAAAATAGTTTTCTAAAATCTAAGTTAAGGAATTTTAAGAAAGAACAAGGTGTGTGATGCGTGCGACCGGCCGAGCTCAAGTAAGTTTTCCCCAAGATACCCATACTTGTTATGTTATGTTATATGATATGATTATGAGAACTGCATGCTAGATTAGGGCTAAGGATCTAGGAGGATGCCTGGTATGCCTGTTATATGACTCTGAGAACCGCATGCTAGAATAGAACTAAGGATCTAGGAGGGATGCCTTATATGCCTGTTGTATGAGCTTATTGAGCTGTATGCTAGGGCTTTCTAGTCAGCAGTAGGATAGCCTGATTGGGTTATGTTTGGTTTGGTTACTCAATGCACGAATGCTGCTTGCTTTGTGCTTATAGTGGTTCTAGCTAGCCTTAACTAACTAGTAAGTGGATATGTAATAGTATTCGCAAACTAGTTAGGGAAGGATGGTAGGGACTCCTTGTGCAGCTGATGGCGAAGAGTAGGTCGGAGAGGGCCCTAGGTCAAGCCTAGGATGAGATTAGCTTGGAGAGCAGAATTGGTAGAAGGAATTTGGTGAAGTCAAAGCAGTCCTTGAGGAAAGTACGGATATATGTGGAAGCTAGTATGGGCCCGTACTACTGGAAGCAGAGGATACGTACTCGAGTCAAGGGAGGCTGAGATGGAACCAAGGACCTGGAGAGCGTGCGAAACCTCTCGAGAGTATGTATGACCCTGACGTTTACATGTTTTATTTCAGAATGGTGGTTACGCGTCATGGAGCGGGAGGTTCAGGGTCTGGATCCGGTTCTGGATCAGGCTCGGGTGCGGGATCCGAGCAGGTTGATGACGGTTTACGCGAGTTCATCGCGTTTGAGATCACTAGAGGTATCCTTGAGTCGACTCCTATCATTTTTGGGTCGATCAAGGAGGGGATTATCGAGTTGATGGAGGATCGCCTCCAGGCATCCACGAGGGACTTGGCGTCCATCCAGTCGGGTATGCGCACACTGTCCTTCAAGGACTTCCGGAGGAGTGGTGTGGCAGACTTTCACGGGGTGAAGGACCCCGTTGTGTCCAGGAGATGGATTGCAGACATCGAGTCTGCACAGTTGACGAGCTTCTTCCAGGAGGGGTCGAAGGTTCGCTTCGCTACGAGTTGTTTGAGGGATCGAGCCAAAGATTGGTGGGAGTTAGTGGGTGATTCACTGGGGGCCCCAGCCATTGAGGCTATGACTTAGTCAGATTTTGTGACCAGGTTAAGGGCTGAGTTTGCGCCCGCTGTGGAGCTTCAGAAGCTGGCCAGAGAGTTTATTGATATGAGGCAGACTACTGAGACTGTGGCGGAGATCACCACCAAGTTCCGGGAGAGGGCCTTGTTGGTACCTCAGTACGCAGGGGATGAGGAGATGCGGAAGACTCGCTATCATGATATGTTGAGGGCTGACATTCAGGAGCATGTCAGCTATTCTGCTTGCCCGACTCTGGATTCCATGATTGCCAGGGCAAGGGAGAGGGAGATTGATTTAGAGCACCTCAGGAAGAGGAAAGCAGAGACAGGACAGCTTGCTGGGGTTTCAGGGAAGAAACCCAAGGGATTCGACGCTAGGTCGAAGGGCCAACAGGGTCGGGACCGCTGCGGGAAATGCGGTAGGTCACATGAGGGAGTTTGCCGCGCTGGTTCGGGATCAGGCTGCTACAAGTGCGGCAAGACGGGGCACTTTGGCAAGGATTGTATTGCCCCCGCCCCCACAGTTCAGACATCAGACCTGATGTACTTCCATTGCAATCAAAGGGGCCATAAAAAGGCCAACTGCCCTAGGTTGTCAGCAGCATCAGCAGCAGCGCCAATGGTGGCGCCGACTCCAGCGACAACACGAGTTGCGGATGGCCAGAAGGTCAAGGCAGAGGCTCCAGTGGTGCGGAGCCGAGCATTTCAGTTGACAGCTAAAGAGGCACGCGCCGCACCCGATGTGGTGACGGGTATGATTTCTTCTCTCTAAACTTTTATATTATGTCGCTCCAATTTTGATATGTTATGATATGTTGTGTGCTCTGTTCAGGATCGTTCCATGTGAACGGTATTCCATTTCAGGTGTTGTTTGATTCGGGTGCTACCCGATCGTTTGTCTCTCTTGCGCTTAGCAAGAGGTTTCCTGAGTCCTCGAGCATGTTGGATTGCCCTCTAGAGGTTGAGATTGCGGACGACCGGTCAGTGCGAGCATCAGCGGTTTTCAGGGATTGTGTCTTGAGATTGTTCGAGGAGCGCTATCTGGTAGACTTGGTTCTCATACCTTTTCGGGGGAACAACGTCATTATAGGCATGGATTGGCTAAGCCCCAATAGGGCGGTGATCGACTGCGCGCAGCAGCTGGTGCGGATCAGGACCCCAAGTGGGGGAGAGCTGGTGATTCAGGGCGAGAGGCCACAGCGAGGACCAGCCTTATGTTCAGCAGCGAGGGCTAGGTGCTATCTCCAGCAGGGTTGCGTAGGATATGTCGACTATGTTATGGATACCCGGGAGGCAGGAAAGGCGACGGTGGGCGATGTGCCAGTGGTACGAGAGTTCGCGGATGTATTCCCCGAGGAGTTGCCTGGGATACCTCCATAGAGGCAGGTAGAGTTCAGGATCGACTTAGTTCCTGGTGCGGCTCCGATAGACAAGGCACCGTATCGGTTGGCTCCTCCTGAGATGCAGGAGTTGTCTACACAGCTGCAGGAGCTGTTAGACAAGGGATTCATTAGACCAAGCAGTTCACCCTGGGGAGCCCCGATTTTATTTGTGAAGAAAAAGGACGGGTCGCACCAGATGTGTATAGATTATCGGGAGCTGAATAAGGTAACGGTGAAGAACCGTTACCCACTCCTAAGGATTGATGACCTCTTTGACCAGCTACAGGGAGCATCTTGGTTCTCCAAGATTGACTTGCGTTCAGGTTATCATCAGATGAGGGTTAGAGAGGAGGATGTGCAGAAGACTGCTTTTTAGACGCGATATGGTCACTATGAGTTCGTGGTGATGCCTTTTGGGCTCACCAATGCTCCTGCTGCATTCATGGGTCTCATGAACCGCATGTGTAGGCCGATGTTGGATAGGTCTGTGATTGTTTTCATTGACGACATCTTGGTTTATTCCAAGACGCAGGAGCAACATGAGAAGCACTTGCGGGAGGTTTTGGATACTCTGAGGAGGGAGAGCTTGTACGCTAAGTTCTCCAAGTGCGAGTTCTGGTTGCGCGAGGTGCAGTTTCTTGGGCACCTTGTCAACCAGAACGGGATTTCGGTTGACCCGGCCAAGGTGGAGGTCGTGATGAGGTGGGAGGTTCCGAGGTCTCCATCTGAGATTCGGAGCTTTCTGGGGCTGACAGGCTACTATCAGAGATTCATTCAGGACATCTCCAAGATAATCGTGCCCCTAACCCGGCTGAAAAGGAAAGTCGTGGTCTTTCGTTGGGAGCCTGAGCAGCAGGCGGCATTTGAGACGTTGAGACAGAGATTGTGCGAGGCGCCAATCTTAGCCCTGCCGGATGGTATGGAGGACTTTGTAGTATATTGAGATGCGTCCATCTCGGGTTTGGGCGCGGTATTGATGCAGATAGGGTATGTTATCGCTTACGCTTCGAGGCAGCTGAAGCCTCACGAGGAGAACTATCCGACGCATGATTTGGAGCTGGGGGCTGTTGTTTTCGCCCTCAAGATTTGGCGTCATTACCTCTATGGGGTTCGTTGTACCATTTACACGGACCACAAGAGCCTGAGGTATCTTATGGATCAGCCAAATCTGAATATGAGACAGCGTCGGTGGCTTGATGTGGTAAAGGATTATGATTGCAAGATCCTTTACCACCCCGGGAAGGCCAATGTCGTGGCCGACGCACTTAGCCGCAAGGCAGCGCCGATCAGAGATATTTGTATGAGGATGACAGTTGTGACTTCGCTGTTGGAGCGGATTCGGGAGGCCCAACAAGAGGCCATGAAGGAGGAACATCGTAAGAGCGAGCGTATTGTTGGTCAGGTTTCCTCCTTTGATTATGATAGTCGTGGACTGCTGACGCTACACCGTAGAGTGTGGGTCCCATATCATGGGGGTGTGCGCCAGGTATTGATCGAGGAGGCGCACAAATCCAGGTTTTCTATTCATCCTGGGGCGACGAAGATGTACAGGGATCTTCGTCCTGATTATTGGTGGCCCTGCATGAAGAGGGACGTAGCCTGGTTTGTTGAGAGATTCCTGACCTGCAGGAAAGTCAAGGCCGAACACCAGAGACCGCACGGCAAGACACAGTCGTTGGACATTCCCATGTGGAAATGGGAAATATTACTATGGATTTTATCACAAAGCTTCCCAGGACCGCGCGAGGAGTGGATTCGATTTGGGTCATCGTTGATCGATTAACCAAGAGCACCAATTTTATTCTGATTCAGGAGAGCATTTTGGCCGAAAGGTTGGTCGATATCTATATCAGGGAGGTAGTGGCGTGGCACGGGGTGCCAGTCTTGGTGATTTCCGACAGGGATGTGCGGTTCACTTCCAGATTCTGGAAGAAGTTTCATGACGAGTTGGGTACTCGTCTGCACTTCAGCACTGCTTTTCACCCGCAGACGGATGGTCAGAGTGAGCGGACCATCCAGACTCTGGAGGACATGCTGCGGGCATGTGTTTTAGACTTCGGAGGGAGTTGGGATACTTACCTTCCTTTGGCCGAGTTCTCCTACAATAACAGCTATCATGCGAGTATTGACTGTCCTCCTTTCGAGATGTTGTATGGGAGGAAGTGCAGGACCCTGATATGCTGGGGTGAGGTTGGTCAGAGGGTCATGGGGAGTACCGAAGTGGTACTCAAGACTGTTGGGTTTTGAGCATTCTAACACTTCTAAGTGTACATGCAACCCTAAATAGCTTGGATCTATGTTTTCTCTATTATACATGCAAATATGAACTTTCCAAGGTATTCATCCTAACTAGCATAATAACACTGATTCAAATGAATATCTCAAGTTAGAATTACATACCTCTTTGATATAGAATGTCTTCATGAAGCTTGAGTGACTAGTGCCCCAAGTGTGACACCTCAAATGGTTCACACAACATCAAATGCACATGGAATGACTTGAGAGAAATTGGAACACTTCATAAAATCGGCTAGCCCTTATTCCTCACACATAGTCGCCGATTTCTTGAGCCATGGGATTCTTTTATATGGTGGCTATTAGGGTTACACCATGTAACTCATAACTTTACCCATTCCTTATGCTCCATGGATTTTAACCTCCATGGAGTATCCATGGGTCACCCCATGGACTTAGTCCAACATAAGGAATCTTGGATCACAAGCCCACATATAAAAGAATGAATGATTTACACAATCAACCCATATATTTAATTAGTCTCCTTTTGATCACTTATTTAATTCCAAATTAATTCTTGATCAATACTAATTAAATAACCTTATTAATATATTAGAACTTCTAATATATTAATAAACCTTAAGTGTTATTTCTCTCATTTTAGTCTATCCAAATGCATGATGCCATGCAACCCAAATGGACCATGCCGGGTCGGGTCAAGTCTTACCAATTATAGTTATGGACTTAGACATTAATCCAACAAAGACTACGGAGAGGATCCAACAGGTTCGAAGCAGGCTTCAGACTGCTCAGAGTCGGCAGAAAAGTTATGCCGACAAGCATCGTTCGGACCTGGAGTTCCAGGTCGGGGATATGGTACTCCTGAAAGTGTCGCATTGGAAGGGCGTCATTCGATTCAGGAAGCAGGGCAAGGTGGGCCCTAGGTATATTGGACCTTTCAGGGTTATAGCCCGGGTGGGCAAGGTGGCATATAGGCTGGACCTGCCAGCCGAACTCAGTCAGATTCATAGCACTTTTCACGTCTCCCAGTTACGGAAGTGTCTGGTGGACGACTCGGCAGTGGTGCCTTTGGAGGATATTCAGGTGGATGACAGCCTGAACTACATCGAGCGGCCAGTGGCGATCCTCAACAGGAAGTCGAAGGATCTGAGGAACAAGAGGGTGGAGCTGGTAAAGGTGCAGTGGTAGCACCGCAAAGGCTCCGAATGGACCTGGGAGCCGGAGGACGAGATGGGGGAGCACTACCCCGAGCTTTTTCCGGATTCAACAGCAGACTTCGAGGACGAAGTCTAAAATAAGTGGGGGAGATTTGTAACGCCCGATTCCTGGTACGTATTTAAATTCAAGAAATGTTGCAATTTACTCTGGGACTCGGCGAGTTGGAGGCCCAACTCGTCGAGTAGACTCGTCATTTATCGGGGGTTTAAGTGACCTACTCAACGAGTCGGGAGACCCACTCGGCGAGTAGGAGATGTCTGAGTGAAACCCTAAATTTGAGGGTTTGCACCCTATTTAAACACCTTATAACACCCCAACCCAACCCCCATCGTCCCTCCCAACCCAGAGAAAACCCTAACTCGAAACCCTAGCCATTATTGAGTGTTCTTGAGCTTTGTGGTGCCATTTTTGTGTGATTGAAGTTTGAGAAGGAGTAGGAAGCTTGTGAGATCAAGAGGAAGCAAGAAGATCCAGAGTTTTGGGCACATTTCCAGCTTATTTGAGGTATAAAGTTGAAACCTTGGCTACTCATTGCTTAGATCTTGATTTGGGGCTATTTTCTATATTTTTCTAAGTATTAGTGAAGTTATATTCGGGTTTGGGTGTAGAAGTGGGTTTGTGCTTCAGATCTGGAACCATTGAGGGTTCCCATGGCATAAAGGTGCCTACTTTATGGCCATGGGAGACCCATGCATCTTGTAGACCTCCTTTTATGGCTTTTTGAGCCCAAAGCCCCATGCATGTACATCAAGTTCGAAGCTTTACGTATAAAATGGACCCTAGGAGGCCATATCTATGGTTTTGACGCGTTAAGACCCATTATAATCGACTGTATAGTTTTGACATAGAGGGACTCGGCGAGTCGTTCATGGGACTCGGCGAGTCGGGGTGTATTTTCCACCAAATACTTTCTGTTTATGGACCAGTTGTTAAGATCGAAGGTTCCCCCAGTTGTTTAGGTTCACTAGGGACCTGGAAATCATAGGACTCGGCGAGTGGATGAACAGACTCCGCGAGTTCAAGGCGATCTCCCAGCCACATGAAGACGGACTCGGCGAGTTCAAAGGGAACTCGGCGAGTCATAGACTGAACATCTTCTTATGGATGAAGATGAACTCGGTGAGTTCAAGGACGAACTCGGCGAGTCAGTTGAAGAATGTCCGATGTGTTGTTGAAGGCGAACTCGTTGAGCTCTTGCTAGACTCGACGAGTAGGGACGGGATTATGGCATTTCGGTGGATACGGGGACTCGACGAGTTGACGGGCCAACTCGGCTAGCCGAGTCAACCAGATGTTGACTTTGACCAAAATTTGACTTTGACCATGGATTTGACTTTGACTTTGACTTGGATTGAGTGACCCTTGTAAGGGTTACAAGTATGAATTGATAACTTAGAAGAGTTGTCGTGTAGGGATTGAGGAGTCAGGGAGAGTCGATTTCCACACCGAGAGCAGTGCAGACACTACACGACTTCGAGGTGAGTTTCCTTCTAGTAGGGGTGGGTCTACGGCCACAATGCCGGCCCACAAGTGAGAGTGTTGGACAGATGATTGTCTTCGTGATAATTATCTAGGATTGATATGTAATTTGCTTGTTGTGCTTGATATGATTAACGTGCTTGATATGATTATTATGCTTAATATGTGTTAGCAGTAGTAGGGGTGAAATTGTCCCCGGTTACCGGTTGAAAGATACCGAAGGGGAGGTTAGTTCCCAGTTACCGGTTGAAAGATACCGAATAGGAGGTTAGTTCCCAGTTACCGGTTGAAAGATACCGAGGGGGAGTCCGGCTCCCGGCTTTGCCTGACAGTTACCGGTTGAAAGATACCGAGGATTATGCATTATTTGGTATGGGTATGATGGGAGAACTCACTAAGCTTTGTGCTTACGGTTTTTAGTTTTGGTTTTAGGTACCTCTTCGTCTAAGGGGAAAGAGTCGGTGGTGTAGCAGCGCATTACACACACACACATGATTTCCGCATTGAGTTTTCTGGGATTGTACTCTGATTTTTATTACTACTGATGATATGGTTTTGAGATACGTTGTTATGTTTTATAAATTGATATGACATTGGCAATGTTTTTGGTAAACTATTCTATAAGTTACTTAATTAAAAATGAAATTTTTGGCCTTGAAAATTGGGATGTTACATTATAGACATTTTATGTCGGGTTTTTTTTTTCATTCAACGTGTAAAGAAAGGTCGCGTCTTGATGATAAGTTATGATGTCGTTTAATTATGGTGAGTATAACCCATGAAAACCCATTATTATATATCAAACTCGTCATTATATGGTAGGGTGTTTTTGGATATATATTTATCTTATTTTGATAACCGATATTAGTAATACATCTATAGTGATGTGTTTTTTTCTATTGAGTGATAAATGTTTTCTTATAGTCACCGTTTATAAATTTTATCGCGGTCATTGTTGACTTTTCGAAATACAAATGTAATTAAGCTATCAACATAAGTTAATCTTTACTAACATGTTTAATGCTTTTTAATTACTATTGTTTACATACACCAACAAATAAAAATTTTAGTTGTCATAAAAAATGATATATAGTCATGTCTTATTTCTTTTATTATGATCATTGATAACTTTTAGTGACATGCTTAATATTATATCGTGAATATTGTTTACATTTACTTATTCACAAGCAATTAAACGGTGACAATAAAATACTTATCGTGATGTGTTTTTTCATATGGAATGATAAATGTTTACTTATAGTCACCGTTTATAAATATTATCGCATCCATCGTTGACTTTTGAGACATGTAATTAAGCTATTCACATAAGTTGTCTTGACTAACATGTTTCATGTTTTCTTATTACTATTGTTTACATATACCGACAAATAAAAATTTAAGCCGTCATAAAAAATGATATATACTCACGTCTTGTTTTTTTTATGATTACTGATAACTTTTAGTGACATGTTTAATATTTTATCGTGAATATTGTGTACATTTACTCACTCACAAGCAATTAAACAGTGATCATAAAATTCTTATAGTGATGTGTTTTCTCATATAGAGTGATAAATGTTTACTTATAGTCACCGTTTACAAATAGTATTGCGAGCATTGTTGATTTTGGAGACATAAATGTAACGAAGCTATCAGCATAAGTTATCTTCGCTAACATGTTTAATGTTTTCTCATTACTATTGTTTACATACATCGACAAGTTTAACCCGACACTAATACACTTTTTATTATTTATATTGTAGAATAGTTATTTTTAATTTAATTACACATATTGGCTACCTTTTATTACTATGATACACACAAATAGAAATATAAAATATAATGTAATAAAAAAACTATCTTTCAATAATAATAATTATGAAGTTATTACATCAAAGACATACATACAATGATACAAACCAAATAAACTAAATTCTACAATTTTTATTAGGAGTATTGTTGTTTTTAGTTGCTGCACTCTTTATCCCGTTTGCAGGACGATAACTTTTAAGCTGTTTTTTCTTGGGCTGTTTTTTTTGGGCTTTTATATTTCATTATTTGTTTTAACTATATGGTGTTAAACATGCATTGAAGCAAACATGCACGATTAATATATGTAATTAATTAATAGAATTGTTTTAAACAAATTATAAGGTTTAGTTAATGAATATAAATATTAATATAACTTATGCAACTAAAGCACCTTATGATCAAGGGTTACAAGATTTTTTTTTCAAAACCACAAAATAATATAGCGCATCCAAAACTGCTAATGGCACTTTGACATCGTCGTTTGGTACGCAGGCAACTGACTTTATTGCTTCATCCACAGAAACTATATGTCTCACTAAATACTCAAAGGTAAAGGTATATATAACATAAAAAACCTGTTATAAAAGATGATATT
The DNA here is from genome assembly GCF_052849685.1 of Lactuca virosa. Lineage (NCBI taxonomy): Eukaryota > Viridiplantae > Streptophyta > Magnoliopsida > Asterales > Asteraceae > Lactuca > Lactuca virosa. The sequence continues at coordinate 56,237,225 of NC_136431.1, forward strand.
TGGCCACCATTTTCGATCGTGGCACGACTTGTCATGAGTTTTTTTTTGTTACAAATTTCAATACGAGATTTAATCACTTAAAATGAAACTTCAACACCTTATGTCACTTAGTAACCGACACAAAGTAAATGTACATATAAAATAACAAAACTTGTTATAAAAGAGGACATTTGGCCATTGGTTTCGGCCGTCGCACTACTTGTTACTTTTTTAATATAAAACTGATGTTAACGTATGAAGTCTGATTTGTAATGGTGACTCATTTTCTGTAAAATGTTATGGAACCAATCATATGACTTACTTTATGATCTTTAATGATGAGAAATAAGAAAACTCATGTCACCATGTTTTCAAAAACCAGTTTTGTACTAATGAGGGTATCCATCCAATAAAATGAGTTTCATTTAGGAAAATAACTAAAACATTGTTTTTTCGTAACAACCCTACAACGCTACTGTGAAATTGGGTATCCCACTCCAAAATTCTTCTTTTTTAATCTTTTCTGCAATTAATTTTCATAATGTCAATGCACAATGACCGGTGTGTTCCGAAATTAAATATTTTTTTCCTAAAATTGTGTAAATGTTATGTCCACATACTGATCTCTATCTTTAAGTCTTCAAACCTTTTTCTATTTCACCCAATTAGATATTTATTGTAATTCTTTGTACCAGAGGATGAAGTCAAACGTGATAAATTATACTTTGGATTTGTCATCCAATTTAAGCATTTCTAAGTTGTATCATTTCATTTTTATTTTATTATCAATATCTTTAACTAACATCCTGAAAAGCCTAAGATTTTGGACTAATCAATATCTTGGGACTGTCTTCGTATTTCTTATAATGTATTATGCAGTTGTAAAAGACTTAAGTAAAAACGGATGGACCAGGTCAAAGGGCACGTCGTTTTCTTGAACTAGTCAATATCCGATGTCGGGTACTCATTGGAATCGGATGTAAATGTCGTTGTCTAGGGTTTTAGGGCTTACTATATATTGCTAGGTTTAGTAGTCTCGCCTCAAAACTATATATTGCTTGGGTTTTCTTTGTTATCTATATGTTAACGTGATGTGTTGTTTGCTTGAGTGGCGGATCCAGGAAGAAAAGTCAAGGGTTGTACAAAAACCGACAAATTTAAACAAAATTCACAATTATCAAAGTTTGTGTTGGATTACCAATGGATTCATGACGTATTTGTGATGGATTTAACGAATTTTCACTAAATTTATATTTGACGGGAAAATTTAAAAGATAGTTCCTGCTACATAGTAAATCTGTCACTGGTTTGCTTTTGAGATGCAAACACGGTCTTTAAAAGTTAGTTAGAGGCTATTTGAAGTTGTTTCACACTCGTGTTTGTCATAATAAACATGCTTAAGATATTTGGCTTGATAAACCATTTCAAAGTTCTTTTTTGAAATTTATCATCATGAATTTGAACCGTAAATAAATATTAAACGGGTTTTTCATTCTAACAGTTTCATTTTTTTTCTTTAAATACAATTCGAATAAACTTGATTTTTATATTAGAACTTGATTAAAGTATACTTTTTCGATGGTTTTATAAGTAATTGTTGTTATGATTTTAAACCTAAAATATCTTATTCATAATTAAATAGATTTTCCAGGATAACAATTTCATTTTTGAAAATATAATCGTAGTGATATCAGATTTTTGTATTCCAATTGACCACAATTAAGATCTTCTAAATCTGTATTTACTTAAAGTAATGTGAAGGCAAGACAAAAACCATGTGAGCACCAAATTGCAAGGTGAAACACATGTAATTAATTACTTTTTCTAGGGACACAACCGACCGTCGCCATTGCTTATAAAAGGATTTAGGGATCATTTGTCAATTGGCATAACTAGTTTGAATATTTGCTAGTTGATACTTCATTCAATGAAGATGGTACCTTCCATACATCAAGCCTTTACATATTTTAATCTTCTAGTTATCTGTCAATCATTACATCTTTAATAGTTGTACATATATCTTTTCAAATGATTAAAATATGTGAGTTTATATAAAAATTTCATACACAATAAGATAATAGGGTTAATATCCTCGTAACTTTACAAAGTTTTTATATTTTATTTAAAAGGTAACTGATGTTATTTTTTAGTAGTTTAGGAGCAATAAACTCAATATTATCTCTTAGAAAAGTATCAAGACCTGCTATACCCAGTTTCTATATATAAGGTGGCTTTATAATATACCTCACTTGCCAATGCACGCAATATACAAGTGTTCATGCGTCTCATGTCATGGATAACCTAAATAGGCGTCATTGTTGGTAAATCATGTTTAACCATTGATACAATATACATGGCAACGGTAATACCAACGATCATTAGTTATATTGAAATGAATGTTAGGGAATACACTTTACCATTTCGCATGACCAATATTTTGAAGCCAGACACATTGGGTCATGAGTGCATGTTGTAACCTAATCATTTTTCTTTGAAATCAGACATGCTATTAGATTTGCATGTTTGCTAGAACAAACCATCGACTGCTTGAGCGTTTTTAGTCCTAGATAGCAATTTCATTAACAAATTCCAACAACAATACGCAAGATATGAATCCAAGAAGACGTACAAGCTAAGAGCTGTTGGCTCAAAACAACTATTGAAAGATGCTAAATGCGGAAAAAATCTCGTGTATTATTGATGAACAACTTAGACCAGAAGCCACTACTACCCAAGTGATCTAATAATGCGAACCATTCTTTATTTTTGAGGCGGTTGATGGTAAAAACCGCCTCATTAAATGTATAGAGCATTAAATAATCCACGAACCGCTTTAAAAAAGCACCAGATAAATTTCCAAAAACTTTTGTTAAGACTGTTAACAACGAATAGCATCAAAAAAAGGATTTTTAGTGCTACTTCATGTAAAAGCATCATTAAATAAGGATTTTTTGATGCTCTTTTTATAAAAGAGCATTATTAAATCTTTATCTTTTGATGCTATATTTTGAAAAACGCATCAAATGAAAACGCTATGATTTTTTAGTGCTACTTCATGTAAAAGCATCATTAAATAAGGATTTTTTGATGCTCTTTTTAATAAAATAGCATCATTAAATCTTTATCTCTTTCCCTCTAAAATTTTCGTTTTAGCTTTCTAAAAACCCTCCATAGCCGCCACCAAATTCCACACAAATCGCATCAGTAAAACCTAAAACCGCCCCAAATCATCTCTTTCCCTCTAAAATTTTCATTTTAGCTTTCTAAAATTTTCGTTTTAGCTTTCCCTCTAAATAACCCAGTTCCCTTTGTTACAATCTAGTCCTAAATAAATAACACCCATTTCAGCGGATTTCCCCCCTATGGCGGTCGAAAAATTCTAATCTCCCCCCAAACCTAAGTTCTTCTCGCCTTCAAAAAAATTCTAATCTCCCTCCAACTAGAAAATTTTGTGATTGAAATCCAACTGACCCCTCATAAATCTATGGCTTCATCAACCATTCATATTCGTAAACGTTACTGTTATCTCCATTTCGCATCTGATGAAACCACTAAATCCTCTGCTTCTTCTTCATAAATGAGAATTTACTCCTAAGAATTCATCGTCATCTCTTTTACTTCGACTAAACTTCTCTCTAGTGCAAAATCCTAAATATCTCCATCCTTTGTAGCGGTAGATTTCAGGGTGCCGGGATTCAGTCTCAAAATAAACGCAATCAAGTATGTCATACACCTTCTGCATCAACTTCTTCCAACTATAGTATTTTTTTTCCTTAAAAAAGGCTATGGAAGGTACGCAATATTGATCACATTAACTATTCAATTAAAGAGCATTATTCAATTTGGTGATTTTTTTCGATTTCATCAAGTATAGTTGAAATAATCATGTTTTGTGTTGTTTTTCTTTTATTTAAACCGGGATTTCTATGACTTTTCAAGGAGGATCGATAGATATGAGAAAAGTGATTCAGCATGAAGATTATATTAGAGGATGTGGAGCATATTTACATTTAGGAAGCAGAAGTAAAGAAGAAAATGATGATGGGAAGAGAGATGATGGCAATGAGGAGAAGAGGTGTTCGATCAGGAAAATTAGTGCATATCTGAGTGTGGTTTACTGGAACATCTTGCAAGAAAGAAACATCAAGCCAAAGTGGCATATTTGACAACCGAAAACTCTGTCAAATCCATGGAGTCTGCTGAGAACTCATCTGAATGTGTTCCAAATGATTCAAAAACAGATAAGAAACCACCACCACTGTCATTACTAGCTATTGCAGGTTCAAGTGAGCTTAAAGAAGAAAATGGAGTGGATATGTCTATATAAGACGGTTCTACATTTTCTAATGATGTTGACTAACAGCATCAACAAATGATTGATGATATTTTATGTTGCCATTAGTATTCTATTTTAAAAGGCGGTTTATTTTCTAAGGCTGTTCAATAACAGCATCAAAAAATAAGTCTATTTTATGAAGCTATATTTTGTAAGGCGGTTTTGGACAGCATCAAAAAAATAAGTCTATTTTATGAAGTTATTTTTATGAGGCGGTTTTGGACATTTTCTAAGGCGGTTGTAGAACCGCCTCAAAAAACAACACTATTTTATGATGCTATATTTTTTGAAGCGGTTGAATAACCGCATCAAGAAATAAAAAAAACCGCTTTATTAAACCTCTTCTGTACTAGTGGCCATGTATAAATACTAGAACTTACAATTGCAAAATAAAGACAATTGCAAAAATGGTCCGTGTTTGTATGTATTTTTTCTAAGGTTTAGTCCAAACCTCGATTTTTTTTGGTTTCTTCGTAATTTTGAGCTAGTTTCGTTGTGGATTTGGTCTCTCAATAAACTGAAATGACTTTAATACCCTTAGGGTATTTATTTTCTATTTTTCTTTCATTTTTTAAATCTAATACTTATTTATTTATTTAAACAATAAAAAATAAGAGGGTCTCTCTCTCTCTCGAAGAACACGTTTGAAGACATAAATTTCTTTTGGGGAACATGATGAACACATTTGACATACAACATGATGAACACGATGAATGATTTCTACTTAAAATCGATTGAAAAATCATGTTTTTGAAGATACAAAAATCATCTCTGGAAAAACATACACATAACACACGAAGATCTTCGATTTCTTGAATGGGTTTCTGGATGAAACGGTGAAAACAAACCTATATATCGATTTATGGGTTTTATTAGGGCTGAAAAGTGCTGATTTTGAGAGCTTCTCCACAGATGAACGAGGTGAAAACACACACACACACATACCAAATTTCCCTCAAAATTAGTCAAATTCTGTTTGCAAGTTGTAAATTGGTAGATTTAAGATGCAAGTGACAAATTCAAACAAACTTTTATTGTTCCTAATTTGCTCGATTTCTCAAGTTCGTCGTTTGTGGGATTACAAGGATGAACACAAACACATACACGTATTGTTTTTGAGAGATAAGGGCTTGAATGTTTTTCAGAAATCATTTTAGAGATGAGGGCTTTATCATTTTTCAAAATCGATTTCAGAGACAAGAGAGGTTCTGAGCTTATTTTATTCTCTTAAAAATCAAATCCCCAAAATGAATCCCTCAATCGGTCGAATCTATATTGATGCCTCAATGGTGGTAGTGGCTCATCAAAACTTTTGCTCTTCTATGTGCTTCTCATGAACTCTACCCATTCCAATTCCAATACTTCAAGAACTCAATTTCAAGTTGTTAATATGTAAATGAGGTCAAATAAACAAACGATAATTCATAAAACTTAAATTTTCCACATCAAAAGGTGGTCAAAGTCCAAGTGCTTATCATGAAGAATAAATTTTTTTCTTGACCTTTTAACATTTGCAGGATGAACTGTAGAAGTGTTATAGTATAGTTCAAGAACCTGTGATGGATGGTTATAAATCATTGCTAATCTGCAAAACCCCTATTAATGTTCTTGATTTAGACAGCTCAAGAGGATACACACAACAAAATTAATGAAAATTAAAAGAGAGGATTAAAGAGGTTGAAAATGAGCACTTTTAGCAAAACCCATTTTTAGTTTTCTTAGATTACCGATTTGTAGAGAGCGAGAGAGGTGGGCCATCTTATTTTTTATTGTTTAAATAAATAAATAAGTATTAGATTTAAAAAATGAAAGAAAATTAGAAACTAAATATCCCAAGGGTATTAAAGTCATTTCAGTTTACTGATGACCAAATCCGCAACGAAACTAGCTCAAAAGGACAACGAAACAAAAAAGTCGAGGTTTGGACTAAACTTCAGAAAAAAATGCATACCATAGGGACCCTTTTTGCAATTTTGTCAAAAGTAAATGCAGGAAATATAGTAAGACTTAAGTAATTGTAGGAAACATGGAAAGACATAATTGTTATTAGGAGAAGTCACGAGAGTACTTTATTGTCCTAATTAAACTTTGAATCAACCTTCAACACCCCCTCTCCCCTTTGATTCAAAGCTTCCAATGCCAACACTAGCTCAGAGATACTGAAAACATGCAGGTGGTAGAGCCTTTGTGAATATGTCGGGCACTAGTTCTTCAGTAGGCCAGAACTTCACCCTTATTACATCTGTTGCCACCAAGTCTCGAATGTAATAATGCTTAATTTCGATATGCTTTGTACGCCCATGCATAACCAGGTTTCTTGTCATGGCTATCGTTGATTGACTGACACAGTAAATCATAGTTTGTTCACTCTTATCTTTGATTGATGTTTTCCAATGTTTTGAGGCAATATCAGGTCAAGGGTTTTTGAATTTGTAAACACCTATGTAGAAGGTGAAGTATGTTTATCTAGAATGCCATAGCTAAGAATCAAACTATTGTTATTAATAGAAACATACAAACAACAATTTTTCACAAATGTCATTGCAATGAATCATAAAATAAGATAAAATCAAAATTTTCTTTATTTATAAAATGCGGAAAACTTGTCCTTACAATGCAAATTCAAATGAAAACTATGTTGATAAATATTTCTAAGCAATCTATCATAACTCCTAAGCAGCAGCTCAAAAATCTGATCATCGAACCATGCGATCGAAATCCATCTCTCCGCGACCAGACTCAGCTTACTCTTCCTTTAAGCTTCCTTTCTTTTCTTTGATCCTACAAAAACATCAAAATGCAATCTTATCACATCATATAATAAGAATCTATAAATACGAACTTAATAGAGTTAGATAGTGGATTTACCTGAAGCAGAGTCATGCAGTTTGACTTTACCATCCTTACGATCTTTAAGGTAGATACAGCGGCTTCGCATCTAATGCCCCTTCTCTTGGCAATAGAAGCAAACAGACCCTTTCGGAATGGTACATGAGACTATCTTAGATTCAGCCTTTCTCTTTACCATTTGGTCAAACGGTTTGACCTTGGCCAATCCCTTTTCATTGGGAAGAGAAAGCTTTTCTGGATTTCCAATGTGGCCTTTGTTAATGTCCATGGAAGTTTGGGAGATTGATCTTCCAGACAAATTTGCTTGACCAGTGCTCCAAATCATTGTTGATAGACAGCAATAAACAAATAGGTTAGATCAATAAGGGTCATGTCGTGGTTTGTCATATAACAGTCTTTAATAAACTGGCTATATGATTCGGGGAGTGACTGAAGAACCAAGTCAACGGCCAACCTCCTCGTGAAAACGACACCCAACATTCCCAGCCTGTCAATATGCAACTTCATCTCTAAGACATGAGTGCATACAGACCTTCCATCTTGGTGTTTGCTTGCCAATAGGGCTTGAGTGATCTTGAACTTTTCAAGTCGACGAACATGTGGGTCAGGGAGAATAATTGGAGGAGGTGGAGGAAGTGAAGTTCCACCAAAGCACGAAAAAGGGATTGATCTTTCACCTCGATCGTCACGCGGAATATCATCTTCGAATGGAAAGGCTTTTCCAAAAGGATAAGGAAGACCATAATTGTCAGAACTAGACATCTAAAAGGGAGAAATTCAAGTTAGTTGATTTAGTCCTTAATATAACACCCAAATGAAATATCAAGGCTAGGACCCGACACAATAATTTATAATTCGGAAGAGGGATGTCGTAATCCAATTGCAAACTATTTGTCGGTAGGTAAATGACGATTTACCAATTCCATCACGAAAACGAAATTTTAAACGAATTAGGTTTTAAGTGAAACTCCTAGATCTTTTGAGATTCATTGAACTTTTTAGTGGCATGTTTAATCTCGATTATGCCCTTCAAGTTTGTGACTGGGATACCGAGGATCACAAACAAGGTGTGAATAACCATGCAAATTAGCTTGATACTCTGGAAGTCATTTATCACCTAATCAATGTGTCGGTTAACCACACACGCTCCATTGATCTATGACAAACTATGAGCTACCCATTTCCATCATTCATTAGTCCCATATTAGTGTGTCGGTTAACCACACACGCCCCACTAACGACCAACAAGGTACAATGTGCAATTTCATGGATTAGCACCAAATTCACATTTTTCCTAAGTAACTAAGATTGGGAATTTATAAAACATTTAGTTACTTGGTATTTCATTATACTTATAATGGAAGTTTGTATCCTATCTTACTCGTTCGGTTAACGACCCTCCACTAGTCAAGGAAGCGGTGGGTGAGAGTGGGACACTCATTCAATCGCCATTTTATAGGAAATTTCCTTATACCTCCCTTATAGACCAGCTTCGTGAATGAGACCTACTAACGGTAAGACTGACTTTTTACTTATACATATATAATATATTAGACTCTTAATTTTATATAGTATAAGGGTGATTTTTCAGATATGGTAGTGACTATCCTCATCCAATTATGGATTTATTAATTTTCTCTTTTAATTAAACATTTAATTAATTTAATAAAATCCATAAAGGTGTAATTTGAACTATTCAAAACATCAAGGTTCTAAATATGAAAAAATTCAAAATTAAAACTATTTAATTAATTTTTTTAAGTTACGAAACCAAGAGTTACACCTTTTGATACATTTTCAATTACTCGGGTTTTGGAATTTAATGTTTCATAAGTGAGACTTTTCAAATTCCAAAACTTGAGGGAATGTTTTGAAACTCTTCAAAACCTTTTGAATTTTAGAATTTTAATGTTTCATAAATGAGACCTTTTAAATTTCAAAACTTGAGGGCAAGTTTTGAAACTCTTCAAAACCTTTTGGATTCCAAAACTTGATGGCAAGTTTTGTAACTCTTCTAAGACCTTTTGAATTTCAAAACTTGATGGCAAGTTTTGTAACTCTCCAAAACCATTTAGATCAAATTTTAAACAAGTAAAATAATCACATATTTTTATCATTTACCAATTTGATCTAATTCAACTCATATAGCAAGATAATTTCAAATCAAATAATACAAATAATTAGCTTATCATATAATCTAGTAATTATCTTAAAATTTGACAATTTATCTTTTAATTGGATGAGGATAGTCACTACCATATCTGAAAAATCAGATTTTATGATATAAAACAGTTTATGGTAATGAACCTAATCCAATTCTAGCCAAAAAAACATGAAAATTTGCTAACTGACGAGCCACCACGTCGTGGTAGCTTTGACCACGCCGTAGTCACCAGGCATATTCCAAAAAAAAACGATTTTTTTTTTGCTTTGAACAATTAACCAATGCATCAATATAACAGAAAACACCCTAGGCTCTGATACCACTGATGGGTTTAGGAGCACTATAACATCCCTATGGTGCACATACAACCCTAATGATTTGGATCTAATTTTTCTCTAGTTATACATGCAATTTTCATTTTCCAAAGCATGAAGCCCAACTAGCATACAACATTGATATTTGAAACATAAAAACGAGTTAGATGATTACCTCTTGGTTGTAGCTTGTAGAACTTGCCCTTACAAGAGCTTAGCACCTCAAATGTGATGCCTCAAATAAGTCACAAAACACCAAGAACAAATGAAGGACAATGAGAGAGAGGCTAGGGGGCACCAAAAACGGATAGGGTTCATCTTGGAACTCTTAGGGGGCCTTTTTAGTGATACTAGGGGTTACATTTATAGTGTGAAATTCTGAGGTTTCACTTGTAAACCCTAATTCACTTCCTTGGGCCTTTAGTGCAATAATCCATATGATAAACCCTTTGGACTAACTCTTCATGGACTCCCACATAAAATTAGTCCATCCTAATCAACATGGATCATTAGCCCAAACTATATGTATTACTGATTTACTTAATCAGTCCCCGTTAATTTAATCAGTCTCTTTTGATCACTAAATTAATTCCAAATTAATTCTTGACCAATACCAATTAAATAATATGATTTCTCAATTAATATATTATTCTTATAATATATTAATAAATCACAAATAACCTCTTTCTCAAATATCCGTCCTATCAAATTGCTCCGGTGAAGGCAACCCAAAAGGACCATGCTACTATTGGGTCAAGTACATACAAATTATAGCTATGGGCTTAGACACCTAATACAACAAAAATGACTGAATATAACCATTTATAGGTAAGGGTAAGTGTAGCTTACTCAACTGATATAATTTGAACGATTGTGTGTAACTTCAATGCTTCCTTTCCTTATAGGTATCCTTTCAAAACTTCAAACTATTTGTTGCCGATATTTCAGAACAAGAAATCGAATCACAAGGGACTGAGATCTCGAGAGGGGGGGGAGAGAGAGGGAGGGAGAGAGAGAGAGAGAGAGAGAGAGAGATTTGATATTGAAATGGTGAAATACTGGAATAGGGGATGACTCTCTATTTATAGGGGTGAATTTCTGAAAAGCACGCGATGCGTATAAGGGGGCCTGATGAGCTCCTGGCCTGGTCAGATTTCTCTTGTCGTATACGCATACTCGGAGTTCTAGAGTAAGTATATGAAAGACGTCATGCGGTGGATTCTGATGTGCTTTCTGCAAACTTTTATTAAAACCCTAACTTAAAAAAGTCATAACTTTCACATACGAGCTCTATTTTTGACGTTTTTTATATCCACTCATTCTTAATGAAGTTTAGTAAAACTTTAATGCTGATAATTTCAGCTAAACACACTATATTTTTTCTTTCATTTTTATAAACAAAGGTTTGTTTTTTATAACCTTTACAATTGAAAATGGGTGTTACAACTGTCCCCCACTTAAATGGATTTCGTCCCTAAAATCTAACTAAATAACTTTGGATAGTTGCTCCTTGTTTCTTTTTCGGGTTCCCAAGTCCATTATGACCCCTTCTGGTGCTGCCAATGTAGTTTTACTAACTTAATCTCCTTATGGCGCAAGGTCTATGTCTTCCTATCCAGAATTAGAACTCGTCTTTTCACATAATTTAGATGCTCGTCCACCTTAATATCATCCAAAGGTACAACAACGGAGTCATATGATTTGAACTTCCTCAACTGATAAGCGTGCAGAGTGTTGTGCATCTGAATAAGCTCATCTGGCATATCCAAACGATAAGCAACCTTGCATACTCGAACAATAACCCGAAAGAGTCCTATATACCTGAGGCCTAACTTTCCCCGCTTCCAAAACCTAATGACACCCTTCCACAATGACACATTTAGAAGCACGAAATCTCCAACCAGAAACTCAAGATTGGTCTAATGTCGATATGCATAGCTCTTCTTCCAACTGGAAGAAGTTTGTATTCTCCCACACACTTGTTAAATTAGCTCGACAGTCTTGATCATACATCAATTCCTCCCATAACTATTTGACCAACCTCTCTCCAACAAATTAGTTTATGACATTTCCTCAAAAGGAGGCCAACGAATACTGGAGTGAAAGTTATTGTAGGAGAACTCTACCAATTGTAGGTATGAATCCCAACTCCCACCAAATTCAAGTACGCATGCCCTTAGCATATCCTTAATAGTTTGTATTTTCCTTCCACTCTATTCACCAGTTTGTGGATGATAAGTTGTGCTGAAATGCCAATGCATGCCTAGGTCGTCGTGGAACCTCTTCCAAAACTTGGGAGTAAAATGAACATCTCTATCGGAGACCACTGAAACCGGTACACTATGCCGAGAGACCACCTATTTAATGTAAATATATTTAAGCTTCTCAGCTGAATAGCTTTCCTGAATACGCAAAAAGTGAGCACTCTTGGACAACCTATCAACTATCACCCAAATACTATCTACATCATGAGGAGTCTTTGGCATCTTAGTGATAAAATACATCATAATCTACTCCCACTTCCAAATCGGGATATCAAGAGCCTGAAACTTTCCATGGGTCCTCTTCTGCTCAACTTTAACTTCCCGACAAGTCAAACATCTCGCAACATACCACGCCACGTTCCTTTTCATACATGGCCACCAATAATTATGTGTCAGGTCTTTGTACATCTTCCTATCCCCTGGTTGAATCGAAAACTTGGAGTTATGTGGCTCATCCATCAATGTTAGTCAGGATCCACTTTTATATGGAACCCATACTCTACCATGCAAGGTCAAAAAACCATGACTGTCTATATCAAAAGCTGAAATCTGCCTCATAATCCTCTCACACTTCCGGTTCTCTTCCTTAACTGCTTTGGTATGAGACTTCATGATTATCTCTAGTATGGGAGTAATCACTGTCATCCTAAAACACAGATCCTTAAACAGGTTCACTAGTTGTCTTACCATTCAATACGTCGGTCACTACATTCGCCTTGACTAGATGATAAAGGATTTTACAGTCATAGTCTTTCACTACATCTAACCATCTATTTTGTCGTATGTTTAAATTTGGATGATCCATCGAATACCTCAAGCTTTTGTGATCCATGTAAATGGTACACCGAACCCCATAAAAGTATTATATCCAAATATTAAAAGCAAAGACCACTGCTCCCAACTCCCAATCATGTGTCGGATAATTAGCCTCATGAAGCTTCAACTTTCTTGAGGCATAAGTGATCACTCGACCTCGCTGCATAAGAACGGATCCAAACCACATGATTAATGCATCACAATAAAGTACCATATCATAAACACCCTCGAGAAGGTTTAACACAAGAGCATCATATAAGTTCAGCCTTAGAGTCCCGATTGTTGTTTGTTGCTTAGGACCCCAACAAAAAAACAACACCCTTATTTGTCAAACGGGTCAATGGCATCGTAATCTTGGAGAAGTCCTGAATAAATCTCCTATAATATCCAACTAATCTTGGATACTTTGAATATTAGAGGGAGTTGTCAACACCTGCCACTGCATCACTGACTCAATCGTGGTCGTTTCAACCAATATACCATCATGATTAACAAGATGCCTAGGAAATGGACCTCTCATAACCAAAACTCACAGTTAGAGAACTTTGCATAATGCCTCATCCTCCTTAAAACCTTAAGTACCTCCCTCACATTCTCCTCATGATGCTCCCGAGTCTTGGAAAACACCATAATATCATCGATGAACATGATCACCGACCGATCGAGCATAAGTTTGTCCATACAGTTCATTAGATCCATGTATGCAGCAGGTGCATTAGTTAGCCCAAAAGGCATCACTACAAACTCTTAGTGGCCATATCAAGTTTTGAAGGTTGTCTTAAGTACATCCATCTCTCTTACTTACATCTGATGGTACCCTGAACGTAGATCAATATTGGAAAACCATGATGGAGCATGTAGTTAATCAAAAAAGTCCTCAATCCTTGGTAGTGAATAACGGGTTTTCAATGTGAATTTATTAAGTTCTCTATTGTCAATGCACATTTTGTGTGACTCATCCTTCTACTTGAAAAACAAAATCGGTGCTCCCCAAGGTAAACTGCTCGATGGAATGAAACCCTTGTACAACAACTCCTAAATCTGAGTGGAAAACTCCTACATCTCTGGTGGTGCAAGATGATATGGTGCATTGGCTATCAGTGCCTCACCATGGATTATATCAATCTTAAACTCAACCTACCTCTCTGGAGGCATACACGGAAAGTCCTTGGGGAAAACATCATGGAACTCATGAATTATTATTACTTCTGCGATGGTCTCCTTCTTCTTCTCCCAAGTGTTGACATCATAGGCCAAAAATCCCATGCAACCATGTTGTAAATATCTCCAACCCCTTACGGTGGAACAAAAAGTCAAACTACCCCTGGAACCCTCACTTCAGATGGTCATCTCTCCCCTACTTGGGGTTTGAACCTATACTAACTTTCTCTTATAATCAATCACTTCCCCAAAATGGCTCAGCTAATCCAAACCCACCATTATGTTCATTCCACGCATATGAATGGGAATGCAATCTATCAAGAACCTTGCCATATAGATCTTTAGGGTACAACCATAGTAAACTCACGATGCTCTGATCATCTGATCGTCATCCATATCGAACTAAAGATTTTGGTCCAAATCTCTTATGGTGACATCGAAACTCTTGCTAAACGTAAGTGATATGAAAGAACAACTAACCCTCAAATCAAACAACACTAAAGTAGGCATAGAGTTCACTAGGAATGTACCTAACACCATGCATAACAATAATAATTATTAAAATAAAGAGAGCAAAACCATATAAAAAATGAATACATACCAGCCACGACATTCAACACCATTATGGCCTGTTCAACTGTGAGCTGAAAGCTCATCCCTTGGGCTTTAGGGCCTCCGCTTTCCCTGTCATCCATATATAATCCTTAGAGTTTTAGGCGTCAGATCATGCATTGGTCTAACTACAAGTCATGTATAATTTTCCTTAAAGTAACCCATGTGGTTGCAGCTGAAACAAAATCGCATGCTCTGCTGGCTGACCTTGACATAATGCCTCTCTTTGCCACATTTGTGGCACATAATACCTCCTTAGCAAATGCCCTCATGAAACTTCCCACACTTTCTTCAAGTGCAGACCCTCTGTCCCCCAAACCTCGAATCAACAGGTTTCAACCACTTAGTCGCCAACTGCGACTGAACTGGAGTCTGTCTCAACTCTCTCTTTTGAGTCTATAACTCTAACTCTCTTATCCTCGCCTATGACTACAACTCATATAGGTTCTGATACTTGGAGTTTTCCACGAACCCCTGATCTCAGTCTTCAACATACTCAAATAATGTGACATCTTCATCTCCTTACTAGTTAAATACTCCAGACAAAATAAGGCTCCCTCAATAAACAGTTTGGTGATCTCAGTCACTGAATCTATCGTTTGCTTCAGGGATATGTACTCTTGAGTCAAGCAGTCCCTCTCAACTTGCGGTACATACTATGATCTAAACATGTCAATAAACTGCTCCCAAGTCATCATCTCACGCTCAACAGGAGAAAGGGTCTTGGAAACAAGACCATACCAATCCTTCGCCCCCTGCTTAATAAGGTTCAACGCAAACTTAACCTTCAGCTCATTCAAAAAAAAGCTCATGCTAAAAGCACTCTCCACATCATCAATCCATCTCATGCTGACAATTGGATCTATACCACCATCCAAATAAGGAGGATGGATAGTGTAGACGTCACGATAGGTCACCGTCTGGGCTCCCTATTGTCCAAATGCAGTAGTAATAGCAGCAGTGACGACATCAATAACAACGATAAAACGCTCATCAAACATTGTTATAGTTCGGTCTTGATAGATCGATACATATCTGAGATTATTTGTCTTACTTCCATAGATACCTCAACAACTGTCAAATCACGTATGTAATCATTACTTGGACCCAACCCACTCGAGTTTTCCAAACCCGATCCAAAACCAGAACCACCCAATCTAGTCGTCACAATACTAAACATATGAATAAGAATAGATTAATATGTACTCATAGAATTACCCTTTAAGATTAGCCCACTAGCAGTTCCTTAGTAACCTTGTAGTTTCTCCTGATTCTCGTACGGATCATGTGCTTCCGGTAGTACGATCCCATACTACCTTCCACACCTATCCATACTTGTCCAGAGAATTGTCTCAATGTTACCAAGTCACTACACTCAACTGATGTTATGTGTTCCATCACACACTTATGTGCTCAAAGAGCCCAACACTAAACTTCCTGGACTCTCCTTATAGGATTCCCTCCATTCACGCTCTTGTACCTTTTGAAGTCTCTGCTAACATTGATAGACTCCTCATGTATGCAAGTTGTACATAATCCAAGATTAGATAAATGGTCAAATAATGATTCTACCCTAAGCACACAACCAAACAATGAACATGAATTAAGGCTAAATCAAACATTCTTAGGCTATAAAGTCCTAGTAATGTAGAACTCTAAAGCATACACTTAACAATTATATAACATTTTCACCTGTTTCAAGTAGTATGTAATGAGCAATTCCTTACGCAACAAGGCATCCTAGATATCAGGTAATTCTAACATGCAATTCCTAAAATGATCCTTACCCTACATACTAACATGCATTTATAACAATTCACATATTGACAGATATAGCAACTATGGATATATTGGGAATCACTTTTCTTTTTGAGCTTCGACTGACTATACGCATCATGTCTTTTCTCTTTGTATAAAATTCTTGTTTTCAAAAAGGTTAGTAAAAATTCTCAGATAATAGTTTGAGTTTGGAGTCACATGAGTGCTCATCCAAATCCCTCAAACCGGGGCTCTGATACCAACTTGTAACGTCCTAATTTTTCAACCAATTATTATTTTTATTATTTTTAAACACGATAAAACAACTCAAAAACCCTTTTCATATAAAATTCATAGTCATACATTCATTTAATACATCATGAAGATATAATAGAGAGTTCAACAAAAGTCTTAAAACATAATTGTTTCTTCGATGCGATTACAGTCAAGTTGGAGCCTTTCCGCGATTAGAGGAAGTACCTGAAAGACATTTAATCAACATCTATAAGCATGAAACTTAGAGAGTTCCTTAAAATACAATATACAACAACATAAATATAATGCATACAAATAATGACCTTCGGCACAAAGCTGGTCAACCCCTTTTGCCTTCAGAATAAAACTGGTGTGCCCATTTTTCCTTCAGCATAAAGTCGGTCCGCCCCTGGCCGTTAGCATAAAGCTAGTCCGCCCCAAGTATTTTGGCCTTTAGCACAAAGTCGGACCGTCATCAACTCACAACATGATATGATGACAGACAAACAAATAAATGGTCTAACACAAAAGGCAAATGACTAAACTAGTCTACTTGCTTAACAACACAGTACAACATAACTACATCCTAACATACAAAGGATACATATTATAATATATGTAGTATAGTGAGAAAACTTATCTGAATAGTTTTGAAATAGCTAAATAAGTTGGTTTTTAGACGGCTCAACCAACATGTAACAACTTATAATACTATATTGGTTACTGACTATCTGAGCATACCAGCTAATATTTAGATCCTTCACTAATCCTACTGATTTCGGATTGACTATCAAATAAGGATTGGTCAGTTAAGACAGTCGGGAGGCAAGACCATTTCGACATATAATCATTCTAAAATCCAACAACCAAACCAACGTGTCTAACCTAGACACCACTCCCATAAGTACACCGATCATTACTTTAACTGGAATCAATGACTAATCTTGTACTTATAGGTTCATAACAACGATTACGAATATAATCAGTTATAGGTAAACATAAGTGTAACTTACTCAATTGAATAATATTAGATTGTTCAAGAAAGTGGGATGTTGAATTAAAGATTACTATATAAAAGAAGATTCAGAGGCAGAGATGTCGATTAACTAGATAAGAAAGAATGAAAAGAGGTTAAAAGAAAATTGTTTTAGGTTTTATGAAAAATAAATAAATAAATAATAAAGAAACCAATAGATGTCATTTAAATATAGAATAAGAACATAATCAAGATAAGTAAAGAAACTAGGAAAAAAACGAAAGGGAAGCATCATATGACGAATAAAAAGAGGTTAAAAGGGTTCAAGAAACATAAATAGAGATGCAAGAATGGTGATCGATATGACTGATAGTAGTCACCATAAAAAAACTTTCATGTGGATAATGCATTTTTATGATAGGCGTGATAGGGTTTGACTAGAGTATTAATTTGTTGGCTCCTTTTCCACTTTAGCCTAAGTGTATACGACGGTCGAAGCCAATTTAAGACTCAAGACAAAAAGAAACGTCGGGATCAGCGATTTTTTTGTTTTCTTTTTCTTTTAGAAAATAAGAATCTTGTGATATATTTATCCTTAGATCATTTTTGTAATAATATTAGTTGTTCGGTTTTTTTTTTCTTTTTTTCACTACAAGATAAATGTTTTCTAGACAACCTATTATTATTATTTTAAACTTATAAAACAAGTTCAATGAGAAAAAAAGAAAGTAAAAAAGACAGAAACACCTAGTTGCAAGCTTGTAATGTTGAATCGTTGAAAAAAAATCAGAATTGATTCATAAAGTTCTTCGATCGATGGTTGTGAAAGGCCCAATGCAGTGATTGTTCCAGAAGAATCGCACATTTTTTAGTCTTTTCTGTTGATTTTATGTTCACTTTATTTTCTTTCAATTTCCTATTAAGTCGCTATATGTACACAATATAATAGGGTTTTTTTTATACTAACATAACAAGACATAAAAATTAGGCCCTAGAAATGTGGAGATCCTGAGTCATTGCCCAAGCTGTCCCACCTATTGGCACGATCCTGCACAGGTGAGCATGGTTTTAAAAAACAAAATAAAATAGTTTTGATGTGGACTATAACTATGAATTTTAGGTGTGTCTATGAAGAAAAAAAAAGAACAAAAAGTTTGTGATTCTTTGATAAGTAGCTTTGGGGATGTGATAAGGAGAGTAAAAAAGTTGTTAAGTAGAGGGTTGATATGTCCAAGGTTGATACGGAGTTTTCTTAAGATATTATATATAAGACTGTAATAAGAACCGAGAAGCTATGATTTTGGCTTTGTGTATTTAGTTTTTCCTTTGCTATTATATGAGTTTGGCATATTAATTCCTTAAAAATTGTGTAACATGGTGTGCAAGAATTCACAACCATTGGCAGCAGCTAGAAAAGATAGAGGCACACCTCTGACAACGATTAGAGAAGGTCGCAAGAGGTGGTGGTCGATGAAATATGAATTAACTGAATGCTTTGATACCATGAAATAAATTGTAACTCAATCCGAGCATTCTTGTTAATCATAAAGGTATTAATAGAGTAAATTTTGAAATCCTTCTTAACCCTAACACTAAAATAAGGAAACTATAACAAAGTTAATATGAAACTTATCCTAATCTAAACATTATGGTAAATATTATCTAATATGTAAGATATATGTACCCTATATTAACTCTAGAAAAAGAGTCCACATGGAAAATGAGACTCCAAAGTATATATAGACACTCATAAGACTATGTCACACCGATATGACATACAATGACACTCCTTCTAGATACGAAGGTTCAGTGAGGTAGACAATGTTGTGTTAAGCTATGAGGTGCATAACACCGACTCTAATACCACATAAGATCTATATAGAGTCCAAGATTGTCTCTCCAAATGAAGATATAGGGACATATACAAACATGTATAGGACTATGTTGCATCGATGTGTGATACACTAACAGTCAACTCATTGTTGATCTCGAAAACTACATATTTACCCATTGCTAATTGAAATAAGGTGAGAAAACATTCTTGCATCTTATCTTGTTTTACATCTAGAATTTCCGATGCGAGTTTTTCTAGGTCGTAGAAAATTCAAGTAATAGACGTAATTACTTATAAGGATGACATTCATCTCTTATTGCCACTTACTAAAATCTTCATCATTGTTTCATTTTTTAAAGGATGGGAGAACTTGATGTGATACATGACATTTAATGTAACTACGCTAGGGATCAACAGTTAGTACCAAATCATGATCATGTACCAGAATCGGGTACCGAATTTAAACACATATGCCGATACTTTGTACTCTAAAATTACGAAATTTGGGATTCAGTACCAGTGTTAGTACCGAATACCGAAACCATTCCCGGTACCAGTATCGGTAATGTTAGTTTGCTTTGATACTCCATAGCGTTTTTTCACCCATTTCGATATTCGGGGTTCTCAGGTTGGTACCGATTTGGTTCTGGTTCCGTCCCATATTCATTTCTAAACTACGCTAAATAGAGGCTTACATGATATTGGTAAATTGTCTTATGCAGTGTGAAACTTGATGACTAAATTCCAAGCTTTATATAACCTGTTAGAATTTTGTTTAAGAACATTCATGATCATCATGTGAAAGTCCAACAACCAATATGTAAAACAAAACATGAATCGCTAAATTTTCAGTCAAGAACATAAAATAAAATCAATAATAATAGACAGTGATTTAATATGAAGTACCTACAAAGCTAAGTACCTACAAAGCTAATTTTCTCCATTATTGAGGAGGTGTTTGAGATTGCTAATTTAAAACAACTTATGGTTTTTAGTAAAAGCTAAAAAGTTTTATTAGTTTATCTGGTGTCAAAATCGAAATTAAAAAAAATGTTGAAATTAATTTATCCGGTACAAAAACATAATAAGTTGATAAGTTATTTTTTGGTGTTTGGCAAATTGTTTTATACGTATAATAAGAAAATAACTTAATCGAAAAATGTTTAAATAAGTATTAAACTAAAATAAACAAGGGGGAAGTAACTTATTAAAAACTCTTTAGATATGTCAATAAGTGTTTATAAAAAATTTTATCCAAACACTTGAAGCGTCTTATTAGTCGGATTAAAAATCAATAAATCAATAAACACTTCAAATAATAAATCTCAAACACTAAAGCAATATATAGAGCATTCTCTCAAAGTTGGGTCTCACTAAATTTAGAATACAAAGAATCGAGGAGAGCCGTCAATTTTATTACAAAAAACAACCCCTATGGCAAAGTTTCCTTATAGCAATAAACTACCAAAATGGTGAAGTTTCCATATATTGAAGTCGACGGGGAGGACTCCTGCAACACATGGGTCGGACTCGCCCGAGAGTAGAAGCGGATGTATCCAAAAGATGAAACATATGATTAAGGATGTGAAAGATACTGTAGACTACATCCTCTTTGAAGGGCAGATTCCTCATGGAGAGGGATGAGATGTAGGCCTCCTCCATTCTGCTGCCACATCTCATGTGTGGGTCAAGGAACAAAAATCAAAAAGTTTAACATAGTACGTGTTTTAAAAATTATATGTTTATGTAGTGAGTTTAAAATAAATAAACTTTATATGATCATGATATCACAAAATAGTTATAAATAGATGGTGGTAACTATGAGCAATCCACACATAAAAGTTGCTAAGCATTACTTAAACAATATGCTAAAACATGCAAGTTAGGTGACATCCACATCTTATATTCATGTCTTAAAAACTGATAATGGAAGTAGTATCTGAAATTTTATGTACAAGTATACATTTTCCTACATATATATTTGTTATTAATTTACATATATATGAAATATAAACCTAGTAGATATGGGGATTGTGGTTGGTTCACATGTCCATATCAAGTTAGAACTAGGTTGAAAACATCACTCTCACATCTTCATCGTTGTTTCTGTAGAGTCCAATGTCACTCCTTCTAAGAGGTCAAAGTTTGTAAAAATATTATATCACCGATATCTTCATATTTAATTGATATAAAGTTAGTTACAATGGTTGACTAAATTGATATTTCGTCTCTCTAATTAGACTCAAAGGAATATGTTAACGTACTTCATGAGTTGTACTTTCTTCATCTATATACAATGACAACCATTTCATGGTGTTCCTAAGAAATTTATAATATTATTTTTTAAGTTTTTTATATTAACATGTATTTTATATATTTGATAAAGAGTTAACTCATTATTGTTACAAAATAACCTCCCTACTTTAACTGAATTTAGATAAACTTAATCCGTACATTGTTTTCGACTCAAACAAAATATTTATGTTTATAACATAAAAACAACAAAATGTTTTACCAAACGATATTATGTAATCATGTTACATCAGTTTTAAGGTTGTCATGTAAGAGTTAATCAAATATTCATGTCTAATGTAACATAAAAGTATGTATGGCGACCCCTGAGGATGTGTCAAGTATGCGACTACACAAATCCCGAAAATTTAATCATTGTTAACCGTTGCTAATCCGTGTTATCTATTAATTAGTTGCTAATATATTTTAGAGCCAAATTTTTTTTCACATAAGTCTTCAAAATCAAAAATCAGCCCGAAAGTTTGTATTATTCATGTTTTATGGTATTAATTCATTTTGACAATTACATATTTTAATAAAAAAAAAGTTAAAATCAATAAAATAAAAAGGTTGCACATGACAAACATCACCAAGTAGCCACGACCTCCACTTTTACATCTATGTGATCTCACACTCTCCAAACAGTAACTAAAGTTTGTACCATTCTTGACGATTTACCCTCTATTTATAATTCATAAAATATGGAAACACCCACGTTCTATCCTCCATCATCATCATCATCTAATCATCTTCTTCCCAACAAAATCATCTCCATTACTCAACCTCCCATAAACTCCATGAAACTTTCTCCCTTTCCTAAAACACTAAAAACCCATGAATAATCTATACAACACACTCTCTCTTCTCTTGTTTCTCTCATCGTTCTCCTTCACATATGGGTTCGGATCCATGGGGCCTATCTCCGCCGTCTTCGGCCAAAACGACTTCTTTTGCGCCATTGATGCAAGTGGGAAGCAAGAAGTTATTTGTTGGGGGAAGAACACGAGTTCATCTTCTTCTACTTCTTCGGTGTTCGCTATTGATGTTCCACCCATGGCAGCTCTTAGTGGAGGTTATGGATTTATGTGTGGCATTTTAGTGAACACCTCGTATGCGTATTGCTGGGATTCCATGGGTTCGAGTTCTGATCTTATTCCTCAGGTATACCAATCTAGTTCATACTCCCACATTTCTTCAGGTAGAGATCATGTCTGTGCTATAAGAGGATCTTATTATTCCGAAAGTGATTCGGGTTCCATTGATTGTTGGGACATCGTTGAAACATCGAACAATCGTTTCAGCTCAAAACAGAGTGCTCTGTATTACAATCAAGAGATCAGCTCGCTTTCGTTCAAAAAGATTGTATCTGGTGATGGGTTTACTTGTGGCAGTCTTAAAGATGGCGGAATCAAATGTTGGGGCCCAACTTCATCAAATTTAGTCGTTCCCGATGTACAAGACAAGTTTCTCACATTAGAATCCGGAAAAAGCTCGCTTTGTGGGGTTTTGGAATCATCGGGTGAAATCAAATGTTGGGGAGATTCAAGTTTTTCCAATTCTTCGATTCTTGATCCACCCATTGGAACTTCATTCGTTTCATTAGCAATCGGTGCTCAACATTTTTGTGGAATCAGAGAAGATAATCACGCGATTGAGTGTTGGGGGAAAGTAAACTCCTCATCAATCCCAAAAGATTCCGGCTTTTTATCGATCACTTCATCTGATTCAATCATGTGTGGGATTCGAGAAGATGATCTCGTTCTCGATTGTTGGTTCGCAAACGCGTCTTCTCCATCTAACATCGATCCTCCATTACAGTTATGCAGTCCAGGTTTATGCACTCCTGGATCTTGTGGCCTAGGGAACTTCGCTTTCAATGCGAGTCTTCTTCATGAACCAGATTTAACGAGCTTATGTGTTCGAAAAGATTTAAACATCTGTTCTCCATGTGGATTCAACTGCTCAAATGGCTTCTTCCCTTCGAGTTCATGTACTCAAAACGCCGATAGAGTCTGCACTTCATGCTCCCTTTGTCAAAATAGTTCTTGTTGGGAAATCTGCAACCTGAAGCCTCACCAACATCAAGATCACCGGTTACATCAATTACGCAAATTGATAATCATAATCAGTTCATCCATTTTCGGATCTTTATTAATTTCAATCCTCTTATGTATACTCCTTCGTTTCCTCCCTCAAAAGGGTAAACAAAAGAAACAATTTTCCGGCGAGAAAGAATCCGACGCACCGGATATCACACCATCGTCGGTCTCCGTCGCACCATGTCCAGGTCTCGCTCAAGTTTTCCGACTTTCAGAACTCAAAGACGCCACAAACGGATTCAAAGAGTTTAACGAGTTAGGCAGAGGCAGCTACGGGTTCGTTTACAGAGCTGTGTTACCGGACGGCCGTCAAGTGGCGGTGAAACGAGCAAACGCCGCCACGATCATCCACACAAACAGTCGAGAATTCGAAATGGAGCTCGAGATTCTTTGCAGCGTTCGTCACAGCAATGTCGTAAACTTATTAGGGTATTGTTCAGAAATGGGAGAACGATTACTGGTTTACGAACTCATGTCACATGGTACGCTTCACGACCATCTTCACGGAGGTTTCTCGCCGTTGAACTGGCCGCTCCGGTTAAGAATCGCGATGCAAGCCGCAAAAGGTCTCGAATTTCTCCACACTGAAATCAACCCTCCGATAGCTCATCGCGACGTGAAAAGTTCCAACATTCTCCTAGATTCCGATTGGGGTGCTCGAATCTCCGACTTCGGACTTCTCAGAAACGACGGCGACGTGATTCTTGACATGAGAGACGACGTTTACAACTTCGGAATCGTGTTGCTTGAGATTCTCAGTGGCCGGAAAGCTAACGATCGAGACTGTTCACCTTCAAACATCGTCGAATGGGCTGTGCCATTGATCAAACAGGGGAAAGCAGCTGCGATTATCGACAGGTGTGTCGGGTTGCCACGTGTCGTCGTTCCATTGTTGAAGCTTGCAGAAATTGCGGAAGTTGCTGTGAGGGAGAATCCATGTGAGAGACCATCAATGGCGGAAGTCGCAACGTTCTTGGAGCAACTTGTGAGAGAAGGTTTGATTTTGTGATTGAAAAAAGTTTGAATTTTTTTTTTTTTTTTTTTTTTTTTTTTTTTTTTTTCGTGGGCAGATTCTTGGTGAGTTTTACTTTCTTGCTGCTCTTTCTGCAACTGTATATTTGTTCTGAGCTGTTGTTAATTATAATTTATAAACACTCACCATATTTTCAGATATTAATAAAGATTGGGTTTTGTGATTTTTTACAAAGAGTTTTTGGTATTTGAATCGGAATCTTTCATGATAGAATCTATAAATGAAGGGGGAAAGAAAAGGGGATATGAGTTTCGGAAAAAAAAGGAATAGAAGTTGTCTTATTGAAGGGTAAAGTGTAGATTGATGGGAATCCGATTCCACGATTTTTTAGACAATGAAGCTTTTAGAGTGGAATCATGATTCCTGTAGTACGTAATAGCACTAAATTATGGCTAGTGAGAAGAGGAGGGTAAACATGTCAATACACGACATTCCAAATTCATGACTTGTTTGTTGCGTATTGCAAACATCAGCCACTAAGTTTTTGCAACTAACACTCAAAAGATAATTTATAAAATGGTGTGTAATGGTGCAACTTTTTCATTTTAGGTCTACAATATGGGCTAAAATACATGATTATTTTAACACTTGAATCCTTTTTATGTTAAGATAGAAAAGTTGATTAAGATAAATAGTTATATCGTATTGGGTTTTAAGTAATTATATAATATGATTTAATGACAAGTTCTTATTAAAGATGCTAAGCTTCCATGAAATTAATGATATGATGAAATGACGATTTGTTATTTATAACATTTGTGACATCTAAGTAGTTGTATTATTTTGTTAGGATATATTTCTAAGTGACATATTATTACTATTAGCATTATTAGTTCATCTAAATAAGGTAGTGTTAGTTAATTAATTTAAGTAAATGTTTGGATGTTCGATTTTGATTATGACCAAGGAAGTGTAAGGATTTCGTATTGATTAAGTTGGAGGGGTAGTTTAGTAATTTGGCATAAGATAGATTGGTCTCATTATCCTTTGGGTTTACCCATATTCTTTTAAACATATTAGATGCCTCATGGTTCTAATAGTGTTGAGTTACCAAAGACAAAAGAAAGAGTGAGTGAATGGACGTTGGGAGGAAAGAAGATTTCAATATGATTTTTTTTGTAAGGGTATCTACACCACAAGTTGTAACTTGTACGAGGAGAGTTTGTCTTCGGCATGTTACTAGTGACTAAGGGATAAAGAGTGAAGGAAGTTCAGAGTTAGCAAGTGATTGTGTGTTGCTCTTCATTGTCATGGTATTTGAAGCTTTTTCAATGAGCCATGATGCTATTTTTTCCATTGTCTTTCACATGAAGCAAGGGTTTAAATTTCGATGGGGTTTGTGACTATTTTTTTTGTAAAAATAAATTGTTATAAATGGTTATTATGAAAATTAATAAAACACTTTGATTTATGTGTGTATCGGTACAAAAGGATAAAAGGATAATTTGATCAAAAATGACAAAGAAAAATATGGAAGTATTATGGCTATTACCATTTAAAATCATTTCCATTTTAACATTATTTTTATCAAACTCACTTTAAAGTGACAAGAATAAAGTAACAAAAATATGGAAGTATTATTGCTATTACCTTTAATTCACTAGTAATGAGTTTGATGAAAACAATGAAAAAATAGTGGAAAATCGAAGTTTTGCACAAAATAATGAAATAAGTAATTTCTGTTGGAAATAGTGTTCACAATCACAAGAGTTTGTAATATTATCATTAATAGTATGGTTCTTTGGGTTACACATAAATGAGCAATTAATGACACAAGAAAATTATAGAGATCTATTTTGTTAATTAGTCAAGTGTATAATTAATTAAAAGAAACATGTAGATTATAAGGGGTTTAAGTATAAAGATATAAAAGTCGAATCTTTTTGATATACGTTGTTATATAGAAATAACTAGATAATAGGGTAATTATCTAATAAGGACTTCTAATCCTCCCCTATAAATAGAGGGGTCCTTAGTCGGATTCTACACATCACTTTATATCATTCCAAGTGAATAAACCCTAAGAAAATCGGCAGCCTCTCTTTTTTCTCTCTAAACCTTGAACAACATCGAAGAGCAATTGTGCCCCTGGCTTGTCATGTTGCGCCTCAAGAACATAACCCTAATTGTTCTAGGGTTTTATTGGTGGTTCGTTCCAGAAGTGTCAAGTTGTTGTTTTGACTTTTTTGGGTGCGATCACTTCAGAGGAATCCATCTTTGGGTTCTATTCCATCCGATTAACTGGTGAGAAAAAAGAAATCATATGCTACAAACATATGTATACATTTCCCTCTTTTTAGTTGATTTATTTGTTGCATTGATTGGTTGAACAAGAGATCTGTCTTTTAAGTTATGAGTTATTGTTTTAATGATTGTTTTCGTTGTGTTTGTCTTTGGGGCCAAAGATCTTCATAGCCTAACAATGGTATCAGAGCCAACTTGTACACGTCTTTGCACATGTGATTCCCATCTATTTGTGTTAATTATGTTTGCATTAGATCAGTTCACTTTAATTGTTTTAAAAGTTTAAACCTTTTTACAAACTAAAAAACTAATTAGGATTTTAAAATTTTACAGAAATCGTTTTCTGCCTGATGAGGTGCAATGCGACTTTCAGTGCGCGACGTGCTTTCGATCGATTTTAAAACCTTACCTGTGAAGCAAAGAGTTTCCTTCTTGAACATTGTGTGCCTTTGTGGACGCGATGCACCTTTCTTTAGATGCATCACGCTTCAGCTGTTCACAGAATTGTTTTTGTTTTTTGTTTTAGTCTGAATATGTTTAATCACATTGAGCATATGATTCGGATCTGAGAACTTGTGTAGGCTAGACAATTATACAAAAGATGGATGTCATTTATTTATTGTTTTAATTGTTTAATTGTTAATTATTAATTAAAAGTTAATAATTGAGACTTAATTGTTTAAGGATTGCATGCATGTGAGATCATTGAAACAATAGTAACTCTACAAGCCTCAAATTGACCTATATGTTGAGTTTGGTTGTGCTTTTGGTCTTTTTGTGACCTTTCGTGTAATTTATTTTTCTCTATGTAATATGTACCTTTATCTTAACTGTAATAGTTTAGTTAGGAAATTTGTATTAGAATAGAAATTTTTAAATTCATGAAGACAGAAGATCAAGAGAATGATCGAGGAGTTTGGAGTCCCAAGGTGTTTTAATAAGTAAGATCAAGAGTTGGTGGATGTTTTAGTGGTAGCCTTGAAGTGTCCTTTTTTTCCTTAGTACGACTTGTCTCTCCTTCGATGGCTCATAAGGGAGACACATAGGATCGAGGCTAGTGGTATCGTTATATGCACATGGTTGTGTTTGCTTCTTATTTTAATTATTTAAAATTAGAATATCGAGTTTTTTCTAAAAGTTATGAAATGTGCTTTAAGTTGAATGATTTCAAAATGGTTAAAATGTCTTAACTAAAAATAAAATAAAAACCCATTTTATAAATATAAATTACATGATACCCATGAATTAACACACTTTACGTTATAATTTACTAGTATGGGACAGTGCCTATATACAACATGTTAGTCTCATTATGTTTGAGGTGACATTATATTCGTGAACAACTCAAGTGTAACTTGGGCCAGACTCCATTCCTTCATTGTAGGGTGGAAACAAGAGTAAGGATACTATTACAACGATAGGGGATTACGAGCTTATTTTGTCTAGTGATTTCTCAATTAGTTTATTGGATTGTTGCTATTCGCCTTATCTAGCATGAAATATTATTTCTTTCATGCATCATATCAAGATGGTCTTCAGTTTGGATTTGATAATAGAAGTATTTTAGTTTTCAAAAATGATAATCTTTACTTTAAAGCTAATTCATGCAATGACATTTATGAAACCATTAGGTTTGAGAGAGAATGATAGTTTAATCTTAAATGTAGATTCATCCAAGGGTAGTTTGGATAAATTATGTCTATGGCACTGTCAAAATGGTTATATAAACAAGAAACCCATATCCATGCTTTAGCTGGATAGGATCTTAGAATCATTTGAATTAGAGTTAAATGATGTATGCGAGTCTTGCTTACTTGGCAGGATGGCAAAGGCGCTATTCATATGTAACTGTGAAAGCCGAAAAGATCTGTTAGACTCATTCACACTGATGTATGTGGACTGTTTAGATTTGCCATTAAACATGGTGAGAGATACTTCATCACATTTACTAATGATTACAGTAAATACAAATATGCTTATTTGATTAAACATATGTATGAAACCTTTGACGTGTTCAAGAGATTCCAATCAAAAGTAGATAATCAAATTGGCAAAAGAATTAAGATCTCTGATCTGATAGACATGGAAAGTATCTTAGTAATGAATTCAACAATCATCTTACAAACTTTAGACTACTTTCATAGTTAGCTCCACTTAGAACACCAAAACATAATGTTGTGTGTGAGGGGAGAAATCAAACTTTAATTGATATGATTTTATATATGATGAGTTGTGCTAAACTTCTTATTGGTTCTGGGGCTAGTCCCTAGAGACTATTTCATATATATCCTAAACCTTATACCAACTAAGAAGGTTACAAAAATACACTATAAAATATAGACCGGGACTCGTCCCATGCTAGTGCATATTAAGGTCTACGGTTGTGACGCTTTCATTCTTCGTGAAACACTCAGCAAACTATAACCTACATTAAAGAAGTGTTACTTTATTAGATATTTCGACAAGTCCTTTGGATATTTGTTTTTCAAACCCTATAAGAACAAAGTGTTTGTTTGTAACGCTTGGTTCAGGTATAACTTACTCTTTAAATTTTTGGAAATTATTGTGAGAACTCGACGAGGTGGGGAGCTCCAACTCGTCGTGTTGAGAAGGATTGTGGCTGCGGATTTTAACGACCCAACTTGGCGAGTCGGGGTGTCCCAACTCGACGAGTTGGCGGCTGGGATGAACCCTAAATTTAGGGTGTTGCACCATATTTAAAGAACTTTAACCCCCTTGGTTGGCCTCCTTACCAGCCACCCTTGTCCAGAAACCCTAGATTTGTGTATCATCTTGCAAGTTTGAGTGTGTGAGCTTGTTGTGAGCTTCGGAAGTTGATTTTGGTGATTTCTTGGAAGGAGCTTTGAAGTGGGAAGTGTCTAGCTTGGAAGGAGGACTTTAGATCTATAAACTCTTCATCAAAAGCAGCCTTTTGAGGTATAAATTAGACACCTTTCCTTGTTATCATCTAGATCTCTTTGTTTGAAGTGTTAGCATGATTTTGGGATCTTGGTTGGGGTGTCCAAGATGTTGAAGGTTCCGGGGGTTATTATGCTAGATCTGACCCCTTCATGGCTTCTCTTGGCTTAAAGTTGCAAACTTTATTAGTTTCTAAGTCCCATTCATGCAATAAGTCCCTCATTAAGTCTTTATTAAGCTCTAGAGAGCATTTCTAGCTTACATGGACGTAAAGTTGGAAACTTTACATGAGTTCCTAGCCTTTGGACTTCAGATCTGTGTTTTGGGACTATATTGTGAGAGTTTGAGGACTTAATGGGTTAAGATTCACTCTAATGAGCCTAGGGTTTGAGTTTCGCTCTTCATGGATGGTTCTTAAGAGTAAAGTTGGAAACTTTGCCCTTCTAGACATCATTTCGAAAGAGATCTGAGAATTGGAGTCCCTGGTTTCGATGGAAACAACTTAATGCATTAAGAGGTTGAATTTCTGGTCAACTCGGCGAGTTCATTGGTGAACTCGACGAGTTGATGGGAGTTTTCCCGATCTGTACAGTTAAAGGAGAAACTCGACGAGTTGAAGGACAACTCGGTGAGTTGGGTCAACTCAGGCCGTTGACTTTGACTTTTGACCTTAGTCTTGACCAATTTTAACCATTAAGGGTTTTTGGGGTATTTTGAGTTGTATTTAAGGAATTGTTTCTGTTATAAGGATTGCGTAGAGCGGATTTTTGGAGTCCCGATCTAGTCAGCTATCGTTCAGTATTGAGGTGAGTCTTCTCACTACACTCAGGGGTCAAAGGCACCATGGTCGGCCCATTAATTAATATGAAATGATTACTATATGATAAGTAATAGTTTTCTAGTTATGTATGGACTTATGTGAAGACCATGGGAGGAGCCCATGGCATTTGGCAAGACCATGGGGGGAGCCCATGGCTCGGGGATACAAGACCATGGGGTAGCCCATGGCATTCCATATGAAGACCATGGGGGGAGTCCATGGCAAGCTTATATGTATGTGTGCATGACATTATGTGATTATGTGTTTCGTGTGTTTTGGGAAACTCACTAAGCGTATGCTTACAGTTTGTTGGTTGTTTCAAGTACTTCGGATCCTAAGGGCAAGGGCCCAGCTTGATGGTGTGACATGCATTCTCCGGTCTTTCCGTACTTAGTATTTTATACTATGATTTTTAAAACATTATGATTATGTACTGGGATTTTGGAAACAAATATGGTTGGTATTTATGATTAATTAAATGAAAATTTTTATGTAAAATTTGGGCTGTTACAAGTTGGTATCAGAGCCTTGGTTTGAGGGATTCGAATACACTCTCGGGTGTGCCAGAACTCAAATTGAGGAAATGGTAAACTCTTTTTAAAAAGGTAACCAAAGGATAAAAGAATTTCTCTCGAAAACGGTTTTGTAAGAAAATATGGGAGAATGTAATGCACGTAATCGGTCGATCTCAAGTAAGTGTTTTTCCAAAGTGTTAGTCATGCTACAGTATGTTTGGAAATTGATGATGAACTGATTATTTTCTATGTGTATGCTTTAAAAGTTGTATATGTTTAGGATCGCATAGCCCTAGAATGATGAATATGCCTTATTCATGTTCGTTGTTTGGTTGTGGTTTAGGGTAGGAGCTTTATTTTTCAGTCTATGTGATTCTCTCTCTGTATATAACTTGCATGCATAGGGCAACCTGCTATGATTGATGTGAGCTCTGGTTCGAGGAGGATTGAGAAATCTTAGGATAGCCTAGGATTTGAGTTTGTGCGGTACTATGTGGAATATGTTATTGTTTTGGGCGAATTAGAGGTATAAGGTATAACCTTGGGGAAGGTACAGGTAGGTGTGGAAGGTAGTATTGGGCCCGTACTAATGAAAGCACAGGACCTGTACCCGAACCAATGTTGAACCTGGAAGCTCTAAGGAGACCGGTGAGGGTTATCCCCTTCAAATTTCGTTATCATTTTTGTCATGTGGTATTTTCAGTTAAGGATGGTGATGATCACTCAAGGTTCAGGATCAGGATCAGGATCGGGTTCGGGCTCCAGTGCAGAGCCCATTGATGAGAGATTGCGTGATCTTATTGCGGTTGAGGTTACTCATGGCATCCTTGACGCTACCCCAGAGATCTTTGGTACCATCAAGGAGGGCATCATGAAGATCATGGTGGAGCGGCTCAGGTCCTTCCGAGCCGAGATTGATGCAGGCCAGGTTGGGGCCTGAGCTCCCTTGTTTAGGGAGTTTAAGGCATGTAGAGCGCCTAACTTTGAAACATCCCAAAAATACGGTCCAAAAATTTCGTTTAAATCATTTAAGAAAACCCATAATTCATCAATATCATAATAAAATCGCAAGTCATGTATTCCCAAAACATCATATCAAGATACTGTATCAAAACCATGTGTCAAAACATCAGAGTCTAAAACATCCCAGACCATAAACTGTGGTGTGTGTCATGCATTCATCCCGAGCTCTTCCCCTTGCTAATGGAAGTACCTGAAACCAAAACTGAAAACTGTAAGCACGAAGCTTAGTGAGTCTCCCCAAACTACCACATACCATACACATAACATGCAACTAGGAGATACGGGCCCCGCCCACTCTCATGGAGATTCGGGCCCCGCCCACACTCCGTTGTCTAGGAGATTCGGACCCCGTCCACACTCCGTTGTCTAGGAAATTCGGGCCCCGCCCATACTCCGCTGTCTAGGAGATTCGGGCCCCGCCCACACTCCGCTGTCTAGGAGATTCGGGCCCCGCCCACACTCCGCTACTAACATGCATACAAGTATCACACAGACAACAAATATATCTATTCTTATCAAGCAGTCACATATCTATACTCAAATAATACTACGAGATTCGGGCCCCGCCCACACTCGGCTAATAGGAGATTCGGGCCTCGCCTACACTCAACTACTAACATATCATATATACGGGCCGACCTTGGTGCCGTAGACCCATTCCTACTGAAGGAAACTCACCTCGCAAAGCTGACTGCTGAAATCTCGAGTGAGGAATCTCCGACGGCTGCTCCAACGACTCCTCGGCTATTAATATCACAATAACACTTAGTCAAAACCTAATAATCCTCCTCAGGTTAAAATGACCATTTTACCCCTGGTTAAAGTCAACGCTTTGATCAAAGTCAACCTTCTGGCTGAACCAACTCATCGAGTTGCTTCATCAACTCATCGAGTCCTAGAACCTGAAATCGCGATCTAACTCGTCGAGTCTTCCCCAGACTCGCCGAGTTCCCAGGCTACTCATAGTCGCGATCTACCGAATCAACTCGTCGAGTCCCTTCACCGACTCGTTGAGTTCTACCTTAAGCTAAAACGGGACAACCCAATCCAACTCGTCGAGTTCCTCTATGGACTCGACGAGTTCCTCTGTCTGTTTGGCCATCTTAACAGATTAAGCCCCTACTCTCCAAATACAACGTCCATACTTCCTCTACACACTGTAAATGCCCCTTTAAGGGTAAACTTTCCAACTTTACCCGCTAATAATCCTCCTTAATGGGTTTAGCTAAAAACCCTAGCTCATTAAGACATAGATCTTTGTCTACAAGCCTTGTTACTCCAACCTAAAGCATGAAATTCGAGATCTAGGCCCTAACCACCCAATGCACACGTAAAGTCTCAGACTTTACTTCCATGCATGGCTTTTTGGGGATTAAAAGGCCATAATAACGTACTTAAGGTTTTCATGGGGCTCCAATGGCATAATGTTTGCATCTTTATGCCTTAACCACCCTTAATGATTCCAGATCTGGAAGGTAAGCCACTTGGGACGTCCAAATCCCAAGGTTCAAGCTTCTTGGACCAAAACCCTCAAAAACTGAACATGATGAGATCTAACGAACAAATGATCAAGTTAGATACTTGATTACCAAAAAGTGATGAGGATGGAAGGAAATCTTTGGATCTACTATCTCCTCCTTGAACCTTCTAGATCCTTCTTCTTCTTCTAGCTCCAAGAACACACAAAATCACTCAAGAATGGCTCACACACTCACAAAATGCTCTAGGGTTTCGTGGATTAGGGTTTGGGACTTGGAGGCTGGAAATGAGGCCAAAAGGTGGGGATTAAGATGCTTAAATAGGGTGCAAAACCTCGAAATTAGGGTTTCTTTCAGGCAGACTACTCGCCGAGTCGAGGGATCTCGACTCGTCGAGTAGATAGCTTAAAACCCGCGTCTAAGACTAGTTTCTACTCAACGAGTCTAGCGCTCCCAACTCGTCGAGTAGCTCTATAAAAATGAATAAATTATACATAAATGTGTACCAGAAACCAAGCGTTACAAAGTTCTTTGGGGTCAGGGATACCATTATTAGTCGTCGCTGGGTGGCATACATGGAGAATGCCCAGCGCACGAGCTTTTGCCCCGAGGCGGAAAAGGTGGGGTTCACATCTTGTATGTTCAGGGATCGAGCACGAGATTGGTGGAAGGAGGTTACCCGCGAGGTTGGATCAGCATGTGTGGTTGAGATGTCTTGGGAGGAATTTGTGAGGAGGTTTGATTAGGAGTTTGCAACATCCATTGAGGTGCAACGTTTAGTGAGGGAGTCCAGGATTTACAACAGACTACCGAGACTGTGGCGGAGATCACCGCCAAGTTTTGGGAGAGGGTACTATTGATTCTGCAGTACGCTGCGGATGAGGAGATGAAGAAGACGAGGTATCATTCCATGCTGTGAGATGACATTCATGAGTTTGTGAGCTTTTCGGGGTGCAAGAACCTGAATGACATGGTGGAGAAGGCCCGGGAACGGGAGAATTAAGTTGGAGCTCCGGACCAAGCGGAAGCCGGAGAAGGTTCAGGCAGCACTGGATCAGGCCAAGAAGCCTAAAACCTTTGATCCTCCTAGCAGAGGCCAGCAGGGCCGTGGCCGATGTGCCAAGTCCGGTAAGCAGCACAGTGGGGCATGTCGAGCAGTAGGCTCGGGATGTTATGCTTGTGGCCATTCGGGCCATATGAGTAGGGATTACCCCAACAAGGGTTTGATTTGTTTCCACTGCAACCAGACCGGTCATAAAAAGTCCGATTGTCCGAGGTTAGTTAGAGGGGGAGGAGTAGTGGCGGTGCCAGCGCCAGCCACAATGAGGATTACTGATGGCCGCCCGGTTAAGGCGGAAGCTCCTGTGGTGAAAAGCCGCACATTTCTGCTGACTACAGAGGAGGCCCGAGCAGCGCCAGACATCGTGACTGGTATGCGATCTATCTTTGTCTAGTTTATTTTATTGTTATGCTTATGTTATTATGATCTTGTATAGGGACCTTCTTTTTCAATGGTCTGTCGGATCATGTTCTTTTTGATTCGGGGGCTATTCGATCATTTGTATCCCTTGTGCTCAGCAAGAAGTTTTGGGATGCTCTGGGGACCTTGGATTCCCCACTTGTGGTGGAGATTGCAAATGACCGCGCCGTGAGTGTTGCGAGGGTATTAGAGAAGAGTGTTCTGAATGTGTTCGGGGAAAGATTTGCTATCAATTTGGTTCTGATTCCTTTGCGGGGGTTGAAGGTGATCATCGGGATGGATTAGTTGGGGCTCAATGGGGCCATGATAGACTGCGAGGCCTAGGAGGCTCCTTCAACAGGGTTGTTCTGGGTTCTTGGCTTATGTTTCAGACACGAGAGTGGAAACCATGCCGGAGTTGAGCAGTGTTTCGATTATGCGAGATTTTCCTGACGTTTTCCTTGAGGAGTTGCCAGGGGTGCATCCGGAGAGGCAAGTGGAGTTCTGTATTGATTTAGTGTCGGGTGCGGCTCCGATAGCCAAGGCACCATATCGACTAGCTCCGCCTGAGATGCAGGAGTTGTCTACTCAGCTTCAGGAGCTGCTAGACCGAGGATTCATTCGTCCGAGCAGTTCTCCGTGGGGAGCACCGATCTTGTTTGTGAAAAAGAAGGATGGGTCACACAGGATGTGTATTGATTATCAGGAGATGAACAAGCTAAAGGTGAAGAACCGTTATCTGCTTCCGAGGATTGATGATTTGTTTGATCAACTTCATGATGCATCTTGGTTTTCCAAGATTGATCTTCGCTTAGGGTATCATCAGATGAGGATTAGGGATGAGGATATACCAAAGACGACTTTCAGGACTCGTTATGGTCATTATGAGTTCGTGGTGATGCCATTTGGGCTCACCAATGCTCCAGCGGAGTTCATGGATCTCATGAACTGGGTATGTAGACCGATGTTGGATTGGTCTGTGATCGTCTTCATTGATGATATTTTTGTCTATTCTAAGACCAAGGAGCAGCACGAGCAGCATTTGAGGGAGGTGCTGGAAACCTTGAGGATGGACAGGCTTTATACCAAATTCTCCAAATGTGATTTTTGGTTGCGAGAGGTGCAGCTTTTGGGTCACATAATTAATCAAGAGGGTATTTTGGTTGATCTAGCCAAAATTGAGGCGATGATGCGTTGGGAGGTTCCGAAGAACGCATTCGAGATCCGGAGTTTCTTGGGTCTAGCAGGGTAGTATTGGAGATTTATTCAGGATTTCTCCAAGATCGTTGTACCTTTGACTCGGTTGACCAAGAAGAATGTGACTTTTCGGTGGGGCCCAGATCAGCAGTTGGCTTTCGAGACTTTGAGACAAAAATTATGTGAGGCCCCGATTTTAGCGCTACCCGAGGATTGGATGACCATCTAGTGTATTGTGACGCTTCTATTTTGGGATTAGGAGTTGTTTTAATGCAGAGGGGCATGTGATTGCTTATGCTTCGAGGCAGTTGAAGCCTCATGAGGCGAATTACCCCACTCATGACTTGGAATTGGGGGCGGTGGTGTTTGCCCTCAAGATTTGGAGACACTATCTATATGGGGTCTGGTGCACCATTTTCACTTATCACAAGAGCTTGAAGTATTTGATGGATCAGCAGAATCTGAATATGTGGCAGATGAGATGGGTCGATGTGGCAAAAGATTATGACTGCGAGATTTTGTACCATCCCGGGAAGGCCAATGTGGTCGCCGATACCCTCAGCCATAAAGCGGCTGGTGCTTCGATCCGAGATGTTTGCTTGAGAATGACGGTGATTTCATCATTATTGGATATGATCAAAGAGGCTCAGGTAGAGGGATTGAAAAAGGAGAACTGGAAGGTTAACCGAATTCGGGGACATATTCCACTAGTTGTTCGAGATAGTCAGGGTTTATTGTGTAACACCCGAATTTTCGAAACCAAAAATTGTGTTTTTAAATAAGAAAATTATAACACAGTTTACAGAAAAACACCATTGATTCATATCATTTCATAAAACATAGTCACGTGTCTCAAAACCATATCATAAGATAGTAATAATGTCAGAGTACAATCCCAAGAATCTCATTATGCGGAAATCTTGTGTGTGTGTGTGATGCGCTGCTACCATGTCGGTTCCTTCCCCTTCTATGAAGAGGTACCTGAAAACACAACTGAAAACTATAAGCACAAAGCTTAGTGAGTTCCCTCATCATACTACATACCATAAACATATATTGCCTGTCCCTCGGTATCTTTCAACCGGTATCCAACTGGCATATTCGAAAGCTGGACTTCCCTTCGGTATCTTTCAACCAGTAACCGGGAGCTGACCTCCCTTTCGGTGTCTTTCAACCGGTAACCAGGAACTGAACTTCCCTTCGGTATCTTTCAACCGGTAACTGGGAGCTGACCTCCCCTTCGGTATCTTTCAACCGGTAATCGGGGACTATTTCACCCCTACCACTACTATATAATAACATATCATGAACATACTTCTAGGCATGCATGGGTGTTGTCTACCCCTTCGGTATCTTTCAATTGGTAGTCGGGGGCTATTCCACCCCCTCCTACTACTAAAACATATAACAGAGCACCCTAGCACATAAATCACATCAGATAGTGGCAATCCAGACAATTATCTAATCAAACAACTCCTACCAGCGGGCCGGCATTGTGGTTGTAGACCCACTCCTACTGGAAGGTAACTCACCTCGTAAAGCTTGAGTGTCGAATCTCCCGAAAAGTAATCTCTAACAGCTGCTCCGATGACTCCCGACTATCATAATCAAAACAACACTCAATCAAAATCTATCATATTACTTAGGGTAAAATGACCATTTTACCCCCTGGCCTAATTTGAACCATTCCTAAGGCCCAATTCTAACTTATTATACCCATTGCACACATGGCCCATCAAAGGCTCCCCAAGGGCCCACTAATGGCCCAATTTTCTGAATTGGGCCATATTCCTAAAATGAGCCCATTAAAAGTCCAAAAGTCCTTAGCCCAAATAATAATTTCAAAAGGCCCAACATGGCCCAATAGGTCCAATACTCTACTTCCAAATTTCCAAGCCCAGAACTATACTCCACAATGCGCCACGGGGCCCAATAGTCCAGGGCCAACCCTCTAAGGCCCAAAAAGCCCAAGGTAGCCACTCTACATGCGTACGCGAGGCGTACCTGGCAAGTACGCCCAGCGTACGTTGGCCTTGACCACAAATGGGAAGTTGACCCAGTACGTGCAACGTACCAGGGTGTACGCTCAGCGTACTGACCAGCTTTCTTGGGACTTCATTTGTGACTTAATCCATTAAGTCTTCATGTTCAAAAATCAAAATGTAGATCCAGGTCCTTTAAGACCTCTTAATCCATAAAGTCACAAACTTTATGTGCTTGCATGCATGGTTGTCACACCCCCGAAACCAGACGGCGGAAAAGTCCGAGGGCTCGCGTGACTTAAATTGAATATCGTCACAATGAATATATATGAATCATAACATAAACATCACCATGCATCAATACATTACAACTGATATTGTTCACATCCAGTACATTGTTTTAAATATTACACATCCATAACATAAATTGTTTGAGAGTTTTCAAAACATAACATCCTAACATACTTGGTATTACCCTTCAGCTTACCTGTTACCTGAGAATACAAGTTATTTTGAAAAACGTCAACATATGACATGTTGGTGAGTTCATAAGCAGGGTTGTGATAAAAATGATTTGTGTTGTTTATGAAAACCCAGAAAATCCGATATTTTCTGAAAAGACAATTGTTTACCAAAGTGTGAAGATCCATAAGTTGATGCATGAATGATTTCAAAACGTGTATAAAAGGGAGTTTTGTATTATAGTCATAGAAAAATACAAGTGAGTGATGTTGATTTCCTCGAAAAACCCGTTGTTTTCCGAATACATAAAAATGTAATTGTTTTTCACATTGCTATACTGCCACAACGAATGATTTTGATTACTCTTCCTTGATTACTCGGATGGTATTGGATTAATTAATTTCGTGAGTCGTTATAACCATGCATGATAATGACTAGTTATAACTACAGACTACGAACGACCCTTAGAGGTGTCGCCCGTTATTACTCACTTAATCCAAACAACATTGATTACTATTGATTAACGACCTGAATTTGTTTACTTTGATTACACATAAGCCTAACAAACGAGGTGAAGAGGAATACAAAGTCCTGCTACTTTCGTGAGTTATTTCAGGTTGTTGGGTATACGAAGGACACGTTGGCCCATTTCGCATCTGATTACTTGGACCTTACTAGCAATGCTAATGGGTCACTAAGGCCCAATAGCACTTAAAAGCCATTGAGGGTCCCTTTAATATGAAATTGGGTCATAGAAGGCCCAATAACATTTATTATTATTATCCCTTGGGCCCAAAATCATGTTAATGGATCACAAAGGCCCAACAAGCATGATTGGAGCTTTCAAGCCCAAAGTTTTGAATGTTTACTTGTTTTAGGTATTGTATAATTGTTGGAAGGTTTGATTGAACGATTGATATTTTTGGATTGGCACGAGGCCGTTCGGTTGTTTATAACGATTTTTGGAATTATACATATATTCCTCTTCTCATTTTCATGAGTTGTAGTTTTTTTTTTGGTATTTTGACTCAAAAATCTTAGTAGTGAAATAATTGATTCAAAATAATGGTTTGACCTTTTCCGCCTTTCTTTAATAAAAATGACAATTTTAGTCCCTTATATATAAAAAAAAGACATTTTAGCCCTTAAACCATTTTCTTGACACATTCGACCCATAGACTTGTTCAAGTGATATTTTTAGCTCAAAACTTATTCTTTGGCAGTTTCAGCCCTTCCAGAAAAGTGTTTTTCGGTTAAAGTCCAAACTTTTTGCAACTTTTACAATTTTGGCCCAAATTCCAAAAACATTACATTTTTTATCCTTTTTGGAAAAGAAAAGCATTATAACCCTTGAAATAGTTTTGTTTAACTTTTTATCCCCTGTTTTGAGGAATTTATCATTTCAGCCCCTTGAAAATCATGTTTTTCGCAATTTTGGGCTTAATGAGCCGAAAGGCCCAAAATTTGGCCTATTAAGCTACAATTTACATTTCAAGTCCTTTGAAAAGCATAGTATTCATAAAAACATTTATTTTAACTGTTTTGACTCTTTTGACCCTTAAGAAAACCGTGAAGGGCAATTTTTAACCCAACTTTTGTTTATTTGACAATTTAAGCCCAAAAATTTGTTTTATGTTGAAATGCGTTTATCATAATCTTAGAGGGTAATATTCTTGACTTGTTTAGTGTAATATTTCATAGATCATGTTTTTTTTCCTTATTATGCCATAGATTTCGTGATTTCTTCCCTTTTTGTTACATATTTACCACATAAACACATATAATCTCACATACATGCATAAAATCATACATAGCATACACATACACATAGATCTACACATTTTACTTGTATTCTCCCCCATAAAACTTACGAAAACCGAAAAGAGAGGGGTATGAACTCACCTTGAGTTTGTGGGTTCGGTTTTGAAGAAGAATGGAAGAAGTTTGATGCTATTCTCGGCCTAGCAAGCTTCTTGGAGGATTTTTGGCTTAGATGTGTTCTAAGAGGCAAGATCACGAATTTTGTATGAGTTAAGGGAATATTTTTAAGGAAATCAAGAAGTTAAAGTATGGATCAAGCAACAACTTACCAAAGATTTGTGATATTAAGAAAAGATCTCCTTGTAGCCCTTGTGATTCTCGAAATTTTGAGGGAAAGTATAAGGATGTTCTTGTGAGTGTTTGAGAGAATTTGGAAGAGTGTGAGTGTGTGTGATGTGTTCTCGGCCGAAGAAGAAAAGAGAGGGGAGAAGAAAGAGTGTGAAGTGATAGGTGCTTGGAAGTATGAGATGTTGCATGGATATCCTATGTGTAATTGTGAGGTGGCGTGTAGGAAAGTCAACTCTTTTCCCCCCATTTGTGTAGTTGGGCCGAGAGAAGGAGAAGAAAGAAAAGGAATTGGGCCTTTTTGTGCTTAAGTCCATATTTTGTCCCAATTAGATGATTTTTGGCCCAATTGGTCTTTGGAGAGGGTTCACGGCCCAAAATAAGTCAAGGAATGAGTTTTATGGCCTTTTTAAGTTAATTAGATTTTTTATGGCTCATTAGGGTATTTTATTTCATTCTAGGCCCATTATGGCTCAAAATGTTAAAATAAATGAAAGTGGGTCCAATTAGAGTCCATATAGGAGTTCTAAGCCCAAAATAGTCAAATTGGAAGCTTATTGGTCCATTAGGCTCAAATAAGAAAATCCTAATCCAAAATGGACTTAAACCGGGGTTTCTAGGGTTTCCAATTCTTTGTTGACTATTTGCAGTGCTTGTATAAAGTGTTTGATGGAAGTTTTGTTGTTATTGAATAAGCATCATACATGCTTTCACATTTTTGGTTCACAAATGTTATCATTGTTGTTGTTACAAAGCATCAAAATTCCTAGTTGCGACAATGGTTGGGGGTCAAAACATGATTTTGGTCCTTTAACAAGCTTTAAGACCATCAAACACTTGCATGGTTGTGGCTTAACCATCAAGGTCCGATTTTTATTACTCAAAGTAATTCTAAGAGTCCAAAAGGACAGCTCTTATGTTCTGAAACTATCAAGACTCAAGCAACCTCAACAATGGAGTCCAAAAGTGACCTAAAACACACCAAAATCAAATCTAATCATGCAATGATGAAGTTTGAAACTTGATACCTCAAATGAGTCAGAAATGGTGCTAATCTCCTGGATCTACAAGCCTCCTTTGAATCCTTGCTCCTTCTTCAAACTCCTTTCTCTTCTAAACACCAAAATAACACTAAAGTGCTCTCAAGTGGCTACCAAATAACAAGAACACACAAATATGAGTTAGGGTTTTCGTGGTGGCTGTCTAAGGGTGAAAGGGAGGCTGGACCAAAGGCATAAGGTCCTTTATATAGGGATCAAACCCTAAAAGTTAGGGTTTTAGTATCTGCGCGCGTACGTTGCGTGTACTCTTTGGTACGATGGGCGTACGTGCATGGCCTCCCCGCCCAATTCCCTTGAGTACGCTGAGCATACCTGGCATGGTACGCCCCGCGTAATACCCTTCTCAGCCTAATTCTTGAAGCCCAACTATCCTAGCCCAATCCAAAACAACCAATTATTCAATAAGATAATTAATATTAATACCTGGTAAATCTCGTCCTCGAAGTCCGTTGTTGCTGCCGAAAATAACTCAGGGTAGTGCTCCTTCATCTCATCTTTCGGCTCCCACGTCCATTCCGAACCCTTGCGGTGCTGCCACTGCACCTTCACCAGTTCTACCTCCTTGTTTCTCAGCGCCTTCGTCTTCCTATCTAGAATGGCTATCGGTCGCTCGATGTAATTCAGGCTGTCATCCACCTGAATTTCCTCTAGCGGCACCACTGCAGAGTCGTCTACCAGGCACTTCCGCGGCTGGGAGACGTGAAAGGTACTGTGAATCTGGCTAAGCTCGGTTGGCAGATCCAGCCTATACGCCACCTTGCCCACCCGGACTACAACTCTGAAAGGGCCAATGTACCTGGGGCCTAACTTGCCCCGGTTCCTGAAACGGATGACACCTTTCCAAGGTAACACCTTCAGGAGGACCATATCCCCGACCTAGAATTCCAGGTTCGAACGGCGCTTGTCGGCATAACTTTTCTTCCGACTCTGAGCAGTCTGAAGCCTTCTCCTAACCTGTTGGATCATCTCCGTCATCTTGAGTACCACTTCGGTACTCCTCATGACTCGATGTCCAACCTCACCCCAGCATATCGGGCTCCTGCACTTCCTCCTGTACAACATCTCGAAGGGAGGACGATCGATAGTCGCGTGGTAGCTGTTGTTGTAGGAGAACTCATCCAATGGAAGATAGGTATCCCAGCTACCACCGAAGTCTAAGACACATGCCCGTAACATATCCTCCAAGGTTTGGATGGTCCGCTCTCTGACCATCCGTCTGCGGGTGAAAAGCGGTGCTGAAGTGCAAACGAGTACCCAACTTGTCGTGAAATTTCTTCCAAAACCAAGA
The DNA here is from genome assembly GCF_052849685.1 of Lactuca virosa. Classification (NCBI taxonomy): domain Eukaryota; kingdom Viridiplantae; phylum Streptophyta; class Magnoliopsida; order Asterales; family Asteraceae; genus Lactuca; species Lactuca virosa. Next base: position 56,280,522 of record NC_136431.1, read on the forward strand.
AGTGAACCGTACGTATCGATCTGAAATCACGGAAACTGGCACTCCGTGTCGAGATACTACCTCTCGGATGTAGATATCGGCCAGCTTCTCGGCCAAGATACTCTCCTGTATCGGGATGAAATGAGCACTCTTGGTCAATCGATCCACGATGACCCAAATCGAATCCACTCCCCGTGCGGTCCTGGGAAGCTTTGTGATGAAATCCATAGTAATATCTTCCCATTTCCAGATAGGGATATCTAATAGATGAGTCTTTCTGTGAGGCCTCTGGTGCTCTGCCTTGACCTTCCTGCAGGTCAGGCATCTCTCGACGTACCAGGCTACATCCCGCTTCATGCAGGGCCACCAGTGTGACATCCCCATTTTCACGGCCAGAAAAGACCGATTTTGTTTATGCTTTATAAAAATCAGAGTACTTCTTTTAATAAAAATCTTGCGGAATTTGTTCCCAGAAAAACATGATAAATACTTTATTAAAGCATTTCCGAAGATATGTATTTTTATTCATTTTAAAACATTTGGGATGTCATCGTTAATACAGAAACATAAGCATAAACAGAACTTACATTCATTTACACTAGTGATCTACATCTCTTTTAAATCTCTCAGTGTAATGTAACTTCATATCGACACCTGTCATACAAATAAACTGAGTGGGTCAGGTTGGGAAACCTGGTGAGTACATAGGGTTTTCAACCCACAATAATATAATTATTATGTTTAAACATCAAACAATCAACCCAATTACCCATCCCCATTATCTTCTTTACTCTTAAGGATCTACCCTAAGAATCAATTATTCCTCGTTCATTCATTCCTAAGGAATCGGCACGAAGTCCATCGTTGTCAATGACATAGCTGTCAAGCACAGCTGCTAGTTCTATTACTTAGGCGCAGCTGCCAGAATTGTGACATTCTATGTGAGGCGCAGCTGCCAATATTGTCCTTCGAGCACAGCTGCTAGGGTTATCTCGTTTATTGACAGTATCGTTTTCGAGAGTCCACTCGCAATACATGTCAATGGGTTTTTAGAGTACACCGGTGAACACATCGTTCACAACACCTACAGGTTGCGAGCCTGCCAGTGTCCCACTGGACTGTCTAGAATAGTCTGTGGTTGTCATCCATACTCTGCTAGATGACGGGGCCATCATTTGGGAAAGGCTTCTCACATCGTCCACCTCTCACACTCACCTCGTGGTCTATAACACCTCTCAACTCATCATCCAACTCATATTCCATCTATTACATCTACCCATGTTTTACCCACCATATTTTCGTAGATATATATATATATATATATATATATATATATATATATATATATATATATATATATATATATATATATATATATATATATATATATACAGTTTAAATCATTTAAAACATGTATAAAATCGTTCATCCAGCATAGATAGCAAGTATACAGATAATATGCATACTTAGCACGTAATTTATAGAAAATACTTCATATCTATGTGTAAGATGAAAGTAACTATGCACTCACCTGATTAGGTGGTGACTCGGTACTCGGACAGCACTTCGTTATCTCAAAACAATTTCCTTCGGCAAAACCTAATATCATTACCACTAGGGTTTAGTTTAATATTCACCGAGACTAATTAATAGTCTAACTATTATTACTATTATATAAGCGTTAAACAATACTTATATAACCCATAATAATAGCCCAAGTACTTATTATAAGTTCCTAATAACATTACTATATTAAAACATAAGTTATACTAAAGATAGGTTAGGCGTATCTCACTTACAGCGGGTTTTTTCTCAAAATCGGGCTTCGCTGGAGCAGCGTTTCCGAGCCGAAAGGCTCTTCTTCTCGGGGCCTTTGGGCACTCCGGGGCTTCCGCCTCGTGCTAGGGGGGTTCCCTAGGCTTTTCAGGGGGGTTTTAGGGCATAGAGAGAGAGTATAGAGAGAGTAATGAAGGGTTAAGGTGTGAGGAATGAAGGAGAGGGGCGTCTCTATTTATAGGAGGCTGAAGAGCCTCCCATGTCGTGGCCATTTGATGCCCACGTCGTGGCCAGCTGGGTACAGCCAGGCACAGCCTGGTGCTGACACGTGGCATCGCACACAGGGTGGAAATCAGCCGATTTTCAAAAATTTATAACTTTCGCATACGAACTCTTTTTTCGACGTTCTTTATATCCACGTGTAGGTAAAAATAAGATCTACAACTTTCATTTTGACTCCGTCGGCTACTTCTCGACCGATCTTAAATTTAACAGTAGGAGGAGTTTAGGTTGCTAAATGACCGCGAAGAATTCGTAACTCCTCCACACGGACTCCATTTTCGTCTGTATTTTTATCGTTGAGTTCCTATTAATGAGATCTTCAACTCTCATTTAGGTTGCGTAAGCCAAAAACCGCTCGAACTAAAATTCGAGTTTCGAGTCGTATACTGCTAAGCCAAATCTTAGAAAAATCATAACTTCCTCATACGAAGTCAGATTTGGGCGTTCTTTTTATGGACGCTCTCGGTTTAACGTATTCTACGACTTTCGTTTAGATCGCTAAGGCTAAAACTCGCTCTATCGTAAATTCACTATTTACGCTTCCCGGTGCCGTGCCGGTTTTGCCGTAAAACTTCGACGGGTCATAACTTCTTTGTTATAACTCGGATTTCGGCGTTCTTTATATGTACGGAAACCTTGAGACATATTATACAACTTCGCTAAGATTATTTATTCTAAATAATCTTTTGTCGAAAAGTCGTTTTCGGCCCCTATTATCTCTAAATTGACTAGCCCGGATCTACGGGCGTTACAATTATCTCCCCTTAGGATGATTACGTCCCGGAATCATCAACGAAACAGGGCTCACATGATGACTCCATACGTTATCTCTTCATCCTAAGTCATAACTTTGATGTTTCTTCGAACGAGTATCTAACTCTTAGACTCCTTGACTACAGGCGGTGCTCGATCTTGCATCCGCTCTCTATCTCATGTTAGACTTCCAATCATGATCTTCATGTCACGATCTCGATCTTTATTGGAGACTCCTTATTTAACAAACTTGAGATAAGTTTCTTCCTTCGATTATCATAATAGACCGATAGGTCATGTTCTAATGACCTCTCATCGTATGTTGCAATGCTTAGACTCAGGTCTTTTAGAGTCAAATTCCAGAACAGACTATATCTTCCTTCATGTTCTAATGGGATATAATCACATCTTAAAAGGTAGCATTCCTAGCCACAAGCAACTATCGTGATACCTCTACTGATCGATTTGATTGTCTTTCACTTCAAGCTTCTAGCTTAAGTCGGATGCTACATCGGACTTGGTTCTCTGAACCACGTATCATACTCACCGTAGTCGGACTCAATTAGATATGACCACCAGGGTCGGAATAACAACAATCTTCTTAGTCATTACCGAATCGATGGTAAAGACATGCTTGAATAAAACGGAATCAATTACTAGCTTCTTGGTAACCTTGTGACTTTCCCTGATCCAAGCGTGAGTCTTGTGCTTCCGGTAGTATATGCATCTACTACCTTTCATACCTACTCATACTCGTCCCAAGTATTGTCTGGCAATCCCCAAGTCACCATACAAGAAAATCACATAACAGTTTAACACACCAGATAACAAAACGAAGGCTTTATTATTTCTTGAAACTATTACATAGGTGTTCGAGTTCACCCTATACTATGCCTCTAACAGGTTACATTATACGATACTATCCCTTGGTTACTTCATAACTCGATCTTTGGATATTAAGCATTCACTCCTGAATCCTTGCATTGTTATCTGCTTCGTCAAGGATCATTTGAAATGCTCTCGCCTTTGGCTTTGGCGGCACATTTGGTTTTGTAGCCCCTTCTCTCTTTGGGCAGTCTTGCTTGAAGTGACCTTCCTCGTTACATGCGTAACATACCCTTTTGTTGAATGTACACCCGTTGGCGTAATGCCCATGCTTTCCACACTTGAAACAAGTCACCTCCTCACCGCATTTTCCAGAGTGTTTCTTTTTGCACTTCTCGCACATCTTGCTTCACTTCCTCTTCCTCCTCCAGACTTCAGGAATTTGGTCTCCTTGTTGGACCTTGAAGATCCTTCAAACTTCCTCTTCTCGCCAACTTCAGCTTTCTCCAGACCCTTTTCCCTAATCTGAGTCTCAACATTCCTGGCTGCCCAGATGGCGGCTTTCAAAGTGGTTGCTTGCTTGACCATTGGACCAAAGTCCGCTGGTAGTCCATGGGCAAACTTGTTGACCTTGGAGAGCTCAGTTGGAACTAGGTAAGGAACAAGCTTCATCTTTTTCGTAAAACTTACAGCATACTCATTGACACTCATCCTTCCCTTCTTCAGATTTTGAAACTCATTGTTGATCTCTAGGAGATCCTGCTCAGAGCAGTACTGCATTTTCAGTTGCACCACGAAATCTTCCCAAGAAATCTTGCTTGCTTCTCCCTTGGGCATCGTGTTAGCTAGTAGCTTCCACCAGCTCAGTACTCCAGACCTTAACAGAGGGATCGCGAGAGCGGTCTTCTATTTGTTGCTACACTCGCAACTCTCAAACATTGCCTCCATCTCGGAGATCCAGTCCATAACTTCCACCGGTGTGGGGCTTCCAGAAAGACTTGGGGGTTTTGATGCCATGAAATCTTTGTACTTGCATCCACGTCCGTCATTTCCTCCATCCTGATTGTTTTGTCTAACTATCGGTGGGTCGGCTCGACCAACCGTCCCACTGTAGTTCCCTCCTTCTGACTGCCCATCACTGAGCTCGGGCTGTTCAATAGGCACCGTAAGTTCCTCTCGATTTTGTTGAAGTAAACGCCTTGTTTCCTCCATTTGACTATCCAACATCATTTGGATCATCGCTTGTACTCCGGCCATGGTTATTGGCTCAGCAGCGGCTACCACAACCGGTATTTGCTCAATCACTGGGGGTTGGTTTCTATTCCCATTAGCATTCCCGGCTCCACTGCGGGTTCTTGCCATTTTGATCTATACACCGAATAAGGTGAATCTAGATCTTTATTTAGGATAGTCGTTTAAATTGTCCTTATCACTCCGAAACGTTTACATGTTAGTTCTAATATCGTAGTCGTACGTTTAGAATCCTAAACACATAAGGTTTCCAAATCCGGTCGGCAACAGACCATAGATCCGAACAAATAACAACATATGAGGCATAAATCATTTAGCACATAAAGCATATTAGGCATACTTTCCTAAATAAGCTAGTGCTCACATCTCACAATCATCGCTTAGCATTCTAAGTTTAAGTCTAGAAATAAATCCATATTCCTAGTTCGCTTAAACTAATGCTCTGATACCAACTGTGACATCCCCATTTTCACGGCCAGAAAAGATCGATTTTTTTTATGCTTTATAAAAATCAGAGTACTTCTTTTAATAAAAATCTTGCGGAATTTGTTCCCAGAAAAACATGATAAATACGTTATCAAAGCATTTCCGAAGAAATGTATTTTTATTCATTTTAAAACATTTGGGATGTGGACGTTAATACAGAAACATAAACATAAACAGAACTTACATTCATTTACACTAGTGATCTACATCTCTTTTAAATCTCTCAGTGTAATGTAACTACATATCGACACCTGTGATACAAATAAACTGAGTGGGTCAGGTTGGGAAACCTGGTGAGTACATAGGGTTTTCAACCCACAATAATATAATTATTATGTTTAAGCATCAAACAATCAACCCAATTATCCATCCCCATTATCTTCTTTACTCTTAAGGATCTACCCTAAGAATCAATTATTCCTCGTTCATTCATTCCTAAGGATCATCCTAAGGAATCGGCACGAAGTCCATCGTTGTCAATGACACAGCTGCTAGTTTTATTACTTAGGCGCAGCTGCCAGAATTGTGACATTCTATGTGAGGCGCAGCTGCCAGTATTGTCCTTCGAGCACAAATGCTAGGGTTATCTCGTTTATTGACAGTATCATTTTCGAGAGTTGTGACATCCCCAATTTCACGGCCAGAAAAGACCGATTTCGTTTATGCTTTTTAAAATAAAATCAGAGTAATCATTTGATTAAAAGTGTTACGGAATTTGTTCCCAAAACCAAACATGATAAAATGTTATCAAATCATTTTCGAAGAAATGTATTTTAATCACTTAAACCATTGGGATGTCATTGTCAATACAAAAACATAAGCATAAACAAAACTTACATTCATTTACACTAGTGATCTACTTCTCTTTTAATCTCTCAGTGTAAAGCAACTTCGTATCGATACCTGTGATACAAATAAACTGAGTGGGTCAGGCTTGGGAGCCTGGTGAGCATATAGGGTTTTCAACCCACAATAAATAATAAACTTATTAAGTTCTCAATCAACAATAAATTTATTAATTCCATCAACAAAAATAACCCTAATTACCCATTCCCTTTATCCTCACTTTACGTCCCTAAAACAACTATCATAAGGGACCTAGCCTAAGGATTATCACTAGGGGTGACAACATTGCTTTGGGGGTTCCTCAGCAAGTTATGTCAAATAAAACAAACATCGGGGTGACAACACTGCTTTCCTTCAGCAAGTTATGTCAAACAAGACATCCTAACATAAAACAACCAACAAGGTGACAACATTGCTTTCCTTCAACAATTTATGTCAAATAGGCACGAAGTCACATCGTCGCCATGTGCTAGTCCATAGCTCTTATTCATCGACGGTATTTCCCACGGGAGTTTTCCCCCGCAATACATGTCAATGGGTTTTCCATATACTAAGTCCATAGCTCTTATTCATCGACGGTATTTCCCACGGGAGTTCTCCCCCGCAATACATGTCAATGGGTTTTTCCATACAGCTGATGAACATACTTAAGGGGTTTTCCCCAGCCTTACTTGCCCTAAAGGCACTCATGAGGGGAATAGAGTACAGCGAATGAACACTTAAGTCCATTAACACCTACAGGTTACGAGCCTGCTAGTGTTCCACAAACCATTAAAAGAGTCCATGGTTGTCATCCATACTCTGCTGAATGAAGGGGGTTTTAGAGTACAACGAATGAACACTTAAGTCCATTAACACCTACAGGTTACGAGCCTGCTAGTGTTCCACAGACCATCAAAACAGTCCATGGTTGTCATCCATACTCTGCTGAATGACGGGGGTCAACGTTGGGTAAGGGCTTTTCTCATATTGCACCACTCACGCCAACATCTAGGTAAAAGCTTTTCCCATATTTCACCACTCACTATTTAACTCATGATCTATATCACTAACTCATGAACCTTGTCCAATCACTTCATAAAAGAACAAAGACTCCAAAGTTCTTCCAAATAAAAGTATAGGGAAATACTGATAAAGTACTCCTGTACGCTCTCGTACCCCGACACGTAATAGTGTCAAAAGGAAGAACTAATGGATGAACACATAGTTCAAAAACACCTATTGAACATATAGTTCAAGAACACTTTATGAACATATAGTTCAAACATACGTACCGATTACAAGTCTACTAACGTTCCACTGGACTATCTAAAATAGTCTGTGGCCGTTGTCTATACTCTGCTAGATGACTAGATCATCTTAAACATCGATACCTCTCATCACTTTTATTTCATCACACATCATCTAATTAATCTACCCATGTTTTACCCAACATATTTGTAGATCAAAATATATATATATACAGTTTAAAACTTGTATAAAACATCAATTCAACAGTCACCTCAAATAAACAATTAATATATTTACACATAGCACGTATTTTAAGGTAAATACTTCATATCTATGTGTAAGGTGAAAGTGACTATACACTCACCTGATTTAATGAACATCGGGAAGCAATTCGTTTCCTAAAACGATCGTTTCTAATAAAACCGGGAGTTTTATTGAGAAACCGGGCTCTGCAAGGGTCGGGCTTCGAAACCGAAAAGATAAATTTTCCGGGCTTCACGGGCACTTCGTGGCGTATTCCGGGGCTTATAATTGATACCGGGGCTTCGGGGGGTGATAATATGAAAGAAATATGAGTTTAGGGGCTAAAATTGACAATTTTCAAAATCCATAATTTTCAAAATCCATAACTTTTCGGTTTTTGTGCAAAAACTTCTAAAATCCATAACTTTCGCATACGAGCTCCGTTTTTGACGTTCTTTATATGCACGCGTAGGTAAAATTACGCTCTACAACTTCCGTTTAGACTTTGTCGGCTAATTTTGACTTTAATTTTTATATTATTATTTTTAGCAGACCGGGACAGGAAATCCGTTAAAAATTCATAACTTCTTCATCCGACGTCCGTTTTCGTCAGACTTTTTACCGTTGTGCTACTATTTACGAGACCTTCGATTCTCATTTAGTTCGTGTCGGCTAAAAATCACTCGATCTAAAATTCGAGTTTTTAGCTGTCTACTGCTAAGCTGAAACTTCGAAAAATCATAACTTCGCCATACGAAGTCAGATTTGGGTGTTCTTTTTATACCTACTCTCGGTTTAACGAACACTACGAGTTTCGTTTAGATCACTGAGGCTAAAAAGTAGTTTATCAAAAACTCACTTTTTACGACATTCGGCACCGTGCCGGTTTATCGTGAAACTTCGACAGGTCATAACTTCTTCGTTATAACTCGGATTTCGGCATTCTTTATATATCCGTAATCCTTGTCACGCCCACTACAAGTTTCTTAATAGATATCGGCTTTATCTAAAATTTAATTTTTGACGCTCATTTTTATTCTTAATTAATTAAACCCTAATAATTAAGCATAAAACACATAATTCACATAATATTCACATAATTCCTTTTCATTTCTTCTAAATGAGTTACAAAAGTTAACTTAGACCATTATGTCAATATTAATGCCTATCCTAGAAACACGGGCGTTACAACTCTCTCCCCCTTAGAATGATTCCGTCCCCGGAATCACACATCAGCAAACAAATACGGGTAGCGACTCCTCATGTCACTCTCCGTTTCCCAGGTGAGATTTGGCCCATTCGTATGTTTCTAACACATAAGCACTAATTCAACAATTTTACGTCACAACTTCCTAGTCTTATGGTCAACGATTGCCTCAGGTTCTTTAATCAACCTCTTGTTTTCATCCAACCTTAATTTAGAAATGGGAATTATGTCGGGCACATCTCCCGTAAATTTTCTCAAATAACACACATAAAAGGTATTATGAATACCCTCCAGTTCTTCCGGTAATTCTAGCTTGTATGCTTGATTCCCGATCCTCCGAAGAACTTTAAATGGTCCAATAAATCTTGGACTCAATTTTCTCCTTCTACCAAATCTTATAAGTCCCTTCCACGGCGAGACTTTAAGTAAAACCGAATCTCCAACTTCGAATGATATCGATTGTCTTTTCTTGTCAGCATAGCTCTTTTGAGCAGCTAACCTCCTTTCCCTAATCACTTTCAACTTTTCAGCAGTCTGATGGACTATTTAAAGTCCCATAAACTGCTTTTCCTCAGCTTCCAGCCAACATGAAGGCATTCGACACTTTTCCCCATACAAAGCGTGATAAGGTGCCATCTAGATGTTCGAGTGGAAACTATCATTATAGGAAAATTCTACTAGAGGTAAGTGTTTACCCCAGTTACCTTGGAATTCCAGGGTACATGCTCTCAGCATATCCTCCAATGTTTGAATTGTTCATTCGTTCTTACTATCGGTTTGTGGATGGTAAGTTGTATTCAAACACGACTTGGTACCCAATTCCGCTTATAGACTCCTCCAAAATCTTGAGGTAAAACGGCTGTCACGATCGGATACAATCGTTAACGAAACATCGTCAAGCCTCACACTTTCCTTCACATAAGAATTCGCAAGTTTATCCACAGACCATTTCTCGTTGGCTGCTATGAAATGCGTACTCTTAGTGAAGCGATCAACGACCACCCAAATCATGTCGTGACCGTTCCTTGTTCTGGGCAGTTTAGTCACAAAATCCATAGTGATACCTTCCCATTTACCCATGGGTACAGGCAAAGGTTCTAAACTCCCATACGGTTTCTGATGTTGTGCCTTAACCCTAGCACATGTTACACACTCGGCCACATACTTAAAAACATCGAGCTTCATCGTCGGCCATCAGTAATAGGGTTTTAGATCCCTATACATTCTTATACTGCCGGGATGAATCGAGTACATGGTCTTGTGAGCTTCTTCCATCAGAAGATCTCTTACTCCTCCCATCTTAGGTACCCAAATCCTATCTTTGAATACCTTCAGTCCTTGACCGTTTGTATCAAACACTAACGTTTTATCCCAAACGTTCTTCCTTTCGGTCATTTTTCTCTAAAGCTTCCTCTTGAGCTTTCTTTATACTTTCCACAATTGTCAAGACAACTTCAATTCTCAACGCTCTTGGCCTTTTCTTTTCAAGATTTACCTTCCGACTAATAGCATCAGCAACAACATTTGCTTTACCAGGGTGGTAAAGTATCTCACAGTCGTAGTCCTTGAGTAACTCTAGCCAGCGCCGTTACCTCATGTTGAATTCCTTCTGATTAAAGAGATATCGAAGACTCTTATAATCAGTGAAAAGTTTGCATTTAGTACCATAAAGATAGTGCCTCCCTATCTTTAAGGCGAATACTACCACTGCCAACTCCAGATCATGAGTGGGGTAGTTCTTTTCATGCTCCTTCAATTGCCTCAATGCATACACTATCACTTTATCCCTTTGGGTCAGAACACAAACTAACCCAACTTCTTTAACAATAAACGCGATACTTCTATTGATCGCTTTGATCAGCCTTTACTTCAATTCGGCTTAAGTCAACTGCTACATCGAACTTGGTTCTCTGAACCACATAACAAACTCATCGTAGTCGGACTCAATTCGATATGACCACTAGGGTCGGAATAACAATCATCTTCTTAGTCATTACCGAAACGATGGTAACGACATACTAGAATAAGACGGAATCAATTACGAGTTCCTTGGTAACCTTATGACTTTCCCTGATCCAAGTGTGAGTCCTGTGCTTCCAGTAGTATAGATCTCTACTACTATTCACACCTACTCATACTCGTCCCAAGTACTGTCTCGCAGTCCCCAAATCCTAAAATCACAAAACAATTTAACACATACGAATGTGTCCAATTAATTATAGAATTTTCCTAGACTCTACTAGGACTTCTTCCATGCGTATCTTCAGTCATCAATTCTACTTCAACTTGGTTGGTGATAGAAATTCCAGACAATGGAACAACTTCAAGAAATTCACCAACCATTCATCATCCTACCAATCGGAGGTGTACTTCAGACGTACCATAATCCTCTAAACGTTTCATTATTTTATCAAACATATTCTAAGACAAGATACCACTCTTACGATATCTTCTGATAGGTATCATTCACTATCATAAGCTTTTCATTTCCTCCATCTACTCAATTCTCTACGAGTCTTCACCATAACGTTTTGTACACCCAAGCAGACGTTCGGTGTACCGGGCGAGAATTTAAGATAGGAAAGCTTTATTTACGATAAACGTATAAATCTCCTTATCACTTTGAAACGTTTACATGTTAGTTCTAATCTCGTAATCATACGCTTAGAATCCTACACACATAAGGTTTCCAGATCCGGTCGGCAACAGACCATAGATCCGAACAAATAATAGCATATAAGGCATCCTTATAGCTATAACATAAAATATTTAACACATAAAACATTTTAGGCATCTTTCCTAAAATAAGCTTGTGCTCGTGTCTAAAATATAGCAGACACTCATCTCACAATCATCACTTAGCATTCTAAGTTTAAGTCTAGAAATCCTACAATTTCTTAGTTCGCTTAAACTAATGCTCTGATACCAACTGTTACATCCCCAATTTCACGGCCAGAAAAGACCGATTTCGTTTATGCTTTTTAAAATAAAATCAGAGTAATCATTTGATTAAAAGTGTTACGGAATTTGTTCCCAAAACCAAACATGATAAAATGTTATCAAATCATTTCCGAAGAAATGTATTTTAATCACTTAAACCATTGGGATGTCATTGTCAATACAAAAACATAATCATAAACAAAACTTACATTCATTTACACTAGTGATCTACTTCTCTTTTAATCTCTCAGTGTAAAGCAACTCCGTATCGATACATGTGATACAAATAAACTGAGTGGGTCAGGCTTGGGAGCCTGGTGAGCATATAGGGTTTTCAACCCACAATAAATAATAAACTTATTAAGTTCTCAATCAACAATAAATTTATTAATTCCATCAACAAAAATAACCCTAATTACCCATTCCCTTTATCCTCACTTTACGTCCCTAAAACAACTATCATAAGGGACCTAGCCTAAGGATTATCACTAGGGGTGACAACATTGCTTTGGGGGTTCCTCAGCAAGTTATGTCAAATAAAACAAACATCGGGGTGACAACACTGCTTTCCTTCAGCAAGTTATGTCAAACAAGACATCCTAACATAAAACAACCAACAAGGTGACAACATTGCTTTCCTTCAGCAATTTATGTCAAATAGGCACGAAGTCACATCGTCGCCATGTGCTAGTCCATAGCTCTTATTCATCGACGGTATTTCCCACGGGAGTTTTCCCCCGCAATACATGTCAATGGGTTTTCCATATACTAAGTCCATAGCTCTTATTCATCGACGGTATTTCCCACGGGAGTTCTCCCCCGCAATACATGTCAATGGGTTTTTCCATACAGCTGATGAACATACTTAAGGGGTTTTCCCCATCCTTACTTGCCCTAAAGGCACTCATGAGGGGAATAGAGTACAGCGAATGAACACTTAAGTCCATTAACACCTACAGGTTACGAGCCTGCTAGTGTTCCACAAACCATTAAAACAGTCCATGGTTGTCATCCATACTCTGCTGAATGACGGGGGTTTTAGAGTACAGCGAATGAACACTTAAGTCCATTAACACCTACAGGTTACGAGCCTGCTAGTGTTCCACAGACCATCAAAACAGTCCATGGTTGTCATCCATACTCTGCTGAATGACGGGGGTCAACGTTGGGTAAGGGCTTTTCTCATATTGCACCACTCACGCCAACATCTGGGTAAAAGCTTTTCCCATATTTCACCACTCACTATTTAACTCATGATCTATATCACTAACTCATGAACCTTGTCCAATCACTTCATAAAAGAACAAAGACTCCAAAGTTCTTCCAAATAAAAGTATAAGGAAATACTGATAAAGTACTCCCGTACGCTCCCGTACCCCGACACGTAATAGTGTCAAAAGGAAGAACTAATGGATGAACACATAGTTCAAAAACACCTATTGAACATATAGTTCAAGAACACTTTATGAACATATAGTTCAAACATACGTACCGATTACAAGTCTACTAACGTTCCACTGGACTATCTAAAATAGTCTGTGGCCGTTGTCTATACTCTGCTAGATGACTAGATCATCTTAAACATCGATACCTCTCATCACTTTTATTTCATCACACATCATCTAATTAATCTACCCATGTTTTACCCAACATATTTGTAGATCAAATATATATATATATATATATATATATATATATATATATATATATACAGTTTAAAACTTGTATAAAACATCAATTCAACAGTCACCTCAAATAAACAATTAATATATTTACACATAGCACGTATTTTAAGCTAAATACTTCATATCTATGTGTAAAGTGAAAGTGACTATACACTCACCTGATTTAATGAACATCGGGCAACAATTCGTTTCCTAAAACGATCGTTTATAATAAAACCGGGAGTTTTATTGAGAAACCGGGCTCTGCAAGGGTCGGGCTTCGAAACCGAAAAGATAAATTTTCCGGGCTTCACGGGCACTTCGTGGCGTATTCCGGGGCTTATAATTGATACCGGGGCTTCGGGGGGTGATAATATGAAAGAAATATGAGTTTAGGGGCTAAAATTGACAATTTTCAAAAGTACCCCCGGGAGGTCTCGCACCCTTGTATTTATAGGGTCGAGCCTCCTGATCCAATGGCTGAGAAGTGGCCACGCTCCGCGGATCCGACGGCTCGCGGATGAGGCTCACACGAGGGCTGCACGTGGGTCGCACCTGCGAAGGCTCGCTGGCAGTCTCCTATTGGACCGAGGTCTATTGGTCCGAAGCCTAGGCACCGTGGCAGTCAGCGAGGGTTCGGTCTCGTGCTAAGAGGGTACGTGTCGCATGGCTACTGGACCGCTTCGGATAAGGCCATGTGCTCGGATGAATCAGCAGCTTCGCCACGTGGCTTCGCATGAGTCACAGATTTCGGACACGTGTCACATTCTAAGCGAGGGTGACGTGGCAATTGTGACTATGCGAATATTTTCGGTTTTTGTGCAAAAACTTCTAAAATCCATAACTTTCGCATACGAGCTCCGTTTTTGACGTTCTTTATATGCACGCGTAGGTAAAATTACGCTCTACAACTTTCGTTTAGACTTTGTCGGCTAATTTTGACTTTAATTTTTATATTATTATTTTTAGCAGATCGGGACAGGAAATCCGTTAAAAATTCATAACTTCTTCATCCGACGTCCGTTTTCGTCAGACTTTTTACCGTTGTGCTACTATTTACGAGACCTTCGATTCTCATTTAGTTCGTGTCGGCTAAAAATCACTCGATCTAAAATTCGAGTTTTTAGCTGTCTACTGCTAAGCTGAAACTTCGAAAAATCATAACTTCGCCATACGAAGTCAGATTTGGGTGTTCTTTTTATACCTACTCTCGGTTTAACGAACACTACGAGTTTCATTTAGATCACTGAGGCTAAAAAGTAGTTTATCAAAAACTCACTTTTTACGACATTCGGCACCGTGCCGGTTTATCGTGAAACTTCGACAGGTCATAACTTCTTCGTTATAACTCGGATTTCGGCATTCTTTATATATCCGTAATCCTTGTCACGCCCACTACAAGTTTCTTAATAGATATCGGCTTTATCTAAAATTTAAATTTTTGACGTTCATTTTTATTCTTAATTAATTAAACCCTAATAATTAAGCATAAAACACATAATTCACATAATATTCACATAATTCCTTTTCATTTCTTCTAAATGAGTTACAAAAGTTAACTTAGACCATTATGTCAATATTAATGCCTATCCTAGAAACACGGGCGTTACAACTCTCTCCCCCTTAGAATGATTCCGTCCCCGGAATCACACATCAGCAAACAAATACGGGTAGCGACTCCTCATGTCACTCTCCGTTTCCCAGGTGAGATTTGGCCCATTCGTATGTTTCTAACACATAAGCACTAATTCAACAATTTTACGTCACAACTTCCTAGTCTTATGGTCAACGATTGCCTCAGGTTCTTTAATCAACCTCTTGTTTTCATCCAACCTTAATTTAGAAATGGGAATTATGTCGGGCACATCTCCCGTAAATTTTCTCAAATAACACACATAAAAGGTATTATGAATACCCTCCAGTTCTTCCGGTAATTCTAGCTTGTATGCTTGATTCCCGATCCTCCGAAGAACTTTAAATGGTCCAATAAATCTTGGACTCAATTTTCTCCTTCTACCAAATCTTATAAGTCCCTTCCACGGCGAGACTTTAAGTAAAACCGAATCTCCAACTTCGAATGATATCGATTGTCTTTTCTTGTCAGCATAGCTCTTTTGAGCAGCTAACCTCCTTTCCCTAATCACTTTCAACTTTTCAGCAGTCTGATGGACTATTTAAAGTCCCATAAACTGCTTTTCCTCAGCTTCCAGCCAACATGAAGGCATTCGACACTTTTCCCCATACAAAGCGTGATAAGGTGCCATCTAGATGTTCGAGTGGAAACTATCATTATAGGAAAATTCTACTAGAGGTAAGTGTTTACCCCAGTTACCTTGGAATTCCAGGGTACATGCTCTCAGCATATCCTCCAATGTTTGAATTGTTCATTCGTTCTTACTATCGGTTTGTGGATGGTAAGTTGTATTCAAACACGACTTGGTACCCAATTCCGCTTATAGACTCCTCCAAAATCTTGAGGTAAAACGGCTGTCACGATCGGATACAATCGTTAACGAAACATCGTCAAGCCTCACACTTTCCTTCACATAAGAATTCGCAAGTTTATCCACAGACCATTTCTCGTTGGCTGCTATGAAATGCGCACTCTTAGTGAAGCGATCAATGACCACCCAAATCATGTCGTGACCGATTACAAGTCTACTAACGTTCCACTGGACTATCTAAAATAGTCTGTGGCCGTTGTCTATACTCTGCTAGATGACTAGATCATCTTAAACATCGATACCTCTCATCACTTTTATTTCATCACACATCATCTAATTAATCTACCCATGTTTTACCCAACATATTTGTAGATCAAAAAATATATATATATATATACAGTTTAAAACTTGTATAAAACATCAATTCAACAGTCACCTCAAATAAACAATTAATATATTTACACATAGCACGTATTTTAAGTTAAATACTTCATATCTATGTGTAAAGTGAAAGTGACTATACACTCACCTGATTTAATGAACATCGGGCAACAATTCGTTTCCTAAAACGATCGTTTATAATAAAACCGGGAGTTTTATTGAGAAACCGGGCTCTGCAAGGGTCGGGCTTCGAAACCGAAAAGATAAATTTTGCGGGCTTCACGGGCACTTCATGGCGTATTCCGGGGCTTATAATTGATACCGGGGCTTCGGGGGGGTGATAATATGAAAGAAATATGAGTTTAGGGGCTAAAATTGACAATTTTCAAAAGTACCCCCTGGAGGTCTCGCACCCTTGTATTTATAGGGCCGAGCCTCCTGATCCAATGGCTGAGAAGTGGCCACGCTCCGCGGATCCGACGGCTCGCAGAGGAGGCTCGCACGAGGGCTGCACGTGGGTCGCACCTGCGAAGGCTCGCTGGCAGTCTCCTATTGGACCGAGGTCTATTGGTCCGAAGCCTAGGCACCGTGGCAGTCAGCGAGGGTTCGGTCTCGTGCTAAGAGGGTACGTGTCGCATGGCTACTGGACCGCTTCGGATAAGGCCATGTGCTCGGATGACTCAGCAGCTTCGCCATGTGGCTTCGCATGAGTCACAGATTTCGGACACGTGTCACATTCTAAGCGAGGGTGACGTGGCAATTGTGACTATGCGAATTTTCTCGGTTTTTGTGCAAAAACTTCTAAAATCCATAACTTTCGGATACGAGCTCCGTTTTTGACGTTCTTTATATGCACGTGTAGGTAAAATTACGCTCTACAACTTCCGTTTAGACTTTGTCGGCAAATTTTGACTTTAATTTTTATATTATTATTTTTAACAGACCGGGACAAGAAATCCGTTAAAAATTCATAACTTCTTCATCCGACGTCCATTTTCGTCAGACTTTTTACCGTTGTGCTACTATTTACGAGACCTTCGATTCTCATTTAGGTCGTGTCGGCTAAAAATCACTCGATCTAAAATTCGAGTTTTTAGCTGTCTACTGCTAAGCTGAAACTTCGAAAAATCATAACTTCGCCATACGAAGTCAGATTTGGGTGTTCTTTTTATACATACTCTCGGTTTAACGAACACTACGAGTTTCGTTTAGATCACTGAGGCTAAAAAGTAGTTTATCAAAAACTCACTTTTTACGACATTCGGCACCGTGCCGGTTTATCGTGAAACTTCGACAGGTCATAACTTCTTCGTTATAACTCGGATTTCGGCATTCTTTATATATCCGTAATCCTTGTCACGCACACTACAAGTTTCTTAGTAGATATCGACTTTATCTAAAATTTAATTTTTGACGCTCATTTTTATTCTTAATTAATTAAACCCTAATAATTAAGCATAAAACACATAATTCACATAATTCCTTTTCATTTCTTCTAAATGAGTTACAAAGGTTAACTTAGACCATTATGTCAATATTAATGCCTATCCTAGAAACACGGGCGTTACAAGAGTCCACTCTCAATACATGTCAATGGGTTTTTAGAGTACACCAGTGAACACATCGTTCACAACACCTACAGGTTGCGAGCCTGCCAGTGTCCCACTGGACTGTCTAGAATAGTCCGTGGTTGTCATCCATACTCTGCTAGATGACGGGGCCATCATTTGGGAAAGGCTTCTCACATCGTCCACCTCTCACACTCACCTCGTGGTCTATAACACCTCTCAACTCATCATCCAACTCATATTCCATCTATTACATCTACCCATGTTTTACCCACCATATTCTCGTAGATATATATATATATATATATATATATATATATACAGTTTAAATCATTTAAAACATGTATAAAATTGTTCATCCAGCATAGATAGCAAGTATACAGATAATATGCATACTTAGCACGTAATTTATATAAAATACTTCATATCTATGTGTAAGATGAAAGTAACTATGCACTCACCTGATTAGGTGGTGACTTGGTACTCGGACAGCACTTCGTTATCTCAAAACAATTTCCTTCGACAAAACCTAATATCATTACCACTAGGGTTTAGTTTAATATTCACCGAGACTAATTAATAGTCTAACTATTATTACTATTATATAAGCGTTAAACAATACTTATATAACCCATAATAATAGCCCAAGTACTTATTATAAGTTCCTAATAACATTACTATATTAAAACATAAGCTATACTAAAGATAGGTTAGGCGTATCTCACTTACAATGGGTTTTTTCTCAAAATCGGACTTCGCTGGAGCAGCGTTTCCGAGCCGAAAGGCTCTTCTTCTCGGGGCCATCGGGCACTCCGGGGCTTCCGCTTCGTGCTAGGGGGGTTCCCTAGGCTTTTCGGGGGCGGGGGGGGGGGGGGGGGGGGGGGTTAGGGCTTAGAGAGAGAGTATAGAGAGAGGAATGAAGGGTTAAGGTGTGAGGAATGAAGGAGAGGGGCGTCTCTATTTATAGGAGGCTGAAGAGCCTCCCGCGTCGTGGTCATTTGATGCCCACGTCGTGGCCAGCTGGGTACAGCCAGGCACAGCCTGGTGCTGACACGTGGCATCGCACACAGGGTGGAAATCAGCCGATTTTCAAAAACTCATAACTTTCGTATACGAACTCTGTTTTCGACGTTCTTTATATCCATGCGTAGTTAAAAATAAGATCTACAACTTTCATTTTGACTCCGTCGGCTAATTATTGACCGATCTTAAATTTAACATTAGGAGGAGTTTAGGCTGCTAAATGACCGCGAAGAATTCGTAACTCCTCCACACGGACTCCGTTTTCGTCTGTCTTTTTATCGTTGAGTTCCTATTAATGAGATCTTCAACTCTCATTTTGGTTGCATAAGCCAAAAACCGCTCGAACTAAAATTCGAGTTTCGGGCCGTATACTGTTAAGCCAAATCTTAGAAAAATCATAACTTCCTCATACGAAGTCAGATTTGGGCGTTCTTTTTATGGACGCTCTCGGTTTAACGTATTCTACGACTTTCTTTTAGATCGCTAAGGCTAAAACTCGCTCTATCGTAAATTCACTATTTACGCTTCCCGGTGTCGTGCCGGTTTTGCCGTAAAACTTCGACGGGTCATAACTTCTTTGTTATAACTCGGATTTCGGCGTTCTTTATATGTACGGAAACCTTGAGACATATTCTACAACTTGGCTAAGATTATTTATTCTAAATAATCTTTTGTCGAAAAGTCGTTTTCGACCCCTATTATCTCTAAATTGACTAGTCCGGATCTACGGGCGTTACAACCAGTAATCAAGACAAGGATCTCTGTACATCTTCTTCGCCCCGGGATGAATGGAAAATCGGGATTTATGCGCCTCCTCCATCAGAACCTGGCGCACCCCTCCTTGATATGAAACCCACACCCTGCGGTGTAGTGTCAACAACCCTTGGCTATCATAGTCGAAGGAGGAAACCTTATCCACAATACACTCGCTCTTCTGATGTTCCTCCTTCATAGCCTCCTGCTGATCCTCTCGGATCTGCTCCAGAAGCGGAGTCACTAATGTCATCCGCGGGAAAATATCTCTGATCGGGGCCGCCATGCGGCTAAGAGCATCGGCCACCACATTGGCCTTTCCCGGGTGGTAAAGGATCTCACAGTCGTAATCCTTCACCACATCTAGCCACCGACGTTGTCTCATGTTCAGATTCGGCTGATCCATGAGGTACCTCAGACTCTTGTGATCGGTGTAAATGGTACAACGGACCCCATAGAGGTAATGTCGCCAAATCTTGAGGGAGAAGACGACCGCCCCCAACTCCAAATCATGTGTCGAGTAGTTCGCCTCGTGAGGCTTCAGCTGCCTCGAGGCGTAGGCGATGACGTGCCCTCTCTGCATCAGTATTGCACCCAAACCCGATATGGACGCATGGCAGTACACTACAAAATCCTCCACACCCACTACCAGGGCTAGGATCGGCGCCTTGCATAATCTCTGTCTCAATGTCTCAAACGCTGCCTGCTGCTCAGGCCCCCAGCGAAATACAACAGCTTTCTTTGTCAGTCGGGTCAAGGGTATGACTATCTTGGAGAAATCCTGAATGAATCTCCGATAATAGTCTGCCAATCCTAGGAAACTCCGAATCTCAGATGGAGACTTCGGAACCTCCCATCTTATCACGGCATCCACTTTGGTCAGGTCAACCAAAATACCGTTCTGTTTGACAAGGTGCCCAAGAAACTGCACCTCACGCAACCAGAACTCAAACTTGGAGAACTTGGCGTACAAGCTCTCCCTTCTCAAGGTATCCAGCACCTCTCGCAAGTGCTCCTCGTGCTTCTCCTGCGTCTTGGAATAAACCAAGATGTCATCGATGAAAACTATCACAGACCGATCCAGCATCGGTCTGCATACGCGGTTCATGAGGTCCATTAACGCGGCAGGAGCATTGGTGAGCCCGAAGGGCATCACCACGAACTCGTACTGGCCATAGCGAGTCTGGAACGCAGTCTTCTGTACATCGTCGTCTCTGACCCTCATCTGATGGTAGCCTTAACGTAAATCTATCTTGGAAAACCAAGATGCGCCATGTAGCTGGTCGAAGAGATCATCAATCCTCGGGAGTGGGTAACGGTTCTTCACCGTTACCTTGTTCAGCTCCCGGTAATCTATACACATCCGATGTGAACCGTCCTTCTTCTTCATGAACAGAATCGGGGCTCCCCAGGGTGAACTGCTCGGTCTGATGAATCCCTTGTCTAACCGCTCCTGCAGTTGTGTAGACAACTCCTGCATCTCGGGAGGAGCCAACCGATACGGTGCCTTGGCTATCGGAGCCGCACCCGGGACTAGGTCGATCCTAAACTCCACCTGTCTCTCCGGGAGGTATCCTAGGAAAATCCTCTGGAAACATATCTGGGTACTCTCTCACCACTGGCACATCACTCACAGTCGCCTTACCCTCTTCCTGGGTATCCATGACGTAGGCGACATATTCAGCGCAACCCTGCTGAAGGTAGCGCCTAGCCCTCACTACTGAGCATAAAGCTGGTCCACGATGTGGCCTCTCGCCCTGAATCACCAGCTCTCCCCCACTTGGGGTCGTGACACGTATTAACTGCTGCGCGCAGTTTATCACTACCCCATTAGGGCTCAACCAATCCATACCAATGATAACCTTGTTCCCTCGTAATGGTATGGGAATCAAGTCCACCAAGTAGCGCTCCTCGAATAGCCTCCAAACACAATCTTTGAAAACCTATGATGCTCGTACTGATCGGTCATCAGCAATCTCGACCTTCTAGATGGCAATCCAACATGCCCGAAGACTCAGGGAACCTCCTGCTAAGCGCAAGAGAAACAAATGATCGGGTAGTACCCGAATCGAATAACACCTGAACTGGGATACCGTTCACATGGAACGATACTAAACAAAACACATAACATGGCACATAAATATCACAAACAACATATAATAAAAGCTAAGAAGAAGAAATCATATTCGTCACCACATCGGCAGTCAACTGTAAGGCTCGGCTCCTCACCACTGGAGCCTCTGACTTGCCTTATCGGCCATCAGTAATCTGCAGGGTCGTTGGAGCTGGCGGCGCCACTGGCGTTGCTGCTGTCAATCTCGGGCAGTTGGCCTTTTTATGGCCCTTCTGATTGCAATGAAAGCAAATCTGGTCTGATGTCTGAAAGGTGGAGGTAGGGGCAGTACAATCTCTACCAAAGTGCCCGTTCTTCCCGCACTTATAGCAGCCTGATCCCGACCCAGTGCAGCAAACTCCCTCATGTGACCGGTCGCATTTCCCAGAGCGGCTCCGTCCCTGCTGGCCCTTCGACCTAGAGTCAAATCCCTTGGGCTTATTCCCCGAAACCCTAGTAACCTGCTCCGTCTCTGCCTTTCTCTTCCTGAGGTGTTCCAAGTCAATCTCCCTCTCCCTCGCCCTGGCAATCATAGAATCCACGGTCGGGCATGCTGAGTAGCTGACATGCTCCCGAATGTCTGCCCTTAACATGTCATGATAGCGGGTCTTCCGCATCTCCTCATCTCCGGCATACTGAGGCACCAAAAAGGCCCTCTCCCGAAACTTGGCGGTAATCTCCGCCACCGTCTCAGTAGTCTGTCTCATGTCAAGAAACTCCCTGGCCAGCTGTTGAAGCTCCACATCCGGCGCAAACTCAGCCTTAAACATGGTCACAAAGTCAGACCAGGTCATAGCCTCAATGGCTGAGGCTCCAGAGGAATCACCAACCGACTCCCACCTATCTCTAGCCCTGTCCCTCAAACAACCTGCAACGTACCGGACCTTCGACCCCTCTGGGCGGGAGCTCGTCAACTGGGCAGACTCCATGTCTGCAATCCACCTCCTGGAAACAATGGGGTCATTCGCCCCGTGGAAGTCTGGAGCACCACATCCACTGAAGTCCTTAAAGGAGAGTGTGCGCGCCCATGACTGGCTAGATGCCCAGTCACTCCTAAACGCCCTGAGGCGATCCTCCATCAGCTCGATAATCGCCTCCTTGATCGACGCGAAAATCATCGGGGTCGACTCAAGGATGCCTCTAGTGATCTCAGAAGCAATGAACTCACATAGTCCCTCATTAACTGGCTCGACACCTGATCCCGAACCTGATCCTGAACCCGAACCTCCTCCTCCGTGTCGCATAATCACCACCATTCTGAAACAAAACACATGATTTTCAGGGTCATACATAACCTCGAGAGTCTCACATACTACAAGTTCCCTGGTTCTATCTTATCCCTCCTTGACTCGAGTACGGATCCTCTACTTTTAGTAGTACGGGCCCATACTACCTTCCACATCTATCTGTACTTTCCTCAAGGGTTGCCTTGACTTCACCAAGTCCCTTTCACTACTACTGCTTGTTGCACTAATCTCATCCTAGGCTTACCCTAGGGTAACCCTCCGACCTACTCTCCGCCATCAGCTGCATAAGGAATCCCTGCTACCTTTACCTAACTAGCTTGCGAATACCATTACATATCACTAAGACCAGATAAATCTTTGAATGAGAGGTCCTACCCTACAACGGTTGGACTCAAACAAGAGCTGTGCAATAGGGCTAGACCTAACCTTCTAAAATTATTTAGTCCTTGCAATATGTAACTTAACATATCCGCTTACTAGTTACCTAAAGACAACTAGAACTCCTAAAAGCACGAAGCAAGCAGCATTCGAGCATTGAGTAACCATACCAAGCATATCCTATTCAGGCCATCATATTACTGACTCATCAGTTCTAGCATGCAACTCAATAAGCACATATAGCAGGCACATAAGGCATCTTCCTAGATCATTAGCCCTAATCTAGCATGCAGTTCTCATACAAATACAACAGACATATAGGGCATCATTCCTAGATCCTTAGCCCTAATCTAGCATGCAGTTCTCACAATCATATCATAACATAACATGTATGGGTATCTTGGGTAAAACTTACTTGAGCTCGGCTGGTTGCACACATCACACACCTTGTTCTTTCTCAAAACCTTTTATTTTAAATTTTAGAAAAATTACTTTATTGTAAAAAAAAAGTCTTTTAAACCCTAGATTTGAGTCCAGACACCCCCGAAGGTGTGTCCGAATCCCTCAAACCAAGGCTCTGATACCAACTTGTAACACCCCAATTTTCGAGACCAAAAATTTGATGGGTTTTGAGCATTCTAACACCCCTATGGTGTACATGCAACCTTATGTGCTTTGGATCTATGTTTTCTATATTATACATGCATACATTCAAAATTCCAAAGCATCATCCTAACTAGCATGTTATGAAGTAGCTATGCTATAAAATTCTAGTTAGATGACATACCTTTTGATGGAGCTTGAAGTCTTGAACCTTTAAGAGCTTAGTGCCCCAAGTGTTGCACATCAAATGGTTCACACAACACCACCAACAATTGGAATAACTTGAGAAGAAGATACATGTGCTCCAAAATTAGTCTAGCCCTCTAGATAAGTCTTAGTGCCGATTTTGCTACCCTATGGGGTCTTTATATAGTGTGCCACATGTAGAGTTACACCATGCAAACCCTAATGTGCATGGCTTTTCATATTCTTCATGATCCATGGGTTTTAACCTCTATGGAGTATCCATGGATCACTCCATGGGTTTAGCCCAACATGAAGAACTATGACTCATAAGCCCACTATATAAGAATGAATGATTTACATAATCAATCCCCATTTATTTAATTAGTCTCTTTTGATCACAAAATTAATTCCAAACTAATTCTTGATCAATACTAATTAAATAATATGATTTCATATTAATATATTAGAACTTATAATATATTAACAAATCATAAGTATCCTTTTTCTCATTTGTCTATCCAATTGTTCTGATGCCATGCAACCCAAATGGACCATGCTACTCTCGGGTCAAATACATACCAATTATAGTTATGGACTTAGACATCTAATCCAACAGTCTCTCACTTGGATATGTCTAATAACTATTATTGCAAGTATGACTCTGCAACCCGACTAGCAATCGTAACTCTTAAAGCCGTTGCCGAACTCTGACCCAGTCAATGACGTGTCCATTAGATAAGGGATCATATATTCCTCCATTCTAGATATCATATGGACTGATACATGGATTATAATCATTCTCTCTGTCCATCTGTTGTTTCCCGATTTCCGATTTATGACGACCGACTAATTGAACAAATCAAATCAGTCAGGCTTGGCCAAGCACTTAGGAGTGTCATCACTAAATCATCGAGGGGCCCACAGATATCACTTTTATCAACATGTGGTAAAAGGAATGGATAAACTTCGACCCAGATGCTCGCTTGTACTTACTCATCAAATTACACACAACGATATATTTTATAACAACCAAGTTACTGGTGCGTTTACATATGTCAATGTGCAGCCGACTTGCAACTACAACTCACATGTCTCCGTTTGAAGAATATAAGATATTATCGTCTCATGATCACTCGTGATAAAATCCATGAAGTGATTCAAATGAGTGTGGGTTGAATCCAATACTCGAATCTTATTCCATGAGCACTAATGAACACTGTAGCAAACTTGTGCTAACCAAAACACACCTCTACAGACCCATTCATGACAGTCTTGCCTCAATACCTACTTCCAAAGTATGATCGACTATGGATGGTTTGAATAACCTAGTTATTAGGGAAGTCAAAACATGCACAGTGAAACACAAGAATAATACTAATCCTATATGGCCCTTAAACTTTGAGCCATATTGATTACTCATTATTCATTGTTTAATGTTTCGAATAATCAACTTAATACTTGAATTAAAACAATGGTCATGTCATGCTCCAATCATGCAGACTATGTTTACCTATGGTCCTTTCTTTGTGAAATAGATTAATTGAACATGATTCCAATGATGCTCATTTCACAATCCCAAATCCTTATGATAAATGTAAGAATTCCAAATTCTTGCCATTTATCGAAATCTGTTAGATTCTAAACTTATATGCAATGATCCCCTCGTAATGGCTATGTACAAGTCACAAAGACTTGGCAACAGACATTACAGAGTATTCTAATGGAGAGCAATTCCATGGAAATGAAGTCTCACATTCAAAGTACATTCCTTTGAACATCCTTCTTGCATTAAGTTCTCTAATTTTACACAGATTTAAAGAATAACTTCCACCTACGAAACATTTCCATATTCCCATTTTTACTATCACTTCTTAACAAGAGTTACCTCTTTTCAGAATATGTCAATATGGTCCTTACTCTATACTTCCAACTTACCATGAGCAACCAATCTTTGGAAACCCTCAGATTGTCTTCAACAATTGCTTAATCATTTTAGTCATATCCAGTTCTAGTCCTTTTTCCCTCTTAATGCCTTATGCATTTGGAAAATTTTAGAATGGATAAATATTATAGCACATGTAATTGATCCTATACCCGAAACATATGGGACACGATTCATGATGTCTTACATAAAGACGTGATACTTGACCAGTGACCAGTCTTTTGCTACAATAATTTTTATTCGCCATGTTCTCATGATTCGAACTATGAAGAGGGATGTCGTAATCATAATCGAATTTTGAGAACGCAACATATATAGAATTTCCTTATGTTGAACCATTCCAACATAACATTCATATATATCCTTGACTAAAGTTGATTAAAATCTCAATCTAAGCTTTTAGAATTGGAATGAAGTATAAATTCTTCTCCCTTAATTATAGCAAAACAACTTTTCAAAGCGAATTGAAACTTTTGTTTTCTATAATTAGCATTGCTAACTTGCAATACTTACCATAATTGATTATGCTCCCACTAGCATAATAATTATTATTACTAGCATAACACTTATGCTCCCACTAGCTTTAACATGTATCCAGAAATCAGCTGGACTTCTAGAAATCAATACTTATTGACTTTCTTTCCAAAGTTCAGATTTCTGATACTAGATGCGTCAATAAGGCTTTATCAAAATCATACACATTTCCTTAGATAGCTCACATGCGTGTCTAAACAATTATGAAGAGGGATGTCGTAATCATAATATTTAGACCTTTTCCCATTCTCACTAGTCCATGTTAGTGTGCCGGTTAACCACAAACGCTCCACTAACGACTTTGAGAATGAAAATATCATAATTGCTATCTACTTAAAATCTACTTAGTGAAAGCGTTTCCTCACCATCATTTTCATGAATCGGAGAGAAACCTTATGACACTTAGATTTTATGGTGTATGTGTTCCTATCCATGTGAATTTGTCAAAACCATAATCACAAGACAAGGTTAGTGACAAATCCAAACTCATATGGACTGAACTTGTTCATTCTTAATTTCTTGCCACCTGGCAACACAAGCGCCTACCATTGCTTCCAGGTTGTTATGCAACCATTTGAGAACTCTCAGAACTCATATGCATAGTCAACTTTAACTGGAATGGGCACATAAACAATAATATGTCAACACGATAGGTCATAAAGCTCAAGTCGTGTGCTAGTGTTTAACAATAAGTTTACTCTTGATTAGTTCTTGAAGCTTTTCAAGATCTTTAAGACTCCCACTAACCTCTTGACATATAAGATTCACTTTGTCAAGGAACATTATTTGACAAACAAATATTCAAGATTCAGTTGGGTTTCTTATCAATACAAACATTTCACACAATCGGCCTTAGTTGGTCTTTGTTTTATCCAAAACATCACAACTTACCAATTTCAAATGTACAAGAGTAGAAAACATTTTACTCTACATTTGATGAGTGTTTTAAACCTTTCTTAAGATTATGTCACTCAAGGTTACAATCTTGGAGTATGACTTTAAGACTTGTTTTGGGAACGAAGTATGACTCATCTTCTTGTTTTAACCATTCCAACAATTCATGATTCCTCTTCTTAGCCATAGAAATGCACTAAGATATCCTTAGAGGATCAATTGTGACATGGTTTTCATAATCATTAAGATGATCATAAAACACGATACTCAAGTACTCTCCCATCTTTTCAGATTGGAGAAACTTCTATCTTTCTGTGTAATTTGATTCTTCTTATTCGTCCTGCCATACATTGAACTTTTCCAGTGATTCAGAATTATACTTAAACTTGTAAGCATAACCATATTTACTAAACTTTAGTAAATCATGACGAATAGTCTTATCGTTCTCAGTGGTGGACCTGACCAGCGCACACCCAGTGTACCCGATCCCCTAGTCCTTCACTTGACTCACATATACATGTGAACAAGGAATTAGTCTTAATTTCCCAAGGACAAAGGTTCTCATTCATCACACAATACAAGTTGCATGATTCCAAGTTTCTATCCAACTGAAACTTGGGTGATGAGAAGCTTTCCTTATTTGGCAAATTATGACACTACCACAAACAAAAGAATCGAATCCATTTTTCAAATATTGCTATCAATGGAAACATATAAGCAACAATTTTCACAAATGCCATTGTAAGGAAACTTAAAATAAAATAAATTTCAAAAATTTCTTTGTTTATAAAATAAAAAAAATTGCGGAAAACTTATCCTTACAATGCGAATACATATGAAAACTATGTTGTTATCTATTCCTAAGCAATGTATCATAACTCTTTAAGCAGCAGCTTAAGAATCTGATCATCGAACCATGCGATTGAAATCCATCTTTGCGACCAAATTCAGCATACACTTCCTTTAAGCTTCCTTTCTCTTCTTCGATTCTTCAAAACATCAAAATGTGATTACATTACATCATGTATTAAGAATCTCCAAATAGGAACTTAATAAAGTTAGACAGTGGACGTTACCTGAAGTAGAGTCAAAAGTTTTGACTTTACTATACTTGTGATCTTTCAGGTAAATATGGCAGCTTCGCAACCAGTGCCCCTTCTCTTAGCAATAGAAACATATGGACTCTTTGGGAATGGTACACAGGACTATCTCAGACTTAGTATTTCTCTTTACCATTTGGTCAAATGACTTGACCATGGCCAATCCCTTTCCATTGGGAAGAGAAAGCTTTTCTGGACTTCCGATGTTACCATTGTCAATGTCCATGGAAGTTTGGGGAGTAGATATTCCCATCAAATTTGTTGTTCCAGTGCGCCACATCATTGCTGATTCAACAGCAACAAGCAAATAGGTAAGACCAATCAGGGTCATGTCGTGGTCTGTCACATAGTAGTCCTTAATGAACTCACTATATGACTCAAGAAGTGACAGAAGAACCCAGTCAACAGCCAACTTCCTTGAGACTTCGACACACAACTCTCCCAGCCTGTCAATATGTAACTTCATCTCCAAGACATGAGTACACACAGTCTTTCTTTCCTGCCAATAGGGCTTTGAGTGACCTAGAACTTGTGGGTTAGGGAGAATTATTGGATAAGGTGGAGGAAGTGAAGCATGATTTCCAGTCCCATTAATGCACAACAAAGGATTAATCTTTCACCTTGATTGTCATGTGGGATATGGTCTTCATTGGGAAAGCTTGTTCCTAAAGATTTAGGAAGACCATAGTTGTCTGAACTAGACATCTACAATGGAGACATTCAAGTTAGTTGATTTAAGTCCTTAATATAACACCCAAATGAAATATTAAGGCTAGGACCCAACACAATATTTTATAACCTGGAAGAGGGATGCCGTAATCCAAGCTACAAAATATTTGAAGGTAGGTAAATGACGATTTACCAATTTCCACCATGAAAAATGAAATTGTTCATTAAGTTTTAATTGGATTGAAACTCCTAGATCCTTTGAGATTCATTGAACTATTCAATGGCATGTTTAAATCTCGATTGTGCCCTTCATGTTTGTGACTGGGATGCCGAGGATCACAAACAAGGAGTGAATAACCATGCAAATTAACTTGGTACACCCAATGTTACAACCACCTAATCAATGTGTCGGTTAACCACACACGCTCCATTAATCTATGATTAACATAAAGCTACCCTTTGCCACGCATTGTCAGTCCCATGTTAGTGTACCGGTTAACCACACACGCTCCACTAACGACTTAACAAGGGTGCAAAGTGCAATTTCATGGGTTAGTACCAAATTCATATTTTCCTAAGTGACTAAGATTGGGAATTTATAAGTGTTTAGTTACTTAGTATTTATCATTATACTTTTAATGAAGGGAGATTAGAGTCCTGTCCTACCCATTCGGCAAACGACCCTCCACCAGTCAAGGAAGCGGTGGGTGAGAGTGGACACCCATTAAACTGCCATTTTATAGGCAGTAACCTTATACCCCCCCTTATAGACTGGCTTCGTAAATGAGGCCTACTTGTTTTATGACCTCCATAACTTGTTCTCAAGTTATGGATTTTCAAGAGTCTTGCCATTAAAAGCCATATTAAACTCATATGTTATGGATTCCAAAAGTTTTTTGAATTGTTCAAAACTTTCCCTCAAGTTTTGGAATTTGTAAAGTTACCCCTCATGTATACTTGAGAAGAAGATACATGCAAATATTAACTATTCCAAGTTTTCATCCTAACTAGCATATTATGAAGAACCTATACTACAAAGTTCTAGTTAGATGACATACCTTTTGATGTAGCTTGATGTCTTCAAGCTTTAAGAGCTTAGCCCCAATAGTGTGGAAGCCTCAAATGGAATCACAAATCACCAAAACACCTTGGAAGAACTTGAGAGAATATGTATGCACACTAAAATCGGCCCACTCTTATTTTCACACACTTGTGCCAATTTTGTGAGCCAAGGACCCCTTTATATATTATGGAGGATTAGGGTTACATCCATATAAACCCTAATACCCATGACCTTTCATTTACATAGGATCCATGGGTTAAAAGCTCCATGGACCATCCATGAAAGCTTAGCCCAACCTAAATGAACTTGGCCCATTCCATATATATAAGAGTCCATATTTAATTAGTTCTTTTTGATCACTTAATTAATTCTAAATTAATTCTTGATCAATACTAGTTAAATAATATGATTCCATATTAATATATTAGAACTTATAATATATTAATATAAATCATAAATATACTATTCTCAAAAGACTATCCATATAAATTGTGCCGGTGAAGTGCAACCCAAATGGACCATGCCGGGTCGGGTCAAGTACATACCAAATATAGTTATGGACTTAGACATTAATCCAACACTGCTACCGTGCCGACTCCTTCCCCTTCGATGAAGAGGTACCTGAAAACACAACTGAAAACTGTAAGCACAAAGCTTAGTGAGTTCCCCCATCATACCACATACCATAACATATACTGTCTGTCCCTCGGTATCTTTCAACCGGTATCCAACTGGCATATTCAGAAGCTGGACTTCCCTTCGGTATCTTTCAACTGGTAACCGGGAGCTGACCTCCCCTTCGGTGTCTTTCAAGCGGTAACCGGGAACTAACCTCCCCTTCGGTATCTTTCAACCGGTAACCGGGAGCTGACCTCCCCTTCGGTATCTTTCAATCGGTAATCGGGGACTATTTTAATCCCTACAACTACCATATAATAACATATCATGAACATACTGCTAGACATGCATGTGTGTTGTCTACCCCTTCGGTATCTTTCAACCGGTAGCCGGAGGCTATTCCACCCCTCCTACTACTAACACATATAACAGAGCATCCTAGCACATAAAGCACATCAGATAGTGGCAATACAGACAATTATCTAATCAAACAACTCCTATTAGCGGGTCGGCATTGTGGCCGTAGACCCACTCCTACTGGAAGGTAACTCACCTCATAAAGCTGAGTGTCGAATCTCCCGGAAAGTAATTTCAAACAGCTGCTCCTATCATAATCATAACAACACTCAATCAAAATCTATAGCATTACTTAGGGTAAAATGATCATTTTACCCCCTTGGCCTAAGTTGAACCATTCCTAAGTCCCAATTCTAACTTATTATACCCAGTGCACCCTTGGCCCATCAAAGGCTCCCAAAGGGCCCACTAATGGCCCAATTTTCTAAATTGGGCCATATTCCTCAAATGAGCCCATTACAAGTCCAAAAGTCCTTAGCCCAAATAATAATTTCTAAAGGCCCAACTTGGCCTAATAGGTCCAATACTCTACTTCCAAATTCCCAGGCCCAAAACTATACTCCACAGTGGGCCACAGGGCCCAATAGTCCAGGCCCATCCCTCTAAGTCCCAAAAAGCCCAAGGTAGCCACTCTGCATGTGTACGTGTGGCGTACCTGGCACGTACGCCCAGCGTACGCTGGCCTTGACCGCAAACGGGAAGTTGACCCAGTACGCGCATCATACTAGGGTGTACGCTCATCGTACTGGCCAACTTTCTTAGGACTTCATTTGCGACTTAATCTATTAAGTCTTCACGTCCAAAATATAGATCCAGGTCCTTTAAGACCTCTTAATCCATAAAGTCACAAACTTTATGTGCTTGAATGCATGGTTGGGGGTCAAAACATGATTTTGGTCCTTTAACAAGCTTTAAGACCATCAAACACTTGCCTGGTTGTGGCTTAACCATCAAGGTCCAATTTTGATTACTCAAAGTGCTTCTAAGAGTCCAAAAGGATAGCTCTTATGTTCTGAAACTATCAAGACTCAAGCAACCTCAACAATGGAGTCCAAAAGTGACCTAAAACACCCCAAAATCAAATCTAATCATGCAAAGATCAAGTTTGAAACTTGATACCTCAAATGAGTCAGAAATGGTGCTAATCTTCTGGATCTACAAGCCTCCTTTGAATCCTTGCTCCTTCTTCAAACACATTTCTCTTCTAAACACCAAAATAACACTAAAGTTCTCTCAAGTGACTTCCAAATCACAAGAACACACAAATATGAGTTAGGGTTTTCGTGGTGGCTGTCTAAGGGTGAGAGGGAGGCTAGACCAAAGGCATAAGGTCCTTTATATAGGGATCAAACCCTAAAAGTTAGGGTTTTAGTATCTGCATGCGTACGCTGCACATACCCTTTGGTACGTTGGGCGTACGTGCATGGCCTCCCCACCCAATTCCCTTGAGTACGTTGAGCGTACCTGGCATGGTACGCCCCACGTAATACCCTTCTCAGCCCAATTCTTGAAGCCCAACTATCCTGGCCCAATCCAAAACAACCCATTATTCAATAAGATAATTAATATTATTACCTGGTAAATCCCGGATGTTACATATTGACTCAGTGCGGCAGGACTTGGGTTCCGACATTTAGAGGAGTGAGATAGAAGATCTTGGAGGAGGCACATAATTACAAGTTTTCTATCCATCCGGGGGCCACGAAGATGTATCGAGACCTGAGGTTGAGTTATTGGTGGCCCTGCATGAAGCGGGCGGTTGTGTGGTTTTTTGAGCGGTGTTTGACCTGCAAGAAGGTCAAAGCCGAAGATCAGAGGCCCCACGACAAGGTTCAGCCACTACCTATCACCATGTGGAAATGGGAAGAGATTATTATTGATTTCATGACGAAGTTGTCTAGGACGGCGCGGGGTGTGGATTCTATTTGGGTTATTGTGGATTCTATTTGCTTCCTTTTCTTTTAGTAAGGTATTTTATCTACAAAATAACAAATATTAACATTATAAGTACCTTTTAGCTTTAATTGCATCAAAGCACCACTCAAAATAATAAGTTAATGCACAAAATATATGTATAATTTTAAGTGTTATCATCAGCCAAGCTATCACATTAAGTTGCTTTAAAACCATATGTAACATCCCGATGTTAAGGTACTTCAAATTTCAACCCTATAATTTAATTATGTTGCATTTCAGTCCCTAAGTAAAAGAAAGTGTTCAGTGGAAGCCCTAATGGCATTGTTGTAAATATGGCATTTGGAGTACGTCATGTGTACGTGGTGTACGCTGAGCGTACTAGGGCATGCCCTAGTACGTTGGGCGTACTTTCTAGTTAAGGAAACCCTAATTTTTAGGGTGTGTCTCGTATTTAAGCATCCTTATGGCCTCAATTTCCCTTCACCTTATCAGCCTCCACCCTCTTATTCGTGTTTGTAACCCTAGAACCACCTTGAGAAGCCATTTCAAGCCTAAAAGTGTGTGTTTGTGTGCTTAGAAGAAGAAGGAAGGAAGCCAAGCTCATCTTGGAGGAGTAATGAACTTTGGATCTTGGACTTATTCTTCATTTGCAACCCTTCTAAAGTATAAAGCTTGCAACTTTATCTTTGAATCATGTATATCTAGAAATGGGTGTTTTAGTGATGCTTTTTGGTCCCAAATGTCTTATCTTGAGCATGTCATGTTATTAACCATTTAATTTTTCCTTTCAGACCCTAGGAGGGGTCCTAAGTCATAAAAATGAAGTCCCAATGGTTAGTTTTGCTCCATGCATCATTTAGAAGGTCTTAATGAAATAAGACCTTGTGTTAAGAACTTATTGGGCATGATAGATCATAAAGTTGGAGACTTTATGACTCCTAAGAGTATTTTAGCCATGGATCTGAAGCTTGGACGTAAGAGCTTAAGCCATTAAGCTCTTAATGGAATTTTTGGACTTGCGAAGGTACGCCCCACGTACTCGGAGTACACCCAGCGTACGAGGTCAACCACCCTAATGGTGGTCAATCTGCGAGGCTTCGTGTACGCCCATCGTACCTCAGGAGTACGCCCCGCGTATGCACCCTGAGTTGACTCGGACGAGTTGACTCGGTTGGGTTGACTCAGCTGGGTTGAATCAGATGACCTAGTTGGTTTGACCAAGTTTGACCTTGAGGGTATTTTGGGATTTTAATGGAAATTGGTCATTTGGTGGGAATAGGTGTTGGTTAGAGAGCTGAGATTCGAATTCGAGACCTCATCAGCTTCTGTTCAGTTTGCGAGGTGGTTTTTCCTCACTGTACTTGCGGGTCGAAGGCACCAAGGCCGGCCCTTTGGATTCGATATCCTGTTATGCATGCTATTGTACTGTAGTGATCTGTTAGATCGGTATCCTGGTATATAGGATGATGTTATGCTTAGTGATCGGTAGATCTGTCTGACTGTCTGTAAACTGTTATATGATTATATGTTATATGTGCATATGTTTGGTTGGTGGTTGAGGCTTTACTGTTTTGTGCTTGAGCCAACAGACCAGGAGCATTTAAACACGATGGTTGAGTGGGCCTGAGGTTATTCCAACCCAAGGATGACAGGACCCATAGTGTATTGGCATTCCAACCCCATGGTTGATGGGCCTGGGGTATTCCAACCCGATGGTTGACTGGACCCATAGTGTATTGGCATTCCAACCCGCATGGTTGAGGGGCCTAGGGGTATTCCAACCCGATGGTTGATTGGACCCAACATGCTGTTACTGTATATGTTATTTGGTTATGTGTTGGTACTTTGGGGGAACTCACTAAGCGTTGACTTACAGTTTTAGGTTATGTTTCAGGTACTTTGGATGATCGCGGGAAGGCGAAGGCGTGACCGTACACATCCTCATGTTTTCGACTTATGATTTTGGGAGACTCTGATGTTGAACATGTTTTGGAAACTATGAATGTAAACAATTTGTGAAATTAGTTGGTTTTAAAAAGTTTAAATTTATCATGATTTTTATGGATGTTACACCATACTTCAAAATCCTTCAAACTTAGAAATAGCAACGAATTTTAGAGGTATCTCCAATAACAACATCTAACTTTCCATGTGTCTATAATAAAAGAGCAAACATAAGCAAAATGACCAAACACACCCATTATACCATATATAACAATGATCACCAATCACTACCATCGCCACCAACCACCCACCACCATCACCAATCACCACATCACTACCAATCACCAATTACCACGCACCACCACCACCATCCACCCCACTACTGCCACTAACATCAAAAAAACAGAAAAAAAGCTTCAACTTGTGTCGATCTGATTCTATTTATCTAATTTTAACATAGTTTATGGTTGGATAAAAGATCGGGAAGAAATGTTACATGTTGGTATCATAACAACTATTAGTCACTTCTTCTTATTTCCTAAATTTTTTGATATGTAGAATAAAGGTATACTCTCTCATAGTTTTCAACACCTTAGATCGTAAGTTCAAAATCCTTTCTCTCTCAATTTAAATCCTCAAATCTCGAATTAGAGATTCATAGAGGTAGTTGAACCTGGTCTATGTGATTTTGATTGATATCATTGGAAAATAAATACTTCAATCTTTTTCCCCTAATACAACTTATTTTGCTCTTCTTATGTTGAAAACAACATCGAAAGCTTATAGGTTTGAGTGTCAACCGGAGTTGAGTTGAGTGTGGCGGAGGTGAACAGAGTTGAGTGTGGTGGAGGTGAACGGAGGGATTGGAAGACTGGTCTTATTATTTAATTTATCGAGTTTAAGCTCACAGAAGATAACCTATTTAGGTTTTTTCTTTTAAGAGTTACAGAAATGGTCCATAGGTTATAACAATGTCAATAAAACAATGAAACTAAAACAATGTATATTGATCTTTCACTTGCATTTAATGGTGGAAATAAACGAAAATTAGGTTGAGGGGTGTCCAATGCAACGTCACGAAACCACATGACATGCTAAGTTCTGAAATCCAAAGTGTGACAAATAGTGTGAATTGGGTATACCATATAGACCAAATGTTTGATTTACTCTTTAAAATATTATTATTATTTATACAATGTTCGTTTCTATACTCAGTACCTATTGGCCTAAGTGTTTTATAGAAAAATAGTCATATTGTCTTTGACAAAACTATAAGATTGGTCCCTGTGGTATTCAAAAAACTTTAGATGGGGTCCAAAAACTTTTCCACTTGCATAGAAGGTCCAAAATCAAGGTTTTTCTGTGTTTTTAGTCCTTGAACAACTTGAAAAGATTATTTTACCCTTTTCATTTCATTTTTCTATTTTTTAAATATATATTAATACATTTAAAATTTAAAAATAAAAAAAATCTACCCTGTAACACCCCAAAAATTCAAGCCAATTTAAAACTTTTTAAAACATTTAAAACCGTTAAGTCATTACAATTTGTTTTCAAAATAGTTTAGACATCAGAGTATCCCCAGAATCAATCATGAAAATATAAGGAGGTGCACGATCACGCCTTCGCCTTCTCACGATCATCAGAAATAACTGAAATAAAATCAACACTGTAAGCCCGAAGCTTAGTGAGTTTCCCCAAAATACCAACGCCATACAAACATAATCATATCATATAACCAATACAGAACAGCATGCATAATGAGTCATCAGCCTGACTGGACCGCCTCACAGGCCTTCAGTCTATCTGGACTGCACTTCGAGCCCTCGGCACGTCTGGACCGCCACGTAGGGCCTACAGCCTATCCGGACCGCTCGTCGGGTATGTTGGCCTACAGCACAAAGCAGGACCGCCTCAACCCAACCCCCAATCAAACAAACATGTGCACATAAATATCATACGCTAGCTCATTTCATATAACAGTCAAACCGATCTAACAGATCACCAATAATAGCAACATCCCAATAACCGGGATACAGACCTAACCGGTCACTAACATAGCATCATCCTATATACCAGGATACCGACCCAACCGGGTCACTAAAGCATAGCAACAATCCTATAACCAGGATATCGACCTAACAGGTCATTAATATAGCATCATCCTATATACCAGGATACCGACCCAACCGGGTCACTAAAGCATAACATATCACCATCCTAACTACCAGGATATAAATCAGTAAGCATAAAATGCAATAATTCGAATACAATCCATAAGGGCCGGCCTTGGTGCCTTAGACCCTGTTGATATAGTGAGGAGAACTCACCTGGCACTACTGAAGTCTCGCCGATAAAACTCCAGCTGCTGGTTGACAGATTCCCGAACTGTCAACATCAAACAACACCCAATTAATAATTGGGTTCCAAGCCCAAAGCCCAACTCACACACTAAAGGCTCAATAGTCAAGTAATGGGCCAAAGCCCAACATATGGCCCAATATCATATAATCATCAAGGCCCAAACTATGGCCTAATTTTCCAAATTGGGCCCACACCCTCATATGGGCCTTACCCTAAGCCCATCAACATATTCTAGTCTATATGATCATTCTTGGATGGTCCATTAATAATCCAATTACCAAAGCCCAATAGGAAGGCCCAATTCAAGGCCCGAGTGAGATTAGGGCTTTCACATGAAATGATGATTAGGGTTAAGTGTTTCTTACTTAACCCCTTAAGGACTTAATCCATTAAGGACTTAATCCATTAAGTCCATTATTGCCTTAAGCTAGTTTGCCAATGATTATTATTTAATATTTCAAGTTTATCAAATAATTCCCGCATGTGTGTGTGTCCCGATCGATTTCCACAATTTAGGGTTTTATGCTCTTAGGGTTTTCCAACCCAATACTAGTTCATTAGTCCATTGGTTGGGCCTTTAGGTCACATTGGGCCTTATTGAGCCCATTAGGGTTTTAGTAGATCAATTATGGTTTCCTTGGGCCTATTAGGGCTTCATTGGGCCCACTTTGGCCAAGCATTCCCCAAACGAGTCAATCACAACAAAGCAAGCACACCGCCACCCAACACGGCGGCCGGTGGCGGCAGCCACCACCTCACGGTGGTGGTTAGGGTTTCTTTTCATTAACACAAATTCTAATTACACTTTACAAAGGCTGAATTTCAAATAAACACACACACAACCACTAAGAAACACACACCCATGGTGGTGCATGGCGGCAGCCACCACCTCACGGTGGTGGTTGTGACTTTTCCGGCCAAATAAACACCCAACACCGCTTCACTATAATGAACACAAGAATAAACACGAGAATAACGTCATACAGCAACATACACACCCACCATGGCTGTCTTTGAGGCGGCAGCCACCATGGCCGACTGCCATGGTGGTTCTTCACGGCTCCCATTCGACAGAACCACACACACACGAAATCTGACCGCAAACCACAACCAGAATCACTAACACGAGATGCAATACCGAGAACACACCCATCGTTGCGACACACGACTGAAACACACGCACGACAGCCACCCCTGAGGTGGCGGATGTTGACCGGACTTTAGAATAAGAGTCATGTGAGCGGCGGCGGGCGGAGCTGGAACGTTGCACCGGAGAAATGACGACGACGATGTGATTCGCGAACGACAGTAGCGGCGACGGCGAATTCAGTCGCTCATAACACACACGTCGATGCTCACAGCTCCAAAACGATCTTCGACGGTTCTCTCTCTCTCGGCCGATTACGTCGTCCGGCAGCAAGGCCCGCCGGTGGCCTTGGGCGATCGGAGCAGCAATTTGAGGAAGGGAGGTGGCGGCTGGCGATGGGGAAGAAGATGGCGGCTGCTCATAAGGTTTAGGGTTAGGGTTTATGGCCGATGCATGGTGACGGGTTTAATACCCGATCATAACCAATCTTCCTTCAATGCACACCTTTGGCCCCTCCTTCCCTATTTCTTTTCACAATCAGGCTAGAATTTACAAATCAGCCCCCATCATCCAAGATCTTTTCAATTTAAGTCTTATATTTACTCTTTAATCCCTGCTTCCATAAATCCTTACATTTTAAGTCCAATTAATACCAAACACCCCTTCACTTATGAAAATCTTTGCAAATCAAATCCCAAGATTACACTTTAAACCCCTTGAAGATTCAAATCTTATCGTTTGGCTTCCCGAAACCAACTCTCAGCTAATTATTATTTCTCGGTGTTCCCGAGTTTATTATTTAAATCCCTATATTTTAAAAGGGATGTTACAACTCTCCCCCACTTAAATTTGATTTCGTCCTCGAAATCGTCTCTTGTCATTTACTACCCACCAGACAACTTGACCTACATGGCCACCACTACAAGAATACCCTAGCCTTCCCACGGCAACCGAATCCAACCCTCGCAGGGTTTCGAAACCTGAAGATAAGTGAATACCTTGTAAATGATCACATCTACCCAATCCAAAATCTGAAGTCTGGGGATGGTCTAGCTCCCTGACAGACTGCTCATACTGAATCATCTGTAACATCCCCCCCCCCCTCTGGCACATATCACAATATTGTCCGCTTTGGGTCCCCGGTGTGAAAACTGAAATCACAGACCCAATTATCCCTGCAGGTCACTTAGCATCACCCAAGCAATCTATTTTTCCGTCTGTATTTGCAACCCAACACAAATACCAATACTGCCCAAAAGCGGAAATTGCTCGCACACTGATCTGCCTGAAGCAATATGCTGCCACATGACTGCTTTCCAAAATCTACCGAGACCTGCCTGGCCTCATCTCGTTCGCCAATCCTCTGAAATACCGGGCCCCGGCCCGGTCGCGGAGCTAAAGGACTCCCACATAGTTGCCTCACACGACCTCCGAACGAAATCCTTCCCTGGAACTAGTCACCACTAGTTATCATGCCACTGCGACTCTAACAACCTCCTGATCCAACCGATCAGATCCATGCGTCAAATCTCGTTGCTACCAACCCATGGCTAAAAGCGATTGCTACATGACCAATGGTAGCCTTACATCACACACAACCTTAAGCAATTCATTGCTTCCTTGGTCTCATGACTGTAGTGGCGTTCCTACAGTCTTATCACTAGCTTAACCAGGTTTAACCCGGTTCCCAGAACCCGAACGACAAAACATTCTAATCCCAAGACTTCCTGAAATTGACGGATACCCATTCGGATCTACTCTCGGTCCCTAACTGGAGTATTACCCGATCTAATCATAATAATCCTATGAAACACTCCGAACTGATGAGATCACCAAGATCCTCTGTACTCCATCCGATTTCTAATGACAACTTCCGATCAAACCAAAAATACACCGGAGTCTTCAGCCTACTCCACCAACATGTTCAATACTTGGGAACAGACCCACTGGTTGATACAAAATAGCAGCATACTCAATACTCGCATATAAATCTAGAAACACATACAGAGTCTTCAGCATGACTGGACCGTCTCACTAGGCCTTCAGTCATCTGGACCACTCTAAACTGTTGAGCATCTCCTTGGGACCACCCCCTGGTGATCTTTCCCATGCAGACTGTTCTCACCCACTTAGGGTTCCGAACTCCTGAACCATTTCGTGGACTCTAACCACGGCCTAACCCTAGGCCTCATGTCGATCGTCCATCCTCTCGGAAATCCATGGTATGTTCCCTGACCCGCGTGTCTACCATGTACGCTAATAACCCGCACACCCGTGCTGAATGTACTGCCGAGCCCTGGCAGCTGACAAAACCCTCAATCTATCAGTCCAAAACCTTCAGAGTCCACACCCTCGACCGAATACATCAAACTGAACTCGATTCATGACTAGAACTCCAACCTGGTTTCCCGACTTCTGCTATCAATCACCAGGAAAACGTGATACACACGCTCGGGAGTTTTACCGAACTCCCAATTCACACAACCCACAAACCAAACAGCCACTTAGGTTGTCTTCCTTCATGACAATGATGCGAAACTTATCCTATTTCCAAAACCAATCCTGCCTCTATATCAGGGGACAATTCTCCCCCACTTAGATTCGACCAAGTTTTCACAATACATGAAAATTGGAGAATTTCCAATCTTTCTCACTACCAACGATCGATCCAAATACAACCAACTCTTACCAATTAGTGCTCCATTACCAGCCAATCCCCAGTGATAACACACTTCTAATAACTAGCTGAACACTTTCTGAATCCCAGGGACACCAACAATCCCCGATGCTCGAATATTCCCACTCCCAAATCTTAAAGTCCAAAGATAGATACTCCAACTAATGTCTCAACAACGAGCTACTTCCCTTGGTGCTTTCCTCCGCCAATCAATAACGCTTACTAAAACCACTGAATCCTGACAATGCTGAATAATCATCATGTGGGACCCTGTCCGCAGACCTCCCATATAATACCCTTCTTCCCAAGGTGCTCCAACAAATTGCCCGCTCTCGGCTCTAGAAATCATATCATTCAGGGTCTCACACCCTAACTCACACACCAGCTCGATCATCCACAACTGAACTGCAGTAACTGAAACAACCTTTGCCCTAAACCGGGCCACAACTACTCCCAAGACATAGTCTCTAATCCCGAAAGTGCAATAGATCGCACAATCAATCCTTACCGTCCGATACAAGAGATCCAAGGCGAAATGGACCTCCAAAATACTTATGCCACATCGACCCACCTGTGCTTACCAGTGCTAAACCCCTGTCGCCAATCCCAGCGACCAACTAACCCCGAGTTAGAATACCACCTGATCCTGGGCTCACAATCCTTATTAATCCTTCGAGCTCGTAAACTGAAAGGGCACAATCCTTTCCTTAGAAAACGACATTCCAATCCTATCAATAAACCATTTTTAATTCCAGTTGCTGAACACAATCATTACTCCTTTCAGGAGTCCCGGCGACTCACATTCCGGCCTCGAGCAAAAACCCCCGAAGCCTCAATCTAGAATTGCATGTGCTAGACTCTCCCGCTTAACCCGCAAACTGTAACAAGTACAGAACACCTCACTGGTCCCAAGTAACTGCAGCTCTCTGCTCCTCAGAATACGTCCCAATAACAAGTCCCCACCAATCCTTCGCCCCGGACCTTAGCAGGTTGAGAACGTGCCTGACCTTCTGGTCAGTAGAACATGAACATGTGAAGAAACATCCATTCACGTCATATGGTACCTCATGGCTATAACCGGGTCCTGAACCCTATCAAAAGTCGGGGCTTCGCATCATCGAAGTTCCGATA
The DNA here is from genome assembly GCF_052849685.1 of Lactuca virosa. Lineage (NCBI taxonomy): Eukaryota > Viridiplantae > Streptophyta > Magnoliopsida > Asterales > Asteraceae > Lactuca > Lactuca virosa. The sequence continues at coordinate 56,322,997 of NC_136431.1, forward strand.
CTAGAAAGCCTAACTGGCTCCTCCCCCTGCCGTTGTTACAGCTCCTATAGCTGCCACGGCAATCGTCTCGGCACTAGCTGTATAGCGCTCGTCGAAATACTCGACCATAACGGTCTTGATAGACCCAAACATCTCCGGCAACTGTCCCTGAACAATCTCAATCACCTCCTCCTGGATGATCTCACTGACACGATCCTCTAACAATGTTGGCCTATCCTCACTGCCAACTCCCGATCCTAACCTGGATCCGGTCTCAAGACGTCTCGTAACCGCCATTCCGGTAAGACACTAGAAAGATCTATGATAATCCATAATATAACAGGGGACCAACTCCCTACCCAACCTTAGGGGTTGTGACTTCCTTGCTACGCGTATGGGTCCTGTGCTTTCAGTAGTACGGGCCCATACTACCTTCCACACCTACCCATATTTGTCCCAAGTATCATCACAACACCCTAACAATATACATAAACATAGTGAGCGCTCAATCCTCACTCCTAGAGGAATGCTAAATATCTCATAACTGGCCTCCCGGCCTCACACAACCTACCCATCCATGAAACTTCCACCAACCCTACAGCACTAGTGTATGCTAGCCATACATAACGCTGGACCCCATAGACTTTTGAATATTCGGTCCTACCCTAACCCCTAATCAATAAGAATATAACATAAGGCCAAATCAAACATTCTCAGGCTATAAGATCTTAATTATATACAGACGTGATGCATACACAAGTAACTACAGTAATGATGTCAATCTCATATAAGGAAAACCCTAGGCTAGCAGGCATCATGTGATCAGGCAATTCTATCATGCAATTCCTGGAGATCCTTAGCCTAGTACTAGCATGCTGTTCTAACATATCACATAATCAAATATATGTATGGTATTTTGGGGTCTACTTACTGGCTCCGGCTGATCGTACACCCTGCATCCTCCTTTACTTATTTTGAAAACCATTTAAAATTTCATTTTAAAATCTTTCCCTTGATTTGACACTGGATTCACACGAGTGTTCCTCCAATTCACTCAAACCAAGGCTCTGATACCAACTTGTAACACCCCAAAAATTCAAGCCAATTTAAAACTTTTTAAAACATTTAAAACCGTTAAGTCATTACAATTTGTTTTCAAAATAGTTTAGACATCAAAGTATCCCCAGAATCAATCATGAAAATATAAGGAGGTGCACGATCACGCCTTCGCCTTCCCGCGATCATCAGAAATACCTGAAATAAAATCAACACTGTAAGCTCGAAGCTTAGTGAGTTTCCCCAAAATACCAACGCCATACAAACATAACCATATCATATAACCAATACAGAACAGCATGCATAATGAGTCATCAGCCTGACTGGACCGCCTCACAGGCCTTCAGTCTATCTGGACTGCACTTCGAGCCCTCGGCACGTCTGGACCGCCACGCAGGGCCTACAGCCTATCCAGACCGCTCGTCGGGTATGTTGGCCTACAACACAAAGCAGGACCGCCTCAACCTAACCCCCAATCAAACAAACATGTGCACATAAATATCATACGCTAGCTCATTTCATATAACAGTCAAACCGATCTAACAGATCACCAATCATAGCAACATCCCAATAACCGGGATACAAACCTAACCGGTCACTAACATAGTATCATCCTATATACCAGGATACCGACCCAACCGGGTCACTAAAGCATAGCAACAATCCTATAACCAGGATATTGACCTAACAGGTCACTAACATAGCATCATCCTATATACCAGGATACCGACCCAACCGGGTCACTAAAGCATAGCATATCACCATCCTAACTACCAGGATATAAATCAGTAAGCATAACATGCAATAATCCGAATACAATCCATAAGGGCCGGCCTTGGTGCCTTAGACCCTGTTGATATAGTGAGGAGAACTCACCTGGCACGACTGAAGTCCCGCCGCTAAAACTCCAGCTGCTGATTGACAGATTCCCGAACTGTCAACATCAAACAACACCCAATTAATAATTGGGTTCCAAGCCCAAAGCCCAACTCACACACTAAAGGCTCAATAGTCAAGTAATGGGCCAAAGCCCAACATATGACCCAATATCATATAATCATCAAGGCCTAAACTATGGCCCAATTTTCTAAATTGGGCCCACACCCTCATATGGGCCTTACCCTAAGCCCATCAACATATTCTAGTCTATATGATCATTCTTGGATGGTCCATTAATAATCCAATTACCAAAGCCCAATAGGAAGGCCCAATTCAAGGCCCGAGTGAGATTAGGGCTTTCACATGAAATGATGATTAGGGTTAAGTGTTTCTTACTTAACCCCTTAAGGACTTAATCCATTAAGGACTTAATCCATTAAGTCCATTATTGCCTTAAGCTAGTTTGCCAATGATTATTATTTAATATTTCAAGTTTATCAAATAATTCCCGCATGTGTGTGTCCCGATCGATTTCCACAATTTAGGGTTTTCCAACCCAATACTAGTTCATTAGTCCATTGGTTGGGCCTTTAGGTCACATTGGGCCTTATTGGGCCCATTAGGGTTTTAGTAGATCAATTATGGTTTCCTTGGGCCTATTAGGGCTTCATTGGGCCCACTTTGGCCAAGCATTCCCCAAACGAGTCAATCACAACAAAGCAAGCACACCGCCACCCGACACGGCGGCCGGTGGCGGCAGGAGGCGGCAGCCACCACCTCACGGTAGTGGTTAGGGTTTCTTTTCATTAACACAAATTCTAATTACACTTTACAAAGGCTGAATTTCAAATAAACACACACACAACCACTAAGAAACACACACCCATGGTGGTGCATGGCGGCAGCCACCACCTCACGGTGGTGGTTGTGACTTTTCCGGCCAAATAAACACCCAACACCGCTTCACTATAATGAACACAAGCATAAACACGAGAATAACGCCATACAGCAACATACACACCCACCATGGCTGTCTTTGAGGCGGCAGCCACCATGGCCGGCTGCCATGGTGGTTCTTCACGGCTCCCATTCGACAGAACCACACACATACGAAATCTCACCGCAAACCACAACCACAGTCACTAACACGAGATGCAATACCGAGAACACACCCATCGTTGCGACACACGACTGAAACACACGCACGACAGCCACCCCTGAGGTGGCGGATGTTGACCGGACTTTGGAATAAGAGTCATGTGAGCGGCGGAGGGCGGAGCTGGAACGTTGCACCGGAGAAATGACGACGACGATGTGATTCGCGAACGACAGTAGCGGCGACGGCGAATTCAGTCGCTCATAACACACACGTCGATGCTCACAGCTCCAAAACGATCTTCGACGGTTCTCTCTCTCTCGGCCGATTACGTCGTCCGGCAGCAAGGCCCGCCGGTGGCCTTGGGCGATCGGAGCAGCAATTTGAGGAAGGGAGGTGGCGGCTGGCGATGGGGAAGAAGATGGCGGCTGCTCATAAGGTTTAGGGTTAGGGTTTGTGGCTGATGCATGGTGACGGGTTTAATACTCGATCATAACCAATCTTCCTTTAATGCACACCTTTGGCCCCTCCTTCCCTATTTCTTTTCACAATCAGGCTAGAATTTACAAATCAGCCCCCATCATCCAAGATCTTTTCAATTTAAGTCTTATATTACTCTTTAATCCCTGCTTCCATAAATCCTTACATTTTAAGTCCAATTAATACCAAACACCCCTTCACTTATGAAAATCTTTGCAAATCAAATCCCAAGATTACACTTTAAACCCCTTGAAGATTCAAATCTTATCGTTTGGCTTCCCGAAACCAACTCTCAGCTAATTATTATTTCTCGGTGTTCCCGAGTTTATTATTTAAATCCCTATATTTTAAACGAGATGTTACATACCCACCCATCCCCCACCCGTAACCCATCCTCCCTTTATCTCTTTTTGACTTTCTTCCTCTCTTTGACTCTCTCTCTCTCTCTCTCTCTCTCTCTCTCTCTCTCTCCCTTCTCCTTCCCACCATCGGCATTGATGTCTCCATCCCTTCTCCGCACTTCAACCTACAAAACTCACCTCCATTACAGTCTTCATCTTCATTGGATAACTAGAAATTACAAAAACAAATACATCAACACCCTTTCGTATGCAATCTGCCTTAGCAGCTTCAATCAAACTTAAATTCACCAAATCGAACATTTTAGATATCTCGATTCTTTTTCAACCAAATTAATTTTTCTAAAACTCATAGAGAAAGAAGATAAAAAAAGAAGGAATCAAAATATTTGACATTTGGTGTATTTATTCAAGATCCGACCAACACAGAAACCAAAACGAAACGATTCAATCCACAACCCAAACATAAACGAAAATGCAAACGAAATAAGAAAGTTGTTGATTAGAGAAGAAATTGTTTCCTCATGATGATAGGATCGATACGAAGCCCTAACATCGAGTGTGATTAATCAATCAACAACTTTAGATGGCTCCTCCAACATCGTCGGTGTCGCTGATGTCGCAACACTGATTTTCTGATACCTCGCCACTTGTTAAACGCAGTTGTACAGAGGACTGATACAACCAATTACCCAATCAAGTTTTTTTATTAAGAGAAGGCAATTCTAAATCAAATTACTGATTTTACACGCATATGGATTTATAGATGTTGGAAAAGGATGAATGAGGAGGACGAAACGATGAATTACTTCTGGTGCCGACCAAATACAACAGTCGCAGAAGCTCTGGGCCCTTCTCTTCTCCGGTTGACATTTTGCTCCCTCTCTTCGATTCATTCCATCGATTAGAGAGAGATAGAGAGTATGTGTGTGTGGGTGAGTGAGAGAGAGAGAAGACCGGTGGAGAGGGTTGGGGTGGGATAGGGTTAGATTTTATTTTAATTATTTAAATACTAAAAGAAACAAAAGAAAAAAGAAATGAAAAGGGTATAATTAACCTTTTAAGTGTATCAGGGACCAAAATTGTGACATCCCCTAATTTCTCGGCCAAAAAAGACCGATTTAATTTATGCCTTTTAAAATCAAATCAGAGAAATCTTTCTAAAAGATGTTGCGGAATTGGTCCCCAAAACAAAATATGATAAAAGTTTGTCAAAACCTTTCTTTAAGAAATATATAATTTCATTTCATATCAAAACTCCGGGATGTCATGTACCGATACAGATCAAAAGCATAAACAAGACATTATAAGCCTTTCAACAGTTATTTACAACTACTGGCCTATAATCCAAAAATCTCACATCATCCTCCGACTATGCTCGGGGTCCACTACCTGTAACATAAAAAGCTGAGTGGGTCAGGCTTGGGAGCCTGGTGAGCATATAGGGTTTTCAACCCACAATAATAATAAACTTATTAAGTTCACCAATCAACAATAACCCTAATTACCCATTCCCGTTATCCTCACTTTACGTCCCTAAAAACTTATCACAAGGGACCTAGCCTAAAGAATATCATCGGGATGGACACTACTGCTAAGGGGTTTCCTCAGCCATACATGTCCTAAAGGCAACCATGAGGGGGGTGGAGTACAACGAATGAACGCCCAAGTTCATTAACACCTACAGGTTGCAGGCCTGCTAGCGTTTCCACTGGACTGTCTAGAAAAGTTTGTGGTCGTCATCCAAAATCCGCTAGATGACTGAATCACAATCACATCGAGGCCTCTCATCACTTTATTTCATCCCACACCAACTATCTACCCATGTTTTACCCAACATATTTGTAGATAAAAATACATATACAGTTTAAAACTTGTATAAAACATCAACTCAACAGTCACCTCAAATAAACAATTAATATATTTACACATAGCACGTATTTCAAGGTAAATACTTCATATCTATGTGTAAGGTGAAAGTAACTACACACTCACTTGATTTGATGATAATCGGGCAGCAATTCGTTTCCTAAAACGTTCGTTTCTAATAAAACCGGGAGTTTTATTCAGAAACCGGGCTCTGCGAGGGTCGGGCTTCGAAACCGAAAAGATAAATTTTCCGGGCTTCTCGAGCTCTTCCTGGCGTATTTCGGGGGTTATAATCGATACCGGGAATTTGGGGGATGTTAAAATGAAGAAAATATGAAGAAAGGGGCTAAAAGTTGGCAATTTCCCAAATGTAGCCGAGAAGGCTCGCATGCCCTCTTATTTATAGGGGTCCGAAGGTCGACTTAGAAGGGAGGAGTTAGCATGCGAGGGTGCATGGCAGCTGCTGGGCGAGGGTGCGCAGGTGGCTCGCACATGGGCTGCGCGTGCGAGGGGCTCGGTGTCGGCCTCTGATTGGACCGCGGTCTAGTCCGAGGCTTCGGACGTGGCTCCTCCTGCGAGACCCGGACACGAGGAATGGGACACGCGTCGGACTCCTAGTGGACCACTTCGGATGACTCAGCCATATTTCGGACACGTGGCATGTTCTAAGCGAAGGTGACGTGGCCGAAGCCACCTATGCGAAATTTCTCGGTTTTCGCGCCAAAACTTCTAAAATCCATAACTTTCGCATACGAGCTCCGTTTTTGACGTTCGTTATATGCACGCGTGGGTAAAATTACGCTCTACAACTTTCGTTTAGACTTCGTCGGCTAATTTTGACTTTAATTTTTATATTATTATTTTAAACAGACCGGGACAGGAAATCCGTTAAAAATTCATAACTTCTTCATCCGACGTCCGTTTCCATCTGTCTTTTTACCGTTGTGCTACAAATGACGAGACCTTCGATTCTAGTTTAGGTCGTGTCGGCTAAAAATCACTCGATCTAAAATTCGAGTTTTTAGTTGTCTACTGCTAAGCTGAAACTTCGAAAAATCTTAACCTCCTCATACGAAGTCAGATTTGGGCGTTCTTTTTATACCTACTATCGGTTTAACGAAAACTACAAGTTTCGTTTAGATCACTAAGGCCAAAAAGTAGTTTATCGAAAACTCACTTTTTATGACATTCGGCCCCGTGCCGGTTTTGTCGCGAAACTTCGACAGGTCATAACTTCTTCGTTATAACTCGGATTTCGGCATTCTTTATATATCTGTAATCCTTGTCACGCCCACTACAAGTTTCTTAATAGATATCGGCTTTATCTAATATTTATTTTCGACGCTCATTTTTATTCTTAATTAATTAAACCGTAATAATTAAGCATAAAACACATAATTCACATAATATTCACATAATTCCTTTTCATTTCTTCAAAATGGGTTACAAAGGTTAACCTAGACTATAATATCAATATTAATGTCTAGCCTAGAAACACGGGCATTGCAAAAATCACGAAAAACCCTTGATTTTGGACCTTCTGTGCAAGTGGGAAAGTTTTTGAACCCATCCAAAGTTTTCTGAATATCACAGGAACAAATGTTACAATTTTGTAGATGTATGATGTCGGTAATACAAATAACGAGATGCTATATTCAACATGATGTAGCCGATTACCCATTGCGTTAAGGGAAAATGACTTATCAAGGTAACTAATTGTTGATTTTGTACCCATTTGGTCACTTTTTTTGTACCTTATTTACCATTGAACTTGTCGTAGGTGTTCACAGAAACCATTGAAACCGGCTATTGAAGGTTTCCAACAATTTCTTATCTCCGGCTAGCCTCCGGCAAAAATGAGTTTTCCAACATAGTTTTCTCAATTGCCATCCAAGTGCCACCCACCGCCGGTGTTGCTGCTTAGCTTTCTCGACCCTCCCCTCCACCCCCCGGTCTATTTGTTGCCAGAAAAACGAAGAAGGGACGAGGCAACAAGCCACCTGCCACCTCCTCCTGCCATCATCAGAACCCATCTGTCACCTCCCATTTGCCTCCGGTAAACCACCATCACCATCTCCTGCTGCTTGCTGCTGTTGTAAGTCATCATGACCACCACCTTAGTTTGTTTTGATGTTACTCCTTTCATTCGAAATCCAGCCGAGACCCAAGGACCCGTTTTTCTCTTGTTGTAGTTCGCATGAAGAATGAACACAAGAAGAGTTGATTTCCTCCTGTTCAAACTTGGTTTCAAAACTTCTAGTTTTTGTATTCATTGTTGCTAAGAAAAGTCAACCAAAAAACTCATTTTTGTCGGAGGCTCGCCGGAGAAGACGACTGGATAAGTCACGACCATAGTATGATAAGTAAATATTTTAAAAGTAGGGTTATATAATAAAAATGTAAAAAACAATGCTATAAAAAGGTAAACAAGAAAAAAAAAATACATTATTGCTACATGTATTTAGCCCAAAAAGTGACCGAATGAACTTTCTATAAATATTTTTTGATAATTTAAATTATGACAATTTGTTTTATTATGCATAATATATTTTGTAGTATATTTTTTTAAATATCATTTATAATTTCATAAACTATTATTTCTTGTAATAAACCTATTTAAAATTGGAAATGTAAATCATGTGATGAATATCAAAGAATGGGTAAAATGACTGATGAACGAGTAATTTTTTTCATTAAATAATCTGTTACATCTAGTATGAAATTGAGTGTCTTATTGATATATCCAATCAAATGATGAAGTTTGAATTCACATTTGAAATGACAGAAGAATTCAACAAACAAGCTAAAAAAACAAATCGAAAAATTCCAAACTCCAATCCATCCAATTTTGTTCTTCATCATCTTTACATAAATTGACAGGGATTTGACTAATGAACAAATAATATCTACTTTAAGTTGACAATGATATAGCCCTCACCTATTGATATTTTGGTGAACTCATAGTATCTACTTGAAGGCGACAATTATGATATGCCCCTCACCAATTGACGACCGAAGAGAATGCAAAATAATAATAATAATAATAATAATAATAATAAGAAGGCTCAAGGGAGTTGCTACGGTAGAGACCGTAGTCTTCTTGATACATCAACTGGAACACCGCCCCTTGGGTGCGGTTAGGGTACGGCTAAGAGTGCAGTTCGGCAGTGGAAGTGAGCGCTTCTTTTACGAACTTCAAAATTAATTATTATTTTTTTTATTTTTTTCTTACACTTTACCACTATATATACATACATATACCATCAATTTTTTAACAAATCTCTCTCAATTCTCTCATCTTTTACAAACTTCAATTCCAAAAGTTTATAAAAATGTTTCCTCAAACAACCGAAATAATCAAGATTTGTAGTGTTTTTATTAGGTTCAAGATTTATAGTTTTATTTTTATTTTTATTTTTTTTTAAGTCTTAGGATTTTTTTTAATGTGATGTTATGTCTTTTTTTTCAATTAAATGTAATGTAGTGTGTTTATTTTTATTTAATGAAATATTATGTTTTTAATTAACAAGATAGTATTTATTTATTAAACAAAAAAAAATCATTGTGTGGCATCACTCATTGTGTGTGATATGAAACAATATTTTTGTAGTAAATGGTGAGATGGCGCTTACGTTACAGTGAAGGGAGTGCAGCTTTTGTGGCACCACTCCTTCTACCCTAATAATAATAATAATAATTAAAATTTAAAATTTAAAATATCAAATAAGCAATCAATAAATGTCCATGGCATACAATATTTCGATAGAGATATGTGGCACACTAAATGTTAGGTATAAGAAAATGTTACATACCTTTTGTTTGAAGTATATTTAAGGCATTTACTGATGAAATTTAATGGATTGTCAAAAGAGGTATTCAATTCAATAAACTTTAATTGGATTGTGAAAACCAACATTCTACTTTTCATATAACTCTAATAATTTTTTTAAATGAGATATCATTTCAAAAGTTCAAGTTTCTAGGATTCAAATTTGGATCAATTTCATTTTGAAGGATTTCATACCAAATGATCAACACTATGCCAGCTTGACTTCTTGAAAGTGATATATAACTCTACAATTTAATTCATACTATATATTAAACTTTATAAAGTTTAATAGAATTGTTTTCTCTCATTTAAAATCTTTTAAATGACAACTTAACATCTTATCATAGTTTGGTTAAATTGATTGGATGGATAGGAGGGAAGCATGCGTGCGTGGATCTTACTGGGGTCTCTCCTCTCGTTGGTTTGGGGAGCGGGGGTTTCACAGCTGGGCATGCCGCTTTGAAAGCCGTTACGTGCAAAGTGGTAAAGCACGATAATGCATGTATAGAAAATCATAGGGGTGAGCAAACTCGAACCAAGAAACCGGAAACCGACGAAACCGAAACTGAAAAAACCGAAACCGAATCAAAACCGACGGTGTGGGTTTTAAATTTGTAAAAACCGACTTTTCGGGTTCGGTTTCGGTTTTGCATCCAGAAACCGACCCAACAACCCGATAAACCGACCCCTCTTTAAAAATCGAGAAACCGACCCAGTAAACCCGCAAACCCGATGCTTTTTACTGATTATTTTATGTTTATATATATATATATATATATATATATATATATATGTATATTAAAAACAATAAAAATAAATAAAAGAAGCCTAGGTCATTTACTCCCGTTTTCGTTTTGCCCTACTTGGTACTCGACTACTCGCAGTCTCGCATTCCCCATCGGCGCATCCCACTGAAGATGAGTAGACGACTGAAGAGTGAAGTGAAGGTCCTCCGTCCTCCGGCGCTCAGCCGCTCGCACACATCCGAGGCTCCGAGCCTCCGACGCCACCAACAAGACCTGTAACGCAGTAACGGAACCCCAAACCTCCGGCGCCACCAACAAGACCTGCAACGCCTCTGAATCGTCAAATACGGTTCGTTCCTCACTTAGTTTTGTGTAATGTGCCTCGTTTACAACTGATTTCTGATTTCAATGTTGTGTTTATTTTCTGATTTCCCTTGCTGTGTTTATGTTGTGATTTCTGAATGTTGTGTTCATGTAGAATGTGTCAATGTGTCGCTGATTTCGTTTTTTTTTTCTAATTTCTGTGTGTTTATGTTCTGAATGAGTGAATGTTGTGTTCATGTAGAATGTGTCTGATTTCTATTTCTTTTTTGTCAATTTGCCTCTGATTTCGTTTTTTTTCTGATTTGGGTTCGTGACCTCGTTCCAAGCATTTAAATATTGCTGTGAACCTGATTTGGGTTCGTGACCTCTGATTTCGTTCCTCACTTAGTTTTGTGTAATGTGCCTCTTTTGTGTCAATTTGCTTAAATATTGCTGTTGAATGTTGATAAATCTTGCTGTGAAATCTTGCTTAAATCTTGCTTAAATCTTGTTGTGAAATATTGCTTAAATCTTGTTGTGAAATGTTGATAAATCTTGCTGTGAAATGTTGATAAATATTGCTTAAATCTTGCTGAATTGAAGCTTCTTATTTCCTGAAATCTTTTGGTTTACATATGGATTGTTGATTGTTTTTTTTCTATGTAGATGGAAAAGTCTCAACTAGATGCACAAACTGTTGATGTTGATCTTGATGTTGATGAAGGAGATGAAGAAGTTGCAGATAATAAGGGTGGTGGTCATAGAGTATCGTGGGTATGACAACATTTTGATCGAGATGCCGTAGAAGCTCCCTTACACATGTGACTGCCGAAGCTTTAATTTGCGCACAAGATTGGATACGGGACACCCCAATTGATATCCAGTTTAAAAATATGACGACTTTATATATGGAAGAGATTTACATGGATGTGGATTGAAGATTTGTGTTTGCGTGTTTTGGACTTTTGGTTGTAATCGACTATTTGACTATTCCGGACTTTATGTTTTAGTTTGATTGTGTGTTTGGTTGTAATCGTCTAATCGACAATTTCGGACTTTGTGTTTTAGTTTGATTGTGTGTTTGGTTATAATAGACAGTTTGGTTGTAAAACTCATGTTTTTTGAAGTATTTAACTTCAATTAGGTGTTTTTTGAATTATTTAACTAATTGTTCCATTTCTGGAAAATGGGTTCAAACCCAAAACCCATGGGTTTAAACCCAGAAACCGTAAGTGTATGGGTTGAACCCAAGAAACCGAGAAACCGCCCAAACCGATATCAGAAACCGAGAAACCGAACCGACCAGAAACCGATCCTATTGGGTTCTGAAAACCAGAAACCGATCATTTACGGGTTGGGTTGGGTTGGGGTCCAAAACCGACCCAAACCGACCCATGCACAGCCCTAGAAAATCAACATGTGTTTGTTCATTTTGCATTCGATACATTTGGTTTTCTCGCACCAGAGGCAGTGGAGCTCCTCAATAGAGTCCAACGGGTCATGCATTCTAATGTCATATCTCCTAGATCCACAAATGTTGTTTTTAAAAGAATTGGTTTTGTCATCCAGAAAGGGCTAGCGGTGCAGCTTGTTGCCCGTTTGCCTTCAATCGATATGTATTGAGCTAAAAAATATATAATCTATTGTGAGATTTAAAGTAGATACGACAAAAACACGTCTCGTTATGCAGAAAAAAAAAATTGATTGGATGTCAATTAGTTGCACCGGGTTTTTAAAACTTGAAATTGGAACTATTTAACTTGACTCTTGTTATTCAATCATCTTTTATATTGGTTTTGGATTCTAAATATGTTATAATTTTGATTTTGCTTTTCTTTTGAGTGTCAAATAATGTTGGACATTCTATTTTGGTGTTTTATGACACTCTCTTTCGGCTTCATGTCTCCTAAGCATCGTATTTATGTCTCATGTCCCTTGCCAAGGGTTATGGCCCTTGTTCTACTTCGTGTCCTAATTGGAACCAATACCCTGTATTCACGCTTTTAAACGTTTCCTAAAAGAAATGGTGAATCTTATTTTATGTAAAGAAGTTTAATGGAATGCCCAAAGTCACTGAATTTACAAATAAAAAATGATAAACATTCATAAAAATAATGATTTAAATATCAAGAAAATGATGAAAACCTAATTTTAATAAAATCATTGTGTAGTTGTTATTCCGGAGTGGAGTTGTCTTCTTTACGCAACCACCAATCATCATATTATTCGTTCCCCACACACAGACGCTCTCTCACACACAAACACCTTGAACACACACCATCTTCCTTTCGTTTTCTACAAAATCGGTGCCTAAATTTTTATACTTTCTCATATAATTCTTTACCCATTTGGTCATTTTTCCCTTTTCTTTATATCGAACTCTTAATTTTGCTATTATGATGTGTTTCTTGATTATTTGAAGAACAGTCCAAACAGAGTTTATTTCCACAATTTTCAATTTCATCCCCATTTTAAGAAATTGGGTTATCTTAGATTTTAATAACACGAATTTGCTCACAATTTGATCATTGGTTCTCAATTTTGTCGTGATTGGAAGATTATCAATTTAATTTCCACCATGGGTAACGTTGGAAGTAACAGTTCCAACGGCCGGAGGAGGCACGGCGGCGGAAGCAGCAGCAGGCGGGGTAATCATCATACCCACCACCACCAACAACCACCCCAACCGGAAATCGCCAATCGATACGTATACGCCGCGGCCACACCTTACACTTCCCAATACCCTAACCCACCTCCACCCTATTACCAGTATCCAACCGGACCATACTACCCACCACCACCACTTCCAGCGTCGCCCTTGCCACCACCACACCACCAACACCAACGTATGCCCATGGACCCCGCCGCCACGGCGTGGGTCGGTGGGAGATACCCCTGTACGCCTGTGATGCACCTTCCTACACCTTATGTCGATCATCAAAAAGCTGTCACCATAAGAAACGATGTCAACCTCAAGAAAGAAACTTTAAAAATCGAAGCTGATGAAGAGAACCCTGGCAAATTCCTTGTCTCCTTCACCTTCGACGCCACTGTTCCATGCAACATCACCCTCTACTTCTTCGCGAAAGAGGGCGAAGACTGTAACTTGACGACAACAAAAGAAGACTCGCTTCCGCCATTAACAGTAAGCTTCCAACAAGGTTTAGGTCAGAAATTTAGGCAAAAAACAGGAACAGGAATAGACCTATCAACGTATGAGGAATCAGAGCTATCTAAAGGAAACGAAACGACTGTATACCCTCTAGCAGTGAAAGCAGAAGCGACAAAGACACTGACTTCTTCTTCTTCATCGGAAAACAGAAATCCGGATTCCGGTGTTAATAATTCCCAAATAACCGATGCCGTATTTGAGAACGATAAAGGTGAATACAAAGTAAAAGTATTGAAACAGATCTTGTGGGTGAATGGAATCAGATACGAGTTACAAGAGATCTATGGAATTGGGAATTCCGCTGATGGTGGTGAATACGATGGGAACGATCCTTGTAAAGAATGTGTTATCTGTTTATCAGAACCTCGTGACACCACAGTTCTTCCATGTCGACATATGGTATTGTTGATCAAAATCGAATTTTTATATCTAAAAACAACTTATTAAGTAAAATCTTTTATAATTTATACACATTTTGGTTGTGTTTCAGTGTATGTGCAATGGGTGTGCGAAAGTTTTGAGGTTCCAAACAAATCGATGCCCAATATGCAGGCAACCAGTTGAGAGACTTTTGGAAATTAAGGTCAACAATGGAATTGAAGATTGAGGTTTCACACCATTGATGATTGATATTTAATACCATAAGACACAAGAAAGAGAAGAAAAAGGAAGCAAAGAGGGGAGTTTTTAAAATGTAATGTAAGTGTGTTGATTGTATAAAATTCATCTGCAACTTTTATATGGTTAAGTTTGGTGATGAATCTTGTTTCCTGTTCTTATGGTTTTTATGACTGCTTTTGTCGAGATCTTGATTTATGGGTGTATGTGGTAATTGGATTACATTGTGTATATGTATCTACTTACATAATACATACACATACATTCTATATGTGTATACATTTCAATTCTTTCTTCATTTTGTGGAGATTTTATTTTGATGGAATGTTCTGCAACCAATGATTAATGAATACATTGAAAGAATTTGTATAAAAGATTTTGATTATATTGCATTGTGATGATACCATTACTGTGATGAACAGTTTCTAGAGTCCCTGCTTAGTCCATTGGTTTATCAGTAGTTTTGGAATGGTTTACAAATGGTTTATATTAGTATTTTTTTTATTTAGTGTTTTTATTTTTATGTTCTTAATTTTGTTCTAAGTGGTCCTATTACCAAATTTCATAGTCCCGGACTCCCGGTCACAATCCCGAAACCGAACAAGTACCAAACTTGTTCATACGGTTTGATATTTGGTCCTACCATTAGTCTACTAATTGTTTAGGTACCAATAATGGACCGATCTTATCCCTAGGCAAAATTGGTATCTTATAAGTCTAACAAAATTTGTATCAATATTATACTTTTTGACAACATGTTTATGGACTTTGTTAGATTTTTTGGTTGTGTATACATGCTTGGTAGCAATATCTAGGCATAGCTTTTCCGGATAAATAGTTTTGTATGGAAAATTTGTCGTATTATGTTTGAAGACATGAAGTCGCATGCTATGGTCAAGGAAATTGCACTAGCATAAGCCTGTAAACATATTAAACGTTCAACAAAACATTTATGAAATGTCCAGTGTGAAGTTCATTTATGTTCATTTATTTGATATATGAATGAGCATGAACAAGATTTTTCTTTCGCTTAGTTAAACATATGAACACAAAATAGTGTTCTCACATTCTTTCGTAGGCATTTACGATAAGTGTTGGACACACTACGAAGAGAGAAGCTTTACGTGAAATTCTTCAAGTGTGAATTCTGGCTAAGCGAGGTCTAGATCCTTGGACATATAGTTGGAGCTGAGGGAATTAAAGTGGACCCCAACAATGGTTGAATCAATTAAGAAGTGGAGCAATCCAAATACTCCTACTAACATTCAGAGCTTCTTGAGCATGGCAGGTTATTACCGGAGATTCATCAAAAATTTCTCCAAGATTGTTGGTCCACTGATCAAGCCAAAACCTTTCATTTGGGCGGATAAGAAAGAGGAGGCATTGCAGACCTTGGAGGATCTTCTATGTGAGGCTCATATTCTTTCTCTACCCAAGAGGAATAAGGACTTCGTAATTTACAGTGATGCATCATACTTTGGGTTGAGATGTGTTTTGATGTAGAGAGGGAAGGTGATTGCTTATGTTTCCCAACAGTTGAAGAGTGCTGAGATGAATTACTCGGTACATTATTTGGAGTTGGCAGCAGTGGTGTTTGCACTCAAGTTATGTTGTCACTACTTGTACGGGATGAAGTGTACGTTATATACTGATCATAAAAGTTTGCAACGCGCCCATAAGCAAAAGGAGTTGAATATGAGATAGTGGCATTGGGATGAGTTGCTCGCCAATTATGACTGCGAGATTAGTTACCACCCTAGAAAGAAAATGTGGTAGTCAATGCTCCGAGTCATAAGGAGCCTGGAGGGAACTATCACCTGAAATGTATGGGGTTGGTAGTTGTTCCAGGTATTTTTTTTAGTAGATTCAGGCTAATCGGGGGGAAGGTTTGAAGGAAGAGCATGTGAATAGTGAACTTATGGTTAAGCAGAAGGCTCTTTTGGTAGAAGATGAGTGGGGACTTAGGACTTTTCGAGGGCAACTTTGGGTCCCTAGAGTCGATGGTGTTCGTGACATATTGTTGCGAGACACGCACATATCAAAGTATTCAATTCATTCAGGCACTATAAAGATATATCGAAACTTGAAATCCAACTATTGGTGGCCAGGTATGAAGAGAGAAATAGCAAAGCATGTGGCTGAGTGCGTGACTTGCTCTTTAGTCAAAGCCGATCACCAGAAATCATATGGATAGTTGAAGCAACTATAGATTCCAGAGTGGAAGTGGGATAAGATCACGATGGATTTTGTTACAAAATCCAAAGACTTATCGAGGTAATGACATGATATGGGTAATTGTGGATCGATTGACAAAAATTACTCACTTTTGGGCAACCAAGGAGAATGAGAAGTTGGAGAACCTGGAAAAGTTGTACATTAAAGAGGTTGTCACGAGGCATGGGGTACCATTGTCTATTATCCTAGATTGTGGTAGTTGTTTCGCTTTGAGGTTTTGGCAGAAACTTTAGGAGGAGTCGGGCATGAGGGTGCATCTGAGCACATCCTATCATCCTCAAACTGATGGGCAGAGTAAGAGGACTATTCATACTCCCGAGGTTATGTTGCATGCATGTGTTATTGAGTATGGGGGTTGTTGGGATACTTACTTACCTTTGGTGGAGTTTGCCTACAATAACACCTATCATGCCATTATTGATATGGAATTGTACGAGATGTTTTCTGGGAAGAGGTTCCATACTCCCACTTGCTGGTTGGAGCCGGGATAAAATCAGTTCGCAA
The DNA here is from genome assembly GCF_052849685.1 of Lactuca virosa. NCBI lineage: Eukaryota > Viridiplantae > Streptophyta > Magnoliopsida > Asterales > Asteraceae > Lactuca > Lactuca virosa. Next base: position 56,340,122 of record NC_136431.1, read on the forward strand.
GTTCAAAGATTGTGTAGATCACAGGGGATAAGGTGAAGATAGCTTGAGATCGTGTACAAGTGGCCCGTAAAAGGCAAAAGAAGTATTCAGATAAGAAGAATCGACCAAAGACTTTCTAGGTGGGTGAGAAAGTAATGTTGAAAGTCTCACCTTGGAAGAGCATTATCCATTTTGGCAAGCGAGGAAAGTTGGACCACGTTTCATTGGTCCACTTTTAGTGTTGGAGTGAGTCAGAGATCAAGCATACAAACTGGAATTACCACTAGAGCTGGAGGGGATTCATGATGTGTTTCATGTTTGCTATCTATGGAAGTACTTAGAAAAGGAGCCTAGCATGCTACCATTGGACAAATTGCAGGTCAATGAGATGAAACGCTTGGTGGAGGAACCAAAAGCTATTTTGGAGCGTGAGACTAAGCAGATGCGCAAGAAGAGGGTGAAAGTCGTGAAGGTCCTATCGAAGAATGAGCATGGTGGCGATATGAATTAGGAGCTTGAGGATGACATGAGGGATCATTATCCTAGTCTGTTTGTTCTGGTTCCTGATTTTGGTACGAAATCCTCGTAAGGAGCGGAGGATTGTACCGATCTGATTTTCCCGTTTAATCATCAAGGTTTGTTTATGTTATGTTCTTTTGTTAAGTTAACTGTTATCTTCGTTAAAAAAATCTTTGGAGGGCCAAAGTGTAGCAAAATGATACTTGATCATGTTTATGGGTCTAGGGGTTATTTCATTACTTTGGGGGCCTAAATGATAAGTTATGAAGTATTTAACCAAGCCTAGCCCTAAAATCCAGGATTATCATATCATTTGCAACCATCAAACCCTAGGAGAGTGTGAGTTCTTAAGTGTTTCCATTCTTAAGGTGTTTGTGAAAATTTGTAACCATTTTTGGTGGAGGATTGGGTGGTGTTCTTGGGTTTCTTTCCCCTCTTATCTCATCTATTGGAGACCAGGAATTTCTAGGAGGTATGTGATGCTTTCCTTTAAGTTATCTTCTACCATATGTTGAACACTCAAGAGTAATCCTTGGTGTAGAGTGTTAGATTGACCCTTAAAGTTTTTCAGCAGCCTTGAACACTTAGTCGTGGTCTTGGAGGGTTATAATCATCTCAAAGGAGGTTTTGATCAGACCTGAACTGGACATTAGAGAGCGGATGATCAGAAAACATCTCTATGACTGTCAACCTTCCTACAACGTGCTGACCGAAAATTATGGCGCGGTGACGGGGGGGCTCATGTTTCTTGATCGCGACCTGATGTCAAAACCCTGGCGCGACCCTACCCTGCCTGCGGCGCACTTTCTAGGTAGAGCGGTTCATTTTCTGTTTTGCAGCCTGTTTTTTATAGAACTCTTGTGTACTTTTTAGGGTGCTTAATTCCTTCCTGGAGGGTGTTCTTCCTCTGTTCATTACTCCACATAAATTAGACTAGAGATGAGTCGTCTTATGATGCAAATCTAGTACCTTGTTGGAGAAATTTCATATCCTAGAATGTGTGGATCGAACCTAGGTTGTTATAGGATTTATGTGCCCTAATTATGAATGATTTATGTGTTGGAAATGTCAACCTCTTTTGTGGGAGAAATTCTAGGATGTATTGCATGTTATACTCTTGTTATAATGATTTGGTGTGAGTTGTGTGATTAGGTTCATGCTAGAAAGAGGTACATGTGTTAATTGTGGGTTCTGATGTATGCATGTTGTGATTTTCTGGAATTTTTATTGTCTATGATGCTAGGACGATGCATGCCAATGATATGATATACCTTGACAACATGATGATGTGTAATGCATGATTATTTAGTGATGTGTAAATGATGAAATGTGGATGGCCTTATTGTATGTACATTAATAATAAATTAATAATATGGAAACATACTTAGAGGGGCGAGGGTAGCAACCTGACTTAGGTGTGTACCCTATCTGGATTGGATGATGGCTTAATAGGTTGAAAGAGTACCAATTGGATAAGTACTTAAGCCAACACTGAAGTCAAGTGGTTTTTCTAGGCAACCATTCGGTACATGGTCCCTGCGGTGGGTAGATTGGAATGATGTTGGCTATACGGTGGAGCCAACACAAACATCACGTTCGAGTGGGAAATATCTAAGGTCAGAAATATAACAATAACTACCACTCTTGAACGACAATGTGTGTACTTGTGTATGCAACGTCGTATTAACAAATGCAACACACCGGGGACAATGTTACGAGTAAGGTTTACGCCTCACTTAGCGCATTGGGTCGAGCCGGTCACGTTAGTAGTGAATAGGGTGTTTTTCCTTTTGGGTTAGCGGTGAATATAAACACCTATAATAATGAAGTTAATGAATATCAATATTTAATAATGTTTTAGTGACAACAACGATGAATAATTATAAAGGTGATTTAGTGATGAGTAATTATTAGTGAAGGAACAAATGAAGAACGATATTAGTATATTGTTGTGATGATTATATGATGTATCTGATGTTATGCAATATGTGAAATTTGATTACATGCTATGTGATGTTTGATTGACCCGTTTTGGGATATGCATGTTTCACTAACATTGTACCTATGATTGACTCACTTAGCGTTTGCTAACACTTGTTATTAGCTTGTTGTTGTCGCATTGCATTGGTTAAGGTAGCGTGAATGAATGTCTTGGTGAGGATAGGGCTTTGGGTAGTCATGTTCTTGATAGTTCTTAAGTAGACAATACCATCTTGGACATGTTTGAGTTTTCATTATTTGTTTGTTTTTGCAAACCTTCACTTTAACGAGGGTTGTTTTTTATAATAACGTAACATTGGTGATGTTTTGAAATAAGACATCCACTAAACGTATTATGTTAATAAGTGTTTTAAATATAAAAAAAGATGTGAAAAATCATGATGTTACACAAAACATCTAAAGTTTTAATGTCATATTAGCCTGTTCATTGGAAATTTGATCAGCATGGAGAATTCAACTTTCATTGAAGGTCGTTAAATTCCTGACTGTCCTTTAATGCTAAATGAAATTGTTAGGTGTGAGGCAATCGAAAATAATGGTAGTCTTCAAAGTTAATTTTAAAAAACCGTATGACTCTTTGTCATGAGATTTCCTAGTAACGTCCCAAATTTCAAACCAAAATTTTCATTTAAAAATAAAAGCTTTTGTTCCAATTACAACATCAGAGATCTAATAAAACCATTTGATTAAAAAATATTTATCAAAGTATCGACATAAGAGTTGTTAAGTGCGGAAATCTCCAATGGATGTGATGCAATCAAGTCACACCTTTCCTTTAGTATAAGAAAAACCTGAAACATTTTAAACATAAACCGTAAGCACAAAGCATAGTGAGTTCCCCCAAAATACCACATACCATACATAACATAACGGGTCTATTTCAACCCCAAGAAGATGTTATGGACCGAATCATAGTCTTACTCCCTGCTACGGGCCAAATCATGGTCTTTACTTGGACAAGTGACAGGGTCCAGATCCTGGTCTTCCATATAATTGTCAGGGGCCAAACCTTGGTCTTACATGCAAATCTCAGGGACCAAACCCTGGTCTTTCATACAAATCTCAGGAGCCAAACCCTGGTCTTCCAAGAAAGTATCATAAAGACAACTAGCATCCTACATAGTATAGTGAGAAAACTCACTTGAACTACTCAATAGAAGTTCAATAGCTACCTTAACAATAGACAGCCAACCCAAGCTTCCTAAAGCCAAACTGAGAACAGTCCTTAGTCAAATACTCAATTCTACCCAAGTTTGGTCAAAAGTTAATGGTCAAAGTCAACTCAGATGACCCCCACGTCGTGACAATTCATTTGCTACGTCATGGTCATGTCCAAAAAATAGACGCGTTGCAGCGCGCCACCAAGTCGTGGGCCTTCCTTGGCCACATCGTGGTTTTGGTCAAAAAGATTTTTCTTCATTAAGAGCTTAATCCATAAAGACCAAAACTCATATCATCAAATCTGGTTCCTAATAGAATTATAATGGATAAAGTTTCCAACTTTATCCGTTAGGATGGTCCAAACAACCAAAATCTAGTCTTTAAGTCTCAAAGGAACCAAGAATGCATCTTTTTCAACTTAAATCATTAAGTCCAAGTCTCCAACATTCAAATCTGGATCAACATGATGCTTAGATGGATAAAGTTTCCAAATTTATCCATAATAATGTCTCAAACTTTCAAGATCTAAACTTTAATACACCAAAATGACCTAAAGGGCCAAGATAACTTGCATGGCTAAAAGGAAAGGCAAAATATCATGACTTTCCTAGTCCATGAGGTTCAAGAAGCATTCCAAACTAATCAAAAGATGTTGGAGTCCACTCAACTCCAAGATCACCCATAAAAGGACCAAAAGTGCCAAAAACCACAAATGAAGAGATCTAAAGAACTAAAGAGCAAGATATGAACTTTATACTCATAATAGTCAGGAAATGGAGTGACTTTGATGGATCCAAACCTGAAACAACATTCCTTGCAACCAAAAGAATGTTCTTGATCTTCAAGCTCCATCAAAATACCACCAAAAGCATCCAAAAGAGGAGAGAGGATAGGGGGAGCTCAAATCTTGAAGATGAGACTAGGGTTGCTCCCAATGGGTTCTAGATGTGATGGAGGCTAAGAAAATAACCTAGAACATGAATCCTTACCTTTAAATGCGTTGAAAATCCTAAAATTCATGAGCTTGGTCCTGCCCAGCTTCCACTCCGTGGAAGACAATTCTCCACTCTGTGGCGACTAGTTTCCACCGAAATTCATTCGAGATTCAAACAATCATAACTTCTTTGTTGCAACTCCGTTTTCGGCGATCTTTATATGCACACGAAGGTATCGACGATCCCCACAAACCTATTTAATTACTTTTGACTTAATACATGTCGAAATAAAACCATAATCCATGCAAGAAGCCTGAAATATTACTTTTACCATTTTACCCTTTTGCTTCAAAGCACAATTAGAGGGCTTCATCACTTAACCAATATTATCAAAATCTGATAGGGTCTAAAATCTATTCCCTTGAAGCTCAAGGCGTTTGCATGATCGAATTACGGTTCAAGGTCCCGAAATAAGAAACATCTCGGAATTGAATGTTACGACTCTTCCCCACTTAAACTGGATTTCGTCCTCAAAATCCGTCTCAGTCAGGATCTCTAAAAATAGCACCAACACAATCCATATGCTACCTCCAACCACTTTATAAAATTAAAGCATCCATAAAGAAAACTCGAGAGACCACTCGGAACCCTCTTGATGAAAACAAACAAGCCAACACTTGAAAACACTCAACTTCAACAACTACCTCTTTCTTCCCAACGGTAAGACCCATCTCATAGCGAAAACTATTCAATCCGGGAAATTCTCAAGACTGGTACTACAAACCAACTCCAACAATATACTTCTCAAAATCGGGTACCATCAGTCTAAACTATAGAAACCATACCCTAAGACTGATGATCATCCTCTTGTCATACCTACCCCTAGTCCCTGACTAGGATCACCACCAAACCATGTAGAATGAATTCCCAGAACATCCCGATCATGGATTTCAAGAAATCTCAAATACATAATTCCTGCCCAAAAGGCCTAAAATACGCACTTGACTTCCTGCAAAGTCATCACTAACCCACCACTCTCACGAACGTAATAATGGTCAATTTAAGAATCTTGTGTGGCATCCAAACTCCCACATCAACTCAGGTGTACAGCCACCAGACAAATCCTTCAGTACATTTACACGAACTTCAAGACTGAAGTTTCAGGACCAAAACCCAACATTGGTAACCAAACTCCTTCTAAACAGCCCACAAGAAAACAGGGTCCACAAATGCAAGCATTTAGCAAGAGACTTCCGATACACAACTAATACTTCTAACAAATAAACTTTTACTATTCATATGATCCAAACTAGTTGGTCACTGAGCCTCTCGACTCCCTAAAATGTTCTAACACCCAACCATGTCAATAAGATTAAGGATCTGAGACCTAAGAGTCTCAATCAAATGACTATCGGACCCCACCCATAAAAGTCATATAATCACTGGTTCACGATACGATGTGACATCATTCAACCACACTGAACAAAAGAATTCCCGGATCTGATCCGATGATGAAACGTACTCCTACACATTGCATTTAACCAACCTTGAGAGAAACTGACTCCTTACTCTTAACTCGAAGGCTCCGAGGTTGTGCCCGGCAACCCATCCTATACATCAAAACGGTTCTAATATCCCTCACACCTAAACAAGGAGTGACTAAACAACAATGACGGGTCTGACTCAACCCACACGGATTTTGTGGTCCTCCCACAATCTTACAAACACCCCTACAACGCCCTATATTAGCCAAGTGAATGCTACAGTCCAAATCGTAGTCTTACAACACTCATGTCGTTGCCATGGGCTCCCCCATGCTATTTCAAACAATCTACAAAAATACCACACAAAACTAACATAAGTCGGACCCCTATCCTGCTAGACCCCATCGACCTGAGTTTAGACACTAACTCAATCATGCACTGCTACTGATGATTCAATCCTTCAGAAGAGATAACCTTGAATCTTCGACATTTGCATTCTTGGTCACTACTGGATGTTGTACAACATTTCCTTGCGTAAGTTCCATAATTGACAATGACCCAAACCTGTTGCCCTCCAACCTTGAATATATCCCTCAAGAGAACTTGACAAAAGGTTGAAGCATCAGTTGCACTTCCAACCGATACAACTCAAAACCTTCGAACAACCTTTGTTGTTAACGATGAACGAAATAACCAACAATCGAAAATGCATCGACAACTGATCTCAATGATCTCACATACTATTGAACAAATTCCATGCGAAAATACACATATCGAACTCTAAAGCTGATTGACAAATCAACAACTACCCATCCTTGACTATAGATTGTGATCCGTAATGCAATATAGGGATGAAAGTGGGTCCAAACCCGACCCGGATGGAACCGAAACCGGTTAACGAGATTTTGTAGGATCGAAAACCGGACTGGTATATAGGAACCGGTTCCGGATACGGTACCTAGGTAAAGTGGGTCTAGAACCTGAAAACCCAAAAACATCAAAGTGGGAAGGGTGGAACCGGGTAAAGGGGGTTTAGAACCGAAAAACCCGAAAACACCGAAATATTTTGGTAATTACTTGCTACTTAGTGGGCTGAACTCTAAAAAAATTTCATATTGATATCTCGACTTCGGGGGAGTGTAAGTTGTTGAATATGAACCCAAAATTGACAAAATTATAGTCTAAAATCATGTAAAAACTCTAAACTACACTCTGAAAAAAAAACATATGTCAATCCGAATTTAAACAAATGAGATGTGCATGTTTTAACATTTTCACAAAATACAAAGCACAAAAACAAATAGCTGAAAAGTTGAAATTATTTAGCTTTCATATCCAGACTTTGGGGGACTGTAGTTCATTGAATACTAAACCAAAAATGGCAAAATTATAGTCTAAACTCATCTACAAATCTAAAATACAAGTTCGAAAAAAACGCATGTCAATCCGACTTCAAACGAATTAGATATGCATGTTTTAAAATTTTCACAAAATACAAAAAAGCTGAAAAACTAAAAACTTCCAGCTTTGATATCTCGACTTTGGGGGACTGTAAGTCATTGAATATGAACCAAAAGTTGACAAAAATATAGTCTAAATCATGTACAAACTCTAAAATACACTCTGGAAAAAACCGTATGTCAATCTAACTTTAAATGAATGATATATGCATGTTTTAACATTTTCACATAATACAAAGTACAAAAACAAATAGCTGAAAAGTTGAAAATTTTCAGCTTTGATATCCCGACTTCGAGAGAATTTAATTCATTGAATATTAAACCAAAAATGACAAAATTATAATCTAAACTCATGTACAAACTCTAAACTACAAGTTGAAAAAAAAACGTATATCAATCCGACTTCAAACGAATTAGATATGCATGTTTTAACATTTTCACAGAATACAAAAAAGATGAAAAACTAAAAACCTCCAACTTTGATATCTTGATTTTGGGGGAGTGTAAGTCAATGAATATAAAACTAAAAATGACAAATTTATAGTCTAAAATCATGTACAAACTCTAAACTACACGTTGGAAAAAACAGCATGTCAATCCGACTTGAAACGAATGAGATATGCATGTTTTAAACTTTTCACAGAAACCGGTTCTGACCCCTAAAAGTGGTTCCGGTTCCTAACACCGGTTCTGGTTCTTAAACCCAGTTTACCCAGACCAGATGGACCCAACCCCATATTACTTGGAACCTAGATAAATCCATTCTTTAAACTCGAAATCGGAACCGGTTCTATATATTCTGGTTCTAACGGTTCCGATTCCGGTCCGGTTTTTCGGTTCTAAATCACTCTCTAATTTGGATTCAATGATTTATCCTCTTTTCTCTTTAGCCATTTCGTTGACCACTTAGGGGCTGTTTGATGCACTGTCTAACTGGGTTCAATGCTTGGACTCGGTCAGAAATCTCCAGTTCGTGCGTTTGTTTTTTTACTGTTGTCTTGGACTCGGTCCAAAATGCTGATTCGGTCCTCGTTTTTGTGTTGATTCAATCCAAAGGAAAAACATGGCTAATTGTGGCGGAATGAAGAAAAAGACATGCTTTACCCTCTACCAGCGACACTCTTTCAATCTCCCACATCGCTCCTCCTCCAGAAGTGGTTAGATTTTTCCCATTTTGACCTAATCGACAGGTTAGCAATTCTTGTCTCTCTGTAAAATTGATTATTTGAAATTTATTTCTTCATATGCTTGAAATCGATTCATCAATTCTTTAAAATCGATTTTTCAATGTACAGAAACTAAAACTAAAGACCCAAGTTTTGTTTTTCTCTATGAATCAGGATTTGATGGAGTGAATTGTCGATGAACGAAAACGAATTTTGATTCGAAAACGAGAGATACAGATCGTTAAGTAACTAGAAGCACAACATCGATGACGATTGCGAGTAGAATCGATGATTGGGGAGAGAGAAACGATAAGGATAAAGGTAGATATGTGGGTGTTGGGTCTGCTGAAACAAAGAGATGATTTTGGTGTCATATGTGTGCCTTCAAGTCTTTAACGAAGCTTTTATTTAGTTTAACACTTTAATGATTATAAACCTTTTAGACTTTAGACTATCTATATGGAAATTAGGTTTGGTTTAATTGGATTGCGATGTGAATTAATGATCTCAGTTTGATATTTTTACGAATCAAATTGATTGAATTGTTTAATTGTTATATTTCTTAATAACACATCATCTAATAACATGATATTTGTAATTTATTTTAATATATTTGATCTTTTACTAATAAATAAATTATTATAAAAAAATATTGTTTGAGGGCAATATAGTCATTTTGCACGGCCAGTTAGATTCAAAATCAAACAACAAGCTTCAATTAGAAGATAACTCAGTCAGAACTTTTAACTCAGTCAGCTTCTAATCCAGTCAGCTCTAACCTAATTAGCAACTATCAAACGAACCTTTATTCATTTCTTGTCCAGATGTTTTAGGTTTTTGGACTCTTATTGGGCGTCATTGGGGCATCCAATGCCCTATTTCTTTGTTGTGGATGCTTGGATTAATTGGGTACATTTTCCTAAATTAAATGTGGTTCAAAGGAATTGTTTTGACGCGCTCATCATTACCACTTTTTGGATTCTACGGAAATTTCATAACAATGCGCTTTTGGAAGTGTGACATTTTTAATGATATTTTGTCTCTTTCATATTTTTTGATTAGAAATAGGAGGCAAGAATTTAATTTGTCTTGGATTGCATTGGTGTGAAATTTTCCAATTGCTTGTATGATTTTGTAATTTGGTTTTACTAGCTCTTTGTTCGTTTTTTAATATACTTATGCCATTCCAAAAATAAAAGCTCTTCAATTTTTATTTTCGAACATACCAAAAGATACATCTTTAAGCTTCTAGGTTTCCACTACCGAGTAGTTTTGCAAAACATTCCATAAGAGTTACCAAAATCAACTCTAAAGATCAGATTACAAGTTACAATAATTATTTAACAAAATATTCTCTTTGATTTATGTTGGTTTTGTATTTTGAATAATATTTGAATGTAAGATTTGAAATGCAACTTAAATTCTAATAATTGATTTAGTGTTTGAATATAGAGATCATAAGTTGACTATGTTCATTATTTAGGGGTCAATAACCATTTCTTATCAATTTTGAATCCAAGAGAGTCGAGCAAACCAATAATAAGAATAATCAAACAACCAAAAATTGCCTCCTTTTTTTGCTTGTTACTTCCAAAAACTATGGAATTCCAAATCCACCACAAGAGGTACTTATCACTATATATAGCTTCCAACTTTGCTTTTTTCCATGTTTGGCATTTGTAACGAATCAACCCAAGCAAATATCTTCAAGGCCGAATTCCAGGAGAGAAAACCAATATCCGAACAACCCAAGCAAATATCTCAAGACCGAATTCCAGGAAAGAAAACCAATATGTAACGAATCAACCCACCTTGAAATTGCATTTCAAGTTTTTGTTTCCACTTCACATCCCACAAAAAAATGCTCTAAATTTTATTCATGATTTGAGCGCCCTTGACACAAAATCGAAGAAACATCCACTCAGTCAAGCAAGTTATTGAGTTAGGTCTAGTTGAAAGTCGATTTAACAAAACTCTTCACACTAGAATATTTATTTTTTTAGGTACAAACGATTCCACCTTGTAGCACCATTTGTACTCTCCCATAAATACTCATCATTATACTTGCTGAAATTACTGCAAAATCACTCATAACATCCAAATTTCTCTCTGCGAACCGGTTGAAATTCTCAAAAAGACCTTCCAACCCTTATAATTGCATGTCTTCAACTCCACCATGGATTTCACAGCACCAATTCCATTTCCAACTATTATTAGCACCTTTATATTTTATCAAACACTTCTTATCGTTTGCCAAATAATACAATCTATCGGATCGGTTCTTGAGAGGAATGTTACCAAACCAAACAGTAGACTCCCTATTTCCAGCCTTTTTTTCTTAAAATAATACATTTATCCTTCTATCTTATGAATGGAAGCTACAATAGCTATCAATTTAATAGTTCTATACTAGTTGTAATGAATATTTATCAAATGGTAAAATACACTTACATACTCTCATTTCAGAGGATGGCCCTTCGTTTTTTATAAGAATATCTATATGTTCATTGCATCTAGGAAAGAAAAAGAATTTATCAAACACGACCAATTATTGTTATTTTGAATAGCAAAATCGCATGTGAACACTCACATATAGCTTATTTTATTATTGTTGGTTATCTAATTATGGTCTTTCAATATCATATAAACATAAAATGAAAACTAATAAAATAAAATCAGTATTTTTTGTATAGAAAGCAAACAAATCATCACCTCAAATCCATCGTTTCATATTATGAAATACACAACATATGACAGCAACAATGGTCGAAAAAAATCAATTTATCACCAAAAAGAAAAACAAATTTTGGTATCAAATTTTTATTGTTATCGATAATAGCAAATTTAGCTTTCAATGTTGAAGAAGAATAAAGCTTTAGGATATACTAATATGACCTCATTTCTTTGACCCTCTAAAAAGAAAGTTTTTTTTTTTTTTTTTTCTTAAACCCAAAAACTAATAAATGATCGTGTTTTCGACACCATTTTTTTGGAAGCTTTTATCTTCTAGCTTTTAAATAAAACTTAAAGAAATTTTTAACTTTTATTTTAAAGAAAAAACTCATAATCCAAAAGCTAGTTCAAATAGTATTTCGGGACTTTAGCTTTTGGTTTTTATGAATTTTACGCTTTTAAAAACTAAAAGCTACTTTTGTCGAACACTTCTACACAAATAAAAATTATAACTGTCAGCTTCCAGCTTCCGACTGCTTCCAACTATCAATAACCATCTTCCAGCTTCTACTTTCCAACTACTAGTTAGTTTTGCTAAACACGTCTTGAATATTCTCAAACTCATTGTGTAAGAGAAAAATCATATATTCGACACTGAAAAACTATATGATTAGCAAAGAGCTCTCCCATGGGAACGAAACTATGTTTTATCCTAAACATGTTACTCTGAGACCAACTCAATTACACCCTAAAAACATTAATAACTTATTTTCATTGATTTATTCATATAATATCATATTTTTATTTATGCCTATTACACTATTATATTTGGAAAAAAATTACTCAATTATACTAACGATATTTGGATGCAAACAAAAAACTTCACTATAATAATTGGTTAGATCTTTTAAAAGAATATTATCTTAAAAATAAAAGAAAATGAATGTAAAATCCTTAATGAGAAAAAAAATTGAAAATACCATATTGTTATAAAAAATAAATACATGTATTATATTTACTTACTGGTGTCATGTTAGAATTGTTTTCAAATGTGCAAATTGATTTGTTTGCTTTCGTTATGGTACAACTTTTTTGACACCTACAAAAGGCGATATTTCAAGTAGTCAAATCTTCATCTCTCAAACATACTTAATGGATTAAAATCATAAAAGGAAATAAATCATTCAACTACAATATTAATTTAGACTCTATAACCAAATTAAATTAGTATTTCTTGATTCTTATTATATCCGACATTATGTCCTTTGCTGGAATGTACGAGTTGTACTTTAGGTGTTTCAAACATCTAAAATCTATGTCTCGATATTCTAAGTCAAAGAATGTAATACGTAATCTTCGCTTCGCGACATAAACGTTATTTTTGTACACCTTTGTTGAAAATCAATTTCGATAAATAATTAATATAAGTTTGTCTACACAAGCATTGCATATACACACTGGTCGTGTATATATTTACAGCTTATGAGAGTATGCATAGTAGTCTCCTCCACCAACAAGAAGAAAACAAAGTGAAAAACAAAATCTTGATTTCCATGGAGAAAATCAAGAACCCCTCAAATTTAGACATACAACTTCCTCCCGGTTTCAGATTCCACCCAACCGACGAAGAACTCATCATTCACTATTTACAGAAGAAAGTTACTTCATCCCCTCTCCCCGCTTCCATCTTTGCCGAAATTGAGCTTTACAAATTCGATCCATGGGAGCTTCCATGGCAGTATCAGTTTCAGTTTCAGTATCAATATCAGTTTCAGTCTCAGTACGTCTCTAACATGCTCATTTTATGTTGTTTGGTTGTAGATAGAGCTTTGTTTGGAGAAGATGAATGGTATTTCTTTAGTCCAAGAGATAGGAAGTACCCGAATGGAGTGAGGCCGAATAGGATGGCAGGGTCAGGATACTGGAAAGCAACGGGAACCGATAGACCGATTATGGGGTCATTAGGGAAGAGGATAGTTGGGGTTAAGAAAGGTTTGGTGTTCTATAAAGGTCGGCCTCCAAGAGGGATTAAGACTGATTGGATCATGCATGAGTATAGACTACTTGATACGGTTACTTGTAACTCAAGCAAGCGAAAAGAATCAATGAGGGTAAGCCTACAATGAAACCTAAATGTTCATTTTATAAACTTACTAACAATATGTACATTTTGTTTGTTGTTGTTTGTGGTTATAGTTGGATGATTGGGTGCTTTGTAGAGTGAGAATGAAGACTTGTACACCAAGAAACTTTTGTGAAGATTATGGTCAAAGGGTTTTGGAACCTGAAAAGTCGATGATTTTTTCTACGGACAAAAACCCTAATCTTGAAATTTTGAAGGAAAGCCTATTCAAAGATTGTCCAATGTTGCCTTTCATGTTTGGTTCTCACTTAGATTTCCCTTCCATTGACACCATGTGTTCTATATCAGAAAAAAGCGATAACTTCGAAGCATCATCGGTGAATTATGATAGAAATCACAGAGAAGAAGAAGGTGTTATTGAGTCCAACAAGAAGCTTAGAACATTAATGGAAGGTCAAAATGGGGATGTATGGTCTTCGAGGATTGATACAAATGACATGAGTTTCTATGGGGGAGAGGAATATGATATATGGGATTATATGATGTAAATAGATTGGTATAAATGGAGGCTATATATGTACATAGGTGTGTTGATATAAAGCTGTGGTTTGCTCCGAAGGCAACCCTTGCTAGTTGGATCATAGAACACTGTTTATAGTAAAAGTTAGAACATATGTAAATGAAATAAATGTGTGATCAAGTTATGAAGTACGTACATATATCTATCTTGGGACGATAGAGCATCTTACTCGATAATATGAATTTTCTTTTGAGATGGACAAGGAAACAGGATACGGGGTATTTGATTTGACTTTGATATTATAAAAAACTAAATAGATTTTATTTGTGGTGTTTTGGAGATATCTCAAACTATAATTAATTTGAGTTTAAAAGATAGATTTTCCAACATCATGTCTTTTTTTGGAAAGTACAATTGCTGTACTTAGTTGTTTCAAACAACAAAATATTACATCTGGAGTTTATGTTTGAATATTCCAAGTTAGAGAAAGTATAAGTTCTTTAAGTTCAATTAATGATAAAGAATTAATATAACAACATTTCACATATATGGTATTCGTGTATATATCTTATATCTACAGCTCATGAGTATGCTGAGTAGCATCAACAAGAGGAAAACAAAGCGAATCTTTAGTATGTGGTAATCGAAGAGAAAGGAAATAGTGCATTATGGCAGAAAAAAATAAAATAATAATAATAATAAATAAATAAATAAATAAACTCATTTGATTAACACCAAGGAATGAAATGGAGAATTTCTTCACTAAATGTGATTCTTTTTTGTAGATTGATTTTTATTTTATAGGGGATGAGCGTTTTTTATTATCTTTTGAAAAATTTAAAACTTTAATTAAATGATTTTTTAAATTTTAAAATAAATAAAAATACTTCTATTATAATTATATTTTAAAAGATTTCAATGTTATCTAGTTCCTTTTATTTTGTAAAAATTTTAGATCATGGATAATTTTATTATTTGCAAAACATTTCACATGTAAAAGGAATTATGTTTATATGCAACTTATTTAACAATATATTTTTATTTAATTAAAGTAACATTTATTTTATTTATCAAATTTACTATATTTAGTTTTCTATTTATTGATAACAAATAATATATTTGAATGACTCATTACATTCCTTCGAACCAACCAAACAGTGACAATGTATTGTAATGATCTATTTCATTTTCTTCAATCATTACATTACCTTATCCATTCTATTTCTTGGTTTTTCCATTCCATCATCATACCAAACCCACCCTATAACTTCTTCTTAATTTTAGATTTCATCCGATCAACAAAGCAATTATATGACACTATTTACAGAAGAAAGTTACTCCGACCACCTTCCAAGCTTCCATCTTTCCCAAATAGGGTTTTACAAGTTCGATCCATTAGAGTTTCCATGTAAGTATCAGTTTTCAATTTTAACAGTCTCAATCTCTCGTTAACATGATTTTGTTTTGCTTGGTTGTAGATGAAGCTTTGTTTGGATAAGATGAATGGTACTTCTTTAATCCATGAGATAGAAACATGAATAGAATGAGGCCAATCATAAGGTCATTAAGGGAGAATATGGTTGTGATGAAGATAGGTTTTGTGTTGTATAAAGGTCAGTGGTCAAGACTAAATCATGTATGAGAATAGATTGCTTGATACGGTTAATTGCAACTCAAACAATCCAAAAGAATCAATGAGTTCAAGATTATTTGTTCAAAATTGCAAAGTGATTGTTGATTTGTTAATGGTACCACATTTAAAAGATTATTAACATTGCAATGATGTGCAAGATAAATGCAAATCGCATTTGAAAGAGTATTGATCTTTCCCTCATGTGGATGGTGCAAGGAATCAAGGATACAAACCCTAATTTTGAGATTTCAAATAAGAGCTTGTTCAAAGATCTTTCAATGTTAGGGCAAAATTATACAAACCCTAATTTTTACCTTGTCATCAATTTAAGGATACAAACCCTATACCAATGAGATACATCAACAAGAAGAAGGGCAAAATTGTCAAAATGAGAAAGTGTGGTGTTTGGGGATTGATACAAATGACATGTGTTTCTTTGGGGTAGAGCAGTCGTTCAGACAGTTTATCGATTTATCCAGTTTAGAAAAGAAAAGAAACAGACCTTATGGCATGCAGCATTTTATCCGGACAGACATCATTACCCATTAAACCCACTATACCAATACATTCAAAGCTTCTCAAGATGCTAACGAGATAATAATAAAATGCAAAACAAATATATTCATATATTTATAGAAACATAGAAATGCTTCACATGATTGAACACATAAAAGCATAAAATGAAAATAATAAAGAGGTTCAAATATTAGATGCAAAAACATACATGACTCAAGAGCACACCACAAGTAGAGCAAACCAGATGGGATTCCATTATGTGCACAAACTTTTACTTCAATACACTGCAAAATTAAAAATTAAAAAGTTTTTTTTTTTAAATAACTTATTTGTATAAAGTTACAACTTTATATAAGATTAAGGAAAAAAGAACTTACTTGTATAAGTAGGCTGCAATTCCCAGAATTACACACAGCAATATAATATCAATACAGAAATTCCTACTAGATCTCAGCTGTCAACACAAAAAAAATTAAAAATATAAAAAATGTTAAATTTTTAATCATGAAAAACAAATTGTTAAATTTTAATTTGTTGTTAATCACCTGATTAACAGTGTGCTTAAGTCTAACATTTGTATTCCTAAGATCTGAAGTTGCCTTATCCACCTGAAAAAATATATAAATTAAAATACTTTCATCAACCTTAATTTTCTCCATTTTTTTTTTACCTTGTCATCTATTTCATCCATCAAAGGAACCTGTCTGTCTACTTCCTGCATACATTTTTATTAAAAAAAAAAAAATCAAAATCTGTATTTGGAATCATATAATTTCAAGAATTAAGTATAAGAATATAAGATAACAAACCTCATTCATATCTTGTGCCATGTTTTTCAAAGTATCTAAACCTTCTGATATCAATTCCAATCCTTGATCCTATATAAAATATCAACAATAAAAAAAAAGTAACAAATATAATAATTAAAAAAAAAATCAAGATTACATTTACATACCTGTTTAACTTTTCTCATTTCATACTCGCTCCTGAATTGGCTTGACTCTTCAGTTTGTTGGAAGTATTCATCATCAAATCGTCCATCTATGAAAAAAAAAAGTTATCATAATATACAAACAAGAAGTTAATTACATGAATAAAAATGATAATGGAGGTAATTGATGACCTGATGAATCAAACTTGATTTGTGGACGAGAAGCAGAAGCAGAAGCTGTCCAGCCTCCTCCAGATGGTTTGGGTGGAGGAGCACCACCATCAGGGATTGCCTGAATCCTGTCGGGAAGTGCAAGAACTAAATCATTGCGAGCTGCAAATTCTTCAGGAGCAAGTCCTTTTACCTGTTAATTGTAATCAAATTGGGGTGAATCAGCAATGTATGTTTCTATGATGTTTGCTGGATTTCACAATTGTGTAACAATAATACCAGTTCACATCATTTGAAAAGAACAGTATTTTACCGAGAAGAAAGAAGATGTAGACAGGTAATATCATGTGTCTTTTGCAATGAAGTCAAATCGATTTATACTATTTTCCGTTCATTCATAGTGTACAAGAACGTATAATTTGTAGGTGATCAAAGAAAAGGAGCGAGATCGAGATTGAACCTTTTTCATAGCCAATCGCTGCAGCTTAGGGATTTCTTCCAGTAACTTGGCCTTGGTCCGTCGTATCTCGGCGTTAATCGCCACCACCGAAGCCCTGTTTTTCTCATTGCTAGCTGTCTCAGCTTTCTGAAAACAATAACAAACCAACATTATTCATTATCAATGAATTAACAGTTTGAAAGGGAAAACCTAAAACCCTAGATATCAAAGGAATTGATACAGATCTAAACATAAATCACCTGAAGAGCAGTCTCGATGTCAGATTCTACTGCGGCGTAGAGCCGAGCAAAGGCGTCGTCGCCAGATACATTCAGATCTCTCTGCTTTTCCACGTCGTACTTGTCGTACTTCTTGCAAATTGCATCAACTCGAGTTAAAATTTCAATTACGCTCATCTTTCCTGCGTTTAATCCTTACTTCAATTTCAAAATTTAGGACTTCGATTCTGCAGAAACCACGGAAAACTGTTTGAATTTGAGAAGAATGATGGTATCTTCTTCTTTATCGAAGAACTGGACCAGCCTGTCACAGAACCAAGTTTTATTTGGTTCATTTTTTAACTTCACAAAAGATCAAAAACCACCCCTCATGTTCTCTATAAGTGTTTATATTGATCAAGTTGCAAATTTAATTTCATCCTTTTTCAAGTAGCACATTTTATAGCAAGTAAAAAAAAATGGAAAGGAGTATTGACTTTTTTTTTTTTACCACGGAAGTTTTAAAATTGTATTTATTTAGCCACTAAAGTTCTAATTGTGTTATATAGGTCATTGAAGTCACAATTTTGTATCCATTTACCCTTCGTTACATTTTGTTTCCTATCGTGGACTTTGAGATGTCTTATTAAATAAATAAATAAAAAGGTTACATTTTGCTTCCTATCGTGGACTTTGAGATGTCTTATTAAATAAATAAATAAAAAGGTAATGGCAACATTTAAAATGTTGGATACCAGTGGACACACATCTAATCAAGCTTACTGTCATTATCGATCATACATATTTTTTTCATATCATGTTTGTTTTTTTATTAAGACACTACAGACTCATAAACCTTAGAAATTACACGTGATCAATGAAGATTACAAAAGAGGAAAAAGTCGACTTTAGCATGGATATATTCTACCATTGGGTGTTTTTATCGAATCCTCTGAGGTACGAATACAGAAGTAGTGAAAAAAAATCACAAAATATGACTACGACTCATTCAAGGATGGACTTAGGGACGTGATTAAGGACCAGTGTGATTCTTTTTACTATTGTCTTCCTAGTGAATCTTTATCGATGTTGAATGTTTATAGAAGGACTTAAAAAACGATAGAGATTTATTTTTGTAATTATGGCCATTCGACAACTATATTTTAGGGTAATGTTTACCCATAAACACTAACATATACAATGTTTAATCTTAAACACTACCTGAAGCAAGTATGCAACTTTCCATTTATGTATGCCTAATTTAATAACCAAGTATGGTACTTTTTAATTACTTATACCTAGTATAAAGATTTTTTGCAAGTTTGAGTACATCTCTCATATTTTGGATCCATCAGACACAATTAGTCCCGAAAAGTTTTTCATCATAGAATAGACAAAGGAAGCTATATAGGTAGCTAAATATGTTTACTAATTCCAATCACTATGGAACTCTTAGATCTATTCGGGATTCATTGAAATTTAATGAAGTCATGTTGACATGTGTTAATCCCTTTATATTATCTTGTCTTGTTGCATATTACAAGTCGGGATTGTTGGAATCCTAAGTCGATGAGGACTTGGAGACCAAGCAATCTAATTTATGGCAAGTTTAGTTTATGGCAAGTTGGTCATAAGTTTCCTAGTCTAATACAAGTTGGTTTATTAGGCTATATATACATGTCCATAATCGAGTTTATGATTATGAGAACATATTTTAAAACATTGGTTTTGAGTTAGTTTCCGATTAATCAAACAGTTATTTTGGTTATTTTGTTTTGCATTCTTGTTTTCTAAACTTTAATTAGTATCAGATCGAGGTGAAGACGGTGCCGGTTTGAGAGTCGGTTTCAAGAAAACTGTAGCCCTTTGTTGCGGGCAGATGCAGCGGGAACCGGGTTCGGTTTAAGGGGGTGTGGATTGTTTTTTAGCGCGAGTTGAAGCATGTCAATAGCAGCCCCGATTTCTCTTGATCAGGCTTGTTCTACAGTAGAGAGGGACTAACCGGAGGCGCGGAATAAACGAACATGAAGACGTAAAGCGGGTAGCTTTTTTTATTCGGTTCGTTTTACGGGTGACAGAAGACGGTAAAGGTGGTCGTGACCGAGGTGGAGGTTGGGTGTCCAGAAAAGTCGAGAATCGAGATGGTTCGAAAAAAATGTGATTTTCAAAATGTGACGACAACGACGAGCCCGTATTTTAAATACAGATTGGGGTTGAAGAATTCTCTAGAAGGACTTAGAGATTCAAGGGTGATTGTTGGAATCCTAAGTCGATGAGGACTTGGAGGCCAAGCAATCTAATTTATGACAAGTTTAGTTTATGGCAAGTTGGTCATAAGTTTCTAGTCTAATACAAGTTGGTTTGTTAGGCTATATATACATGTCCATAATCGAGTTTATGATTATGAAAACATATTGTAAAACATTGGTTTTGAGTTAGTTTCCGATTAATCAAATAGTTATTTTGGTTATTTTGTTTTGCATTCTTGTTTTCTAAACTTTAATCGGGATAGTAAATCGACCATTTAAACATACGTGTCATCCGGCCTAACACTCTCGGGTATCGCAAACTTCACTTCACACTTCTAGTGTCTAACTTAAGCGTTTGGCAAATGCATTTTTCCATGTAAGAATACCACTATAATACATGTGTATTTTAAATGGAAGGTGTTTTATTTAGTTACATTTTCTTTTGACAAAGTTGTTTTAAAACTATTTAAAATATTTTTAAAACACTTTATAAAACTCGATTCTTGTCGAATATCATTTTAACATCTAATAAAGTCTATTTTGAAATATCTTTCAAAATTATTTATAAAATCTCTTTCATAAAACTTTAGTCATAATGTCATTTTTGACAACATTTATTTTAAAATATTTATAAAACACTTTTATAAAATTATTTTTCCAAATACCATTTGCATGTTAATTAGTTAATCCTTTAACCAATTTGTTGTTTTAATTTTTAAAATCAGGTTTTCAGGTCATTCATGCAAAATACAAAACATCTAAACACAACAATATAAAAAGTAATGGTAAACATTGCTTCAATCCTATGCATTTTTTCGAGTGAGCCACCATGGAACATCCAGTTTTCAGGTATGAATTTTGGTGCTTAAATCTTGTGGAATTCGGTGGCCACGACGTGGTGGGGAAGATCACCGCGATGTGGCAACCACTTTTAGGCCACGATCATTTTTAGTGGCCACGACGTGGTTATAGATTGGCCATGAAGTGGCGACGTCCCAAGCTCAAACCCCAATTTTTCGGGCTTAAGGCCCTATTTAAAGGATGTAATGGCTAGGGTTTTGTCTACCATCAGCCTCCATCACCCTCCAAGTCCAGAAATCAAACCCCAATCCCTTTATTCCTCATTTGAGCTCATTTTTGTGTTCTTGGTGATCTTTGAAGGAAGGAAAAGAACTTTATGGTGAAGGGAACCTCTTAGCAAGCTTAGGGATTTCATTTGAACAACTTCTGGACCTTTGTAAGTCTTCTATTTCGGATCTTGATGGTTGGTTTCTTGTAGACTTAGGATTTAAGCTCTTTTGGTCCCTTTGGTGAAGTTTGAATGGTTGGTTACCCTAAAGCTTGTAACTATATAGGTATTGGGAGTCCCAAATGCCTTATATGTTTCAGATCTTATCTCTTGTGAGATTTTAGTGCCATGTATGGATTTTGGACTCTATTTCTTACCTTCTTTTACCTAGTTTTGAGGGAGACATTCATCTCCATAAAGTAATGATTTTTATGACCATTTGTGAAGGAAAGATGCCTTCTGGAAAGTTTAAGCAAAGACCTTTACGTATTAAGATCTTAATCAATTAAGTTGTCGTCAGCCAGAAACCACGACGTGGCATGTTGCTCTTCATGGCATGTTGCTCGCCACGAATTGGAGAGGGTGTTACACAACTATTTTGTCAGAAAATAGCCAATATGTGGCCAGTAGTTGTCCACAACATGGTGGGCGTTGACCGTTGACTTTTGACCTGGTTGACTTTTGGTCAAATTGCTAGTTTTGGAGGGTAGTCTAAGGATTGACCTTGAATGTTTCCTTAGGTGGTGTGTAGTACCAGCTTTTTGGTCATGAGAGCTTTTGTATTTCAGCTTCGATTGAGAGGTGAGTCTTCTTACTATAATATGTAGGATACTAGTTGTCTTTGTGACTCTTGCATGGAAGACCAGGATCTGGTCCCTGATAATTGTATGAAAGACCATAATATGGCCATGTCAATAGTATGAATGACCAGGATCTGACCCTTAGCACTTGTATGTAAGACTAGGATTTGGCCATTGGCATTGCAAGAAAAAACCATGATTTGGCCTATAGCAGGAAGTGATTGTAAAACTATGATTTGACTCATAACATTCACTTGGGGTTGAAATATACCTGTTATATTATGTTTGGTATGTGTTATTTTGGGGAAACTTACTAAGCTTTGTGCTTACGGTTTATGTTTAAATGTTTCAGATACTTTTGGTTCCAAAGGAAAGGGCCCGGCTTGATCGCATTGCATCCCCCAGAGTTTTCCGTACTATCTTGTTTTACTTATTTATGATGTTTTGAGAATAAATTATACTTTGATTATCTTTTAGAATGAATGAATGAATGGTTTGGTTGTTTTAAAAATGAAAATTTTACTTTGTATTTTTGGGATGTCACAAATCATACGAAAAAACTATGTCATTATAGGGACAATTTACCTAAAATGATACATACCCCCCACTTGATTCGCCAACCACACCTAATGCTCGATTAAGAAGCCTCCAAGACTCCAATCTCCAAGGTCCTTGTATAGTTGACTCCGGTCTTCACTTGTTTACAAATTGTAATCTAATACTTTTTTGATCTGGTCCAATACTTATTATAGCTACATTACATGGAAAGTATATAACAAGGAAAGTGAAGAACAGCCTGATACATCATAAAGTAAGTCCAACTGAAGCAATGCACCATCGGGTCCATACAAAGAGTAAAACACTCATATAGTTAATTCAAACAATATTTTAATAAGGATTGTGACAAAACAATAAATAAAACAAACCTTTTTTATATATTACAATATCAATAAAACGAATTTTAAGGACGTAAACATATAAACACTATATAGTTTTTATTGTATGTTTTTATACCAATAGAAAACATCTAATATCAAAGCCATTATAAAATCAAAATAAATGAAAATGAACAAATTCAAACACCTTGAATTTAGAAAATCGATTTTGGCTAGATAATGTTTTTTTGTGGTTCGGAAATCAAACATGACTTTTTTTGTGATATCTGAAAATAGGTTTGCAAAACCCTAAAAAAGTAATTACTATGTGTATTTTTATACCAACAAAATTTCCTTATGTGTTATAAAACCATACACCATCAAACAATACAAATCAATTTATAGTGTTAATAATCATGAAAAAACGTCTTTGATACCATTGTTGGATCATGGTGCTTGTTTATAATAACATAAATTTAACAGACAATGGAAGAAAATAAGATCAAACACCATAATCCATGCCAATAGACAATGTTCATATATTAAAAGAAAGTAACTTAACCTACAATAAAGGTTTATGGTTACCTTGTAATGGCAACTAACGGAGAAAAGGTCCAAACCAACATCCCTTTGACAATATCCCATCCATCAGCAAGTAATAACAACTCTTGAAGAGTATCTGGTTGAAATCGACCAACATCAAGTTTCTTGAAGAAACCTAGCCGTCGAACAGGAGGGATAGAAAAGAGGGAGGGGACAACTCCTTTAAGTTTTTGGGTTTATCGTCTCCTTTGGTCCTTACCCTTATTTATAGGTATGTGATCTTATCCATGATTCAAACACATTCCTTATTTGAATCAAGTGATTATCTAATTAAATTAATAATTTAATCATATATAGTTATCTTCTAGAATTATCCATTAATTATTAGATAATTAATATAAATTTAGCATAATTATGTAATCTCAATAATTAACTTTGTCACACCCCCGGCCGACGGCGGAAACGTCAGGTTGTGCGACGTCTTTATCATGGATAACAAAATTTGATTACATTGAACAATACACATAATATATAACATAATTACTTCATTTATTATATAATTTTGATTACATTTTAAACGCCATACAAGTACACAATATAAAAATACAATTAATATCTTAGAAATAGTCGAACAATAATACTTCCATTGAATCCCTAAAAGTTTCTGCGATCATTGCCACGTCTGGCTTTCAATTTCCTAAGAACACATGCGGTTTTGAAAACGTCAACATAATGTGGTGAGTTCATAGGTTTTTAGTGTTTTATATCAAAAGTATTAAGTATTTGATTTATAAGTATTTAAACTTATATTACTTGTAGACGTTTTAACCAAAGATTTGTGTTTTATAAGTATTATTTCAACTTATAAAATTAGTGGGGTATCCTTTTTCCAAGTGTTAATCCAACCTTATAATTAATGTTGAATTCTTATCTCATAACAGTGTTTTACTATATATATATATATATATATATATATATATATATATATATATATATATATATATATATATATAAGTTTTATTATTATTAACTTATTTTTGTAATTTCCCTTAAGGTGTGCTGGAGGTGGTGTTGAAATGAGTCCTCATAATCGAGCATGCGACATGGCGTATTATCCCCTATCCATCGACGCTTCATCGGACGTCGAAGAAAAAAAATGTTTAGACAATTATCCCTGATATGACTCGACCATCAAGGTTGTAGCTAGCAACCGCAGGTAGGGTGTTAACCCTGTATAGATTTATACATAAATCTTCCGCTCATTTAACATTAACAATTATGGGTCAGGGTGTTAGCTAAATATTAGCATAATATGATGAATAAACCTCATTAACACCGAGCGAATGTGCCTTAATAGTTTCCACGCTTTCAAGTTTATGTTCCCTTTTTATAATTATATTAACATATAATTATAATGTTTCGTCTTAATAGTTTCCGAGTTTCCAAGCTTCCAGATTTTCGTAAATCCGTCAATAGTGTACCACAAATGAAACAAGCATAAGGGAATATGACAATTGCCGAACTAACAACTTTTTATCCAAAGCAACCTCATAATGTTTGGAAATCTATCAATAATTTCATCCGAAATAAAAAACCAATCCAACGTGGACATTTTAAACCCATTGCTACTCAAAGTAAAAGAATAGCCCCCCCCCCCCCCATGGAAGATTAACGTAAGCAAACATTATTCACAGGGCCGACTTGGAGATTTTAAGGGCCTTGTGCTAAGAAGAAAAATGAGGCCCTAAATAAATTTTTTTAATATATAAGGTAAACAAACTTAAGACGGTGAATTGTCCTTACAGAAAACATAAAAGTAAACAAATTAATTAAAAATGATCATATGGAATTTTATAAATAGTTCAAGGGTTAATTATGTAACTTTTAAAAACTGATTTGTTAAACATATTGAAAAGAGGGGTTGATTATAAAATATATAGCATAAAGTAAGGACCAAAACTATAAATTGAATTTAAAGCATCAAAACCGAACCACGCTTGACTTAAAAAAAAAAGATGTGCTTATGCCAATTGTGCTACGCAGACTTTATCTAAAAACATAGAATAAATTCATATATATTTAGTTATTAAATATATAATTTAATTAAAACTCGGGCCCTATTTTTTTCGGGGCCCTGTGCGACTGCACCTTTTGCTCCTCCTTAAAACCGGGCCTGAATTTATTCAGAAATATCTGTCCTTTCGAAGGCGGGAGGAATGACGCACGCAATGACGCCGACATCCAAGATAAATTGATTGAACACATTGACCAAAGACCGCCACCAACTCGATATCCAAGATAAACTGATTAAACACATTGACCGAAGACCGGAAAAAAAACAATCATTCCCTTTCCCACGCCTCCAAGACTTAGTTAAAATACCTACAACCACAACTTCTCCAAATATAAGATCGTCACAAGGCCAATAATTTGAACCACAACGTTCTGTTATCCAAAAGTCGAGAAGCATACATGATACAACTTGACAATCAAAAGCGATAAATTACCATTATTAGATTAATCATCGCTTAATATATCATGTCACAATACTTCCATTTTAAGTATATGATCCAAACAAAGGATTTATATTTCTAAAATATATTTCTTTCATCGGTAGAATAAGTGTCATGTGTCGATAGGTTATATGTCATCTATCGACACATGACACTTATTCTACCGATAACGACAAATACCAACTAATACAGATAATATACAAATTATAAAATACATCCTTCCACAACGAAAAGACGCGTATCTTCAATAATAATGGCTTTATACGTCATTGCTTACGTCATTCCTCCCTCTACCGAAAGGACAGATACCAACTAATACAGATAATATACAAATTATAAAATACATCCAAACAAATGATTTATATTTCTAAAATATATTTCTTTCATCTTCCCTTAGCAATATTTTTTATAAAAGCTAAATGATTATGAAAAATTGTTTATCAAATAAGATATAATAAGCCTCGTAGATTAATAGTTTTTAAACATATTTCCTTTATTCCAACACACATATCTATGTAGTATTGAATCAGTCATATAGATTTAATTAAACAAATTTAATGCTTAAGATTATAATAAAAAAAATCAATAAATAAAAAATTAGTCAACCAAAACCAAGATCATCAGGTGGTAACAACAAGATGTTTTAATGTTTTTTTTTGCTGGATCTGGTAAGAAACTGGGTCTGATTCGTGTAGATTCAGATTGTTTATATTTTATACCATACTTAAAAACTTATGACTCCGTCTTGGCTCATTTGATATGCTTTTACTTGGTCAGATTCATGACTATGAAACTCAGTCAGACGTCGATTCAATCAGACTCAATCAACAACTATCAAACAACCATAAAAAACAATTACTGTCAAAATAAGAATCTATTGACATCTTTTTTTTTACAATTATATTAAGATAATCATATAAAAACTTATTGTGTCTAACTTTTGCTAAAATCAAAACTATACTTGAATTGTTATATACTTTAAGAAACGTGTTTTGTTAATATACAAATATATATAATTAACATTCAGTAAAATAAGTACAAAAGTTATTAAGCACCAATAATGGATTTTTTACTCTTTATTATGGAATTCAGACTTTGGGAAGGCAAAAGTGGTTTACGGAAGCTTGAGGTTCGTTTCTTCGGGATGGAAGTTCGGATCGGTTTCGGTTGACTTGAGAAGGTTGTCTTATGTGCAGGATCATCAGTTGCGTCCCTCGGATCAGTAATTTTGGATATGGGTATTAGTAAGGAGTGATTTCGAGGACAAAATCTAATTTAAGTGGAGGAGAGTTGTAACGCCCTGTTCCGAATCGCTTTCCTAATTCGGGACTGTGACCCGAAGATAGGTTATCATAAGGCTTAGGTTCCTTTGGAAAAGAGAGATCTAGACCCATTTGGGTACAAATAATGTATTGGAGGTAATCCGAGAGTTTGGGTTGTGCATTGGAGCCAAGGGGCATATCAGTAAAGTGGCAATTCGAGCTCTTTATGAAATTTGGATTTTCGTTCAGAAGGTTTTGAGGTGAGGATAAGTTGATAGATGTATAGAGCTTCTCGCCACCTTTCCGTGGATATAAAGAACGTCAAAAACGGAGTTAATAAGGAAGAAGTTATGGCCGTTTGAAGTTGGAATAGTTCGGGTGAGTGATCGTTGACTTGTTGACCAAGTTCATTTAAGGCTCACGACGTGAGAATTAAGGACTCACGACGTGAGGAGCGCCTGATGCTCCAAAACCCTAATTTTCGGGTATTTAAAGGTATAAGATGATTAGGGTTGCTTCTCCTTAGCCTCTTTCACTCCCAAGACCTCTGGAAACCCTAATCTCAACCCCCATTGAAGTTCTTGGTCATTTTGGTGTTATTCAAGAGATTTTAGAGGCTTTGAAGCTCATTAAGTAGAAGAAGATCATTGGTGGTGCATTTGTTAGCTTCTTGGCTTCATCATCAGCTAGTTGTGGAGCTTTTGGACCTTTGTAAGTCCTCAAGCTCATGCCTTTCCTTTCCTTGCTTTCTAGATCTAAGTTTCCATGCATTTTATGGCATGTAATGTTGGTTAGCATGCATGGAGTCCATAAAGTTGGCAACTTTATGGATTATGATGGAATATTAAGTCTTATATGTTCTAGATCTGGACTTTGGTCATGGTTTTGGACTCCAAGTTTGAGTCTTGGTCCTTTTTCCTTCATTTTGACCAAGTTGGTGTTTAAGTCATATATCGAACATATGTGACTGAAAAGATTTGATTTTTATGGTCCTTGGGGTCAAGGAAGACCCTATAAACTGTCCCATGTTAAGGCTTAATGGATTAAGAGCTTAATGCTTAATTTTGGTCAGATCTGGACTCACGACGTGAGGAATGAAGCCTCACGACGTGAGTACGTATTCGAGGAAGTTCCTTGACTGAAACCACGGCCTCACGACGTGAGTAGCCCCTGACCAAGTTTTGGACTCTTTGATTGTGGGCTAGCTTGGTATTGGACCTATCCTTTGGTTTGGGCTGATAATGGACTAAGGATTTTAGAGTAATGGATTTCTGGTTGGGCTTGCCTTGCTGGGTTTGACCTAATGGGCCTTGGATGATGAATTAGGCCTTAGCGGGCCCAATGTAGTTAGGCCTTGATTGGGCCCAATGGGCTTGAACCTTTGGGCCATCGAAAAAATCATTGGTTCAAAGAAGTAAATGGGCTTTAGGAAAAGGCCCATGTAAGGGTTTAGGCCAATTTGGAAAATTGGGCCATTGATGGGTTTTTATGGATTATATAGTTTTAGGCCTTAGTTATGGTCTTGTTGGGCCAGGGGTAAAATGGTCATTTTACCCCAAGATTTGGATTATGGTTCATGGTTAAGAACTTAGTTGCTAATTGGATTTTGTGTTGGTAATTGTTAGTTTGGGAAGCCGTCAGGGCAGCAGCTAGGGAGTTCGGGCAGCGAGCTTCAACATTCGAGGTGAGTTACCTTCCAGTAGAAGTGGGTCTAAGGCCACAATGCCGGCCCACTAGTAGGAGTTGTTTGTTAGATAATTGTCTTTGTGATAATTGTCTGGTATGCCACTATTTGTTATGTTTTATGTGCTAGTATGGTATGATGTTATGTGATAGTGGTAGTAGGGGGAATAGTCCCCGTACCAGGTCGAAAGGACCAAAGGGGTAGGTCGGGCACCCCGGTATGCCTGGCAGTATGTTTTTGTTATGTTATGTTGTTATGTGGTAGTGGTAGGGGTGAAATAGTCCCCGTAACCGGTTGAGATACACCGGAGGGTTGGTCGGGAACCCAAATATGCCTGACATGGGGTAGGTCAGGCACCCCGGTATGCCTGACAGTGGGGTAGGTTCAGCACCCCGGTATGCTCAGCAGGGTAGGTCGAGCACCCAGATACGCTTGACAAGGTAGGTCGGGCACCCAGATATGCCTGACAGGGTAGGCCGGGCACCTAGATATGCCTGGCAGTACGTGATTTGTATGGTATGTGGTATGATGGGGGAACTCACTAAGCTTCGTGCTTACGGTTTTCAGTTTTGGTTTCAGGTACTTCGTTTTCAAAGGAAAGGAGTCGGCTCGATCGTAGCGCATCACTCTACGATTTCCGCACATGAGATCTTTGGGATTACACCTTGATATTATTTTACCATAACTTGTTTTGATTATTGATACTTGGGTTTTGACATGAGATATTATTATGGATGTTTTTATACTGTTGGTTTATGAATTGTTAAACTAAAAACGAAATTTTTGGCCTTGAATTTTGGGATGCTACAGTTGTAGATCTTGATGGGCTTAGGCATTAGAATGGATTAAGTTTGAAACTTTATCCATTAAACCACTAGAGAGAACCAGAACTAAAAATCTAAGCCTTGATCTGTAAGGATTAAGTGCTTAATGAAAGAAGTAATACGCAAGACGAACCGCGACACAGTCAAATACTGACCACGACGCAGTGGACGAGGAAGTCTCACAACTGTTTTGTCGTGACTAAACCCAAGTGCGGTGGACAGTTGAATTTTGACCAGTTTGAATTTTGGTCAAGTTTTAGTGAATGTCTGTGTTACATCATTTATTAAGGGCTAAATGGTCTTTTGACCTAAGATAAGGCTTAGAAATAGAAATACTCGTTTATAGAGGAAAGTTAGGTATTATACCTTAATTAATAAATTAGGGTTAATTATTGTGTAGTGGTTCGAGGCAATATCAGTATCGGTTAGCCGTTCTGTGGATTATCTTATCAATCATTCATGTGAGTTCTCATGATCTTACTTATTATATGGTCCATGTGTTATGAGTATGCCAACTAGAGACAGACCTCCCATAGGGAATCTAGTTGAATCAGAAAGGATGAAAGGCCATGATAAACCTTTCGAAGGGAAGTGGTCAAGACCATGATAGACCTCTCGGAGGGAAGTGGTCAATATTAGGTCAACTAGAGACAGACCTATCAGAGGGATTCTAGTTGACTGGGGTTATGTATGCTAGCATATGTTATGTGTTCAATTATATGTGATTATTAATTGTTGATATGTGTTAGAATTCTACTTGATGTTATGAGGTAGAATTTAGATGATGTTTATGTGATATAATGTGAAATGCATATGATATTATGATTACTCACTAAGTAGTAGGCTTATAGTTGATATTCTACATTTTTAGTTGCAGGTCCTTCAGGTTCGAAGGACAATAAACTGGCTTGATTGGGATATCTGGACATTCTCGGGGCATGACATCCACTCTATGTTTATCTTTTATGACTTTGTTTTCAAAACAAGAATTTAACTTCTGCTTATGGTAATGTTGTTATGTTATTATGTTATGGATGGAACCCCTTTTTAGTATTATCATACTCTGATTTTTGAAAAATTTATGGTTGGTTTTTGGGATGTTACAACAAATGAAAGTTGTTATGTGGTTAAGGATGACGAAAGATGAGTAAACCGAACATAATTCAAATGCATAAACTTTTCCTCGAAATACGGTTAAAACTCAAATTTCATATGACTAGGATCGGTCATCCACTCGCCTTCGACCATGATTCTCAATATGGAAACTTGTTTTCTTTTATTGTTGATGATTCCTTGAAAGTACTTATAGTTTTCATTCCCTTCAATTCCTAAGCAACCTGGCTCTTCAAACCTAACTATTTTTTTGAAGATCATATTTTCTCTATTCTTTGGCATTTTTAAACTCTCCCTACCACACATTTAAATTGCTTTTAAGACCTTAAAATTTCTTTTTAAAATCCACCATATGGTTTTCCAAAAGTACCCCGTGTTAAAACCAAGAACACGTGACTACTTTCGTAAATTCGTCAGTAATATACCACAAATGAGACAAGCGTAAGGGACTATGACCATAGTTCGAACTAACATTTTTCAAAAGAATAAGGCAATGATCCAAACATTTTTTTTTCCAAAACAACCCTCGTAACGTTTGAGAATCTACTGACTATTCCATCTGAAATAAAAAAACCGATTCAACTTGGACATTTTAGACCTAAAATTTATACTCAAAGCAAAAGAATATCCCCCAAGAGGGATATCCACAAACCCGACATCCAAGATAAACTGATTTTACACACTAGCTCGACATCGAAGATAGATCGATTGAATACATTGACCAAAGATTGAAAAAAAAAACAACCATTTTCTTTGACACGAGACTTTGTTAAATTACCTAAAACCACAAACTTCTCAAATATGAGATAGCCAACAATTTGAACCACCATGTTCTTTTCTCATCCAAAAGTTGAGAAGCATACACCGTGACAATCAAAAGCGATAAATCTATTATCATTAGATTATCACCGCTTAAAATATCATGCCCCAATACTTCCATTTTTCATATGTATATTTACTTAACATATAAGTATCCGATCCAAACAAAGGATTTGTAGGTCTACAAGATATTTCTTGAATTTTTCTTAAGCAATACTTTTTTTATAAAAGCTAAATGATTATGAAAAATTATTTCTCAAATAAGATACAATAATCCTCGTAGATCAATATTTTTTAAACATATTTCCTTTATTCCATCACACATATCTATATAGTATTGGATCAGTCATAAAGCTTTAATTAAACAAATCTAAATACCTAAAGATATACAAAAATACAAAAGTTATTAAGCACCACTATATGTAGTGGATTTTTTACTCTTTAATCTTACACGAGATATAAAATTTGTCTTTATAACTAATAATTAATAATTAAATAAAAATAAAAAAATTATCCCATTTGGGAATATAAATACAGCTGTCAAAAAATTGGTAGTACATTTATCTGTAGTTGCCTCTAGCAAAGGGAAATCTAGAACAAAAATTGTCAGATACGAATACGTAGGAGGAGTTATGGGATGAAATATGAATGAATCAATGGCTTCCGTGTAATCGTAAGCGAAACCCAACTCATACGCACACTCTCTCTTCCTTCCTTTAAATCCTTTCTTTCATCTATGGGCCATCCACCGAATCCCCTACCCTTTTGAATTTTTTCATCTCTCTCTCTCTTTCTCTCCATCTCCAATTTCACCTCCAACCGCTTCTCTTTTCATCGGAATATACCTTTCAAGTTTCATCCACCGTCGAAAAAAGTAGGTATGTTTTTATTTTTTTAATTTTATTTTTAATTTTTTCCGTTTCAAGTTTGTCATCGATCGATGAGAGGATGACTGGTTTTGATTCTAAATTTTTTTGATGATTTTTTCATCGATTGTTATCGTGTAATACTCGGATTCTTCTGGTTTTGATTTGTTTATGAATTTTACGGTTTTTTATACGGTGATTTTATACGATCGGTTGTGTAATTTGATCATTATCGATGTTAACGATGTGAAGTATGTGAAGCGGATGATTTGAGGATATTGAGAGTTCTGAGAGAAGACGATGTTATTTAGGAATTGTTTTTACAGAGGTTATTGATTGATAATCTGAAAGAGAATACATAGGTCGTTTAGCTTGTAGGTAAGTATAATAAGCTTATAACCATGCTTGGAAGATGAGATGTTGGTTTGTAGCTTAATTTATTCAGAGATTGATGTGAGGTAGATGTTCGTTGAAGTTCCGAAGGTTTAGATTTGTCTTTCTTAGTGTAAAATTGAAGAAAATTCATTCTCTGTGTTCTTCCATAGATGTTGATGAATTCGATTGCTGTTATATATGTACTAATTCCTCTCTCTCTGTGTTATGTGTTCATAGTGTTCATGATTCATTTCATCTCAGCTTCTTACACTGAAAAAATTGTTGCTCACAGTTGAGAATTAGACAATTAGTCATAAGATATGGGGCATCGGCATCTTTTCAGCCCATCATACATGCTTGAAACTGAGAATGATCAAAGCTGGAACTTAACAGAGCATCCATACATTCATACTGGTAAACCTTTGGCTCCTTGAGGCTTGATCTGAAATCTCCATGCTTAATGTATGCAATAAATATTAATTTTCCACTTCTTATTTCTGATTTGCAGCAAGAAATGTGACTAGTGAAAGCACTTCTCTCATATATCCAGATAACATGTCAATTGATGGAGCACAATACACTCACTGTAATCACACTCCAATCTCAACACCATATTCTTCATTACCTAACAATCTTCAACTCCCAAATTTCCAACAAAATGGTGTTGGCCCTTCTGATCTTTCTATGCATACATCATCATCATCCTATATACCTTCTGAAGATTATAGAAATCTAGCATCTTCATCAAATTACAATGGGACAAACAATCCTTTCAATGAAGATTTATTCAATGCAAGAGGTCATTATAAACGCAAAAGCCCTGGTGTTCCAGATACAAACAATGGAAGTTCTTCTGATGTCACCATGCTCACTGAACCATGGCAAGAAACTCCAAGTATAAACTTTCTTCATGCCCCTTGGGATTATAATAATAACACAACAAACCCTGATCATAGAAGCAATGTCAATAATAGTCTTTCCATTGGTGAAAGCTCTAGAAATGTGAGGAGTAGGGGGATGTTTGACTTGGAAACAAACTCTTCAAGAACACATTTCACCAGTAATTTGTCACGTGACTATTTTACAACCAGTAGGCCCATGGATGTTTCCGCTCCAATGGATCTAAACGGGTTGACCCGGGATTGGAATCCAACTATTCATGGTAAGGTTTTATTGCTAATATATGTGAATATGTGATTAACCCTATAATATAACAAAAGTTATTCTACAAATTGCAGAAAGTAGTTCTCTCAATTGTGAATTGAACCCTTTTCTTGAAGGAAACAGTAACCCTAATTCTTCATTAGACATTGGACAACAACAACAACAACAACAACAACAAAACAATAATGTTGTTACAAGAAACAATCATGTTCTTGAAAATTTTCAGAGCACATCATCTGTAAGAGGAATTCGAAGCAACTATAGTCAAAGGCCTGGGTCAACTTTCAGGGTGTCTTCAACTTCAAGTAACTTGCGATTAGGTCACAATACAGATGAAGGGTTACAATTAGCAACAAATAATTATTCTTCAAGAAATTTAAGACCTTCTTCTTCTTCTTCCTTTTCTTCTTCTACTTCTTCTTCTTCTTCCACCATTGGGTGGCATAGTAGTAATAACGATAGGAGTGGAAGGGCAAGATTGTCAAATGAAAGATATCGGTCTTTTTCCGGGGTCAATTTCCATGATCGACCACAACCCGAGGTATTCATTATGATTTATGCCATTATATGCAAAGTTGACAACTTTACCATTTTGCCCTTCATTTGATCAATTTACAGGGTCTTGTGATTGTGGATCGATCGGGTTTTTATGGATCAAGAAATCCATTTGATCAACATCGGGATATGAGACTTGACATAGATGACATGAGCTATGAGGTTAGTAAGTTTTTATATAATTTTACATTTTTGGCCCAAGTTTTAATTTTTTTTTACAAATTTGGTCCAAACAGGAGCTTCTTGCACTTGGGGAAAGAATCGGAAGTGTAGCCACTGGTCTCCCTGATCATCTTATTTCAAAATGCATTCAAGAATCAATTTACTGTTCTTCAGATCAAATACAAGATGAAGCCACCTGTGTTATTTGCCTTGTAAGATTTCGGTTTAACACTAAAAAGTTTTAAAAAAGATAATGAAATAATATTTTTTTTGGTTTAAAATTTTCAGGAAGAGTATGCGAATATGGATGATATTGGGATGTTAAAAGCTTGTGGGCATGATTTTCATGTTGGGTGTATCAAGAAATGGTTGTCCATGAAGAACGTGTGTCCCATTTGCAAAGGGGAACCTGTGAAACAGAAATGAAAATAAAATTATTAAAAGAATTTTATTGTAAATAGATTTGTAAAATGGCGGGATTCTGATTCTTAAATCTTAATAATGTGGTCTACATTCTGCATTTATGACAATCATGATGCTGTTTGTGTCCCTGGTTAATTTGTATGCATATATATTTATATTTTAAATCGTAATCCAAGTTATATCGAATTTCGAATGGGATTCTTAATTGTTATGTATAACAGGATACGAGAGAAGATGTTGTATTGTGTTTGGTGAGACACAGAAGTCAAAGGGATGTGGGAGTACTACAAAGTCCCAAGGAAAAGGTGGAAATTTAGGTATGATGCTTAATAAAATTTAAAGTTGGTGTAGTTTGACAAAATATGAAAGAATAAAACCTTTTAGCACAATGTGAATGGTATATTGTGAAGTTAGTTGGATAGAAAGTAAAGCTAAAGATAAGTTGCCATTAAGAATTAATCTTTGGGAGGTTTAGATTAAGAGATATTTTTGGAAAATAAAGGTTTGTGTAGATAATATTTATTTGACTTTTAGTATATGTCTTGAATTAGTACATTGGTTCCAGAGTTTTAGTAACGAAAAGAAAGGTGAGTTTTAGTTACAAAAAGAAAGGAGAGAAAAAATGAGTTTTAGTAACGAAAAGAAAGGTGAGTTTTAGTTACGAAAAGAAAGGAAATGAAAGTAAGGAGAGAAAAAAAGAGAAAGGAAAGGAAAATACATTTTTATTTTGTGTTCCGAGTTAGAGAGAAGTGATAGGAAAATTAAGGTTGCGTTTAGTTACGGAAAAACAGTTTTTATTTTCCGTTTTTCGTTTTCCCTTTCCAATTTTCGTTTTTCGTTTTCGGTTTTCATTGGAAAATTTAGAAAACGCGTTTAGTTAAAACTTATTCATTTTTCATTTTCAGTTTTAGAAAATTAGAAAACGCGTTTAGATGTGTATTTTTCTATCGGATTTCATTTTTAGAAAACGGTAGCGGTGGTAGGGTGGGCGTGGGGACGGTGGCTGTGGTGGGGGCAGCGGCGGGGGGCAGTGGTGGTGTCGATGATGGTGACGGTGGTGGTGTGTGTGTGTTTGTGGGGGTTGGTGTGTGTGTGTGTGTGGGGGGGGGGGTGGGCTTGGGAGTGAGTGTAGGTAGGTAGGGGTGTGGTGGGTTGGGGGTATTAAGGGTGAGGGTAGGTAGAGGTGGATGGGGTGGGAGTGAGTGTTTATATTTTAGAAAAATTTTGGAATTAGAAAAATTTTGGAATTAGAAAAATGTGGAAAACAATGATTATCGGTTTTCCAAAAATTTCAAACTTCTTTGTAATTTTAGAAAACGGAAAATTTTCATTTTCCGTGAAAAATTTAGAAAAATAGACGAACTAAACGCGTTTTCAAAATTCTCATTTTTCTTGGAAATTTTTTCCGGAAAACGGTCCATTTTTCCGCAACTAAACGCATCCTAAATGTTTTGTTTTTTCTCTCCTAATCCTTCCAAATCTGAAGGAAAGTTAGGAGAGAAAATGATTATTCCACATCCTTCCTTTAATGAAACTCATGAACACCATTTTCTTTTACTTTCTTTTCATTTCTACTCATTTTTCTTTCCTTTTCCTCGTTAATTTGAACTTAGGAACAAGAAGAGGGCGTGTATAAGAGTTTTGTGTAAAGCATGTAGAAGGATCAAATATGTAATTAAACCATTCTTGAGGATCATAGGTTAAAATAAGTGTTAATCTTTGATACAATGTGTTTTCTCGGGGAATATCTTCTCATTTATAGATATAAAATGATTATAAGAGAAGTGATACTACACAAAATGGGACTAACATGAGATCGATTACATAACATCTATATACACTAACACCCCCGATAAATAGTGTTATTGAGAGTAATAGCATGAAAGTTCAAACTCTTCCTAAGCCCGTGAGATAAAGATGATGGAAGTCCCTAGATGAAGATATTGCATAATGATAATTGGACAAAACATGAATAACTCATCCCGACCCAAAACAACTTAAGGGGAAAATAGATGTTTACTGTGATATGCGATCTGTTTGGTACATTCATGCTAAACATGATTGGTAGCCATGTATCAACACTAAAATCATCGCAATACACAACTATGGTTTTGGTAGATGAGGCATATCACTCGTAGAGAAGAATGTAAAACCAACAAGGTTCTTCAACAATGTTGGCTACATCTCTATACTCAACCTCATCATTGGACTAAGAAATAATACTCTTGTTTAGATGGCTAGGCTTTGAGGTTTGAGATAGAAGTTAACACCTACATATATGTGGTACATTGGATGTAGAATGTCATGTAGTTACCTGGTACATAGGGATGCACTTCAGTATGCTAAAACGGGACTCATGAGGATCATGTTGAGTTTTGGAGTTTAAGTGTTTCAGGCGGGTAAAAGATGTCCAATATCGGAAATGGTTTTGGTGAATGATTAAATATTTGATAGTGTCTCACGTATTTTATACAAGGTTGCAGATCTACATATGAGACCTCAGTCTCATATGTAATTGTAAACTTCATACCAATATCAATAATAAATCTTCTAGTTAGCCCGTGAAGGTAGCACGATTATCCTAATCGTGTGAACCACATTAATTTTTTAGTTTTTTTTCTTCGAATCTTTTAACTATGTGATTGTCGTTCGAATACCTAAAAACTGGTATAAGAGTTATGGCTGAAGATGGCAAGGTTAATATAGACAAGTTTGACGTCCACGATTCTGACTTTTAGAAGATGAAATCTAAGACTATCTCTACTAGAAAAAATTACGCAAAATATTCTTAGCGTATAAAACATTAGGATTAGGTGCTATTGGTTCGTGAGGCTCTTGGCATGGTATTGTTGTCATTGGCAAATAATGTAATGCCCAAGTTGCCAGGTACTTCCTTTTGTTGCTTATTTGAGTAATAATATCATGTTTTTGGGAGGAGGGCCGGCGTACATAGCGTACGCACGACGTACAAAGGTAAGGCGCGAAGCGGGGGAAGCCCATGCGTATGCTGGGATTACCCATGCGTATGCTGGGCATAAGCTGACCAGATGCAAACCCTAAATTTTAGGTTTTGCACCTTATATAAACATCTTAAGTTCGTCCCAACCTTCATTCCCTCAGCCTCCACTGTCCCTAAAGTGCTAAACTCGAACCCTAAGCCTCTTGCATGCATCTTGAGCTAATCTTGAGCCTTTTTGGGTGATATTTGTTGATTTTGAAGAAGAAGGAGTTTGAAGAAGGAGTAAGAATGTGAAGAGGACTTGTAGATCCAGAAGTTTGGCATCATTTCTGACTCATTTGAGGTATAAAGCTTTAACCTTGACCATTGCATGCTTAGATCTAGTTTTGGGGCGTTTTATGTTGCATTTTGGCTCAATAGTTAGGGTTTCTTGAGTTTTAGAAGTTCCAGTCCATATGAGCTATCCTTTTAGGCTCTTGGAAGTGTTTAGAGCCATAAAAATCGCGCCTTGATGGTTTGGCCTCAACCATGCAAGTGTTAGATGGCCACAAAGTGTGTTTATGGACTTAAATCATGTCTTAATCCCCATTCATGCATGCAATAGCATAAAGTTTATAACTTTATGGCTTAGGACGTCTTTTAGGGCCTGGATCTATGTTATGGACGTGATGACTTAACTGATTAAGTCACAATGAAGTTTCTAAGGTGGATGACCAATACGCTAGGCGTACCCCTGGTATGCTGCGTGTACTAGGTCAACTTCCCGTAACTGGTCAAGGCCAGCGTACGCTGGGC
This sequence comes from Lactuca virosa, assembly GCF_052849685.1. NCBI lineage: Eukaryota > Viridiplantae > Streptophyta > Magnoliopsida > Asterales > Asteraceae > Lactuca > Lactuca virosa. Next base: position 56,379,061 of record NC_136431.1, read on the forward strand.
GTACGTGCCAAGTACACCGCGCGTACGCATGCAGTGGGTCAAATGTGGTTTTTGGGCCTGGATTTGTTGGGCCTCAAGCCCACTTGCAGATTAAGGCCTCTGGGCCTAGGCCTAGTATTTATGGTATTGGGCCTTATTGGGCCTTAAAGCTTAGTTGAATGGACTTGGGCATTTTAATTTGAAATTTGGGCCTTGGAAGGAAGAGGCCCAATAGGGCAAGGATTAGGGAACCTTTGCCTTATGTCATGAATCAGGGTTTGGGCCTTGGGGACAAGTTTAGATCCAATGTCTAAATTAAGAGGTTTGTTGTGCTATAGGGAGAGGAGTTCCGAGTCGTCCAAGGAGTATGATTTGACATTCGCTGTTGAGGTGAGTCTCCCTTTGTGAATGTTACGGGTCGAAGGCACCAAGGCCGACCCTTTATTTATTGTATTGTATGATGGTTGTCTGTGTGATAATTATCATGGTTCACGTATTGCTCGATGATTATGTGATTTATGTATGTTATTATGTGGTAGTGGTAGGGGCGAAATAGACCCCGTAACCGGTTGAAATAAACCGAAGGGTAGGTCGGGCACCCAGATATGCCTGGCAGGGTAGGTCAGGCACCCATATATGCCTGGCAAGGTAGGTCGAGCACCCATATATGCTCGACAGGGTAGGTCGGGCACCCAAAACAGTATGGTTGTGTTATATGTGGTATGGTTGGGGAAAATCACTAAGCTTTGTGCTTACTGTTTTAGTTTGTGTTTCAGGTACTTCCAGCTCAAAGGGGAAGGGGCCGGCTTGATCGCGACGCATCGCACTATGATTTTCCGCAGTAGGGATTTTGGGACTTATGCTCTGATAATGTTTTTCCACGAATTGTCTTGATTATACACTATAACTATTTTATGTTTTCGTGATCTTGGAATCAATGATGTTTTATGTTTGTGATTTGGTAAACTTAAAAATGAAATTTTCGAGTCGTATTTTTGGGGATGTTATAAGTTGGTATCAGAGCCTTGGTTTGAGGGATTCGAACATACTCTTGGGTGTGTTTGAACTCAAACCAAGGGTTTGAGAGATTTTCATAAGAAAAATATATTTCTAAAAATTAAAGACTTTAACAAAAGACAAAATGTGTGATGCGTGCAATCGGCCGGGCTCAAGTAAGTTTTCCCCAAGATACCTATACCTATTATCTGCTATGAATTGATTATGAATATGTGAACTGCATGCTAGTTAGGACTAGGGATCTGCTCAAATTTTGCATGATAAGATGCTAGGAGAGATGCCTTAGATGCCTGCTATAGGAGCTTGTAGGCTTGCATGCTAGTACTGATTCCTTTATGATAGAATGGCTTGATTAGGGTATGGTTGCTTCTTGTTACCCGAAACCCGAATGTTGCTTGCTTCGTGCTTCTAGGAATTCCAACTAACGTCAGCTTACTAGTGGGCGAATGCGCCAAGTTACATGTTATGCGAACCAAATAATTTCAGAAGGTTAGGTTTGGCTCTACTGCGCAACTCTTGTTTGAGTCCAACCGTTGTAAAGTAAGACCTCTCATTTGAAGAATTATCTGGTTTTAGTAATATGTAACTGTATTTGCGCGCTAGTTAGAGGAAGTCTGTGGGAAATCCCTTCGGCAGCTGACGACAGTGTGTGGAGAGAAGTTGTGTCCTAGAGGGTGTCTAGGAAGAGATTAGTGGCAGGAGTCTCATCTGGTTTCAATTGTATGTTGGATAGGAAGTGACATGGAAGATTCAAAGCAATCCTCGAGGAAAGTATGGATAAATGTGGAAGGTACTACTGAAAGAAGAGGATCCGTACTCGATTTGGGGAGTGTCACAAGGAAGCCAGGAGAACTTGTAGAATGTGAGACCTCGCAATTTGTATTCATGATCCTGATAATTGTATGGTTTGTTTAAGAATGGTGACGACACGTCAGGGAGCAGGTGGTTCTGGATCTGGGTCTGGTTCGGGTACGGGTTCCGAGCCGTTTGATGATGGTCTGCGGGAGTTCATCGCATCTGAGATTACTAGAGGCATCCTTGACGCGACCCTGATGATTTTCGGGTCGATCAAGGAGGGTATTATCGAGCTGATGGAGGATCACCTTAGGGCTTTTGGGAGTGATATGTCACCTAGCTAGTCCGGGCCTCGCACACTCTCCTTCAAGGATTTTAGGGGGTGTGGAGCACCAGACTTCTTCGGGGTGAAAGACCCCATTGCAGCTAGACGGTGGATAGCAGACATCTAGTCTACTCAACTGACCATCTTCTGCCCTGAGGGGTCGAAGGTTAGATTTGATGCGGGTTGTTTGAGGGAGCGGGCCAGGGACTGATGGGAGGAGATTGGTTATGCTTTGGGAGGTCCGACCATTGAGGCCATGACCTAGCCGAATTTTGTGACCAGGTTCCGGGAAGAGTTCGCGCCAGCAGTGGAGATTCAACAGCTGGCTAGGGAGTTTTTGGACATGAGACAGACGATAGAGACTGTGGCGTAGATTACCGCCAAGTTCAAGGAGAGGGTTTGTTGGTGCCCCAGTATGCAGCAGATGAGGAGCTGAAGAAAACCCGGTATCACGATATGTTGAGAGCAGATATCAGAGAGTTTGTTAGCTATTCGGCGTGCCTGACTCTGGACGATATGATCGCCAGGGCATGAGAATGAGAGATTGATATGGAGCACATTGGTAAGAGGAAGGCAGAACTTGGTCAAACTCTTGGGGTTTCAGCGAAGAAACCCAAGGGATTCGACCCGAGTTTGAAGGGCCAGCAGTGTCGGAGCCGCTGTGGGAAATGCGGAAAACCACATGAGGGAGCTTGTAGGTCAGGGGGCTCAGGATTCTATAAGTGCGGCAAGACGGGACACTTTAGCAGGGATTGTACTGCCCCTACTCCCACCCTTCAGACATCAGACCTGATTTGCTTTTATTGCAATCCGAGGGGCCACTAGAAGGCCCATTGCCTGAGTCTAGCATCAGGAGCACAAGTGGTGGCGCCAGCACCAGCGACCCTGCGGATCACATATGGCCGTCAGGCCAAGACGGATGCTCCAGTGGTGAGGAGCCGAGCTTTTTAGTTGACCGCCGAGGAGGCGCGGGCCGCACCAGATGTGGTGATGGGTATGTTTCTTTCCTTTAACTTTTATTTTATGTCAATTTCGATACAAATATTTTATGTGTTTTGTTCTAGGATCGTTCCATGTGAACGATATTCCTGTTTTGGTATTGTTCGACTTGGGGGCCACCCGATCTTTCGTATCTCTTGCGCTCAACAAGAGGTTTGCTAGATCTCCGAGTGTGCTAGACTACCCGTTAGATGTTGAGATTGCAGACGAGCAGTCCGTTCGAGCATCGAGGGTCCATCAGGATTGTGTTTTGAGGATGTGCGGCAAGCGTTACGCTATCGACTTGGTTCCCATCCCTCTACGCGGGAACAAGGTCATACATAAAAACTGAAATATACACAATTGTCTCACTTCATGAATAATTACTGAAAATTTAAGATATATATATATATATATATATATAGTAATAATCATATGTGTGTTAAATAATAAATCATTAAGTGTATTATACATATTAATCTTGAAATTCTTTATTTTTTTCTCTTTTTATGACAATTTTGACCCTTTGACCGAGTAGGCCGAGTTTGACTTTGTTGACCGAGTAGGCCTGAGTTAGAGAGATTTTGACCGAGTTTGACTTAATCCGAGTTTTTTTGCCGAGTTCACATAACTCGCCTCGGTGGAGGGCCGATTCCGAGTACTCGGCCGAGTAGGCCGAGTTTTGCAACACCAGGTGCACCGATCCTATTTGTGGAGAAGAAGGATAGGTTGCACCGGATGTGTATTGACTACCGGGAGTTGAACAAGCTAACGGTGAAGAACTGTTATCCACTCCCGAGGATCGACGATTTGTTTGACCAGCTTCAGGGGGATGTCTTGGTTTTCCAAGATTGATCTGCGCTCGGGATACCACCAGATGAGGGTCAGGGAGGATGATGTGCAGAAGACAACCTTTCAGACTTGATATGGCCATTACGAGTTCGTGGTGATTCCTTTTGGGCTCACCAATGCCCCATCCGCATTCATGGACCTCATGAACCGCGTGTGCAGACTGATGTTGGATCGGTCGGTGATAGTATTTATTGATGATATCCTGGTCTATTCCAAGACCCAGGAGTAGCATGAGGAGCATCTGTGAGAGGTGTTGGATACCCTTAGGAGGGAGAGGTTGTACGCGAAGTTCTCCAAGTGCGAGTTCTGGTTGTGCGAGGTGCAGTTTCTGGGGCACCTTGTCAACCACGACGATATTCTGGTTGATCCGGCCAAAGTGGAGGCCATGATGAGATGGGAGGTCCCGAAGTCTCCATCTGAGATTCGGAGCTTCCTTGGGCTAGCTGGATATTATCGGAGATTTATCCAGGACTTCTCCAAGATAGCAGTACCCCTGACCTGATTGACGAAGAAGACTGCTGTTTTCCGCTGGGGGCCTGAGCAACAGGCAACATTTGAGATTTTGAGGCAGAAGTTATGCGAGGCGCCGATTTTGAATCTGCTTGAGGGTGTCGAGGACTTCATATTCTATTGTGACGCGTCTATTTCAAGATTGGGCGCGATCTTGATGCAGAGGGGGCATGTCATCGCGTACGCCTCGATGCAAATTACCCGACGCGTGATTTAGAGTTGGGGGCAGTAGTTTTCGTCCTCAAGATTTGGCGACACCACCTTTATGGGGTCCCTGTGTACTATTTACACAGATCACAAGAGTCTGAGGTACCTGATGGATCAGCCAAACCTAAACATGAGGCAGCGTCGGTGGTTGGATGTGGTGAATGACTATGATTGCGAGATCCTTTACCACCCAGGGAAGGCCAATGTGGTGGCCATTGCTCTTAGTCGAAAGGCAGTCGTGGCTCCGATCAGGGATATCTGTTTGAGAATGACAGTGGTGACTCCGCTTCTGGAGCGGATTCGGGAGGATCAGTTGGAGGCTATGAAGGAGGAGCACCGGAAGAGTGAGCGCATTGTGGGTCAGATTTGCTCCTTCGATTATAATAGCCGCGGGTTATTGACACTCCATCGTAGAGTGTAGGTTCCGTACTCAGGCGGCGTGTACCAAATCCTGATGGAGGAGGCGTACAAATCCATATTTTCCATCCATCCCGGGGCGACGAAGATGTATAGAGATCTTCGTCCTGATTACTGGTGGCCTTGCATGAAGCGGGATATAGCCTGGTGTATAGAGATTTTTTGTAAGTTTCCTTTTTTCCCCTTAAACTTTTAAATTGTGCATTTTGGCCTTAAAGCTAGTATGCGGGGCGTACCCATATGGTACGCTTAGTGTACTGGCTAGAGAGCGGATTGGGACTTCAGAAGCGTATGCTGGGCGTACACCATGGTACGCTGGGCGTACACGTGGATTCAGAAAAACCCTAATGTGGGTTGTTTCACCCTATAAATTCATCCTTAACTTTTAGAGTTAGCCTCATTTCATGTCCCTCACCCTCTTGGAAAACCCTAAACGTCCCTTTTAGCCTTTCATCTTTCATCTTGAGCTTTTGAAGTAAAAGTTGGTGTGTTTTTGGTCCATCTTTGAAGAACCCTAGAAGGAAGTGAAGTCCATAGCTTGGTGAGATATTGGAGATCCAGAACCTCTACCTATTTTGCAAGGATTTTGAGGTATCAAGTTCTTATCTTGAATGATAGTAGCTTAGATATCTTTTGGGGTCAATTTGTTATGTTTTAAGCCTTGGTTGAGTGGATTTTTGTCTAGGACGTCCCAAAAGACCTTTCCTTTTAGATCTAGGCTTTCAATGGCCCCTTCATGCATAAAAGGTGCTATCTTTATGAAGTTAAGAGTCTCATGCAAGCATTAAGTCATGTGTTAAGCCCTTTTTGAGCTAAAGAGCCTTGTGTGGCCTTGCATAAATGTAAAGTTAGCAACTTTACGTGTTTTCTCAACTTAATAAGGTCAGATCTCCGTTTTGGGGTGTTATCTTAAGGTATTAAGAGCTTAATGGGAGAATGGGATTAGCAGGGGAGTACGTTGGGCGTACCAGCCGGTACGCACAACGTACAAGCCTCATTGCGTGTACGACAAGCGTACAAGCCTCATTGTGTGTACGACAAGCGTACAGCTGGGTACGCCCTGCGTACTCAGTCTGTGGGCTTGCGGTTTTGGGCTTTTCGAGTGGGCTGCCTTTTTGGGCTTAGATACTTGGACTCTCGTTGGGCTTCTAGATATGAGTGTTATTGGGCTGATTGGAGAAGTTGGACTTTAGGATAAGGCCCAATAAGGAGTTAGGCTCAATTTGGAAAATTGGGCCAATTATGGGCTTTGGAATATTTTGGGCCTTTTGGATCAAAGATGTGGACTTGGGCCTTGACCTAACTAGGGAAAAGGGTAAATGGGCATTTACCCTAAGTTTGGATCCTTAGTCAATAGTAGTCTTCTAATTGTTAATTGGGTGTTTGTTTGCTATGATAGCTCAGGATTTTCCGTGAGTCAGCAGTCAAGGATTTCAGTACAGCTTGACATTTGAGAGGTGAGTCTTCCTCACTGTACTTTCGGGTCGAAGGCACCAAGGCCGGCCGTTTGGGTTTGATATCCTGCTATGCATGCTATAGTATTGTAGTAATATGCTAATTCGGTATCCTGGTATTTGGGATGTTACTATGCTTAGTGATCTGTGAGATATGTCTGTCTGTTTGCTGACTGGTTAATAGTATGTTTATCTGTATTATGTGCACATGATTGGTTGGTGGCTGAGGCTTCACTGCTTTGTGCTTAAGACAACAGGCCAAGGCATTCCAACCCGATGGTTGAGGGCCTAGGGTATTCCATACCGAGGATGACCGGACCCATAATATGTTGGCATTCCAACCCGATGGTTGAGGGCCTGGGGTATTCCATCCCGAGGATGATTGGACCCATAATATGTTGGCATTCCAACCCGATGGTTCAGGGGACTGGGGTATTCCATCCTGAGGATGATTGGACCCATAGTATATTGGCATTCCAACCCGATGGTTCAGGGGCATGGGGTATTCCAACCCGATGGTTGATTGGGCCCATAATATGCTGTTATTATATTTTGTGCTATTTGTTATGTATCGGTATTTTGGGGGAAACTCACTAAGCTTTGGGCTTCAATTTGTGGATTATGTTTCAGGTACCTCAGAGGATCGCGGGAAGGCGAAGACGTGATCGTGCACCTCCTCATGTTTTATTTATGATCTTGGGATTTATCTGATGTTGAAACATATTTTGGAAACAATTTGTAAACAATGATGGTTTTGGGTTTATTTAAAAAGTTTAAAAGTTTCAAGAATTTTATGAATGTTACATTGAGTATTTGGTTGACTACACAACTGGGGGAGTCCATGGCTAGTGTAAGTCATATAAAGGCAACCAATGTTCAAAGTTATTGATAAATATTTTATCTACGTCTGTGGGTTATAAGTTCACACTAGAAACGAAATTCACAAAACCGCCTAGAATAGTCAAGTGTTGTCATCTACTCTGGTTGATGACCCAGACATGGCTACCTGTCACACCCCCAAACCAGGATGGCGGAAACGTCTGGGGGTGGATGACTTTCATGAACAGTATCACAACATAATGTACAATAGTGATCAAAGCAAACACAACCATCATAAATATAATTAAAATCGTTACATTGTTACAATGTATTGTATGTTTCAAACAAATTACATTATGATGACAAAAATGAATAATATGACGCCGTAACGTCCCATCCTCAAAAGCCTTGTGGTTACTTGTTTAACGGTTTCTTGAGAATACAAGTAGTTTTGAAAAGTGTCAACAATTAAGTTGATGAGTTCATAAGAACTTTGTATGTGAAGAATCTATAACTTTTTCCTTGTAAAATGATAGTGTATGTTCCCAGAAAATCCAATATTTTCTTAAAAATGAGCTGTAGTCTTAAAAACCCTAAAAACCAAAAATGTATAAGTATTTCTATACTTAAAATAGTATTATGTAGTTTTATTCTTATTTCAAACCATTTGAACGCATGTTACCCCGTAAGCTAAATGTATTGTTGATTCCCCATGTGAGTTATTACAACCATGCTAAAACCGAAGTTGGCCTGCTACGACGTTCTTCAGGCGTCAGAATGTTAGATATTTGTCACCCCAGACCTGCCGGTCTAGCTGTAGCTAGCAGTTTAGGTGCGAGATTGTCAGTCCCATATAGATCTATACACAAGTGCCATGCTCTCTTATCGAGATTCTGGTTATAATTCAGGACTTTAGTGTGTAATCTGGTAAGTACGGTGAAGACTGTGTCTCATATAATTGTTTCAACAAGTTTACGTATAGTGTAATGAAAACCCTTGTAAGTGTAAATATCACATCTCCATAGTATTTACATAGTGTAAAAATAATTATACTTTATGTAATTATTCGTATTGTATCAAAACAGAAAATGTAACGACCCTAAAAATCAAGGGTAAAAATCTCATTTTTAATATAGTCAGAACATAGATATCATTTATTCCAAACATCCAAAACGTCGTTAATTAAAAACATTTATCAGAGTCCATCCCAAAATCATTCAATGCGGAAAACATAGGTGTGTGCATTGCGATCAATCCGAGCCCTTCTTTCCAAATCGATGATACCTGAAACCAATAAACAAAACTGTAAGCACGAAGCTTAGTGCGTTCCCCAGAGCATACCCCACACAGTCCACATAATCACATAATCCATATTAGCTATAAAAGCTACATAAACCATATCAATCACATATCTATACATATCAACATATATGGATGCCGTGGGCTCGTCCCCAGGGTCTTACTCCAGGATGCCATGGGCTCCCCACATGGTCTTACACCTAAGTGCCATGGCTCTCCCATGGTCTTTGATACGAAAGCCATGGGCTCTCCACATGGTCTTACATCCGAGTGCCATGGGCTCGCCCATGGTCTTCCATGAAAATATCATAAATACAACTAGCATACCACGTAATCACTAGCATACCATATATATATATATATATATATATATATTATATATATATATATATATATATATATATATATATATATATATATATATATATATATATATATATATATATATATACGCATACGAGACATACCAGTAGTGAATCTACAATAAACACAACAACATAGTAGGAAAGCCATGGGCTCTCCACATGGTCTTACATCCAGGTGCCATGGGCTCTCCCATGGTCTTCCATACAAGCATACCACATATACCACTAACATACTTCCTAGCACATAACCAGCTAACATGCCACATAATACAACTTCATCTAGTGTACCACATATCATAAAATGGGCCGGCCTTGGTGCCTTCGACCCATTGGTATGGTGAGAAGACTCACCTGGCACGCTGAAGTCCCGTGGATGCAACTCCAGCTGCTGGTTGACAGATTCCCGAACTGCCAACATCAAACAATACCCAATTAATATTTGGGTCCCAATGCATAACCACAACTCCATACTTGGGGTAAAAGACTACTTTACCCTAACTTAGCTTTATTCAGTCCAAGGCCCAATCCAAAGGCCCAAAAGTCAAACCATGGACCAAAGCCCAACATATGGCCTAATTTTCTAAATTGGGCCCAAACCTTTACATGGTCTCACTCTAAGGCCCAACCATTTATTTCAATCCAACATTTGACATTCTAATGGCCCAATATCATATAATCATTAAGGCCCAAACTATGGCCCATCTATGACCTAATTTTCCAAATTGGGCCCAAACCCTCATATGGGCCTTGCCCTAAGCCGATCAACATATTCTAGTTCATATAATTATTCTTGGATGGCCCATTAATAATCCAATTACCAAAGCCCAATGGAAAGGCCCAACTCAAGGCCCAAGTGAAATTAGGGTTTTCACATAAAATGATGATTAGGGTTAAGTTTTCCTACTTAACCCATTAAGGACTTAATCCATTAAGTCCCACATGACCTTAGGTTAATTTGCAATGATTATTAATTAATATTTTAAGTTCATTAAATAATTCCGATGCGGTCCCGATAAGTCCCAAATTAGGGTTTCATGGCATTAGGGTTTTCCAAACCCTAATTAGGGTTTCGAACCCATCTTAGCCTAATAGGACCAATAGCTAGGTCCTTTGACCATTTAGGGTTTCAAGCATCCTAATCGAATCAAACATGACAAGGCAAAGCACACCGCCACCCGACACGGCGGCCGGTGGCGGCAGCTGTAGTGACATAAGAACATGGTTTGGCATGCGAAATTAAAGATTGCACAATGAACATGGTGATTTGGGTGTTCAAGAGATGTATTGATTGTATATGGTGTTACACAAAAAGGATCTAGATCTAGACTACATAAATAACACACACTTACACACTCACTTTTACATCTCTCAAGCACACCTCTACAAGCGGACTAAACCCACCTTATATAGAGGTGTTTACATGTCTCTCTCTCAATCTCTAATACTCATTAGTCAAAAGGCTAATACTCCACATGCAAGTGGGTTTTACAAAAGTCAAACATTACAAAGTCATTCAAGGAAAACTTTGTACCCCAACATTCCCCCCCTCAAAGTTAGGAATGAATGACCCACTTCAAATCTTCTAAAATCGAGCAACTACGCGATCCGAGCCTCAAGGGTGACACATGTCGAAACGAACTTCAATCTTCAATTCTTCCATGATTTTTCAATTTGGGCTCTAGGATGTGAGACCATACAAACCGAGCATCAACGAATGATCACGAGCTTCTCAAACTCCAAATTGATCACCAAAAGTTGAGCATAAAGCACACCCCAAAAATCTTCAATAAAACCAACCCCATTTCGAATACATCACTTCCGAACTTCCAATTTCATCATTTCGTATACTTCAAAAATCAAGGTCACTTCGGTCTTCAAATCCGCGTAATATGAAAAATTCAAGTTCGAATTTCCATATAAATTTCCCCCCCTTTTTATAATCGAAACTTGATTATAAAACCTTCAAGGAAAGAGAACGTGCTCTATTCGGAATTTTTCGTGTCAAAACTCCCCCTTAACATGTGGCATAAACTTTGTGCTTTAATCCGGAAAACCCAAAATATTCAATTTTTAGCTTCGTTCACGGACGGCCTTTGACAAAATTTCTCAAAATTGGGTAGAAATTGTCAATATCAAAATTCTGCAATGACCCGGTGCGCCTAAAACAACAAAATATGCAAAACTCTCCCCCTTTTCCAAAGCTGGGTAGAAAGCGTCAATTTGCACAAACTGCAGGGGCCTGAAATGTATTTTCTTCAATTTTCAGAAAAAACAGTCATTTTTCGAATTTGGGTATGAACTGCCAAACATTCGAAGCCTCAGGGACTATTTTTGAAAATTCTGTCTTTGTGCACCAAACATACAAAGAGTTGTCCCAAACATTCGAAGCTTCAGAAAATTTTCGAATTTGGGTGAAAAGTGTCAAACATTCGAAACTTCAATTAATTGTTGAGGTTGCCAAATATTCGAAGGTTCAAGGACTGAATTCGAAAATTTTTACTTTTTGATCAAAACATACGAAACTTTGATCATTCATACGAAGGATTTTTCCATTTGTCAACCATTCGAAACTTGAGGGACTACATTCGAAAATTTTGCTTTTCTATTCCAAACATACGAAACTTTGCGTCCAAACATACGAAAATTTTGCCATTCGTACGAAATTGTCATGTGACAAACATGCAAATCTTCAAGGACCATTTTCGAAACATTTCTTTCTTCTTTCCAATCCGTACGAAATCTTCACAATTCGTACGAATCCAGTTGTTCATATGAACGAAACTTTTCCAGCCATTGTTCACTTCGTACGAAATCATCCATGCTTCACTTCGTACGAAACTTCATCCAAACACACGAAAATTTTCACACGAAATCGAAGCATAACGAAGCCTCTTAATGAACAGTAACCTCTTAATCATCCAACCTCTGAATCATAACTTCGTTCTTACAGTTTTTCGTTTGAAAGAACAACACACTTCGTTCATTCAACAACAGCTCAACATCAAGGGTTCGTACGAAATCAAACACCCATTTTCGTTAATTGATTCATACTCAGTTAAGTTTAGATTTCCAACCCAGTCGATCATTTGTTCATAATCAAAATTTCTTTCGTTAGTCATTAAACCCAAATTTTCGTTTGTTCTTCCCAAACCCAAAGCAAATACCCTTCGAATCGATCAACCCCAAAATCAGACTTCGTTTCTTCAAGCAATAACTCAAAATCGTTATCACAATCCAAACAACAACCATACAGGAACCCTTCGTACATCAACGATTTCTTCAATCAAGCCTTCGTCAGACACATGTTCATCAAATCGACTCCAAAAACAAAATCATTAGCCTTCCTAAATCAAAATTATCGATCATCACACCAAAGACTCCGATCGATCGACTCCAACATTAACTTTGCTTTTCATTCAAGAACCCAATTCAATCCTTTGGGTAGACCTTTCATAGTTCGTTCCAAAACTATCAATTTCGACTGTGGAAACCAAATAAACGCAACAATCGACTCCAAACATTCGAAATTAAACCCACATTGATTTCACTCCTTTGATTCTCCAAGCATCGATCATTCAACATCCAAGAACACGAATGTTGACTTTTTGAGTTTAACTTTTCGATTTCAATTGCCGACAAACACCAAACACAATTTTCTCAACTCAATTTACAAATCAAACACTGAATATGAAACAATTTTCATCTGTTCTTCAATTGTTCTTGAGTGTTCTTCACAACAATTTCAAATTTCTTGATCAATTTTATCAAAATCAATGAATCATTTACCGATTTCTGATTCTAAAACCGATATCATCATAAAACGAATCATATAAACTTGTTTTCCAACAATCGAGAAGAAGAATAATGCAATCGATAAGAAAGAAAAATTTACGATATGAAACAAAAGATCAAGAACAATAACGCAAACGATGAATCTGCTTGGAATATCAGATGTACAACCCTTATATGCGTGGAATGAAAATCGAATGATTTGATCTTGGGCTGCTGAATTGAGTAATGAGAAATAATAGAACAAATTGTATGGATTGGGCTGAATTAATCACGAACAGTAATGGACTTCGAATTTGGGCTCACGATGAGGATCAGTTTGAATAAAAAAATTTGGCTGACTTCGAATATGATCAATATCAAATTCCAAAAGTGAATCAAAATGATTTTTGGATAAAATCTTGATTTAAACAAACAATTTCAATTGAGAATCATATCGAACAACAAAATATGAGATTGGATAGGACCTTGATCAACAAAAAATTATTGGATCACAACAAATGGGTTTTTCAAGAAAAATTTGATCCAATGAGTCAAAACGATCAAAAATCAAAAACGCAATGCACGATTCAATGAAATTAAGAGAGATCATAGAGAGAGACTCACCAAAATTGCTTCCATTGCGACAACAGTTGCCAAACCGAGAATCGTTCTTGAAAAATCACTTTGATCTTGAAGACCCGCTCTGATACCAATTGTAGTGACATAAGAACATGGTTTGGCATGCGGAATTAAAGATTGCACAATCAACATGGTGATTTGGGTGTTCAAGAGATGTATTGATTGTATATGGTGTTACACAAAAAGGATCTAGATCTAGACTACATAAATAACACACACTTACACACTCACTTTTACATCTCTCAAGCACACCTCTACAAGCGGACTAAACCCACCTTATATAGAGGTGTTTACATGTCTCTCTCTCACTCTCTAATACTCATTAGTCAAAAGGCTAATACTCCACATGCAAGTGGGTTTTACAAAAGTCAAACATTACAAAGTCATTCAAGGAAAACTTTGTACCCCAACAGCAGCCACCACCCTACGGTGGTGGTTTGAGATTTCTACTATTGTTTGGCACCATTTACAATATACAACTCGATAACACACACACACTAATATAAACACACACACACACACAGCCACCTAGTGGTGGCTGGCGGTAGCACATGGCGGCAGCCACCACCTCACGGTGGTGGCGGTGGCTTTTCCGGCTAGACAAAACACCCACAACACATCTTAACACCAAACGATTGCCTAAAGCTAAGACACACATGTATTGCACACACCATGCGTCACCTAACAGCGGTGGTTGGCGGCAGCTTGATGGCGGAATTCCGGAGGGCGGCAGACGGTGGTTGTCGTCGACGAACACGGCAGCGGCAACTATTAACGGCGGTGGTTGGAACGGCACCGGCAACAGCCGGGTGTGGCTGTGAACGACAGAAAAGAACGAAGAAGAAGGAATGGTGGCATCGGCTTCAACCGAGGGCAGCGGCTCCTCCATGGCTCGTTTCCCCGGCAAGGAAGGTAACGGTGACCGACGGTGAGCGCGTAATCCAGCAGCAGCAACCACAACGACATAGCGGCTGTGACTCGGCCCTCTCCACGACCGACTGCACAACGCCTCCGCTGGTCTTCATATTCATTCGCAACGAAAAAGGCAACGGCGGCACTTGGCTCGGCGGTTAGCGACCTCGATACGGTGGTGGCGACTCCGAAACATAGGAGAAGGGAAGGCGGCGGCTGGGAAAGGGAAGGTATAAGGAGGGTGGCGGCTGGTGATACCCTCTAGGGTTAGGGTTATGCAACGACTAAATACCCGACACCCTAAGCTAATTTACCATAATGTCACAAATGGTCCCTCTCCATACAAATCTTTTCAAAACAGATCTCATATTTACCCAATACACCCCTATTCTTGTAACTCTTTTCATAATCAATCCAACAGTTACCAAATAGCCCCCCCTCTACAATTTATTTTCAAATAAAGTCCATAATTTACCCTTCAGCCCTTAGTTTTCCAAAATCTTTTCAAATTAAGTCACAGAAGTTACCATATAGCCCCTGCCTTCATAAATATTTACAAAACTAATCCGGAACTGACACTTTTAACCCCCGACTTCTAAAATTGTAACCTTTGGCTCCCGAAAACCAACACCTGGCTACATAATTATTGATTTTAGGGCTATTATAAAATCATTTATTTATTTATTTATTTATTAAATAAACGGGGTGTTACAACTCTCCCCTACTTAAATTAGATTTCGTCCTCGAAATCATTCCTTACCATTACTTACACGCTCAACCATTCTAGTAACATGGTCACCATCCTGGGCACACCCTAGTCTTCCCAGGGTAGCCGTGCCCAATCTTCGCAAAGCCCTAAAATCAACATATGAACGAATTTCTTGCAACGAAATCACGTCTACTTTATCTGAAATCTGCAGTCTCGAGGTGGTCAGACTCCCTGACAAACCGTTCATACTGTATCAATATCGTTGAACCCGACCCGCTTATCCTTCAACTGACTACTCAACTTCTGATAACGCAAGGTCCCCACTACAAAACAGGGTCACAGACCCAATCATCCTTGCAGATCCCTCATACTTGGCCAAGGCTCAGCTAATCCCGCTGTGAGTGACTCGTCACTTCCTAGTCAACCATCTATTCCGTTCGTATATGTAACCTAAAACACCACTACTAATACTGCTCAGTCTTTGAAATTGTCTGAAACAACATGCTGTTAGACTGCTTTCCAAAATCGGCTGAGGCCTTCCTGGTCTCAATTCGTTCGACAATCATCTGAAATACCGGGTTCCAACCCGATTATGGAGCCAAAAGGCTCACACACAGTTGCTCCATGCGACTTCTGTGCGAAATCATCCTATGGAACTAGTTGCCACTAATTATCATGCCACTGTGGCTCTAACAACCTCCCGATCCAACCGATCGAGTCCATTAGTCGAAACCTGACGTCACTAAATCCAAGGCTAAAAGTGATTGCTACCCGAACAATGGTAGCCTAATATCCCATTGACCTTACGCAGTCCATTGCTTCCCTGACCTCATAACCGTAGTGGCGTTCCTACAGCCTCAGCACTGGCTCAATCAGGTCTAATCCATCTGGGAAATTCCGAAATCCAACCCGTGGATTTCCATATCCTCACTGCTACACCCGAACTGGTAGGTACTACTGTTTCTTCCGCGTCCTATCAACGCACTCATGCTATCTACTAACCAAGTGAAGGCTGCGGCTACACCCACAGACTTACATCACTCTAACACTATCTACTAACCTTGTGAATGCTACGGCTGCACCCGTAGACTTACAACACTTCCAACACTATTTGCTGCTAGTGAATGCTACGGCTACCCCCGCAGTCTTACAACACTTTCCATACCGGTCGAACACGCACTCGACCTAACACTCAACTAGACTTGAGTCCTATCTGGAACTCTAACCTGGTTTCCGAAACATGCTATCTGATGCCAAGGAAAAGTGTGACCCAAACGTTGGAACGTTTTTCTGAACTCCCAACTCACCCAATCCTCAATCTAGACGGCTACTCGACCATCTTCCTCCCTGACGGGGATGCGAAACTCATCCTAGTCTCACACCTATTTCCGCTCTTGAGTACCTGGTCGATTCTCCCCCACTTAGCTTCGGCTAAGTCTTCACGGCTCGTGAGAATTGAAGGATCCCCAGTCCTTCTTGCTTTCCAGTAATCCGCTGATGACAATCTGTGCTTACCAATGCGGTGATCAATCACCAGTTAAACCCTGCGATCGCCCATCCTCTGAAATCTTGAAGAGTACTCTTTAAATCTGGTCCAGTGTGACACTTCAATCCATCTACCATGCTAATAACTGGAGGCCTTAATCTTCACCCTAGCTAACGAATCCTCGTTCTTACTTTAAATCTTGCAGCACCACTGAACTCTGACCGAACACAACCCATGCGAAAGTACATTTCTCTTGAACATCCAATGTCCGAACACTTATACATCTGACACCCGCAACTGACTCCACTATCGTCATGCTACCAGTCCTTTCCTAGCAATGGTAGTGCCTTGAACTCCAAAGTTCTTCCATAGACAGCTGACGACCATACCCGAACAATGACAGAACTACTGAACTCTAACTTCCCTGGAGAACTATCGCTTTAACTCTAACTTGATATCCTCCGAACACTACTCCTGCATAGATCCTGACAAAATCCGGAATGATAACAGTACACGCGGAACCCACTTCGCAAAATACATCCCTCTGTAGGTTCATCAAGGACTTTTCGACATCCAGAATGGCATATTACAATCCTTGATAACCCAAGTAATATCAGAGAACCGACCCGAGATCTAACTTATCCCCGCTCACTCATAATTCTAAAGCGATTCAGGTTCCCAATTCTTCTTACTTTCTAATAGTCCACTGTCAACAATCTGGAGGAATCCTGATCACCTTCTGCTGACATGATCAACCCCGCTACTCTGTAGCAGCCTAAACCCTTGGAGCGACAAACTCCCTTGTGCACTTTCCCGTAAGTGCTGCACTGACTCCGACCCTGCTGGCCTTTCACCCGATGATCAGAATTCATGGGTCTCTTCCCGGGACCCTCTACTATACGCACCTAGCGAACCTCTCTTCTCAAGGTGCTTCAACTCGATCTCGCATCTGCAACCTCTTGGAAATCATATCCTTCAGGGCCTGACTCCCTGCCACGCTCACTAACTCACTTGCCAATGGCTAAGCGGCAACAACTGGAACATCCTCTGTCCCCAAACCGGGTCACAAACTTCTCCCCAAAGCTTCTCAGATTCTCCAAGACTCTCACCGATTCGAGTATGGATCCTGTGCTTTCAGTAGTACGGGCCCAATACTACCTTCCACACCTATCCATACTTTCCTCGGCAATCCTCCCGAATCCTCCAAGTCACTTCACCCAAGTCTCACTAATCCTCACTACTAACCTGATGAATCATATCCTAGGCTTTCCTAGGTTCCCGACCTTGCCATGCCATCAGCTGCTGAAGAACTCCCCATGATGCCAGCCATCCACCTCCTGGATATTATCATATCCACTTAGTAGCTGACTCCCATCACTCAAGAGTTCCTCAAAGCACAAAGCAAGTAGAATTCGTGCAGTAGCACTCCGATCCAAAGAACTATCATAGAACATTCCGCCCACATGTCGCGACTCGCGCTGTCCACATCTATCCATCCTCACTGTCGGCTGCCTTATGCATGCAAATTATACACATAACAGGATCTAATAAACTGTCGAATAATAGACTCTACCCTAGGACCACAACCAAACAAGGAACAAGAAATAAGGCCAAATCTATTATTCTAAGGCTATAAGATCCTAACCGTGTACAATTTTAAAAGCATACACGTAGCAGTTACCAATACCAATAATCATTCTCATTCTAGCATGGCATCAAATATTCCTAAGGCTACAAGCATCACATATAAGGCCAATCTATTGCTGACTACTCAGCACTAGCATGCAAGTCTACCAGCTCATGCAACATATAAAGGCATCTCCCTTAGCCCTAATGTAACAACGTAAAATTTCCGAAACAATTTTTTCGTTTTTAAAACATACTTTTATTCATAAGGTAATATCAAAACATAATGTATCCAATGTTATCATAAAAAAACATATCCCAGAATCTCAAGACATAAACTCCATGAGTGTGTACGGATCATGTCAGCGCCTTCCCGCGATCCTCGCTAGTACCTGAAACACATAACACAACAACTGTAAGCATAAATACTTAGTGAGTTCCCCAAAATACCACATACGCACATACGCCACTCAAGGCTATAAGACCTTTCGGTCAATGTGTCTCAGAGGACTTCCGTCCCACAACCCTGGTAGACCTTCCGGTCCTACCCGTAATGACCTGCCGGTCCATATCATCATGACCTTCCGGTCCACATCATAATGACCTTCCGGTCCTTCTCATTCATAACATACATAACCCATACATATCATATAACAACATACAACACATACATCTCATAACATATAAGACCTTCCGGTCACACATAGGTACCATCCTAGGTACAGTATAGTGAGAAGACTCACCTCGTACGAAGTCGGATAAACTCTCGTGCTTGACGTCCCGACCTAGCCTCCTCCTATCATCCGAATAACATTCCTGATCAATACCCTCTCATAGTCTCATCTCTAAAGATTGGGTAGAAGGCCATTCTACCCCTCCCTGAACTCTCCTGAATCGGCTTGACCAAAACCCTAAGGTCAACTGAAGTCAACGGTCAAACTTTGACCCGACTCGTCGAGTGCACATGGGCGACTCCGTGAGTCCATGCGGGTCCTCTGAATCCTTCTAGCCTCACTTGGCATGTCGAGTCATCCCTTCACTCGACGGGTTATTCCTGTCACGAATCGCGGGGCAACCCCGACTCGACTCGTCGAGTCCACTAATGAACTCGGCGAGTAGGGTCCATGGAAACACTCAAATGACCTTCTGAGGTCAGATCCGCTTCTCTAACCTATAGATCTGACCTTTCCATACCCACTAATCACATAAAGGTGAAACCTTTACACTTATGCAACACATATATGGTTCCTTTTGAAGAAATAGCCTCAAAAATGGCAACCTAAGTTCATTCCTTCCATAACACTTCATAAAGCAAGATGGATAATGCTCTCTGGACCTCTATGGGTCCAGATCTGAAGTCTAACACATAAAGGGACCATAAACTCATCAATTCAAGCCATAAAAAGAGTATAAAAAACCCTAGATTCATAGATCTTAACCAAAACAGAAGGAGAGTTCGATTTGCTACCTTAATACTGCAGATCCAAACTTGAAAACCACGGATTAGCAATCCTCTTGACCTCCTCTAGCTGGAAACACCTTCTTCTTTGCAAAACAACACCAAAAAGGATTAAAATGGCTTGCTCTCACACACAACTCGCCCAAGCTCTCTAGGGTTTCTCTCTCTGGACTGTTAGTCGCAAATGAGGGCTATAAGGACCCTTAAATAGGGCATAGGCCCGAGGATTTAGGGTTTCTGTCCACAACGCGGACTCGTCGAGTCCACCAATCGACTCGTCGAGTCCCTTCATTAATCCAGTCAGCAAATCGCGATCCTACTCGACGAGTCTAGGCGTCAACTCGTCGAGTTCCTCCTCATAGCTCAAAAAGAAATACTCAAATTGTCATGCCTGGAAATCCGGATGTTACAATTCTTCCCCACTTGAAATAGATTTCGCCCTCGAAATCGCTCCTCAACCACATAGATAGAAACCAACACTCGAAAAGCACCACTGATAGGTTCTCACACCAAAACGATATCTTTCTCCATCAATACCTGGATCCGACCAGGAACTCCAAATTTGGAACAAAACCGGCCCCTCTGTCGCTAAAATACCCCTTTCTGACCTTCCCAGAATCGGGAAACTCTAGTGGCCTGGCCCACCGCCAGACCGCCCACTCACGCTATCACCATGATATTCGCTCTTTGAACATCAAACCCTGATAACTCACAACTCCTCTAATTCTCACAAGACAAAATCCGACAATCGGCTACCGATCACTCATACCAACGTACCAAAACAGTCTGAATCACGCCCCAAAGAATGAAAGGGTTTACATCCCACCAGGGCTCATCCACTGAACTACTATCAGAATCCATCCGAACAATAAAATTTCAACATCCTGTTCTCTGACACAAAAGAATCATGCTCGATCAGAAGTCCTCAGACATCTAAAATCATAAGCCTCAGCTGCATCCCTCGTATCCCTTTTTAACACTGAGTACCAGGTCTGATCTCGACCCAACAGTTGAACCTCTAGGGTCATCCGTTGCATTATCCCAACCGTCTCCATGGTTTCCTTCTTACTATAACCACATCGGCCCAATGTGACACACAAGTAACGAAGTTCGCTTAACCCTAAGCGAATGCTACCTTCCCAACTGGATATCGACTCAACCCCGACCTCTGTCATCTGTTACTCATCGTTCCATGCAACTTGCGGTACCTCCCTTACCCGAGTACTGACCCACACAGGTCTAAGACATCAGATGAAAAACAATACTCCTCAACATGGAACCCACCTCAGAATCCAGAATCTCATCTCGCCTATCCAACGCACCACCAGAGCCAAACTAAAACTCCAGAGTTTGGTCCGACCCAGAGTTGGAACCACTCGTCCCAACGAAGCACTCAACTCAAAACTCATTTCCCGCAACCCATGCGTACCTCACTTATCCCATTCTTTCGGATTGCGATGACCACACCTTACTCAGAACATAATGACTCCCAATCATTGAGGAGACCCCGGTCTCGCCCCTGGTCCGACCACCAGGTTCCCAAAAACTCATAAATTAGGGCCACCCCATGCCTAAAACTCTTATGCGCCATGCTCTGATCAAAGAGTACTTTATCATGACAACTTCTCGCTGAATAGTGTGTACTACGTCTCCCCGTAGCATCACATCAACCTCTCACTGACTGGTGAGTACTATGGCTTCCCGCGGTATCACCACAACCTCTCACTGAATGGTCAGTACTACGGCTTCCCGTAGCATCACAACAACCTCTGACTAGTGAGTACTACGGCTTCCCGTAGCATCACAACAACCTCTGACTAGTGAGTACTACGGCTTCCCGTAGCATCACAACAACCTCTGACTAGTGATTACTACGGCTTCCCGTAGCATCACAACAACCTCTGACTAGTGAGTACTACGGCTTCCCGTAGCATCACAACAACCTCTGACTAGTGAGTACTACGACTTCCCGTAGCATCACAACAACCTCTGACTAGTGAGTACTACGGCTTCCCATAGCATCACAACAACCTCTGACTAGTGAGTACTACGACTTCCCGTAGCATCACAACAACCTCTGACTAGTGAGTACTACGACTTCCCGTAGCGTCACAACAACCTCTGACTAGTGAGTACTACGGATTCCCGTAGCATCACAACAACCTCTGACTAGTGAGTACTACGGATTCCCGTAGCATCACAACAACCTCTGACTAGTGAGTACTACGGCTTCCCGTAGCATCACAACAACCTCTGACTAGTGAGTACTACGGCTTCCCGTAGCATCACAACAACCTCTGACTAGTGAGTACTACGGCTTCCTGTAGCATCACAACAACCTCTGACTAGTGAGTACTACGGCTTCCCGTAGCATCACAACAACCTCTGACTAGTGAGTACTACGGCTGCCAGTAGCATCACAACAACCTCTGACTAGTGAGTACTGCGGCTTCCCGTAGCATCACAACAACCTCTGACTAGTGAGTACTACGGCTTCCCGTAGCATCACAACAACCTCTGACTGACTCACAATCCGCGGATCAATCATAGATAGGTGCATGCACTTACCCAAATTATGCATCACTATATCTGGCGGCAATCGTCATAACAAAACACCCTTCCCTGCTACGATCCATATTCTTGGACAATCTCACTTGATGTCATTAACCGAAAGGGCTCCCACTGGAATCATCGATGCTTGACCCACCACTTTCCGTCTCCACTCAAGACTCAAAATTATCCGAAATCCAATGCATTAAATTCGGATACCTCGATACACCACATAGGACCTCACGACGTCTCGTCTCATCCACTGATCTTTCTGTTCCACAACCTGAAATTGGTTGTCTAATCAACTTCAGCCCTTTCCAAGCTGAATAACAGCCCTATCATTGAACCAGAATTTCTCAACTGCCGAACTCACCCTACGAGCCAACCATCTCGAATTCACCATTATGACCTTGAAGAATTCCCGTTCACCCCAAGGTCTCCGATCAACGGCCACTTGCCGTGGAGGCACTCATCCTTTTCAAACATAACACATGCATTATCTCGCTCTGCACTTCGTCTCAATCACCAACAACCTTGGGCTCAATGAATTCGCACCGCCGGTCTCTATATCCTGATCTCTAACCATTCTCGATCGAATCTCTGATCCCCTCAAGAAAATACCCAGTTCTCCCCCACTTAGGGTTCAAACCATCCCCAATCGGCGCACCAGCAATCTATCACACCGACTGTTTCCACCAGTAATCATCGCACCTACTCTTGGAAGGTGTTACGCAACGCTCGATGATCTCCCGACAGAGATCGAGCAACTCCAAATGCCCTGAAAGTCAGATGAAATCCTCAGAACTTCCCACCATGACTGCCTCTAGTCATTCGGAATCTCACACCATTCCATCACCGGACCTCCCAACTGTCCAATATTAACCCTGACTCTTAGTATGGAAGTAATGATCTACCGTACTCCTCATCATCAATTCCTCAACCAACGTTCCATCACGTCACTTATCATAAGAGAAGAAAACATATTTCCACTCTTAATACCCATCAAATACAATAAGGGCCACCGCCCTGATATACTCCTCTTGATCGTCCGAAGCTGCAGCTAACACATGCCCTACTATACTCAATAAGGGTGTATCCTGGTCCTTAACCATCTCAGTCCCCACTGACGACCTGTTCAAGCTATATCTTTACCTCGCGGCAGACCTACTGCCATATACTCTGGTTGGAGATCACCATCCGTGCAATCCCACAGAGCTCACCCCCAAACTCAAAAACCGAAATCTCATCACCTCTTACGTCTCCCACAGGAAACGTAAATAGCACCACTCGGGTCACAGAAAGTGACCTTTCCACTATCGGCCGGTCGCCCAACCCAGACCGTATTCTCCCATAATGCACCATCCCTACTCATCCTTGAGTCTTGCGACTCCAACTGGCATATCACCCACAATCCCTTGGAGCTCACTCGATTTCCCTTTTCAAGGGATGCTCCACTAAAACTTGTTCATCAAGGCCTTCTGGCCCCATACTCATTCACCTCTGATCTCAGTCTAGACAATCCCCACGGAATAACTGGTAAAAACCAGGAATACTAACCGCCACATGTCATGGTACTCAAACCGCGTGGCCACCTCTTGATCTGCTATGAATCATGGTACCTGCACCATGTTATCTCCTCTTAATCTTCTACGAATCATGGTACTCGAACCATGTTCCCTCTTCTCATTCCACCTCACATCATGGCACTCGAACCATGACATCACCTCTCGACCTGCTACAACTCATGGTACTCGAACCATGACGTCACTTCTCAATCCGCTACTTATCATGGTACTCGAACCATGACATCACTTCTCAATCCGCTATTTATCATGGTACTCGAACCATGTCATCACTTCTCAATCCGCTACTTATCATGGTACTCGAACCATGTCATCACTTCTCAATCCGCTACTTATCATGGTACTCGAACCATGTCATCACTTCTCAATCCGCTACTTATCATGGTACTCGAACCATGACATCACTT
Source organism: Lactuca virosa (assembly GCF_052849685.1). Classification (NCBI taxonomy): domain Eukaryota; kingdom Viridiplantae; phylum Streptophyta; class Magnoliopsida; order Asterales; family Asteraceae; genus Lactuca; species Lactuca virosa. The sequence continues at coordinate 56,403,220 of NC_136431.1, forward strand.
CTCAATCCGCTACTTAAAATCCTCCGGATTAGCCTTCTGGATCGTCGCGGTCATCTCGTCATGAATCATACGGTGAATCTCATCATCGCTAACACTGCTGCTCTCCGGTGTGTGTGGTGTACCAACCATGATGTCTTTGAAACACAACACAAAGATACCAGAGACTCGATCGAGTATACTCGCACTCGATCACCCAACCCTACTTGTTCCTTGGTACCCTAAGGATTCTTACTTGGGCTGCTCACTGATCCGGTGTTTCCAGTAGTACGGGCCCTATACTACCTTTCACACCGCACCAATATTCATCCCAAGTCCTCCTCCTAGGATCCCAGATCACAAGTACTCTACACCTCGCTAAGCATAGGCTACCCTTCGGTAGACCTCTCATAAGCTCCTCACTGCTACCTACTCACTCTCGAAGCATCATATAGCAGCAGTAATCTCCTAGGCTAAGGCATCACAAATCAGGCCACTCTAGTCCTAATATGAATACCTAGCCTACTCTAGCATGCATAGCATATCATATCATATCTTATAATACATAATATAAGGGTATTTTAGGAAATCACCGTTCGGGCGCTGGCTGATCGTACACACTGCTCCTTTCTGCTTTTCTCAAAGTCTTTTACTCTTTTAGAAAAATTGTTCCTTTTTATGAAAAACTTTCTCAAATCCTCAGTTTGAGTTCAGATACGCCCGAAGGTGCATCCGAATCCCTCAAACCAAGGCTCTGATACCAACTTGTAACAACGTAAAATTTCCGAAACAATTTTTTCGTTTTTAAAACATACTTTTATTCATAAGGTAATATCAAAACATAATGTATCCAATGTTATCATAACAAAACATATCCCAAAATCTCAAGACATAAACTCCATGAGTGTGTACGGATCATACCGGCGCCTTCCTGCGATCCTCGCTAGTACCTGAAACACATAACACAACAACTGTAAGCATAAATGCTTAGCGAGTTCCCCAAAATACCACATACGCACATACGCCACTCAAGGCTATAAGACCTTCCGGTCACTGTGTCTCAGAGGACTTCCGTCACACAACCCTGGTAGACCTTCCGGTCCTACCCGTAATGACCTTCCGGTCCATATCATCATGACCTTCCGGTCCACATCATAATGACCTTCCGGTCCTTCTCATTCATAACATACATAACACATTCATATCATATAACAACATACAACACATACATCTCATAGCATATAAGACCTTCCGGTCACACATAGGTACCATCCTAGGTACAGTATAGTGAGAAGACTCACCTCGTACGAAGTCGGATAAACTCTCGTGCTTGACGTCCCGACCTAGCCTCCTCCTATCATCCGAATAACATTACTGATCAATACCCTCTCATAGTCTCATCTCTAAAGATTGGGTAGAAGGCCATTCTACCCCTCCCTGAACTCTCCTGAATCGGCTTGACCAAAACCCTAAGGTCAACTGAAGTCAACGGTCAAACTTTGACCCGACTAGTCGAGTGCACATGGGCGACTCCGTGAGTCCATGCGGGTCCTCTGAATCCTTCTAGCCTCACTTGGCACGTCGAGTTATCCCTTCACTCGACGGGTTATTCCTGTCACGAATCGCGGGGCAACCCCGACTCGACTCGTCGAGTCCACTAATGAACTCGGCGAGTAGGGACCATGGAAACACTCAAATGACCTTCTGAGGTCAGATCCGCTTCTCTAACCTATAGATCTGACCTTTCCATACCCACTAATCACATAAAGGTGAAACCTTTACACTCATGCAGCACATATATGGTTCCTTTTGAAGAAATAGCCTCAAAAATGGCAACCTAAGTTCATTCCTTCCATAACACTTCATAAAGCAAGATGGATAATGCTCTCTGGACCTCTATGGGTCCAGATCTGAAGTCTAACACATAAAGGGACCATAAACTCATCAATTCAAGCCATAAAAAGAGTATAAAAAACCCTAGATTCATAGATCTTAACCAAAACAGAAGGAGAGTTCGATTTGCTACCTTAATACTGCAGATCCAAACTTGAAAACCACAGATTAGCAATCCTCTTGACCTCCTCTAGCTGGAAACACCTTCTTCTTTGCAAAACAACACCAAAAAGGATTAAAATGGCTTGCTCTCACACACAACTCGCCCAAGCTCTCTAGGGTTTCTCTCTCTGGACTGGTAGTCGCAAATGAGGGCTATAAGGACCCTTAAATAGGGCATAGGCCCGAGGATTTAGGGTTTCTGTCCACAGCGCGGACTCGTCGAGTCCACCAATCGACTCGTCGAGTCCCTTCATTAATCCAGTCAGCAAATCGCGATCCTACTCGACGAGTCTAGGCGTCAACTCGTCGAGTCCCTCCTCATAGCTCAAAAAGAAATACTCAAATTGTCATGCCTGGAAATCCGGATGTTACAATTCTCCCCCACTTGAAATAGATTTCGCCCTCGAAATCGCTCCTCAACCACATAGATAGAAACCAACACTCGAAAAGCACCACTGATAGGTTCTCATACCAAAACGATATCTTTCTCCATCAATACCTGGATCCGACCAGGAACTCCAAATTTGGAACAAAACCGGCCCCTCTGTCGCTAAAATACCCCTTTCTGACCTTCCCAGAATCGGGAAACTCTAGTGGCCTGGCCCGCCGCCAGACCGCCCACTCACGCTATCACCATGATATTCGCTCTTCGAACATCAAACCCTGATAACTCACAACTCCTCTGATTCTCACAAGACGAAATCCGACAATCGGCTACCGATCACTCATACCAACGTACCAAAACAGTCCGAATCACGCCCCAAAGAACAAAAGGGTTTACATCCCACCAGGGCTCATCCACTGAACTACTATCAGAATCCACCCGAACAATAAAATTTCAACATCCTGTTCTCTGACACAAAAGAATCATGCTCGCTCAGAAGTCCTTAGACATCTAAAATCATAAGCCTCAGCTGCATCCCTCGTATCCCTTTTTAACACTGAGTACCAGGTCTGATCTCGACCCAACAGTTGAACCTCTAGGGTCATCCGTTGCATTATCCCAACCGTCTCCATGGTTTCCTTCTTACTATAACCACATCGGCCCAATGTAACACACAAGTAACGAAGTTCGCTTAACCCTAAGCGAATGCTACCTTCCCAACTGGATATCGACTCAACCCCGACCTCTGTCATCTGCTACTCATCGTTCCATGAAACTTGCCGTACCTCCCTTACCCGAGTACTGACCCACACAGGTCTAAGACATCAGATGAAAAACAATACTCCTCAACATGGAACCCACCTCAGAATCCAGAATCTCATCTCGCCTATCCAACGCACCACCAGAGCCAAACTCAAACTCCAGAGTTTGGTCCGACCCAGAGTTGGAACCACTCGTCCCAACGAAGCACTCAACTCAAAACTCATTTCCCGCAACCCATGCGTACCTCACTTATCCCATTCTTTCGGATTGCGATGACCACACCTTACTCAGAACATAATGACTCCCTATCATTGAGGAGACCCCGGTCTCGCCCTTGGTCCGACCACCAGGTTCCCAAAAACTCATAAATTAGGGCCACCCCATGCGTAAAACTCTTCTGCGCCATGCTCTGATCAAAGAGTACTTTATCATGACAACTTCTCGCTGAATAGTGTGTACTACGTCTCCCCGTAGCATCACATCAACCTCTCACTGACTGGTGAGTACTACGGCTTCCCGCTGTATCACCACAACCTCTCACTGAATGGTGAGTACTACGGCTTCCCGTAGCATCACAACAACCTCTGACTAGTGAGTACTACGGCTTCCCGTAGCATCACAACAACCTCTGACTAGTGAGTACTACGACTTCCCGTAGCATCACAACAACCTCTGACTAGTGAGTACTACGGCTTCCCGTAGCATCACAACAACCTCTGACTAGTGAGTACTACGACTTCCCGTAGCATCACAACAACCTCTGACTAGTGAGTACTACGGCTTCCCATAGCATCAAAACAACCTTTGACTAGTGAGTACTACGGCTTCCCGTAGCATCACAACAACCTCTGACTAGTGAGTACTACGGCTTCCCGTAGCGTCACAACAACCTCTGACTAGTGAGTACTACGGATTCCCGTAGGATCACAACAACCTCTTACTAGTGAGTACTACGGCTTCCCGTAGCATCACAACAACCTCTGACTAGTGAGTACTACGGCTTCCCGTAGCATCACAACAACCTCTGACTGGTGAGTACTACGGCTTGCTGTAGCATCACAACAACCTCTGACTAGTGAGTACTACGGCTTCCCGTAGCATCACAACAACCTCTGACTAGTGAGTACTACGGCTTCCCGTAGCATCACAACAACCTCTGACTAGTGAGTACTGCGGCTTCCCGTAGCATCACAACAACCTCTGACTAGTGAGTACTGCGGCTTCCCGTAGCATCACAACAACCTCTGACTAGTGAGTACTACGGCTTCCCGTAGCCTCACAACAACCTCGGACTGACTCACAATCCGCGGATCAATCATAGATAGGTGCATGCACTTACCCAAATTATGCATCACTATATCTGGCGACAATCGTCATAACAAAACACCCTTCCCTGCTACGATCCATATTCTTGGACAATCTCACTTGATGTCATTAACCGAAAGGGCTCCCACTGGAATCATCGATTCTTGACCCACCACTTGCCGTCTCCACTCAAGACTCAAAATTATCCGAAATCCAATGCATTAAATTCGGATACCTCGATACACCACATAGGACCTCACGACGTCTCGTCTCATCCACTGATCTTCCTGTTCCACAACCTGAAATTGGTTGTCTAATCAACTTCAGCTCTTTCCAAGCTGAATAACAGCCCCATCATTGAACCAGAATTTCTCAACTGCCGAACTCACCCTACGAGCCAACCATCTCGAATTCACCATTATGACCTTGAAGAATTCCCGTTCACCCCAAGGTCTCCGATCAACGGCCACTTGCCGTGGAGGCACTCATCCTTTTCAAACATAACACATGCATTATCTCGCTCTGCACTTCGTCTCAATCACCAACAACCTTGGGCTCAATGAATTCGCACCGCCGGTCTCTATATCCTGATCTCTAACCATTCTCGATCGAATCTCTGATCCCCTCAAGAAAATACCCAGTTCTCCCCCACTTAGGGTTCAAACCATCCCCAATCGGCGCACCAGCAATCTATCACACCGACTGTTTCCACCAGTAATCATCGCACCTACTCTTGGAAGGTGTTACGCAACGCTCGATGATCTCCCGACAGAGATCGAGCAACTCCAAATGCCCTGAAAGTCAGATGAAATCCTCAGAACTTCCCACCATGACTGCCTCTAGTCATTCGGAATCTCACACCATTCCATCACCGGACCTCCCAACTGTCCAATATTAACCCTGACTCTTAGTATGGAAGTAATGATCTACCGTACTCCTCATCATCAATTCCTCAACCAACGTTCCATCACGTCACTTATCATAAGAGAAGAAAACATATTTCCACTCTTAATACCCATCAAATACAATAAGGGCCACCGCCCTGATATACTCCTCTTGATCGTCCGAAGCTGCAGCTAACACATGCCCTACTATACTCAATAAGGGTGTATCCTGGTCCTTAACCATCTCAGTCCCCACTGACGACCTGTTCAAGCTATATCTTTACCTCGCGGCAGACCTACTGCCATATACTCTGGTTGGAGATCACCATCCGTGCAATCCCACAGAGCTCACCCCCAAACTCAAAAACCGAAATCTCATCACCTCTTACGTCTCCCACAGGAAACGTAAATAGCACCACTCGGGTCACAGAAAGTGACCTTTCCACTATCGGCCGGTCGCCCAACCCAGACCGTATTCTCCCATAATGCACCATCCCTACTCATCCTTGAGTCTTGCGACTCCAACTGGCATATCACCCACAATCCCTTGGAGCTCACTCGATTTCCCTTTTCAAGGGATGCTCCACTAAAACTTGTTCATCAAGGCCTTCTGGCCCCATACTCATTCACCTCTGATCTCAGTCTAGACAATCCCCACGGAATAACTGGTAAAAACCAGGAATACTAACCGCCACATGTCATGGTACTCAAACCGCGTGGCCACCTCTTGATCTGCTATGAATCATGGTACCTGCACCATGTTATCTCCTCTTAATCTTCTACGAATCATGGTACTCGAACCATGTTCCCTCTTCTCATTCCACCTCACATCATGGCACTCGAACCATGACATCACCTCTCGACCTGCTACAACTCATGGTACTCGAACCATGACGTCACTTCTCAATCCGCTACTTATCATGGTACTCGAACCATGACATCACTTCTCAATCCGCTATTTATCATGGTACTCGAACCATGTCATCACTTCTCAATCCGCTACTTATCATGGTACTCGAACCATGTCATCACTTCTCAATCCGCTACTTATCATGGTACTCGAACCATGTCATCACTTCTCAATCCGCTACTTATCATGGTACTCGAACCATGACATCACTTCTCAATCCGCTACTTAAAATCCTCCGGATTAGCCTTCTGGATCGTCGCGGTCATCTCGTCATGAATCATACGGTGAATCTCATCATCGCTAACACTGCTGCTCTCCGGTGTGTGTGGTGTACCAACCATGATGTCTTTGAAACACAACACAAAGATACCAGAGACTCGATCGAGTATACTCGCACTCGATCACCCAACCCTACTTGTTCCTTGGTACCCTAAGGATTCTTACTTGGGCTGCTCACTGATCCGGTGTTTCCAGTAGTACGGGCCCTATACTACCTTTCACACCGCACCAATATTCATCCCAAGTCCTCCTCCTAGGATCCCAGATCACAAGTACTCTACACCTCGCTAAGCATAGGCTACCCTTCGGTAGACCTCTCATAAGCTCCTCACTGCTACCTACTCACTCTCGAAGCATCACATAGCAGCAGTAATCTCCTAGGCTAAGGCATCACAAATCAGGCCACTCTAGTCCTAATATGAATACCTAGCCTACTCTAGCATGCATAGCATATCATATCATATCTTATAATACATAATATAAGGGTATTTTAGGAAATCACCGTTCGGGCGCTGGCTGATCGTACACACTGCTCCTTTATGCTTTTCTCAAAGTCTTTTACTCTTTTAGAAAAATTGTTCCTTTTTATGAAAAACTTTCTCAAATCCTCAGTTTGAGTTCAGATACGCCCGAAGGTGCATCCGAATCCCTCAAACCAAGGCTCTGATACCAACTTGTAACAACGTAAAATTTCCGAAACAATTTTTTCGTTTTTAAAACATACTTTTATTCATAAGGTAATATCAAAACATAATGTATCCAATGTTATCATAACAAAACATATCCCAGAATCTCAAGACATAAACTCCATGAGTGTGTACGGATCATGCCGGCGCCTTCCTGCGATCCTCGCTAGTACCTGAAACACATAACACAACAACTGTAAGCATAAATGCTTAATGAGTTCCCCAAAATACCACATACGCACATACGCCACTCAAGGCTATAAGACCTTCCGGTCACTGTGTCTCAGAGGACTTCCGTCACACAACCCTGGTAGACCTTCCGGTCCTACCCGTAATGACCTTCCGGTCCATATCATCATGACCTTCCGGTCCACATCATAATGACCTTCCGGTCCTTCTCATTCATAACATACATAACACATTCATATCATATAACAACATACAGCACATACATCTCATAGCATATAAGACCTTCCGGTCACACATAGGTACCATCCTAGGTACAGTATAGTGAGAAGACTCACCTCGTACGAAGTCGGATAAACTCTCGTGCTTGACGTCCCGACCTAGCCTCCTCCTATCATCCGAATAACATTCCTGATCAATACCCTCTCATAGTCTCATCTCTAAAGATTGGGTAGAAGGCCATTCTACCCCTCCCTGAACTCTCCTGAATCGGCTTGACCAAAACCCTAATGTCAACTGAAGTCAACGGTCAAACTTTGACCCGACTCGTCGAGTGCACATGGGCGACTCTATGAGTCCATGCGGGTCCTCTGAATCCTTCTAGCCTCACTTGGCACGTCGAGTCATCCCTTCACTCGACGGGTTATTCCTGTCACGAATCGCGGGGCAACCCCGACTCGACTCGTCGAGTCCACTAATGAACTCGGCGAGTAGGGTCCATGACAACACTCAAATGACCTTCTAAGGTCAGATCCGCTTCTCTAACCTATAGATCTGACCTTTCCATACCCACTAATCACATAAAGGTGAAACCTTTACACTCATGCATCACATATATGGTTCCTTTTGAAGAAATAGCCTCAAAAATGGCAACCTAAGTTCATTCCTTCCATAACACTTCATAAAGCAAGATGGATAATGCTCTCTGGACCTCTATGGGTCCAGATCTGAAGTCTAACACATAAAGGGACCATAAACTCATCAATTCAAGTCATAAAAAGAGTATAAAAAACCCTAGATTCATAGATCTTAACCAAAACAGAAGGAGAGTTCGATTTGCTACCTTAATACTGCAGATCCAAACTTGAAAACCACGGATTAGCAATCCTCTTGACCTCCTCTAGCTGGAAACACCTTCTTCTTTGCAAAACAACACCAAAAAGGATTAAAATGGCTTGCTCTCACACACAACTCGCCCAAGCTCTCTAGGGTTTCTCTCTCTGGACTGGTAGCCGCAAATGAGGGCTATAAGGACCCTTAAATAGGGCACATGCCCGAGGATTTAGGGTTTCTGTCCACAGCGCGGACTCGTCGAGTCCACCCATCGACTCGTCGAGTCCCTTCATTAATCCAGTCAGCAAATCGCGATCCTACTCGACGAGTCTAGGCGTCAACTCGTCGAGTCCCTCCTCATAGCTCAAAAAGAAATACTCAAATTGTCATGCCTGGAAATCCGGATGTTACACCTAACTAGCATGCGATTCTCAGATTCATTAATCAATTCATAACAGATAACATACATGGGTATCCTGGGGAAGCTTACTTGAGCTCCGCTGATTGCATGCACCACACCCTTTCTTGTCTTAGAAATTCTTTACTTAAAAACATTTTTCTTTTGAAAACTTTACAGATCCTCAGTTTGAGTTCAGACTCACCCGAAAGTATGTCCGAATCCCTCAAACCAAGGCTCTGATACCAACTTGTAACGACCCTAAAAATCAAGGGTAAAAATTTCATTTTTAATATAGTCAAAACATAGATATCATTTATTCCAAACATCCAAAACGTCGTTAATTAAAAACATTTATCAGAGTCCATCCCAAAATCATTCAATGCGGAAACCATAGGTGTGTGCATTGCGATCAATCCGAGCCCTTCTTTCCAAATCGATGATACCTGAAACCAATAAACAAAACTGTAAGCACGAAGCTTAGTGAGTTCCCCAGAGCATACCCCACACAGTCCACATAAGCACACAATCCATATTAGCCATAAAAGCTACATAAACCATATCAATCACATATCTATACATATAACCATATATGGATGCCGTGGGCTCGTCCCCAGGGTCTTACTCAAGGATGCCACGGGCTCCCTACATGGTCTTACACCTAAGTGTCATGGGCTCTCCGATGGTCTTTGATACGAAAGCCATGGGCTCTCCACATGGTCTTACATCCGAGTACCATGGGCTCTCCCATGGTCTTCCATGAAAATATCACAAATTCAACTAGCATACCACGTAATCACTAGCATACCATATATATATATATATATATATATATATATATATATATATATATATATATATATATATATATATATATATATATATATATATATATATGCATACGAGACATACCAGTAGTGAATCTACAATAAACACAACAACATAGTAGGAAAGCCATGGTCTCTCCACATGGTCTTACATCCAGGTGCCATGGGCTCTCCCATGGTCTTCCATACAAGCATACCACATATACCACTAACATACTTCCTATCACATAACCAGCTAACATGCCACATAATACAACTTCATCTAGTGTACCACATATCATAAAATGGGCCGGCCTTGGTGCCTTAGACCCATTGGTATGGTGAGAAGACTCACCTGGAACTGCTGAAGTCCCGTGGATGCAACTCCAGCTGCTGGTTGATAGATTCCCGAACTGCCAACATCAAACAATACCCAATTAATATTTGGGTCCCAATGCATAACCACAACTCCATACTTGGGGTAAAAGACTACTTTACCCTAACTTAGCTTTATTCAGTCCAAGGCCCAATCCAAAGGCCCAAAAGTCAAACCATGGACCAAAGCCCAACATATGGCCCAATTTTCCAAATTGGGCCCAAACCTTTACATGGTCTCACTCTAAGGCCCAACCATTTATTTCAGTCCAACATTTGACATTCTAATGGCCCAATATCATATAATCATTAAGGCCCAAACTATGGCCCATCTATGGCCTAATTTTCCAAATTGGGCCCAAACCCTCATATGGGCCTTGCCCTAAGCCGATCAACATATTCTAGTTCATATAATTATTCTTGGATGACCCATTAATAATCCAATTACCAAAGCCCAATGGAAAGGCCCAACTCAAGGCCCAAGTGAAATTAGGGTTTTCACATAAAATGATGATTAGGGTTAAGTTTTCCTACTTAACCCGTTAAGGACTTAATCCATTAAGTCCCACATGGCCTTAGGTTAATTTGCAATGATTATTAATTAATATTTTAAATTCATTAAATAATTCCGATGCGGTCCCGATAAGTCCCAAATTAGGGTTTCATGGCATTAGGGTTTTCAAAACCCTAATTAGGGTTTCCAACCCATCTTAGCCTAATAGGCCCAATAGCTAGGTCCTTTGACCATTTAGGGTTTCAAGCATCCTAATCGAATCAAACATGGCAAGGCAAAGCACACCGCCACCCGACACGGCGGCCGGTGGCGGCAGCCACCACCCTACGGTGGTGGTTTGAGATTTCTACTATTATTTGGCACCATTTACAATATAAAACTCGATAACACACACACACACTAATATAAACACACACACACAACCACCTAGTGGTGGCCGGCGGTAGCACATGGCGGCAGCCACCACCTCACGGTGGTGGCGGTGGCTTTTCCGGCTAGACAAAACACCCACAACACATCTTAACACCAAACGATTAGCTGAAGCTAAGACATACATGTATTGCATACACCATGTGCCACCTAACAGCGGTGGTTGGCGGCTGCTTGATGGCGGAATTCCGGAGGGTGGCAGACGGTGGTTGTCGTCGACGAACACGGCAGCGGCAGCAGTTAACGGCGGTGGTTGAATGGCACCGGCAACAGCCGGGTGTGGCTGTGAACGACGACAGAAAAGAACGAAGAAGAAGGAATGGTGACCGGCGGTGAGCGCGTAATCCAGCAGCAACAACCACAACGACATGGCGGCTGTGACTCGACCCTTTCCACGACTGACTGCACAACGCCTCTGCTGGTCTTCATCTTCATTCGCAACGAAAAAGGAGACTGCGGCACTTGGCTCTGCGGCTAGCGACCTTGATACGGTGGTGGCGACGCCGAAACATAGGAGAAGGGAAGGCGGCGGCTGGGAAAGGGAAGGTATAAGGAGGGTGGCGGCTGCTGATACCCTCTAGGGTTAGGGGTATGCAACGACTAAATACCCGACACCCTAAGCTAATTTACCATAATGTCACAAATGGTCCCTCTTCATACAAATCTTTTCAAAACAAATCTCATATTTACCCAATACACCCCTATTCTTATAACTCTTTTTATAATCAATCCAACAGTTACCAAATAGCCCCCCTCTACAATTTATTTTCAAATAAAGTCCATAATTTACCCTTCAGCCCTTAGTTTTCCAAAATCTTTTCAAATTAAGTCCCAGAAGTTACCATATAGCCCCTGCCTTCATAAATATTTACAAAACTAATCCAGAACTGACACTTTTAACCCCCGACTTCTAAAATTGTAACCTTTGGCTCCCGAAAACCAACACCTTGCTACATAATTATTGATTTTAGGGCTATTATACAATCATTAATTAATTAATTTATTTATTAAATAAACGGGGTGTTACAGTAAAATAATGTCAATGAACCATAAACTATACATATTATAGCTTATTATAAATGTTTTGTTGTTCCCATATATACTCACATGTATATAAGTTGACATGTTTAGATGTCCCTAAATAACATATAATTTACATATAACACAAGTATATGAACATTTAGTATGGTGAAGCCCATTTGCTAGTTTTGGCCCTTTTTACGTCACCAAACGGTAAAAATTGAGTTATAAACTTCGTAAAATTTATTTTTACATTTTGGTGGAGATCAAGTCAAACTAACCTTATATGTTTAAAACCATATATTTTAAGTCAAATCTCACAAAAATGGTGCCATAACATAGTCTTGACCATTTTTGCTAGAAAACCCTACTTTTACATAAAAATGGTTTTTAGGTTTTCTTTTGTAAAACCAAATCCTTGGTATTTTTAACTAGTTTCATAACACATTCCAAAATAACATATTTTGATTTGTATCCTACAAAAATGATGTAACAACTTGGTTAAAACCATTTTTTTCTAGAAAAATCATATTATGTTCATAAAACCATAGTTTTTATAGTTTTGTTTTTGTAACTTTTTCTCAAGAACATATAGCATATTTATACTTATTTTTCATAGATTTGCATTTTAAACAACATACCACATATAAATGTTCAAAATACTAGGTAATAACATTATTTCATGTAAATAATACTTTTACACAACTTGAAGACAAAGCATGTATAACAACTTGTGTTATTATACAAGTTAACTTGTATTCCCCCCCTGCCCCCCCAAAAAAAAACTTGGATAAAAACGAAAATGAGGGGTATGAACTCACCTTGAGTGTGTTTCTTGGTGGATAAGGAGATGAAGATGAAGGTTTTCAAGCTTAGAACACTTGAAGACACTTGAAGAACACTTGAAGGTCGAATTATCCTATGGATATTAACACATGTTAATGTGTGTAATTGTAACAAAACTAATATATATGTGTGTAGAATCACTATAGTAGTAAGGAAAAACTTACCAAAAGATCAAGAACCAACTTGTGGGAATTAACCTTGAGAGAAATCGCCTTGTTCTTGAGAGGAAATGAAGAAGAATGAAGAAGATGAAGAATGTGGAGCGAAGGAGGGGGGGAAGGTCGGCCGAGGTTTAAAGGGGGGGGGGGTGGGGTGGGTAGGGTATGGGGGTATGGGGGTGTAGGAGTTGACTTTATTAAAATATTAGTTCTTTATTAAAGTGTGTCATCACCATATGAGACAAAATTTGTTTCTTATTATTTTATAAAGAATGGTAATTTTTATAATAGTTGATGATTTTTATAAAAAGTGTGGTAAAAATGATGTATATTTACTTAATTTGAATCATTTAAATTCAAATTATTATAAAAATTATTATCATAAAAAATAATAACAACTTACATGAGAGTTAGGATAAATCCTAACTCTTTTCGTTAACGTTTGAGTGTTTAAGCCGGGCATAGAATCTGTCGCATTTGGTGACGAATTCACCAAAAATTTGTATATGTAATCTTTTTTATGAATTTGTCATGTAGTATAAGGTTTATGAACCCACTACCTCGTGTTATGAATATTATTTATACCTAAATAATATAAAATTGAATTATCGAATTGTTACGTTACTAACCCTAATTAGGGTTTATATTCGATAATTGGCAACCAGGGAGGTACTTTATATTATAACTTGTCGATAGTACATTAGAATCATTAGGGAATATCACATTTCTCCTAAAATTCTAATACGAGTTGAGTTGACCTGGTTGACTTTTGTTGACTTTGTTTGACCAAAATTGATGGTTGTCACACTACCGATTATCTGATCTGGACCCACCATTTCTGGTCATCCAAGAAAGAGGAGGAATACTACACTCCAATTTGATCTCACACTCTATCCCATAATGAGACTTATTGCGAACTAAAAATCTTATACAAGTCCTATTATAACTAATCCATACTTATACTAAAGGCAAACTACGTCCAATACAGTTCCTAATAGACAACACTATTATAGTTAAATAAATAACACAAAATTCAGATAATACAGTTAACAAATAATTCTTCCTAAGTAATAAATACTTTTATTAAAATTATGTACTTGATAGTAACTACACACTCACCTGAAAAAAGTAGGTGAATCAAATTTAGGGCAGCGCTTCGCCGTAACACTTCTTAATGATATAAACGTATAAAGCATTAAGTCTTAATCTAGTTTCATAATCCTGGCGACTATATAATGATAACCTAGATTCCTTAACAATCTCAATGTCTACATCAAGATCTATCAAGTAAGGAATAACCAGGTAGGATCATATCGGAGGTAGGGTCCGTTAGGTATACAACGTATACTGTTTGGAAATCCCACTTTAAACACCTTATTAAATCCAGCCTAGACATCACTCCCGTAAGTAGATCAATCAGTATAACGACTTAGAATCACTGACAAATCTTAATTATAGGTTCATAATAATTACTATGACTATAATTAAAAGTTACACTTCAAATAAATTAAGTGTAGCTTAACTTACAGATTAATCTAGTTAGAACCGAGAATTATTCGGACAAAACTCTGACCTGGGGATTTTATTCACCGGCTATCTAACACCGCAAGGCTTCGCTAAAGTAACCGGGAACTAGAGAGTAAAAGGGCTAAAAGGCTAGGAGATAATATAGAGAGAAAAGGAGAAGATGTGTGAAAATTATGCTAAAAATCGTGTCTTTATATAGTAGAAAAATGAGTGTGCGCCATGCACGCGGTCGGCATGCTGACGTGCCATCCAATCTCTGGTGCCATGTGTAATGCCCGTGTTTCTAGGCTAGACATTTATATCGACATTATAGTCTAGGTTAACCTTTGTAACTCATTTTGAAGAAATGAAAAGGGATTATGTGAATATTATGTGAATTATGTGTTTTATGCTTAATTATTAGGGTTTAATTAATTAAGAATAAAAACGAGCGTCAAAAATTAAATTTGAGATAAAGCCGATATCTATTAAGAAACTTGTAGTGGGCGTGACAAGGATTACGGATATATAAAGAATGCCGAAATCCGAGTTATAACGAAGAAGTTATGACTGTCGAAGTTTCGCGACAAACCGGCACGGGGCCGAATGTCGTAAAAAGTGAGTTTTCGATAAACTACTTTTTGGCCTTAGTGATCTAAACGAAACTCGTAGTGTTCGTTAAACCGAGAGTAGGTATAAAAAGAACGCCCAAATCTGATTTCGTATGAGGAAGTTATGATTTTTCGAAGTTTCAGCTTAGCAGTAGACAGCTAAAAACTCGAATTTTAGATCGATTGATTTTTAGCCGAGACGACCTAAACGAGAATTGAAGGTCTCGTCATTAGTAGCACAACGGTAAAAAGTCTGACGAAAACGGACGTCGGATGAAGAAGTTATGAATTTTTAATAGATTTCCTGTCCCGGTCTGTTAAAAATAATAATATAAAAATTAAAGTCAAAATTAGCCGACGAAGTCTAAACGAAAGTTGTAGAGCGTAATTTTACCTACGCGTGCATATAAAGAACGTCAAAAACGGAGCTCGTATGCGAAAGTTATGGATTTTAGAAGTTTTTGCACAAAAATCGAGAAAATTCGCATAGTCACGTTTTTGCCACGTCACCCTCGCTTAGTTTGTGCCACGTATCCGAAATTGGTGAGTCATGCGAGCCACGTGTCCGAGTTGCTGAGTCATCCGATCTCGTGGGCTGATGCGAAGGGGTCCACTAGGAGTCTGACGCGTGCCCTATTCCTCTTGTCCGAGTCTCGCAGAAGGAGGCCACATCCGAAGTCTCGGACTAGACCTCGGTCCAGTCAGCAGCTGTCACGAAGACCTTCGCACATGCGAGCCATGTGCTGCGCACCCTTGCCCTGCTGCCGCGTGTCCTCGCCTGATGACTCCCCCTTCTAACCGACTTCGGACCCCCTATAAATAGAAGGGTCATGCGAGCCTTCTCGGGTAGATTTGGAATTTTGCCATATTTAGCCCCTTTCTTCATATTTTCTTCATCTTAACATTCCCCAAAGCCCCGGTATCGATTATAACCCCCGGAATACGCCACGAAGAGCCCGAGAAGCCCGGAAAATTTATCTTTTCGGTTTCGAAGCCCGACCCTCGCAGAGCCCGGTTTCTGAATAAAACTCCCGGTTTTATTAGAAACGAACGTTTTAGGAAACGAATTGCTTCCCGATTTTCATCAAAACATGTGAGTGTATAGTCACTTTCATTTTACACATAGATATGAAGTATTTACCTTAAAATACGTGTTATGTGTAAATATATTAATTGTTTATTTGAGGTGACTGTTGTGTTGATGTTTTATACAAGTTTTAAACTGTATATATATTTTTATCTACAAATATGTTGGGTTGAACATGGGTAGATAGTTGGTGTGTGATAAAATAAAGTGATGAGAGGTCTCGATGTGATTTGAGATTCAGTCATCTAGCGGAGTTTGGATGACAACCACGGACTTTCTAGACAGTCCAGTGGGAAACATTAGCAGGCCCACATCCTGTAGGTGTTAATGAACTTGGGTGTTTATTCGTTGTACTCCATCCCCCTCATGGTTGCCTTTAGGACATGTATGGCTGAGGAAACCCCTTAGCAGTAGTGTCCATCCCGATGATATTCTTTAGGCTAGGTCCCTTGTGAAAAGTGTTTAGGGACGTAAAGTGAGGATAACGGGAACGGGTAATCAGGGTTATTGTTGATTGGTGAACTTAATAAGTTTATTATTACTGTGGGTTGAAAACCCTATATGCTCACCAGGCTCCCAAGCCTGACCCACTCAGCTTTTTATGTTACAGGTAGTGGACCCCGAGCATAGTCGGTGGACGATGAGAGATTTTGGATTATAGGCCAGTAGTTGTAAATAACTGTTAAAAGGCTTATAATGTCTTGTTTATGCTTTTGATCTGTATCGGAACATGACATCCCGAGGTTTTGATATGAAATGAAATTATATATTTCTTAAAGAAAGGTTTTGACAAACTTTTATCATATTTTGTATTGAGGACCAATTCTGCAACATCTTTTAAAAAGGATTTCTCTGATTTTATTTTAAAAAGCATAAATTAAATCGGTCTTTTCTGGCCGAGAAATTATGAGATGTCACAGTTGGTATCAGAGCATTAGTTTAAGCGAACTAAGAAATGGTAGGATTTCTAGACTTAAACTTAGAATGCTAAGTGATGATTGTGAGATGAGTGTCTACCATATTTAAGACACGAGCACTAGTTTACTTTAGGAAAGATGCCTAAAATGCCCTTATGTGCTAAATGTTATGTGTTTGCCATGTGTGCCATTATTTGTTCGGATCTATGGTCTGTTGCCGACCGGATCTGGAAACCTTATGTGTGTAGGATTCTAAGCGTATGATTACGAGATTAGAACTAACATGTAAACGTTTCGGAGTGATAAGGCAATCGAAATGTCTAACAAGGATAAAGACCTAAATTCGCCTTATTCGGTATATAGATTGTAATGGCAAGAACTCGTAGTGGAGCTGCAAATGCAAACGGAAACAGGGATCAACAGCCTCAACCTCAAGTAGTTGAGCAAGTACCTGTTGTAGGAGCTGCACCTGAGCCAATGACGATGGTTAGGGTACAAGCAATGATGCAGATGATGTTAGATCGCCAGATGGAGGAGACAAGGCGATTACTACAACAGCATAGGGAAGAGACTACGATACCTGTTGAACAACCCATATTGAATGAAGGGCAATCAGTAGGAGGGAACTACAGTGGGACTCTTGGTCAAGCCAACCCACCGATAGTTAAACAAGACAACCAGGATGGAGGAGTTGATGGACGCGGGTGCAAATACAAAGATTTCATGGCATCTAAACCACCATGTCTATCTGGGAGTCCGACACCGGTGGAAGTCATGAATTGGATCTCCGAAATGGAGATGATGTTTGAAAGCTGTGAGTGCAGCGACAAACAAAAGACCGCACTTGCAATCCCTCTGTTAAAGTCCGGTGTGTTGAACTGGTGGAAGTTACTAGCTAATTCGATGCCCAAGGGAGAAGCTAGTAAGATGTCTTGGGAAGACTTTGTGCTACAACTGAAACTGCAATACTGCTCTGAGCAGGATCTTCTGGAAATTAATAATGAGTTCCAGAATTTAAAGAAGGGAAAGATGAGCGTTACTGAATACGCTGCTAGTTTTACTGAAAAGATGAAGCTTGTTCCGTACCTAGTTCCAACTGAACAATCTAAGGTCAACAAGTTTGCCCTCGGATTACCAGCGGACTTTGGTCCGATGGTTAAGCAAGCAACCACTTTGAAAGCCGCCATCTGGGCTGCTAAGAATGTTGAGGTTCAGATCAAAGAGAAGGGTCTGGAGAGGGCAGAAGTTGGTGAAAAGAGAAAATTTGAAGGAACTTCAGGTTCCAACAAGAAAAGCAAATTTTATAAGTTTAAGAAGTTTGGAGGGGGAGGAGGTGAAGTGAAATGGTGTGAGAAGTGCAAGAAAAAGCACTCTAGGAAATGTAGCGAGGAGGTGACTAGCTACAAATGTGGAAAGACTGGGCATTATGCCAATATGTGTCCGTCCGACAAGAGGGTATGTTTTGAGTGCCGTGAAGAAGGACATGTTTTTAAAGACTGTCCAAAGAGGAAGGATGCAGCAAAGCCCAATCTACCACCAAAGCCGAAGGCGAGAGCCTTTCAGATGACCCTTGAAGCTGCAAAAGAAGAAGTCGATGTCGCTTCAGGTACCTTTCTTGTAAACAAATTGCCTGCCCAAATTTTGTTTGATTCTGGAGCCAATTACTCCTTTATATCGCATGAATTTGGTAGAAAACTAACTTTGCCTATAGATAGACTAGTTAATGCCTTGTTAGTCGAGATTGCTAGTGGTAAGTTTGTACATGTTAGCCATCGTATGAAAAATATCCTCATTGACTTGGATGGGAATAAGTTCCACGAGGAATTATTGCCTATCGAGTTAAATGGATTCGACATAGTTTTAGGAATGGATTGGCTTAGCGCCAATGATGCCGAGATATTATGTAGGAAGAAGATATTAAAAGTAAAACCGCCAGGGAGAGAGTCGTTTATGGTGTATAGAGACAAACGCAGAGTAAACTCTGGAATCATTTCCCTAATGAAAGCCAGAAAGTGTTTGGCCAAGGGATGTACATCATATCTAGCGTTCGTGATCGATGCTAAGAAGGAGAAGAAGGAGGTGCAGAATATTCCGGTGGTGTGTGATTATCCGGAAGTCTTTCCCGAAGATATTCCCGGATTGCCCCCTGATCGACAAGTGGAGTTTCGTATCGACTTGTTACCAGGAACGACGCCGATAGCAAAAGCACCGTATCGATTAGCGCCAAACGAAATGAAAGAACTTATGACACAACTTCAGGAGTTATTGGACAAAGGTTTCATTCGACCTAGTTCATCACCCTGGGGAGCCCCTGTGTTGTTTGTAAAGAAGAAAGACGGGAGCATGAGAATGTGCATCGATTACAGAGAGCTGAATAAAGCGACGATAAAGAACAAGTACCCGTTGCCGAGGATCGATGACCTGTTCGACCAATTGCAAGGTTCGAGCTATTTCTCGAAGATCGATCTTAGGTCGGGATACCATCAACTAAAGGCGAGAGAGCATGATATTGTCACACCCCGAAACCGTAATGGCGGAATCGTTCCGAGGTGGAGGACGTCATGCGTAGTATCACAACAATTGTATCATATCAAGCATAGTAAACACAACCAGACATTGAATACATATATGAAAAAGGTTTACATTGTTTTAATACATAGTTTTGTTCACATCAAAAGCAAAATAGAAAGACACGACTCTAACACTTCGATTTCTCCGAGCTCCCGGAAGTACCTGTCTACTAATTCCCTGAGAATACAAGCAGTTTTGAAAGAATATCAACATAAAGCTGGTGAGTTCATAAGCATTTAGTTTTGATGGAAAAATGTTCTTTGATTCTTTTGAAAAGTGTTCCTCAAGAAAATCCTATATTTTCTTATGAAAAGCATGTTTGAAAGCCCATTCCTTCCATGTCTTCCAGATTCATACATGACATGTATAATTCAAGGAGTCATGGAATGAATGTCCGTTGGTAGAGTAGTGAACCATCAGTTTTAGAAAAGCCGGTGTTAATCTGGGAAAATCCTATATTTTCTCTAAAACAAGATATCCATCCTAGAGGTAGAGATGCAAGTTTAGAGATCCCTGATTTCTATCAGTATATATAAAAGTAGTTTTATTACTTAAAATAAAACAAGCAAAGAATAGAGTCCGTAAACAAAATTAGTTTATACTTATTTGCGAGTCGTATAACCATACTTGATATGACCGAGAGACCTTTATAACGTTCTTCAGGCGTTAAGCTAAATGACATTTGTTCACCACAGGCGTGCCCACCTAACTGTAGCTAGCAGTTCTGGTGTGGGATTGTCAGTCCCGAATAGATCTATTCACAAATCTCACGCTCTCCCTCCAGGAGACTCTAGTTATACTAAAAGGATTTATCACTATACACCTAAGGGTACAGTATTGAAGTAGTGCCTCACAATTTTGTATAATCTAGTTTACTAGCGAGAAATCAGTATAAAACAGTAAGTATCCTTGAATAAATGTACTTTATACTCCTGAGAAAGCATATAACATAAACTAAATCTGCCATAGTTTATATATATTCATTTATGAAATCTGATTAAGTAGAGACTGCCTAGAGGGTTATCCCAAACTATACCCATTATAGTTTATTAGAGTTGATATGGAAAATGCTTTGTAAAAACCTTTCTGAAGACTATGAAGTTGGATTTCCAAAATAGAAGTTTTCCCTTATGCTCAACATATTACAAAAAGAGATAAAATATCCGAATATGTTATTAAACGTGCAAATCGTTGGACTGCATTAATAAGTTTATAACTTAACAAAATACTTTGAGTTTGGCTTGTATTCCCCCCTGAAAACATTAAAAACACGGAAAATGTAGGGGTATGAACTCACCTCGGGTGATTTGAATGAAGGATCGATACGGAATGCGGGATGTTTAAGTGAAGCCTTGAACACGATTTGATCCTAATCAACAAGTAATGACACATAAAGGAGTCAAATGATGGTATTTCACCACTAGATGTGATGAAGAACCACTCTAAGAACTTGGGACTACTTGCACTAAGTGTTAGGACCTCAAAGGATTGCATGAGGGAGGTGTATGGCCACCTTAAAGGTGTGTACGGCCATGGGTGTGCGGCCTAATGGGTGTGCGGCCGTACACTCATGATGGAAGGTGCCTTTGAGGTGTTTTCAAGGTCCATACTTGCATCCATGAAGTGTCTTAGGCCCATACTTGGTTGTAGCACAAGTATAGGGTCTTAGAAATGGGTTTGTGGTCCTATGGTGTGTGTGTATGGTCGCACAAATGTGTGTGCTGCTGCACAAGGGAGTGTGCTACCTCATACAGGAGTGTGCTGCCGCACACAGGAGTGTGTGGCCGTACACAGGAGTGTGCTACCACACACAGGAGTGTGCTGCCGCACACATGAGTGTGTGGCCGTGCACAGGAGTGTGCTGCCGCACACAGGAGTGTGCTGCCGCACACATGAGTGTGTGGTCGCACTCCTTCAAGGAGATGAAGAACATGACGGGACTTTCATGATTCAAGGCCTAGATCAAGAGGTTCTTCATGTACAACAAGTTAAGAGATGGATTACTCACGTTTTTGAAGCCTTGGGAGGGTTTGTGGTTGAAGAAGCTTGAGAGAAATGGTGTTGTGTGCTGCCAAGGTGTTAAAGGAATGAAAGGAAAGGGGTCTACCCTTTATATAGGGGTGAGAGTGCTGCCAAGAGCGAGTGTGCTGCCAAGGGAGTGGGTGTGCGGCCGCACACCCATGTGTACGGCCGTACACTCCCTCTAAGGGTGTGTATGGCCCTGTTTTGACAGTATACGACTTGCCGACACATTCCTAAACTCAACCTTGGTCATACTCAAGCTTAGAATCACTTAAACGAATCCTCAAACAGTGCGAAAAGTCAACAAAACATGTTTAACTTTGATTGAATTGACTAAGTGTGCGAGATAAAAGTTCCGGGTTGTCACATTATCCCCCCGGTAGAGGGAATTTCGTCCCGAAATTCAAGAATAAGAATATAACTCATGGTCTTGAAAAAGATGGAGGTACTTAAGGTTCATGGGACTCTCGTGCTCCCAAGTGAATCCAAGTTCCTGGTTGACATTCTAGCGGACCTTCACTATCGGGATGTGACGTTATTTCGTTCACTCGATTTCTCGATCATTGAGCTCGGATGATTCTCTCACAAAGTGTAGACTCTCGTCTAACTCGAGGTTGTCGAGGGAAAATCGTAGGTGTCTCATTGAATGGACACTCATTTCTGTTTGGAACGAGGAAGACGAGATGAGCGTTGCTAAGCACTCGAGGTAACTGGAGTTCGTGCGCTATGGGACCGATCCTAACAAGGTTCTCGGACGGTCTAACGTATCTTGGATTTAGCTTTCTACGCTTTCCGAAGCGTATCAGGCTTTTCCAGGGTGAAACCTGTAAGAAAGACACGTTCACTAATCTGGGACTCCAATGGTTTTTGTCTATTATCTCATGCGATCTTTTCTGCCGTCTCTCGGATGATTTCAGGACTCGTGGGAGTGCTGTCGGGGACTTGACTCTTGTCTTATTTGCATGTCGCCCGCCTCAGCCCATCACAGATGGGGTCTGTACTTGTGGCTGCAGAGGGCTTCGAACAGCGCAGCCTTGCTACTGGAAAGGTCGCCGTTGTTACAAGAAAGTCCAATTAAGGATAGATGTGTGTCCCATGACACATCTTTAATTGCCCGGATGGTTCTCTTACTTTGTCCTTCTCTTTGCGGATGATACTCTTCGTATGAATACTTTCGAATTTCGAAGAGAGATGAATTCTTTGAAGTTCGCATCTGGTTGTCGTCACGAGCGACGGGAGTTTCGCGATCGAACTATTTAAGACAAAAGGGTTTGGTATAACATAGACTTAGTCGAGCTAGACAGAATGGTGTCGTAGAATCGCGCGTCAAGTTAGTCCGGGAGGATCGTTTTGCTAGCACATTGGCATCCCTAAATGAATGTCTCTGGTATTTTCTGCGTTTGATTTGGACTTGGTGGGTACTACTAATGCGAGGGTCCATATGTTTTGAAACTATGGGCTCTCGATGGAATGGTTCCCATTAGATTTTCCTATAATTGCTTGGCGTATATAAGTCATGTATAATTACAACCGACTCCAACGTATTCACTAAGCTGTCATACTTTACTCATTAGGGTATGTCGTGATATAATTTGGACAAGAAAGTAATCACGATCATGAATGATTATTGAGGTTTTCGAAAACGTACCAAAACACTGTAGGGTTCTTTGATGCTTCCCGTTTTCTGAGGTCAGACTCCTCCTGTCTCCTCATTGTTCTCCTCTGTTGGGCAGTCTCTTTTGAAATGTCCCATACTACCACAGAGGTGACATGTTGGACTTTCCCCAACATTGGTAGTCAGAGTGACGAACTTAACTAGGGCCCTACAGCTGCGGGAGGTATGACCCTCCCTGTTGCATCTAGTGCAATGCGGCACTCGGCAGACTCCATGATGATGGTAGTTGCATTTGCTGCAGTGCGGGAGGTTTCCCAAGTAGAGTGTGGTTGGGGTTGGAACAGTAGCGCTGACTGGGGTATTGACTGTCCCAATCCGTCGCCTTTCAGTAGGTCTTTGGGTCGAACAACTTCCTTTGAACTTTCGTTTCAGGATGTTAGGTTGGGGATCAGGTGTGCCCCTCCTATTAGGCACTGGTTGTTGAGGTTGGTTAACACCAAGGTTTGGATTGCCATTCACACTTCCACCCACATTTGTGTTGTTGGCGTTAAGAACAGCTAGGGCGGCTGCTACGGCTGCTGTGACAGTAGCTTGGAACGTGGCTGAGTCCATCTGAAGAATTTGCGTCTTGACTGTGGGCTGGTTACGCTTCTTCTGAGGCATGATCTGGCATATGTCAAGAAAGAAGCTTGTGAGCAACAATGGTTGTCTCTGGATGTATCCTAGATGTTTATCTATGCTTTGAGATTTCCAGTTTTGCTATCTGACTCTCAGTGATTCGACCCACATCCCCATGATGTGGCATTAGCTATGATAGAAAAGAATTGAGCACATAAAGTTCACATACAATAAGTTTACGAACTCCTGGTTGCTCAGCTCATCGGGCTGGCTGAGTAGCTCTCACATCTCTGTCAGCTCTAAACGATATGAGGATTTGGCTCTAAGAGTAGTTCCGAGGATCAAGTCAATACGGGATTCGACTTGGCACTCGGAAGAAATCCCTGGAATGTCTTTGGGGAAGGCATCGGGAAAGTTGTAGACTTCGGAGGCGCTCTCAAGGTCCTTAACTTCTTGCGCAGGAAATGATACGATGGTTCCAAAAATCTTGTCACTGAGATCAGTGAGGATTTCGTCGAAGGGAAGATTGAGACGAATCGATTTCTCGAAGCAAAGAATATCAGCACGATTTGAGGCTTAACAATTCCGTGCCGATTAGGATATCGAAGCTGATACGAAAATGATGGGGATAAGGAATAATCATCTGAATATATCTTATGATTCACGTTTTGAGGTCAAAACAATGATGGGACCTTGATAAAGTTGCTTACTTTTCATGCTATCGATCTAAGGTATACTTTTGACAATGAAAATCTTCAACTGAAATATGATAGTTGCCACCATTGTCGATATCAAGATTACACAGAGTTTGGAAAATTTGACCTAGGAGTAGGTCTACCACAAACCAACAGAGGAACAATTTGACAACATAAAGAACTAGTGAATCGGCACTTGCAAGACAAGAATGTCTACAGAGAAAGGAGCTACTTAGAACATAAATAGGAAAGCTATTCTTTAAACTAAAAGGAAGGACAAGTAGAATATTTCCTACTGGCGACGGGCACTTCTCGGGCGGAACCTTAGGTTAGTCAACTGGCGCTCCATGTCAAGCAGGCGACTCTCGTATGCTGATTGGCGTGCTCGGAGCTCTACGACCTCAGCTCAAGTTGCAGCTACCTCTCGCTGCTGGGCTTCGTGGCCCCTCAAAATCCTCCCATGAGCAACCTCGAGACTGCGAATACGGTTTGTATTGGCATCCAAGTCTGCCTCGAGTTCCACAGTTCGGTGAATGGCCGCCACGTTCATTTCGACATTGCGGGCCACTCGGCGGACCATGATTGGAAGGGCTCTATCTGCGGAGCCTCCTCCGTCCACATTGTAGAAGCGGCGATCCCCATTATACGGGTGGGGTTGGCCTTGTTCGTGACTCCACCTATCCAGGCTTCCGACCCACATAGGCGTTGGGCCTTCAAGTACAAGCTGAGGGTTGGGAATTGGTATTGGGGCCACTGGGGGTAAGTTCTCGACTTCTGGTTCCGAGTCAGTCTCTTCGGGAAATGGTTCGGCAATGCCATCGTCAAAAGGGATTTCATGGTTTCCTTCTGGCTCTGGTTCGATCCATCCATCATCTCCTTGGTTAGGAAAGTACGGGTCGCCAGGAAGATGGAATCCAGCCATACTATCTACGCGAGGCGAGGGTAAAGGAATAGTTAATAGGTATTGAATCTAATAATACTTCCAATGTATCATGGCTACATGCTTGATTCTTGAAGGATGGATCCTTGGGTAAGTTTTCGGCTTAATCGTTATAGCATCCTAAAATACTCCTATAGTATTTTAATCCTTATGTTTGGCTCTAGAACTCCTCTAGTATCTAGGTAAGTTTTAGACTTGCTGCAACACTATAGTCACTCCCAAGCACATGTTGGTCATGTCTCGACTGAATATAGTTGATCAGGCTATATTCACCCTAGACATGATTACATAACTGCCCAGGTTTAACCACGATGTCCAACATCCAAATACTTTTGTTTTGTTCTACTTATGACAAGGATCCTGATACTCGGGTATACTTATACTTTTATAAAAATACTTGTATTTTGAAAGTATACTTTTAGTTTAGAGCACTTAGGCCCCTTAGTATTTATAGTTGTATATCATGTAAGGTTCGGTATACTTAGTTCGCTATAAACAAGGGCTCTGATACCAATCTGTCACACCCCGAAACCGTAATGGCGGAATCGTTCCGGGGTGGAGGACGTCATGCGTAATATCACAACAATTATATCATAGCAAGCATAGTAAACACAACCAGACATTGAATACATATATGAAAAAGGTTTACATTGTTTTAATACATAGTTTTGTTCACATCAAAAGCAAAATAGAAAGACACGACTCTAACACTTCGATTTCTCCGAGCTCCCGGAAGTACCTGTCTACTAATTCCCTGAGAATACAAGCAGTTTTGAAAGAATATCAACATAAAGCTGGTGAGTTCATAAGCATTTAGTTTTGATGGAAAAATGTTCTTTGATTCTTTTGAAAAGTGTTCCTCAAGAAAATCCTATATTTTCTTATGAAAAGCATGTTTGAAAGCCCATTCCTTCCATGTCTTCCAGATTCATACATGACATGTATAATTCAAGGAGTCATGGAATGAATGTCCGTTGGTAGAGTAGTGAACCATCAGTTTTAGAAAAGCCGGTGTTAATATGGGAAAATCCTATATTTTCTCTAAAACAAGATATCCATCCTAGAGGTAGAGATGCAAGTTTAGAGATCCCTGATTTCTATCAGTATATATAAAAGTAGTTTTATTACTTAAAATAAAACAAGCGAAGAATAGAGTCCGTAAACAAAATTAGTTTATACTTATTTGCGAGTCGTATAACCATACTTGATATAACCGAGAGACCTTTATAACGTTCTTCAGGCGTTAAGCTAAATGACATTTGTTCACCACAGGCGTGCCCGCCTAACTGTAGCTAGCAGTTCTGGTGTGGGATTGTCAGTTCCGAATAGATCTATTCACAAATCTCACGCTCTCCCTCCAGGAGACTCTAGTTATACTAAAAGGATTTATCACTATACACCTAAGGGTACAGTATTGAAGTAGTGCCTCACAATTTTGTATAATCTAGTTTACTAGCGAGAAATCAGTATAAAACAGTAAGTATCCTTGAATAAATGTACTTTATACTCCTGAGAAAGCATATAACATAAACTAAATCTGCCATAGTTTATATATATTCATTTATGAAATCTGATTAAGTAGAGACTGCCTAGAGGGTTATCCCAAACTATACCCATTATAGTTTATTAGAGTTGATATGGAAAATGCTTTGTAAAAACCTTTCTGAAGACTATGAAGTTGGATTTCCAAAATAGAAGTTTTCCCTTATGCTCAACATATTACAAAAAGAGATAAAATATCCGAATATGTTATTAAACGTGCAAATCGTTGGACTGCATTAATAAGTTTATAACTTAACAAAATACTTTGAGTTTGGCTTGTATTCCCCCCTGAAAACATTAAAAACACGGAAAATGTAGGGGTATGAACTCACCTCGGGTGATTTGAATGAAGGATCGATACGGAATGCGGGATGTTTAAGTGAAGCCTTGAACACGATTTGATCCTAATCAACAAGTAATGACACATAAAGGAGTCAAATGATGGTATTTCACCACTAGATGTGATGAAGAACCACTCTAAGAACTTGGGACTACTTGCACTAAGTGTTAGGACCTCAAAGGATTGCATGAGGGAGGTGTATGGCCACCTTAAAGGTGTGTACGGCCATGGGTGTGCGGCCTAATGGGTGTGCGGCCGTACACTCATGATGGAAGGTGCCTTTGAGGTGTTTTCAAGGTCCATACTTGCATCCATGAAGTGTCTTAGGCCCATACTTGGTTGTAGCACAAGTATAGGGTCTTAGAAATGGGTTTGTGGTCCTATGGTGTGTGTGTATGGTCGCACAAATGTGTGTGCTGCTGCACAAGGGAGTGTGCTACCTCATACAGGAGTGTGCTGCCGCACACAGGAGTGTGTGGCCGTACACAGGAGTGTGCTACCACACACAGGAGTGTGCTGCCGCACACATGAGTGTGTGGCCGTGCACAGGAGTGTGCTGCCGCACACAGGAGTGTGCTGCCGCACTCCTTCAAGGAGATGAAGAACATGACGGGACTTTCATGATTCAAGGACTAGATCAAGAGGTTCTTCATGCACAACAAGTTAAGGGATGGATTACTCACGTTTTTGAAGACTTGTGAGGGTTTGTGGTTGAAGAAGCTTGAGAGAAATGGTGTTGTGTGCTGCCAAGGTGTTATAGGAATGAAAGGAAAGGGGTCTACCCTTTATATAGGGGTGAGAGTGCTGCCAAAAGCGAGTGTGCTGCCAAGGGAGTGGGTGTGCGGCCGCACACCCATGTGTACGACCGTACACTCCCTCTAAGGGTGTGTATGGCCCTGTTTTGACAGTATACGACTTGCCGACACATTCCTAAACTCAACATTGGTCATACTCAAGCTTAGAATCACTTAAACGAATCCTCAAACAGTGCGAAAAGTCAACAAAACATGTTTAACTTTGATTGAATTGACTAAGTGTGCTAGATAAAAGTTCTGGGTTGTCACAGATATCGAGAAGACTGCGTTCAGAACAAGATATGGACACTATGAATTTTTGGTTATGTCGTTCGGATTAACCAATGCCCCAACAGCTTCATGGATTTGATGAACAGGGTTTGTAAACCATACCTTGATAAATCCGTGATAGTATTCATAGACGATATCTTGATTTATTCGAAAACCAAGCAGGAGCATGAAAAGCATCTGCGTGAGGTGCTAGAAGTCCTGAAGAAGGAGAAGTTGTATGCAAAGTTCTCCAAATGTGAATTTTGGATTCAAGAAGCCCAATTTTTAGGTCACGTGGTTAACCAAGAAGGAATAATGGTTGACCCAGCAAAGATTGAAGCTGTGATGAAGTGGGAACAACCAAAAAGTCCTACGGAGATTAGAAGCTTTTTAGGATTAGCTGGATATTATCGAAGATTTATCCAAGGCTTTTCTTCGATCGCTACTCCATTAACAGCTTTGACCCACAAATGAGCTACTTATGTTTGGAATGAGAAGCATAAGGAAGCCTTTGAAAAGTTAAAGAAGAGACTGTGTGAAGCACCGATTCTTTCGTTACCTGAAGGAGTTGATGACTTCGCAGTCTATAGTGATGCCTCTGGAGTTGGGTTAGGTTGTGTTCTGACCCAAAGGGATAAGGTGATAGCGTATGCCTCGAGGCAATTGAATGAGCATGAAAAGAACTACCCCACTCATGATCTGGAGTTGGCAGCGGTAGTATTCGCCTTAAAGATATGGAGGCATTATCTTTATGGTACTAAGTGTAAACTTTTCACTGATCATAAGAGTCTTCAATATCTCTTTAATCGGAAGGAATTGAACATGAGACAGCGACATTGACTGGAACTACTCAAGGACTACGATTGTGAGATACTTTACCACCCTGGTAAAGCAAATGTTGTTGCTGATGCTCTCAGTCGGAAGGTAAATCTTGAAAAGAGAAGGCCAAGAGCGTTGAGAATTGAAGTTGTCTCGACAATTGTGGAAAGTATAAAGAAAGCTCAGGATGAAGCTTTAGAGAAAATTGACCGGAAGGAGGAATGTTTGGGCAAAACGTTGGTGTTTGATACAAACGGTCAAGGATTCAAGGTATTCAAAGATAGGATTTGGGTACCTAAGACGGGAGGAGTAAGAGGTCTTCTGATGGAAGAAGCTCACAAAACCATGTACTCGATTCATCCCGGCAGTACGAAAATGTATAGGGACCTAAAACCCTATTACTGGTGGCCGACGATGAAGCTCGATGTTGCTAAGTATGTGGCCGAGTGTGTAACTTGTGCTAGGGTTAAGGCACAACATCAGAAACCGTATGGGAGTTTAGAACCTTTACCTGTACCCATGGGTAAATGAGAAGATATCACTATGGATTTTGTGACTAAACTGCCCAGAACAAGGAACGGTCACGACATGATTTGGGTGGTCGTTGATCGCTTCACTAAGAGTGCGCATTTCATAGCCGCTAACGAGAAATGGTCTATGGATAAACTTACGAATTCTTATGTGAAGGAAATTGTGAGGCTACACGGTGTTCCGTTAACGATTGTATCCGATCGTGACAGCCGTTTTACCTCAAGGTTTTGGAGGAGTCTACAAGAGGAATTGGGTACCAAGTTGTGTTTGAGTACAGCTTACCATCCGCAAACTGATGGTCAGAGCGAACGAACGATTCAAACATTGGAGGATATGCTGAGAGCATGTACCCTAGAATTCCAAGGTAACTGGGATGAACATTTACCTCTAGTAGAATTTTCCTATAATAATAGTTTCCACTCAAGCATCAAGATGGCACCTTATCACGCTTTGTATGGAGAAAAGTGTCGAACGTCATCATGTTGGCTGGAAGCTGGGGAGAAGCAGTTTATGGGACCTAAAATAGTCCATCAAACTGCTGAAAAGTTGAAAGTGATAAGGGAAAGGATGTTAGCTGCTCAAGATCGAAAAAAGAGTTATGCTGACAAGAAAAGACAACCGATATCCTTCGAAGTTGGAGATTCGGTTTTACTTAAAGTCTCGCCGTGGAAGGGACTTATAAGATTTGGTAAAAGAGGAAAGTTGAGTCCAAGGTTTATTGGACCATTTAAAGTTCTTCAGAGGATCGGGAATCAAGCTTACAAGCTAGAATTACCGGAAGAACTGGAGGGTATTCATAACACATTTCATGTGTGTTATTTGAGAAAGTTCACGGGAGATGTGCCCGACATAATTCCCATTTCTGAGTTAAGGTTGGATGAAAGCAAGAGGTTGATCGAAGAACCCGAGGCAATCGTTGACCGTAAGACTAAGAAGTTGCGACGCAAGATGGTTGATTTAGTGCTTGTGCGTTGGAAACATACGAATGGGCCAAATCTCACTTGGGAAACGGAGAGTGACATGATGAGTCGCTACCCGCATTTGTTTGCTGATGTGTGATTCCGGGGACAGAATCATCCTAGGGGGGAGAGAATTGTAATGCCCGTGTTTCTAGGCTAGGCATTAATATCGACATTATAGTCTAGGTTAACATTTGTAACTCATTTTGAAGAAATGAAAAGGGATTATGTGAATATTATGTGAATTATGTGTTTTATGCTTAATTATTAGGGTTTAATTAATTAAGAATAAAAACGAGCGACAAAAATTAAAATTCAGATAAAGCCGATATCTATTAAGAAACTTGTAGTGGGCGTGACAAGGATTACGGATATATAAAGAATGCCGAAATCCGAGTTATAACGAAGAAGTTATGACCTGTCGGAGTTTCGCGACAAACCAGCACGGGGCCGAATGTCGTAAAAAGTGAGTTTTCGATAAACTACTTTTTGGCCTTAGTGATCTAAACGAAACTTGTAGTGTTCGTTAAACCGAGAGTAGGTATAAAAAGAACGCCCAAATCTGACTTCGTATGAGGAAGTTATGATTTTTCGAAGTTTCAGCTTAGCAGTAGACAGCTAAAAACTCGAATTTTAGATCGAGTGATTTTTAGCCGACACGAACTAAACGAGAATCGAAGGTCTCATCATTAGTAGCACAACGGTAAAAAGTCTGACAAAAACGGACGTCGGATGAAGAAGTTATGAATTTTTAACGGATTTCCTGTCCCGGTCTGTTAAAAATAATAATATAAAAATTAAATTCAAAATTAGCCGACGAAGTCTAAACGAAAGTTGTAGAGCGTAATTTTACCTACGCGTGCATATAAAGAACGTCAAAAACGGAGCTCGTATGCGAAAGTTATGGATTTTAGAAGTTTTTGCACAAAAATCGAGAAAATTCGCATAGTCACGTTTTTGCCACGTCACCCTCGCTTAGATTGTGCCACGTGTCCGAAATTGGTGAGTCATGCGAGCCACGTGTCCGAGCTTCTGAGTCATCCGATCTCGTGGGCTGATCCGAAGGGGTCCACTAGGAGTCCGACGCGTGCCCTATTCCTCGTGTCCGAGTCTCGCAGAAGGAGGCCACATCCGAAGTCTCGGACTAGACCTCGGTCCAATCAGCAGCTGCCACCGAGACCTTCGCACATGCGAGCCATGTGCTGCGCACCCTCGCCCTGCTGCCGCGTGTCCTCGCCTGATGACTCCCCCCTTCTAACCGACTTCGGACCCCCTATAAATAGAAGGGTCATGCGAGCCTTCTCGGGTAGATTTGGAATTTTGCCATATTTAGCCCCTTTCTTCATATTTTCTTCATCTTAACATTCCCCAAAGCGCCGGAATACGCCACGAAGAGCCCGAGAAGCCCGGAAAATTTATCTTTTCGGTTTCGAAGCCCGACCCTCGCAGAGCCCGGTTTCTGAATAAAACTCCCGGTTTTATTAGAAACGAACGTTTTAGGAAACGAATTGCTGCCCGATTTTCATCAAAACATGTGAGTGTATAGTCACTTTCATTTTATACATAGATATGAAGTATTTACCTTAAAATACGTGTTATGTGTAAATATATTAATTGTTTATTTGAGGTGACTGTTGTGTTGATGTTTTATACAAGTTTTAAACTGTATATATATTTTTATCTACAAATATGTTGGGTAGAACATGGGTAGATAGTTGGTGTGTGATAAAATAAAGTGATGAGAGGTCTCGATGTGATTTGAGATTCAGTCATCTAGCGGAGTTTGGATGACAACCACGGACTTTCTAGACAGTCCAGTGGGAAACATTAGCAGGCCCGCAACCTGTAGGTGTTAATGAACTTGGGTGTTTATTCGTTGTACTCCATCCCCCTTATGGTTACCTTTAGGACATGTATGGCTGAGGAAACTCCTTAGCAGTAGTGTCCATCCCGATGATATTCTTTAGGCTAGGTCCCTTGTGAAAAGTGTTTAGGGACGTAAAGTGAGGATAACGGGAACGGGTAATCAGGGTTATTGTTAATTGGTGAACTTAATAAGTTTATTATTACTGTGGGTTGAAAACCCTATATGCTCACCAGGCTCCCAAGCCTGACCCACTCAGCTTTTTATGTTACAGGTAGTGGACCCCGAGCATAGTCGGTGGACGATGAGAGATTTTGGATTATAGGCCAGTAGTTGTAAATAACTGTTAAAAGGCTTATAATGTCTTGTTTATGCTTTTGATCTGTATCGGAACATGACATCCCGAGGTTTTGATATGAAATGAAATTATATATTTCTTAAAGAAAGGTTTTGACAAACTTTTATCATATTTTGTATTGAGGACCAATTCCGCAATATCTTTTAAAAAAGATTTCTCTGATTTTATTTTAAAAAACATAAATTAAATCGGTCTTTTCTGGCCGAGAAATTAGGGGATGTCACACCATGTGTCGCTCAGTGTGTGGTTCTTCAGAGCGTGCCGCACCCTTGGTCGGTGCGCGCGATTGTGCATGAATTTTCCTATTTTCAAAAAAAATTCATAACTTCTTCGTTTGAGCTCTGTTTTCTACGGGTTTTATATCCACATGTAGCTATCGACGATATCTACAACTTTCAATTAGACTCCGTCAGCTAATTTTGAACTTATTTTAACATGCTTAGACTGTTAAAGCTCGTATAAAATGCATAACTTTCTCATCTGGTGTCTGTTTTCGACAAACTTTATATCGTTGGATTCCTATTAATGAGATCTTCAATTCTTGTTTAGATTGTTTTGTCTAACAATCAACTGATCTAAAATTCGATATTAGTGTTGCACACTGCTACTCTGAATCTTAGAAAAATCATAACTTCCTCATACAAAGTCAGATTTGGACGATCTCTATATGCACCCTCTTGGTTTAACGACCACTACATCTTTCGTTTAGACCGCTTAGGCTAAAAAATATTTTGTCAAAATTTCACTTTTTACTATACATAGAGTTGTGTCGGTTTTAACGCGAAACTTCAATACACCATAACTATTTCGTTCTAAGTCAGATTCTAACATTCCTTATATTACCAGAATCCTTATTACGTATACTACAACTAGATTAAGATTATTTGTCCTATAATCTTTTATTTTTGACACGTACTTTAATCTTATATTTATTATTATTATTAAGTACTTATATAATTTGCATAGGATATCATATAAAACACATAAGCACATAAATATATGAATAATCCTTTCTTATTCGTTCATAAAAAGATTATAATAGTTTACCAAAGTGATTACAGGCTATGACTAATCTAGTAAGAAACGCGGGCGTTACACAAAACCCCCAACTTCCAATTCAAATTCAAACATCCATAACTTCTTTGTTTTAACTCTATTTTCAGTGTTTTTATATGCACATAAAGGTATTGAAGAGCCCCACAATTCTATCTAGTTACTTTTGGCTTAACACTTGTCGAACTAAAACCATAATCCATGCAAGAAGCCCGACATATAATTTTTCCCTTTTACCCTTTGGTTCCAACACATAAATCAAGGGCTTAGATCTCACAACCAATATTATCAACCTTGAATAAGGTCTAAACTTTACTTCCTTAAAGCCCAAAGCCTTTACATGATCGAATTATGGTCCACACACCCCGAATTAAGAAACGTTCTGAAACATGGTGTTACACAATCAACTCATATCTAATGCTTTGGGTTTCCAAAAGTTCACTCCAACCATCATACTTGAAAATATTGAAGTCAACTTGTAAGGGTATGAAGGCGTTGATATTTGGAAACACCGTAGGGTTTTTGAGGAGAACGAGAATATCCAACTACCTTAGATTTTCTTTAAGGAAGATTGTAAATACGAGCTGATCCTCTAACTTTAATAATAATATTAGGCTTCTAAATCATTTGTACAAAGATCTGGGTAAACTTACATATACTATACCTATATGACTATCATTTCTCTTATAATAATGAAAATACAAGATAGCGCCGCCGGTCATAGAGAGGTCGTGATGGAGAAATCGATATCATAGGAGGGAGGGGAAAGTAGGTAAAAGGTGTAACTTTTTTTAACTAGTGTTTTTGGAGAAAAGCTCTGATACCTTGATATAACGTATTTTCCAATACATATTTTATCAATAATCAAATATACATAAATATTACAAATGTCTTATACAAAATGGCATAACTACATCATATATATGCAATCACAATCATTATTATTTGTTTAATGATCATCGGTTCTAATTTGGAATTAATTTAATTGGTTTTCTTTAACGAATCCTAATATAATCCTAAACTGCACTAATGTCTGAAACGCGACTTGAACTCTCAACACTTTAGGGGATGAACACTTTTACCAACTCCTAATACTGTCAGGGCTTTGATCTCGTTAGACAAAAAAATTTGTGAGAAATGAATCAAATGCATGTTTTTTTGACAAACCAAAGACATGAAACTTTAGATAGTACAAAAATAGACGATTCACAAAAAATCTCCCCAAAAAATGGTTCAAAGATTCAGTTTTTTAATATTATTCACTGTCCGAAAAGTGGATCATCATCGTTTGAGTCACTAAAAAAATGAATTATCGAGACGTTTTGTTTGGCCAATTTTTTTTATAACTTATCATATTTTTGTATCATCTAATGATTCATTTACTTGTATTGCTAAAAAACATGCAATGATTCATTTCTCACTTGATCCTACATCTACCACTAGACTATAAGCCATTGGTGTTCACCGGTAGTAGTTAGTGCCACGGTTAACATGAAAAGATAAATCATGATGTTCTTAGAGAACAACGAAGATAAGGAGACTCATCTTCCAACTAAATCTCAGGTCTTTGCCTTTTTTATATCACATACATTACTCTTGTTAACAATTAAAAACCTTCCACATAGACAATGATTTGATCAATTTAGGGCATCCACTATGCATTGAACTTCATAGAGTTCAATGGATTGCCACATCATATTTTTACAATCCATACAACTCTATTATTTTTTTTTTCCTACAATGCATTAAACTCTACAAAGTTCAATAGAATATTACAAAAGGTAATTCATTGTATATATGTAATAATTAAAAATTTTCATTTTTTCCATTGAAGAGTTCAATGACCATTGAACTCAAAATCAATTAAATACCAACGTGACATCTCACAATGATAGAGTTTCATCATTGAATGACACCTAGATTGGCCACCTCATTCAACTCTCCTATTAAACTTACCATTGTGGATGCTCTTACCATTAATCTAATGGTAAAATCTAAAATTACATTATACATTAATATGTACACAAATATCAAATTTTGACAGTAAAAAGTCCAAGAGATAAAATAAGATCGAAATGCTAAAATACCAAAAAAAAAAAAAAATTTTGAGTGCAAAATAATACAAATAATATGTTATATGTGTATACATTAAATATATATCAATTCCAAGTAGGTTTTATCTGCATATGACTATATGAGGACCTACGGCATGCGCAATCCCCATGCCCACCCCTCCAACTAGCTATACTTATATATGCACAGAAGCCACATACACACCAATTGCTTTACTTTTCGGTCCAATTAACTTCACACCTCTATGTATTTGTCAAATGAGAAATCCGCAGAATCAACGTCAATCTTGTGCTGATGAACCACCGCAGGACCACCATTTGCTTCTATATCTACACTTCTGGTTCGAGGAAGCGAACCAGTGGCTGGTATCTCAGGTTCATAATTAAGCGTGTCATGGAACTCAAACACTCGTTGAGACGAGTCATTAATGCTGGTGCTTCTAGTTGTAGTCCAGTGAGATGGCGTGCTAGGCCTAGAAGATCCTGGTGTTGTGGTATCGGACATGCGGTTTAGTTTCACTTGCTTCTTCGCTCTCTGGTGCCATTTGTGCAACGCCTTAACCACTTGATCGTTGAATACGGTGGGTTTCATGGTTGAACCCATCTGTGTTACTAGAGCATAAAGAGGTAAAGTCACATAGCTGCATAGTATCAGTACAAACACCCTGAAAATTTCAAGAAACAATCACTTGATCATATCAGTAACAACACTTGGTAAATCGAATTCATCAAGAAAGTCATATAATGTAGTATGAGCATTCACCCCATTGAGATCTTGATGCACAAGTCGGCTTTGTTCTTGTGGAAGCATGATTTTGGGCCGAATTCATACTGAAAAAAAAATCAAATCTTTAGAAGAAAAACCTGACAAATCTAGAGTTAAACAGGTAAAGATTAATTGGTGGGTTAAGTTTACCCCAGACCATGCAAAGAAAGCCAACTGAAATGCATTCTATATAAGAACAAAAAGAAGTTTAATATAAGAGTCTAGAAAAGATTATATGATCTGATGAAATGATGATCAGACATATGAACCTGAAAGAGGACAAAGTGAATGAGATAGAGGAGGAGATCAGGGCGGTTGAACCAGAAAAGGTTGTCGGTGGGTTCAACCAATGGTGTACCCTTTACTACTGCTCCTCTTTCTTGAATCCTTAACCCCATTTTAGTAATAATCACCTGAAGTTTTGTCCCCACTAATAGGACAATCTGCAGCATATAAAGTGATTCGTTAATTTTGAAAAACTTGAGAGTATTGAAGAGAAAACAAAACAAAACGGATGCTTACAATCAAGGGTATAAAGGGTAGCCATAGATAAGATCTCCAACCTGAATAAAAGAAAATAATTACTCTAAAAGAATCATATTTGATGAACTTAAAAGGATTAGTAAAGGGAAGGATTTGCTTACTGTTGGTGCTAAAGAGTAGAAACAAAACTGCAAGAAACCAAATTGGTGGACTGTGGAAAACGTCCAAAATTCATGAGAAACAATTTCAAGAACAAATCGTACTTAAATAAAAAAAAAAAAAAAAAAAAATCTCACCTGATTCCGACAACAAGTTTGAAGTCTTCTTCAAGTGATCGCTCTATGTACCTTTGAAAATTGAAATTAGCTTGGCTATTTGGTGCCAAATGTGCCTGAAAAAAGAGGAATATAATTCATGGTTCATTTTTAAATACTCAGCTTCACTATAGTCCTTAAAATTTGGTAACGAATGTAGCAGTTTTTACCATGATAAATCCATGGCGAAGAGTCATATAATCAACCTTTGGAACTGACATTCCAAACTGTCGTATGAATCCCACCTGAGAAAATTAAAGATTGAAAATTTTAACCATGCATGCATGGCTACGTACATAAGAATCAAACAAACACTTGTTTCAGATATACCCACCACCCAAATAAAGATCGGTGACCTGCTCCACATGCTCAAGTGCCTTTGCCCGAAGGTTGTGTCTCTTGCGAGCCTAAACCTCTCTGGATCTTCAAGAACCAAAAAAGATTCAACCCAAGATGATAAAAAAACCAAAAAAGGTTAACAAAAAGGGAGAATATGGTGAAAGAGCAGATATTATATATATCTATACCATGTGTATATTGGTACTCGGTTGTCTGTGTTTCCATCTCCCATGCCTTCCATTCTTTCATCTACACAAACAAGAATTTGTAATGTATTGGGGACCAATGAGATAGTATCATAGATATGGGTTTTCTGTTTTTGATTTTTTGCAATGTATTAGGGTCTAATTTTGCAATGTATTAGGGACTATTAATCCACATGAGAAAGACGGAAAAAAACTGTACCTTGGCTCTACCAAAAGCCAGTGTGATTATAGAACAAACCACATGATAGATAGCCAACGAGAATATGAATATATGGAGCTCATGAAGGGCGTCCCTTGATAAAAATGGAACCTTTCCCTACAAAAGAAGGGAAATTTTCAAGAAAATCAAGACTTGTTGAGTTTCTTGATCAGAAATGGTGTCAAGATTCCATGATCCTATATATATTCACCTGCGATGTGCATTTATCACCGGAAGTAGCAGCAGAAAGTACACGTCTTGCAAGAATTTCTTCTTTATTTGCACGATGATGAGTATCCATTTCTTTGATGTCTTTTGTACTGCATGGAAGCCAAGTATCTCCAAGAGATTTCGATATGCAGATATCGGTTATGGTGGATTGCCCGACTGTTAGTAGCAATGAGATGAACCCCAGTAGCATAAGCTCTGATTTGATCTTTTCAAGTGCTTCAAATAATGTTTTCTTACTCTTCTTATTCAACCACTGCAAATTATTTTATCAAGCAAAAGAGACAGAATGGTAGAAATTAGGTTAAGTACTACTCGTAAAAGGCCTCATTTGTTTTTTGCTGAAGGATTGCGTATATAGTAAGTACCTTCCCGATTAAGTGAATAACGTGTTCAATGAAAATTGATACAGTAACTAGGATTAAACAGACAGAAGCCACAGCCCATGTTGGTGTTCTTTCCAATGTTCGTATCCCTTCTGTCATTGATGTGTTCTTGAGGATTTCTTGATCTTCAATGCGATTTTGATATGCATGAAAGAGCCTCTGGTTAATGATTATATATGAAGATGTGTGTTTTTGTTGAGGAGATATTATTAAGATGACAAAATTAGAAACATATTAAGGTTTGACTTTGACTATTGCATCGATCTAGTGACCTATGCAAAACACTTCCTCTTTGAAGGAATATTTTTTCATGATTCCTCCCGTTAACTTGTAGTAATATGATGCTTTCGATCGACAACATATACTATAATTCGTTTCATCATTTGTGGTTAATATTGAAACTTTTAGAAAAAAATAGATAAAATGTCACAATATTATTATTAGCATCTTATTAACTATTTAAAAAAAACATTTAGACAGTTAGACCATCTCCAACCCATCTTCATTTCCCCCCATTTTTTACCTCAAAAAATATATTCCGAGAATATTCTATTTTTATAACTTATATATATTGTCAAATACACACTCTACTAATTAAATTTTCATAAATATATATTATATTTTTTAAATACAATAGTATTACAAATTATATTATCATAAATAAAATATTTATATATAATAAATTTAGATTAATTATTAATATGTTATAAATAATTATTAAATAAATAAGATTATATTTATAATAAATATATCAAGATCACAAACATATTCGATTACTATATTTTATAAATTATGTTATCGTGTTTTAAGTCTTTAGTATATATTTAGTTTTTTATATGAATTCCATAAATAAATATTAAGTCTATATTTATGTTTAATTAATATAAATTTGTATATAACATAATATTACAAATATTAAATATTGCATTTAAATTATAATTAATAGATAAAAATAAACTAGAAATGTATAAAATAAAAAGAGAAGGACTAAAATCAACAACCAAAACTTCAACTCCATTTTTAGAGATATAAATAGTATTCCCCCATCAGCAACCAAAACTTCAACTCCATTTTTAGAGATATAAATAGTATTCCCCCAAATATGGGGGAATATGGGGGAATACTATTCATATCTCAAAAAATGGAGATGAAAATGAGGAGGGTTGTAGAAAAATGGAGGAAGAAATGGGGGAAAATGGAGTTTGGGGGTGGGTTGGAGATGCCCTTATGGCAAATTGCACATTTACAAAAGATACTGTGTTTTCATAAAAATTTGACAAATTAACTTGAAGATCAAACCCCAACAAAGAGGGATATGAAAACATAAAATGTGTGAAGAACTCACAAGCAATGACTAGCTAGGCCCCGTGAGCAATTTGACTACAGGCTTGACAATTGTAGCTGAACATATAAATATAATAAGGTAGATATAGTATTTACGAGCTTCGGGTGACATCAAAGGGTCGTGACCAACTAAAATCGAGAATTTGTCAAAGAAAATCCAAGAGATGTAGATTGGAATACAAACTAATAGCAACGAGATTATGACATTGCATGTGTAGATGCCAATCTTGTTTGGTGGTTTCTCTTCAAAAGCTTGCCCACAAAGACTTTCCAACCTTTCAACAAATCCGGATTTTTATGTTATAATAAGTGAAACTTGTACAA
Organism: Lactuca virosa; assembly: GCF_052849685.1. Classification (NCBI taxonomy): domain Eukaryota; kingdom Viridiplantae; phylum Streptophyta; class Magnoliopsida; order Asterales; family Asteraceae; genus Lactuca; species Lactuca virosa. Next base: position 56,444,019 of record NC_136431.1, read on the forward strand.
AAAATATCTAGTTTTCAGAAAAATTTGATTTTGACACCATGTGTTTTTTTTTCAATTAAATACTATATTTGATTTCTTATTTTTAATTTTGACACTCAAAAAGTAATCTCACCATCATATCATGTCATCATGGATGAACATGTCACCATACAACATCATCTAAAAACCAAATTGACCGGTCAAATGATAAAAGTGGAAATAAATTAAAGATTTAAAGTCAAAATCAAATGTTTGTTAAAACTTAATGTCTTAATTGTAAGAAAAAAAATAAGATTGTGTCAAAATTGATTTTTTTAAAAAACTTAATATCTTTTAGGGAAAATGACATAAATGTCCTATAATGTTTTTAGGGTTGGTCCATTTAGTCCCTAAACTATTTTTGTGGCTTTATGAGGGAACGAAGTCATATTTGTCGGGTCGATTACGTCCTTTGGCAGAAAATGAAGGGGTAACCCGATTACCCCTTTGCCACGTACACATTTATTTGACCAGTTTTCTCTTAAACCACATAAACCCAGTACTATTCATCTTCTTCCCCAACTTTTTCTCCTGTCTGCTCTCCATTCACATCCATCCCGGTCTCTTTATGCTGCACATCTCATTTTTCCCCTTTTCGAATCTGCTGCACATCTACTTTTTGTTGGAGTCAATAAAAGTAAAAATCTTATAATCAAATCGACAAAAGTAATATAGCCATGTGAGAAATGAATTGCAAGAGCAAAGAATCTATATGGAAAATATTGAATCACAACCACATGTGAAACAAACCCATGCGATGAAACAAGAAAGAAAGCAAACCCCTATCTGAAAACCTCTTAAATCCGCCACTAATGAAACAAACTTTAAAAAGGCATAGACTTTTAGACCCCACAAAAGGAAAAAGTAGTAAAAAAAAGTTCTAAATTGACAATCCTCCTTTCAAGATTCGCATTTTAAAAACCCAATTTTGGTCGAAGACGAACTATCAGAACTGTCGGTGTTGAACTCGGAAAGCATGCTCTGACCCTAACCAGATAGATCATAGATCAGAAGGGTTGTAACGAACAATATTAGACAGTTGCAAAATCTCATCTTCACCCATCACCATTTCAAGTTGCTGAAGCTTCTTGGCTACATCTGCCATATCCGTTGACCTCACCTTGTAACCCAACATATCCATTCCGCCGGAATCCGGCAACGACTGATGCAAATGTTTAGCCTTTCCAATTCCAACCGACATTGAAGATGACGACGATGGCTTTGCTTCTTTCTTACACTCACGATCGGTTTTCATGTTTGATTAAATTTGTAGATTAATCAGAAGTCCCTCCGTGATTGTTTAGGTTAATTTAAAGTGTGCTCAAATTAAATGGAAATCGATTTTCAGAAAGTCAAAATATGATTTTGATTTTTAAATGGAAAATAGCTGATGTGTCAAACCGGCTAAAACAGGTTAGAGGGACTAAAAAAACAAGTTGTACCAACCTTATGCCCCTATAAAGAAACAAAATAACTTTAGTGACTGAATCGGTAACCCTAAAAACATTATAGGGCATTTATGTCATTTTCCCTATCTTTTATATATTTTGCCTTTACACGTATAATCATATATCAACTATATTGAATATACACAATGTTAATCAAATCAACTAAGATGAAAAACATAATTGGGAAGTTGGGACATACAAATAATGGAAAAAACATGACATGAATTATGTATTTTTTTTAATAATTGATGTTGTCGTTATAATTAAACCAAAAACTCCAACTTATCATGCGCTAAGTCCACTATGACAACTAGCAACTCATCCCACTGATCCACTATGCTGCTAAGTGCTAACAGGAAACACATAATACTCTAATGCACAACATAGTACTATCGGAAAATAATCCATTAAATCGTGATAAAGATTATTCGTGTAATGTTTATTATCTCTTTGGTATAATTATAATTTGTTACAAAATGAAATTTCGGATTTCTATATTTAAGTATATATATATAATGGATGTGACATATTTGAAGGACTAATTTTGTGTGGTTCTAATTTTGTTCGGTAAGATTTAACTGATTGATTCATCACATAAATAATGGAATATCAAATGGATACTTTATGGTTCTTTCTCACACCCACTCTCTATAAACACCGTTATTGTGAGCATGAGATGTCACAACCTATTCATCAGAAAATCAGAAACATATCATTAGAGACAAAAAAAAAAAAAAAAAAATAATAATAATAATAATAAAAAATTGAATTATTATTATCCTCAACACGAATGTGTTATGATTACCTATATAGTATCATCCTCAACACCAATGGAGTTATGATTCCCTATAAGTAAGTGTCTTTCAACTGCCTTATTTCCATGATGTTGTATTAGAGCATGTATTGCAATCTAAACATAAACGTACCAGATTAGCACATACCAAGCCGGCTAAAACATCCCATTAGCAACTGTAACCCAATCCAGCTCCTGGACGCATAAAAGTTTGTAACACCCGTTTTCCGATGCGCGATACGTAATTCCAACAACAACAACAACAACAATTGACGGAAATAATTTTCAACAATTGACATAAATAATTTTCAACGTTATGTATATTCTATTGACTTTGGGGTTAAATAGAAACAAGGGTACAAGTATAAAAGGAATATACAATCAATGAATAATTACAAGGAATAAATCAAATAATATATTCATGGAGAATATATTTAGTTCCCCCCTCAAGTGAGATCGGTGGTGGACCAACACGAAGCTTATCATGAAAATGTGCAAATAAGGGACTGGCGAGAGGCTTGGTGAAGATGTCAGCATCTTGAAGTTTGGTGGGAACAAAACTCGTTTGAAGTTTTCCATTGGATACCAGTTCCCATATGAAATGATAGTCAATTTCAATATGCATGACTCGCCGATGAGCAACCGGATTTTGGCTAAGGAAGATGGCACTTAAGTTGTCACATAAGATGGTAGGGCGAACCGAGGGGATAACATTAATATCCTGTAGAAGATGGGTGATCCAAATAAGTTCAGCAACGGTATTTGCCATGTCACAGTTAATTAAAGATGCAGATTTAGGGCAAGAAAAATGAAGACCATAAGAGATGGTGCCCTTTACATATTGTATAATGCACTTGACCATCTAAAAATGATTAATTGTTGGAGCATGAAAGAACTGGCTAGCTTGGTTTACAACATAGGATAAATCTGGTCGAGTGATGGTAAGGTACTTCAGTGCCCTAACTAAGGATCGCTAATGTGTAGGATCTGAGTAAGGTGTGTCAGTGCTAAAAAAAGCACCATGTGTAGCAAGAGGGGTAGCTATAGGCTTAGCATCAAGGAGAGTGTAATGGGTAAGAACTCCATGGCCATATTTTGATTGATTTAGAAACAATCCATCAGAAGTATAGGTGACTTCAAGTCCCAAAAAGTAATTTAGCTTGCCAAGGTCTTTGATTCCAAACTCCCAATGTAGCTTTTCAATGAAACGATAAATAGAAGTCTCGTCACTCCCGGTAAGAATGATGTCGTCAACATAGACGAGAAGATATAAAAGACAAGATCCTTGTTGAAAAACAAACAAAGAGGTGTCGGCTTGACTACATTGAAAACCTAGCTTGAGCAAAAACGAGCTTAGGCGTTGAAACCAAGCTCTTGGAGCTTGTTTTAGGCCATATAAAGCCTTATTGAGACAACATACATGATCTGGATGTTGTGGATCAACAAAACCGAGTGGTTGTTCCATGAAGATGGTTTTAGATAAATGGCCATTTAAGAAAGCATTATTCACATCAAGTTGATGAAGAACCCAATGATTTGTAACTGCAATAGATATAGCGACCTAAACCATAGAAGCCTTGATCACGAGACTAAAAGTATGAGAAAAGTTAAATCCCGATACTTGAGTAAAACCCTTTGCTACAAGTCTAGCCTTATGACGATCAATAGATCCATCAGAATGAAATTTGGTTCGAAATACCCATTTGGATCCAACCACATTTAAGCCGTTCGACCTTGGAACGAGTGTCCATGTTTTATTTTCATGAAGAGACAATATTTCATCTGACATAGCATCCTTCCAGTGTTGGTGTTTTAAAGCAGATTTAAACCCTTTAGGATTGTTTTATGCAAATAAGGTTGAATGCTATCCATTTGTGGTTATTGTGAGAAGATTAACTATATGATTGGGTTTGAGTTTTTAACTATTATTGCCTTACCACGAGTTCTGATTGAGTGTTGTGAAGAGGTGTTAGAAGGATCACGAGCCTGAACAACTGGCGGTGTTGGCGATGAAATCGTTGGACCCATAGGAGATGCGTTTGGGCCTATAGAAGAAGCATCAGACTCAACAGAATGAACAAAATAATTAGACTCACCAGACGTAGTCGCTAAGGGGTTGGGTGCTGCAGATGGAAAGGTGGTTTTGTCACATGGGACCAAGCATGTAAGACACAGGTTGTTGAGGTAGTTAGGTGGCAATTTAGATGGTGTTGGGATTGAAGGTTGTGTGGGTTGTGGTGTTCCATCATTGTATTCGACCATAAAAAATTTTGCCTGATCAATATTTGGAGCCTTTACAGAAAAGGGAAAATTTGCTTCATCAAAGCGTTCATGACGAGTGATGTACACATGACTTGTTGTCAGATCTAAACACCTGTAACCTTTATAGTGAGAATTGTAGCTAATAAAAACACATTCAATACTTTTTGGTTCAAGCTTATGAGATGAATAAGGCCTCAAGAAAAACTCGACATCCAAATACACGAAAATTAGTGTAGTTTGGAGTGGAGTGATATAAAAGCTCGAACGGAGATTTATTCGCTAAGACTGGAATTGGAAAACGAATGATGATGTGGGCGGAAGAGGAAAAAGCATCCACCCAAAATTTAGCGGGAACATTGTCACAAAAAAGCTCTAAGACAGTTTCAGTTATATGGTGATGCTTTCTCTCAGCACAACCATTCTGTTACGGGGTGTAGGGACTAGATAGTTGGTGGTGAGTACCATTTTCCAAGAGGAGTTGATTGACTTCATAATTAACAAACTCCGTGCCACCATCGCTTTGAAAAACCTTCAGTTTGTAATAAAATTGTGTTTGAACAAATGCAAGAAAATTTTTTAATATCCCAAAAAACACAGACTTGACCCTCAAAGGATAAAACCATGTGAAACGAGAGAAATCATCTATAAAAATGGAATAATATCTAAATCCTTCCGTAGATGCTATCGGGGTGGGTCCCCATAAATCACAATGAACCAAATCAAGAACTTTTAAAGCACACTTTTCATTTAAATTGAAAGGTAAACAATGTTGTTTAGAAAGTTAACATGAAGAACAAATCACAGTTTTAGGTAAAAGTGAAGTAACAACTAAACAACCATTTTTATTTAAATGAGAAATAATGTCAAATGCTACATGACACAAATGTTGATGCCATGTGTTGAACGATGCTTTGGAAGAAGGAATAGTAGAAGCCAAAAAAGCTTGATGCTCCGAACTTAAGACGTAAAGCCCATCATTATGCTTGCCTTTTGCCAAAAATTTCTTGGTTTGGGTGTCCTGAATAGCAAAGTAATAGCAAAGTAATAACGGGAAAAAATGACATCAACCGGTAAGTCATTTGTCAGTTTACTCACAGAAAGTAGATTCATTTTGAGATATGGTACGATAAGAACATCACGTAAAGGAAATCTAGAAGAAAGTGATGTAGTACCAAATCGAGAGATAGGAAGAATAGCACCATTACCGAAGGAAACATGTTCTGGACCATGATAGGGAGTAGAGGAGTCCACATGAGCCGGCGAAGGAGCCATATGGCTTGTAGCACCTGAGTCTACATACCAGTCGGGTGTGGAATTTGTTAAGCGATAGTCCGATTGAAAACCTTAGGTCAGATTTGCCGCAGAATAAGAGGATTTGTGACATCCACAAATTTACGATCATTTTAAAATTTTTATTTATGCTTATTTTAAAACAGAGTATTTCTTTTGTTGCAGAATTGGTCCCAAAAATATTATTTCAATGTGAAATAATATTAACATTAAACATTTCCAAAGAAACGTTCGATATTGATATATTTTCAAACTTAGGATGTCATAACTGATACAAAACATAAGTATAAACAGATCTTACATTCATTTATACTAATGATCTACGTCTCCTTTAATATCTCAGTGTAATGTATCTTCACATCGATACATGTGATACAAATAAATTAAGTGGGTCAGGTTAGCAAACCTGGTGAGATACATGGGGTTTTCAACCCACAAAAATATAGTTGATTTGTTTATTCACATATTTCATGTCAAACAATTAACCCGGTTAGCCATCCCTTTCTTCTTTATTTATTTTTCCCTAAGGATTTATCCTAAGGGTCATCTCCTACATCATATTTACCTATCAATGCCTACATCGCATTTCCTTATATTTTTTTGCTAAGGTCTTTTTGTAACATCCCGTGTTTCCATGTATTTTCAAATCCTTCCTTCGATAAATTAATATGTCATTTTGTCCTTTGAATTTAGCCCTAAGAGGCCCGGGGGGGAGGGGGGAATTTGGTAATCTTGGTAGGAGAGGGAGTACGCTAGGCGTACATATGAGTACGCTAGGCATACTAGGACGCACCCTAGTATGTTGGGCGTACGCATATGTACGTAGGGCGTACGTATGTCTGGGTGCAACCCTAACTTTTAGGGTTTGATGGGTATTAAAACCCCATTATGAACCCTTTTCCCCATCCTTTCAGCCTCCAAGTCTTGAGATCGTTTTTGGCAAACCCTAGCTTCTCTCTTGTGTGTGTATGAGCTAAGAGTGTGTTTCTTGTGTGGTTGAAGAAGAATAAGTTTCATCAAGGTGTTTGGAGAGTGAAGCAAGCTTGTAGATCTGGGATCATCTTGTCATTTAGAAGCTCCAGAAGGTAAAAAGCTTCTGCATTTGTGCTTGTATTGTGTAGATCTTGTTTTGATAGCTTTTTGGTACTCTTCTTGTCCCAAAAGCACAAATATTGTGCATGCTATGTTTTGGACGTTTTAAGCTGTCCTTTCAGACCCTAGGAAGGGTTCTAAGAGATAAAAATGAAGTCCCAATGGTTAGAAGTGTCCCATGCAATTGGTAGAAAGGTCTTAATGGGCTAAGATCTTGTATTAAGAACTTTTGGACGTCTAAAGTTGTAAAGTTGGAAACTTTATAACTCTAAGGTGCATTTGGACCATGGATCTAAAGTTAGGGCTTAGGCGCTTAAGCCATTAAGCACTTATTGGAGTTTTGGACTATGCGAGGGTACACCCCGCGTAACTTCAGAGTAAGCGCATCGTATGTCTTCTGATGGGCCTTTGCGAGTTGGGCTGCGGTTTGGGCCATCTTTGGGCCGACACGTCTTGGGCCCTTGTTACACTTTTTGAGTTGAGTTCTGGGCAGTTGAGGAAATTGGACCTTAGGATGAGGTCTATTAGGGAGTTGGGCCCGATTTGGAAAATTCGGCCAATTATGGGCCTTGTATATTTGGACCTTTTTGGATCAAGATTGGATTGGGCTTTGGCTCAGTTAAGGAAGAGTTAATGGGCAATTATGAGTTCAAAGATTTGAGGTGATAATCCAATTATTAATTGGAGGTTTATTTATTATGATAGTTTGAGGTTTTCATGAGCTAGCAACCGGAGGTTCTTTTTGATACGTCAGTGTGAGGTGAGTATCCTCACTATACTTATGGGTCGAAGGCACCAATGCCGACGCTTGTTGGATGGTTATCCTAGTAGATAGGATGTTACTATGTTGTTATGATCTGTTAGATCTGCATCCTGATAGATAGGATGATGCCATGCTTAGTGATCTGTAACATCTGCATGTTTGTCTATAGACTGGTTATGTGTTTAATTGCTATATATATATATATATATATATATATATATATATATATATATATATATATATATATATATATATATATATATATATATATATGTCGACATGTGTGTGTGTGGTTGGGTTGAGACGGTCCTGCTTTGTGCTATAGGCCAACGGACCTAGGGCGGTCTGGATAGACTGAAGGCCTGCGAGGCGGTCGATTTAGGCTGAAGGCCCGACGAGTAGTCCGGATAGGCTTTAGGCCTTGAAAGGCGGTCCAGTAATGCCGAAGGCTCGGGAGCGGTCCAGTCAGGCTGAAGGCTCATTATGTATGTTGTTATTGGTTATGTTTATGTGGTGGTATTTTGGGGAAGACTCACTAAGCTTTGGGCTTACAGTTTTTGGTTATGTTTCAGGTACTTCAGATGATCGCGGAAAGGCGAAGGCTTGATCATGCACCTCCTCATGTTTTGTGTTATGATTTATGGGAAAAACTATGATGTGAAACTCATTTTGAAAACAATATGTAATAAATGATGGTTTTTGGATTTATGTAAAAGTTTTAAAATTTTCAAAATTGATGGATGTTACACTTTTCCTAAGGATCATCGCATATATTATACTATTTCGGGGATTACTCCCCCAATACGTGTCCAATAAGGGTTAGAGTATCATAACATGAATACCTAGTTACTACATCACCTAAACTCGTAATTCATCACCTACAAGTTATGAGCATGCCGGTGTTTCCACACGACTTGTTTAGATTAGTTAGTGGTTTCCATCTATACTCCGGTAGATGACTACATCGCAACATCACAAGTCAAGGTCAGGGCATCTCCTAGTCATCTCCTATTTAACATCACATATTTGTCATCACTTATCTACCATGACCTATCTATCATATCCTATCCACCATCACCTATTATTACCCAATACATATTTATAAGTGTATAATACTTATATGATTAAATCAGTTAAACATCATCTCATAATATCTTATCTAACACATAATATTCTCAACAAAGATAATAAGCACATAAACATGTAATTATCTAGATACTTCATATCTATGTGTAAGATGAAAGTAACTATGCACTCACTTGTTAGAGTGATGACTGAAAAGTTGGGCAATGCTTCGCTTCTAGCAACTGATTTTTCCTTTGACGTAACCTAGTATCATTATCACTAAGTCATAGTCTAATATTTCTTTATGACTAATTAATAGTGTAGATTTCTCAATAATCACAATGTCTACTGATTTATAGTTGATAAGAGACAACGATGTAAGATCAAATCTGAGGTAGGGTCCGTTTGGTATATATAGTATACTGTTAGGAAATCCCACTTTAAACACCTCACTAAATCCAACCTAGACATCATCCCCGTAAGTCTATCAATCAGTAATATGATGTTGGAATCACTGACAAATCTTATTTATAGGTTCATAATAATGAATTATGACTATAAATATAAGTTACACCTAAAGTGTAGTAAGTGCAGCTTAACTTACAAAGGTTTTAGCGAAAACCAGGAAATTGCGCTGACAGAACTCCGACCCGAAAGCTTCTATTTTACGGGATCTCTGATTCCTCAAAGCCTTGCTAAACACCCCTAAGGAATACAAGAACTTGAACTCAAGAAGAAAGAAGTCTAGGAGCAATTGGATTTGAAAGATGTGAGAAAATGAGGGATTTTCGCCACTTATTTATAGGCTGCCAGCAACGATTACGCCCAACGTAATTTTGGTGTACGCCCAGCCTACTGCGTACGTCTAACGTACATACGGACTCTGTTTCTGACTATCATTTTATCATTGAAATCCTATTAACGAGATCTTTAGTTCTCGTTTAGATTATTTAGGCTAAAAATCAACCGATCTAAAATTCAATTTTTGTGCCCTTACTACTACGCTGAAACTTCGAAAAATCATAACTTCCTCTACTGAAGTCAGATTTGGACGTTCTTTATATGCACACTCTCGGTTTAAGGAATACTATGAATTCCGTTTAGATCACTAAGGCTAAAAATCAATTTATCAAAATCTCACTTTTTACGATACGCAGAGCCGTGTCGGTTTAATCGTGAAACTTCAACAAATCATAACTTATTCGTTATAAGTCGGATTCAAGCGTTCCTTATATTTCCAAAATCCTTATACTAAAATTTTGTTAAGATTATTTTTCCTAAATAATCTTCTATCAAAAATTCATTTTTAACGTTTATTATATCTTAATTGACTAGCCGGAATCTGCGGGTGTTACAGGATTAACGATCATAATTTGGTAATTCAGGACACATATTAGCATAATGACCATCATGCCTACATAGTTGGCAATGGGGAGGACGCCGATCACGACCACAACCACGACCTCCTAAGGAATTGTTAAGACCACCAGAAAAACATCCAGACTTACCACGTCTACGAGAAGCAGACGAGTGATTAGTAGGGTGATGAGTGGTACTGAAGGCAACAAGAGATGGTGATGGTCTGTGTAAGGATGCAATGAACAACTCATGACCTTACTCAAGGGTTAGCAATTCACGATAACGAGGACGAGGTTGAACGGATCTGTGGGCTGTTGAGAATGCCTCAAAATTCGGTCCTAATCCACGCAGGAACCAATGGGTCTTGTCATCATCGGAGATAGAATGAACAATCGCAGTGAGTTGATCACAAATGGATTTGAATTTCTTGCCATACTCGAAGATATATAGATTGAGAGAGAGAGAGAGAGAGAGAGAGAGAGTATTTTCTTAATTTTCGGGGAGAATCCTTGAGGTTTTTAGCCCTTTTAGAAGAGGAGTGTCTATAAGTGGCTTCCAGTGCACACCATAAGGATCGACAAGTGGTGAGACCAATGACCTCAGGCATGGATTCTTCAGTGAGAGACAATCTCAAGAGAAGTAATACCTTTTGATATGTGGCAATCCAGGAGGTGTATTCCAGATTAGGGTTGGTTTTTTCTTCAGCGGTGATGGTTGGCAGTGGAACTGGATACGATCCATCCATAAAACGGAACCAATTTTGATGGGCCAGAAGAGGTAGAGCTTGATTACGCATGATAAATAATTTGACGGGGTTAATATTATGGTGAGCAGGTGGAGGAGGGTAGCCATAGGTAAAGAAGATTCAGGGGAGGAAGAAGAGGTCAACAATGTTGAAGTTGAACAAGAGACAGAAGCGACTGAGAGGAATAGGGTTAGGGCCAGGAATTAGGTTGATACCATATTGACGGAAATAATTTTCAACGTAATGTGTATTCTATTGACTTTGGGGTTAAATAAAAACAAGGGTACAAGTATAAAGGGAATATACAATCAGGGAATAATTACAAGGAATAAATCAAATAATATATTCAGTTAACAACAACAACAATAATAATAAGATTTATAAAGTGTCGGGTGCAATTGGTAATATTTTCGGATTAGTTTTGGGTAGAGAAATCTAAGGAGGGGTTGAAGTGATTAAGTGTACCAAGCCAAGGGGCCATTTATGTCAAAAACTGAAATTTGTTGTCTTCCCCATGCTTAAAATTCGTCGATGCCTCCTGCAACATATCGCAGGTTTGACTCCCCTTTTCTAGTGCTACAAGACTCGATTTTTATGAAAGAAAATTGATCCTTACCCTTCAGACAAATGATTCTGATATTAAGAAGACATCCTACCCTCGTTGAGTCCAAAAAAACGAAGGTGGAAGCTGTGAAACTCTTCCTCGTCGCCTAGGGTTTTTTGGGAAGAAAGATCGTCAGAGCTCGAACCAAGCCATCTCTGAAGAAGGTAAAAGTATCATTCACTCCTGCGTACCTCCCTTGTCCCATTTCTGATACTGTGGTGATCAGAGGAGCCACGGGTGACCCTTCACAGCCGTGAAACCACCAATGCTCGAGATTTTCTGTTTTGAAAGCTTTTCTGTCGAGTTGGACAAGTTCTAGCCCTTTTTAATTACTCTTAATGATGCATTTCGGTCCTATTAACATTTGAGATAAAGCTAGGTTAGTTTAAACCATGTAAACAACTTGAAATGGCCTCAAAACTTGTCATATGCTCTATTTTCGGGTTTTGCTTCGAAAAAATATTTCCTATAGATTGGTTGAGTTCTCGTTAAGTTTGTGGTCCCTTATAGGTCCCTTTGATGCCTAGAAGCAATATCATACTTCTGGAAAAAAAATATTATGGCCTCGGATCGCTTCGAAATCTCGTTGTGAACCCGTGTTTTGAGATTTCGTTGACATATAGGTTCGGTTCTTTTTTTGAGCTACAAATCTATTTTTGTACCCTGTTTAAGGTTGTTGGGAATAGCTCTTAACAACCTTAGTTCATCTGATCTTGTGTTGGTGTCTTGAACCAAGAAACGACACCTTTTTTCCTTGTTTTGTTTCGAAACTCTAAAGTCGAAGCACTACACTTTCACTTCATGAAATCTGAGTTTTAGTTAAATATTAATGTTTTAAAAATAATCAACATTATATATATATATATATATATATATATATATATATATATATATATATATATATATATATATATATATATATATATCAAGTTGGTTGGGGGTGTATAAAACGAGAAGAAAGTCGATTTAGGGTTATGTTGGTGTTTGGCGTGTATGTGTGTGTGTGAACCTAAACATATGTTGGAGTCATACATATCCTAATATAAAATAAAAGATGAATAAAATATAAATGATGTACAACAAAATAGTGTTGGGTTTTGTATACTACAACATCCTATGGTGCACATACAACCCTAAATGCTTTGGATCTATGTTTTCTCTAATTATACATGCAATATTGTTTCCAAAGCATGAAGCCTACAACTAGCATACAATTGACATAAACAACACATAATTGAGTTATAAAATTACCTCTTTGTTGTAGCTTTTGGCCTTTAAGAACTTAGTACCTCAAATATGATGCCTCAAATGGTTCACAAACACCATGAACAAATGGATGACTTTTGAGAGAGAATATGGAACATTAAAATTCGGCTATGCTTCTCCAAGAATACATGTTCAACCAATTTTAGGCCAAACGGGTGTCATATATATAGTGTAGGAATCCAAGAGTCATGGGTAAACTATAATCAATACACTTTGGGTTATGATCCATATTTCATGTGGGCTGACTCTTCATGGAAACTTACATAAGCTTAGCCTATCATGGATCAATAGCCCAAACCATATATATATATATATATATATATATATATATATATATATATATATATATATATATATATATATATATATATATATATATATATATTGATTTACATAATTAGTCTCCGTTAATTTAATTAGTCTCTTTTGATCACTAAATTAATTCCAAATTAATTTTTGATCAATACTAATTAAATAATATGATTTCATATTAATATATTAGAACTTATAATATATTAATAAATCATAAATAACCTTTTACTCAAATATCCATCCACAAATTGTCCTGGTGATATGCAACCCGAATGGACCATGCTACTCTCGGGTCAAGTACATACCAATTATAGTTATGGGCTTAGACACCTAATCCAACAAATAGTTCAGGGAAGTCTCTCAAAAAGTAAATGTATGAAAAAAATATCATATACGTGTGATATGGAAGTAATGTAAGTAGAGTTGTTTGTTATGGGTTGTAGGGGATCAGATGGGGAGTAGTTCATCTAGCTTACAAAGGTAGTGTTGTTAAGATTCTGCTTGCTAGATTCAGGTGAGTGTTCTCACTATACTTTGTAGGTTGCTAATTGTCTTTGTGATACTTGCATGAAAGACTAGGACCTGGCTCCTGTATTTGTGTGAAAGACCATGGGAGAGCCCATGGAAATTACAGGAGTGATGTAAGACTACAAAATTGCTTTTAGCAGTCACTTGGGATGAAATAGGCCCATTGGCTGAAATAGGTCGTTGTAGGAGTGATTGTAAGACTATGGTTAGGCTCACAACATTCACTTGGATGAAATATGCATGTGAGGTGAAATAGGCCGTATTGAATGGATATGTGTGGTATGCGGTATTTTAGGGAACTCAATAAGCTTTGTGCTTATGGTTTTTAAGTTTAAATGTTTTAGGTACTTCTTGTTCCAAAGGGAAGGGCCCGGTTTGATCGCACTACATCCCATGGAGTTTTATTCCACACTATCTTTTTATGATTTACTTTGATATTTGAGCACATATTACGCTTTGGTTATCTTTAAACAATGAATGAATGTTTTGGGTTGTTAATAAAAATGAAATTTTTAATTCGTATTTTGGGACGTTACAAAGTCTTAGTATCATGCTCGAGAGCCAACGACATATAGGGCATAATATGTTGTCGATCAACACATCTGGTAATACAATAAATAACATAAAAATATGTTTGTTGTATAATAAAGGTAGAGAAACATAGAAAACTAACGTCACACATTAACCACCCTGAGTATAAGTCCCCAAAGATTGCCTCAAAAGAATTATTCAACAACTGACCCATAAAAAAAGGTGAGTAGCTAGTATCGATTGATTGTAGACATATATATGGTGATAATAACCTCATGTAATAAACTTTCGATAGGGTGGGACGTGTGTGGGTAGGACCTTTCCTCCTCATCTATACACAAGGAGACCTCAACCACATTGAAGGGTTGGCATACCGTCACATTAGCTTACTATATTTGTAACAACCTGTTTCAAATCGTTTTATAATTCGGGGCCGTGACCCGAAGATCAATTATCAGAAGGCTTCGGGCCTTGGGTAAAGAAAGATTTAGACCCTTTCGATGTGGATAACATAGGTTGTGCATACCGAGTGTTCAGTTGGTGCTTTGGAATCCGAGGGTATATCAGTAAAGTAATGATGTAGGCCCTTCATGAATTTTGCATTTAAGTTCAGAAGGTTTTAAGGCAAAGGAGAGTTGATAGGATTATATAGCTTCTCATTACCTTTCCCTGGATATGAGGATCGTCAAAATTGGATGTAGAACAAAGAAGTCATGGCCTTCAGAAGTTAGGTTGTTTTGGGGATAAGTCTAGTACGTTGGGCGTATAGGGAGTACGCCAGGTGTACTAGGGTGGGTGACCGTGGATGGTCCATGGAGTACGATGGGCTTACTCCAGTCAGGTGCAAACCCTAATATTGAGCCTTTATGTAACACCGTAAATTTCATTTTAAAATCACATAATTCTCATTACACATTTCACAAAAATCCCATTTATTTAATTTACAAAACGGAACTCCATAATTGTTTGATTAATAATCCAGGATCCTCAAAACATAACTCTTTCTTTGGTGTGTACAATCAAACCGGCGCCTTCCTGCGATCCTAAGAAGAACCCGAAACACATATCACATAACACAGTAAGAACGAAGCTTAGTGAGTTCCCCAAAATACCACACATATCTCATTAGCCTCTCATGGCTATACTCAGATAAGACCCTTTGGTCAATGTGTCTCAGTGGGACCCTCCGGTCCCAAAACTCGGGTGGACCCTCCGATCCTAAACTCAGTAAGCTCAGAATAATACACAACATAAATCACAAAGACGTAATGCATGATATCACAATACTCAATATAAGCACATAAGACGCTCCGGTCACACAAAGGTTACCACTCTAGGTAAAGCATAGTGAGAAGACTCACCTCGGATGGTGAACAACTCCTATAGATGATGTTGTTGCACCGACCTCTAACATTGGACCAAATTCCACAATTACCCAATTAAGATCTAAGTCAAAATCCTCACTCTTTAGGTCTAAGGTAGTCCATTAACTAGCCCATCAATAACCTAAAACTCATTGGGCCCACCAAGGCCCAATAATGAATGGGCTCTCCCGAGGCCCAACTCTCAAGTCTAAGTGACAAGCCCATCACAAGGCCTAAGGCATATATATATATATATATATATATATATATATATATATATATATATATATATATTATCTGCTCAAAATCTCTAGCACACAAGCCCAAAGATCCAGGCCCAACCCTTAAGGCCCAAAAATAGATTTAGCCCAAAAATCCCACAGCGAGGTTACACGGGGCGTACCTCCCTTGGTACGCTCAGCGTACGCACGAATCCAGATTGGCCATCGGAGACATTTGGTCAGTACGCGGGGCATACTGGAATTACACTCAGCGTACGTCCAGGTTTGCTCTTCCTACTCCTTTGGTCTTAACCCGTTAAGACCTTAACTCAAATCTCAGATCTGGACTTCCTAATGGCTCTTACTCCATAAAGCTTGTGACTTTAAGCCTTTGCATGGCTATTAAAGTCACAAACACCAAAAACTCTCATTTTCTCATCTCAAAATGCACATATCTAATGCATGGGTTGATACAAACGTCCAAGTCTCGATTTTTATAACTCCACACCACTAAAGACACTCAAAGAAGCTGATAATAACCTCTGGAGCTTAATATCTTATAAAGTCTCCAACTTTGGGACTAAAACCCTAAAATACACTAAAATGATGCACAAATCAAAAGAGTGAGAAAGCTTTGAGCTTTATACCTAAACATGAAGCTTCCAAATCAGATAAGCTCAGATCCAAAGCCTGGAATCCCACTCCTTCTTCTTCAAGGCTCCTTCTTCACTCCAAAGAACCACAAGATCACTCAATAGCTCACAAATGATCACACAAGTTCAATGGACTAGTATTTAGGGTTTGAGAGGGTTGATTGTCTGAGGGTGGTGGCCAGGAATGAGGTCATCTTATTCTTTATATAGGGACACCCCCTCATTTAGGGTTTTCATTATGTGCCTAGTACGCCCAGTGTACCCTTTGGTACGCCCAACTTAGTAGGTGACTCCACTTCAAATTCACGCACATGAGTACGCTAAGCATACACACACGTACGCCCAGCGTACTCAGCTTCCACCATTCTTAAATAAGGGACCTTTCTTGTCAAACTTCAAACTCCCATAGTTTCCTCGATATAACTCTGATTCCAATGAACTTCATATCCACGGAAAGGTGACGAGAAGCCCTACGCTTCTAGCAACTCGTCGCAACTCCGAGGCTTCCTCATGCCCGAGTTGCAGCCCACGAACCCTAAATCACGGACGATCTGAAACAAGATGTTACACTTTAGACCCTATTTAAGCATCATTAACTCTTAGAACCCTACCCAAATTCAGCCTCCATCCCTATCAAACTGTAATCTCGAAACCCTAAACTTCCTTTGAGTATTCTTGAGCCTTTTGAGTGATTTGAAGTGTTCTTGGTGCGCATTGAGGAGGAAGGAGCTCATTGAAGAAGTGTTGGTTTGCTTGGAACTTGTAGATCCAAACTTTGTTCATTTTGGTCTACCTTATGGAGGTATAAAATTTCAATCTTGATGACTTTTTCTTTTAAATCTAGTTGAGTGGTAATTTGTCATTTTTTAGACCCATGGTTGTGGTTCTTGTGAGTAGAAGTTACTCTATAACCTTTGAGCCTCATATTTGGTCCTTGTTCAGGTCATTAAGTCATAAAGTTTGCATCTTGAGGAGTATTATTCTTTCATGCAAGAATTCGTGACCTTTTTATGAAGTTATGAATCATGGGTTGTGGTTTGAGTCCCATTAAGACATGCTAAGGAGTAAAGTTGCCAACTTTATATATTAAGACTTTATTTATTAGTAGATTTGAGGTTTGGACATTGTGGGCTTAATGGATTAAGTCATTCAGATTGAGAAATGGTACGCCCAATGTACCCTTTGGTACGCCCATGAGTACACTAAGCGTACACACACGTACGCCCAGCGTACTCAGCTGCCACCATTCTCAAATAAGGGACCTTTCTTGTCAAACTTCAAACTCCCATAGTTTCCTTGATATAACTCCGATTCTAATGAACTTCATATCCACAGAAAGGTGACGAGAAGCCCTACGCTTCTAGCAACTCGTCGCAGCTCCGAGGCTTCCTCATGCCCGGGTTGCAGCCCACGAACCCTAAATCACGGACGATCCGAAACAGGATGTTACACTTTAGACCCTATTTAAGCATCATTAACTCTTAGAACCCTCCCCATATTCAGCCTCCATCCCCATCAAACTGTAATCTCGAAACCCTAAACTTCCTTTGAGTATTCTTGAGCCTTTTGAGTGATTTGAAGTGTTCTTGGTGCACATTGAGGAGGAAGGAGCTCATTGAAGAAGTGTTGGTTTGCTTAGAACTTGTAGATCCAGACTTTGTTCATTTTGGTCTACCTTATGGAGGTATAAAGTTTCAATCTTGATGACTTTTTCTTTTAAATCTAGTTGAGTGGTAATTTGTCATTTTTTGGACCCATGGTTGTGGTTCTTGTGAGTAGAAGTTACTCTATAACCTTTGAGCCTCATATTTGGTCCTTGTTGAGGTCATTAAGTCATAAAGTTTGGATCTTGAGGAGTATTATTCTTTCATGCAAGAATTGGTGACCTTTTTATGAAGTTATGAATCATGGGTTGTGGTTTGAGTCCCATTAAGACATGCTAAGGAGTAAAGTTGCCAACTTTATATATTAAGACTTTATTTAGTAGTAGATTTGAGGTTTGGACATTGTGGGCTTAATGGATTAAGTCATTCAGATTGAGAAATGGGGACTGACCAGTACGTTGGGCTGCGTGTATTGGGCTAAACATGCGTACGTCGGGCGTAAGTCTGAGTACGCTGGGCGTACTCAACAACTATTGACTTTCGTTGACTTTTGTGGACATATTGACTTTTGGTCAACTATTGAGTGACTTGGACTTATTGGGGGCAAAATGGTCTTTTTCCCATTCTTTGAATCGTTGAGTTGTTGACTCGTTCGATGGGTATTATCTTAATTATTAGTTAGGATAATGGTTTTGGTTTGATTAGTGTGTGTGGAGCTTTCTTAGCATCGACTCGTGAGCATAGTTGGTTATCGACCGATTGAGGTGAGTCTCCTCATTGTACCCGTGGGTCGAAGTCACCAATCTCAGCCTACTAGGATCTGTTATGCTAATTGTCTTTATGAATGTTTCATGGTATGTTGGGCTAGGCCCATTTTATGATGGGCTAGGCCCCTTTGTATGCTGGGATGGGCCCCTGGATTAGGAAGGTCTAGGCCCAATGTATGTTATGTAGGATGCTAGCTGTCTCTATGACTCTTGCATGGTATGTCGGGCTAGGCCCATTGTATGAGGGCTAGGCCATTACGGTGGGTTGGGCCCAATATAAGGGTTAGGTCCAATGGTATGTATGGTATGTGGTATTTTGGGGAACTCACTAAGCTTTGTGCTTACATTTTTATGGTTATAGTTTCAGATACTTTCGGTTCGAAAGGGAAGGGCCCGGCTTGATCGCATCACATCCACCCTGTTTCCGCAACTATATGATTTTGGGATTGTACTCTGATAATTTTTTGTTCTGAATTACTTTTGAATGATTGGAAAAAGGATAATTGGTGTTTCTGGTTGAATTAAAACTGAAATTTTACCTTACAATTTTTGGGATGTTACAAGTTGGCATCAGAGCCTTGGGTTGAGGGATTCGGGCACACTCTCGGGTGTGACTGAACTCAAACTGAGGAATTGGTAATCTTTTAAAAGAAAAAAAAATTTAAAAATAATTTTGTAAGGAAAAGGGGGGTGTGATGCGTGCAATCGGCCGAGCTCAAGTGAGTGATTCCCAGAATACCCATACATGTTGATATGTTATACGATATGAATGTTTGCATGCTAGGATAAGGCTAGGGATACTTTCAGGAGTTGTCATGATAGATTGGCCTGATATGTGATGCCTTCTAGCCTAGGAAGAATTGGATGCTATGTTAGATTGGGAATATGTAATGGTATCAGTAATTGTTAAGTGTATGCTTTAAAATTTGTATACGATTAGGATCATATAGCCCTAGAATGACTGATTTGACCTTATTTCCTGTTCCTCGTTTGGCTGTGGTCCTAGGGTAGAGTCTTTTATTTGAAAGTCTATTTGATCTTGTATTGTGTATAATTTGCATGCATAAGGCAACTGACAGTGAGAGTGGAGGTTCCTAGACTGGATAGTAGTAAGTGGGCTTGGGATGTCTTTTGTTTGTTCTGTGGTTTGGAGTGTTACTGCACGGATGCTTCTTGCTTTGTGCTTTGTGGAACTCTTAGTGATGTGACTTAACTATTAAGTGAATATGTCAAGTCACATGTTCCAAAGGTTAAATAATCTTAGAGAGATGGGTTTGACTTTATTGCGCAACTCTCGTTTGAGTCTAACCATTGTAGGGTTGAGTCTGTTACTCGAAGGATTATCTAAGCTTTGTGGCATGTGATTATATTCATAAAGTAATTAGCTGATATTAGTGGGAGTTCTTCAGCAGCTGATGGCAGGGTGAGGTCGGAACCTAGGAGAGCCTAGGAAGTGCTTTAGTGGGTTTGGTCATGCTGTTTAGCAGGTATTTGGAGTACCAATTTGAGAAGGCAACTTGGAGGATTCAGGATGACCGTTGAGGAAAGTATGGATAGGTATGGAAGGTAGTATTGGCCCGTACTACTGGAAGCACAGGATCTACACTCAAATTGAGGGGAGTCACGGAGAATCTAAGAAACCTATGGATGAGGATTTTTGGGTATGTTCTGATTATTGTATGGTTGTTTTTAGTATGGTGATGAGCACTCGTGGCGGAGGATTTGGTTCGGGCTCAGGTGCTGGCACGGAGCCGATTGATGAGCAGATGGGAGAGTTTATCTCGTCAGAGATCACCCACTGTATTTTGGAGTAGACTCCCATGATCTTTGGTTCGGTCAAACAGGAGATCATGGAGGTTTTAGATGAGTGTCTGGGCGCGTTCCACACTGAGATTATAGCTATTGCGGGAGCTTGCACTCTTTCCTTCCGCGAGTTTCGTGCATGTGGAGCACCTAAGTTCTTTGGGGAGAAGGACCCCATTGCTAGTAGGAGGTGGTTAGCAGATTTGGTAAACGCTTTCCGGATGAGTTTCTTCCCCGAGGGGTCGAAGGTCAGATATGCTTTATGTCTTCTGAAAGGCAGAGCTCGAGATTGGTAGGAGGAGGTAGATTTCACTTTGGGAGGAGAATCCATTGAGGCGATGACTTAGGATTAGTTTGTTACCCGGTTTAGGGCGAAGTTTGTCCCAACCATTGACGAGGGAGTTTCAGGACCTTCGCGAGACGATTGAGACTGTGGCAGAGATCACTGCCAAGTTTAGGGAGAAGGCTCTTTCGGTTCCGCAGTATGTCATTGACAAGGAGATGAAGAAGACAAGGTACCATGATATGTTGCCAGACGATATCTGGGAGTCTGTTAGCTTTTCAGCTTGTCAGACTTTAGAGGACATGATAGCTAGAGCCCGAGAGCGGGAGATTGATTTGGAGCATCTCGGGAAGAGGAAGACAAAGCAAATTCAGATCGTAGTGGGCCAGGCGATGAGGCCCAAGACTCAATATTAACGTTTGGGAGGCCATCAGGTCTGGGGCTGTTGTGTCAAGTGTGCGAGGATCCATGAGGGTGGATGTCGGGAGATAGTAAGGGGTGTTTCAGTTGTAGTATGATGGGTCATTTTAGTAGGGATTACCCCCGTGGATCGGTTCCGATGTGTTTTCACTGCAACCAAGTGGGCCACAAGAAGGCCGACTGTCAGAGGTTGATAGGTGGAGCAGTGAGTGCACCTGCTCCAGTTACTTTGAGGATCACTGACGATGCTGTTGAGCATTACAGCTTCAGTCCGGGGAAGCCATAGTTTCATCAGATGCTGTTGCTGTTGGATATAGTGTCTAAGTCCATAACTATATTTGGTATGTACTTGACCCGACCCGACATGGTCCATTTGGGTTGCACTTCACCCGAACAATTTATGGATAATCGTTTGAGAATAGTATAAGTTATGATTTATTAATATATTATAAGTCCTAATATATTAATATAAAATCATATTATTTAATTAGTATTGATCTATAATTAATCTAGAATTAATTTAGAGATCAAAAGTATGACTAATTAAATATGGGCTCTTGTATTTATATAGTGTGGGCTAATGCTTATTTGGAATGGGCTAGGCTTGCATGGAAAGTCCATGGATACTCCATGGAGCTTTAACCCATGGATCTCATGGAAATGAAAAGACATGGGTATTAGGGTTTACATGAATGTAACCCTAATCCACCACACTATATAAAGGAGGCTTTGGTTCTTAAAATCACACTAGTTGATGTGTGTAAACTAAGAGGGCCGATTTCAAGAAGTTTGTGACTATTCTCTCAAGTTTCCAAGTTTGTGGTGATTTGTGACTTCCATTTGAGGCATCCACATTATTGGTGCTAGGCTCTCAAACTCCAAGCAATCAACTACAACTACAAGGTAAGTAATTCTACTAGCTTTATTTGATTCAAGTTCCCCATGCCATGCTAGATAGGATAAGAACCTTGGAAAAATAATTATTTGCATGTATCTTAGTCAAACATAGATCCAAGGTTTCTAGGGTTGCATGTACACCATAGGAGTGTTAGAATGCTCAAAACCCATCAGTGGTATCAGAGCCTGGTTTGTTTATTTGATACTTGATGCAAAAAAAAAATACTTGAAAATCGAAGTTTTGTTTAAAAGCTCGTATCAAAATTTCAAGTTTTATATATGTACTTACGATTCTTGAAATTTTTGATATGAACATTCATAAACATATGAGTTTAAGAAGATCATAGAAATTATGTGCTAATAATTGATTAGATTAATTTTTGATCTTTATGTGTTTTAATGGAGTCCATAACTGGTTCTTAAGTTATGGATAACCAAAAGTCACATTTATAAATAACCATTAAAAGAACACATAGGTTACAAAAAAATGAAGAGTCTTCATTTTTAATAACCATTAACTCATAAGTTATGAGAAATGAAAAGTTTTGAAAGTTTTCAAAACTTGCCCTCAAGTTTTGGAACATGTAAAGTCATATTAAAAACTTTAGTTCCAACCCCTAGAATTTTAAAAGTTAAAATTCAACCCTTATACTTTATAATATTATAAGTTTAATAATATTTATATATGTATAAGATCAAGTCGTCTTACCGCTAGTACGCCTCATTCACGAAGTCGGTCTATAAGGGGGGTATAAGGTTGTTGCCTATAAAATGGCAACTTAATGGGTGTCCACTCTCACCCACCGCTTCCTTGATCGGTGGAGGGTCGTTAGCCAAACGGGTAGGACAAGGACTTATAAATTCTCATTAAAAGTATAATGATAATACTAAAGTAACTAAACTTTATTGAATTCCCAATCTTAGTTATTTTAGGAAAATGTGAATAAGGTGCTAATCCATGAAATTACACTTTACACTTTGTTTAAGTCGTTAGTGGAGCGTGTGTGGTTAACCGGCACACTAACTTGAACTTAACAAGGTAGGTAAGGGGTGACTTAATGTTTATCATAGTATCGATGGAGCGTGTGTGGTTAACCGGCACATCGATTGAGGGGTAATACATTAAGGGTACCAAGTAATTTGCATGGTTACTTCACACCTTGTTTTGTGATCCTCGGCATCCCAGTCACAAAACTTGAAGGGCACACTCGAGATTGAAACATGCCATTGAAGAAAGTTCAATGAATCTCAAAGACTCTAGGAGTTTCTAAACCAATTAAAACCTAATTAAATATTTCGTTTTTCATGGTGGAAATTGGTGAATCGTCATTCACCTACCTTCAAATATCTTATAGCTTAGATTACGGCATCCCTCTTCTAAGTTATAAAATATTGTGTTGGGTCCTAGCCTTAATATTACATTTGGGTGTTTTGTTAAGGACTATCTCTATATCTAATCTAATCTATTCCCTCTTCTTTTCAGATGTCTTCCAATAACAATGCTTCTGGCTCAAACCCTACTAGGTCCTTCTCTCTCATGAATCTTTGTGGGAGAGTCATCTTTGATGGGTCCAACTTTACAGATTGGATCAGAAACATCAGGATGGTCACTCGGTATGAGAACAAAGAATATGTTCTCGACAAGGAGCTGAAGGTACCCGAGCCAACTGCTACTCCTGAAGAGCTTGCTGAATATGAGGTACATGAAAGAGATGCTACAAAAGTGGCATGCATCATGATGGCCACCATGACAGCCGAGCTCCAAAAGTCCTATGAGGACTATTATCCTTTTGAGATGCACCAGGACTTGATGG
Source organism: Lactuca virosa (assembly GCF_052849685.1). Taxonomy (NCBI): domain Eukaryota; kingdom Viridiplantae; phylum Streptophyta; class Magnoliopsida; order Asterales; family Asteraceae; genus Lactuca; species Lactuca virosa. The sequence continues at coordinate 56,467,921 of NC_136431.1, forward strand.
ACCGCTACCATCAAAGTGCTCGTCAAGAGCGATATGAAATAATCTCCTCCATGATAACAACCCGAATGAAGGATGGTGAACCCATCACGGGCCACATGTAGAAAATGCAAAGGTATGTGGACCGTTTACTGAAGCTGAATGTGAACTTCCCTGAGGAGTTAGCAATAGACATCATTTTGCACTCCTTGCCATCGTGTTATGATCAATTCCGCATGACATATCACATGAACAAGGAAGAAGTCACCCTCAGCAAACTTCAAGGACTCTTGAAGACCGCCGAAAGTGGTCTAAAGGGTAGGTCGGTTGTTACTACTCCTACTCCTACTCCAACTGCGGCCAATGTCTTGGCAATCGGGCATGGCAAAGGGAAGAAGAGAAATAACCCTTCTAAGGGTACCAAGGGTAAGACCCTTGAAGGCTCCTCTTCAAGCAAAACCAAGAAAGGTTTTGTCACTCCTTCTGCTAACCCTAATGAGGCTGAATGCTTCTATTGCCATGAAAAGTCGCACTAGAAGCGAAACTGCCCAAAGTACCAGCAAGATTTGAAGGATGGGAAAGTAAAACCTAACCATGCAGGTATATACACTATATTGTCTAATAACTCACCTCATTCTAAGTCTTGGGTCCTTGATACAGGTTGTGGTATTCACATATGTTGTGATTTGCAGGGACTAAAAAGAAGTGAGAATGTGGAGCAGGGAAAGATAAACTTGATCATGGGAAACAGGAAAGCTTCACCTGTCACCAAGATAGGAGTTTATTCCTTAGTGCTAAATAGTGGGTTTACATTAGATTTGAATAAATGTTATTATTCGCCAGAAATGGCAAGAAATGTTATTTCCTTTCATGCATTGTATAAACAAGGTTTTACCTTTTATTTTGATAATAATAATGGTAGTATTGATGCTTTCTTTAATAATGTTCCTTATTTTAAAGCATTACCTTGTGATGGCGTGTATGAAACTGTATCTGTTGTAGATAATCTAGGAAATAATGTATTGTGTATTAACTCTTCCACTAGCTTAGATAAAGCATCCTTATGGCATTGTCGTCTTGGACATGTAAGCAAGAAACGCATAGGCCAACTCCAAATGGATGGAGTCTTGGAGTCATTTGACCTAAAGTCAGATGATAGTTGTGAATCTTGTTTGCTTGGTAAAATGACAAAGTCACCTTTTACTGGTACTTGTGCTAGGGGTGAAGGTTTGTTGGACCTCATACACACGGATGTGTGTGGACCCTTCAGAACCGCCACAAGAGATGCTAATCGGTTCTATGTGACTTTTACTGATGATTTTAGTAGATATGGATATGTCTACCTAATCAAGCATAAGTTAGAAACCTTTGAGAAATTCAAAGAGTTTAAGAAAGAAGTGGAGAATCAGTTGGGCAGGAACATTAAGATGCTTCGATCCGATCGTGGTGGTGAGTATCTTAGTACTGAGTTCCTTGACTATCTTAAGGAATGTGGGATTGTCTCACAATTGACACCTCCTAGGACACCACAGTTGAATAGTGTAGCTGAGAGGCGCAATCGGACCTTGTTGGACATGGTTCGTTCCATGATGAGTCGAGCTTCGCTACCAATCTCATTTTGGGGGTATGCCTTAGAGACTGCCACCCATATCCTTAATCTAGTCCCTACAAAGAAGGTTGCCAAAACACCTCACGAGGTGTGGACTGGAAAAGTTCCCAATCTAGACCACATCAAGATTTGGGGTTGCGAGGCTTTCGTGAGACGCGAGACTCACGATAAGCTCGAACCCCGAAGCGAAAGGTGTATTTTCATCGGCTACCCACAGAAATCCTTTGGTTACATCTTCTACAGACCCAGTGATAATGTGGTCTTTGTAGCAAGAAGAGGATTCTTTCGAGAGAGAGAATTCATGAGCCAAGGAGACAGTGGGAGGCAAATTGACCTTGAGGAAATTCAAGAGTCAAGTGGTGAAGGAACCTCAAACCCTAGCCCTCAACCTGATGAGGAAACTCCTGTTGAGCCGACTGAAGAATCTATACCTCTGAGGCGTTCCACCAGAGTTAGGAATGCACCTGAGCATTATTATGATTTTCATATTACTGCAGAAGGTGAGACACTTATCAGTGATAACACACTGGTAAATCTGGATGAGCCTAATAGCTACACGGAAGCCATGGCAGGCCCTGAGGCTGCTAAATGGAAAGAGGCTATGGATAGCGAGATACAGTCCATGTATGACAATCAAGTTTGGAACTTGGTTGACAATGTACCTGATCGTAAGATAGTTGGGTGCAAATGGATTTTCAAGAAGAAGACCGACATGGATGGTAATGTATACACTTATAAGGCACGACTGGTTGCAAAGGGTTATTCTCAAACTCCGGGAGTTGATTATGATGAGACCTTTTCACCAGTGGCCAAGATTAAGTCTATTAGGGTTCTGTTAGCCATTGCTGCATTTCATGATTATGAAATATGGCAAATGGATGTCAAAACCGCTTTCCTTAATGGAAATTTGGCTGAAGATGTTTACATGGTTCAGCTAGAGGGTTTTGTCAGTACAGAGTACCCCAGTAGAGTGTGTAAGCTCGAGAAATCCATTTATGGATTAAAACAGGCACCTCGCAGATGGAATCTTTGCTTTGATGAGAAAATCAAAGAATTTGGCTTTTCAAGGAGTGAAGATGAATCTTGTGTCTATATCAAGGCTAGTGGGAGTATAGTCAGCTTTTTGGTACTGTATGTGGATGGCATACTACTGATAGGAAATGACATCCCAACCCTGCAGGAAGTAAAGTCCTGGCTTGGGAAGTGTTTCGCTATGAAGGACCTTGGAGAAGCTGCATATATCCTAGGGATAAGGATTTTGAGAAATAGGAGTAAAAGACTAATTGGACTTAGTCAAAGCACCTATGTGGACAAAGTGTTGAAAAGGTTCAACATGCATAACTCCAAGAAAGGAGAGTTACCCATCCAGAGTAACGCCAGATTGAATAAGACACAAAGCCCTAGTACTGAGGCTGAGATAGCAGAAATGAGTCGAATACCTTATGCTTCAGCTGTAGGATCGATCATGTATGCTATGACATGTACTCGACCTGATGTAGCCTTTGCTTTGAGCATGGTTAGCAGGTATCAGGGGAACCCTGGCAAGGCACACTGGACTGCGGTAAAGAATATCCTCCAGTACCTACGAAGGACTAAGGACTGGGTCCTTACCCTCGGTGGCAGTGAGGACTTGAGAGTTGTAGGGTATAGTGATGCTAGCTTTCAGACTGACAGGGATAATTTTCGCTCTCAGTCGGGCTGGGTCTTTACTCTAAACGGAGGGACAATTACTTGGAAAAGTTCCAAGCAGGAGACAGTGGCTTATTCCACTTGTGAATCAGAGTATATAGCAGCAAGCGAGGCAGCAAAGGAGGCTATATGGCTAAAGAACTTCATCGGAGACCTTGGAGTTGTACCAGCTATAAAGGAGCCAATGGAGATTTTCTGTGACAGCAATAGTGTGATTGCCTTAGCCAAGGAACCAAGAGATCATGGGAGATCCAGACACATTGACAGAAAATATCACTTCATTAGACATCGAATAGAAGAAGGAATCCTCGTGGCAAAGAGGGTATCATCGGATGAGAACCCAGCAGATCCCCTCACGAAGGGACTGACTCGGGCTAAGCATCTCCAGCATGCTCGGAGCATAGGGCTGAAGGATGATATTAGTTTTAGTAGTTAGATAATCTTGAAATTTGTAAAATGTAATTGACATTTGATGATAAATAAAAGCTGTTATTTATGAGTAAAGTGTTGCTATCTCTTGTCAATCGTTTACTATTATTTCTTTTTGCATGTTTTGACTTCCATAATAATTATGTTATGGTTTATATCATATTATTCAAACTCTCCACAGTCGGTCATATGTTGGAAGTAGATATGAATCAAGACTGTCATGGGTTGGCTTGTAGAGGTCTAAGATGTTAGACAAAACGGGGCTACAACACTCATGAGTGCTCATAAGTTCTGAGTATTGGATTCAACCCACGCTCACTTGTATCACTTCATGGAATTTATCTCGAGTGATCGTGAGACGGTAATATCATATAAGTCTTCAAACCTAGAGATATGATTTGTTGCCTATGAGTTGGTTATGCATTGATTGCACGAAAACGCATTGGTAACTCGATGTTATAAACCGTGCTTTTGTGTATAATTCAACAAGTAGTAGAGCAAACATATGAGTCGAAGTTTATCTGTTCCTTCTAGGATTAGAAGCGATATCTGGGCCCCTCGATGATTTTGTTTTGACCTATGTACCGGGCCCGGTCAGAACTAAATTGATGTGTTCAGTTAAGTTCTATGTCAAACAAATCGGAAATCGGGAAACAAATGATGGACAATAAGCAAGACCATGTTCCATGTATTTGTCCGGCTGATATCTAGAACAGAGGATTATATGATCACTTATCTAAAATGGCGCTTCATAGTTCAACAGAGTTTAAAGAGCTACGATTGCTGATCGGTTCCTGAAGTCATACTTGCAACTATAGTTATTAGACTTATCCAAGTGGGAGACTGTTGGATATAGTGTCTAAGTCCATAACTATATTTGGTATGTACTTGACCCGACCCGACATGGTCCATTTGGGTTGCACTTCACCCGAACAATTTATGGATAATCGTTTGAGAATAGTATAAGTTATGATTTATTAATATATTATAAGTCCTAATATATTAATATAAAATCATATTATTTAATTAGTATTGATCTATAATTAATCTAGAATTAATTTAGAGATCAAAAGTATGACTAATTAAATATGGGCTCTTGTATTTATATAGTGTGGGCTAATGCTTATTTGGAATGGGCTAGGCTTGCATGGAAAGTCCATGGATACTCCATGGAGCTTTAACCCATGGATCTCATGGAAATGAAAAGACATGGGTATTAGGGTTTACATGAATGTAACCCTAATCCACCACACTATATAAAGGAGGCTTTGGTTCTTGAAATCACACTAGTTGATGTGTGTAAACTAAGAGGGCCGATTTCAAGAAGTTTGTGACTATTCTCTCAAGTTTCCAAGTTTGTGGTGATTTGTGACTTCCATTTGAGGCATCCACATTATTGGTGCTAGGCTCTCAAACTCCAAGCAATCAACTACAACTACAAGGTAAGTAATTCTACTAGCTTTATTTGATTCAAGTTCCCCATGCCATGCTAGATAGGATAAGAACCTTGGAAAAATAATTATTTGCATGTATCTTAGTCAAACATAGATCCAAGGTTTCTAGGGTTGCATGTACACCATAGGAGTGTTAGAATGCTCAAAACCCATCAGTTGCAAGTATGTTTTCTTTTTATTTCTTCATGCCTTATTATCCATATATATTTATGCTTTGGAATCATGTTCTTGTATTTGTAAAGCATTATTTTGGGTTTAGTTCTTTATTATTGCCTAGTTGGTATTATCAAGGATTGTTATATTCCATTTTGCATGCCAAGAATTATGAGTGGGATACATCTACTTGAGCTGGATTTAGATGGTCAGGTAGTTTGTGGTGGGCCATTAGTGGAAACAATTCAGGGGTATCGCTTGGAAGATTAGTAGACGGATTAACATAATTTTTTTCAATAATGAAGTCAGAATTTAGAAGTGTTGCGTCTCTTAGTGGGGATGGCGATCGTTTATAGAAGGACTTTTGGGTCCGATTGCTAATGTTGCTAGCGAAGGAGCGGTAGCAAGAGGATGATGATGGCAGTCGTTTGAGCTTGTTCAGACATTGGAAGTGTCAAAGGAATTACGAAATTGTATCTGTTGAAGAGGGTTAGAATGCATGGATCCTTCGGTAAGTGGGATGTTGGATTGGTGATCCGTCAGTTCCGGCAATGGGATTTGTAGTTTGTAATTTTAGTAAGGTTGGAAAGGTGTATTCCTATCCAAGTGGGGGAGAATCGTTTGGATGTATGCGGATAGAATCAGGTGTAGAACCAAGGAGAGTTTCACACCCTAGTCGGGAGGGAAGCCAGCTCAAGTGGCATTCGGGATAGAGGTTGCGTGAGGTTAGGAGTTCATAAACTTTCAACGATAGGTTGGCGTATTCGTAGTAATGCATGGCAGACGTGTGACTGGATCCAGGTTGAGGGTTGTGTTAGAGCCTCTCTACATGTTCTTGTCGGATTAAGGCTTTGGGGTTCAAAGCATGACCCGAACACCTAATTGGGGTATAGTCGGATGCGGGTTCAGCTTTTAATGATTATGGTTGGCTTGGTAGTTAGACAGTAAGACCATGGGGTGGGGTCCATGGCAGTATGGGAGTGTTGTGAGACTACGGGGAAACCGTAGTATTCACAATGATGAAAGGATGTTAAGGAAGTGTTGTAAGTCTACAATGTAGTCGTAGCATTCACCAGATTAAGGTAGGCCATGGTAGGAGTGGTCGTTTGGGTGGAGAGGAGCAGCGCATGCCTAGGTTGAGGCGAATAATATTATCGGAGGATTACTCATTGTTTGGGATGAGGATCGTTGGATCTAAGGAGAGGCTAGGCCTGTACAACATTTGATAGGGTGAGACCCGTGGGCGAGGCCTGTTCGATTGTGCAGGCTGGGTGAGACCCGTGGGCGAGGCCTGTATGGTTATGATAGTGCGGGTGAGACCCGGTGGGAATTGGTTGGATCATGGTATTAGATCACATTTAGAGTGGGATGACTCTGTGGTCAGAAGTTGATATATGTGTGGTGGTTAGGCTAGGGTAGCCCTTATCAGTTAGACTCTTAGTAGGAGCCTGACTGTGAGACCAGGTGTGAGACTGTCAGACTCAGTGGTCGGTTGGGGATTTGATATCTTAGTTTAGTGGAAGGTTACCGTGGAATCAGAAATTTCAAATATAATGCAAGTGTAAATCTTTGGATTTCGGGATAGGAGTTATGTCTCGAGTTGACAAATGGATGAGACTCGCGTTGGGAGTCGTCCTTGTATATATAAAAGATCTTTTCATCAGCAAGTTATCGTTAAGGAATCTGCCTACTAATGGTATCAGTTGGATAATTCATGGTCAAAATGATGTTTTTCAGTTCAGATTGCAGTAATAGGTCCTAGTGATTGTGTTTCAAGATGGTCCTACCGGTGTGGAGGCCAGGTAAAGTTTTGGTGGTTTCGAAATTATAGCAGTGAGGTTCTGGTTTGTCAGTTAGTGGATCAATAATTTGTTCACCATTAGAGTGTATGAGTTCTGTTAAGGATGAGTTTCGATGGTAACATTGGAAGGTCGCTATGAGTGTGATTCAACCTTTTCGGTGAATCGGGGATTTAAGAGGAACTGGTCGGATCTTCTGGTTGCTAGGAGGTGGTAAGGAGTGATTTCGAGGACAGAATCTAATTTAAGTGGGGGAGAGTTGTAACACCCTGTTTCAAATCGTTTCATAATTCGGGGCCGTGACCCGAAAATCAATTATCAGAAGGCTTCGGGACTTGGGGAAAGAAAGAGTTAGATCCTTTCGGATGTGGATAAGGTACGTTGTGAATATCGAGTGTTCGGTTTGTGCTTTGGAACCAAAGGGTATATCAGTAAAGTGATGATGTGGTCCTTTCATGAATTTTGGATTTAAGTTCGGAATGTTTTACGGATAAAGAGAGTTGATAGGATTATAGAGCTTCTCATTACCTTTCTGTGGGTATAAGGATCGTCGAAATCGAACGTAGAACGAAGGAGTTTTGGCTTTCAGAAGTTAGGTGGTTTTGGGGCTAAGTCTAGTACGCTGGGCGTACAGGGAGTATGTCAGACGTTCTAGGCTGGGTGATCGTGGATGGTCCATGGAGTGCGTTGGGCGTACCTGGAGTACGTTGGGCATACTCCAGTCAGGTGTAAACCCTAATATTGAGCCTTTGGACCCTATTTAAGCATCATTAACTCTTGGAACCCTCCCTATTTTTCAGCCTCCATCCCCCTTAACCTGTAATCTTGAAACCCTAGCTTTCCTTTAAGTATCCTTGATCCTTTTGAGTGATTTGAAGTGTTCTTGGTGCACATTAAGGAGGAAGGATCTCTTTCAAGAAGTGTTGGTTAGCTTGGAACTTGTAGATCCAGACTTTTTTCATCTTGATCTACCTTATGGAGGTATAAAGTTTCAATCTTGATGACTTTTTCTTATAGATCTAGTTGAGTGGTAATTTGTCATGTTTTTGACCCATGGTTGTGGCTCTTGTGAGTAAAAGTTACTCCAGAACCTTTGAGCCTCATATTTGGTCCTTGTTGAGGTCATTAATTCATAAAGTTTGGATCTTGAGGAGTATTATTCTTTCATGCAAGAATTAGTGACCTTTTTATCAAGTTATGAAGCTTGGGTTGTGGTTTGAGTCTCATTAAGACATGCTTAGGAGTAAAGTTGACAACTTTACATATTAAGACTTTATTTCGCAGTAGATTTGAGGTTTGGACATTGTGGGCTTAATGGATTAAGTCATTCAGATTAAGAAATGGGGACTGACCAGTATATTGGGCGTACTCCAGAGTACGCTGCGCGTATTAGGCTAAACATGCGTACACCGGGCGTAAGTCTGAGTACGTTGGGCGTACTCAGATGTTGTTGACTTTCATTGACTTTTTTGGACATGTTAACTTTTGGTCAACTGTTGAGTGGCTTGGACTTATTGGGGGGCAAAATGTTCTTTTGCCAATTCTTGGAATTATTGATTTGTTGACTCGTTCGATGGGTATTATCTTAATTATTAATTAGGATAATGATTTTGGTTTGATTAGTGTGCGTGGAGCTTTCTTAGCATCGAATCGTGCGTCGAAGCCACCAATGTCGGCCCACTAGGATCTGTTATGCTAGTTGTCTTTGTGACTCTTGCATGGTATGTTGGGTTAAGCCGATTGTATGACGAGCTAGGCCCATTTGTATGTTGGGTTGGGCCACTAGATCAGGAAGGGCTAGGCCCAATGTATGTTATGTAGGATGCTAGTTATCTCTGTGACACTTGCATGGTATGTCGGGCTAGGCCCATTATGGTTGGTTGGGCCCAATGTGAGGGCTAAACTTAATGGTATGTATGGTATGTGGTATTTTGGGGAACTTACTAAGCTTTGTGCTTACATTATTATGGTTATGGTTTTAGGTACTTCTGTTTCGAAAAGGAAGGACCCGACTTGATCGTAGCGCATCCACCCTTCTTTCCGCAACTATATGATTTTGAGATTGTACTCTGATAATTGTTTTTATTCTAAATTACTTTTGAATGATTGGAAAAAGGATAATTGGTGTTTCTTGTTGAATTAAAAATTAAAATTTTACCTTACAATTTTTGGGATGTTACAATATTGGTGGGGTCCAAAAAGATTACTAGGCCACCGCTACGACGTTAGGTGAGGATGCCACAAAACATACGGTACCCTGTTGTATAAATACATTAGTATGACTATATAATTAGTAATGAGTTAGTAACTTTTAAATGATCAAAAATGGTGTAAACACCTTATACTAATACTTTACCTCAACATCATATGATGACCACTTAGATTGTGTGGTACCCTTTTATACATGTACATCAACATAACCCTACAACAAGTAATGGGTTAGTCATTGTTAAATATTTAATAACCGTAACACTCGATTCCTACAGGTAAATTCTTTCCCTTTGATCTTAAATTTTAAGTGTGGAATGTGTTGCGACGTAGGGCATAGATAGCCTATATATGATGCTTAGAAGGAACTTGGAGACGAAGCCTTTAATGAACTACGCAAGGCGTAGATACTGAGTACGCATTGCATATGTGGCCAGAGCCCAAACCCTAATTTTATGGGATTTGAGCCCTATTTAAGGACCTTAACCTTCATGAAACCCTTCCATTATCAGCCTCCATTTCTCTAAACGACTCCCTTGAAACTCTAATCCCATTTTAGTGCATTGTGAGCTTAAAAGAGTGTTTTTGGGTGCTTTTAAAGAAAGTAAAAGGTGGCGGTGGTGCTTGGAAGCTTGGATCAACCTTGGATCTGGAAGTTCTTCTCCCTCATTCATCTCTAGAAGGTATAAAGTTTGGACCTTTATGCCTCCATTGTTAGATATAGTTTAAATGTAAAAGGTATGTCCTTTTTGTCCCCCAAATTGGTCCAGTTGAGTGTGAGCTGTTCTAGATCTTGTAAGGTGCATTTTCCAGGTGTATTTGAGGGTATTAAGTCATAAAAATGGGATCTTGGCCATGTCTAACCATTCATGCATGAGTTTTTGGCACCATAGAAGTTGTTATGAGATTAGGGTTTTTTTTGGGCCTTGATAAGCCATGCAAGTGCATAAGGTTTGGAACTTTATCACTTAGGACATTTATTTAGACCAGATCTGAGAGTTGTACATAACACCTTTCTGTATTAAACACTTAGTGGAGAGTTTGGATTCAACATGAGTACGTAGGGCGTACTTAAGGTTATACAGTGTGTAGCCTGGCTAAACCCCGTATTATGGAATAAGGCTCTACGCCATGCGTAGAGCTGGAGTACACATGATGTACTTGCTCTGTTGTGATCATTGACCGTTGACTTTGACCAAGTTTGACTTTAGGTCATTTGGGGTAATTGGAATAGTAGATTGAGACTAGGTCCTTGTTTATTGTACTGGTGACCTATAGAGGCCGTGTTTAGAGCAGTGATCAGTTCAGCTCTTTTTCAGACTGTGAGGTGAGTTTTCCTCACTGTACTCCTGGGTCGAAGGCACCAATTTCGGCCCACTAGGTTATGTATCTTGGTATATAGGATGATGTTATGTTAGTGTAACGTCCCAAAAATGCGATCCAAATATTTCATTTTTGGTTTAATTAAAGCAATGTTCCAAAAGCATCATTCATACAGACCAATGAAAATAAGTGTATCAACATCAAATCAATCAGAGTAATATCTCAAAAGTGAAATCCATGCGGTGTGTGTGATGTAGTTATCCCGAGCTCTTCCCCTTGTAACCGGAGGTACTTGAAATAGAAATTGAAAACCGTAAGCACAAAGCTTAGTGAGTTCCCCAAACTACCCCATACCATACATAATAAATCATATATTGGGCCCTCGCCCTCCATCGGACCCTATCCGATATCGAGTCCCACTCGTCCTTGGGCCCCACCCGACTTCAAACCTCGCCCGACTTCGAGCCCCACTCGGTATATAGATCTATTATTCTTAGGCCCTGCCTGACATCGGGCCCCGCCCACTATACACATACAAGGCAATAAAGTGTTGTTATATAAGATTGAAAAAGGTGCCATGAGTGAAACAAGGAAATAAGTTTCTTTAGAAAACCTTGATATAATCCATGATGGATTAAGTGTAGAGGATCCGTATGGGACCATTGGAATCATCAAGGGATTCAAGAAAAGAGAAGTGGTCAAAGGGTCTATGTGGGATCAAAGTGAGGAGACTTAGTCTGGATGGTGGTACTCCGGTAAGTTAGAGTTACGGTGTTCCCTTATATCATAGGTGAAGCTATCATAGATGATTATACCGATTGTGTCTAAATAAGAATAGAGAAGCAGAAGGCAAGGAGATATGGGAGCAAAGATGAGATGGGACAAGTAGAAAGGAGATAGTATGCCCTAGAATGAGAAGAGAGTATGAGGTGAGACAGAGAAGGGCATAAAAAGAGGTATACAAATATAATAGAACAAGAGGAAAGATATGAGGTGAGAAAGAGGAATGAGAGGATCCTGGAAGAGGCTGAGATAGCGTATGAAAGCATGAGACAAGTATAAGAAGAGAGGGGAAGACATGAGGTGAGATAGAGTAGGAGTAATGAAAGAAAGAACATAGTAGTAGAGTATGAATACATGAAAACAGATTAAAATATAACTCACCAGAGTTGTGGTTTGATGATGTAGGTTCTTTCATGTGTTGCAAGTGCATGTAGTAACCGTTGTACGGGAGGAGGTAGAAGCACAAGGGCTTGGACTAGAAGTAGTTTTTATTCTTAGTATACCCTTGTTGCTTTACATTATTATTATGACTTTATTGTAAAATCGATTTTAGCTTGGGATGTAAATGTTTTGAGTTTAGAATTCCGTAAATTTTATAGAAAACTCTGATGATCCCTAGAATACTTAGATGAAAAAATTTGGATCGTTACACTATAGGTACACCATGACGAGACGCTAAGCCAAAATGTCACATAATACTAAGAAGACACTCATATATGGTTGGGTAAATCTATATCCATATTTGATGGTTAAATGAAACATTTTTTTTATATTCTACTTCGTAAGTAGCATATGTGTATATATCAGAATCCTTATACATCCATCGATACCCCCCTCCAAGTTCTCTAGTGGTGGTGGTTCCTTTTGTGTTGGTCGTGTTCGTGGTGATGGGTGTGTATTTTGGTGCATATAATGCAATGGGAAGTATTCGTGTTGTTGGTGCTAATGGTGCATGTGATGATGACGGTGGTAGAGGTGCCTTGTGATCTTGTTGCAATCACTTATATGGTGACAAACACCACTCAACAATCCGCTACTTCAAGTAGGTTGTAACCTCTAGATGGACTGGTTATCCTCCTAATTATAAATAAATGTATCACTTAACAACATATTCAATATTATGATATAGATAAAATCCAGTTGTTAAATGATAATCGTATGCTCATCAATGGTACTCATGTAATCAGGGGAACATACATGTACAAGCTTCAGTCATGCAATGAGCCAAAGGACCAATTTTGGTCTTGGGTGACAAAAAATCTTACAAAAAGGTAACGTCTCCAATATTGTGTATTAAATTAAGATATCACAATATTAGAAGACATAATATGCTAGAAAACTATAATTCCAAATAAATAATATTACCTTGAAAGAACATATAAACCCATGCAAGGTGTAGGTATGCTTTTAGGTTTTTATTGGATGGGTGGGATGAATTTACTCTTGATTTTGACAAATACGGTCATTATACATGCAATCCCAACTGCCCTATATATGGTAATAGATGGAGGTAAAATAAATCCAGAGATTAGTTCAATATAATAAATAATTAAGAACTAGTTATATGAGGGCAAGTAAATCGTCCTTCACGGATTGACTATGGTATCTACTACATAACTCTTTTTTTCAACATGTATCGTAGGTACACTCGTATCACATCCACATCTAATAATACATCAAGTGAGTTATTCAAAATGTCATCTTTGTCTCTTAGCTTGATTGTGTCAATCGTTCAAACTAATAGGAACACCTGTCTTCGAAACTCCGTCGCCAAACATCAAGTCGTAAAATATTCAACAAACCGCAAATGCGTGATAAGACAGAATACACTCTTTCCAAATATGAGGTTGTAGCTGTCTAGATGAAAATATAGTTCCTTCATATCAGGTCGTGATTCTCTAACAACCTTCAACGTCATTGGGGAGATAAGTCGCCTCCCAAACTAGGGGAGTCATTCATGATACGACACGACAAAAATATACGACATGAAATGAAATTGAGACAAAATTGAAATTGAAATTTATGTGCATGTTCGTATTCAAATTTCGAAAACAAAAACAACACAATATTAACACATGTTTGTCGTGTTTATAAGACTTATTATAAATTAAAGATAATAAAGGTTTATTTTATTTTATTTATTTGTGTTTGTCATGTTGTTTGTTTTATCGTGTTTTAATTTGGTCGTTTCGTGTTGGGAAAACAAAACATGACATTGTGTCGTGCTATATTTGTGTTATATAAAAAATTGTCGTTTCCTGTTAGGTAAAAATACGACACGACAACCTAATTACCACCCGTATCGACAAAACTGCAAATTTGGTCCTTGTGGTTTGCAAAAAACTTTGGATAGGGTCCAAAAATGTTTCGACTTGCATGGAAGGTCCAAAATCAAAAATTTTCTGTGGTTTTGGTCCTTGGAACACCTGAAATGACGGTTTTACCCTTTTAATTTCTTTTTTGTATTTTTTTGTATGTATTTTAATACTTTTTTATTTTAAAAAATAAAAATAACATCCCATCTCCTCTCTCTCTCTCACACACACACACGACTTCTTCTCCCAACACAATACTTAGATCTTCTTCTCAATCTCATCTTCTTCACAACCACCGTCATCTGTAAATCATCATCCTCAACCACCCAATCTACATTTCAGAATCACCCACAGATCAAGCTACATTCGACTGCATCCTTCACAACGCCTGAGGCCATAAATAGAAACCCAATCTCCATGATTTCTCCGTCAACAACCCCAACGAAACCATCGACCCTCTGTATGAGTTCCTACAATGGTGGAATAAACCCAGATCTTGGAATGACTTATCACCTGCACATTCATGCTTGATTCATGAGTTCCTAATTCCATTAACTTACATGTACCAGATTAAAGAAATCTGTTTTGAGTTTGAGTTTCAGATTCCTGTTCCTTGCCTCCACCGACGACATCCCCTTTGCTCAACCTCCTGATGATCAATCCAAACAAAGATCAATTTTAGGAAATCGATCTGGTTAGCAATTGAGGAGCAGTGATATGGGAGTGGTGATAGTCCTTTCTTAATCCCATCATTCGTCTTTTTGTTATCTTTATCACACACACAAATACAGACACACAATGTGTGTGTGAGTTCCCTCCCGTTGTTCAATCACAAAGTAAACACAAGATGGGTGCTTATGTTTTTTTTATCAACTATTGCTCTTCCAGATGAAATTTTTGAACCTATTGGAAGAGAGAGCGAAGAAACAGATGAAATTTTGAGAGAATTTGAAAGGGTTCTTGATTTTTGGAGTGTATGTGCCTGTTTGTGTTTGAAGGCAAGAAATCAATTTCTATCCCCTGAATTCTGGAATTTGTGTATTAGCTATGAGATAAACACAAGATCTTCATCTTCATCTTTCCCCTGATTTCTTCATCTTCATCTGGTTCCCAGATCTTCATATTATTCAGATGGTAATGGTGATATTCCATTTTTCTGAAAATAAGAATGATGAAGATGGGTTTTGTAGAGAGAGAGAGAGAGAGGTACCGGTAGGGGTGGAGTGGGTGTCTATCTTTTTTGTTTTTTATTTTAATTTCATAAATTATTAAATTAAATAAGAAAAGAAAATATAAAACTCAAATTAAAAGGGTAAATCGGTAATTTCAAATTTTTTTGGACCAAAAACCCAGAAAAACCTTGATTTTGGACCTTCTGTGCAAGCTGGAAACTTTTTGGACCCCATCCAAAGATTTTTGCAAACCACAAGGACCAAATTTGCAGTTTTGTCACCCGTATCCCAAAGCACGACTCCCTAAATAGCACCTCATGTGCCAGGGTAGCTTCGCAATAACTTTCTGACCCGGTGTAGGTTTGCATGTCATGTTCATTGAAGTTTCATACATACAATCATGCTGAAATACGTACAACAATTTAGCACAAAATATTTCAGAATAAGTGTTCCAAAATAGTTCATTATAAAAAAAGGTTAGTGTTCCGAACATGTGTTTCGGGCTAGTTTTTCAGGTCCCGACTACGATAAACATCTTAGATACTCAATTCTACCAAACTAATTTTAACATCCCGAAATAAGGTATGCATCGATGACCATAACTTTTATTGCATTGTCAAGATTAATCCTTATTTGAGAAAAGGTGGCAGTTGACTACGTGTGGCGTACGCATGTGTACGCTCAGCGTACTCATGTGCATATCATGAAAGTGGAGGCCACCTAGTACGCGGGGCGTACCAGAGGGTACGCTGGATGTACTACGCTCACAGTGAAAACCCTAATTGTCTTTTGTGTCCCTATTTAAGGAACATGATGGCCTCATTTCCAGCCACGATTTCCAGCCTCCAATTCCCCTCAAACCCTAAATCCTGTTTCCATAGCTTGTGTGAGCATTTGTGGCTTATTGGGTGTTCTTGTGGAGTTCTTTTGTGAAGAAGGAGCCTTGAAGGAAGAAGAGCTAGTGTCCAAGCTTTTGGATCTGAGTTTTTCTGTGGTTGGTGCATCATCCAAAGGTATCAAGCTCAAAGCTTTCTCATTGTTTTGATTAGTTCATGTTTTGGTCCATTTTTAGGGTTTATGTCACAAGCTTGAAGCTTTATGAGTTTGGTGAACTCCAGAGCATAATACATGTCCTTTTAAGTGTTTTTAGTCGTTTGGATTCATAAAAATGAGATCTTGGTCGTCAAGATCGCTCCATGCATGAGATATGTGGACCTTTGTGAGTAAAGGATCAGAGTTTATTAGTTTTAGACTTGTCCAGCCATGCTAAGGCTTAGAGTCACCAACTTTGTGAAGTAATAGGCTCTAGTTAGCCCAGATATGAGATTGTAGCAATTGTCTTAATGGATTAAGACCAGGAGAGTAAGAAAAGTGAGTTTGGGACGTACGTCATGCGTACCCCAGTTACGCTCAACGTAGCGTTAAGTCCACCCCGATGCATGCATGACCAGTTGTACGCCCAACATACGCGCTGGGTGTTGACTTCCATTGACTTTTAGGGTTTTGGTCAAGTTGAGGACTTTGGAGGCCATGGAGGGTTAAAATGGTCTTTTACCCTTATGAGGTTTAGTAGAGAGACTTAGCCAACATCTTTGAGGGTTGTTAATATCAATTTTTAATTAGAGGTATATGTGACATATGTTAGGCGGAGTCTAAACCCAGTTCGGGTGCGGAATTTACTTGTTTTACTTCACGAGGTGAGTCTTCTCACTATACTTATCTGTGTGGTAATTTATGTGTGACCGGAGGGTCTTATTCGTGTTATTGACCGGAGGGTCTTATTTGTGTTATTGACCGGAGGGTCTTATTTTCTTATACTGAGATATATGCTATTATGCCTTCTGTCTTTGTGACTTATGTTGTTATATTATTCTGTGTATATATTGAGTTATGACCGTAGGGTCCATACCGAGACGTGAGTCTAGTGGATCTTCACTGAGACACATGACCGGGTCCTTATCGAGATATAGCCATGAGAGGCTAATTATTTGTGTATGTGGTATTTTTGGGAACTCACTAAGCTTCATGCTTACAGTGTTTGTGTAAAATTTGTTTCAGGTACATCTCAGGATCGCGGGAAGGCGCCGACATGATTGTACACACGAGCTTGATGGTTTGTGTTTATGTGGATTCTGGGATATTGACAAACAATTTCTGATGTTTTGTGTTTGAGAAAAATTCAATTTGGCATGAGAAATGTTAAACCATGTTTTGTGTGAACTTTTAAAAATGAAAATTTTGTTTGAAAATTTAGAGTGTTACATTAATGCTACATAACCCAAAAGTGTGTATCGAAACCTAACTATTGACAAACACTCAATTAATACGTATTTTAAACAAAAACCCATATACGTTGCAGATAAGTTCATTTGATATTTGGACTAGGTTTTACGTTTCGGAAATTGTTTTACCACTATATGACATGAAAAAAAATGTGAAAATGTATAAGGTAGAAAGAACACACAGGAAACATCTGAATCTCTTCACCATCCCACTCCGCTACACTCATTAGGACAACAACCTCCTAACTACTATGAGTTAAGCAAAGTTGATGTCATTTTTGTTAGAATCCACAGCCTCACAAATAATGTTCCGGGTCCTATGTATTTCGGACGGTCCGTTTTCAATACTGGTGGTCAATTTTGTAAGGTAGTAGTATGGGTGATTTCCTTTAACAGTAATTTAACATAGGGTCCTTTTTATTAATATCTCAATTCTAAAATTGGCTTATTCTTATAATACTTTCATATGAAGTTAAAATTAGTGGTGACAGATCGAATATGACTTTCAGTTATTACGTCACTTGACTAACCCATATACGAAGATTAATATAAGTAATGGGCCTTATATTGGGACTTAATATGGACCATCCCCATACATAACAGCCCATATAATTTTCTGAATTTTGAAAATCAAAACGAGTGAAGTATTATGGTCGTGCCAAGTCCAAAATGATGCATCTGTTATATGAAACCCTAATTTTTGTTGTTTTTTAAAAGTGACATAAATATTGAAAATATTGTTGGGATGTATAACTACTATATTATTGTAATGAAGTAAAACCTTATTATAACTCTGATATTTCATAGTGTGTAATTTCATTGACAAATTATCTCGGTGTTGTGAATGATGAATCCCACAATTGGACCAAAGCATGCATTGTGACCTAATTAGGGATTGCACATTCAAAGGTTGGAGTTTGTTCTTATCCAACTATGTTGTTTTCCAAAAAGTAAATCCTTGGTGTTTTAAATATTTTAGTTTGTTTATTTTTTAAAATATAATAACTGAAAATATTGATTTTATGTTTCTGATAATGGATATAGACCTAAGAAATATTGAGACGACTTCAACACTTAATGTGATTCAACACTATATTTTGGGAAACAGTCTTAGCTTCTTAGGTGTTTGTGTTATGTAGTATTCAAGTACAAACAATAACTCAAGTTAATTTGTAAACTTCTATATAATTTGATATATTCTTTCAAAAAATTTACAATTGTAATCTACTTATTTGTTTTTAGAATCTTAAACTAGATTCAAATCAACAATTATTTGTGACAATTTGGTTTTGCATATTTGTTCCTCAAAGGCATTTAATTTTTTAAACCGAAGAACGGTTGGTGGGGCGGCCGTCTTGGCGTCTTTCTAATCATTTCAAGAACCTCCCAAATCGCCAAAATCAACTACTAATTGATTTTCTTTTTAATTTCCATATATATAATTTCTCCACTCACTTACTTCTTTATATATTAAGTATATTTTTTATTCATATTTGTTAATACAAAATGCTAGAAAAACCCAAGTTTGTATGCAATGAGCTTTTAGTGTTGTACATAAAAAAAATGTGAATTATTATTATTATTATTATTATTATTAAAATCGGTTGTGAATCCTAATCTTTTTAAAAATGTATTGAGAGAGAGAGATACCAATAGTTAGCTTTCGGCTCTCCATAAAACCAAAGGTTCGATAAGGTTGTGGGGAGTGGTCACAGTTAAGCCGTTGGAAAAACGTTGTCAACACAGCGACAAATCAGCTCCACCACTACCTCACCACCAATTCACTATACATTGGAAATGGTTACCACTCCACAATATTTTTTTTTATAATTAAATTAAATAAAAAACATAATAAAATATTTTACATTAATTAAAACCACGTTACATTAATTAAAAAAATAGAAAATTAAACCTAAAAAAAAAAGTTAAAGCTAAATTACTAAAAAAATATAAAAAAACATAGAAAATTAAACCTAAATTACTAAAAAAACATAATATATATATATATATATATATATATATATATATATATAAAAGTAAACCTAAATTACTAAAAAAACATAAAAAATATAGAATCTAGTTGCGATATTTGTCAAGAACTTGTTAATTTTTAAAAACATGCTTAAATTTTTCGGGTTAAGATTCGGAAGCAGTACCGTGTTTACAATTTGAATATCGGTAAGTGCCATTTTTCGCCGACGAGCTTCTTCCGTTGATAGAAATTTTCTTTCTAAAAAACTTACAGTTTTGTCTATTTTCTCCGCTCGTACGTCCTCGTTGGTTGATTTTCCGCTTGAAGACGTCTCCTTTCTTGCCTTGTCCTTGTCCGGTGGTCGACGAAGCTGGACGTCCAGTGGACCCTCCCCCTCGGTGGCGTCGAACTCATCATTAAGGTCGATACTAACACCAATGTCCGACTCAGAAGTTCTTGCCCTTTTGTTGGAGTCGGTGGTAGATCTCAGATGCGTCGTTTTCGGATAAAGGACCCATTTTGGAGCATTATAACAAACTTCTCACGTTTTTTGGTTGGCGAATGGTTTACGATTGTTGGTAATTTTGTTTGTTGTATTTGGAGTGGGTGGGGTATTTTGATTTAGATCCATAGGTAGAAGATAAAAAAATATATGAGAAGAGAGTGTTTTTTGTTGAATATGTGTGTTTGTTTTGAAAGAGTGTGTGTTTTAGTTTGAAAATTATGTGTAAAATGAATGTATATAAAGAGAGAAATTAAAGAAATAATGAATTGGTTTTTTTAAATGCTTGAAACGGTCGAAATTGAGCAACGGACGAATACAAAGGCTAGCCAATGATATTGCACGTCTTCTTCCGCATTACCACCCATGTCACACCCAACCCACCCACCCTGGCGGTGTTCACGTGTCTCCAGGGGTCCAACTCCGCATTTCACGTGTGGAACAACTACCACTCCAGATAGCCTAAGGATAGACTATAATGTTAAACCACAACTAACTTAAACAGCCTCTTTGATATCATGCAAGATATCAATGGAACCGATCCATTTATTTACATATTAAATATATATTCAAGATTTTAAACCACCCCTCCATATATATATATATATATATATATATATATATATATATATATATATATATATATATATATATATATATATATATATATATATATATCAAGCTTAACATCTTCGGGTAACATGTTGATTCTTTGCATTCTCTATCCCGTATGAAAAAAGGAAATTGTTTCATTCACATAAACCAAAAAGAATTTCGCTTTTTCTTCAAAAATAGAAGCATGGCCCACAATATAAACTAATAACATCTTTCAATTTTCAAACCTGACTTATTATTTATTGAATGGCATTTTAACAACTAGTTTCGGATGAGTAGTGGATAGGACAACAAAGTCAAAGAGATAGGCTAAGTGGACAAGCTTTGCATGCTTGTAATTTTCAGTTGCACTTGCAAAGACTCCCCTATATAAAGATGGTTAGATAGTTCAGATACTTGTTCAAAGGTACAACCTTATAAAGCATTGAACTTATGGCATCTCATAAACTACTTTGCATCTTTCTCTTTTTCCTCCATTTTTATTCGGGTATTCTTATTTCTACCCCACACTCTTGCTTTTACTTTATGTAACCATGGTAGAGTTTTCATTTTTAGAAGGTTTCAATAACTGTCTTAGAAGCAAAAAAGGGTGTTTTAACTTTTAATGCATTATTTTTGGCTTTGTTTAGTAGAGATCTACTTCCATATGTTGTTATGTTTGTTTCGTGAAAACCAGTATTAACATACATAAATTATAAATTTTACGATTGTCATTAATATTGTTTATATTTACATAGTTAATATTGTTTTTTGAAGGTCATAGTGAATTACAACTGAATTACTACTCAGAAAGTTGTCCAAACGCTGAAGAAATCGTGAAACAAACTGTTATAACTTTGTATAAAGAGCATGGAAACACCGCAGTTTCTTGGTTAAGAACCCTCTTCCATGATTGCATGGTTAAGGTACAACTTATTTACTTGTTAACCCTTATTTTCTTAGAGTCAAATTTATGAAATTCAAGAAAATATATAACCTTATAATTATACATTATACACTAATTAATAAACGGAAATGACAGTCATGTGATGCATCAATATTATTGGAGAGCATAAATGGAATCCAATCAGAAAAGATATCAAAAAGAAACATGGGAATGAGGAATTTCAAGTACATTAACACAATCAAAGATGCTCTTGAATCTTCATGTCCCATGACTGTTTCTTGTGCTGATCTTGTTGCACTTGCCGCTAGAGATGGTATTGTTATGGTATGTAAATTGTAATTATTCTAATCTTTCTTTATAAATACACAATATAATTCTTGATTCATATATATATTTGGTGTTAATTTATTAATTTATTTGTGTCATGCAGCTAGGAGGACCTCATATTGAGATGAAAACTGGGCGAAAGGATAGCAAGGAAAGTCATCTTGCAGAAATCGATGCTATGCTACCTAACCATAACGATAGCATGTTGTATGTTCTTGATCGCTTTCAGTCCGTAGGGATTGATGTTGAAGGAACAGTCGCTCTCCTAGGTAAAAATCAGAATTTTTATATTTACTTTTTTTTTTTAAAGTTTTATATTAACATCATATTCATTTGCATACGAATCAAGTTTTAGAAGGTATAAAAACGTAGTATATATAAGATACTTTCTATAATAATGGTAGCTAAACTAATTGATCTTTGTAATATTTTATTATGAGATTGGGTATAGAAAAGAATAGTTGTTAGAATAGTTGTTTTCTAAAATTTTGAAATATTGAGACACAATAATATAGTTTCAAATTATTGAAAAATGTGTAATTACTCCACACGATTTGGTCAACACCACCCTAGAGTACATATCTTGAATTATCAAAAATTTGTTAGAAAAAATAAAAAAGAGACGTATTGAAACAAAATTTAGGTACTCATGTTCAATGAATATTATATGATAAAATGGATAATCATTATAGAAATGTCCCAAAGACACCAAAATCAATAAATGTGCCTTCACGGGAGCAGCAAGCACAAAGTGACATAAGCACAAAGTGACATGTTTGGAGTTTGGGATAAAACATATAACGTGAGTTCCATGCTTGACAAATGACAATGATATTGTTGGGATTTTCCCAATTAGGGAAGCTCATTGGTAACCAATCAATTTCTCGATCTATAAACTGCTAAATTTCTTATTTACCTCACATAATGGGCTTTAGGCTATTATGTATGTGTCGATTGGAGTGTCGGGACTCGACCTTTTGGGGTCCGAGATAAATAAATATAAAAAGGATAATGAATATAATTAAACAAAGTATTATTATATAAGGGTTCCCATTATATAATAGTCATTTCGTTTATGACAGGTGCTCACTCAGTAGGCAGGGTCCACTGCATCAACCTTGTTGATAGACTCTATCCAACTGCTGACCCGACCTTAGACCCGAATTTTGCTGAGTATCTGAAGCGTCGTTGTCCCCATCCTGACCCTAACCCTCTTGCAGTGGAATACTCGAGGAGTGACCTACAAACACCAATGATTTTAGACAACATGTACTACAAGAACATCAAAAATAACAAGGGACTGCTTATCGTTGATCAACAACTTGTTTCGAACCCGATCACATCTCCATATGTTGACAAAATGGCAGCTGATAATGATTACTTTCACGATCAGTTTGCTAAGGCTCTTCTCACTTTGTCAGAGAACAACCCGATAAGCGAGGAAGAAGGCGAGGTGCGAAAAGATTGTCGCTTTGTAAATCATAACTAAAAATACCCAACTTGTGTAATTTCTCGACCATTTCCAGTAATGTTTATCTTTTTATATGTGATATAATTAAGCTTATGTCACTAATATGAAAGAATGGGCTAAATGCTTGTTTTTTGCAACGTGGTTTCATCTTTTTTTTTTTTATGCAATAAAATGGTTTTTTTGTATGAAGTATATCAGTTCGTTTTATTTAGGACCAAAGTAGTACTAACAACATTACTAGTTTTGCGCGAATTAAATCATTTTTTAACCGCAAATATAATATATAATCTACTCCTAAACTAACATCTAAATTCACCTACGTCCACGACGGAACTTGAACCCTCGACCTCAAAGATGAGGGCACCACATGATACCGCTGTGTTAGAATTGCATTTTTTTATTATTCTATTAACACTTTAAAAGAGATTTTTCTCAACTCGTTTACTTATAAACTAAGTGAATTTACGTGCGTTGGGCAGCGTTAAAACTATGGTGACTTAAATTATAGCAAATATATTACATAAAATTAAATAAAATAATTAAATTATAATGATTAACCATTATAATTAACATTAAATTTCAATGAATCAATTAATTATAAAATGTCTTTTGAAATGTAGTAGTAAGGTGAAAAGTCATAGAAATTTCAAATACATATAAAGTTTAAAGAAAAAATTCCTCTTTTTATAATAGATATAAATGTTGAAAAATAATATCAAACATATCATTTTTCCATATTATGTTTGATTCAGTTTTCTATAGAACATAAAATAATATTGAAAAATGATATATTAATATATAAAATCTACAATATAAATGATTGGAAATTGAAATTCATTATCAATTTAATTAAAATACAATCAAATATATTGATTCATAAAAACTTCATTCATACAACAAAGCTTAATTTTTTGATAATATCGAAAGATCACATACATATATACATATATAATAATATCAAATTATTATACAAATTAGTATACTTCTAAGGATATATAAAATCTCATTTTAAAATTTACTAACAAATTAGATTGTTATTCATCATTCAATATGAATACATGCACCAAATAGTAGAGCTTGTGTATTCTTGTATCCTCATTTTCTTTATCTCATTCAAATTTTCTTTTTTCTCCATCTTATTTATTCTCTAAACCACAACAACCTCAAATATGCTTGTAAACTATACATACATACATACATAAATACATATATATATATATATATATATATATATATATATATATATACACCACATGATATCATAAGTGTCAACTAATAACCATAAGTTAAAAAAAAACTTTTCACTTATAGTGTTTAAAAAGATTAATGTTGAAATTATAAGTACACATAAATTAAAATTTTTTTTGAATTGTAGTGAATAATTAGTTCTTAGTTAGAAAGACATTTAATTTGTAGTGGAAGCTTCAATTAAACATAGTGCATGGAAAATGACATCTATTATAATATAGTATAGTTAGATAAGTTAAGAATATTTTTTATATTTTATTTCAAAATGTCAAATGAATAAAATTGAAAAGTTAGATAAAAATGCGAAGATACCAAAAATTGAAAATTGGCTCCAGATTAAAAGATTAAATTTTTTAGTGTTACAAAATAAATATCTTATTTTCATATAATTTTATCAGTTAATTATTGTCATATTTTGAAGTCTTCACTCTATAAAGGTGAATGTAACACATTCAAAAACATCATTTTCCGTTGTATAGTTTAATGGTCATTGAGCTATAAATTCATTGAATGTGAACTTGACTATCTCATCCTAGAGGGTGGGCAACTACTCATGTCAAATTTTTCTTAAAGGCACTAATTTTTTCTTTTTTGGGATATCTAATTCATGACCATGTTTATGAAAATAAAACGAAATATAGTTCACATTGTTAGATATTTATATTTAACTAACAACCGTTTTAATACATTTTGTATAGTATAGCGACCTAAATGTATCTTGTATCATTATATATTGTAACACCTTGTTTCAAATCGTTTCGTAGTTCGGGGCTGTAACCCGAAGATCAGTTATCATAAGGCTTCGGGCCTTAGGGGAAAGAGAGATTTAGACCCCCCCCCCCCTTGGTTGTGGGTAATGTAGATTAGGTGATCGGAGAGTTCGAGTGGTGCTTTGGAGCCCGAGGGTATAGCCGTAAGTGATAGTTCTGACCTTTTATGAATTTTGGATTTAAGTTTGGAAAGTTTTAAGGCAAATGAGAGTTGATAGGATTGTAGAGCTTTTCATTACCTTTCTGTGGATATAAAGATCGTCGAAATCAAAGTTGAAACGAAGAAGTTATTACCGTTTGAAGTTAGGGCGGTTTTGGGTTAAGCCGCGTATATTGGACGTAGTAGAGCATCCTTAGTACGCTGGGCGTAAATTAAGTACGTTGGGCGTACGTGATCAGTGCCCAAACCCCGTTTTCGTGGTTTGAGCCCTATTTAAGCTCCTTACCCCCCCCCCCCCTTCCCCCAACCTATTCCATTATCAGCCTCCACCTCTCCAACACCCTCTCTTGAAACCCTAACCCTAGATTGAGCCTTGTGAGCAAAAAGAACGCGTTTTTAAGTGCTTTGGAGTGTTCTTGGTGCACATTGAAAAAGAAGGAACTCATTGAAGAAGTGTTGGTTGCATTGGATCTTGTAGATCCTAACTTTGTTCACCTTGATCTTTCTTCCAGAGGTGTAAAGTTTAAATCTTGATGATGAAATTGTTAGATCTACCTAGTTTTGGGTGTGGTGAGCTTTTGGTCACTTTAATTGCATAAAGTTTAGATCTTGAAAGCTTGTGACCTTGTTATGGATAAAGTTGGAAACCTTATCCATCTAAACATCATTTTGATTCAGATCTGAAGGTCGGAGACTTGGAATTAATGAATTAAGTTAAAAAAAGATGCACTTTTAGGTCCCTTTGAGACTTAAAGACTAGATCTTGTTTGTTGGGACCATTCTGATGGATAAAGTTGGAAATTTTATCCATTATGGGGCTATTATGAACCATAAAAATGTGATCTTGGCCCTTTTATCCCTTCTATTTAAGAGTAGTGATGTCTTATTGGGTTAAGAACTTAGGGTTTTGGACATTAAGCACTTTATAGCTATGCAAAGTCATAAAGTAGGAAACTTTATGACTTAGGACATCATTTTGGGCTTGGATATGATTTTTTGACGTAAGGGCTTACTGGAATAAGCTCTTAATGGAGTTTTGGGACTGGGTTGCGTACGTTGGGCGTACCTGGTGGTATGTTGCGCGTACACCGTCAGCGCCCCACTTTTGGTCAACATCAGAGTACGCTGGGTGTACTCTCTTGGTACGTTGGGCGTACTCTCTTGGTACGCAGGGCATACTCCGCTAGGAAGAAATATTGATTTTTGGACCTTGACCATTGACTTTGACTTTGACCAGAATTTTGACCAAGTTTGACCTAAGGGCATTTTGGGTAAATTAATTTACAGTTTGAGATTTGGGTTGCTGTTAATTATATAGGTAACTGCTAGAGATAACTTCTAGAGCAGTGATTGGTGCAGCTATTCTTTCAGGCTGTGAGGTGAGTTTTCTCATTGTATCTGTGGCTCGAAGGCACCAATGTCGACCCATTACTTGATGTGTAGAATGTTAGTTGTATATGTGATACTTGCATGAAAGACCGGGATTTGGCCCCTGGCAATTATATGAAAGGCCAGGATTTGGCCCCTGACAATTATATAAAAGGCCAGGATCTAGCCCCTAGCACTTATATGTAAGACCGGGATTTGGCCCTTGGCATTATAGGGAAGGATCGTGGTTCGGCCCATGGCATGAAATGATTATAAGACTATGATCTAGCCCATAGCATTTATTTTGTATGGTATGTTGTATTTTGGGGAAATCACTGAGTTTTGTGCTTACGGTTTCATATTTATGGTTTCAGGTACTTTTGGTTCGTAAGGGAAGGGTCCGACGTGACTGCATTGCATCCCCAGAGTTTTCCGCATTGGCAATTAATGATATTACTCTGATGTTTAAATAATATATTCACTTTGATCGGTTTTGGAATAACTCGTTTGTATGATTTATTATTTTAAAAATGAAAATTTTACCTTAGATTTTCGGGACATTACAAGTTGGTATCAGAACCTTGGTTTGAGGGATTCGAGCACACTCTCGGTGTGTGTCTGAACTCAAACTGAGGATTTATAAAATCTTTCAAAAAAGAAAAATGATTTTCCAAAAAGGTTTTTAAGTAAAAGGGGTGCGATGCATGCAATCAGCCGAGCTCAAGTAAGTATTCCCAAAATACTCATATATGTGTTATGATTATTGTTTTGGTATGAGTATATGAGTATTGCATGCTAGATTAGGGCTAAGGATCTGCTCAGGATTGCATGACAGAATGCTAGGAGGGATGAATGTATATGCTTGTTGATTGAGCTTTTGGAATTGCATGCTAGTATGGATTCCAGATGTTGGATATAATTGCTCGATTTGTGATGCCTCGTAGCCTAGGAGGAATTGTATGTTATGTTAGAATTGTAAGTTATGTTGGTGGAATTTATTGCTAAGTGTATGCTTTAAAAATTGTATATGATTAGAATCATATAGCCCTGTAAGGATTGATTTGGTCTTATT
This sequence comes from Lactuca virosa, assembly GCF_052849685.1. Taxonomy (NCBI): domain Eukaryota; kingdom Viridiplantae; phylum Streptophyta; class Magnoliopsida; order Asterales; family Asteraceae; genus Lactuca; species Lactuca virosa. The sequence goes on from NC_136431.1 coordinate 56,495,504, forward strand.
TCTTGTTCCTTGTCTGGTTGTGGACTTAGGGTAGAATCATTCATTCGACAATCTATGTAACACCCTTAAAAATTCAAGCCAGTTTAAAACTTTTTAAAACATTTAAAACCATTAAGTTTTTACAATTTGTTTTCAAAAGAGTTTAAACATCAGAGTATCCCCAGAATCAAATCATGAAAATATAGTGAGGTGCACGATCACGCATTCGCCTTCCCGCGATCATCAGAAGTACCTGAAACATAATCAACAACTGTAAGCCTGAAGCTTAGTGAGTTCCCCCAAAATACCAACGCCATACATATATAACCATACCATATAAACAAACACAACATGCATAATGAGCCATCAGTCTGAATGGACCGCCTCTCAGGGCCATCAGTCTATCTGGATCGCTCTCCGATCCATCGGCAAGTCTGGACCGCCTCTCAAGGCCTTCAGCCTATCCGGACCGCTCGCCGGGCCTTCGGCCTGACTAGTAAGCCCTAGCTGGGTCTGCAGTCTAGCCGGTCCACCCTGGGTATCTTGGCCTACAGCACAAAGCAGGACCTACATCAACCCAATCCCCTAAACCAAAAATCATGTGCACATAAATATCATACGCTAGCTAGCATGTACAGATAATCATACAGATCTACAGATCACTAACATAGCAACCATCCTATAACCAGGATACCGATCTAACCGATCACTAACATAGCAACCATCTTATAGCCAGGATACCGATCTAACAGATCACTAACATAGCAACCATCCTATAACCAGGATACCGATCTAACAAATCACTAACATAGCAACCATCCTATAACCAGGATACCGAAATAACAAACCACTAACATAGCTACCATCCTATAACCAGGATACAAATCATAAGGGCCGGCCTTGGTGCCTTACACCCTGTTGATATAGTGAGAAGAACTCACCTCACGATGTCGAACTGTAGTGATAAGATCAAACTCCCTAATCACAGCGACGAACTCAACCACCTATAACCACCATAGGACCAAGTCCATCAGAATCCCAAATTACCAAAATACCCTCAAACGTCCAACTGGTCAACCCTTGGTCAAAGTCAAAGTCAACAGTCAAAGTCAACAGTCCATGTTGACCCAACTCGTTGAGTGCAACTAGCAACTCGTCGAGTTCCTTAAGAACTCAGGAAATCATAAAAACCCTAATTGACTCGCCGAGTTTCCAGACAACTCGTCGAGTCCATGCGGGGTCCAAATGTCGGGAAAACCCTAACTAACTCGTCGAGTCTTCTTACTGACTCCCCGAGTTAATGCAGAATCAATACATGTAATCTTCAACCGACTCGTCGAGTCGGCTATGCGACTCGTTGAGTCCCTTCAGTCCATTTCTCATCCAGACGTTTTTAAGCTACCCCAAAGCCCCATATTGCAGATCTAACCTCCTAGGGCGTGGTTTCCACATAAAGTTGCAAACTTTACGTACATGCATGGTCCTAAATGTCAAAACCAAGCTAATGGAAAGGTTTAACCCAAAGAGAAGGGCCAATGCTTGCTAAATCTGATAACTTTATGACTATAGGGACCAAGAGGAGTCCAGAATATGAAGTTACAACTTCTTATCATCCTCAATACCCGAATTGACTCACAAATATGCTAAAAATGGCCCTACACCTTTTCATAAAGAGATCTAGCTAAAGATAAGTCAAGGTAACGACTTGTTACCTTCAAAATGATGCCAAGATGAAGTAGAGTCAAATCCACAAGCTTCTCTTTGCTCCAAGCTCCTTAGACTTCAAACCTTCATCACAAAATGCACCAAAACCACCCTTTAAATCTCACAAACACTCAAGAACAAGGTCTAGACTGATTAGGGTTTCTTCTGGCCGTCAAGAGGTGGTAAGGGGGCTGGAGGAAAGGACATAAGATCCTTTAAATAGGGTGCAAACCCTAAAAATTAGGGTTTCATTTTCCAGCTCCTACTCATCGAGTCGGGGTCCTCCGACTCGTCGAGTAGACCTCATAAATTACGCGGCCTAATCCACTACTACACGACGAGTTAGGGGTAACCAACTCGTCGAGTAGGTCCAAGAATATGACTTTAAGCTTTTAAATTTTGTACCTGGGAGTCAGGGTGTTACAATTCTCCCCCACTTGAACTATACTTCGTCCTCGAAGTCTGCTACGGTAAATAACTCGGGGTAATGCTCCCGCATCTCTGCCCCCGGCTCCCAAGTCCACTCAGATCCCCTCCGGTGCTACCAAAGGTACTTCCTTGTTCCGTAGAACCTTTACCTTCCTCTCAAGAACTGCCACTGGCCTCTCCACGTAATTCAGGCACTCATCAACCTGAATATCATCTAATGACACTACTGCCTCCTCATCCAGAATGCACTTTCGTAACTGTGACACATGGAAAGTGTTGTGGATCTGACTATGCTCCTCAGGAAGATCTATTATATACGTCACCTTGCCAACCCTGGTAGTTATCCCAAATGGTCCGATGTATCGGGGACCCAAGTTCCCCCTCTTCCTGAATTGAATCACACCCTTCCAGGGTGAGACCTCCAGGAGTACCAGGTCATCGACCTGAAACTCCAACTCAGATCGACACCGGTCGGAGTAACTCTTCTACCGACTATGTGCGGTCTGCAACCACTGTCTGATCTGTTGAATCATCTCGATAGTCTACAGGACTACCTCGGTCTGACCTATCACCCTGCGACCAACCTCGCCCCAACAGATTGGGGTGCGGCATCTTCGTCCATACAACAGCTCATAAGGTGGACCACCAATACTGGAGTGAAAGTTGTTGTTATAGGAGAACTCTGCAAGGGGTAGGTAGGAGTCCCAACTCTTACCGAAGTCAATAACACAGGCTCTCAGCATATCCTCGAGAGTCTGTGTGGTCTGCTCACTCTGGCTGTCTATCTGCGGATGATAGGTTGTACTGAAGTGCAGCCGCGTGCCCAGCTCCTCGTGGAACTTCTACCAGAAACGGGAGGTAAACTGAATATCACAGTCGGAAACGATAGAGACCGGGACCCTATGGCGAGCGACAATCTCACGTATATATACATCATCCAGCTTCTCGACCGATGAGCTCTCCCGAATGGGCAGAAAATGAGCACTCTTGGTCAATCGATCCACGATGACCCATATAGCGTCGAACCCCTTTGTCGTTCTCGGCAATTTGGTGATGAAGTCCATCATGATCTGCTCCTATTTCCACATGGGAATCTCTAGAGGCTGCAGCTTGCCATGCGGCCTCTGGTGGTCGGCCTTGACCATCCTGCAGGTCAAGCACCTCTCAACGTACCAAGCGATCTCCCGCTTCATGCCCGGCCACTAGTAACTCAATCGCAAATCCTGGTACATCTTGGTAGCCCCCGGGTGAATAGGGAAGCAAGACTTATTAGCCTCCTCCAATATAGTCTGTATGACCCCACCAGACATCGGAACCCAGGACCGACCGCAACGGGCCAATAATCCCCGGCTATCCTGCACAAACTGGGTGTTCTCACCCCTAATCCTCTCAAGCTTCCATTTCTCCTATCGCATACCCTCAACCTGAGCTTCCCTGATCAAGCTCACAAGTGGAGAATCCACTGATATCCTCATACACGTCACTGGAGCAGAAGATCCAGCTGAACTGCGGCTCAGAGCGTCCGCAACCACGTTCGCTTTACCAGGATGGTAAAGGATATCGCAGTCATAATCCTTGACCACGTCAAGCCACCTCCGCTGCCTCATGTTCAGGTTCGGTTGATCCATGATGTGCCTCAGACTCTTGTGATCCGTGTATATGGTACAGCAGACCCCATAGAGGTAATGTCTCCAAATCTTGAAAGTGAATACCACCGCTCCCAACTCTAGATCATGAGTAGGGTATCGCGTCTCATGTGGCTTCAACTGCCGTGATGCGTAGGCTATCACTCGTCCTCTCTGCATGACGACCGCTCCCAGTCCTAAATCTGATAAATTTATGACTATAGGGACCAAGAGGAGTCCAGATCTGAAGTTACAACTTCAGATCATGCCCAATGCCCGAATTGACTCACAAATATGCTAAAAATGGCCCTAAACCCTACAACGGTGGGTATTCATTTGGGAACAGGTCTTCTTATTCGAAAGATTATTTAAGGTTTGGCTTTAGTATGTTTGCAACATCACTTGGTGGCGGTTTGAACCCTAAGTGGGGGAGAGCTGAATACTTTGTTTACAGGATCAGGGATATGTTCAAGTTATGGTTTCAGAAGAACGGGTCATAGGGATTTACGGTTCGGGTATGTGAGATTTTAGTTCAAGATTTGGTAAAAATGAGGTGCAGGGAAAGTTGCCATCAGATATATGTGCTTAGGAATGTACGAGTTATCTTTGCTGCAGGAAGCTGTTGGACAAGGAACTCTTAGTAGCTAGTGGTTCCTTCAGAGAAGGCTGATGAATAAAGCAATATGCGTTTGGGTCGCTCTAATTGAGATTCGGTTGTTGAGGGATTTTCGTGGTTGTTGTATAGATTGCTATCTATGGTTTAGACCGGGCAGTTGTTGATCGGAAAATCAGCTTCAGAGTTAGGTATGTTTAGTTTCACATGGGGTTTGTTCAGTAGTGTAATGGATCATTGGATTAGTTGCAATGCATTCTTGATCGTTGGTCATTTCGTTCATCATCAACAGTTGAGGTTCTTTGAAAGTTTTGAGTTGTATCAGTGGAAGTCAAGGGATGTGTCAACCTACTGTCAAAATTTGTACATTGTACCTTCTGGCTTCTAGGTATGGGTGCCCTCAACTATTGGTTTTGGAAGTATTATTCATAGCAGGCTCGGGTTTGTCAGTTGTCCTTGGTTACTGGGAGTTCAGACGTCGGAGCGGTATTGTTTAGCTTTTTAGGTGTGGCTTGGGGTATACGCAGAGTCCAACTTTTTGCATGTTGTGTTAACAAGGTTGGTATTGCGCTTGATTCGACCAGGGTTTTAGCAGAATTTTTGGATAACTTTGGAAGTTTTATTGATCTAGTTACGTATTGGTGGAATCTGTTCAGTTTCAATCAAGATGTGGGATCTTGTTTTTTATCGTTCATTCAGATGTTTCTGTTAGCGATTGAGGTTTGTCACTTCGTCAACTTATATGGTACTTCACCCTTTCGGTATGGTTGGGAAGAATAAGGAATACTGTGGATCTAGCGTTGATTTCGTGTTTCCCTTTAGGGCATGTATTGTGGTAAGTTCGTTAGATATTTTCGTGAGGGGTGTATGTGTGCTGGACAAGATAGCAATGGAGTACTTGGTTCAAATTATATGCATGGTTCTGATTTGGGTTATAGCCTTTGAATTGGAACAAGATTGTGACCGTCTATCCCATTCTCGGGTTGTGTACGACCATGTTTTCGTCGAATTTTGTGTTGGTAGCAGCTTGCACTGTGAAAGGAATTATGCATGGTAAGAAAGTATGGCATTGGTGTGCTCGGTTAGTGTTGAGAGGGACGTTGATTGGGTTCCTGCAAGGTGGTGGAATAAGGTTGAGTATCTTTAGGCCCCCGTGGTGCTAGTCATGAGATTCCAGGCGAATGATGGAATGTCGGCAAGATCATTGTAATACCGGGAGCATTCCAGACGTAGGTTGTGGTCCCGGTGATCATGATTGTTTATTTCTTTTGCATGTGGTACTTTCAGTGTTGGTGCATTGTTGGAAGTAGGGAGACTCACGAACCAACTAGTTTGGATAAAGTGAGCAGTTAAGGGTTATTGGGAGTATCAGTCGTGCATCAGAAAGTCTCGACGGAGTGTTTTCATTATGAATCCTGTCTGTTCGCGAACTGTTATTAGGGGTTTGGTTACCAAGGTTGGTTATCGTTTATGGAGTCTCCAGTCATGAAGTTATTTGTGAATCTCTTGAGTGATTTGCCAGGTGGGGGTACACCTGAGCTGATAAGGGTTGGATGCAATGTGAAAAATCTTGGATTGATCATCTTTGCTCGTAGGAGCAGTGGTTGGTAATGGTGTGTCAGGGAGTCAAGGGTTTATTTAAGGTTTTTGGTACATCTTATGGATTTGGACTTGGTTGAAATTCACGATCGATATGTTTCGAGATGATCCTACCGGTGTGGAGATCACGTAAAGTTTTGGGGTTTTTGGAATTTTAGCAGTGATGTGTTGGTCTGTTGGTTAGTGGGTTAATAATTGTTCACCATTAGGGTGTGTGAGTTTTGCTAAACGTAGGATTTGGTGGTAGCATTGGAAGGTCGTTATAAGTATGATTCGGTCTCTTTATTGGAGCAGGATTTTAGAGGAATTGGTTGGGTTGCCTGGCTGGCAGAAGGTGGCAAGGAGTGATTTGGAGGATGAAATCTAAATTAAGTGAAGGGGAGTTGTAACATCCTATTTCGAATCGTTTCGTAGTTCGGGGCCGTGACCCGAAGATCAGTTATCATAAGGCTTACGGCCTTAGGGGAAAGAGAGATTTAGACCCCCCCTTGGTTGTCGGTAATGTAGATTAGGTGATCCGAGATTTCGAGTGGTGCTTTGGAGCCCGAGGGTATAACCATAAAATGATAGTTTGGACCTTTTATAAATTTTGGATTTTAGTTCTGAAAGTTTTAAGGAAAAGGAGAGTTGATAGGATTATAGAGCTTCTTATTACCTTTTCGTTCATATAAAGATCGTCGAAATCGGAGTTAAAATAAAGATGTAATGACTGTTTGAAGTTAGGGTAGTTTTAGATTGAGCCGTGTACGTTGGGCGTACTCAAACGTTTACATTGGGCATACTAGGGCATCCCTAGTACGCTGGGCATAAATTGAGTATGTTGGGCATGCACGATCATTGCCCAAACCCTATTTTCTTGGTTTGAGCCCTATTTAAGCTCCTTACCTCCCCCAAACACATTCCATTCTCAGCCTCCACCTCTCCAACGCTCTCTCTTGAAACCCTAACCCTAGATTGAGCCTTATGAGCAAAAAAAAAGTGTTTTTAAGTGCTTTAGAGTGTTCTTGGTGCACCTTGGAGAAGAAGTAAATCATTGAAGAAGTGGTGGTTGCATAGTAGCTTGTAGATCCTGACATTGTTCACCTAAGTCTTTCTTCCAGCGGTGTAAAGTTTGAATCTTGATGATGAAATTGTTAGATCTAGCTAGTTTTGGGTGTTATGAGCTTTTGGTCACTTTAAGTGCATAAAGTTTAGATCTTGAAAGTTTGTAACCTTGTTATGAATAAAGTTGGAAACTTTATCCATCTAAACATCATTTTGATTCAGATATGAAGGTCGGAGACTTGGGCTTAATGGATTAAGTTAAAAAAGATGCACTTTTGGGTCCCTTTGAGACTTAAAGACTAGATTTTGTTTGTTGGGGACCATTCTGATGGATAATGTTGGAAACTTTATCCATTATGGAGCTATTATGAACCATAAAAATGTGATCTTGGCCCTTTTATCCCTTCCATTCAAGAGTTGTGATGTCTTATTAGGTTAAAAACTTAGGGTTTTGGACATTAAGCACTTTATAGCTATGCAAAGTCATAAAGTTGGAAACTTTATGACTTAGGACATCATTTTGGGCTTGGATATGAGTTTTGGACGTAAGGGCTTAATGGAATAAGATCTTAATGGAGTTTTGGGACTGGGCTGTGTACGCTGGGCGTACCTGGTGGTACACTGTGCGTATGCAGTCAGCGCCCCACTTTTAGTCAACATTGGAGTACGTTGGGCGTACTCTCTTGGTACGCAGGGCGTACTCTGCTGGGAAGAAATATTGACTTTTGGACCTTTACCATTCACTTTGACTTTGAACAGGATTTTGACCAAAATTGAGCTAGGGCATTTTGGGTAAATTGATTTATAGTTTGAGATTTGGGTTCCTATTAATTGCATAGGTGACCGGTAGAGATAGCTTTTAGAGCAGTGATCGGTGCAATTATTCTTTCAGGCAATGAGGTGAGTTTTCTCACTGTATCTATGGTTCGAGGGCACCAATGTCGACCCATTACTTGTTGTGTAAAATGCTAGTTGTCTCTGTGATACTTGCATGAAAGACCAAGATTTGGCCCCTGACAATTATATGAAAGACCAGGATTTAGCCCCTGGCAATTATATGAAAGACCAGGATCTGGCCCCTGACACTTATATGTAAGACCGGGATTTGGCCCTCGACATTGTATGAAAAGAGCGTGGTTCGGCCCATGACAGAAAATGATCATAAGACTATGATCTGGCCCATAGCACTTATTTTGTATGGTATGTGGTATTTTGGGGAACTCACTAAGCTTTGTGTGCTTACGGTTTCATGTTTATGGTTTCAGGTACTTTCGGTTCGAAAAAGAAGGGCCCGACGTGACTGCACTGCATCCCTCAGATTTTTCCACATTGACAATTAATGATATTACTCTGATGTTTAGATAATATATTCACTTTGATCGGTTTTGGAATAACTCGTTTGTATGATTTATTGTTTTTAAAATGAAAATTTACATTGGATTTTCAGGACGTTACATATAAACTGATTAATATATTGCTATCCTATTTATGGGGTTTCCATATATTCCAACATGTTATCAAGCAATGGTTTACACGACTCTTAGAGAATAACCAAAACCATAGTTTATTTTTCACAAGCATTATTTATCTACATTTGAAACACCATTCGCATGGGCCCATTTTAAATAGCCTTTAATAATATCTTTTAAAAATATTTTCAGAATTTTTAGTTTGTCGAAAACGATCCTAAGCTTAAATAAAATTATTTTTTACAGTTCAAACGTGGATAATGTTCCTAAAACACAAGTTCCAAAACATAATTAAGTTGGAAAGATCAAAAACATGTGAGAGTGTCTCAACGGATATCAAAACAAAGGTTTAAAAAGTCAATACAAACAAAAGTTTTCTAAATGTCCAAGATTATAAATCTTCTAAGCTTCTGACAAAATCTACTAACCTGCAAAAGTTTATCAACAAGTGGGTTAGGCTTTGGGGAGCCTAGTAAGTACAATCCCAGGGTTTAACATTATAGAACTGGAATACGATTGAATACTAAAATCACATCCAAAAGTAAAACGTGTACCTTATCAAGATCACAAAATAGTAATAAAGCTTAAATTTAGGGATAAATATAACACAATCCAATGTACATTGATGTACTTGTTAGAAACTTATAAATATTCACTAATAATTGTATCCAACGCAAAATAGTTATATTAGAATAAGGTATTCCTCAATAATTTAGATACCATCAAGTAGAACAATTAGTACTTGTAAAAAACTTTAAAATTTCCGAGTTCGATAACCCAATACATAATCATTTGTACAAAACATATCTTTTTCTCAAAAATAGGTAATTAAGAAAGTCAATTCATATAACTACAATGCAATGAATGCAACTATCCTAACCCAATTCAATCTTTATAAGTCTAATCACACAACGATAAATAGTGATGGACACTTGAGGGTACTCCCATCAAGTTGCTAAAGGGAATGTACTCATACATCTATAATCTCTAGTAAAATGGTACTCCTTTTTCATTGTCCGGTTAAGTGGGACGCTCACCATCGATCTAGGAACTATGTAGCTATATCCCTCGTCCCACACAAGGGTAGATAGCCCGTATGTGCGCGTGAGGATTATCTAGAAATCTACTCACAACAAATCAACACACAATGGATCCAGGACATGAACACACAAGTCTCTCATCCTAGTACGAATGCACACATAGGATGCCAAAATCAAATTCTAAAAAATAAAGCATTTTTTTATTTCAAAACCAAATCACTTCCAAAATTTCATTCATGAGTGCACACATAGTTCCATATAGCAATCAAGGTTCATATATAATTATCCCATCATAAAACTCTTCAAACTAATCAAAACATAATAAGATATGGGAAGTTTATTCTCGGTAACTCAAGATGTGAGGTCAACAGGGGTAATCAACCAAAATATCATTTTATACATTAAAATCCTCTAAAATAAAATCTCATTTTCAAAAATATGTCATTGGTTCTATAAAGGATATCCCCCAATCATTTAAAAAAGGAAATTTATTAATGGACACACAATGTAAGACCAATCAACATAGAATATATATATATATATATATATATATATATATATATATATATATATATATATATATATATATATATATTAGAGCACAAAGAAATCATAAATAAAAAACGCATACAATGGGGCCAAGTGTTCTAAGGTAGAAGTACAGACCTTTAAAGAAAACTAAGATATTTGTAACGTCTCAAAAATTACAAAGAGATTTTCATTTTTAAAAATAGATTAACTAATTAAAACCTTTTACTTAAAAACAAATAGTGACATTCAATTATTGAAAACCATTATGTTGACAGAGTTGAAGTAAAAAAACAATAGAAACCAATATCTTTGATGCATGTGTATAGTCACGCCGAGCTCTTCTCACGAACAACCTGCAAAACATTTCATTTACAGCTATAAGCATAGACCTTAGTGAGTTCCCCGATATACCACATATTCCACCATACATATAATGCATCCACATAAAGTTCTCGACTCTAGCGTCAACCTATCAACATACATACAACATACATATCCATATAAAACATATGAATGTTATGGATAAAGTTTAATCCTTATAGATCAACAGTAAACAAAAGTCAACAGTCAGCCAAGTCAATGATCACCACAACGTGGTGACCTCTTGGCCACGCCGTGGGAATGACATGATAAAACAGTCGTGAATCTAAACTCCACCATGTCGTGGACCCTTCTTAGCCACGTCATGATTACTCCCAGTAAGCCATTTTTTCATTAAGAGCTTAATTCTTACATATCAAGGCTCATACTTCCATATCTTATTCTTCTTAATGACTTACTGGATAGAGTTTCCAACTTTATCTTTTAGGACCTCACCATAAGATAATATCTACAACCCTAAGTCTACTAATCCCTTAATATAACGAAAACTTGTGCATGATTCAAAGGGAACCATGAACTAACACTTTTTGCATCAAATAAAGCCAATAGGTGGTCACCAAGAAAGTCTAAGGTTCTAGAGTTGCTTAAAACTCCAAGAACATTTCAATTGGGGGACAGGGTTTCGAGTTATTAGGGTGGAGACTAAAGATAATGACCTAGACCATGGATTACAGCCTTTAAATATAGGAGAATCCTAAAAATCTTGGGTTTGGTGTAACATTCCGTTTGATAAATAAACAAATAGATAAAATTAATAAATGAATAGTAAATGCGGAATAATTTAGCAAGGCGTTGGTTTTGGGGGTTAAAAAGTCATAATTGAGAGTTTGGGGATTAAAATGTAAATTTTGGATTAGTTTGTAGACAATTTTGAAGTTTAAGGGCTGTTTAGTAAATTATGGATTTAATTTGAAAAGGATTTCAGAAGTCAGGGTGTGTTTGGTAAATTATGGACTTATTATGAAAGGATTTTTGAAGGTAAGGGGTTAAATGGTAAATATTGGACTTATGTTGAAAAGTTTTGGTGGAGGAGGGGCCAAACTTGTAAAAAATGGGTTGATGTTTGAAAGGATCACAGGTTTAGACCCGGACCCCCCTTCCTTTCCCGTTTCAAGATGCATCATCAGATACCTTCAACCCTAAACCTAATTCGTCATATTCTCCAGCCGCCAACCCTTTCAGCCGTCGCCGCTCTCCTTGTCGGCGATGTCGAGAATTGTGAGACCGAGCCGACCGCCACCCTTCCATCTGCTACATCGTCATCGAAACGTCACCACCACAACCCTACTGTCGGACGTCATGGGTCGCCGGAAGAGCCACCGAGACCGGTGACGGTAGCCGTGTTCGCCGCTGAGTAAGACATGCATGACCTGAGGGTTCTCGGTAAGGATAACCACCTCACATCTCTTCTTTCCTCTCATCTGTTCGACGTCAGGTACGTCGTAGCTGCCACCGGTGACCTTTGGCTGTTGATCTCGTCGTTTCCGGCAGCGTCAGCCACTTAGGAGGTGGCCGGATGTTATTGTGTTCGATTATATATGTTGTTTATTGTCTTTTTGGAGTTGTTCGCGCGATATATGGCCGGAAAACCCACCACCACCACAGTGAGGTGGTGGCTGCCGCCTCCTACCACCGCTTCACCACCACCAGCTGCTGTATGGTGGTGGCTGTGTGTGTTTGTAATGGTGTTGTGAGTCTGCTTAGTAGGACGAGAGTTGTTTAAGCATTTTTGGCGGAAGGATGGAAGAAAAAACCACCACCACCGCCCGAGGTGGCAGTGGGTGGTGCTCGACCTAATGAAACCCTAATTGACCTAAAAACCTAATCATTGGACTGATTGGCACACGATAGGGTTGGAAACCCTAATTAGGGTTTATAAAACCCTAATTTTAGAGATGTTAGTTTTGGATTGTTGGGACCCGTGTTGAAGTCGTTAATTAAATTTCTAAATAATACATAATAATGCCCCTATAATTATCTTAACGCAATATTGGAACTAATGGGTTAATTAAGAACACTTAACCCTAATCGTCATTTCATCTGAGAAACCTTAATTTTGGTTGGGCCTGGAGTTGGGCCTTTCTGTTGGGCTTTAGTGATTGGGCTATTAATAGGCCATCCAAGAACAAGTATATGGACTAGAATATTTGGATTGGGCTTTAGGACAAGGCCCATTGGAAAGGATTGGGCCCAATTTGGAAAATTAGGCCATAACTGGGCCTTGATGATTATGAGACATTGGACCATCGGAATGCCAAGTGTTGGGACTAGAATAAATGGTTGGGCCTTAGGGTAAGACCATGTAAAGGTTTGGGCCCAATTTGGAAAATTTGGTCATATGTTGGGCTTTGGTTCATTATTTGACGTTTGGGCCTTTGGATTGGGCCTTGGGCTTGAATCAAGCTAAGTTGGGGGTAAGGTAGTCTTTTACCCCAAGCATGGACTTATGGTTATGTGTTGGAACCCAATTATTAATTGGGAGTTATTTTGATGTTGACAGTTCGGGAATCTGTCATCCAGCTACTAGAGTTTTTTGTCCGCGGGACTTCAGCAGTGTGAGGTGAGTTTTTGCCTGTAGGAACGGGTCTAAGGCACCAATGTCGTCCCGTTTATGTATGCTAGTATGTTCCAGACTAAGGTCTGATGTCGGGCAGTGCCCGATGTAGATTTATATGATTCCGGATTTCGATCTGATGTCGGGCGGGGCCCGAAGAATGTTTGTATGCTTAATGTCTTCATGATTCTTGCATGTGTCTGTTTTGTATGTTTCCGGACTTCGGTCCGATGTCGGGCAATGCCCGAGGAATGTTTATATGTTTCCGGATTTCGGTTCGATGTCGGGCGGGGCCCGAGAAATGTTTATATGTTTATGTTATGTGATTATTTATGTGTATTTGTTGATATGTTTATATGTATACCGAGCTTTGCTCGATGCCAGGTGGGGCCTGCTGCCAGATTTCGGTCCGATGTCCGGCGGGGCCCGAGGAATGTTTATATGTTTATGTTATGTGATGGTTTATATGTATTTGTTGATATGTTTATATGTATACCGAGCTTTTCTCGATGTCGGGCGGGGCCCGATGCCGGACTTCGGTTCGATGCCGGACATTGTCTGAAGTCGGGCGGGGCCCGATGTAGCGGGCAAGGCCCATGTTATGTTATTATGTGATTATGTGATTATGTGTATGGTATGTGGTAGTTGGGGAGACTCACTAAGCTTCGTGCTTACAGTTTTCAGTTTTGGTTTCAGGTACTTCCGGTAGCAAGGGGAAGAGCTCGGGATGACTGCATTGCATACACCATTATGTTTATAGCCTGGGATGTTTTACTCTGATATATTGACACGTTTTTTGATATGATACGATGACTTATGTTTTTGGATGAAATGGTTTTGGTAACTATGGTTTATTTAATAATTAAAAACGAAATTTTTGGCCATGATTTTTGGGATGTTAGAAGTTGGTATCAGAGCCTTGGTTTGAGGGATTCGGGCACACTCTCGGGTGTGTCTGAACTCAAACTCAGGACTTGGTATAAAATTTTTAAAAGAAAAACCATTCTTACAAAAAAAGATTTTTAAAAGAGTAAAAGGGTGTGGTGCATGCAATCAGTCGAGCTCAAGTAAGTACTCCCAAACTACCCATACAAGTTTGTTATGTTATGTGTATGAGAACTGCATGCTAGTATAGGGCTAAGGATCTAGGAAAGATGCGTTATATACCTGCTGTATGAGCTTGTTGAACTGTATGCTAGTACTGATTAGTCAGTAATATGATGTCCTGAGTAGGATATGCTTGATTATGGTTACTCAATGCTCGAATGTTGCTTGCTTTGTGCTTTTAGGAGTCCTGCTTATCTTTAACTAACTAGTAAACGAATATTATAAGTTACATATGAGGACTAAATAATTTCAGAAGGTTAGGTTTAGCTCTATTTCGCAGCTCTCGTTTAAGTCTAACCGTTGTAGGGTACGACCTCTCATTCGAAGAATTATCTGGTCTTAGTGATATATAATGGTATTCGCGAGCTAGTTAGGGGGAGATAGCAGGGACTTCTTATGCAGCTGATGGCGGAGAGTGGGTCGGAGATTACCCTAGGGCAAGCCTAGGATGAGTTTAGCGCAGAGAGCAGTAGTAGTGAAAGGGACTTGGTGGAGTCAAGGTAGTTCTTGAGGAAAGTACGGATAGATATGGAAGGTAGTATGGGCCTGTACTACTGAAAGCAGAGGATCCGTACTCAAATCAAGGAAGGCTGAGATGAACCCATGAAACTTGTAGTGTGTGAGATCCCTCGAGTTATGATGAGTATTTTGATGATTGTTATACTATATTTTCGAGTATGGTGACGCTACGTGGTAGACCAGATGGTAGTTCTGGTGCCGGCGAAGGATCAGGCTCGGACTCTGGAGTCGGGCAACTCGATGATCAGATGAGGGAGTTCATTCCATCCGAGATTACACACAAGATCACTTACCAGACTCTTGTGATCTTCGGTATGGTCAAGGAGGGCATTTTGGAGATTCTTGATGAGAGGTTGAGTGCATTCCACACTGAGATAACGGCCATGATAGGGATGTGTACGTTGACATTTTGGGAGTTCAGATCTTGTGAAGCTCCAGATTATCATAGGGCTAGGGACCTCATTGCTATCAGCAGATGGTTGACAGATTCGTATCAGCTGTTGTCTCGGGAGGGACAAGGTCCGACTTGCTTCCTGCCTCCTGAAAGACAAGGCACGCGATTGATTGGAAGAGGTTGGTAGTGAGTTGGGTGATGATGCGGTTGATGCTATGTCATGGGATGACTTTTCGACCAAATTTTGGGCGGAGTTTGCCCATGCTATTGAGGCATAGCAGTTGGCGCGAGAGTTTTTGGACCTCCGCAATACAACTGAGACTGTGGCAGAGATTACTGCCAAGTTTCGGGAGAGGGCTTATATGGTACCGCAGTATGCAGCAGATGAGGAAATGAAGAAGGTAAGGTATCATGACATACTACAGAATGATATTGGGGAGATCGTGAGTATCTCGGGGTGCAAGACCCGGAATGATATGATTTCTAGAGCCCGAGAACGGGAGACTGATTTAGATCACATTGGGAAGAGGAGACCAGATCAGGGGCACATATTAGAGGGTCTCGGGAAGAGACCCAAGATTTCGGATCAGCTTTTGAGAGTGCAGCAGGGCCGGGTTCAGTGCGGCACGTGCGGGAAACTGCACGATGGAGTCTTTCGTTCCAAGGGTTTGAGTAAGTGTATCTCTGGGTTTATTCACTGTTTGTGTTTGAATTATATTTTCAAGAGATGTCATATGCCAATTGCACACCGAGAATTTTTAGTGGGTAGCGAAAGGTCATTTCCCTAATTGTAGGTTGGGAGTGTACATTGTCACCTTGGTTTATGGTTGAGATCGGATCAGGAGTGTTATGTGGAAGGTCTGCGGTCAGGGTTTCGCAGGATGGTTATCCAACATCGTCAGGATTCGGTGGTCCTAGTAACCGTTATTGATTGGCTAATGGAAGCGCCAAGGAAAGTGGCTCGTTGTTGAGGTATTGGTTGGAGCATCTGTCTTTTGGTCTTCAAGATTCGAGTGTGGAATCATTTCAAGCATCAGGGGCTATCGGTTCCGCTGGGATTCGGGAAGTGTTCATCTGGTTCTTAGAAGTTGTGTGATTTTTTTGGGATTGGCTAGTAATGGAGCACTAGTTGGTAAGAGCTGGTTGTCATCGGATCGATTGTTGGAAAGTGAGAAGGATTGGGAATTCTTCAATTTTCATGTATTGTGAAGACTTAGTCGAATCTAAGTGGGGGAGAATCGTCCAGGGATTCAGAAGCAGGAGCAGTTTTGAAACTGGGATAAGTTTCGCATCCTTCTTAGGAAGGAAGACATCCCAGGTGGCTGTATGGATTGAGGATAGTGTAAGTTGGAAGTTCGGAAAACTTGCCAATAATGAGATCGCGTTCTCGGAATGTTTGATAGCAGGCTTTAGGGAATCAGGTTGGGGATTCCAGTCAGGACATGAGTTCAGTTTGGGATGTTAGACCATGTGTGTGCTCGACGTTGGATGTGTTCGGATTGGTAATTAGCGATTGAGACAGCGTGGAAAGTGTTGTAAGTCTGCGGCTGTAGACGTAGCATTCACAAGGTTAGCAGATAGTGCTAAAGTGTTGTAAGTCTGTGGGTGTAGCCCTAGCATTCACAAGGTTAGCAGATAGTGCTAGAGTGTTGTAAGACTGCGTGTAACATCCCGAAATTCAGGTAAAGCTATTTAGCCCTTCCATTTTGTCAAGTTGTCAAGATTGGTCCCTTGAGAGAGTTCTTGTAGCAAATGAGTACGTTGGGCGTACTGGGGAGTACGCTGCGCGTACTCATGCGCTTAATTTGGACGTGGACTCGCCTGGTTACGTTGGGCGTACCCAGGGTTACGCTGGGCGTAATGGGTCCAGATGCAAACCCTAAATGTTTGGCTTGTGCACTATTTAAAGGATGCTAAGGATCATTTCTCAGCCTCCATATCAGAGAGTGAAACCCTAAGAAAGAGCCTTCCATCGTCCTTAGCTTGAGTGTGTGTATTTTGGAGCTAAAAGTGTCTTGGTGTGTTAGTGAAGAAGAAGGAGAAGAGCTTGTGGAGGCTAGGGCTTGAAGTGCAAGTTTGGATCTGAGATCTTCAGAGAAAGGAGCTTCATCTGGAGGTATAAAGTTCAAAACTTTCCTCTTTATTTGGTTTAATGTTGCATGGACCATTTCTAGGGTTAAAAGTCCCAAAGGTGGAGACTTTATGAGTGTAATGTACTCCATGGACCTAGATCTGTCCCATTTCAGTGATATTTGTGTTATAGATCCATACAAATTCCATCTTGGTCGTTGTTATGAGGTCATGCTTGAATTATGAGCTTTCTAGAGTTGGGAAATGGAATGTTATGGGTGTTAGTGACTTGTCCAGCCATGCACAGGCTTAAAGTCACCAACTTTATGGATTAAGAGGTTTAGAAATGGTCAGATCTAGAAGTTGGACGTGGGACTTAACTATTTAAGACCTCAAGAACTTAGAGTCTGAAACTGGGAGTTACGCGGGGCGTAATCCCAGTACGCGCGGCGTAAGGGGATGCGCACCCCGTTTCCGTGAGGTCGCCGGGTACGCCTAGCGTACACGTTTGGTACGCGCAGCGTAACCCGAAGAGTTGACTTTTAGGGTTTGGTCAACATTTGGGTCTTTGAGCCATGAGAGGGGTAAAATGGTCTTTTACCCTTCTGAGAGTGCTAAGAGAGGGAACAGTCTAGCCTTGAGAGTTGTATTGATTAGAGTGCTTATTCCATGTGATTAGGCGGAGGCTAGAGCAGATTTTACCGAGTTCGAGATTACCGAGTTACCCGAGGTGAGTCTTCTCACTATACTGTACCTGGAAGGGTACTTATGTGTGACCGGAAGGTCTTGTATGCTATGAGATGTATGTGCTATAAGCGGTTATGTGATATGTATGTACTATGAATGTTATGTATGGTATGGACCGGAAGGTCAAGAGGTTACGGACCGGAAGGTCGATACGGGTAGGACCGGAAGGTCTACCGGGATTTGGGACGGAAGTCCCTGAGACACATGGATCGGAAGATCCTACAGAGTTATGGCCTGGAAAGGCATATGTGTGGTATGTGGTATTTTGGGGAACTCACTAAGCATTTATGCTTACAGTTGTTATGATATGTGTTTCAGGTACTAGCGAGGATCGCGGGAAGGCGCCGGCATGATTCGTACATACTTACGGAGTTTATGTTATTGAGATTCTGGGACATGTTTTGTTATGACACATTGAATACATTATGTTTTATGACTATCGTGTGATTGAAAGTATGATTTAAAAATGAAAAATTGTTTTGAAAAATTACGTCGTTACAAGTTGGTATCAGAGCCTTGGTTTGAGGGATTCGGGTGCATCTTCGGATGAACCTGAACTCAAACTGAGGAATTGAGAAAGTTTTTCATAAAATAAACAATTTTTCTAAAAGAGCAAAAGAATTTGAGAAAGGCAGAAGGAAGCAGTGTGTACGATCAGCCAGCGCCCGAACGGTGATTTCCCAAAATACCCTTACATTATGTGTTATGAGATATGTTATGATATGATATGCATGCTAGAGTTGGCTAGGTATTCATATTAGGACTAGAGTGGCCTGATTTTGTGATGCCTTAGCCTAGGAAGGATTTTGCTGCTATGTGATGCTTGAGAGCGAGTAGGTAGCAGTGAGGAGCTGATGAGAGGTCTACCGAAGGGTAGCCTATGCCAGCGAGATATAGAGTACTCGTGATCTGGGATCCAAGGAGGAGGACTTAGGGTGAATACTGATGCGGTGTGGACGGTAGTATAAGGCCCGTACTACTGAAGACACCGGAGCAGTGCGCACTCTAAGTAAGAATCCTTTGGGTACTAGAGAACAAGTAGGGTTGAGTTATCGAGTGCGAGTACGCTCGAGCGAGTCTCTGATATTATTATGTTGTATTTCAGAGGAATTATGGTTGGGACACGCCACAGACCTGAGCCGAGCGGCGTGAGTGACGAGGAGCTTCGTCAGATGATCCACGATGAGGTGGCGACAGCGATTTGGGCCGAGATTCTGGAGATGTTTGGGTCTATCAAGACCACATTGATTGAGACTTTTGATGAGCGATACGCAGCAGTGACTGAGGCTGCGGCTGCTGCGGCTACTGCAGCAGTGGCTGCTGCCAGACCTCAGGGAGGTGACTCGTTGTTGCTTCGGGAGTTCAGCAACACGAAGCCACCAGAGTTTGACGGGACGCAGGATCTGATCGCTGCGATGAGATGGATTTCTGATATCGAGGGATGCTTCTACACGTGTTCATGTCCGGAGCATCTGAGGGTACGGTTCGCGTTGAACCAGCTTCGCTTGGGAGCAAAGGATTGGTGGAAGTTCGTGACGGCGAGCTTCACTCTTGCAGAGATTTCAGCGGTGACCTGGGAGAGGTTCACCACCATGTTCAGAGATGAGTATGTTCCCCCTGTGGAGAGGGAACAGTTGGTTCAGGAGTTCTTGACCCTCAAGCAGGGTACTGATTGTTGGATTAATGTCTAAGTCCATAACTATATTTGGTATGTACTTGACCCGACCCGGCATGGTCCATTTGGGTTGCACTTCACCGACACAATTTATACGGATAGTCTTTTGAGAATAGTATATTTATGATTTATATTAATATATTATAAGTTCTAATATATTAATATATAATCATATTATTTAATTAGTATTGATCAAGAATTAATTTATAATTAATCAAGTGGTCAAAAGGAACTAATTAAATATGGACTCTTAGATATATATATGTGTAGTGGGCCAAGTTCATTTAGGTTGGGCTAAGTCTTCATAGATAGTCCATGGAGCTTTAACCCATGGATCCTAGGAAATGAAAGGTCATGGGTATTAGGGTTTAACCCTAATCCTCCACACTATATAAAGGGTCTTATGGTTCATAAAATTAGGCTAGTGGCTAGTGTGGATACACTAAAGAGGGAAATAACCGATTTCATAGTGTGAGCCAAGTATCCATATTCTCTAAAGGCTTTCCAAGGTGTTTTGGTGATTTGTGATTCCACTTGAGGCTTCCACACTATTGGGGCTAAGCTCTTAAAGCTTGAAGACATCAAGCTACATCAAAAGATATGTCATCTAACTAGAACTTTGTAGTATAGGTGCTTCATAATATGCTAGTTAGGATGAAACCTTGGAATATTTAATATTTGCATGTATAATAGAGAAAACATAGATCAAAGGTTTATAGGGTTGCATGTACACCATAGGAGTGTTAGAATGCTGAAAACCTAACAGTGGTATCAGAGCCATGGGTTGTTTTCTGTTATATTGATGCAAATGTATTTTTTTTTTCAAGTTGAAGGAAAAAAAAAAAAACATGAAGTTTGTCAAATTTTATGATAATTACTTGATTTTATGAAAAACTAATTATTTATAAAATTTGAGTCACTTTACTACAAGAGTTGAATTAGGTCAATTTATTAAAAGATAGAATGATATGATTATTTTATTTTATTTGTTTTAAAAGTTTGATCTAAATGGTTTTAAGGAGTTGCAAATTTTGTTATAAAATTTTGGAACTCAAAAGTTTTTTTGAAGTTATGATCTTAAGAGTTTTGAAACTTCCATAAGTTATGGATGTGAAATGTATCATTTATTAACTCTTTAGGTTATGAATTCCAAGAGTCTTCAAAGGATAATTGTCAAAGTTTCAAGATTTGTATTAGTTTATATGATTATCTAATTTCTTGAAAATTGTTGATGTGAATTATCTTTACTTATGAGTTTAATCTAGATCATAGAAAAATTATTTGATTATTGTGTTAATTGGAATATTTGATCTTAATGGTTTTTATGAACTCCATAACTTGTCCTCAAGTTATGGAAAGTGAAGAGTTTTTCTTTTTAAAGTGTCATTAAGTCTCATAGGTTATGAAAATAGAAGAGTCACTATTTTTAATGTCATCATTAAATGATTTAATGTCTTCCATAACTTGTCCTCAAGTTATGGAACTTGAATTTTTTTTTTCATTAAACCTTAATTAAACTCATAAGTTATGAAATGAAAAGTTTTGAATAGTTTCAAAACTTGCCCTCAAGTTTTGGAATTTGTAAAGTTTTCACTTATGAATATTTTAATTCCAAGTTAAGCCCTTAGAATTTTAAAAGTTAAAATTCAACCCTTATACTTTATAATATTATAAGTTAATAATATTTATATATATGTATAAGAGTAAAGTCGTCTTACCATTAGTAGGCCTCATTCACGAAGCCGGTCTATAAGGGGGGTATAAGGTTACTGCCTATAAAATGGCAGTTTAATGGGTGTCCACTCTCACCCACCGCTTCCTTGACCGGTGGAGGGTCGTTAGCCGAACGGGTAAGACAAGGACTATAATTCTCCCTTCATTAAAAGTATTAATGATAAATACTAAGTAACTAAACTGTTATTAATACACAATCTTAGTTACTTAGGAAAATGTGAATAAGGTGCTAATCCATGAAATTACACTTTGCACTTTGTTTAAGCTGTTAGTGGAGCGTGTGTGGTTAACCGGCACACTAACCTGGACTTAACAAGGTAGGCAAAGGGTAACTTAATGTTTATCATAGTATCGTTGGAGCGTGTGTGGTTAACCGGCACATCGATTGAGGGGTAAATATTAAGGGTACCAAGTATATTTGCATGGTTACTTCACACCTTGTTTTGTGATCCTCGGCATCCCAGTCACAAAACCTGAAGGGCACACTCGAGATTGAAACATGCCATTGAAAAGTTCAATGAATCTCAAAAGAATCTAGGAGTTTCAAAACCAATTAAAACCTAATAATACATTTCGTTTATCTTGGTGGAAATTGGTGAATCGTCATTCACCTACCTTCAAATATTTTATAGCTTGGATTACGACATCCCTCTTCCAAGTTATAAAATAGTTTGTTGGGTCCTAGCCTTAATATATCATATTGGGTGTTATATTAAGGACTTAAATCAACTTTACGTGAATTTCTCCCATTGTTGATGTCTGGTTTAGACAACAATGATATTCCCAAACCAAGCTTTCCTAATGAATATGACTTCCCGAGTTTGGCTCATGGAAGTCATACTTCTCTTCCTCCACCTCCTCCAATTATTCTCCCTAACCCACAAGTTCAAGGTCACTCAAGCCCTAATGGCAAGCAAGGTCTATGTGTGATCACATCTTAGAGATGAAGTCACATATTGACAAGCCGAGAGAGTTGGGTGTCAAAGTCTTGAGAAAGTTGGATGTTCAATCACTTTCTAAGTCACATAGTGAGTTCCTTTGGGACTACTATGAAACAGACTATGACATGAACCTTAATGATCATATCTATTTGCTTGGTGCTGCTGAATCAGCAATGATTTGGAACGATAGTAAAGCAAATTTGATTAGAAGATCAACTTCCCAAAAACTTTATGGACAGTGACAATGGTGACACTGGAAATCCACAAAAAGCATTCTCTTCCCAATGGAAAGGGATTGGCCATAGTCAACCCGGTTGACCAAATGGTAAAGAGAAAGGCTAAGTCTGAGATAGTCCCATTACCAAAGGGTCCATATGTTTATTTTGCCAAAGGAAGGGGCGTTGATTGCAAAGCTGCCAAATTTACCTAAGGATGTTAAAGTCAATAAGTTTGACTCTACATCAGGTAGAGCCCATTATCTAACTCTGTTAAGTTCTATTCTGAGATCCTCATTACATGATGTGACTGGGTCACATGTTGATGTTTTAAGAATCAAAGAATAGAGAGAAATCTTAAAGGAAGTATATGCTGATTCTGATCGCGTAGGTGGATTTCGATCGCATCAGAATTTTGAGCAGTTGCTTAAGAAGTTATGATATATTGCTAAGGAATAGATAACAACAATTTTCCATGTGGATTGTAAGGATAAGTTTTTCCGTAAAGTTTTAAAATAAAAGAAAATTGTTTAATTTTATTTATTTGAAGTATCCTTACAATGGCATTTGTGGAAAATTGTTGCTTATATGATTCCACTGACAGCAATATTGGAAAATGGATTTGATTCTTTCATTTGTGATAGTGTCTAAATTTACCAAATCAAGAAAGTTCCTAATCGCCCAAGTTTCAATTGGACCGAAACTTGGAATCATGCAAGTTGAATAGTATGATGAATGAGAACTTTCAAGCATTGGAAAATCAAGACTAATTACTTGTTCACATGGATGTGTGAGTCAAGTGAAGGACTAAAGGGATCGAGTACACATTCTTGTGCACTGGTCATGTCCACCACAAAGCTCGTTAAGACTATTTGATTTACTAAAGTTTAGTAAATATGGTTATACTTACAAGTTTAAGTATAATTCTGAAACATTGGAAAAGTCTCAATGTATGGCAGAACGAATGGGAAGAATCAAATTAGGCAGAAAGATAAAATTTTATCAAATCTGAAAAGATGGGAGAGTACTTTAGTATCATGTTTGTGATCATCTTAATGTTTTAGAAATCATATCACAATTAGTCCTCTAAAGGTCATCTTAGTGCATTCTTATGACTAAGAAGAGGAGTCATGAATTGTTGAAATGGTTAGATCAGGAAGATGAGTCATACTTCGTTCCAAAACAATTCTTAGAGTCATACTCCAAGATTGTAACTTGAGTGACATATCTTAAAGAAAGGTTTAAAACACTTGTCAAATGTAAGAGTAAAAGTGTCCTACTCTTGTACATTTGAAATTGATAAGTTGTGATGTTTTGGATAAAACAAAGACCAACTAAGGCCAATTGTGTGAAGTGTTTGTCTTGATAAAGAATCTGCACTATCTCTTGAATATTTGGCAAGATAGTCTTATATGTCAAGAGGGTAGTGGGAGTCTTAAAGATCCTAAAAAGAATTTCAAGAACTAATCAAGAATAAAACCTGAGGTTCTTCACTAGCACACGACTTGAGGTTTATAGCCTATCGTGTTGACATATTATGTGCCCATTCCAGTTTAAGTTGGCTTTGCATAGGAGTTATGAAAGTTCTCAATTGGTTGCATAACAACTTGGAAGCAATGGCAGGCCCTGTACTGCCAGGTGGCAAGAAGTTAAGATTGCATAAGTTCAGTCCATATGAGTTTGGATTTGTCATTATCCTTGTCTTGTGACTATGGTTTTGACGATTCACATGGATAAGAACACATACACCATAAAATCTAAGGGTCATAAGGTTTCTCTCCGATTCATAAAAATGATGGTGAGGAAACACTTCCACCAAGTAGATTTGAAGCAGTTGGCAAAAGGTCTAAACAATTGAGACTATGATTACGGCATCCCTTTTCATAGTTCTGAAATTGTTTAGAACCACATGCATGCTATCTAAGGAAAGGTGTATGATTTTGATAAAGTTTTATCAAAGCATCTCGTATTAGAAATCTGAACTTTGGTAAGAAAGTCAATAAAGTATTGATTTCTAGAAGTCCAGCTGATTTCTGAGTATATGTCAAAGCTAGTGGGAGCATAAGTGTTATGCTAATAATCATCATGTTAGTAGGAGCATGATAATTATTGTTAGTGTTGCAAGTTAGCAATGTTAATTATAGAAAACAAAAGTTTCAATTCGTGAGGCTGCAGGGATTGAAAAAGTTGTTTTGCTATAATTAAAGGAGAGGATGTACTTCATTTCAGTTCGAAAGGCTTAGATTGAGACCTTAATCATCCTTAGTCAAGAATATATATATGAATTTCATGTTGGATTGGTTCAACTTAAGGAAATTCTATATATTGCGTTCTCAAAATTCGATTATGATTACGTCATCCCTCTTCATAGTCAAATTTTGAAAACATGGCAAATAAAAATATTGTAGCAAAAGACTGGTCTAGAATCATGTCTTTATGTGAGACATCATGAATCGTGTACCATGTGCTTTGGGTACAGGATCGATTGCATGTGCTATAATATTTGTCATTTCTAAATTTTTCCAAATGCCCAGAGGCATTAAGAAGGGAAAAGGTCTAGAAATGGATATGACTAAAATGATTAAGCAATTGTCGAGGACAATCTGAGGTTTACCAAAGATTGGTTGCTCAGGGACAGTTGGAAGTATAGTGCTAATTTTGGAAGGACCATATTGACATATTCTGAAAAGAGGCATCTCTTGTTCAGAAGTGATAGTCAAAATGAGAATATGGAGTTGTCTCCATAGGTGGAAGTTATCTGTGTAAGATTAGAAAACTTAATGCAAGAAGCATGTCTAAAGCAATGTACTTTGAATATGAGACTTAGTTTCCATGGAGTTGATCTCCATTGGAATACCTTATAATGATTGTTGACAAGTCTTTGTGACTTTGTACATATTCATTACAGGAGGGTCAGTGCATATAAGTTTAAAATCTAAACAGATTTCGATAAATGATAGGAATTTGAAATTCTCACATTTTTCGATAAGGATTTGGGAGTGTGAAATTAGAATCATTGAAATTATGTTCAATTGGTTTATTTCACAAAGTAAGGATCATAGACAAACATAGAGTGCATACTTGGTGTATGTCAAAGCTATTGTTTAGAAAAACATAGTGTACATGCTTGGAGCATGGGACAAATAGTGTTTTTAATTCAGGTATAAAGTTGATAAAACCGAAACAATGAAATAATGAGTAATCGGTATGGTGATAAATAAAAGTGGTCTATTTATATTCATAGGGTTTGATACCATATTTGATTCATTTATTATTGTGTTTCATTTTGCATGTTTTGACTTCCAGAATAAACTAGGTCATTCTTCCTGAATGACTAAGTTATTCAAACTATCCACAGTCGGTCATATGTTGGAAGTAGATATGAATCAAGACTGTCATGCGTTGGATTGTAGAGGTCTAAGATGTTGGACAAAGTGGTGCTACAACACTCATGAGTGCTCATAAGTTCTGAGCATTGGATTCAACCCACGCTCATTTGAATCACTTCATGGATTTTATCACGAGTGATCATGAGACGATAATATCTTATATTCTTAAAACCTAGAGATATGAGTTGTTACTATGAGTTGGTTATACATTGATTGCACGAAAATGCATTGGTAACTCGATGTTATAAAACGTCCCTTTGTGTATGATTCAACAAGTAGTAGAACAAGCCATATGAGTCGAAGTTTATCCATTCCTTTTACCTTCGGGATAAAAGCGATATCTATGGGCCCCTCTATGATTTAGCGATGACACATGAAAGTACTTGGCCAAGCCAGGACTGATTTGATTTGTTCAATCAGTCAGTCATCATAAATCGAAAATCGGGAAACAACAAATGGACAGAGAGAATGATTATAATCCATGTCTCAGTCCATATGATATCTAGAATGGAGGAATATATGATCCCTTATCTAATGGACAAGTCATTGACAGAGGTCAGAGTTCATTGACAAGATCAGAGTTCGACAGCGGCTTTAAGAGCTACGATTGCCAGTTGGTTTTTGAAGTCATACTCAATAATAGTTTTAGACTTATCCAAGTGGGAGACTGTTGGATTAATGTCTAAGTCCATAACTATATTTGGTATGTACTTGACCCGACCCGGCATGGTCCATTTGGGTTGCACTTCACCGACACTATTTATATGGATAGTCTTTTGAGAATAGTATATTTATGATTTATATTAATATATTATAAGTTCTAATATATTAATATATAATCATATTATTTAATTAGTATTGATCAAGAATTAATTTATAATTAATTAAGTGATCAAAAGGAACTAATTAAATATGGACTCTTAGATATATATATGTGTAGTGGGCCAAGTTCATTTAGGTTGGGCTAAGTCTTCATGGATAGTCCATGGAGCTTTAACCCATGGATCCTAGGAAATGAAAGGTCATGGGTATTAGGGTTTAACCCTAATCCTCCACACTATATAAAGGGTCTTATGGTTCATGAAATTAGGCTAGTGGCTAGTGTGGATACACTAAAGAGGGCAATAACCGATTTCATAGTGTGAGCCAAGTATCCATATTCTCTAAAGGCTTTCCAAGGTGTTTTGGTGATTTGTGATTCCACTTGAGGCTTCCACACTATTGGGGCTAAGCTCTTAAAGCTTGAAGACATCAAGCTACATCAAAATGTATGTCATCTAACTAGAACTTTGTAGTATAGGTGCTTCATAATATGCTAGTTAGGATGAAACCTTGGAATATTTAATATTTGCATGTATAATAGAGAAAACATAGATCCAAGGTTTATCGGGTTGCATGTACACCATAGGAGTGTTAGAATGCTGAAAACCTAACACTGATTCGATTACTGTGGTTACCAGGAAGTTTCACGAGAGGGCGATGTTCTGCCCTGAGCAGGTGTCTACTGAGCAGGCACGCATGAGCCGGTATTTGGGCGTTTTGAGGAGGGATATACGGGAGTTCGTGTCGAACTCGACTTACCGGACATTTGCTGAGCTTCAGGAAAATGCCCGGAAGGGGGAGATTGAGTTGGAGACTCAGGCCAGGGAGGAGGCCGAGTCTCAGAGGATGGATCGGCGGCCGGCACAGTCTCAGCCGGCAACCAAGCGGGCAAAGTCCGCTGATACGAGATCTGGAGGCCAGAAGGGCCGCACTTGTGTGAAGTGCGGCAAGGGACATGATGGGGTCTGTCGATCGGGTGCTTGCTACAAATGTGGCAAGGAGGGGCATATCGCCAAGGATTGCCCCAAGGGATTCATGGTTTGCTTTCATTGCAACCAGACTGGCCATCGGAAGGCCGAGTGCCCGCAGCTACATCAGGGATCAGCACAGGGATCTGCACCTGCTGCTAGGGCTACCGAGATTCGGCCAGCGAAGGCCGAGGCACCGAAGGCTCGTGGGAGAGCTTTCCAGTTGACAGCGGAGGAGGTCCGTGCAGCGCCCGATGTTGTGGCTGGTACGTATTCTTTATTTATTTATGCTAAGATGAGATATTGTGCTTATATTATGATATGCGTAGGTACTTTTCTTGTGAGTTATGTACCTGCCTTAGTGTTATTTGACTCGGGTGCGAGTCGATCATTTGTGTCGATAGCGTTTAGTCGACACATCAGTAGCCGACGAGAGGCGTTGAGACGACCTTTACGAGTTTCCATAGCTGACGAGCGAGCGGTGTATGCTACGGATGTGATTCGAGGATGTGTACTCGAGATCTTCGGTGTTGAGTTCCCGATAGATCTGGTCCCGATAGCGATGGGGGACGTATGTGTCATAGTGGGCATGGATTGGTTGAGCCGATTTGGGGCTGTCATAGACTGCGAGCGACAGTTGGTGACGATACGAGACCCCAGTGGGGGAGTACTTACGGTGTACGGCGAGGTTACCCGATGTGGGTCGGCGTTTTGTTCAGCCGCCAGAGCGAGACAGAGTTTGCAGCAAGGCTGCAGCGGGTTTTTAGCCTATGTGATGGACACACGAGAGGCCGCTGGGAGGCCAAGTTCGATGGATGACGTTCCGATAGTGCGTGAGTTATAGGATGTTTTTCCCGAGGAGTTGTCGGGTGTGCCTCCCGAGAGGCAGGTAGAGTTCCGCATTGATTTGGTTCCGGGGGCAGCGCCTATCGCCAAGGCGCCTTATCGCCTTGTGCCGCCAGAGATGCAGGAGTTATCCTCGCAGCTTCAGGAGCTGCTGGGAAAGGGGTTTATTCGACCGAGTACCTCGCCATGGGGAGCGCCGATCCTTTTTGTCAAGAAAAAGGATGGTTCACACCGGATGTGTAATGATTACCGGGAGTTGAACAAGTTGACAGTCAAGAACCGTTACCCATTACCGAGGATCGACGATTTGTTCGATCAGTTGCAGGGAGCGTCTTGGTTCTCCAAAATTGATCTGAGGTCTGGATATCATCAGATGAGTGTGCGTGATGAGGATATCCAGAAGACGGCGTTCAGGACTCGTTATGGGCATTACGAGTTCGTGGTGATGCCTTTCGGGCTCACCAATGCACCGGCAGCGTTCATGGATCTCATGAACAGGGTATATAGACCGATGTTGGATCGTTCGGTGATCGTGTTCATCGACGATATACTGGTGTATTCGAGATCTAGAGAGCAGCACGAGGAGCATCTGAGAGAGATTCTCGGGGTATTGAGTACAGAGAGGCTTTATGCCAAATTCTCCAAGTGCGAGTTCTGGTTACGGGAGGTCCAGTTCTTGGGGCATCTCGTCAACCAGGATGGGATTTTGGTCGATCCGGCCAAGATTGAGGCGGTTATGAGTTGGGAGGTGCCGAGATCTCCCACCGAGATCAGGAGTTTTCTGGGATTGGCCGGCTATTATCGGAGATTTATCAGAGATTTCTCCAAGATTGTCGTGCCTCTCACCAGGTTGACCCGGAAGGGTGTTGCTTTTTCATGGGGTCCGGAGCAGCAGACCTCGTTTGAGACACTTCGCCAGAAGTTATGCGAAGCCCCTGTGTTAGCCCTCCCGGAAGGGATGGAGGATTTTGTGGTGTACTGTGATGCATCGATATCGGGGTTGGGTGCGGTGCTTATGCAGAGAGGGCAGGTGATAGCGTATGCATCGAGGCAGCTGAAGCCTCATGAGACGAGGTATCCCACCCACGATCTGGAGTTGGGGGCAATGGTGTTCGCCCTCAAGATCTGGCGTCACTATTTGTACGGGGTTCGGTGTACCATATACACGGACCATAAGAGTTTGAAGTATCTGATGGATCAGCCCAACCTGAATATGCGCCAGAGGAGATGGTTGGATGTGGTAAAGGATTACGATTGTGAGATCCTGTACCACCCGGGCAAAGCTAATGTTGTAGCTGATGCGCTGAGCCGTAGGGCGGAGAGTGCCCCGATTCGAGGCACTTGTAGGAGATTGACAGTGATGACCCCGGTGTTGGACACCATTCGGGAGGCCCAGGCAGAGGCCGTGATACCGGAGAACCGGAAGAGGGAGCGGGTGATCGGGCAGGTGTCCGAGTTCGTTACCGATAGTTGAGGACTGATGACCTTTCAGGGTCGGATTTGGGTGCCGCATGCAGGCGGGGCACGTACCATTCTGATGGAGGAGGCGCATAGATCGAGGTTCTCGATCCATCCCGGGGCCACGAAGATGTTTTTGGACCTGAAGAAAGATTATTGGTGGCCCTGTATGAAGAGGGATGTCGCGTGGTTTGTCGAGAGGAGCTTGACCTGTCGCAAGGTTAAGGCCGAGCACCAGCGTCCGCATGGCAAGTTGCAGCCGCTTGAGGTTCCCCAGTGGAAGTAGGAACAGATTTCCATGGATTTCATCACCAAATTGCCGAGGACCGCGAGGGGTGTCGATGCAATTTGGGTGATCGTCGACCGGCTGACGAAGAGCGCACATTTTCTTGCTATCAGTGAGAGCTTTTCTGCTGAGAGGTTGGCAGAGTTGTATGTGAGGGAGGTGATATCGCGTCATGGAGTACCGATCTCGATTGTGTCAGATCGAGATGTACATTTCACTTCCAGGTTCTGGAAGAAGTTCCACGAGGAGTTGGGCACAAGATTGCACTTCAGTACCGCTTACCACCCCCAGACGGACGGACAGAGTGAGCGGACGATTCAGACGCTCGAGGACATGCTTCGAGCATGTGTGTTGGACTTCGGAGGAAGTTGGGACACGTACTTGCCGTTGACTGAGTTTTCCTACAACAACAGCCACCATTCTAGTATTGGTATGCCTCCCTTCGAGTTGTTATATGGGAGGAGGTGTCGGACTCCCATTTGCTGGGGAGAGGTAGGACAGCGTGTGATGGGTAGCACTGAGATAGTGTTGCAGACGACAGAGTAGATACAGCAGGTTAGACAGAGGTTACTGACGGCTCAGAGTCGTCAGAAGAGTTATGCGGATCGGCGACGATCCGAGCTGGAGTTCCATGTGGGGGACTTCGTACTCCTGAAAGTGTCCCCTTGGAAAGGAGTGATCCGATTCAGGAAGAGGGGCAAGCTGGGGCCCCGTTACATCGGTCCGTTCAGGGTGACCGCGAGGGTGGGCAAGGTAGCATATCGGTTGGAGCTACCTATGGAGTTGAGTCAGATTCATGATACCTTCCACATGTCTCAGTTGAGGAAGTGTATAGCCGACGAGTCGGCGGTGGTACCGCTGGAGGATATTCAGGTGGATGTGAGCCTGAATTATGCTGAGAGACCAATCGCGATCCGGGATCGGAAGATCAAGGTTCTGAGGAACAAGGAGGTGTCTCTGGTTCAGGTCCAGTGGCAGCATCGGAGGGGGTCCGAGCTGACTTGGGAGACGGAGTCAGAGATGCGGGAGCAGCATCCGGAGTTGTTTTCGGCATGAGACTTCAAGGGCGAAGTCTGGTTCTAGTGGGGGAGAATTGTAACATCCCGAAATTCAGGTAAAGCTATTTAACCCTTCCATTTTGTCAAGTTGTCAAGATTGGTCCCTTGAGAGAGTTCTTGTAGCAAATGAGTACGTTGGGCGTACTGGGGAGTACGCTGCGCGTACTCATGCGCTTAATTTGGACGCGGACTCGCCTGGGTACGCTGGGCGTACCAAGGGTTACGCTGGGCGTAACGGGTCCAGATGCAAACCCTAAATGTTTGGCTTGTGCACTATTTAAAGGATGCTAAGGCTTATTTCTCAGCCTCCATATCAGAGAGTGAAACCCTAAGAGAGAGCCTTCCATCGTCCTTAGCTTGAGTGTGTGTATTTTGGAGCTAAAAGTGTCTTGGTGTGTTAGTGAAGAAGAAGGAGAAGAGCTTGTGGAGGCTAGGGCTTGAAGTGCAAGTTTGGATCTGAGATCTTCAGAGAAAGGAGCTTCATCTAGAGGTATAAAGTTCAAAACTTTCCTCTTTATTTGGTTTAATGTTGCATGGACCATTTCTAGGGTTAAAAGTCCCAAAGGTGGAGACTTTATGAGTGTAATGTACTCCATGGACCTAGATCTGTCCCATTTCAGTGATATTTGTGTTATAGATCCATAAAAATTCCATCTTGGTCGTTGTTATGAGGTCATGCTTGAACTATGAGCTTTCTAGAGTTGGGAAATGGAATGTTATGGGTGTTAGTGACTTGTCCAGCCATGCACAGGCTTAAAGTCACCAACTTTATGGATTAAGAGGTTTAGAAATGGTCAGATCTAGAAGTTGGACGTGGGACTTAACTGTTTAAGACCTCAAGTACGCGCGGCGTAAGGGGTCGCGCACCCCGTTTCTGTGAGGTCGCTGGGTACGCCCAGCGTACAGGTTCGGTACGCGCAGCGTAACCCGAAGAGTTGACTTTTGTTGACTTTTAGGGTTTGGTCAACATTTGGGTCTTTGAGCCATGAGAGGGGTAAAATGGTCTTTTACCCTTCTGAGAGTGCTAAGAGAGGGAACATTCTAGCCTTGAGAGTTGTATTGATTAGAGTGCTTATTCCATGTGATTAGGCGGAGGCTAGAGCAGATTTTACCGAGTTCGATATTACCGAGTTACCCGAGGTGAGTCTTCTCACTATACTGTACCTGGAAGGGTACTTATGTGTGACCGGAAGGTCTTGTATGCTATGAGATGTATGTGTTGTATGCGGTTATGTGATATGTATGTACTATGAATGTTATGTATGGTATGGACCGGAAGGTCAACATGATATGGACCGGAAGGTCAAGAGGTTACGGACCGGAAGGTCGATACGGATAGGACCAGAAGGTCTACCGGGATTTGGGACGGAAGTCCCTGAGACACATGGATCGGAAGATCCTACAGAGTTATGGCCTGGAAAGGTGTATGTGTGGTATGTGGTATTTTGGGGAACTCACTAAGCATTTATGCTTACAGTTGTTATGATATGTGTTTCAGGTACTAGCGAGGATCGCGGGAAGGCGCCGGCATGATTCGTACACACTTACGGAGTTTATGTTATTTAGATTCTGGGACATTTTTTGTTATGACACAGTGAATACATTATGTTTTATGATTATCGTGTGATTAAAAGTATGATTTAAAAATGAAAAATTGTTTTGAAAAATTACGTCGTTACACTGCGGATGTAGCCGTGGCATTCACTAGGTTGGTAGATAGCATGGGAGTACTGTTCCATCGCGGAAGGAATGGTTGTACCCACCAGTTCGGGTGCAGCAGTGACGGCGTCGCAAATCCACGGATTGGTTTATAGATTTCCCCAGATGAATTAGACCTAGTTGAGCTAGTGATAAGACTGTAGGAACACCACTGCAGTCATGGGATCAAGGAAGCAATGGACCGTTTAAGGTCGTTTGTGATATAAGGCTACCCTTGGTCAAGTAGAAATCACTTTTAGCCTTGGATTTGGTGACGTCAGGATTCGACGTGTGGACCCGATTAGTTGGATCAGGAGGTCGTTAGAGCCATAGTGGCAAGACAACTAATGGTAACTATTGACAGAGGAGGATTTAGTTTCTAAAGACGTGTGGGGGTGACTGTGTGGGAGTCTTTTAAGCTCAACGACCGGGCTGGAACCCGGTATTTCAGGTGACTGACTGACGAATTGGGACCAGGGAGGTCTCAATGGATTTTGGAAAGCAGCCAGGTGACAGCATGTTGTTTCGGGCAGTATTAGTGTTTTAGGATTTCATATATTGATAGAGTAATAGATTGTTTGGGTTATGCTAAGTCACTCACAACGGGATTATCTGATCCTTCTGTCAAGTATAAGTGTTTTGCATGGATGTTTGGTCGGTGACACTGTTTCTAGTGGGAACCTCAAGTTATCAGAAGTGGAGTAGTCAGTGGGGAGTTAAGTGGATTGGATTCGACAATGATTACCTATGGGCAGTCTGTCGGGGAGTCAGACCATCTCGAGACATCGGATTTTAGATTGAGTAAATGTGATCATGATGCAAGGATTTCGTTCATCTTAGGGTTTTAGAACCCTGTGAAGGTTGGTTTCGGTCGTTTTGTGAAGGCTAGGGTATGCTCGGGATTGTGACCATGACGCTCAAGTTATTTGGCGTGACAGGAATGGTAAGGAATGATTTCGAGGACGAAATCTAATTTAAGTGGGGGAGAATTGTAACATTCTGTTTATTCAATAAATAAATAAATAGATAAACCTAATAAATGAATAGTAGCCCTAAATGCGGAATAATTTAGCAAGGCGTTGGTTTTGGGGGTTAAAAAGTCATAATTGAGAGTTTGGGGGTTAAAATGTAAATTCTTGATTAGTTTGTCAAGAATTTTGAAGTTTGAGGGCTGTTAGTAAATTATGGATTTAATTGGAAAAGGATTTCAGAAGTCAGGGTGTGTTTGGTAAATTATGGACTTATTATGAAAGGATTTTTGAAGGTAAGGGGAATATGGTAAATATTGGAGTTATGCTGAAACGTTTTGGTGGAGGAGGGGCCAAACTTGTAAAAAATGGGTTGATGTTTGAAAGGATCACGGGTTTAGACCCGGACCCCCCTTCCTTTCCCGCTTCAAGATGCATCACCGGATACCTTCAACCCTAAACCTAATTCGTCATATTCTCCAGCCGCCAACCCCTTCATCCGCCCCTGCTCTCCTGGTCGGCGAAGTCGAGAATTGCAAGACCGAGCCGACCACCACCCTTCCATCTGCTACGTTGTCATTGAAACGTCACCACCACAACCCTGCTGTTGGACGTCGTGGGTCGTCGGAAGAGCCACTGAGACCGGTGACGGTAGCCGTGTTCGTCGCTGAGTAAGACATGCGTGACCTGAGGGTTCTCGGTAAGGATAACCACCTCCCATCTCTTCTTTCCTCTCATCTGTTCGACTTCGGGTACGTCGTAGCTGCCACCTGTGACCTTTGGCTGCTGATCTCGTCGTTTCCGGCGACGTCAGCCACTTAGGAGGTGGCCGGATGTTTATGTGTTCGAGTATATATGTTGTTTATTGTGTTTTTGGAGTTGTTTGCGCAATATATGGACGGAAAACCCACCACCACCAACGTGAGGTGATGGTTGCCACCTCCTGCCACCACTTGATCACCACCAGCCGCCGTATGGTGGTGGTTATGTGTGTTTGTAATTGTGTTGTGAGTGTGTTTAGTAGTACGAGAGTTGTTTAAGCATTTTTTGGCGGAAGGATGGAAGGAAAAACCACCACCACCGCCGTGAGGTGGTGGCTGCCACCGTGTGCCGCCGTCGACCAACACCGCCCGAGGTGGCAGTGGGTGGTGCTCGACCTAATGAAACCCTAATTGACCTAAAAACCTAATCATTGGACTGATTGACACACGATTGGGTTGGAAACCCTAATTAAGGTTTAAAATACCCTAATTTTAGAGATGTTAGTTTTGGATTGTCGGGACCCGTGTTGGGGGTAAGGTAGTCTTTTACCCCAAGCATGGATTTATGGTTATGTGTAGGAACTTAATTATTAATTGGGTGTTATTTTGATGTTGACAGTTTGGGAATCTGTCATCCAGCAACTAGAGTTTTGTCCGCGGGACTTCAGCAGTGTGAGGTGAGTTTTCGCCTGTAGGAACAGGTCTAAGGCACCAGTGTCGGTCCGTTTATGTATGCTAGTATGTTCCGGACTAAGATCTGATGTCGGGTGTAACGTCCAATTCCTGGTACGCATTTAATTATAATTTTTTTCATTTTTGAAGAGCTACTCGACGAGTTAGGAGCCCCAGACTCGTCGAGTAGAAACGAGATTGGACGCGAGATCTTAATCCACCTACTCGACGAGTTGAGAGCCTCGACTCGGCGAGTAGGTCTGCCAGAATGAAACCCTAATTTCGTGGTTTTGCACCCTATTTAAGCATCTTAATCCCACTTTATGGCCTCATTTCTAGCCTCCAAATCCCAAACCCTAATCCATGAAACCCTAGAGCCTTTTGTGAGTTTATGAGCCATTTTGAGTGAACTTTGTGTATTTGAAGCTTGAAGAAGAGAAGAAGCTTAGAGATTCAGAAGGAAGCTAGTAGATCCAGAAACAACTTCTCATCCTCTTCATTTTCTAGTAATCAAGTCTCAACCTTGCTTAGTAGCTTGTTAGATCTCTTCATTGTTACTTTATGGGGTTTTTGGTTCAAGAAACTTGGTCCTTGGGAAATGGACGTCCCAAGTGACCTATCTTTCAGATCTGGGGTCTAGAAGGGGTTTCATGGCATAAAGGTGCAAACTTTATGACCATGGAAGCCCCATGCAAGCTTTAAAGTGTTACTTTGGCCTTTTAAGCCCCAAAAGGCCATGCAAGGAAGGAAAGTTGGGAGCTTTACGTGTCCAAATGATGTCTAAGGCCTAGATCTATGTTAGTATGCTTTAGTTTGGAGTATTATGGCTTTTGGACCAAGATCCATGTCTTAGAGAACTAGGGTTTGAGCTAAACCTGTTAAGAAGGACTAATAACGGGTAAAGTTGGAAACTTTACCCTTAAAAGTGTGTTTCTAGTATATAAATGAAGTATGGAGTTTGGATCTGAAGGATAGGAGCTTAATCCATTGAGATGGTTAGAGCAGACAGAGGAACTCGTCGAGTCCAAAGAGGGACTCGACGAGTCGAGTTGGTTTGTCCCGATTATGTACAAGTGGAACTCGACGAGTCTGTGAAGGGACTCGACGAGTTGGCTCGTGTTAGCACGACTATGAGTAGCAAGGGGAACTCAGCGAGTCAGGGGATGACTCGACGAGTTGAGTCAACTCGGATGGTTGACTTTGACTTTGACCAAAGAGTTGACTTTAACCAGGGGTAAAATGGTCATTTTACCCTAAGAAGGATTACCAGGTTTTAAGTAAGTGTTATTGTGTTAATGATAGTCGGGGAGTCGTTGGATCAGCCGTCAGAGATTCCTCACGCAAGATTTCACAGCTAGCTTACGAGGTGAGTTTCCTTCGGTAGGAACGGGTCTACGGCACCAAGGCCGGCCCGTAGATATGATATGTTTAGTAGCTGAGTGTGGGTGGGGCCAGTATCTCATAGATAGCACGATATGGTACAGATTTATATGCTTAGTTATACTTGTTGTCTGTGTGATACTTGTATGTTATTTGCATGACTAGCCGAGTGTGGGCGGGGCCCGTATCTCATAGTAGCTGAGTGTGGGCGGGGCCCGTATCTCATAGAAGTTGAGTGTGGGCAGGGCCTGTATCTCATAGTAGATGAGTGTGGGCGGGGTCCATATCTCATTGAGTGTGGGCGGGGCCCGTATCTCCTAATTGCATGTTATGTGTATGACATGTGGTAGCTTGGGGAGACTCACTAAGCTTTGTGCTTACAATTTACAATTTTGGTTTCAGGTACTTCCGATAACAAGGGGAAGAGCTCGGGATGATTACGGTGCACACATAATTTGTTAGCCTGGGATGTTTTTACTCTGATATGTTAGACAGATATTTATGATATTATTAGATACATGATTTATGTTTTATATGATGTTTGGATAGTTATGGCTTTTATCAATGATTTAAAACGAAATTTTTAGACCGTATTTTTAGGATGTTTCACCGGGCAGTGACCGATGTAGATTTATATGTTTTCGGATTTCGGTCCGATGTTGGGCAGGGCCCGAGGAATGTTTATATGTTTATGTTATGTGATTATTTATGTGTATTTGTTGATATGTTTATATGTATACCGAGCTTTACTCGATGCCGGGCGGGGCCCGATGCCGGATTTCGTTCCGATGATGGGCGAGGCCCGAGGAATGTTTATATGTTTATTATATGTGATTGGTTATATGTATTTGTTGATATGTTTATATGTATACTTGGCTTTGCTCGATGCCGGGTAGGGCCCGATGCCGTGCGGGGCCCGATGTAGCAGGCAAGGCCCATGTTATGTTATTATGTGATTATGTGATTATGTGTATGGTATGTGGTAGTTGGGGAGACTCACTAAGCTTCGTACTTACAGTTTTCAGTTTTGGTTTCAGGACTTCCGGTAGCAAGGGGAAGAGCTCGGGATGACTGCAGTGCACACACCATTATGTTTATAGCCTGGGATGTTTTACTCTGATATATTGACACGTGTTTTCATATGATACTCTGATTGATATGATGATATATGTTTTTGGATGAAATGGTTTTGGTAACTATGTTTTATTTAATAATTAAAAATGAAATTTTTTGTCATGATTTTTGGGATGTTACATTTGGGGTGTAACAACTATCACGTCGTGGCTATCCTCTTGCCACGTCATGGTAACCAAGCCATACGCGATCTTCATTAAATGATGTGGTCATTGGAGCGATATAATAAACAAACTACTATCTTCTGAAACTGCTGTCGACCCAATCATTAGTGGGATCACAGGATCTGTCAAAGGAATGAAAACTCACAAATCGCATCTAACTAAACTTGGGAGAAACTAATTCCTTAATGACAACTTGAAGACTCTAAGGTTGTGCCCGACAACCTGTCGAACAAATCCATCCCATACATCAAACATGTTGACCGAAAATTCACAGATTCGATTTGTCCAAGGCCACCCTGGACTCGTGCTATCCTACTGATAACTTGATAGCAGAGTCCATTGCCAACCGTTGTTGCAGACAACTTCGCATACAGAGGCTAGGGCGAACCCTAAATCAAAATCCGAAAAATAAAGACTAAACTAGTCCACACATCTACTTGACTCTAAATGCCCCATCGACTACTCATATAAATAGCTATCAAGCAATGAAAGGTCTATTTTAACCCATGTGAATGATGTGATCCTCCCACGGTCTTGCAACCACTTCCGACCTATTTCAGCCAACAATCTATTTCAACCATGTGAATGATGTGGTCCCCCCACAGTCTTATAACCACTTCTGACCTATTTCAATCAACGATCTATTTCAACCATGTGAATTTTATGGTCCTCCCATAGTATTACAATTACTTCCAGCCTATTTCATCCAACGGTCTATTTCAACCATGTGAATGTTGTGGTCCTCCAACAATCTTACAATCACTTCCGGCCTATTTCATCTAATGGTTTATTTCAACCCAAGTGAAAGCTATGTGCCAAATCGTAGTCTTAAAACACTCATGCAATTACCATGGGCTCCTCCATGGTCTTTCAAACAAAATTACAAAGATAACTAGCATAAACTGACACGAGACGAACCCCTAGTCTACTAGACCTCATCAGGTGCTTAGGTCGTGCTTCGAAACCCAAAGCCTTCATCAAACAAGAACAGGCATAGTGGCCCTCACACAACCCTTGACCCGAGCCTTATCACTAATTGTCACACCCCCGGACCAGACGGCGGAAACGTCCGAAGGCGGGTGACTTTATTGTGCAGTATCATAACAACTGAATATAAATGAAACAGAGCAATCCAAACATCATACATTGAGATAACAAACTTACATTGTTTACATATTGTATTTGTTCTTCGAGTTACATAAAAGAGACATAAGTAGAAAAATTCCAAACTACAGCTAAATAGTCCTGCATCCGCATCCCTTGATACCTGCTTACTAGATCCCTGAGAATACAAGTCGTTTTGAAAAGCGTCAACTAAAAAGTTGGTGAGTTCATAAGCATTTTTTTATAAATAGTTTTACACTTGCTTAGACTCGTTCTCATTGCACTTTCAGAAAATCCGATATTTTCTATGAAATCGTTTGAAGCCTTGCTTTGAAAATCATGGATACGTGTGTGCATGTCATTACTTTGTTTCATCCTTATAAGGAGTGATTTTGAAAAGTAGTGACATGCACACATGTATCCATGATTTTCAAAGCAAGGCTTCAAACGATTTTATAGAAAATATCGGATTTTCTGAAAGTGCAATGAGAACGATTCTAAACAAGTGTAAAACTATTTATACAAAAATGCTTATGAACTCACCAACTTTTTAGTTGACGCTTTTCAAAACGACTTGTATTCTCAGGGATCTAGTAAGCAGGTATCAAGGGACGCGGATGCAGGACTATTTAGCTATAGTTTGGATTTTTTCTACTTATGTCTCTTTTGTGTAACTCGAAGAACAAATACAATATGTAAACAATGTAAGTTTGTTATCTCAATGTATGATGTTTGGATTGCTCTGTTTCATTTATATTCAATTGTTATGATACTGCACAATGAAGTCACCCGCCTTCGGACGTTTCTGCCGTCTGGTCCGGGGGTGTGACAGATTGGTATCAGAGCATTGTTTATAGTGAACTGGTATATCTAGCCATACAAGATATACAACTATAAATACAATGTGACTAAAACACACTCGACTTAAAAGTATACTTTAAAAGATAAGTATTTTATAAAATTATACATATCTACTAACACAGTATCACAACGAGAAGGAAACGAAAGTAACTACAGGTTGAACACTACAGTCAAACCTGGGCAGTTATGTAATCATATCTGGGATAAATATAGCCTGATCAACTATATTTATTTGAGATATGACCAATATGTTCCTGGGAGTGATGGTGGTGTTGCAACAAACCTAAAACCTACCAACTATGAGTACAAGAGAATACTAGAATCGAACATCAAGTTTAAAATACTATAGGAGTGTTTTAGGATACTATAAACCCCTCCCATACCTAAACTTTCCCCGTATATCTCGTACCTCGATTCTCGCATAAACAACGTAGTTGAAATTCCTCGCCAAGACTTCTACTACCCTGTCACGATGATTTGCGGATGGGGCAAAGAGAGACCAAAAGAAGTCCATGAGGAAAAACCCAGAAGTGAATCCTAAGGAATACCAAGAGATGAATTGTGAAAGGAAGGATTTCAACTAAGGACCAAACAAGGATGAAAGCGCCAAGGGAACTCATACCAAGCTTATCCCTATTGGCAAAGGACCCTTTCACCTTTCTCTTCCCAGATACATAAACACCCCATATAGGTACTCCTGGAATAAACATACCTAGAAACAAAACAAGACCCACGCAAGAACAAGTTGAGTAATTGACTCCTATCCAATTCAGGGCGCACCGTCACGGAAGACACCTCGATCCACAAGCAACGTGCACCGAACTCCGATAGCCAACACCCTCACGACTCAAGCATCACGTCCGTTTGGTCCACGAGTAACCCGAATTGACTCCCGGTTTCCAACTCTCTGTCTTGGAGTAATGGAAACCGTAGACAAGGCCCGGTATATAACAATGTAAATCTAATCCCCCACAAATAACAAGAATACCATTCCAAATGCTTTACGAAACCCACCAGTAGGACCAAAAAACTACGTAGACCATCTACACCCTTCGAACGAAGAAATGGTCATTTGGAGACCACAACTCATAGCAATCAAGGCTAGGACAGCCTTAGCAGCGTAAGGAACACAAAAAGGGCACTCATAATATAAGTAAAATGACCAAGCACCTTGTGCGCCGAAAGGGAATCACCTCACTACTCGTCTTAGGTTCATAATGCCTTTAATCGCAACCAGTAATAGTAAACCAAGAGGAGTACGCCCTCCAAGAATCCATACAACCAAATCCGCTAACTATATTGCTAACTATGTGCTATTTTGACGGACTTAACGTCATACAATATATGTTTCCACTCTATACCATAACTGCATCACGGGGATGTAGGTTGACACAATTAGCACCAGTACGTTAAGATTATACGAGTAAATCCACTTGGAATTAACTACGAGTACTCACAAGCTCACTTTTCGTGTGCAACAGAGTCATGTCTTCTCATGAAGATAACCAGTACTCCGACAGTGCACCGGTCCTACGAATAGACTCCGCCACTTTCCAAGCCACTGTAACAGCTACCGTGTCAGCTGTCATGGCATACTTCAATGCCAACAGCATGAACGAAAATGGAAGCAGTATCGATAAATTAAACCGTAACAACAACCAGGGAAACCAACGAAGAACAACTCGCCAATGCACCCTAAAACCAAAACCTAAGCTCAAGAAACGAAAGTTCGGAAACGAAGAAGGATGCAGTTCGACTCAGAGGCTTACTAAAAGACAACAAGCGGGATCAGTCCCTACCCCTACTAACCATACTCCTCCCACATCGAGACAATCATACCTTGGGAACAATCCATCCTGCAACAAGTGCAAATACCATCATTGGGGAGCCTGCCGGAAATTCCGTTGCAGGAGATGCAACAAGTTGGGACACACCACCCGCTACTGTAGGGCCCCGGCCCCATGCGTCACCCCAACCCTTAACCCAGAAGTAAGTCCAGTTTGTCACAAGTGCGGTGCAACAGGACATTTCAAGAGAGATTGTCCAACAGAGATGACTAACGAAGGAGTCGACAACTAGACAGGAAGAGGCGACAAGGATCCTTACCGCAGTTCTTGGTACGTTCCACGATAAACTTTAGGCATCGAATTATCACAAAAAGTTTTTGTCAATTAAAAAATGTAATCCAAAAACTATTTTCTCGTTAGAGCAAATCCTGTAAATCACGGGAAGCTAGGGATCCTCACGAATGGACCATGATGGTTCCATATGAACGTTAGTATCATATATAGTTAGGATTCCATAAAATAATAGCGTACGATCCCGCATCATTCTCCTGTCCCTGGTCTGAATGTTGATTAGGACAGAACCCCACAGTCAATTACCTTTTAAAAATCCTAAGTATGTGCGGTTAGGTCACATCCATCTATAGTAGAAAAACCTAGTGGAATTTGGATTTCGAACTCCCTTGCTTTATAGCAGCGCCCTTGTGACATCAGAACACCTAACAAGCAGAAACAAGATAGACCCAGTGGTAACAACGAAAACGAAACTAGCAACGATAAGAACATGAACATAGAGCACCCTGTCATTCCTAACAACCAATACTCCTCAAATCGACATAACAACAAGGAGTCCAATGTCATCAATTGGCACGGACATGCTTGATCCTCACCTTACAAACCTCGAACTCTACAAATAGACTTCCGTCTTACTCAAACAGATAACTAAACTCTTTCAGTCGGCACCAACAAATCCCTAACAACCAGACACATAAGTCCTGGTGTAAGAAATACCACACCCTTCCCCTAGCCCCAATAAAGATGGAAAATCAAGAAACAAAAGGCATCAAGGGAATCCAAAAGGCTTGCAACCTTTCTCCAGAGATTCCCAAGGATCCCTTTGGAAACCTCAACCAAGCGCTAAGCAGAAATAGAATCACCCCGACTCCTGGAACCATCCCAATAACCAAACACCTGATACCACTTAGCATGGTCACAAGAACAGATGGTGTCTGATCGCAAGATCGACATAATAGATAAAGAAACATCAGACCCAGTCCCTAACCACAGAAAGCTCCTATCTAACTCATAAGGAAGAAAGACGAAACTACCATAAGCACCACCGACTACGAATAATCCAAACAAATCCATCCTCAAGGATCGATACTCCCTACCCCGAATCGGAGACATGTTCAACCAAAAACGAGGACTGACAGAGGCCGACCTACCATTAGCTCGGGAAAACTATAGGAAGAAAACTCCCAAGATAATCTAAGACTCATAAGATTAACTACACCACATGCAAAACTCAACCTCGGTGACCATAGTACCAACTCTTAGGGCTCAGAAAACTCTACTTCTAGGACACTAGGATCCCGATCCCTAGGAGACCATTCAAAAGGCCTCGCCAAGATAGGCCTGATAACTTATAGTCTCCGATCAATCAAAGGACCCAGGTTCAGACATTTTACCTTCCATGTGTTCAACATTCATAAGTGTCAAACCACCGAAAACTCTAGAAATCCCATCTGTCGAGGTCAAGGTAAACAAGAACCCACACCCCGAAGAGAAGCATGTGTA
This sequence comes from Lactuca virosa, assembly GCF_052849685.1. NCBI lineage: Eukaryota > Viridiplantae > Streptophyta > Magnoliopsida > Asterales > Asteraceae > Lactuca > Lactuca virosa. The sequence continues at coordinate 56,539,024 of NC_136431.1, forward strand.
ATGGACATTGACAAAGTTTGGGATACCCACCTGCCTCTAATCTAGTATTCATATAACAACAAATACCACGCAAGCATAGGAGTTGCACACCTCGAGGCCCTGAGTGGCCAGATGTGCAGATCATCCTCTGTTAGGCTGAGATGGGAGATACCCAGCCGGCAAGATGACAAATGCCCAATAGCACACTCGCTAGACCCAAGATTATTCGAGAAACCACGGAAAGGGTAGTCCAAACCCAAGCACGACTCCAAACATCGTAACACCGGAAAAAGAGCTATGCAGATAACATCTTAAAACCTTAAAATCCCAAGTAGGGAATCAGGGTATTATTTAAGAACTTCCCTCGAGGAAGAATGATACGAGTTGAAAGGAAAGGTAAACTAAATCCCCGATGCATCAGACCATTCGAAATCCTTGTAAGAATCGGCCCGGCAGCCTACGAATTTCAACTACCCTCCGAGTTTAGTGAGGTACACATGTATTCCATGTGTCGAACCTAGGGATGTGTTTATCGGACAAAACCCTCCCAGTTCCACTAGACAAGACTCAAGTTAACTAGAACCCCCTAATCATTGATCAGCCTATCATGACAATGAACGGAAAAATTAATTACACAAAACAAATCCGCATCCCGATTGTGAAGGTTCAAGAGAACGCTACACGTGAGCCGAAATTCACTTGGGAACGCGAAGACCAGGTATATCAAAAGTACCTTCACCTATTCTCGCATTCATGACCCTACCTTTAGAAAGAATTTCAGGACGAAATTCCCTCTAACGGGGGGATGATGTCACAACCAGCATTTTTGGCTAGGAAATTCCGTCCTCAGGAAAGCAAGGACTATTGTGAGACTTGTGCTAACACATTTAAGTGTACAATATGAGTTCCTAATGAGCCATGTAGTGTTAGAATGCAAATCTCTCCAAGTATACCAAATCTCTCCCAAATCTCTCCAAGTATATGAAATCTCTCCAAGTATATCAAATCTCTCTCAAATCTCTCCAAGTATGTGAAATCTCTCCTAAATCTCTCCAAGTATGTGAAATCTCTCCCAAATCTCTCCAAGTATGTGAAATCTCTCCCAAATCTCTCCAAGTATGTGAAATCTCTCCCAAATCTCTCCAAGTATATGAAATCTCTCCCAAATCTCTCTATGTACATTCCTTAGTCGAAAACAGCCCAAAACCGGAGGAGAAAACCCAAAAGGACCCTCTTGCTCTGGAACCCTCTTAGGCCGGAACCCCTCTCTACTTCGGAACTTCTGATGGATTCCGGAATGCCCTAGTTGCTTCGGACAATCTCGCAAGCCCGGAAGGGTGACTCCGGAATAAGCCTCTCATCCGGACACTTCAGTTGCTTTGGAATCTCCTGGTCAGCCTCGCGCCTTCGGTCCGGAGTGATGGCTGCGCTCCGGACTTCGCCTCCTGACTCCGGATCAGAAGATGCGCTTCGGAATTCGTCTTGCTGACTGTGGAAATTGTTGTATGGCTTCGGAAATTCCCTCCTTGCTCCGGAACTTGGATCATGACTCCGGAATCCTTCGTAAGCACTTCGGACCCTCGCAGGAGCAAGGATACACTCCGGATTTTGGACCATTTCGGACTTTTTCATCAGTTTAGGATATTTTGACGTCGGGAATTCCTCCAAACTCGTGTTTTTCATATTTTAGACCCCTTAAACCCCTAATTTATGCCAAATTTGATTATTTTAAACATATTTATATAAAATAATACCCAAGATTTTTAAAGGGATTCTAAGAGATAAGAGAGTTGACTCTATGATGCGACATTTCAACAAGTTCCAAGGTGTTCACGAATAAACAAGTAATATCCTCCAGACTTCCAAGCATACATCAAATCAACTCCCCTTCCTTTTACAAAAGAAGAACTCTTTCTTACTGGTCCTCACTTTTACTCCATCTTCCCCCTGGAGGTTTCATCTTTCTTCAAGATCTTTTCCTTCACAAACTCCTCTCATTTTCTCTCAAGAACTCATCTCAAAAGCAAGAACAGGATTTTGTTGAAAACTAAATTCTCAACTTCTCTCTCGAGTTTTAAGTAAGTTTCTCCACTCATCTAATTTTTATATAATTTCCAAAATGAATCCATATTATTTTACTCATAATAATAGTATGTGATGATCACCTTTAGGACAACATTCCACCCAGGAAGTTCCTCATAAAGTTTAGGCTTGAAAGCTTCACTCCATCACTCCAAACAACTCATCAACCAACTCAAGGTGAGCTTCATACCCCTACTTTTTCGAGATTTCTATTGTTTTTAGGGGGAGAATACAAGTCAAAGCCTTGTGTAAATCACGATCTATTTGTTTATTGTGTATGCATGCCATCTTACATGTGCTTAAGTGTGAAAACCCTTATAAATAGTCCAAAAACTCGAGATTTTGGTTAAGTCTCAAGAGTTTGTATTATATTTCACAAATCATGTTTGGAATCAAGAACTAGTATGTTACCAAGTATAAGTCACGAATTTTTATAACAACTATAAGTATTTGCTTCAAGATTAACTTAAACAAGTTGTGGGACAAAATATTTTGAAAGTGATTAAATTATGGAAATAATAATATTTTGGATCACTTTTGGCCAAACATAAACACAAGGGTTATCTTGGAATATTATGTCTTACTCATGTCTTTTGTTTACCACATTAACAAACTATTTGTGATTATTTATAAATATTTAATATAAATAGTTTATCAAGAAAAATATACGAAAGTAGAGTTTTCATGACAAAAATGTTTGTATGTCATAAACTGTTGTCGTAAAACCTTTAGGAACATAAGTAAGGTTCTATATGTCATAAAACAGAAAATGCGTGTCATAACCTGCAGTCATAAATTTACACAAATTATGAATTGACACTTTTCTTTTGACTAATATGGGCCTGATCCGACAATTTATAGAAAGGAAAGACCATTTTGCCAATTTCGATAATGTTGGGTCATTTTGATAAACATTCAAAATGGCTTATTTTCCAATGAACGAAACGGAACGAACACGAAATACCCAGTTAACAAGAACAAATAACGCTATGGAACGAGAACGATAATTCTATTCAATGAGTACGATATCATTATTTATCTAACAAATAATGGATCTCGAACGATTGCTCGAAAGGTTGTTAATATTCTAGTAAGACAAATCTCAAAAGTACCTAAATATAAAAATATTAGTGTACGTCTAAAGTCCTGTAAGGAGTTATAGCCAGAGTCTCCTGGAGGGAAAGCGGGAATTTGTGTATAGATCTATACGGGGTTGACACCCCGCACCTTCGTTGTTCGCTACAGCTAGACCGGCCATTCTAGGGTGACAAATGTCTTTATCAAACCGAGGGCGCCTGAGAAACGCCAAAACAGGCTTCCGTCATATTAGTATGGTTATAACGACTCACTAGAATATGTTATGTTATCTAGAAATTTATACAAGGAAAACATCAAAAATAAATTTTGGCACATTGTGTTGACTGTCCTACACATGGTAATGATGGTCCGTATTTGTTGCGTTGACTGTTCTTTTTCATTGCGTAGAACGTCCACAATCGCCATGTTGATTCTTTCACCTAACAAGTATAGAGTCTTAATACTGCTATTTTACAAATCAGAAAACGTAGGACTTTATGGAAAACGTTTGTAAACGATTTTGAAAATGATAAACTAACACACACATATGCAAGTTTACACAAGTGGAAACCGAACTTACGGATATTTTATAGCAGAAAATATAGGATTTTCTGGAGTAAACGATTTTATACGATTTCGATAACGATAAACTAGAATGCACACTCAATTTTACTCGATAAGAAAAACAAGATTTACAACTATATTCTCTTTTTGAAAATAGGGGATTTTCTGGAAACGGTTGACTATTACTACACAAACGAACTATTCTCGAACACAGCTCGCCTTTACAAATTACACTACTTTTCAAAATCACTCCTTATAAGGATGAATAAAAGTAATGACATGCACACATGTATCCATGATTTTCAAAGCAAGGCTTCAAACGATTTCATAGAAAATATCGGATTTTCTGAAAGTGCAATGAGAACGATTCTAAACAAGTGTAAAACTATTTATACAAAATTGCTTATGAACTCACCAACTTTTTAGTTGACGCTTTTCAAAACGACTTGTATTCTCAGGGATCTAGTAAGCAGGTATCAAGGGATGCGGATGCAGGACTATTTAGCTGTAGTTTGGAATTTTTATACTTATGTCTCTTTTGTGTAACTCGAAGAACAAATACAATATGTAAACGATGTAAGTTTGTTATCTCAATGTATGATGTTTGGATTGCTCTGTTTCATTTATATTCAATTGTTATGATACTGCACAATGAAGTCACCCGCCTTCGGACGTTTCCGACGTCTGGGCCGGGGGTGTGACACTAATCCTATTATGCATTGCCATCGATGCTTCCAAATCTTCTAGATGAGATAACCATGAATCCTCGGCATCTTCTTCTTTGGTCACAACTTACTGCTGAACAATAATTATTGCATAAGATTCATTTTTGACAATGGCCTGAACCTTCTATCCTTTATGTGACATCCCCATTTTTACGGCCAGAAAAGACCGATTTCGTTTATGCTTTTTAAATAAAAATCAGAGTAACTTCTTAAGAAAAGTGTTGTGGAATTTGTTTCCAAAACAAAATATGATATAAATTTTATCAAAACATTTCTTAGAGAAATGTATTTTCATTACATTGCAAAAACTCGGGATGTCAATCATTGGTACAGACCATAAGCATAAACTAAAAAGAAATAAACACCTTAGGCCACAAAACACTATCTGGCCTCAAATCTGTAATCTCTCGTCAAATCATCCAACTATGCTTTTGCCACTACCTGTAATACAAGAAACTGAGTGGGTCAGGCTGGGGAGCCTGGTGAGCATATAGGGTTTTCAACCCACAATAATAAGTTCATTATTTATTTTCATCAAATTACTAACCCGATTACCCGTTCCCGTTATCCTCACTTTACGTCCCTAAAGCATCTATTACAAGGGACCTATCCTAAGGAATTTCATCGGGATGGACACTATTGCTAAGGGGATTCCTCTGCCATACGTGTCCGTAAGGCAACCATGGGGGGGATGGAGTACATCTTCAAAAACACCTACAGGTTGCGAGCCTGCTAGCGTTCCACTGGACTGCCTAGAAAAGTCTGTGGTGGTCATCTATACTCCGCTAGACGACTGGATCATCTTAAACATCGTAAACATCGAGGCCTCTCATCATTTTAACACACATCATCTATTTCATCTACCCATTGTTCTACCCAACATATTTGTAGATACAAAATACATACATGGTCCAGATCTGTAAAACAAAGCTTACATCTTTCATCCAACATACTTTCAAAGCATAAAATATTTATACGGTCTAGATCTGAAAAATAATGTTTACATCTTTCATCCAGCATGACTTTCAAAGCATTAAATATATATACGGTCTAGATCTGAAGAAAAAGTTCAGATCCGAAGGAAAGAAGTTCAGATCTTTCGTAGATCTCAAAGTACACAGTTTAGATCTAAAGAAAAAGCTTAGATCTGAGGTGAGAAAGTGTAGATCTGAAAGAAAAAGTCTCGGATCTGAAAGAAAAGTGTTAGATCTGAAAGAAAAAGTGTAGATCTGAAGGTAAAAGTTTCAGATCTGAAAGAAAGAAGCATAGATCTTTCATTCAGCAACATCTCAAGTAAATAGCTAACATATACCTATACACATAGCACATAAAATACTTCATATCTATGTGTAAGATGAAAGTGACTATACACTCACCTGATACGGAGTGATTCGGACAGCACCTCGCTTCTAAAAATAATCTTCTTTGACGAAACCGAGAAGTTTGCTTGAAAACCGGGCTCCGCGCGGGCAGAGTTTCAAACCAAAAAACTCTTTTTCTTGGAGCCTCCGGGCTCTCCAATGATTTATTCTAATGCTAGGAGGTTTTCCTAGGCTTTTTGGGGGTTTGGGGGGTGTTAGAGAGTATGTAGAAAGGGAAAGAAAGGGTAAAAAGTGTGAGAAACGAAGGGGCTCTCGGGTGGTATTTATAGGCTGAAAAAGGAGTGAACTCCTTCAAGTTTCTGACCCCCAACTCGTCGAGTTGCTGGTCCAACTCGTCGAGTCGGTGCCACGTTTCGTCATCAGATTATGTCACGTCCCCCACTTCGCTGCAGCACCCTGCCGACTTCTAAACCCCATAAATTTCTCATACGAGCTCCGTTTTTGACGTTCTTTATATCCACGCGTAGGTAAAAACAAGATCTACAACTTTCCTTTTGACTCCATCGGCTAGTTCTCGACCGATTTTAAATTTAATAGTATGAGAAGATTACACTGCTAAACGACCGTGTAGAATTCATAACTTCTACATACGGACTCCGTTTTCGACTGTCTTTTTATCGTTGAGTTCCTATTAATGAGATCTTCAACTCTCATTTAGGTTGCGTAGGCCAAAAACCGCTCGAACTAAAATTCGAGTTTCGGGTCATGCACTGCTATGCCGAATCTTAGAAAATTCATAACTTCCTCATACGAAGTCAGATTTGGGCGCTCTTTTTATGGATGTTCTCGGTTTAACATACTCTATGACTTTCGTTTTGATTACTAAGGCCAAAAAGTCTTCTATCGTAAATTCACTATTTACGTTTCCCGGTGTCGTGTCGGTTCCGTCGCGAAACTTCGACGGGTCATAACTTCTTCGTTATAACTTGGATTTCGGCGTTCTTTATATCTCCGGAATCCTTGTTTCGACCACTACAACTTTATGTAAAGATATCGGGCTTATCTCACACTTTAATTTTGACGCTTATTTTTATTCTTTATTAATTATATCTTTATAATTAAGTATAAAGCACATAAATTCACATAATTGACGTAATACTCAAATAATTCATCTTTATTGCTTCAAAAAGAGTTACAGTAGTTGACCTAGACTATTACATCATGTACTAATGCTTAGCCCCGAAACACGGGCGTTACAATTCTCCCCCCCCCCCCCTTAGGATGATTCCGTCCCGGAATCATGCGTCAGCAAACAGATGCGGATAGCGACTCATCATGTCACTTTCTGTTTCCCAAGTGAGATTCGGCCCATTCGTATGTTTCTAACGGACTAGCACTAAGTCGACCATCTTGCGTCGTAACTTCTTAGTCTTACGGTCAACGATAGCCTCCGGCTCTTCGATTAGCCTCTTATTCTCAACCGTCCTTAACTCTGAGATTGGAATTATGTAGGGAACTTCTCCTGTGAATTTCCTCAAATAAAACACATGGAAGGTGTTATGAATACCGTCTAGCTCTTCGGGCAATTTCAGCTTGCAGGCTTGGTTCCCAATCTTCTGAAGAACTTTGAACGGTCCAATAAACCTTGGACTCAACTTTCCTCGTTTCCCAAATCTTATAAGTCCCTTCCATGGTGAGACCTTAAGCAAAACCGAATCCCCAACTTCGAATATCACCGGTCCCCTCTTCTTATCAACATAGCTCTTTTGACGATCCTGAGCTGCTAACATCCTTTCCCTAATCACTTTTAGCTTTTCAGCAGTCTGATGGACTATCTCGGGGCCCATAAACTGCTTTTCTCCAGCTTCAAGCCAACAAGACGGCGTACGACACTTTTGTCCATACAAGGCTTGATAAGGTGCCATCTTGATGCTCGAATGGTAACTATTGTTGTAGGAAAATTCTACCAGAGGTAAGTGTTCATCCCAGTTACCTTGGAACTCTAGGGTACACGCTCTTAGCATATCCTCCAACGTTTGAATCGTTCTTTCGCTCTGACCATCGGTTTGCGGGGGGTAAGCTGTACTCAAACACAACTTCGTACCCAATTCCTCCTGTAGACTTCTCCAAAACCTCAACGTGAAATGACTATCACGATCCGATACAATCGTTAAAGGAACACCGTGAAGTCTTACCACCTCCTTCACATAAGCATTGGCAAGCTTATCCGTAGACCATCTTTTATTGGCTGCTATGAAGTGTGCACTCTTAGTGAAACGATCCACGACCACCCAAATCATGTCGTGACCGCTCTTCGTTCTGGGCAGTTTAGTCACAAAATCCATGGTGATGTCTTCCCATTTACCCATGGGTACAGGTAAAGGTTCTAAACTCCCGTATGGTTTTTGATGTTGTGCCTTGACTCTTGCACAAGTTACACACTCGGCCACATACTTTGCAACATCGAGCTTCATCGTCGGCCACCAGTAGTAGGGTTTTAGGTCCCTATACATTTTTGTGCTGCCGGGATGAATTGAGTACATGGTATTGTGCGTTTCTTCCATCAGAAGATTTCTTATTCCTCCCGTCTTAGGTACCCAAATCCGATCTTGGAATACCTTTAGTCCTTGACTGTTTGTACCGAACATTAACGTTTTGCCCAAACGTTCTTCCTTTCGGTCGTCCTTCTCTGAAGCTTCTTCTTGAGCTTTCTTAATACTTTCCACGATCGTTGAGACAACTTCAATTTTTAACGCTCTTGGCCTTCTCCTTTCAAGGCTAACTTTTCGGCTTAAAGCATCGGCTACGACATTTGCTTTACCAGGGTGGTAAAGTATCCCGCAGTCGTAATCCTTAAGCAACTCCAGCTAGCGTCGTTGCCTCATATTCAACTCTTTTTGATCAAAGAGATACTGAAGACTCATATGATCCGTGTAAAGCTTGCACTTCGTGCCGTAAAGATAATGTCTCCAAATCTTTAGTGCAAATACCAATGCTGCCAACTCCAGATCATGAGTGGGGCAGTTCTTTTCGTGTTCTTTCAATTGTCTCGATGCATATGCTATTACCTTATCCCTTTGGGTCAGAACGCAACCTAACCCAACTCCAGATGCATCGCTATAGACTGCGAAGTCTTCAACTCCATCGGGTAGAGAAAGAATCGATGCTTCACACAACTTCTTCTTTAACTTCTCAAATGGTTCTTCGTGTTTCTCCTTTCAAGTATAGGTAACTCCTTTATGGGTCAAAGCTGTCAATGGAGCAGCTATCGAAGAAAATCCTTGGATAAACCTTCGGTAATATCCGGTTAATCCCAAAAAGCTTCGGATCTCCGTGGGGCTTTTCGGTCGTTCCCACTTCATCACCGCTTCGATTTTTGCTGGGTCAACCATTATCCCTTCTTGGTTAACCACATGACCCAAGAATTGGACTTCTCGGATCCAAAAATCACATTTTGAGAACGTGGCGTACAGCTTCTCCTTCTTCAAAACTTCTAGCACCTCTCGTAGATGCTTGCCATGCTCCTGCTCGCTTTTTGAGTAAACCAGAATGTCATCTATGAACACTATCACGGATTTATCGAGGAATGGTTTACAAACCATGTTCATCAAATCCATGAATACTGTTGGAGCATTGGTTAGTCCAAACGACATAACCAAGAACTCATAGTGTCCGTACCTTATTCTGAACGCGGTTTTCTCAATATCTTGTTCTCGCACCTTCAGCTGATGATATCCTGACCTAAGATCGATCTTGGAGAAATAACTCGAACCTTGCAGTTGATCGAAAAGGTCATCAATCCTCGGCAATGGGTACTTGTTCTTCACCGTTGCCTTGTTCAGCTCTCTGTAATCTATGCACATCCTCATGCTTCCATTTTTCTTCTTTACGAATAACACTGGAGCTCCCCAGGGTGATGAACTAGGTCTAATGAAACCGTTGTCCAACAACTCCTAAAGTTGCGTCATAAGCTCCTTCATCTCCGTCGGTGCTAATCGGTATGGTGTTTTTTCTATTGGTGTCGTTCCTGGTAACAAGTCTATTCGAAATTCCACTTGTCTATCAGGCGGTAATCCAGGAAGATCTTCGGGAAAGACTTTCGGATAATCACACACCATTGGTATTTGCTGCATCTCCTTCTTCTCTTTCTTAGCATCGATCACAAATGCCAAGTATGATGAGCAACCTTTGGACAAACATTTTCTGGCTTTCATCAGGGAGATGATTCCAGAATTTACTCTGCGTTTGTCCCTATACACCACGAATGACTTTTTTCCAGGCGGGTTTACTCTTACTATCTTCTTCTTGCATAGTATCTCGGCATCATTGGCGCTAAGCCAATCCATTTCCAGTACGATATCGAAACCATTCAGCTCAATAGGTAACAGCTCCTCATGGAATTCGTTTCCGTTTAAGTCGATGACGATATTCCTAATGCAATTGCTAACAGGTATGAATTTGCCACTGGCAACTTCTACAACTAGGGAATCATCAAGTTTTTCTATAGGCAATGCTAGTCTTCCACCAAATTTATGTGATATAAAGGAGTAATTCGCTCCAAAATCAAACAATATATTGGCATGCAATCCATTTACAAGAAAGGTACCTGAAGCGACGTCCGCTGCTTCCTTCACGGCTTCCAAGGTCATCTGGAAAGCTCTGGCTTTTGGCTTCGGTGGGACATTAGGCTTTGCCGCCTCCTTCTTCTTCGGGCAATCCTTAGCGATGTTCCCTTCTTCATTGCATCCATAGCACACTCTCTTGTTGGATGTGCACTCGTTGGCGTAATGCCCTGTCCTTCCACATTTGTAGCAAGTCACCTCCTCGCTACATTTCCCCGAATGTTTCTTTTTACACTTCTCGCACCACTTTGCTTCGTTTCCTCCTCCTCCAGATTTCTTTGAACCAGACTTGTTCTTCTTGTTAGATTTTGACGACCCCTCAAACTTCCTCTTTTCGCCAACTTCAACCTTGTTGGCGGCTCTTCCCTTGATCATTTCCTCAACAGACTTGGCAGCCCAGATAGCTGCCTCCAGAGTAGGTGCCTGGCGGACTGGCACCGCGTACTCCCGTGGAAGTCCCTTTTCATACTTATCAACTTTCCTCAACTCGTCCGGAACGATGCGCAAAGCAAACTCCATTTTGTCAGTGAAGGCATTGGTGTATTCCTCAATGGACATGTTTCCCTTCTTCAATGTCAGGAATTGGTTCTCTAGCTCGAGCAGGTTTTGGGCTGAGCAGTACTTGCGCTTGAAGTGTACCAAAAATTCTGCCCAAGTCAACTGTAGTGGCTCATTGGGGCTTAGAGTCTTCCCCAGAGTGTTCCACCAGCGAACAGCGCCTCCTCTGAACTGTCGCACTGCAAAGGTGGTCTGTAGCTTGCCTTTGCAACCACATGTTATGAAAGCCAACTCCATCTCCGATATCCAGTCCATGAATCCAATTGGATCCTTTTTTGCCGTGAAAGTTGATGGCTTACAGGTTGTGAAGTCCTTATACTTGCATTCATTCCTCTAGACTCCTTCATCATGGTTGTTCCTCCTGATCACCGGGGGTTCCACCTGACTGACAGTGCGGCTGTTATTCCCTTCTTCCGACTCTCTGTCATTTCGTTCTGGTTGTTCAATAGGCATTGAAGGTTCGCTTCTGTTATTCAGCAACAGTTGTCTCACTTCTTCCCTCTGTTCGACCATCATAGCCCGAATCATGGCTTGAACTCCAGCCATTGTGACTGGCTCAGGTGCAACTTCGACTATCGGCACCTGCTCAATCACTTCGGGACGAGGTTGTTGATTCCTGTTTCCATTTGCGTTTCCAGCTCCACTTCGGGTTCTTTCCATCTCGATCTATACACCAAATTAGGTGAACTTAGATCTTTATTCACGATAGACGTTTAAATTCTCCTTATCACTCTGAAACGTTACATGCTAGTTCTAATATCGTAGTCGTACGTTTAGAATCCTAAACACATAAGGTTTCCAGATCCGGTCGGCAACAGACCATAGATCCAAACAAATAACAGCATATAAGGAAAAGCATAAATCATTTAGCACATAAAATCATTTTAGGCATATTTCCTAAAATAAACTAGTGCCCGTGTCTAAAATATGGGAGACACTCATCTCACGATCATCGCTTAGCATTCTAAGTTTAAGTCTAGAAATCCTACAAATTCCTAGTTCGCTTAAACTAATGCTCTGATACCAACTGTGACATCCCCATTTTTACGGCCAGAAAAGACCGATTTCGTTTATGCTTTTTAAATAAAAATCAGAGTTACTTCTTAAGAAAAGTGTTGCGGAATTTGTTCCCAAAACAAACTATGATATAAATTTTATCAAAGCATTTCTTAAAGAAATGTATTTCCATTACATTGCAAAAACTCGGGATGTCAATCATCGGTACAGACCATAAGCATAAACTAAAAATAAATAAACACCTTAGGCCACAAAACACTATCTGGCCTCAAATCTGTAATCTCTCGTCAAATCATCCAACTATGCTTTTTCCACTACCTATAATACAAGAAACTGAGTGGGTCAGGATGGGGAGCCTGGTGAGCATATAGGGTTTTCAACCCACAATAATAAGTTCATTATTTATTTTCATCAAATTACTAACCCGATTACCCGTTCCCGTTATCCTCACTTTACGTCCCTAAAGCATCTATTATAAGGGACATATCCTAAGGAATTTCATCGGGATGGAAACTACTGCTAAGGGGATTCCTCTGCCATATGTGTCCGTAAGGCAACCATGGGGGGATGGAGTACATCTTCAAAAACACCTACAGGTTGCGAGCCTGCTAGAGTTCCACTGGACTGCCTAGAAAAGTCCGTGGTCGTCATCTATACTCCGCTAGACGACTGGATCATCTTAAACATCGTAAACATCGAGGCCTCTCATCATTTTAACACACATCATCTATTTCATCTACCCATTGTTCTACCCAACATATTTGTATATACAAAATACATACATGGTCCAGATCTGTAAAACAATGCTTACATCTTTCATCCAACATACTTTCAAAGCATAAAATATTTATACGGTCTAGATCTGAAAAATAATGTTTACATCTTTCATCCAGCATGACTTTCAAAGCATAAAATATATATACGGTCTAGATCCGAAGAAAAAGTTCAGATCCGAAGGAAAGAAGTTCAGATCTTTCGTAGATCTCAAAGTACACAGTTTAGATCTAAAGAAAAAGCTTAGATCTGAGGTGAGAAAGTGTAGATCTGAAAGAAAAAGTCTCAGATCTGAAAGAAAATTGTTAGATCTGAAAGAAAAAGTATAGATCTGAAGGTAAAAGTTTCAGATCTGAAAGAAAGAAGCATAGATCTTTCATTCAGCAACATCTCAAGTAAATAGCTAACATATACCTATACACATAGCACATAAAATACTTCATATCTATGTGTAAGATGAAAGTGACTATACACTCACCTGATACGGAGTGATTCGGACAGCACCTCGCTTCTAAAAATAATCTTCTTTGACGAAACCGAGAATTTTGCTTGAAAACCGGGCTCCGCGCGGGCAGAGTTTCAAACCGAAAAACTCTTTTTCTTGAAGCCTCCGGGCTCTCCAATGATTTCTTCTAATTCTAGGAGGTTTTCCTAGGCTTTTTGGGGGGTTTGGGGGGTGTTAGAGAGTATGTAGAGAGGGAAAGAAAGGGTAAAAAGTGTGAGAAACGAAGGGGCTCTCGGGTGGTATTTATAGGCTGAAAAAGGGGTTAACTCGTCGAGTTTCTGGCCCAACTCGTCGAGTTTCTGACCCCCAGCTCGTCGAGTTGCTGGTCCAACTCGTCGAGTCGGTGCCACGTTTCGTCATCAGATTGTGCCACGTCACCCACTTCGCTGCAGCACCCTGCCGACTTCTAAACCTCATAACTTTCTCATAAGAGCTCCGTTTTCAACGTTCTTTATATCCACGCGTAGGTAAAAACAAGATCAACAACTTTCCTTTTGACTCCATCGGCTAATTCTCGGCCGATTCTAAATTTAATAGTATGAGAAGATTACACTGCTAAACGACCGTGTAGAATTCATAACTTCTACATACGGACTCCGTTTTCGACTGTCTTTTTATCGTTGAGTTCCTATTAATGAGATCTTCAACTCTCATTTAGGTCGCGTAGGCCAAAAACCGCTCGAACTAAAATTCGAGTTTCGGGTCGTGCACTGCTATGCCGAATCTTAGAAAATTCATAACTTCCTCATACGAAGTCAGATTTGGGCGCTCTTTTTATGAATGTTCTCGGTTTAACATACTCTATGACTTTCGTTTAGATTACTAAGGACAAAAAGTCTTATATCGTAAATTCACTATTTACACTTCCCGGTGTCGTGCCGGTTCCGTCGCGAAACTTCGACGGGTCATAACTTCTTCGTTATAACTCGGATTTCGGCGTTCTTTATATCTCCGGAATCCTTGTTTCGACCACTATAAATTTATGTAAAGATATCGGGCTTATCTAACACTTTAATTTTGACGCTTATTTTTATTCTTTATTAATTATATCTTTATAATTAAGTATAAAGCACATAAATTCACATAATTCACGTAATACTCAAATAATTCATATTTATTGCTTCAAAAAGAGTTACAATAGTTGACCTAGACTATTACATCATCTACTAATACTTAGCCCTGAAACACGGGCGTTACACTTTATCCCTGAATGAGAAACTTCGGGATGACATGCACTCTAAAATAATTCCATCTAATAACGCGATTCCCCCTACTTGGAATTGGATAGACTCTGATAACTTCATAACCATACAAAATTTTCGGCCAATCCAGTAACTTTGCCACTTGGTTCCTAACAACCACACCTTACATCAAAATACATAAGAGAATTCGATTCCTTCAAACAAGGACCAAACAATTCCAACATACGTCTACAATCCCACAACAAAAAGCCATTCAATCACAAATAATCATGCAATACAAAACCAAAGTAGATTAAAACAATATCATTCAACAGACCATCCAAGATTACAATTAAAACAACGAAAACATAAGCGAAAAAGACACTGATGGCATCAACATGCAACACCCAATTGCACTGAAGAACTGATAACTCCAAACCCAACTTTGGCGACTCCAGCTCTCCCATGTCATCCATCTGGTAATATCCAAGCTAGAGGTATTTCATCCAAAACCATCATGTCTATTCACTGAGGACAATCAGCCTTGACATCGCTTGGCTGACTTCAACAAAAGCATACGCTTAACTCCCTCCAAATACACTCTCGGCTGAAGTGACCCTCATGACTGCATCTGAAACACCCAGAGGTTGGTGTACCACAAATACCAAAATGTGCCAAACCACACCTGCCATAGAATCTGCGAATCCCTCGATCTCCAGGCTGGTCATTTGTTACTCTGGTCTTCTTCACTGCCGTTGCTGATACGAGAACCCAATCCTGCTACCTCTTCCGTTGTTGGTTTCCAACTCCACCTCTCTGTCCCTGGCTATCTCCGATAAAACAGAAAGAATCTGATGATCCAAATTGCTCATGAATTCTCGAATCTCCGTCCTCAACATATGACGATAGCGAGTCATTCTCATATCCTCCGCCACTACATGTTGAGGGAAAAATAATGCTCTCTCTATGAACTTGGCACTAATCTCAGCCACCATCTCTATAGTCTGCTCAAGAGCTAGGTACTCCTAAGTTAACTACTGAACCTTAATCGCCAGCATGAACTCCCTCTTGAATCTAGTATCAAAATTCTCCTACGTCGTAGACTTGACCGCACGTGGTTCGAGGCCTTGAACAACCTCGCATCACCAACCCGTAGCTCCATCACGCAGTAGACATGCTACAAACCTGACCTTCGCCTATATTGGAAAGAAGCTGGTGAGAAAGGAACTATCAACATCGGTGATCTAACGCATACTAATGATAGGCTCCCTCATTCCCAAGAACTACAGAGCCCCACAAGCCTCAAACTCCCTGAATGTAACCGCATGGGCCCATGGCCGACCAGCCTCCAACTCATACTGATGCTCTGGCAGCCTTCTTGTCACTCCTTCTTTCTATTTTGGCATGTAACAACGAGGGAGAAGAGAGAGCACAAAAATGGGGATCAGGGGGTGTTTTTGGTCCTTATTCAATACAAACAAGGAGGGAATGGGGTGGAGCAAGAGGTTGTTGCCTCTTATTTCTTACCGAGAAAAACAACACCCCAAGGGGTAATCTTGACTGTAAATCGAAATAGAAAAATAAGAGAGGGAATGAGAGTGTTATGAGTGTGTTTTGGGGCTGAAATCTCTAAAATGGAAGACCCTTAATAGCTGGCCATTTATGCTTCTAAGGTTGGTGTACTTTGGTTAAAAACTGGAAGCAATGTCATATCCCTTTTAATCATTCATTGTACTAAGTTTACATGGTTTTAGGAGTGTTAAAGAGAAATAAAAATGTGGGGAGGGAGAGACGGAGTGCAAGACTTGCTCTTGCATGATTACCTTGACTCCTAGAGTCTATTTTGATTGTACTTGGGAAAAAAGCTAGAAATATAAGTCATATCTACCAACTAATTGCAAGTATGTTTGAGAGGAGGTGAGAAAACGTGGGTAGACTTATAAGTATGATTGCATGAGATTATAAAGCTAGTCATCTAATTCCATGCATGCTTTATTAGTACAATTAAAGGTGATGTCACACTTGTGACATCAAAAATGCCTTACAATAATATTCTATTTTCATGTGATCAAATCCCGACATCTAATAATTTTTATGAAGTTGGCGAATGATATTCTCAGGTTCAAGGATTCCAAAAATTAAAACGGATCCTAAATATGATATGTAGAACTCCGGGAAAAGACGATTGAAGTTTCACGTCTAATTCGTCCCTATTCAACGGTTTTCGCGACTTTGAGAAATTTATGGTTTAAAAATATTGTGATTATCAAATCAAAAATTACATCTATGTCTGAGTTTAAAAATGTTTTTGAAGTTTACATATGAGGTGTGCAAGTACCTCAACGGATCCATTCAGTTTTTGTTTATTAAAAAAATCAGTATTATACTGCTTTGAAATCTTATAATGGACGTAACTTCTGCATACGACATCCGTTTTTGAGATTTTTTATATCTACGGAAACCTGAGAGTGTAATTTATCCAATTTAATCATAATTAGTCCTAAGTATACTCGATGAAAAAATTATTTTTTAACGTCACTATTAATATCCATTTTGTGATTTTTGATTTGATCATTAGCAATAGCCAGTTTGTTGAACATTTTGAAATATAATGAAAGTAATTATGAATAATAAACCATTAATGTACTTTATTAACATATAATTACATACATTAAGTCTTAATACAACATGGTTCATGGTGGTTCGGCTGACAAACTTGACCTAAAACTACCAATTGTTACATATGTCAATTCTCCAAGTGAGAGTTATGGTTGCTTATAGATTGGTTCTTAGGATACCTCAGGAATTAGAATTGTAGCTTGATCAACCCAGCTAAGATCAAGGTGATGGTGCAGTGGGAGGTTCCGATGTCTCCATCTGAGATTCGAAATTTCCTTGAGGTTGGTAGGTTATTATCAGAAGGTTTGTCTTTTCCGTTTTATGTGCTCTAAAAATTAGAGGATGGTATTTAT
The DNA here is from genome assembly GCF_052849685.1 of Lactuca virosa. Taxonomy (NCBI): domain Eukaryota; kingdom Viridiplantae; phylum Streptophyta; class Magnoliopsida; order Asterales; family Asteraceae; genus Lactuca; species Lactuca virosa. The sequence goes on from NC_136431.1 coordinate 56,556,402, forward strand.
CGGTTGGACCGGCTTAGGCCTCTGGTAGTGGAAGATGATCGGTGGTAGTTTAAATTCTAATTGTGGGAGAACCGAGTATTCTGATTAAAGGTTCATGAAACGATTTGGCTTTTGGGTTCTACATTTCAGGTCAGAAGAATCTGCGGCTTGAGCATGTGAGATTATTGGTAGCAGACATTCGCACAGAGTACTCAAGATTATGAAGTTTTTCTTGTTATGTTTCTACAGGGTCCATCAAATCTCCTACATGTGACCGAAAGAATTCAGGGATTGGTCATGTTGCAGGCGCGACATGGGTAGCTTTCAGGATTATGACTTTAGGAAAGCATAAGTTGTCCATGCAACAAGAGCTGTTGAACAAGGGATTTGCAGTAGAAAGTAGTTCCCTTTGGGAGCATCAGGCATGCTCGTGAGAAAGCTTTTAGACCACTCAAGTAAAGGTTTAGAAGGTGTGGTTAGCTTGTAAAGGAGATCGGTTATCTTCTTTCGAGGAATGGCAGTTATTGATCAGTTCCAGTGTGAAGTATGTGTTCCATCTTCCTTTAGACTTCGTTTTGATTAACATTAATTTTTTATTGTGAAAAATGTTGCTGAGAAAACAACCTTTAGGATACGGTATGGTTGTTGAAGGTAGAAGTATTACCTTTCGGGTCTGCTTATGTCAGCGGTATATGGGATTCATGGATTTTAAAGGTTGGCTCTTTCTCAATCGGTTGTTGTAGTGTTCTTCGTGAAGTAAGATTGTTTGAGGATCTTTAGTGGGAATTATTGGAGATTCAGGTAAGGTGTCAGATCCTTCCAAATTAATTTAGGTATGTATGCCAAGGATCATGTGGGGAGTGTGCACTTGGTTTGTCTAATTGTGGAAAGATGCTTTTTGTGGTTCGTGTTCGACTGTTGTTTTGAAGTATTAGGAGATCAGATGTTAGAGCAACATTTTCCTAGTTTCTAATGTGTGGCCTTGTATTTTCATGAAGCTCGGTGTGGGGATGTCAAGTTGATATGGATTGAAGGTTAGGTTGATATGACCTGGGCTCAGACACCATTATCATGGGTAATTTTAGGAGTTTCTATAGGTTATTTGGGCATTTTTGGAAATATTTTTTAGATTTTCCAAGGCTGGGAACCTTATTTAAGTTGTTGATGAGAATGCCGACATCAGTGGTTGATTTTTGTAAGATATCTGGATCCGATGATAGTATCATTTTAGACCCCAGCTGGATGCTTCGGGAAGGTAGAGATTCGTATGGTTATAGTACGGTATTGTATTGATATGTACTTCACTCTTCAGGTAGAGTGGAAAGGTAAGGAATATTGAGGATCATGGTAACCAATGTGTTCTCTTAGTGGGATATGTTAAGAAAACGTGTGAAATGTTAGAATATGTAAGTAAGGTCGTGATCGTTCGTTAGTAATTGCCTTGTTGTCAATATGTGTTCGGTTTACCGATAGGGGTAGTGAGGGATGTTGACTAGGTTTCTACATGTCGATTCGATGAGGGTCGAGGACCTATATGCCCATTGAGGTGCGGATCGTGAGTCTTCAGTCATGTGAAGGGGTGATGGTAAGAACGGAACTGTGTCATGAGCTTATCAATCCAATGGCCGAGGGTGTCACGACATATCATGAACTAGTGTGTATACAACTTAAGTAGGTGGGACCCGACATTTGTATAGTTGAGATTTTTATTCTTTGGTTTGTTAGTCTTTTTGGCTCGGTTGGGTGTTTAGGAGCATCGTGGTAAGGTTATTGGTCACCTAGTGGCAAACTAGTTTTAAGCTATTTGTTGGGTAGAATGTTGACTTACTGGAAGGTCATGGTTATGCATCTGAATTTCCTTGTTGTGTTTTTGCATTCGTTGGTCTCTGTTTGTTTTTAGAGAGCGGTTTATTATACGTTAGGTTACGAGTGATGGAGTATTGGTTCTGGAGATGTCGAGCCGTGGAATTCGAAATAGTTCCCTAGGATAATCTATTAGGTGGTTGTGCACCTGAAGTAGAATGAAGGTTTAAATTCGACGTAAGGTTATGTATTTTTCGTTAGTATACTCATCGGAGTAGTGGGATAGTGGTGATTTGACAGGATTTCAAATGAGCATCGAAATCCCTTTTCGTGAGATCTTCAAGGTACGACTCTGATACCAATTGTTGAGACCCATTTTTATAACGAACGGTGAGTGCGGAAGAAGGATATCTCGAGATTAATCGTGTTTTTGTAAGTATGAACACCAAGAACATATTATGAGTTCATAAGAAAAAGACTAAGAACAAGAGAGAATAATCATAATATTGCATGAAGAACATGGTGGGAGAGAAACTCTCCCTGGGTGGGAGAACCCACCAACTTTCTCTCTCTAGGATTACATGCTAAGAGAGTGCATAATAATACATAAAAAGTGACCACCTCTCCCTTTATATATGAGGGAGAGTAAATACACCTAAAATACAATAAGGGGAAATACAACCTAATAAACACTCATTATTTGTGGAGCATTTCCATGCACCAACATTCTCTCCCTAAATGCTTACAAATGATGAGAGATCCAATAAGTGATACAAGGCTACAATACAGTAATCCGACTAGCAAGTCTGGTAATAAAATGAAATCAAGTGCTGAAATGTCTCTGAAACTCTAAAGTGTCTGTGAAGTCTGAAACTGGCCATGAATCTCTAACAATGAAGGTCTTCGGCTTCAAAGCACAACCAATGAAGCAGAAAAAATAAGATCCAAATCTTCAAACCAGTCATAATCACCCGAAGAAGGAGGTCACCATGAGCAAGTAGAAGATCCAATAAAAGAGACACTTCGGCTTCAAATGTCTGAAAAACATCTCGAGTTCTCGAATCATAATACACCAAAATTCTTCAAAGAATAACCTGCTAAAAATGTGAAGCATCCATAAAATGAAGTCCGGATAAAAATAATGTGAGTCCAAAAACATGGTCTAGCAATGCCGAAAATTTGATCCAAGGACCAAAAATAAGTGCCACGTCACATTGCCAAAATAATCTTCGTCTTCAACATATCACAAATCCAAACTCGTGAAACCATAAGATCTGAACCGGATGCAAACACAAAATCATCCTGTGGTAGAGTCCGAATAATAAATAATCTGAATCGGAAAACATCGAGTAATGCCAAAAATTTGATCCGTAAAGACCAAAAAGAAGTGCCACATCGCATCACTAAATAAATAATCGTCTTCAGAAGTCTTCAAAAATCAAACTCAAACAATCATAATAACCAAATTTGGATGATATTCTCTCCCTATTTTTGATAACCAATGACCGGATATCAAAAATCAACAAATCATCGGATGGAGAGTGTCGGATACCAAGAGCTAATAGAGAAGCTCTCCCTAGATGTATGAAGGGTCTCGTTAAGAAACGAGAAAGAGTAAAAGAGATACCCTTGCGGTCATGAGGAGGCGGGTGACATAGTTGCTGAAGCTGTGCTGAGAATAATCTGTTGTGCCAAAAATATATCCAAATATCCAAACTGCGGTGTCGGAACACTTGAAGTGGTCTTCAATAGAAAGTAAAGTCCACATGCTCAAGATACATGATTCGTCAACCAAAAATCAAGAGCGACAAGTCATAAAATCTCATAATGTGAAGAATGCGAAACAACTCTGTTGATCAATCGCCGTTGCGATGCAAGCATCACAAAAAAATAATATGAAGTCCGACTGCGGTAGGAGTATTCTTCCAATAATAACCGGCATGAAATGAACCAATGTGACAATCCAAGGTTCGGTTGTGGCAAAAATTGGTGTTAAAAAAAATAATTGGTGTAAAAAAAATTGGTTTTAATAAAAAAATGGCTAAATTAAAATAATTGGCAAAAAAAAATAATTGTCGTTAAAAAAAATTGGTGTTAAAAAAAATTGGTGAATAAAAAAAATTGTCGTTTAAAAAAAATGGCTGAATAATAAAAAAATGAAGTTTTAAAAAAAATAAGAGGGTTAAAAAAAAGAAGGGGAAAAATGGAGGGGATGGGAGGAAAAAGAAGGTGGAAAGGAGGGGGGAGGAGGAGGAGGATTTTCTGGTGGTTGCGGTCGGATGGGATGATTGCGGGTCTAGGCTGGTTGCGGTGGGTAGTCTTGGGTGCGGATGGAGCTGAAGTAGACTTCGGTAGTTGCGATGCGGTGCAAAGGAAGGCAAGCGGCTGCGGTGCGAGACTGCAGTGGAGCGCCTGCGGTCCGAACCGAGAAGGGAGAAGCCTGCGGTGCGAGGACCTCGGTCAGAGGCTGCGGTCCGAGGGGAGTCCGCAAGAGGAAGACTTCGGTTTAGCAGGGAGGCTTCGGATCCTTGGTTTGGACTAAGAGGCTGCGGTACTTAGGCCTGAGAGGGGCTGCGGTACCAAGGCTAAGAAGGGCTGCGGGTAGGCTTCTAAGGAGACTCCGGTAGGCAGTTTTTGGTTGCAGTTCTGGGCTCCGAGAAGGGATGAACAGGTGACGAAAAATGCTATTTTTTCATGAAAAATGGTACCGCAAAGGCCATTTATTCATATTTTAATAAGGGAATCTTTTTATAAAGCATTTTAAGTCAACATGTGGTCTTGGGAAGGCAAAAAGAAGAGTGTGCAGGGGGGTTTTAGGGGACAAAAGGTGATGGGAAAGGACAATGTCACATGGTTTTTGTCTTTTTGAGGGAGCAAACAGTGGAATACTCTTTACCCAAAAGAGTAACAAGGACAATTGACTTTTTGCAAACAAATAATACGTCCAAATTTCTTCAAATCAAAGATTCACAGCAACAATTTTATAATTGAGAGATATGAAGATAATACCTCTTATGATGAGAAAAAGTGTTGGGATAAAGTCTTCAAAAGAAATTCTCCACTTTCTTCATGAATAATAAGCTCATTAATCTTTGTGTCTTCACATCCAAGAAAAAGAACCTCCTGGAGAACATCTTCAACATTTTTAAGAGACCACAAAATTAATTCTTCTCCCATTTTTTTTTCTTCATTTCTTCAACAGCAATAAAAATAATAAGCTTTTAAGAACATCTTCTTCCAGCAATAAATAGAACGAGCAGCAGCAGCAACAATTTATTTTACTAAGATAGAATCACCCAGAAAATAGAACTAAGAACGAACTTCATAAAAAAAATTCCGGTAAGAAACCCGAAAAAAAAAATTTTTTGCTGAAACACGGAAAAATCACAAGATAATCACCGAACGAGAGTCGTTCCCTTGAACTAATCGTGAGATCTTCAAGGTACGGCTCTGATACCAATTGTTGAGACCCATTTTTATAACGAACGGTGAGTGCGGAAGAAGGATATCTCGAGATTAATCGTGTTTTTGTAAGTATGAACACCAAGAACATATTATGAGTTCATAAGAAAAAGACTAAGAACAAGAGAGAATAATCATAATAATGCATGAAGAACATGGTGGGAGAGAAACTCTCCCTAGGTGGGAGAACCCACCAACTTTCTCTCTCTAGGATTACATGCTAGAAAAGTGCATAATAATACATAAAAAGTGACCACCTCTCCCTTTATATATGAGGGAGAGTAAATACACCTAAAATACAATAAGGGAAAATACAACCTAATAAACACTCATTATTTGTGGAGCATTTCATGCACCAACAGACCTTGAGGAAACCCTAGCCTCCTTTTGTGAGCTTAGAGCTCATCCTCTCTCCTAAAATCCATTTTGGTGCTCTATAGTGAAGTAAACCTTCTTACCACTTCTGGACTTTTGTAAGCCGTAAAGTTCCATGTTTTATCGTGTTTCACCTTTGGATCTAAGAGTATTTTGAGTTTTAGTGCTTTATTTGATATTTTGGTCCCTTGAATGGTTTTATATATGGAGTTGGACAACTCCATGATCTTTGGGTGGTGTTCTACTTTATATCTAATGTGTTGGTGGAGTAGAGAGTACACATAAGGGCTCTCTTTATTCCATGCATGAAGAAAAATGATATCTTGGAAATTTTAAACATTAGAGTTTTAGATCTAGTTTGTTTACGATGTCCTAATGGATAAAGTTAGAAACTTTATCCATTTAAACATCAACAAGATCCAAATTTAAAAAGTAGAGCCTTAGACTTAATGGATTAAGTCGAGTTGGTTGTTGAATCTGGACAGAAGCGATGTGTCTGTCAGGGAGCTGCGACACGCCTTGCATTTTTCCTGATGCCCGTCTAATTTTTTGAGATGAAACCTGATTTTTTTGTCACGTAGTGGGCGCAGAGTGCCTTGAAAGGTGCATGACGCGCCTGTTGGCCAGTATGTTGACTTTTTGAATTTTTGGCTAAGTTTGACCTTGGGTCAAACTTTAGGGTTTTGAGTTTTGGATTGAGATTTGACCACTACGGGTTTAGGTGGTGCACATAGCTAATTCGGGTGACTTGTTGTTCTATCACTTCAACTCTTTGATCAAGTGAGTCTTCTCACTATATTGTAGGACACTAGGTGTCATTGGATTGTTCATAGTCTTTGTAACTCTTGCATGTATGTCATACGTTAATTGGGTGAGGCATGTTTATATATTTATTGGACAATGCCCATTATGGTATGTGGTATTTTGGGGAAATCATTAAGCTTTGTGCTTACGGTTTTAAGTTTAAATGATTCAGGTTGTTCTGGCAGCATGGGGAAGAACACGACGTGATTAATCGCAATCACTAAAGATTCCGCATTACTGACTTTTATGATGTTTAGTCTGATATTTGATTTGAACTTCAAACTCATCTTTTGATTATCCTATGGTTTGAAATGATACTTAGTTTGGTTTTATTATATTAAAAAATAAAAAATTTACTATATATTTTTGGAACGTTACAAGTTGATATCAAAATCCTAGTTTGAGAGATTCATGCTAGCACAGTGTGCGTTTGAACTCAAACTGGGGACTAAAAGAATCTTTTCACAAAATATTTTACTAAAAATGTTTTCTAAAAAAAAGATGTGATGCGTCAATCAAGTTGAAGCTCAGACACCTATTGTTCGAAAGAAAATAAATCTACTCTGATAAATGAAGGCTTTTTTTACCACTTGTCACACTTTCATTCAATATGCCAAATGTCATTTTATGGTTATTTTGAATTAATTTTTTTTCTACATGTCATTTTATGAGTTTTTCTATTTTATTAAATTTCATATAATATTTTAATGTAATAATTGCAATAAATATACTAATAAATGAATATTAGTTTCATTAATAAACTTACCTTTTAATTTCAAAATTCCCAAAATTAAAGGTCGTTACTTTTTTTTATTTAAATTATTTGTTTAAAATTAAAAAATAAAAAACATTTTCATTCTAATAATTCATTATTTTTTTTATTTTTTTAAAAAATCAAAATTCTCAAATCTTTTGACTTTTATATTTAACTTTTTTTTAAAATGAACTCATGTAATACATGTGTCTCACAACTAGTAGATAAATAAATAAAATCGCAACCATCTTCGTTATATCCTTTGAATGAATTTTCCTTAAACCATTAATTTATGTATTTGTATTGTGTTGAATTCATTAATAATTCTATAATTCTCAATCTTGGTAACAACATTTAATAATTTGGCCTAAGTCATCTCGTTTACATCTAGGTTTAAGAGGAGGTTTCTAATTCACTTAATCCTTGTATCTGATGTTACGTGTAACTCATAAAACTTCATTATATAAATATATATATATATATATATATATATATATATATATATATATATATAGAGAGAGAGAGAGAGAGAATGAACAACACATTTTTTAAATCGTACTCATAAACTACTTGTTTTGTCCATATGGGGACTTAAACCTTCAACCTCTTATGTGACTAACAAAATTTTAAACACTTTAATACCTCTAAGCCCAAGAACTTTTGTTGAATAAATTCTCATTGAAGCGCAATAAAAAACACCAAGAATATATATCGGTAAAAGATGATATCAACTGCATAAATTTTCTCCTTGACCAGGTTATCTTCAAAGCCTAACTGATCAAATTCTCTTTGTCGCTATAGTCGTCCTTAGGTATATAACTTCATGGGTTGTGAAAATTTAAAATTAAAATGGGTAAGTTTAGATTGTAGTGAGGTCGTGGTTTCATGCATGTAGATGTCTATCATTTGAAATATAATTGTTTTATCATGCTTTTTAACACATAATAACTTGGCAATACATTTCACCTAATGACACAATTTCGAGAACGTTTCAAATATCCAGATAAAGAACCAATTGCTCGTTTCAACTCCCTCTTGGCACAACTCATTCATCACGCTCAAGCATTATAAATATCCAAAGACAATTGGGTGAAATTCCGATTCTCATTCCCAGTGGTCACAATACATTCGTCATACGTACAACTATCAAATACCCAAATTGTTCCCACTAAATATGTCATCCAAACAATCAGGTAGGTCGTAGATAAACAAATCCAAATATAATTTTCATGCAACTATATTTATTATAATACATACTTAACAATAATAAAAATTTGTATAAATAAAAATCTTTACATGATAAACATTTTCATAAATCAACTACAGAAAAAACATGCAAAATTCACATTGATAAATACAACTTTTAAAGAACTAGTATCTCTGTTAACTGGAACTCCTACAAGTTTCGACAAATACTTAGAGAAGGTATCCTAACAATTGGAAATTCATACCCTAAAGTGTTCAACGGTGTTGGTCATAGTGTCGGAACTAGTAGATGTCCCGGGCAGACCCGAACCACTACTGAATTTCGTCTCCGAAGAGTAAAAAAAATTGTATTATTATGCAACTATAAAAAATATTGTGCAGCTACTATTAGATCCAGCATAAATAAATATGGTGCTTATTGGTGCATAAAAAATAAGCTCGAATTTTATAGAAGTTTAACCCAATTTATTTTATTTCAATAACCCATGGATATAAATAAGCCCAAACCATTAATAATATGTCCACACTAGACACTCCACAGCCTTCTTTGTTTGTGTGTGTATACGGAAGAAGCAAAAAAAAAAAAAAAAAAAAGTGAAGTGAAGCTGTGATGAAGCTGCAAAAAAAATAAAGAGAAACAGAAGAGCTGCGTCGACAGGAAGTGAGGAAGGAAAAAAAAAATTGCACATTCATCAATCATCTCATCTCCAAATTCCACTTTCATCCAAGTCTTCAATACGATTTTGAGCTTCCTTCAAATCTCCAATCCGATTTTTAGAGATTTTAGGGGTATACACTGTATAAACAACTATAAAAAATATTGTTTATCAATTTCTGTTTGTAATAAATAGATGAGATAAGGATTTTTCTTGATAACTATAAACTGGCCTAGAAAGAAATTTGAGAATTCTTCTGATATGGAATTCGTAGTCCAAATAGAATCGTGATCTAAAAATATTCATTAACTATAGTTTACAAAATATAAAGTCCTTGCTTAGTTGATTCATTAGACTTTCTAATTTATTGATTTAATGTGGTTGGTATGGTATACCCTCGGTTCAAATCCGATAAGGAGCTTTGTATTTTTTTTTCAATCATAGTATTTTTAACTTAAAAGAAGAATAACGATATTATTAATAGTAATAAAAAGTAACCAAATTGTATAATATTATCGTCTAACGAGTTATATATTAGTTGTTAGAGTATTATTAGTAATAGTTATCATGGATAATGATAAGTCATATGTTGAATCATCAAATCTTCATATTTTCAATTAGCTAGGCCAATGAAATTCATTGTAAAGATTATAGATCAATCAAAAGAAAAATAAGTGGACATGACCCATTGAATCATTATTAAATCCGCTATTGTGATATTCAAATTCAATAGAGATGAAACTAGTTAGACCTTTTATTTATTTTTTATTATGTTTATGATTTATGAAATTAATTGTTTCTTACTTTCTTTGTTGAATTTATTAATTGTTTGGTGAAATTATTAGTTGTTTTTTAGTTAAATTAGTAGTTGACTAGATGTTTTGCTTGAAATTAGTTTTTGACATGTTGTTGTATTGCTTATGTGCTTACTTCTTGTTGAAATATTAACATGTTAGGGGTAAAATTGAGACTTTTTTTAATTATTGAAGGATCATACAATCCGAATTTGAGAGCTCTATCCAAACCTAGAATGAAACAACTAAGTAGTAATCTTTTTGTTAGGTTTATGATTTATGAAATTAGTTGTTTTTTGTTAAATTGTTAATTGTTTTGGTGAAATTGTTAGTTGTTTTTTTATGAAATTAGTAATTGTTTTGCTTAAAAGTTGAAATTGGTGATTTAGTGGTGAAATTGACTTGACATGTTAGGGTAAAATTGAGTATTTTCTTAAGAGTCCACCAAACTCCAATGTTAGGGTAAATTTGATTTTTTTTAAGAAACTGCCAAACTCTAAATAAAAATAATGTCTTGAACAACCCTTATTGCCTTGCTTTGATGCCGAACATTCAAATCTTTCTTTCCCCCATGATATCTTGATTTATGTTGCCCTATATATTTATCCTTGCATTAGCCTTAATATTATACAAAAACCCTTGAACTTTTGAATAAACACATGTTATGTACATGTTCTTTGTTAACTATAGCATTTTATTGTTTGTTTAAAGTTTGGGTTTGCTTAATGTTGCTCAAGAACCCGACCCAACAAGAACCCAAATTGACACGAACCCGTTTTCCAAGTCTATATTATGATATTTGATCAAAAATCTTTTTTGATGTCACTAATGTTAGATATTCCTGCATCTGCCACTTGTTGGTCGAGTTCCTCACCTCATATATTTGAACATATTAGTCTAATTATCTCTATAAGTAATTTTGTACACTTTAATCCTTGAAAAATGTTAGTGATTAGGGTTTAGGCTCAAGCCCTTTAGGGTTTAGATTAGATTTCTTATGTAACCCTATTTATATGAGGTTTAACCTTACTATTTATGATTGAAACAGTCTATTATCTTACATGGTATTAGAGCTCTAGGTTAAAACCTTACTTCTGACCATAACCCGTAGCCACCGCCCTCCACCTCCGACGACCTTCCCTAATAGTCGTCGGAGGTGCCGTCATTATGTTCCTTATTTTTCTGTTTCTTCTCTTCTCCCCCTAAATAATAAAACGGCCGGATGGCACCAAACCAGAGCCCTTTCATTGACTTCTTCTACTGCCTCCTCACCTTCCGCCTCCTCCTCGGCTGGTCACTTCTTCAGATCTCTTTTCCGATTCAGCCCCTTCGTATGTTGCGGGTGCCTCTCTCCGATGGCACCTTCTCTGTCGGGCAGCCTCTGATCTGTAGTCGTTTTTTCTCTATCAACATTGCAGTCGCCGATCTCGCCGGAATTGGCTCCGTCCGCCACAGCTCGAGTCCTCTTTCTTTCTCGATGCCTTTCTTCGGACCATTCTGCCACCGGTTGCATGATCGTTATCGTCGCCTCTGCTCCTCTCTTCTTAGATAAAGGAACCGTTGTTGGCCGTCGCTTCTTCTCTCTCCTTCTCCTATAAGCAGTTGTTAGCCGTCATCAAACAGTTGTTAGCCGTCATCATTAGAGCTCTGCCACCGCCGTTGCCGCTGTCTTCATTTATGTTATGTTTTATGTTTTTGTTTTTCCAGTTTACTCGTCCCCTCCCGATCAAACTGCGGGGGGATGTTAGTGATTAGGGTTTAGGCCCAAGCCCTTTAGGGTTTAGATTAGATCTCTTATGTAACCCTATTTATATGAGGTTTAACCTCACTATTTATGAATGAAACAATCTATTACCACATCAGCGATTATCACGAAAACCTCAATCACGTATATATGATTTCAATGAGCATTTTAAACCATTCTAGCAAATGTTTCTCGATTTAAGTTACGAAAACTATAACCTAAAACCATAAATTGTGTTTTTCTATAAGCAAAAATATAGTTTCAGCCAAATATTGACTACCCGATAATATCCTGTAAATAATAATTTAATAATATTGGCTAACACAATTTTAAAGATCTCATAAATCCACTTAGTAATTTTCGAAAATTTCCCAAGGTATCCTAGCTTTGTTGCCAACAATCTACCAACCAAATTTTTATTAATCTTCCAAAAAATCGAATTTAACTCGGTATTCCCCCATACATATTTTACAAAAGTTGGTTTCCTTCTTGACCCGTTTTATTAAAAACGGGTATGTGGCCATTACAAAATTTCAAAGCTTCAATTTGCCTCTTTTTACACCATTTACATAAATTTAACCATATCTCCATTCAAGACTAATGCTTCTAAATAAATTTAAACAAATATACCTTAATTTTGCAATTAGGTCCTTCACTTTGTATTTCTTGAATGTTGACACCATCAACAAATCCTTAACTTGTGATTCTCACCTTTTTGCCACAACAAAAAAAATTTATACTAAATGAAATTTTCCATTTTTGTATTGAGATTGGGCATGGCTATTACATGGCTGCTATGTGAGGTGAAGGATTGAAGGCTGCATGTATTGCTGATGAAGAAGACAACACTTAGTTTGATTATTAACCTGTTCGGTTGTTTTTTTTTTTTAAACATGGTGTGTAATTTCAGAAATTAAGTTTTGCTGTTTTATTTTTCTTAATCAATTCAAACACAAATTCATGTAATGATTGAGTGATCGATATGCTTACTTGGTGAGTATCCAATATTTGAAGAAGATGATGAAACCGTTTGATTCACATTATGATTTCTAAATCGATGGAAGATTGCACAGAAGATTTATTGGTGTTGTTGGTGATTTGTTTTCCTGATGCGTGAGGGATAAATTTTGTTATTTTTTGTGTGTATGAGAGAACATCTAAAAGAAAATATGATAACACCATATATATACTTTTAGTTAATTACTTCCATGAAGTAATATTTAGGAAAAACGGGGTATCCATTATGTCATATTGGTGTACTTATTATCACAAAACGTAAATATAGTACTTTATAAATGGTCCTAAGTCACATTTTAGTGACATATTCCAACATTCTCTCACTTGTGAGTGACCATTTGTGATGAGTTTTGATACGTTCGACAATGTAATACCCATCAAGTTTCCTATTAAAGTCATAACAAAAGATACAATCATTTGTGTCGTTATCAACACGAGACATTCATCAATCATACAAAGGCCTCAAGATAAAACACTTAGAAAACATAAGTCGATATGACAAGTAATTACAATATTGAATTGTATAGATTTGTCTATAGATTAATAAGTAGATACATTCAGTAATATATACAAATCAATTAAGACATTAAGGAAACTTTATAATTACATTAATTATCCATAATTGAACTATGTCATCATAAAAGACCAATATTTATAGGTATATAATTTAAAAAGAATCATACGAAGATTGAGTGAATCTTTTATCTAGACCAAATTTTTGTTAATCCAACTTCTATAAAATTCTCAACTCTAACACGAAATTTGATTACATGAACCCAACCAAGCACTAAAAACCCTTAAAGAATCTACTCTAACCATATCATCTCAAGGTTTTCTAAATAAATTTACCTTGATTTTGAAATTAGGTCCTTCACTTGTATTTCTTGAATGTTGACACCATCAAAAAATTCTTAACCTATGATATTCACCTTTTTGCCACAACAAATAGATTTAGACTAAACTAAAATTTCCATTTTTGTATTGAGATTGGGCATGGTTATTACATGGATGCTATATGAGATGAAGGATTGAAGGCTCCATATGTTGTTGATGAAGAAGACAACACTTAGGTTGATTATTAACATGTTGGGTTGTTTTTTCAAAAGATGGGTTATGCTTTAATAAAACATTTAGGGGATGAAATCCAATAAGGAAATAACATAAGCATCATATATGTTTCTATTATTTTATAGTTATAGTTATATCAATATGTGTTTACATTGTTGTAACTCTAGAAAATATTAAAATATAAATCTTATTATAATAATTGTAATGGTGAATTTGCAAAAACTGAGGAACGTGGTCTCGATCAGCAAAACGAGTAATTATTATTTTGAAATCTATTCAGATATTTTTCGAAAATTATAACAAGTGTTTAATCATTTTAATTGGTTTATTATATATTCACGTTTATGAATTAGCCAAGTTTGTGTGCTTGAAACATGTTAGAGTCGTAAATGAGTTGAACATTCAGCACTGTTGTGAACCATTCGACGTGTGAAAATTTATTTATGTTCGTTTATTTAATGTACGAACACGATTTTCGTTTGTACATATTTTGAGATGTAAGACTTTAAAAATAAACGACTTTGTGCAAATAGTGATAAAATATTTCGATTTTCGTCTATGTTTATAACTCTATATCCAAATTTTTGGCTACATCACCTGAATATGTGCTAAATGTTTACAAGGATGTTAATATGTTTGAGCAAATGTATGAACAACATATTATCTTCATGATATGATATTATGAAATGAATAAGATCTTTGTTTGTTTAGTTAAACACATTAACACGGATTTTGTTTGTATATATCTTTGAGATGTATGACTATAAAATTAAACAACTTTGTACAAATAACAATATAGTATTTTGAATTTTGTTTATGTTTATACTTCTATATCCAGATTTGTGGCTCCATCACTCGACCATGTTGAACATGTGCTAAATGCATACAAGGATGTTAATATGTTAAAGCAAATATATGAACATCATGTTATCTTCATGATATGAAATTATAACATTTATTTTACCTAAACGGTAGAAATAGAGTTATCATCATGAAACCATGTGGTTTCTTGGGGTTATCTTAAGAGCCAAAAATATGAGTTTAGTCGACCTCATAAAATTATATCATATAAAGAATAGTACAAGTCAGATTTGTCATTTCTGTAAAAAAATAAAATAAACCATAAATGAAGTGGGTCACACAAAGTATAATATAATATTGGATGAGAAAAAAAATGTATATTCATTAAATTATTACAACCACAGGTATAGTCGACATAATATATGATGTTTTAAAACAAGTGTGTACACACCTTATAAGGCATTTAGTATATGGGCATTTCGAAATGTTGTTTTCAATAACCGACACCAATGTTGAACTTATTGTGTGAAAATCATAGACTCGATCATTAGGTCGTAAATGTAAGTATGATTCTCCACCAACCTTTGTGTTACAAATGAAGATGATTTTTTATTTTTATGATACAATATGGTGGAATTTTGAATATTACTAATATATTATCCTTTTAATTAATAGGAAAAATAAGAAAAACCCACTATTTTTCAATAAAATTTACACTAATATCGGTCACAAAGTTACAGAAATGCTCCCTAAAAAAACTAAGATTTACATAAATGCTTCTTGAAATAGTCATAGAAATTGTCCCTATAAAATTTACAAAAATGGTCCTTATAAGTAATAGTTATAGAAATTGTTGCTATATGAAATAAATACATAAATAGTCTCTATGTTATAACGGTATTACAAAAATAGTCCTCATATAGTAGTGAGATTATAAAAATAGGCCATGTATAATATGGAAATTGCATAAATTGTCCAAGAATAATATGAAAAATAAAAAGAGGCCCTCAATATTACATAAATGGTCACCTATAATAGCGGCATTACATAAATGGTCGTTGTGTAATATCAAAATTATAGAAATGATATATGTGCAAAAACGAAATAAATAAAAATGGTCGGTGTGTAAGACAACACTCATGATGTAACATCCATAAAAATCATGAAAAATTTAAACTTTTTAAAAAACCATCCCAAGATCATAAATTGTTTACAATTTAGTTTTCAAAACATCTTCAATATCAGAGTTTCCCAAAATCAAAAGTCCAAGACATGAGGATATGTACGGTGACGCCTTCGCCTTCCCGCGGTCCTCTGAAGTACCTGAAACATAACCCAAAACTGTAAGCCAACGCTTAGTGAGTTTCCCCCAAAGTACCAACACAACACATAATCATAATAATAATAGTAAACATCATGCATACAGAGCCTTCAATCTGACTGGAACGCCCCACCGGCCTACAGTCTATCTAGTACGCTCACAGAACCTTCAACATGACTGGTACGCCTCACCAGGCCTTCAGCCTATCTGGAACGTTCTTCGGGCCTTCGGCCTGACTGGTATGCCCTACTGGCCTGCAGTCTATCCGGGACCCCCTGGGTCTCTTGACCTTGAGCACATAGTAGGACCGCCTCAATCCAACATACCATATCAAACCTCAGCTAGCATATATAGACAATCATACATATCTAACACATCACTAAGCATAGCATCATCCTATATACCACGATACAGATCTAACAGATCACTACAGCATACAAGCATGCGATAAACCAAAATAAAAATCCAAAGGGGCCGACCTTGGTGCCTTCGACCCAAAAGTACAGTGAGGAAAACTCACCTCGCAAATCCGAAAAGATAGCAGAAAAGAATATCGCTCCGCGAGTCCACCCTATAAATCACCTATACACAGGGAAAGAACCGACCTTAGGCTTCATAACAAATACCCAAAATGCCCCTAGTGTCAAATATGGTCAAAAGTCAACGGAAAGTCAATAGTCAACGAAAAGTCAACCCCGCTGAATACGCCCAGCGTACCCAACCTCTACGCCTCGCGTACTCCGCCCTTGACCAAAACGGGCAATTGACCACCTACGCCCAGCGTACGCAGTGGCCATGCACAACCTCCATGAAGTGCTTAATTCAACAAGTCCAAATGTTCAAATCCAGATCTAAGTCTAAAAAGGTGCTCCTAACCATAAAGTTTCCAACTTTATGGCCATGCATGCCTTAATAAGTCCCAAAACCAAAACCCTAGTTTGTATTAACCACTTAAGGCCTCTATATCTTGCATGCAAGCACTAAATGAGTCAAGATAGCATTTTTACGACTTAATGCACCTAAAATATTCTAAAAGGACAACTCATTTGGTCTTAGAGTAGCTTTTACTCATTAAGTCCAAGAAAAGGGACCAAAAACTCATAAAACTTCAAATGGATAGATCTTAATGAAATACAAGTCAGGATCAAAGCTTTATACCTTTTAGAGCTTCCCAAATAGGCAAAGATCTTAGATCTACAACCTTGCTTCCACACCACGACTCCTCAATGAATCCTCTTTCTTCCTTCAACACACCAAGAACACACACTTAAACTCAAAACACACACTCAAGGGTTAGGGTTTGCAAAAATGTCTCAAAGAGAGTGGAGGCTAAAAAGGTGAGGGAAATGAGGCTATAAGGATGACTATATAAGGGCTTAACCTTAAAATTTAGGGTTTCCACACATGGAGAGTACGCCCCGCGTATGTTGATCTACGCCCAACGTACTAGGGCGCGCCCTAGTACACTAAGCGTATGCACGTACGCATGGCGTACTCCCATTTCTCCAAAACTACAATTTTGCCACTAGGGCTTCCAATGGACACTTCCTTCTATTTAGGGAGAAAAATGCGACATAAAAAGATTATAGGGTTGAATTTAGAAGTACCCGAACATTGGGATGTTACAGTTCTGTAACACCCGGTTGTGAAAGTGTTCGGTTGTGACCACGGAAGCCAAGAGTATAAGCGTAATCGGTCGATACTGTCTTTTATGGGTCTTGGGTCTTATTCGGATGGTTGAAGGGCTCGGGTATGTAGCTGGGAGTGTAGGGGTTTTCTTCACCTTTTCGTGGATATAAAGTTCTTCGGAAACGGACTTAGAATGAAGAAGTTATAGCACTTTGAAGTTATTATCACTTTTGGCCCTTAATTGGAATGTTTGACAGATAAGCCCCATGCATGCAAGGGGTGCATGCATGTGTCCGACTAGGAACACCCAGCGTAGACTGGGTTATGCCCAGCATATAAGGCTAAAATGGGCGCGGGTGGTTCTTGAGTACGTCGGGCGTACAGAGAGGTACGCGGGGCGTACTCCATTCAGACCAAAACCCTAATTTTTAGGGTTTGACATTATATAAAGAACATAATGCTACAAGGATCAGCCTCCCTCTCACCCTAAAGCAACTATCACGAAACCCTAATCCTCCATTGAGTGTTCTTGGAGCTTAGAATACCATTAGAGAGCATTTTGGTGGCTTGAAGCTATTTTCCAAGCAAGTGAAGAGCATAGCAAGGTGGTGGATCAAAGGAGAAGCAGTAGATCCAAGGTTGTGGTTCCATTTCAGATCACCTTGAGGTATAAAGCCTTGAACTTTCCTCAAGTATACTTAGATCTAGTGTAGTGTGGTTTTGGAGTCATTTTGGTCCCAAGTATAGAGATTTATGGTTCAAATCTAACTCCTAGGCTTAGAGTTGCCACTCTCAGTGCTAAATGAGTCCCTAAGGCAGAAAGTTGCTATCTTGGATGTCCTATTGAGTTCATGCATGAGTTAAGATCATTTTTATGATAATAGAATGCCATTTTGGAGTTTGGGCTTATTAGGGTCATGTAAAGTCACCAAGTCAGTGACTTTATTGATTAATACGTTGAAGAGGACTTGGATCTGTGTTTATAGCCGTTGGAATAAAGTATTAAGTGCTTAATGGAAAAGTGACTTAACAGTGGAGTACGTTGGGCGTAAATGCATGTACGCGCAGCGTACACACCATTCAGCCAGTACGCTAAGCGTACAGAGGAGTACGCCCCGCGTACTCAATAGATATGGGCTTGGCGTGTTTTGGGCCTCGGGTTGGGCCATGCATTGGATTTTAGTTCTTTGGGCCTTAGTGGGCCATCAGAAGTCAGATATTTTGGGCCAAGAATATGTTTGGGCTTAGGATAAGGCCAATTAGAGGGATTGGGCCCAATTTAGCAAATTGGGCCATTAGTGGGACACTAGTGGGCCTAGGAAGCCTACCAAGTATTGGGCCTTTTATATTATGGTTTTGGGCCTTAGATATGGACCAAGTTGGACTAGGGGTAAAATGGTCATTTTACCCTAAGGAGGATTATTGATTTGGACTAATTCTTATTTTGGGTAATGGTAGCTCAGGGAGTCGAGTGATCAGCAGTTCGGGGACCTGCCAGCTAGCAGCGAGAGGTTTATTCGCAGGATTCTACAGTCAGCTTGTGAGGTGAGTTACCTTCCAGTAGAGGTGGGTCTACGGCCTCAATGTCGGCCCACTAGTAGGAGATGATTGTTAGATAATTGTCTTTGTGATAATTATCTGATGTGATATGATTATGTGAAAGTATGACATGATGTTATGTGATATGTGATAAGAGGGGTAGGATAGACCCCAATACCGGTCGATAGGACCGAAGGGGTATGCCAGCACCCAGACAAGCTAGGCAGTACATGATTTATATGTTTATGCACTAGGATGCTATGTGGTAGAGTAGGGGTGAAATAGTCCCCGGTACCGATCGAAAGGACCGAAGGGGTAGGCCAGCGCCCTGATATGTTAGGCGAGGTACCGGCCGACAGGGCCGAAGGGGTAGGCCAGCACTGTAACATCCGGATTCACAGTTATACTATTTTATTCATTTAACTCGGGATTTGTTGAGTGACTCGACGAGTTGGTGCCTCAACTCGTCGAGTAGAGTCGCGACTGATGACGAGGATTAATGAACGGACTCGACGAGTCTGTGAGTCGACTCGCCGAGTCAGCGTTGTTGATGGAAACCCTAAATTCTTGGGCATGTGGCCTATTTAAAGGCACTTATAGCCTCATTTGCGGCTATCCTTCCCTGAGAGCAAACCCTAAACGACCCTTGAGCTGTGAGAGAGAGTGCTTAGCTAATTGTGAGCTTTTGGTGCTCTTTGTGAAGAGAAAGGAAGGATTTCAAGCCAAGGAACAAGAAGGTGTTGTTAGATCCGAGGTGGTTTCACTCCAGAACGTCTAAAGGAGGTATTAAGCTTCACCATTCTCATTTCTTCATGTAGATCTTTTGTTTGTGGGAATCTAGGGTTTCTTCTCCCCAAATATGAGGACCTTGAGTGATTCATGCTCATAGAGAGAGATGGACTTCAGATCTGGGTCATGTAAGGTCCCTAGAATCCAGATCTCTCTGCTTTATTCAACCATGTTAAGTGATATTCAGTGAAGACCCTTGATGAGTTGAGATTTGGCATTTCAAGCTCTTAATGACGTGCATGGACGTAAAGCTTGTGGCTTTACGTGATAGATGAGCCTTAGAAGTATAGATCTAGAGTTTGGGTAGGTTCCCTTCCTTGGAATCGTCTGATTAAGGTGAGAGTCTGAATGGACTCGCCGAGTCAAGGGGCCGACTCGACGAGTCAGTTAGGGTTTTCTGATTTAACGATCGATGCTGTTACTCGGTGAGTTAGGGTTAACTCAGCGAACTGAATCACTTCAAAGAACGAGGAGAATCGACTGGACTCGGCGAGTCACTCGAGTGCACTCGGCGAGTCATGTCAATTTGGGACAGTTGACCTGAATTGACCACTGTTGACTTGAGAGCTTGACCAACATTAGTAATAGAAGTTGTGGAGGGGTAAAATGGACTTTTACCTATTTCAAGAGTTGGAAAAGAGTTAGAGAGACTTGTGATGTAAGAATGAGGTTTTGATTAGAGATGTTTATAAAATGTGTTAGGCGGAGGCTAGTTCGGGATTTACGAGTACGTGTTTATTACTTGCTGACTACGAGGTGAGTCTTCTCACTATACTTACCATGAGTGGTATCTTGTTGTGATTGAGTTGTTTATGTTTTATCTGTGTATTGTAATAATATGCATTATGTCTTGATGATTTAAGTTGTTTATTGTTGCTATGAGTTTACCGAGTTGGGACCGGTGGGTCCCACTGAGACACATTGACCGGAGGGTCTTATAGAGTTATAGCCTCGAGTGGCTAATTATTTGTGTGTGTGGTATTTTGGGGAACTCACTAAGCGTCGTGCTTACCGTGTTATGTGTTATGTGTTTCAGGTACTTCCGAGGATCGCGGGAAGGCTCCAGCTTGATTGTACACACTTGTTCGGGACCATGTTGAGGATTTTGGGATTTGAATGTAATTGGGAATGATGATGATCTTTGAGACACTTATGGTTTTTATTTATATAATAATATAACACATGAGATTTATGAGTTTTTTTTTTAAAAAAAAAAGAAATTTTTGGTTGGAAAATTATGGTGTTACAAGCACCCTGATATGCTAGGCAAGTTACCGGTTGAAAGAGACCGAAGGGGTAGCTAGTACCCGGATACTTTATTCAGTATGTTTTATGTATGGTATGTGGTATGATGGGGGAACTCACTAAGCTTTGTGCTTACAGTTTTCAGTTTTGTTTTCAGGTACCTCTTCGTCGAAGGGGAAGGAGCCGACACAGTAGTCGCGCATCACACACACAGGATTTCCGCATTATGAGATTCTTGGGATTGTACTCTAACATTGTTACTATGTTATGATATGGTTTTGAGACATGTGACTATGGTTTTATGAAATGGTATGACTTGATGATGTTTTATATAAATTGTTTTATGAATCGTTAAAATAAAAATGAAATTTTTGGTCTTGAAAATTGGGATGTTACAAGTTGGTATCAGAGCCTTGGTTTGAGGGATTCGGACGCACCTTCAGGGGTGTCTGGACTCAAATCGAGGGTTTGAAAGAGTTTTACAAGAAAATAATTTTTCTAAAATTTAAAATAAGGAGTATTGAGAAAGAACAAGGTGTGTGATGCGGGCGACCGACCGAGCTCAAGTAAGTTCTCCCAAATTATCATACATATTATGTTATAATATGCTTATGAGAATTGCATGCTAGATTAGGGCTAAGGATCTAGGAAGGATGCCTTATATTCATCTTGTATGTGCTTGTAGACCTGCATGCTAGTATTGATTAGACAGCAGTAGGATAGTATGTTTAGGCTATGCCTGATTGTATGAGCTCAGAATCGCATGCTAGTACTGATTCCTGATATGTGGATAGAATTGCTTGAT
Source organism: Lactuca virosa (assembly GCF_052849685.1). Lineage (NCBI taxonomy): Eukaryota > Viridiplantae > Streptophyta > Magnoliopsida > Asterales > Asteraceae > Lactuca > Lactuca virosa. The sequence goes on from NC_136431.1 coordinate 56,578,193, forward strand.
TTATGTGTCTGGTTAGATTTTTCGTTGGTCTGAATGCTGCTTGCTTTGTGCTTGGTGGGACTTTGAGTGATGGGAGTTAACTACTAGGTTAATACGTTAAGTCACATGTGACCAGGGTTGAATAATCTTAGAGTGTTGGATTTGACCCTATTACGCAGCTCTCGTATGAGTCTAACCGTTGCAGGGATGAGTCCTTTACTCGAAGGATTATCTGAGCCTCGTTACATGTGATGGTATCCATGTAGTGGTTAATTTGCATTATGAAGAGTCTTTCAGCAGCTGAGGACTGAGTTTGGGATTGGAGATTTCCCTAGGGTAAGCCTAGGATGGGATTAGTGCTGGGAGAAATAGTAGTAGTGAAAGGGACTTGGTGGAGTCGAGGCAATTCTTGAGGAAAGTATGGATAGATGTGGAAGGTAGTAGGGGCCTATACTATTGAAAGCAGAGTATTCGTACTCGAGTCAATGAGGGCTGAGATAAAACCAGTGAGCTTGTAGTGTGTATGATCCCTCGATGTATGATGAGTAATCAGCAGGTTGTCATGATATGTTTCAGCATAGTGACGCTACGGGAGATACCAGTTGGCAGTTCGGGTGTCGGTGAGGGATTTGGCTCAGGCTTTGGAGCCAGACAGCTTGATGATCGGATAAAAGAGTTTATTTCAGCTGAGATTACGCGCAACATCATTGATTAGACTCATGTGATCTTCGGTTCGGTTAAGGAGGGGATTTTGGAACTTTTGGATAGTCGTCTTGAGGCCTTTTGGGCCGAGATTGTTACGGGGCAGTTGGGGGCTCATCTAGAGCCCAATGCTATTAGATCCCTGGAATCCTTCAGTAAGGAGGATCCTATTGTTAGCCCTTGTCATTCAGGATCGGAGGTGGGTTATGCACCTTGTCCTCAAGGGAGTCCATTACATGATTAGATCGTGGAGGAGGTTTCGCGAGCACTCCGCGAGGAGTTACCCGATATCATTGGACGTGTCACGGACAGGTCGACCACTAAGTTCCAGAGTCAGTCAGTGGCTGTTTAGACAGTTGATGAGGTATTAAGGGTAGCTCGGGAGCAGGAGATTGTTTTGGATGGACAGCTGGGGAAGAGGAAGCGGGAACATGGTCTGGGTCGACGAACCGAATAGTTCGGTGCAGCGGCATCAAGTGTCAGAGACCCGAGGGGTCGTGGCGGTTACACGAAGAACAAATGGGTACAAAAAGATGTTCGTACCAGGTCTAAGTGCGGCAGGTGTGGCTGGAAGGGTCACAATCGCCAAGCATGCATATTGGAGGTAGAGTTATGCCATCGTTTCCATCAGCCTGGTCATATCAGGGTGAATTGCCCCCGCATAGAGGTTAGGGCTGCTCAGGATTCATCGCAGGTACTTCCGCGGGAAGTCAAGATCGAGCCGCAATAGATCGCTGATATGTAATTTGAATTCCCCTTTCTGTAATGAAATTATGGTGTAATTACTCTTAATCAGCAGTTGTATTTGCTTTCAAATCTCGTTGAGTTTTGGGTAAGTATATCTATGGGTTTATTTCTCTACTTGTATTTAGATGATAATTACAAGAAAATTCATATGCCAATTGCATACCATGAATTGTTAATGGATTAGAAGAGGGTTGTATCTCGCCTAGGTAGTTCCAGGTATTTGGTTGTTTAGGGTTGAGGTCGAGACCGGCCCAGGGGTATGGAGTGGAAGGTATTGTTGGATAAGGTGTCTAAATCCATAATTATATTTGGTATGTACTTGACCCGACCCGGCATGGTCCATTTGGGTTGCACTTCACTGGAACAATTTGTATGGATAGTCTTTTGAGAATAGTATATTTATGATTTATTAATATATTATAAGTTATAATATATTAATATGAAATCATATTATTTAATTAGTATTGATCAAGAATTAATTTGAAATTAATTTAGTGATAAAAAAGAAACTAATTAAATATGGACTCTTATATATATAGAATGGGCCAATGTTCATTTAGGATGGGCTAAGCTTGCATGGAAGTCCATGGATAGTCCATGGAGCTTTTAACCCATGGATCCTATGGAAATGAAAGGTCATGGGTATTAGGGTTTACATGGATGTAACCCTAATCCACCATACTATATAAAGAGGTATTTGGCACTTGAAATGACACTGGTGTGTGAGATAACAAGGGTGGGCCGATTTCAAGAGTGCATCATATTCTCTCCAAGTCTTCCAAGTTGTTTTGGTGATTTGTGATTCCACTTGAGGCATCCACATTATTGGTGCTAGGCTCTTAAAGCTCCAAGCAATCAACCACAAGAAAAGGTATGTCACCCTTCTAATTTTTATATTACATGTACCCCAATCACATGCTAGTTAGGATGAAACCTTGGAAAAAGAAATTTTGCATGTATAATAGAGAAAACATAGATGCAAGGTTTCTAGGGTTGCATGCACACCATAGGAGTGTTAGAATGCTCAAAACCCTTCAGTGGTATCAGAGCCTAGGCTTGCTTTCATATATACTTGATGCTACATGTTTTTCCAAAGTTGAAATTTATCCATTTTTGCATCTGACTGCTCACCATGACGTGGCAGTATTTACCACGACGTGGTGATGCACCTGTGTGCAGAATTTCGGGTTTTTTGCTTGATATTGGATGAGGATCTTTACCCTAAACTGTTTTTGAACCTAGAAACTTGTTTTTCAAGAGGGTAATGTTGTTGCTTGTCCAATTGAAAGGTGATTGTCAAAATTTCATACTTTGTATTAGTTTATATGATTAATCTAAATTACATGGAATTTGTTTGATTTGAATTACCTTAATCATATGAGTTGAACCTAGAACTTGAACATTCTTGTTAGTTGAATTGTTATTCTTGATGATTTTAATGGACTCCATAACTTGTCCTCAAGTTATGGAATTCCAAAAGTTTTCTTTTAAATGGATCATTAAAAGTCATAGGTTATAAAAATGAAGAGTCTCATTTTCAAGAACCATTAAACTCATATGTTATGAAGTTGAAAGGTTTTGAATAGTTTCAAAACTTGCTCTCAAGTTTTGGAATTTGTAAAGTCTCACACACATTAATACTTTAATTCCAATCCCTAGAATTTTAAAGTTTAAAATTCAACCCTTATACTCATAGTATTATGTGACATCCCCAAATTCACGTCCAAAAAAGACCGGTTTAATTTATGCTTTTGAAATAATTTCAGAGTAATCATTTGATTAAAAGTGTTGCGGAATTTGTTCCCAGAAAAACATAATAAATATGTTATCAAATCATTTCTGAAGAAATGTATTTTATTCACTTAAACCATTTGGATGTCATTGTCAATACAAAAACATAAGCATAAACAAAACTTACATTCATTTACACTAGTGATCTACTTCTCTTTTAATCTCTCAGTGTAAAGCAACTTCGTATCGATACCTGTGATACAATTAAACTGAGTGGGTCAGGCTTGGGAGCCTGGTGAGCATATAGGGTTTTCAACCCACAATAAATAATAAACTTATTAAGTTCTCAATCAATAAATTTATTAATTTCATCAACCAAAATAACCCTAATTACCCATTCCCATTATCCTCACTTTACGTCCCTAAAACACCTATCACAAGGGACCTAGCCTAAGGATTATCACTAAGGGTGACAACATTGCTTTGGGGGTTCCTCATCAAGTTATGTCAAATAAAACAAACATCGGGGTGACAACATTGCTTTGCCTCAGCAAGTTATGTCAAATAAAACAAACATCGGGGTGACAACATTGCTTTCCCTCAGCAAGTTATGTCAAACAAGACATCCTAACATAAAACAACCTATAAAGTGACAACATTGCTTCCCTCTGCAATTTATGTCAAATAAGACATGAAGTCACATCGTTGCCATGTGCTAAATCCATAGCTCTTATTCATCGACGGTATTTCCCACGGGTGTTTCCCCCTCCCCCCCCCCCCCCCCCCCGCAATACATGTCAATGGGTTTTCCATATGCTAAGTCCATAGCTCTTATTCATCGACGGTATTTCCCACGGGTGTTCCCCCCCATTATACATGTCAATGCTTTTTTCCATACAACTGATGAACATACTAAGGGGTTTCCCCAGCCATACATGCACTAAAGGCACTCATGAGGGGAATAGAGTACAACGAATGAACACTCTAGTCCATTAACACCTACAGGTTGCGAGTCTGCTAGTGTTCCACAGACCGTCTAGAACAGTCCATGGTTGTCATCCATACTCTGCTGAATGACGGGGGTCAACGTTTGGGTAAGGGCTTTTCTCATATTGCACCACTCACGCCAACGTTTGAGTAAGGGGTTTTCTCATATTTCACCACTCACTCTCAACTCATGATCTATATCACTGATCATCTCATCTATCCAACTCACCTTTCATCACACACCCACTATTTCACTCATGATCTATATCACTAACTCATGAAGTTAGTCCGATCACTTCATAAAAGAACAAAGACTCCAAAGCTCTTCCAAATAAAAGTATAGGGAAAATACTGATAAAGTACTCCCGTACGCTACCGTACCCCGACACGTAATAGTGTCAAAAAGAAGAACTAACGGATGAACACATAGTTCAAAAACACCTAATGAACATATAGTTCAAGAACACTTTATGAACATATAGTTCAAACATACGTACGGATTACAAGTCTACTAACGTTCCACTAGACTATCTAAAATAGTCTGTGGTCGTTGTCTATACTCTGCTAGATGACTGAATCATCTTAAACATCGATACCTCTCATCACTTTTATTTCATCACACATCATCTAATTCATCTACCCATGTTTTACCCAACATATTTGTAGATAAAAATATATATACAGTTTAAAACTTGTATAAAACATCTATTCAACAGTCACCTTAATTAAACAATCAATATAATTACACATAACACGTATTTTAAAGAAAATACTTCATATATATGTGTAAGGTGAAAGTAACTACACACTCACTTGATTTAACGATAACCGGGCAGCACTTCGTTGCCTAAAACGATCGTTTCTAATAAAACCGGGAGTTTTATTGAGAAACCTGGCTCTGCGAAGGGTCGGGCTTCGAAACGGAAAAGATAAATTTTTCGGGCTTCTCGGGCACTCCGGGACGTGTTCCGGGCGTTGGAAATGATCTCGGGACATCGGGGGAGGACAAAATGCTAAAAATATGAGTTTAGGGGTGAAAAAGGGCAAAATCCCAAAGTTACCCGGGAAGTCTCGCAACCCTCTATTTATAGGGGGAAGCTTCTGATCGGACGGCTGAGAAGCCTCCAGGTGGCGAAGATCCGAAGCTCGCAGGACATGGGCTCACACGTGGCTGCGCATGCGAAGGCTTCACTGGCAGTTCCTGATTAGACCGAAGTCTGGGGCCGAGGTGGGTGGCTCCTGCGAAGGCTCGGACGGATGAGTCACTACACACGCGTCGGATGCGAGGCTCGCCACCGAGACACACGCGTCGAACTCTCGGCTGCGCACGTGTCACTCCTCAGATGCTTCCACGGCTTCGGATGACTCAGCATATTTCGGACACGTGGCACTTATTCAGCGTAGGTGACATGGCCGAAGCCACCTATGCGAAATTTCTCGGTTTTCGCGCCAAACTTCTAAAATCCATAAATTTCGCATACGAGCTCCGTTTTTTACGTTCTTTATATGCACGCGTAGGTAAAATTACGCTCTACAACGTTTGTTTAGACTTCGTCGGCTAATTTTGAATTTAATTTTTAAATTATTATTTTTAACAAATTGGGACAGGAAATCTGTTAAAAATTCATAACTTCTTCATCCGACTTCCGTTTTTGTCAGACTTTTTACCGTTGTGCTACTAATGACGACACCTTCGATTCTTGTTTAGGTCGTGTCGGCTAAAAATCTCTCAATCTAAAATTCGAGTTTTTAGCTGTCTACTGCTAAGCTGAAACTTCGAAAAATCATAACTTCCTCATACGAAGTCAGATTTGGGCATTCTTTTTATAACTACTCTCGGTTTAACGAACACTACGAGTTTCGTTTAGATCACTAAGGCTAAAAAGTAGTTTATCAAAAACTCACTTTTTACGACATTCGGCCCCGTGCCGGTTTGTCGCGAAACTTCGACAGGTCATAACTTCGTCGTTATAACTCGGATTTCGGCATTCTTTATATATCCGTAATCCTTGTCACGCCCATTACAAGTTTCTTAATAGATATCGGCTTTATCTAATATTTAATTTTGACGCTCATTTTTATTCTTAATTAATTAAACCCTAATTATTAAGCATAAAACACATAATTCACATAAAATTCACATAATTCCTTTTCATTTCTTCTAAATGAGTTACAAAGGTTAACCTAGACCATTATGTCAATATTAATGCCTAGCCTAGAAACACGGGCGTTACATATTATAAGTTAATAATATATATATATATATATATATATATATATATATATATATATATATATATATATATACATATATATATATATATATATATATATATATATATATATATATATATATATATATAAGATCAAGTCAGTCTTACCGTTAGTAGGCCTCATTCACGAAGTCGGTCTATAAGGGGGGTATAAGGTTGTTACCTATAAAATGGCAGCTTAATGGGTGTCCACTGTCGCCCACCGTTTCCTTGATTGGTGGAGGGTCGTTAGCCGAACGGGTAGGACAAAGACTATAATTCTCATTAAAAGTATAATGATAAATATAAAGTAACTAAACCTTTATAAATTCCCAATCTTAGTTACTTTATGAAAATGTGAATTTGGTGCTAACCCATGAAATTACATTTTGTACCTTACCAAGTCGTTAGTGGAGCGTGTGTGGTTAACCGGCACACTAACATGGACTAGTAAGAGTGGCAAAGGGTAACTTAATGTTTATCATAGATTGGTGGAGTGTGTGTGGTTAACCGACACATCGATTAGGTGATAAAATTAAGGATACCAAGTTAATTTGCATGGTTATTTACACCTTGTTTTGTGATCCTCGGCATCCCAGTCATAAACTTGAAGGGCACAATCGAGATTTAAACATGCCTTTGAAAAGTTCAATGAATCTCAAAAGATCTAGGAGTTTCAATCCAATTAAAACCTAATAATTTATTTCGTTTTTCATGGTGGAAATTGGTGAATCGTCATTTACCTACCTTCAAATATTTTATAGCTTGGATTACGGCATCTCTCTTCCAAGTTATAAAATATTGTGTTGGGTCCTAGCCTTAATATTACATTTGGGTGTCTTATTAAGGATTCTTTATCTAATCTAAACTTGTCTTTCTTCTTTTCAGATGTCTTCCATCAATGCTTCTGGCTCAAACCCTACCGGCTCCTTCTCTCTCATGAATCTTTGTGGGAAAGTCATCTTTGATGGTTCCAACTTTAATGATTGAATCAGGAACATCAGGATGGTCACACGTTACGAGGACAAGGAATATGTCCCCGACAAGGAGCTAAAGGAAATTGATGAGTCTTTTGCTACTCCACAGGAAATCGCTGACTTTAGGACTCATGAGAGAGATGCAACCAAGGTGGCATGTATCATGTTGGCCACAATGACAGCTAAACTCCAAAAGTCCTATGAGGACTTGTACCCTTTTGAGATGCACATGGACCTGATGGATAGATACCATCAGAGTGCTCGTCAAGAGAGGTATGAAATCATCTCTTCCCTGATAACAACCCGAATGAAGGACGGTGGACCCATCACGGGCCACATGCAGAAAATGCAAAGGTTTGTGGACCGTTTACTGAAGTTAAATGTGAACTTCCCCGGGGAGTTGGCTATTAATATCATACTGCACTCCTTACCTCCATGTTATGATCAGTTCCGAATGACCTATCATATGAAAAAGGAGGAGGTCACACTCAACAAGCTTCAGGGACTTTTGAAGACCGCCGAAAGTGGTCTCAAAGGTAAATCGGTTGTTACCACTCCTACTCCTACCACCGCCCCTATTCTTGCAATCGGGCAAGGTAAAGGGAAGAAGAGGAAGACCCCTTCAAAGGGTCACAAGGGAAAGTCCCTTGATGGTTCCTCTTCAAGTGGAACCAAAGGTGGTCCTGCTACTCCCTCTGCCAACCCTAAAGAAGCTGAATGCTTCTATTGTCATGATAAGGGGCACTGGAAGCGAAGCTTCCCCAAGTACTTACAGGATGTTAAGGATGGGGAAGTAAAACCCACCCATGCATGTATTTACACTATATTGTCTAATAACTCACCACATACTAATTCTTGGATCCTTGATACAGGTTATGGAATTCACATATGTTCTGATTTGCAGGGCCTAAAAAGAAGTGAGGATGTGGAGCACGGGAAGATAAAATTAATCATGGGGAATAGGAAAGCTTCACCTGTCACCAAGATTGGAGTTTATTCTTTATTGCTGAGTAGTGGGTTAGTGTTAGATTTGAATAATTGTTGTTGCTCGTCTGAAATGGAGAAAAATATTATTTATTTTTATGGTTTGTACAAACAAGGATTTACTTTTTCATTTGATAATGAATGTGGTGGTATTAATGCTTTTTATAATAGTGTTTTTTATTTTAAAGAATTACCTTGTGATGGTGTATATGAAACTGTGTCGGTTGTAGACAACTTAGGAAATAATGTATTGCATATAGATTCTTCCACTAGTTTGGACAAAGCATCCTTGTGGCATTGTCGTCTTGGACATGTTAACAAGAAGCGCATAGGCCAACTCTAAAAGGCTGGAGTCTTGGAATCATTTAAATTAAAGTCGGATGATAGTTGTGAGTCTTGTTTACTTGGTAAAATGACAAAGTCACCCTTCACTGGTACTTGTGCTAGGGGTGAGGGTTTGTTGGACCTCATACACACAAATGTGTGTGGACCCTTTAAAACCGCCACAAGGGATGCTAGCCTCTTCTATGTGACTTTTACTGATGATTATAGTAGATATGGCTACATTTACTTAATCAAGCATAAGTCAGAAACCTTTGAAAAGTTCAAAGAGTTTAAACAGGAAGTGGAGAATCAGCCGTGCAGGAACATTAAGATGCTTCGATCCGATCGAGGTGGAGAGTATCTTAGTACAGAGTTCCTTGACTATCTTAAAGAATGTGGAATTGTTTCACAATTGACACCTCCCAGGACACCACAGCTTAATGGTGTGGCGGAGAGGTGCGATCGAACCTTGTTGGACATGGTTCGTTCCATGATGAGTCGAGCTTTGTTACCAATCTCATTTTGGGGGTATGCCTTAGAGACTGCCGCCCATATCCTTAATATAGTCCCAACTAAAAAGGTTGCCAAAACACCTCACGAGATGTGGACTGGGAAAGCTCCCACATTAGACCACATCAAGATTTGGGGTTGCGAGAATTTCGTGAGGCGCGAGACTCACGATAAGCTCGAACCTCGTAGTGAGCGGTATATTTTCATCGGTTACCCACAGAAATCCTTTGGTTACCTCTTCTATAGACCTAGTGAAAATGTGGTCTTTGTGGCAAGGAGATGGGTCTTTCGCGAGAGAGAATTCATAAGCCAAGGAAACAGTGGGAGGCAAATTGACCTTGAAGTGCTTCAAGAGTCAAGTGGTGAAGGAACCTCAAAACCTAGCAATCAACCTGAGGAGGAGACTCTTGTTGAACCAACTGACGAGTCTGTACCTCTGAGGCGTTCCACCAGAGTTAGGAATCCACCTGAGCATTACTATGGCTTCCATATTACTGCGGAAGGTGATACATTTATCAGTGATAGTACACTGGTAAATTTGGATGAACCTAACAACTATAAGGAAGCCATGGCAGGCCCTGAGTCTGCTAAATGGAAAGAGGCTATGGACAACGATATTCAGTCCATGTATGACAATCAAGTTTGGAACTTGGTTGACAATGTACCGGGTCGTAAGACAGTTGGGTGCAAATGGATCTTCAAGAAGAAGACCGACATGGATGGGAAAGTGCACACTTATAAGGCGCGACTGGTTGCGAAGGGCTTCATCCAAACTCAGGGAGTTGACTATGATGAAACCTTCTCACCAGTAGCGAAGATTAAGTCTATTGTGGTTATGCTAGCCATTGCTGCATTTCATGATTATGAAATATAGCAAATGGATGTCAAAACCGCTTTCCTTAATGGAAAGTTGGCTGAGGATGTTTACATGAGTCAGCCAGAGGGTTTTGTCAATGCAAAGTACCCTGATAGAGTGTGTAAGCTTGAGAAATCCATTTATGGATTAAAACAAGCATCTCGCAGCTGGAATCTTTGTTTTGATGAGAAAGTCAAAGAGTTTGGTTTTTCGAGAAGCGAGGATGAGTCCTGTGTATATGTCAAAGCTAGTGGGAGTATAGTTAGCTTTTTGGTACTATATGTGGATGACATACTACTAATAGGAAATGACATCCCAACCTTGCAGGAGATTAAGTCCTGGCTTGGGAAGTGTTTCGCTATGAAGGACCTTGGAGAAGCTACCTATATCCTAGGGATAAGGATATTGAGATATATGAGTAAAAGACTAATTGGACTTAGTCAGAGTACCTACTTGGACAAGGTGTTGAAAAGGTTCAACATGAAGAATTCCAAGAAAGGTGATTTACCGATCCAAAGCAATGCCAAACTGAGTAAGGCTCAGAGTCCGAGTACAGAGGCTGAGATAGCTGAGATGAGTCAATTACCATATGCTTCCGTTGTTGGCTCGATCATGTATGCTATGACTTTTACTCGCCCTGATGTGGCCTTTGCTTTGAGCATGGTCAGCAGATATCAGGGGAACCCTGGCAAAGCCCACTGGACTGCGGTAAAAAATATTCTCAAGTACCTGCGAAGGACTAAGGACTAGTGATGACTTAAGAGTGATAGGGTACAGTGACGCCAGTTTCCAAACTGATAGGAATAATTTCCGCTCTCAGTCGGGGTGGGTCTTTACCCTAAATGGAGGAGCAATTACTTAGAAAAGTTCCAAGAAGGAGACAGTAGCTGATTCAACTTGCGAATCAGAGTACATAGCAGCAAGTGAAGCGGCGAAGGAGGCAATATGGCTGAAGAACTTCATTAGAGACCTTGGAGTTGTACCAGCTATAAAGGAGCCTATGGAGATTTTCTGTGACAGCAATAGTGCGGTTGCCTTAGTCAAGGAACCAAGAGATCATGGCAGATCCAGACACATTGACAGAAAATATCACTTCATAAGACACAAGATAGAAGAAGGACTCCTTGTGGCAAAGAGGGTATCGTCAGAAGAGAACCCAACAGATCCCCTCACGAAGGGACTAACTAGGGTTAAGCATTTGCAGCATGCGAGACGCATCGGGCTGAAGGACGATAATAGTTTTACTGATTAGATAGCTATTTCTGAAACTTGTAAAATGTAATTGACATTTGATGATTAAATAAAAGTTGTTATTTGTTTATGAGTAAAGGGTTACTATCTTGTGTCAATCGTTTACTATTGTTTCAACTTTGCATGTTTTGACTTCCAGAATAATTACTTTATTCAAACTCTCCACAGTCAATCATACTTTGGAAGTAGGTATGAATCAAGATTGTCATGAATTGGGCTTGTAGATGTCTAAAGTGTTTAGACATAGCAAAAGTTGTTGCAACATTCATGAGTGCTCATAAGTTGTGAGTATTGGATTAAACCCACGCTCACTTGTATCACTTCATGGAATTTATCTCGAGTGATCGTGAGACGGTAATATCATATAAGTCTTCAAACCTAGAGATATGAGTTGTTGACTATGAGTTGATTGTACGAAAACGCATCAGTAACTTGATGTTATAAAACGTGCCTTTGTGTATGATTCAACAAGTAGTTAGTACAATCATATGAGTCGAAGTTTATCTGTTCCTTTTAGTCATTGGAGGATTAGAAGCAATATCTGGGCCCCTCGATGATTTTGTTTTGACCTATGTGTCGGGCCCGGTCAGAACCAAATTGATGTGTTTAGTTTAGTTCTATGTCAAACAAATCGGAAATCGGGAAACAAACTGCTAGACAATAAGTATGACGTTGTTCCATGTATTTGTCCAGCTGATATCTTGAGAACAGAGGATTATATGCTCACTTATCTAAAATGGCACTTCTTAGTTCAACAGAGTTTTAAGAGCTACGATTGTTGGTCGATTCCTGAAGTCATACTTGCAACTATAGTTATCAGACTTATCCAAGTGGGAGACTGTTCGATAAGGTGTCTAAGTCCATAACTATATTTGGTATGTACTTGACCCGACCCGGCATGGTCCATTTGGGTTGCACTTCACTGGAACAATTTGTATGGATAGTCTTTTGAGAATAGTATATTTATGATTTATTAATATATTATAAGTTATAATATATTAATATGAAATCATATTATTTAATTAGTATTGATCAAGAATTAATTTGAAATTAATTTAGTGATAAAAAAGAAACTAATTAAATATGGACTCTTATATATATAGAATGGGCCAATGTTCATTTAGGATGGGCTAAGCTTGCATGGAAGTCCATGGATAGTCCATGGAGCTTTTAACCCATGGATCCTATGGAAATGAAAGGTCATGGGTATTAGGGTTTACATGGATGTAACCCTAATCCACCATACTATATAAATAGGTCTTTGTCACTTGAAATGACACTAGTGTGTGAGATAACAAGGGTGGGTCGATTTCAAGAGTGCATCATATTCTCTCAAAATCTTCCAAGTTGTTTTGGTGATTTGTGATTCCACTTGAGGCATCCACATTATTGGTGCTAGGCTCTTAAAGCTCCAAGCAATCAACCACAAGAAAAGGTATGTCATCCTTCTAATTTTTGTATTACATGTACCCCAATCACATGCTAGTTAGGATGAAACCCTGGAAAAGGAAAGTTTGCATGTATAATAGAGAAAACATAGATCCAAGGTTTCTAGGGTTGCATGCACACCATAGGAGTGTTAGAATGCTCACAACCCTTCAAGTATGTGGTTAGCTCCATCAGAATAGTTCTCCCACAGCGTTGGGGTATAGCGATTTCATCGTCTGTTCTGGTACTACCGACAGTGGCTTATGGGTGAACATCTGGGTTCTAGCACTACCGTTGCTAGGAGAGACGCGGTAGTAGAAGGATACCGGTGTTAGTCACATGGGTTGCGATCAGATAGATTTTAGTGGTTCTGCGAGAATGGAAGTTGGAGCGAGGATTTGTCAGTCAGAGTAAAGGTCGAGGTTTCTAGTCGCCATCATGGGAACTCAAGAAGTTGGTATAGTATCATGGAAGGAGGATCGAGGTGTCGGGCTGGACCATATATCAAGAGTACTCTTCAAGATTTCAGAGGATGGGCGATCTTAGGGTTGGCTAGTAATCGATCATTAGCACTGGTAAGCGCTGGGTGTAATCAGTGGATTTCAGAAAGCGTTTATCTAGTCTTCAATTGTTGTGCGATCTTTAGAAGTGGGCTAGTAATGGATCACTAGCAAGGCTAAGCGTTGGTAGTCAGTGTGTCTATCGTGTAAGGAAGAAAGGAATGGGAATCCTCCAACGCTCGCATACCGTGAAGACTTAGTCGAATCTAAGTGGGGGAGCGGTTTTGGAGCTGGGATGGGTTTCACATCCTTGTCAGGAAGAAAGGTGGCCCAAGCGACTGTATGAATTGGGGATAGTGTAAGTTGGAAGTTCGGAAAACTTTCCAACATCGAGATCGCATTCTCGAGATGGGTGATGGTAGGCCTTAAGAAATCAGGTTTTGGATTCCAGTCAGGACATGAGTTCAGTTGAGTGTTAGGTCAAGCGCGTGTTCGACCCAGTATGGATAATGTTGTAAGACTGCGGGATAGCTGTAGTATTCACTAGCAGCCAGATAGTGTGAGAAAGTGTTGTAAGTCCGTGGGTGTAGCCGTAGCATTCACAAGGTTGACAGATAGTGTTAGAGTGTTGTAGGACTACGGGATAGCCGTAGCATTCACTAGCAGCCAGATAGTGTTAGAGTGTTGTAAGTCTGCGGGTGTAGCCGTAACATTCACAAGGTTGGCAGACAGTGTTAGAGTGTTGTAAGTCTGCGGGTGTAGCCGTAGCATTCACAAGGTTGACAGATAGTGTTAGAGTGTTGTAAGACTGCGGGATAGCCGTAGCATTCACTAGCAGCCATATAGTGTTAGAATGTTGTAAGTCTGCGGGTGTAGCCGTAGCATTCACAAGGTTGGCAGACAGTGTTAGAGTGTTGTAAGTCGGCGGGTGTATCCGTAGCATTCACAAGGTTGACATATAGTGTTAGAGTGTTGTAAGTCTGCGGGTGTAGCAGTAGGTCATTGGAGACCAGGAGTGATGTAAGACTATAATGGTTCTGGTAGCATTCACCTTTTGTAGTTGATTCGGTAACGACAGGCAGTCAGACAGTATGATCGGGAGGATCAACAGGAATAATGGATCCATGAGTGGCAATATGGTTAGGGAAGACTGTTGGATTAGATGTCTAAGCCCATAACTATTATTGGTATGTACTTGACCCGAGAGTAGCATGGTCCATTTGGGTTGCATATCATCAGGACAATTTGTTAGGATGGACTTTTAAGAGAAGGTTATTTATGGTTTATTAATATATTATAAGTTATAATATATTAATATGAAATCATATGTTTTAATTAGTATCGATCAAGAATTAATTTGGAATTAATTTAGTGATCAAAAGAGACTAATTAAATCTATGGGGACTAATTATGATAATTAGTTATATTTATATGTGTTGGGCTTATGATCCATGTTGGACCAAGTTTATGTATGGATACATAAAGAGTTGGGCCACATGAAACATAGATCATAAAACCCATGGGTATGGATTATGGGTTATACCCATGACCCTTGGAATCCTACATATAAATAGGTTACTCCATAGCCAAAATCACCACTTCTTTTCTTAGAGAAATATGGAGGTGTTTTGGTGCATGGAATTCTCTCTCAAGAGCCACCTTTGTCCTAGGTGTGTTGTGATTCCATTTGAGGCATTTCATACTATTGGTGCTAAGCTCTTAAGGCCAAATACATCAAGACTTCAAGCCACATAAAAGGTATGTTTCCCTAACTAGTATATTATATGGTTTATGTCAAATGCATGCTAGTTATACGTTTAATGCCTTGGAAACCATTTGCATGTATAATAGAGAAAACATAGATCCAAGGTATTTAGGGTTGTATGTGCACCATAGGATGTTGTAGTATACTAAAACCCAACAAAGACTCCGATAGCCGAAGTTTTTTTCGAAAATCGCAAGAGGCGACTATGAGGTTGCTCTTTAGCTCAGCAACCGGGTAGGAATCCAGTATTCCGGATAGCGGCAGTGAATTAGGATTTTGTGTAGAGCAGCTTGTGGACAGGAGGCTGCTAAGTCACTTGCAGTTGGATTAAATAATCTCAGAGTAATTGATTTGACCTGGTTGCGCAACTCTCGTATGAGTCTAACTGTTGCAGGGATGAATCTTCTACTCGAAGGATTATCTGAGCCTTCTGTCAGGTATAAGATTTCTACAGCAGGGTTATGGTTAAGGGCTTTGTTTTCGAAGGTTGCATCAAGGTCGTTAGAATTGGAAGTTCTATGGTTGACCAGTTGTTCGATGAGGTTCGAGCATGGTAACATTGCAGTGTAGGCGACCTGTCAGGGAGACATGCCATTATGGAATTCATATTTTGGGAAGGCAGAAGTGGTTTATGGAAGCTAGGAGTTCGTTTCTTCGGGATGAAAGTTCGGTGCGGTTTCGATGGACTTGAGAAGGTTGTTTTATGTGCAGGATTATCGGCTGCGTTCCTCGGATCAGTAGTTTTGGATATCAGTATTAGTAAGGAAAGATTTCGAGGCGAAATCTAATTTAAGTGGGGGAGAGTTGTAACACCCGGTTCTGAAAGTGTTCGGTTATAACCACGGAAGCCAAGAGTATAAGCGTAATCGGTCGATACGGTCTTTTATGGGTCTTGGGTCTTATTTGGATGGTTGAAGGGCTCGGGTGTGTAGCTGGGAGTGTAGGGCTTTTTGCCACCTTTTCATGGATATAAAGTTCTTCGGAAACGGACTTAGAACGAAGAAGTTCTAGCACTTTGAAGTTATTGTCACTTTTAGCCCTTAATGGGAATGTTTGACAGATAAGCCCCATGCATGCAACGGTTGGGAACTCCCAGTGTAGTCTGGGTTATGCCCAACGTATAAGGCTAAAAGGGGCGAGGTGGTTCTTGAGTACGTCGGGCGTACAGAGAGGTACGCGGGGCGTACTCCATTCAGACCAAAACCCTAATTTTTAGGGTTTGACACTATATAAAGAACATAATGCTTCAAGGATCAGCCTCCCTCTCACCCTAAAGCAACTACCACGAAACCCTAATCCTCCACCGAGTGTTCTTGGAGCTTAGAAGGCCATTAGAGAGCATTTTGGTGTTGTGAAGCCATTTTCCAAGCAAGTGAAGAGCATAACAAGGTGGTGGATCAAAGGAGAAGCAGTAGATCCGAGGTTTGTGGTTCCATTTCAGATCACCTTGAGGTATAAAGCCTTGAACTTTCCTCAAGTATGCTTAGATCTAGTGTAGTGTGGTTTTGGAGTCATTTTGGTCCCAAGTATAGAGCTTTATGGTTCAAATCTGACTCCTAAGCTTAGAGTTGCCACTCTCAGTGCTAAATGAGTCCCTAAGGCAGAAAGTTGCCATCTTGGATGTCCTATTGGGTTCATGCATGAGTAAAGATCATTTTTATAAGAATAGAATGCCATTTTGGAGTTTGGGCTTATTAGGGTCATGTAAATCACCAAGTCAGTGACTTTATTGATTAATACGTTGAAGAGGACTTGGATCTATGTTTATAGCCGTTGGAATAGAGTATTAAGTGCTTAATGAAAAGTGACTTAACAGTGGAGTACGTTGGGCGTAAATGCATGTACGCGTAACGTACACACCATTCAGCCAGTATGCTTAGCGTACAGAGGAGTACGCCCCGTGTACTCAACAGATATGGGCTTGGCGTGTTTTGGGACTCGGGTTGGGCCATGCATTGGATTTTAGTTCTTTGGGCCTTAGTGGGCCATCAGAAGTCAGATAATTTGGGCCAAGAATATGTTTGGGCTTAGGGTAAGGCCCATTAGAGGGATTGGACCCAATTTAGCAAATTGGGCCATTAGTGGGCCTGGGAAGCCTACCTAGTGTTGGGCCTTTTATATTATGGTTTTGGGCCTTAGATATGGACCAAGTTGGACTAGGGGTAAAATGGTCATTTTACCCTAAGGAGGATTATTGATTTGGACTAATTCTTATTTTGGGTAATGGTAGCTCGGGGAGTCGAGAGATCAGCAGTTCGGGGACCTTCCAGCTAGCAGCGAGAGGTTTATTCGCAGGATTTTACAGTCAGCTTGTGAGGTGAGTTACCTTCCAGTAGAGGTGAGTCTACGGCCACAATGTCGGCCCACTAGTAGGAGATGATTGTTAGATAATTGTCTTTGTGATAATTATCTGATGTGATATGATTATGTGAAAGTATGCCATGATGTTATGTGATATGTGATAAGAGGGGTAGGATAGACCCCAATACCGGTCGATAGGACCGAAGGGGTATGCCAGCACCCAGACAAGCTAGGCAGTACATGATTTATATGTTTATGCACTAGGATGCTATGTGGTAGAGTAGGGGTGAAATAGTCCCCGGTACCGATCGAAAGGACCGAAGGAGTAGGCCAGCGCCCTGATATGTTAGGCGAGGTACCGGTCGACAGGGCCGAAGGGGTAGGCCAGCACCCTGATATGCTAGGCAAGTTACCGGTTGAAAGAGACCGAAGGGATAGCTAGTACCCGGATACGTTATTCAATATGTGTTATGTATGGTATGTGGTATGATGGGGAACTCACTAAGCTTTGTGCTTACAGTTTTCAGTTTTGTTTTCAGGTACCTCTTCATCGAAGGGGAAGGAGCCGGCCCGGTAGCTACGCATCACACACAAGATTTCCGCATTATGAGATTCTTGGGATTGTACTCTGACATTATTACTATTTTATGATATGGTTTTGAGACATGTGACTATGGTTTTATGAAATGGTATGACTTGATGATGTTTTCTATAAATTGTTTTATGAATCGTTAAAATAAAAATGAAATTTTTGGTCTTGAAAATTGGGATGTTACAAATTCTCCCCCACTTGATCTAGACTTCGTCCTCAAAGTCTGTTGCGGTGAACAACTCAGGATAATGCTCTTGCATCTCAGCCTCCAGCTCCCAGGTCCACTCGGAGCCCCTCCGATGCTGCCACTGCACCCTGACCAAAGGTATTTCCTTGTTGCGCAATACCTTCATCTTTCGGGTGAACAACCTAATTTGCAAGGTTTTCATGGCGATTTTAGGTGATTGAAAGATTAGAGAGCGATCAGGAGGAAGAAAAGAAGTTATGGTGAAAGTTTCGAAGCAATCAGGCAAGGAACGAAGATTTTGGAAATTTTAAAGTTTGAGTTATCACCAACAGAATGCACGGGGCGTGCCAGATTTTCCTTGAAGAATTGACATGGGACATGATGTTTGGGATGACACATGGCGTGCCAAAATGCACTAAAATTGCATTGGGCGTGCCAAATAAAACATGACTTTTTTAGCATCGAACTTTTGGAAGACATCAGTTTTAGGCATTGTACTTCACCTTTGGCACGAGACGTGCCAAATTACACTGATTTTGCATGGGGTGTGCCACACATTTAAATGCCTTTTGGCACTTTTCTCCTTTGCCTTATTACGTGATTTCAGTCATTTTATGGGGACACAGTTCATTTCAGAGCTTGGGAAGAATGCAGAAAGAAGTCTTTTTCTACGGTTTCAATCTAAAACATTTGGAAACATTATTTCTTGAATTTGTAAGGCGTATTTGCATTCTAATTTCTATTTATGGACTTGTTGTTGTGTTTTAGTTATGTGTGCTAAAACCCTAGTATTCTAATTCCATGTTTTAACTTTGGTTTATAATTCGAGCATGTGATTTGATGTTTTCTTTCAATTCTATCCAGTGAATTCGATCTGTATCATTAAAAAGTTTGATTTTGATTTTGATTCTTGTTGGCCACTTGAAATAGAGTTACATCATTCAAGTTAACTTATTTTTAAAATTCATATATATATTTTTTTTGAATTAGAACTAGTAACAAACATTAAGTTGATTTCCGCTGAATGATTCTAATGTGAGCCTTTTTCACACATTTTACGCTCCCGACTTATAAAGAGTATTAAATGTTTTTGGGAACATTCACACAAAACTTAATGTAATCTTTTGATTTTTATCTAAGAGTTTTTTAGACATTAATTAGAAGATTATATTATTTTCAAAGAGCTTGTTTTGAATTTAACAACTTGGTAAATGGGGAGTGTTAGAGTTTGTTAATGCTTCCAAGTATCAACTTAAACGGACTTGAAGTCAATATCATTTTACAATTGAATTGCAATACCTATATAGTCAAACATAGGATTGGAACGTTTACATTTATGAATTCTCTTTTAGTTTATTATTCTTTTAGTAGTTTCTTTAATATCTTGCAAACATAACTCTCCTTTTGGTGACTAACTTGTATCTTGCGCAAATAAGCATAGAGATTAGCCATGTTTTTCTAAGGATCAACCATGTTTACCTTGTATTACTTTTTAGTGTGATTTTGAAGTGTTTTGGAGTTTATTGTATTCCTATTATTTGTTGGGTTTGACACCCTAATACTTCCACACGACCATTAGGATAATGTGCACATCGTGGTGTTGTCATGTCACCACGACTGTAGCGTGATTAGTACTTTGAATAACCTAATAAGATGTATTTTGATAAAACTAGCCTGAATTTTGTCCCAAAATTATTTGAAGTGTTTTTTTTATTCTGTACTTTTTTAAAATAAAAGTTTAATTTTTTACTCCAAATGAAACTTAACATTTAATTTGATTATTTTAAAGAAAATACAAATGAAATAAATAAATAAATCTCTAACATACTTGTTGCCCAATGTAAAAAAAAAATACTTGTTGCCCAAATGAAACTTAACATCCAGTCGTGAAGTTAAAGGGAAAAAAATTATAAAAAAAAAAAAAAAAAAATTATGTGGAAGAAAGTTATCTTTACATCATAACATCACCGATAAACTGACACGTGTCCCAAAATTCCCACTTGTCTCCTTTGGATTCTATCTTTTCATCATCCACGCCTCCAACTATTCCTTGTTCTTTTCCATGCAAATCTTTCTATCTCTCTCTCTCTCTCTCTCCACAACTGTGCTGTAATCTCGTGATTGATTGATCGAGTTCATCTGTAGTCTCAAGAATTCTCCATGGATGTTCCTCAGATCTAGCTCACAAACAATGTCTTCTTCTTCAATTTCCAGCACAAACACCCTTTTCATTCTGTTTTACTCTCTGCTTTTCTTCTGTTTTTCCGGCAATGCGGACACCGGAACCACCACATTTGACTTCCAAACACTTACTCTCACAAGCTTGAAGTTCCTCGGCGACGCTCACTTGTTCAACAACAGTGTTAGACTCACCCGAGATCTCCCCGTCCCTAACTCTGGCGCCGGCAGGGTTTTGTACAACAAGCCTGTTAGATTCCGGCGACCTGGGAGCCCTAATCCGGCGAGTTTCTCAACGTATTTTTCATTCTCGATTGTTAATTTGAATCCGGGTTCGATTGGAGGTGGTTTAGCTTTTGTAATATCGCCGAACGATGAAGATGTCGGCGACGCTGGTGCGTATTTGGGCATTCCCACCGGCGCTGTGGCTGTTGAGTTTGATACTCTAATGGACGTCGAGTTCAAAGACGTTAATGGGAATCATGTGGGTTTGGATCTTGACTCCATGGTTTCTTCCCAAGTTGCCGATTTGGACTCCATTGAAGTCAATTTACGAAGTGGCACTCAAGTCAATTCGTGGATAGATTATTCAAGTTCAACTCAGCAACTCAACATCTCTACTTCGTATTCCAACACAAAACCCAAATCACCTCTCTTATCAATCACCACCAATCTCAATCGATACGTAAATGAGTTTATGTTTGTCGGATTTTCCGGGTCAACTCAGGGAAGCACAGAAGTCCACTCGATTGAATGGTGGAGTTTCACCTCATCTTTCGATGATCAAGATACAATTACAAAACCCAGTCCAAATCCACCACCAACCGCCATCTTCATGAACCCCACTGCTAACCCCGTTAACTCACCGCCGCCGTCAATGCCCCCATCGACGGCAGACTCTAACACGACGTCAACCGCCGCCGTTACGACACAAAAACAGAGCAAATGCCATAACCAGTTATGTAAGCAAAATGCAGGGGCTGTAGCGGGAGTGGTTACAGCAGGAGCATTTTTCTTAGCGTTATGCGCAGTCTTGCTAATTTGGGTTTACTCCAAAAAATTCAAACAAGCAAAAAAACCACAACTTTTTGCTTCTGACATCTTTAAATCCCCAAAAGAGTTCTCGTACAAAGAGCTTAAATTAGCAACCAGATGCTTTGACCCGACTCGGGTAATCGGACATGGAGCATTTGGAACCGTTTACAGAGGGATATTATCAGAAACAGGGGATGTTGTCGCTGTAAAGAGGTGTAGCCATAGTGGTGATCAAGGAAAGGCGGAGTTTTTATCGGAGTTGTCAATCATCGGAACACTCCGGCACCGGAATCTTTTAAGATTACAAGGATGGTGTCATGAAAAAGGTGAGATTATGCTCGTTTATGACTTGATGCCAAATGGGTCACTCGATAAAGCACTTTTCGAATCAGGATTCACATTGGGTTGGGCTCATAGAAGGAAGATTTTAATGGGTGTAGCTTCAGCTTTAGCTTATTTGCATCAAGAATGCGAGAATCAAGTGATTCATAGAGATGTAAAAGCTAGTAATATAATGTTAGACGAAGCATTCAACGCTAAATTGGGTGATTTCGGATTAGCGAGGGAAATAGAGCAAAATACGTCGCCGGACCCGACGGTGGCAGCCGGGACGATGGGGTATTTAGCGCCGGAGTATTTGTTAACTGGAAGAGCAAGTGAGAAAACAGATGTTTATAGCTTCGGTGCGGTGGTGCTAGAGGTGGCGAGTGGCCGGAGACCAATCGAGAAGGAGGCGATTGGGGTGGGGACAAAAGGGCAGAAAAGTAGTTTGGTGGACTGGGCGTGGGGTTTACACCGGGAAAACCGGTTGCTAGAGGTGGCGGATCCACGGTTGTGTGCGGAGTTTGAGCCGGCGGAGATGATGAAAGTGTTGTTGGTCGGGTTGGTATGTTCCCACCCGGACCCACTGGCCCGACCCACGATGAGGAATGTGGTCCAAATGCTTGCGGGTGAGGCTGAGGTGCCCGTGGTTCCAAGGGCAAAACCGTCATTAAGCTTTAGCACTTCGGATTTGCTTTTGAATTTGCAAGATAGTGTTTCTGATTTGAATGAGATGATTACCCTTTCAATTACCTCATCGGAACACAGCTTCAGTGGTGATGTATTGGACCTTGTTTGACCCGACCCGGATGATCATTCGGATCCGGGTTCATTCATTTTTGTCGTATTTTAACTCTCTACAGAGTGTATTAAATTTACTTGATTTGTTGATGATTTATGATGTGATGTAACGACACAATAATGATAGCAACAGGCACAGAAGTATAGGGGCCAGTGGGTCATTTGTGGAAATTAGTGGGGTCAACATCATAACTTCATGCACTTCCAATTTAGAGAAAGTGTGAACGTCACTTTCACGAAAAACTAATGAAAATATGTAGGAAGATGCTTTGTGAAGGAACCAAAAGGTCAAAAAGGGAATAACAATATGGGAGTTTGAGTAAATGTAAGGTAAAGTATAGTGTGACAAAAATAGGATTTTATTCATCATTAGCTCTTTATGTTTTGTCCTCTTTGTGTATAACTTTATTTGTCTACTTTTGGAGTATACATGTGCTCATTGGTTATTCTCGAAAATTTAGACATGGCTAATGTCATGTTTAACTATTTTACATCTTAGTTATACATGTAGGTAACCAACCTTTGATGTTTTACTTGATTTCGTATGAGGTTATCATGTAAGCAAGTTTATGATTGTGTATATGTAAGCTATGTTTGATAGAGTAGAAAAACTAGTTTTTAGTTAAAAAAATTAGTTTTTCTTGATAAGCTAGATGAATAAAACGAAATGACATAAAATAGATATCTAAATGTATAACTAAAATGACATAGGTATATTTTGAAAACTTGTCTAAAAAACCCGTTGTATTTATTAATAAGTTGTCTCAAATAACTTTCCCCCATTTCTTTTAAAGGACTCCCTTTCTTCTAGACCGGATAGGAAGCCTTACCTAGTGAAAAACATTCCTTATCCGTAAGGCTTTATGATCTCTCTCAAATAACTTTTTAAAAGTTAAGTTTATAAACTATTTTAATAGTTTCACCATATACTACATTACAATAAGCTTAAAAAATAAGATATTTTATAAAATAGTAAATATTTTATTCTAACTAATCATAAATTTCTTGTTTGTGTTGATGTAAAACAAATGTTGTACTTACGATACAATGTATTTTGGTGCTTTGTTGGTATCGTAAGTACAGTTGTATCACATCAATGCAAATACAGTTGTATCACATCAACGCAAACAAAAAATTTATGATTAGTTAGAACAAAATATTTCAACTAAAAGGGTACAATGTTATATAAATCATGGCATCCTATCAATTTATGGGCTTATGGCCTTCGAATGCGTTTTCTTTCAATTCAAAGTAGTTGTATTATAATAATTAGTATGTATATTTTTGCTTAAGAGTAAGAGTAACTCATGTATCGGTTTCATCGTCTAGATAATGAAATATATTTCCATGTAGACTATATATTATTATAAAACTAATCAGATGATAGTAGTATATTAATATGAGCACTTTTTGCATGTGCATAGACAGAGGGCTCCAAGATCACAGCTCAAAAGCATCACATGATCAATTTTTGTGGGTCAGAAATCAAAACAGATAACTCAGATTTGAAGAATTTGATATTATGGCAGATGTTAGAAAGGTGAGAGGCTAAAAAGGCCCGATTTTAAGATTTTAAATAAATCTTCTTTATATAAACATTTGTTTATTTTTTATTAACAAATGAAAAGACAGAGAACTAACAAGTGCACACAAAAATCCGGACTCAACACGTGGGAAAAAGTTATCCGTAAGACTGAATTTATGTCTTTGCTTCTAAAATACTAGATATTTGCTGGTGAAACTGTTGAATTTTATTAAAAAATGTATATAGTTCAAATATCTTACTCATTTTTATAAAATTGAATATAATCAATCAAAATACTGTTGTCAGCTATTTATTGTATACGGATATTTTGCTTTATGGGGATTTATTGACATTTCGACTTCCATCTCCCAGGTCGTCGGTTTCATATATATTTCAAAAATGACTTTATAGGTTTTTATTTACTAAAATAATATAAATGTTGTCAATTTATTATACAACCTAGTCGTTAAATACATGTAATCAAGACATGGGTTAAGATGTGCTAAATAGATAACTCCTAATATTATATCATCAATACATAAAGCACAAAGCCAATTGGGAATAGTCCGATTAGTAGAGACATAGCCTTTTAGTTTTTTGCAAGGATGGGATGTCATAGTTTGATCTTTGGATCTTTGGTGCTAACAATAATTTGAGTATTAACACTAACATCTAACCGGTCAAGCTGTCGTTTAAAAAAAATACATAGACGATTAAGGACCTAATATAACCGAAAAGAACCGAATAAACGGTATTAGGATTCTATAACCCGAATAACATTTACAATATGATTATAAACATTGTATTTTATATGACTTTTGTATCTTATGATTCCATAACAAATCTTCTAAAGTAACAAATTTGTTAATTAAAAATAATGCAAAGTATACATAATTGTTTCAAAGATGCAACAAAATGTCAGAATTTTTGTAGTAAAAATGTAAACACGAATTAACTATTATTGATATATAAGAATGTAAAATCCAAAAACCAAAATCTTGAGATATAATTATGAAGCAACATACCAAACACTAAACATTAAACATCCAAAACACCCAAAAATTCATATATAAGTATATAAGTTGATAATTAAACATTCAACACCCAAAATAAAATATAAATCTTAAGTTTTTAACCATATCCAAAATAACATTTGTCAAACACGAATTAACTATTCGTGAATATTGATTGGTTGTTTTCCCTTTCCACCTCCATTGTTTATCGCCTCTTCTACAGCTTTCGCGACCTCATCATCTTTCAAAATTTCATCAATGTTGTCAACAATTGACTTTTTTGATTTCCTTATCCAATCTTGGGTGCAAACTAAAGCCTCTACTATATTTGCGGAATAATATGTTCGATATGGATCTAATATATGTCCGCTTATACTAAAATCTGCATCTGACGTCACGGTAGAGATTTGCAGTCCCGAAATATCTATCAACATAAACATAGAAAGTGTTAAAATATAATTATAAAAAAAGTATACAGATAATAAAGTTATACCTTTCGCCATACGGGATACAATAGGGTAACGAGATGCGTTTTGTTTCCACCAAAGTAGAATATCAAAATCTTATTGTATTTAACTGACTGCTCGTTTAGGTATCGTGTCAACTCCGTTTCCATTGATGTCGATGGGTAATCTGTTTGTACTATTAAATCACCCATGAATTCGTTCTCATCATCAATCACAACTACATCTTCATGACTATGTGTTTGAATTTGAGAAGAGTCGATACTGTCAAACTTTGATTTGTAAAAATGAAAAAAATTCTCAAATCTATTTTGAAGACCCCGTATTAAGGCCTTAGTCTTCAAACTGACTTACGAGTTGAGCATGAAATCTTTTTGTATATTCTTCAACTTAATCAATTTCTCAAAGGCTTATTGAAGAAAATCAAACTTGAACCGTGGATCTAATATGACCGCAAAATACAAAAAGTCGTTCAAATTTTCAAGGTCGCCCCAATACTTACCGTATTTTTCAATAATGTCCTTCCCGATCAAACAAAATTAAGGACTCGCCGCCAATTCCTTAATGTGTTTGTCCACATCATATATTTCTCCAAAAAAACGATGTGTCATCGGTTTCGTTGACGTCGATATTGTGTCGGTTTTCACATTGAATTTCTCGAGAAATCCAACCATAGCTCTACAAATGTTGAAATCTTCTTCTACGGGGGTCAAAACATCTCGAACATACGATAGGATCTTTTACAATAAAGTAAAGAGTAAATTACACGAATGGTCCCTATGGTTTGAGGTAATTTACGCGCTTGGTCCCTAACTTATTTTTTTAACTCGGAAAGTTTCTACTGTTTGTTTTTGTTACGCGCTTGGTCCCTACTGTTTGTTTTTATTACGTGCTTGATCCCTATCTTACCTAAAAAGACTATTATTTAAATAAGGAAAAATGGTGCGGAAGTTAAGATAAGGTGATGGGGGTGGGGTTGAGGGTGTGTTTATTTAAATAAATTAAAAAATCAATGGTAAAATAGTTTTTTTAGGTAAGACCTGGACCAAACGCGTAACAAAAACAAACATTAGGGACCTTCCGAGTTAAAAAAATAAGTTAGGACCAAACACACAAATTAGCCTAAACCACAGGGACCATTCGTGTAATTTACTCTAATGTAAATGTTAGTTTTTAAAAAAAAAACAGCTTCAATACCCCCTCTTTAGGAGCATGTATCTCAATATATAACCAAAAAATGTATTTAAACTGTGTAAACTATAGTTTAAATTGTGAACTTCAACCTGGAAAAAACATTAGGCTAATTGGACAAATAAAGAAGACGTTATGATAGTTCAAAGTTGTCTAAAATTTTGCAAACAAGTTGAAACAGAAACCTCAGCTTCAATACCCCATGTTTACGGGTCTGTATCTCATTGAATATAAAAACAAAAAATGAATTTAAATTGTAACGTCCGGATTCGCCAAGTAAAAACTCTTGCATTATACTTCTTTTACCCGTGGACTAGACTCGGGGTACGCTGGGCGTACACAAGGTACGCACGCCGTACTCCCATGCATACGCGGATCGGGGGTATCCCCTGCGTATGCTGGGCGTACCCATGCGTACGCGAGCCAGGGGTAAACCCTAATTTTTAGGGTTTGCACCCTATTTAAACATATTAAGGTTTCACCCTCTTTACCTTATCAACCTCCTTTTCCTCTTGAGGCATATATCAAAACCCTAATCCATTTTCCTCAAAGTTTGAGCTTGTGTGGTTATTTTGTGTGTGTGGGGTGCTTAGTGAAGAAGAATGTGATTTGTGAAGAAGCATTGGACCGGCAAGAGCTTGTTGATCCAGAGGTTTCTCACCATTTCTAGCTTATTGAAGGTAAAAAGCTCCTACCTTGATGACTCCATGTGTTAGTTTTAGTTTAGGGCTTATATTCTTCATATTATGGTCCTTAAGGTGGTTCTTGAGAGTATAAGGTACTCCGAAAGAAAATAATGTTAGATCCTAGTGTCTCTGATGTCCATTGAGCATAAAAATGGAGTCTTGATGGATTAAGTTTAACCATGCAAGGGTTGAAGTTGGGTTCATGAAGCTAGTTCAAGATTTGACCCATTTAAGACATGCAAAAGCATAAACTTTGCAACTTTATGGCTTAATACACTCTAATAAGATTAGATCTAAAATTGGACGTTAGGTCTTAACTAATTAAGACCTTGAAGAGAGACTTTGGCCAGCTGTAGTGTATGTCAGGCGTACCTAGAGGTACGTTGTGCGTATGCTCATGAAGTCTCGTGGGTGTGAAGGCCGTAAGTACGTCGGGCGTACTGGAAGTACGCGAAGCGTACTCACCAGAGGGGGAGCTTGGTATTATTTCAGGCCGTTTTGGGATTTAAGGACTTTGGGCCCTTCTTGGGCCGTGAGTTTTTCTATGATGGCCTGGGCTTTTAGACTTGGACCCATTTTTAACTTGGCATATCTTTTGGGCCTTGGGCCTAATTGTATGTGGGCCTCGGTGGGTTAGGCCCAATAAGGCAAGGATTAAGTAACTTTTTCCTTAAAGCTAGGATTTAGGTTTGGACTCTCGGGATAGATTATTGACCTAATTTCTAATTAGGATTTTATACTTGTGATCTAGTGAGTGGATTTCGCGAGTTAGCAGCCCGAGTGTGATTTGATATCTTCAGCTTGAGGTGAGTTTTCTTCACTGTATCCGTGGGTCGAAGCCACCAATGTCGGCCCACTAGATTATGTTTGTAGTATGAGGATTGTCGTCATGACAGTTGTCTGGTATGCCTGTATTCGATTGATATCTCTGTGACTATGTTGTTATGATATTATGTGGTAGTGGTAGGGGTGAAATAGACTCGATATCAGTTGAAAGAGACCAAAGGGGTGTAATATACCTAATGCCGGTTGAAAGAGACCGAAGGGGTTGCAATATACCCAGTACCGGTTGAAAGAGACCGAAGGGGTTGAAATATATCCAGTACTGGTTGAAAGAGACCGAAGGGGTTGAAAGCACCCATATATGCTTAATTGTTATGTATGTATGGTATGGGGGTAATTTGGGGGAACTCACTAAGATTTGTGCTTACGGTTTTTAGTTTATGTTTCAGGTACTTCTAGTTCGAAAGGGAATGACCCGACCTGATCGCACCGCATCCACATATGATTTTCCGCTTCACGTGATTTTGGGATTTTCCGCATCAAGTCGGGACCTTCCTTTCGAAACCAAAAGTACCTGAAAACATTTAAACATAAACAGTAAGCACAAAGCTTAGTGAGCCCCCCAAAATACCACATACCATACATACATATCAGCTCGAAGCTGTAACGGTTCTATTTCACCCCCAAGTCTATTTCAACTCAATCGATGTTTTTCAACCGAACAGATCTATTTCACCCCCGAGTCTATTTCAACTCAATTGGTGTTTTTCAACCGAACGGGTCTATTTCACCCCCGAGTCTATTTCAACTAAATCAATGTTTTTCAACCGAATGGGTCTATTTCACCCCCGGTTCTATATCATCCCATATACATAAAGCATAAAATCATATCATAAAAAGTCATGAATACAACAAGCATATACATACATATCAACAAGAGTCACAAAGACAACTATCATCCTACAAACATAATCCAGTGGGTCGGCCTTGGTGCCTTCGACCCACGAGTACAGTGAAGAGACCCACCTGACTCATAAAGCCGACTATAACTCAGCTTAATGTCATGCCTAACCATAACTAACAGATTCCCCCAGCCAACAAATGGGTGCTAAACACCTCCCTATAATCCACACAAGGTAATCCCTAAGTCTACCTTCTAAAAAAATAGAAATTTGACCAATAGTTAACCCATGCCAAAAGTCAACACTCAAAGCCAAAGTCAACATGCAATAAAGTCAACCATCAATCCTCACATCGTGACCAGTTCTTGGTCACATCGTGAGAGCACACCCGAACCGATTCCAACTTGACTCGCTCTAAATCAGCCAACTCGGTCACGGACAACCCATTGAGCAAACCTTACTACATGAACATTCCTCTGTCACCACGTGAGTACAAAAGACACAACATAAGCAGGATCTTTTCATGGTCACATCGTGACAACCCTAGTGTCACGTCGTGACTACAGTCTGAATCATCAATCCAAAGATTTGAGTCCTTAATCCATTAAGTCTTTAACTCCAACTTTTCTAGAAGCCTAAGCGGACTCCAAAGGTCCATAAAAATGATTACATTATGGGCATGCATGCTTCATGTATTTACTCCATCCATTCTAGGTAAAAAGTGAAGAGATAATACCAAAACTCACATGCAAGGATCCAATAATCAACCAACTTCTAGATCTGAAGCTTATTAAACTTAAGGGACCCTTAGAACCCATAAAGTTGCCAACTTTATGGTTCTCTTCCATTAAAGCTTGATCAAACATGAAGAAAATGGGACAAAACCTAGATCCAGCAACATTAAACCATAAAGTTTAGATATTGGACACTTACAAAGGTCCAGAATGAGCACAAGATGATGATGATGAAGTTCCTATCTAGATCCACAACTAAAACACCTTCTTCTCCTTCCTCTTCGTGGTTTTCAAACTACCAAATGCACCAAAAAGGCCAAGAATCACCAAGGGAACTAGGGTTAGGGTTTTTCTGAGGTAAGAGGATGATGGAGGCTGAAAATGAACCCTAGATTTGCGATAATGGTGTTTAAATACGAAGGAAACCCTAAAAGATCATGGGCTTGGGCTGCAACCTTCCTAACGTCGTGACACCCTGTGCGTCACATTGTGAGCTTAACTAGATATGCATTTCTCATAATGGCTTGTCACGTCGTGACCACCCTATGGTCACTTCGTGACACTCGATTTTCTCCAAAAGCCAATCCTTTAACTCCTAAAAACCCTAAATCGATCCATCTTGGAAACCGGGTGTTACACTTCAAACTTGCCAAAAACCTTCTCCAACTCCACCGCAATCTTCAATAACTCGTATGTGGAGTTCCATCGGGTTGGGCTATCATTGCACAAAAACTTCTTGGATTCCACATTTAGTTCTTTCATGCATTCTTTGAATATTTGAATCCATTGTGTCGAGTATCTAATGTATTTAACAGCCTTTTGCATGCACTTGATACTAGATGGGTGTTGATCAATCCCAACCCTAACAATAAGGTTAACGATGTGGACCATACACCTTACGTGTAATTGTTTCCCCCATCTTACAAGTTTGGTAGTTTTTTCATTAGAATTCCGATTGCTTTATCATTTGCAGTAGCATTGTCTACGGTTATGGTCATTACATTATTGATACCCTACTCTTGAAGACAAGTTGTAACACCTCAAATTTCAAACAAAATTTTCATTTTTAATTCACCAAACATTATTCATAAATCCAAGTCATCACAAAATTTTAAATCATTATCAGAACAATATCAGAGTATCCTAAAATCCACAAGACATCATAAGCCGACGAATGTGTACAATTATGCCTTCACCTTCCCGAAATCTACAAAAGTTCCTGAAACACATTTAAATCAACATTGTAAGCATGAAGCTTAGTGAGTTCCCCAAAAGACCACATACACAAATAATTAGCCTCTCATGGCTAAATCTCGATAAGGACCCTCCGGTCATATGTCTCAGTGAAGACCCTCCGGTCTCATGTCTCGGTATGGACCCTCCGGTCTCAGTATAAGCAAATAAGACCCTCTGGTCAATAATACGAATAAGACCCTTCGGTCAAAAATATGAATAAGACCTTCCGGTCAATAACACGAATAAGACCCTCCAGTCACACATAAATTACCACACAGGTAAGTATAGTGAGAATACTCACCTCGGAAGATAAACAGATCCTACAACTGCTGCTGCTGCACACCGGCCCCAAACACCGAGCCAAACCGACAATTAAACTTGATTAGGATCTAAGACTAAGTCCAACATTAAGTCTAAAGATGTCCCTCTGATCCGACCCACAAATGGACCAAGCCCATTGGGCCAACTAAGGCCCAATACCAAATGGGCCCACCAAGGCCCAACTCTAAACTTAGGTCCCAAAATGGCAAGCCCAACAAGAGTCTAAGGTTCTAATATTCCTCTGACCAAAAGCCCAACACACAAATCCCAAACCCAAGTTCGAAGCCCAAACGTCCACAACTGAACGTACGCGGGGAGTACAGGGACTTTCTCCAAAACTCGATTTATGACTTATTCCTTTAAGTCCTTTGCACCCAAACCTCTGAAAACCTTTAAAGTAATCTCTTAATGCATAAAGTCGGCACCTTTATGTATTTACATGACTCAATGGGACCCAACAACCAACTTAATCCATTAATACCCAACATAATCCAACTAGAACATGCATGGACCGTTTCTAAACATTAAGTAAGCATTTTTATGAAGTAGAAACATCAGAAGAGGCAAGATCTATCACTCCAAGCTCCTGGAGTGGCTCAAACTCACAAGGAGAACTTAATACACCATAAAAACCCTTAATATTGCCCTTAACTCAAACTTGCACAAAAAGAAGTCAAGATGAGAACTTTATACCTTGGGTGAGCTAGAAATAAAGCCAAAAGTCTGGATCTAAACTTCCTCCTTTGAACCACAAACTAGCACCAAACACCCTCTTCTTGGAAATGAGCAAGAACACACCAAAAAGCACACTTAGATCTCTCAAACACTCAAAATGAGATTAGGTTTCCGAAATGAGGCTAGAGGGCAATGGAGGCTAAGAATGAAAGAGCCTTGAGCTCATAAAGAAGCTTAAATAGTGCCCAAACCCTAAAAATTAGGGTTTGGCACTCTGATCATTACGCTGGGCGTACCCCCAACTTACGTTGGGCGTACTCACCCAGGCACGTGCCTTCTGCCATGCACGCATGGGACTGAAACGCAAGCTTTTTTTTCCAATAAGGGCCATTTCTGACAAAATCTTCAAAATGCCATAACTTCCTCATCTTTGGTCCTTTTCCAACGAATCTTATATCCACGGAAAGGTGGCAAGAATCCCTATGCTTCTAACAACACACCCACTCCTTAAAACCTCCCAAACAAAACCAAAAATCCATAAAATACCGAGCCAACACCTTTACCGATACCCTTGAGCTCTAAATCACAAACCGAACTCTTTTATCACACAACCTACCTTACCCGCATCCAAAAAGGGTCTAAACCTTTCTTCTTTAAAACCTCAAAACCTTCTCATACCCGAATTACAGCCTACAAATCTTGAATCACAGAACGAATCGAAACAGGATGTTACAATTCTCCCCCACTTAAATTAGATTTCGTCGTCAAAATCATTCCTTACCAATCCTGGCAAGCCAAACAACCTGAGCAACATGGCCACATCCTCGAGCATAGCACAACCTTCCCAAGGCAATCGAAACCAACCCTCGCAGGGTTCTCCGACCCGCAGATGAATGAATCCCTTCACCATTAGACAATAATTCCTTGCGAATTACCCACAACTACTCAACCTGGAATCTGAAGATTGAACCTTAATACTCTGCCCTCAGTCATCAAAAGAATAACCTTCCGATCCGCCTGGAAGCTAAAACTCTACATTATGTCTGATCTTCCTACAAATAGAACCATTCCAATACCCAACCCAGGATGATTCGGCCCCGAACCCCGATCTGAACGACCATGCCTGACCGTAACTATCCACTGTTATCCGCAAACATAAGCCCCAGCTACTTTCCAATGCTTAGCACCAACTCCGAATACAAGATCGACTCTCGAACCAAAAGTTGAACCGATTAAGGCTGCTCAAGCCCATCTGTCAAAACGAATCCAATAGACGTTTGATCCCACAGAGCTATCTCAACCAATTACCTTGAACGCGCAATCACTAAGTTCCCTTTGCTCCAAGCGAATACTACAAACCGATCTGAAGTCACACAACACCTCCGGCCCCCACATCGGCCTATGATCTATCCAAAACAAAAATCGTTGTGCCTCTTCCACAACCCAACACCCATCTCTACGATGGTCCAAATCATCCTAGAGAATGCTACGAGCCAGGTCGTAGACTTCACACACTCCCTCAACGTCTTACCAACCTAGTGGATGCTACAACCACCATGCAGTCTTACAACACTTCCACACTGACTAGTGAATGCTACGGCACCCCGCAGTCTTACGATACTCCCCTCACTTTCCATGGGCTCGCCCCACGGTCTTTCCATGACAACCACGATGCTGCATGCAATCAGAGGTCAGATAGACGGTCGAACAGATGATCCACCCGAGAGCGAACAATCATACAAGAACATCACAAACAGGCATTAGACCAAGAGTTCTCAGGCTATCCAACCTAGACTTACGAGAGATCCCAAACCATAATCCCCATGGACCTGATCAACCGCTTAAGGCCCTACTAGCCTAACTGGAACTTGCTCCTCACTCACCACCACACTTATCTTGGATTCCTTCCGACCGCAAGAAACTCTGACGTTCCCTCCACATATACCGATTCTAATTCCGACATGGGCACGAACCCTAAAAATGGCTCACATGTATTTCTATCCCTCGACAGTCCCAAGTGTTTACCCTCACTTGGATTCATCCATTCTCTTACAACCTCGTAACTGCTAGATTACCAAACCATCCCATAATCTCATTACCAAACCACCACCATACTGAGTTTACTGAACTAATACCCCATGAACAAACATTAATAGGTGCCCCTACCCAACCAAGCACTTTACTATTCTCGACGAAGATTGTCGCATCCAAAGAACCTTCCCTTAGTACAATTCCATACCCTTGAACAACCCCATCTAACGCCAAAGAACTGATAGTCCCACAATTGGGATAGGTAGATAGTCAATCCGTTGCCCCACTTACTACCAAAACATACCTGAGTCTTACAATAATTCTATAATCCCACAAATTAGGGAGCATACTCGGAAGCCAAGATACACCATCACAGAATCTGACGATAGCTTGTCACGACCACTGATCTCCAACTTATACAGCCCGAAACCTTCGAAGTATTCTAACTTATTAATGAAGAACAAGAAATAATCAGCGATTGAGAATGCTTTGAAGACAACCCAAAACCCTAATATTTACCGAACAAAACCCACGCAAAACTACACATACCAACTCTGAAGTTGATTGACAAAGCAACCGTTGCTCTTCCTGGAGTATAGATAGCAATCTATACGTCGAGCTGACAATCCTTCAACAGCCATAACTTAACCCAAACGACCCAACTGCCTCATAACCCAAACATTGGCGAACCCGAAAGAAACATTGACCATAACGAGCTCCCTGACCAACGACTACCTGCCGTGTAGACACTCGTTCAATCCTGAGCACATACAACATGCATCAACTCGCTCTGTACCTCGCCTTTTGACCATATTTGGACCCAATGTCTCATATATCCGGACCATGGATCCTTATACCCCAATCTTCTGAAGTCATAACTCAAACAAATCGATGATCCTTCCAACAGATTACCCAGTTCTCCCCCACTTAGGGTTCGAACTACCGTCAAAAGGGCATTCCAAACAGACTGAACTTCAAACTGGCTCACCAGATATACCATACCCGACTCTTGAATCGTGTCACGCAACACACGATGACCTTCCAGATAAAGACCAATCAAATCCATCCATTACGAATCTCAAATGGAGACCTCGAAAACTTCACAACGTGACTACCTCCAATCACAAAGAATCTCATACAGCTGCACAAGCAGATATTTCGACAGTCCTAAATAGCACCGACTCTTTGTCTGGGAATAAATGGACAATCACACACTTCATCTCGGAATTTTCAACCAACACCCCATCGCAAGAATCGACATAGAAACATG
This sequence comes from Lactuca virosa, assembly GCF_052849685.1. Classification (NCBI taxonomy): domain Eukaryota; kingdom Viridiplantae; phylum Streptophyta; class Magnoliopsida; order Asterales; family Asteraceae; genus Lactuca; species Lactuca virosa. Next base: position 56,613,432 of record NC_136431.1, read on the forward strand.
AGACCTCACTCTAACAGTCCCCACTGTAATGACTCTCTTACATCATAAGAAACAATTTAAGGCGGTCATACCACAAGAACCCTGGTGGGATGTCAAGTCCACCAAGCAAATTACACCCTTTGTTTGCAAATAAAACGTAATATAATGGTAAAAAATGGTATCGATCCTCGGGGAAATGGTTGTATTTTATCACCAATGCAATCTAGTAGAACATGTGTAAATAAACTAACTAACTACAATTAAACTAAGGGGGGGGGGTGTTGTGATTGCTTGAAAACTAAAAGACTTGAATAACTAGAAAGGCTTGCAATTAAGCAAGATGGTGAGATGCTCAAATATTGGAGATAATATGTTAACCAAGGCAATTCAACACAATAAAAATTTGTGTGTTTATCATTAGGATTTAAAATGAAGCTTATCATTCATCCCAAATTGGTTATAGCAATCATGAATCATGATATGTCAAGATTCCTCATAGGTAGCATGGAGGTTGGGAAAGCCCACACCACACCTTCTTAATCAAAATCAAAGATCCAATTGAAGCAATTGAACCCAAGAAGTTGATTAGCCTTAAGAATGAAGGAATCCCCAATTCCTGGAGGAAGTCAATGCTTACACATCCATAAAGGAGTCATGATTAATAAGCTAGAGATGATTTCTACCATCATAAAGCCCTTGTTCTAAGTAAATTCAATGATTCAATGCTAAACTAAAGAAATAAACCAACAATTGCTCATTCAAGTACCAAGCTCATGATCAAAGTATTAAACAAGCATAAGAAATATGAACTAGAATCATAAACATAAGATAAATGACAATTAAGCATGAATCCTTCAAAAACCCACAAACATCCAAGGGTTTTAGCCAAAGTTAACCAAAATAGAGAAACTAGCTACTCATGGCAACAAAATAACAATCACAAAAGTGTTTTTGCATCATGAATCTACCAATTACTTAGAAAGATGAGAAGAATGAGTATCCAAGCTCCCAAAATCGCCTCTCCAGGTCTCTAATGGTGGAAAATCGAAGTTATTGCTGAAAGATCCAACCCCCAAGGTAAATGGTAAACAAAATGACCAAAATGCCCAAAAGTGTGCAGTTGCGTGGGTACCCAGGCGCCTGAGATTCCACCCTCACAAGTGTTGCTGGAATGCTATTGGTCCATTCTTTTCCACTACCCAAGATTCCCTTGGTCCCCTCCATGACTCACATGATTTGAAATTGGCCAATCACCTTCAAGCTCTAAATATGGATAATCCATGCCCAAAATAAGAGGCCATGACCCATCTTAAAAAGCCCACTACATTCCAAATCTTCAACTTTTTAAGCCCAAATCTCCTTTGATGGATCCGTAAAGCCCAATAATGCATCGAGAAGCCCACTAAGCCTAACTCCAGTTAAACCGCAACCGCAATGAGCTCCAAAACCCTACAAAATATCTCATGCAAAATAGAAAGTACCCGACACGATCCATGATAAGAAAATAAAGAATATACAATGCAAAACTAATAAAAAAAACTAAAAATACTAAAATAAACTAATAAAAATAAGGAAATAAAATAAGTTATCAAACCCTTTAGTGCAAATACCACAACTATCTGGTATCCCACGGGATCTACTTCCCAAATTTGAATTTAGAAGCTCGCTCTCACTTCCTTCCAATACGGAAATACTGGAATAATATAAATCTCGCCATAGAAAATGACATCATAAACCATCGACCGATCACTCAACTCGGATTGCAAATCCTCAAATAGCTCATCACATCCACTTCCTTTTTCAGTCCTGCGACTCAACCTGACACCTCACCGATCAAATCCTCCGAGACATAAACTCAACCTTCTCGCAAGGCCTACTCCATCCAAACCCAACCGACATGTCCCTCGGGCCCAACAATCATCAGGCCCATTCTCAGTCTCAACTACCACAACCGGGTAATCGGTAAAGACGGAAACACACTCTGCAATGAATCAGGTCACCCAAACCCTGTTAGCTACCCTCAACCTGCAACTTAGAACCCCTGGAATTATCCTTGATTCAAGTATGGATCCTTTGCTTTCAGTAGTACGGGCCCAATACTACCTTCCACATCTATCCATACTTTCCTCAAGAATCGTCCCAGATTTTCTAAGTAGCTACTCACTCCACTACCGACCAATCCCATTCCGCATACCCGCTCTCCAGCGAATACTCACCGCTAAGAAGCACACTCATTGGAGTGAAAATACTCCCTAGGCTCTCCTAGGATTCCCTCTACTCCTCCTTCCGCCATTAGCTGCAAAAGGGAACTCCCTTTAATACCTACTAACGACTTTTCGAATACAATTACAAGTTGCATGCACTAGATAATTATTCGACTGCAAGATCCCACCCTACAATGGTTAGACTCAAAAGAGAGCTGCACAATAGGGCTAAACCTAACCTTCCAAAATTATCTAATCCATGTAACATGCAACCTAACGTATTCGATTAATAGTTAGTCGATATTAATGGAAGTCTCTAAAATCACAAAGCAAGCAACATTCGGGCATCAGGCAACCTCTACCAGCATGTAACCCAAACGGCTATCCAAACCAACATATGAAACCATACTAGCATACCACCCCAACTGCTCTAACCACAACACAAAACGCATCATCGAACTCAGGCAATCCTTCATTATAACTCCAGGAGATCACTAATTATAAGCATGCAAGACTACCAACTCACATAACAGGCACAAAGGCATCTCTCCTAAGCAGGCACACTAGCATGCAATACTGAGTAGATCCCTAGCCCTAAACTAGCATGCAATTCAATCAACTCATAATAAATCTCATCACAACACAATATCAAGTAAGGGTATTTTGGGAAATCACCGCTCGGGCTCTAGTTGATTGTACACACCGCTTCGGACCTGCTTTCAAAACCCTTTAATTGCCTTGGAAAATCGTGTGATGAAAAATCAATTCTTTTGAAAAGTTATCACTCCTCAGTTTGAGTCCAGACATACCCGAGGATGTGCTCGAATCCCTCAAACCAAGGCTCTGATACGAAATTGTAACACCTCAAATTTCAAACAAAGTTTTCATTTTTAATTCACCAAACATTATTCATAAATCCAAATCATCACAAAATTTTAAATCATTATCAGAACAATATCAGAGTATCCCAAAATCCACAAAACATCATAAGCCGACGAATGTGTACAATCATGCCTTCGCCTTCTCGAAATCTACAAAAGTACCTGAAACACATTTAAATCAACATACACAAATAATTAGCCTCTCATGGCTAAATCTCGATAAGGACCCTCCGGTCATGTGTCTCAGTGAAGACCCTCCGGTCTCACGTCTCGGTATGGACCCTCCGGTCATAATTCAATATATGCACATAATAATATAATAGCATAATTCACGATGACAAGATGCATAATAACACATATCTCAGTATAAGCAAATAAGACCCTCTGGTCAATAATACGAATAAGACCCTCCGGTAAAAAATACGAATAAGACCTTCCGGTCAATAACACGAATAAGACACTCCAGTCACACATAAATTACCACACAGGTAAGTATACTGAGAATACTCACCTCGAAAGATAACAGATCCTACAATTGTTGCTGTTGCACACCGGCCCCAAACACCGAGCCAAACCCACAATTAAACTTGATTAGGATCTAAGACTAAGTCCAACATTAAGTCTAAAGATGGCCCTCTGATCCGACCCACAAATGGACCAAGCCCATTGGGCCAACTAAGGCTTAATACCAAATGGGCCCATCAAGGCCCAACTCTAAACTTAGGTCCCAAAATGGCAAGCCCAACAAGAGTCTAAGGTTCTAATATTCCTCTGACCAAAAGCCCAACACACAAATCCCAAACCCAAGTTCGAAGCCCAAACGTCCACAACAGAACGTACGCGGGGAATACCCCCTAGGTACGCTCAACGTACTCAAAGATATTCATCAGGGCCTCAAATCAGTACGCGAGGAGTACAGGGACTTTCTCCAAAACTCGATTTATGACTTATTCCTTTAAGTCCTTTGCACCCAAACCTCTGAAAACCTTTAAAATAATCTCTTAATGCTTAAAGTCGGCACCTTTATGCATTTACATGACTCAATGGGACCCAACAACCAACTTAATCCATTAATACCCAACATAATCCAACTAGAACATGCATGGACCGTTTCTAAACATTAAGTAAGCATTTTTATGAAGTAGAAACATCAGAAGAGGCAAGATCTATCACTCCAAGCTCCTGGAGTGGCTCAAACTCACAAGGAGAACTTAATACACCATAAAAACCCTTAATATTGCCCTTAACTCAAACTTGCACAAAAAGAAGTCAAGATGAGAACTTTATACCTTGGGTGAGCTAGAAATAAAGCCAAAAGTCTGGATCTAAACTTCCTCCTTTGAACCACAAACTAGCACCAAACACCCTCTTCTTGGAAATGAGCAAGAACACACCAAAAAGCACACTTAGATCTCTCAAACACTCAAAATGAGATTAGGTTTCCGAAATGAGGCTAGAGGGCAATGGAGGCTAAGAATGAAAGAGCCTTGAGCTCATAAAGAAGCTTAAATAGTGGCCAAACCTTAAAAATTAGGGTTTGACACTCTGATCATTACGCTGGGCGTACCCCCAGCTTATGTTGGGCGTACTCACCCAGGCACGTGCCTTCTGCCATGCACGTATGGGACTGAAAGGCAATCTTTTTTTTTTCCAATAAGGTCAATTTTTGCCAAAATCTTCAAAATGCCATAACTTCCTCATCTTAGGGCCTTTTCCAACGAATCTTATATCCACGGAAAGGTGGTGAGAAGCCCTATGCTTCTAACAACACACCCACGCCTTAAAACCTCCCGAACAAAACCCAATATATGTAAAAGACCTAGCCAACACCTTTACCGATACCCTTAGGCTTTAAAGCACAAACCGAACTATTTTGTCACACAACCTACCTTAACCGCATCCACAAAGGGTCTAAACCTTTCTTCTTTAAAACCTCAAAACCTTCTCATACCCGAATTACAGCCTACGAATCTTGAATCACAGAAAGACCCAAAACAGGATGTTACACAAGTCAACAATGTGCGCCCAATGTCTTCTCCCTTATGACTATCTAAAGATTTAAAGTTGATAATTCTTTTGTGCATGGTCCAATCTTCATCAATCAAGTGGGTCTTGACCACCATATACCTCGACCTTTGATATGAGCTTATCCAACAATCAGTGGTCAAATGCACATTACGTAGGGGTTACTAAAGAACTTAAACAACTTAGCCTTTTCTTCAAGAAATTAATCGACGAATCTATTCGAAATTGTGGTTCTACATGGAAAAACTACTTTCCCGTTCAATGCATTTGTATACTCAATAAATGATTCATTATCTACAAACTTGAACGGTAATTCTATAACTACAGATAAGTTTAATAAAGTTTTTTTTATTATTCTTTTCTCATCATGCTTCCAAGTCCTAATACTATTCTCCTCGTTTTTATTTTTTTTGAAATTTAAAGTGGTTGGTTTTATAGTTTTTTCTAAATTTTTTTGGTTCATTTTACATCTTTTCGTATGTCTAATCATACTAGAAGTAGCGTTTTCGCCGGATTCAATTTTGAGCAATGTGCCACACTTTTTGCATTTTCTATGTCTAACCTTGTCAATATGAACTACATCATAATCAGCCCAACATGCCGACCTTTTGGCATATTTCTTTTTCTTCATGTTTGTTGTTTGACTTGTTTCAGATTTGTTTTCAACTTGAGTGTTATCAACAAACACATCATCATCATCATTCTAAATCACAACACATTTAAGTGGTACATTAACATAACACATTTATAGATTAACAATTTTAACATAAGACATTGAATTAAATATAATAGAATGGCAATGTACTTCTATACATCAACATAACACATTCAAATACTAACATAACACAATATAACATTGAAAGAATAGCATTTACATAGTAGATTAACATAAAGAAGCATAAATTCTTACTTGAGTTTCTTGACTTGGAACCCTAATTTCTATATCTAGACAAAATTAGAATTCGTGAATCCTTAGAGACAACAAGGAATCGTTGATTTCTGAATATGTAGACTTGGAGAGGAAGGATCCACACTTGACAGTTGGAGAGGAATGATCAACGTCGAGAGGAAAATACAAATTGAGTAGGAACTCGACATACATAGTTTTTGTTTTTGAATTTTCGACTTCGACTTGATAACAGAAGGAGGACAAGTATTGCACACGGACGAGATTGTTACTAGAAAGGAAAATAGGTTTAAAAATAAATGACTTTTCAATTCCGGGCCGAGTATTTAAACCGAATAAGATCTTATTTGGGTAACCCAGACTAAATAACCGGAGAACCATATAAGGATAATATAGATACCCGAAAACTGAAAAAGCCTCCCCTACCCAATCCTTTACACCGATACCCCCCCCCCCCTCTCTCTCAGATATCTTCTCGGGTGTTAGACATAAACACATACATACACAGATCTTTCAGACAACTCCATTAAAACCATTTAAGCCCTTCAAATCAAAACCAATATTATTCCATCTAAATCATCATATACTTTCGATTGAAATCATGAGGAACACACATACACAACCAAAAACAAAATCAAATTGAAATTGAAGAAACACACATGCACATCCAAAATTGAAATTGAAATCAAAAGAAACCCATGATTTACACATGTATTTTTGTTCACTGAGTCAAAATTGAAATTAAAGAAACACACCTAACGATAAAAATATGAAGATCGTTTAAAAAAAACCAAGATTTGCTAAACCTTGATCTATACCATCAATGAGTTATCCTTCTCCGTTCTCCGACTCCATTGAGTGAAACCTGGTTACGAGTAAAAGATGCTTTTCCTGTGATTATAAGTTAAACTTGATTCTCCGGTGACCCAATTGAGTAAATTCTTCCAATGATTTATACTGAAGGTTGCTTCAAGGTTTCCAATGGAAGACGGGATGGAAGTTTTTCAGTTGAGAGAGAGAGAGAGAACGGTGGGGGTGAGTGAGTTTGTTGGAGTTTAAAATCAAATCTTGGAGGTTTTGAAGGTTGCCGGAGTCGCTTCATGTCATCACCATCGAAGCTTCTAGTCATCACCATTGGAGACCGAACACTTGTTTAGATCTGTATCTTTGGATCTAGAAGCTAACATGTCATTGTGCAGCTCCCACTATATCTTTACAACGTCATTAAAGGCCATCAGTGTAAAGGGCAACACCCACATGTCGTTTCACAGCTTAAAAGCCTTGCCGGAAAAACTAAGATATTTCACCAGCGGCGGCAACCTACATCCCCTTGTCTCTTAAAGTTAAACCCACCACCACCAATTTGGGGCTTTCTCCTTGCATTTCTGGATAAACTCGATTTGGGGTTTTTTTTTACCTAATTAAAAAAAACAGTAATGAGAATGAAGAAGTGATGGTGGTAGTGGGAGGTGGTGAGAGAGAGAGAGAGAGAGAGAGAGACCATTGGGGTGGGGTGGGCCCTTTTTTCTTTTTCTTTTATTTTTAAATTAACAAAGCATTAAAATAAAAACAAAAAAAAAGAAAGAAAAGTAAAAGGGCAAAAATGTCATTTCAAATTTACCAGGGACCAAAACCATTGAAAATTCTTGATTTTGGACATTCCATTTAAGTTGGAAACTTTTTGGACCCTATCCACAGTTTTTTGAATACCACATGGACCAATCTTGCAGTTTTGTCATCGTTTTTTCATCATTTGTAAATTATAACTTTGGTCCTTATAGTTTGCTCCAATATACATATTTGGTCCAACTTTGGAAATATTGATATGGTTGGTCCCTTTGGTTTCCAAATCTTGCACCATAGGCCCCTGGCGTTGTTACCATTTATTAGCCACCATTAATAAGGGTACGCACACCTCAAATTAGGGAAAAATTGTCCTTTCTTTTGGAATATGACTCCAAGGGATTCGCAACAGAAGAAAATGGTGACTTCGGGTGTGGTAGCCAAGCAGTAATCATGACCTTATGGACCAATCTAAATCCAGGGCATCGATTTTAGTGTTGTTCTCGCACTGGATAAAATTACGGTTTTCTAGGGTTATTTGACCCCCGAATGTGTTCAAGGGCAGTCGATGTTATTCATGGGTTACTTAGGTTGACGAACGAGCTGGAAAAAAGCATTATGTGATGCAAAGAAATAAAAGATCTTCTTCTTTATTTCATCGATGTTCTTCTTGTTTGCTTTTGCCTTTAACATCTTATGAATGTTTATGTGTAAGTAGGTTTATCTTGGTTTTTGGTAGGGGTAGGTTGGTTTTTGGTGTCGCTGACAGTTTATGAGCTAGTAAGAAGTATAATGTTGTTGTTGGCACGTATTTGTACTTGTATTTATATGTGGTTTGTTAACTTGTAATGTAAATTATGATCTTTCATTAATTGAACATCTTGACTGTATTATAGATTTGTATGTACTTAGCAATGTATTGATTTACATATGTTCAATAAAATATTTTGTTGATTATGAGACTAACCATATTGTGATCCTTATGGTCAATAAAAATTGACCTTACTTTGATCATTTTGACGATTACATTTAAGAGTCAAAACATTATCTAAATTTTAACCTTATTATTGCAATATGAGCAATTAGGAATGCAATTACCAAATTCAGTTTAATTAAAATGACAACAAACTTGAAAGATAACAAATGGAAACAAAAGTTGAAACATACCATATGATGTGTAACACCCGGATCGTGAGGTACTTCACATTTTCAATTTTTGACATATTAGGGTTTTCCGCGGCATGGTGGAGGCACCACGACGTGGCAAATCAAGATAACATTGCAGGTTCATTTAAGCCGCCACAGTGTGGCAGTATATGGCCACATCGTGCTAGCTGGAAATTGTCAACCCCTATTTTTCGAGTTTTTCTCCCTATTTAAAGGAATGAGGAAACTAGGGTTTGCTCAACCTCAACCTCCATCAACCTCCTTGAGACCTGAGAAACACTAATCCCCTTCCTCCTTTATTTATTCCCTTTTTGGTGTCCTTTGAAGCGATTAAAGGAAGAAAAAAGAAGTGAGCTAAGATTCGGCGAGCAAGTCCTCATCCTTTGTTGTAGCACTCTTCTGGACCTTTGTAAGTATCCAAGACACGTTTTTTTTATCATGATATGTTTCTAGATCTTGATTTTTGTCCCTAAATCTTCATGTTCTTGTTGTTTGGAGTGGTGAGATTTCATAAAGTTTTCAATTTTATGAATCTCCAGGCCATTGAGGGTGTTTGGTCCTTTGGATCTGGATTAGAATGGAGTTTTGGTGTCATGCATGGATTTTTTGCCATAAACCCTATTTTTGACCTAATAGGAGTTCAAGACATGCATTGGACATGCATGTCTGGAAAGCATGGATTTTTATGTTATTTATGATGCTAGAACCTTTCTCGAAGTGTGGAACTAGAGGTCTTCAAGATTAAGTGCTTATTGGTTTAATCTAAATTGTGTTTTGCCCATTTTGGACCTAGGAGTGAGATCTCTATCTTTTGGGGAATCTAAACGGATAAAGTTGGAAACTTTATCCACTTGGACCATAGAATGGTCCATATCTGAGCTTTGGAACCCTTAGAATCGAAGAAAATGGCTTATGTGATAACCCGATGCTTTCTAGTCAACAAAAGTCAATTTCCGTTAAATAAATTTCGAATTTTATTTGTTCCGTTAAGTTCTTGTGGGTTAGAAAATAGTCTAAAATTTATAATTAGAGGTTATAAAAATTTTCGGAACCAAAAACGCTTGAAAAATCAAGATTTCCCTCGAAAAATTAGCAAACTCACCCAGCCATGCGTTTACGGCCGTAAACCCGTGGGCTGTAAACCCCTGGGCCGTAAACCCGTTTACAGCCGAGAACCCACTTTCGGTCGTAAACCCAACCGGTATAAAGGTTTTTCCCGGAGAGATTCTTCATTTCTCATATTTTTCACCAAAAACTCTCTCAAATTGCTCCCAAGAACATTCATATCCTCAAGAACAAACCTTCAAATCTTCATATTTTCACCAAGAACAACCCTCATATCTTCAAAGGCTGCAAACCCAGTTCACAGCCGTAAACCTTGTTCACGGCCGTAAACCTAGTTCACGGACGTAAACCCAGTTCACGGCCGCAAACAACCTTGAGCCGAGAACCTTGGCTGAAAACCCTCTTTTTCAATTTCAAACAAGTCTCGGTAACATTCCTAACCCAAAAGAAAGTGTTTTCTAACACTTTAATTAATGGTTTCGCTAATTTAAATACAACTATGTGTTTAATTGTTATTAGAATTCCATTAATTCCGCGTACAACAACTCGAGGGTCATCTTTCAGTTAGCGATTCAGCTGCAAGCACACACTAACTGTGAGTTTATACCCCTACATTTTTCCAGTTTTTAATGTTTTTAGGGGGGGATACAAGTACCACAAAATACATTTTTGGAACATTTCAATATTTTCTAAACGATTTCAAAACTACCATATATTGTTTTAAGTTATCCTAATTTAATTTGATAAGTAATCAATCATTGTTTTCACTGAGACGTATTTTATACAATCATGATTATTTGAACCTTTGTAACATCCAGAGCAAAGGAACATTTTCAGAATACTTATTATACAAATGGAATATACCCATATAAACTATAATAGGTATAGTTTATGGAACAATTACATTATCAATACACGAAACATAGACACAATGCAAATAAACATATAAACTATAAGAGGTATAGTTTATGGATCTTACAAATAGTCATTTAAATTCAAAGGGTTCATTTTATTCTACACTTAATCGTCAGTATAGCATTTTGTGAGTGAGCATCTTCGCGTACTTACCTAAGTACTAACAAAAGTCATGAGATTATAACCAGAATCTCCTGGAGGGAGAGCGTGAGTTTGTGTATAGATCTATACGGGACTGGCAATCCCGCACCACAACTGTAAGCTACAGTTAGGCCGGCAGGATTAGGTGACAAAGTCATTTCAATTCTGACGCCTGAAGAACGTCGTTCAGGCAATTCAATGGTCAAGTATGGTTATAACAACTCATAAATTTGGTACTAAATAATACGATTAATGTATGAATGGTAAACAACTCCACTTCACTTAGTTTTATTATAAATAAAACTACAACAATGTACGAAACTCACAACAGTATAAACTAAAACATTTGTTTACGGGATTTCAACTCTTCAATTGGTTTTATTTTAAATAATAGAACAATACTATACATTACTGGTGGTAGCCATGGTTTTCATACAGATTTCATACAAAGGTTTTCATACAATACATTTCTTTACATAACTACTGGTTGTATCCAGAGAATTCATACAAGAATTTTCATACAAAACAATACAATACAAAACAGCTGGTGGTATCCAGGTACACATTCATATACAATTACAGAATACAGTAACAAACATACATTTTGATCTTAAGGCCTAAGACTACTCTACACTACTAAAGAAAATATTGGATTTTCTTGAGAGACATACAAACATTTTCACAGATTCAAAGACAGGTTTTCACTACAAAAACATACTTATGAACTCACCAGCTTAAATGCTGATACTCTTTCAAAACCGCTTGTATTCTCAGGGAACCAGTAAACAGGTTCGCCCGCAGGATTTTGAGAAGACGGAGCTTTTAGAGTCGCGTCTTTTATACTTTGTTATACTTTTGCTGTCATACAAAATATGTATTGAATAGATGTAAATACTATATTCAATCAATGTAATGGTTGTGTTTGCTTTGATTACTATTATACAATTGTTGTGATACTGTACATGACGTCCTCCGCCCCCGAACATTTATGCCGTCTTGGTTTGGGGGTGTGACAGCTTAACCCATTAAGCTGTTAGGAGCCCAGTGCCCATGACGTGACCCTAGGTTGCCACGACGTGGAAACTGGCTAAGGCTCATTTGATTTGGCGATTAGCGGACACGACGTGGCCAAGGATGGCCACGTCGTGGCGACCAGTTGGAGGTTGACTTTTGACCATTGACTTTGACTAAGTTTGACTTAAAGGCATTTTGGGTAATTTGTATGGTAGTTTGAGTTTGGGTCCCTGTTGATTGTATATGTGATCTGTAGAGGCAACATTTGGAGCAGTGATCTGTTCAACTATTTCTCAGTATGTGAGGTGAGTTTTCCTCACTGTACTTGTGGGTCTAAGCACCAATGCCGACCCACTAGGTTATGTACCATGGTATATAGGGTGATGTTATGATGGTTATATGATAGATTGGTAGACCTTTATGGTTACTTGTATATGATGGATATGTGTTATAATTATTTATTGTATATGTCGACATATTGTGGTTGGGTGGAGGTGGCCCTGTTTCGTGCTGAAGGCCAAGATACCCAGGGCGGTCCGGATAGGCTGTAGGCCTTGTGAGGTGGTCCAGTCAGGTCGAAAGTGGTCCAGATAGGCTGTAGGCCCTGCGAGGCCGTCCAGTCAGGTTGAAGGCTCATATTTGCATGATGTTATCGGTTTTGTTGTGTGTGGTATTTTGGGAGAACTCACTAAGCCTTAGCTTACAGTTTGATTTTATGGTTTCAGGTACTTCAGAGGATAGGGGCAAGGCGAAGGCTTGATCGTACACATCATCCTGGATTTTTATGAGATTATGATTTTGGGTGTAACATCCCGAGAATTCAGGTATTTCTAAATTCATCCCTTGGTTTTTAATGTATGTTATTTTGGCCCTTGGATTGCACGGAAGTAGTCATGGGAATCCCTAGTGGCAGATTTGTAATTTTAGGGCCAGGAGGAGTACGCTAAGCGTACATGTGTGTACGTTGAGCGTACTAGGGCGCACCCTAGTACGTTGGGCGTACATGTATGTACGATGGGCATACTCGTGTCTATAGGAAACCCTAAGTTTTAAGGTTTATGGGGTATTTAAGCACCCTTATGGCTCATTTATCCCGACCTTTTTAGCCTCCAAAGTTTTAGAGCCGTTCTTGCAAAACCCTATCCTCCTAGAGTGAGATTGAGAGCCCTAAAGTATGTTCTCGGTGTTTTAGAGGGAGGAGAAGTGCTTCAAGAAGCTTGGAAGCATGAAGCAAGGATTAGATCTGGAAGTTTGGCTCTCTTCTCCCCCATCTAAAGGTATAAAGTCCATACCTTTATGGTTTATTTGATAGATCTCATGTTTAGGTCTTTTTATGTTTCTTTTTGGTCCCAAATGCTCCATCTTGAGCATGTCATGCCCTGGATGTTTTGAGTCGTCCTTTCAGACCCTTGGAGGGGTCCTTAGTCATAAAAATGAGGTCCCAATGGCTAGAAGTGTCCCATGCATTTGGTAGAACGGTCTTAATGGATTAAGACCTTGTATTAAGAACTTTGGGACGTGTAAAGTCATAAAGTTGGAGACTTTATGACTCTAGGGTGCATTTGGACCATGGATCTGTAGTTTGGGCTTAAGTGCTTAAGCCATTAAGCACAAAATGAGACTTTTGCATATGCAAGGGTACGCCCCGCGTAAGGGGTAGTATGCCCCATGTACTTGGTCAACCACCCCGATGTGGGTCAATACGAGGCTCGGTGTACTCCCCGCGTACGCCTTCTGTTGGATTTTGGAATTTGGGCTTCAAGTTTTAGGCCATCTTTTGGGCTTAAATGCTTGGGCCCTTATTGGACTATCTGAGTATGAGTGTTTTGGGCCAAATGAAGGGTTAGACCTTAGGATAAGGCCCAAAAAGGGAGTTTGAAATTATGGGTCTTGAATAACCTTGGGCTTTTGGATCAAGAATTGGGCCTGAGTCTTGGTCCAATTAGGGAAAGGTTAAAGTGGCCATTTACCCTAGGTATGGATTATTAGATAATAATGGTAATGCAATTATTAATTGGATGTTTATTTGTTGTGATAGTTCGGGAATTTTAGTGAACCAGCAGTCGGAGGTTTTTAGTGCGATTCGTCAGTGTGAGGTGAGTTGTACTCACTGTACTCTCGGTTCGAAGGCACCAATGTCGGCCCTTTGGATTGTTATCCTGGTTTATTATATGCTTGCTATAGTGATCTGTTGGACCTGTATCACTGTCTGTATATGCTAGCTATGTTTGATTATGTTATATGTGCATATGTGATGGTTGGTTGGGTTGAGGTGATCCTGCTGTGTGCAGAAGGCCAACAGAACCAGGTCGGCCCGGATAGACTGAAGGCCTGTGATGCGGACCAATCAGGTTGAAGGCCCGGAGAACGGTCCAGACATTCTGAACGCCCGGTGCGGCGATGCAGACATGATGAAGATTCTGTATGCATGTTGTTGTTGTAATATCTATGATTATGTGTTGTTGTGGTATTTTGGGGAAACTCACTAAGCGTTGGGCTTACAGTTTTGGGTTATGTTTCAGGTACCTCAGATAATCGTGGGAAGGCAAAGGCTTGATCGTGTACCTCCTCATGTTATGTTTTTGTGATTTTGGGAAAAACTCTGATGTTAAATGTGTTTTGAAAACTACAATGTAAACAATTATGATTTTGGTTGGTTTGAAAAAGTTTAAATTTTTTATGAAATTTTATGGATGTTACAATGGGATACTTTGATTCACATTTATGACTTTTGGAAACTATGTTTTCTAAACACTTATGGTTTTGGATTGGTTTCAAAAATGAAAATTTTACCTTGATTTTTGGGATGTTACAAGTTGGTATCAGAGCCCTGGTTTGAGAGAACTGGATGAACATTCGTGTAAATTCAGACTCAAATTAAGTATCTGCAAAACTTTCCAAATTATTTTCAAAATTGTTTTCTTAAATAACCAAGGGAGGATGAGATGTGTACGATCAGCCGGAGCAAGAAAGTATTCCCCAAGATACCCACACTGTTATTTTCTTATGATGATTATGATAGAACTGAATGCTAGTTGTAGGCTATGGATATTCAAGAATTGCATAATAGAATTGTCTGAATTATGATGCCTAATATCCTAGGAGATTTTCTTGTATGCTAGATGGAATTGACATCATTATTGTAGTTGTTTAGTGTATGGACCATAATGGTACATAACTAAGATTTATATCCTGATAATGTTTGGTTTAGCCTTATTTCATGTTTCTTGTTTGATTGTGGGCTTAGGGTAGAATTGAGCATTCGACTGTCTATGGAATCCAACGTTATGTATGATTAGCATGCACGAGTGACAGCAGGGTTGGTGGAAGTTCCATGAGTGAGTATCACAGTACATTGTGAGGAAGGATTAGCCACTCATGGGAAATGTATATGATGTATGTGTATCCTAGATGTTAGGTATTGCGATTGGGTGGTCCGTGACGACCCTTTGATACAAATACATGTAGGTGTGGAAGGTAGTATGGGCTCATACTACTTGAAGCACATGACTCTTACGCGTAGCAAGGAAGTCACGAACCCTGAGGGTCTAAGTCTTTCCGTAATGATTGTTATAATACGAATTGTGGTATTTCTGATGCATTTTGGTTCATTTTCAGTATGGTGTACACGCGGGGTTCAGGATCAAGAGCAGGCGACCCAACGAGGCCAGGATTGACTGATGATGAAATTCAGGAGTTAATCTCCACTGAGGTGACTGCGACTGTTTGGGGTGCTATCCCGGAGGTTTTTGGGTCTATTAAGACCGCGATGATTGAGCTTTTTTATGAGCGGTACGCTGATGTGACTGAGGCTGCAGCTACCGCAGCTGTTGTTGATGCAGGGGTTCATAGGATAGGGTCATTCCAGTAGTGGGGCTTCAGCAATACGAAGCCCCCATATTTCGATGGGGTCAAGGAACTGATTGTGTCTATGAGGTGGACTTCTGACGTGGAGGGATGCTTCTTCACTTGTTCCTGTCCGAAGAACCAGAAGGGCAGGTGCGCCCTGAACCTTCTTTGTCAGGGCGCGAAGGACTGGTGGAACCTGGTGACTGGTTCTTATACTCCTGAGCAGAGGGTTGTTGTTACTTGGGGGAAGTTCTTGGAGATGTTTCACACAAAGTATGTTCTCCAAGCGGAGAGAGAGTGGTTGGCTTAGGAGTATCTGTTGTTGAGGCAGGCGATAGAGTCGGTGACAGAGATCACCAAGATGTTTACTGAGAGAGCTCTTTTCTGTCCTGAGTATTCTGCCTCGGAGAAGGCCTTAGATGTCACAATGCTTGAGCATGCTCAAGACTGAGATTCGACAGTTTGTGTCTACCCAACGATAGAATACCCTCTCTGAGCTTCATAATGTCGCACGAAGGCGGGAGATTGTGATTGAGATCCAGAGGAGGGAGGAGAGGTAGACTTCGGTTCAGCCATAGCATGTAGCTAAGCAGTTCAAGCCCGCTGTTTTACGGTCTGGAGGATAGAGGGGACACACTTTTGGCAAGTGCGGGAAGGCGCACGAGGGCGCATGCCGATCACCTACTGGTTGCTACAAACGTGGCAATGAGGGGCATTTCGGGAGGGAATGTCGTCAGCAGGCTCCCCCATCGGGTACTAGGATTTGTTATCATTGTAATCAGGTGGGCCATGTGAAGGCCCAGTCTCCTTTGCTTGCTGCTATGTCCATACAAGCGCCTGTCCTGATTACTTTGAGTATTACAGATGGATGGCAGGGGAGGGCTGAGGCCCCGAAGGCCAGGGGTCGTGCTTTTCAGCTCACAACAAAGGAGGCCATGGTGGCGCATGTCGTCGTTACTGGTATGTTCTCATTTATTATTCTGTCAAGTTATTTTGTTATATGTTTATGATTGTATTTCTGCTAGGTACCTTCTTAGTGAATTCATTGCCTGCTCTTGTGCTTTTTGACTCGGGTGCGAGTCGGTCTTTTGTGTCTCAGTCCTTCAGTAGGAGTTTTGATATGTCTCTCGGAGAGTTGGAGTGTCCGTTGCGAGTTTACATCGCCAACGAACATGGGATTTCTACATTGAGAATTTTTCGGGATTGCACCTTGGAGACTTTCCGGTGTCTTACCCAATCGATTTGATACCTATACATATGGGGGATGTGTGTGTGATAGTAGGGATGGACTGTGAGGGACATCGAATGGTAGTTCAAACCTTAAGTGAGGGAGAACTGACTATTTATGGCGTGGGTACCAGAGTTGGTTCACCTTTTTGTTCAACTGCCAGGGCTTGACAATATCTACAACATGGGTGTCTGGGATATCTCACGTATGTGGTTGACACTCGGTTGGAGAAGGGGGTTTCGATTTCGGATGTGCCGGTAGACAGAGAGTTTCCAGACGTATTCCCGGAGGATTTACCCTGCGTTCCTCCCGCGAGGCAAGTGGAGTTTAGGATCGATATGATCCCCGGTGTAGTGCATATTCCTAAGGCGTCGTACCAATTAGCTCTGCCTGAGATGCATGAGTTGTCCTCTTAGCTCCAGGAGCTGTTGGGCAAGCAGTTATCCGACCGAACTGTTTGTCATGGGGAGCACCGATTTTGTTTGTGAAGAAGAAGGATGGTTCACACCGAATGTACATTAATTATCAGGAGTTGAACAAGTTGATAGTGAAGAACTGTTACCTACATCCACAAATTGATGATTGATTATCCAAGATTGACTTGATGTCAGGTTATCATCAGATGAGGGTCAAAGAAGAGGACGTAGAGAAGACAACGTTCCGAACTCAATATGGTCATTACGAGTTCGTGGTGATGTCGTTTGGGCTCACCAACGCACCGATGACATTCATGGATTTGATGAATCAGGTATGTAGGCTGATGCTCGATCGATTGTTCATTGTTTTTATTGATGATATCCTGGTCTATTCCAAGACCAGGGAGCAACAAGAGTAGCACCTTTGAGAGTTGTTGGGAGTTTTGAGGAGGGAGAGGCTTCATGCCAAGTTCTTGAAGTGTGATTTTTGGTTACATGAGGTCCAGGTTTTCAGACACCTCATCAACCAGGATGGGATTCTGGTCGACCTGGCCAAGATAGAGGCAATTATGCAATGGGAGGTCCCGAAGTCCCCCTCGAATATTAGGAATTTTTAAGGTTTACTAGGGTATTATCGGAGGATTATTCATGATTTCTCCAAGGTTGTTGTACCTCTCTCTCATTTGACAAGGAAGGGCGTTGATTTTCGTTGGGGCCTGGGTAACAGGTTGCATTCGAGACGTTGAGACATAAATTATGTGAGGCCCCAGTGTTGACCTTTCCGGAGGGCGTGGAGGATTTTGTTGTATATTGTGATACTTCTATCACCGGTTTGCTGGGGAGAGGTCGGACACAGATTCATGGGTAGGATTGAGGTAGTTCTTTAGACTAAAGAGCTTATCCAACAGACCAGACAGAGATTGTAGACAACCAAGAGCTGACAGAAGAGTTATGATGACCGGCGACGATCGGACCTCGAGTTCCAAGTGGGTGATTTGGTGCTTCTGAAGATGTCACCTTGGAAGGGTGTCATCCGGTTTCGGAATCGGGGAAAGCTAAGCCCCGATTCATTGGTCCCTTCAGGATTATTGGCCGGGAAGGCAAGGTTACATACCGATTGGATTTTCCTGAGGAGCTTAGACAGATCCACAACACTTTCCATGTCTCTCAGTTACAGAAGTGTGTAGCCGATGATTTTGCGGTGATTCCTTTGGATGACATTCAGGTCGATGGGCGCCTGAAATACGTGGAGAGACCGATTGTGATCCTCAACAAAAAATCAAAGACTCTGCGCAACAAAGTGGTAAACCTGGTGAAGGTGCAGTGGCAACACCGTAAGGGTTCTGAATGGACGTGGGAGCCGGAGGACGATATAAGAGAACATTACCCCAAGTTAATTTCGGTGGCGGACTTCGAGGACGAAGTCTGATTCAAGTGGGGGTGATTTGTAACACCTGGATCCTGAGGTACTTCACATTTTCAATTTTTAATTTTAGGGTTCGCCACGGCGTGGTGGAGGCACCACGACATGGAAAATCAAGATAAGATTTCGGGTTCATTTAAGCCGGCAAGGTGTGGCAGTATATGGCCATGACATGGCAGATGGCAATTGTCAAACCTTATTTTACGGGTTTTTTTCCCTATTTAAAGGAATGAGGAGGATAGGGTTTGCTCACCCTCAGCCTCCTTGAGACATGAGAAACCCTAATCCCCTTCCTCCTTTATTTAAGGCCTTTTTGGTGTCCTTTGAAGCCATTAAAGGAAGAAAGAAGAAGAACTGAGCTAAGATTCAGCAACAGAGTCCTCATTCTTTGTTGTAGCACTCTTCTGGACCTTTGTAAGTGTCCAAGACTCGATTTTTATCATGATAGGTTGCTAGATCTTGAGTTTTGTCCCTAAATCTGCATGTTCTTGTTGGTTGGAGTGATGAGATTTCATAAAGTTTGCAACTTTATGAATCACCGGGCCGTTAAGGGTATTTGGTGCTTTGGATCTAGATTAGTATGGAGTTTTGGTGTCATGCATGGATTTTTGGCCATAAACCCTCTCTTTGACATAATATGAGTTCAATACATGCATTGGACATGCATGTCTGGAAAGAATGGATTTTTATGTTATTTATGATGCTAGAAACCATTCTGGAAGTGTGGGACTAGAGGTCTTCAAGATTAAGTACTTATAGGCTTAGGCCAAGTTGTGTTTTTCCCCTTTTTGGACCTTGGAGTGAGATCTCTATCTTTTAGGTAGTCTAAAAGGATAAAGTTGGAAATTTTATCCACTTAGACCATAGAAAGGACCAGATATAAGCTTTGGAACCCTTAGAACCGAAGAAAATGGCTTAACCCATTAAGCTGTTAGGAACCAGTGCTTACGCCGTGGCCCTAGGTTGCTACGACGTGGCGATTGGCCTAAGGCTCGTCTGTTTTGGCAATTAGCGGCCACGACATGGCCAATGATGACCATGGCGTGGCGACTAGCTGGAGGTTGACTTTTGACCATTAACTTTAACCAAGTTTAACTTAAGGGCATTTTGGGTAATTTGTATGGTAGTTTGAGTTTGGGTCCCTGTTGATTGTATAGGTGATATGTAGAGGCGACATTTGCAGAAGTGATCTATTCAACTATTTCTCAATTTGTGAGGTGAGTTTTCCTCACTGTACTTGTGGGTCGAAGGCACCAATGCCGACCCACTAGGTTACGTACCCTTGTATATAAGGTCATGTTATGTTGGTTATATGATAGATTGGTAGACCTGTATGGTTACCTGTATTTTCTAGATATGTGTTATAATTACTTATTGTATATGTCGACATATTGTGGTTGGGTTGAGCTTTGTGCTGAAGACCAAGATACCCGGGGCGGTCCGGATATGATGTAGGCCCTACGAGGCGGTCCAGTTAGATTGAAAGCTCATATTTGCATGTTATTATCTACTTGGTTGTGTGTGTTATTTTGGGGGAACTCACTAAGCCTTGGCTTATAGTTTGATTTTATGGTTTCAGGTACTTTAGAGGACAGGGGCAAGGCGAAGGCTAGATCATGCACATCATCCTAGATTTTTATGAGATTATGATTTTGGGATACTCTAATTCGTGTTTATGACTTTTGGTAACTTTGTTTTGTAAACACTTATGGTTTTGGATTGGTTTAAAAAATGAAAACTTTACCTTGATTTTTGGGATGTTAGATGACGATTATTAAGTTAAACATTCAATATATGCATAGTTCTAACCCACTTAATACAAGAATCCATACCTTAACCATCCTATCAAACCAAAAGACTCGACTTCATGAAAGTACTAATAAAATATAACATATAATATCTTTTTCAAAAGAAGCAAACATCAAACATTACCTCCCCCTCTAGTACCCTGCTTCCTATCTGATCCATTTTCATCTATATAACCACTTGTTCCTCCTTGAACCTTACAACTACTATAGTTATGGCCTTTGTTATGGAATTTCCTACAATTCTCAATGAGGCACTTCCTTGATAGTCTAGTAACTTGACTTGCAGACTCATTTCTTGGGTTTTAAGTCCATCCTCACCCCTCTTACTCTTCTTTTTAGGTCTTTCTACCTATAGATATGGACAAATTAATACATGAAACATGAAATATTGTATAAAGATCAAGATAATGTTCAACAAATTGTACATACTTGTATGTTTTAGGAGTTGTAAGTGTGATTGGGCATTCAAACTTTGCCTATATTTCCTTACCATTGATTGGATCTATTTGGAAGTCGTATATTTCCTTCCAGGTTCATAACTTTTAACGTGGGTTCACCCAGTCTTCAGGTTGTTCAACTTCCTTTCTATGTTCTTCCATGTCATAAAAGGCAGCAACAATACGAATGCAAGGGATCCCAATGATTCCCTACTTTTTGAAACTACATGTCCTCTTATTTGTGTTCACCGCATATTGATCAAGGTATTTCCCAACACTTGGTACTTTCTTACCCCATTGTAGATGCAGTTATAATGAGTAGCTTCATCCTTTATTGTTTGCATCAAACTTTGTGCAGTTAGTGTGAGAATACTAATTTCCTTGCTGGTTACCTTATTAACTATATATATATTCTTTATAAGATATTCCCCAATAAAATCTAAACAGGATATTAAAGGTATATACATTTCATTAATTAATTTGGAATTAAAAGACTTACATAAGTTTTTTAGCAAAATATTTATATGTGGCCTACCTAATTTTGTATATACCATGATAAAGCAAGTCAAAGAATCAAAGCCAACCGTTGTAACATGTAATCTTATACTTGATAAACTTGCTTGATAAGGTATATACATGAGAAATGATTCTTAACCCAATGCTTAGATGATATATTTTGCAACCAGTCATGAGCTTAATTGTTTAATCTCTTTAGGCCCTACATTGCTTTTCCAAATAAGGGAAGTGTACTGGTAGTGACATACCCCCATAAATACTCTTTCAGTTGCTTTCCCTACCAGTGTAGCTTCATATTCTCATGGATGTTTCTTAGGAAAAACATGTGCTCAACTCAGGGGAATACATTAGAAATGGATGATATAAGACCCTATAAAAACAATATTAGTTAGGTTTAAATAATATCATACAAAAAATATATAGTATATTATGTTTGTACCTTATGTTTATCTATAAGGAAGGTGAAGTTGGATCTTGAAGTCAGATCTAGATCACCACTCAAACATTCTAAGAACCGTGTCTAATAGTGGGTTATCTAAGCCTCGACAATTGCATAACAACATGATAAATTACATTGTTTTCATCTAGTGCAACAATTGTTAAGATATGGCCTGGAAATAGGACCTTCATAAATGTTCCATATATCCCCCAACAGTTCCCTCTTACTGCTCTAAAACTATTTTAAAGGCCCTAAACATACATATATCCTTTTAAACTTTCTTGCTTTCGTGTTTATGTTTCTGTTAGATTCAGCTTTAATCCTCATAGTTGTTCCTCTATTTTCCTCTACAACTCTAACATATAATCCCTTAACATAGTATAATGCTTCTCATAGTCACTATGTAATCTGTTTTGAGCAATAACCATTGCTCTAAATACCTTCATCCTTGAAATTTACAACTTGTATTTTTTTAGAGTTCCACTTTTCAAAGTAACAATATGGATATTAGGATTAGTACATATTTGGTGTATGATTTGGTTTACAAGAAAACCTTATGTTCAACTTTTAATAAACCTGTTACATAAGCAAGTGTGATGGTTAATAAATGTTATAACCATCCAATCATCATATACTTTAGAACCTAGATACATGAAGTGACCAAGGACATTTATTTGGTTTTAAATTGCCATAAATGTCCTTTCCTTTGTCATGACTTTCTTCTGATGGCTCACCAGATTCATGAACAAATCCTTTATATTCCATCCCTTTTTAACAAGCCTTAACATCCCTATTACTTTGAATCGATAGATATTCAATTTATTAAGTGACTTGTTTTTTTCATGAAAGTGTCACCAATAAAAAAGCAACTTCATGTACTTCCCCTAAGATATAAGTCTTTTTTTCCTCAAATTCCTTAATATTTTCTGCATATTATCCTCCTAAACCCCAAAAACTAAAATTGTAACACTCGTTCCTCAGGTACATTTCCTTATAATCTTTAAAGTTTATTTTTTTGGGAATTAAGGGTCTACACGAGGTGTAGATGGTTGACTACGCGGGGCGTAGTTCATTAAACCGATACGGGGGTTTTATACCCTACGTAGGGCATAACCCAAGTTAAGCAGGGTGCAAACCCTAATTGCGGGACTTGGAGCCCTATTCAAGGACTTAAACTCTTGGAGGACCTTCTCATGACCAACCTCCATCCCCTCTAGCCCCCATCTCGAAACCCCCATCCCTTGGAGAGAGTTTTTGAGCTTTTGAGTGATTTTTGGTGTGTCTTGATAGTGAAGGAAGACCATAGGTGAAGTTGTGGTGCACTTAAGCTTGTGGATCCAGATCTATCATCCGTTTATCCAACTTCAGAAGGTATAAAGTTCAAACCTTGATGAATGTTTTTTTAGATCTTGCTAGTTTATGAGTTTATGTTCTTCTTGTCCCATATTCTTGGTCCATTTGGGTATAAACTACTCTAGAACTTGTGAGTAGTATTTATAGACGTTTTGAGTGCATTAAGTCATAAAAATGCAATCTTGGCCCTTCCTTCCATACATGCATGAGATATGGATCATGAGAATAAGTAGATAGTTAGGGTTTTGGATTTGAAATCTCATTAGCCATGCAAAGGCATAAAGTTGGAGACTTTATGATTTAGAATGTTCTTTAGGGCCATATCTGAGTTTTGAGTGAAAGTTCCTAATGTATTAAGTGCTTAATAGAAAGATTGGAAAAACAAGTCGTACATGGGGCGTAATCTGGGCAATGCCCAGTGTAGTCTAGTTTTCACCAGTTTTCTGGTTAATGCTATACGCCCTGCGTAGAGCTAGGTGTATGTCGCGCGTAAGTCAACGGAAGGGTTGACCGTTGACCTTTTGACTAGTTTGACCTTTGGTCAACTGTGAGGGGTTGAGGATCTAGAATGACAAATTTGTCTTTAGTCCAAATGAGGATTAGTTTTGGTATTTGGACTTGCTGAGTTGGGGTATTTACCTTAATTTCTAATTAGGGTTTTGTTTTTGGATATGCTTAGTGGGAGAGAATTTAGCACTAGCATCTCGTGTGTGAGTTCTATTCGTTTACTGATCGAGGTGAGTCTCTTCACTGTACTCATAGGTCAAAGGCACCAATGTCAGCCTACTGGATTATGTTTGTAGGATGCTAGTTGTTTTTGTGACTCTTGCATATGTTTGTGTGTTTTATATGAGCGGGGCCCGATTATTTGGGTGGGGCCCATTATATATCTTTTTGGATGGGGCCCGTTATGCAGCTTGTGCGGGGCCCCTTTATATATATGTTGTATGTGGTATTTTAGGGAAACTCACTAAGCTTTGTGCTTACGGTTCATATTTATTGTTTCAGGTACTTCCGGTTTAAAAGGGAAGAACTCGACGTGATTGCATTGCATCCATCAGTGTTCTAAATTTTATGATTTGATCTGTACTCTGATAACTATATGACATGTTTTATACTTTGATGTGATCTTGGATTAAATGATTGATTTTTTTGGGTTGACTTAAAGAAAATTTTTTACTTGGTATTTTTGGGACGTTACAAAAATTTCCCAATATCAATGACCTCTATGTCACTTTTTTGCACCTCAAGAGTATTCATAAATTGTCTTTCCTAACCAACAATTTTCATATAAGGATCTTGTAACGCCGTAAATTTTCAAACAGATTTTTCATTTTAAAACCGCATACTTTTCATAACAAATTGTATAAAATCTCGTTTATTCAAATTACAGAGCACAACTCCATTAATAATCCAGGATCCTCAAAATATAACTCTTTCTCTGGTGTGTACAATCAAGCCGGTGCCGTCCCGCGATCTCAAGAAAACCTGAAACATAAAACACATAACACGGTAAGCACAAAGCTTAGTGAGTTCCCCAAAATAACACATACAACACATACGCCACTCGAGGCTACAGTACGACCCCCCAGTCGATGTGTCTCAGCGGAACCCTCCAGTCCCGTAGCTCGTTGGACCCCCTGGTCCGGTCATAGCTCGTTGGACCCTTCGGTCCGATCTGTATCGTTGGACCCTTCGGTCCGGTCTATATCGTTGGACCCTCCGGTCCGGTCTATACAACACATAGCATACATATATCACAATGCACATAATCTCATACATACACATAGCACACAAGACCCTCCGGTCTACACATAGATACCACTCTAGGTAATGTATAGTGAGAAGACTCACCTCGGATGAAGAACAACTCCTATAATCACTGCTGCTACGCACCAGACTCTAACTCTGTGCCAAACCCACAATAATCTCAATTAGGAGCTAAGTCTAACCTCTCACTTATTGGGTCTAAAGATAGACCACCTATCCGCCCATTAATGCCCTAAGTCCATTGGGCCCACCAAGGCCCAATAATAAATGGGCCCTCACACGGCCCAAATCCCAACCAAAAAGGCAAGTCCAAACCAAAGGCCCAAAGCACATACATACACTTCTCTAGTCCAAGACTCTATTACATGAGGTCCAAACTTCCGGCCCAACACTCAAGGCCCAACAAAATGCTTAGCCCAAAAACCCCCAAAAGGAGTTACGCGGGGCGTACCCCCCCTGGTACGCTCAGCGTACCCAAACACTCAAGGAACTGATCGGGGACCTCAACCCAGTATGCGGGGCGTACTGGAATTACGCGGCGCGTACCATCAGGCTTGCTTAATCCATTTTCTGGGTCTTAACTCGTTAAGACCTTAGCTCAACTCTTGGATCTGGACTTCCTAACATCTCTTACTCCATAAAGTTAACAACTTTAAGCCTTTGCATGGCTGATAAGGCCACAACACATGAAAACTCTTGCTTTCTTAACCCAAAGTGCTCATAACTCATGCATGGGTAGATTCACACGATCAAGGCCTTATTTTTATGGTTCTCCACCACAAGAAACACTTAAAAGGACAGGTTATTAAGCTCTGGAGTGCATCAACTCATAAAGCCTCAAGCTTGGGACCAAAAACCCTAAAATTGGTCCAAGAAGCACACAACCATAACAACAAGGAAAGTCCTGAGCTTTTTACCTCCAAATGAAGCTTCTCCCTCTGTAGAACTCAGATCCAAGCTTGCACTCCAACTTCTAGCCTTCACAAGAATCTCCTCTTCTTCTTTACTAACACACAAAGGCACTTTAGCTCCAAAAACACTCACACAAGCTTAGAACGAAGGATGGCTCTCTTTTAGGGTTTCACTCACTCAAATGGTGGCTGAGGATAAGGCCATAACCTTCTTTATATAGGGCTCAAGTCTAAATTAGGGTTTTGCATCTGGGCCGGTTACGCCCAGCGTACTTCATGGAGTCCGCGTTTATTAAAAGCGAATGAGTACGCGCAACGTACTCTTCAGTACGTCCAGCGTACTCCTTTGCAACATTTCCATAAAGGGGCTTCTCTTGACAATTTGGAGAAGAGGAAGGGTTAAACAGATATACCCAAATTCCCGGATGTTACAGATCTACTATACTAAGTAATTCAGCCATATCAATCTCTATATCATCTATCAAGTCTAGCTCATCTACATCAAATTCTACCATCAGAAGAACTTCCTCTACCTATATTATTTGTGCTATTTTCATCTTTTCCTTGTATGTTTAATTTTTCTAAGTTTGTAGCTACATCCTCCTCTACTTGAGTCTGATATCCATATTCTAGGTTGATATGGTAGTCCTCCTTAAAGTTTTCATTGTATAAGACACTTTGATTCCTAAAATAAAAGAAATGATCAAATAATTTAAGTTTATCTTGATTAACTTTAAGGAGATTTTCATAAGGAATTGGGTTATCCCATGTTTGTATTAGGTCATTTTCACCGTCCCCCAATAGGACATATCCACCATCAAACAATGTTGCATCATTAAGAGATACATGGCTACCATAAAGGGATATTCATAAGGAATTGAGTTATCCTATGTTTACATTAGGTCATCTTCACCATCCACCAATGGGACATATCCACCAACAAAAAATGTTGCATCATTAAGAGCTACATGAATACCTTTAACATTTACGTGTGTCCTTTTGGGATACATTACTTTGTTGAAAAGAAATTATAGCATATGAGTCATTAAAGGGATCATCAACATCAGTTACTTGGGAAACCCCCAAAGGTTTGTTTGTAATATAGTATGGGGATGTTTCATCTTCTATATCCTTAATAATAACTTTAACATGGTACTTAAAGTAAGAGTGTAAATGCGTATGTACATGTTCAGTGTAAACAATGATCTCCTTACACTTATCAACATACCTAGAGAGAGTAATCCCATCTTGGTCGTTTCCAAATGGTAAAATACCAAAGTCTAAGTGGAACTTTAGCATGCAAAAGTGGATGTAAACTGAGTCAACATAAGTTAGCTTTCCATCAATATATTTTCGTCTGCATACTTTGGAGAAAAACCCACCTTGGTGATTCTCATTGTGAACATATTCAGAAAACACTATGTAAAAAACATATATTTGTTAACAAAAAAAGATATTTTAATGAAAGATTTATGGTTAAAGATTACATTTAAGAACTTACTATAAACTTCGTTTGTATCCACAATTGTTTTAAAGGTACGAATATTGCATATTGTAGGTTGGAACATTTTGATTACCTTGATTTTTCTTCCCGGTACATATTATGATCTTAACCTCTAACCTATGGTAGATGAACAGATGACGAAGGTTACAGAAGCTAAATGAGTTTTCTTGGGTTGATAATTGACAGTGTATTTGACAAGTGATGGTGTACATCAAAGTCTCTATTAATGCTAGAGTATTATGGCGGCAAGTCGTTGAGTGTATCAGGTTCCAAAAGAAAAGACAAATTTTCCCTAATGCGAGTTGCACGTGCCCTTCATTACTTGTGGTGTAAGATTTGGAAACACAGACCACGCATTTCAATATTCCCAAAGTTGGACGGAATGTGCAAATTGGAGCCACCATGGGTAATAAAACTATAATTTACTCTTTAATCATTGATAGTTTTTTTTCCTAAACCATTGCAAGTGTTTCTTGTCAATGAATTATAAAGAATCATTAGAAAAGTATTTTATAAAAAAAGAAAGTTATTGTTATGGATAAATTATAAACATCAATTTTGGATGATCAAAACTAACAAATTCCTAACTATATAGTAGTTTTATAGAACTTAAGGTGGTATGTAGTGATTTAAAAATCTCATTGATTAAATAAAAAAAAGGTTATTTCAATGGTTAAACCATAAATAAATAAATAAATAAATAAGAATAAGAGTAAATTACACGGATGGTCCCTGTGATTTGATGTAATTTGTATGTTTGGTCCCTAACTTTTTTTTAACTCGGGCCGTCCCTCTAATTTGGTTTTGTTACGTCGTTGGTCCCTAGCCGACATAAAATGACTGATATACCCTTATGTAATATTTTAATTGGTTTGTTTTTTATTTACTTATTAACTAATTATAAAATAACTTTTTTATTAAATGTGGGCCTCCTCTTTCTCTAGTATTGTAGTGGTGTTGATTATGATGGCATGTGCGGAATTAAGAATGATTTAGTGAATCATCAAGTAAAATCAAGAACATGAACACAAGATCTAAATAATTCTTTTAAGCTCTCATTAGTTTCATAGAAATAGTACAAAATGGGTTTTGCAAATACTCTCTCTAAACTAATCTCTCAAAATGTTCATTAGATAAAATGAGTGTCACTCACTTCCTTATAAAGGAAAGACAACTCATTATGCACACACAAAGGAGTAAGCCCTCATAACATCCAAGAGTGACTTTGCACCCTTACATTCTCCCCCTCAAAGTTAGGATTGGATGTTCGGCTTCAATCTCCAACGAGCACGCGCGATCCAGACCAAACTCCCCCTCGAAGTAAACACCGGTCTTCAAATCCGCAAATGAAAGATCCGCTTCGAATACCCATCATTCTCCCCATTTTTATAATCAAAAAATGATTATAAAACCCATTAAGGGTGAGAAGCGCTCGAGGAATGAACTTTACAAAACTCCCCCTTGATGTGTGCCAAAAATGAAACTCCAAAAATCTTGCACGGAAAAACAATCACGAAAAAGCCACAAAAAATTTCCAATTTATGAAAATTTTTGACTTTTTGGGTGAAAGTTGCAAGATTTTTCAAAAATCGGGTAGAAATTGTCACTTTCTGAAACTTGCAGGGACCCATTGCGCCAAAACCAGCCTAATATGCGAAATTCTCCCCCATTTGAGAAACTGGGTAGAAAATGTTAATTCGCACAAACTGCAGGGACCAGAACTGTAAAATCTTCATTTTCTCAGAAAATTAACCCAATTTCGAAGTTGGGTATCTGCTGCCAACTTTTCGAAACTGCAGGGGCTAAATGAGAAATTCTGCCATTCTTCACAAATTTTTACTCCAATGTCGAAGTTGGACCATTTTTGTCATTTCGTGAAAAGGGCAGGGGTGCAAACTGAAAATATTTGTTTTCTTCCCCAATTTTCGTTATACAGGGACGAAGACGTGAACTAACGAAAATTTTTCCCCTTCGTATGAAACTGCATCTCTTCCTTCGTTAGTTTTATTCACCCATTCGTTAGATTCAATCACCCATTCGTTAGATTCAATCACACCCTTCGTTAGAAACAAACATCACCGAACTAACGAAAATTTTTCACACTGATTAACGAAATCGAAGGTAGTCGAAGCCTTTGAATAACATCTTAATCATTTAGTCTCTGAATCGACTTCATCCCTGTTTATCAATTTCGTTCATTGACATTTCGTTTACACAACCTTCGTTCGTTCTCATGTCGACATCAAAATCAACCCTTCGCTTTTTGTTACTAACCCAAATCAACAATCAAATTGCTTCATCTGTTCGTTCCCAAACCATCAAACAGTGACTCCAATTTATCATCTGCTTACAATCATTCGATCTTGATACCCAAGCATCGACAATCTGTTCTCGCTTCAACCCTCGAATCGATTACTCAAAACCTTTTTCCAGTTCTTTATCAAACAAACGAGTCAACCCAATTGAAGTCCTTCGCCTTCCCAGATTATCATCACTCGTTATCAATCTATCAAAATCTTCGTTACTTTAAAACAAGCCATCGACTCCAAAATCTAGTTCCAAAAACCTTCACAGCTCAATATTCGATCATACGCCCCAATTCCAAAATCGTTGTCATCAACAGCAGAGTCCAACCCTTCGCTGTTAAACATCAACGTCGACCAAAATCGACATCAACGACTCCA
Source organism: Lactuca virosa (assembly GCF_052849685.1). Lineage (NCBI taxonomy): Eukaryota > Viridiplantae > Streptophyta > Magnoliopsida > Asterales > Asteraceae > Lactuca > Lactuca virosa. Next base: position 56,643,631 of record NC_136431.1, read on the forward strand.
ACACAGCAATCGACAGTGAAACCCAACACTTCACTTTCATTAAATCGACATCATCATATGCGAACCCAGCAATTTCGTTATCTGCTATCAATCGCCGACCATCGTTCCAGTCGATTCCAAAACCATAGTCAAAATATGTTCGAAACCAAAACCGATTCTTCATCAAATTTAGCCATCGATTCTTAACTCCATTCGAAACCAAAATCACTCCCAATTTCTTCGTTATCATCCAAGCCAAATATGCGAACTCGATTCACATAACCATTCGATTCTAACACAAATTTCGATTTCAACATCAAAAATCAGTCGGAATTTTGAAATCGAGTTTGACTACAATATCCAAATCATATCAGTCGACTTCAATTTCAATCGATTCCAAAAACAAATGACCTACTGAACGATGAAATCAAGAATCCTGCTTGCCAAAATTTAACAATCGACATCAAAAGAACACAAGAACCACAACGATCCAATCGTACAACTTATTGAAGCATGCGTACAAGTTGAACCAAGAACAACAACTTTGACTTTTTGTTTTGACGCAAATTAGTACCACCGAAATCAATTTTACTCAGCCATTGAACCAATATTAAGCAAGAAACTCAAATCAATATTCAATTTCGACTTCAAAATTAAGAAATCGATCATCATGGATGGAGAAAAATATGATAAAATCATATTGAGCACAATCGATTGATACTGAACGGAGATTCAATCTTTAGATCACAAGACATAGCGGAAAAAAAATGTAATATTCACGAATTTCAATTCACAGATTGAATGATATGTGAAGAAAGAACCAATGTCATGAATCAATTTAGCAGAAAAATTAAGGTGATCAGATGTCAAATTGGATATAAAATTTGATTCACTGAAAATACGTTGACGAAGATGGAATTAACTTTGGGCTCATCACAATAAGATATCGAATCAAAATAAAGTTTGGGCTCAAACAAATGATGCGAACAGTAATGAATCATTAGAATTGGGCTTGAAAGTTGAATCAATGAATAGTAAACGAATTTTGATTTTAGGCTCAATTTTTGATCTATGCAACAATAAATGGATCAATCAATGGGGTGAAAACGAATTTTGATCCATAGAGACAAAACGATCAAACAATCAAGAACGCAATGCACGAATTGAAATCATGGACGTTTTGGAATCCATTTGAGAATTTGAGATACCTTTTTGACGAATCGAGATCCATTTGCAACGAACGAATGAAATTTAGAAGATCTTGGTTCTTTTGTTGGAATGAGAAAATCTTCAATTTGAACATTGTACCACCCATTATGCGTGATGTATAACTCGTTCTTCGTGTTCTTCGTGTTCTTCAACGATCCAAGAACATCTTCAAAAGAACCACCAACACATTTGGGTTTTGACTTCAAATTCAATACAACATTTGGAGATTGTTGCTTTGGAACCCAAATTTGCTTCACGGATTTCGGATTCACAACAACATTCAACGATTTTTGTGAATAAACCCGCTTGTTCTTCCGTTTAATCTTCTTCTTCTTTTTCTTTCTCATCTTTTTGCATCTTGAAGACTTGACTTCATGAACAAACCCACTTTCCACAACATCAACTTTGTGAATTTGAATCAAATCTTTTGGAGTTTGATACTTGTGAATTTCTTGGATCACCGGCTTCCGATAAGGAATCATTCCTTCAAACGAATCACAAGAACACAAAATATCATCGGTTTGAACTCCAATCGAGCAAAAAAGTTTTTCATCATGAGAATCAACTTGAACTCCTTTTTCTTGAACATCAAGAACATCACATTGAACTCCATTGTCAAGAACTTCAACAAACTTAAGAGCACGAAGATCATTTGGGTCTTCAATAAGAGAAACATATTTCTTTTTGAACAAATGTTTTTCTTCTCCAATCTTATCACTACTACGTGTTGATATGAACCATGTAATATCAGCCAACCATTTGATCTCACAAAGTGGTTGAAATATCAAGCTTCCATGATCATCCTTCAATCCTCCATAAGAAACCATAGTTTCCCAATATATCAACTTGTTTAACACCAACCCAGAATATTGATCTTTATTGACTTTGTATTTGATATCTTCAACGATCACAATCCAAGAATTGTAAGGCAAATTCACCATGATCACAAAAACTTGAAGATTTCTAGAGAGAGAAAGTGATTTCGAATGGGTTTTCTAGAGAGAGAAAGTAAAAATCACTTGAATTCTAGTGAAGAAAATCGAATTATGAATAGAATCAAAGATGAATTCGATTTCTAGAATCCAAAAACTCTCTAAACCACGAAGATCAAAGATCAAAAAATGAATCACCAAAGCAAGATCGCCATCAAGGATCAATTCTTGATCAAATCAAGAACACCTGCTCTGATACCAATTGTAGTGGTGTTGATTATGATGGCATGTGCGGAATTAAGAATGATTTAGTGAATCATCAAGTAAAATCAAGAACATGAACAAAAGATCTAAATAATTCTTTTAAGCTATCATTAGTTTCATAGAAAGAGTACAAAATGGGTTTTGCAAATACTCTCTCTAAACTAATCTCTCAAAATGTTCATTAGATAAAATGAGTGTCACTCACTTCCTTATAAAGGAAAGACAACTCATTATGCACACACAAAGGAGTAAGCCCTCATAACATCCAAGAGTGACTTTGCACCCTTACAAGTATCAGTAAAGAATGAAAAGAAACCTAATCCATCGGACCGACATCAGTTTCCCTTCCTCCTTCTCCTCTCTCTCTGGCGCCACCTCCCCCGTTCTACTGAAATCGTTGTCGCCGACGACTAGAAACTTCAGACAATCGTTTGACGATTGTGTTCAAGGGAAAGATGTTGCACACTCCTCCTTCCAATCATCCCCCCCCCCCCAATTTTACCCTAAACCAGTGAACCACCCAACCATCATCTATCGCCTTTCTCCTCTAAACCGACAACGCCCACAACGCACCTCAAGTCCATGGCACCGAAGGTGCCGGGAAGGGAAGAGGATTAAGGTGGGGTGGACCGGTAGGTCCCACTTTCAACAATATATTAACAGATTACTTTATTTAAAAATAATGAAATAATAAATTAAAGACTAACAAAATAAAGGTATATTATTAAGGGCAAAATAGTCATTTTAAGTCGGGTAGGGACCAACGACGTAACAAAACCAAACTATAGGGAGGATGGTCTAAATTAAAAAAAATAAGTTAGGAACCAAACACGTAATTTATCCCAAACCACAAGGACCATCCATGTAATTTACTGTAAAAATAAAAATCCAAAATACAATAGTTTCGTGAAATTTGGCCTTTATCTATCAACAGAGAATTAGTTTGTCGCTCACAATCTAGATATAGTAGTGTTGTAATTGAAAATAAGAAAAATAGATTTTTTAAGAAAATCTAAATTGAGTTAAAACATAAGTTATGTACTTATGTTCATCTAAAAGTTATAGAAATATTTTTCCCAAAATCAAAACTGAGATGAACGGCCTTAAAATTCCAAAGCATGTTATGTCTATCAATTTGTACAATCGTTAATAGTACGTCAATAAATGAATAATATAGATCGTAGTCCTTTGTGGGTCTAAAAATATTAAATAAAGTCAAGCCAAAACAATCAAAACATACTTTGAGAGTAAATATACATTCTTCAATAAAAATATTAATAAACTTATCATTTGCACATGATATGATGATAATATGATAACGTAATGAATCTTATTTGTTATATTATTTAACTGATCTGTTTTTTTATAATATTGTGCGTCAAGTTATATGGTCGGTGAAATGTCATTGTACCAACTTGTTTTTATCCAAATTATGCTTTTTGAATTTAAAATAAAACTTTTTGAGAATAAAATATGTACCACATATTACTCGAAATTTGTCTACGATTAATTTAAGGAAACAAAAGAAGTTGGTTCGATGAATGACACACAAATATTCACACAAGTCCCACAAATACACATATTCCGTTTGTCTCCGATTCCTTAAAGGACAAAACAACAAATAAACCTCAAACCAATTGTGGATGTGGTAATAAAGTATATCAAAAATACAGAAAAACATGTGATAGGAAAATCATATTGGGTTGGAGGTTTTAACGAGAAATCACATTTTCCTTTTGGTGGTGTGTGTTTTTTTAGTCTGTATCAAAAATACAGACTATGGACGGGTAGACAAAAATGTCTTTTTTGCTGTAAAACATTTTTATTTCTAAGTAAAAGTAATTTTTTGTATTTGTACTTATTAGCATAATAAATATGTTAATGTGCTCTTTCTATATCGGACTTTTATTTAAAGTTTTAGCAATGAGTTTGATTTTTGGATTTTGATTTCTAAGTGTGATGTCTGCTAGAGAATAGAAAAATGAGATCTAGAGTTTCAAGGTCTACCGTGGGTAGACATATCAATTAGGCGGATTTTAACCCTCAGTTGCTCCAAACCCAAACCTGTAAAAATTTTATGGGTTTTGATTTTAATTTTCGATTCGCTTACTCGTTTATGATTTATTAGGGCCGGTCTTGAGAAATTAAATATTTTCAAAGACCCAGGACGAGTCAGAAAAAAAAGTCCTTATCGTTATTATAAATTTTTATTTTTAAATAAAAATATATAATAAAAAAATTGGGTCCTATGTAGTTGTCCACTTTGTCTCCCTCAACGCCTCCATGCGATCCATACATGTTTACTCTTTTATTAATGAGTTAGATATTGATCATTGTCGATTCACTTCACCTATAAGCCATCCTATATATATATATATATATATATATATATATATATATATATATATATATATATATATATATATATATACACGCTTAGATTATTTTATTCAAAGTAATTATTGTATTATTATATGCATAAATGTGGGCCAATCAATTTCACTTATTTTAAGAAAGTGAATAATACATGTTATTAAATTAATGATAATTAGAAAATACCATCTAATTTCATTTTAAGGGTTTTTTAGTCAATTAACATAAATTTAAAAAAGGAAAATTGCATATTTTAAGTGATAATAGATTATATTAATTTTAAAAATCTGATTGTAGTGATGATAATTCTCGGATATTCTGACAGAATATATTTATCAAAAATAAAAATATTCTTGAAGCATAAAATAATAAAAATATTTTGAACCTATTCCTTGATCATAACTTTAAAAACTTCTTGGAGAATAACAAATTCTTGAACCATCAATTGAAGAATAAAAACAAAAATTACATTAATTCTTATAGAATACGTGTAACAATTGCTAAGAATTACATTTATTATTAAAGAATAAAACTAAAAAAACTTTCAAATCGGGAAAAAAACATCAAAATCTAATAAAGACACTAATACATTCTAAAAGAATAATGTTGCTAAGAATCACTTTCAATTTCATGGTCCATTCTTCAAGCTTCAGCTGCTTCTGTGGAAACAAATCCAATGCATAAATCAGTAAGAAAATATCCATATTTCATTCCAACAGAATTGGAATTCGTGATTCCATTATGATAGAATTGGAATTCAAGATTCAGTTACGATATCCATTCTGTTGGAAAAATATCCAAAGTAAAAAATAATTTAATGAGAATGATACTGCATCTCTCACATCCACAAGTCTATAAATTCCATCTGGAAATATTTCCTTTCCTACATATTATAAAGATTTGAGCATGCAATATGTTCAATAAATTAATTATACAGATCGGATGAATTGATTTTTAGTTGTAGTAGACAATTACCAGTTACAATCAATCCCATAACCCACTCAGAAGTGGTGTTGAGAGTTGGCTGTAAGAGAGGACCAATGACAAACCCAAGATTTATAACCACCAACTCCAAACCTTTCTCTTTACAAAATGTCACACCAACATCCTCACCCAGGGTCTTCGAAAGTGGATACCATAAATGTAAATTACAAACTTTTTGACTAATTAATAATAAAGTTAAAGTTTTAACACAATTATATATATATATATATATATATATATATATATATATATATACATACATACCTTTTTCTGTTCACAAGTTTCAGGATCTGAAAACCATGTTTCATCCACCTCAGCACCAAACTCCCAAGGTTCTACACGAAACATAACCGCAGTCATGGAAGATGTCAAAACCACTCTTTTGAGAGATGGAACTTTTGCAGCTGATTTGAGAACATTAAGTGTCCCCGTCACTGCAGGATCTAGGAATTGTGCCTTTGGGTTAGAAAGTGAAACTGAAGGTATAACAGGAGATGTCATATAAAAGACACATTCGCAGCCATTAGCTGCGGACTCGAAAGATCCTTGTTCAGTCAGGTTAGCTTCAAACAAAGACAGCCTTTCCTTAGCTCCATCAAGGGCAAGTAGGTGTTGTGTCTTGTTTGGATCATCTGCACCATATATGAAAGGAATCTGTTAGAGGAAAACAAAACGAAATCTTGAGGATGAACAATCTGATTAATTACTTACACAATTAACCTACTACTCAGATTGAAGAATCGAACTCAGAGATGAAAAGTCAAAATTAGAAAGAAGGCCGTAGAGGCTGACCGAGGGAGAGGACGGTAGCATGAACGGTATAACAAAATATACAGATATTACCAGGTCAATGGGGCGAAGGAGAAGAAGGAGGGGTTTCTAGCACCCTGTCTTGAAGGGAAAGAAGAAGATCAAGATCATCACCGTGAAAAAGAGTGCCCGCCTCTGTTACCTGCTGGTCGGCGTGAAGGAGTCTTCAACCGGTGATGAAAATTAATCCTACAACGATTGATCAGATCAGTCGTATATAAAAGGGGGATTAGGTTAAAATCAACGTAACTAGCAAAATTATAGAGAGTATTTGCGGAAGTTATTTCTCAAATTACCTAGTTACCCTTATTGATTTATTTAATTATTGTTTTTTCTATTAAATTTTGATTGGTCCATAATCATGCATACAATAATACAATACTTAGTTAAAATATCTGAACCTATCTCTCTCTCTCTCTCTCTCTCTCTCTCTATATATATATATATATATATATATATATATATATATATATATATATATATATATATATATATATATATATATATATATATATATATATATATGCAACTCGATGTCTAAGTAAAAGGTAATTCTTATTATATTGGATTTTGAGTATTAAGTAATGTACATCTTTTTTACGTAAACATTTTATCTTTTTTTTCAGAAATATTACTATGTGACACATATCAAATTGTGAAATTTTAACATTGTAAAAGGGTCGGGTTGATGGGCCGGGTGCTCATCAATTCAGTGGATACAGATATGGACTCGATTATTCAAAACCCTGAGGGTTATTGGAGCGGGTGGGTCATGTTTTTAAAGGGTTTCGAACAATGTTTTAAAAACCGATTTTTTAGTTTAATCAGTATAGTGACTGGTTTCCGGTTTAATCGGTTCGACCGCCAAGTAAACCGGTTTCTATAATTTTCATTTTTTTTTCTTCGTATTTTCTTACACATACATATATATATATATATATATATATATATATATATATATATATATATATATATATATATATATATAAATGAAGATATTGATGTACACAAGTTAAACATTAAAAATACACATGCAAACAAGTTGTAGATCAATCTAAATACATTAAAATAACACATAATCATAAGTTTTACATCAATCCACGTGCATTAAAAAGAAAATAAAGTATTTGATGAATACAAACGCATCAAAAAACTTCATAACATTTATCATGTGTTTTTATTCATAAAAATCTGAATAGATGTGAAAAAACCACCAAAGTTTATTATGCAAAATGTTTCAATTCAATGTGTTTTTATTCAATTTAACCGGTTCAACCGGTTTAATTTAACCGGTTCAACCAGATTTTTGTGCCGGTTCGTTCCACTTCAGAAATAGACATAAAACCAGTTATAGTTGAACCGCTCTTTTCCCCGGTCTAACCGGTCGGTTCAAACCGGTTTTTAAAACATTAGCTTGGATCGATGGTGATTCGCTCTAAACCCGCCCAATTGACAGGTCTAACCATGGCTGAGGTTGAAGGCGGAAGGTGGAGGTTGCAGATGGCGGGTGTGAGTCGATGACAAAAAAAGAAGTGTTGGATCTCATTGTTTGAACATTAATAGTGGTGATAGAGTGGATCTATTTAAATAAATATTATTAAAAAAAATTAAAAACGATAATAAAAAAAAACTAAAAAGATTAAAAAAAATGTATAACATTCATTTCAGGTCTGGTAGGGACTAACCCTGAAACAAAGCAAAATCATATTAACCACTTGAATTTAAAATAAAATAAAATAAAAAGATAGAACCCAACAATGAAAACTATCCCAAACATTATAGACCATTCATTTAATTTACTCATATGTATAATCTATAAATAATGAAGCTGGCTGACAACTAGAATGAACAAGAAAGTTCTGTTTTCAGAACAGTGAAGATATTGCATCTAGAAGTCAAGTATCCAAATCGTCTTGGTAGTAGGTTATGAAAAAGTTTAGCCGTTAATTAATTCAATTAAGTAGTAGTGAGACGTCGGTACGGAGTTGCGTCAGCTGTGGATATAGACTAGGCTAAGGGGCAGACTTCATCTCTTCTATTCTCTTCACTTACACCTTACACTTCTGCTGAGTCTAACGAGTTTGGTCATTCATTCTTGCTTTTTTGGGATTGAAGGATAAATTACAAGCAAGTCGTGTTTGGAGCGAACGAATTACCTCCTTTGAAAAGAGTTCCAAGTACCATAGCATTGCTAGTTCAGACTAAGATTATAAAACCTTCAATATAGTTGAATCGTTAGATGAATGTTCCCGGTATTGACAATCTTTCATAGGAAGAGTTGTCATCTCTATCTTCCATCATCCATTCCCTGTAATCAGTCCTAGGATCCAAGGCACTAATGCTAAGGCTCAGATTCATACCCAGAAGAGACTAGACTGCTATTAAGCGCCTTGACTTTCTATATTAGTCAAGCGCACTCACTCTAACGGCGTACCTTTTGCATGATGGGTCAGCGAGGAAATGGGAACAGCGGCTTAAGCCATTAGGTGTAGGCGTTTTCCAGAGGTGGAATCTTCTAGTTCTTCCTATTTGACCCGAAACCGATCGATCTAGCCATAGATAATAAAAGAAACTATTACCCTGAAATCATGGTTATTTGCGATAAATAAGTGAAAGTAGTTATAAGGCGTGTTCGGCAAAATTAGCTGGTAGCAGGTAGCTTGTACCTTATAACGTTTTGTTAAATGTTACATGAAGTAACATTTGGATTTAGAGCGTTTTGTTTAAACTAAACGTTAAAAGCTTATAGTGTCAAACAATGCTTTCTTTTCAAAACAGAGCGTTTTGTCAAACGAGAAGCTAGAAACTCTCAAACGCTCTATGCTGAACATGCTCATAATGTGATTAATTTGCCTCCTATTGTGGAATATTTTGAGTTTACGCCTAATTTTTAACTTTATAATTACATTATTTTTAAGATTGTGATGAATATGAAGACAATATTTTGAAATGACGATGAAAGTGAACTTAATTATATAAGATAAGTAACTTCATATCTTTTAACTGTATTAATGAATTTATCCTATATTCTGAATCGATAAAGAAACCCATATTTTGGAACCTACATTTTCATGGAACCAAATCACAAATAATTTTTAAAACTCTTTGAAACTTTGAACAACTTCATCTTCAATGGTGGTAAGATGAAGATGTTCATACAATATATTAGATATCTATACAAGCTAACTTTATAATATTTAATAAAATGGAATATTAAACATACATAAAAAGCTAAGAGGTAGTAAGGTGCTTAGAAATAATGTCAATATAGAGGCATAGTGAGAAGCCATGTGGATGACACACCATTGATAATATGGGTTTATCTGATCAAATTGTTTAAAATTAAAATTAATACAGAAACAATTTAACAAGTCATTATAGCAAAAAACCATTAAGAAGTTAATATGTCAAAAAATAATAATTCATTGCTAGTCAGTAGTCATTAGCATTGACCCGGTTTTATTTCCTTACCATTTTTGCAAAAGAAACAAATACCCCCAAAATAATCGTAAAAGTACATTTTAAGAAAGACTGAGAGTTCGATGTAGCGGCCCATTTGCAAACAGGTTTAGTACTTTTTGTTTCATATTCTTTAATATTTTATCGTTGTCTCATTGGGCCCAAAATAATCGTAAATGTAGATGAGAAGAAAAGAGTTCTGTTCTTTCTGTTTTTAATCACTTTTCCCCGATATTGAATCAAATATTTTGTTGTTTTTAAGAAATTCTTCAGTTTTTAATCTTTTTAAACAACTTGAGAACTATTTCAAACCATAAGCTCCTCTTCTTACTTAGCATTCATTAGATTGGTGGAATTAAGGTTATTTTTTATTGCATCAACGATCAACGATTACGATCAAATTTTGGCGTTGTTGTTAGGAAGCTATTACGTTTAGCTTTTAGTTCTTTTCAGCAGTTTTTACTGCTTTTCAAATTTTTCAAAACTCAAAAATATTCTTGTTTTTTGCATTTAGTTTGTTGTTTGGTTCTCTTTTATACGCTTGTTCGTCTTTTTCTTTGCAGATTTGCAAAAGTTTAGCAAGCATACTCATAATTTGTTTTTGTACCATGGTTAAACAAAAAACAATGGTGATTACCTCACCGTGGATCAAGATTATTATGATTTTTATAGTCCATCAAAGCAACCAAATCCATACAATAATGATGGGTGGAGGGACAACCATTATCAAAATCAACACCATATTTCATCTTACATTCAAGTCGATCAAAGAAGATCAAATGACTCTTTAATCAATAAGAAGTTGGATCAAATGATGGAACTGTTGAAGAATGAATTTAAACAAGAGGAAGTCCAGTCCAAATCAATTTTGACGCCTAAAAATCAAGTAGAACAAATGGTGGACCAACTAAAATGATACCACGCAAGCGAATGCGGTAATTGTCTTGTGTAGTGATGAATCTTTCGACATTCAAGTGTACATAAACCTACACTACCCGATTATGAGGTTGTGGTAGATGACTGTGTATCAAGTGATGAGGAAGATGTTAAAGTGGAGATAATTAACGAAGAAAAATTTGAAATTACATTGGAATCATCTCAAATAATTTTGCATGAACCAGAAACACCCAAATTTAGAGAGGGTTTCGTGTAGGCTAATATCATCCCCCACCCAAGAATTTTGCAAGATCCTGATAAACAACTTCTTGTTGATCTTATCGGGATAGGTTGGTAAAACTCGTACAAATACAAACAACCAAATGGCATCATTCGTCATCCCTTTTTGGCAACTAGTTATACCCACACTAGTTGTTGGGAATGTGTGGTAGATGTAACATGTGGAAACAATATATTGAGACTTTTATTATTTGGACCGACTAATGATACTCCAGTTAGCGACGACCATTTTATGATTGATATTATAGACGATTATGTCTATGAGCATATTGCGTATATGCTCTCCCATATTGTCCGCGATTTGGAGAACATTTTATCATGTAACAGGTCAAAAAGATTTAATTATAGTTTGAGTCAACATATGAAGAAAATGTTATTGAATAAGAAACATGATACCGCATGTGCCCATAAATCAAATAGGAAAGTGTTCCATGACATCAAGCTTCGGTTAAGAAGATTCATTCCACAAAAATGGGCATGGCTTTTCCCAAAAAAAAAACATTTAAGCGTTCTCGTGGAAGGTTTTAAAGTACACGGTTATATCTTAACATGTAACGTGCCAAAAATTACTACGTAAAAAATTCATTTTTAAAACCAACAGAAACATCATTCACTAATTTCAAAATCCATCAAAATGTGATAATGTATAAAATAGTTATCAGAGTACAAATCATGTCATAAAATGCGGAATGTTGGTGGATGCGGTGTAATCATGTCGGACCATTCCCTTCCGAACTGGAAGTACCTGAAACCATAAACATAAAACTGTAAGCACAAAGCTTAGTGAGTTTCTCCAAAATACCCCATACCAAACATACGTAACAACTCGAAACTAAAACTGGGTCTACCAAAAGCTTAGTGAGTTTCCAACTTTATCCCTTGAGATCTACCAAAAGGTATAGATCTCAAGTCTTAGATCCATAAAGCATAACCATGACATGGGCTTAATCAAGAAGCACTTAATCCCTTAAGTCTTGAGCCCATTTGCTCCAGAAGAGCTTATAACACTAAAACCATCCTAAAGATTGATACTTTTTAGACTTGCATGTCCAATGCAAGTCTTGGACTCAACTTAGGTCAAAATGGGGTTTTATGACCCAAATCTTATGAATGGCACAAACAAACCACCAAACTTCAGATCCAAACCATAAACTACTTCAAATGATCCAGAGATTCATAAAGTTGCAACCTTTATGAAGTCTCACCATCCCATCCAACAAGATCAAGAAGAATGGGACAAAATGCAAGATCTACCACTCTATAATAAAAAAGGTGGAACCTTGAACTCTTAAATGGTCCAGAATTGAGCTAGGAAGGGAGATAGGGACTCTCTTGCTGATCTTTGGTTTACTCATTCGTGCTTCTTCCTTCAAGACCTCTCAAAAGCACTCAAGAAAGCTTCAACAATGGGGGGAAAGGATTTAGGGTTTCTTTTGAGTTTAAGAGGGTGATGGAGGCTGAGGGTGACCAAACCCTAACCTCCTCATTCCTTTAAATAGGTGCAAAAACCGGAAAAATTAGGGTTTAAGACATTAGCGGCGGCCACCCCCGTGAACTTCCTTGCCACGTTGTGGCAAGTCAAAAAGACCCACGGCTAGAAAATGCCTCGCCACGTCGTGGCCATCCTTCCCACGTCGTGGCGACTCACTAAACTTCAAATTTTAAATTAAAATAAAACATACCTCCAAAACCGGATGTTACATAACAAGGTCAAAGAAGGCATGCCATATGATCCGGGTCAAACTCAAGAATATGGACTCATTAAATATGAAGGAAATTATTTAACACCATAATTTCCTTCTCTAACCCAAAGTAAGGTGCGTGACATCATGATTGGCTTTAAAGAAAATCAACCAACATTTGATCCTCTATGAGCGATCATCCATGTATGTATCCGACTGAATACGTGAACTTAGCACTTTCGGAGGCAAACCGTGAATGTTGCGGGTAAGTTCACTGTAAACCCTCATGAGACTTCACTCTTCCACTAGGGGTAACCTAGGGGTTTAAAAGTATTGTTGCACGTGCCAAGTGTAATCGCATACCCGACGAAATTGAGGGCTAGTTAACATTGTCTTTTTTATTTTAATATGTTGTTTCTAGTTTTTGTTTTTGGTTTTATAAAATTTTAGTTACATCAGGGATGATGAAAATGCTCAAAGTTGGGTAGGGGTATTTGAATGAGAAGAGGCGACAAATAAAGGAAATATGGAAGATTGAAGAAATAGACGTATTTTGACAAAACAAAATCTAAATTTTTTGGTTTTGTTCAAGCTCAAATGAAAACCCAACATTATTCTCCTAGTTTTAAATAAATCAAATCTTCCTCTACCTGAAATTGCTAGGTGAATTGCTCTCATTTGCTACTTTTTATTATTTTTATTTTGGTATTTGTTTATTTAAATATCCCGGTTGTGTTTATTTTGATTGGTTTAGCTGTAATAACTTTAAATGTTAGATTCGTACTATTATGATGAAACCTTCTAAGTTATTTAAGTTCCCCGGTTTGGCCACTACAATTTCGGTGATGAAATTTTAGCATCTTTTTCCATCTGGAACGTGACTTTAACTTTAGGAGTCTATGTTAAAATTATAAATATAAGATTAGTTATAAAAAAACTAGGAAGTAGTGTTAACATTTGTGGATTGCTAAGCCGGTTTGTGTAACCAAAAAGAAAAATAAATAAATGTTTATACGAGAGCAATACTAGTAGGAAGATATATAATTTCCTAAAAATTGTGCTTTTTAGACTTGTGAATAATAAACCTGTCTGCTGAAGTAAGCCATTACTGAGCCTTCTGATTGGGGGACTGTATTGGATTCACTTGCCATAAAATTATCCTTAGAATCCCTCTCACAACTAATTCCTCTATTTTAGTTGCTTAACTAAAATCCAATGTACATTACACATTAAATCTAAATACAACGTCTTAAAGAATGAATGCAACTTAAGGCACTTTTAATGCTAGCCTTCAGGAGTTTAACTGGAAAAGAGAAATGAAAAGAAAAGGTCAACAAACAAAAAATTAAATCGATTGTATCACAGTATCAGCCACTAAATGTTACACAAAAACGTGAAAAAATTTAGCATACCAAAATATAATACATACTATGGCCACTAAAAATAGAACTTTATAGGACAATGACATAGACCTTAAGGTAGCATTTGGTACACCAACGTAATCGAACTAAACAAAACTGGATTGTACTGGACTGGACTGAACTGAACTGAACTGAATTAAAATAACTTTTTGTATGTCGTTTGGTACCACTTAGATCGGATATAGCATAATGACAAAATTACCATATTATTATATATATATATATATTAAAGTTGTGAAAAGTTTTAACAGTAAACCTGAGACATTTTGCCCAATTTTGGTCCCTTAAATTACATTTCCGGTCCCTCTATTTTTGTTTGTGTGTCACTTTACCGCTATAGATGACACTCCCGGTCTCAGCACAAAACCTCCGATCTTCTCCCATCTTCTTTTTCACTGATCCTGACTACTTCACCGACCTCTATTTGGGTGTTCTCTCCTCTAATTCCTGCTCCACCAAACTTTTGCGTTGCTGAGATAGAGAGAGAAATCGAGAGCAAGAGGCCATAAATCGAACCACCAATTACAGGTACTGTTCTGGGGTTAGCTTACTCCTCAACTGGGTTAGTTTAATCCCTCCACCGTTGCTTTAACTCCAACCTTTCCAGATTTCTCCACCGTCTCTCAGACTCACACACACACACTCTCTCTCACCCGATCTCGAAGCCTCCAATACTATTTCCGGCGGTCCAACAGCACTTACGATCGGCTGAGACAGGGGCGAAAAATAATCGCTCAGCGCTGCACCGGTACCAAGGACCGTCGCCGCTCAGGTAAGGGTTATCAAAATCCATCGCACTTCAGATTTCATCAGGTTTCTGTTCTGAGTTTCTACTTCCCTTTTCCTTATGTTCTTTTATGATGATATGATGTGCTATTTTGTGTGATTTAGGGTTGTATTTGGTCGTTGTTAGGTTTCTTCCCTTATATCGAATCTGGAGGCGTCTGTTTCTTTCCTGCCTACTTCACTCACCCTTTCTGTTTTTTGTTTACAGATTCGTCATACCCGCTTCAATTCACGAATGTTTCATAGATGTCGATGCTTTTTCTGTTTCTTTTGTCAAGATTGAGGAATCATGGGTTGATGGTTGTTGACGATTTCGATTATCGACACTGGCATGTGATGGTTGTTCACGAGTGTTGTGGAGCATTCGGGTGGGTATTTCTTACCTAGGCAAGAACACATGCTTTTGTGTCAACTACGCTTTTTATGGGTTACAAGGATGAGATTGTTTGATATTCTACTCATTTGATTGGGTTTTTTTTTCAGTTGCTAATAAGTTCGATTTTGTTATGACTTTCTTCCTCTACGTTTCCTCTTTTTACTATGTTTTTCTACACTGATGCCCTTTTGGTTTTCCTATTTTCTGACTTATTTTTTTAGCCTTCTATCATCTTTATTCTGAATTTTGTGTGTAGGTTATATTAAAGGTCATACTCAAAGGTTTTAAGGGTTACAACACACAGCGTCCGAGCAAGTACCAACTTTATTATGAAGCTGTAAGCACATATTCGTCGATTGTTCATTCAGCCCAAGCACGAGCAAGTACAATTAACCGTCTTCCGACTTCCCAAAAGGATATTCACAAGCGACAAGGAGACGGGAGCAGATTCAAAGCAGGAAAATGACATTGAAGGTATTTGCTTAAAAGAAGTGGAGAGATAGAGGGCATTAAATCAAACCCACAGGTACCTCCTGGTAAGCCTTCTATTCTTTTTCGTTTTGTTGCTACTATTCACTTGATCATGAAGTTATAAATTTGTGGATTAATCCTTCAACAAAAAATTAAGAAAACAATCAATTCATTTTGTTTATTCGACTTTGTTGTGTTCAATTCAGCCCTAACACATTGCAACCAAGGGTCGACGAATTTGAGAATGTCGGATAATTACTTCAGACCATGGGAAGGGTTTCAAAATGCGTTTCAAACTTCATTTTTTTCTTTAGTTGGAGCTACATTCTTTAGCTTTCTCTCAGGTATACAATTACTCCACCCTAGGTTACTTCCACCGAGGTATGTAATTAACCAGGATTATTTATATCCCTTTTTATGTTCATGTGACTGATTATTAGTTGTTCATATAGATCCATGTGTTGTTGGGTCACAATATTCTGCATTCCTTTGAGCAGAAAACAAAAAAAAAAGATTAGTCACACCAACAGATTTTACTTTTCAGCACTTTTTTTTCATGTTTATTGGTAAGTAAGAGGCGTTACCAATTGGAATTCAATTCCGGTCAAATCCTAATTTTGATTGCAGAAGGGTATGGAACCGAATAGCATGGGAATTCAAGAAATACTTGCACATTTGGTAGATTTTTTTTTTTATAAAGCAACTTATTTGAAGATCTTATTTACAGATTTACTGTAGGCTTTTCTAATTCACATGATACTTTTTTTTTCGTAAATTAAAATGTGCTCTGGTCACTGTTATAATGGGCAAGGCCCCAGTTTTAAGGAAGGTACTATTTATTTTTCATGGATAAAATCTGTTGTTGATGATGGCAAAAATGGAAGGTAATACTAATTTTTTCATTCATTTGACTTCTGCCTTTTGATTGTGTGTTCACGGCTGATACCTCTATTGACTAAGATGTTTCGTTGCAGGAGATTTGTCAATGAATAAACTTCAAGGTACTATTCCTTTTTTATTTGATTTTCAGTGCATTGTTCACTCCATTTTTACGTTTGCCCAGTTCGTTTGTCCTTTTGAAGAACAGAGAAACCTGTCATATTTCTATTTGATATAAGCTCTCATTTCCCTAGCTATTGCCGCTTTCATTTGATTGATTGTTTTTTATTGTCTTCTATTTAGATGTGAGCATGGGTGTTGTGTATATTGCTACCTGTTCTTTTTTTCTTTTGATGTATACTCAATTTTTCATATTTTGGACTACACTTGCAACGACTGTTGCTTTGCTTCAGCTTTGAACGGTGATTCCAGAATTTCTTAGTAATTGGTTAATTTTTTACTCCACACATGTTTATAATCTGTAATTTTGATATGGTAATCATGATTTTTGATTCATATGGCTATAAATGATTCGACTTTTTTAATATCCTCATAACCTTCAGTTTTTTTATGACTTTTCAGCTAACAAGTTGCTAATCGGGCTTCATATATAGATAATACGAAGTTTTAACAGACGGTTATTTGATTTGTGCAAAAGGGATATTTACGCCAGATTACACAAAGGTAAGAGTTCAATATTTTTGTTTGCTGTTAGAAATGAATAAACATCAAATTCTTACACACAATCTTTTCAATCAAATATTTAATCATCCAAATAAATTTTATTTTTGTTGGTTTATGATCAAGAAAGCATTTTGACCTAATTTGTATTGTTGGTTTGTGAAATCTGGTACTTTTATGAAATGTTGAACATGATTGAAGATGTTATGTTGCTTTATATGCTTTCCATTGATATGGGTTTTTGAAGAACATTGAGTTTTTTCACAAAAAGATTTAGGGTATTTCAGAAGAATTATACTATCTTGAACGAAGATGACATGGCATTAAGGAAGATGACATACCCCAACGCCAGGAAGATGATATCACTAGAATTTGTTCGGTTCTATTAATCTGAACAGACTCTGCATGTATGTTTTTGTGCGTTTTAAGTGGTAAAGTGTTTAATTTTTTGTGAATAACAAATTATTCTGTATTAACAGCTTCAATCTTAACACATCTTAAATGAATTTCTTTTTTTTGTTTTAATTTCAGTATGCCTTGCTCAATCAAGGAGTAGAATGGAAAATCTAATTTTCATGTTAATTTTGTATAGTTTCTCATCAACTGATATTTGTTTCTTTACAGTTATAAGAAGAAGAGACGTGCTCAATTTGCAACAATCAGCGGACATAAAAATGGTAAATGACTCAACCGATATAACTTAAAACAAACTATTAATTAAAATTCAGATCAAAGAAAGCAACAATTGCATTCCAGATTAGCAAAAATTGAAATAGAATGTCCAGATTAGCAAAAATTGAAATGGAGTAGAATTGGAACTGCACTTAGCTCTTTTCAACACAGGTCCTGTCCTATGTTTATTTTATTATTAAATTGGGGGTAGGCGTACGGATGATGGATTATGGGTCCAACTAATTTCTTAATGATATAAAATTAAACAAAAATGAACTAAGGGGCATAATAGTCCTTTTTAAATGGTACAAGGTCAAAAAATGTTACGAAAGTAGTCAATAAGGACCAAAATTGCAAAAAAAAAAATCAACTCCTTTTTTTTGAGCTAAATGACTACACTTTGGTCTGTAGTGTCGATAGTATATGTCAACAAAATCTACTTAAACATGAATAATATGAAAACCCAATAAAAAGAAGCGGTACCGTTTCCCCTAAATTTACTTGCCACATCATGCTTGGTTTGTAGCGTCCATAAAACATGCATTGCACCTTTACTTTCAGGTGACTATACTGATTGCTTATAGCTCGAAATTTAATCTGTTTTTCATCAATTAGTTGTATAATTATGTTTGGATATCCGGATTATCGATTTTTCTTATTCGATCATATCAAGATTTTACCGATTCAGGTTTTCTACACTTTGATTCACATGTATTCAAGTTAGAACAAGATACAACTAAGCACATGAACTCTTTTGTCAAATTATGGAACCCTTAGCAGTTTGTTTGCAGTTGTTTTCCATGACGAAACAATATTACAAATATTGAAATGGAAAACAGATAAGTCGTAAAGAACATACTATTTAATTTTTCGTGCTGTTGATTTACCCATTTTTGAAATTATTTGTAGCTGTTGTGTCAATTGAGGAATTAGGGATTTGTGACTGTAAGTTTTTCATGGATTTTCTTTCATGTTTCTACACCCAACTGTTCGATGAAATGCCTAGAAGACTTTACTATTTGTTTATCATGGGTATATTTTGATTTGTGAAGAGTTTTCAAAACAAACATGATGAAAGGTATGCATAATTTTCCAATCCTACGTTTTTGATTCCTGAACATAATCTTATTTTCTTTTAAAGAAAATGATAAATGAAAGACCTTTTTTATAGATACAGTTTAAATGATTAACAGAACAAATGCAGTCACTTATTAAGGGCTGGAAAAGTTTGAACAGGAATTAGCTGCATCTACTAATGGTTTCCTTGTCTTTGAAGTTTTTCAAAAGGTAAATGGATAAGCCTTCTTATGAAGTTACTTTTAATTTTTATAATTTTATATATAATAAATGCTATGTTAGAAATTTAATCATTTCATCAACATTGCTGAATCAGAAATGACATATGTAACAACTTTGTACTATGTGGTGCCAATAACAAGTAAAAGCCCTTTTAATTAAAGTATATAGTTAATCATTGGTATTATATAATAACATTTTTGCTATATAAAGTGTAGTTCATTTTTTTTCAAGGTAGCAATAGTTATGGATTGGAAATGCATATTGGTGAAGCTCCTGTTCGTTGCCCTTTTAAATAAGGTAATGTAAAGTTTGCCATTTTTTGCATTTTACAGAGACACTGAAGAACATGGAAGTATAGCTACCTTATTTTCTCAAATTAAATGTTTTGGGTTGTAATTAAAACCTTTTTCAAATTCTTATCTAACCCGGGCGAAGCCCGAAATCCTTTTCTAGTTATCCTTAAATTTATCAAATAACAATTACAGGTAAGACATGTGGTACGTTTTTACAAACCATAATAAAAAAGTATTTATGCATAATATATATATATATATATATATATATATATATATATATATTGTAATAGTAATAATAATAAGAATAAGAAGAATAATAATAATAAGAAATATAGGATCATGAAGAAAAAGCAATGTAGATGTGATAATTCCACATCTACATTTTAGATCTTAACAAAAATGAATTTTTGATAGAAGATTATTTAGGACAAATAATTTTAACAAAAAGTTATAGTATATGTAATAAGGATTCCGGAGATTTAAGGAACGTTGAAATCCGACTTATAACGAAGAAGTTATGACCCGATGAAGTTTCGCGACTAAAGCGGCACCATTCTACGTAACGTAAAAAGTAAATTTTTGATAAAATACATTTTAGCCATAGTGATCTAAACGAAAGTCATAGTAGTCGTCAAACCGAGAGGGTGCATATAAAGAACGTTTAAATCTGACTTCGTTAGAAGAAGTTATGATTTTTCTAAGATTCAACATAGCAGTATACAACTCAGAAATCGAATTTTAGATTGGTCGATTTTTAGCCCAAACAATCTAAACGAGAATTGAAAATCTCGTTAATAGGAGTTCAACGATAAAAAGACAGTCGAAAACGGACGTCGGATGACAAAGTTATGATTTTTTAACGGACTTTAATTGACTAAGCCTGTTAAAATATAACTTTAAAATTAAGTCAAAATTAGCCAACGGTTTCTAAACGAAAGTTGTAGATCTCGTCGATAGCTACGCGTAGATATAAATAACGTAAAAAACGGAGTTCGTATGAACAAATTATAATTTATAATTTATAATAACATATTTACGTAGTAAAATAAAATATAAATCGTATATATCTATATATATATATATATATATATATATATATATATATATATATATATATATATATATATATATATATCATTAGAAAGGTATCGACGATGCAGTCGATATAAGACTAATATTGAGTACTTTCGACATTAGTTTAGTACAAATATCGTTAAATCTTTTTAAAATAGTATTATAATGGGGCGTTTGGTCGTTTAAGTAACTATAAATGGTGGTTTTTGAAAATTCAATTACTATAAATATGAGGCTCTAGACTCTCATAATTCTTGCACCATTCTCTTGATTCAATAGTCTTTCTCTTTTTATACCCGAGCATGTCGGTCCCTCATGATGCGACTTCTCTTTCTGTAGTTTTAGTATAGTAAGGTGAGCAGTGAAGCGCTGCAAGAATCTTTTTAGAAGAAAGATTCAACGACGAAGTTCTGACCACGGAGTTCTAAGTTTTTCGCTAAACCACCTATAAGTTGAGTTATGCTTACCGTGCTTTAAGTATAACTTATGTTTAAATTCATTATCGTTATTATGAACCTTTAAACAAGATTTATCTGTGATTCCAAGTCGTTATACTGATTGATCTACTTACGGGGATGATGACAAGTCTAGATTTAGTGAGGTGTTTAAAGTGGGCTTTCCAAATAGTATACTATGTATACCAAACGGATCCTACCTCTAATATGATCTTACGTGGTTGTCTCTTATCAGCTATAGATCAATAGACTTTGAATAAATGATGAATCTAGACTAATAATTAGTCGCAAGAAGTATTAGACTAAGACTTAATGATAATGATACTAGGTTACGTCAAAGGAAAAGACAGTTGCTAGAAGCAAAGCACTATCTGAATTTCGAGTCATCACTTTAACAAGTGAGTGCATAGTTACTTTCATCTTGCACTTATATATGAAGTATTTAAGATAAATTACATGCTATATGTGCCTTTTATCTGTGTTCCTGATATCTATGCTAGATGAACACTTTATACATGTTTTACTTGATTTAAACTGTATATGGATTTTTTTACCTATAAATATATTGGGAAAAGATGGGTAGATGAAAGATGATATATATGATGAGAGATGAAAGATGAAATAGATGATGAGAGGCCTTGACTTTAAATATGATCCGGTCGTCTATTCTAGACAGTCCAGTGGAACACTGGCAGACTCGCAACCTGTAGGTATTTTTGAACTAAGTGTTCACCAGGTGTACTCCATCCCCCCATGGTTGTCTTACTGACATATATTGCTAAGGAATCCCCTAAGAATTATTGTCTATCCCGAAGATAATCCTTAGGATAGGTCCCTTGAATTAGATGCTTTAGGGACAGAGAGTGAGGATAATGGGAACGGATATTCGTGTTGAATAATTTGATGAAAATAAAGAATTTAATTATTATGGGTTGAAAACCCTATGTGCTCACCAGGCTTCCAAGTCTGACCCACTCAGTTTCTTGTATTACAGGTAGTGACACAAGAGCATATGTGTGATGATTATATGAGAGATTTATGAATTATAGGCCAATAGAATAATAGATGTTTGTAAGACTTATGTTATTTCCGTTTATGCTTATGTACTGTATTGACGATGACATCCCAACGTTTTTAATATAGTTAAAGTACATTTCTTCGGAAACGCTTTGATAATATCTTTATAATATTTTGGGAACAAATTCCGCAATATTATTCTTCAAAAGGATACTCTGATTTTTAAATAAAGCATAAACAAATCGGTCTTTTCTGGCCGTGAAATTGGGGATGTCATATACATCGTTCCTCCAGTTGTTTGCCAAGTGTCTGGTGCAGAATGACCCGCGTCCCCCTTTCTAGAAGGTATACACGCCGTGCCCCTGCCACGCATGCCAATTTTTATTTTTCTTCTAAAAATCGTATCTTTCTCATACGAGATCCATTTTGACGTTCTTTATATCCACACATAGCTATCGATGAGCACTACAACTTTCATTTAGACTCCGTCGGTTAATTCTCATTTTACTTTTTAATTTTATACTTTTAAAGGGCTTAGACTGTTAAAACCCATATAAAAATCATAACTCTTTCATACGAACTCCGTTCTCGACTGTCTTTATATCGACGAGTTCATATTTACGAGATCTTCAACTCTCGTTTACATTGCTTTGGCTAAAACTCAACCGATTTAAATTTCGATTTCTGTGTCGCACATTGTTATACTGAAACTTTGAAAAATCATAACTTCCTCATACGAAGTCAGATTTGGGTGTTCTCTATATGCACGCTCTTGCTTTTACATTTACTACCACTTTCGTTTAGATTACATAGGCTACTAAGCAACATATCTCTGATTCGTATTTTACGACATACTTTGCCATATAGGACTGAACGCAAAACTTCAAACAATCATAACTTCTTCATGCGAAGTCATATTCGAGCATTCCTTACACCTATGGAATCATCATCGCGACTACTACAACTTTATCAAGATTATTTATCATAAATATTTTTTTAACGAAAATGTTATTTCTATCGCTTAGTGAAAAATGGTCTTTATAGTCTTGTAACGCGCACATCTAACAATTATCCTATTCAATGATTAAATTATTCAATAACATGAATAACTTTTATTATAATTACTCAAATAATCTGGCTCTAACTTATAGACATTGCACATTTGACATGACATCATGCTCTATATTGAGAAGACTTAGTATGGTACTCCCACTATAGTGTTGTGTAGGAATGCAATGCATCCAAACATTTGCCATAAGAAATTCAATCGGAATGCAAAAACATCTTAAAAAATATGGAAAAAATAATAAGCACTTTGAAAAGCAACAATAACCAAGCGTTGTAACGGTGGACAACACCAGTTGGACAAAAAACATCATTATCAGGCAAAACACACACACCGAGAAAATAACTCCATCCTTGATACGAACCTACCATTTCCGATCCCAAAACCACATGTATACAAAAATAAACTGTAACACTATAAATTTTCAAAAAAAAAAATTCATTTTTAAATCGCATAAAACTCAATATCACATTTCTCAAAACCACAATGTATCAGTTGTCAAAACATAATTTAACAAAATGACTGATAATATCCCAGAATCCTCAAACATAATCTCGAACAGGTGTGTACAATCAAGTCGACGCCTTCCCGCGATCCTGAGAAGTACCTGAAACACATGTCACGCAACACGGTAAGCACGAAGCTTAGTGAGTTCCCCAAAATACCACACGCAAATAATTAGTCTCTCATGGCTATATCTCGATAAGGACCCTCCGGTCTCATAGTTCGGATCGGACCCTCCAGTCCGGTATCTCAGTGAAGACCCTCCGGTCTCACAAGAACAGAATAACTCAATAAGTCACATGAGTAATATACAACATAAATCACAAAGACAAAAGGCATGATATCACATAACTCAGTATAAGCATATAAGACCCTCTGGTCACACAATGATTACCACTCAGGTAAGTATATTGAGAAGACTCACCTCGGATGATGAACAGCTCCTATAAATGTTGCTGCTGCACACCGGCCTCTATAACTGAGCCAAACCCACAATTAACCCAAATAGGATCTAAGACCAAACCCTCACTCATTAGGTCTAAAGATAGTCCACTAACCGGCCCATAAATAACCCAAGGCCCAATACTAAATGGGCCCTCCCAAGACCCAACCCTTAAACTTAAGTCTAAATGGCAAGCCCGACACAAGGGCCCAATATATATATATATATATATATATATATATATATATATATATATATATTCCTCTGATCCAAAATATCCAATACATCAAGCCCAAAATCCAGGCCCAACACTTAAGGCCCAATACAAGATTTAGCCCAAAAAGCCCACATCGATATTACGCGGGGCGTACCTCCCTTGGTACGCTCAGCGTACACACAAATCCTGATCGGGGAAACTAGACCAGTACGCGGGGCGTACTGCTCAGGTCCAGAAACTCCATTTTCGTCTTAACCACTTCATCCCAAAGCATCCAAACCTTAGGGTAGCTTCGTTACAAGCTCCTAACTGATAAAGTTGGCGACTTTATCAGTTTACATGTCTTAAGGGGACCCAACTTCCAAAATAACCATTAAGACTCTCTTAAATCCTCTTAACACATGCATGAAGAAGTCTAGACGACCAAGTTCTCATTTTTATGAATCAAGGCAACCCACAACACTTAAAAGGACAGGATATTTTCTCTGGAGTTCACCAAACTCACAAAGTTCCAACCTTGGGACATAAAATCCTAAAAATGGACCCAAAAAAAGAACTAGAACAACAATAAGCAAGTTTCGAACTTTATACCTCTAGAAGATGCACCAACAAGGGTAGAACTCAGATCCACAAGCTAAAAGCACAAGCTATCCTCTTTCAAGACTCCTTCTTCACCAAGAGCTTCACCAAAAACACTCAAATGAGCCACCACACTCAAACAAGCCATGGAAACGAGATTAGGGTTTTGAGAGGAGTTGGAGGCTGGAAATGGTGGTTGAAAATGAGGTCATCATGTTCCTTAAATAGGGTCACCTCAAAATATTAGGGTTTACATTCTCTGCCTAGTACGCCCAGCGTACTAGGTGGTCTTCGCGTCCATGCTACATACATAAGTACGTTGAGCGTACACATACTTACGCCCTGCGTACTCATTTGCCACTCATTTCTCAATAAGGACTAAACTTGCCAAAACTTCAAACTATCATATCTTCTGCGTTATAAGTCCGTTTCCAATGAACCTTATATCCATGGAAAGGTGGTGAGAAGCCCTACGCTTCTAGTAACTCGTCGCAGCCTTAAGGCTTCCTCATGCCCGGGTTGCAGCCCACGAACCCTAAATCATAGACGATCTGAAACAGGATGTTACAATTCTCCCCCATTTAAATTTGATTTCGCCCTCGAAATCGCTCCTTATCATTACTCAGATTCAATCAATTAGCCCGAGAAGCGCAACCGAGTATTCGGAACATAAACGATCTCCCCAAGACAACCGAAACCAATCAGAACCCTCCATCCCGAAGAAGTACGAACCCTTCGTCGTTGCAGAACCAAATCTACCTCTCCAAAACTTGGAATCTATAGTGGTATGTCTCCCCGACTGACCGCCCAAGTGGAATATCCCCATGTCATTCGTTCATCGAATAACAGACCCGTTAAAACACCTCCAACTCTGATTATTTTGTCGCGACTAATGGAACAAGTCGTTGACCATAATTAGATGTTGAACACATTTGCCCGACATACCAGTCGATTCTGACCGAAACCCAAAGAAACGGGGGTCACCTCGCACCAAGGACCAACCACCGATACTGCTATCAGAACCCATCTGAATAGTGAACCTCAATACTCTGCCCTCAACACTAAATGAAGACCTGCCGATCCACATGGAAACCGAAACCCTACACTAGGTCCGACCTCCTGAAAGACAAAATCATTTCACTACCGACCCCAGGATGATTCAGCTCCGGCCCCGAACTCGATGACCATGTCTGACCAAACTATCCACTGATATCCGGAAACATAACTCCAGCTGCCTCTCAATTCTTAACACCAAATCCGAATACAAGATCGAATCCCGACCCAACAGTTGGACCACCAAGGCTACTCTAGCACATCTAGAGATATGACTCCACAGCCGATCGATCCAACCGAGTTATCTCAACTAATCACACTATACACGCAATCACTAAGTTTGCTTTACTCCAAGCGAATATTACAACCGATCTGCAGTCACACATCACCTCCGACCTCTGTCGTCTACCACTTGCTACTTCATGCGTGTCGTGATTCTCCTCAAACCAACGAACCGATCCACCCAGGTCTAAAACATCATATGGGAAACATCCCCACTCACAAAGAAATCCATCTGAAAACTCCGAAATCCCAACCTACCCGTCCTCCATACAGATAGAGCCTAAACTCAACACAAGAGTCTGGCCCGACACATAATTGGAACCACTCGTATCCAATCTGTTACTCAACTCAAGACCCAAGATTCGTGAATCCACGCGTACATTACTCCTCCCATCCTTTCGAATTGCGACAACTTCTCTCACAAACGAGATAATACGACTTCCTACCATCACAGAGACCCAGTCTCGCCCCTAGTCCGGCCACCAGGTTCCCACGGACTCATTTGACAAGGCTACCCAGGCCTAAGAACCCCTCTGCGTCACACCCTAACTAGTAAAGGCTACGGCTCCCCGCAGTTTTACAACACTCTCTCACTGACTAACAAGTACTACGGCTCCCCGCAGTCTTATGACACTCTCTCACTACCTTGTGAATGCTACGGCTCCCCGCAGTCTTACGATACTCTCTCTCGCTGACTCATGAATGGTACGGCTCTCCGCAGTCTTACGATACTCTTTCTGACTCATGTATGCTACGGCTCCCCGCAGTCATTCGATACTCTTTCTGACTCATGTATGCTACGGCTCCCCGCAGTCAGAAGATACTCTCTCTCTGACTCATGTATGCTACGACTCCCCACAGTCATACGATACTCTCTCTCACTGACTCGTGAATGCTATGACTCTCCGTAGTCTTGTAATATTCTCTCACTCGCCATGGGTCACCCCACGGTTTTTCCCTGACAGTCTTAAGTGATTACTCTCACCCGGATCCGCTCACTCTCTTGTCACCCCACAATCTCGTTATCAAGTTGTCACCACACTAAGCTCACTATCTCATGCTCCGCGGTCCAACATAATTAGGTGCATACACCTACCCAGATTATGCATCACTACTCTTGACGAAAGTTCTCGTAGACAAGGCATTTTCCTCAATACAGTCACACCCTTGGATAATCCCCATGTGGCGACAATTAATTGATGGTCTCACATCTGGAAATATAGCCGCTTGATGTTCCACTTGCCGTCTAACAAACCCAAGTCTCATAGTAATCCAAAAATTTAGGGCATCATACTCGGATACCTCGATACACCATCACAGAATCTCACGATGTCTTGCCACGACCACTGATCTTCTACCCACACAACTCGAACCCTTGAAGTACTCCAACTCACAATTTGAAGCACGGAGGAATTGTCCATGACTGAGAACAGATTGACGACAATCCAAAGCCCCATCCTCTACTGATCACGCCCATGCGAAGCTACTCATACCGACTCTGAAGTTGATTAACAAATCAACTGCTGCCCTTCCCTGAGTACAGATAACAATCTATACACCGAACTATCAATCTCTTAGTAATAAAATATTGACCTCAGCAACCCAACCGTCTCGAAACTCAAACATTAACACCCCCGAAGAAACACGGACCCGTAATCGGATTCCTGTCCAACGGCCACCTGTCGTAGACACTCATTCCCTCCTGAGCATTTGCAACATGCATCATCTCGCTCTGTATGTTGCCTTGGCTACCACATGACCCCAATCTCATATACTCGGGTCGCAGATCCCCATAACCCAAACTTCTGTACCACATCCGATTGAGGTTCATCCCCACATAATACCCAGTTCTCCCCCACTTAGGGTTCGAACCATCGTCCATTGACATACCAAACAGACCACACTACAGACTGGCTCACCAGATGTACCATTCCCGACTCATGGAACGTACCATGCAGCACTCTATGACCTTCCAGATAATGACCAAATAACTCCAAGTATCCCGAATCTCAGATGAAAACCTCAGAATCCTCCCAATGTGACTGCCTCTAGTCACTCAAAATTTCGTGCCGACACACCACCGGACATCTCGACTGTCCCGAATTAGTTACGACTCTCAACCCTTACCGTCGATATACAACGTAGATAACGAGGGCCACCACCCCGATATACTCCTCTTGATTACCTGGAACTGTTGCTAAAATACGCCTTACTATACTCACTAAGGCATATCCTTGTCCTCGTCGATCTCAGTCCCCTCTGATGACTCCCTCACGGTATAAGAAATACCTCGCATCAGACATACCACAAAATTACTCTGGCGAAAATATCACAACTATATGCTACCCCACGGGGTTTACCTCCAGACTCTGAAACCGGAAGCTCGTTATCTCTTTCGCTCCAAACGGGAAACGAAAATAGTGTAGTTCTCGTCACAGAAAGCAACATCTCATCCATCAGCCGATCACTCAACGCAGTCCGCAATCCTCCACCTGACATTATCTCCACCTCTCCTTGAGTCCTGCGACTTCAACTGGCACCTCACCAGTTAAACCCTTCGGGATCTAACTCAATTTTCCTCGTAAGGTACACCCCCATTGAAGCTCGACCGACATAGGCCTCTGGCCCCACAATCTACCATATC
The DNA here is from genome assembly GCF_052849685.1 of Lactuca virosa. Taxonomy (NCBI): domain Eukaryota; kingdom Viridiplantae; phylum Streptophyta; class Magnoliopsida; order Asterales; family Asteraceae; genus Lactuca; species Lactuca virosa. Next base: position 56,672,713 of record NC_136431.1, read on the forward strand.
CACTCTCAGTCTGAACAACCACATCGGGATAACTGGTAAAGATGGAAGCACACTCTTCTACAAATCGTGGTACCCGAACCACGTTATCTCCCCTCAATTAGCTATTTAGAACCCCTGGAATTCTCCCTGTTTCGAGTATGGGTCCTCTGCTTTCAGTAGTACGGGCCCATACTACATGCCACATCTACCCATACTTTCCACACGGATCGTCCCAGATTTCCTAAGTAGCTGCTCGACCTCCTCGATCACTCATCCCCTTGCACATACTCACTCTCCAGCGAATACTCACCTCTAAACAGCATACTCATCACACTAAAATTACTCCCTAGGCTCTCACACTTCCCTGCCATCAGCTGCTGAAGAACTCCTCATGATGCCAGCCATCTACCTCTTGAATATCGTCATATTCACTTAGTAGCTGACTCCCATCATCAAGAGTTCTACAAAGCACAAAGCAAGCAGCATTCGGGCATCAAATATCATCTACCAGCACATAAAGCCACTCTAGCTTACAACTCCGCTCGCTCTATCCACAACTCAAAAGGCATCACCGAACTCAAGCAACCCTACCTCTCGTGGGTATCTAACTACTCTCTCAGTAGATTCCTCAAATGTACATCTAGGTATCTCTCCAGATTACTCCTCTACTCAAAGTTCTCTCTAAAAGATTCCTGCTAGGCACTCCTACTCAGCACATACATATAGCAAATAACATATAATATCAAACAATAGCATCCCCTAGGCTAAGGAATCATGCATCAGGCAACTATAGCCATAACTTCTAAAATACCTAGCCTATCCTCTAGCATGCAGCTCTAATATCTCATAAATATCTCATAATGTAAACAAGTAATGGTATTTTGGGAAATCACTGCTCGGGCTCTGGTTGATTGTACACACTGCTTCGTCTCGTTTTCTCTTTAAACTCTTACTCGTTTTAGAAAAATCATTTCTTTTTAGAAAATTTTCTTAAATCCTCAGTTTGAGTCCATACATACCCGAGAGTACATCCGAATCCCTCAAACCAAGGCTCTGATACCAACTTGTAACACTGTAAATTTTCAAAACAAAATTTTCATTTTTAAATCACATAAAACTCAATATCACATTTCTCAAAACCACATTGTATCAGTTGTCAAAACACAATTTAACAAAATGACTGATAATATCCCAGAATCCTCAAACATAATCTCGAACATGTGTGTACAATCAAGCCGGCGCCTTCCCGCGATCCTGAGAAGTACCTGAAACACATATCACGCAACACGGTAAACACGAAGCTTAGTGAGTTCCCCAAAATACCATACACAAATAATTAGCCTCTCATGGCTATATATCGATAAGGACCCTTCGGTCATGTGTCTCAGTGAAGACCATTCCGTCTCACAGCTCGGGTCAGACCCTCCAGTTCGGTATCTCAGTGAAGACCCTCCGGTCTCACAAGAACAGAATAACTCAATAAGACACAGGAGTAATATACAACATAAATCACAAAGACAAAATGCATGATATCACATAACTCAGTATAAGCACATAAGACCCTCTGGTCACACAATGATTACCACTCAGGTAAGTATAGTGAGAAGAGTCACCCCAGATGATGAACAACTCCTATAAATGCTGCTGCTGCACACCGACCTCTAACACTGAGCCAAGCCCACAATTAACCCAATTAAAATCTAAGACCAAACCCTCACTTATTAGGTCTAAAGATAGTCGATTAATCGACCCATAAATAACCAAAGCCCATTAGGCCCACCAAGGCCCAATACCAAATGGGCCCCCCAAGGCCCAACCCTTAAACTTAAGTCCAAATGGCAAGCCCAACACAAGGGCCCAAAACATATATATTCCTCTTATCCAAAATCTCCAATTCATCAAGCCCAAAATCCAGACCCAATACGAGATTTAGCCCAAAAAGCCCACAGCGAGACTACGCGGGGCGTACCTCCCTTGGTACGCTCAACGTACACACAAATCCTGATCGGGGAAACTAGACCAGTACGCGGGGCGTACTAGGACTTACGTGGCGCGTACTGATCAGGTCCAAAAACTCCATTTTCGACTTAACCACTTCAGCCCAAAGCATCCAAACCTCAGGGAAGCTTCGTTACAAGCTCCTAACTGATAAAGTTTGCGACTTTATCAGTTTGCATGTCTTATTGGGATCCAACTTCCAAAATAACCATTAAGACTCTCTTAAATCCTCTTAACACATGCATGAAGAAGTCTAGACGACCAAGTTCTCATTTTTATGAATCAAGGCAACCCAAAACACTTAAAAGGACAGGAGATTTGCTCTGGAGTTCACCAAACTCACAAAGTTCCAATCTTGGGACATAAAATCCTAAAAATGGACCCAAAACAAGAACTAGCACAACAATAAGCAAGTTTCGAACTTTATACCTCTAGAGGATGCGCCAACAAGGGTAGAACTCAGATCCACAAGCTAGAAGCACAAGCTATCCTCTTTTAAGATTCCTTCTTCACTAAGAGCTTCACCAAAAACACTCAAATGAGCCACCACACTCACACAAGCCATGGAAACGAGATTAGGGTTTTGAGAGGAGTTGGGCTGGAAATGGTAGCTTAAAATGAGGCCATCATGTTCCTTAAATAGGGTCACCTCAAAATATTAGGGTTTACATTCTCTGCCTAGTACGCACAACGGACCCTCTGGTACACCCAGCGTACTAGGTGGTCTCCCCGTCCATGCTACACACATAAGTACGATGAGCGTACGCATACTTACGCCCTGCGTTCTCATTTGCCACCCATTTCTCAATAAGGACTAAACTTGCCAAAACTTCAAACTATCATAGCTTCTTCGTTATAAGTCCGTTTCCAACGAACCTCATATCCATGGAAAGGTGGCGAGAAGCCCTACGCTTCTAGTAACTCGTCGCAGCCTCAAGGCTTCCTCGTGCCCGAGTTGTAGCCCACGAACCCTAAATCACAGATGATCCGAAACAGGATGTTACATAAACCCTATAAACATAAAGGGTCATCTCATATTGAGGTAACCTCTTTTCCGACTATATCTACCTAAAATTTCCATATCTATCTCATCAAATACTAACTTGACCGACAACATATTTCCATGACGTTTCGTATGATGGACCCTGTTTTTTTTTTTTTAAGTGCTCTCAATTTCTATTTAAGTTTATTTTACCCAAAGACCCTCTCAAACCCTGTATTCCTAACCCGGTTGCATCATATGATATTAATTAGTTTGTTTTAATCTAGTTTTATTTGTTTATCATATATAGTGTTGATTGTAATTAAACAAAAGTTTAAAACTTAATGATTCAATTAAATAGTTTTTAGGAAGAAACTGCAATACAACAAAGATTTGGGTGTGATTCATAAGTATATAAAGTCCAAGGGTCAAACTTGTAAGAAGCAAACAAAGACGCAACTAAACAGAAACCATATAGATCGCCTAGGACTCTCCGTAACGCGTTTTCAAGATATCGATCTCACCAAATCGCACTTTCTCTCGCTCCATCTTCAAATCCGTTTTGATGGACCAAGAATCGGTTAGTTTTTCTTCTCTTTTCATTTTCAGATCTCGTAACAATTTTCTATCTTTCAACCATCTGAGATGATTTTTCAAAACTTTCTTAGATCTGCGTATGTTAGTTTTGATCCATTAGGTTTCTCGTGCTCTAATCTAGGGTTCTAAGCATGTTTCAACAGATGACTACACTCACGCAGAACATTCGTTTGTTTATCTCCAAATTGAGTTGATTTTATGTACTTAACCGATTCCCATCTTCTGCGATGCGTAATCGTTTCTGATTTAGCTAATTGATCTGTTGAAGCTGTGAACCCTGTACTTGTAATGAATGCGAGCTCGAATAGTTCAATAGGGAGTGAAATTTGAGGTATTTTAAGTTGAAATGAAACTCCGATTTGCTATATTAATTCATTCGCATTATAATTGGAACCTGAGAGCTGTGTTCTTGTTTAGATATACAACGATTTTAATTCAATTAAGTCTCATTTCAACTGGAACTTCTTCTGAATCTATTTGATTATGCTTAATTCATGTTTATCCTGTTTCTTTCCTTCTTTCTTCTCATTTCTCCATCATAACAAGTGAATTTGCTTGTGTTAATCATAAAAACTGATGCTTGATCATTGTTTTCTCAAGGTTGTGGAAGCGAAGGGATTCAACCCAGGATTGATCGTTTTGCTTGTTGTGGGTGGACTACTGATAACGTTTCTTGTTGGAAACTATGTGCTTTACATGTATGCCCAGAAGACTTTACCTCCAAGAAAAAAGAAGCCAGTCTCCAAGAAGAAGTTGAAGAGGGAGAAACTGAAGCAAGGTGTTGCAGTTCCTGGAGAATAGATTATGAAAAGATTCGAGTTATAATATGATCATGTTAGTGTCCAGTATCTTCTTCTTTCTTGTGAGATGTTTGCACTATTGTTAGTTTTGTTTGTGCTTTTCTAATGGTAATAATCACTTTATTACTTCTTTTTGCCTCCTATTTTCCTTCATCTTGCATTTGGAAACTCAAATGTCATTACAAAATGGGTTTGGAAAGTGAGAATTGTGAACCCTTATAAGCTATAAGTCAAAAGCATCTAAAAAGGTACCCTTTTTGGGGACTTAGTTTTATGGTTGCCCAAAAAAACCCTTTTATAACCATAGTTATGCTTTTAGTTTTTTGGACATACTTAAAATGGGTACCCAAAAAGTTTACCCTTTTAGTACTTAATTATATGTGCTAAAAAGTTAGAATCTATATAATTTCTTAATTCAAGTATGCCCAACAATAGACACCACATTCATATTGGTATAGATTTTGCTCTTTTTACATACGGGTGCATGTGAGGATGCCATTTTCGATTGGAAATTCAAGAAAGAAGTGAATAGATGAGAAAACTAGCTTTTGAAAATAGTCGAGATTATGAATATAGAAAGTTTTGTTTGTTGTGTTAAAAGTTAAAACCAATACAATTGACATCTGTTATACCAAGTCCAGAGGGGCAAATTGGTAATTTTGGGGTTTTCGGTGGTCTGTTTTTTTTGAATTCTATCCCATTTGTGTCGGATTAGATATTTTCGGTCCAAATATCTTCAAACGGGTTGGTGGTTAATACAACGCTCTAAGTAAATTGTTCCTTAGCAAGATAAAGTAAAAAAGAAATAAAAATTAAACCAATTTGTTTTCTTGAATCAAATAAAATTTGATTTGATTTGATTTTAAAATACGAAAAAATGAGTATTAACAACTAATTGCCTAAAAATACAAAATGATATCCGTGAATATGTGTTGGTTGTAATATCGTATTCATGTTTTATGTTGTCTAGTCACATTTGTTGGGGTCATTTTCGGCTTAGTAGTTGTACTAGAAGGTTGTAATGTTGTATTTATGTTTTATGTTGTCTTGTCATATTTGTCGGGGTCATTTTCGGCTTAGTAGTTGTACTAGAAGGTTGTGCTAATTCTTGTTCTAGTGTTTCTTATCAGAAAAATTAAATATCCTTCTACTTTTCTTCCTACCCATGTGAAATGATGACAAGTGTCTTAAAATATTATTAGTTTTTTCAAACCATGACACTTGTTACCATTTATTTTACCTAAAATAATGCAAACAATATTTCATTTCTAACATGCATCAGATTTACACAAAAAATCAAAGTATATTGTTTTTATAAGTCAATACATAGCTGCCTAGCTAGCCCTTTATTGATAGCAAAACTAATTTTTTTGAAAACAATATTCGTGGATCTAGGAGATATAACATTACTATGTATGACCCGTTGAACTTTGTTGATGAGTTCCACTGCCTCTGGTGCGAGAAAACCAGAGGTATCAAATACGAAAGGTATAAACACATGTTGATTTTCAATGTATGTGTTTTCGTATTTTGTCACTTTTCACGCGGTAGCTTTCAAAGCAACATGTCTACTGTGAAACCCCAACTCCTCAAACCCATGAGAGGGGAGACCCCAGTAAGATCCACACAAGCGTGCTTCCCTCACACCCACCTGACGACCAAAATGTTAGCTAGTCTGAGTGTGGATCTTCCATCCAACGGGTCAGTCAAAAAGTTCACAGCCGCTTCTTTCTTAACAGAAATATCGGCACGCCAACAAACATCAAAGAAAACATCCATAACCATACCATGTCGGTATCTGAACTCTGGGAGCTCTCTACAATGAACCACATGTTCCCCAAATGTGTTCAAACATGCCTTGCAGAAAACTAGGCATATCTCGTCAAACGGGAATAGAGGAATCATGAGATGGTATTGAAGGATAGTATAGTATTCCACATGATACATATGATGCCCGAGACCATCAATAGGGATAGTTAGCAAAAAATCCAAAGCATGAGGTATATGAAGACACTCAAAAACTGCTTTATGTCTAACAGACATGTCTAAGTCGACTTCCACATCCTTGACGGTTTGCTAAAAATGACACACGTCAATGCTTTTTGGGATTTAGGGGGTGTCCTTATTAGTGAAATCGCTACAGTTGAATCTCGAAATCGTATCACGAAGATGAGCCAAAACACAAGGGTAATCAGAGTCCACATAGTACATGTCACTATCACGTAAGATATGATCTTGTAATGTCCAAGATTAGGCCCTCGCGGCTACAAATGCATAGGAGGAAACCTCATTTAGTGAGTACAACCCCAAACCACCGAATCGAATAGGTAAAGAAGCCAGTCGTCATTGGATGTCTACAAAGAAGGGGCCACCATAAACCACCATATCCTTGATAGACTCGTACAATCCTTTGTCAAAGAACAAAGTTGCATCCTCTATGTGCTTAGGTTGGCATGTCCTTAAACCAAAGAAACGTTTTGCAATGTCCATACCTGATCAAAGCTAAAGGAGCTCATTATGCGGGTCACATAATTGTGGAAGAATACTCATCAAATCAACAACATTTATAACTCTCTTCATGTCCATCTCGGTAATAGACCCCGCGTCCCTGCTACCTCCTCCTCCCCCCTGAAGGAGCTTCACCCCCAAAAAAAGGTTTCCTTATATCTGCTGGGAATAAACCGACACGAAGCTTCCTATCATCACACGAGGGCAAAAAAAATATTCGTTTTCTTAATATTCATGTAACATATGGATTCCGAGGTATGAATTTTAAAAGTTTTTTGAAAAATTTGGTTGGCGACGACGTGGTGAGGGTATCACCACAACGTGTCAAAGTTTGCTTGAGGCGTGCGTTTTAAATGAGTGCCACGACGTGGCAATATGTTGGCCACGGCGTGGCAACCATTTTATGCAAAACCCTAATTTTCGGGCCTTAAGCCCTATTTAAAGGAAGTATAGGCTAGGGTTTCTCCCACCCTCAGCCTCCATCACCTCCTAACGTCCCTTTGGTCAAACCCTAACTCTCTTGATGCTTTTGAGCTAACTTTTGCAAGTTATGGTGGTTTTGAAGGAAGGAGAAGAAGATTTGGTGCTTATTTCCTCCAAGCAACCCCTCGTCATCTTTGTGTGTAGCTTCTGGACTTCTTGTAAGTCCTCAAACTCCCATCTTTTTGTTGTATGCTTCTTAGATCTAGGTTTTATGCCATATTTTGCCCCATTTTTAAAAATAGAGTGAGTAGAAGAGATAAAGTTTGCAACTTTATGATCTCTCTAAGTCCCACGAGCATTATATCTCATATATCGAGGATGGGGTTGTGATTTGAGGACCTTGCATGGATTTTTGGTCATATTGCGTGTTTTGACCTAGATTTGGGAAAGGACATGCATGTCCATAAATTTTTCATTTTTAGGGATCATTAGGGTCCCTAAAACCATTCTGGAAGTTTTGGATTGAAGACCTTAAGAATTAAGCGATTAATGGTTGATTCCAAACATTAAGCAAGGACCTTGGACTTGAGATCTTGGCTTAGAGGGATGTCTTGATGGAAAAATTTGGAAACTTTATCCATTGAGACCTTGGGAAGAATCATATCTGAGTTTTGAAGCCCATGAAATGGAAGGAAAATGGCTCAATACATTAAGTTGTTGAACCCAGTTTCCACGACTGCGTTTGGCTGCAACGACGTTGCGATTGGGGGAGGTGCGTAACTATTGTGTCCTTATTATGCCATGGAGTGGCCAATAGGAGGCCACAACGTGGCGGCCCTCTGAAGTTAACTTTGGACATTTGACTTTGACTGTTGACTTTTTGACCCAGGTTGACTTTTGGTCAAAGTGCTAGTTCTAAGGTATAGACTAAGGTTGGACCTTGTTTGATTGTTAGGTGTGTTGTAGCACTGGTTTCGTGTCAGTTAGTTGTGATTTATCTCACTTCATGAGACAGGTGAGTCTTCTCACTATACTGTGTAGGATGTTAGTTGTCTTTGTGACTCTTGCATATGTATGTTGGGTTGGACCCATTTGCATGTTGGGTTGGGCCTATTTGTATATATGTTGGGATGGGATCATTTACATATTGGGTTGGGCCTATTTGTATGTATGTTGGGTTGGGCCTATTTGTATGGTATGTGGTATTTTAGGGATCCTCACTAAGCTTTGTGCTTACGGTTTTGTGATTTGACATTTTCAGGTACTTCCAGTTCTAAAGGGAAGGGCCCAACCTGACAGCACAACGTCCCTCCTATGATTTTCTGTTTTGATGACTTTTGTTATACTCTAATATTTGAGATACATTTATATCATGCTTGATTTTGGAACAAATGTTGTATGAATTTGATGGCTTACAATTTTTAAAAAAAATTATCAGTATTTTGGGATGTTACAATTCAACTCCAGACACAAGCCTGAATCACTCACCCGAATAATGTTCAACACTCGACTACCTCCTCTGAATCTTTAATGATGGTCCTATTATCTAGATACCATGCGTGGAGAAGGAGCTTGCAATTTTCTCTAATCTTATGCATTAGTGGGAGCAAAACAAGGGCAAAAAGAAAAGGTCCCAAAGGGTCACCTTGCTGCACCCCAGTGGCGAACCATATATGCTTGTCTCCTATATAAAGTCTCGCTGCTTGCCCATATAAGAAATCCACCTACAAAGAAATAAAAGGGCTTATCCTCCTAACCCCGTGAAGTAAGGTTGATCTATCCTCTAGGTTAAAGGAATTCGAGAAATCCATTATAAGCATTTCAAGAGACCCATCAGCATGGTGTTCACTCAACACCATATTGGCGTTGTGTAAAACAACCAATACCACCCCCCCCCCCCCCGAGACACCAATGCCGAATTGAAAATCATTTAGTTACTTGGACATTTCTTTACCCACACCTTTCATAATAACCTTGGAAACCAAACGTCTCTATATAGTGCCTACTGCATTTGGCCGGATCCCGTTGTCTGCTTTAATGAGAGGTGTGGGAGGAGCGGATGCAACAAACTCTACCAAAATAGATGGACATCTTCCCGCTAACCATAAATTAACCACCGCAGTGATAACACGTAAAAGATTCATGGCTATAGCAGACCCCTCTCCACAAAGGGAATCTAAAATATCTTGATCCCTCAAGCGATCTCTCCTAGATGAAGTTCCTTCAGGGAAAGATTTAATGCAACCAAACACACAATCAATCTTTGCTACATGGGGAGGTTCAGAAAATATGCGGCTCGAAATGGATGGGGTGGCTTGAAAGGGTGCTTATCCTCCGAAGCTTTAATAGTATCACCATTGTATAGCACACCAGTAGGGGAGCATAACTCTTTCAGTGTTGCGGTAAAATACCTATTTGCAATCTTACGGAGGCACTGCTTGATGTTGGTGTTACTCGATGTTGTCTCCTTCTGAATGATGTCTCCACCCTGTCCCATGGATCCTACCCCGGAATTGTCATATTTAACTAGCTTGTTGATATCATCCTCTTTCCCCATGTAGCTAAGGACTTCAAGATATAACTTTGTTTTAAAGATTTCCTATTCCCAAACCTACATTCTTGTCTATTCTAAGGATTAAACAACGGCAGTGTGCAACGAGGAAGAAGTAACAAACTAACCCATGCATCAACATAACCAGGTTGGGCAAATACCTTGTAAAGAACTGCCTTCAATGCTTGAGAGAAAGCGAGACATCAACTATGGGGGATACTTTTGATAGTACTGATAGACGCTTTAAGAACACAATCAAGGAGCCTAGCATCTAAAACCAAACCCTCAATAATGTTTTTTGCAGACTCTTTGGTAAAAGCCTTTAAAATACCGACAATGTAACGACTCAAGCGGTCCACCCATGTAATAAAACGAACAAGACCATCTGGGTGATGACAAGCACAACTAGCAGCATGTATAGTTATACACTTCCGATACATCCATTGACCAAAAGCCTTCAATGTTTCCTCCACCGCCATAAATAATCTACCGTTAGTAGAACGAGCTTTGCGGAATACACTTTTACGATCTTCAGTCAGAAGATGATGCCTTTTGAGGTGTGAAATCATACATATAGTCCCTTACTACCCACTTTACCATTGGGGCAACAATGTAAGCTTCTAAACGGGCACGCGCAAATACCATTCCAAATTGTAGAAGAAGAAGCCATAAAAGAAAGCGAGCATCGAGATGAAGCTTAAGCTATGATGCTAGAATTTAAAAGAGAAAAAGGAAATGGCACACCAACACACCCTTGGTGTGCATATAAACAACTCAAGCCAAATAGGATACATTATCTTGAAGACAAGTTATCAACATGTACGAATGTAGAAAAATAAAGTTGCAGCAGGAGAAAAATTGGCATGGACATTTTATCAAACACTTGGAGGGAAAAAGAAAAGGCTTCTGAAAATTCCATCTTCTTCCATTGAAACATCAATCTAGAAAACTCCAATCCAAAATCATCATTCTAGAGAGCAGAGAGCAAGAAAAGCAGGTTGATTTTTTGAATTATGTAGATTATCAAAATCACCCTTCAACTTAGTAGCTTTTTACAAATAAATTTACATATTTTTGTTGTAATAATGTTATAAAATATACTAATACAAATTTAAAACCAAAGAAAGTGTTATTATATTATTAATTCGGATTATTAGTTATTTTATTAAATCGACATTGTTAAATAAAAAAACTATATTTATAATACTTATATATATATATATATATATATATATATATATATATATATATATATATATATATATATATATATATATATATATATATATATATTACACGTACATTTGTTAAATAAAAAGCTGCAATTGTAATTAATAACCATTATATTTAGAAATCTTTTATAAATTAGAAATATTATAAAAATAAAAAAAGTTAAGGAACAAAATGAACACATGAAAGTTTGATACTATTTTAGTGTAAAAGATAAGTGTAACACAAAATTTAATGTTATACTATTTATTTACATCAAAATGATGAAATAAATAAAATGGGTTGATGATAATTTATATAAAAATTGAGAAAAAAAGCAGAAAAGTTTTTGAGTGTAGTTGTAGATGCTATAAGATTCTCGAGTGCTTTTAGGTGTTGTGTATATTCCTCTCCATCTAAGTAATTTTTCAAGCAGATGCGTATATACATCCATCGCAACTTAAATCTTGTTCTCTACTATCATATAACCATACCATATGTGGCCAAAATCGAAAATTGGTGTTTCTTATCTTTCCATTGAACAACCAAATTTAGATATTTGTATGCCATCCCAAAATATCGTTCATAGTAGTAGGGGTTTTGTATTTCTTATTATAAATGGTAAATAAAACTTTAAAAAATCTTACTAAAATGGTTATGTGCACAATGCGAAGACATGAAAATACTACAACTCTTGAAAATATTTTATAAAACTTTCTTTTTCATTAATGATATCACTTGGGTCCATACTTCATAATCATTTCTATCTTCACACTGTTTAAGTTACTAATCATTAGAAAATTTTGTAACGCCCAGTTCCTGGTATGTATTTAAAATTATAAGTTGTTCATTTTTGTACAGGAACTCGACAAGTTGGAGGCCCCAAACTCGTCGAGTAAAGATGGATTTGGACGCGGGTTATAAAGTCTACTCGACGAGTTGAGAGCCTCAACTCGACGAGTAGGTCCGACAGAGAGAAACCCTAATTTTAAGGGTTTTGCACCCTATTTAATCACCTTAACCTCCAAAGGCTGGCCTCATTTACAACCTCCATCGTCCCAAACCCTATTCAAGAAACCCTAATCCACTTTTGGAGAGTTTTGATCCATTTTGTGCATTCTTTGTGATTTTGAAGCTTGTGAAGGAAGGAGAAGCTTGTGGATTCAAGAGGAAGCTAGTAGATCCAAAGTTTGAGCTGCATTTCTGACTCATTTGAGGTATAAAGTTGATACCTTGGCTTTCTATTACTTAGATCTTCATTTGGAGTAGTATGTTGTCACTTTTGGGCCATATTGAAGTCATTTTCAGGATTTGAGTATATCATGAAGTTGTGACTTTAGATCTAGGCACTCATGAGCTTATAAGGCTTAAAGTTGCCAGCTTTATCAAGCCTTAGCTCTTCTCCATGCCCTAGATCTCTTATATAGCTTAGTTTTGGTGCTTCTAGCTTCATAACACCATGCATGGACGTAAAGTTAGCAAATTTACGTGGTAACTTAGTCCTAGGGGACTAGATCTATGGTTTGGAAGCATTGAGCTCGATTGGAAACGACTGAATGAGTGTAGACTAAGGGAGCTCGACGAGTTGTTCATGCAACTCGGCAAGTTAGAGCGTGATCCCCAACCTTTTCTGATTCCTGATCAAACTCGATGAGTCTAGGAGACGACTCAGCGAGTTGGTTAAGGTTTTCCGAGTTTGAAGATTAAAGAACTCGACGAGTTCAAGGAAGGACTCGATGAGTTGTAGTGAAATGTCCCGATGTTGTTGATAGGAGAAACTCGATGAGTTCGTGCAAGAACTCGACGAGTTGGGTCGTGATTTCAGGGTTTATGATTTATGGAACTCGGCGAGTTGAGTCGACTCAGAAGGTTGACTTTGTCCATAACGTTGACTTTGACCAGAAGGTTGACTTTGAATTGGACTCTGACCAGAGTTGACCCTTAAGGGGGGTTATGAGTATGAAAGGATAATTAAAGGAGATTTTTATGTGTAGGAGTTTGAGTGGAGTTGATTGCAGAGCCGAGGACAATTCAGCTACTTCACGACATTTGAGGTGAGTTACCTTCCAGTAGAAGTGGGTCGAAGGCACCAATGCCGACCCACCAGTAGGTGATTACAGTAGAGATGATTGTCTTTGTTATAATTGTCTGGTATACCACTATCTGTTATGCTTTATGTGCTAGTAAGCTATGATATTATGTGATAGTGGTAGGAGGGGTGAAATAGTCCCCGGTTACCAGTTGAAAGAGACCGAAGGGGTAGATAGTACCCATATATGCCTAGCAGTATGTTTATGATATGTTATTATGTGGTAGTGGTAGGGGTGAAATAGTCCCAGTAACCGGTTGAGATAAATCGGAGGGTAGGTCGGGCACCCAGATATGCCTGACAGGGTAGGTCGGACACCTCGGTATGTCTGACAAGCGTAGGTTGGGCAGCCCGGTATGCCTAACAGGGGTAGGTTGAGCACCCTGGTATGCTCAGCAGGGTAGGTCGGGCACCCAAATATGCCTGACAATATGTTTATTGTATGGTATGTGGTATGATGGGGGAACTCACTAAGCTTCGTGCTTACGCTTTACAGTTTTGGTTTCAGGTACCTCTTCTTCGAAGGGAAAGGAGCCGACATGATTGCAGCGCATCACACACTCGATTTTCAGCACATGAGAGTCTTGGGATTTGTACTCTGACATTATTTTCCTATGATATGTTTTGAGAGATATTGACTCATGGTTTTTCATGATATGAGATAACATTGGTGACATTTTCAGTAATCTGTTTTATGAATCTTTAAATTAAAATCGAAATTTTTGGTCTTGAATTTTGGGATGTTACAAATTTGTAAATTAACAAGTGACTAATAGGAATATAAAGACCATGTGACATTGTGGTTATATTTTTATGAATTTCTAACATATCATGGAAGTGGTCGATTATTATCTATATCATATCCCTTCCTCACTTTCTCAACCGGCCTGATAATATTGTCATATGATTATTGAAAGAGAGAAATTACAAGGTTCTCAATAAAAAACATAAATGCTACAAAGAAGAAAGAGAGAATAAATACTAGCTAAGACCAAATCCTAATGGGATAAAGCCTAAAAGGACCATAAATATGTGGGTTAATAACATATAGGCTAACATCCTCCATCAAACTCACAACGCCAAAACAATAAGCATTGAGAGTTTTTCACACAAGAACCGAAACCGAGATGTCGATAGAGCCTTCGTAAAAATATCTGCAAGCTGCAAGGTTAAACAAGCGGAAGTGATATGGTTCCGAGCTGTAAGTGATGACGGGTGAAGTGACAATCAATCTCAATGTGCTTCGTCCTCTCATGGAAAACAAAATTCTTCGCAATTTGTATCACACTTTTGTTATCACAATGCAGGGGAGTAGGTGAAGAAATGTGAACCCCCATATCTGCAAACAACCACCGTAACCAGATAATCTCACATGCAGTCACAACCATAACACAAGATCTAGAGACAAAGTCCTGTTTCTTGCACTTCCATGAAATGAGAGACTCTCCAAGAAAAAAAGCAAAATCCCATGGTGGATTTATGACCATCACGATCACCATCCCAATCAACATCAGTATAGACACGTTACTCAAGAGAAGACGTCTAGGGAAACAAGAGGCTCTAAAATTGAGTGCCACGAAAATATCTCAGAATACAGAGTACAGCTCCCCAATAAACAGAAGTAGGAGCAGTAACAAAATGGCTGACAACATGAACAACATGAGCAATATCCGGACGAGTAACTATGAGATTAACCAAAATTCCCACATCAATGCGATAAATATTCGGATCGGATAAAGGAACACCATCAGTAGGAGAGTACCGTGCATTTGTTTCAAGAGGAGTATCAACAGTCTGATTTTCAGAGAGGCCCGACCATGTAAATAAGCCAACTATATATTTCGTCTGAGAAAGAAGATACCCTTTCTTAGACCGAGCTACCTCAATACCCAAGAAATAACGCAACAAGCCCAAATCCTTCATAGCAAATCGATGAGCTAGATCATGCTTCAAAGACTCAATACCACCATTGTCATCACCAATAATAATCATGTCATCCACATACAAGGACAAAAGAATTCTTCCTGCACTCGAGCATCTAACAAACAAAGTCGAATCATGATTACTCTAGACAAATCCAAGAGAGGTAATCACCGTGGAGAATTTATCAAACCAAGCATGAGGTGCTTGCTTGAGACCATACAAAGCTTTGTGACGCCGACAACCCGGCTGGTGTCGAGTTCATGGGGGAGGAGACATATAAAACCTCTTCATGGAGGTCACCATTCAAAAAGGCATTCTTGACATCCATTTGAAAGATATTCCACTATCGAACGTATGCAACTGCAATCATAGTACGGATTGTCACCATCTTTGTCACCGGGGAAAAGGTCTCCTCATAGTCAAAACGTATTGTTAGTAATACCCTTTTGCTACAAGTCTGGCCTTGTACTACTCAACAGACCATCAACTTTTGTTTTTATCTTGTACACCCAACGAAAACCAATCGTATGTTTCCCAGGAGGAAGGGAAACCAAATCTCATGTATGAGTCTGATGAAGAGAAGTGTGTTCCTTAGCCATAACATTATGCCAAAGAGGATATAATACAATTTCTCTATACTATTCAGGTTCAGACAGATGATGGATGCTCACTATAAATGAAGCAAATGATCCTGAGTATGTAGAGTAAGAAAAATCTGGAAGCTTGGTGGACTTGATAGGACGAGTAGACCTCCTGAGGGGTGGTGGACATGGTTCATCAATCTCAACAATCGAAGGGGCGAACTCAAGAATAAGAGGAGTCGAGGAACTCTCTGAAGAAGTGGGCGTGTCATGAACTGAAGGATCATGCGGCATAGATGAGTCTCGAGCCTCTATACCCTCATCAAAAGGATCAATATGTAGAAGATCTAACTTTGTTACATCGTGGGTTGTAGAAGGAATCGAGTTGAAAGGAATATGTTCCAAAAAGGTGACATTCGAGGAAACATATAACTTCTGACTCACAAAATCATAGCAATGATATCCTTTCTGTTAAACACCATACCCCAAGAATACACAAATATCAGATTTTGGTCCCAACTTGTTCTTCTCAATGTGAGGAAGAAGAACAAAACAAGTACATCCAAAAATTCATAGAGCATAGTAGGCTGGTAGATGACCATATAACTTCTCAAAAGGAGACATTCCTGAATTCAATGCCGTAAGGATATGATTATTCATATAAACAACAGTTAAGACTGATTCTCCCCAAAAGGCACTAGGAACCTACGCAGACAAGAGCAATGAACGAGCTGTCACAACAATATGACAGTGTTTCTGTTCTGCCACACCGTTTGGTTGAGGAGTATCAGTACATAATGGCTGGTGTATGGTACCATCAGAAGCAAGTAACTGAGTAAACTCATTAGAGGTATATTCACCACTAAGTCACACCTGAAGCACTTTATCACATCTGAATGTTGAGTTTTAATAAGAGCTCTGAAATTGTTATAAATGCCAAGGAAATCATACATGCATTTCATAAGATAAACCCAGGTATAGCGAGAATAATCATCTATAAAAGATTCATAATAGTCTTACCCACCCTTTGTGGATACTGGTGCAAGACCCCACACATCAGAATGAATAATATCAAAAGGAGCAATAGAGCAAGACATACTTTTATTGAAAGGTAAAGCCGATATTTTTTCTAGTTTACAAACACTACAATAAAAAAATATCACAAGTTTTCAAATCACCCAAAACACCACTAGAAGGTAGAAAACTCAAACGTGATACAAGTACATGTTCCAAACGAGAATGCCAAAGATAAAACTGAGATGACAAATAACTCAAACGAAAAGAAGACAAATCAATGATGGAGGCATCAACAACATACATTTTGACAACCTCCACGACATAAAGTTCTCCCACCCTACGGCCGATCCCAATCACCTTCTGAGTGTGTTGGTCCTGTATAACATAGACGAAATCAGAAAAGAACACCCAATTACCAGACATGCACACCTGGCTGACCGAAATAAGATTCAAAGTGAGTTTGGGAATGTAATAAACATCAGGGAGAGACATATGAGGAATAGAAACAGACCCAACACCCTTGACTGTCATAAATATATCACTAGCAGACATAACAGAGATAGATTCCATGCGTGACAAAGAAGAAAACAATGAGAAATAAGGAGACATGTGATGGGTTGCACCAGAATCTAAATCCACAAAGATGAAGGTATACCTGAGGTACCGGATGAAGTAGGACCAGAATGAGACATAGATGCAGACATGGCAGTAGGATTGGAGGCCAAATACTGTCTGAAACTCTCAAAAACTTTGGGATCCAACGCAGAAGGTGGCATGTTGCTAACTCACTCAGTGTCAACTGATGGAGCAATAGAAACAACAATAAACTGTGGAGGGCGAGGTGAATGTAGCTGAAACTTTTGTTGACCAGATCTATTTTGTTGTCCCGACTGAGGCTGGCCAGATTTACCCTTGTTGACTAACAATGGACACTAAAGGGAATCATCAATTCCAGTCATGTTTTCAGTGGATAAATAACCACAACAACAGATAAGAAATCAGAGAATGAGAAGAGCAATAAACCAGCGGAAGCAACCAATCGAACAACAAGAGATCAAACAACAACAAACTAACAAAAAAAAATACCAACAAGCAAATGAACATCAACTGCAAAGGAGCATCAACCGATGCGCGCCCCATATGACTGGTACATAACCTTCTAATAACGTATCAAACCTCCGCTCTGATACCATGATAATATTGCCATATGATTATTGAAAGAGAGAAATTACAAGGTTCTCAATGAAAAACATAAATGCTACAAAGAAGAAAGGGAGAATAAATACTAGCTAAGACAAAACCCTAATGGGCCCATAAACTTGTGGGCTAATAACATATAGGCTAACACGACCCACCTATGTTCTCCCTGGTTATAATGTTTTACCATACTTTTAATGCCTTTGTTGTCGTAAATTACATTTAAGCGTATAATATGTTCAATTCCACATAGTTGGTATGTCAAAATTTTGAGCAAACGTTTGAGAAGCGACATTGTGACAAAACTTTCTATACCTGGTATGTCTACACTTGCTTCTTGTAATAAGAATAAGTCATAACATTTTTCTAAATTGTTTCTTCCATCATCTTAAGCTCCGTTTGAACCGACAAATTTATAAAGTTAGCATTAAAGTGGTGGAGCCGGAACAAATGTTCAGGGGTAGCATAATTTTTTAGCCCCTTTTTATATAATATGACTTTTTCACGTTCTAGTTAAACGGGTTCGGTTTTTTGGGTTCAAGTTAAACGTGTTCGAAATTTTTTCATTTTTATAGAAAATTTTGTCGCTATATATATTAGCAAACTTGATTTCAACAACATATATTAACTAACTTATAACCTTAAGTGCCTAATTAGTATTTATAAATTGTCTTTTTTCAACTAAAAACTTGTTTCAACAAGGAGGAGGCGGGGCTTCGTGAAGAGAAAATGGTGGAGAGGAGATGAAAAGGTTAAGGATTTGTTCCCTAAAATTTATCTTTTTGAAGCACAAAAAGATTGCAAAGTTTCACAGCAAATTATAAAGGAGATGGCATTGGATGTTCGGTTCAAATGGGATTGGAAAAGACAGTTTACAGCTACCAGAAAATATTTCAACTATAAACTTGATTTTAAGTTTCAACAACAAATAATCACTAACTATTAACCCTAAGTCCATAACTAAATAAACCTAACTGCTATTTTTTTAGTTTTTCAACACAATGGAAATTTGAAATAACCTAACAATAAATAATAGAATTGATTTTTTTTTATTTGCTTACTTGTTTCATCGTGCAAGTCGACCAGAGGGGAGCTCGTCGGATGTCGGACGACAACGGCAACAGCAAGTCGACGAAACAACAGCAACAAATCGACATGAACAGTACGTAGGGGGAGGAGCAAAGACGACACAATTCTTCATCCGTTTCCTTCTTTCAATTTTTGAAAAATAAGAGAATTTGGCTTATTACCTTATTTGTTTCATTAAACTTATTTGACTTTTGGGCTTAAAAAATTTGGACTAATTAAATATATTAGATTATTTTAAACATTTTGGGCTTTTTTGTGTTTAAATTTATAAGTTAGGAATAACCCTATTTTTTAAGGGTAGCCCAAATTTTTTTAGGACAGCACTCCGACATAAAAAGAAAATTTTTAGAAAAATTTATACTCATGACAAATTTTGAGGGGTAGCCTATGCTACTCTAGGCTCCTTCATAACTCCGCCTATGGTTAGCAACATATCTATTATGAAAAAAATACATCATCTAAAAACGTTTTGAAAGTGAATTTTTAATTTATTTATTGTGCTTGTATTAGGGGGTGTTTGGGATTGTATATTTGAAGTGTTTATTGATTTATTGCGGGTAATAAACTAACCAATGTTATCGAAGAATATTAAAACCATTTATTGAGTTAAATAAAGAGTTTTTGAAAATATACTTTCTACTTATTGACTTATAAAAAAAATAAGTTACTTCAAAGTTATACATATAAGCACAATTTATTAAACACTAAAAAAAACTTATCAACTTATAACATTTTGGTACCGGATAAACTTGTTCAAATATTTTTTAAAACTCTGTTTTAACACTAATAAACTAATAGGAAATTTAAAACTTATAGCATAAGTTGTTTTAAATAAGCACTCTTGGTAGAAACTTTTTATAATGTAGGCTTTTGGTAAGTCTTATATTTTATAGCATCTAGTTCGAATTTTGTTGAATCCCATGTTTATAGCATCTTGTCTAAGAATAGAACTTATTTATATAAACTTGATATCTAGATGATTAACATTTCTACTTGTATTAATCGTTACCAAAACTTGCACTTTTTAGTTCATGAATTTGCTATAGAAATAAAGGAGCTTGCTTGTTTTGTAACATGTATTATAAAGAAAAATGATTTAGACGCATTCATGTTACATGTCGATGAATGATATGTAGTTTATATAAAAAAATTGCAAACTTCCTTCGACTGTATTATACTAGATACATAATAGCAATAAATTAGGTATTCAACAGTCTGGTAAGATCTAGGTAAGAACTGACTGGTCAACAAGAATATAAAAGGAATAAAATATGAACCTTATTAAAACAATATTACTTCATTCATTTAAAGATCCACAACAAACAAATATCAAACTGCATGTGATTTATTTACACACATATTAATATAAGTATATAATATCAAACTGCTTCGATTGTATTATGCGAGATACACTATAGGCAACAATAAAACAGGTGCTCAACGGTCTGTTAGGATCTAGGAACTGACTGGTCAACAAAAAGCCCGAAAGGAAAAAAATCCAAACGTTGTTTACATAACATTTCATTTGAACATCTCCACAACAAACAAATATTGATCACCTGATAATTTATTTATACACATAATTGTAAGTATATAATATATTTTAGAAACAAATCTTGAATTCCATTGATTGCATTATACTAGATTATTATATAGCAATAAATGAGATACTCACTTGTCTATTAGGATCTAGGTAGGAACTGATTGGTCAACAAGAAACAGAAAAAGAATAAAATTTCAACTTTATTGACACATTACTTCAATTCATTTAAACATCTCCACAACAAACAAATATCAATCTCCTGATGATTTATTTACACACGTAATACTATAAGTATATAATATCGTTTCAGAAACACATTTAAAGAAACAAATCTTGAATTCAATCGATTGTATCATATTAAATACACTAGAGAGCAGTAAATCAATTACTCAACAGTCTATCAGGATCTAGGTAGGAACTGATTGGTCACGAAGAATGTAAACTTTATTGACACACCATTACTTGATTGACCCATTTAAACATATCTCCACAACAAACAAATATCAATCTCCTTGACTTTGTGATTTATTAACACAAATATTACTATAAGTATTTAATATCTATTCTAAAGCACATTTAAAACAACAAACCTTGAATTCCATCTATTGTTTTATACTAGATACACTATAGATGTAAATCATGTTTAGGATCTAGGTAAGAAGTGACTGATCAACAAAAAGCCTAGAGGACTAAAATTTGAACTTTATTAACCCAACATTACATGATTCATTTAAACATCTCAAGAACAAACAAACATCAATCTCCTTGTGATTTATTTACACACATATTACTATAAGTATATAATATCTTTTCAAGAAACACATATAAAGAAACAAATCTTGAATTCCATTCTCATTCACTTTTCAAGCTCCATGCCTACCCATGGTCTGCTCCCCAGGTGGGATCATAACCAGCATCGGTTGAGCCCCAAATCCAGGATGAGGAACCCTACGACGAATCTCACGCCCTTCTTGACAAAGAGCACAAGGATGACAACAAACATGAGTTGCAAAATCACAAGCTATTTCTGCTTGTTCCAGTTGTTCTTCATCCACATCACAACATCCACCACATGATTTGCTCATTGATTCCCAATTACCCTGTAAAAAAAATCGTTAATTTCATGGGATTTTGTAGGAGATATTAGCTAAAAACAAGGTTTTTAAAGAATGGAGAGTTGCCTGAAGGTTGAACTTTCTACGGATTGTTGTACGAGTGGGATATGAGAACCATGGGGCCATGCAATTCCATCCGAAAAAGGAGTTCCCAATTAGGTATAAACCAGTGTAAGGTAAGCAATGATTTGCAAAAGTTCCAGGCGTAGATCCAAGTCTTTCAACATTGCTTCCGTAAATCACACAAGGGGCCACACTCCCAAGAAGACCTGTTGTTCAATTTCACAAGTATTATGATTTTGGAAATGTAGAATCCCTAATTTGACAAGAAAAAGATGTAGAAATGTAGAATATGTAAGCTGAAATTGCTTATTTAGTTAGAATTATGCTCAGAAATGATAGAGGTTTCATGTTCTTTGATTCACAGTTAGTTTCATACAATTGTTTCAAGCTAATTCGAAAACCAGATATCGAATAATAGAAACCCTAATTCTCAATAATCAAGAATCCAGATCACGAGAAGAAATCGATTCGTTTTCAGAGAAATGATAAGAAATGGAAAGAGAAACTCACAGACTTCAAGATCGCTGCTACAGAACTCATCGTTACGACCTAGACACGCGAATAGACCTGAGTCCCATTGAGCCCTAGGCATCGGCTCTCCCATCACATTAGCACCGCCATTAGTCAATGGCAATCCGTCAGCAGTCCAGCCGTAAACAGCATGATGAAACCCTGATGCTACCGGAGGTGAAGACTGCTTCGTGTCCGCCGCCACAGCAGCTTTCTGTGAATTGGGGATCGGGGTTTTGGTGGTGGATTTCTTGTTATTTTCGTCGTTGATGGTTACGTTTGATTGTGGATCGTTGTTGGCGTCTACATGAAGAGATTGATTTGCTAAAAGAGGGCTTGATTCCTCGTAATTGGCCATGATAGCGAATCCTGCAACTGGACAATTTTAGGAGAGATCTGACGATGAACAGGCGAAAAGGTTTTGTGTAGTTTTCTGACGTTTTCAGGTTATACGAACATGTCAAGATAATTTGTACACGCTTATTATTATTATTATACTGGACTAATTCTCACGGGTTAAAAATATATCGTTAAATATTGAAAAATATATGTTTAAAATGGTTATATTATTGATATTAATTTTGACATAATATTTTGAACAATATTATTCATTGACATTAATCCACATTCCTCATTAATAAAATTAAATATAATTATCTATTTAATATTATTTTTAACAATTTTATGATTGATTAATTTAAACTTTACTTATTATTTTCTAATTTCAATAATGATGTTCATTTAAAATACAATTTATTTGTTGTTAACGTTATGTAATTTATAAATTGATGTTATTATCATTTAAAGTTATTGTTCTTTAGTTTTAAACCATTTATTATTATTAATAAGTTAAAAAATACTTTTAAGAAACTCTTAATACTACTATTAAAATGTGAAACATACACTAAATAATAAACTGATAAGATAGACAGTTTGCATTTCAAATGAGATTTGCATGGATAATATGACATATCCATGATTTTTATAATTTGATTTTATTATTTATAATTATGGTTCATTAGTTTTAAAACCACTTATTATTATTAATAAACGAAAGAAAACTTTTAAAAGACACTTTTTATTATAATTAAAAATCTTAAACATATACTAAAATATAAAGTGATAAGACAGACAATTTACATTTTAAAGAGACTTACATGAATATTATGTATAATATTGCATATCCATGATTTTTTATTAATTATTACTTTGAAGCAACACAAAAATACAAACATATATACAATATTTAATTAAATATTATCTATATCACTTTCCATAACATATGATCGATAATATGAATCTAATTTAATTTACATTAAAGTTTCAACCACAACATACAATGATTGTTTTAAAAGAATAATTAAACCAAGAAAAATAAAAAAAATTAGTATATAACAAACTTACAAATTAAAATTTTTAACATAATAAAGTGGCTAGAAAAATGATCCAAAGCCCTCAAACCAACACAAAACATTTAAACTTGTTTTCTTTGTGAATTTTGTATGTGATTTGTATTTGTATGTCTACTCAAAGAGAATGACATTTTTATAGTAGACTATCCATTAATTGCTAATTAAACATATTATATAAGTTATAAAACCTTTCATGATATGTGATTAATTACTTTAAAGGTGAAAATGTATGGGGGTTTCAAATGCATGAGGTGCTTGGAAAATTGTGTGGGGGTTTCAAATGCATGAGGTGACAGGAAAAATGCATCCTTTATAAGTAGAGTATGATATAGATTATAAAAATATCTTTGGGAAATATTTTAGTTAAAATGAGATTACAATTTAGTTTTTGCATTTAGCACTACAATTTATCACTTTTAACTATTCGCAAAATATTCTTTAGATTTTTTAAGTAAAACTGAAATTTATAGTTAAGTTGACACTGTAATGTTATATTTAAATTAACAATTTAAGTATTTTGTCCAAACTGTTCAAAAGTTGTAGCTTTAAACTGATAATGATTTACATACAACAACATATTAAATCTAATAAACTAAGTATAATATGTTAAAAGTTAAAGACATAACTTTATAAGTAGAAGTAAAGATATTATTTTAATATTAAAATTTAGTTTATTTATGATTACACTTTATGTTTGATATTTATTTAACCTTATTAACAAACTTATAATCATTATTAGAAAGACACTACAAATTGTTCAAAAGTTGTAGCTTTAAAATGATAAAGGTTTACATACAACATCATATTAAAACTAATAGGTTAAGTATAATATGTTAAAAGTTAAAAGTTAAAAATGTAACATTGTAAGTAGAAGTAAATATATTCTTTTAATATTGAAATTTAGTTTATATATGATTACACTTTAGGTTTGATATTTATTTAACCTTATTAACCAACTTATAATCATTATTAGAAAGAAATTGAAAAGTCATGAGAGTTTCAAATGAATGTGGTGAAAGGAAAAATGCTAGCTTTATAAGATATATAGATATAGATATAGATAGATATAGATAGATATACATTGTGGACGAATTCCCGCGCGTTGCGCAGTGTGCAATTATATTGTTTAAAATCTTGATTTTTATAATGGGTGTTTAGTTGTTAGAAGTTACTATGATCAAGTTAATAAAATTCATCAACGTCCGGATTAAAACGCAAGACCTTCAATCTAAAAGAAAAAAACTTCTACTAAGTGGGTTAGTCTCACATTGACGTTTAATTAAATATACATTTCAGTTTAGGTTTTATATTTAAAAATATACATAATTTTTAACTATTAGAAAAATAGTCTTATGATATTTTGATTTATGGTTGTGATTTAAAACCATTTTTATTTTAACCAATAAGTTATATGTATATATTAGGTTGAAAAATGAAGAGTTGGTTTGAACTTAGACTAATAAATGATTTTAATGATTGAACAAATCAAATTAAGGAGGTTAAAGTGAATGATTTAATTAAGTTAAAAAAAACCGAGTATGTTTGGTTAATTACTTAAAAGATCAAGAGTTTGTGTAACTTTCAAATGAATATTTTGCATTAATATGACATTTATTATAAAATAAAAACCAAGATTAGTGAATAACTAAAAAAATACACATTTTAACAATCTTGGCATTGATATTTCTTATTAGGTGTTTGTTTTATAGTTTCAACATTTATTATCATTTCTATTATTAATTATTAAGAATTTTTTTTTGTAGGTTTAAGCTGTGGAGGTAGCTTGTTGGAGCTATGTGTTTCTTCATAAAAGTCCAATTATTATTTTATTGCAATTAATGTGTTTGACTCCTTACTGTGTCAATGTTGATTTAAGAAAATCACTGCATTGATCATTTTCAAGAATATGAAACATATGAATGGATAACAACAATAGAATTAAAAACCAAGAGATACAACTTGTACAACAATTAACAACGGTAAAGGGTAAAGTTTATGGCATCATCTTTAAAACATCAATGCATCATCTCATTAAAAACTACAAATTTCCTCATAAAGCGATAAACTCATCAGCTCATTAAAGTGAATTTCTAAATCTCAATGTGAACTTCAACACAAAAACTTGCATATTGTTCAAAATGTGAGGTAATCTTCAATTTAAATATTCATTAAATCTCAGAGTGTTTATAAATAAGTTCAACAAATTATGCATATCACATTTCAAACAGAGTTAGAATCATAAAACTTGAAGTTAAATCCTCGCCCTTGATTGCTCCATTCACCAATTCAATTTTACCCCTAATAATATAAACTTATAAGAAATGGATGGTGTAGAACCTTGCCTTTCAAAAAATAATTGCTCGTACCTGTATGCTCAATAAAATATTGCATGTGTCAATTTTTAAAATAGATGTTAGAAAGTTGTCAAACCTAAGAGCTACTTTTATTCACGATTAAAAACACAATATGTGAACAAACCAACAAAAAAAAAACAATTGTTTTGATTAAAAACACAAAATGCATACCTTGCTTATTATAGATTATTGAACTTCAATATTATATTGATAACATAAGACTTTCATTTACACCAAAACAGAGAACAAAGGATCACTAATTAGACAAAAAAAGTATTTTGTTTTCGTTTAGGATATTTGTTTCTATAGAAGTAAGTATTTATAGACTAACTACATTTGTGTGAAGGGAATTTAAAAAGTCAAATTAAATTCTATAAGTTGATTAGTCTTGGAAGTTTCAAATGAATGAGATTCATTACTTTGAAGGTGAAAATGTGTGGGGGTTTCAAATGCATTAGGTGTTGGCAAATTTTTATGGGGGTTTCAAATGCATGAGATTCAAGGAAAAATGCTAGCTTTATAAATATGTATGATTTGTTATTACAAAAAAGTATCTTTACATTTTTACTTTTCAAGCATCATATTTTGTTTTTGTAAATAAAGGTATCAAATTTTGTAAAAAAGTTCGCTATGAACACTATGTGAATAGAGGTGACCTCGATATAGAAACCCAAAGTTCATAAAACGAAAATCTGACACTATATGGTATAAGTTTGGTTCCGATATTAAGTTCATATTAGTGGGTTATAAATGTTTAAAGTTGAAGAAAAAAATTTACACAGAATTCTAGTAAGAAATTTTTTTTTCTAGAAAATGTAAATTTACAACTACTTATAGTTAGGGTTATGTGATTCAGGTTATATTCATCTTAGTATATATTTTTAGTCTAACATGTAGCTAAGGTAGAGAAGATGTATGAAGAAAAAATAGTTAAATTCTAGTTTGCATGAGAGATTTATGAATGTTCAAAGTTGAGGAAAAAATTTGCACAAGTCTTGCAAGAAAAAATTAACTATGGAAAATTTATACTTTCCATTACTAATGTTTATGGTTATGTAACTTAGGCTATACTTACGCAAATTAGTTAATTCTTGAGTCTAACATATAGTCAAAGACAAGCAAAAAGATGCAAGAAGGACGATAAGCTCATTCAGGCTTGTGCGAAATATGGTGGTTGTGATGAAATTTGTTTAAAATATGGTGATTTTAATAGAAAAAAATAACATAGAGTGCTTAAACCGGAAATATAGACAAAATATGATGACTTTTGTACTTATCCATTTTACAAATATTACCTAAAATAATCATAATATTTTTACATAGACGATTGAAAAAACACGTTGCATGTATTGTAATATAAAGTTTAAGGATTTTAAAGGGTAATAAACTATGTTTCGTGTATACATTTAGTCCATTAACTTTTCGTACACGATTTACTATTAAATTTGTATTTGTTGTTCATAAAACACCATTTTGATCGGCTATTGCATGTTTTGCCAATTTCTAGCAACACTGACATCTTCGACGGGTCTCTGGTCATCTTCTTCAGCCAACATAACCTTTATGACGATCTTCTCCATGTTTCACATCCGAAAAAAAGCATTAACCTTTTATATTCTCTGATCGATTACATTTTAATGGTTTAATCAACTACCTATCTAAACATGGCTCTGTAATTGGAGAGAAAAAAAATATAAAAGCTGTACAATTTATGTAGCGTCCGCAAGAAAGGGCTAGACGATTAACAGGATAATTATTCGTCACGACGATAAATAGATGTTTTTGATAGAAGATTATTTACGATAAATAATCTAAACGAAATTCGTAGTAATCGTAAAAGTGAACTCGTGCATATAGATAACATCAAAATCTGACTTCATATGAGAAAGTTGCGATTTTTCGAAGTTTCAGCGCAATTATGGTAGCATAGAAATTTAAATTTAAATCGGTTGATTGTTAGAAAAAAAACAATCTAAACGAGAGTCGAAGATCTCGTCAATACCTATTCGTTGAAATAAAGACAGTTGAGAATGGATATCGTATGAGAGAGTTATGATTTTTATATGAACTTTAACAGTCTAAGCCTATAAAAATATAACTTTAAAAATAAATTGAGAATTAGCCGACGAAGTCTAAACGAAAGTTGTAGATCTCGTCCATAGTTACGCATGGATATAAAAAACGTCGAAAACGAAGTTCGTATGAAAAATATACGATTTTTCAAAGTTTTTAAAACTCGAGGGAGCCTGAGCACGTGCGGTGCGTGACGCGCACTGATAAGCGGGAGTGGACCAACAGAAAGATGACACGTGTCACCAGGTGAGAGGAACAACGTGGCTGGAGTGTGTGGCACACACATCTAAAGGCGCGATGCACAAACTCAATTTTGGCCCTATAAATAGAGCAACGCCCCTTCATGCGTTCTTCACTCCACCAGAGCCTCTCTCTGGCTATACCTCTCTGCAAGTTTCGAAAATATATTAGGTTTTAGGGTTATTAGCTAGGCTCTGGAGTATCGGAGAGTCCGACAAGTAAAAGCTCTCGAGTCAGAGTTCTGCCTGTGCAATTTCTAGACTTTTGCCTGGAAAATCTCTGTAAGTTAAGCTAAACTTATATCGCTTTCAGTGTAACTTATATTTATATTCATAGTCGTTGTTATGAATTTATAAATAAGATTTGCCAGTAATTCCAAGTCATGTTATTGATTGATCTACTTACGGGGGTGATGTCTACGCTAGATTTAGTGAGGTGTTTAAAGTAGGATTTCCAAACAGTATATTCAATATACCAAACGGGGACCACCTCTGATATGATCTTACATGGTTGCTCCTTATAAGTTATAGATCACTAGACATTGGGATCATTGAGGAATCTAGACTATTATTAGTCACAAATAATATAAGGCTATGACTTAGTGACATTCGTACTGTAACACCCCATATTTTTTTCAAACAAAATTAAATACTATGGTTTAACCAAAAAACAAGGTTTAACAAAAGAAAAAAACATTTAACAAAACATCAGAGTTTAAACACAGTTTCAAAACAATCTCTTGGGTGTTACTAACATTGTATCAAATAAACCATAGCAAGCAAACCAAGATTTACAAGATCAAAGTCATATGTAACTTATGCTCCACTAAGTCTCCTATGGACTTCATTACTTCTACATCACTTTACACTTTTAGCTATCACCTGAGATACATGGCATTAAAAAGAGATACGTAAGACAAAATATCTCGTGAGTTACGTGGGTTTTAGACCTTAAAACATTTCAAATATTTTCAAAGAAATTCATTTCTTACATAACATAAATTATCATTTCATATCATAACATTAATTTCCTTTCTCATTCCCAAGGCCAAGGTGGAAATAACAAATCAATCCACCAATGTATCATAATAGGACATCTACTTCGCGACGGGGAGGTATCACCCCAATAGATTCCTCTAGTGCCTCTTATGAGGTATCATGGCCCGGACGGTTTTCATTGCATCACTACTTTCTTTCCTTTTATTTCAACATTAACATATAATCATTAAAACATATTCAAAAGACACACTTTACTCTTCAAAACATTTTTCCATAATATTTTAACATTTAGCCATGTACCCCAAAGTGGGAAAAAGTCCACGCGTACTCACCTAGTTCTTCGATGTAGGTTGTTACTAAGCTCCCTTCCACAAGTAACACTCCCTTACATACTTCCTATTCAATACAAGTAAAGGTCAATAAAAATGACCAAAATACCCCTCATAGGTTCCATTACTAAGTTTTATTGCTTCAAACTATCCCTCATGTAAAAATATGAATGTAGGAGAAAACCATGCGTAAATCCGAGTCCGTATGTAAAACTTATGAAGAAAACAAGAAAGCCTCTAACAAGGACTTCTACGGGCCGTGGAAATTAAAGCATGAATTTCCACGGGCCGTGTTTTCATGTCTGCACACACAAAAAACTCGATTTTTCTCAAAATAACATGCTAGTTTGCATAGTTCTTGAAGACCCTTTTACCATTCACTTTGTGCCATTTTTATAGGTTCTCACACATGATTAGGAGGTGTTTTATCATCTTAAAACACTCCACTTAATCCATTATGTGCTCATTGAAACTTCTAATATCATATAAATCTTTAAATTCCATAAGAAAGGCTAACTTTTCAATTGTTCACTTAAACATTCCAAAGTTAACAAAGTTTCTTCCAAAATTATTGAATACTTGAATGGGTGTTGTCAAGTGCAAGTTATCACAAAAATTCTCATTGTAAAAACCTAATATAACCTTGGAATCCTCAATTCCATTCCATGTTCCCAAATTGCACTTAAGGTCAATAACTCCATATTTCAATCTAAGAATCAAACAACACCTTATGTTTTAAGTTCAATCCCTTCCAAGAGTATCCATTCATGATTATAAACTTCCTTTACTCATCAATTGTTTATTTCCAAGGAATTTTATGCTTTTCATCTTAACGTCTCCAATTCCATTTCAATTCTATCTTGTATATGATTCTACCATCATGGATGGGTTTGAGCATTTCCCATTGGGGTTTCTTGTTGTCAAACCTCATCTAGGTCATTGAATGATTGGTTTGAGATTGGAACCATTAAAACCACCCAAAGGGGGTTAGAAATAGAAACCCTAATCATCAAATCCTACTAAACTCGACATTGGGGTTTCACCCTCTTCACAACTTCATTTTAAGGGTAGTGGAGAAGAGTTTTACCTTGCTAGCTTTGATTCCTTCTCTCCTTTGCTTGATTGCCCAATTCTCCTCTTGAATCAAGCCCTAAATGTCAAGAAATGAACCATTCACCATTAGAGCTCTCTCTTCCTTGCAAAATACGTCTAGCAAGAATGAGAGAAGTGTGCTTGCATCTTATTTCCTTAAATTTCCACTTATGGTCCCTCTAGTTTGAGCATTTTGTTAGTTCTTACCATTACTTGAATTTTCCCAACTCTAACATGTTATTTGACATATTTTAACCATTAATATCCTTATTTTTTTATTATTTTTTTAAAATTAAATTTTAGGATGTTACAATTACCTACCCCTTAAGAGGATTTCATCCTTAGAATCGCCTCGTAGTCCACGATGGTAGGGCACCTCCTCATCATTTCTTCTTTTGTCTCCTATGTGAGATTGTGGCCGAGCACATGCTTCCATTTTACTAACACGAAGTCAATTTCCTTTTTCCTTAGCTTTTTGGTCTTCATTTCTAGAATTATCTATGGTTATTCTACTACTCTCTTCTTCTCGTCAATTCTCAAGTCCTTTAATGGAATTGTCAATTCCTTATTTCCAAAGTATCTCTTCAAGTAGCTTACATGAAAGGTATCATGTATTCCTTGGAGTTCTTGTGGCAACTCCAACTTAAAGGCTTGGGTTCCAACCACTTTCAATACCTTGAAGGGTCCAATGTATCTTGGACTCAATTTATGCTTCTTACCGAATCTCATGACTCCTTTCCATGGGAGACTTTCAACAATACTAATTCACCTTCATTTATGTCGTAAGGTCTTTGCTTCAAACTTTCATAACTTCTTTTCCTATCTTGAGTCGCCTTCATGTTAGCTTGAATGACCTTTATTTTTTCATTTGTTAGCCTCACGAGTTCAAGACCCGTGAGTTTCTTTTCTCCAGATTTAAGCCAACACAAAGGTGTTCTACACTTTCTTCCATACAATGCTTCATAAGTCGGCATCCCAATACTTGAGTGATAACTATTTTTGTAAGAAAATTCGACCAAAGGTAAGTGGTCATCCCATTTTCCTCCAAAATCCATCACACATGACCTCAACATATCCTCCAAGGTTTGGTTAGTCCTTTCGGTTTGCCCATCCGTTTGGGGATGATAAGCTGTGCTCAAACATATTTTTGTTCCCAATTCTTCTTGTAGTGACTTCCAAAATCTAGATGTGAATCTAGCATCTCTATCCGATACAATGGTAAGTGGCACACCATGAAGTCTTACCACTTCAACAACATAAATCTTTGCAAGTTATTCTAAAGGGATTGTTTCCTTTATGGCAAGGAAAAGTGAACTCTTGGTTAAGCGGTCTACAATTACCCATATGGCGTCATTTCCTTTTCTTGTGCTTAGATCCTATTATAAAGTCCATGGTAATGTCTTCCCATTTTCCAGCCAGTATTTGTAGTGATTGAACCTTTCCATATGGAAATTGGTGTTCCGCCTTGACTTGAGCACAAGTTAAACACTTGGAGATGTATTTCACAACTCTTGATTTCATTACGGGCCACCAAAAGTATCTCCTTAAATCTCTATAGGTTTTGGTACTCCCAAGATGAATGGAGTATTTGGACTTATGAGCCTCATCTAAAACTAGCTTCTGATTCTTTCCATGTTTGGGGACACAAATTCGTCCCTTAACGGTCATCAATCCTTGTTGATTTTCACCACACTCGATCTTCTTTCCCAATTTCTCTTTCTTGAGATTCTCTTCTTTCAAAGCTTCAACTTGGGCATTCTTGATCATTTGGATCAAGTTGGACACCACCTCGATTCGCATTGATCTTCCTTTAATGGGTTTCTCATGAGTCTTTCTACTTAAGGCGTCTGCCACCACATTTGCCTTCCCTTCATGATATTTGATCTCACAATCATAATCATTGATGAGTTCTATCCATCTTCTTTGCCTCATGTTTAATTCCTTCTGCGTAAAAACATATTGAAGACTCTTATGATTTGTGTACAATTTGACTTGGTACCATAAAGGTAGTGCGTCCATATTTTTAGTGCAAAAACAATCGCAGCTAACTCCAAATCATGAGTGGTGTACTGTGTCTCCGCATCCTTTAACTGCCTAGAAACATATGCAATGAGATTTCCTTGTTGCATTAGCACGCAACCCAGTCCTTTGTTGGAGGCATCCATATAAACTATAAAGTCTTCCATGCCATCGGATAATGTGAGAATTGGAGCCTCACATAGTTTCTTCCTCAAGATTTAAATGCTTATTGTTGCTTATCGTCCCAAACAAATTTTACTTATTTCTTGGTAAGTCGGGTAAGTGGAACCGTGATCTTGGAGAAGTCTCAGATAAACCTTCTGTAATAACCGACTTATCCAAGGAAACTTCTTATCTCGGTTGGAGTCTTTAGGGGCTGCCATTTCATAACCGCTCCAATCTTCATCAGATCAAACTTTATGCCTTCATGCGACACCACGTGTCCCAAAAATTGAACTTCCCGCAACCAAAATTCACATTTTGAGAATTTTGCATATAGTTTCTCCTTCTTGAGTAATTGTAGGACCTTGCGTAAGTGATCATATTCTTCTTCACTCCTTGAGTATATCAACATGTCATCTATGAAGACAATGGAAAACTTAAGGCTTGCAAAATCTATTCATCAAATCCATAAACATGGTTGGGGCGTTATTGAGTCCAAAGGGCATCACAAGGAACTCGTAATGCCCGTAACGCGTTCGGAATACCGTCTTGCCAATGTCTTCATCTCTCACTCGAACCTGATGATAACCGGAACAAAGATCAATCTTGGAAAAGTAATCCGCTCCTTGAAGTTGGTCAAACAAATCATCAATGTGAGGTAAGGGGTATCGATTCCTGAATGTGACCTTGTTGAGTTCCCTATAGTCAAGGCACATACGCATTGAACCATCTTTCTTTTTAACAAATAACACGGGCGCACCCCAAGGGGACGAACTATGTCGGATAAATCCTTTGTCAAGTAATTCTTGAAGTTGGGACATAAGCTCCCTCATTTCTGTTCAAGCTAGACGGTAGGGTGCATGAGCAATGGGGCATACACCCGACACTTGATTGATGCCAAATTCAACTTGTCTTACGGGAGGTAAACCGAATAAATCTTCAAGGAAAACTTCGGGAAACTCACTAACTATCTTTACTTCTTCAATTTTTTTCTTTTCTTTCTTCCCATAAGGTACATAGCTAAGAATGATTCACATCCATTTGAGAGACACTTTTGAGCTTTAAAGGCCGATATCACACAAGGAAATTTGTTGTCCTGATTCCCATATACATAATACTTTTCTCCTTTAGCGGTCTTGATGGAGACCATCCGCTTTCCACACAATATTTTTGCATCATTAGCTCCCATCCAATCCATTCCCACTATTACATCAAACCCTTTAATCCCCATCGGGAGTAAATCAATAGATAAATTTCGACCATTTATTTCGAGTGAACAATCCAGGTACATGTGGCCCACCGAAACATGGGTAACATCGGCTTTTAAATTCTATAAGATCGTGACAATGTAGCTAGGGGTCCAATTAGTTTATTACAAAAAGCATGAGATACAAAAGAGTAGCTAGCACATGAATCAAATAATATGCGAGCAAGGTTAGAGTCAACAAGTAGTGTACCTGCCACAACATCATGGCTTTCCTTTGCCTCCTCTTCACTCATCAAGTACCCTCTCCCCGCTACTAGGCCCGTGTTTGCCTTTTTGCTAGTCGTTGATCCCATGGTTTCACTCTTTTGCCTTGGGAAATTCTTACTATAATGCCCTTTCTCATGGTAAGAGAAGCACTCCACGTCACTCGCATCCCGAATCTTGCAGTCTCGAGCCTTGTGACCGTGTCAACCACACTTGTATAAATCGAATGTACCCAACTTACAATCACCGTCATGTCGCTTTCCACATTTCTTACATTACTTCCCTTCTTCTTTCTTGAAGTAGCTAGATGCGGAGTGACTCCTCTTATGAAATCCCAAAGATCCATAAAATTTCCTCTTTTCACCAATCACTTGTCTTTCACTTGCTTCCTTGCGTATCATGTCTTCCACTCTAGAGGCCACCTCAATTGCATCATCAAGTGTAGTGGCTTTTCCCACTTCCAAGGAATAGTCCCCTGGAAGTCCATTAAGGTAGCGGTTCACTCATCCCTCTTCATTGGGTAGGGTATTCCCAAGGAAGGGAAGCATGTCGGTGAACCTCTTAGTGTACTCATCAATTGTCATATTGCCCTTTTGAAGAGCAAAGAACTCATTCACCAACTTATCTTGGCGTCTTGGGGAGCTAAATTTGGCTTTTATGCGCTTCAAAAATTCTTCCCAAGTGAGGGATGTAATCCCTTTTGTTCCAATCGCATCGCGAAGGTTGTTCCACCATCCGAGAGCATCATCTTTGAGCACATGGCTAGCAAATCCCACTTTCAATCCATCTTCACACTTGCAAGTGTAGAAGACATGATCCATTTTGGCAATCCATTTCATCACCACCTTTGGGTCTTTGTCACCTTCGAACTCCGTAGGACGGCACATCATAAAGTCTTTGATGCCACATTCCCCTGCTCCTTTCTGTCCACCTTGTAGTGCTTTTAGAGCAATCACCAGAGGTTGGGCTGGTGGAGGTGGAGGAGGTCCATGTGAAACATCCCAAAAATTAATACCAAAAATTTAGATTTTTATATTAATAAAACCATTATCCGTAACAATATCATAAAACCATAGTGAAATCAGAGTATATCAAATAACATCCAAAAACATCAGTCATGAAAAATGCGAAACAATGTGGTGTGTGCAGTGCAATCATCCCGAGCTCTTCCTGTTCGACACAGAAATACCTGAAACATAAACTGAAAACCGTTAGCACAAAGCTTACTGAGTTCCCCAAAATACTACATACCATACATATCAAACATATAATAGGCCCCGCTCGACATCGATCCCCGCTTGGAACATATCTGTCAGTCATCAGGCCCCGCTTGGCATCGTGCCCCACCCAGTATACATACAAACACATAAACACATTAAAAAATCACAAAGATAAATAACATACAATATAATCATCAGGACCCGCCCGATAAACATATCAGAAAACATACATGTAGAGTCACACAGACAACTAGCATCCTAATCAAAATAAACCATGGGTCGACATTGGTGCCTTCGACCCGCTAGATACAATGAGGAAACTCACCTCAATCATACGATTGCAAATCTTGTGCCCAAACCTACTGCACAACGGCTCCTCACACTGAACACAATCAATACCAATCCTTATTACATTCATAAGGTCAGACTCAAATTGTAACACCTGTTCTAGGTATTATTTAATTTTATAAGTTTTAGGATTTTGTGTTGGGACTCGACGAGTTGGGGAGCTCCAACTCGTTGAGTAGAGGTTATTATGAGGACGCGGGACTTCGGATCTACTCGACGATTTGGAAGGCCCCGACTCGACGAGTAGGCACTGTAAAGGGAAACCCTAATTTTCAGGGGTTTGTACCCTATTTAAAGAACTTATGGCTCATTTGCAGCCACTTCCATCGTTCTTTCAGCCCAGAGAAACCCTAGTTTGAGCCTTGCACCTTCTTGAGTGAGAGAGAGAGAGAGAGCTTTTGAGAGTGATTTTGGTGTGGTTGTGAAGGATTTTGGAGCTTGAAGAAGAAGGAGCAAGGAGAGAAGCAGTAGATCCGACATCTACTCTGTATTGGCAACCCTCTTGAGGTATAAAGTCACTATCTTGACCTTTAATTGATTAGAACTCAAATATTGGAAGTAAATGGTCACTTTTGGTGCCAAGAGGGTGTCATCCTCGGATATGGACTTGTCACAAGGATATGGTTCCAGATCTGGACACCTCTAGGTCTTCAATGACATAAAGTTGCTCATTTTATCTAGCTTAGGCCCTTTCCATGCACAAAAACCTTAAAGGAACCTGAGTTTTGGTGTTTTAGCCTTGTGAGGACTTGCATGCACGTAAAGTTTGCAACTTTACGTGGTAACTAAACTAAGAGAACTTGGATCTGATGTTTGGGATCTTAGATCCCACTGGAAAGGACTGAACACAAGAAGGACTGAAGGAACTCGTCGAGTCCCTTAGCCAACTCGACGAGTCAGGTAGGGTTTACCCGTTTTCAAGATTTTGAATGAGTGTAATGAAGGATTAGAGTTTTTGGTCTGCATGAGTTTTCGGTGTTCTAGACATTAAGGAACTCGACAAGTTACATAGGTAACTCGACAAGTTGACGAGTTACTCAGGTAACTCGATGAGTTGCTGGATGCACTCGACGAGTTGAGGTCAACATGGACTGTTGACCTTGACTTTGACCAGGGTTGACTTTGAGGGTATTTATGGTATTTCGGGAACGATGCTTATAGGCAGTTGAGTTGGAGCTGTGTGTTGGACTTTTCAGATCTTACCTTGTCAGTTCAACATTCGAGAGGTGAGTCTCCTCACCATACCAATGGGTCTAAGGCACCATGGCCGGCCCATTTTATGATATGTGGATTGTCGATTGATTATGCGTTATGTTAGTATGACATTTGCATGGAAGACCCTAGGGGTTCCCGTGACAATAGACTGAGACCATGTGGGGGTCCCATGGCATTTGGTGTAAGACCTTGGAGGGTTTCCATGGCATCCTAGTATATTTGCATGTTTAGTTTGTATGCTATTTTCTTGGTACTAAAGACCATGTGGGGGTTCCCATGGCAGGTAGTTAAGACCATGTGGGGGTTCCAGTGGCACTAGGTGTAAGACCCTGGAGGGTTTCCATGGCTTCCTTATATGTTTGTATGCATGGCTTATGTGGTTTATGTAGCTTTTATAGCTTACATGGTTATGTGATTATGTGGATTGTGTGGGGTATGATCTGGGGGACTCACTAAGCATTAGCTTACAGTTTGTGGATTTGTTTCAGGTACATCTGAGCCTAAGGGAAAGGGCAAGGTCTGATGGCGCGACATGCACTCTCTCTCAGGCGCTTTTATGGGATACTCTGATGATTTGAAATAATATTGTTATTGTTATGAATTTGGAAACAATTGTATTTGCGATTTTACGGTTTATGGAAAGTGTTTTGACTATTTAAAAATGAAAATTGGTTTGTTACAAGTTGGTATCAGAGCCTTGGTTTGAGGGATTCGGGCACAATCTCGGGTGTGTCAGGACACAAACTAAGGAAATGATAAAATTGTTTTCAAAAGTAAAAGTTAAAAACTTCTTAAACCGGAAAAGAGGAGAGTGCAATGCGCGTGATTGGCCAAGCCAAGTAAGTAGTTCCTCAATATGTTAGCCATGTTATACTGATATTTGAGTTATGATAATCGTATGGTTCTTGCTATGTGTATGATTTTATTATATACGGTTAGGAGCTTATAGCCTTAGAACGATTGAAGCTTTATACCTCCAGAAGGTAGATCAAGATACACAAACCCTGGATCCACAAGCTTCAAGCAATCCCACACTTCTCCAAGAAGCTCCTTCTTCTTCAATGAGCACCAAAATGCATAAAATCACCCAAAAAGCTCAAGAATCGCACCAAAGGAGGCTAGGGTTTCATTTATAGGGTTTAATGAGATGGAGGCTGAAGGTAGAAGGGTTTGAAGTTGAATTAAGGTCATTAAATAGGGTCAAAGACCCTAAATTAGGGTTTGCATCTGGTTGGAGTACGCCCTGTGTAATCTCAGTACGCCCAATGTACTCCATAAGGTGCCCACGATCCTCCTGCCTAGTATGCCCAACGTACTCCCTATGTATGCCCAGCGTACTAAGCTTAGCCTTAAAGCCACCAAACTTCTGAAAGCCATAACTTCTTCATTTTAAATCTGATTCCGACGATCCTTATATCCACGGAAAGGTAATGAGAAACGCTACACTTTTATCAACTCCCCTTTGCCATAAAACTTTCCAAACAAAATCCAAAGTTCATAAAAGGCTTGAACTGCCACTTTATCGATATACCCTTGGAGTCAAAAACCTAAACCAAATCCCGGATCATCTCACCTACATTATCCAAGCTCAAAGGGGGTCTAAGTCTCTCTTTCCCAAAGGAGAAAGCCTTATGATAACCGGTCTTTGGGTCACGGCCCCGAATTATGAAACGATTCGAAACATGGTGTTACAACTCTTCCCCACTTAAATTAGACTTCGTCCTCGAAATCATTCCTTACTACTTCCTCTGCCGCTAGTCGATCCTGCCCAAACTTCCTGAATTCTGATTAAGACTGAAGAATCATCCCATACCGACGACCGCCTCCCAAACCTGCCATCCAAGCCTCGTCTTGGCAGAAATTGCTTATTCCTCCGAAAGAATGAACCTTAACACTCTGCCCTCAGCCTAAAAGAAGAAAGCCCAGTTACCCTGTCTGAGAACTGAAACAACTACCTTACTCTTGCCAACTGGAAGACCTCATAACACCGTGATAACCACTCAAAGAGGAACTTCCCGAAAACATGAACCCATCAATTTAAACCGCAGAAGATTATCCCCTAGGACTACTGATCATTTATTCAATACACCCACCCCCTAGTCCCTGACTAGGAATACCATTATACTATGTAAAAGGAATGCTCCAGCTATATCGATAGTGAATTGCACCAAATCCCCAATTCGGAGGTTGCGCCTAACAACCTTAAATACGCGCTTGACTTTCTGACAAGTCATCACCAACTTGTTAATCCCACGAGCATAAGGATGGTCAATCCAAAAATTCTCACGTTGCATCCAAATCCCATGTCATCTTAGGTGTACCTCCACCTAACGAATCACTCGAGACATTCACAATGAACTTCATGGCTCGGGATTCTATAACCGATGCCCAACATTGGTAACCGAACTCCTGATAGACAACCCTCAAGCAACCAAAGTTCACAATGCAAACACTCTACAAGCGGTTACTAGTGCACACCTATCATTCCTAACAACCTTTAACTGCCTACATGATCCAAACCAGCTGGTCATCGAATCTCCCGAGTCACACAATGCACTAACACCCAAATAATCCAATAAAGCTAACGATCCGAGACCTAAGATTCTCAATCAAAAGACTATCAGGCCTTACCCATATAAATCATACAACCACTGGTCCACGTACATCGTGACACCTGCTATCCACTAAACGATAAGCTCACGGTTGTAAACTGATCTTGCCGTCATCATATCCATAGCCTGAAGACTCGCGACCAGCACTACATGAACCTAAAGATACCAATCCATCAGTCCACCGACTTGCAGGAACCCAAACAACATCCCTCTCAATGCTATCCGGACACAACATGGGCCATACTCTTCTATCACGTATAATTCCTTTCACAGCACAGACCAATATCAACGTAAAACTAAACAAAAACATGGTCGCACACAACCAGAGGGTGAGATAGACGGTCACACGCTTGTTCCGATTCGAAGGCTATAAACCACATGATAATTCAGCTAATAATACTAACCAAGCGGTCTCATTCTATCTTACTCAGACCACTTGCACCCCTCATGACCATAATCGAGGCAGTACCACAACGTACACCCCCAAGGGTGACACATAACCAACCATAGATCTACCACACTCCTTCATCATCACAACCTTACCCAAAGGGTGAAGTACTAACAGATTTAATGAAATGACGAACCTCAACCGTTAACAGAAACATCCTCATGAACGATCGATGCAAGATCCCACACCTTGATTGAAACTGAACAGATTCCACCAATACGTAACTAGCTCGAGAAAAATTCCAAGGTGATATAGAAATGCTGCCAAAACTTGAGCCTGCTATGCACCAAAATTCCACACCACAATTGAGGGTAAACATACCTCGAAACTAAACAAAATATAAAACATATGGAACTTGACGATAGGTTGACGCATCCATTGAACTTCAACTGACACAACTTGAAACTTTTGAAGAACCTCCACCTTTGATAATGAACGAAAATACCAACAATCGAGAATGCATTGAAAACTAACCCAATAATCCAATACACTACTTGAACAAAACCCATGTGAGAATAAACATACCAAACTCTGAAGCTGAATTATTGATCAATGCTGCCCACCCTAGAACAGGGATAGAAATCTATACAACAAGTTGAGGAATCCCTCAGCACTCGATGCTCAACCTGAGCATCCCAAACGCCTCTTGATCTATTTAACGACATTCTGAAAGGAACCACTGGCTACAACAAGCTCCTTATACAACATCTTCTTGCTGCGAAGATGACTCTTGCATTCCTGAACACATACATCTGATGATAACTTGATCTGCACCTCCGTCCTGACCAAATCCTGAAACAAAGCTCCGCATACCCGAACCGCCAATCCTTAAGACCTATTCTTCTGAAATCATTAACTCAAATATAACAATGATCCTTCAACCAAAATAGCCAGTTTTCCCCCACTTAGGGTTCGAACTATCACCAAATGACGTTGCAGAGATACCACATCTCAAACCGGTTCAACCGGATGCATAGCATCCCCGAATCTTTATAATATATATAACACAACATAAGTTGGTCTTCCAAATAAGGACCAAGCAAACACAAAGTTATTCCGGATCTCAGATAGGAACCTCGAAAACCTCCCAATCATACCCACCTCTAGTATCAGAATCCCATGCAGATGCACAAACAATAATTCTGACCACTCATGACACCGATTCTCCATCTAGAAACAAATGAACTACCACACACCTCACCTAATTCCCTAGCAAACAATTCATCGCGAGCAATACTCATAATTATAAGCAGCATCATTCTCTTAGTCAGGATACATCAGAGACAACAACAATTGCTCTTACCGATTCACTACACTTGGTTCCTAAAACAATCAACTAGCACCTGTCCTAACTAATTTTAAGAAACCAGACCCCTGATCTCATCTCAAGGCAACCGTACCACAAAAACCCTTTTGTGGATTCCTACGCTTCCATACCCGTCGACAAAGAAAACGAAAATCTTCTAGACTCATGTTGGGACTACATCCCATCTCTAAAAATCACATGTCTACTATCTTCTTTCCTCCGATCGCGGAAAGTTGGAAGTACATAACCCCTATCAATTATAGTGACATCCCAATCCATTTGCCAATCACTTCCTTCTTGAGTCTCGCGATTCATCTGTCACTACTTTGAGCAAGGCCCTCCAGACCTCGAAATCGACTATCTCTCATGCTTCTACACCATTGAAACCCAACATACATGGCCACTAAGTCCCAAACAATCATCTGACCCATCCTCAACCTGTACGACCATACCCGATAAACCGATAAAGGAGGAAATATCCTGCAACGAATCGTGGTGCCAAACAATGCCATATTCCTTAACCAGTTCCTTAGAATCCCCCAAATTTTCCTCGAGTCAAGTATGGATCCTGTGCTTCCAGTAGTACGAGCCCAATACTACCTTCCACACCTATCCATACTTTCCTCAAGAATCATCTCAAATCCTCTAAGTAACTACTCCTGTCCACATCCATCCTATCCATTCTTATACACTCGTTCTCAAACGAATACCCATTGCTAAACAGTGCGAGCCAACCCACTACATCACATCCTAAGCTCTCCTAGGTTCCCGACCTCATCCTGCCATCAGCTGCTGAAGAATTCCCAATAATGTCAGTTAACTACTTCATGAATACAATCACATACAACAAAGCTTAAATAATCCTTCGAGTAAAAGACTCATCCTTACAACAGTTAGACTCAAACGAGAGCTGCGTAGTAGGGTCAAATCCGTAACTCTGAGATTATCTAATCTATGCAACATGTGACTTAACATAGTCACTTAGTAGTTAACTCACATCATCATCAGTCCCACAAGGCACAAAGCAAGCAACATTCGTGTAGTAACACTCCAAATTACAGCCAAACAGAAGACATATCAATCTCACTTCCTACCAAGAAAGATTTAAAATATAGTATAACATCCAATTCCTCTTAAGCTACAAGGCATAACATATCAGGCCAATCCATACACCAAACATTTCCGCAACTGAGAGACATGAAACGTGCTATGGATCTAACTAAGCAACTCGGGGAAGATCCAAGCAATAAGCAACCCGGCCTACCCGGACCAAAACCTTGAAAAAGACCGATGTACCTGGGGCAACCACCAAACTACTCCCCGCTATCTGTTGCAGAAGGAACTCCCCCTGACATCCTCTAACTAACACACAAATACAATTACATATCGCCGACACCGGATAATTATTTGAATGAAAGGTCTCACACTACAACGGTTGGACTCAAACAAGAGCTGCGCAATAGAGTTAAAATCTAACCTTCTAAAATTATCTAGTCTCAACAATATGTAACTTAATATGCTCGCTAACTAGTTAGCTGAGGTTAATGGAAACTCCTAAAATCACAAAGCAAGCAACATTCGAGCATCGAGTAATCGGAACAAGCATAACCTAAATAGGCCATCCTATCACTAACTGATCAGTACTAGCATGTAAGTCTACAAGCTCATACAATAGGCATATACAGGCATATCTCCTAGCATTCTATCATGCAAATCATGAGCAGATCCTTAGCCTTAACTAGCATGCGATTCTAAGATTCACAAATCAAATCATATCATAAAACATGTATGGGTATTTTGGGAAAAATTACTTGAGCTCGGTCAATTGCATGCACCACACCCCTTTTCTTTATTAGAAAACCCTTTTATAAAACATTTCTTTTTGAAAAATCCACCAAACCATCAGCTTGAGTTCAGACACACCCGAGAGTATGCATGAATCCCTAAAACTAAGGCTCGGATACCAACTTGAAACGTCCCAAAAATTAAGACAAAAAATTTCGATTTTTATATTCATGAAACCCATTATCCATAAAAATATCATAAAACCATAGTGAAATCAGAGTATATCAAATAACATCCAAAAATATTAGAGTCATGAAAAATGTGGAACAATATGGTGTGTGTAGCGCAATCATCCTCAGCTCTTTCCTTTTGAACCAGAAGTACCTGAAACATAAAATGAAAATTGTAAGCACAAAGCTTAGTGAGTTCCCCAAAATACCACATATCAAACATATAATAGGCCCCGCTCGGAACATATCTGTCAGTCATCAGTCATTGCCTGGCATCGGGCCCCGCCCGGTATACATACAAACACATAAACACATGCAAAAATCACAAAGATAAATAGCATATAATATAATCATCAGGACCAACCCAGTAAACATATCAGAAAACATACATGCAGAGTCACACAAACAACTACCATCCTAATCATAATAAACCATGGGCCGACATTGGTGCCTTCGACCCGCTAGACATAGTGAGGAAACTCACCTCAATCAGAATCTCGCGCTCAAACCTGTTGCACAACGGCTCCTCATACTGAACACAATCAATACCAATCCTTATTACTTTCTTAAGGTCAATCTAAAAAGACATGAGGCCAGATAATGGCCCAACCCCAAACTAGGCCCACTAATGACCCAACCCAATTAGAGAGTCCTAAGGCGCAAATAATAATCTATCTTCCTAAAGGGTAAAAGACCATTTTACCCTTCCTAAAACTGGTCCAACAAGTCATGGCCAAACTCCCAAAAGGATTAAGGCCCAAAAGGCCCAAAATGGACTCCCTGGGGAGTACGCCCCGCGTACTAGAAACGTACGCCCCACGTACCGACTGTCGAAGTACAATGTACAAGTTCTCGATGCACAGACCACACATTACATTGAGCGTACTCCTACGTACGCCCAACGTACTCTTCAGAGGCGAAAACTCACCATTAAGCTCTTAATGGTTAAGACCAGGGCACCCAAACTCATATATGACCCTAAAGAGATGTCTTAGGTCATAAAGTTCCTGACTTTATGACTTTGCATGGCTTAATGAGACCCAATCCTT
The DNA here is from genome assembly GCF_052849685.1 of Lactuca virosa. Lineage (NCBI taxonomy): Eukaryota > Viridiplantae > Streptophyta > Magnoliopsida > Asterales > Asteraceae > Lactuca > Lactuca virosa. Next base: position 56,717,250 of record NC_136431.1, read on the forward strand.
GTTTTTATCCATACTAAGAACACTAATTCATGAATGCCTCAAAAAAACCCTCAAGATGACATTTTTATGACTTAACAACTCAACAAGGACCAAATATAAGGCTCAAAGGTCATGGAGTAGCTTTTAATCACAAGATCAACAACCTTGGGACTAAAACAAGATAAAATATCACCCAAGACTAGATCTACACTAGAGAACCATAAAGATTGAAGCTTTATACCTCCAGAAGGTAGATCAAAATGCACAAAGCCTGGATCCACAAGCTTCAAGCAATCCCACACTTCTCCAAGAAGCTCCTTCTTCTTAAATGAGCACCAAAATGCTTGAAATCACACCAAAAGCTCAAGAATCACACCAAAGGAGGCTAGGGTTTCGTTTCTAGGGTTTAATGAGATGGAGGATGACGGTAGAAGGATTTGGAGTTGAGTTACAGTCATTAAATAGGGTCCAAGACCCTAATTTAGGGTTTTCATATGGCTAGAGTACACCCTGCGTACTCCCAGTATGCCCATCGTACTCCATAAGGTGCCCGCGATCCTCTTGCCTATTATGACCATCATACTCCCTATGTAGGGCCAACGTACTAGGCTTAGCCTTAAAGCCACTAAACTTCCAAAAGCCATAGATTCTTCATTCTAAATCCGATTCCTACGATCCTTATATCCACGAAAAGGTAATAAGAAGCTCTACACTTCTATCAACTCCCCCTGCCATAAAACTCTCCGAACTAAAATCCAAAATTCATAAAAGTCCCGAACTACCACTTTACCGATGTACCCTTGGACTCCAAAACCCAAACCGAACTCCCATATCATCTAACCTACATTATCCACACTCAAAAGGGGTGTAAGTCTCTCTTTACCAAAGGCCCTAAGCCTTATGATAACCGGCCTTCGGGTCACGGTCCCGAATTATGAAACGATTTAAAACAGGGTGTTACACCATCAATAGGCGACTCAGATTGGGCAACAGCCTCATGGGTGTCACCTTGATCCCGAGAGTCTGATAAAGTTCTCGATGAATCCCTCTTTCGTTCGTCAAGAAATTTCCTCATTTCAATTCGGCTTTGTTCTCGGTGGTCATGTAGAAGCTTTTGGATTGCCTCAAGAGTGACCGGAGGGGGATTAAGCTCACCATCATTGTTGCCTTGGTTTACCACTCTTGGTGGCCTATTCATACGAGGCCCTTGATTTGGGGCTTGTCCTCGTCCTTATTCACGGGATGTTTGACTCCTTGTTCGCGTCATCTGTAACATACCAAAGATACATGCCAAAAATTTCATTTTTAAATCAATGTTTTGGAAAAACATTAGTGAATAAACATCGCCTGATCATATCATTTCATAAACATATTTCGTGTCTGAAATCCAACATATAAATACAACCATAATGTCAGAGTACAAAATCCCAGAATAACTCATGATGCGGAAAACAATGTGTGTGTATGATGTGCCGCTATCGCGCCAGCTCCTTCCCCTTCGATGAAGAGGTACCTGAAAACAAAATTGTAAACTGTAAGCACAAAGCTTAGTGAGTTCCCCCATCGTCCACATACCATACAATCATATAGCATACATACTGACATGCATTTCTGGGGTGCCCAACCTACCCGGTACGGCCATTCTGGGGTGCCGACCTACCCGTACGGCCATTCTGGGGTGCCGATCTACCCATGCGGCCATTCTGGGGTGCGGTCCTAGCCGTGTCAAGCCATTCTGGGGTGCTGACCTACCCATGTCGAGCCATTCTGGGGTGCTGACTACCCTTCGGTCCTAACAACCGAACCTCGGGGACTATTTCACCCCATACCACTACTATCACATATATCATAGCATAATCTACTGTCAGACATATCTTGGGTGTCCGACCTACCCTTCGGTCCTAACAACCGAATCTCGGGGACTATTCCCCCTCCTACTACCTCTAGCTCATATAACGTATCATGCTAGCTGCTAAACATATCATAACATACTGTTAGGCATATCTGGGGTGCGTAACCTACCCTTCGGTCCTAACAACCGAACTCTATCACTATCACATATCATATCACGCTAGCATATAACATATCAGGTAGTAGCAACACAGATGAATATCACAAAGACAAACATCTAACATACGATCCCTACTGGTGGGCCGGCATTGTGGCCGTAGACCCACCGCTACTGGAAGGTAACTCACCTCGTGATGCTGACGGCTGAACTCATGAATGAGAAATCCCTGACTGCTGCTCCGACTGCTTCCCGACTATCAAGGGTAATAAAATACTAAATCAGAATAGGGATTCTCCTATGGGTAAAATGACCATTCTACCCTTGCTATGGCATGGGTCACAACATGGCCCAAACCCTCAATTCCTTCCAAGTCCATCCTTGGCCCCACTATAGGCCCACTAATGGCCCAACTTGCTATATTGGGCCCAAAGCCCTTTATTGGGCCTTACTCAAGTCCAATACTAAATCCTTGGTCCTTAGCAACTGAATTCTGATGGACCATTAAGGCCCAAGGACCCTAAGTCTGAAACTCAACCCACACCGAGGCCCAAAACACTCGAAGCCCAAACTGGCATTGTACGCGGGGCGTACACCAAGGTACGCTGAGCGTACTGGCTGCTGGCTTGTACGCGGTGCGTACCTCCTTGTACGCCCAGCGTACAGCCCTGTTAAGCCAACATCTCATTAAGTTCTTGATAATCCGATCCAGAAGCTACGAATCCAGATCCTAAGCTTGTTCCACGTCTTAAGCCATAAAGTTGCTTACTTGATGGCTTACAAGTCTCATAAAGGATCAAACTTCCATAAATAACATTCTACTTCCATGGAGCTAACTAGATCTCATGCATGGTTCCATATAAGCCACAAAGATTGCAACTTTATTGCTAGGAAGATGTTTCTGAGCCTTAAGGATGGCAATCGAAACTCCAAAACCGACTTACAAGATCAAGACTCAACCTTTGGACTTAAAAAGGTCCAAACTTCCATAACCTAGATCTAGAAGGAAAGAGGAAGAAAGTTCAGAACTTTATACCTTCCTTTGCTGACCAAGAGGGTGCTAAGTCCAGATCCCTGAGCTCAAGCTTCTTCTCCAACTTCTTCCCTTCCTTCTACACTACTTCCTTTCCTTGAAACACTCACAAAGCTTCTTCACACACAAAGAGAGGATAAGAACGAATTAGGGTTTCCTTGAGAGTGAGGAGGCTGATGGGAAAACAGGGGAGGAGGCTATAATTGGGTTTATATAGCCTTAAACCCCTAAAATTAGGGTTTTTCCTCTGGCCGCGTATGCTGGGCGTACCATATGGTACGCACCGCGTACGGTTCTCCTCCCGCGTTTCATTTAATCGCTACGCCCAACGTACGACGGGTTTACGCCCCGCGTACGGCTTATGGGCAGACTTATGGCTCGACCCAAAACAAAGAGGCCCAATCCCACATACAATTCTATTATAGCCCAACATAAAACTTGAGAATCTAAATAAATTTATACCTCGGAAGACGATTGTTACAAATCTCCCCCACTTGAATCAGACTTCGTCCTCGAAGTCCGCTGCTACTAAATCTGAAAACAATTCTGGGTAATGCTCAAACATCTCCTCCTCAGATTCCCACGTCCACTCTGAACCCTTCCGGTGCTGCCACTGCACCTTCACTAGTTGAACTACCTTGTTCCTCAAGGTCTTTGTCTTCCGATCCAAAATCACGACCGGTTTCTCAATGTAATTCAGGCTGCTATCAACCTGAATGTCTTCCAAGGGTACAACCGCTGACTCGTCCACTAAACACTTCCGTAACTGGGAAACATGGAAGGTGTTGTGGATCTGACTGAGTTCGGCTGGCAGATCCAGCCTGTACGCCACCTTGCCCACCCGGGCTACAACCCTGAAGGGTCCAATGTACCTGGGCCCCAACTTGCCCCGCTTCCTGAATCGGATGACGCCCTTCCATGGCGACACCTTCAGGAGAACCATATCCCCGACCTGGAACTCCAGGTCTGATCGGCGCTTGTCGGCATAACTTTTCTGCCGACTCTGAGCAGTCCGAAGCCTGCTCCGGACCTGCTGAATCTTCTCTGTCGTCTTGAGCACTACTTCGGTGCTCCCCATGACCCTCTGGCCAACCTCGCCCCAGCATATCGGGGTCCTGCACCTCCTCCCATACAACATCTCGAAGGGAGGACGGTCGATACTCGCATGATAGCTATTATTATACGAGAACTCCGCCAACGGAAGGTAGGTATCCCAACTACCTCCGAAGTCTAAAACACATGCTCGCAGCATATCCTCCAGATTCTGGATGATCCGCTCGCTCTGGCCATCCGTCTGCGGGTGAAAGGCGGTGCTGAAATGCAGAAGAGCACCCAACTCGTCGTGGAATTTCTTCCAAAACCTGGAAGTGAACCGCACATCCCTATCCGAAATCACCGAAACTAGCACTCCGTGCCGCGCCACCACCTCCCTGATATAGATATTGGCCAATTTCTCGGCCGAGATGCTCTCCTGAATCGGGATAAAGTGGGCGCTCTTGGTCAATCGATCGACGATGACCCAGATCGAATCCACTCCCCGCGCGGTCCTGGGAAGCTTGGTGATAAAAGCCATCGTGATGTCTTCCCATTTCCACAGCGGGATATCCAACGGCTGCATCTTGCCGTGTGGTCTCTGATGCTCGACCTTGACCTTCCTGTAGGTCAAGCACCGCTCCACATACCATGCCACATCTCGCTTCATGCAGGGCCACCAATAGTCCAGACGAAGATCCCTATACATCTTCGTCGCCCCGGGATGAATGGAGAATCGGGATTTGTGCGCCTCCTCCATCAGGATCTGGCGCACACCTCCATGATAAGGGACCCACACCTTACGGTGAAGGGTCAACAACCCCCGGCTATCATAATCGAAGGAGGAAACCTGTCCCACAATCCGCTCGCTCTTCCGATGTTCCTCCTTCATAGCCTCCCGCTGAGCCTCCCGGATTCGCTCCAAAAGTGGAGTCACCACTGTCATCCTCAGACAAATATCCCTGATCGGTGCTACCTTGCGGCTAAGCGCATCGGCCACGACATTGGCCTTCCCCGGGTGGTACAGGATCTCGCAATCGTAATCCTTCACCACATCCAACCACCGACGCTGCCTCATGTTTAGATTCGGCTGGTCCATGAGGTACCTCAAACTCTTGTGGTCCGTGTAAATGGTACACCGGACTCCATAGAGGTAATGCCGCCAAACCTTGAGGGCGAAGACAACCACCCCCAACTCTAAATCGTGCGTCGGGTAGTTCGCCTCGTGAGGCTTCAGCTGCCTCGAAGCGTAGGCAATGACATGCCCTCTCTGCATCAGCACCGCGCCCAAACCTGAAATGGACGCGTCACAATATACTACAAAATCCTCTACGCCCTCTGGCAGGGCTAAGATTGGCGCTTCGCACAATCTCTGTCTCAGAGTCTCAAACGCTGCCTGCTGCTTAGGTCCCCATCGAAAGACCACGGCTTTCTTAGTCAGCCGCGTCAGGGGTACGACAATCTTGGAGAAATCCTGAATGAATCTCCGATAGTAGCCCGCTAATCCCAGGAAACTCCGAATCTCAGATGGAGACTTCGGAACCTCCCATCTCATCACGGCCTCTACCTTGGCCGGGTCGACCAGAATACCGTTCTGGTTGACAAGATGCCCAAGGAATTGCACCTCGCGCAACCAAAACTCGCACTTGGAGAACTTGGCGTACAAGCTCTCCCTCCTCAGAGTCTCCAAAACCTCTCTCAAATGCTCCTTGTGCTCCTCCTGCGTCTTGGAGTAAACCAAAATGTCATCAATAAACACTATTACAGACCGGTCTAACATCGGTCTACACACACGGTTCATGAGGTCCATGAACGCGACAGGAGCATTGGTGAGCCCGAAAGGCATCACCACGAACTCATAGTGGCCATAACGCGTCCGGAATGCCGTCTTCTGCACATCCTCCTCTCTGACCCTCATCTGATGATACCCTGAACGCAAATCAATCTTGGAGAACCAAGATGCTCCCTGTAGCTGGTCAAAGAGGTCGTCAATCCTGGGGAGTGGGTAACGGTTTTTCACCGTTACCTTGTTCAACTCCCGGTAATCTATACACATACGGTGCGACCCGTCCTTCTTCTTCACAAACAGAATCGGGGCTCCCCAAGGTGAACTACTCGGCCTGATAAATCCCTTGTCTACCAGCTCCTGCAGCTGCGTAGACAACTCCTGCATCTCAGGAGGAGCCAACCGATATGGTGCCTTGGCTATCGGAGCCGCACCAGGGACTAGGTCGATCCTAAACTCCACCTGTCGTTCCGGAGGTATCCCAGGCAGCTCCTCGGGGAATACGTCCGCGAACTCTCGTACTACGGGCACATCGCCCACCGTCGCCTTACCAGCCTCACGGGTATCCATAACATACGCGACATAACCTGCGCAACCCTGCTGAAGGTAACGCCTAGCTCTCACTGCGGAACACAAGGCTGGTCCTCGCTGTGGCCTCTCGCCCTGAATCACTAACTCTCCTCCACCTGGGGTCCGGACTTGCACTAGCTGTTGTGCGCAATCTATCACCGCCCCATTGGGGCTGAGCCAATCCATGCCTATAATCACCTTGTTCCCACGCAACGGAATGGGAACCAAGTCTACCAAGTAGCGCTCCTCAAATAATCTCAGCACACAATCTCTGAAGACCTTAGATGCTCGCACTGACCGGTCGTCCGCAATCTCGACCTCTAGAGGGAAATCCAACATGCCCGAAGACTCAGAAAACTTCTTGCTAAGCGCAAGAGAAACAAACGATCGGGTAGCACCCGAATCAAACAATACCTGGACAGGGATACCGTTCACATGGAACGATCCTAAACAGAGCACATATCAATATCATAAACATCATATAAATAATTCAGAGGGAAGGAATCATACCCGTCACCATATCGGGTGCGGCGCGTGCCTCCTCGGTCGTCAACTGAAAAGCCCGACTCCTCACCACTGGAGCCTCTGCCTTGCCCTGCCGGCCATCTGTAATCCGCAGGGTCGCTGGGGCTGGCGCCTTCACTGGCGCTGCTGCTGTCAACTGGGGGCAATTGGCCTTCTTGTGGCCCCTCTGGTTGCAGTGGAAACACAACAACTCTGACGTCTGTAACACAGGTGCAGGGGTGGTACAATCCCTGCTGAAGTGCCCCGTCTTGCCGCACTTATAGCAGCCCGACGATCCCAACCTACATGCCCCCTCATGTGGCCTGCCGCATTTCCTGCAGCGGCCTGATCCTGACTGGCCTTTCGGCCTACCATCTGATCCCTTGGGCTTCTTCCCCGAAGCCCCGGTCACATGTCCCTCCTCTACCTTCCTCTTCCGGATGTGCTCCAGATCTATCTCCCTCTCCCTCGCCCTGGCAATCATAGAATCCAGGGTAGGGCAAGCTGAAAAACTGACATGCTCCCGAATGTCGGCTCGCAGCATCTCGTGGTAGCGGGTCCTCCTCATATCCTCGTCACCCGCATACTGGGGCACCAGTAACGCCCTCTCCCGGAACTTGGCGGTGATCTCCGCCACAGTCTCCGTCGTCTGTCTCATGTCCAAAAACTCTCTGGCTAACTGCTGGAGCTCCACCGCAGGTGCGAACTCCGCTCTGAACCAGGTCACAAAGTCCGGCCATGTCATAGCCTCAACAGCCGAGGCTCCCAATGAGTCACCAACAGACTCCCACCAGTCTCTAGCTCTGTCTCTCAAACAGCCTGCTGCATATCTCACCTTCGACCCCTCGGGGCAGAAGCTGGTCAGCTGCGCAGACTCAATGTCTGCGATCCATCGTCTGGCCACAATGGGGTCCTTCACCCCATGGAAATCCGTCGCACCGCTGCTCCTGAAGTCCTTGAAGGACAGTGTGCGAGATCCTGACTGGCCAGATGCCATGTCACTCCTGAACGCCCTGAGACGGTCCTCCATCAGCTCAACTATCCCTTCCTTGATCGACCCGAAAATGATGGGGGTCGACTCAAGGATGCCTCTGGTGATCTCTGACGCGATGAACTCGCGTAGCCTCTCATCCACTGGTTCGGAACCTGAACCCGAACCCGATCCCTCTCCCGAACTGCCAACTGCTGGCCTCGAACGTAGTACCACCATTCTGCAATACATAACGACAACTGTCAGTGGTACTGATACATCTAGATGGATCACATCTACTGCAAGGTCCCTGGTCTCGCCTCAGCCTTCCTCAATTCAAGTACGGATCCTCTGCTTTCAGTAGTACGGGCCCATACTACCTTCCACATCTATCCGTACTTTCCTCAAGGACTGCCTCGACTCCACCAAGTCCCTTCTACTACTACTGCTGATCTCATGCTACTCTCGTCCTGGGCTTGCCCTAGGAAATCGCCATCCCACTCTCTGCCATCAGCTGCGTAAGAAGCCCCTGCTTTCTTCCCCTAACTAGCTCGCGGATACTATTACATATTACTCAGACTAGATAATTCTTCGAATGAGAGGTCCTACCCTACAACGGTTGGACTCAAACAAGAGTTGTGAAATAGGGCTAGACCCAACCTTCTGAAATTATTTAGTCCTTGCAATATGTAACTTAACATATCCGTTTACTAGTTAGTGAAAGACAACTAGAACTCCTAAAAGCACTTAGCAAGCAGCATTCGGGCATTGAGTACACATAATCAAGTATATACTACTCTGGCTATCATACTGACTGATCTGTACTAGCATACAATGCTAAGCTCATATTATCAGGCATAACATAAACAGGCTATCCTACTACTGTCTACTCAATACTAGCATGCAATTCTCATAAAGCTGAAACACATAAAGCAGGCACATAAGGCATCATTCCTAGATCCTTAGTCCTATTCTAGCATGCTGTTCTATTGAAACTGGTAAAACATAACATAAACTTGTATGGGCACTCTGGGGAAAACTTACTTGAGCTCGGCCGGTCGCGCACATCACACACTTCGTTCTTTCTCAAAACTCTTTTACTTATCCTTTAGAAATTCATTTCTTTATAAAAATCTTTTAATCCCTCGATTTGAGTCCAGACACCCCCGAAGGTGTGTCCGAATCCCTCAAACCAAGGCTCTGATACCAACTTGTAACATCCCAAAAATACAGGCCAAAAATTTCATTTTTAAATCAATGTTTTGGAAAAACATTAGTGAATAAACATCGCCTGATCATATCATTTCATAAACATATTTCGTGTCTGAAATCCAACATATAAATACAACCATAATGTCAGAGTACAAAATCCCAGAATAACTCATGATGCGGAAAACAATGTGTGTGTATGATGTGCCGCTACCGCGCCAGCTCTTTCCCCTTCGATGAAGAGGTACCTGAAAACAAAACTGTAAACTGTGAGCACAAAGCTTAGTGAGTTCCCCCATCGTCCACATACCATACAATCATATAGCATACATACTGTCAGGCATTTCTGGGGTGCCCGACCTACCCGGTACGACCATTCTGGGGTGCCGACCTACCCGTACGGCCATTCTGGGGTGCCGATCTACCCATGCGGCCATTCTGGGATGCCGTCCTACCCGTGTCAAGCCATTCTGGGGTTCTGACCTACCCATGTCGAGCCATTCTGGGGTGCTGACTACCCTTCGGTCCTAACAACTGAACCTCGGGGACTATTTCACCCCATACCACTACTATTACATATATCATAGCATAATCTACTATCAGACATATCTGGGGTGTCCGACCTACCCTTCGGTCCTAACAACCGAATCTCGGGGACTATTCCCCCTCCTACTACCTCTAGCTCATATAACGTATCATGCTAGTGCTAAACATATCATAACATACTGTTAGGCATATTTGGGGTGCCTAACCTACCCTTCGGTCCTAACAACCGAACTCTATCACTATCACATATCATATCACGCTAGCATATAACATATCAGGTAGTAGCAACACAGATGAATATCACAAAGACAAACATCTAACATACGATCCCTACTGGTGGGCCGACATTGTCGCCGTAGACCCACCGCTACTGGAAGGTAACTCACCTCGTGATGCTGACGGCTGAACTCATGAATGAGAAATCCCTGACTGCTGCTCCGGCTGCTTCCCGACTATCAAGGGTAATAAAATACTAAATCAGAATAGGGATTCTCCTATGGGTAAAATGACCATTCTACCCTTGCTATGGCATGGGTCACAACATGGCCCAAACCCTCAATTCCTTCCAAGTCCATCCTTGGCCCCACTATAGGCCCACTAATGGCCCAACTTGCTATATTGGGCCCAAAGCCCTTTATTGGGCCTTACTCAAGTCCAATACTAAATCCTTGGTCCTTAGCAACTGAATTCTGATGGACCATTAAGGCCCAAGGACCCTAAGTCTGAAAATCAGCCCACACCGAGGCCCAAAACATTCGAAGCCCAAACTGGCATTGTACGCGGGGCGTACACCAAGGTACGCTGAGCGTACTGGCTGCTGGCTTGTACGTGGCGCGTACCTCCTTGTACGCCCAGCGTACAGCCCTGTTAAGCCAACATCTCATTAAGTGCTTGATAATCCGATCCAGAAGCTACGAATCCAGATCCTAAGCTTGTTCCACGTCTTAAGCCATAAAGTTGCTTACTTGATGGCTTACAAGTCTCATAAAGGCTCAAACTTCCATAAATAACATTCTACTTCCATGGAGCTAACTAGATCTCATGCATGGTTCCATATAAGCCACAAAGATTGCAACTTTATTGCTAGGAAGATGTTTCTGAGCCTTAAGGATGGCAATCGAAACTCCAAAACCGACTTACAAGATCAAGACTCAACCTTTGGACTTAAAAAGGTCCAAACTTCCATAACCTAGATCTAGAAGGAAAGAGGAAGAAAGTTCAGAACTTTATACCTTCCTTTGCTGACCAAGAGGGTGCTAAGTCCAGATCCCTGAGCTCAAGCTTCTTCTCCAACTTCTTCCCTTCCTTCTATACTACTTCCTTTCCTTGAAACACTCACAAAGCTTCTTCACACACAAAGAGAGGATAAGAACGAATTAGGGTTTCCTTGAGAGTGAGGAGGCTGATGGGAAAAAAGGGAAGGAGGCTATAATGGGGTTTATATAGCCTTAAACCCCTAAAATTAGGGTTTTTCCTCTGGCCGCGTACGCTGGGCGTACCATATGGTACGCTGCGCGTACGGTTCTCCTCCCGCGTTTCATTTAATCGCTACGCCCAGCGTACGACGGGTTTACGCCCCGCGTACGGCTTATGGGCAGACTTATGGCTCGGCCCAAAACAAAGAGGCCCAATCCCACATACAATTCTATTATAGCCCAACATAAAACTTGAGAATCTAAATAAATTTATACCTCGGAAGACGATTGTTACATCATCACGCTACAATACTTCAACACTTTAGTATATAACACTATTCACATATCTATATTAGTATATTTCAACCATTATCATGGCATTTCCTGTGTATCCCATATTTCACAAACCCCCCTTCATAGTTCCACCGAGTTCGAGTATGTATCATGTGTTTACAATAGTGTAACATCCATAAAATTCAAGCCAATTTAAAACTTTTTCAATCATCCAAAAACTATTAATTATTACAAAATGTTTTCAAAATAGTTTCATATTAGAGTATCCCAGAAATCAAAATCTTAAAATGTGAGGAGTTGCACGATCAAGCCTTCGCCTTACCGCGATCATCCGAAGTACCTGAAACAAAAGCAACAACTGTAAGCCCGAAGCTTAGTGAGTTCCCCCAAAATACCCGCACAACAAATAACACACATATAATAACAGCATCCTATGGGCCAAATCAACCATCGGGTTGGAATGCCCCAGGCCCTCAACCATCGGGTTGGAATGCCAACATACTATGGGTTCAATCATTTTCAGGATGGTATACCCTCGGCCCACAACTATCAGGTTGGAATGCCCACATACTATGAGTCCAATCATCCTCGAGATGGAATACTCTCGGCCCATAACCATTGGGTTGGAATGCCCCGGTCTGTTGGCTCTCGCACAAAGCAGAAAAGCCTCAACCACCAATCAATCATGTGCACATATATCAGATAATCACATAACAGTCTACAGACAGTCAAACCGATCTTCAGATCACTAAGCATAGCAACATCCTATCTACTAGGATACCGATCTAACCGATCATAACCACATATAAACATCCTATATACCAGGATACCGATCTAACAGATCTCGCTAATAATAAAGCAAGATGAAAATCAAAAGGGTCGGCCTTGGTGGCTTTGACCCTTGAGTATAGTCAGGAAAACTCACCTCACAAGTAGTGTTGTAGTGACAATATCCAACTCCCAATCACAGCTCCGAGCTCAACCACCTGTAATCACCATGTGACTAATTCCATCAAAATCCCAAATTACCAAAATACCCCCAGAAGTCAAACTTGGTCAACATTGGTCAAAGTCAAAGTCAACGACAGTCCATGTTGACCTAACTCGTCGAGTGCAGCTTACTGACTTGTTGAGTTCCTTCAGAACTCAGAAACCGTGAAAACTCGAGTCAACTCGCCGAGTTGCCAAACAACTCCTCGAGTCCTTGTTGTGTCCAGAAGACCGGGAAAACCTTGACCAACTCGTCGAGTTATCTCACCAACTCGCCGAGTTCACTCAGAATATAGAAAGCGGGAAAACCCTCATCCAACTCGTCGACTTGGCTAAGCAACTCGTCGAGTTCCTTCAACCCTTTTCTTATTCTGACACTTTTAAGCGAACCCAAGGCTCCAAACTGTAGATCTAGCCCACTAGGGTGTAGTTACCACGTAAAGTTGCCAACTTTACGTGCATGCAAGGCCTCAAGATGCTAAAACACCCATAACTAAGCTTAGGAAGAGGTTTAGGGCATGGAGAAGGGCCAAGACTAGATAAAGTCGACAACTTTATGTCCATGGGGCCTAGAGGAGTCCAGATCTGAGACCATGTCCTCATGACAAGCTCAAACCCGAGAATGACTCCATTTTGCTCCAAAAATGACCTTATACTTTCATTAGAGGAGATTTAAGAAATAGAAAGCCAAGGTAATGACTTTTTACCTCCAAATGGTTGCTAACACAGAGTAGATGTCGGATTTACTGCTTCTCCCTTTCTCCAACCTCTTTAAGCTCCAAGTTCCTTCACAACCACACCAAAATCACACTCCAAGGCTCTCACACACACTCAAGAAGGCATAAGGCTCGAACTAGCGTTTCTCTGGGATGTAAAGTGATAATGGAGGCTGGTGAGGGGACTTAAGGTCCTTTAAATAGGGTGCAAATCCTAAAAATTAGGGTTTTCATGCACAACCTCAACTCGTAGAGTTGGAGTCCTCCAACTCGTCGAGTAGGTTCCATAAACCACGCAGCCTGATCAATTTCTACACGATGAGTTGGGGCCTCCAACTTGTCGAGTAGGCCTTAAATGATGTATAAAAATTCATGAAATTCATATCTGAAAATTGGGATGTTACAACTTTCCCCCACTTGAACTAGGCTTCTTCCTGGAAGCCTGCCGCGGTGAAAAACTCCGGATAATGCTCCCGCTTGTCGGCCTCCGGCTCCCAAGTCCACTCGGATCCCTTCTGATGCTGCCACTGTACCTTTACCAAAGGTACTTACTTGTTCCTCAAGACCTTCACCTTTCTTTCCAATATAGCTATGGGCCTCTCGACATAGTTCAGGCACTCGTCCACGTGAATGTCATCCAACGAAACGACCGTATCCTTGTCCAATATGCACTTCCGTAACTGTGAAACGTGGAAAGTGATGTGGATATGACTGAGCTCCTCCGGAAGGTCCATTCTATACGCCACCTTGCCAACCCTGACAATAATCCTGAATGGCCCAATGTACCGGGGACCCAACTTTACCCTCTTCCTGAAACGGATCACACCCTTCCAGGGTGAGACCTTCCGCAACATCATGTCACCGAAGTGAAACTGCAACTCAGATTGGCGTCGGTCGGCGTAACTCTTCTACCGACTCTGAGCGGTCTGCAACCGCTGCCTGATCTGCTGAATCATGTCGGTAGTCTGCATAACTACCTCGGTTTGACCCATCACCCTGTGACCAACCTCGCCCCAATAGACTGGGGTACGACACCTCCTCCCATACAATAGCTCATAAGGTGGAGCACCAATGCTAGAGTGAAACCTGTTGTTGTAGGAGAACTCTGAAAGGGGTAGGTAGGAGTCCCAGCTCCCTCCAAAGTCAATAACGCAGGACCGCAACATATCCTCGAGGGTCTGTATGGTTCGCTCACTCTGACCGTCTGTCTGCGGATGATAAGCTGTACTGAAATGCAGCCGCGTGCCCAGTTCCTCATGGAACTTCTGCCAGAAACAAGAGGTGAATCGAACATCCCAGTCTGAGACAATAGAGACCGGCACCCCATGGTGAGCAACGATCTCACAGATAACACATCGCCCAGCTTCTCGGTCGATGAGCTCTCCCGAATGGGTAGAAAATGGGCACTCTTGGTCAATCGATCCACGATGTCCCAAATAACGTCGAAACCCTTTGCCGTTCTCGACAATTTGGTGATGAAGTCCATCGTGCTCTGCTTCTATTTCCGCATGGGGATATCTAGAGGTTGCAGCTTGTCATGCGACCTCTGATGCTCGGCCTTGACCATCCTGTAGGTCAAGAACCTCTCGACTTACGAAGCGATCTCTCTCTTCATGCACGGCCACCAGTAACTCAAACTCAGATCCCGATACATTTTAATGGCCTCCTAATGAATAGAGAAGCAAGACTTATGAGCCTCCTCCAGTACAATCTGTCTGACCCCACCAGACATCAGAACCCATACCCGACCACAACGGGTCAACAATCCCCGACTATCTTGCAAAAATCGAGTGATCTCGCCCCTGATCCTCTCTTGCTTCCAGTTCTCCTGCCGCACACCCTCAGCCCGAGCTTCCCTTATCAATCTCACGAGTGGAGAATCCACATATATCCTCATACATGTCGTTGGAACAGAAGATCCAGATGACTTGCGGCTCAGGGCGTCCGCCACAACATTCACTTTACCTGGATGGTAAAGGATCTCACAGTCATAATCCTTGACTACGTCCAGCCACCTGCGCTGCCTCATGTTCAGGTTCGGCTGATCCATGATGTGTTTCAAACTCTTGTGATCTGTGTATATGGTACAAGGGACCACGTAGAGGTAATGTCTCCAGATCTTGAGAGCGAACACCACCGCTCCCAACTCCAGATCATGTGTAGGATATCTCGACTCATGCAGCTTCAGCTGCCGCGAAGCATAGGCTATCACTCGTCCCCTCTGCATGAGGACTGCTCCCAATCCAGTGATCGATGCATCACAGAACACCACAAAATCCTCAACTCCCTCAGGGAGTGCGAAAACTGGCACCTTGCAGAGTTGCTGTCTCAGAGTCTCAAATGCAGTCTGCTGCTCAGGGCCCTACCGGAAATCCACCCCCTTCCTCGTCAGACGAGTGAGGGGTACTGCAATCTTGGAGAAATCATGTATAAATCTCCGGTAGTACCGTGCCAATACAAAAAGCTCCTGATATCCGAGGGAGACTTCGGAACCTCCCACCACATAACCGCCTCGATCTTGGTCGGATTGACCAAAATCCCCTCGTGGTTAACGAGATGTCTAAGGTACTGAACCTCTCATAACCAAAACTCGCACTTTGAGAAATTGGCATAAAGCCGTTCTCGACTCAGAACTCCCAAAAGCTCACGAAGATGCTCCTCATGCTGCTCTTTGGTCTTGGAATACACAAAGATATCATATATGAACACGATGACTGAGCGATCGAGCATCGGTCGGCATACCTGATTCATCAGGTCCATAAATATTGCTGATGCGTTGGTGAGCCCAAATGGCATCACCATGAACTCGTAATGTTCATAACGAGTCTGGAACGCAGTCATCTCCACGCCCTCCTCCCTAACCCTGACCTGATGGTATCCGGACCTTAGGTCTATCTTGGAAAACCAAGATGCTACTTGCAACTGATCGAAAAGATCATCTATCCTCGGGAGTGGATAACGGTTCTTCACCGTTAACTTGTTTAACTCCTGGTAATCAATGCACTTTCGGTGTGAACAATCCTTCTTCCTGACGAAGAGAATCGGCGCTCCCCACGGGGAACTGCTCAGACAGTTGAACTGCTTGCCCAACAGTTCCTGCAGCTGAGATGACAGCTCCTGCATCTCGGGTGGTGCCAATCGGTACGACACCTTGGCGATAGGGGCCGCACCTGTCACTAGGTCGATCCTGAACTCGACCTGCCTCTCCGGAGGCACTCCGGGTAATTCCTCCGGAAACACATCAACAAACTCTCTGACAATCGGGACATCCGAAACCGAAACCTGATCCCTGACCTGCGTATCCACCATATACACCAAATAATCTGCACATCCATGTTGAATATACTGCCGAGCCCCAGCAGCTGAGCAAAACCCTGAACCCAATCTGGTACCCACACCATAGATAACCAGTTCTCCCCCACTTGGGGTTCGAACTACCACCCGCTGACCCTCGCAATCGATCATGGCACCAAAACGACCCAGCCAATCCATACCCACAATCACACATACATCCCCCATGGGAATCATAATCAAGTTTACCGGGAAAGATACCCTGAAGATCTCCAGAATGCAACCCCGATAAACTGAAGAAGCAGATATCCCATGTTCGTTGGCGATAGAGACTCGCAACGGATACTCTAGCTTTCCTACATGCGAACCAAACTCCCAACTGAACGATCGAGAGACAAACGACCTACTCACCCCAGAGTCAAATAATACCAACGCAGGTAAGGAGTTCACTAAAAACATACCTAACATAGGTACAAACACATAAGCATAAAACAGATATAATTAATAAGATAAAGGATAGAAACATACCGGCCACCACATCCGGTGCTGTCCTGGCCTCCTCGACCGTAAGCTGGAAAGCGCGTCCCTGAGCCTTCGGGGGCTCTGCTCTACCCAGAACCCCGTCAGTAATCCTTAGTGTAGCCGGCGCTGGAGCCTGCGCTGGTCTAGCAGCTAGTAGGGGACACTGGGCCTTCATATGGCCCATCTGCTCACAACGGTAACAAAGTCTGGCCCCAGAAGCTGGAGTCTGCTGCATACAATCCCTAGCAATGTGGCCCTGATTGCTACACTTGTGGCACATTGAAGAAGATCGCCAAACCCCATCATGCACCTTTCCGCACTTCCCACAAGTGCGACCCTTCTGACTCCCCTGCCAGGAGTCAGCGGCCCAAAATCGTTTCGGCGCAGGTTGTGACTGCGTCGGGGCCTGCCTCTACTCTCTCAAATACAACTCAATCTCAAGCTCACGCCGCCTAGCGGCCTCCTATAACTCCAGTAAGGTATCACAACCGTAACATCCCAAAATACGGACCAAAAATTTCATTTTGAATTAAACAAATATAAAACCATTTGTCTGAAAATCACATAGTAATAATATATATATCAACCGACGTATCCATAGTCAGAACATGTCTTAACAAAATAATATCAGAGTATAAATCCCATAGATCTCTGGTGCGGAAAATCGTGTGTGTGATGCGCTGCTACCGTGCCGGCTCCTTTCCCTTTGAAGAAGAAGAACCTGAAACAAAAACTGAAACATTAAGCACAAAGCTTAGCAAGTTCCCCCATCATACCACATAACATATAGCAACATACTGTCGGGCAATTCTGGGGTGCCCGACGTACCCTGCCATGCAATTCTGGGATGCCCGACCAACCCTGCCAGGCAATTCTGGGGTGCCCGACCTACCCTCCGATGACTCCCTGACTATCATTATCATAACAACACTTAATCAAAATCCATAATCCTTCTTAGGGTAAAATGACCATTTTATCCCTTGGTCTAATTTGGACCATACCCAAGGCCCATTTCCATCTTATCTTTCCCAGCCCACTATTAACCCACTAAAGGCCCAATAATGGCCCAATTTTCTAAATTAGGCCCAACTCTTCAAACGGGCATTTCACAAGCCCAATAAATCCTTAGCCTAAAATAAATAATCTCGAGTGGCCCAATATGGCCGAAAAGGCCCAATACCCTAAGTCTCAGTTCTAGGCCTAGAAACCCTGCTCCACGGTAGGCCATGGGGCCTGACCATTTAGGCCCAGACTTCTAAGGCCTAAAAGCCCAAGTTCGCCAATCTGCATGCGTACGCGCGACGTAGCTGGCACGTACGTCCAGCGTACGCTGGCTTTGACTAAAATGGGAATTTGACCTAGTACGCGTAGCGTACTAGGGTGTACGCACGGCGTACTGGCCAACTTTCTCGGGGCTTCATTTTTGACTTAACCCATTAAGTCCTCACGTCCAAGATGTAGATACAGGTCCTTTAAAGCATCCTAGTCCATAAGGTCACAAACTTTATGTGATTGCATGCATGGTTGGGGTTAAAACATGGTTTTTGGTCCTTAACCCAACTTTGTGACCTTCAAACACTTGTATGGTTGTGGCTTAACCATCAAGGTTCGCTTTTTATTACTCTAAGTGCTTCTAAGAGCCTAAAAGGATAACTCTTATGCTCTGAAACTATCAAGACTCAAGCAACCTCAACAATGGAGTCAAAAAGTGATCTAAAACACCCCAAAATCAAATATAAACATGCAATGATCAAGTTTGAAGCTTGATACCTCAAATGAGTCAGAAATGGTGCTAATCTCCTGGATCTACAAGCTCCCTTTGAATCCTTGCTCCTTCTTCAAACTCCTTTCTCTTCTAAACACCAAAACAACACTAAAATGCTCTCAAGTGGCTTCCAAATCACATGAACACACAAATATGAGTTAGGGTTTTCGTGGTGGCTGTCTATGGGTGAGAGGGAGGCTGGACCAAAGGCATAAGGTAATTTATATAGGGATCAAACCCAAACATTTAGGGTTTTAGAACCTGCATACGTACGCTGCACGTACTCCTGGTACGCTGGGCATACCTGCATGTCTTCCGCGTTCCAGTCTCTTGAGTATGCTGAGCGTACATGGCAATGTACGCTCTGCGTACGGTGCTTCCTCAGCCCAATAACAAGTTCCCAAAGGTCCAAGCCCAAACCTTATAAAACTATTAACCTTATATAAATAAAAAGATTAGTACCTTATAAATCCCGGATGTTACAAATCTCCCCCACTTGAATTAGACTTTGTCCTCGAAGTCTGCTACATTTGTCGGAAATAACTCGGGGTAATGCTCCCTCATCTCGTCTTCTGGCTCCCATGTCCATTCCAAGCCCTTACGATGCTGCAACTGCACCTTCACTAGTTCTACTTCCTTGTTTCTCACCGCCTTCGTTTTCATGTCGAGAAGAGCTATTGGTCGCTCGATGTAGTTCAGGCTGTCATCCACCTGAATATCCTCTAGAGGCACCACTACAGAGTCATCTACTAAGCACTTCTACAGTTGGGAGACATGGAATGTGTTATGTATCATACCAAGCTCGGCCGGCAGATCCAGCATGTACGCCACCTTACCCACCCGGGCAGCAACTCTAAAAGGTCCGATGTACCTGGGGCTGAGCTTGCCCTATTTTCTGAAATGGGCGACACCTTTCCAAGGTGACACCTTCAGAAGGACCATATCTCCGACCTAGAACTCCAGGTCCAAACGACGCTTGTCGGCATAACTTTTCTGCCGACTTTGAGCAGTCTGAAGCCTGCTCCGGACCTGCTAGATCCACTCCGTCGTCTTGAGTATAACTTCAGTACTCCCCGTGACACTCTGTCCATCCTCACCCCAACATATCAGGGTTCTGCATTTCCTCCCATACAACATCTCGAAGGGAGGACGGTCTATACTTGCGTGGTAACTGTTATTATAGGAAAACTATGCCAATGGAAGGTAGGTATCCCAGCTACCACCGAAGTCCAGGACGCATGCCCGCAACATATCCTCTAGAGTTTGGATGGTACGCCCGCTCTGACCATCCGTCTGTGGGTGAAAAGCCGTGCTAAAGTGCAGACGAGTACCTAACTCGTCATGAAATTTCTTCCAGAATCTGGAAGTAATTTGCACGTCTCAATCAGAAATCACGGAAACTGGCACTCCGTGTCGAGCTACTACCTCTCAGATGTAAATGTCGGCCAACTTCTCGGCCGAAACGCTCTCCTGGACCGGGATGAAATTGTAGCACCTGGTTCCTGGTATGTATTTTATTTAAGTAATTTCGCATTTTTGGCCTGGGACTCGGCGAGTTGAAGGCCCAACTCGCCGAGTAAAAGCGGGATGAGACGCGGGATTTAAGTGATGGACTCGTCTAGTCGGGTCCCGAACTCGACGAGTAGGCTCTGACTGGACAAAACCCTAATATGAGGGGTTGCACCCTATTTAAACAACCTTATACAGCCTCTATCGCCCCTTTATGCTCCCAGAAACCCTCCATAGCAAACCCTAAGTGTTTTGGTGCAAGATCTAAGGCTTTTGAGTGATTTTTGTGGGTTTTGACCTCAAGGAAGGAGGAAGAACATAGAAGGATCAAGAGGAGACTGAAGGATTCGAGTTTGGTTCATCATTTGCAGTCTTTGAAAGGTATAAAGTCTGTAACTTGCTTGCTTGTTTGTTAGATCCCTTTTTGGGAAGAATTAGGGCTTTTTAAGCCATATGAGGTAGCCAACCATGATTGCAAACATGGTTGGGGGTCAAGACTTCGGATCTAAGTCTTGGGAGGGGTCACAAGGTTGTACATCAGAAATCGAGGATTTAGGGTGTGGACGTTATCGACTCGGCGAGTCCGTTCTTGGGACTCGACGAGTCCAAGGCATAAAGTCCCATGTCTGTTGAGGGTCAAAAGAACTCAGTTGGGTGTTAGAAAGGTTGTAGAAGGTCCGAAGGAGTGAACCAATGTATTGGACTTAGCCTTAGACCTGGAGTTCATGGGACTCGACGAGTGCTAGAACAGACTCGGCGAGTCCAAGGCAATCTCCTTATGATTGAAGATGAACTCGATGAGTTGTTCATACAACTCGACGAGTCGAGGACAGGACATGTTCATAGGATGAAGATGGACTCGACGAGTGTTCATACATCTCGGCGAGTCGGATGAAGGTTCATTCGATGTTCATATCGAAGAGGAACTCATCGAGTCGTCGCTAAACTCGACGAGTAGGGTCGTGGATGAGGACAGTTGAAGAGATAGAGACTCGACGAGTTGGCGGCCCAACTCGGCGAGTCGGGTCAACTGGAAGTTGACTTTGACTTTGACTTGGATTTGGTCAGGGGTAAAATGGTCATTTTACCCTAAGAATAGATATCAGACTCTGATTAAGTGTTTTGTGGGGATTATAGCCGGAGGATTTCCGGAGCAGCAGCAGACAGAGAATTTCCGCACAGATTATCAGCAGCTACTCGTTCGAGGTGAGTTACCTTCCAGTAGCGGTGGGTCTACGACCATAATGTCGGCCCACCAGTAGGAGTTGTATTATTGGATGATTGTCTTTGTGATATTCATCTAGGATTGCTACCACCTGATATGTTATATGCTAGCACGATATGTATATGTGACAGTAGTAGAGTCCGGTTGTTAGGACCGGAGGGTAGGCCAGACACCCCAGATATTCTGACAGTATGTGGTGATATGATTATATGCTGGCATGTTATGTTATATGTGATAGTGGTAGTAGGGAGGGAATAGTCCTCAAGTTCAGTTGTTAGGACCGAAGGGTAAGTCGGACACCCCAGAAACGTCTGACAGTATGTTTACGTTATGATATATGTGATAGTAGCAGTAGGGGGTGGAATAGTCCCCGAGGTTCGGTTGATAGGACCGAAGGGTAGGTCAGCACCCCAGAATGGCTTGACATGGGTAGGTCAGCACCCCATAATGGCTTGATACGGGTAGGTGGCACCCCAGAATGGCCGTACTGGGTAGGTCGGGCATCCCATAATTGCCCGGCAGTATGAATGCGATATGTCTATATGGTATGTGGTATGATGGGGGAACTCACTAAGCTTTGTGCTTACAATTTTAGTTTTAGGTTTCAGGTACCTCTTCGTCTAAGGGGAAGGAGTCGGCAGTGTAGCAGCGCATCACACACACATGATTTCCGCATGGAGTCTTCTGGGATTGTACTCTGATATGTTATTATTTTATGACTTGGATTTTTAGACATGATACATTATTTTATGAGATGATGTGTTTTGACAGTATTTTCTTATGAATGTTTTTATGAGACAGTTAATTAAAAAGAAATTTTTGGGCTTGAAAATTGGGATGTTACAAGTTGGTATCAGAGCCCTGGTTTGAGGGATTTGGACACACCCTCAGGAGTGTCTGGACTCAAATCGAGGGATTTAAAAGATTTTTACAAAGAAAATGGTTTTCTAAAATCTGAGTCAAAGGGTTTTGAGAAAGAACAAGGTGTGTGATGTGTGCGACCAGCCGAGCTCAAGTAAGTTTTCCCCAAGATACCCATACTTGTTATAATAAGTTATATGATATATGATTCTGAGAACTGCATGCTAGATTAGGGCTAAGGATCTAGGAGGATGCCTTGTATGCCTGATGTATATGATTCTGAGAACTGCATGCTAGATTAGGGCTAAGGATCTAGGAGGATGCCTTGTATGCCTGTTGTACGAGCTGTATGCTAGGACTGTTTAGTCAGCAGTAGGATAGCCTGATTAGGTTATGCCTGATGCGGTTACTCGATGCACGAATGCTGCTTGCTTTGTGCTTAAGGGGTCCTGGCTAACTTTAACTAACTAGTGAGCGGTTATTTAACAGTACTCGCAAGCTAGTTAGGGAAGGGAAGTAGGGACTCCTAGTGCAGTTGATGGCGGAGAGTAGGTCAGAGAGTGCCCCAGGAAAGCCTGGGGTGAGACTAGATGGAAAGGGATATTGGTTAAGGGACCTGGTGAAGTCGAGACAGTCCTTGAGGAAAGTACGGATATATGTGGAAGGTAGTATGGGCCTGTACTACTGGAAGCAGAGGATCCGTACTCGAATCAAGGAAGGTTGAGACAGAACCGGGAACCTTGGAGAGTGTGTTAGACCTCTAGAGAGTATGTATGATCCTGACATTTATGCGTGTATTTTCAGCATGGTGACCACGCGACATGGAGCAGGAGGTTCCGGATCAGGATCAGGATCAGGCTCGGGTGCAGGATCCGAGCAGGTTGATGATGGGCTGCGCGAGTTCATCGCGTCTGAGATCACGAGAGGCATTCTTGAGTCGACCCCGGTCATTTTCGGGTCGATCAAGGAAGGGATTGTTGAGCTGATGGAGGATCGCCTCAGGGCGTTCATGAGTGACATGGCGGCCAGCCAGTCAGGATCACGCACACTGTCCTTTAAGGACTTCCGTGGGAGTGGTGCGCTGGATTATCACGGGGTGAAAGACCCCATCGCTGCCAGGAGATGGATCGCAGATATTGAGTCTGCGTAGTTGACGAGCTTCTGCCCGGAAGGGTCGAATGTCCGCTTTGCTGCGGGATGTTTGAGGGATAGAGCTAGAGACTGGTGGGAGTCGATTGGTGACTCATTGGGAGCCCCAGCCGTTGAGGCTATGACGTGGTCAGATTTCGTGACCAGATTCAGAGCTGAGTTTGCGCCGGCTGTAGAGCTTCAGCAGCTGGCCAGAGAGTTTTTGGATATGAGGCAGACTACGGAGACTGTGGCGGAGATCACCGCCGAGTTCCGGGAGAGAGCATTGTTGGTACCCCAGTATGCAGGGGATGAGGAGATGCGGAAGACCCGCTACCATGATATGTTGATGGCTGATATTCGGGAGCATGTCAGCTACTCTGCCTGCCCGACCCTGGAGTCCATGATTGCCAGGGCGTGGGAGAGGGTGCTCGATTTGGAGCATGTGAGGAAGAGGAAAGCCGAGTCTGAGCAAGTTACAGGGGTTTTGGGGAAGAAACCCAAGGGATCCGACGTTAGGTCGAAGGGCCAGCCGGGCCAGAGCCGCTGTAGGAAGTGCGGCAGGCCGCATGAGGGAGCTTGTAGAGCAGGATCGTCAGGCTGCTATAAGTGTGGCAAGGTTGGGCATTTTGGCAGTGATTGTACTGCACCTACTCCTGCGATTCAGATATCAGACCTGATTTGCTTTCATTGCAATCAGAAGGGCCATAAAAAGGCCAATTGCCCTAGATTGACAGCAACAGCAGCGGCGCCGGTAGTGGCACCGACTCCAGCGATAACACGGGTTGTGGATGGCCGGAAGGCCAAGTTGGAGGCTCCAGTGGTTCGGAGCCGAGCATTTCAGTTGACAGCCGAGGAGGCACGCGCTGCACCGGATGTGGTGACGGGTATGGCTTCTTGTTTGTGCTTTTATGATATGCTGCTGTGATTTTGATATGTTATGTATGTACTCTGTTTAGGATCGTTCCATGTGAACGGTATCCCAGTTAAGGTATTGTTTGATTTGGGTGCTACCCGATCGTTTGTCTCTCTTGCGCTTAGCAAGAAGTTTCCAGAGTCGTCAGGCACGTTGGATTGCCCTCTAGAGGTCGAGATTGCGGACGACCGGTCAGTGCGAGCATCAGAGGTCTACCGAGATTGCGTCCTGCGACTGTTTGAGGAGCGTTATCTGGTAGATCTAGTTCCCATACCTTTGTGGGGGAACAAGGTTATTATCGGTATGGATTGGCTAAGCCCCAATGGGGCAATGATTGACTGTGCGCAACAGTTGGTGCGGATCAGGACCCCAAGTGGGGGAGAGCTGGTGATTCAGGGCGAGAGGCCACAGCAAGGACCAGCTTTATGTTCAGCAGCGAGAGCTAGGCGTTACCTTCAGCAGGGTTGCGCAGGATTTGTTGCCTATGTGATGGATACCAGGGAGATGGGTAAGGCAACGGTGAGCGATGTGCCCGTGGTACGAGAGTTTGCGGACGTATTCCCCGAGGAGTTGCCTGGGATACCTCCGGAGAGGCAGGTAGAGTTCAGGATTGAACTAATCCCTGGTGCGGCTCCGATAGCCAAGGCACCGTATTGGTTGGCTCCTCCTGAGATGCAGGAGTTGTCTACATAGCTGCAGGAGCTGTTAGACAAGGGTTTCATTAGACCGAGCAGTTCACCCTGGGGAGCCCCGATTCTATTTGTGAAGAAGAAGGACGGGTCGCATCGAATGTGTATAGATTATAGGGAGCTGAATAAGGTAACAGTGAAGAACCGTTACCCATTCCCGAGGATTGATGACCTCTTTGACCAGCTACAGGGAGCATCTTGGTTCTCCAAGATTGATTTGCGATCAGGGTATCATCAGATGAGGGTCAGAGAGGAGGATGTACAGAAGACTGCGTTTCAGACGCGCTATGGCCACTATGAGTTTGTGGTGATGCCTTTCGGGCTCACCAATGCTCCTGCCGCGTTCATGGACCTCATGAACCGCTTGTGTAGACCGATGTTAGACCGGTCTGTGATAGTGTTTATTGATGATATCTTGGTTTACTCCAAGACGCGAGAGCAGCATGAGGAGAATCTGCGAGAGGTTCTGGAGACTTTGAGAAGGGAGAGCTTGTATGCTAAGTTCTCCAAGTGTGAGTTCTGGTTGCGCGAGGTGCAGTTTCTCGGGCACCTTGTCAACCAGAACGGGATATCAGTGGACCCGGCCAAGGTTGAGGCCGTGATGAGGTGGGAAGTTCCGAGGTCTCCATCTGAGATTCAGAGCTTTCTGGGATTGGCAGGCTACTATCGGAGATTCATTCAGGACTTCTCCAAGATAGCCGTTCCCCTGACCAGGCTGACGAGGAAAGCCGTGGTCTTTTGCTGGGGGCCTGAACAGCAGGCCGCATTCGAGACACTGAGACAAAGATTGTGCGAGGTGCCAATCTTAGCCCTGCCAGAGGGCATGGAGGATTTTGTGGTATATTGTGATGCGTCCATCTCAGGTTTGGGCGCGGTACTGATGCAGAGAGGGCATGTTATTACATACGCTTCGAGGCAGTTGAAGCCTCACGAGGCGAATTACCCGACGCATGATTTGGAGCTGGGGGCTGTTGTTTTTGCCCTCAAGATTTGGCGTCATTACCTCTATGGTGTTCGTTGTACCATTTACACGGACCACAAGAGTTTGAGGTACCTCATGGATCAGCCGAACCTGAATATGAGGCAGCGTCGGTGGTTGGATGTGGTGACGGATTATGATTGCGAGATCCTCTACCACCCAGGGAAGGCCAATGTCGTGGCCGATGCGCTTAGCTGCAAGGCAGCGCCAATCAGGGACATCTGTCTGAGGATGACAGTGGTGACTCCACTGTTGGAGCGGATCCGGGAGGCTCAACAGGAGGCTATGAAGGAGGAACATCGGAAGAGCGAGCGTATAGTGGGCCAGGTTTCCTCCTTCGACTATGATAGCCGAGGGTTATTGACTCTTCACCGTAGGGTGTGGGTCCCTTATCATGGAGGCGTGCGCCAGATCCTGATGGAAGAGGAACACAAAACCAGATTTTCTATCCATCCCGGAGCGACGAAGATGTATAGAGATCTTCGTCTTGATTATTGGTGGCCCTTCATGAAGCGGGACATAGCATGGTATGTGGAGCGGTGCTTGACCTGCAGGAAGGTCAAGGCCGAGCACCAGAGGCCGCACGGCAAGATGCAACCGTTAGATATTCCCTTGTGGAAATGGGAAGATATTACCATGGATTTCATTACCAAGCTTCCCAAGACTGCACGGGGAGTGGATTTGATTTGGGTAATCGTGGATCGGTTGACCAAGAGTGCCCATTTTATACCGATCCAGGAGAGCATTTCGGCCGAAAAGTTGGCCGACATCTATATCCGAGAGGTGGTAGCTCGGCACGGAGTGCCAGTTTCAGTGATTTACGACAGGGATGTGCGGTTCACTTCCAGGTTTTGGAAGAAGTTCCATGACGAGCTGGGTACTCGTCTGCATTTTAGTACCGCCTTTCACCCGCAGACGGATGGTCAGAGCGAGCGTACAATCCAGACGCTAGAGGATATGCTGCGGGCATGTGTTTTAGACTTCGGAGGTAGGTGGGATACCTACCTTCCGTTGGCGGAGTTCTCGTATAATAATAGCTATCATGCGAGTATTGACCGTTCTCCCTTCGAGATGTTATACGGGAGGAAGTGTAGAACCCCGATATGTTGGGGTGAGGTTGGCCAGAGGGTCATGGGGAGCACCGAAGTGGTGCTCAAGACGACAGAGAGGATTCAGCAGGTTCAGAGCAGACTTCAGACTGCTCAGAGTCGGCAGAAAAGTTATGCCGACAAGCGCCGATCGGACCTGGAGTTTCAGGTCGGGGATATGGTTCTCCTGAAGGTGTCGCCATGGAAGGGCGTCATCCGATTCAGGAAACGGGGCAAGTTGGGTCCCAGGTATATTGGACCCTTCAGGGTTATAGCCCGGGTGGGCAAGGTGGCATATAGGTTGGATCTGCCAGCCGAACTCAGTCAGATTCATAGCACTTTTCACGTCTCCCAGTTACGGAAATGTTTGGTGGACGACTCGGCAGTGGTACCATTAGAGGATATTCAGGTCGATGACAGCCTGAATTACATTGAGCGGCCTGTAGCGATTCTCGACCGGAAGTCGAAGGATCTGAGGAACAAGAGGGTGGAGCTAGTGAAGGTGCAATGGCAACACCGGAAGGGCTCGGAATGGACCTGGGAGCCGGTGGATGAGATGATGGAGCATTACCCAGATCTTTTCCAGGAACGAGCAACAGACTTCGAGGACGAAGTCTAAAATAAGTGGGGGAGATTTGTAGCACCTGGTTCCTGGTATGTATTTTATTAAAGTAATTTCGCATTTTTGGCCTGGGACTCGGCGAGTTGAAGGACCAACTCGCCGAGTAGAAGCGGGATGAGACGCGGGATTTAAGTGATGGACTCGTCGAGTCGGGTCCCAAACTCGACGAGTAGGCTCTGACTGGACAAAACCCTAACGAGACTTTAAGTAAAACCGAAATGGGAATTATGTCGGGCACACCTCCCGTGAACTTCCTCAAATAACACACATGAAATGTGTTATGAATACCCTCCAGTTCTTCCAGTAATTCTAGCTTGTAAGCTTGATTCCCGATCCTCCGAAGAACTTTAAATGGTCCAATAAACCTTGGACTCAACTTTCCCCTTCTACCAAACCTTATAAGTCCCTTCCATGACGAGACTTTAAGTAAAACCGAATCTCCAACTTCGAATGATATCGGTTCTCTTTTATTGTCAGCATAGCTCTTTTGAGCAGCTAACATCCTTTCCCTAATCACTTTCAACTTTCCAGCAGTCTGATGGACTATTTCAAGTCCCATAAGCTGCTTTTCCCCAGCTTCCAGTCACCATGACGGCATTCAACACTTATCTCCATACAAAGCATGATAAGGTGCCATCTTGATGCTTGAGTGGAAACTATTACCCTAGAAAAATTCTACTAAAGGCAAATGTTCATCCCAGTTATCTTGGAATTCCAGGGTACAGGTTCTCAGCATATCCTTCAACGTTTGAATCGTTTATTCGCTCTGACCATCGATTTGCGGATGGTAAGCCGTATTCAAACACAACTTGGTACCCAATTCCTCTTACAGACTCCTCCAACACCTTGAGGTAAAACGGCTGTTACGATCGGATACAATCGTTAACGGAACACCGTGAAGCCTCACAATTTCTTTCACATAAGAATTCACAAGTTTATCCATAGACCATTTCTCGTTGGCTGTTATGAAATGCGCACTCTTAGTGAAGCGATCAACGACCACCTAAATCATGTCGTGACCGTTCCTTGTTCTGGGCAGTTTAGTCACAAAATCCATAGTGATGTCTTCCCATTTGCCCATGGGTATAGGCAAAGGTTCTAAACTCCCATACGGTTTCTGATGTTGTGCCTTAACCCTAGCACAAGTTACACACTCGTCCACATACTTTGCAACATCGAGCTTCATCGTCGGCCACCAGTAATAGGGTTTTAGATCCCTATACATTTTCGTACTACCGGGATGAATCGAGTACATGGTTTTGTGAGCTTCTTCCATCAGAAGACCTCTTACTCCTCCCGCCTTAGGTACCCAAATCCTATCTTTGAATACCTTCAGTCCTTGACCGTTTGTATCAAACACCAACGTTTTGCCCAAACGTTCCTCCTTTCGGTCATTTCTCTCTAAAGCTTCCTCTTGAGCTTTCACAATTGTCGAGACAACTTCAATTCTCAACGCTCTTGGCCTTTTCTTTTCAAGATTTACCTTCCGACTGAGAGCATTAGCAACAACATTTGCTTTACCAGGGTGGTAAAGTATCTCACAGTCGTAGTCCTTGAGTAACTCTAGCCAGCGTCGTTGCCTCATGTTCAATTCCTTCTCCATACCTTTAAGGCGAATACTACCGCTGCCAACTCCAGACCATGAGTGGGGTAGTTCTTTTCATGCTCTTTCAATTGCCTTGATGCATACGCTATCACTTTATTCCCTTTGGGTCAGAACACAACCTAACCCAACTTCTTTAACAACGAACGCGATACTTCTATTGATCGCTTTGATCAGCCTTTACTTCAATTCGGCTTAAGTCAACTGCTACATCGAACTTGGTTCTCTAAACCACATAACAAACTCATCGTAGTCGGACTTAATTCGATATGACCACTAGGGTCGGAATAACAATCATCTTCTTAGTCATTACCGAAACGATGGTAACGATAGACTAGAATAAGACGGAATCAATTACGAGTTCCTTGGTAACCTTGTGACTTTCCCTGATCCAAGTGTGAGTCCTGTGCTTCCAATAGTATAGATCTCTACTACTATTCACACCTACTCATACTCGTCCCAAGTACTGTCTCGTAGTCCCCAAGTCCTAAAATCACAAAACAATTTAACACATACGAATGTGTCCAATTAATCATAAAATTTTCCTAGACTCTACTAGGACTTCTTCCATGCGTATCTTCAATCATCAATTCTGCTTCAACTTGGTTGGTGATGGAAATTCCAGACGATTGGGACAACTTCAAGAATTACACCAACCATTCCATTCATTAGATAACAAAACCAGGGTTTATATTATTTCCTTGAAACGATTACACAAAGGTTCAAGTTTAGCCTATACTATGCCTCTAATAGGCTAAACCACTTGTTACTAACTACATTGCTACTTTATGTCTTAGTTTTGGGAATATAAGGTCCTTACTCATGATCCCTTATATTTCCATCTGCTTCATTACGGATCATTTGGAATGCCTTTGGTTTTGGTTTTGGTGGAACATTGGGCATTGATGCCTCTTTCTTCTTTGGGCAGTCTTTCGAAATGTGCCCTTCCTCGTTACATCGATAGCACATCCTCTTGTTGGACGGACACTCGTTGGCATAATGTTCAGTCTTTCCACACTTGTAGCAGGTCACCTCTTCGCTACATTTCCCGAAGTGCTTCTTTTTGCACCTCTCGCACCATTTTGCTTCGCCTTCTCCTCCTCCATACTTCGAGAATTTTCTTTTCTCGTTGGACCCTGAAGTCCTTTCAAACTTTCTTTTCTCGCCAACTTCAACCTTGCTGGTGGCTCTCCCTTTAATCATATCTTCAACAGACTTGGCAGCCCAGATAGCTGCCTGCAAAGTAAGTGCCTGACGTACTGGCACAGTAAGTTCATCCTTACTTTGTTGAAGTAAATGTTTTGTTTCTTCCATCTGTTGATCCAACATCGCACGCACCATTGCCTGCACCCCAGCCATCGTGATTGGCTCAGGCTGTGGATTATCGTTTCCGAATCCACTTTGAGTACTCGCCATTTCGATCTATACACCAATCGTAGGTGAATTTAGATCTTTAATTTCGATAGAAGTTAAATCTTCGTTATTACTCCAAAACGTTTATATGTTAGTTCTAATATCGTAGTCATACGTTTAGAATCCTACACACATAAGGTTTCCAGATCCGGTCGGCAACAGACCATAGATCCGAACAAATAATAGCATCATTATAGCTATAACACAAAACATTTAGCACATAAAAGCATTTTAGGCATCTTTCCTAAAATAAACTAGTGCTCGTGTCTAAAATATGGTAGACACTCATCTCACAATCATCACTTAGCATTCTAAGTTTAAGTCTAGAAATCCTACAATTTCTTAGTTCGCTTAAACTAATGCTCTGATACCAACTGTGACATCCCCTAATTTCTCTTCCAAAAAAGACCGATTTAATTTATGTTTTTTAAAATAAAATCAGAGAATCTTTTTAAAAGATGTTGCGGAATTGGTCCCCCAAAAAAAAAAAAACAAAACATGATAAAAGTTTGTCAAAACCTTTCTTTAACAAATATATAATTTCCTTTTATATCAAAACCTCGGGATGTCATGTTCCGATACAGATCAAAAGCATAAACAAGACATTATAAGCCTTACAACAGTTATTCATAACTACTGGCCTATAATCCATAAATCACTCATCATCATCATCCGACTATGCTCGGTGTCCACTACCTGTAATATAAAAAAACTGAGTGGGTCAGGCTTGGAAGCCTAGTGAGCATATAGGGTTTTCAACCCACAATAAATAAATTTATTGTACTTAAACATCAATCAATCAACCAAATTACCCCAACCCCATTATCTTATTTATTTCTTAAGGGTTTACCCTAAGAATCAACTATCACTCCTTCCTAAGGATTCATCCTAAGGAATAGACACAAGGTCACACCATCACCAGGGTTTATACAACAGGGGCTAAATTCATAGCTCTTATTTATTGACAGTATTATTGACAGTATTATTGACAGTATTTACCCCTGTCATACATGTCAATGGGTTTTTAGAGTACTCCAAATGAACATATAGTTCATTACACCTACAGGTTGCGGGCCTGCTAGTGTTCCACAGACCATCTAGAATAGTCCATGGTTGTCATCCCTACTCTGCTGAATGACGGGGGCCACCGTTTGGGTAAGGGCTTATCTCATATTTCACCACTCACCCTCAACTTATGATCAATATTACTGATCATCTCCTTTATCCAACTCACCTTTCATCACACACCCATTATTTCATCTACCCATGTTTTACCCAACATTTTTGTAGATAAAAATACATATACAGTTTAAATTATTTAAAAACATGTATAAATCACACCTTCAACATCCAACTCAAATAAACAAACAATAAATATTCACACAACACGTATTTTATGTAAAATACTTCATATCTATGTGTAAGGTGAAAGTAACTACACACGCACCTGATTTAATGAAAATCGGGCAGCAATTCGTTTCCTAAAGTGATCGTTTCTAATAAAACCGGGAGTTTTATTGAGAAACCGGGCTCTGCGAAGGGTCGGGCTTCGAAACCGAAAAGATAAATTTTCCGGGCTTCTCGGGCACTTCGTGGCGTATTCCGGGTGTTATAATTGATACCGGGGCTTCGAGGGAAGTTGAAATGAAAGAAATATTGAAAAAAGGGCTAAAAATGACAAGTTTTCAAAGTTTACCCGGGAGGTCTCGCACCCTCCTATTTATAGGGCCGAGCCTCCTGATCCAACGACTGAGAAGAAGCCACGCATCGCAGATCTGAGGGCTCGCAGGGAAGGCTCGCACGTGGGCTCGCACATGGCTGCGCATGCCAGGGCCTCGCTGGAGGCTTCTGATTGGACCGCTTCGGACAGCTGGTGCGACACGCGTCGGGGCGAGGTAAGGCGGCTTCGGATGGAGTAGTCACCTGGCACGCGTCGGACTCTCGGCTGCACACGCGTCACTCCTCGGATGCTTCCACAACTTCGGTGAATCATCAGAATTTCGGACACGTGGAACCTGCGAGGCGAGGACACGTGGCCGAAGTCCACCTATGCGAAATTCCTCGGTTTTGGGGATTTTTTCTCGTTTTTCGTGCCAAAACTTCTAAAATCCATAACTTTCGTATACGAGCTCCGTTTTTGACGTTCTTTATATGCACGCGTAGGTAAAATTACGCTCTACAACTTCCGTTTAGACTTCATCGGCTAGTTTTGATTTTAATTTTTATATTATTATTTTTAACAGACCGGGACAGGAAATCCGTTAAAAATTCATAACTTCTTCATCCGACGTCCGTTTTCGTCAGACTTTTTACCGTTGTGCTACTAATGACGAGAACTTCGATTCTCGTTTAGGTCGTGTCGGCTAAAAATCACTCGATCTAAAATTCGAGTTTTTAGCTGTCTACTGCTAAGCTGAAACTTCGAAAAATCATAACTTCCTAATACGAAGTCAGATTTGGGCGTTCTTTTTATCGAACTTCTCAGTTTAACGAATACTACGAGTTTCGTTTAGATTACTAAGGCTAAAAAGTAGTTTATCAAAAACTCACTTTTTACGACATTCGGCACCGTGCCGGTTTGTTGCGAAACTACGACAGGTCATAACTTCTTCGTTATAACTCGGATTTCGGCATTCTTTATATATACGTAATCCTTGTCACGCCCACCACAAGTTTCTTAATAGATATTGGCTTTATGTAAAATTTAATTTTTGATGCTCATTTTTATTCTTTATTATTTAAACCCTAATAATTAAGCATAAAACACATAAAACACATAATATTCACATAATTCCTTTTCATTTCTCCAAAATGAGTCACAAAGGTTAACCTAGACCATTATGTCAATATTAATGCCTAGCCTAGAAACACGGGCGTTACAACTCTCTCCCCCTTAGGATGATTCTGTCCCCAGAATCACACAACGACAAACAACTATGGGTAGTGACTCACCATGTCACTCTCCGTTTCCCAGGTGAGATTTGGCCCATTTATATGTTTCCAATACACAAGCACTAAATCGAATATCTTACGTTACAACTTCTTAGTCTTACGGTCAACGATTGCCTCAGGTTCTCCAATTAACCTCTTGCTCTCATCCAACCTTAATTCAGAAATGGGAATTATGTCGGGCACACCTCCCGTGAACTTCCTCAAATAACACACATGAAATGTGTTATGAATACCCTCCAGTTCTTCCAGTAATTCTAGCTTGTAAGCTTGATTCCCGATCCTCCGAAGAACTTTAAATGGTCCAATAAACCTTGGACTCAACTTTCCCCTTCTACTAAACCTTATAAGTCCCTTCCATGACGAGACTTTAAGTAAAACCGAATCTCCAACTTCGAATGATATCGGTTCTCTTTTATTGTCAGCATAGCTCTTTTGAGCAGCTAACATCCTTTCCCTAATCACTTTCAACTTTCCAGCAGTCTGATGGACTATTTCAAGTCCCATAAGCTGCTTTTCCCCAGCTTCCAGTCACCATGACGGCATTCAACACTTATCTCCATACAAAGCATGATAAGGTGCCATCTTGATGCTTGAGTGGAAACTATTACCCTAGAAAAATTCTACTAAAGGCAAATGTTCATCCCAGTTATCTTGGAATTCCAGGGTACAGGTTCTCAGCATATCCTTCAACGTTTGAATCGTTTATTCGCTCTGACCATCGATTTGCGGATGGTAAGCCGTATTCAAACACAACTTGGTACCCAATTCCTCTTACAGACTCCTCCAACACCTTGAGGTAAAACGGCTGTTACGATCGGATACAATCGTTAACGGAACACCGTGAAGCCTCACAATTTCTTTCACATAAGAATTCACAAGTTTATCCATAGACCATTTCTCGTTGGCTGTTATGAAATGCGCACTCTTAGTGAAGCGATCAACGACCACCTAAATCATGTCGTGACCGTTCCTTGTTCTGGGCAGTTTAGTCACAAAATCCATAGTGATGTCTTCCCATTTGCCCATGGGTATAGGCAAAGGTTCTAAACTCCCATACGGTTTCTGATGTTGTGCCTTAACCCTAGCACAAGTTACACACTCGTCCACATACTTTGCAACATCGAGCTTCATCGTCGGCCACCAGTAATAGGGTTTTAGATCCCTATACATTTTCGTACTACCGGGATGAATCGAGTACATGGTTTTGTGAGCTTCTTCCATCAGAAGACCTCTTACTCCTCCCGCCTTAGGTACCCAAATCCTATCTTTGAATACCTTCAGTCCTTGACCGTTTGTATCAAACACCAACGTTTTGCCCAAACGTTCCTCCTTTCGGTCATTTCTCTCTAAAGCTTCCTCTTGAGCTTTCACAATTATCGAGACAACTTTAATTCTCAACGCTCTTGGCCTTTTCTTTTCAAGATTTACCTTCCGACTGAGAGCATTAGCAACAACATTTGCTTTACCAGGGTGGTAAAGTATCTCACAGTCGTAGTCCTTGAGTAACTCTAGCCAGCGTCGTTGCCTCATGTTCAATTCCTTCTCCATACCTTTAAGGCGAATACTACCGCTGCCAACTCCAGACCATGAGTGGGGTAGTTCTTTTCATGCTCTTTCAATTGCCTCGATGCATACGCTATCACTTTATTCCCTTTGGGTCAGAACACAACCTAACCCAACTTCTTTAACAACGAACGCGATACTTCTATTGATCGCTTTGATCAGCCTTTACTTCAATTCGGCTTAAGTCAACTGCTACATCGAACTTGGTTCTCTAAACCACATAACAAACTCATCGTAGTCGGACTTAATTCGATATGACCACTAGGGTCGGAATAACAATCATCTTCTTAGTCATTACCGAAACGATGGTAACGATAGACTAGAATAAGACGGAATCAATTACGAGTTCCTTGGTAACCTTGTGACTTTCCCTGATCCAAGTGTGAGTCCTGTGCTTCCAATAGTATAGATCTCTACTACTATTCACACCTACTCATACTCGTCCCAAGTACTGTCTCGCAGTCCCCAAGTCCTAAAATCACAAAACAATTTAACACATACGAATGTGTCCAATTAATCATAAAATTTTCCTAGACTCTACTAGGACTTCTTCCATGCGTATCTTCAATCATCAATTCTGCTTCAACTTGGTTGGTGATGGAAATTCCAGACGATTGGGACAACTTCAAGAATTACACCAACCATTCCATTCATTAGATAACAAAACCAGGGTTTATATTATTTCCTTGAAACGATTACACAAAGGTTCAAGTTTAGCCTATACTATGCCTCTAATAGGCTAAACCACTTGTTACTAACTACATTGCTACTTTATGTCTTAGTTTTGGGAATATAAGGTCCTTACTCATGATCCCTTATATTTCCATCTGCTTCATTACAGATCATTTGGAATGCCTTTGGTTTTGGTTTTGGTGGAACATTGGGCATTGATGCCTCTTTCTTCTTTGGGC
The DNA here is from genome assembly GCF_052849685.1 of Lactuca virosa. Taxonomy (NCBI): domain Eukaryota; kingdom Viridiplantae; phylum Streptophyta; class Magnoliopsida; order Asterales; family Asteraceae; genus Lactuca; species Lactuca virosa. The sequence continues at coordinate 56,753,339 of NC_136431.1, forward strand.
AGTCTTTCGAAATGTGCCCTTCCTCGTTACATCGATAGCACATCCTCTTGTTGGACGGACACTCGTTGGCATAATGCTCAGTCTTTCCACACTTGTAGCAGGTCACCTCTTCGCTACATTTCCCGAAGTGCTTCTTTTTGCACCTCTCGCACCATTTTGCTTCGCCTTCTCCTCCTCCATACTTCGAGAATTTTCTTTTCTCGTTGGACCCTGAAGTCCTTTCAAACTTTCTTTTCTCGCCAACTTCAACCTTGCTGGCGGCTCTCCCTTTAATCATATCTTCAACAGACTTGGCAGCCCAGATAGCTGCCTGCAAAGTAAGTGCCTGACGTACTGGCACAGTAAGTTCATCCTTACTTTGTTGAAGTAAATGTTTTGTTTCTTCCATCTGTTGATCCAACATCGCACGCACCATTGCCTGCACCCCAGCCATCGTGATTGGCTCAGGCTGTGGATTATCGTTTCCGAATCCACTTTGAGTACTCGCCATTTCGATCTATACACCAATCGTAGGTGAATTTAGATCTTTAATTTCGATAGAAGTTAAATCTTCGTTATTACTCCGAAACGTTTATATGTTAGTTCTAATATCGTAGTCATACGTTTAGAATCCTACACACATAAGGTTTCCAGATCCGGTCGGCAACAGACCATAGATCCGAACAAATAATAGCATCATTATAGCTATAACACAAAACATTTAGCACATAAAAGCATTTTAGGCATCTTTCCTAAAATAAACTAGTGCTCGTGTCTAAAATATAGTAGACACTCATCTCACAATCATCACTTAGCATTCTAAGTTTAAGTCTAGAAATCCTACAATTTCTTAGTTCGCTTAAACTAATGCCCTGATACCAACTGTGACATCCCCTAATTTCTCTTTCAGAAAAGACCGATTTAATTTATGCTTTTTAAAATAAAATCAGAGAATCTTTTTAAAAGATGTTGCGGAATTGGTCCCCCAAAAAAAAAACAAAACATGATAAAAGTTTGTCAAAACCTTTCTTTAACAAATATATAATTTCCTTTTATATCAAAACCTCGGGATGTCATGTTCCGATACAGATCAAAAGCATAAAAAAGACATTATAAGCCTTACAACAGTTATTCATAACTACTGGCCTATAATCCATAAATCACTCATCATCATCATCCGACTATGCTCGGTGTCCACTACCTGTAATATAAAAAAACTGAGTGGGTCAGGCTTGGAAGCCTGGTGAGCATATAGGGTTTTCAACCCACAATAAATAAATTTATTGTACTTAAACATCAATCAATCAACCAAATTACCCCAACTCCATTATCTTATTTATTTCTTAAGGGTTTACCCTAAGAATCAACTATCACTCCTTCCTAAGGATTCATCCTAAGGAATAGACACAAGGTCACACCATCACCAGGGTTTATACAACAGGGGCTAAATTCATAGCTCTTATTTATTGACAGTATTATTGACAGTATTATTGACAGTATTTACCCCTGTCATACATGTCAATGGGTTTTTAGAGTACTCCAAATGAACATATAGTTCATTACACCTACAGGTTGCGGGCCTGCTAGTGTTCCACAGACCATCTAGAATAGTCCATGGTTGTCATCCCTACTCTGCTGAATGACGGGGGCCACCGTTTGGGTAAGGGCTTATCTCATATTTCACCACTCACCCTCAACTTATGATCAATATTACTGATCATCTCCTTTATCCAACTCACCTTTCATCACACACCCATTATTTCATCTACCCATGTTTTACCTAACATTTTTGTAGATAAAAATACATATACAGTTTAAATTATTTAAAAACATGTATAAATCACACCTTCAACATCCAACTCAAATAAACAAACAATAAATATTCACACAACACGTATTTTATGTAAAATACTTCATATCTATGTGTAAGGTGAAAGTAACTACACACGCACCTGATTTAATGAAAATCGGGCAGCAATTCGTTTCCTAAAGTGATCGTTTCTAATAAAACCGGGAGTTTTATTGAGAAACCGGGCTCTGCGAAGGGTCGGGCTTCGAAACCGAAAAGATAAATTTTCCGGGCTTCTCGGGCACTTCGTGGCGTATTCCGGGTGTTATAATTGATACCGGGGCTTCGAGGGAAGTTGAAATGAAAGAAATATTGAAAAAAGGGCTAAAAATGACAAGTTTTCAAAGTTTACCCGGGAGGTCTCGCACCCTCCTATTTATAGGGCCGAGCCTCCTGATCCAACGACTGAGAAGAAGCCACGCATCGCAGATCTGAGGGCTCGCAGGGAAGGCTCGCACGTGGGCTCGCACATGGCTGCGCATGCGAGGGCCTCGCTGGAGGCTTCTGATTGGACCGCTTCGGACAGCTGGTGCGACACGCGTCGGGGCGAGGTAAGGCGGCTTCGGATGGAGGAGTCACCTGGCACGCGTCGGACTCTCGGCTGCACACGCGTCACTCCTCGGATGCTTCCACAACTTCGGTGAATCATCAGAATTTCGGACACGTGGAACCTGCGAGGCGAGGACACGTGGCCGAAGTCCACCTATGCGAAATTCCTCGGTTTTGGGGATTTTTTCTCGTTTTTCGTGCCAAAACTTCTAAAATCCATAACTTTCGTATACGAGCTCCGTTTTTGACGTTCTTTATATGCACGCGTAGGTAAAATTACGCTCTACAACTTCCGTTTAGACTTGATCGGCTAGTTTTGATTTTAATTTTTATATTATTATTTTTAACAGACCGGGACAGGAAATCCGTTAAAAATTCATAACTTCTTCATCCGACGTCCGTTTTCGTCAGACTTTTTACCGTTGTGCTACTAATGACGAGACCTTCGATTCTCGTTTAGGTCGTGTCGGCTAAAAATCACTCGATCTAAAATTCGAGTTTTTAGCTGTCTACTGCTAAGCTGAAACTTCGAAAAATCATAACTTCCTAATACGAAGTCAGATTTGGGCGTTCTTTTTATCGAACTTCTCGGTTTAACGAATACTACGAGTTTCGTTTAGATTACTAAGGCTAAAAAGTAGTTTATCAAAAACTCACTTTTTACGACATTCGGCACCGTGCCGGTTTGTTGCGAAACTACGACATGTCATAACTTCTTCGTTATAACTCGGATTTCGGCATTCTTTATATATACGTAATCCTTGTCACGCCCACCACAAGTTTCTTAATAGATATTGGCTTTATGTAAAATTTAATTTTTGATGCTCATTTTTATTCTTTATTATTTAAACCCTAATAATTAAGCATAAAACACATAAAACACATAATATTCACATAATTCCTTTTCATTTCTCCAAAATGAGTCACAAAGGTTAACCTAGACCATTATGTCAATATTAATGCCTAGCCTAGAAACACGGGCGTTACAACTCTCTCCCCCTTAGGATGATTCTGTCCCCAGAATCACACAACGACAAACAACTATGGGTAGTGACTCACCATGTCACTCTCCGTTTCCCAGGTGAGATTTGGCCCATTTATATGTTTCCAATACACAAGCACTAAATCGAATATCTTACGTTACAACTTCTTAGTCTTACGGTCAACGATTGCCTCAGGTTCTCCAATTAACCTCTTGCTCTCATCCAACCTTAATTCAGAAATGGGAATTATGTCGGGCACACCTCCCGTGAACTTCCTCAAATAACACACATGAAATGTGTTATGAATACCCTCCAGTTCTTCCAGTAATTCTAGCTTGTAAGCTTGATTCCCGATCCTCCGAAGAACTTTAAATGGTCCAATAAACCTTGGACTCAACTTTCCCCTTCTACTAAACCTTATAAGTCCCTTCCATGACGAGACTTTAAGTAAAACCGAATCTCCAACTTCGAATGATATCGGTTCTCTTTTATTGTCAGCATAGCTCTTTTGAGCAGCTAACATCCTTTCCCTAATCACTTTCAACTTTCCAGCAGTCTGATGGACTATTTCAAGTCCCATAAGCTGCTTTTCCCCAGCTTCCAGTCACCATGACGGCATTCAACACTTATCTCCATACAAAGCATGATAAGGTGCCATCTTGATGCTTGAGTGGAAACTATTACCCTAGAAAAATTCTACTAAAGGCAAATGTTCATCCCAGTTATCTTGGAATTCCAGGGTACAGGTTCTCAGCATATCCTTCAACGTTTGAATCGTTTATTCGCTCTGACCATCGATTTGCGGATGGTAAGCCGTATTCAAACACAACTTGGTACCCAATTCCTCTTACAGACTCCTCCAACACCTTGAGGTAAAACGGCTGTTACGATCGGATACAATCGTTAACGGAACACCGTGAAGCCTCACAATTTCTTTCACATAAGAATTCACAAGTTTATCCATAGACCATTTCTCGTTGGCTGTTATGAAATGCGCACTCTTAGTGAAGCGATCAACGACCACCTAAATCATGTCGTGACCGTTCCTTGTTCTGGGCAGTTTAGTCACAAAATCCATAGTGATGTCTTCCCATTTGCCCATGGGTATAGGCAAAGGTTCTAAACTCCCATACGGTTTCTGATGTTGTGCCTTAACCCTAGCACAAGTTACACACTCGTCCACATACTTTGCAACATCGAGCTTCATCGTCGGCCACCAGTAATAGGGTTTTAGATCCCTATACATTTTCGTACTACCGGGATGAATCGAGTACATGGTTTTGTGAGCTTCTTCCATCAGAAGACCTCTTACTCCTCCCGCCTTAGGTACCCAAATCCTATCTTTGAATACCTTCAGTCCTTGACCGTTTGTATCAAACACCAACGTTTTGCCCAAACGTTCCTCCTTTCGGTCATTTCTCTCTAAAGCTTCCTCTTGAGCTTTCACAATTATCGAGACAACTTTAATTCTCAACGCTCTTGGCCTTTTCTTTTCAAGATTTACCTTCCGACTGAGAGCATTAGCAACAACATTTGCTTTACCAGGGTGGTAAAGTATCTCACAGTCGTAGTCCTTGAGTAACTCTAGCCAGCGTCGTTGCCTCATGTTCAATTCCTTCTCCATACCTTTAAGGCGAATACTACCGCTGCCAACTCCAGACCATGAGTGGGGTAGTTCTTTTCATGCTCTTTCAATTGCCTCGATGCATACGCTATCACTTTATTCCCTTTGGGTCAGAACACAACCTAACCCAACTTCTTTAACAACGAACGCGATACTTCTATTGATCGCTTTGATCAGCCTTTACTTCAATTCGGCTTAAGTCAACTGCTACATCGAACTTGGTTCTCTAAACCACATAACAAACTCATCGTAGTCGGACTTAATTCGATATGACCACTAGGGTCGGAATAACAATCATCTTCTTAGTCATTACCGAAACGATGGTAACGATAGACTAGAATAAGACGGAATCAATTACGAGTTCCTTGGTAACCTTGTGACTTTCCCTGATCCAAGTGTGAGTCCTGTGCTTCCAATAGTATAGATCTCTACTACTATTCACACCTACTCATACTCGTCCCAAGTACTGTCTCGCAGTCCCCAAGTCCTAAAATCACAAAACAATTTAACACATACGAATGTGTCCAATTAATCATAAAATTTTCCTAGACTCTACTAGGACTTCTTCCATGCGTATCTTCAATCATCAATTCTGCTTCAACTTGGTTGGTGATGGAAATTCCAGACGATTGGGACAACTTCAAGAATTACACCAACCATTCCATTCATTAGATAACAAAACCAGGGTTTATATTATTTCCTTGAAACGATTACACAAAGGTTCAAGTTTAGCCTATACTATGCCTCTAATAGGCTAAACCACTTGTTACTAACTACATTGCTACTTTATGTCTTAGTTTTGGGAATATAAGGTCCTTACTCATGATCCCTTATATTTCCATCTGCTTCATTACGGATCATTTGGAATGCCTTTGGTTTTGGTTTTGGTGGAACATTGGGCATTGATGCCTCTTTCTTCTTTGGGCAGTCTTTCGAAATGTGCCCTTCCTCGTTACATCGATAGCACATCCTCTTGTTGGACGGACACTCGTTGGCATAATGCTCAGTCTTTCCACACTTGTAGCAGGTCACCTCTTCGCTACATTTCCCGAAGTGCTTCTTTTTGCACCTCTCGCACCATTTTGCTTCGCCTTCTCCTCCTCCATACTTCGAGAATTTTCTTTTCTCGTTGGACCCTGAAGTCCTTTCAAACTTTCTTTTCTCGCCAACTTCAACCTTGCTGGCGGCTCTCCCTTTAATCATATCTTCAACAGACTTGGCAGCCCAGATAGCTGCCTGCAAAGTAAGTGCCTGACGTACTGGCACAGTAAGTTCATCCTTACTTTGTTGAAGTAAATGTTTTGTTTCTTCCATCTGTTGATCCAACATCGCACGCACCATTGCCTGCACCCCAGCCATCGTGATTGGCTCAGGCTGTGGATTATCGTTTCCGAATCCACTTTGAGTACTCGCCATTTCGATCTATACACCAATCGTAGGTGAATTTAGATCTTTAATTTCGATAGAAGTTAAATCTTCGTTATTACTCCGAAACGTTTATATGTTAGTTCCAATATCGTAGTCATACGTTTAGAATCCTACACACATAAGGTTTCCAGATCCGGTCGGCAACAGACCATAGATCTGAACAAATAATAGCATCATTATAGCTATAACACAAAACATTTAGCACATAAAAGCATTTTAGGCATCTTTCCTAAAATAAACTAGTGCTCGTGTCTAAAATATAGTAGACACTCATCTCACAATCATCACTTAGCATTCTAAGTTTAAGTCTAGAAATCCTACAATTTCTTAGTTCGCTTAAACTAATGCTCTGATACCAACTGTGACATCCCCTAATTTCTCTTTCAGAAAAGACCGATTTAATTTATGCTTTTTAAAATAAAATCAGAGAATCTTTTTAAAAGATGTTGCGGAATTGGTCCCCCAAAAAAAAAACAAAACATGATAAAAGTTTGTCAAAACCTTTCTTTAACAAATATATAATTTCCTTTTATATCAAAACCTCGGGATGTCATGTTCCGATACAGATCAAAAGCATAAACAAGACATTATAAGCCTTACAACAGTTATTCATAACTACTGGCCTATAATCCATAAATCAGTCATCATCATCATCCGACTATGCTCGGTGTCCACTACCTGTAATATAAAAAAACTGAGTGGGTCAGGCTTGGAAGCCTGGTGAGCATATAGGGTTTTCAACCCACAATAAATAAATTTATTGTACTTAAACATCAATCAATCAACCAAATTACCCCAACCCCATTATCTTATTTATTTCTTAAGGGTTTACCCTAAGAATCAACTATCACTCCTTCCTAAGGATTCATCCTAAGGAATAGACACAAGGTCACACCATCACCAGGGTTTATACAACAGGGGCTAAATTCATAGCTCTTATTTATTGACAGTATTATTGACAGTATTATTGACAGTATTTACCCCTGTCATACATGTCAATGGGTTTTTAGAGTACTCCAAATGAACATATAGTTCATTACACCTACAGGTTGCGGGCCTGCTAGTGTTCCACAGACCATCTAGAATAGTCCATGGTTGTCATCCCTACTCTGCTGAATGACGGGGGCCACCGTTTGGGTAAGGGCTTATCTCATATTTCACCACTCACCCTCAACTTATGATCAATATTACTGATCATCTCCTTTATCCAACTCACCTTTCATCACACACCCATTATTTCATCTACCCATGTTTTACCTAACATTTTTGTAGATAAAAATACATATACAGTTTAAATTATTTAAAAACATGTATAAATCACACCTTCAACATCCAACTCAAATAAACAAACAATAAATATTCACACAACACGTATTTTATGTAAAATACTTCATATCTATGTGTAAGGTGAAAGTAACTACACACGCACCTGATTTAATGAAAATCGGGCAGCAATTCGTTTCCTAAAGTGATCGTTTCTAATAAAACCGGGAGTTTTATTGAGAAACCGGGCTCTGCGAAGGGTCGGGCTTCGAAACCGAAAAGATAAATTTTCCGGGCTTCTCGGGCACTTCGTGGCGTATTCCGGGTGTTATAATTGATACCGGGGCTTCGAGGGAAGTTGAAATGAAAGAAATATTGAAAAAAGGGCTAAAAATGACAAGTTTTCAAAGTTTACCCGGGAGGTCTCGCACCCTCCTATTTATAGGGCCGAGCCTCCTGATCCAACGACTGAGAAGAAGCCACGCATCGCAGATCTGAGGGCTCGCAGGGAAGGCTCGCACGTGGGCTCGCACATGGCTGCGCATGCGAGGGCCTCGCTGGAGGCTTCTGATTGGACCGCTTCGGACAGCTGGTGCGACACGCGTCGGGGCGAGGTAAGGCTGCTTCGGATGGAGGAGTCACCTGGCACGCGTCGGACTCTCGGCTGCACACGCGTCACTCCTCGGATGCTTCCACGACTTCGGTGACTCATCAGAATTTCGGACACGTGGCACCTGCGAGGCGAGGACACGTGGCCGAAGTCCACCTATGCGAAATTCCTCGGTTTTGGGGATTTTTTTCTTGTTTTTCGTGCCAAAACTTCTAAAATCCATAACTTTCGCATACGAGCTCCATTTTTGACGTTATTTATATGCACGCGTAGGTAAAATTACGCTCTACTACTTCTGTTTAGACTTCGTCGGCTAATTTTGACTTTAATTTTTATATTATTATTTTTAACAGACCGGGACAGGAAATCCGTTAAAAATTCCTAACTTCTTCATCCGACGTCCGTTTTCGTCAGACTTTTTACCGTTGTGCTACTAATGACAAGACCTTCGATTATCGTTTAGGTCGTGTTGGCTAAAAATCAATCGATCTAAAATTCGAGTTTTTAGCTGTCTACTGCTAAGCTGAAACTTCGAAAAATCACCTCATACGAAGTCAGATTTGGGCGTTCTTTTTATCGAACTTCTCGGTTTAACGAATACTACGAGTTTCGTTTAGATTACTAAGGCTAAAAATAGTTTATCAAAAACTCACTTTTTACGACATTCGGCACCGTGCCGGTTTGTTGCGAAACTTCGACAGGTCATAACTTCTTCGTTATAACTCGGATTTCGGTATTCTTTATATATCCGTAATCCTTGTCACGCCCACCACAAGTTTCTTAGTAGATATCGGCTTTATCTAAAATTTAATTTTTGACGCTCATTTTTATTCTTAATTATTTAAACCCTAATAATTAAGCATAAAACACATAAAACACATAATATTCACATGATTCCTTTTTCATTTCTTCAAAATGAGTCACAAAGGTTAACCTAGACCATTATGTCAATATTAATGCCTAGCCTAGAAACACGGGCGTTAACCTTGTTCCCACGCAACAGAATGGGAACCAAATCCACAAGGTAGCACTCGTCATACAGCCTCAAAACACAATCTCTAAAGACCTATGATGCCCGGACAGATCGGTCGTCAGCAATCTTGACCTCTAGAGGTAAATCCAACATCCTTGATGACTTAGAAAACCTCTTGCTAAGAGCAAGAGAGACAAATTATCGCGTAGCCCCCGAGTCAGATAACACATGTACTGGAATGCCGTTCACGTGGAACGATCCTAACAAAACACATAACATATATAACATAAATAACACAACCGAAATATAACAAGAGTTAGGGAGAAGAAAACATACCCGTCACCACATCAGGTGCGGCAGCTCCTCTTCAGCGGTCAATTGGAAGGCTCGGCTCCTCACCACTAGAGCATCTGTCTTTCCCTGTCGGCCATCCGTGATCCGTAGGGTAGCTGGAGCTGGCGCTGCTGATACTAGTCTCGGGAAATCGGCCTTTTATGGCCCTTCTGATTGTAATGGAAGCAAATCAGGTCTGGTGTCTGAAAGGTGGGAGTAGGGGCAGTACAATCCTTGCTAAAGTGCTCGCTCTTGCCGCACTTCTAGCAGCCCGAGCCACCAGCTCTACAAACTCCCTCATGTGGCTTGCTGCATTTCCCGTAGCGGCTGACCCTTCGACTTCGAATCGACTCCCTTGGGTTTCTTCCCCGAAACCCCCGTCACCTGCCCATTCTCTGCCTTCCTTTTTCCTAAGGTGCTCTATATTAATCTCCTTCTCCCTCGCCCTGGCTATCATGTCCTCCAGGGTCGGGCATGCCGAGTAGATGACATGTTTTCGGATGTCATCCCTCAACATGTCATGATACCTACTCACCGCCGTCTCATCCAAAGGAATAGAACTGGAGGGCGAACTTCCCATCTGTTCCCATATCAATGTGACCATTGATAACTTTCTCTATTGAAATGTAATCCAGTTACGGGTTGCTGTTCAAAGGGTAAAAGGACAGAGGAAAAGGAATAGGTTAGAGACAGAGGTTAGGGATGATTACAAGTGCCTGTTCTGGTTCTTATGAGTAGGAGAAGAGGATATTAGTAGCCCGAGTGAGAGCTCCCAAGACGAATCTGTGCTATTTCAGTAGTCTTGGTAAATATCCTTTCTCCCTTCCTAACCTAACCTTCTGTTTCCCGCGCCGACGCAAGACTTCCTTTTTTTTATGCAGGTTAAAAAGGTGTGGAACTCCTGCAGGAAGACTCGGATGGTTTTTCCACCGAAAGTCTAGAATATAAGGTGTAATATGTAAATCACTAGGTGTTGGATTCCCCTATAGTGCCAGACTCTTGTTATTCATTACATAATACTAGCTTCTATCGCTCCTTGCTCGCGGAGCAGCATACCGGAAAAAAAGGAACCTTTATCTCTCTTATCATACGCAATATCTCAATTGAAAGGGAATGTCATTCTCTCATTCAGCATGGTGCAGCTTACACGGCTATGAGCACAATGCAATTCACGTCACAACCACTTTCTTGAACTATATTCCTCATCTCCTCATCCCCTGCATACTGAGGCACCAGTAAGGCCCTCTCCCGGAACTTGGCGGTAATCTCCGCCATCGACTCAGTCGTCTGCCTCATATCCAGAAACTCCCTGGCTAGCTACTGCAGCTCCACAGTCGGCACAAACTCCGCCCTAAACCTGGTCACAAAATACGACCAAGTCATAGCCTCGATGGCTGGGGCTCCCAACGAATCACTGACTTCCTCGCACCAGTCTCTAGCTCTGTCTCTCAAGCAGCCTGCAGCATACCGGACCTTCGACCCCTCAGGGAAGAAGCTAGTCAACTAAGAAGACTCCATGTCTGGAATCTACCTCCTGGCCACGATGGGGTCCTTCACCCCATGAAAGTCTGGCGCACCACATCCCCCGAAAGTCCTTGAAGGAGAGTGTGTGCGTCCTTTTCTGGACAGATGCCATGTCACTCCTGAACGCCCTGAGGCGATCCTCCATCAGCTCGATGATCCCTTCCTTGATCGACTCGAAAATAATCGGGGTCGCCTCAAGGATGCCTCTCGTGATCTCAGACGCGATGAACTCGCGTAGTCCGTCATCCACTGGCTCGGAACCTGCACCCGAACCTGAACCTGATCCTGACCCATACCCTGAACCTCCTGCTCCATGTCGTGTCATCACCATTCTAAAATAAAACATATAATCCTCAGGGTCATACATAACCTCAAGAGGTCTCACACACTCTACAAGTTCCCCGGTTCTATCTCAGCCCTCCTTGACTCGAGTACGGATCCTCTACTTTCAGTAGTATGGGCCCATACTACCTTCCACATATATCCGTACTTTCCTCAAGGATTGCCTTGACTTCACCAAGTCCCTTCTACTACTACTACTCGCTGCACTAATCTCATCCTAGGCTTACCCTAGGGTAACTCTCCGACCTACTCTCCACCATCAGCTGCATAAGAAATCCATGCTACCTTTACCTAACTAGCTCGCAAATACCATTACATATCACTAAGACCAGATAATTCTTTAAATGAGAGATCCCACCCTACAACGGTTGGTCTCAGACAAGAGCTGCAAAATAGGGCTAGACTTAACCTTCTGAAATTATTTAGTCCTCGCGATATGTAACTTAACGTATTCGTTTACTACTTAGTTAAAGATAACTAGAACTCCTAAAAGCACAAAGCAAGCAGCATTCGGGCATCGAGTAACCCAAACCAAACATATCCTATTCAGGCCATCATATCACTGACTAATTAGTTCTAGCATGAAATTCAAGAGGCACATATAGCAGGCATATAAGGCATCTTCCTAGATCCTTAGCCCTAATCTAGCATGTAGTTCTCCTACACATACAATAGGCATATAAGGCATCCTTCCTAGATCCTCAGCCTTAATCTGGCATGTAGTTCTCATAATCATATCATATATCATAACGTAACATGTATGGGTATCTTGGGGAAAACTTACTTGAGCGCGGTCGGTTGCACGCATCATACACCTTGTTCTTTCTCAAAAATCTTCATTTTAATTTTTTTATAAAAATTATTTTCTTGTAAAAATCTTTCAAACCCTCGATTTGAGTCCAGACACCCCCGGAGGTGTGTCCGAATCCCTCAAACCAAGACTCTGATACCAACTTGTAACATCCCAAAAATACGAACAAAATATTTCATTTTAAATTAAACAAATATAAAACCATTTGTATGAAAATCACATAGTAATAATATATATCAACCGACGTATCCATAGTCATAACATCTCATAAAAAAATCATATAAGAGTATAAATCCCATAGATCTCTGGTGCGGAAAATCATGTGTATGATGCGCTGCTACCGTGTCGGCTCCTTTCCCTTTGAAGAAGAAGGACCTGAAACAAAAACTGAAACTGTAAGCACAAAGCTTAGTGAGTTCCCCCATCATACCACATAACATGTAGCAACATACTGCCGGGCAATTCTGGGGTACCCAACCTACCCTGCCAGGCAATTCTCGGGTGCCCGACCTACCCTGCCAGGCAATTCTGGGGTGCCCGACTTACCCTCCGATTTATCTCAACCGGCTACGGGGACTATTTCACCCCTACCACTACCATATAATAACATAGCATAACATACTGTCAATCAATTCTGGGGTGCCCGACCTACCCTGCCGGATTATCTCAACCGGACCCGGGGACTAGTCCCCTACCTACCGCTATCACATAATCATATAGCATACTAGCACATAAAACATAACAGATAGTGGCATACCAGACAATTATCACAAAGACAATCATCTCAACTATAATCTCCTACTAGTGGGCCGACCTTGGTGCCTTAAACCCACTTCTACTGAAAGGTAACTCACCTCGTAAAGTTGAACGTCGAATATCACTGGAAGGAATCTCTAACAGCTGCTCCGATGACTCCCCGACTATCATTATCATAACAACAGTTAATCAAAATCCATAATCCTTCTTAGGGTAAAATGACCATTTTACCCCTTGGTCTAATTTGGACCATACCCGAGGCCTATTTCCATCTTATCTTTCCCAGCCCACTATTAACCCACTAAAGGACCACTAATGGCCCAATTTTCTAAATTAGACCCAACTCTTAAAATGGGCCTTTCACAAGCCCAATAAATCCTTAGCCTAAAATAAATAATCTCGAGTGGCCCAATATGGCCCAAAAGGCCCAATACACTAAGTCTCAGTTCTAAGCCCATAAACCCTACTCCACAGTGGGCCATGGGGCGTAACCATCCAGGCCTTGACTTCTAAGGCCCAAAAGCCCAAGTTCGCCAATCTCCATGCGTACGTGCGACGTAAGTTGACCCAGTACGCGTAGCGTACTAGGGTGTACGTACGGCGTACTGGCTAACTTTCTTGGGGCTTCATTTGTCACTTAACCCATTGAGTCCTCACGTCTAGAATGTAGATCCAGGTCCTTTAAAGCATCCTAGTCCATAAAGTCACAAACTTTATGTGATTGCATGCATGGTTGGGGTCAAAACATGATTTTTGGTCCTTAACCCAACTTTGTGACCTTCAAACACTTGCATTTTTGTGGCTTAACCATTAAGGTCCGATTTTTATTACTCTAAGTGCTTCTAAGAGCCCCAAAGGACAACTCTTATGCTCTGAAACTATCAAGACTCAAGCAACCTCAACAATGGAGTCCAAAAGTGATCTAAAACACCCCAAAATCAAATCTAAACATGCAATGATCAAGTTTGATGTAACATCCCGGAATTCAGGTATATCTCTTTGATCCTTTTCTTTCCTCAAGTTGCCAAAATTAGTCCTTGAATAGAATGTAAGGATTTCGAGTACGCTGGGCGTAAGGGAGAGTACGCTGCGCGTACTCATGAGCGTATTCTTGACGCGGAGTCTACCCAGTACGCTGGGCGTACTAGGTTCAGATTGAAACCCTAATTGTGGGGGTGAGCCCTATATAAGGAACATTATGGCCTCACTTTTAGCCACCATTTCCATAGAGTGAAACCCTAAGAGTGCCAACCCTCGTTCTAGAGCTTGTGTGTGTGTGTGTGTGTGTTTGAGCTTGATAGTGTTCTTGTGTGCCTTTGAAGAGAAGAAGGTGCCATTGAAGAAGCTAGAGTTGGGGTGCAAACTTTGGATCTGAGCTTTTCAGAGGTTGGAGCATCACTTGGAGGTAAAAAGCTCAAAGCTTTCTTAACCTTTTTGGATTTGTGCATTTTGAGCCATTTTTAGGGTTTTTGTCCCAAAGGTGGAGACTTTATGAGAGAAGGAGCTCCATATACCTAGATCTGCCCTTTTTCTGTGTATATTGTGTTTTAGATCCATAAAAATCCAATCTTGGACGTTAATAGTGAACCATGCATGAGTTGTGAGTTTCTTAAAGAATGAAGTGGTGTGATTTGGGTGTTGGTGACCTTTACAGGCATGCAAAGGCTTAAAGTCACCGACTTTATGGATTGAGATGCTTTAGAGTGACCAGATCTGGGATTTGAGCTCATGTCTTTACCGATTAAGAGAAAAATCATGAAGTTGGTGAAACTGGGGCGTACGCTGGGCGTAATCCCATTACGCACAGCGTAGGGGTCGAGTGTCCCCGATTCTGTATAGCATCCGAGTACACCCAACGTACAGAGCTTGTACGCGCCACGTACTCCTTAGGGTCGACTTTCGTTGACTTTTAGGGTTTAGTCAATAAGTGGACCTTTGGACCATTGGAGGGGTAAAATGGTCTTTTACCCTTCTGAGTGAACATAGGAAGGGACTAGTCTAGCCTTTGAGAGTCGTTTATAATTAGAGGTGAAATCTGTGTGTGATTAGGCGGAGGCTAGATCAGTGTTTCGAGTTCAAGATCGTCCGAGTTTACCCGAGGTGAGTCTTCTCACTATACATTACCTAGGGTGGTATCTATGTTTGGACCGGAAGGTCATGCGTGTTTGCTTGAGATTATGTGTTTTTGTGATTATGTATGCTATGTGCTATTCTGACCGGACCGGAGGGTCCAACGATTCCGAGGCCAGAGGGTCCTCAACCTGACCGGACCGGAGGGTCCAACGAGCTAGACCGGACCAGAGGGTCCAACGAGCTACGGGACTGGAGGGTCCCGCTGAGACACATTGACCAGAGGGTCATATCGTGTATAGCCTCGAGTGGCAAATTGTTGTATGTGGTATTTTGGGGAACTCACTAAGCATTCGTGCTTACCGTGTTATGTTTTATGTGTTTCAGGTACCTCAGAGGATCGCGGGAAGGCACCGACGTGATTGTACACACCCTTTTTGATTTGGAGCTGAATTTGTGGATCCTGGAATTGAACAATTGTTTTGAAAACTTGTTAATTGGTTTTTGGAGATTTAACGATGAGACATATGTTTTATGAATATTAAAAATGAAAATTTTGGTTTGAAATTTCTTGTCGTTACAAGTTGGTATCAGAGCCTTGGTTTGAGGGATTTGGATACACCTTCGGGCATATCTGAACTCAAACTGAGGATTTGAGAAAAGTTTTCAAAAAGAAGCAATTTTTCTAAAAAGAGTAAAAGATTCCAAAAGAGCGGAAAAGAGATGTGTTATGCATGCTAGAGTAGGCTAGGTAAATCATATTCTAGGACTAGGGTGGCCTGATATGTGATGCCTTAGCCTAGGAGTTTATGCTGATGTGAGTTGCTTTGAGTGCATGTAGGTAGAAGAGAGTAGCTTGTGAGAAGTCTGGTAGAGAGTAGGCAGAATTCAGGGGGTATAGAGTACTTGCGAATTGGGATCCTAGGAGGAGGACTTGGTGTGGATACGGATATGGTGTGGAATGTAGTATTGGACCCGTACTACTGAAAGCACCGAATCGGTAAGCATTCCAAGTAAGAATCCTTAGGGTGCTCAGGAACAAGTAGGAACGGTTGATCGAGTCTGAGTAATCTCGGTCTAGTCTCTGATTATTTTATGTTGTATTTCAGAGGCATCATGGTGGGAACGCGCCACAACCCAGGAGGCAGTAGTACCAGTGGTACTAGTGATGAGGAGATTCGTAGGTTGATTCACGAGGAGGTGGCTGCAGCCATTCAAGCTGAGATACCGGAGATGTCTGGGTCTATCAAGACCACGCTGATTGAGACATTCGACGAGCGATATGCTGCTCTGACCGACACTGCTGCTGCTGCAGCCACCGCAGCTATCGCCGCTGCTAGCCCGCAGGGGGGTGACTCGTTGCTGTACCGAGAGTTCAGCAACACGAAGCCACGAGAGTTTGACGGGACGCAGGACCCGATTGCTGCTATGAGATGGATCTCTGACATTGAGGGGTGTTTCTACACTTGTTCCTGCCCGAAACATTTAAGGGTACGGTTCGTGCTGAACCAGCTTCGCTTGGGAGCGAAGGACTGGTGGAAATTTGTGACAGCTGACTTTTCTACTGCAGAGTTGACCGCAATGACTTGGGAGAGGTTCACCGCTATGTTTCGAGATAAGTATGTTCCCCCGGTGGAGAGGGAGCGTTTGGCCCAGGAGTTCTTGTCCCTCAAGCAGGGGACTGAGTCTGTGACTGTGATCACACAGATGTTTCATGAGAGGGCATTATTTTGCCCTGAGCACGTGTCTACTGAGCAGGCGCATATGAGCCAATATCTGAGCATACTGAGGAGAGACATTCGTGAGTTCGTGGCGAACTCGTCATACTGGACATTTGCCGAGCTCCAGGAAAATACTCGGAAGAGGGAGATTGAGCTAGAGACTCATGCCAGGGAGGAGGCGGAGTCTCAGAGGAGGGATAGGCGGCCGGCACAGTCTCAGCCGGCGGCCAAGCGGGCAAAGCCCGCTGATTCGAGATCAAGAGGTCAGAAGGGCCGCACTTGTGGGAAGTGCGGCAAGAGCCATGATGGGATGTGGAGGTCAGGTGTGTGTTACAAGTGCAGGAAGGAGGGGCATATCGCGAGGGATTGCCCCAAGGGATTTTCGGTTTGCTTCCATTGCAACCAAACTGGCCATAGGAAGGCCGAGTGCCCGCAGTTGATTCAGGGATCAGCGTAGGGATCTGCGCCTTCTACCACTCGAGCTACAAAGAGTCGGCCCGTGAAGGCCGAGGCACCGAAGGCTCGCGGCAGAGCCTTCCAGTTGACAGCGGAGGAGGTCCGCGCAGCACCCGATGTTGTGGCTGGTATGTGATCTTTTGCTTATTCTTTTGTTTACATATGGTGCTTATATGTGATATGTTTAGGTACTTTTCTTGTGAATTATGTACCTGCTTTGGTGATGTTTGACTCGGGTGCGAGTCGATCTTTCGTATCACTAGCATTTAGTCATCACATCAGTGTCCGACATGAGGCGTTGAGTCGACCTCTGAGAGTCTCCATAGCTGATGAGCATGTTGTTTTTGCGACTGATGTGATCCGTGGATGTGTGCTTGAGATTTTTGGAGTCGAGTTTCCGATAGATTTGGTACCTATCGCGATGGGGGATGTCTGTGTCATCGTGGGCATGGACTGGTTGAGCCGATTCGGAGCCATGATCGACTGTGAGCGCCAGCTGGTGACCACCCGAAACCCTAGTGGGGGAGTACTTACAGTATTCGGCGAGGGTACCCGATCTGGGTCAACATTTTGTTCGGCTGCTCGAGCGACGTAGAGCTTGCAACAGGGTTGCATGGGTTTTCTAGCGTATGTGTCAGATATGCGGGATGCCACAGGGAGACCGAGTATTGTCACTGAGGTTTCGGTGGTTAGCGAGTTTCAGGACGTGTTCCCCGAGGAGTTACCGGGTGTGCCTCCCGAGAGGCAGGTGGAGTTTCGCATTGATTTGCTTCCAGGGGCGGCACCTATCGCCAAGGCACCCTATCGCCTTGCGCCGCCAGAAATGCAGGAGTTATTCTCGCAGCTTCAGAAGCTGTTGGGAAAGGGATTTATCCGGCCGAGTAGCTCGCCGTGGGGAGCACCGATCCTTTTTGTCAAGAAAAAGGATGGTTCGCACCGAATGTGTATTGATTACCGGGAGTTGAACAAGCTGACGGTCAAGAACCGTTATCCAATCCCGAGGATCGACGATCTTTTCGATCAGTTGCAGGGCGCATCTTGGTTTTCCAAGATTGATTTGAGGTCTGGTTATCATCAGATGAGGGTTCGTGAGGAGGATATTCAGAAGACAACATTTAGGACTCGTTATGGGCATTACGAGTTCGTGGTGATGCCTTTCGGGCTCACCAATGCACCAGCAGCATTCATGGATCTCATGAACCGGGTATGCAGGCCTATGTTGGATCGTTCGGTGATCGTGTTCATCGACGATATTTTAGTGTATTCGAGGTCTAGAGAGCAGCATGAGGAGCATTTGAGGGAGGTCCTCATAGTATTGAGATCGGAGAGGCTTTATGCTAAATTCTCCAAGTGCGATTTCTGGTTACGAGAGGTCCAGTTCTTGGGTCACCTCGTCAATCATAATGGGATTTTGGTCGATCCGTCCAAGATTGAGGCGGTTATGAGTTGGGAGGTGCCGAGATCGCCCACCGAGATCAGGAGTTTTCTGGGGTTGGCCGGCTACTATCGGAGGTTTATCAGAGATTTCTCCAAGATCGCTGTTCCTCTCACCAAGTTGACCCGGAAGGGTGTTGCTTTTGTTTGGGGTCCCGATCAGTAGATCTCGTTTGAGACTCTTCGCCAGAGATTGTGCGAAGCTCTAGTGCTAGCTCTTCCTGAGGGAATGGAGGACTTCGTGGTTTATTGTGATGCATCCATATCGGGGTTAGGTGCAGTGCTTATGTAGAGGGGGCACGTGATAGCATATGCATCGAGGCAGCTGAAGCCTCACGAGACGAGGTATCCAACCCACGATTTAGAGTTGGGGGCAGTGGTGTTCGCCCTCAAGATCTAGCGTCATTACTTGTACGGGGTTTGGTGTACCATTTACATGGACCACAAGAGCTTGAAGTATCTGATGGATCAGCCTAACCTGAATATGCGCCAGAGAAGATGGTTGGACGTGGTAAAAGATTACGATTGTGAGATTCTGTATCATCTGGGCAAGGCTAACGTGGTAGCCGATGCCCTGAGCCGTAAGGCGGAAAGTGCTCCGATTCGGGATATATGCATGAGGATGACAGTGATGACTCCGGTATTGGATACCATTCGAGAGGCCCAGGCGGAGGCCATGAGACCGGAGAACCGCAAGAAGGAGCGGGTGATCGGCCAAGTATCCAAGTTTGTGATGGATAGCCGGGGACTTATGACCTTTCGAGTTCGGGTCTGGGTGCCTTATACGGGCGGAGCTCGTAGCACTCTGATGGAGGAGGCGCATAGGTCAAGATTTTTGATCCATCCCGGGGCCACGAAGATGTATTTGGATCTGAACAGAGACTATTGGTGGCCCTGTATGAAGAGGGATGTAGCATGGGTAGTAGAGAGGTGCTTGACCTGCCGTCGGGTCAAGGCAGAGCACCAGCGACCACATGGTCCATTGCAGCCTTTGGAGATTCCCCAGTGGAAGTGGGAGCAGATCTCGATGGACTTTATCACTAAATTACCGAGAACGACCCGTGGAGTGGATGCGATCTGAGTGATTGTGGATCGGTTGACGAAGAGTGCTCACTTCCTTGCTATTAGTGAGAGCTCTTCTGCTGAGAAGCTGGCGGAGATTTATGTGCGAGAGGTGGTAGCTCGGCATGGAGTGCCGACGTCCATGGTGTCGGAGCGGGATGTGCGTTTTACTTCCAGATTTTGGAAGAAGTTCCATGAGGAGTTGGGAACGCGATTGCATTTTAGTACCGCCTACCATCCGCAGACAGACGGACAGAGTGAGCGGACGATACAGACGCTCGAGGACATGCACCGAGCATGCGTTATGGATTTCGGTGGGAGTTGGGACTCATACCTACCCTTGGCTGAGTTTTCCTATAACAACAACCATCACCCGAGCATCGTTATGCCTCCCTTTGAGCTTCTTTATGGGAGGAAGTTTCGTACTTCCATCTGTTGGGGGGAGGTGGGGCAGAGAGTTATGGGCGGTACTGAGATAGTGTTGAAGACGACCGAGCAGATTCAACAGGTCAGACAGAGATTGCAAACGGCCCAGAGTCGTCAGAAGAGTTACGCGGACAGACGGCGATCCGAGCTTGAGTTCCAGGTCGGAGACTTCGTGCTTCTGAAAGTTTCCCCATGGAAAGGAGTGATCCTGTTTAGGAAGCGGGGCAAGTTGGGGGCCTCGATATATTGGACCTTTCAGAGTGATTGCCAGGGTAAGCAAGGTAGCATATCAGCTGGAGCTACCTGAGGAGTTGAGCCAGATCCATAGCACCTTCCACGTGTCCCAGTTGCGGAAGTGTGTGGCTGATGAGACGGCAGTAGTGCCATTAGAGGACATTCAAGTGGATGTGAGCCTGAATTACATCGAGAGGCCGATCGCGATCCTAGATCGGAAAGTGAAGGTGCTGAGGAACAAGGAAGTGCCCCTAGTTCAGGTCCAGTGGCAGTATCGTAGGGGATCCGATTTGACTTGGGAACCGGGGTCGGAGATGCGGGAGCAGTACCCTGAGTTATTTGCTGAGCAAGACTTTGAGGGCAAAGTCTGATTCTAGTGGGGGAGAATTGTAACATCCCAGAATTCAGGTATATCTCTTTGATCCTTTTCTTTCCTCAAGTTGCCAAAATTAGTCCTTGAATAGAATGTGTGGCTTTCGAGTACGCTAGACGTAAGGGAGAGTACGCTGCGTGTACTCATGAGCGTATTCTTGACGCGGAGTCTACCCAGTATGCTGGGTGTACCATAGTGTACGCTGGGCGTACTAGGTTCAGATTGAAACCCTAATTGTGGGGGTGAGCCCTATATAAGGAACATTATGGCCTCACTTTTAGCCACCATTTCCATAGAGTGAAACCCTAAGAGTGCCAACCCTCGTTCTAGAGCTTGTGTGTGTGTGTTTTTGTGCTTGATAGTGTTCTTGTGTGCCTTTGAAGAGATGAAGGTGCCATTGAAGAAGCTAGAGTTGGGGTGCAAACTTTGGATCTGAGCTTTTCAGAGGTTGGAGCATCACTTGGAGGTAAAAAGCTCAAAGCTTTCTTAACCTTTTTGGATTTGTGCATTTTGGGCCAAAGGTCCAAGCCCAAACCTTATAAAACTATTATCCTTATATAAATAAAAAGAATAATACCTTATAAATTCCGGATGTTACTCTTGGGTTATGAGCATTCTAACACTCCTAAGTGTACATGCAACCCTAAATACCTTGGATCTATGTTTTTCTCTATTATACATACAATTATGAACATCCAAGGTATTATCCTAATCTAGCATACAAAATAATAAATATAACAAGATAGAATACATACCTCTTTGATGTAGAATGTCTTCATGAAGCTTGAGTGCCTAGTGCCCCAAGTGTGACACCTCAAATGGTTCACACAACACCAAATACACTTGGAATAACTTGAGAGAAACTTGAACACTCCTTGAAATGGTCTAGCCCTCACACTCACACATAGTGCACGATTTCTTGAGCCATGGGATTCTTTTATATGGTGGCTATTAGGGTTACTCCATGTAACTCATAACTTTACCCATTCCTTAAGCTCCATGGATTTTAACCTCCATGGAGTATCCATGGGTCACCCCATGGACTTAGTCCAACATAAGGAATCTTGGATCACAAGCCCACATATATAAGAATGAATGATTTACACAATCAACCCATATATTTAATTAGTCTCATTTTGATCACTTAATTAATTCCAAATTAATTCTTGATCAATACTAATTAAATAACCTTATTAATATATTAGAACTTATAATATATTAATAAACTTTAAGTGTTATTTCTCTCATTTTAGTCTATCCAAATGCATGATGCCATGCAACCCAAATGGACCATGCCGGGTCGGGTCAAGTCTTACCAATTATAGTTATGGACTTAGACATTAATCCAACCCACGATTTAGAGTTGGGGGCAGTGGTGTTCGCCCTCAAGATCTAGCGTCATTACTTGTACGGGGTTTGGTGTACCATTTACATGGACCACAAGAGCTTGAAGTATCTGATGGATCAGCCTAACCTGAATATGCGCCAGAGAAGATGGTTGGACGTGGTAAAAGATTACGATTGTGAGATTCTGTATCATCTGGGCAAGGCTAACGTGGTAGCCGATGCCCTGAGCCGTAAGGCGGAAAGTGCTCCGATTCGGGATATATGCATGAGGATGACAGTGATGACTCCGGTATTGGATACCATTCGAGAGGCCCAGGCGGAGGCCATGAGACCGGAGAACCGCAAGAAGGAGCGGGTGATCGGCCAAGTATCCAAGTTTGTGATGGATAGCCGGGGACTTATGACCTTTCGAGTTCGGGTCTGGGTGCCTTATACGGGCGGAGCTCGTAGCACTCTGATGGAGGAGGCGCATAGGTCAAGATTTTTGATCCATCCCGGGGCCACGAAGATGTATTTGGATCTGAACAGAGACTATTGGTGGCCCTGTATGAAGAGGGATGTAGCATGGGTAGTAGAGAGGTGCTTGACCTGCCGTCGGGTCAAGGCAGAGCACCAGCGACCACATGGTCCATTGCAGCCTTTGGAGATTCCCCAGTGGAAGTGGGAGTAGATCTCGATGGACTTTATCACTAAATTACCGAGAACGACCCGTGGAGTGGATGCGATCTGAGTGATTGTGGATCGGTTGACGAAGAGTGCTCACTTCCTTGCTATTAGTGAGAGCTCTTCTGCTGAGAAGCTGGCGGAGATTTATGTGCGAGAGGTGGTAGCTCGGCATGGAGTGCCGACGTCCATGGTGTCGGAGCGGGATGTGCGTTTTACTTCCAGATTTTGGAAGAAGTTCCATGAGGAGTTGGGAACGCGATTGCATTTTAGTACCGCCTACCATCCGCAGACAGACGGACAGAGTGAGCGGACGATACAGACGCTCGAGGACATGCACCGAGCATGCGTTATGGATTTCGGTGGGAGTTGGGACTCATACCTACCCTTGGCTGAGTTTTCCTATAACAACAACCATCACCCGAGCATCGTTATGCCTCCCTTTGAGCTTCTTTATGGGAGGAAGTTTCGTACTTCCATCTGTTGGGGGGAGGTGGGGCAGAGAGTTATGGGCGGTACTGAGATAGTGTTGAAGACGACCGAGCAGATTCAACAGGTCAGACAGAGATTGCAAACGGCCCAGAGTCGTCAGAAGAGTTACGCGGACAGACGGCGATCCGAGCTTGAGTTCCAGGTCGGAGACTTCGTGCTTCTGAAAGTTTCCCCATGGAAAGGAGTGATCCTGTTTAGGAAGCGGGGCAAGTTGGGGGCCTCGATATATTGGACCTTTCAGAGTGATTGCCAGGGTAAGCAAGGTAGCATATCAGCTGGAGCTACCTGAGGAGTTGAGCCAGATCCATAGCACCTTCCACGTGTCCCAGTTGCGGAAGTGTGTGGCTGATGAGACGGCAGTAGTGCCATTAGAGGACATTCAAGTGGATGTGAGCCTGAATTACATCGAGAGGCCGATCGCGATCCTAGATCGGAAAGTAAAGGTGCTGAGGAACAAGGAAGTGCCCCTAGTTCAGGTCCAGTGGCAGTATCGTAGGGGATCCGATTTGACTTGGGAACCGGGGTCGGAGATGCGGGAGCAGTACCCTGAGTTATTTGCTGAGCAAGACTTTGAGGGCAAAGTCTGATTCTAGTGGGGGAGAATTGTAACATCCCAGAATTCAGGTATATCTCTTTGATCCTTTTCTTTCCTCAAGTTGCCAAAATTAGTCCTTGAATAGAATGTGTGGCTTTCGAGTACGCTAGACGTAAGGGAGAGTACGCTGCGTGTACTCATGAGCGTATTCTTGACGCGGAGTCTACCCAGTATGCTGGGTGTACCATAGTGTACGCTGGGCGTACTAGGTTCAGATTGAAACCCTAATTGTGGGGGTGAGCCCTATATAAGGAACATTATGGCCTCACTTTTAGCCACCATTTCCATAGAGTGAAACCCTAAGAGTGCCAACCCTCGTTCTAGAGCTTGTGTGTGTGTGTTTTTGTGCTTGATAGTGTTCTTGTGTGCCTTTGAAGAGATGAAGGTGCCATTGAAGAAGCTAGAGTTGGGGTGCAAACTTTGGATCTGAGCTTTTCAGAGGTTGGAGCATCACTTGGAGGTAAAAAGCTCAAAGCTTTCTTAACCTTTTTGGATTTGTGCATTTTGGGCCAAAGGTCCAAGCCCAAACCTTATAAAACTATTATCCTTATATAAATAAAAAGAATAATACCTTATAAATTCCGGATGTTACTCTTGGGTTATGAGCATTCTAACACTCCTAAGTGTACATGCAACCCTAAATACCTTGGATCTATGTTTTTCTCTATTATACATACAATTATGAACATCCAAGGTATTATCCTAATCTAGCATACAAAATAATAAATATAACAAGATAGAATACATACCTCTTTGATGTAGAATGTCTTCATGAAGCTTGAGTGCCTAGTGCCCCAAGTGTGACACCTCAAATGGTTCACACAACACCAAATACACTTGGAATAACTTGAGAGAAACTTGAACACTCCTTGAAATGGTCTAGCCCTCACACTCACACATAGTGCACGATTTCTTGAGCCATGGGATTCTTTTATATGGTGGCTATTAGGGTTACTCCATGTAACTCATAACTTTACCCATTCCTTAAGCTCCATGGATTTTAACCTCCATGGAGTATCCATGGGTCACCCCATGGACTTAGTCCAACATAAGGAATCTTGGATCACAAGCCCACATATATAAGAATGAATGATTTACACAATCAACCCATATATTTAATTAGTCTCATTTTGATCACTTAATTAATTCCAAATTAATTCTTGATCAATACTAATTAAATAACCTTATTAATATATTAGAACTTATAATATATTAATAAACTTTAAGTGTTATTTCTCTCATTTTAGTCTATCCAAATGCATGATGCCATGCAACCCAAAGGGACCATGCCGGGTCGGGTCAAGTCTTACCAATTATAGTTATGGACTTAGACATTAATCCAATAGTTACAACAACGCCGAGTAGCAATGAACTGTCTGATGTCATTCTTGAGCATGCTCAGATAATGAGTCATCTGAGCCTGCTCGGACGCAAACTTCGGGCAAAACATCACCCTCTCATTAAGCATGCGGGTGATCTCCGTCACAGACACCATACCTTGTTTCATCTCCAAAAACTCATATGCCAGCCGCTCTCGCTCAACCTGTGGAATGTAGA
Source organism: Lactuca virosa (assembly GCF_052849685.1). Taxonomy (NCBI): domain Eukaryota; kingdom Viridiplantae; phylum Streptophyta; class Magnoliopsida; order Asterales; family Asteraceae; genus Lactuca; species Lactuca virosa. Next base: position 56,778,793 of record NC_136431.1, read on the forward strand.
GAGCGCGGAACATCTCCCTGAACTAATCCCAAGTAACCGCAACTCTTTGCTCATCAAAATACTTCCCTCTCATTAATCTCGACCAGTCCTTTGCTCCGGACCTCAGCAGATTCAGAGCACACCTGACCCTCTAGTCAGTAGGATATGAGCATGTGAAGAAGCATCCCTCCACGTCAGATAGCCACCTCATGGCTATGATTGGGTCCTGAACCCCATCAAAATTTGGGGGCTTCGTGTTATCGAAGTCCCGGTACTAGAAGGCCCGACCTGCCCCCGCACCTGCAGCCGCCACGGCTGGGGAGGCTGCAACAGTAGCTGTCTCAACAATGGTTGCATATCTGTCATCAAAGTACTCCATCATCGCGGTCTTTATAGACCCAAACATCTCCAGAATCTGACCCCATACTATCTCAATCACCTCCTCCCGGATGATCTCCCTGACGCGATCCTTTGTTAACGCTGGCCTATCCTGGCTGCCAGCTCCTGATCATGACCTAGATCCGGCCTCAAATCGTCTCGTAACCACCATACGGAAAATATGCCAGGAAGATATCAAATATTCCATATAATAATGGGGAACCAACTCCCGACAAAACCCTAGGGTTTGTGACTTCCTTGCTACGCATATGGGTCCTATGCTTTCAGTAGTACGGGCCCATACTACCTTCCACACATACCCATATTTGTCTCAAGTATCATCACAATGCCCTAACAATATACATAAGCATAGGCGAGCGCTCAATCCTCACTCCTAGAGGAAGGCTAAATATCTCATAACTGGCCGACTGACCCCGCACAACTCATCCATGAAACTTCCACCAACCCTGCAACACTCGTGTATGCTAGCCATACATAACGCTGGACCCTATAGACTTTCGAATACCTGATCCTACCCTAAGCCCTTCATCAAACAAGAACAGGAAATAAGGCCAAACCAAACATTCTCAGGCTATAAGATCTTAGTTATATACAACCGTGATGCATACACTAAGCAACTACAGTAATGATGTCAATTGTATATAAGAAGAACCCTAGGCTATCAGGCATCATATAATCAGGAAATTCTATCATGCAATTCCTGAAGATCCCTAGCCTATCACTAGCATGCTGTTCTAACATATCACAATATCAAATAACAGTACGGTATTTTGGGGTCTATTTACTGGCTCTGACTGATCGTACACTCTGCATCCTCCTTTAGTATTTTGAAAATCTCTTCCTTAGTTTGAGACTGGATTCACACGAGTGTTCCTCTATTTTACTCAAACCAAGGCTCTGATACCAACTTGTAACATCCATACAATTCAAGCCAATTTAAAAAAAATTTCAATCATCCAAAAACCATTAATTATTACAAAATGTTTTTCAAAATACTTTCATATCAAAGTATCCCAGAAACGAAAATCATAAAATGTGAGGAGGTGCACGATCAAGCCTTCGCCTTCCCTCGATCATCCGAAGTACCTGAAACAAAATCAACAACTGTAAGCTCGAAGCTTAGTGAGTTCACTGTAACGCCCGCGTTTCGGGGCTAAGCATTTTTAGACGATGTAATAGTCTAGATCAACTGTTGCAACTCTTTTTGAAATAATAAAGATGAAATATTTGAGTATTATGTGAATTATGTGAATTTATATGCTTATTATTTATTTACAAATCTATAATAAATAAAGGATAAAAATAAGCGTCAAAATTAAAGTGTGAGATAAACCCTATATCTTTACATAAAGTTGTAGTGGTCGAAACAAGGAGTCCGGATATATAAAGAACGCCGAAATCCGAGTTATAACGAAGAAGTTATGACCAGTCGAAGTTTCGCGGCAAAACCAGCACGACACCGGGGAGCGTAAAAAGTGAATTTACGATACAGCGATCTTTAGCATTAGAAATCTAAACGAAAGTCGTACACTATGTTAAACTGAGAGCGTCCATAAAAAGAACGCCCAAATCTGACTTCGTATGAGGAAGTTATGAATTTTCTAAGATTTGGCATAGCAGTGCACGACCCGAAATTCGAATCTCAGATCGAGCGGTTTTGGCCAACGCAACCCAAATGAGAATTGAAGATCTCATTATTAGTTGCGCAATGGTAAAAAGACAGACAAAAACGGAGTCCGTATGAAGAAGTTATGAATTTTACGCAGTCATCTAACAGTATAATCTTCTCATACTATGAAATTCAAAATCGGTCAAGAATTAGCCGATGGAGTCAAAAGGAAAGTTGTTGATCTTGTCTTTACCTACGCGTGGATATAGAGAACGTAAAAAACAGAGCTCGTATGTGAAAGTTATGTATTTTTAAAGATTGGCTGTTTTACCTGCTGTGTTCGGCGCCACGTGTCAGCATTAGGCCAGACAACCTATAATTAGAGGCGTAACTCACCCCCAAAACACACACCTTTCATACCCTTTCTCTCCCATTACCCCCAAAAACTTCTCTTCCATTCCCTAATACTTCCTAAGTGCTAGAAGCGAGTCCCTGAGAGCCCGAAGGCTCCAAGAAAAAGAGTTTTTCGGTTTGAAACTCTGCCCGCGCGGAGCCCGGTTTTCAAGCCAACTTCCCGGTTTCGTCAAAGAAGATTATTCTTAGAAGCGAGGTGCTGTCCTGATCACTCCGTATCAGGTGAGTGTATAGTCACTTTCATCTTACACATAGATATGAAGTATTTTATATAAATTATGTGCTATGTGTATATATATGTTATCTGTTTACTTGAGATGTTTGCTGGATGAAAGATCTATACTTCTTTCATTCAGATCTGAAACTTTTTCCTTCAGATCTACACTTTCTCATCTCAGATCTAAACTTTTTCTTCATATCTAAACTATATACTTTGAGATGTATGTTGGATGAAAGATTTGAAATTCTTTCTTTCAGATCTGAAACTTTTTCATTCAGATCTACACTTTCTCATCTCAGATCTAAACTTTTTCTTCAGATCTAAACTGTATACCTTGAGATCTATGATGGATGAAAGATTTGAACTTCTTTCCTTCAGATCTGAACTTTTTCTTCAGATCTAGACCGTATATGTATTTTATGCTTTGAAAGTTATGCTGGATGAAAGATGTAAACATTACTTTTTTAGATCTATAATATATAAATATTTTATGCTTTGAAAGTTATGCTGGATGAAAGATGTAAACATTGTTTTCAGATCTGGACTGTGTATGTATTTTATATCTACAAATATGTTGGGTAGAACAATGGGTAGATGAAATAGATGATGTGTGTTAAAATGATGAGAGGCCTCGATGTTTACGATGTTTAAGATGATCCAATCGTCTAGCGGAGTATAGATGACGACCACAGATTTTTCTAGGCAGTCCAGTGGAACACTAGTAGGCTCACAACCTGTAGGTGTTTTTGAAGATGTACTCCATCCCCCCATGGTTGCCTTACGGATACATATGGCTGAGGAATCCCCTTAGCAGTAGTTCCCATCCCGATGAAATTCCTTAGGATAGGTCCCTTACAATAGATGCTTTAGGGACGTAAAGTGAGGATAACGGGAACATGTAATCGGGTTAGTGATTTGATGAAAATAAATAATGAACTTATTATTGTGGGTTGAAAACCCTATATGCTCACCAGGCTCCCCAACCTGACCCACTCAGTTTCTTGTATTACAGGTAGTGGCAAAAGCATAGTTGGATGATTTGACGAGAGATTACGGATTTGAGGCCAGATAGTGTTTTGTGGCCTAAGACGTTTATTTCTTTTAGTTTATGCTTATGGTCTGTATCGATGATGGACATCCCGAGTTTTTGTAATGTAATGGAAGTACATTTCTTTAAGAAATGCTTTGATAAAATTTATATCATATTTTGTTTTGGGAACAAATTCCGCAATACTTTTTTTAAGAAGTTACTCTGATTTTTATTAAAAAGCATAAACAAAATCGGTCTTTTCTGGCCGTAAAAAAATGGGGATGTCACATTCCCCCAAAATACCCGCACAACAAATAACACACATATAATAACAACATATTATGGGCCCAATCAACCATCGGGTTGGAATGCCCCAGGCCCTCAACCATCGGGTTGTAATTCCAACATACTATGGGTCTAATCATCATTGGGATGGTATACCCTCGGCCCACAACCATCGGGTTGGAATGCCCACATACTATGAGTCCAATCATCCTCGGGGTGGAATACTCTCGGCCCACAACCATCGGGTTGGAATGCCCCGGTCTGTTGGCTCTCGCACAAAACAGAAAAGCCTCAACCACCAATCAATCATGTGCACATATATCAGATAATCACATAACAGTCTACAGACAGTCAAACCGATCTACAGATCACTAAGCATAGCAACATCCTATGTACTAGGATATCGATCTAACCGATCATAACCACATATAAACATCCTATCTACCAGGATACCGATCTAACAGATCTCGCTAATAATAAAGCATGATGACAATCCAAAGGGCTGGCCTTGGTGCCTTAGACCCTTGAGTATAGTGAGGAAAACTCACCTCACAAGTAGTGTTGTAGTGACAATATCCAACTCCCAATCACAGCTCCGAACTCAACCTCCTGTAATCACCATGTGACTAATTCCATCAAAATCCCAAATTACCAGAATACCCCCAGAAGTCAAACTTGGTCAAAGTCAAAGTCAACGGTCAAGGTCAACAGTCCATGTTGACCCAACTCGTCGAGTGCAGCTTACTGACTCGTCGAGTTCCTTCAGAACTCAGAAACCGTGAAAACTCAAGTCAACTTGCCGAGTTGCCAAACAACTCGTCGAGTCCATGTTGTGTCCAGAAGATCGTCGAGTTCACTCAGAATCCAGAAAGCGGGAAAACCTTGACCAACTCGTTGAGTTATCTCACCAACTTTCCGAGTTCACTCAAAATCCAGAAAGCGGGAAAACCCTTATCCAACTCTTCGAGTTGGCTAAGCAACTCGTCGAGTTCCTTCAACCCTTTTCTCATTCAGACGCTTTTAAGCAAACCCAAGGCTCTAAATTGTAGATCTAGCCCCCAAGGGTGTAGTTACCACGTAAAGTTGCTAACTTTACGTGCATGCAAGGCCTCAAGAGGCTAAAACACCCATAACTAAGCTTAGGAAGAGGTTTAGGGCATGGAGAAGGGCCAAGACTAGATAAAGTCGACAACTTTATGTACATGGGGCCTAGAGGAGTCCAGATCTGAGACCATGTCCTCATGACAACCTTAAACCCGAGAATGACTCCATTTTGCTCCAAAATGACCATATACTTTCATAAGAGGAGATCTAAGAAACGGAAAGCCAAGGTAAAGACTTTTTACCTCCAAATGGTTGCTAACACAGAGTAGATGTCGGATATACTGCTTCTCCCTTTGCTCCAACCTCTTCAAGCTCCAAGTTCCTTCACAACCACACCAAAATCACACTCCATGGCTCTCATACACACTCAAGAAGGTATAAGGCTCGAACTAGGGTTTCACTGGGCTGTAAAGTGATAAGGGAGGCCGGTGAGGCGACTTAAGGTCCTTTAAATAGGATGAAAACCCTAAAAATTAAGGTGTTCATGCGTAGCCTCAACTTGTAGAGTTGGAGTCCTCCAACTAGTCGAGTAGGTTCCATAAACCATGCGGCCTGATCAGTTTCTAAACGACGAGTTGGGGCCTCTAACTCGTCGACTAGGCCTTAAATGATGTATAAAAATTCTTGAAATTCATACCTGAAAATTGGGATGTTACAAATAGTACGGGTCGTATACTATTTTACTCACATCATACATAATCAAGCTTGATTTCACTATTTATAAGGTTTTCTCCATTGGTTTAAACCACTAATATACTAGTATAACTTTCTTTACTACATTAAGTGCACTCAATGTAGTATCCAACAAATGTATCTAACTTGAAGCATATCATTCCTATGTCTTGTTCATATTTTCTATAACCAAAGTCTAAGCCTAGGAGTGATATGATCCAATCCTAATTCGCTTAAACTATGGCTCTGATACCAACTGTAACACCCCATATTTTTTTCAAACAAAATTTAATGCTATGGTTTAAACCAAAAAAAGGTTTAAGAAAAGAAAAAAAAACATTTAACAAAACATCAGAGTTTAAACACAGTTTCAAAACAATCACTTGGGTGTTACTAATATTGTATCAAATAAACCATAGCAAGCAAACAAAGATTTACGAGATCAAAGTCAAATGTAACTTATGATCCACTAAGTCTCCCATGGACTTCATTACTTCTAGATCACTTCACACCTTTAGCTATCATCTGAGATACATGACATTAAAAAGAGATACGTAAGACAAAATGTCTCGTGAGTTACGTGGATTTTAGACCTTAAAACATTTCAAATGTTTTCAAAGAAATTCATTTCTTACATAACATAAATTATCATTTCATATCATAACATTAATTTCCTTTCTCATTCCCAAGGCCAAGGTGGAAAGAACAAATCAATCCACCAAGGTATCATAATAGGATATCTACTTCGCGACGAGGAGGTACCATCTCAGTAGTTTCCTCTAATGCATCTTATGAGGTATCATGGTCCGGATGCTTTTCATTGCATCATTACTTTATTTCCTTTTATTTCAACATTAACATATAATCATTGAAACATATTCAAAAGACACACTTTACTCTTCATAACATTTTCCATAATAGTTTAACATTTAGCCATGTACCCCAAAGTGGGAAAAAGTCCACATGTACTCACCTAGTTCTTCAATGTAGGTTTTTACCAAGCTCCCTTCCAAAAGTAACACTCCCTTACATACTTCCTATTCAATAAAAGTAAAGGTCAATCCGAGTAGGTGAGTAAATACTCCTCATTAGTTCCATTACTAAATTTTACTGTTTCAAACTATTCCTCATATAAAAATTTGAATGTAGGCAAAAACCGTGCATAAATCCAAGTCCGTATGCAAAAGTTATAAAGAAAACAAGAAAGCCTCTAACAGGGACTTCCACGGTCCGTGAGATTTAAAGCAGGAATTTCCACATGCTATTTTTTCATGTCTGCACACACAAAAAACTCGATTTTTTTCAAGATAACATGCTAGTTTGCATAGTTCTTGAAGACCCTTTTCCCATTCTCTTTGTGCCATTTTTATAGGTTCTCACACATGATTAGGAGGTGTTTTATCATCTTAAAACACTCCACTTAATCCATTATGTGCTCATTGAAACTTCTAATATCATATAAATCTTTAAATTCGATAAGAAAGGCTAACTTGTCAATTGTTCACTTGAACATTCAAAATTATTGAATACTTAAATGGGTGTTGTTAAGTGCAAGTTACCATAAAAATTTTCATTGTAAGCACCTCATATAACCTTGGAATCCTCAATTCCATTCCATGTTCCCAAATTGCACTTAAGGTCAATAACTCCATATTTCAATCTAAGAATCAAACAACACCTTATGTTTTAAGTTCAATCCCTTACAAGAGTATCTATTCATGCTTATAAACTTCCATTACTCATCAATTGTTTATTTCCAAGGAATTCTATGGTTTTCATCTTAATGTCTCCAATTCCATTTAAATTCTAGCTTGTATATGATTCTACCATCATGGATAGGTTTGAGCATTTCCCATTGGGATTTCTTTTTGTTAAACCTCATCTACGTCATTGAATCATAACTTCACATTCAAATACAATATTGTCACACCCCCGAACCAGACGGCGGAAACGTCCGAGGGCTCGCGTGACTTAAATTGAAATATCATCACAATGAATATACATGAAACATAACATAAACATCACCATACATTAATACATTACAACTGACCTTGTTCACATCAAGTACATTGTCTAAATATTACATATCCATAGCATAAATTGTTTGAGAGTTTTCAAAACATAACATCCTAACACACTTGGTATTGTTCTTCAGCTTATCTGTTACCTGAGAATACAAGTTCTTTTGAAAACGTCAACATATATAATGTTGGTGAGTTCATAAATGATAAATTCTTGCATTATAGTTATTGAAAGTACAAGTGAATAATGTTGTTTCCCCGGAAAACCCGATGTTTTCCGATAAAATAGTATGATCGTTTTGTATTATTGTATCGTCACAACGAATGAATATGATTTCCCATGATTACTTAGATGGTATTGGATCTCTATGTGAGTCGTTATAACCATGCATAATAATGACTAGTTCGTCTGTCTTGGCATTCTAGCGAACACCAGAATTGATTTTAAGATTTTGTCACCCTAGACTGGCCGAGTATAACTGTAGCGAACAGCTTAGGTGTGGGGGAGTCACCCCCGTATAGATCTATACACAAACTCTCGCTCTCCCTCCAGGAGACTTTGATTATAACTACAGACTACGACCGACACTTATTGGTGTCGCCCGTTATTACTCACTTAATCCAAATGAATTTGAATAACCTTGATTAACTACCTGATTTTTGTTTACTTGAATAGAAGGTAAGCCTAACAAACGAAGAGAAGAGGACTACGAGGCCCTACTAATCACGTATGTTATTTAAGGCTGTTGAGTATACGAAGGACGCGTTAGCCCATTTCGCATATGATTTATTTGGACCTTACTAGCAATGCTAATGGGCCACTGAGGCCCAATAGCATGTAAAAGCCATTGAGGGTCCCTTAGGCATGTAATTGGGTCACAGGAGGCCCAATAAACATGTGTGAATCTATCGGGCCCAATAAACATGATATTGGGCCACAAAGGCCCAATAGCACGTAAAGAAGGTATTTGAGCCCAACTTTTGAATCACGTATGTTTTATCGAGTTTGAGTTCGTATTGTTGGTATTCGTGGTATGTCAAATGTTTATTTGCAATAACGAAATATTTTAACGTTTAATTTATAACGAAGTTTTTATTTTATATTTATATATATATATATATATATATATATATATATATATATATATATATATATATATATATATATATATATATATATATATATAAAACTATGCGTTATAAACTTGCTATTTTTAACCCCAAAAGTTATGGTCGTTTTAATTTGGCCCAAAAACATTTAGATTAACCATTGTGACACCTTTTTCTATAAAATGACAGTTTTAGTCCCCTTTTATGAAAATTAACATTTTTGGTCCTTAAACCATTTTTATTGACATTTTCCACCCAAACTTTATTTGAATAGAAATCTTTACCCAAAACTATTTCATTTTTCATTTTCAGCCTTTATTTGTAAAAAGTTTACATTTTTGGCCCAAATTCCGTAAGTTTTACAATTTTGACCCCAAAATCAAAAACTTTGCATTTTTAGTCCAAATTTGGTAATAAACTCATTTTTAACCCCTGAAAAAGTTTATTTACATTTTAGACCCATAGTTTGTTAAGTTTTCCAATTCAACCCCTCTAAATCTCATTTTTTCGCAACTTTGGGCCCAAAACCCATTAGGCCCACTTTTAAGCCCATTAAGCTAAAATTTATGTTTTTGACCCTTTGAAAAGTGTTATTTTCATAAAAATCACCTTTTAAACAAATAAACAACTTATAACCCTCATAAAACCGACAAATTACAATTTATACCCAATCTTTGTTATTTTTGCAAAAATGACACTTGTAAGGTTCTTTTGGTTTTGTTTTTCACTTTTTAAACTTAAAGACCCTTAGATCCATGATGTATGTTGCTTATTATGTTTTTGTTTATGATTCTTTCACCCTTTTTGCTATATATCTCGAAATATAACAAATATTACATATTATCACAACCAATAAACTAAAGAAATCACATGTAGCATGCAAACACACATAAATCATCACATAATACTTGTATTCTCCCTCCAAAAACAAGTAAAAACCGAAAACAAGGGGGTATGAACTCACCTTTGCTTGTTGTTGTCGGTTTTGAAGAAAGAAATGGAAGAGTTTGATCCTAGTAAGCCTTTTTGGGTGGATCTCGAACTTAGAGTCTTCTAGGAGTATGATCATGAGTTTGTGTGAGTTTAGAAGAGATTCTTGATGAAATAAAGAGACTAGATTATGGATCCAAGCATCAACTTACCTAGGATGATGATTCTTGTGGAAGAACCTCCTTGAACTGTTCCAAGATCTCGAAAATTTAAATGGAGAAGAAGAAGCTTTTCTAGAGAGAGTGTGTTTGAAAGAAGTTGATGAAATGTGTGTGTGGGTGTTGTGATCTTCGGCCGTGAGTAATAAGAAGAAGGAGAAGAGAGAGATGAGTGCATGGGAACATGAGATTTGTCTAGTTGTTTGTTGGATAATCCCATAATTAACCCCTAAACAACAATGAGGTGTCATGGCCATTTATTCATTTCTTTTCCCTTTTTTTTGTTTTCTACTTGGGCCGAAAGGGGGTAAAGGAAATGAATGGTTTGGTCCTTTTGTGCTCGAGTCCATAATATGAGGCCCAATTTGATGGTTTTCGGCCCATTAGGCCTTTAGAGTAGTTCACGGCCGAAATCTTGCATAAAAGAATGGATTTGAGTCCATTAAGGCTAATTGGATTTGTTATGGCCCAATAAGGCCCATTAAAGGAAAACTAGTCCATTTTAGACTTATAAGGCCCAAAAAGGTTAAGTCTCATGAGAGTGGGTCCAATGAGAGCCCATTTAAGAGTTCTAAGCCCAAAATAGTCAAATTGGAAGTTTATTGGCCCATTAGGCCCAATAAGGAAATCCTAGTCCATATTGGACTTAAACCGAGATTTGTAGGGTTTCCAACCTTTTGTTGACTATTTGAGTGTTTGTATAGAGTGTTTGATGGAATTTTGTTGTCATTGAATAAGCATCATACATGCTTTCAAGTTTTAGTTACAATGTTATCCTTGTTAAATGTTTACAAAGCATTAGAATTCCTAGTTGTGACAAATATCCTTCAATTTGAGATTCTAGGGTTCTTAGTGGTCTTTTTACCCAAATCATAAAAACCATCAACGAAATGATTGGTTTGAGATCGGAACCATTAAAACCACACACAAGGGGTTAGAAATCGAAACCCTAATCATCAAATCCTACTAAACTCGACATTGGGTTTTACCCTCTTCACAACTTAGTTTTAAAGGCAGTGGAAAAGAGTTTTACCTTGCTAGCCTTGATTCCTTCTCTCCTTTGCTTAATTGCCCAATTTTCCTCTTGAATCAAGCCCTAAATGTCAATAAATGAAGCATTCACAATTGGAGCTCTCTCTTCCTTGCAAAATACATCTAGCAAGAATGAGATAAGTGTGCTTGCATCTTATTTCCTTAAATTTTCACTTATGGTCCCTCCAGTTTGAGCATTTTGTAAGTTCTTACCATTACTTGCATTTTCCCAAATCTAACATGTTATTTGACTTATTTTAACCATTAATATCCTTATTTTATTATTATTTTTTAAATTAAATTTTAGGATGTTACACGTACCTAGCTCACATCAAAAGAAAAGTCAACGTGTTAGGCGGAGCACTGCCGAAATCTCCAGTCACCCACCTAAGTCAGGTGAGTGCATAGTCCTTTTCATGACCATGCTTTTAATACCAGTATTAATTAAATTATTAAATATTTTTCAAAAATTTTATTTGTGAGCTATATGTTTATTTCCTGAAATATGTGTTAGAAATGTATTTGATAGTATACAATATGCGAACCACATATGGTTCTATATGTGTTAATATATATATATATATATATATATATATATATATATATATATATATATATATATATATATATATATATATATATATATATATATATATATATATATATATATATATAATTTCATGATAATAATAATAGAAGTATTATTAGAAAGGAAGGTAAAAGTATATTAATACCTAAAATACTCTATGTCAAATAAATACACTAAGGTAGGATAGTGTTGCCTAAGCAAAGTTGGTATTAGGAGTTGAGCGTTGTAGGCATTCTTCACTAATCTGAGAGTATGGATTAGGTATAGTTATTTGTCATTGATCTGAGAGTATGGATTAAGTATAATAATCCAATATGTCTTGAATGTTTGTTTAGTGATTTCCTGAAAATACATGTTGTAACATCCCAAAATCCAAGACCAAAAATTTCATTTTTAATTTGACAATTCATAAAACAGATTATTGAAAACATCATGAAGGTTATCTCATATCATAAAAACCCATAAGTCATATATCTCAAAAACATGTCACATGATAATAAGGTCAGAGTATAAATCCCAAGAATATCATAATGCGGAAAATCATGGTGTGATGCACTGCAGTCATGCCGACTCCTTTCCTTTCGAAGAAGAAGTATCTGAAACCAAAATTGTAAACCGTAAGCACGAAGCTTAGTGAGTTCCCCCATCATACCACATAAACACATACTGTCAGGCATATCTGGGTGTCCGAACTACCCTGTTGAGCATACCTGGGTGCTCAACCTACCCATGTTAGGCATACCGGGGTGCCTAACCTACCCCTGTCAGACATACCGGGGTGTCCGACCTACCCCTGTCAGGCATATCTGGGTGCCCGACCTACCCTCCGGTTTATCTCAACCGGTTACTGGGACTATTTCACCCCTACCACTACCACATAATAACATATCATAACATACTGCCAAGTATATCTGGGTGCCCGACCTACCCTCCGGTTTATCACAACCGGTTACGGGGTCTAACCACCCCTCCTACCACTATCACATATAACATAGCATATAACATATAAATCACATCAGATAGCGGAAAACCAAACAGTTATCACAAAGACAATCATCTATACTCTATACTCTTACTAGTGGGTCGGCATTGGTGACTTAGACCCACTCCTATAGGAAGGTACCTTACCTCGATAACTGAAAGTAGCTGCAACAACTCCGGCTCCAGATATCACCCGAACTCAAGCCCTTATACATAGAAGATTTCCTTTAATTCCCTTTTCCATACTCATCACCCCTTAAGGGTCAACTTTAGTCAAAGTCCAAGTCAAAGTCAACATTCTGGTCAAAGTCAACGTTATGGTCAAAGTCAACATTCTGGGTTTACTCAACTCGCCGAGTTGGTCCATCAACTCGTCGAGTTCCATAGATCATAAACCCTAAAATCGCGATCCAACTCGTTGAGTTCTTTCACGAAATCGTCGAGTTTCTCCTATCCACAAAATCGGGACACCCCGCCCTAACTTGTCGAGTTCCTCTATCAACTCGTCGAGTTCTTCAGTCTGTTAAGCTTTCTTAATGGATTAAGCCTCTGTATCCTTCAGATCTAAGCTCCATACTTCATACATAGACTGGAAATGTCCTTAGAAGGGTAAAGTTTCCAACTTTACCCGTTAATACCCTTCCTCAAGATATTTAGCTCCAACCCTAACTCTAAAAGATCTAGATCTTGATCCAAAAGCCATAAATACCACAAGATAGGGTGTACAAACAGAGATCTAGACCTTAGAGACTAGATGAACATGTAAAGTCTCTGACTTTCTCTCCATGCATGGCCTTTTGGAGCTTAAAAGGCCAAAATGATACCCTAAAGCTTGCATTGGGATTCAATGGCCATAAAGTTTTCACCTTTATGCGATGAAAGCCCTTCTAGACCCTAGATCTGAAAGGGTATTCACTTGGGATGTCCAAGTCCGAAACGCTAACATACTTGGACCAAAATATGGAGAAAATGCCCTAAAACTAGATCTAAGCATATTATAGACATGATAGAGCTTTATACCTTTGATGAACCAGAAATGAAGCTAGACTTTTGGATCTACTCTTCTCCAACACTTTCTTGCTCCTTCTTCAAGTATCTTCTTCTTCAAAACCACAAAGAATGCACCAAGAATGGCTCAAAACTCTCAAAAGTGTATTAGGGTGTCGTGGCTAGGGTTTGGGACGATGGATGCTATAAATGAGACCATCCTTTGGAGGTTAAGGTTGTAACACCCAGTTCCTAGTATGTAATTTAATAAATAATTATTCACTTTTGCAAAGGGACTCGACGAGTTGGAGGCCCCAAACTCGTCGAGTAGGAATGGGATTTTTTGGATGCGGGACTTGAAGTCTACTCGACGAGTCGAGGAGCCTCGACTCAACGAGTAGGGCTGCCAGAGTAAAACCCTAATTTTCAGGGTTTGCACCCTATTTAAAGACCTTGACGCCCCATTATGGCCTCCCTCATCGCCTCCCATAGTCCAGCAAACCCTAATCCGTGATCTTGAGCTTTGTGAGTGTGTGTGAGTAAAAAGGAGTGATTCTTTGGCATTTTATTAAAGGAGTGGAAGCTAGAGGTGCTTGCTTGAAGGAAGGAGCCTTGGATCCATAAGGAGAACTTCATTTCCGGATCATTTGAGGTATAAAGTCTATACCTTGACTATTCATTTACTAGATCTCTTTATGGAGAAGTTTAGGGATTTTAGGAGCATATTTTGGAACCATTCATGGACGCCAGCATGTTTTGGAGCCATAACTTCAGATCTGAAACCTTTGAGGGACTCCATGGCATATAGGTGCCAACTTTATGGCCATGGGAGTCTCATGCATCTTGTGAACCACATTTTAGGGCTTTTTGAGCTAAATAACCCATGCATGAACGTAAAGTTTGAAACTTTATGTGATAAATCGACCCTAGGGAACCAGATCTATGATTTTGATGCAGTAAGCCCGACTAGAAATGACTGTATGAATTTAGACTATGGGGGACTCGACGAGTTGTTCATACAACTTGGCGAGTTGGGTCGTGGTCCCCCAACCTTTTCTGTTACTGAGCAAACTCGTTGAGTCTAGAAGATGACTCAGAAAGTTGGCCATGGTTTGGGTTATGAAGATTGAGGAACTCGGCGAGTGCAAGGAGGGCCTCGACGAGTTGTGGGTAAAAGGTCGCGACCATGCGTTGAAGATGAACTTGACGAGTTCATGAAAGGACTCGATGAGTAGGATCGGGATTTTAGGGTTTTATGGATTATGGAACTCAACGAGTTGATGGACCAACTAGGCGAGTTGACTCAACCAGGATGTTGACTTTGACCAGGATGTTAACCTTGACTTTGACTATTGCCCAGAGTTGACCCTTAGGGTGGTTATGAGTATGAAAGGGGTAATTAAAGGAGATAATTATGTGTAGGAGTTTGAGAGGAGTTGATCTAGGAGCCGAGGGTAATTCAGGTACTTCACGACATTGAGGTGAGTTACCTTCCAGTAGAAGTGCGTCTAAGGCCACAATGTCGACCCACTAGTAGGAGTTGTTAGTTAGATGATTGTCTTCGTGATAATTGTATGGTATGCCACTATCTGTCATGATTTATGTGCTAGTATGTTATGTTATTATGTGGTAGTGGTAGGGGGTGAAATAGTCCCCAGTTACTGGTTGAAAGATACCGAAGGGGAGGCCAACACCTAGTTATGGTAGGCAGGTACCTGTTAAAAGATACTGAAGGGGAGGCCAGCACCCAGTTATGCGAGGCAGGTACCGGTTGAAAGATACCGAAGGAGAGGCCAACACCCAGTTATGCTAGTCAGTTACCGGTTGAAAGATACCGAAGGGGAGGCCAGCTCCCAGATATGCTAAAGCACTATGTGTCTATATGGTATGTGGAATGATGGGGGAACTCACTAAGTGTAACGCCCGCGTTTCGGGGCTAAGCATTTTTAGACGATGTAATAGTCTAGGTCAACTATTGTAACTCTTTTTGAAGTAATAAAGATGAGATATTTGAGTATTATGTGAATTATGTGAATTTATATGCTTATTATTTCTTTATAAATTTATAATGAATAAATGATAAAAAAAGCGTCAAAATTAAAGTGAGATAAACCCTATATCTTTACATAAAGTTGTAGTGGTCGAAACAAGGATTCCGGATATATAAAGAACGCCGAAATCCGAGTTATAACGAAGAAGTTATGACCCATCGAAGTTTCGCGGCAAAACCGACACAACACCGGGGAGCGGAAAAAGTGAATTTACGATAGAGCAATTTTTAGCCTTAGCTATCTAAACGAAAGTCGTAGAAAACGTTAAACCAAGAGCGTGCATAAAAAGAACGCCCAAATCTGACTTCGTATGAAGAAGTTATGAATTTTCTAAGTTTCGGCCTAGCAGTGCGCAGCCCGAAATTCGAATCTTAGATTGAGCGGTTTTTGGCCAATGCAACCTAAATGAGAATTAAAGATCTCATTATTAGTAGCGCAACGGTAAAAAGACAGACGAAAATGGAGTCCGTATGAAGAAGTTATGAATTTTACGCAGTCATCTAACAATATAATCTTCTCATACTGTTAAATTTAAAATCGGTCGAGAATTAGCCGATAGAGTCAAAAGAAAAGTTGTAGATCTTGTCTTACCTACGCGTGGATATAAAGAACGTCAAAAACGGAGCTCGTATGCGAAAGTTATGAATTTTTAAAGATTGGCTGTTTTACCTGCTGTGTTCGGCGCCACGTGTTAGCATCAGGCGAAGCCTTGGAGCCTACGCAAGGCTCACGACGTGAGCACCCTTTCTTATGACGTGAATTGGCCCAGACAGCCTATAAATAGAGGCGTAAATCACCCCCAAAACACACACCTTTCATACCCTTTCTCTCCCATTACCCCCAAAACTTCTCTTCCACTCCCTAATACTTCCTAAGTGCTAGAAGCGAGTCCCGGAGAGCCTGAAGGCTCCAAGAAAAAGAGTTTTTCGGTTTGAACCTCTGCTCGCGCGGAGCCCGGTTTTTAAGCAAACTTCTCGGTTTCGTCAAAGAAGATTATTTTTAGAAGCGAGGTGTTGTCCGAATCACTCCGTATCAGGTGAGTGTATAGTCACTTTCATCTTACACATAGATATGAAGTATTTTATATAAATTATGTGCTATGTGTAAATATTTGTTATCTGTTTACTTGAGATGTTTGCCGAATGAAAGATCTATACTACTTTCTTTCAGATCTGAAACTTTTCCTTCAGATCTACACTTCCTCATCTCAGATCTAAACTTTTTCTTTAGATCTAGACTGTATACTTTGAGATCTATGTTGGATGAAAGATCTGAACTTCTTTCCTTCAGATCTAAACTTTTTCTTCAGATCTGGACCGTATAAATATTTTATGCTTTGAAAGTTATGTTGGATGAAGGATGTAAACATTGTTTTTCAGATCTGGACTATATATGTATTTTATGCTTTAAAAGGTATGTTGGATAAAAGATATAAGCTTTATTTTACAGATCTGGACAATGTATGTATTTTATATCTACAAATATGTTGGGTAGAACATGGGTAGATAAAATAGTTGGTGTGTGGTGAAATAAAATAATGAGAGGCCTCAATGTTGACGTTGCTCCAGTCATCTAGCGGAGTATTGATGACGACCACAAACTTTTCTAGGAAGTCCAGTGGAACGCTAGCAGGCTCGCAACCTGTAGGTGTTTGTGAACGAAGTGTTCACCGGTGTTTGTGAACGAAGTGTTCACCGGTGTACTCCATCCCCCCATGGTTGCCTTACGGACACTTATGGCTGAGGAATCCCCTTAGCAGTAGTATCCATCCCGATGAAATTCCTTAGGATAGGTCCCTTATGATAGATGCTTTAGGGACGTAAGGTGAGGATAACGGGAACGGGTAATCGGGTTAATGATTGTTGAAAATAACAAACTTATTTATTGTGGGTTGAAAACCCTATATGCTCACCAGGCTCCCCAGCCTGACCCATTCAGTTTTCTTGTATTACAGGTAGTGGAAAAAACATAGTTGGATGACTTGAGGAGAGATTATGGATTTGAGGCCAGATTGTGTTTTGTGGCCTAGAATGTTTATTTCTTTTTGGTTTATGCTTATGGTCTGTATCGATGATTGACATCCCGAGTTTTTGTAATGTAATGAAAATACATTTCTTTAAGAAATGCTTTGATAAAATTTATATCATATTTTGTTTTGGGAACAAATTCTGCAATACTTTTCTTAAGAAGTTACTCTGATTTTTATTAAAAAGCATAAACGAAATCGGTCTTTTCCGGCCGTAAAAATGGGGATGTCACAGTTGGTATCAGAGCATTAGTTTAAGTGAACTAGGAATTTGTAGGGTTTCTAGACTTAAACTTAGAATGCTAAGCGCTGATCGTGAGATGAGTGTCTTCCATATTTTAGACACGAGCACTAGTTTATTTTAGGAAAGATGCCTAAAATGCTTTTATGTGCTAAATGCTTTATGCTTTCCTTATGTGCTATTATTTGTTCGGATCTACGGTTTGTTGCCGACCGGATCTGGAAACCTTATGTGTTTAGGATTCTAAGCGTTCGAATACGATATTAGAACTAGCATGTAACGTTTCGGAGTGATGAGGGGAATTTAAACGTCTATCATGAATAAAGATCTAAATTCACCTAATTTGGTGTATAGATCGAAATGGCAAGAACCCGAAGTGGACCTGGAAACGCAAATGGAAATAGGAATCAGCAGCCTCGTCCCGAAGTGATTGAGCAGGTGCCGATAGTCGAAGTTGCACCCGAGCCAGTCACTATGGTCGGAGTACAAGCCATGATTCGGCAAATCATGGCTGAACAGAGGGAAGAAATGAGACAATTGTTGCTGAATAACAGAAGTGAACCTTCAATGTCCGTTGAGCAGCCCGAGCTGAGTCCCGAGCAATCAGAAGAAGGGAACTATAGCCGCCATGTGAGTCAAGTTGGAACTCAAGGAGAACGAAGGAACGACCCGGAGAAGGGAAACGACAAGGATGGGCGGATGTATAAGAATTTGTTGGGTGCGAAGCCACCAAGTCTCTCAGGAAGCCCAAAGCCTGTTGAGATTATGGATTGGATCTCCGAAATGGAGATGGAATTTGAAAGCTGTAACTGTAGTGATAAGCAGAAAACTATATTTGCCGTTCGACAACTGAAGACCGGAGTCTTGAGCTGGTGGAAATTGTTGGCGGATACGATGCCACGAGGAGAAGCCTTGAAGATGTCTTGGGAAGCGTTCCTGGAGCAGTTGAAGATGCAGTACTGCTCCGAGTAGATCTGATCGATCTAAACAATGAGTTTCAAAACTTGAAGAAGGGGAAAATGAGCATTGATGACTATGCTATTGCGTTCACCGAGAAGATGAAGCTATTTCCTTACTTGGTGCCGACTAAACTCGCCAAGATAGAGAAATTTGCTAACGGATTGCCATCAGACTTTGGCCCAACAGTCAAAATGGCAAGCACACTGAAGGCAACCGTTAGAGCAGCCAAGAATGTTGAGACCCAACTCAAAGAAAGGGGTCTAGAAAGAACTGAGGCAGGAGAGAAGAGGAAGTTCGAGGGATCTTCAAGATCCAACAAGAAAAGTAAATCCTTGAAGTCTGGTTCGAGAGGAGGAGTAGGCGAAGCGAAATGGTGCGAAAAGTGCAAAAAGAAACATCATGGGAAATGTGACGGGGAGGTCACTTATTTTAAATGTGGGAAGCCTGGGCACTATGCTAACGAGTGTACATTCAACAAGAAAGTTTGTTATGGTTGTAACGAGGAAGGCCACCTTTTGAAGGACTGCCCGAAGAAGAAGGAGGCAGCAAGGCCTAATGTCCCACCGAAGCCGAAAGCCAGAGCTTTTCAGATGACACTCGAAGCCGCGAAGGAAGCAGTGGACGTCGCTTCAGGTACCTTTCTTGTAAATGGATTGCCTGCCAATATATTTTTTGATTCTGGAGCAAATTACTCCTTTATATCACATAAATTTGGTGGAAGACTAGCATTGCCTATAGAAAAACTTGATGATGCTCTAGTTGTAGAAGTTGCCAGTGGCAAATTCATACCTGTTAGCGATTGCATTAGGAATATCGTCATCGACTTGAACGGAAACGAATTCCACGAGGAGTTGTTGCCTATTGAACTAAATGGTTTCGATATCGTACTGGGAATGGATTGGTTTAGCGCCAATGATGCCGAGATACTGTGCAAGAAGAAGATAGTAAGAGTAAACCTGCCTGGGAAAGAGTCATTTGTGGTCTACGGGGACAAACATAGAGTGAATTCTGGAATCATTTCCCTAATGAAAGCCAGAAAATGTTTGTCCAAAGGTTGCTCATCATACTTGCCATTTGTGATCGATGCTAAGAAAGAGAAGAAGGAGATGCAGCAAATACCTGTGGTGTCTGATTATCCAGAAGTTTTTCCCGAAGATCTTCCCGGATTACCGCCTGACAGACAAGTGGAGTTCTGAATAGACTTGTTACCCGAAACAACACCAATAGCAAAAGCACCATACCGATTAGCACCGAAGAAGATGAAGGAGCTTATGACGCAACTTCAGGAGTTGTTGGACAACGGTTTCATTAGACCTAGTTCATCACCTTGGGGAGCTCCGGTGTTATTCGTGAAAAAGAAAGACGGAAGCATGAGAATGTGTATAGACTAAAGAGAGCTGAACAAGGCAACGGTAAAGAACAAGTACCCTTTGCCGAGGATTGATGACCTTTTCGATCAGCTGCAAGGTTCGAGTTATTTCTCCAAAATCGATCTTAGGTTGGGATATCATCAGCTGAAGGTCCGAGAACAAGATATTGAGAAAACCGCGTTCAGAACAAGATATGGACACTATGAGTTCTTGGTTATGTCATTCGGACTAACCAATGCTCCAGCAGCGTTCATGGATTTGATGAATAGGGTTTGTAAACCATTTCTCGATAAATCCGTGATAGTGTTCATAGATGACATTCTAGTTTACTCAAAAGGCGAGCAGGAACATGGCAAGCATCTACGGGAAGTATTAGAAGTGCTGAAGAAGGAGAAGCTGTACGCAAAGTTCTCCAAGTGTGATTTTTGGATTCGAGAAGTCCAATTCTTGGGTCATGTGGTTAACCAAGAAGGGATCATGGTTGACCCAGCCATGATTGAAGCTGTAATGAAGTGGGAGCGACCGAAAAGCCCCACGGAGATTCGAAGCTTTCTAGGATTAGCCGGATATTACCGAAGATTTATCCAAGGCTTTTCTTCGATAGCTGCTCCATTGACACCTTTGACACATAAAGGAGCTACTTATACATGGAGTGAGAAGCATGAAGAAGCATTCGAGAAGCTAAAGAAGAAATTATGTGAAGCACCGATTCTTTCTCTGCCCGATGGAGTTGAAGACTTCGCAGTCTATAGCGACGCATCTGGATTTGGGTTAGGTTGCGTTCTGACCCAAAGGGATAAAGTGATAGCATATGCTTCGAGACAATTGAAAGAACACGAAAAGAACTACCCCACTCATGATCTGGAGTTGGCAGAAGTGGTATTTGCACTAAAGATATAGAGACATTATCTTTACGGCACGAAGTGCAAGCTTTTCACTGATCATAAGAGTCTTCAGTATCTCTTTGATCAAAAAGAGTTGAATATGAGGCAACGACGCTGGCTAGAGTTGCTTAAGGATTACAATTGCGAGATACTTTACCACCCTGGTAAAGCAAATGTCGTAGCTGATGCCTTGAACCGAAAAGTGAGCCTAGAAAGGAGAAGGCCAAGAGCGTTAAGAATTGAAGTTTTCTCAACGATCGTGGAAAGTATTAAGAAAGCTCAAGAAAAAGCTTCAGAGAAAAATGACCGAAAAGAAGAGCGTTTGGGCAAAACGCTGGTGTTCGGTACGAACAATCAAGGATTAAAGGTATTCCAAGATAGGATTTGGGTACTTAAGACGGGAGGAATAAGAGATCTTCTGATGGAGGAAGCGCACAAGACCATGTACTCGATTCATCCCGGTAGCACAAAAATGTATAAGGATCTGAAGCCCTACTACTGGTGGCCGACGATGAAGCTCGATGTTGCGAAGTATGTGGCCGAGTGTGTAACCTGTGCAAGAGTTAAGGCACAACATCAGAAACCATATGAGAGTTTAGAACCTTTACCTGTACCCATGGGTAAAAGGGAAGACATCACCATAGATTTTGTGACTAAACTACCTAGGACGAAGAGCGGTCACGACATGATTTGGGTGGTCGTGGATCGTTTCACTAAGAGTGCACACTTCATAGCAGCCAACGAGAAGTGGTCTATGGATAAACTCGCAAATGCTTACGTGAAGGAGGTAGTAAGACTTCACGGTGTTCCTCTTACGATTGTATCGGATCGTGATATTCGTTTCACGTCAAGATTCTGGAGGAGTCTACAAGAGGAATTGGGTACGAAATTATGTTTAAGTACAGCTTATCATCCGCAGACCGATTGTCAGAGCGAAAGAACTATTCAAACGTTGGAGGATATGCTAAGAACGTGTACCCTAGATTTCCAAGGTAACTGGGACAAACACTTACCTCTGGTAGAGTTTTCCTACAACAATAGTTACCATTCGAGCATCAAGATGACACCTTATCAAGCCTTATATGGACAAAAGTGTCGTACGCCGTCTTGTTGGCTTGAAGCCGGAGAAAAGCAGTTTATGGGCCCCGAGATAGTCCATCAGACTGCTGAAAAGCTAAAAGTGATCAGGGAAAGGATGTTAGCAGCTCAGGATCGTCAAAAGGGCTATGCTGACAAGAAGAAGCGACCGGTGACATTCGAAGTTGGGGATTCAGTTTTGCTCAAAGTCTCACCATGGAAGGGACTTATACGATTTGGGAAACGAGGAAATTTGAGTCCACGGTTTATTGGACCGTTCAAAGTTCTTCAAAAGATTGGGAACCAAGCTTACAAACTCGAACTACCAGAAGAACTAGATGGTATTCATAACACATTCCATGTGTGTTATTTGAGGAAGTTTACGGGAGAAGTTCCCGACATAATTCCAATCTCAGAGTTAAGGATGGATGAGAATAAGAGGCTAATCGAAAAGCCCGAGGCGATTGTTGACCGTAAGATGAAGAAGTTACGATGTAAGATGGTCGACTTAGTGCTAGTTCGTTGGAAACATTCGAATGGGCCGAATCTCACCTGGGAAACGGAGAGTGACATGATGAGTCGCTATCCGCATTTGTTTGCTGATGCATTATTCTGAGGACGGAATCATCCTAAGGGGGAGAGAATTGTAACGCCCGCGTTTCGGGGCTAAGCATTTTTAGACGATGTAATAGTCTAGATCAACTATTGTAACTCTTTTTGAAGTAATAAAGATGAGATATTTGAGTATTATGTGAATTATGTGAATTTATATGCTTATTATTTATTTATAAATTTATAATAAATAAAGGATAAAAATAAGCGTCAAAATTAAAGTGTGTGATAAACCCCATATCTTTACATAAAGTTGTAGTGGTCGAAACAAGGATTCCGGATATATAAAGAACGCCGAAATCCGAGTTATAACGAAGAAGTTATGACCCGTCGAAGTTTCGCGGCAAAACCGGCACGACACCGGGGAGCGGACAAAGTGAATTTATGATAGAGCGGTTTTTAGCCTTAGCTATCTAAACGAAAGTCGTAGAAAACGTTAAACCGAGAACGTGCATAAAAAGAACGCCCAAATCTGACTTCGTATGAAGAAGAAATGAATTTTCTAAGTTTCGACCTAGCAGTGCGCAGCCCGAAATTCGAATCTTAGATCGAGCGGTTTTTGGCCAACGCAACCTAAATGAGAATTGAATATCTCATTATTAGTAGCGCAACGGTAAAAAGACAGACGAAAATGGAGTCCGTATGAAGAAGTTATGAATTTTACGTAGTCATCTAACAATATAATCTTCTCATACTGTTAAATTTAAAATCGGTCGAGAGTTAGCCGATGGAGTCAAAAGGAAAGTTGTAGATCTTGTCTTTACCTACGCGTCGATATAAAGAACATCAAAAATGGAGCTCGTATGCGAAAGTTATGAATTTTTAAAGATTGGCTGTTTTACCTGCTGTGTTCGGCGCCACGTGTCAGCTTCAGGCGAAGCCTTGGAGCCTACGCAAGGCTCACGACGTGAGCACCCTTTCTCACGACGTGAATCGGCCCAGACAGCCTATAAATAGAGGCGTAAATCACCCCCAAAACACACACCTTTCATACCCTTTCTCTCCCATTACCCCCAAAACTTCTCTTCCATTCCTTAATACTTCCTAAGTGCTAGAAGCGAGTCCCGGAGAGTCCGAAGGCTCCAAGAAAAAGAGTTTTTCGGTTTGAAACTCTGCCCGTGCGGAGCCCGGTTTTTAAGCAAACTTCTCAGTTTCGTCAAAGAAGATTATTTTTAGAAGCGAGGTGTTGTCCGAATCACTCCGTATCAGGTGAGTGTATAGTCACTTTCATCTTACACATAGATATGAAGTATTTTATATAAATTATGTGCTATGTGTAAATATATGTTATCTGTTTACTTGAGATGTTTGCCGGATGAAAGATCTATACTTCTTTCTTTCAGATCTGCAACTTTTTCCTTCAGATCTACACTTCCTCATCTCAGATCTAAACTTTTTCTTCAGATCTAGACTCTATACTTTGAGATCTATGTTGGATGAAAGATCTGAACTTCTTTCCTTCAGATCTGAACTTTTTCTTCAGATATGGACCGTATAAATATTTTATTCTTTGAAAGTGATTTTGGATGAAGGATGTAAACATTGTTTTTCAGATCTGGACTATATATGTATTTTATGCTTTAAAAGTTATGCTGGATAAAAGATATAAGCTTTATTTTACAGATCTAGACCATGTATGTATTTTATATCTACAAATATGTTGGGTAGAACATGGGTAGATAAAATATTTGGTGTGTGGTGAAATAAAATAATGAGAGGCCTCAATGTTGACGTTGCTCCAGTCATCTAGCGGAGTATTGATGACGACCACAAACTTTTCTAGGAAGTCCAGTGGAACGCTAGCAGGCTCGCAACCTGTAGGTGTTTGTGAACGAAGTGTTCACTGGTGTACTCCATCCCCCCCCCCCCCATGGTTTCCTTACGGACACTTATGGCTGAGGAATCCCCTTAGCAGTAGTATCCATCCCGATGAAATTCCTTAGGATAGGTCCCTTATGATAGATGCTTTAGGGACGTAAGGTGAGGATAACGGGAACGGGTAATCGGGTAATGATTGTTGAAAATAACAAACTTGTTTATTGTGGGTTGAAAACCCTATATGCTCACCAGGCTCCCCAGCCTGACCCACTCAGTTTTCTTGTATTACAGGTAGTGGCAAAAGCATAGTTGGATGACTTGACGAGAGATTATGGATTTGAGGCCAAATTGTGTTTTGTGGCCTAGAATGTTTATTTCTTTTTGGTTTATGCTTATGATCTGTATCGATGATTGACATCCCGAGTTTTTGTAATGTAATGAAAATACATTTCTTTAAGAAATGCTTTGATAAAATTTATATCATATTTTGTTTTGGGAACAAATTCTGCAATACTTTACTTAAGAAGTTACTCTGATTTTTATTAAAAAGCATGAATGAAATCGGTCTTTTCCGGCCGTAAAAATGGGGATGTCACACTTAGCTTTGTGCTTATGGTTTTCAATTTTGGTTTCAGGTCCTTCTTCTTTGAAGGGAAAGGAGCCGGCACGGTAGCAACAGATCACACACATGATTTCCGCATATGAGATTCTTGGGATTTGTACTCTGAAATTATTACTATCACTTGACCTGGTTTTTGAGACATATTATCTATGGTTTTTATGAAATGAAATAACCTGTTGACGTTTTCTATAAATTGTTTTATGAATCGTTATGTCAAAAATGAAGTTTTTGGTCTACAACTTTGGGATGTTACGAAGGTGCTTAAATAGGTTGCAAAACCCTGAAAGTTAGGGTTTCATTCTGCCAGTCCTACTCGTCAAGTTAATGCTCTCAACTCGTCGAGTAGACTTCCCATCCTGCGTCCAATTTTCGTCCCTACTCGACGAGTTTGGGGCCTCCAGCTCATCGAGTTTCTATACAAAAACCAATACATTTTGAATTAAATACATACCAGGAACCGGGCATTACACATGTAATTTTGAGGGTCAACACAAGGTTGGTGAGAGTTACAAGTTTTCTGCTAACAGCAGTAATACTTTTAAAAAGTCTGAAAAGTATTTTCTTTGTAAGTATAACAATAGTTAAACCTGTTTTGCAAAGAGTCTTTGAAAGCCAAAGTGTATCTTTGTATAAGTAAATCCATACTTAAAATTGTGTTTGTAAGAATCCTTGAATATACTTGAAAACCAAATTGTATTGTTACATAAGTAATTCCATACTTAAAATAGTTTTGAAAGCAACCAAGCCCCTGGTTTGTAGTGTGTGGGAGAGAGAGAGAGAGAGAGAGAGAGAGAGAGAGAGAGAAATTCCAGTTAATGTTTATAGTGAGTCCTATAACGGAGCTATGTGGCTAAATGTACCCCCTACAACGCTTCATTGGATGTTGTAGTAACAATTTTAGACACTTATCACCCGCTTCGATTGATCGGTCAAGCTTGTAGGTAGCAACCGTAGGTGGGGATGTCAATCCTGTATAGATCCATACATATGTATCTTGCTCTGAAGATTAACGGTTATAGTAGTGTGGGTATTCTAAGTGTTTAGACTCAGCTAATGAATATAGTCTCACTAAAAATCCCTTAACTAAAGTATGTAAATAACTCTCAGTTCTAACTTAACTATGGTTAAGTCACTAGACATAATGAATTTCGTTGTATAAAGTTTATAAAAGTCGAGTATGCTTGATATGTATGTGAAAGTGTAATGTACTCGCTTTTATAAGAGGTACGTTCCAAAGTAATGAACATATGTACATGTATAAACATTATGTATGTAAACATATATATATATATATATATATATATATATATATATATATATATATATATATATATATATATATATATATATATATATACGTGCATAGTAATAGCTTGAATCCTTGACAGACTACAAAGTTTTATGACTTGCTTTTTATGATATACAATGTCACATAAAAATCATATATATATATATATATATATATATATATATATATATATATATATATATATATATATATATATATATATATATATATTTATCATGTAGCATTCGTTGTGTGAACTAGTTATTTCACGATAAAATAACCGTAATACGTATACGAAAAGTTTATACTAGTTTATGTCAAACGATATGTTACATTGTTAAATAACATTTTTATAAACTATGATTATTGTATTTTCGCATAAACGGATAATTTGTTTGTATAAACTAAGTATATAGACACATGTATCCCCCCCCCCCCCCTCCGAAATAATTAGAAATATTTAAAAGGGGTCGTAAGCACTCACCCTTGAAGCGTGAGTTCGATTTGTACATAGTCGGTTTATTTTGAGAAGCTTGACGTGAGAAACCGCAAAACCATAATTCTTGAACTTTGAAATACTTTCGGGACCATTTCGTAACGAATTTAAGCTATTGGGGGCTGTTTGGTAATTTAATTAGCCAAAATAGGACTGCTTTGGTTAAAATAAAAAAAGGAGGGACTAAAATGGTTTAAATTGAATTAATGTTTGAGAAATGGACTGATTTTATTAAGAAATCTCCATGGAAGGGCTATTTTGTTTTAAATAAATATAAGTTTGTGGAAAAGGGTTTATTTGAAATGAATGTTAGCAAGGGGGGTTATTGGTCATTTTATCAAAGTTAAAAGGGACTAGGGCTTTTTACGCACCGTCTTTTGTTCGACCGGTCATAGGAATGAAGAACACGAACGAATCACGAAGGCAGATGAACGAATGCGTGACAAAGAAGCACGAAGGCTCCGCAGGCGGCACAAGGTTTCATTGATCGATCGCGATAAGGAGGCTGTCTCCGGGGGTCGACGAGGCCGAAGAATGAAGGGACGAAGCAGCGAGCTTGTGCTCTTCTCGTACGGCTGCGAGGTGCGAAGGAAAGAGGAGTCTGAAAGGAGTCCGGTAAGGCGTCGCGACCAGCCGCAACGACGAAGACGATATCCTCATAGATCGTCGATCGATAGGGATAGAATAGAGAATGCGAGGGAGAAAAGGGGTTCGGTGGAACAAGGCAAGCAGCAACATTGGTGCAGGTGGTGTGTTTGGCAGCAGAGATCGACGGGAAGAAGGGCAGATGCGAGGGGTGAGGCCAGATGAGGTTTCGTCAGTCTTGGTCAGTGCTGCTCATGCAGCTTCTCGGTTGCTTGCTTCAGCTCCGGTAATCTTGCTTCCTCTTATTTATTTATTTATTTATTATTATTATTATTTTGTATTGACAGAAATCGATGGAACCTAAGTGCGTGTTTGGGTTTGATTTTTGACAGGAAAACTGAAAAATAACGATGGTGATGATACTGTCTTGCTGCTTGCAATCAATAGGAAGAAGAAGAGAAGCAACAAGATTTTGTGGTGTTTGTTCTTGGTTGAAACATCGAAGAAGGCAGGAGCTGTTTTTGGGTGATAGTTTCATTTCACAGCTTCAATTGAGAAAGGAAACATGTTTCCTTTGTGTGTGATTTAATATCTCTTTTGTGTGTGATTTAGTATAAGCTGAAAGTTAGAAGCAATACTATAATTTATTCTTTATTATGGTGTGCAAGCAATCAAAGATTTTGGACATTTTCTCATCATACTTCATGTACTTTCAGTTCAAGATAGCAACTTATGTATGTGTACATTGGGTTAATTTTGTAAGCATTGTATAAGTCAATAAGTATGTATTTTGTATATGTATTGATGTATTGATTTATTGGAGTATATATATATATATATATATAGATATATATATATATATATATATATATATATATATATATATATATATATGTGTATTATTTATTGATTGTATGGATGTATGGATTGTGTATATAGTTGGTAGCTTCTTAGATAATCGTATTTGTACAATAAAATCAATTATAAAGACATTGCATTGGTTATACACACAAGTATAGGTATTTGAGTATTAAGATGCATTTTATACATGTATTTGTGTATGTATTGTGTATTGCTTTAAATTATTAATGTATTTTAAACAATAATACATGGTTGAATATTTGAGTCAAAATATATAAATTATGGTACCAAAATTATACCTGGCAATGGGGCGGGGTTTGGAGCGAATCGACCTTCATCTAAACATGTTTAACAAACTTCAAAATCCAATCCAAACCCGTTCCATAACCTGCAGGTTTTTGAATAATCAAACTCATACCCTTATCCACCGAATCAACAAATATCCAAACCCGTTCCATAACCCGCAGAGTTTTAAATAATCAAACGCATACCCTTATCCACCGAATCAAAAAATATCCAAACCCGCTCCATAACTCGTAGGTTTTTTAAATAATCAAACAAAAATGTTTATTTAGAACACGTATTACATATTCGAGGACTTTCGATTGGAATTAAAGTCACTACTGTGATAACTTCCGATTGATTTTCGAATGTCGAATACGATGATAGTGTAGCACCTGGTTCTTGGTACGTATTCTTTTATTTAAATCTGTGTATTTTGCATTTTGGCCTTGGACTCGGCGAGTCAAAGGCTCAACTCACAGAGTAGAAGCGGGAAGGGGCACGGGGTTTAAGTCGTGGACTCGCCGAGTCGGGTCCCGGACTCGGCGAGTAGCTGCTGTTTGGACAAAAACCCTAATTCAGGAGTGTGCACCCTATTTAAACACTCTAACTCGGCCTCCCTTGTCCCTAACACTTCCAGAGAGCTGTAGAGCGAAACCCTAGCCCCCATATTGTTCTTGTGAGTGATTTTTGGCTTTGTGAAGGAAGTTTGGAGCTTAGAAGAAGAAGGAGGAGGTTGGAGGGTGCAAGGAGGGGAAGTAGATCCGAAATCTACACTGTGGGAAGCTTCCATTCAGGTAGAAAAGTTCCTACCTTGATCACTAGTTCATTAGATTCCCTTTTTGTCCCTAATTTGTGGTTTTCAAGCCCTAAAACCTCAAACTCCATGTGTTTATGCTCTATGTTCTGAAAGGACTTCAGATCTGGACCTTATGGACATCTTAGAAGTGTAAAGTCTCTATGGTTGAAGTGATGGAGGCCCCTATTGAGTGTTTGACCTCATAAAGAGCTTGGAATTGCCTTTTGGAGCTCATAGGGCCATGCATGCATGTAAAGTTTGCAACTTTACGTGATAAGCATGCCCTAGGAGCTTAGATCTATGGTTTGGAACCGTTGCATGTCTCAGATTTGGTCTGTATGGGAGGAGGGTTGAAGGGACTCGGCGAGTGCCAAAGTGCACTCGACGAGTTCTATGAAGATGGTCTTAGACTCGACGAGTTGGACGAACCACTCGGCGAGTCCTATGAAGATTGCCTGGGACTCGACGAGTTGTTCTTCAACTCGGCGAGTCATATGAACTGTTACTGAGTTAAGAGGGGTTTAAGTGTAGAAGGTCCAACCCTTCGTAGCTGCACGCGGAATTAGCAATTTATCTAGCAGCAATAGTCCCAGAAACCCAAATCCTCAAGATGGATGCTCTGGTGAGGATTTGGAAGCAAGTAGGAGATCTGCTCGTAGGGACTCGGCGAGTTGTTCTCGGACTCGGCGAGTCGGATCGCAAGTCGGTCTAATCGTCCCAAGTAGTGAGTTAAGGGTGGCTCAGTGAGTGGGAAGAGGGACTTGATGAGTTAGTACTGGGATAGTAGGAGAGGGACTCGGCGAGTCTGTGCCATGACTCGGCGAGTCCAGTCAACTGGAAGTTGACTTTGACCAAAGAGTTGACCTTGGACCAGGGGTAGGTCAGTCATTTGACCTAAGGGTATTTATGAGTGTCTAATTTATGTTTATGGATTTATAGCCGGAGGATTACCGGTGCAACAGTCAGACGTCTAGCGAGCAGACTTTCAGCAGCTACTTTTCGAGGTGAGTTACCTTCCAGTAGGGGTGGGTCTAAGGCCACAATGCCGGCCCACCAATGAGGAGTATCTAGAAGATGATTGTCTCTGTGATAATTATCTTGTTCTTGTTATGTGTTGGTTATGAGTTATATCTGTATGATGTGTTGCGTGCATGATAGGGATAGTTTCCCTAATAGTGGTCTATAGGACCAAGGGGTAGGTCAGTACCCGGATATGCCTGACTGTATGCTTATACTTTGTTGAGTGTATGCTAGTGGTAGGGGGTGGAATAGTCCCCAGTTACCGGTTGAAAGATACCGATGAATAGTTACCGGTTGAAAGATACCGATGACGATTACCGGTTGAAAGATACCGATGAATGATTACCGGTTGAAAGATACCGAGGACTTGTGTGGTATGTGGTATGATGGGGGAGCTCACTAAGCTTTGTGCTTACGGTTTCAGTTTTGGTTTCATGTACCTCTTCGTCTAAGGGGAAGGAGCCGGCGGCATAGCATCGCATCACACACACATCTGATTTTCCGCACGGTGTTTTCTGGGATTGTACTCTGATATGATATTTGTTTATGTTGTGGGTTTCAAACATGATACTTGGTTTTATGAAGTGACGTGTTTATACAATGTTTTCTAATGAATGTTTTATGAGCTAACTAATGAAAAATGAAATTTTTGGGCTTGATTTTTGGGATGTTACAAGTTGGTATCAGAGCCCTGGTTTGAGGGATTCGGACACACCCTCGGGGGTGTCTGGACTCAAACTGAGGGGCTAAGACATTTTTGCAATAAATGGTTTTCTAAAAATCTAAACGGAAGGATTTTAAGAAAGACAAGGTGTGTGATGCATGCGACCGGCCGGGCTCAAGTAAGTTTTCCCCAAGATACCCATACTTGTTATGTTATACTATATGATTTTGATTCAGGAAACTGCATGCTAGAATAAGACTAAGGATCTAGGAAGATGCCTTGTGTGCCTGATATATGATTCTGATAATTGCATGCTAGTTAGGGCTAAGGATCTAGGAGGATGCCTTATATGCCTGTTGTATGAGCTGTATGCTAGGACTGTTTAGTCAGCAGTAGGATGGCCTGAATAGGTAATGCCTGATTTGGTTACTCGATGCACGAATGCTGCTTGCTTTGTGCTATGGGGGTCCTGACTATTTCCAACTAACTAAGGAGTGGATATGTATCAGTATCTGCAAGTTAGTTAGGGAGAGGTAGTAGGGACTCCTAGTGCAGCTGATGGCTGAGGGTAGGTCGGAGAGTGCCCTAGGGAAGCCTAGGATGAGGTCAGTGGAAAGGGTATCGGTAAAAAGGGATTTGGTGAAGTCGAAGCAATCCTTGAGGAAAGTACAGGTAGATGTGGAAGGTAGTATGGGCCCGTACTACTGAAAGCAGAGGACCCGTACCCGAATCAAGGAGGGCCTAGACGGAACCAGGAACCTTGGAGAGTGTGTTAGATCTCTCGGGGATATATATGATCCTGACATTTATGCGTGTATTTTCAGCATGGTGACCACACGTCATGGAGCAGGAGGTTCCGGATCAGGATCGGGATCAGGCTCGGGTGCAGGATCCGAGCAGGTCGATGACGGGCTGCGCGAATTCATCGCGTCTGAGATCACGAGAGGCATCCTTGAGTCGACCCCTATCATCTTCGGGTCGATCAAGGAGGGGATTATTGAGCTGATGGAGGATCGCCTCCGAGCATTCAGGAGTGATATGGCGTCTAGCCAGGTGGGTACGCACACACTGTCCTTCAAGGACTTTCGTGGGAGTGGTGCGTCGGATTTCCATGGGGTGAAAGACCCCATTGCTGCGAGGAGATGGATCGCAGACATTGAGTCTGCGCAGCTGACGAGCTTCTTCCCAGAGGGGTCGAAGGTGAGATATGCAGCAGGATGCTTGCGAGACAGGGCTAGAGATTGGTGGGAGTCTGTTGGTGACTCATTGGGAGCCTCGGCTGTTGAGGCTATGACATGGTCAGACTTTGTGACCAGATTCAGGGCGGAGTTTGCGCCAGCTGTGGAGCTTCAACGGCTGGGCAGGGAGTTCTTGGATATGAGGCAGACTACGGAGACTGTGGCGGAGATCACCGCCAAGTCCCGGGAGAGGGCATTGCTGGTGCCCCAGTATGCGGGAGATGAGGATATGAGGAGGACCCGCTACCACGACATGCTACGAGATGACATTCAGGAGCATGTTAGTTTTTCAGCTTGCCCTACCTTGGATTCCATGATTGTCAGGGCTAGGGAGAGGGAGATTGATCTGGAGCACATCCAGAAGAGGAAGGCAGTGGAGGGATTGACGACTGGGGCTTCGGGGAAGAAGCCTAAGGGATCTGATGGTAGGCCGAAGGGCCAGTCTGGACGGGACCGCTGTGGGAAATGCGCTCGGTCACACGAGGGAGCTTGTCGCACTGGGCCGGGTTCGGGCTGCTATAAGTGCGGCAAGGTCGGGCATTTTGGCAGGGATTGTACTGCCCCCGCCCCTGCGGTACAGATGACAGACCTGATTTGCTTCCATTGCAATCATAGGGGCCACAAAAGGGCCAATTGCCCGAGATTGATAGTAGCGCCAGCAGCGGCGCCGGTCTCAGGGACGGCGCGGGTTACGGATGGCCGGAAGGTCAAGGCAGAGGCTCCAGTGGTGCGGAGCCGAGCATTTCAGCTGACAGTCGAGGAGGCACGCGCTGCACCTGATGTGGTGACAGGTATGATTCTTTACCTCTTATTTATTTTTATGATGTTTATGTTATTGATATGTGCTCTGTTTAGGATCGTTCCATGTGAACAGCATCCCGGTTCAGGTGTTGTTTGATTCGGGCGCTACCCGATCGTTTGTTTCTCTTGCGCTTAGCAAGAAGTTTTCTGAGTCGTCGGGCATGTTGGATTGCCCTCTAGAGGTAGAGATTGCGGATGACCGATCAGTGCGAGCATCGATGGTATTCCGAGATTGTGTGCTGAGATTATTCGAGGAGCGCTACCTGGTGGATCTGGTTCCCATACCTTTGCGAGGGAACAAGGTTATTATTGGTATGGATTGGATAAGCCCCAATGGGGCAGTGATCGACTGCGCGCAGCAGTTGGTGCGGGTCAGGACCCCAAGTGGGGGAGAGCTGGTAATTTCGAGCGAAAGGCCGCAGCAAGGACCAACTTTATGTTCAGCAGCAAGAGCTAGACGTTACCTGCAGCAGGGTTGCGCAGGTTATGTTGCGTATGTTATGGATACCCGGAAAACGGGTAGGACTACGGTGGACGATGTACCTATGGTACGAGAGTTTGCGGACGTGTTCCCCGAGGAGTTGCCTGGGATACCTCCGGAGCGACAGGTGGAGTTCAGGATCGACCTAGTCCCTGGTGCGGCTCCGATAGCCAAGGCACCGTATTGGTTGGCTCCTCCTGAGATGCAGGAGTTGTCTACACAGCTGCAGGAGCTGTTGGACAAGGGTTTTATTAGACTGAGCAGTTCACCCTGGGGAGCCCCGATTCTGTTTGTAAAGAAGAAGGACGGGTCGCATCGGATATGTATAGATTATCGGGAGCTGAACAAGGTAACGGTGAAGAACCACTACCCACTCCCGAGGATTGATGACCTCTTTGACCAGCTACGGGGAGCATCTTGGTTCTCCAAGATTGATTTGCGTTCAGGGTATCACCAGATGAGGGTCAGAGAGGAGGATGTGCAGAAGACTGCGTTTCGGACGCATTATGGCCATTATGAGTTTATGGTGATGCCTTTCGGGCTCACCAATGCTCCTACCGCGTTCATGGACCTCATGAACCGCGTATGTAGATCGATGTTAGACCGGTCTGTGATAGTGTTTATCGACGATATCTTGGTTTACTCCAAGACGCGAGAGCAGCATGAGGAGCATCTGCGGGAGGTTCTGGAGACTTTGAAGAGGGAGAACTTGTATGCTAAGTTCTCCAAGTGTGAGTTCTGGTTGCGCGAGGTGTAGTTTCTTGGGCACCTTGTCAACCAGAACGGGATTTCGGTAGATCCGGCCAAAGTGGAGGCCGTGATGAGTTGGGAGGTTCCGAGGTCTCCATCTGAGATTCGGAGCTTTCTGGGATTGGCAGGCTACTATCGAAGATTCATTCAGGACTTCTCCAAGATAGCAGTTCCGCTCACCCGGCTGACTAAGAAGTTGGTGGTGTATCGCTGGGGGCCTGAGCAGCAGGCCGCGTTCGAGGCACTGAGACAGAGATTGTGCGAGGCGCCAATCTTAGCCCTGCCAGAGGGCATTGAGGATTTTGTTGTGTACTGCGATGCATCCATCGCAGGTTTGGGCGCGGTATTGATGCAGAGAGGGCATGTCATCGCCTATGCGTCGAGGCAGCTGAAGCCTCACGAGGCAAATTACCCGACGCATGATTTGGAGTTGGGGGCTGTTGTATTCGCCCTCAAGATTTGGCGTCATTACCTCTATGGGGTTCGTTGTATGATTTACACGGACCACAAGAGTTTGAGGTATCTCATGGATCAGCCAAATCTGAATATGAGACAGCGTCGGTGGCTTGATGTGGTAAAGGATTATGATTGTGAGATCCTCTACCATCCAGGGAAGGCCAATGTCGTGGCCGATGCGCTTAGCCGCAAGGCAGCGCCGATCAGGGATATCTTTCTGAGGATGACAGTGGTGACTCCGCTTCTGGAGCGGATCCGGGAGGCTCAACGAGAGGCTATGAAGGAGGAACATCGGAAGAGTGAGCGGATTGTGGGGCAGGTTTCCTCCTTCGACTATGATAGCCGAGGGTTATTGACTCTTCACCATAGGGTGTGGATCCCTTATCATGGAGGCGTGCGCCAGGTCCTGATGGAGGAGGCGCATAAATCCCGGTTCTCCATTCATCCTGGGGCGACGAAGATGTATAGGGATCTTCGTCTGGACTATTGGTGGCCCTGCATGAAGCGGGATGTGGCATGGTACGTGGAGTGGTGCTTGACCTGCAGGAAGGTCAAGGCCGAGCATCAGAGACCACACGGCAAGATGCAGCTGTTGGATATTCCGCTGTGGAAATGGGAAGACATCACGATGGATTTTATCACCAAGCTTCCTAGGACCGCGCGGGGACTGGATTCGATATGGGTCATTGTCGATCGATTGACCAAGAGCGCCCACTTTATCCCGATTCAGGAGAGCATCTCGGCCGAAAAATTGGCTGATATCTATATCAGGGAGGTGGTGGCGCGACACGGAGTGCCAGTCTCGGTGATTTCAGACAGAGATGTGCGGTTTACTTCCAGGTTTTGGAGGAAGTTTCATGACGAGCTGGGTACTCGTCTGCATTTTAGCACCGCTTTTCACCCGCAGACGGATGGTCAGAGCGAGCAGACCATCCAGACTCTGGAGGATATGATGCGGGCATGTGTTTTAGACTTCGGAGGTAGCTGGGATACCTACCTTCCGTTGGCGGAGTTCTCGTATAATAATAGCTATCATGCGAGTATCGACCGTCCTCCCTTCGAGATGTTGTATCGGAGGAGTTGCAGGACCCCGATATGCTGGGGCGAGGTTGGCCAGAGGGTCATGGGGAGCACCGAAGTAGTGCTCAAGACGACATAGAAGATTCAGCAGGTCCGAAGCAGGCTTCAGACTGCTCAGAGTCAGCAGAAAAGTTTTGCCGATAAGCGTCGATCAGACCTGGAGTTCCAGGTCGGGGATATGGTTCTCCTGAAAGTGTCGCCTTGGAAGGGCGTCATCCGATTCAGGAAACGGGGCAAGTTGGGTCCCAGGTATATTGGACCATTTAGGGTTGTAGCCCGGGTGGTCAAGGTGGCATACCGGCTGGATCTGCCAGCCGAACTCAGTCAGATCCACAACACTTTCCACGTCTCTCAGCTGCGGAAGTGCCTGGTGGACGACTCAGCAGTGGTACCTTTGGATGACATTCAGGTCGATGATAGCCTAAACTACATCGAGCGGCCTATAGCGATCCTCGACCGGAAGTCGAAGGATCTGAGGAACAAGAGAGTGGAACTCGTGAAGGTGCAATGGCAGCACCAGAAGGGGTCGGAGTGGACTTGGGAGCCGATGGATGAGATGATGGAGCATTACCCCGAGCTGTTTCAGGAACAAGCAGCAGACTTCGAGGACGAAGTCTAAAATAAATGGGGGAGATTTGTAGCACCTGGTTCTTGGTACGTATTCTTTTATTTAAATCTTTGTGTATTTTGCATTTTGGCCTTGGACTCGGCGAGTCAAAGGCTCGACTCGCCGAGTAAAAGCGGGAAGGGGCACGGGGTTTAAGTCGTGGACTCGCCGAGTCGGGTCCCGGACTCGGCGAGTAGCTGTTGTTTGGACAAAAACCCTAATTCAGGAGTGTACACCCTATTTAAACACTCTAACTCGGCCTCCCTTGTCCCTAACACTTCCAGAGAGCTGTAGAGCGAAACCCTAGCCCCTATATTGTTCTTGTGAGTGATTTTTGGATTTGTGAAGGAAGTTTGGAGCTTAGAAGAAGAAGGAGGAGGTTGGAGGGTGCAAGGAGGGGAAGTAGATCCGAAATATACACTGTGGGAAGCTTCCATTCAGGTAGAAAAGTTCCTACCTTGATCACTAGTTCATTAGATTCCCTTTTTGTCCCTAATTTGTGGTTTTCAAGCCCTAAAACCTCAAACTCCATGTGTTTATGCTCTATGTTCTGAAAGGACTTCAGATCTGGACCTTATGGACATCTTAGAAGTGTAAAGTCTCTATGGTTGAAGTGATGGAGGCCCCTATTGAGTGTTTAACCTCATAAAGAGCTTGGAATTGCCTTTTGGAGCTCATAGGGCCATGCATGCATGTAAAGTTTGCAACTTTACGTGATAAGCATGCCCTAGGAGCTTAGATCTATGGTTTGGAACCGTTGCATGTCTCAGATTTGGTCTGTATGGGAGGAGGGTTGAAGGGACTCGGCGAGTGCCAAATTGCACTCGGCGAGTTCTATGAAGATGGTCTTAGACTCGACGAGTTGGACGAACCACTCGGCGAGTCCTATGAAGATTGCCTGGGACTCGACGAGTTGTTCTTCAACTCGGCGAGTCATATGAACTGTTATTGAGTTAAGAGGGGTTTAATTGTAGAAGGTCCAACCCTTCGTAGCTGCACGCGGAATTAGCAATTTATCTAGCAGCAATAGTCCGAGAAACCCAAATCCTCAAGATGGATGCTCTGGTGAGGATTTGGAAGCAAGTAGGAGATCTGCTCGTAGGGACTCGGCGAGTTGTTCTCGGACTCGGCGAGTCGGATCGCAAGTCGGTCTAATCGTCCCAAGTAGTGAGTTAAGGGTGACTCAGTGAGTGGGAAGAGGGACTTGATGAGTTAGTACTGGGATAGTAGGAGAGGGACTCGGCGAGTCTGTGCCATGACTCGGCGAATCCAGTCAACTGGAAGTTGACTTTGACCAAGGAGTTGACCTTGGACCAGGGGTAGGTCAGTCATTTGACCTAAGGGTATTTATGAGTGTCTAATCTATGTTTATGGATTTATAACCGGAGGATTACCGGTGCAACAGTCAGACGTCTAGCGAGCAGACTTTCAGCAGCTACTTTTCGAGGTGAGTTACCTTCCAGTAGGGGTGGGTAAAAGGCCATAATGCCGGCCCACCAATGAGGAGTATCTAGAAGATGATTGTCTCTGTGATAATTATCTTGTTCTTGTTATGTGTTGGTTATGAGTTATATCTGTATGATGTGTTGCGTGCATGATAGGGATAGTTTCCCTGATAGTGGTCTATAGGACCAAGGGGTAGGTCAGTACCCGGATATGCCTGACTGTATGCTTATACTTTGTTGATTGTGTGCTAGTGGTAGGGGTGGAATAGTCCCCAGTTACCGGTTGAAAGATACCGATGAATAGTTACCGGTTGAAAGATACCGATGACGATTACCGGTTGAAAGATACCGATGAATGATTACCAGTTGAAAGATACCGAGGACTTGTGTGGTATGTGGTATGATGGGGGAGCTCACTAAGCTTTGTGCTTACGGTTTCAGTTTTGGTTTCAGGTACCTCTTCGTCTAAGGGGAAGGAGCCGGCGGCGTAGCATGACATCACACACACATCTGATTTTCCGCACGGTGTTTTCTGGGATTGTACTCTGATATGATATTTGTTTATGTTGTGGGTTTCAAACATGATACTTGGTTTTATGAAGTGACGTGTTTATACAATGTTTTCTAATGAATGTTTTATGAGCTAACTAATGAAAAATGAAATTTTTGGGCTTGATTTTTGGGATGTTACAGATAGAGAGTAGTAATTGCAAACTTTCTTCCGGTTGATAATGATTTTATTGTTTTATAAATAAAATTAGTGATTGCTTGATGAAATATTAATGAAATGATACCCTGATTCTTGTTAATAGACTATCTAGAAGTTAACTCCTCGAGTCCTATGTAAAAATATTTTGGTCTTTGGCTTTTTTCCCTTTTGACTTTCGATTAGAATTAAAATTAAACTTTAGACATGATAAAATGTAAACATATAATTCTAAAATTTATATGGGGCGGATTATAAATGGATCGGATCGGTGATGATCCATACCCAACCCTTTTAATAATAGGGTTAGCGGGTACTGGTCGTTAACCGATAAACGAATCAAAAACTATGCTCCAAACCCATATAATTCTTAAGGGTTTGGATCGGATCAGGGTCAAAACCCGCTCCATTGCCAGGCCTAACCAAAATGAGTAATGTCACACTTTTTATTTTATATATATATATATATATATATATATATATATATATATATATATATATATATATATATATATATATATATATATATATATACTATAGTTAATTTATGTTCATTAGACACATATATTATTGTATGATTTATAAAATCTATAATAACTTATCTATAGTTGATCACAAGTTATCAGTATTGTATCAATATAAGTGGTTATACCCGAAAATAAAAATATAATGTTATCTCTATCGTTAAAACTCACAATTGCTGGACTGGATAATAATATATTATTTCCAGAATATATCGTCAATAATTGAAATCATATCAAAATCAATGGTTTAAGGTTTTGCGATTTACTGATTCAAAACGTCTGATATTTTTTTTGACTTTTATAAATATATTTACTAAAAATATTTCAAGTATGAAATTACATAATAGACTATGACCTTAGTCCAAAAAAGTTCTCGGAAAGTCCATCTTAGGAGTGCAAGTCCCTCAATGGATAGAAACAGTTTTGACAGGTTTAAAAAAATCAATATTATACTGGTTTGGATCCTTAAAATGGGCTTATCATTTGCATACGAACTCTGTTTTCGGCGTTCTTTATATTTTTGAAAACAGGGAAACATGTACGACGAGACTTGAGTGTTTGTTTTGCTCACAACTGCTTAATATGAAATTTCAGTTTTTTAGACGAATTAAGTAGGGTTGCAGTTTGAGCTATTTGATTCGTTTGCCAGTTTACACATTTGGAAGTAAGATACCATCTGGTATCTTATTATAGTTCAAATGAACTCATTTATTTTATAGAAGATGCACTAAAACTCAATGAGTCAAATTACCAAGAGATTTACTATAAACTTGATCGTTCACAGTTTTTGACCTAAATTCCAGTATGTCACACATTTCATCAAACACCTTCAATGCATCTTGTTTCCACATCTGATATTTTTCTCTAGCTTCAGATCCATGAACACTGGTGGTAAGGAAACAACAATAGTGGTGTGACTTCAGTGGTGGTGGCGGTAGAGTGACGTCGGAGGTGTTAGCAGTGGTATGTCATTGGTGGTGAAGATTATAAAATCAAAGATCTAAAGGAGGTCGGTTGAATAAAGAAGCAGATCTAGAGGTGTGCGGACATCTAGAGGAGAAAAGAGCTATATGCTTCATCATATCTGTTGTTCTGGTGAAGCAAATCGGAGAAGTTGTCTTGTACTTTGTCAGGGCTGGACGTCAGAGATCTGAGGATTAAGCAGATCTGGACTTCAAAGTAGAGTGTGATGTTTTTTGGCGTTCCTCTGAAGCACATTAGCTGATGGTAGGCAGTGGTTCGTGGTGGAGAGATCGACGACGGTTACATGAGACAACAACTCGACGGTGATGACAGGTCTGAAGGAAGATGTTCTAGATCTGTAGGTAACGACTCTAGATCTGAAGGTTGTTGGACGGTGGTGGTGAGATAGACGTCAGTAGCAAGAAGTAGCGCTGAGGGGATGAGGGAAGATCTAAAGGCAAATGTTCTAGATCTGAAGTCAGAGGTTCTAGATCTGATCAGACCTGAACTACGAAGACCACCAGAAATGAGACAAGACCACCAGAATCACTCACTTGTTAAAGTAGATGACTGGAAAGTTGGGCAGTGCTTCACTTCAGTACTTAGTTGATGTGACCTAGGTTTATATCACTAAGTCTTATTCTTATATTCCCCGTGACTAATGATAGTCTAGATTCCTCAATAATCCCAATGTCTACATCAAGATCTATCAAGTAAGGAACAACCAGGTAGGATCATATCGGAGGTAGGGTATGTTTGGTATATAGAGTATACTGTTTGGAAATCCCACTTTAAACAACTCACTAAATCCAACCGAGACATCATTCTCATAAGTAGATCAATCAGTATAATGACTTGGAATCACTAATAATCTTATTTATAGGTTCATAATAACGACTATGAACATAAATATAAGTTACACTTGAGATAAAATAGGTGTAGCTTAATTTAAAGGGATTTTAGCGAAAATCAGGAAATTACGCAGGAAGAATCTCGAAACCGAATGTAAAACTTGAATCCTGGTATATTTCATTATTGCCCTTGTGTTATTTCAAAAGTAACATTTTGGACCTTGGTCAGTACGTGGGGCATACCAAGTGGTACGCTTAGCGTACAAGCAGAATAGCCAGTACGTGGGGTGTACCAAGGGGTACGCTTAGCGTATTGATGCGAGGATTAGTCGTGACTCCGAACACGTATACGGGGCGTACATGCATGTACGCGGGGCTTACGTGTGAGTTAATGAAACCCTAATTTAGGGTGTTTCACCCTATAAAAACGCCTTAAGTCATTAGGGCTGGCCTCTTTATAAGGCCCTAAGCCTCCAAAACCCTAGAAATCGTCCCTTAGCCTCCATTGTTGTGTTTTGAGCTCATTGTGTGCATTTTGGTGTGTTTTGGTCCATTTTCAAGAAAAAGGAGTTTGGTGCAAGGTTGTGGATCAAGGAAGAGCTTGTGGATCCTGATTCTCTACTTTATTTCCAGGTTGTTTGAGGTAAAAAGCTATGACCTTTCTCATTAGAGGTGTAGATATAGTTTATATGGGTTTTGGACCCTTTTTGGTCCGATGGATGAGATTCGTGGTTTGGCACCGCTCCAGGAGCTTTGAGTTGCCACTCTTGATGTTTATGAGGTTCTAGGTCCATAAATTTGACACCTTTAGGGTTTAGATTCATCCATGCATGAGTTTATATCCATTTAATGAAAGTAGAGTGTTATATTTTCAAGTTGGGTCCTTATGGGGCATGCAAAGTCACCAAGTCAATGGTTCTAGACGCTTATTAGGACTTAGATCTGTGGTTTGGTCTTTTGGTCTTAAGCATTAAGTGCTTAATGTTGATTTTGGCTTATTGGGTGAGTACAATGGGTGTACAAGTCTATATGCACGACATACAATCCATTTAGCAAGTACGCTTAGCGTACAACTGAGTACGTCCCGCGTACTCAGTCTGTTGGGCTTTGCGTTTTGGGCTTCAAGTTTGGACCATTTTATTGGGCTTGGATGCTTAGGTTCTTGTTGGGCCATCTGAGTACAAGTATTTTAGACTAGGAAACATTGTTGGACTTTAGGGTAAGGACCATGTAGGGGTTTGGGCCTAATGTGGAAAATTGGGCCATAAGTGGGCCTTGGATGATTAATTGGTTTTGCGTCTTTTTGATTGTGAGTTTGGGCCTTAGTCTTGGACCAAACTAGGTGAGGGGTAAAATGGTCTTTTTACCCCAAGTATGGATGGTTGGATATGGATTGGAATCAAAATGTTAATTTGAGTGTTATTTTGTATTGATAGCTCGGGGATTCGTCGGACCAACAACCAAGGATTTTCAGTGAGATTCAGCAGTCGAGGTGAGTTTCCTCACTGGGTTTAGTAGGTCTAAGGCACCAATGTGGGCCCTTGTTATTTATGTTAGGATGCTAGGAGTCTGCGTAACCCTTGCATGTGATATGTGCTGCTATGTACACGGGGCGAGGCTCGATGCCGGGCGAGGCCCGATGACTGTATCATATGCTATTGTTTATGATCATTGCATGTTTTAGTATGATTACGTGATATATTTCTATGTGTATAGTGGGCGGGGCCCGATGTCAGGTGGGGCGTAAGAATAACAAATCTGTATACCGAGCGGGGCTCAAAGTCGGGCGGGGTCCGAAGCCGAGTGGGACTCGATACCGGGTGGGGGCCCAGTATGTGGTTTATTATGTATGGTATTGGGTAGTTTGGGGAACTCACTAAGCTTTGTGCTTACGATTTTCAGTTTATGTTTCAGGTACCTCTGGTTCCAAGGGGAAGAGCTTGGGATGACTGCATCGCACACACCACATCGTTCCGATTTTGTGATTTACTCTGATGGATATGATGTTTGGTACACTTATTTTCATTTGGATTGTATTGATGATGTTTTTGGAATACCGTTTGATTTAAATTAAAAAAGAAAATTTTGGGTCATATTTTGGGATGTTACAAGTTGGTATTAGAGCCTTATTTTGACAGATTCGGACATACTCTCGGGTGTGTCTGAACTCAAACTAAGGATTTGGAAAAGTTTTCAAAAAGAAATATATTTTTAAGAAAGGAGTTTTTCGAAGACAAGAAAGGGTGTGGTGCATTCAATCAACCACACTCAAGTAAGTTGTCCCAAAATACCCATACATGATATCTGATATGATTTGATCTGCGAATATGTGAATCGCATGCTAGTTAGGGCTAAGCATCTGCTTCGTTTTTGCATGATAGAATGCTAGGAGAAATGCCTTTGTATGCCTATTGTATGAGCTTGTAGACTTGCATGCTAGTACTGATCAGTCAGTGATAGGATAGCCTGATTAGGTGATGCTTGATTCTGGTTACTTGATGCCCGAATGCTGCTTGCTTTGTGCTTAGGGAGTTCTAACTAGTTTCAGCTAATTAGTAAGAAAATATGCTAAGTTACATATTATGGGAACTAAATAATTTTAGAAGGTTAGGTTTAAACTCTATTGCGCAACTCTTGTCTGAGTCCAACCGTTGTAGCATGAAACCTCTCATTCGAAGAATTATCTGGTTTTAGTAATATGTAATTGTATTAATGAGCTAGTTACAGGAAGTTAGTGGGAGTTCCTTTTGCAGCTGATGGCGGAGAGTGGTGTGGAGTTTTCCCTAGGAAAACATCGGATGAGATCTAGTGCTGGGAGCCTTATCTGTGAGGGGAATTTTTATGGATATGAAGTGACTTGGTGGAGTCAAGGCAATCTTTGAGGAAAGTATGGATACCTGTGGAAAGTAGTATGGGCACGTACTACTGGAAGCAGAGGATCCGTTCTCAATTAAAGGAGAGTTGTGATAAAACCAGGGAGCTTGTGGAGTTGTGATTCCCCGATATATATATATTTCGATGTGTATTCTGATGGTTTATATGGTCTATTTTCAGTATGGTGGTATTGCGAGGCATACCTACTGACAGTTCTGGTGCTGGAGAGGGCTCGGGCTCAGGTTCTGGAGCTGGGCAGCTAGATGAGCAGACTAGGGATTTCATCTCGTCTGAGATTACTCATTGCATTCTTGATCAGACTCCTATTATCTTTGGCACGGTCAAGGAGGGTATTCTGGAGGTTCTGGATGAGTGGTTGAGGTTGTTTCGTTTTGAGATGATGACACTAGCGGGAGCACGTTCTTTGTCATTCAGGGAGTTCTGGGCATGTGGAGCTCCAGACTATCACGGGGTGAAGGACCCCATAGCGAGCAGGCGGTGGTTAGCAGATATTGCTAACGCTTTCCACACCAGCTGTTGTCCCGAGGGGGATAAGGTCAGACTAGCTTCCTGCCTTTTGAAGGATACGAAATGAGACTGGTGGGAGGAGGTAAG
The DNA here is from genome assembly GCF_052849685.1 of Lactuca virosa. Taxonomy (NCBI): domain Eukaryota; kingdom Viridiplantae; phylum Streptophyta; class Magnoliopsida; order Asterales; family Asteraceae; genus Lactuca; species Lactuca virosa. Next base: position 56,823,420 of record NC_136431.1, read on the forward strand.
ACGTGCAGTGGGTGATGATGATGTTGATGTGATGTCATGGGATGATTTCTCGACCAGGTTTCGAGCTGAGTTTGCACCGGTGATTGAGGTGTAGCAGTTGGCACGAGAGTTTGAGGATCTCCGCCAGACTACATAGACGGTAGATGAGATCACCGTGATGTTCTAGGAGAGGGCGCTTCTAGTTCCATAGTATGTGGCGGATGGGGAGATGAAGAAGGCCCGATATCATGAGATGTTGAGGAGTGACATTCGACAGTTTGTGAGCCGATCCAGCTGCAAGACGCTGGAGGATATGATAGCGCGAGCTAGGAGATGGAGATTGATCTGGAGATGGAGAAGAAGAAGAAGAAACCAGATTCTCTGCCGAGTGCTGAGGGTTCGGGCAAGAGGCCCAAGGTATCTGAGTCGAGACCGAGAGCCATCAGGGTCGGAGCCGCTGCGGAAAGTACGACAGGTCGCACGAGGGACCGTACAGGGTTGGTGGTTCTGGCTGCTTCAAGTGCAGCCGGACGGGTCATTATAGCAGAGATTGTACTACTACCACCACCCAAGGATCTGATCTGACTTGCTTCCATTGCAATCAGAGGGGCTACAAGAAGGCCCATTGTCCGAGTTTAGCTGCAGCAGGACCGGTGTCAGCATCCGCTCCTGCAACTCTTCAGATTTCTGACGGCCGCCAGGGCCGGGCAGACGCGCCTGTGGCAAAGAGCAGGGCTTTCCAGTTGACGGTCGAGGAAGCGCGTGTAGCTCCTAAAGTGGTGAAGGGTATGTATCTTCTCCTCATCTCTTTATTTATATTGAATTGCTCGCTTATGTTTATGTGTTTTTTTGGATCGTTCCTTGTGAACGGTATATCTGCTTTGGTATTGTTTGATTTGGGGGCTACGCGATCTTTTGTATCGTTTGCGCTTAGCAAGAGATTTGTTAGAGCTCCGGGGAGCTGGATTATCCTCTAGATGTAGAGATTGCTGATGATAGGTCTGTTCGGGTTGTGAGAGTTTATCGGGGTTGCACTCTTCAGTTGTTCAGTGAGCAATATCTGATTAATTTGGTTCCCATTCCGCTGTGTGGGAACAAGGTTATCGTGGGCATGGATTGGTTGAGCCCTAATGGGGCAGTGATTGATTGTGAGCAGCAATTGGTGCTGATTCGGACTCCGAGTAGGTGAGATTTAGTGGTTCATGGAGAGAGATCTTAGCGTGGGTCGGTTTTTTGTTCAGCAGCGACGGCCAGACGCTATTTTCAACAGGATTTTTCCAATTATGTCGCCTATGTCATGTATACCCGGGATAAGGGTATGCCGACCATGGATGATGTGCCGATTGTGCGAGATTACCCGAATGTATTCCCAGAGGATTTGGTTGGGGTGCCTCCAGAGAGGCAAGTTGAGTTCAGGATTGATCTGGTCCCAGGTGCGGCTCCGATAGCCAAAGCACCGTATCGGTTGGCTCCTCCTAAGATGCAGGAGTTGTCTACACAGCTGTATGAGCTGTTGGACAAGGGATTTATTCGACCGAGCAGTTTGCCTTGGGGATCACCGATTCTGTTTGTAAAGAAGAAGGATGCGTCTCATCGTATGTGTATCGACTACCGGGAGCTGAACAAGGTAAAGGTGAAGAACCGTTATCCACTCCCGAGGAGTGATGATCTTTTTGACAAGCTTCAGGGTGCATCTTCGTTCTGCAAGATTGATTTGCGATCGGGTTATCATCGGATGTGGGTTAGGGATGAGGATTTGCATAAGACAGCTTTCCGGACTCGTTATGGCCATTACGAGTTCATGCTGATGCCTTTTGGGCTCACCAATGCTCCAGCCGCGTTCATGGATCTCATGAACCGCGTGTGCAGACCGATGCTGGATCGGTCTGTGATTATATTCATTGATAATATCTTGGTTTATTCCATGACTCAGGAGCAGCATGAGGAGCACTTGAGGGAAGTGCTAGAGACGTTGAGTAGGGAGAGACTTTTCGCAAAGTTCTCCAAATATGAGTTCTGGTTGCGCAAGGTGCAGTTGCTGGAGCGCCGTGTCAAACAGAATGGTATTCTGGTCGATCCGGCCAAGGTTGAGGCCGGGATGCAGTGGGAGGTTCCGAGGTCTCTATCTGAGATTCGAAGTTTTCTTGAGCTGGCAAGTTATTATCAAAGATTCATCCAGGATTTCTCCAAGATAGCGGTTCCTTTGACCCGACTAACAAAGAAGACGTTTAATTTTTGCTAGGGGACTGAGCAGCAGGCAGCTTTTGAGACTTTGAGACAACGGCTATGTGAGGCGCCGATTCTGACCCTGCCAGAGGGTGTTGATGATTTCATGGTTTATTGTGATGCTTCGATCACAGGGTTGGGGCAGTGTTGATGCAGAGGGTTCGCGTGATCGTTTACGCTTCGAGGCAGCTGAAGCCTCATGAGGCGAATTATTCGACACATTATTTGGAGTTTGGGTGGTTTTCGCCCACAATATTTGGCGGCATTACCTCTATGGGGTTCGTTATACTATTTACATGGATCACGAGAGCTTAAGGTACTTGATGGATCAACTGAATCTGAATATGAGGCAGCGTAGATGGTTGGATGTGGTGAAGGATTATGATTGCGAGATCCTTTATCACCCAGGGAAGGCCAATATGGTGTCCGATGCTCTCAGCCGCAAGGCGGTCGCGGCTTCGATCAAAGATATATGTCTGAGGATGACCGTGGTTACTCCATTATTGGAGCGGATTCGTGAGGCACAGGTCAAGGATATGAAGAAGGAGCACCGAAAGAGCGAGGGTATTGTGGGTCAGGTGGCTTCCTTCGATTATGATAGTTGTGGATTGTTGACATTGCATCGACGAGTTTGGGTTCCGTATTGGGGTGGCGTGCACCAGATTCTGATGGAGGAGGCTCACAAGTCGAGGTTCTCCATCCATCCTGGGGCGACGAAGATGTATATAGATCTTCCTCCTGATTATTGGTGATGGGTTTTGAGCATTCTAACACTTCCTAAGTGTACATGCAACCCTAATAACCTTGGATCTATGTTTGTCTAATTATCATGCAAATTTGAATTCCAAGGTTATATTCGTATCTAGCATACATGGGGAACAATTTTTAACTTGAATGAAAGATAGAATAACTTACCTTGTTGTTGCTTATGATCCTTGAAACCTTGAGAGCCTAGCACCCCAAGTGTGATGCCTCAAATGCTTCACACAACACCAAATGCAAAGGAGTAAACTTTGAGAGAATATTACACTTGCAAAAATCGGCCTAACCCTCACTTGTTCATGTGTAGCAAATTTTGGTGGAGAATGGGTTCCTTATATAGTGTTGACACATCTAGGGTTACACCATGTAAACCCTAATGTGTCATGACTCTTCATTTCCATGACCCATGGGTTTGTAACTCCCATGGAGCATCCATGGAGCATCCTATGGGTTTAACCCAACTTGATAATCCATGGAGCCTCTTAGCCCACTATACAAGTTATGCATAATTTACATAATCAACCCATATATTTAATTAGTTATCTTTTGATCACTTAATTAATTCTAAATTAATTCTTGATTAAACTAATTAAATAATATTATTAATATATTAGAACTTATAATATATTAATAATCCACAAGTGTTATTTCTCTCATTTAGTCTATCCAATTGCATGGTGCCATGCAACCCAAATGGACCATGACGGGTCGGGTCAAGTACATACCAGAAATAGTTATGGACTTAGACACCTTATCCAACAGTCTCCCACTTGGATAAGTCAAATAACTATAACTGCAAGTATGACTTCAGGAACCGATCAGCAATCGTAGCTCTTTCAAGGTCTCTCGGAACTGAGAAGATGATGATACGCCATTTAAGATAAGTGATCATATAATCCTCTGTTCTAGATATCAGCCGGACAAATACATGGAACAATGTCTTACTTATTGTCCAGCAGTTTGTTTCCCGATTTACGATTTGTTTGACAAAGAACTTAATTGAACACATCAACTTAGTTCTGACCGGGCCCGGTACATAGGTCAAAACAAAATCATCGAGGGGCCCAGATATCAGCTTCTAATCCAAGAAGGAACAGATAAACTTCGACTCATATGTTTGTTCTACTACTCATTGAATTATACACAAGAGCACGTTTTATAACATCGAGTTACCAATGCGTTTTCGTACAATCAATGCATAACCAACTCATAAGTAACAAATCATATATCTAGGTTTGAAGACTTATATGATATTACCGTCTCACGATCACTCGAGATAAATTCGATGAAGTGATTCCAGTGAGCGTGGGTTGAGTCCAATGCTTAGAACTTATGAGCACTCATGATTGTTGTAGCCATATCCAACACCTTAGACCTCTGCAATCAATCATGACAGTCTTGATTCATACCTACTTCCGACATATGACCGACTGTGGAGGTTCGAATAATATAATATACCAAACATAATTATTCTGGAAGTCAAAACATGCAAAAGAAATATAGTAAACGATCGACAAGAGATAGCAACACTTTACTCATAAATAAAACACCTTTTATTCATCATCTAATGTCAATTACACTTTACAAATTTCAAGGTTATCTAACTACTAAATCTAATATCATCCTTCAGCCCTATGCTCCGAGCATGCTGGAGATGCTTAACCCGAGTCAGTCCCTTCGTGAGGGGATCTGCTGGATTCTCATCCGATGATACCCTCTTTGCCACGAGGAGTCCTTCTTCTATTCGATGTCTGATGAAATGGTATTTTCTGTCGATGTGTCTGGATCTCCCATGATCCCTTGGTTCCTTGGCTAAGGCAACAGCACTTTCACTATCACAGAAAATTTCCATTGGCTCTTTAATAGCTGGTACAACTCCAAGGTCTCCAATGAAGTTCTTCAACCATATCGCCTCCTTTGCTGCCTCGCTAGCTGCTATATACTCTGATTCGCAAGTTGAATCAGCCACTGTCTCTTGCTTGGAACTCTTCCAAGAAATTGCTCCTCCGTTTAGGGTAAAGACCCAGCCTGACTGAGAGCGGAAATTATCCCTATCAGTCTGGAAACTAGCATCACTATACCCTACAACTCTCAAGTCTTCACTCCCACCGAGGGTAAGGACCCAGTCCTTAGTCCTCCGTAGGTACTTGAGGATATTCTTTACCGCAGTCCAGTGTGCCTTGCCAGGGTTCCCCTGATACCTGCTAACCATGCTCAAAGCAAAGGCTACATCAGGTCGAGTACACGTCATAGCATACATGATCGATCCTACAGCCGAAGCATAAGGTATTCGGCTCATTTCTGCTATCTCAGCCTCAGTACTAGGGCTTTGTGTCTTACTCAATCTGGCGTTACTCTGGATGGGTAACTCTCCTTTCTTGGAGTCCTGCATGCCGAATCTCTTCAGCACCTTATCCAAGTAGGTACTCTGACTAAGTCCAATTAGTCTTTTACTCCGGTCTCTCAAGATCCTTATCCCTAGAATATAGGCAGCTTCTCCTAGGTCCTTCATAGAGAAACACTTCCCAAGCCAGGACTTAACTTCCTGCAGAGTTGGGATGTCATTTCCTATGAGTAGTATGTCATCTACATACAATACCAAAAAGCTAACTATACTCCCACTAGCCTTGACATATACACAAGATTCATCTTCACTCCTAGAAAAGCCAAATTCCTTGACTTTCTTATCAAAGCAAAGATTCCATCTGTGAGGTGCTTGCTTTAACCCATAAATGGATTTCTCAAGCTTACACACTCTATTAGGGTACTCTGTATTGACAAAACCCTCTGGCCGACTCATGTAAACATCCTCAGCCAACTTTCCATTAAGGAAAGCGGTTTTGACATCCATTTGCCATATTTCATAGTCGTGAAATGCGGCTATGGCTAACAGAACCCTAATAGACTTAATCTTGGCCACTGGAGAAAAGGTCTCATCATAATCAACTCCCGGAGTTTGTGAGAAACCCTTTGCAACCAGTTGTGCCTTATAAGTGTGTACATTACCATCCATGTCGGTCTTCTTCTTGAAGATCCATTTGCACCCTACAGTCTTACGACCTGGTACATTCTCAACCAAGTTCCAAACTTGATTGTCATACATGGACTGTATCTCGCTGTCCATTGCCTCTTTCCACTTGGCTGTCTCAGGGCCTGCCATGGCTTCCGCATAACTGTTAGGTTCATCCAGACCTATCAGTGTCTCATCACTGATAAGTGTATCACCTTCCGCAGTAATATGGAATCCATAGTAATGCTCAGGTGCATTCCTCACCCTTGTGGAACGCCTCAGAGGTACAGACTTGTCAATTGGCTCAACAGGAGTTTCCTCCTCAAGTTGAGTGCTAGGGTTTGAAGTTCCTTCGCCACTTGACTCTTGAATTTCTTCAAGGTCAACTTGCCTCCCATTGTCTCCTTGGCTTATGAACTCTCTCTCTCTCGAAAGAAAGCCCTCCTAGCTACAAAGACCACATTTTCACTAGGTCTGTAGCAGAGGTAACCAAAGGATTGTTGTGGGTAGCCGATGAAAATACACCTCTCGCTTCGAGGTTCGAGCTTATCATGAGTCTCGCGTCTCACGAAAGCCTCGCAACCCCAAATCTTGATGTGGTCTAGTTTGGGTACTTTACCAGTCCACATCTCATGAGGAGTTTTGGCAACTTTCTTTGTAGGGACTAGATTAAGGATATGGGCGGCAGTCTCTAAGGCATACCCCCAAAATGAGATTGGTAGCGAAGCTCGACTCATCATGGAACGAACCATATCCAACAAGGTTCGATTACGCCTCTCAGCTACACCGTTCAACTGCGGTGTCCTGGGAGGTGTCAATTGTGAGACAATCCCACATTCCCTAAGATAGTCGAGGAACGCTGAACTAAGATACTCACCACCTCGATCGGATCGAAGCATCTTAATGTTCCTGCCCAATTGATTCTCGACTTCCTGTTTAAATTCGTTAAACCTTTCGAAAGTCTCTGACTTATGCTTGATTAAGTAGACATATCCATATCTACTGTAATCATCAGTAAAAGTCAAATAATAACGATTAGCATCCCTTGTGGCATGTTTGAAGGGTCCACACACATCCGTGTGTATAAGATCCAACAAACCTTCACCCCTCTCACAAGAACCTGCGAAGGGTGACTTTGTCATTTTTCCAAGTAAGCATGATTCGCGACTATCATCTGACTTTAGGTCAAATGACTCCAAGACTCCATCCTTTTGGAGTTGGCCTATGCGTTTCTTGCTTATATGTCCAAGACGACTATGCCATAATGATGCTTTATCCAAGTTATTATTATTAACAGAATCAATACACAATACATTATTTCCTAAGTTATCAACCACAGATACAGTTTCATACACGCCATCACAAGGTAATGCTTTAAAATAAAGAACATTATTAAAGAAAGCATTAATCGAACCAACTTCATTATCAAATGAAAAGGTGAAACCTTGTTTATACAATGCATGAAAGGAAATAATGTTTCTTGCCATTTCTGGCGAATAACAACACTTATTCAAATCTAAACTAAACCCACTACTTAGCGATAAAGTATAAACTCCAATCTTGGTGACAGGTAAAGCTTTCCTCTTCCCCATGATTAAGTTTATTCTTCCATGCTCCACATTCTCACTTCTTCTTAGTCCCTGCAAATCAGAACATATATGAATACCACAACCGGTATCAAGGACCCAAGAGTTAGAATGGGGTGAGTTATTAGATAAGATAGTGTAAATACCTGCATGGTTGGGTTTAACTTTCCCATCCTTCACATCTTGCTGGTATTTTGGGCAGTTCCGCTTCCAATGTGACTTTTCATGGCAATAGAAGCATTCAACCTCTTTTGGGTCAGAAGAAGGAGTGACCAAACCTTTCTTGGTTCCACTTGAAGAAGAGCCATCAAGGGTCCTAGCCTTGGTACCCTTCGAAGAGCCCTTCCTCTTCTTCCCTCGACTTTTCCCGATTGCCAAAACCGGGGCGGAGTTTGGAGTAGGAGTGTTAACAACTGACTTACCCTTAAGACCTGTTTCTGCGGTCTTGAGGAGTCCCTGAAGTTTGCTGAGTGTGACCTCTTCCTTATTCATATGATATGTCATGCGGAATTGATCATAGCATGATGGTAAGGAGTGCAAAATGATATCTATTTCAAGCTCCTCAGGGAAGTTCACATTAAGCTTCAGCAACCGATCCACATACCTTTGCATTTTCTACATGTGGCTCGTCACGGATTCCCCGTCCTTCATCATGGTTGTTATGATAGAGCATATGATTTCATACCTCTCTTGTCGTGCACTTTGATGGTATCTTTCCATCAGATCTTGGTGCATTTCAAAAGGGTAGAAGTCCTCATAGGACTTTTGGAGTTCAGCGCTCATGGTGGCCAACATGATGCATGCCACTTTTGTAGCATCCTTTTCATGTGCCCGGAAGTCAGCGATCTCCTGGGGAGTTGCAGTGGTCTCATCAATCTCCTTAAGCTCCTTGTCAAGGACATATTCTTTGTCCTCGTAGCGGGTAATCATCCTGATGTTTCTGATCCATTCAGTGAAGTTGGATCCATCAAAAGTGACTTTCCCACACAAGTTCAAAAGGGTAAAGGAGCCATTAGGATTAGAGCCAGAAGCAGCATTGTTTGAAGACATCTGTAAGAAGAGGAAAAGATTAGTTTAGCTATTAAGAGAGTCCTTAATAAAACACCCAAATGTAATATTAAGGCTAGGATCCAATCACAATATATTATAACTTAGAAGAGGTACGCCGTAATCCAAGCTATAACATATTTGAAAGGTAGGTGAATGACGATTCACCAATTTCCACCATGAAAAACGAAATATAAATATTAGGTTTTTAATTGGTTCTTAGAAATTCCTAGATTCTTTTGAGATTCAATGAACTTTTCAAAGGCATGTTTCAATCTCGAGTGTCCCCTCCAAGTTTTGTGACTGGGATACCGAGGATCACAAAACGAGGTGTGAAGTAACCATGCAAATCACTTAGTACCCTCAAAGTTTATTACTCAATCGATGTGCCGGTAAACCACACACGCTCCACCGATGCTATGGTAAACCTTAAGTCACCCTTTACCTACCTTGTTAAGTCCAAGTTAGTGTGCCGGTTAACCACACACGCTCCACCAACGACTTAAACAAAGTGTAAAGTGTAATTTCATGGATTAGCACCTTATTCACATTTTTCCTAAAGTAACTAAGATTGGGAATTTAATAAAAGCATTTAGTTACTTTATAATATTGATCATACTTTTAATGAGAATTTATAAGTCCTTGTCTTACCCGTTCGGCTAACGACCCTCCACCGATCAAGGAAGCGGTGGGTGAGAGTGGACACCCATTAAGTTGCCATTTTATAGGCAACAACCTTATACCCCCCTTATAGACCGGCTTCGTGAATGAGGCGTACTAGCGGTAAGACGACTTGATCTTATACATATATATATTATTAACTTATAATATAAAGTATAAGGGTTGAATTTTAACTTTTAAAATTCTAAGGGTTGGAACTAAAGTTTTAATCAAGACTTTACTTGTTCCAAAACTTGAGGGCAAGTTTTGTAAACTTTCAAAACTTTTCATTTCTTATAACTTATGAATTAATTGAGTAATAAAAATGAAGACTCTTCATTTTTATAACTCTTGTGTTCTTTTAATGGCTTTAATAAAAGTGACACTTTTGGTTTTCCATAACTTGAGAACAAGTTATGGACTCCATTAAAACACATTATGATCATGAATTAAACTACCATGAAGGTTACAAACAATTCCTATGATCATCTAATCTTCATAAGTTCAAGAACATGAATATGAACACTATCAAGAATCAAAAATTACACTTAAAAAAACTTGTAATTTTGATAATTGCCATTGTAAATGGATTAGCATAAACATTACACCATCTAAAACAAGTTTTAAAACATCAAAACAGTTTAGGGTAATGTTTCTAGTCCATTTCCAGCAACAAATGTGCAAACTTTCATACGAGCAGAAAACAGAAAAACGTTTTTTTTCAAGCAGTTTGCACAAAAAAAAAACAACAAACAAACCTAGGCTCTGATACCACTGATGGGTTTTGAGCATTCTAACACTTCCTAAGTGTACATGCAACCCTAATAACCTTGGATCTATGTTTGTCTAATTATCATGCAAAGTTGAATTCCAAGGTTATATTCCTATCTAGCATACATGGGGAACAATTTTTAACTTGAATGAAAGATAGAATAACTTACCTTGTTGTTGCTTATAATCCTTGAAACCTTGAGAGCCTAGCACCCCAAGTGTGATGCCTCAAATGCTTCACACAACACCAAATGCAAAGGAGTAAACTTTGAGAGAATATTACACTTGCAAAAATCGGCCTAGCCCTCACTTGTTCATGTGTAGCAAATTTTGGTGGAGAATGTGTTCCTTATATAGTGTTGACACATCTAGGGTTACACCATGTAAACCCTAATGTGTCATGACTCTTCATTTCCATGACCCATAGGTTTGTAACTCCCATGGAGCATCCATGGAGCATCCTATGGGTTTAACCCAACTTGATAATCCATGGAGCCTCTTAGCCCACTATACAAGTTATGCATAATTTACATAATCAACCCATATATTTAATTAGTTATCTTTTGATCACTTAATTAATTCTAAATTAATTCTTGATTAAACTAATTAAATAATATTATTAATATATTAGAACTTATAATATATTAATAATCCACAAGTGTTATTTCTCTCATTTAGTCTATCCAATTGCATGGTGCCATGCAACCCAAATGGACCATGTCGGGTCGGGTCAAGTACATACCAGAAATAGTTATGGACTTAGACACCTTATCCAACAATTGGTGGCCCTGCATGAAGCGGATGTGGCTTACTACGTGGAGCAGTGCTTGACTTGCAAGAAAGTCAAGGCTGAGCATCAGCGACCTCACGAAAACATGTAACGATTGGAGATTCCTGTATGGAAATGGGAGGACTTCACCATGGATTTTATCACAAAGCTTCCCAGGACTGCACGCGGAATGCATTCAATATAGGTCATCGTGGAACGTTTGACCAAGAGCGCGCGTTTCATTCCGGCTGAGGAGAGTATTTCTACAGAGAAGTTGGCCGAGGTTTATATCTGGGGGGTGGTGGCACGTCATGGGGTGCCGGTAACAGTGGTTTCTGACAAAGATGTTCGATTTACTTCCCGGTTTTAGAAGAAATTTTATGACGAGTTGGGCACTCGTCTCCATTTCAGCACATCATTCCATCCGCAGACTGATGGTCAGAGTGAGCGGAAGATTCAGACTCTTGAGGATATGTTGCGGGCGTGTATTCTGGATTTTGGTGGGATTTGGGATACGTATCTTCCGTTAGCGGAATTTTCATATAACAACAGTTATCACGCCAGCATCGATCGACCTCCTTTTGAGATGCTCTATGGGAGGAAATGTAGGACCCCGATTTGTTGGGGTGAGGTCGGTCAGCGCATTATGGGGAGTAATGAGGTGCTACTTAAGACCATTGAGGTGATTCAACAGGTTCGAAGCAGGCTCCAGACAGCTCAGAGTCGGCATAAGAGTTATGCCGACAGGCGCCGGTCAGACTTAGAGTTCCAGGTGGGAGATATTGTTCTCCTGAAGGTGTCACCATGGAAATGTGTCATCAGGTTCAGGAAGCAGGGCAAGCTGGGCCCCAGGTATATTGGTCCTTTAAGAGTTTTGGCTCGGGTGGGAGGGTTGCTTATCACTTAGATCTTCTGGACGAGCTCAGTCTGATTCATAGCACGTTCAACGTCTCTCATCTGCGGAAGTGCCATTGGAGGATATTCAGGTGGATGCCCACCTGAAATATATTGAGAGACTAGTGGCGATCCTGGATCGGAAAACAAAAACCTTGTGGAACAAGGTTGTCGAGCTGGTGAAGGTGCAATGGCAGCACCGCAAGGGTTCAGAGTGGACTAGGGAGCCCGAGAGTGAGATGAGGGAACATTATCCAGAATTGTTAGGGGTAGTGGACTTCGAGGACGAAGTCTGATTCAAGTGGGGGGAGAACTGTAACACTTGAATCCTGGTATATTTCATTAGTGCCCTTGTGTTATTTCAAAAGTTTCATTTTGGACCTTGGCCAGTACGCGGGGCATACCACGTGGTACGATTAGTGTACAAGCAGAATAGCCAGTACTCGAGGCATACCAAGGGGTACGCTTAGTGTACTGATGCAAGGATTGGTCATGACTCTGAACACGTACGCGGGGCGTATATGCATGTACGTGGGGCGTACGTGTGAGATAATGAAACCCTAATTTAGGGTGTTGCACCCTATATAAACGCCTTAAGTCATTAGGGTTGGCCTCTTTACCAGCCCCTAAGCCTCGAAAAACCCTAAAAATCGTCCCTTAGCCTCCATTGTTGTGTTTTGAGCTCATTGTGTGCATTTTGGTGTGTTTTGGTCCATTTTCAAGAAGGAGTTTGGTGTAAGGTTGTGGATCAAGTAAGAGCTTGCGGATCCTGATTCTCTACTTCATTTCCAGCTTGTTTGAGGTAAAAAGCTATGACCTTGCTCATTAGAGGTGTAGATCTAGTTTATATGGGTTTTGGACCCTTTTTGGTCCCATGGATGAGATCTAGTGGTGTGACACCACTCCATGAGCTTTGAGTTGCCACTCTTGGTGTTTCTGAGGTTCTAGGTCCATAAAGTTGACACCTTTAGGGTTTAGATTCATCCATTCATGATTTTATGTCCATTTAATGAAAGTAGAGTGTTATATTTTGAATTTGGGTCCTTATGGGGCATGCAAAGTCACCAAGTCAGTGACTTTATGGTTCTAGATGCTTATTAGGACTTAGATCTGTGGTTTGGGCTTCTGGTCTTAAGCATTAAGTGCTTAATGTGGATTTTGGCTTACTGGGTGAGTACACTGGACGTAAAAGTCTGTACAAACGGCATGCAAGCCATTTAGCAAGTACGCTTAGCGTACAGTTGAGTACGCTCCGCGTACTCAGTCTGTTGGGCTTAACGTTTTGGGCTTCAAGTTTGGACCATTTTATTGGGCTTGGATACTTGGGTTCTTAGTGGGCCATTTGAGTACAATTATTTTAAACTAGGAAACATTGTCGGGCTTTAGGGTAAGGCCCATGTAGGGGTTTGGGTCCAATTTGGAAAATTGGGCGATAAGTGGGCCTTGGATGATTAATTGGTTTTGGGTCTTTTTGATTGTGAGTTTGGGCCTTAGTCTCGGACCAAACTAGGTGAGGGGTAAAATGGTTTTTTTACCCCAAATATGGATACTTGGATATGGATTGGAACCCAAATGTTAATTTGGGTGTTATTTTGTATTGTTAGCTCGAGATTCGTCGGACCAGCAGGCAAGGATTTTCAGTGAGATTCAGCAGTTGAGGTAAGTTTCCTTAATGGGTTTAGCGGGTCTAAGGCACCGATGCCGACCCTTGTTATTTATGTTAGGATGCTAGGAGTCTGCGTGACCCTTGCATGTGAAATGTGCTGCTATGTATACCGGGCGGGGCTCGATGCCGGGCGAAGCCCGATGACTGTATCATAGGCTATTGTTTATGATCATTGCATGTGTTAGTGTAACATCCCGTTTAAAATATAATAAATAAATGATAGACCCGGAACCCCGAGAAGTGATTTTTATTATTATTTTATATTGTTATAGTCCAAAATCAAATAATAACTATCGGGATGTTAGTTTCGGGGGTTAAAGTGTAACTTCGAGACTTATTTTGAAAAGGTTTTGTAGAGGAGGGGCTGTTTGGTATCATTTGGGCTTAATATAAAAGAATTTATGGAAGCAGGGGTTAAAGAGTAAATATCGGACTTAATTTGAAAGGATTATGGATGGCTGGGGTTAAAAGGGTAAATAGTAGGTTTGTTTTGAAAGAAATTGGAGAAGGAAGGGCCATTTATGTCATTATGGGTTGAAGTTGTATGAGAGCCGAGTATATAACCCTTTCATTCCCGTTAAACCCTAACCCTAACCCACTTATGTTGCAGCGGTCACCCCACCTCCCTCCAGCCACCACCGTTCGCCTCCTTTGCCGTTCCGACCAACCGTTCTGACCTTCGTCTCTTGCTGCACCGAGCCGCCTTGTTATAGCGGCTGCCTTTCCTTCCCGGCGAACTCGAATAACCGCTAGTCCCCCACCGTCTTCTTCTTCTTCTGTTGCTGCAACGTCGCGATTCCGGGCGGCTGTTGTGGCTGATGCTCTCCTCCGATGGCCATGCGCCACTGTTCGAGTTGCTGCTGATGGGTTTCGTCCTTGTGGTTGCCGCCATGTGACTGTTCCACCGTGAAGCTGCTGCCAATGCTATTTGTCGCCGTCAGCGACCGCTGTGGTTCATGGTTCGTGATGAGGTCACGAGTGCGTGTGGTTTCTGTCGAAAGGGAGTCACTAAGCACCACCATGGCGGTCGTCCATGGTAGTTGCCGCCGATAACGGAGCTGCTGTCGTCGACCACCGCTGCTGCCAGACTCCTTGTGTCACCATCGCCACCAGGTGGGTGGCTGGGTTTATCTCGCAAAAGAAGAGCGTGTGTATGTGTTTTTTGGCCGGATTTCACAAGAACGACACCACCACCACCATGAGGTGGTGGCTAGCACCTCCGACCACCACTTGCCGCCACAGTGTGACTGTGTGTGTTTACCTTAGTGTGTGTGTGTGTGTGTGTGTGTTTATTCGGGATTTTGGGTTGTAAATTGTATTGTAATCGGCTGGGTTAATAATAGAAAAATCCATAACCACCACCGTGAGGTGGTGGCTGCCGCCACCAGCCGCCGTGTTGGGTGGCGGTGTGCTTTGTTGTGTTTTGGACTCGTTTGGGGATGCTTGGACAAAGTAGGCCCAATGAAACCCTAGTGGGCCCAATGAAACCCTAATGGGCCCAATGAAGCCCTAGTTGACCTAAAAGCCCAACCATTTGATTAATGGGCTGATAATTAGGTTGGAAACCCTAATTAGGGTTTGGAAAACCCTAATGCCATGAAACCCTAATTTTAGGATTTGATCAGGACCGCACGTAAATTATTTAATAAACCTAAGATATTAATTAATTATTAAACTTTAAAATATTAAATTATATTCATTGGCAAATTAACCTAAAGCAATAATGGACTTAATAGATTAAGTCCTTAATGGGTTAAGTAGGAACACTTAACCCTAATCGTCATTTCATGTGAAAACCCTAATCTCACTTGTGCCCTGAGTTGGGCCTTCCTTTTGGGATTAGGTGATTGGACTATTGATGGGTTATCCAAGAACAAGTTAATGGACCAAAATAATTAGATGGGCTTTAGGGTAAGGACCATGTGAGAGACTTGGGCCCAATTTGGAAAATTGGGCCATAGATGGGCCATAACTGAGCCTTTATGATTATGTGATATTGGGCCATGGGAATACCAAGAGTTTGGACTAGAATAATTGAATGGGCCTTAAGGAAAGACCATGTAGAGGTCTGGGCCCAATTTGGAATATTGGGCCATATGTTGGGCTTTGACCCATTACTTGACTATTGGGCCTTTGGAGTGTGAGTTGGACCATAGGCTTGGAACCCAATTATTAATTGGGTATTTTTTGATGTTGACAGTTCGGGAATCTGTCAACCAGCAGCTGGAGTTTTATCTGCGGGACTTCAGCGGTGCCAGGTGAGTTATCCTCACTATACTCAAGGGTCTAAGGCACCAAGGTCGGCCCTTTGGATTGTTATCTGGTTATCTTATGCTGGTATGATCTGTTAGATCAGTGTCCTAGAGGGTAGGATAATATTATATGGTATGTGGTATGATTTGTTAGATCGGTATCCTGGTAGATAGGATGGTATTATGTGCTATGTGGTATGATCTGTTAGATCAGTTGTTGTCTATAGACTGTTATGTGATTATCTGTTATATATGTGCACATGTTTGTTTGGGCGGTTAAGGCTTATCTTCTTTGTGCGGAGGCCAATAGACCTGGGCATTCCAACCTGTTGGTTGTGGGCCATGAGTATTCCATCCCGAGGATAATTAGACTCATAGTTTGTGGGCATTTCAACCTGTTGGTTATGGGCCTGGGGTATTCCATCCCGAGGATGATTGGACCCATAGTATGTTGGCATTCCAACCTGTTGGTTGTGGGCCTAGGGTATTCCAACCCGATGGTTGACTGGACCCATAGTATGTTGTTTATGATTATATGTGTATTGTTGTGGGTATGGGTATTTTGGGGGAACTCACTAAGCTTTCGGGCTTACAGTTTCAATTTATTGTTTCAGATACATCAGGGGATCGTGGCAAGGCAAAGGCGTGATCGTACAACTCCTCACTTTTTATGACTTTGTTACTGGGATACTCTGATATGATACATTTTGAAAACAAGTTTTGTGATGGTTAATAGATTTGAAATGTTTTTGAAAGTTTAAATTTGGCATGATTTTTATGGGTGTTACAGTTAGTATGATTATGTGATATATGTCTAGGTGTATATTGGGCAGGGCTCGATGTCAGTCAGGGCCTAAGAATAACAGATCTGTATACCGAGCGGGGCTCGAAGTCAGGCAGGGTCCGAAGCCGAGTGGGACTCGATACCGGGCGGGGGCCCAGTATGTGGTTTATTATGTATGGTATTGGGTAGTTTGGGGAACTCACTAAACTTTGTGCTTACGGTTTTCAGTTTATGTTTCATGTACCTCTGGTTCCAAGGGGAAGAGCTCGGTATGACTGCATCGCACACACCACATCGTTTCACTTTTGTGATTTACTCTGATGGATATGATATTTGATACACTTATTTTCATTTGGATTGTATTGATGATGTTTTTGGAATACCGTTTGATTTAAATTAAAAATGAAATTTTTAGGTCATATTTTGGGACGTTACACCGAAAGCTTCTATTTGCTAGACACCTAGACCCCTCAAAACCTTGTTAAATATGCCAAGGAATCCCAAAAATCCGGACTCAAGAAAGAATAGTATCTCAGAGAGAAAGAGAGTGGAAATTGGTGTGAAAATGAATAAAAATGAAGTTGTATTTATACAGCCTAATGCGTGCGCCATGCAGCGACAAGAGGCGCGTCATGCCTTGATGATTTGTTGGCTCCTCTACCATCCCGCTACGTGTCCCGACCACGTTCATCCACATCCTAGCTTCTAGAAGACGACCACGT
Source organism: Lactuca virosa (assembly GCF_052849685.1). Taxonomy (NCBI): domain Eukaryota; kingdom Viridiplantae; phylum Streptophyta; class Magnoliopsida; order Asterales; family Asteraceae; genus Lactuca; species Lactuca virosa. The sequence goes on from NC_136431.1 coordinate 56,840,548, forward strand.
GTCGTTAAATCATGGTGCCACATGTCCAATTTTGTAGTGCCACGTCACCTCGTCTTCGCGGGAGAGCCGGTCGCCGACCAGGCCACGTGGTGCACTCCGATGCTGCCACGTCATCAGCCTAGGTATTTTCTCGTAGATATTTGAAAGGCCATAACTTTTGCATAGGAGATCCGTTTTTGACGTTCTTTATATCCCTGGAATGCTCTCGATGAGCCCTACAACTTTCATTAAGGTCTCAACCGCTAATTCTCACTTTAACTAAATTTCATATTTAGATCGGTTTAGACTATTAAAGTCTGTGAGAAATTCATATCTCCTTCATACGAACTCCGTTCTCGACTATCCTTATATCGACAGGCTTATATTAAATAGATATTCAATTCTTATTTAGATTGTTTTGGCTAACAATCAACCGATTTGAGTTTCGAATTCTGTGTCCGCACTGCTGCGCTGAAACTTTGAAAAATCAGAACTTCCTCATATGAAGTCAGATTTGGACGTTTTCTATATTCACGTTTCTCGGTTTTACAATTACTACAACTTTCATTTAGATTACTTAGGTTAATAATCAATTTATCAAAAATTCATTTTTTTACGATACGTAGAGCCGTGTCGATTTAATTGCAAAAACTTCAGAGAACTATAACTTCTTCATACGAAGTCGGATTTTAGAGTTATTTATATGTACGGAATCCTTGTCACATGTACTGTAACTTTAGTTAGGATTATTTATCCTAAATAATATTCTATCAAAAGTCATTTTTATCGCTGATTATATCTTAAGTGTCTAGATCGAATCTACGGGCGTTACAGCTTAACTAGATCTGTTAATCATTTTTGAAACCTTCAATTACTTCTAATGTACAAAGCATTACTCCTTTCAAGCGTTTGCAAAATGGTTTTGAGGTTAACGTTGATTTAGAAACCATTTATTTCCATTCTGATGGTGAATCACCATTGGGATCACTATACTCACATAACATCCATAGAACAATAGAATCATCATATTGATTAATGACAAATGAACAATGAACTTCCAAAACTCCATTTACACCCTATATTTGAATCTAAAACTTCAACCATGAGATAAAATGCAACTCTTTAAAGCTTAACTACAATTTAATCATCAAATTAGGGTTCTAAATCCCATATTATATTATTGAACATGGAATCTGCTATTCCATGGGTAGGATAGTGATACATTGATGATATAGATCATAACACAAGCATCAAAAACTCATTTAAAGCATGACTAAATCATCAAATTCTATTTTAAGGGTAGTGCTAGAAAACCCAAATAGGGATGTCAAAAAGTCCTGTGGGATCCCGTTCCCATGGGGCCCCATCCCGTTTAGGGGTATTTATTAAAAAATATTGGGGGCGGAGATGGGGGCGGGGGAAAGGTTAACCCCCGTTTAAATTTCGGGGGTGGGAGCGGGGGTGGGCAATCCCGTCCCGAAACCCCCATGGAGACCCCGTTAATAAATTATAGATATATTAATTATATAAATATAATAAACAATAACATGATTTTGAGCTCCCAAAATTCAACAAAAAACATGTTTTTAAGTTGTTAGTATATTGTTTTTAAGATGTCATAACTTTTTTTATTTTTAAGATGTAAAATTCTGCTATAAATAATTATTTGTTACCTAAAAAATAGCTTCTTTAGCCCAAAAAGAGGTAGCCCAAAATCAATCGGGGGCGGGGGCGGGGGTAATTGTAACGACCCAATTTTCAAAAGAAAATTTTCATTTTTAATTACCCAAAATACTTTCCACAAACCATGAAATCCCAAATACAATTGTTTTCAAAATTCATAACAATTACAATTTTATTTCAAAACATCAGAGTGTCCCATAAAAACACCTGAGAGAGAGTGTGCACGCCGCGCCATCAAGCCTTGCCCTTGCCCTTGCGCTCAGATGTACCTGAAACAAATCCACAAACTGTAAGCTAATGTTAGTAAGTTCCCCAGAGATACTCCACACACAATCTACATAATACATATCATATTAGCTATAAAAGCTACATATACCACATAAGCCATGCATACAAACATATAAGGATGATGTGGGTTCCTCCCAAGGTCTTACTCCATAGTGCCATAGGCTCCCCCATGGTCTTTAACCGACAAGCCATGGGCTCCTCCACATGGTCTTTCATCCGACTGCCATGGGCTCCCCCTATGGTATTTAACCGACAAGCCATGGGCTCCCCCACATGGTCTCATATCCAAGTGCCATGGGCTCCCCCATGGTCTTCCCTGCAAGTATCATATAATCACTAGCATACCATTTAGCATATAGCTAACTATCATAACACATATATCTACTTTAACTAGTGTACCACATATCACAAAATGGGCTGGCCTTGGTGCCTTAGATCCATTGGTATGGTGAGGAGACTCACCTCTCGAATGCTGAACTGACAAACTAAGATCAGATAAATCCCACGCACTGCTCCAACTCAACTGCCTATAATCATCATGTGATTAACTTGTCACAATACCGATTTACCATGATTATCCTCAAAGTCAACCCTGGTCAAATTCAAGGTCAACAGTCCATGTTGACCTCAAATCGTCCAGTACATCCAACAACTCGTCGAGTTCCTCCCGGGTCCATTTCACTGAATCCCGAGTCAACTCGTCGACTCACCTAAGTGACTCATCGAGTTCATCAACTGTCCAGAAGACCAAAAGTTCATGCAGAACAAAACCCTAATCCTTCATTGCACTCATTCAGAATCTCAAAAACGGGTAAACCCTACCCGACTCGTCGAGTCGACTAAGGGACTCGATGAGTTCCTTCAGTCCTTTTGTGTTCAGTCCTTTCCAGGGGGATCTAAGGTCGCAAACTTCAGATCCAACCTCCCCTAGTGCAGTTACCACGTAAAGTTGCAAACTTTACGTGCATGCAAGGCCTCACAAGGCTAAAACGTCAAAACGAAGCTTCTTACAAGGTTTTAGTGCATAGAAAGGGCCTAAGTTGGATAAAGTGGGCAACTTTATGCCATTGAGGACCTAGAGATGTCCAGATCTGGAACCATATCCTTGTGATAAGTCCGAATCCGAGTATGACCCCATTTTGCACCAATAGTGACCATAATCTTCCATAAAATGAGATATAAGCAAATAGAGATCAAGGTAGCAACTTTTACCTCTAAATGGATGCTAACAACAAGTAGATGTTGGATCCAAAGTATTCTCCTCTCTTCAATCTCCTCAACCTTCATGTTTCCTTCTCAAAAGCACAAGTTCCACTCTTCAAGGCTCACACACACTCAAGAAAGCACCAAAATGCGGCTAGGGTTTCTTTCTGGACTGTAAGAACGATAAAAGAGGCTATAAATGAGCCATAAGTTCTTTAAATAGGGTACAAACCCCTAAAAATTAGGGTTTCCCTTAACAGCGCCTACTCGTCGAGTCGGGGCCTTCCGACTCGTCGAGTTGGCCTGAGGTCCCGCATCCTCGTAATAATCTTTACTCGACGAGTTGGAGCTCCCCCAGTCGCCGAGTCCATGCACAAAATCCTAAAAATTAGATAAATTAATAATACCTGGAACAGGTGTTACAAATCTCCCCCACTTGAACTAGACTTTGTCCTCGAAGTCTGCTGACCCAAATAAGTCCGGGTAGTGATCTCGAATCTCATCCTCCGGCTCCCATGTCCATTCGGAGCCCCTGCGGTGCTGCCATTGCACCTTTACTAGCTTCACCTCCTTGTTCCGAAGAACCTTGGTCTTCCTATCTAGAATCACAACAAGCCTCTCAATGTAGTTAAGGCTCTCGTCCACCTGAATGTCGTCCAAAGAAACGACCGCGACCTCGTCTATGACACACATCCGAAGTTGTGACACATGGAAGGTGTTGTGAATCTAGCTAAGCTCATCCGGCAGATCCAAACGATAGGCCACCTTGCGTACTCGGGCCGAAATCCTGATGGAATACCCCGACCATACAAAATCTCAAACGGTGGTCGGTCAATACTGGCATGGTAACTGTTGTTGTATGAAAACTCTGCCAATGGGAGGTATGTATCCCAAGTACCTCTAAAGTCCAACACGCATGCCCGAAGCATATCCTCGAGTGTCTGGATCGTCCTCTCACTCTGGCCATCTTTATAAGGGTGGTACGCCGTGCTAAAATGCAATTGAGTGCCCAGTTCCTTGTGGAACTTCTTCCAAAATCTGGATGTTAACCGAACATCCCGGTCGGAGACTACTGACACTGGCACTCCGTGACTGACCACCACCTCTCGTACATAAATATCTGCCAACCTCTCAGCGGATATACTCTCAGAGATCGGAATAAAGTGGGCACTATTCGTCAACCTGTCCACAATCACCCAAATGACATCCACACCCCTCGCTGTCCTCGGTAACTTCGTGACGAAGTCCATAGTGATCTCTTCCCACTTCCACATGGGAATGGGTACCGGCTGAACCTTGCCATGTGGCTGTTCATGCTCGGCCTTGACCTTCCTCCAGGTCAAGCACTGCTCCACGAAGCAAGCGATCTCCCGTTTCATACAGGGCCACCAGTAACTCAGTCTCAAATGTCTATACATTTTCGTAGCCCCCCCCCGGATGTGTAGAGAACTTGGACTTGTGTTCCTCCTCCAATATCTTCTGTCTCACTCCTCCAGTCACCGGTACCCACACCAGTCCTGTAACGCCTCGATTCTCGAATATCATTTTATGGTGATAAATTCTCATGAATTCAAGGTCTACTCGACGAGTTGCTTGCCTGACTCGTCGAGTAGCAGCGGGTTAGGCCGCGCACTTAAGTGGCCTACTCGCCGAGTCCAAGAAGGGACTCGACGAGTAGGAGCTGGAGGATGAAACCCTAAATTTCGGGATTTTGCACCCTATTTAAAGGATCATTTGTCCCTTAGCCTCCCTTTGCAGCCTCTAGAGAGTTCAGAAAAACCCTAATACGTGTGTGTGTGCTCCATTTGTGTGTTTCAAGCCTTGGAAGAAGATTCTTAGATAAAGGAACTTCAAGATCAAGTAGCTAGCAAGGAGCTTGTTTGGACCTGAAATCTACCTCAGATAGCACCACTTGAAGGTATCAAGTCGTTACCTTGACCTTCTTTCCTTCTAGATCTCTTTTGGGTTGAAGATTAGGGCTTTTCATCATGTTATGAAGCTATTCTTGGGTATGAGCTAAGATATGAAGTTGCAACTTCAGATCTGAACTCTCCTTGGTCTTTTGGTCCATAAAGCTTACAGCTTTAGCAAGTATGAACCCTTCCTTTTGAGTTAAGCTCCATTTCAAGTTTAGATTTGGCATTATGAGTCATTAGAGCCTTGCATGCACGTAAAGTTTGCAACTTTACGTGATAAACATGCATTGGGAAGCTGGATCTACAATTTGGAGCCTTAGCATGGCTTAAAATCGTCTGTATGAATAAAGGACTGAAGAGACTCGGCGAGTTGCATGAACGACTCGGCGAGTCCGATGAAGATTGTCGTAGACTCGGCGAGTTATGTGAACGACTCGGCGAGTCCGATGGAGGTTTCCGTGTGCTCGGCGAGTCAATCGAGTGACTCGGCGAGTCGGCGAGGGTTTTCCCAACCTTTGGACACGTATGAACGCGGCGAGTTGTAAATGGAAAACTCGGCGAGTTGGCCAAGGAGTTACGACCACTGACACTAGGAAATCGACGAGTCACACGAGTGACTCGGCGAGTTGGCAAGTGATGAAAGGAACTCAGCGAGTAGCTAAGGGTACTCGACAAGTTAAGGTCAACATGGACTGTTGACCTTGACAGTTGACTTTGACTTTGACCAAGGGTTGACCAGTGGACTTCTGAGGGTATTTTGATAAATTGGATATTTACAACAAAGGACATTGGTGAATATAGGTGTTGGAGTTGGAGCTACATTTGGAGGAGTTTAACACTACCTTCCGAGCTATTTACGAGGTGAGTTATCCTCACTATATCAACAGGGTCTACGGCACCAAGGCCAACCCTTTATCGGATATGTATCCGGGTATTGCATGATATGTTTATTAATCTGTTCGATCTGCGTCCTGGTAGTTAGGACGGTATTATGTTTAGTGACCTGGTTTAGGTCGGTATCCTGGTATATAGGATGATGCTATGTTAGTGACCGGTTAGGTCGATATCTTGGTTATAGGATGTTGCTATGTTATATGATTTGTTAGATCGGTTTGTTTGTCTATAGTCTGTTATGTGATTATCTGTTATATGTGCACATGGTTGTTTTGATTGGGAGGTTGGGTTGAGGCGGGTCCTGCTTTGTGTTGTAGGCCAACATACCCAGGGCGGACCGGATAGACTGCAGACCCGAGAGGGCACATTGTTAGGCCGAAGGCCCGGCGAGCGGTCCGGATAGGCTGAAGGCCCCGAGAGGGCGGTCCAGACGTGCCGAGGCTCGGAGAGTGGGCCAGATAGACAGAAGGCCTGGTGCGGGCGGACCAGTCATACTGTAGACTAAGAGAGTGGACCAGGTAGACTGAAGGCCCGGTGTGGGCGGACCAGTCACACTGTAGACTCGATATGCATGGATGTTCTATATTTGTTGATATGATATGATTATGGTTATATGAGGTTGGTATTTTGGGGGTAACTCACTAAGCCTTCGAGCTTACATTTATCGATTATTGTTTCAGGTACGGCGGATGACCGCGGGAAGGCGAAGGTGTGACCGTACACTTCCTCATATTTTGAGTTGGATTTCTGGGATACTCTGATATGAAACTATTTTGAAAACATATTTGTAATAACTAATGGTTTTGAATGATTTAAAAAGTTTTAAATTGGCTTGATTTTTATGGGTGTTACAAGTTGGTATCAGAGCCTTGGTTTGAGTGAATTGGAGGAACACCCGTGTGAATCCAGTCTCAAATCAAGGAAAAGATTTTAAAATGATTTTTAAATGGTTTTCAAAATAAGTAAAGGAGGATGCAGTGTGTACGACCAGCCGGAGCCAGTAAGTAGACCCCAAAATACCATACAATTATTTGATATTGTGATATGTTTGAACAGCATGCTAGTACTAGGGTAGGGATCTTCAGGAATTGCATGATAGAATTGCCTGATTACATGATGCCTGCTAGCCTAGGGTTTTCCTTATATGAAATTGATATCATTACTGTAGTTGCTTAGTGTATGCATCACGACTGTACATAATTAAGATCTTATAGCCTGAGAATGTTTGGTTTAGCCTTATGTTCTGTTCTTGTATGATTAGGGGCTTAGGGTAGGATCGGATATTCGAAAGTCTATAGGGTCCAGCGTTATGTATGGCTAGCATACACTAGTGCTGCAGGGTTGGTGGAAGTTTCAAGGATGGGTGGGTTGTGAGAGGCCGGGAGGCCAGTTATGAGATATTTAGCATTCCTCTAGGAGTGAGGATTGAGTGTTCGCTATGTTTATGTATATTGTTAGGGTGTTGTGATGATACTTGAGACAAATATGGGTAGGTGTGGAAGGTAGTATGGGCCCGTACTACTGAAAGCACATGACCCATACGCGTAACAAGGAAGTCACAACCCCTAGGGTTAGTTAGAAGTTGGTCCCATGTTATTATGCGGATTATTTGATACCTTCTTGGTATGTTTTCAGAATGGTGGTTACGAGACGCTTTGTGACTGGATCCGGGTCAAGATCAGGAGTAGGAGAAGGAGGCCAGGAGGCGCTGACAGCACCCGATACTATCGGCCAGATGAGGCTAGACGAGATGGATGCCAGGATCCAGGAGATCCTGCATTATGAGCTTGCTGCTTTGTTCCGGGCTCAGTTGCCGGAGATGTTTGGGTCTATCAAGACTGCTATGGTGGAGTATTTTGATGATCGCTATGCAGCCCTTGCAGAGGCGGCTTCCGCGGCAGCTACTGCAGCTGTAACAGCGGTAGGGATGGGAGCCAGTCGGGCTTTTCAGTATCGGGACTGCGACAACACGAAGCCCCCTACTTTCGATGGGATTCAGGATCCCATCAAGGCTATGAGGTGGTTATTTGACGTGGAGGGGTGCTTCTTCACATGTTCCTGTCCTACTTACCAGAAGGTCAGATGTGCCCTGAACCTGCTGAGGTATGGGGCAAAGGACTGGTGGAGACTGATGACTGGGTCGTATTCGGATGAGCAAACAGCTGCTGTTACATGGGAGAAGTTCAGGGATATGTTCCGCTCCCGCTACATTCCACGAGTCGAGCGTGAGCGGCTAGCTCAGGAGTTTTTGGAGTTGAGACAGGATACAAAGTCGGTGACGGAGATCACCCGTATGTTCACCGAGAGGGTGATGTTTTGCCTGAAATTTGCTTCCGAGTAGGCTCAGATGACACGTTATCTGAGCGTGCTCAAGACTGACATTAGACAGTTCGTTGCTACGCAACGGTGTGATACGTTGCTGGAGCTACAGGAGGCCGCCAGGCAGCGTGAGTTAGAGATTGAGTTACAGTTGCGAGATCAGAGGCAGGCCCCGGTACAGTCGCAGCCGGCGCCAAAGCGGTCCAAGACCGTTGATTCCAGGGTTGGAGGACAGAGCAACCGCACTTGTGAGAAGTGTGGGAAGGGTCGTTCCGGAGTTTGTAGGTCCGGGGGTGCGTGCCGCAAGTGTGGAAAGGAGGGGCACTATGCGAGGGATTGTGGTCAGGTGGCCCCGGTTCAGGACATGAGGATTTGCTATCACTGTAATCAGGTTGGTCACGTGAAGAACAACTGTCCACAGCTTGTTGCTAGACCAGTGCAAGCTCCAGCGTCGGCTACATTGAGGATTACTGGCGGGGGCAGGGTAGAGCAGAGCCCCCGAAGGCTCAGGGACGTGCCTTCCAGCTTACGACGGAGGAGGTCGGGACAGCACCAGATGCGGCTGCTGGTACATTTCCATTCTTATCTTACTGCTTATGATTATAATATGAAAATTTTCCTTCTCTTTCTGCATGCGTCATTTGAATATAGGAAGGTCAGGGGAGTTTAGTATCAAGAAGTCGTAGACGGTTAGGATCCAGGGATGTTTGAGAATAGGAGGTTAGGATATAGAATCACTATTCCAGGGCCGGTAATTATGAGTGGGAGATGCAGAAGTGTCAGCTGGGATTCGGATTCTTCTGAAGTTCGATTACTCCACGCCAGGAGGGTGGTCCTGCGGAGACTATTTGTTTAAGGATTCATAATTCTATGGGAAGTGTGGAAATGCTTGGATTGGACGGTTAAGTAGAGTTTTGATTTCGCCACTAGTAGGTAGTGGTTAGTGTCCCAAGTGGGGGAGAGTTAGAAATTTTCAGATGGAGCATCAGGCGTGAGGGTTTTGTTAGCTGCTAAGGCTCGACAGTACATTCAGCATGAGTGTGCGGGTTATTTAGCGTATATGGTAGATACGCGGGTCAGGGAACAGACCACGGTTTTCCGAGAGTGTGGACGATCGGCATGAGGCCTAGGGATAGGTCGGGGGTATAGTCCACAGAGTAGATCAGGAGTTCGAAGCCCCAAGTGGGCGAGAACAGGACGCATGGGAGAGAGCACCAGAAGGGATGGACCAGGGAGATGCGCAATATTTTAGAGCGGTCTGGCTAGACTGAAGGCCGGTGGGGCGTACCAGTCAGGCTGAAGGCTCGGAGAACGGCCCGGACAGGCTGAAGGCCCGGAGAGGCGGTCCAGACATGCTGAAGGTTCTGAGAGTGGTCCAGATAGGCTGAAGGCCTGGTAAGGCGGTCCAGTTATGTTGAAGACTCTATATATGTTTGTAGATCTATGTCCGGGTATTGAGTAGACTGCTATGCTATAGCAATCAATACGTCTGTTCCAAGTATTGAACATGCTGTTGGAGTAGACTGTGGACTCCGGTGTATTTTAGTTGAACCGAAGTTGATATTGGAGATCGGATGGAGTGCAGAGGATTTTGGTGGTCTCATCAGTTCGGAGTGTCTCTAGGATTAATCTTCTTGGATCGAGTAATACTCCAGTTGGGGACTGGGAGCAAGCCGAATGAGTATTCGTTAGTTTGGGAAGGTTTGGGATTAGAACGTTCCATCATTCAGGTTCTGGGAACCGGGTTAGATCTTTTCTTAATCGTTTATGGCATTGGGATGGGGTTGAGGCGGTCCTGCGCTATGCAGTAGGCTAAGATACCCGGTGCGGACCGACGATGAGTCGTAGGCACATAGGTTCCAGGGAGAATGGTAGGATTGAGATAGTAGGCCAAGATAACCGGTGCGGGCCGACGGTAAGTCGTAGGCATAGGGGTTCAGTAGAGGAGCGGACTTTGGGACAGGAGGTTAGCGGACCAGGGCGGTACAGATAGACTGAAGGCCTGGTAAGGCGGCCCAGTCAGAACAAACGCCCGGCGAGCGGACCGGGGAGGCTGTAGGCCCTGAAAAGAGGACCAGTCATGCCGAAGGCTCGGTGTACGATAGTTTTTTTTGTAATCTATGAAGGCACTGAATTGCCGTAGCAACAGATAATTTGCGATCTTGTTTTGGTGGGAACCTCGAATTATCAGGATTGGGTGTAAGTGGTATGGAAGTGACAACGGCTCAGTAGAGTTGTCTGTCAGGAAGTCAGACCGATTTCGGGATTCCAGGATTCAAGGTGTCGGAGGGCGTTCGAATGAATGTTCTGTAAAGGTTCAGGGGAGTTATACTCGGTTGTGACGAACCAGAGGATTGTGGAGAAGACGCAATGATAGATCCCTGGATCTCCAGTTATGAGTAGACCCGAGTTATGTTCATGGAGGTATTCCAATCTAGGGTATTCCATTCTGAGGATGAACGAACCCTATGATTGAATGGACTTGATGTGTTTGGTATTCCAACCCGAGGGTTGATTGGGCCAAACATGTGAGGAATACGAGGGTATTCCATATTAGGGACGATTGGACCATCGTAGGCTTGCCTGGTAATCCAGCCCGAGGCTGATTGGGTCAGGCATGAGTGTCCATATTTATTAGTGGACTGATTCTGTATGATATTTTGAGAGCGGAAGGATGCCTTATCCTGTCAGCTTAGAGGGTTCACTTCAGGAAAAAGGAAAGTTGGGTTTCAGATACATTAGATCATCAGGATTTTGTCAAATTGGAAAAATGGCACGCAGGATAAACCTTTTAAAGGGGTTCGGTTGGGATTCACATCACCTTTCACATTTCGCAATTGCGAAAGTGCACCATTGATCAGAAGGCGGTGGTACCATTTGACGACATTCAGGTCGATGAGCGCCTGAATTATCTTGAGAGGCATGTGGCCTTCTGGAGAGAAGGGTAAAGGTTCTGCGGAACAAGGGGGTACCTTTGGTAAAGGTACAATGGGAGCACCAAAGGGGGTCCGAATGGACATGAGAGCCAGAAGCGGAGATGCGAGAGCACTATCCGAGGATGTTCACCGCAGCAGACTTCGAGGACGAAGTCTAGTTCAAGTGGGGGAGAATTTTAACTCCCCGATTCTCGAATATCAATTTATGGTGATAAAGTCTCATGAATTCAAGGTCTACTCGACGAGTTGGTTGCCTGACTCGTCGAGTAGCAGTGGGTTAGGCCGCGCACTTAAGTGACCAACTCGCCGAGTCTAAGAAGGGACTCGACGAGTAGGAGCTGGAGGATGAAACCCTAAATTCCTGGGTTTTGCACCCTATTTAAAGGATCATTTGCCTCTTAGCCTCCCTTTGCAGCCTCTAGATAGTTCAGCAAAACCCTAATACGTGTGTGTGTGCTCCATTTGTGTGTTTAAAGCCTTGGAAGAAGATTCTTAGATAAAGGAACTTGAAGATCAAGTAGCTAGCAAGGAGCTTGTGTTGACCTGAAATCTACCTCATATAGCACCACTTGAAGGTATCAAGTCATTACCTTGACCTTCTTTCCTTCTAGATCTCTTTTAGGTTGAAGATTAGGGCTTTTCATCATGTTATGAAGCTATTCTTGGGTATGAGCTAAGATCTGAAGTTGCAACTTCAGATCTGAACTCTCCTTGGTCTTTTGGTCCATAAAGCTTACAGCTTTAGCAAGTATGAACCCTTCCTTTTGAGTTAAGATCCATTTCAAGTTTAGATTTGGCATTATGAGTCATTATAGCCTTGCATGCACGTAAAGTTTGCAACTTTACGTGATAAACATGCATTGGGAAGCTGAATCTACAATTTAGAGCCTTAGCATGGCTTAAAATCGTCTGTATGAATAAAGGACTGAAGAGACTCGGCGAGTTGCATGAACGACTCGGCGAGTCCGATGAAGATTGTCGTAGACTCGAAGAGTTGTATGAACAACTCGGTGAGCCCGATGGAGGTTGCCGTGGGCTCGGCGAGTCAATCGAGTGACTCGGCGAGGGCTTTCCCAACCTTTGGTAACGTATGAGCGCGACGAGTTGTAAAGGGAAAACTCGACGAGTTGGCCAAGGAGTTACGACCACTGACATTAGGAACTCGACGAGTCACACGAGTGACTCGGCGGGTTGGCAAGTTATGCAAAGAACTCGGCGAGTAGCTAAGGATACTCGACGAGTAAAGGTCAACGTGGATTGTTGACCTTGACAGTTGACTTTGACTTTGACCAAGGGTTGACTAGTGGACTTCTGAGGGTATTTTTGATAAATTGGATATTTACAACAAAGGACATTGGTGAATATAGGTGTTGGAGTTGGAGCTACATTTGGAGGAGTTTAACACTACCTTCCGAGCTATTTACGAGGTGAGTTATCCTCACTATATCAACAGGGTCTACGGCACCAAGGCCAACCCTTTATCGGATATGTATCCGAGTATTGCATGATATGTTTATTAATCTGTTCGATCTGCGTCCTGGTAGTTAGGACGGTATTATGTTTAGTGACCTGGTTTAGGTCGGTATCCTGGTATATAGGATGATGCTATGTTAGTGACCGGTTAGGTCGATATCTTGGTTATAGGATGTTGCTATGTTATATGATTTGTTAGATCGGTTTGTTTGTCTATAGTGTGTTATGTGATTATCTGTTATATGTGCACATGGTTGTTTTGATTGGGAGGTTGGGTTGAGGCGGGTCCTGCTTTGTGTTGTAGACCAACATACCCAGGGCGGACCGGATAGACTGCAGACCCGGGAGGGCACATGGTCAGGCCGAAGGCCCGGCGAGCGGTCCGGATAGGCTGAAGGCCCCGAGAGGGCGGTCCAGATGTGCCGAGGCTCGGAGAGTGGGCCAGATATACTGAAGGCCCGGTGCGGGCGGACCAATCATACTGTAGACTCAGAGAGTGGACCAGGTAGACTGAAGGCCCGGTGGGGGCGGACCAATCACACTGTAGACTCGATATGCATAGCTGTTTTGTATTTGTTGATATGATATGATTATGGTTATATGAGGTTGGTATTTTGAGGGTAACTCACTAAGCCTTCGAGCTTACATTTATCGATTATTGTTTCAGGTACGGCGGATGACCGCGAGAAGGCGAAGGCGTGACCGTACACTTCTTCATATTTTGATTTGGATTTCTGGGATACTCTGATATGAAACTATTTTGAAAACAGATTTGTAATAACTAATGGTTTTGAATGATTTAAAAAGTTTTAAATTGACTTGATTTTTATGGGTGTTATACGGCCACACTATGTCAGAAGACCTCGGCTATCGCGGACAAACAAGGGATACTGACCCCGAATCCACTCTATCTTCCAATTCTTTTTCCTCACACCCTGACCTGAGCCTCCTTGACCATATCCAACAATGGAGAGATCACCGTCATCCTCAAACAAACGTTCCCAATTGGGGAACCTGCCATCTTGCGGTTCAAAGCATCGGCCACCACGTTGGCCTTCCGTGGGTGGCATAAGATCTCACAATCATAATCTTTCAGCACGTCCAACCACCTCCTCTGTCGCATGTTGAGGTTCTGCTGATCCATCAAATAATTTAAACTCTTATGATCAGTATAAATAGTGCACCGTTCTCCATACAAGTAGTGCCTCCAAATGTTGAGGGCAAACACTACTGCCCCTAATTTCAGGTCGTGAGTGGCATAATTCGCCTCATGAGGCTTCAACTGCCTCGAGGTCTAAGCAATCACATGCACCCTCTGCATCAGTACTACGCCTAACCCTGAGATCGATGCATCACAGTACAATACCAAGTCATCTAACCCTTCCGGTAGTACTAGAATCGGAGCCTCACATAACCTCTGTCTCAGGGTCTCAAAAGCCAACTGTTGATCCGTGCCCCATCTAAATGTCACGTTCTTCTTGATCAAGCGGGTCAAAGGCACAACGATCTTGGAGAAATCCTGAATGAATCTCCGATAATAGCCCGCTAAACCCAAGAAGCTATGGATCTCAGATGCATTCTTCGGTACTTCCCACTGCATCACTGCCTCAACCTTGGTCGGATCAACGAAATGCCCTCCTGGTTGATAATGTGCCCTAAAAACTGCACCTCACGCAACCAAAAATCACACTTTGAGAACTTGGCATAAAGCCTTTCCATTCTCAGTGTATCCAATACCTCCCTCAGATGTTGCTCATGCTACTCCTTGGTTTTAGAATAAACCAGGATATCATCAATAAAAACGATCACCGAACGTTCCAGCATCGGTCTACACACTCTGTTCATGAGATCCTTGAACGCTGCTGGGGCATTGGTGAGCCCGAATGGCATCACCACAAACTCATAGTGCCCATACCGAGTCCTGAAAGCTGTCTTCGGTATATCCTCATCCCGAATCCTCATCGATGGTATCCCAACCGAAGATCAATCTTGGAAAACCAAGACACACCCTGCAGCTGATCGAACAAATCATTGATCCTCGGTAACGGATAACGGTTCTTCACTGTTAGTTTGTTCAACTCTCGATAATCAATACACATTCGGTGTGACCCGTCCTTTTTTTTTCACGAACAGGATCAGTGGTCCCCACGGGGAATTGCTCGGACGGATAAACCCTCAGTCTAGCAGCTCCTGAAGCTGCATAGATAGCTCCTGTATCTCGGGCGGTGCTAGCCGGTATGGTGCCTTCGCTATCGGAGCGACACTTGGCACCAAATCAATGCGAAACTCCACTTGCCTCTCCGGAGGCACTCCCGGTAACTCCTCGGGAAAGACATCCCGAAACTCCTGTAAAACAGGCAAACTGCCCACATCCATCGTGCTCACAACCCCTCGTATCCGAGATATACGCCAGAAATCCCGTACAACCCTGCTGCAGAAATCTCCTAGCCCTCGTAGCTGAACAAAGGGTTGGCCCCTGCGAGGCCCTCTCTCCATGAATAACCAGTTCTCCCCCACTTGGGGTTCGAACCCTCACCACCTGGCACTCGCAATCTGTCATGGCCCCGTTGGCCCCCAACCACTCCATCCCAACAATCACCTTCAACCCTCGCAACGGTATCGGGACTAGATCAACACAAAACCTCTCTCCAAGCATATTCAGGACACAATCCCGATACACCCTCGCAACACTCACAGTGCGGTCATCCGTAATCTCCACCTCAAGCGGGGAATCCAAAGTTCCCGGCGCATCCCGAAACTTCTTGCTCAGCGCAAGAGAAACAAACGATCGGGTAGCTCCCTAATCGAACAAAACGTGAGCACACATACCATTGACCAAAAAGGTCCCTATACATAAGCACAAGATATACATAAGCAATGCAATAAATCTAGAGCAGGGAGATAAAATACGTACCGGCCACAACGTCTGGCGCTTCCCGAGCCTCCTCGGTGGTCAACTGAAATGCACAGCTATTCACCGCTGGAGCATCCGCCTTAGCAGGGCGGCCATCCGTAATCCTCATCGTGGCGGGCGCAGGTGCCGCCACTGCTCCTCCCCCTCCCTGCAACCTCGGACAATCGGCCTTTTTATGGCCAGCCTGGTTGCAGTGGAAACAAATCAAGCCCTTCTTGGGACAATCTCTGCTCAAGTGACCCGGATGGCCACATGCATAACATCCTGAGCCCGCTATCCGACAAGCCCCACTGTGCGGTTTACCGCACTTGGCACATCGGCCCCGGCCATGCTGGCCCCTACTGGAAGAATCCTGAGGTCTTAGGTTTTTTAGTCTGACCTACTGCTGTCTGCGCCTGCTCAGGCTTCCGCTTAGTGCGGAAGTCCAACTCCATCTCCCACTCACGGGCCTTCTCCACCATCTCATTCAGGGTTTTTCACCCTGTGAAGCTCACAAACTCCTGGATATCATCCCTTAGCATGGAATGATACCTCGTCCTCCTTATGTCCTCATCTGTAGCATACTGTGGGATCAACAATGCTCGTTCCCGAAACTTGGCGGTAATCTCCGCCACAGTCTCGGTGGTCTGCTGGAGCTCATGGAACTCCATCACCAACCGCTGCACCTTATTAGCTGGTGCAAACTCCAAATCAAATCGCCTAACAAACTCGGTCCATGTCATCTCATCCACACCGGCTGCTCCCACCTGACTAGTCGCCTCTCCCCACCAGTCCCGGGCTCTGTCTCTCAGCATACATGAAGCAAAACCCACCTTTTCCGCATCAGGGCAAGAACTCGTGTGATGGGCGTTCTCTATATCCGCCACCCAGGATCGGCTAACAATGGGATCCCTGACCCCGAAAAACGCCGGTGCCGTGCACGCCTTGAACTCCCTGAATGAGGGAGTTCGGGCCCCGACCTGGCCCGCAGCAATCTCGGCTCTGAATGCACTGAGCCTCTCATCCATGATCTCCGTCATACCCTCCTTGACCGTCCCAAAGATAACTGGAGTGGCGTCAAGGATGACCCTCGTAACCTCGGCTGCGATGAGCTCACACAGCCTCTCGTCGATGGGCTTGGTACCATCGCCCGACCCAGATCCAGATCCCGATCCTGATCCCCCAGCTCCGTGTCGTGTCACCACCATACTTTATTGCATTGTCATAAATAACAATGATTAGGATATCCAAATAAGGGATCCTCCCACACCGGTCCTCCTTAGAGCTTCAAGATCTAACATCAGTTCAGGTACATGTCCTGTGCTTTCAGTAGTACGGGCCCAATACTACCTTCCACACCTACCTGTACCTTCCCCAAGGCTATACATGATAGCTCTAATTCGTCCCAAAACAAACCAAATCTCATAGGCTACCGCATAGCTCAAATCCTAGGCTATCCTAAGATTTTCTCTACCCATATCAAACTAATCATAATAGGTTGCCTTTATGCATGCAAATTATACACAAAAAAGGATCAAATAGACTTTCGAATAAGAGATACTACCCTAGGACCACAACCAGACGAGGAACAGGAAATAAGGCCAAATCAATCATTCTAAGGCTATAAGCTCCTAACCGTATATAATTTTAAAAGCATACACATAGCAAGGTCCATACGATTATCATAACTTAAATATCAGTATAACATGGCTAACATATTCGGGAACTACTTACTTGGCTCGGCCGATCACGCCCATTGTACTCTCTTCTTTTCCATTCTTAAAAAGTTTGTAACTTTTATTTTTTTTAAAACAATTTTACCATTTCCTTTTTTTGAGTCCTAACACAGCCGAGAGTGTGCCCGAATCCCTCAAACTAAGGCTCTGATACCAACTTGTAACGACCCAATTTTCAAAAGAAAATTTTAATTTTTAATTACCCAAAATACTTTCCACAAACC
Source organism: Lactuca virosa (assembly GCF_052849685.1). Taxonomy (NCBI): domain Eukaryota; kingdom Viridiplantae; phylum Streptophyta; class Magnoliopsida; order Asterales; family Asteraceae; genus Lactuca; species Lactuca virosa. Next base: position 56,858,092 of record NC_136431.1, read on the forward strand.
ATGAAATCCCAAATACAATTGTTTTCAAAATTCATAACAATTACAATTTTATTTCAAAACATCATAGTGTCCTATAAAAACGCCTGAGAGAGAGTGCATGTCGCGCCATCAAGCATTTCCCTTGCCCTTGGCCTCAGATGTACCTGAAACAAATCCACAAACTGTAAGCTAATGCTTAGTGAGTTCCCCAGAGCATACTCCACACACAATTCACATAACACATATCATATTAGCTATAAAATCTATATATATCACATAAGCCATGCATACAAACATATAAGGATGTCTTGGACTCCTCCCAAGGTCTTACTCCAGAGTGTCATGGGCTCCCCCCATGTTCTTTAACCGACAAGTCATGGGCTCCCTCACATGGTATTTCATCCGACTGCCATGGGCTTCCCCCATGGTCTTTAACTAACAAGCCATGGGCTCCCCCACATGGTCTCATATCCAAGTGCCATGGGCTCCCCCCATGGTCTTCCCTGCAAGTATCATATAATCACTAGCATACCATTTAGCATATAGCTAACTATCATAACACATATCTCTACTTCAACTAGTGTACCACATATCACAAAATGGGCCGACCTTGGTGCCTTAGACCCATTGGTATGGTGAAGAGACTCACCTCTCGAATGTTGAACTGACAAGCTAAGATCAGATAAATCTCACACACTGCTCCAACTCAACTGCCTACAATCATCATGTGATTAACTTGTCATAATCCCGATTTACCATGATTATCCTCAAAGTCAACCCTGGTCAAAGTCAAGGTCAACAATCAAGGTCAAAAGTCCATGTTGACCTCAACTCGTCGAGTACATCCAACAACTTGTCGAGTTCCTCCCGATTCCATTTCACTGAATCCCGAGTCAACTCGTCGAGTCACCTAAGTGACTCGTCGAGTTCATCAAATGTTCAGAAGTCCAAAAGTTCATGCAGACCAAAACCCTAATCCTTCACTGCACTCATTCAGAATCTCGAAAACGGGTAAACCCTACCCGACTCGTCGAGTCGACTAAGGGACTCGATGAGTTCCTTCAGTCCTTTTGTGTTCAGTCTTTTCCAGGGGGATCTAAGGTCGCAAACTTCAGATCCAACCTCCCCTAGTGCAGTTACCACGTAAAGTTGCAAATTTTACGTGCATGCAAGGCCTCACAAGGCTAAAACGTCAAAACTAATCTTCCTACAAGGTTTTAGTGAATGGAAAGGGCCTAAGTTGGATAAACTGACCAACTTTATGCCATTGAGGACCTAGAGATGTCCAGATCTGGAACCATATCCTTGTGATAAGTCCAAATCCGAGTATGACCCCATTTTGCACCAAAAGTGACCATAATCTTCCATAAAATGAGATCTAAGCAAATAGAGATCAAGGTAGCAACTATTACCTCTAAATCGATGCTAACAACAAGTAGATGCTGGATCCAAAGTCTTCTCCTCTCTTCAATCTCCTCAACCTTCAAGTTTCCTTCTCAAAAGCACAAGTTCCACTATCCAAGGCTCACACACACTCAAGAAAGCACCAAAATGCGGCTATGGTTTCTTTCTGGACTGTAAGAACGATGAAAGAGGCTACAAATGAGCCATAAGCTCTTTAAGTAGGGTACAAACCCCTAAAAATGAGGGTTTCCCTTTATAGCGCCTACTCGTCGAGTCGGGACCTTCTGACTCGTCGAGTAGGCTTGAGGTCCCGTGTCCTCGTAATAATCTCTACTCGACGAGTTGGAGCTCCCCAACTCGCCGAGTCCATGCACAAAACCCTAAAAATTAGATAAATTAATAATACCTGGAACATGTGTTACAGTAATAAGGGGGATTCGGGGGCGGGGGCGGGGGTAGGAAGTCTGGACATTTCGGGGGCGGGGCGAGAACGGGGGAACGGGGAAATTTCAAGGGCGGGGGTGGGGGAGCACTCCCCGTCCCGTTTGCCGCCGTTGACATCCCTAAACCCAAAACTTCATCAAATCTTCAATATAGGATCTATAAGGAAGTTGTTGCGTGGAGATTGAATCAAATAATAAAAATAGAGTTTTGAAACTCTATTAGAACATAGAATGATCTTTAAACTCAGTTTGACATCATAACTCAAAACCCTAATTATAAAATAGAGAGATTAGATAAGAAAACAAGAAACAAGGGAATAAATAAACAAACAAGCATAAATTTCACCATGGGAAAAGGAGAGCAACAACTTCACTACTCAAATCTCTCTTCTTTAGATGTCTGAATAATTTGGGAACAAAAGGAGAACTAAATATCTTATATGCTTAGAAAAATATTACATATTTACCCTCAGGTTTCCCATTTTACTTGATTTACTCATTATGACTAATTACTTGACTAAGGCCCCGTTTGATACGCATATTTTCAGGTCCAAACAGATCTTTCTAGCTGAATGGACCGGAAAGACTGTTTAATTTGCACAAAAAATGGTCTTTCCCGGTAAGATATGTCTTTCCCAGAAAGCCCCAAAATCATATCTTTCTGGCTGAATGGGCTGGAAAGACAATTATGCACCAAACCCCGCCTCTTTCTTTCTTTCTTGGACTATTAATTTTTTTAAATAACTTTTTTAAATTTATTTTTTTATTGAATTATTACGTTTTTAATGTATTGTTTTATATTAAGAAATATTATTTTAATATATAATATTTATGTATTAATAAATATTATTTTATTAGATTATTAATTTCTTTTAAATACTTCTTTTTTTAGTTTCCTTTTTATGGATTAATTCTTTTTATTGGATTATTATATATTCATAAATATTATTTAAAATATATATTATTTATATATTAATAAATATTATTTTATTGGATTAATTTCTTTTAAATACTTCTTTTTTTAGTTTCCTTTTTATGGATTAATTTTTTTTATTGGATTATTATATATTCATAAATATTATTTAAAATATATATTATTTATATATTAATAAATATTATTTTATTGGATTATTATCTTCTTTTAGTTAATTTTTTTAATTCATTTTTATTGGATTAATTCTTTTTTTTAACAATACCACCACCATCCTAATTTATTTAAAAAAATCTCATCCATCCCACCACTATCAGACATAAACCGGGTCATTTTTAATCATTCAACACAGTCAATCAGATGTACAATCAAACAATATGGTTTCTTTCCCAGTCAGAAAACTTTCTCAGACAGCACTTTACCAGACAGCACTTTCCCAAACAGAAACTATCAAACGGAACCTAACTTATATATTTTCACCATTCATCGTTTCCTATTACTTTACTAACATTTTACGTCCTATAAGGTTAATAAAGTCAACTCTAGGGTAAATACTACCTTTTATAAAGTTATCATTTTTAAACTTTACTCTTATAATGTTCTTAAATTTGATTTTAATAATATTTTAAGTGAATTCCTAACATTGAATTCATCTTCTTTATTTAAAACGACTAAATTTTATTTTATTCAATTGCTTAATTTTTTATCAGTTCTTTGTACTTTATAAAAAAATTATTTTCACAAAATGTCCAAAACTTCTAAACCTAAAATAAAGATGTTACATTTTTGAAAAAAAAAAGATATTGCTTAACAAAAAGATGAAATGTAATAAAAAAAAGTTGGTTAAAGTTCGTTGGTTTAAGTGATAAAAATATAATACCATCATCGTAGTGCATCAATCTTTTCCGGTCCAAATCTGTTTAATATACAACTAAAGTCCACCCCGATCTCTTTGATCTCTTTTAATCGCTTAATAATCTACACTACTCACTTCCATCAAAATAAACGTAACCTACTTCTAAATGTGCTCTCCAAAGTCCAAACTCATATTCATGAATCAAGAACACGGTAAATTTTAAATGTGTTTTACACATTTAACTATTTGTAGTTAATAATGTTATTATGATTAGTGATTTGACTTTTTATATTCATGAAGAAGAAAATAATCATTGATGTAAACTCTTATTCTAAAATATTGGCTTATGTAAGCTGCTCTTTAATATCAAAGCAAATTGCTTTCATTTAGTGGGTAAATGGGTTTATGAAATACATTGCTATATTGGTTCTGCGTTTTACAATTCCTGGGATTTAGTTCTCGTTGGACTAAAATATCTTCTCTTTTCATGTGGCGTTTAAACTATCACATTGAATTAGGAACCAGATAAATCTCTGTTTTTTATATGATTGGTAGTTTATATAGTTGATTGTTTACACATTATTCAATTGAATATTTTTAATATTATTGGCCATTGTTTTTTTTGTCCAGTTTTGTTTCCATTTTGTTGTTGGTTTGCTACTTTGCTTATATGAGTGTACTGAATCCCAACATAAACTCTCTTCAATGCTGACACATCAAATTCCAATAAATAAGTCTTACATCATATTTTACCATTTAATTAAGAATATAGTTTATCAAATTATATGTTTAACATCTATATGTTGCAATAATCACAACAAAAGAATTTAAAATTTAATCAAATAGCAATTAAACCAATCAAAGGCTTGTACTAATAAACACCCTTTCAAACTTCAAACCATCACACTAAAAATAGGAAAGAACATAATTCAAACAATATAATTTAGACTGCACAAAAAAATGTTAAAAGAAAAACAGCCAAATTGCTTTAAAATGATTTAAGTTGATCACCATGTGTTCAATGATCAATCAAATACATATTTTTCAAACTTTTGGTTTATCAATGCTCGATTTCTTCATCCATGAAGCTTCTTCACCTAAAATAAATAGAAATAAAAAGATTTATCTGGTTAATAAATATAATGTTTATAAAAATGGAATTATAATAATGTGTGTATCTTAAATTTTAGTAAATCTAGTTCCATGACAACCCAAGCAGCCTTGGAACTTGTTGGTCCAACTTTTTAGCCAACTCGAGCTAATTAACAACCCTTTTTCAGATACTGATTTTAACTGTCTATAACAATTATTTATTTAATCTTATCTATTTTCGGGATAGTATGAGTATATATTCAATGATTTTGATTACAAAATTTTGATTCTTAGGATCAAAACAAACATCAATAAATAATCAAAATTTTGATTTTTTAATAACTGTTGCATATCTAACTATCATGCTTTATGGATTTATATGTTATCATTCTTTAGGTTTCAATAATTCCTTTCCATTTTTAATGCATCTAGTTGGTTGTTCAAGTGGGGACGTAATCCATTTAATTTCAACATTGAACAATAATTCCTTTCCATTTTTAATGCATCTAGGGTTTCATAGTTCATACCTCTTTTGTGGCGTTTTCAGTTGATAGCCTTTTGGAACGAGAATGCGACGCCTTGTGATTTTTCATCGGACAACCGTTAGTGTTGACGCCGCCGGATTTGTTCGGCGGAGGCATGTAAGAGTGAGTCTCCGGTCCCCTGTAATCGATCTCGTAAATCTCCGAATTCACTTTTGCGGTAGGCAATATCAACCGACCTACACATATCCGAATCCACGATCAAAACTATCACACAACTCGAACGAACTATGAAGAATCTAAGCAATAAGATTAAGATACGAACGCTTGTTGCTAAGCTACTTTAATTCTTCGTAAACATTTGAAACAATCAAATTGCAGAATTACAAATAATATATAGCGTAAGCTTATGAAACACAAAATCTAATCTCTGGAGGTGAACTCTTCTTAGAGGCGGAGTTCATTCAACCACAAAAGCAAAAACATTAAACAACACGGTGATTGCGAAATGCTTTGATATGGAGATATTTTATACAGTATGAATCAATGAAAAACTAAACTCATAGAAAAAAGCTGTGCGACTATGTGAGTGAGAGAGAGCATGAAATGTGATCCACGCTTAAGGAAACCGAACATACCTCTGGAGAAAGTAGGCATGGCGAAGAGGAGGAAGAGCAAGAAAACAGTTGTGAAGCGATTTTTGAGGTCCATTGGAGAGAGAGAGAGAGAGAGAGAGAGAGAGAGAGAGAGAGAGAGAGCAAGGTGGTATTTAATGTATAGGGACGGCGGATCACGGAAGAAACGTGGCGGTGGTCAGGGGATGATGCGCGTTAGCATTTGAAAGTGTCGCCATCTTCACAGCCTTATGCTGCCTGGTTACCTGCTGAGGTGTAATTCATTCAGAAACTCACAACTGGACCAGCAAAAAATGTTGGAACTTGGGAGTGCATTTTTTTAAATGCGATCCCCCGTTTTCCTGTTGGAGGTGAAAAACTCACAAAAAAAAAAACTATAAAAATGGTATATGTGTGATTTAGGATAAGCAAAATAACGAACCGAAACTGGAATCGATTAGGAACCGAATATGTAAATTGATTCGGTTTTTGGTTTTTTCATATCCATAAATTTGTTTTTCAATTTTTTTATTCCAGTTTGGTTCGTCCGGGTCTAGATACCTAACAATTATGAGTGAACAAAATACTTGTTAGAACCCAATCGAATCGGAACCGGATATGTAATTTAGTTATGTTCTCAGTTTTTCGGTTCCTGATTGGTTCGGTTTGGTTCCGGTTCTAGACCGTAACAAGTAGGAGTGAGCAAAATACTCGTTGGGATCGTACCGAACCCGAATCGATTAGGGACATAATATACAATTCGGTTCAGTTCTCGATTCCTCAATATCCATAAATCTAGTTCTTGATTCCTCGGTTCCGGAACTCAGCTCACCCCTAGCGTGGTTTGCTATTTTCTTTGAATTATATCTTAATAGTTTCAATTTTGTAAATAATTTTTTTGGTAGAGTTTGTTGTAATTTTGGTATTTGTTGGAATTGAAATGATTATTTTTTTTCTTTTAAATATCTTTTTATAATTTTTTAATATATTTCAATAATATTGTCATTAATTAATAAAAATGGACTCACATCCCTCAACGTCTCACCCCCACCCCACCCCTTGCCTACTCTATCTTCACCTTTGGCGATTCCTCGTCCGACCACTACCTTAGCCTTCGGTAATAACCTTTCTCAATCCAAAACAATATTGATGACTTCATATTTGAGCTTCCTGCCTAATAATTTGATACAAATATAATGTTATAGAAACTACCCTTTTGAGAATCATATATAATTTTGGATCTAGAACTTCGCCATTTTTAGTGCAAAAATAACTTTTTTTGGAAAAAAAAAATAAAATGAAAATAATCAAATTGAATTCCAATAAATAAGCTAAAATATAGAATTAAATAAGTAAATAAAAATATTTATAATTTTTAAATAAATCATTATTGAGAAATAAAGAGGATTCATGAATTCGAGAGCTTATATATACTTCAAATATTTTTTAAGTATGGATTAGAAGTGTCAATTTGATTAAACTTTCCAAAACTATTATTACCTAGTCAAAAGATTAATTTATTAGATTTGTGATGAAATAAGGCTATGCTTTGCAAGTTTTCATAAAAGTTTATGGATAGTGTCATAACATGGAAATAAGAAACTAGAAAGGTTATACTTGCCCATTGATCATAGATATATAAGTATGTAGCTAGTTTATAAGGTTATTCTTGCCAATTAATCATAGATATAAAAATATGTAACCAGTCTCTTCCCCATTGCGAGAGTGAGAGAGAACGATAGATTTTAGAGGGAAGGCTTTCCCATGGCGATTTGGAGAAGAATATAGTAATTTAGTGTAAGTTTAAAGGAGAATAGTAAAATTATAGCCAAGGTATAAGCTCGCCTTATCCTCCCATCTCCTTCATGTTAGGGTTTGATTCTCAAAGTAGAATTCAAAATTTTGAATTAATAACGAAGTTCTAGAAGATATATAGTGTTGAATCAATCTTAGATTATGACTCTAATATTAAGCCTTGCATTTAAGAGTTTGATTCATCATTTGGTTGAGTTTTGGGTTTTCAAACCTTACTTATGATGAGAGATACAATTTTTAATGACCACTCTATGCATTGTGTATGTTTTATCGCTAGAAACTTGTAAAAAATCACCAATGTATCACAATTTCACCATTGAAGTGGTTGACTCTATCTGTAATGAAAAATTTTAGGATTTGAAACCCTATTTGGGTGAGAACTTATACTCTAGCCATTAGAAGTTCTACACAAGCTTAGTTTTGTGAATTTGAAACCAATTCTACAATTCTAGTTTTGTGAATTTGAAACCAATTGGGTAATCCTAGTTTTGTGAATTGAAACCAATTCTAAAATCCTAGGTTTGTGAATTTGAAACCGGTTTGATAATCCTAGGGTTAATGAGAGTTTAATGATTGTGTTTATTACTTGCTTGTTATGTGATCCGAAAGGATCTTATTAAATTATGAGCTTAAATGATGTTCCCGTTGGAAAACATCATTGGAATGAAATGAAAAGATTTCTAAATTTTGTTATGACTGAAATGTTCTTTTGTTCAATTGAATGATATCTGTGACAACCCGAAACTTTTCCCGTTATCATTACCCAGTTTCCGTTAATAAAATTTGGGTTTTTATTAAATTCCGTCAAATTTCTTAATTTGGGAAGGACCTTAAGTTTTAAATAAATAATATGTATTTTATACGATTCAGAATAAACCGGGAATCACGCGAAAAACTTGAAACTTCCTCGAAAATCGCCGAGTTCACGGTCAGGACGAGTTTACGGTCGTAAACTCGTGTAGACCGTAAACCCAGTTTACAGTCGGTGCCAGGTGGACCCCCCTGACCGAGAACTCCATCCTATATATAGGGTATTTTGGCCTTCATTTCACACTTTAAACACTCTAAAGACTTTCTCTCTCTACTCTCTCTCTACAATTTTCGAGTTTGCTCAAGAAATCCTCAAGAATATCTTCAAGATCCTCAAGAACACGGTTGTGTTTTGGACCGAAAACACCTTCTTTGCCTTCAAAAACCGTAAGTATCATCTTCCCCTGCATGAATCGAGTTAAAATCCTTCATTTTGGACTTAAGATCATCACTCTTTGCTTGAACAAAAGAGTTTACGGTCCTATGAATCTTCATAGACCGTAAACCCTTATAAAGGGTGTTCTTATAGCCTTTACCCTTCCTAAGGCTAAGCATGGTCCCTAGAATCCGATGCCTTTGAATGAAGCCCTTGAAAACCATCATTTGTGCAAGATTGATGAGTTTACGGTTGTATCTCCTTAGACCGTACACCCTTCAATGACCGTATATTCATGGGCCGTAAACCCATGAACCGTAAACCCATGAACCGTGAACTCCATGACCGTAAGGTCATTGGACCGTAAACACTAAGACCGTAAACACTAAGACCGTAAACACCTAAGACCGTAAACACCTAAGACCGTGAACACTTGGACCGTGAACTCCAATGATCATACCTATTTGACCGTAAACTCTATAGGGTGACCATATACCCTAGTTATGCAATCATATGTGATTGTATCCCATAAATCTTAGAGTTTCCTAGCCAATAAGGGTGTTACCCTTCTTATTTAGTCGTCTATACACTAAATTCATACACATACGTGTCTATATGTGTCTATTAGGATCTTTGTGTGCTCAAGGTTACACCTGACACTCTGCACTCCTCTTCCAACCACACGTCAGAACCACTCAATACAGGTGAGTTCATACCCCTACATTTTCCGTGTTTTTAATGTTTTCAGGGGGAATACAAGCCAAACTCAAAGTATTTTATTAAGTATTAAACTTATAAATACAATCCAACGATTTCTACATTTAATAACATATTCGGATATTTTATCCCTTTTTAATATGTTGAGCATAAGGGAAACTTTTATATTGGAAATCTAATTTCATAGCTTTCAGAAAAGTTTTTACAAAGCATTTTCATATCAACTCTGTCACACCCCAAAAACTGGAACGACGGAAACGTTCTGGGGTGGAGGACGTCATGTTTAGTATCACAAGACATGCATCATAGTAATCAAAGTAATAAGAAACCATTTAATTAGAAAGAAAGTGTTTACAATGTGTGTTCACAAAACATAGAATACATAAGAAAATAACAAACAAGACTTGAAGCTATACTGCTCCATCTTCTACATCCCAATGCGAGTACCCGTCTACTAGGCTCCTGAGAATACAAGTTATTTGAAAGAGTTGATCAGCAATTAAGCTGGTGAGTTCATAAGATTTTAGTGATGTAAGTAAGTTGTAAAATGTTGTAGTAAAATGCTGTTGAAACTGTAGTTGCAAAATGTAGTGAGTTGTAAGTTCTGTTTAGAAAAAAATTCGCTTGTTCCTCCAGGAAATCCTATATTTCCTGCTTTGATGAAAGATGAGTAAAAAAATGACTCCAAGTCCTTTCTATGAGTATTAAATGGATACAAGTTATATAAAAACCAGAGTAAACAAACAATCGATTGTATGCATCTGCCCTAAGCCCACAACCAAACAAGGAACAGGGAATGAGGCGGATGACACACATCCCATTGGTTGTTAGATCCTTGTTGTATATAACCCTGGTGTATTCCCTTGATACTCACGGAGTTAACTATAATAGTTCTTTTATATTCGATGGAAAGATTCTTTAAGAAAACTCTTATTTCTTATTATAAAATGGTGCCCACAGTAATTACTCCTATAATCACTTAGTTTATACTGGCTATATATGATCTAATATCGGATAGAGATTTGATTGGGTGAATCTGCCCTAAGCCCACAACCAAACAAGGAACAGGAAGTAAGGCGGAAAGCACACATCCAACTACCTATTGGGTATCAATGATATATAACCATGTTGTGTAAACTAAAGTATTATAGAGTAAATCATCTAAGGTCCTTTAAGTTTATACTGGTTTAATAAAATGGATTAAACCCTTAACTGGTAAGTTTCTAGTGTTGTATACTAAAAGTTCTGATTTTGGAAAGTATGTTATGTACTAGAAAACTGTGCATTGACTCTGTGTCCTATGACTTGACCCATACCTGGTACCCTTATGATGACTCAATGTATACTGGATATATATATATATATATATATATATATATATATATATATATATATATATATATATATATATATCTAGAATCGAATAGATAATACACTGAGTGAATCTGCTCCAAGCCCACAACCAAACAAGGAACAGGAAATGGAGCGGAGAGCACACATCCTATTACCTGTCGGATCCTATTGATATATATGTATCCTTTGATGTATACATTAAGGAATCATAATGTTAGCATTATGGTCCTTTCTACTAAACGTAGCCTTCTACCAAGGCATCAAATGTTATGTGTGTTTGTTTCTTGTATTAGTATGTATTTTCCCAAGTGAGACTATCTTTAACTAAATATAGTTTATACATTAATGAATATGTGAGAAAATCACAAGTAAATGTAATAGGGAAAATAATGTTTTACCTCAGCAGTGACACTGCTGACTATAAAGTAATAAAATACAGACTCCAGGTAGTATTAAATGTACAATACACCTCGGGGAGTCTAAAATAGCCTTTAGTCCTAAGTCGGTTAATTAAAGGTTTAAATGTGAACTCGTATGTAACTAGGAAGATATATTATGATATTTTATCACCTCGTGTCTGCTAGTCCTGGCACGTGAAATCGTACCAGTGTCAATGCAAACCCGGCAAGATATATTATTAGGTTTATCACCTCGTGCCTGCTAGTCCTGGTACGTGAAATCGTACAAGTGTCAATGCAAACCCGGCAAGATATATTATTAGTTTTATCACCTCGTGCCTGCTAGTCCTGGTACATGAAATCGTACCAGTGTCAATGCAAACCCGACAAGATATATTATTAGGTTTATCACCTCGTGCCTGCTAGTCCTGGTACGTGAAATCGTACCAGTGTCAATGCAAACCCGGCAAGATATATTATTAGGTTTATAACCTCGTGCTTGCTAGTCCTGGTACGTGAAATCGTACCAGTGTCAATGCAAACCCGACAAGATATATTAACGTGGTTTTTCCCGGTACTTAGTATGGTGTGTTCCTCCATTTACTTGTTATAGTATGTTCCTCTATGTACTTGTTATAGTATGCTCCTCTATGTACGTGTTATAGTATGCTTCTCTATGTACGTGTTATAGTATGTTGTGAACCCTTAAACTATACCTATCATAGTTTAGTAGTAATGTACTTGAACTGTTGTTGAAAATACTCGTTTTACTACTAAGTTATAGTTGTACTTTAAAACGGAGTTTTGTTAGACTATAAAGTAACATAACATGAAAGAGCTTTTGAAATGTTTTGATCACTTATAAAAGGCATAAGCAATAATTTGAAAGATGTTTATAGCAAACATTTACACAATTATCATTGTGTTCAACTTGTATCCCCCCCCCTTTAAAACATTTAAAACAGTTAAAAGATTCATTACGGGGTATGAAGTCACCTGATGTGGGTGATTCAAACGAATGTGCGCGTAAGGATGAGAAGTTCCACGAACGAAGTCCCGAGACTTAACGAATCCTAAATGACATATAATGGCATATATTGACATAAATATAGTGTTTAGAAGCAACCAAATGCAAAGAAACACCTCACAGGACTAGGAAACACTTTGACCAAGTGTTGGAATCACATGCGATTCAATTTAGGGGAGTGTACGGCCACTTTGAGGAGTGTGCGGCTGCACACTCATGGTAATGAGTGCACAAAAGTGTTTTCCAAAGGTAGGGAAGCTTGTGGGACGATTGTTCAACAAGTGGTGAAGCTAGAAAGGCACTTTGGAGGCCCTTAGGCACTAAACAAAGGGGTGTACAGCCACATGGAGTGTGTGCGGCCGCACACTCCTTGATGAACATGGTTTGGAAGTTTTCTAATGCTCATATCTAGTAAGTAACAAGCTTAGGGGATGGTACTTACAATATGGAAGCCCTTAGGGGTGTTTGAAGGGTGTTTGAAGGGTGTTTGAGGGGTGTACGACCACATGAGTGTGTGCGGCCGCACACACCATGTGTTCTTGAGTTCTGGGCATTTCTAAGGGATTAATCTAGTGTTCTTAACAAGATTCGAGCATAAGGGAAGAGTACTTACGATCCGGAGGCTCGAGAAAGCTCAAAATCGCCAAGAACAAGTGTGTGTTCTTGGTGTTCTTGGTGTAAGTTGAAGATCTAGACAAAACATGATTTCAAATGGATGAAATCAAAGGATGTAACTAGTTTATGAAGATTAACAACAAATCGGGAGAAGAACACTTACCAACTCGAAGATCTAAGCTTAAAATCGGATGGTAGTTGAGAGCAAAATTGAGTCCTAGGCTTTGGAGGGTGAAAAGAGATGAAAGAAGGCTAAGTCCCTCCTATATACACGAGAGTGTGCTGCCAGAAGAGGGGTGTGCAGCCGCACACCCATGTGTGTGGCCGTACACTCCTTGTGTTGGAGTGTAAGGCCCGGTTTTGATGCTAGAAGTGTACGCGATCCATTCCTATGTTCAATGCTTGAATGTACTGCCCTTTGGACCTTTAAACGGACTCTAAACGAGGCTAAATGATAGCAGAAATGAGTCTGACACTCAGTTGACTTGACTGGCTGAGCTTTGCAAGGCAAAAATTTAAAATTTTTTCGGGTTGTCACAAACTCTATTAAACTATAATGGGTATAGTTTGGGATAACCCTCTAGGCAGTTTTCACCAAATCAGATTTCATGAATAAATATGTATAAACTATGGCAGATTTAGTTTATGTTATATATTTTCTCAGGAGTATAAAGTACTATTATTCAAGGTTAATTATTGTTTTATATTGTTTCTCGCTAGTAAACTAGATTATACATAATTGTGAGGCTCTACTTCAACATTGTACTCTTAGGAGTACAGTGATAAATCATTTTAGTATAACCAGAGTCTCCTAGAGGGAGAGCATGAGATTTGTGAATAGATCTATTCGGGACTGACAATCCCACACCAGAACTGCTAGCTACAGTTAGGCAGGCATGCCTGTGGTGGACAAATGTCATTTAACTTAACGCCTGAAGAACGTTATAAAGGTCTCTAGGTCATATCAAGTATGGTTATACGACTCGCAAATAAGTATAAACTAACTTTGGTTTACGGACTCTAATCTTCATTTGTTTTATTTTGAGTAATAAAACTACTTTTATATATACTAATAGTAATCGGGGATTTCTAAACTGGCATCTCTACCTCTAGGACATATAACCTGCTTTTAGGGAAAATATAGGATTTTCCCAGGATAACACTGACATTTCTAAAACTTTGGTTTACGGACTCTAATCTTCATTTGTTTTATTTTGAGTAACAAAACTACTTTTATATATACTAATAGTAATCGGGGATTTCTAAACTGACATCTCTACCTCTAGAACATATAACCTGCTTTTAGGGAAAATATAGGATTTTCCCAGGATAACACTGGCATTTCTAATACTTTGGTTTACGGACTCTAATCTTCATTTGTTTTATTTTGAGTAATAAAACTACTTTTATATATACTAATAGTAATCGGGGATTTCTAAACTGGCATCTCTACCTCTAGGACAGATAACCTGCTTTTAGAGAAAATATAGGATTTTCTTGAGAAACACTCTTCAAAAGAATCAAAGAACATTTTTCCACCAAAACTAAATGCTTATGAACTCACCAGCTTTATGCTGATATTCTTTCAAAACTACTTGTATTCTCAGGGAATTAGTAGACAGGTACTTCCAGGAGTTGGAGAAATCGGAGTGTTAGAGTCACGCCTTTTTATTTACTTTTGATTTGAACAAAACTATGTATTAAACAATGTAAACCTTTTTCATATATGTGTATTCAATGTCTGGTTGTGTTTACTATGTTTGCTATGATACAATTGTTGTGATACTACGCATGACGTCAACCACCCCCGAACGTTTCCGCCGTTCCGGTTTGGGGTGTGACAATATCTATGGAAATGAACGTATAAGTGTGTAGAAAATTTGAAAATTGACTAAATAATGAATCTGACTCACAATCACCATAATCATATTTAGGCATGTCAATTCCATTGTTGAGATTAGAATCATGTAATAACGAATGAAATTATGTAATGAGTGTTAGAATTAGAATATATTACATTTTTAAAATCATGCTTAGAAGAATTATTGATGATCATTAAGCTATAAAAACAACTAGGATCATTGGAAATTGTTTGGGAATTGGAATAAGGCATAAAACCTTATTTTTTCATGAAGAAATTATAGTCGTACGCTTGTACACTTTGTTGGATGTCTACTATTTTCCTTGCAGAACCGTATGAATTAGGTGTGCTCATGTACACTTGGGGCATGCAGTTGTACACTATATTTATGAGACTGCGCATTTGTCTTGGTGTTCTCTGCTTAAAATGTACAACTATACGCAATAAGTGAACACATGTGCGCCTAAATCGTACAATTGCACAATGAGTAATGTATGGATATAAAAATTAGAAAACATCCATATAGTTTATTCGACTTCATATGTGTTTCCATGAATTTTTTCGATTCCTTTCAAATATAGGTAATGCAACAAAAAATTTATAGTTATCAATCCAAAGTAATTAAGGACTTTAAGTTAATAATTATGCATTCTCCATCTTGATGAAACAAACAAATCTAAATGCATTTCCTAATTTAGAACTCTTTTTAGCAACAAAGATGTCCACACATTTTCATATTTCTCATATACCTCCCATAGTTCACAATTGCCCATGGTTGGTGGAAAATACTTAACATAAAATGTATGTGGGAAACCTTTCAAATCCATAACCTTAAACTTAAAACTCGACAAACAAGAGGAGCCAATATGTTTTTACTCCATTCATATGATGAAGGCTTACCTCCTGTGGCTGTTTCAGATGATGACGGTGGTGATGGGAGTGGTGATCAACCGTTGGTCCGTCGTAAAAGAGGTAGGGACTCTATTGCTTCGGTCACTTTTGCGGCTGTTCATGCTGGTGGTGAAGGTAGTAGTGGTAAGGTTCTCAAGAGGTACCGTTCCCTGGACACTAGTGTTTTCCATTATTTTGCTAATAGCCTTGGTGTGGCTCGTCCTTCTACATATATTACTCAATTGAAAACAAATAGGCCTCCTCATGATGCCAATGTTCCTCATCCACCCGATGCTATTTATGTTATGTCCTGGGAATATAGGCAAGAGAAGAGTTTAATGGAGCCAAAGGTTATTATTTCCTTCTTTAAGAATTTTGCTTCCCCTGGCACTTGCTCGAGTGTCAGCCAAGGTCGCACAGAGCACATCCGAGATATGTACAATATTAAACTTGTTGAGAACATGATTCTGGGTCAGGAAGTTATCCTGTGGCTTGACGAAAATGAGACATTGCATCTGGAGAATCGTCGCCTTCACGATGATTTTAAAAAGATATATGATCTTGTAAAATCATTCGTGGTTCTAACTGGTGGTGTTTCCCATAATGTGAAATCGTTCGGTGACCAATATGTGAAGCTTGTGGGTAAGGTCGTTGATTTAGAGAAGGTTTCTCTGAGTGTTGACATGGTTTCTTAGGCCGAGATCGACAAGGTAAGGGGTGAAATGTCTGTTATACAAAATGAAAAAGCTATTTTGGAGAGTAAGTTGGCTTTTTATCAGGATGTGGCGGATGAAATTTCTAGGCTAAAGGCTATGGTGACGTCCCTTGAGTTGTAAAAAATTGGTTAGGTGAACAAAATAACGATGTTGTTGCATGGTGTTCGAAAGTTAAAGGGTGATTTGAATGAATCTATTCTCCATAACACATATTTGCAGGCAAGTGTAGTTGGATTGGAGAACTGGCTATGCAAAGCGGATGAGGATATTGTTGGAAAGTGTGTCTGTGACATCCCCAAAATCACGGCCAGAAAAGACCGGTTTAATTTATGCTTTTAAAACAATTTCAGAGTTATCCTTTGATTAAAAGAGTTGCGGAATTTGTTCCCAAAACGAAATATGATAAAATAAGATTTACCAAAGCATTTCATAAAGAAATGTATTTTCATTGTATAACAAAACTCGGGATGTCATGTTCCGATAAACAGACCAAAAGCATAAACATTACAATACAGACCTTACAACAGTTATATAAAACAACAGGTCTATAATCCAAAAATAACTTGACAAGTCATCCAACTTATGCTCTGGCGCCACTACCTGTAATACAAAGAAAACTGAGTGGGTCAGGCTTGGGAGCCTGGTGAGCATATAGGGTTTTCAACACACAATAAATAATTATATTTAATTCCACCAACCAACAATAACCCAATTACCCATTCCCGTTATTCTCACTTTACGTCCCTAAGACAACTAACATAAGGGACCTAGTCTAAGAATATTTCATCGGGGCGACAACACATGCATTTGGGGGTTTCCCAGCAATATATGTCAAATAAGGCAACCATGAGGGGGATGGAGTACAGCGAATGAACACCCAAGTTCATTAACACCTACAGGTGGCGAGCCTGCTAGCGTTCCACAAGACTGTCTAGAAAAGTCTGTGGTCGTCATCTAAACTCCGCTAGATGACTAAATCAAAAACATCGAGGCCTCTCATCTTTTTATCACAAGACAACTATCTACCCATGTTCTACCCAACATTTTAGTAGATAAAATATACACATTTTTTTATACTTAATTTAAAACCTGCATAGTATGTTCATTCAAAACACATTCCAGATAAAAGATGAGACACATAAACATAACACGTATTTCATAGAGAATAAATCATATCTATGAGATTAGAAGATAACATCGATACACTCACATAACACATATTCTTAGTACGTTAAGTTGATACTTGTATAAAATCGTGCATTTGAAAGAGATTATGTACCCCCTTCAAATCAACACCAATATATAAACACATAACACATATTTCATAGTAAATACTTCGTATTTATGTATTAGAAGAAAGTGACTACACACTCACTTGATCAGAAGATGATCGGACAGCACTACGGCTTGTAGAAGTAGTATTCTTCAGTGAAACCGGGATCACTTCACACACCGGGCTTCTCGCGGGTAGAGCTTCGGCTCGGAAACTCTTTTCTTCTCGGGATCTTCGGGCTTCGGGACTTGCTTCGGGTCTCGGGATGAACACTGGGGCTTCGGGGGGTTAAAATAGGGCTTAGAGACAGTATCAGGAGTGGGAGAGAAGAGATGGAGCAACCATAATCGGCTGACCCTTGATTTCTATTTATAGGCTGAGATTTCAGGGTTCACGTCGTGAGTTTTAAGGGCTCACGTCGTGGGGCTTGATCGTCACTGCATGCGTCATCACAAGTGGGGTCTGACAGAGTCCAGGTGACGTTTTTCTGAGTTCACGTCGTGAACACAGTGTTCACGTCGTGAGTTCTGACACAGGATCAGATTTCGTGCCCCGAACTTCAGAAATTCATATCTTTCACATACGAGCTCCGTTTTTGACGTTCTTTATATGCACGCGTAGGTGAGATTATGCTCTACAACTCTCGTTTGGACTCCGTCGGCTAATTTTGACTTTATTTTTATTATATTTTTATTATATTATTTTTAGTAGGCCGGGACAGGAAAACTCCGTTAGAAATTCATAACTTCTTCATCCGACGTCCGTTTTCGTCTGTCTTTTTACCGTTGGACTACTATCGACGAGATCTTCGATTCTCGTTTAGATTGTTTCGGCTATAAACCGCTCGATCTCAAATCGAGTATTCGGGCTGCGTACCGCTAAGTCAAAACTTCGGAAAATCATAACTTCCTCATACGAAGTCAGATTTGGGCGTTCTTTTTATGCACGCTCTCGGTTTAACGAACTCTACAACTTCCGTTTAGATCACTAAGGCTAGATATCGCTCTATCTTAAATTCATATTTTACGTCATTTAGCGTCGTGCCGGTTCTGTCGCGAAACTTCGACAGATCATAACTTCTTCGTTATAACTCGGATTTCGGCGTTCTTTATATCTCCAGAATCCTTGTTTCAACCACTACAACTTTATGTAAAGATATCGGGTTTATCTCACACTTTAATTTTGACGCTTATTTTATTCTTAATTCAATTAAGCCACACAACTAAGCATAAAACACATAATACTCAAATATTTCATCATTAATACTTCAAATGAGTTACAAAGGTTAACCTAGACTTATTACATCAACAATAATGCCTAGCCTGGAAACACGGGCGTTACAGTGTCCAAGGTTATTAACTATTGGTGATATTTCTAATAATAGTATGGTCATCTTGGGTTGCCCTCAAGACTCAAATTGTAATACTCTGAAAATCACAATAAATTTAAAATATTCAATACCAACCATTAATCAACATTGTTTGCAAAAAGTTTCATTGTTTCAAAGGCATTATTTCAAATCAGAGTTTTTCCGAAGACCCGATGACATAAAACAGGAAGTTGTGCACGATCACGCCTTCCCCTTTCCATAATCCTTAGAAGTACCTGAAACCATAAACTAAAACTGTAAGCCAAAGCTTAGTGAGTTCCCCAAAGTACCAACACATACATACATAACAACATATACTGGGTCCACAGCTAAAAAGACTGGATTACCCCCGAGCCCACAGTATGAGTCTGACATGCCATTCGGGCCCTCAGCTCATATCTAGATTGCTCCCAAGCCCACAAACTATGTCTGGAATACCCCCTACAAGGTCCTTAGCATAGGTCTGGATTACTCCGGGTTTGTTAGCTACCGCACAAAGTAATTCAACCTCAACCCAACACAATATGTCGACATATGTAACATGTAAACATAACACAAAACCAGCAAATACAGATAATCATGCATATCTATTAATCAGCTACAAACTAGCATAATACTATCCTAACCAGGATAAATAATCTAGTGGGCCGACATTGGTGCCTTCGACCCAGGGGACAGTGAGGAAGACTCACCACTCAGTCGAAACTGAGTAAAACTCTGCTCTGAAAATTGGCACAACGATAACCTAACCAAAACCAAGGACCTAATATTAATTAACAGTTCAATTACCCAAAATAACCCTAGGTCAAACTTGGTCAAAACTTTGGTCAAAGTCAGCGAGTCAACCCAGCCGAGTCAACTCAACCGAGTCAATTCAGCCCTCGTATGCGGCGCATACTTTGGATGTACGCAGGGCGTACTCGAGCCTTGACCAAGATCAGGTTGTTGACCTCGTACGTGTGGTGTACGTAGAGGTACGCACGGGGTACACACCTGATGGGTTTTGAGCATTCTAACACTCCTATGGTGTACATGTAACCCTAGAAACCTTGGATCTATGTTTTCTCTAATATACATGCAAATTTGATTTTCCAAGGTTCTCAACCTAACTAGCATGTTATGGGGTACTTGTAATACAAAACCTTAGTAGAATAACATACCTTTTTCCTTGTGGTTGATTGCTTGGAGCTTCAAGAGCCTAGCACCAATAATGTGGAAGCCTCAAGTGGAATCATAAATCACCAAACCAACTTGGAAAACTTGAGAGAATAGTATGCACTTGTAGAAATTGGCCCACCTTTGCTCTCACACACACTAGTGCCATTTCATGTGCCAAAGACCTCTTTATATAATATGGTAGATTGGGGTTACATCCATGTAAACCCTAATACCCATGACCTTTCATTTCCATAGGATCCATGGGTTAAAAACTCCATGGACTATCCATGCAAGCTTAACCCATCCTAAATGAACATTGGCCCATTCTATATATATAAGAGTCCATATTTAATTAGTCTCTTTTGATCACCAAATTAATTCTTGATCAATACTAATTAAATAATATGATTTCATATTAATATATTATAACTTATAATATATTAATAAATCATAAATATACTATTCTCAAAAGATTATCCATACAAATTGTTTCGGTGAAGTGCAACCCAAATGGACCATGCCGGGTCGGGTCAGGTACATACCAAATATAGTTACGGACTTAGACACCTTATCCAACAGTCTCCCACTTGGATAAGTCTGATAACTATAGTTGCAAGTATGACTTCAGGAACTGACCAACAATCGTAGCTCTTAAAACTCTGTTGAACTATGAAGTGTCATTTTAGATAAGTGATCACATAATCCTCTGTTTTAGATATCAGCCGGACAAATACATGGAACAACGTCGTACTTATTATCCATCAATTTGTTTCCCGATTTCCGATTTGTTTGACATATAACTAAATTGAACACATCAATTAGGTTCTGACCGGGCCCGGTACATAGGTCAAAACAAAATCATCGAGGGGCCCACAAGAGCATGTTTTATAACATCAAGTTACTGATGCGTTTCGTACAATCAATGTACAATCAACTCACAGTCAACAACTCATATCTCTAGGTTCGAAGATTTATATGATATTACCGTCTCACGATCACTCGAGATTAATTCCATGAAGTGATACAAGTGAGCGTGGGTTTAATCCAATACTCAGAACTTATGAGCACTCATGAATGTTGCAGCAACATTTGCTATGTCTAAACACCTTATCCATCTACAAGCCCAATTCACGACAGTCTTGATTCATACCTACTTCCAAAGTATGATTGACTGTGGAGAGTTTGAATAAAGTAATTATTCTGGAAGTCAAAACATGCAAAATTGAAACAATAGTAAACGATTGACACAAGATAGTAACACTTTACTCACAAACAAATAACAACTTTTATTTAATCACCAAATGTCAATTACATTTTACAAGTTTCAGAAATAGCTATCTAATTATTAAAACTAATATCGTCCTTCAGCCCGATGCTCCTTGCATGCTGCAAATGCTTAACCCTAGTCAGTCCCTTCATGAGGGGATCTGCTGGGTTATCTTCTAACGATACCCTCTTTGCCACGAGGAGTCCCTCTTCTATCTTGTACCTTATGAAGTGATATTTTCTGTCAATGTGTCTGGATCTGCCATGATCTCTTGGTTCCTTGGCTAAGCCCACCGCACTATTTTTGTCACAGAAAATCTCCATCGACTCCTTTATAGCTGGTACAACTTCAAGGTCTCCAATGAAGTTCTTCAGCCATATCGCCTCATTTTCCGCTTCACTTGCTGCTATGTACTCTGATTCGCAAGTTGAATCAGCTACTGTCTCCTGCTTGGAACTTTTCCAAGTAATTGTTCCTCCATTTAAAGTAAAGACCCACCCCGACTGAGAGCGGAAATTATCCATATCAGTCTGGAAACTTGCGTCACTGTACCCTATCACTCTCAAGTCATCACTCCCACCGAAGTTAAGGACCTAGTCCTTAGTCCTTCGCAGGTACTTGAGAATATTCTTTACCGCAGTCCAGTGGGCTTTGCCAGGGTTCCCCTAATATCCGCTGACCATGCTCAAAGCAAAGGCCACATCATGGCGAGTACAAGTCATAGCATACATGATTGAGCCAACAGCGGAAGCATATGGTAATCGACTCATCTCAGCTATCTCAGCCTCTGTACTCAGACTCTGAGTCTTACTCAGTCTGGCATTGTGATGGATCGGTAAGTCACCTTTCTTGGAATTCTGCATGTTTAACCTTTTCAACACCTTGTCCAAGTAAGTGATTTGACTAAGTCCAATTAGTCTTTTACTCATCCCTCTCAATATCCTTATCCCTAGGATATAGGCAACTTCTCCAAGGTCCTTCATAGCGAAACACTTCCCAAGCCAGGACTTAACCTCCTGCAAGGTTGGGATGTTATTTCCTATGAGTAGTATGCCATCCACATACAGTACCAAAAGGCTAACTATACTCCCACTAGCTCTGACATATACACAGGACTCATCTTCGCTTCTCGAAAAACCAAACTCTTTGATTTTCTCATCAAAACAAAGATTCCAACTGCGAGATGCTTGTTTCAATCCATAAATGATTTTTTCAAGCTTACACACTCTATCAGGATGCTTTGCACTGCCAAAACCCTCTGGCTAACTCATGTAAACATCTTCAGCCAACTTTCCATTAAGGAAAGCGGTTTTCACATCCATTTTCCATATTTCATAATCATGAAACGCATCAATGGCTAACATAACTCTAATAGACTTAATCTTCGCTACTGGGGAGAAGGTTTCATCATAGTTAACTCCCAGAGTTTGAGTGAAGCCCTTCGCAACCAGTCGCGCCTTGTAAGTGTGCACCTTCCCACCCATGTCGGTCTTCTTCTTGAAGATCCATTTGCACCCGACTGTCTTACGACCCGGTACATTGTCAACCAAATTTCAAACTTGATTGTCATACATGGACTGAATCTCGTTGTCCATAGCCTCTTTCCATTTAGCAGACTCGGGGCCTGCCATGGCTTCCCTATAGCAGTTAGATTCATCCAAATTTACCAGTGTACTATCACTGATAAATGTATCACCTTCCGTAGTAATATGGAAACCATAGTAATGCTCAGGTGCATTCCTAACTCTAGTGGAACGCCTCAGAGGTACATACTCGTCAGTTGGTTCAACAGGAGTTTCCTCCTCAGGTTGATTGCTATGGTTTGAGGTTCCTTCACCACTTGACTCTTGAAGCTCTTCAAGGTTAATTTTCCTCCCACTGTTTCCTTGGCTTATAAATTCTCTCTCGCAAAAGACCCCTCTCCTTGCCACAAAGACCACATTCTCACTGGGTCTGTAGAAGAGGTAACCAAAGGATTTATGTGGGTAGCCGATGAAAATACACCGCTCACTTCGAGGTTCGAGCTTATTGTGAGTCTCGCGCCTCACGAAAGCCTCGCAACCCCAAATCTTGATGTTGTCTAAATTGGGAACTTTCCCAGTCCACATCTCGTGAGGTGTTTTGGCAACCTTCTTGGTAGGGACTAGATTAAGGATATGGGCGGCAGTCTCTAAGGCATACCCCCAGAATGAGATTGGTAACGAAGCTCGACTCATCATGGAATGAACCATGTCTAACAAGGTTCGATTGCGCCTCTCGGCTACACCATTCAGCTGTGGTGTCTTGGGAGGTGTGAATTGTGAAACAATTCCACATTCCTTAAGATAGTCAAGGAACTTTGTACTAAGATATTCTCCACCTCGATCGGATCGAAGCATCTTAATGTTCCTGCCCAGCTGATTCTCCACTTCCTGTTTAAACTATTTGAACTTTTCAAAGGTTTCTGACTTATCCTTGATTAAGTAGATATAGCCATATCTACTATAATCATTAGTAAAAGTCACATAGAAGCGGTTAGATTGCGCCTCTCGGCTACACCATTCAGCTGTGGTGTCTTGGGAGGTGTCAATTGTGAAACAATTCCACATTCCTTAAGATAGTCAAGGAACTCTGTACTAAGATATTCTCCACCTCGATCGGATCGAAGCATCTTAATGTTCCTGCCCAGCTGATTCTCCACTTCCTGTTTAAACTATTTGAACTTTTCAAAGCATCTCAGTAAAAGTCACATAGAATGAGATTGGTAACGAAGCTCGACTCATCATGGAATGAACCATGTCTAACAAGGTTCGATTGCGCCTCTCGGCTACACCATTCAGCTGTGGTGTCTTGGGAGGTGTCAATTGTGAAACAATTCCACATTCCTTAAGATAGTCAAGGAACTCTGTACTAAGATATTCTCCACCTCGATCGGATCGAAGCATCTTAATGTTCCTGCCCAGCTGATTCTCCACTTCCTGTTTAAACTATTTGAACTTTTCAAAGGTTTCTGACTTATCCTTGATTAAGTAGATATAGCCATATCTACTATAATCATCAGTAAAAGTCACATAGAAGCGGTTAGCATCCCTTATGGCGGTTTTGAAGGGTCCACACACATCTGTGTGTATGAGATCCAACAAACCTTTACCCCTAGCACAAGTACCAGTGAAGGGTGACTTTGTCATTTTTCCAAGTAAACAAGACTCGCAACTATCATCTGACTTTAAGTCAAATGATTCCAAAACTCCAGACTTCTGGAGTTGGCCTATGCGCTTCTTGTTGACATGTCCAAGACGACAATGCCACAAGGATGCCTTATCCAAACTAGTGGAAGAATCAATATGCAACACATTATTTCCTAATTTATCTACAACATTCACATCTTCATATACACCATTGCAAGGTAATGCTTTAAAATAAAACACATCATTATAAAAACCATTAATAGCACCACATTCATTATCAAATGAAAACTATAACCTTGTTTGTACAAGCCATGAAAACAAATAATATTTCTCGCCATTTCAGACGAGTAACAGCATTTATTCAAATCTAATGTTAACCCACTACTTAGCAATAAAGAGTAAACTCCAATCTTGGTGACAGGTGATGCTTTCCTATTCCCCATGATTAAGTTTATCTTCCCGTGCTCCACTTCCTCACTTCTTCTTAGCCCCTGCAAATCAGAACAAATGTGAATTCCACACCCTGTATCAAGGACCCAAGAATTAGTATATGGTGAGTTATTAGACAATATAGTGTAAATACCTGTAAAGGAGGGCTTGATCTTCCCATCCTTTACATCCTGCAAGTACTTGGGGCAGCTTCGCTTCCAGTGCCCCTTTTCCTGACAATAGAAGCATTGTGCTTCTTTTGGGCTGGAAGAGGGAGTAGCAGAACCACCTTTGGTTCCATTTGAAGAGGATCCTTAAAGAGACTTTCCCTTGGTACCCTTCGAAGGGGTCTTCCTCTTTTTCCCTTTTCCATGCCCAATTGCCAGAACAGGGGCAGTGGTAGGAGTAGAAACAACATTTTTCCCTTTGAGGTTGCTTTCAGCAATCCTCAAAAGTCCCTGAAGCTTGCTCAAGGTGACCTCCTCCTTATTCATATGATAGGTCATGCGGAACTGATCATAACATGGAGGTAAGGAGTGCAATATGATGTCAATGGCCAGCTCCTCATAAAAGTTCACATTCACTTTGAGCAGACGGTCCACAAATCTTTGCATTTTCTGTAGGTGGCCCGTGATGGACTCTCCATCCTTCATCTTAGTTGTTATCATAGAGGCGATTATTTCATACCTCTCTTAACGTGCCCTCTGATGGTACCTTTCCATCAGATCCTGGTGCATCTCAAAAGGGTAGAAGTCCTCATAGGACTTTTGGAGTTCAGGTGCCATAGTGGCAAGCATGATACAAGCCACCTTGGTGGCATCTTTCTCATGTGCCCTAAAATCAGCAACCTCCTGTGGAGTAGCAGACGACTCATCAAGTTCCTTAAGCTCCTTGTCAAGGACATATTCCTTGTCCTTACAGTGAGTCACCATTCTGATGTTCCTAATCCAGTTATTGAAATTAGTTCCATCAAAAATGACCCTCTCACAAAGTTTCATGAGAGAGAAGGAGCCAGTAGGGTTTGAGCCTTAAGCATTGCTGGAAGACATCTGAAAAGAAGAAACACAAAGTTTCTTAAGATAAAGTATCATTAATAAGACACCCAAATGTAATATTAAGGCTAGGACCCAACACAATACTTTATAACTTGGAAGAGGGATGCCGTAATCCAAGCTATAAAATATTTGAAGGTAGGTGAATGACAATTCACCAATTCCCACCATGAAAAATGAAATAAATTATTAAGTTTTAATGAATTGAAATTCCTAGATTCTTTTGAGATTCATTGAACTTTTCAATGGCATGTTTAAATCTCGATTGTGCCCTCTCAATTTTGTGACTGGGATGCCGAGGATCACAAATAAGGTGTGAATAACCATGCAAATTAACTTGGTACCCTTAATTTTATCACCTAATCGATACGCCGGTTAACCACATGCGCTCCACCAATCTATGATAAACATTAAGTTACCCTTTGCCACTCTTACTAGTCCATGTTAGTGTGCCGGTTAACCACACACGCTACACTAACGACTTGGCAAGGTACAAAGTGTAATTTCATGGGCTAGCACCCAATTCACATTTTCCTAAGTAACTAAGATTGGGAATTTATAAAAGGTTTAGTTACTTTATATTTATCATTATACTTTTAATGAGAATTATAGTCCTTGTCCTACCCGTTCGGCTAGCGACCCTCTACCAGTCAAGGAAGCGGTGGGTGAGAGTGGACACCAATTAAGCTGCCATTTTATAGGCAACAACCTTATACCCCCCTTATAGACCGGCTTCGTGAATGAGGCCTACTAACGGTAAGACTGACTGACTTGATCTTATATATATATATATATATATATATTATTAACTTATAATATTATAAAGTATAAGGATTGAATTTTAAGCTTTTAAAACTCTAGGGTTTGGAATTAAAGTGTGTGTGAGACTTTAGAAATTCCAAAACTTGAGGGCAAGTTTTGAACTATTCAAGACTTTTCATTTCTATAACTTATGAGTTTTAATGGTTTTAAAGAAAAGACTTTTGGAATTCCATAACTTGAGGACAAGAGATGGAGTCCATTAATTGGCATTTAGATCAAGAATTACACTAACAAACAATTTGCAAATAATTCCTATGATCTACTAAAACTCAAAGCATGAACATTCATATCAACAATTTCAAGGATCATATAAACATATATAAAACTTGAAACTTTGATCAATATCATTGAAATTGGATTAGCATAATCATTATCACATCAAAAACAGATTTTACAAGTCCAAAACAGTTTAGGGTAATGATTCTAGTCCAATTCCAGCAACAAAACTCGAAAATCTGCACACATGGCCTCCTACTCGCCGAGTGCATGAACCTA
This sequence comes from Lactuca virosa, assembly GCF_052849685.1. NCBI lineage: Eukaryota > Viridiplantae > Streptophyta > Magnoliopsida > Asterales > Asteraceae > Lactuca > Lactuca virosa. The sequence continues at coordinate 56,885,504 of NC_136431.1, forward strand.
CTCGACGAGTAGGATGAGTTTTCACTTGGACTCGTCGAGTCCCCTCATGGACTCGGCGTGTCCACTGAACAGTGAGCATAATTTCGACTTTTTTCAGCAATTTGCATCAAGTATAATGAAAACAAGCCTGGGCTCTGATACCACTGATGGGTTTTGAGCATTCTAACACTCCTATGGTGTACATGCAACCCTAGAAACCTTGGGTCTATGTTTCCTCTAATATACATGCAAATATGATTTTCCAAGGTTCTCAACCTAACTAGCATGTTATGGGGTACTTGTAATACAAAACCTTAGTAGAATAACATACCTTTTTCCTTGTGGTTGATTGCTTGGAGCTTCAAGAGCCTAGCACCAATAATGTGGATGCATCAAGTGGAATCAAAAATCACCAAACCAACTTGGAAAACTTGAGAGAATGGTATGCACTTGTAGAAATCGGCCAAGCTTTGCTCTCACACACACTAGTGCCATTTCATGTGCCAAAGACCTCTTTATATAGTATGATAGATTAGGGTTACATCCATGTAAACCCTAATACCCATGACCTTTCATTTCCATAGGATCCATGGGTTAAAAACTCCATGGACTATCCATGCAAGCTTAGCCCATCCTAAATGAACATTGGCCCATTCTATATATATAAGAGTCCATATTTAATTAGTCTCTTTTGATCACCAAATTAATTCCAAATTAGTTCTTGATCAATACTAATTAAATAATATGATTTCATATTAATATATTATAACTTATAATATATTAATAAATCATAAATATACTATTCTCAAAAGATTATCCATACAAATTGTTTCGGTGAAGTGCAACCCAAATGGACCATGCCGGGTCGGGTCAAGTACATACCAAATATAGTTACAGACTTAGACACCTTATCCAACAACACCGAAGTCTCATTTTTCCATATTAAGAGCTTAATGTGTTAAGCTCTTACGTTCCAATTGAATATCCAAGGCCAAACTACCACTGAGATTCATAAAGCTTCCAACTCTATGAATTTTCATGCCCATTAAGTGCTTAATACCAAAAAACTTAACTTCTTAATACCTAAAGACCTTCTAGAGCATACATGGGGGAAAACTAAGCATCAAGATCTCATTTTTATGACTCAAGACCCCTCATTGGGTCTGAAATGACGATTTATTTGGTTAAGAGCATGCCATGCTTAAGAATCACCATGGTTGGGACCAAAATGCCCTTAATGAAGAAATGAGAAGATCTATAATAAAAAAATGATCAAGCTAGTAGCTTTTTACCTCCTGGAGGTTGCTAGCAAGTAGAGAATCCCATATCTAAACTCCTTCTAAGCTCCAATATCTCTTTACCACCTTCTTCTTCTTCTTCAAGAATACCACCAAAACACAAAAATGAGCTCAAGATGCACTCTTCTCACTTAGGGTTAGTTGGAGGGACATTTTCTCATGTGGAGGCTGATGAGGGTGAAGGTCATGAGCCATAAAGGAGATTATATAGTGTGCAAAACCCTTAAATTAGGGTTTTGGTATGAACAACATACGTGCTGCGTACCTGCTGAGTATGTCCGGCATACGCGTCCAAGACCCACCTCCTCATGCATGAGTACGCCATCCATACATCCCAAGTACGCACGACATACAGAAAAAATGCCAACCCTTTTAAAATTTAGGGTTAAATGTGTACCTTCTCAGAACGGGTGTTACAATTCTCCCCTACTTGAACTAGACTTCGTCCTCGAAGTTTAATGCTGTGAATAACTCAAGATAATGCTCCCACATCTCCGCCTCTGGTTCCCAGGTCCACTCGGAGCCCTTCCAATGTTGCCATTGAACCTTTACCAAAGGAATATCCTTGTTGCGTAGAACCTTCATTTTTCTTTCCATTACCGCTACCAGCCTCTCAATATAATTCAGGCACTCATCGACCTGAATATCATCCAAAGGGACCATTGCCTCATCGTCCAACGCGCACTTCCGTAACTACGAAACTTGGAAAGTGTTGTGCATCTGACTGAGCTCACTTGGCAAATCCAACCGATAGGCCACCCTGCCTACCCTGACGATCACACGGAATGGTCCAATATACCAAGGACCCAATTTCCCCCTCTTCCTAAAGCGGATCACACCCTTCCAGGGTGACACCTTCATCGGTATCATATCGCCGACCTGAAACTCCAACGCTGATCGACGTCGGTCGGTGTAGCTATTCTATCGACTCTGAGCTGTCTATAGTCTCTGCCTGATCTACTGGATGAGCTCTGTGGTATGGAGGACTACCTCATTCCTTCCCATAACTTTGTGATCGACCTCCCCCCCAACAAACTGGGGTACGACATTTTCGACCATACAGAAGCTCGTAAGGCGGTGCACCAATGCTGGAGTGATAACTGTTGTTGTAGGAAAACTCTGCAAGAAGTAAGTAGGAATCCCAACTCCCACCAAAATCTATGACACATTCCCTCAATATATCCTCAAGTGTCTGGATGGTCTGCACATTCTGTTCATCAGTTTGCGAATGATAAGCATTGTTGAAATGCAACCTCATACCCAGTTCCTCGTGGAACTTCTGCTAGAATTATGAAGTGAACCGAACATCTCGGTCTGATACAATGGAAACCGGAACCCCATGACGAGCAACCATCTCTCGAACATAAACATCAGCTAATTGCTTAGCCGAGGAGCTCTCTCGGATGGACAAGAAGTGGGAACTCTTGGTCAACCGATCCACGATGACCCAGATAGCATCAAAACCCTTGGCAGTCCTTGGTAGCTTGGTGATAAAGTCCATGGTGATATGCTCCCTCTTCCACATGGGAACTTCCAAAGGCTGCAGCTTGTCATGCAGCCTCTGGTACTCGTCCTTGACTATCCTACAGGTCAAGCACCTCTCAACGTACCAAGTTATCTCCCTATTCATACACAGCCACCAATAACTTAGTCTCAGATCCCGATACATCTTGGTGGCTTTTGGATGTATCGAAAGGCAAGACTTATGTGCCTCCGCCAAAACTGTCTGTCTGACCCCGCCAGAAACCGGAACCCATACCCTACCACACCGGGTTAACAATCCCCAATTATCAGCGAAAAATCTGTCGATATCGCCCATGATCCTCTCATGTTTCCAGTTTTCCTTCTTACCACCTTCTGTCTGTGCCCCTATGATCAAATCCAAAAGTGGAGAATCAATGGATATCCTCATACACGTACCCAGCCAAAAATCCAGCAGACTTATGGCTCAAAGCATCAACGACTACATTTGTTTTAACCGGATGGTAAAGGATCTCGTAGTCATAATCCTTGACCACGTCAAGCCACCTGTAATGTCTCATGTTCAGGTTCAGCTGGTCCATAATATATTGCAAACTCTTGTGATTAGTATAGATACTGCACCGAACCCCATACAGGTAGTGCTGCCAAATCTTGAGAGCAAACACTACTGCCCCTAACTCCAGATCATGACTAGGATATCATGCCTCATGCGGATTAACCTGTCGAGAAGCATATGCAATCAATCGCCCCCTCTGCATAAGAACCGCCCCCAAACTAGAGATGGATTCACCAAAAAATACAATGAAATCCTCGACACCCTCTGGAAGGGTCAACACTGGGGCCTCACATAACCTCTTTCGCAGTGTCTGAAACTTCGTCTGCCGCTCAATGCCCCAACATAAATATATGCCCTTCCTCATCAGACGAGTGAGGGGTACAACAATCTTGGATAAATCCTGGATAAATCTCCGATAATATCCTGCTAAACCCAAAAAACTCATGCTCTCTGAGGGAGACTTCGGAACCTCCCACTACATCACAACCTCAATCTTGGCCGGATCGACCAAAATCCCATTTTGGTTAACGAGATGTCCCAAGAACTGGACCTCTCGTAACCAAAACTCACACTTATACTCCTAAATACTCCTAAAAGCTCTCAAAGGTGCTCCTTATGCTGCTCTCTGGTCTTGGAATACACCAAGATATCATCAATAAAAACAATAACTGATCGATCGAGCATCGGCCTGCACACCCGATTCATCAAATTCATAAACACTACATGCGCATTGGTGAGCCCAAATGGCATCATCACGAACTCCTAATGACCATAATGAGTCTGAAACACGGTCTTCTCCATGTCCTCCTCTCTAAACCTCACTGATGATACCCCGAACTTAGATCGATCTTGGAGAACCAAGATGCTCCCTGAAACTGATCAAAGAGGTCATCAATGCACAGAAGGGGATAACGGTTCTTCACCGTCAACTTGTTCAACTCCTGGTAATCAATGCACATCTGGTGTGAACCATCCTTCTTCTTGACGAAAAATATCGGTGCTCCCCATGGAGAACTGCTCGGTCGGATGAACTGCTTTCCTAACAGCTCCTGGAGTTGAGAGGACAGCTCATGCATCTCTGGTGGTGCCAAACAGTACGGCGCCTTAGAAATCGGAGCCGCACCTGGCACTAGGTCAATCCTGAACTCAACCTTCCTCTCGGGAGGCACACCGGGTAACTCCTCCAGAAACATATCAGCAAACTCCCTAACAACTGGCACATCTGAAACCGATGTCTGCTCCCCAACCCATGTATGAACTACATAGGCAAGATAACCCATACAACCATGTTGAATGTATTGCCAAGCCCTGGCCACCGAACAAACCCTGAACCAATCCTGGTACCCTCTCCATAGATAACCAGTTCTCCCCTACTTGCGGTTCGAACTACCACTTGCTGACCCTCGCAGTCTATCATAGCACCAAAACTGCTCAGCCAATCCATACCCACTATCACACATACATCCCCCATGGGGATAGGAATCAAATCAATCGGATAAGGCACCCCGAAAATCTCCAAGACACAACCCTGATACACTCTGGATGCAATAATCTCATGTTCGTTGGTGATAGAAACCCGAAACGGACGCTCCAACTCGCTAGGGGTCATAGCAAAATCCATGCTAAAAGACCGAGACAAAAAGGACCGACTCGCACCTGAGTCGAATAACACAAGAGCAGGAAAAGAATTCACTAAGAAGGTACCTATTAGAAACATAAACACGAGTATACCATAAAATAATCGACACAATGATAAATAGCAACATACCAGTAACGACGTCTGGCGTCGTTGTGGCCTCCTCTTCCGTGAACTGAAAAGCGCAACCTCAAGCCCTCGGGGGCTCAACCCTACCCTGGTGCCCATCGGTGATCCTTAAAATAGTTGGCGTTGGAGCCTGTGCCGGTCCCGTCGTGAGCAAATGACAGTTGGCCCTCACATGGCCAACCTGCTCATAGTGATAACAGATCCTTGTGGTTGGTGCGGAAACCTACCAGCAATAGTCCTTGGCGTAATGACCCTCCTTACCACATTTGTGTCACCCAAAAATAAATCGACAAGGGCCCTCATGAAACTTGCCACACTTTCCACAAGTGTGACCCCTCTGACTCCCAGATCTCACATTAACGGCCTTGAACTGCTTTGCCACAAGTTGCGTTTGCCCCGGAGCCTGCCTCCGCTCCCTTGTCTGGAACTCCAACTCAGTCTCCCACCTCCTAGCGGCCTCCTGTAGCTCCACAAGTGTACCATAACGCTGAGTAGACACAAACTGGTGGATGTTCGTCTTAAGCATGCTCAAGTACCCGGTCATCTGAGGTTGCTCAGAAGCAGCAAGCTTAGGACAAAACAGTGGTCTCTCAGTAAACATCTTGGTGATCTCCGTCACCGACTCAGTCCCCTGACTCAAGTTCAGATACTCCTGGGCCAACCTCTCTCTCTCTCAACTATTGGAACATATCTCGTGCAGAACATCTCGGAAAACTGATCCCATGAAACAGCAACCCTCTGTTCCGGAGTGTTAGAGCTAGTATCCAACCTCCACCAATCCTTCGCCCCCAACCTGAGAAGGTTCAGGGCATACTTGACCTTCTGGTCAGCTGGGCAGGAGCAAGTAAAGAAACATCCATCAAAATCGGACAGCCACCCCATAGCAATGATCAGATCCTGAACCCCATCAAACACTGGGGGCTTCGTATTATCGAAGTCCCGGTACTGGAAGGCTCTCTCGCCACGCACCCTAGTGGCCGCAATGGCCGTGGTGGCTGCAGCAACAAAAACCTCATAAAGTGCAGTGTAACAGTCATCAAAGTACTCAATCATGGAGGTCTTGATAGACCAGAACAGATCCGATATCTTGCCCCGGATGACAAACAAAACCTCAGTAGAAAGCAATGCCCTAATCTCCACCTCAGTCAACCATGGCCTATCCTGGCCACTCGCTCCAGCTCCTAATCCGGATCCCCTCGTGAACACCATATTGAATATAAACCAGAAAATATCAGATAAAGCGCATTTCATACCATACGAGTTATTCTAAACAACAAAACCCTAGGGGTTGTGACTTCCCTACTACGACTACGGGACCTATGCTTCCAATAGTACTGTCCCATACTACCTTCCACACCAACCCGTATTTCTCCTAGGGGATCATTACAACAACCCTGGCAACGCATACTAGAATATGTATACATCCTATGCTCACTCCCTAGATAATAGCTAAACATTCCTCAACTGGCCAGTTACTCGCACACAAACCCATCCATGAAACTTCCACCAAGCTCGTAGCACTCGTGTATGCTAATCATAAATAACACTGGATCCCAAAGACAATCGAATACTCGATTCTACCCTAAGCCCACAACCAGACAAGGAACAAGAAATAAGGTCAAACCAAACATTTTCAGGCTATAAGATCTTAGTTATATACAACTATGATGCATACACTAAGAAACTACAATAATGATGTCAATTTCATATAAGAAATAACCCTGGGCTATCATGCATCATATATCAGGCAATTCTATCATGCAATTCCTGAAGATCCCTATCTTACTACTAGCATGTTGCTCTACCATAAACATAATACCAATACTAGTGTAGGTAACTTGGGGTATACTTCTTGCTCCGACTAATCGTACACATCGCTTCCTTCCTTGGTTATTTTTGTAAACAATTTTGAAAACCATTTAAAAACTTTTATAGTTCCCCATTTTGAGTCTGGATTCACACGAATGTTCATCCAGTTCTCTCAAATCAAGGCTCTAATACCAACTTATAACACTCCAAAATCACAATAAATTTAAAATTTTCAAAACCAACCATTAATCAACATTGTTTATAAAAAGTGTCATTGTTTCAAAAGCATTATTTCAAATTAAAGTTTTTCCCAAGACCCGGTGACATAAAATAGGAAGATATGTATGATCACGCCTTCACCTTCCCACGATCCTCAGAAGTACCTGAAACCATAAACTAAAACTGTAAGCCAAAGCTTAGTGAGTTCCCCCAAAGTACCAACACACACATACATAACAACATATACTAGGTCCACAGCTAAAAAGCCTGGATTAACCCCGAGCCCACAGTATGAGTCTGGCATGCCATTTGGGCCCTCAGCTTATATCTAGATTGCTCCCAAGCCCACAACCTATGTCTGGAATACCCCTACAAGGTGCTTAGCATAGGTCTGGATTACTCCGAGTTTGTTAGCTACCGCACAAAGCAGTACAACCTCAACCCAACACAATATGTCAACATATGTAACATGTAAACATAACACAGAACCAACAAACACAGATAATCGTGCATATCTACTAATCAACTACAAACTAGCATAATACTATCATAACTAGGATAAATAATCTAGTGGGCCGGCATTGGTGCCTTCAACCCACGGGTAATGTGAGGAAGACACACCTCTCAGTCGGAATGCAAACTGAATAAAACTCTACTCTGAAAATCGGCACAATGTTCACCTAACCAAAACCAAGGACCTAATATTAATTAACAGTTCAAATACCCAAAATACCCCTAGGTCAAACTTGGTCAAAACTCTGGTCAAAGGTCAAAGTCAGCGAGTTAACCCAGCCGAGTCAACTGAGGCCTCGTATGCAGGGCGTACTTCGGATGTACGCGGAGTATACTCAAGCCTTGACCGAGATCGGTCTGTTGACCTCTTATGTGCGACGTACGTAGAGGTACATACATCATACACACTGAGGTCTCATTTTTCCATATTCAAAGCTTAGTGTGTTAAGCTCTTACGTTCCAATTGCAGATCCAAAGCCAAAATTCCACTGAGAGTCATAAAGTTTCCAACTTTATGACTTTTTCATTCCCATTAAGTGCTTAATACCAACAAACTTAACTTTTTAATACCTAAAGACCTTCTAGAGCATGCATGGGGAAAACTAAGCATCAAGATCTTATTTTTATGACTCAAGACCACTCATTGGGTCTGAAAGGATGACATATTTGGTTAAGAGTATGATATGCTCAATAATCACCATGGTTGGGACCAAAATGCCCTAAATGAAGAAATTAGTAGATCAATAATAAAAGAAGATCAAGTTAGGAGCGTTTTGTTGGGTTTTGAGCATTCTAACACTCCTATGGTGTACATGCAACCCTAAATACCTTGGATCTATGTTTTCTCTAATATACATGCAAATGCTAATATTCCAAGGTATTACCCTATCTAGCATACAATCATAGATACTTGGGTAATAATATAGATAGAATACATACCTTTTGTAGTGTAGCTTGACTCCATGGGGCTTGAGTGCCTAGTGCCTTAAATGTAACACCTCAAATGGCTCACACAACATCAAATGCTCTTGGAATAACTTAGAGAGAAATCCACACTTCAAGAAATCGGCTAGCCCTTCTTTTTCACACACTGGTGGCCGATTTTGGTGAATAATATGATGCTTATATAGTATGTTACAATTAGGGTTACACCATGTAAACCCTAATTGTCATGACCTTTCATTTCCATGACCCATGGGTTAAGTAACCTCCATGGAGCATCCATGGAGCAACCTATGGGTTTAACCCAACTTGATTATCCATGGAGCTTTGGCCCACTATATAAGTTATGGATGATTTACACAATCAAACCATATATTTAATTAGTCTTCTTTTGATCACATAATTAATTCTAAATTAATTCTTGATCAATACTAATTAAATATTATTATTCTTATTATTAATATATTAGAACTTATATTATATTAATAACCATAAGTGTCTTATTTCTCTCATTTAGTCTATCCAAGTGCATGATGCCACGCAACCCAAATGGACCATGCCTGGTCGGGTCAAGTACATACCAAATATAGTTATGGACTTAGACACTAATCCAACAGTCTCCCACTTGGATAAGTCTAAAACTATTATTGCGTATGACTTCAAGAACCAACTGGCAATCATAGCTCTCAAAAGCCTTCGTCGAACTCTGACCTTGCCGATAATCTCTGACCTTTGTCAATGACTTGTCCATTAGATAAGTGATCATATATTCCTCCAGTCTAGATATCATATGGACTGAGACATGGATTATAATCATTCTCTCTGTCCATTTGTTGTTTCCCGATTTCCGATTTATGATGATTGACTGATTGAACAAATCAAATCAGTCCTGGCTTGGCCAAGCACTCACATGTGTCATCACTAAATCATCGAGGGGCCCACAGATATCGCTTTTATCCCGAAGGTAAAAGGAATGGATAAACTTCGACTCATATGGCTTGTTCTGCTACTTGTTGAATCATACACAAAGGCACGTTTTATAACATCGAGTTACCAATGCGTTTTCGTGCAATCAATGTACTATCAACTCATATCTCTAGGTTTGAAGAATATAAGATATTATCGTCTCATGATCACTCGTGATAAAATCCATGAAGTGATTCAAATGAGCGCGGGTTGAATCCAATACTCAGAACTTATGAGCACTCATGAGTGTTGTAGCACCACTTTGTCCACCAACTTGGACCTCTATAAGCCAACTCATGACAGTCTTGATTCATATCTACTTCCAACATATGACCGACTGTGGATGGTTTGAATAACTTAATCATTCAGGAAGAGCGAATTAGTTATTCTGGAAGTCAAAACATGCAAAGTGAAACACAAGAATAAATGAATCAAATATGGTATCAAACCCTATGAATATAAATAGACCACTTTTATTTATCACCATACTGATTACTCATTATTCATTGTTTCGGTTTTATCAACTTTATACTTGAATTAAAACACTAGGTGTTCCATGCTCCAAGCATGTACACTATGTTTTTCTAAACAATAGCTTTGCAATACATCAAGTATGCACTCTATGTTTGTCTATGATCCTTACTTTGTGAAATAGATCGATTGAACGTACTTTCAATGATTCTAATTTCACACTCCCAAATCCTTATCGAAAAATGTAAGAATTCCAAATTCCTAACATTTACCAAAATCTGTTTAGATTTTAAACTTATATGCACAGACCCTCTTGTAATGAATATGTACAAAGTCACGAAGACTTGTCATCAGTCATTACAGGTTATTCCAATGGAGATCAATTCCATGGTAACTAAGTCTCATATTCAAAGTACATTGCTTTGGACATGCTTCTTGCATTAAGTTTTCTAATCTTACACAGATACCTTCCACCTATGGAGACAACTCCATATTTTCATTTTGACTATCACTTCTGAACAAGAGATGCCTCTTTTCAGAATAGTTCAATACGGTCCTTCCAAAATTAGGACTATACTTCCAACTGTCCCTGAGCAACCAATCTTTGGTAAACCTCAGATTGTCCTCGACAATTGTTTAATCATTTTAGTCATATCCAATTCTAGACCTTTTCCCTTCTTAATGCCTCTGGGCATTTGGAAAAATTTAGAAATGACAAATATTATAGCACATGCAATCGATCCTGTACCCAAAGCAAATGGTACACAATTCATGATGTCTCACATAAAGACATGATTCTAGACCAGTCTTTTGCTACAATATTTTTATTTGCCATGTTTTCAAAATTTGACTATGAAGAGGGATGTCGGAATCATAATCGAATTTTGAGAACGCAATATATAGAATTTCCTTAAGTTGAACCAATACAACATGAAATTCATATATATATTCTTGACTAAAGATGATTAAGGTCTCAATCTAAGCCTTTAGAACTGAAATGAAGTATATCCTCTCCCTTAATTATAGCAAAACAACTTTTTCAATCCCTGCAGCCTCACGAATTGAAACTTTTGTTTTCTATAATTAACATTGCTAACTTGCAACACTAACAATAATTATCATGCTCCCACTAACATGATGATTGTTAGCATAACACTTATGCTCCCACTAGCTTTGACATGTACTCAGAAATCAGCTGGACTTCTAGAAATCAATACTTTATTGACTTTCTTACCAAAGTTCAGATTTCTGATACGAGATGCTTTGATAAAACTTTATCAAAATCATACGCCTTTCCTTAGATAGCATGCATGTGTGTCTAAACAATTTCAGAACTATGAAAAGGGATGCCGTAATCATAGTCTCAATTGTTTAGACCTTTTGCCATCTGCTTCAAATCTACTTGGTGGAAGTGTTTCCTCACCATCATTTTCATGAATCAGAGAGAAACCTTATGACCCTTAGATTTTATGGTGTATGTGTTCTTATCCATGTGAATCGTCAAAACCATACTCACAAGACACGGTTAATGACAAATCCAAACTCATATGGACTGAACTTATGCAATCTTAACTTCTTGCCACCTGGCAGCTCAAGGGCCTGCCATTGCTTCCAAGTTGTTATGCAACCAACTGAGAACTCTCAGAACTCATATGCGAAGCCAACTTTAACTGGAATGGGCACAGAAAAGGAAATATGTCAACATGATAGGTTATAAACCTCTCGTCGTGTGCTAGTGTTAAACTACATGTTATTATTCTTGATTAGACCTTGAAGCTTTCAGAATCTCTAAGACTTCCATTGTCCTATTGACATATAAGACTATCTTGCCAAATATTCAAGAGATAGTGCAGCTTCTTTATCAAGACAAACACTTCACACTCTTGGCCTAAGTTGGTCTTTGTTTAACCCAAAACATCACAACTTACCAATTTCAAATGTACAAGAGTAGGACACTTTTACTCTTACATTTGACAAGTGTTATAAACCTTTCTTTAAGATATGTCACTCAACTTATAGTCTTGGAGTATCACTCTAAAACTTGTTTTGAAACGAAGCATGACTCATCTTCTTGATTTAACCATGCCAACAATTCATGACTCCCCTTCTTAGTCATAAGAATGCACTAAGATGTCCTTAGAAGACCAATTGTGATGTGGTTCTTTAATCATTAAGATGATCACAAAACATGATACCAAAGTACTCTCCCATCTTTTCAGATTTGAGAAACTTTTATCTGTCTGCCTAATTTGATTCTTCCCATTCGTTCTGCCATACATTGCGACTTTTCCAATGTTTCAGAATTATACTTAAACTTGTAAGTATAACCATATTTACTAAACTTTAGTAAATCATGACGAATAGTCTTATTGATCTTTTGTGGTGGACTTGATCAGTGCACAAGAATGTGTACTCGATCCCTTAGTCCTTTACTTGACTCACATATACATGTGAACAAGGAGTTAGTCTTAGTTTTCCAAAGCTGAAAGTTCTCATTCATCATACTATACAACTTGCATGATTTCCAAGTTTCTATCCAACTGAAACCTTGGGTGATGAGAATCATTCCTTATTTGGTAAATTATGAAACTACCACAAACATAAGAATCAAGTCCATTTTTCCAATATTGCTATCAATGGATTCATATAAACAACCATTTTTCACAAATGCCACTATAAGGATATTTAAAATAAATAGAAAATTAAAACCTTTTATTTTATTTCAAAACTTTGCGGAAAAAACTTATCCTTACAGTGCAAATGCATATGAAAAACTTGTTGTTATCTATTCCTAAGCAATTTATCATAACTCCTTAGTAACAGCTTCAAAAATTTCTGACCACCAAACCATGTGATCGAAATCCATCTTCGTGATCAGAATCAGCATGTACTTCCTTTAAGTTTCTTCACTTTTCTTTGATTCTTAAAACATCAATATGTGACCCAGTCACATCATGTAATGAGAATCTCATAATAGAAACTTAACAGAGTTAGATAGTGGAATTTTACCTGAAGAAGAGTCAAACTTCTTGACTTGATCACCCTTATGATCTTTCAGGTAAATAGGCAGCTTTGCAATCAATGCCCCTTTCTTTGGCAAGATAAACATATGGACTCTTTGGTAATGCGACTATGTCAGACTTAGCCTTTCTCTTTACCATTTGGTCAACTTAGTTGACTATGGTCAAACCCTTTCTTTGGGATGAGAAGGCTTTTCTAGATATCCGATGTTACCATTGTCAATGTACATTGGGAAGTTGATATCCTAATCAAATTGCTTTACTAGTCCTCAAATCATTGCTGACCAAGCAAATAGATAAGATCATTAAGGTTCATGTCATAGTCTGTTTCATAGTAGTCCCAAAGGAACTCACTAAGTGACTTAGAAAGTGATTGAACATCCAACCTTCTTAAGACTTTGACACCCAACTCTCCCGGCTTGTCAATATGTGACTTCATCTCCAAGATGCGATCACACATAGACCTTGCTTGCCAATAGGGATTGAGTGACCTTAAGCTTTTCAAGAACTTGTGGGTTAGGGAGAATAACTGGAGGAGGTGAAAGAAGTAAAGTTCCAAGAGATTTGGGAAGATCATAGATGTCTGAACTTAGACATCTTTTGGGAGATATTCAAGATAGTTGATCTAAAGTCCTTAATATGACACCCAATATGAAATATTAAGGCTAGGACCCAACAAACTATTTTATAACTTAGAAGAGGGATGCCGTAATCCAAGCTATAAAATATTTGAAGGTAGGTGAATGACGATTCACCAATTTCCACCAAGATAAACAAAACGTATTATTGGGTTTTAATTGGATTTGAAACTCCTAGATCTTTTGAGATTCATTGAACTTTTCAATGGCATGTTTCACTCTCGAGTGTGCCCTTCAGGTTTTGTGACTGGGATGCCGAGGATCACAAAACAAGGTGTGAAGTAACCATGCAAATTACTTGGTACCCTTAAGTGTTTACCCCTCAATCGATGTGTCGGTTAACCACACACACTCCATCGATACTATGATAAACATTAAGTTACCCTTTTCCTACCTTGTTAAGTCCAGGTTAGTGTGCCGGTTAACCACACACGCTCCACTAACGGCTTAAACAAAGTGCAAAGTGTAATTTCATGGATTAGCCCCTTATTCACATTTTCCTAAGTAACTAAGATTGGGAATTTATAAGTGTTTAGTTACTTAGTATTTATCATTAATACTTTTAATGAAGCGAGAATTATAGTCTTTGTCCTACCCGTTCGGCTAACGACCCTCCACCAGTCAAGGAAGCGGTGGGTGAGAGTAGACACCCATTAAACTGCCATTTTATAGGCAGTAACCTTATACCTCCCTTATAGACCGGCTTCGTGAATGAGGCATACTAATGGTAAGACTGACTTTACTCTTATACATATATATATATATATATATATATATATATATATATATATATATTATTATTATTAACTTATAATATTATAAAGTATAAGGGTTGAATTTAACTTTTAAAATTCTAAGGGCTAACTTGGAATTAAAGTATTCATAAGTGAAAACTTTTTCAAATTCCAAAACTTGAGGGCAAGTTTTGAAACTATTCAAAACTAATTAATTCCATAACTTATGTGTTTAAAGTAGTTTTAATTAAAAGACTCTTCAAGTTCCATAACTTGAGGACAAGTTATGGAAGACTTTAAACTAATAAAAGAATGTAACTTTTCTTTATTTTGTAACTTATGGAATTAATTAAGGTAACATATTTTATTACTTAATGAAGTGACTCTTGAACCTCCATAACTTGAGGACAAGACTCTTCATTTTTGTAACCATTGCCAACTTTTATGAGTTTTATGAAACTTAAATGTGACTTTTCATATAACTTGAGGACAAGTTACAAAAACACATTTTAGAATCAACTCTTACATTAAAATGGATTGAAAACACATAATCAATTAACTTTTCTATTAATCTAAGAAACTCATATGAACACAGATAATTCACATCAAATTTTTTCAAGTAATTAGCATAACTTTTAAACTAATACAAAACATGAATTTGTTGACAATTATCTTTGAAATTGGATTAGCATGAACATTACCACATCAAAAACAAGTTTATAAGTTCAAAAACAACTTATGGTAATGTTCCTAGTCCAATTCCAACCAAAACAGTCGAAGATATGCTGTCTGGGACACCAACTCGTCGAGTTCTTATAGGAAACTCGTCGAGTTCATGCCTTAACACATGAACTCGTCGAGTTTATGGCCAGAACTCGTCGAGTTTTCTGTCTGGACAGATTCTCAACCTTGAAAAATAAGTTGCATCAAGTATAATTGAAAACAGCCCTAGGCTCTGATACCACTGTTGGGTTTTGAGCATTCTAACACTCCTATGGTGTACATGCAACCCTAAATACCTTGGATCTATGTTTTCTCTAATATACATGCAAATGCTAATATTCCAAGGTATTACCCTATCTAGCATACAATCATAGATACTTGGGTAATAATATAGATAGAATACATACCTTTTGTAGTGTAGCTTGACTCCATGGGGCTTGAGTGCCTAGTGCCTCAAATGTGACACCTCAAATGGCTCACACAACATCAAATGCTCTTGGAATAACTTAGAGAGAAATCCACACTTCAAGAAATCGGCTAGCCCTTCTTTTTCACACACCGGTGGCCGATTTTGGTGAATAATATGATGCTTATATAGTATGTTACAATTAGGGTTACACCATGTAAACCCTAATTGTCATGACCTTTCATTTCCATGACCCATGGGTTAAGTAACCTCCATGGAGCATCCATGGAGCATCCATGGAGCAACCTATGGGTTTAACCCAACTTGATTATCCATGGAGCTTTGGCCCACTATATAAGTTATGGATGATTTACACAATCAACCCATATATTTAATTAGTCTTCTTTTGATCACATAATTAATTCTAAATTAATTCTTGATCAATACTAATTAAATATTATTATTCTTATTATTAATGTATTAGAACTTATAATATATTAATAACCATAAGTGTCTTATTTCTCTCATTTAGTCTATCCAAGTGCATGATGCCATGCAACCCAAATGGACCATGCCTGGTCGGGTCAAGTACATACCAAATATAGTTATGGACTTAGACACTAATCAAACACTTTTTACCTCCTGAATGTTGCTAGCAAGTAGAGAATCCCATATCAAAACTCCTTCTAAGCTCCAATGTCTCTTTACCACCTTCTTCTTCTTCTTCAAGAAAATCACCAAAACACAAAAATGAGCTCAAGATGTACTCTTCTCACTTAGGGTTAGCCAGAGGTATGTTTTCCCAGATGAAGGTTGATGAGGGTGAAGGTCATGAGCCATAAAGGGGATCATATAAGGTGCAAAACCCTTAAACTAGGGTTTTGGTCTGAACATCGTACGTACGACATATCTGCTGAGTACGCCCGTCGTACGCGTCCAAGACCCACCCCCTCATGCATTAGTACACCATGTGTACGCCCCGAGTATGCACAACGTAGAACCAAAATGCCAACCCTTTTAAGATTTAGGGTTAAATGTGTACTTTCTCGGAACAAGTGTTATATTAATTAAGTAGAATAAATAAAGGAGGAGCTAGTTTATTAATTATTATAGTTTAATAATTAATTAGAAAATAATTAGAAAACAATTTGGGAATTAATTAACAATTTAATTAATAGAATGGTTGAATATTAATTAATCAATAGTTGATTAATCAGGAATGTTCCAGAACCCTACAAGAAGGGTGGTGGATAAAAATTCCCTTAGGATAAGGGAAATTTCGGTCCTCCGGTTATCCATCCCACATGGGCTTGAGGAAAAAACCCTGGAAGGTATCTACGGCTATAAATAGGGCCTTAGGGATTCATTCTTCCTTGTTCATTCTCGATTTGATTTTTCGCCACCTCTTTCGCCCTCCTTGTGGAAGAACTCTCATTATTGTTCATGCCCTCCTAGTTATTTTTTATTCTACTCTTTTGAGTTCATTGGTGTGAACCAAGAGAGGGATTATGGTTTGGATCCTGATCATCCAAACAAGGTGGCATGCACGAGAGCTCAAGTGCGAAGATCTTTGGTTGCAAAAGAGGTATGTGATTCTTCCTTTGTGTTTTCATTTTCTAGGGTAGATGTAATTAGTATGAAACCACAGATCCATAGGCTGCATGTACACTTAGGTATATCATAGTTTCTATTTTTCCGCTACCTAGTTTAGAGTGTATTTGATGCATAGAAAACATAACAGATATGTCTTGGGTGTTATCGTGTGGGATCTCGAAGTTAGTGGATAAACTCATCGATGAGTCGTCCTTTTTCGAAGCTAACCATTTAAACTATTTATGTAGATTTTGGCAGGAGAACCGGGTGTGAGATGATGAATGCAAAGCATAACTTGGGATTGAACGAGACTGATATTCTGCTATATGATCCTACTCGTGTGCAAAAGATGGAGGAAGCATTTTCTGCTTTATTTTGTTGGGATTACTTATATGAATTTGGCTTTTCTTTAGCGGTTGTTGAGAAATTGTGTGCATTGGTGGGCCCTCCTAATGATGGCAGGGCGTTTACTGTGACAACCCGATATTTCAAGTCAATGTAATGACCTAAAAGTCAAAGATTTGTAATCTACTTTTGATATAATAAAAATAGCGTCAAAAATAAAATGTTCTAAAGTCTCAATTTGGTTGCATAAAGTATTAGATATCATAACAAGGTTTCCAGAAATATAGAGAACACAAAAATTCGAGTTATAACGAAGAAGTTATGACCAATCGAAAATCCGATGTAAAACCGGTAAAACACTGTTAAGCGTAAAACGCGGAATTTCAATAAAATACTTTTTAGCCTTAGGTATCTAAATGAATGTCGTAGATATCATTTAACCATGAACGCACATAAAAAGAACGTCCAAATCTGACTTCGTATGAGGAAGTTATGATTTTTCTAATTTTCGGAGTAGCGGTAGACAGCTAAAAACTCGAAATAGAGATCGAGCGATATTTAGCCGACACGACCTAAATGAGAATTGAAGGTCTCGACAATAGTAATACAACGGTAAAAAGACAGATGAAAACGGACATCGGATTAAGAAGTTATGAATTTTTAACGGTATTTTCCTGTCCCGGCCTATTAAAAATAAATAATTAAAAATAAAGTCAAAATTTGCCAACAAAGTCTAAATGAAAGTTGTAGATTACATTCTCACCTACGTGTGGAAATAAATAATGTTGAAAACGGAGCTCGTATGCGAAAGTTACGCATTTTAGAAGATTGGGGCACACAAACCGAGACGGAGTATGCTATAGCGTACGAGGGTACGCCCAGCGTACTCAGTACACGGCCTCGGATCGGCCACGTCTCCCCCTACACCTCTACCCCTGTCCCATCCGAATTGCGGTATCCGAAGAAGACATCATGCATGACGTACACCCCGCGTACGAAGCTACGCCCAGCGTACGAGCTGCGGACGAATTACGCCCCGCGTACTTCGGAGTACGCCCAGCGTACGAGGCTGCATCCACAACTATAAATAAAGATTCAAGGGTTCCGGCTCCATTTGCTAATTCACACCATTTATCTCCCACTTTTTCACTTCCGAGCCCCTCGAGACTACCCCGACGCCCCGGTTACGTATCCAAGTCCCGACGAAGGTCCGAAGCTCCGAAATACCCGAGAAACTCACTTCCTTCCGGTCGAAGTGTTGCCCGAGAAAAATCTCGTTTTCTTCAAATCATCACACTTTCAAGGTGAGTTCATACCCCTATATTTTCACGTTTTTACTATATTTTAGGGGGGAGAAATACAAGTGAACCGCAAGGAAAACTTATTTTAAAATGCAAATCGTTACATATATTTTCTAATACTTTATCTACACTTTGTGTATAAATGTTAGATAAGTAAATAACGCTATCACAAATGTTATACTTTACATGCAAGGTTGATGATACATTAAGGTTTATCATTCAAATGAAACACACTTTTGAAAAACTATAATATGTATAGTTTACGAGATATTCATGATATTTTACACTCTATAAACACTTGAGAAAGGAAACACTTACATTTACAAGAAAAATGGACTTTTCATACGTATATCTATTTGATACAAACTTTTGTGAGACATTTAACTTCACATACTTTCAAGTATGCATTTCAAGTCCTGTGTTATAAACCATAATCTCCCGTAGGGAGAGCGTGATACTTGTGTATAGATCTATACGTGATTGACAATCCCGCACCTAAACTGTTAGCTACAGTTAGACCGGCAGGTCTTGGGTGACAAACATCATATCATTTTAACGCCTGAAGAACGTTGTTACAGGCAGTCTGGATCATTAGCACGGTTATAAAACTCACACAAAGTATTAGAACATTTGATTTACGGGGCTACCAAACGTCTTATTTGATTAGATATACATATATAAATTCTACTTACACTATTTTAGGTATGGAAAATACTCATGCATTTCGGTTATCAATTCTTTTAAAACTACTACACATTTATGGAAAATATTGGATTTTCTAAGAAACAAACACAATTATTTTTACAGAAAGGCATACAATTCTAATACGAAAACGCTTATGAACTCACCAACTTAATTGTTGACACTTTTTCAAAACTACTTGTATTTCTCAGGGATTCAGTAATATAGGTATAACATCAGCTTTTGGAGAAGGGACGCTAATGCGTCAGTTTTCAAACTTATTAAATCATCATATTGTAATTTATTTTTGGGACATGTATCTCATGCAACAATGTAACTTTTAATTATATTTATGATGGTTGTGTTTACTTTCTTTGCAAATATTCAACTGTTATGATACTACATGAACTCATCCACCCCCGAATGTTTTCGCCATTCTGGTTTGGGGGTGTGTCAAATTGGTATCAGAGCATTGTTTATAGTGAACTAAGTATATCGAACCACATAAGATATACAAACTATAAATGTTTAGGGACTAAAAATCTCTGTCAAAACGTTTTACACCCGAACCATATTTTATTAACTCCAATTTTTAGTTTCATAAAAGTACAAATACATGCATGCAAACGATTTATCTTCATAGTTAGAACTATACAAAAGTATTAAGACAAGTTGGACACTACGACTAAGCCTCGGAATATGTAATCGGATCTGGGACGAATATAGCCTGGTCAACTACATTTATCCGAGATGTGACCAATGTATGTCGGGGAATAGTCATAGTGAGCAACAAGTCAAAAACTTACCCAAAATAAAGTATTTTGCGACACAATAAAAACTATAACCAGCGAGTAAACCCCGACATTTTGTTAGGACTAGGATCGCCAATTAAAAAAAATTAGCTTATAAAAAAAAAAAAACTAAAAACCTTCACTGACAGGGCTATAATTGCAAAGTGCATACTTTAAAGTTACACATGAGTGAGGTTGCATGGACTTAGGATTTATGATTTTCGCTTTAGGCACTTTTCCTCGTTTGGATGTGGGCTTGGAGTGAAGCTACTTATCCAACGGTCCATTCAATCTCAATTGTATGTAATTCGTATACACTAGGAAATTATAGGAGGACTCGGTGTAGGTCTTATCATAAAATTTTCTCTTTACACTCAAATTCTATATATAGTGCTCTTATCTTCATTCTCGATCAGACGAAATGGAAGGATTTCATATCCCCGACGATCCCTACTACCCAAATCAGGGCAATGGTGGTTGGATCAAAGAAGATCCAGAAGAGGATCCCGAAGAGGTTTTCGAGGAGGACCCAGAAGAGGATCCCGAGGAGGAAGAAGAGGAGGAAGAGGAATAAGAAGGAGATGCAGACGATGAAGGCACAGACTCGGAATCAGAGGTCTACGACCCTCCCCAAGTGGTACCAAATCCCCGATGGAACTTTCAGGGCCCGACTCCCCTATGGGCTGTAGATCTAAAACGATGGAGCAGCGAACAAGGACAACGTCCACCCTACGGCATGGGACAAGACTTTTATAACCTCAGTAACGGGGGTTCAGCTGACAGAGCACTCCTTGTCATGGTTCGTCGCATCGCCAATCAAGGCGAGCAAGCAAGGGTAAACGCCAACCAAATCATGGACATTGATGCCATAGCCCAAATCATGGCGGTACGTCTTCGTCGCCTAGACGAAGAACATGATCGAACAATAGAGCACACCTTTTCCCTACAGAAAGACATTACCGCTGCTAGAGCCGAGGCAAGGGAGTTCCGGAAAAACCAAGCCGCAATGGAGAGGCGTGTCATCGAGGCTGAACGTCAGGTAGCTCGAGCTCGGACTTCCACGACAACGTACCAGGGTACGCATCGTACCACCCGCTCGGAGTAGAGCGTGTACTTATTGCACTATATGTATATACTTATCGAGTGAGCGTTGGTGCTACTCTTTCCTTCATGTATGTAAACCCGACAGATTGTGAGTACACGATTCGGGGGTCTGAATGCGGTCAAATTTTCCCATTTTCATTGATGTACTCTAGACTTGTGTTAAGGTCAAATTTTCCTGATCGATGTATCGAATATTAATATCAATGAAATTAACACGCATTTATTATTTCATTGAGTATTTCAATAAGTTCTTAAAATACTAAGAAAAATCATACACTTATTATCATAAGTATCCATTTCGCAATTAACTTACAAATTCGGTAATGTTCTGAACGTAAAGTATATAATACCAAGACTTTCCATAATCATTCCTAAAGACTTATCAAGAACTCGTCTTTTAATTTATGGCAGAATCATGCCACCAAGAAGAAATCCTTGACGCTTCAATACTACAGGACCACCACCTCCTCCACCACCACTGCCACCACCATCGATGGACGGTGCTGTTTTTCAAGCTACGGTGGCAGCTGCTGTGACAGTGGCAATGGCTCAAATGAGTAACAACGGGTCGGGAGGAGGGGTAAATAGCTCTACCAATGGTCAGCACCAAGGTCGTTCCGAGGAATGCACTTACAAGGACTTCACCAACAGCAAACCCATAACCTTTAATCGTACTGGAGGAGTTATGGCTCTATCCTAATGGATAGAGAAAACGGAAGCAGTGTTCGAGATCTGATCATGCCAAGAGGGGACCAAATTAATACTTGCTGCCTGTACTTTCTCCGAACGAGCCCTAACGTGGTGGAATGGGCACGTCAAGTCACTAACTCTAGTATTGGCTAACTCCATGGGATGGGAAAACCTGAAACAAATGCTCATGCAAGAGTACTGCCCGAGAGGCGAAGTACAGAAGCTCGAGCAAGAGCTTTGGGGCCTTACTATGGTAGGCTCGGACATCATAACCTATACCAATAGGTTCAGTGACTTAGCAATACTTTGCCCGGGAATGGTTGCTCTAGAGAGCAAGAAGATCGAGAGGTATATCTGGGGACTGTCACCCCAAATTCGAGGAAGTGTACTAGCTTCCAATCCAGTTACTTTCGATAGTGCCAAACAGTTGGCACAGTCCCTCGTCGACCATGGTGTCTGCCAAGGATTCATGACTGCTGTTCCGAAGCAACCCATAGAAAGCAACAACAACAACAACAACAACAATACCAACAACAACAACAATACCAACAACAACAACAACAACAACAACAAGTTTTGGAACAAAAGGAAGGGTCAATCTTCGCAAGAACCTTCCAAGAAACAACAAATAGTGGCAGTCCATGCCACTACTACTCCCACCACTGTTCCTGTTACCCCTACACCAGCGAAGCAATATGCTGGAAACCTACGAAAGTGCAGCAAATGCAATTTCCATCACAACGGAAATTATCGGGAGATGCACTATAATAACTGTAACAGGAAAGGGCACACTGCCCGTTTCTGTAAGGCACCGGCGTGACCAATCACCCAAGTTCCTGGTGTCGGTGTGGGCCAGGTGTGTTATGGGTGTGGTGAAGTTGGGCACTACAAGAGGGATTTCCCTAAGGTAAGTGTAAGTCCCCAAATCTGCTTGTGTATCAATCAGATCCAATTGATGGTGCGGAATCCCAATGAATTGGATGATTTCAGATCAAAATAGAATAGAAGGAGAAGAAGAATAACTTGAATCTATGATGTATTCAATGTTGGAATGAAGCTCCTTACACATAGATTCATGCACACACACACTCTTCTCTCTAACTTTCTCTCACACCTTACGAACACACACTTAAGCACCTTGAAAAAACTTATCACCTCACCCACCTAACACCTATATATACATAGGCCACAAACTCAAGGCCGGACCGAAAACCCAATGGACCGAAAACCCAATGCTAGACCGAAAACTCATGGGTTTTCGGTCCAAGCTACAATTAATCCCAATATTAGTTTTCGGCCCAAATGATAAAACAATAAATGCTTAGAAAAGCAAAGTATAAACCAATTTTAGACCCAACAATCTCCCCCTTGGTTTATAGCTGTCTTTTCTAATTGACCCAACAAGCTCCCCCTAAAAAGTAGCTGGCACTTCTTGTCAATCTTCATTGGGAGCTTGGCTTCAGCTATTATCTTCAAATTCTTCACAGCATCAGGATGAATATATGAATTTTCTATGAATGACTTCATCTTGAGCAGTTGGCCTTTTCTTCAAGATTTGACTCTGAACGCACATTGGGTGAGGAAACATTATGTATTGATTCTTGAAAGATAGCGCTTTCAGCTTGAGAATCTTCAGAGAGAATATCCGAGAGAACTAATCTTCTAGATCACTTCAGCAGGTTTAAGATAGCAGCAGACTGATTGAGGAGGCTTCAATGCAATCCGTGACATAATCTTCAATTTCGGCTTCACCTTGCTTCTGGGGTTGACAAATTAAATGTTGAAAGAATAATCTTCATTTCTTGCTCCTTCGAATGAGAATTCTTCGATGATCACAGATGAAGCTTTGGCTTAGAAATTTTCGACATAGTCTCCATGAGTCTTATCTATACCTGCAATCACTTTTCAAAACAAAACAAAACTAAAAGAAAACTTAGCACACAAAAAAATATTTTTGATTTTTAAATTTTTCTGATTTTTTTTTTATTTTTGAATTTTTTTTTTAATTCTCCCCCTGAATTTGTGCATAGAGGAAAACTATGAACAAATTTAACAAAAACATAAATATTTGGGATCAAAGTTGTTAGACAGTCTTAATCCGTTTGTCAGTACCTTCCCCTTCATGAATAGATCTGGTCGATCGCCGGTATTGTGGTCCACTTAAGCACGAAAAATTGTGACAAATTTTGGACATGCTATAAGTGACAAGACAAGTTGATCCTATGTTCCTAGATAAAACTTCCTAAGGACCATTTAGCTAACGACGACCAAAGATATTGCTGTCCACCTAAATTGAGCAGCGAGATCTACAGACAACCTATAATTGTTCAATTTTAGTTGTACTAGAACGTGTTTCCCGCTTCCTGATATACTCCAATAATCAAGAACTTCCGAGATACTCCTTACTTTAGGTGAGCAGACTATTATTCATAGAGAGGATAGATTTAGATTATTATTAATTATAGTTTTTAGAGGGATTGAGAAGTAGAAGGTTGCATATGTTGTGTACCAGGTCGGATTGTTAATCACACAAAGGAGACAGCATATGGCTAACAGATAGGAAGAATTTCATAGATATAATATGCAGAGAAATAGATTTGCATATGTTGCAGTCCAGGTCGGATCTCTTCCAATAACGTAAAGGAGGCAACATATGACTAACAGTAAGAAAGAAAGAAAATAATTTTCTACAGACCTACTTTATCGGAATTCCCCAGTCGCCCAATCAATACCAGAATTAAGGACAGAATCCGTACATCGAGGAAAAGTTAAACCACAGTTCTAGATACGGGTTCTCTTAATGTGACTGGTGGATTCTCATGTATATCTCCCTGCTCAACCTATCCGAGCGTCGTATTGTCAGGCTAAACGGAACTATCTAGGTCAAGATTTATCAAGTCTCTAGATTCCTTAAGTTCATCTGCACCTAGTCAAGTCCGTTAAATTCTTCGTGTCTACCAGCGCATCGAACATAGAGCCTAGACAATTCAGCTTTGGAACTTTATACAGACTCAGATTGCCCGTTATCACTTGTTGATATCACTTCCCAAACAATACTTACTAATGAAAAATATAAAAGATTGAAAAATTGTCTTTAAAACGAAACAATGTTAGATAAACTCAGGAGTATAGAGAAGAAAATGCAAACCGTAATTCACCGATTGAATTTTCATCCAGAAGGTCTGAGAACAGCATGCACAATCTCAGAACAGATCCGAAAATTCTTCACTTCGTTAAGCACAAACCCCATGAGTGACCCCTTCCTTTCTTCCCTTCCCGCAAAGGACACATACTCTCAAACAAAATTCTGAGTGTTGTACAGTTAAGAGATGCCTCCTATCATGTGCCTGGAACAACCACTATCAACAAACCAAAGTATGATGATATGCCTCCATAGCTGCTCCGACACATAGCGGGATCAGTTGGTCTTTGGAACCCAGTCCATTTTGAAACTGGGTCGACCTTTGTCATCTTTGCAAGGAACATTCTCCCACGACATGTCCTGTTTATCACAAACAGAAGATGTTGAAATATTAGAATCATTAGAAGATTTGGGAGAATGGACCTTCGGAACCCATTTGTAGCTGGGTTTAACCCATTTCTTTTTCGTTCTGATGGGTGGCTCAGTACTTTCTTTTGATCTTGATGTCGGCCGTTGAGATGACTTTAATTTTGGCTTCACGGGAGCATCTCTTGGATTTGGCTTCTTGGCCGACATTCCCTTCTTGACCTTGGGAGTTGGATTCTTGACCTTGTGGGATTGATTTTTGGCCTTCGTGGCATTCTAGTCGCTATTGTCTGAATGTGGCCTCGAAGGGTTTCTTTTGGGGTATCTCCCTCTTGGTGTTTTCTGCCAGCCATGTGCGTAGTAGGGAACGTATGCGCGATTTGGACAATTTCTGGCAATGTGTCCAGGTGTTCCACAGTGAAAACATGTCTTTTTCTTCACTGTGGAGTTGTTTCTTCCTGCCCCTGGTGGCGTGTCCTTGCCTTGTCTCTTATTGTTCCCACATGCACACTTGCAACAAGTCGGCTGTTTCACTTGATTTGGTGGCCTGTATTTTATAACAGCAGGTTGATCAGAAGCAACTGAGTTCGAAGCAACAGATTCAGAGTTCAAGGAGTCATTGGATTGTTCAATAGTTTTCTCCTTGTTCTCATCTTCTGCTACTTTACCTGCACATGTAACAGAATCATTAGAATCGTTCACTTCATCCTTTTCTGGCACAACCGCAACAGGTTTCCCATATTGGAGATGTGCCTCCTTATCAATTTCTTCCTGTGTCATAGGGATGGATGTGTAGTTATGATTGAAAGGTGGAGGAACACAATCATACCCTAAACCCTTGTTTTGATTATCTTTGAATTTTAATTGGGTTTCAAATAAGGACTCGACTGTCTTACTTGACGTAGTGTAATTTTTGAAACTAATATCTGTTTTTCCACACTTAATTTCAAAGCGTCAAGTTCTTCGGTTACAACAGCAAGTTTTTTTTAATGTAATCATAATTTTCACACTTGTTGCTGTAATCTTCTTGGAGTTTTCGGAAATCCTTGATTTTGGTTTCTAATTGAGCTTTTAACGGTTTTTGTTCTTTCCTAATGGTGTATCTTTCATATTTTAGGTCCTCATTCTCTCTCTTCATTAGATCTATTGATTCTCGTAAAAATTTAATAGTTTTATCACAAGATGGAGTACATAAAACTTCATTTACCGGAATGGATGAGGAACTCATTTTATAAAAAAATGCCCTTTGACTATAAACCTCAAAAGTCAACCCTAAAAGTCAACTAGAGGTCCCGGGTTGACTTTTGCTAGAGGTGTCCCGGGTTCGATCCCCGGCACTCCCAAATCCGTTTCCCTTTTTTTAAGCTGAGCCGTCCACCAAGCCGACCGCTGCTGAGCCGCAAGCGAGATAGCTGAGCCGAGAATCCGAGGCGAGACCGAGAACCCTCGTGAACCGAACACGTGCGAGGCTTGGACCGAAAGCTCGGACCGAACACGTGACCGAAAGCTCGGACCAAATACTCCGATCCGACCGAAAGCTCAGGCCGAAATCTCGGACTGAAAATCCGACCGAAAGCCCTTCAAAGACCGAAATCCCTTCAGAGACCGAAAACACTTCGGAAATCGCTGTTCTTGACGAAAAACAACGTTTTTCACCTTTTTTGCTCCAAAACTCGATAAAAAACTCGTTTTTGGGAAAAACGCGAAGAAGAAACCCCCCTATTTTGCCAAGATCTATCCAAAAACGCAAAAATCTCTTCAAAATAAGATCAAATAAGCTTCAGATCTGAAAAAAATGATTGATACAACCAAGCTCTGATACCAATTGTAAGTCCCCAAATCTGCTTGTGTATCAATCAGATCCAATTGATGGTGCGGAATCCCAATCAATTGGATGATTTCAGATCAAAATAGAATAGAAGGAGAAGAAGAATAACTTGAATCTATGATGTATTCAATGTTGGAATGAAGCTCCTTACACATAGATTCATGCACACACACACTCTTCTCTCTAACTTTCTCTCAGACCTTACGAACACACACTTAAGCACCTTGAAAAAACTTATCACCTCACCCACCTAACACCTATATATACATGGGCCACAAACTCAAGGCCGGACCGAAAACCCAATGGACCGAAAACCCAATGCTAGACCGAAAACTCATGGGTATCATGAACCGATACCCCCTACCGATACCCCCTACCGCGCATAGATGATCTGTTCGACCAACTCTAAGGAGCAACCTACTTCTCAAAGATCGATTTAAGATCCGGGTATCATCAGCTGCGAGTCCTAGAAGGAGATGTTCCCAAAACGGCCTTCCGAACTCGTTATGGTCACTACGAGTTTGTAGTGATGCCCTTTGAATTAACAAATGCACCGGAAGTGTTCATTGACTTGATGAACCGAGTATGTCGTCCTTTCCTGGACAAATTTGTGATCGTGTTCATAGATGATATACTCATCTATTCAAGGAGTAAAGAGGAACATAGCCAACACCTCCGACAGGTCTTGGAAACATTAAGGACAGAGAAGCTATACGCGAAATTATCAAAGTGCGAATTTTGGATTCAGAGAGTAGATTTCCTAGGTCACGTGGTCAGCAAAGAAGGGATACACGTGGACACTTCCAAAATTAAGGCAATTGAGAACTGGTCAGCTCCAAGAACGCCAATGGAAATCTGACAATTCTTGGGCCTTGCTGGCTATTACCGAAGATTCATACAAAACTTCTCAAAGATTGCCAAACCATTTACCGCCTTGACTCAGAAGTGTGTTGTGACATCCCCAAATTCACGGCCAGAAAAGACTGGTTTAATTTATGCGTTTAAAATAATTTCAGAGTAATCCTTTGATTAAAAGAGTTGCGGAATTTGTTCCTAAAACGAAATATGATAAAATAAGATTTACCAAAGCATTTCTTAAAGAAATGTATTTTCATTATATAACAAAACTCGGGATGTCATGTTCCGATACAGACCAAAAGCATAAACGGCACATTATAAGCCTTACAACAGTTATATACACTACAGGCCTATAATTAAAATATATTGATAAGTCGTTCAACTTATGCTCTTGCGCCACTACCTGTAATACAAAGAAAACTGAGTGGGTCAGGCGTGGGAGCCTGGTGAGCATATAGGGTTTTCAACCCACAATAAATAAATTTATTAATTTCATCAAACAACAATAACCCGATTACTCATTCCCGTTATCCTCACTTTACGTCCCTAAAACAACTATCACAAGGGACCTAGTCTAAGGATTTTCATCGGGGCGACAACACTGCTTCGGGGGTTTCCCAGCAATTTATGTCAAATAAGGCAACCATGTGGGGGATGGAGTACAGCAAATGAACACCTAAGCTCATTAACACCTACAGGTTGCGAGCCTGCCAGCGTTTCACTGGACTCTCTAGAAAAGTCTGTGGTCGTCATCCATACTCCGCTAGATGACTGGATCACAATAACATCGAGGCCTCTCATCATTTTATTTCATCACACATCAACTATCTACCCATGTTTTATCCAACATATTTGTAGATAAAAATACATATACAGTTTAATTTATTTAAAAATCTATATAAATCATTCATTCATCATCCATCTAAAATAAATAAACAATATATAATCACATAGCACGTATTTTATATAAAATACTTCATATCTATGTGTAAGATGAAAGTGACTATACACTCACTTGATTTAACGATAATCGGACAGCACTTCGTTTCCTAAAACGATCGTTTTCGATAAAACCGGGGGCTTTAATGAAAAATCGGGCCCTGCGAGGGTTGAGCTTCAAAACCGAAAAGATAAATTTTTCCGGGTCTTCGGGCACTTCGGGACGTGTTACGGGTGTTGAAAATGATCTCAGGGCTTTGGGGGAATTCGAAATAGTGAAAATATGAGTTTAGGGGTGAAAAAGGGCAAAATCCCAAAATTACTCGGAAAATCTCGCAGCCCTCCCTTTTATAGGGTGCGAGCTTCGGATCTGAGGGATGAGAGGCGAACACGCGGCAGCAGATGCGAGGGGGGGGGGGCAGATGGCGCACATGCGAGGGAGGCAGGTGGCGGGTGCGAGGCTCGGACACGCGAAGGGGCACACGTCGCTCCGCGGTTGGACCGACGCTTCAGATGCGAGGGAGTGCGACACGCATTGCCAGCTGCTCGGATGACTCATCAGATCGGAACACGGGGCGGACACGGGGAGAGATCCGGACAAGGGTGACGTGGCCGATCCGGATAAGGCTTATCCATGCGAGATTCCTCGGAATTTGTGCCAAAATCTTCTAAAATCCATAACTTTCGCATACGAGCTCCGTTTTTGACGTTCTTTATATGCATGCGTAGGGAAAATTATGCTCTACAACTTTCGTTTAGACTTCTTCGGATAATTTTGACTTTATTTTTAATATTATTATTTTTAACAGA
Organism: Lactuca virosa; assembly: GCF_052849685.1. Taxonomy (NCBI): domain Eukaryota; kingdom Viridiplantae; phylum Streptophyta; class Magnoliopsida; order Asterales; family Asteraceae; genus Lactuca; species Lactuca virosa. Next base: position 56,915,473 of record NC_136431.1, read on the forward strand.
CCGGGACAGGAAAATCCGTTAAAAATTCATAACTTTTCATCCGACGTCCGTTTTCGTCTGTCTTTTTACCGTTGTACTACTATTCATGAGACCTTCGATTCTCGTTTATATTGTGTCGGCTAAAAATCACTCGATCTAAAATTCGAGTTTTTAGCTGTCTATTGCTAAGCCGAAACTTAGAAAAATCATAACTTCCTCATACGAAGTCAGATTTGGACGTTCTTTTTATACATACTCTCGGTTTAACGAACACTACGACTTTCATTTAGATTACCAAGGCTAAAAAGTAGTTTATCAAAAACTCACTTTTTACGTCATTCGGTGCCGTGTCGGTTTTGTCACGAAACTTCGACAGGTCATAACTTCTTCGTTATAACTCGGATTTCGGTATTCTTTATATATCCGGAATTCTTGTCGCGACCACTACAACTTCCTTCATAGATATTGGGTTTATCTAATATTTATTTTCGACGCTTATTTTTATTCTTAATTAATTAAATCCTAATAATTAAGCATAAAACACATAATTCACATAATAATCACATAATTCATTTTCATTTCTTCAAAGTGAGTTACAAAGGTTAACCTAGACTATTACGTTGATATTAATGCCTAGCCTAGAAACACGGGCGTCACAATTCTCTCCCCCTTAGGATGATTCCGTCCCCGGAATCATACATCAGCAAACAAATGCGGATTGCGACTCATCATGTCACTCTCCGTTTCCCAGGTGAGATTTGGCCCATTCGTATGTTTCCAACGCACAAGCACTAAATCAACCATCTTGCGTCGCAACTTTTTAGTTTTACGGTCAACGATTGCCTCTGGTTCTTCAATTAACCTCTTGTTTTCATCCAACCTTAATTCAGAAATTGGAATTATGTCGGGCACATCTCCCATGAACTTCCTCATATAACACACATGAAAGGTGTTATGAATACCCTCTAGTTCTTTTGGTAATTCTAGCTGGTAAGCTTGATTCCCAATCTTCTGAAGAACCTTAAACGGTCCAATAAACCTTGGACTCAACTTTCCCCTTTTACCAAATCTTATAAGTCCCTTCCACGGCGAGACTTTAAGTAAAACCGAATCCCCAACTTCGAATGTTATCGGTTGTCTTTTCTTGTCAACATAGCTCTTTTGACAATCTTGAGCAGCTAACATCCTTTCCCTAATCACTTTTAACTTTTCAGCAGTCTGATGGACTTTTTCAGGTCCCATAAACTGCTTTTCCCCAGCCTCAAGCCAACAAGACGGCGTACGACACTTCTCTCCGTACAAAGCTTGATAAGGTGCCATCTTGATGCTTGAGTGGAAACTATTATTATAGGAAAATTCTACCACAGGTAAATGCTCATCCCAGTTACCTTGGAATTCCAGGGTACATGCTCTCAGCATATCTTCAAGTGTTTGTATCGTTCGTTCGCTCTGACCATCAGTCTGTGGATGGTAAGCTGTACTCAAACACAACTTGGTACCCAATTCCTCTTGTAGACTTCTCCAAAACCTTGAGGTGAAATGGCTGTCACGATCTGATACAATCGTTAAGGCAACACCGTGTAGCCTCACAATTTCCTTCACGTAAGAATTCGCAAGCTTATCCATAGACCATTTCTCGTTGGCTGCTATAAAATGCGCACTCTTAGTGAAGCGATCAACGACTACCCAAATTATGTCGTGACTGTTCTTTGTTTTGGGCAGTTTAGTTACGAAATCCATGGTGATGTCTTCCCATTTACCTATGGGTACAGGTAAAGGTTCTAAACTCCCATACGGTTTCTGATGTTGTGCCTTAACCCTAGCACATGTTACACACTCGCCCACATACTTAGCAACATCGAGCTTCATCGTTGGCCACCAGTAGTAGGGTTTTAGATCCCTATACATTTTTGTGCTGCCGGGATGAATCGAGTACATGGTCTTGTGAGCTTCTTCCATCAGAAGATCTCTTACTCCTCCCGTCTTAGGTACCCAAATCCTATCTTGGAATACCTTCAGTCCTTGACCGTTTCTTTCTTTCGATCATTTTTCTCTAAAGCTTCCTCTTGAGCTTTCTTTATACTTTCCACAATTGTCGAGACAACTTCAATTCTCAACGCTCTTGGCCTTTTCTTTCCAAGGCTTACCTTCCGATTGAGAGCATCATCAACAACATTTGCTTTACCAGGGTGGTAAAGTATCTCATAGTCGTAGTCCTTGAGTAACTCTAGCCAGCGTCGTTGTCTCATGTCTAATTCCTTATGATTAAAGAGATATTGAAGACTCTTATGATTAGTGAAAAGTTTGCATTTAGTGCCATAAAGATAGTGCCTCCATATCTTTAAGGCGAATACTACCGCTGCCAACTCCAGATCATGAGTGGGGTAGTTCTTTTCATGCTCTTTCAACTGCCTCGATGCATACTCTATCACTTTATCCCTTTGGGTTAGAACACAACCTAACCCAACTCTAGATTCATCGCTATAAACTGCGAACTCATCAACTCCTTCAGGTAAAGAAAGAATCGGTGCTTCACACAATTTCTTCTTTAACTTCTTAAAAGCTTCCTTATGCTTCTCATTCCAAGTATAAGTAGCTCCTTTGTGGGTCAAAGCTGTTAATGGAGTAGCGATCGAAGAAAAGCCTTGGATAAACCTTCGGTAATATCCAGCTAATCCTAGAAAGCTTCGGATCTCCGTAGGACTCTTTGGTTGTTCCCACTTCATCACAACTTCAATCTTTGCTGGATCAACCATTATCCCTTCTTGGTTGACCACGTGACCCATGAATTGGACTTCTTGAATCCAAATATCACATTTTGAGAACTTTGCATACAACTTCTCCTTCTTTAAGACTTCTAACACTTCTCGCAAGTGTTTGCCATGCTCCTCTTGGATTTTCGAGTAAATCAGAATGTCATATATGAACACTATCATGGATTTATCGAGGAATGGTTTACAAACCCTATTTATCAAATCCATGAATGCTGCTGGAGCATTGGTTAGTCCAAATGACATAACCAAAAACTCGTAGTGTCCATATCGTGTTCTGAATGCAGTCTTCTTGATATCCTGCCCTCTCACCTTTAGCTGATGATTTCCTGACCTAAGATCGATCTTCGAGAAATAGCTCGAACCTTACAACTGATCGAACAGGTCATCAATCATTGGCAACGGGTACTTGTTCTTTATTTTTGCCTTATTCAGCTCTCTGTAATCGATGCACATTCTCATGCTCCCGTCTTTCTTCTTTACGAATAACACCGGAGCTCCCCAGGGCGATGAACTAGGTCGAATAAAACCTTTGTCCAATAATTGCCGAAGTTGTGTCATAAGCTCTTTCATCTCTGTTGGTGCTAATCGATATGGTACTTTTTTTATTGGCGTCGTTCCTGGTAACAAGTCGATACAGAATTCTACTTGTCGATCAGGGGGCAATCCAGGAAGATCTTCGGGAAAGACTTCCAGATAGTCACACACCACCAGAATATTCTGCACCTCCTTCTTTTCCTTCTTAGCATCGATCACGAATGCTAGATATGATGTACATACCTTGTCCAAACACTTTCTGGCTTTCATTAGGGAAATGATTCCAGAGTTCAGTCTGTGTTTGTCTCCATACACCATAAACGACTCTTTCCCTGGCGGTTTTACTTTTACTATCTTCTTCCTGGACAATATTTTGGCATCATTGGCGCTGAGCCAATCCATTCCTAGAACGATGTCGAAACCATTTAACTCGATAGGCAATAATTCCTCGTGGAACTCATTCCCATTCAAGTCAATGAAGATGTTTTTCATACGATGGCTAACAGGTATAAACTTGCCACTAGCAACCTCGACTATTAAAGCATTAACTAGTCTATCAACAGGCAAAGCTAGTTTTCTACCAAATTCATGCGAAATAAAGGAGTAGTTGGCTCCAGTATCAAATAAAATTTGGGCAGACAATTTGTTTACAAGAAAGGTACCTGAAGCGACATCAGCTTCATCTTTTGCTGCTTCAAGTGTTATTTGGAAGGCTCTGGCTTTTGGCTTTGGTGGTAGATTGGGTTTTGCTGCGTCCTTCTTTTTCGGACAGTCTTTTAAAACATGCCCTTCCTCGTTACATCCAAAGTATACCCTCTTGTTGGACGGATACTCATTGGCATAGTGCCCAGCCTTTCCACATTTGTAGCAAGTCACCTCCTCACTACATTTCCCAGAGTGCTTTTTCTTGCACTTTTCACACCATTTCACTTCGCCTCCTCCTCTTCCTCCAAACTTCTTAGACTTTGAAAATTTGCTTTTCTTGTTGGAACCTGAAGTTCCTTCAAACTTTCTCTTTTCGCCAACTTCCGCCCTCTCCAGACCCTTCTCTCTGATCTGAGTCTCAACATTCTTAGCAGCCCAGATGGCGGCTTTCAAAGTGGTTGTTTGCTTGACCATCGGACCAATGTCCGCTGGTAATCCGTGGGCAAACTTGTTGACCTTGGAGAGTTCAGTCGGAACTAGATAAGGACCAAGCTTCATCTTTTCCGTAAAACTAGCAGTGTATTCAGTAATGCTCATCTTTCCCTTCTTCAAATTCTGGAACTCATTGTTGATTTCCAGAAGATCCTGCTCAGAGCAGTATTGCATCTTCAGTTAAACCAGAAAATCCTCCCAAGACATTTTGCTTGCTTCACCCTTGGGCATTGAATCAGCTAGTAGCTTCCACCAGCTTAGTACTCCAGATTTTAATAGAGGAATTGCAAGTGCGGTCTTCTGTTTGTTGCTGCACTCACAATTTTCAAACATTGTCTCCATTTCGGAGATCCAATTCATGACTTCCACCGGTGTCGGGCTTCCAGATAGACACGGTGGTTTGGATGCCATGAAATATTTGTATTTGCATCCACGTCCATCACCTCCTCCATCCTGGTTGTTTCGTCTAACTATCGGTGGGTTGGCTTGACCAACAACCCCACTGAAGTTTCCTTCATCCGACTGTCCTTCATTCATTTCGGGATGTTCAACAGGCATCGTAGTTTCTTCCCTATTCTATTGTAGTAATCGCCTTGTCTCTTCCATTTGGCGATCCAACATCATCTGCATCATTGCTTGTACTCCAGCCATTGTCATTGGCTCAGGTGCAACTGCTTCAACAGGTACTTGCTCAAGTACTTGCGGTTGAGGTTGTTGATTCTTGTTTCCGTTTGCATTTCCAACTCCACTGCGAGTTCTTTCCATTATAATCTATATACCAAATAAGGCGAATTTAGATCTTTATCCACAATCGATATTTTGAATTCTCCTTATCACTCCAAAACGTTTACATGCTAGTTCTAATATCATAGTCATACGCTTAGAATCCTACACACATAAGGTTTCCAGATCCGGTCGGCAATAGACCATAGATCCGAACAAATAATAGCATATAAGACATCTTTATAGCTATAACATAAAACATTTAGCACATAAAACATTTTAGGCATCTCTCCTAAAATAAATCAGTGCTCGTGTCTAAAATATAGCAGACACTCATCTCACAATCATCGCTTAGCATTTTAAGTTTAAGTCTAGAAATTTCCTACAAAGTCCTAGTTCGCTTAAACTAATGCTCTGATACCAACTGTGAAATTCCCAAATTCACGGCCAGAAAAGACCGGTTTAATTTATGCTTTTAAAATAATTTTAGAGTAATTCTTTGATTAAAAGAGTTGTGGAATTTGTTCCTAAAACGAAATATGATAAAATAAGATTTACCAAAGCATTTCTTAAAGAAATGTATTTTCATTATATAACAAAACTCGGGATGTCATGTTCCGATACAGACCAAAAGCATAAACGGCACATCATAAGCCTTACAACAGTTATATACACTACAGGCCTGTAATTAAAATATATTGATAAGTCGTTCAACTTATGCTCTTGCGCCACTACCTGTAATACAAAGAAAACTGAGTGGGTCAGGCGTGGGAGCCTGGTGAGCATATAGGGTTTTCAACCCACAATAAATAAATTTATTAATTTCATCAAACAACAATAACCCGATTACCCATTCCCGTTATCCTCACTTTACGTCCCTAAAACAACTATCACAAGGGACCTAGTCTCGGGATTTTCATCGGGGCGACAACACTGCTTGGGGGGTTTCCCAGCAATTTATGTCAAATAAGGCAAACATGTGGGGGATGGAGTACAGCAAATGAACACCTAAGCTCATTAACACCTACAGGTTGCGAGTCTGCCGGCGTTTCACTGGACTCTCTAGAAAAGTCTGTGGTCGTCATCCATACTCCGCTAGATGACTGGATCACAATAACATCGAGGCCTCTCATCATTTTATTTCATCACACATCAACTATCTACCCATGTTTTATCCAACATATTTGTAGATAAAAATATATATACAGTTTAATTTATTTAAAAATCTGTATAAATCATTCATTCATCATCCATCTAAAATAAATAAACAATATATAATCACATAGCACGTATTTTATATAAAATACTTCATATCTATGTATAAGATGAAAGTGACTATACACTCACTTGATTTAACGATAATTGGACAGCACTTCGTTTCCTAAAACGATCGTTTTCGATAAAACCGGGGGCTTTAATGAAAAACCGGGCCCTGAGAGGGTTGAGCTTCAAAACCGAAAAGATAAATTTTTCCGGGTCTACGGGCACTTCGGGATGTGTTTCGGGTGTTGAAAATGATCTCGGGGCTTCGGGGAAGTCGAAATAGTGAAAATATGAGTTTAGGGGTGAAAAAGGGAAAAATCCCAAAATTACTCGGAAAATATCGCAACCCTCCCTTTTATAGGGTGCGAGCTTCGGATCTGAGGGCTGAGAGGCGAACACGCGGCAGCAGATGCGAGGGGGGGGGGGGCAGATGGCACGCATGCGAGGGAGGCAGGTGGCAGGTGCGAGGCTCGGACACGCGTCGCTCCGCGGTTGGACCGGCGCTTCGGATGCGAGGGAGTGTGACACGCGTTGCCAGCTGCTCGGATGAATCATCAGATCGGAACACGGGGAGAGATCCGGACAAGGGTGACGTGGCCGATCCGGAGAAGGCTTATCCGTGCGAGATTCCTCGGAATTTGTGCCAAAATCTTCTAAAATCCATAACTTTCGCATACGAGCTCCGTTTTTGACGTTCTTTATATGCATGCGTAGGGAAAATTATGCTCTACAACTTTCGTTTAGACTTCTTCGGCTAATTTTGACTTTATTTTTAATATTATTATTTTTAACAGACCGGGACAGGAAAATCCGTTAAAAATTCATAACTTCTTCATCCGACGTCCGTTTTCGTCTGTCTCTTTACCAATGTACTACTATTCACGAGACCTTCAATTCTCGTTTATATTGTGTCGGCTAAAAATCACTCGATTTAAAATTCGAGTTTTTAGCTGTCTACTGCTAAGCCGAAACTTAGAAAAATCATAACTTCCTCATACGAAGTCAGATTTGGACGTTCTTTTTATACATACTCTCGGTTTAACAAACACTGCGACTTTCATTTAGATTACCAAGGCTAAAAAGTAGTTTATCAAAAACTCACTTTTTACATCATTCGGCGTTGTGCCGGTTTTGTCGCGAAACTTCGACAGGTCATAACTTCTTCGTTATAACTCGGATTTCGGTATTCTTTATATATCCGGAATTCTTGTCGCGACCACTACAACTTCCTTCATAGATATTGGGTTTATCTAATATTTATTTTCGACGCTTATTTTTATTCTTAATTAATTAAATCCTAATAATTAAGCATAAAACACATAATTCACATAATAATCACATAATTCCTTTTCATTTCTTCAAAATGAGTTACAAAGGTTAACCTAGACTATTACGTTGATATTAATGCCTAGCCTAGAAACACAGGCATTACAGGTGTAACCTACAACTGGGGAGAAAAGCAAGACACTGCGTTCCAAACACTGAAACAAGCCCTATGCAGTGCACCTATATTATCCCTGCCAGAAGGAATAGAAGACTTTGTGGTCTACTGCGATGCATCAAACCAAGGTCTTGGATGCGTTCTAATGCAACGAGGAAAGGTCATCACATACGCCTCGAGACAACTCAAGACGCACGAAGTCAACTACACTACCCACGACCTCGAACTGGGAGCAGTCGTTTTTGCCCTAAAGATCTGGAGGCACTACCTCTACGACACGAAATGCACAATCTTCACCGATCATAAGAGCCTTCAGCACATTCTCAACCAAAAAGAACTTAACATGAGACAGAGACGATGGGTTGAACTACTGAGCGATTATGAATGCGAGATTCGTTATCATCCTGGAAAAGCTAATGTAGTAGCTGATGCTTTCAGTCGGAAGGAATACTCGGGCCGCCGAGTGAAATCCTTAACCATGACGATCCATTCACACCTGTCCACGCAAATCAAGGAAGCTCAAATGGAAGCCTTGAAAACCGATAACGTGGCTGGTGAAGCTTTAAGAGGAATGGATAAAAATCTTGAAGTCAAGGGTGACGGAGTTCGTTACTTCATGAATCGAATCTGGACACCGAAGTTTGGTGGATTCAGAGACGTTGTCATGAATGAGGCTCATAAGACTCGATACTCCGTGCATCCCGGTTCAGACAAGATGTACTTGGACCTCAAGAAAATGTATCGGTGGCCGAACATGAAAGCCGAAATTGATGCCTATGTAGGCAAGTGTTTGACTTGCGCCAAAGTCAAAATAGAGTACCAAAAGCCCTCGGGATTGGTATAACAACCTGAAATACCCGAGTGGAAGTGGGAGCGGATAACCATGGATTTCATAACCAAGTTACCCAAAACAGCGGGTGGACTTGACACCATCTGGGTGATCGTCGACAGATTGACCAAATCCGCGCACTTCCTACCAATAAAGGAAACTGACAAGATGGAGAAACTAGCTCGAACATACATCAGAGAGATTGTGCGACTGCCTGGTGTACCAATATCCATTATCCCCGACAGAGATAGTAGATTCACCTCACGGTTCTGGCGGTCGCTACAAAAATCTCTAGGGACGAGACTAGACATGAGTACCGCTTGCCATCCACAAACCGACGGCCAGAGTGAGAGGACCATTCAAAATTTGGAAGACATGCTAAGAGCTTGTGTGATCGATTTTGGTAGGGCATGGGATACCCATTTACCACTAGTCGAGTTCTCGTACAACAATAGCTATCACACTAGCATCAAGGTTGCTCCATTCGAAGACCTCTATGGCCGCAAGTGCAGATCACCTCTATGCTGGGCTGAAGTGGGTGACACACAACTAGCTAAAGGACAAGTACTTGACAGCACTCTCACCAGCCCGGAAATCATAAGAGAAACGACCGAGAGGATTGTCCAAATCCGGGAACGACTAAAATCTTCAAGAGACAGACAAAAGAGTTATGCGGACAAAAGACGAAAGCCCTTGGAATTTCAGGTTGGGGACCGGGTACTATTGAAGGTCTCACCCTGGAAGGGATTAATACGTTTTGGAAAACGTGGGAAACTAAATCCTAGGTATATCGGACCATTCGAGATCCTTGCCAGGATCGGCCCGGTAGCATACAAGCTTCGATTACCGCAGGAACTCAATAACGTACACCCTACCTTTCATGTGTCAAACTTAAAGAAGTGGTTGTCCGATGAGACCCTCGTCGTCCCTCTGGATGAAATCAAAATCAACGAGAGTCTCCACTTTGTAGAGGAACACGTAGAAATCATGGATAGGGAAATTAAAAGAACAAAACAAAGTCGCATACCCATTGTGAAGGTTCACTGGAATGCAAAGCGAGGACCTGAATACACCTGGGAGCGCGAAGATTAGATGAAACAAAAATACCCGCATCTTTTCCCTAATCCATAAATACTTACCTTAAAATAAATTTCGGGACGAAATTCTCTCTAACGGGGGGATGATGTGACAACCTGATATTTCAAGTCAATGTAATGACCTAAAAGTCAAAGATTTGTAATCTACTTTTGATATAATAAAAATAGCGTCAAAAATAAAATGTTCTAAAGTATCAATTGGGTTGCATAAAGTATTAGATATCATAACAAAGTTTCCAGAAATATAGAGAACACAAAAATCCGAGTTATAACGAAGAAGTTATGACCAATCGAAAATCCGCTGAAAAACTGGTAAAACACTGTTAAGCGTAAAACGCAGAATTTCAATAAAATACTTTTTAGCCTTAGGTATCTAAATGAATGTCGTAGATATCATAAAACCATGAACGCACATAAAAAGAACGTCCAAATCTGACTTCGTATGAGGAAGTTATGATTTTTCTAAGTTTCGGAGTAACGGTAGACAACTAAAAACTCGAAATAGAGATCGAGCGATATTTAGCCGAAACGACCTAAACGGGAATTGAGGGTCTCGACAATAGTAATACAACGGTAAAAAGACAGACGAAAACGGACATCGGATGAAGAAGTTATGAATTTTTAACGGTCTTTTCCTGTCCCGGCCTATTAAAAATAAATAATTAAAAATAAAGTCAAAATTTGCCAACAAAGTCTAAATGAAAGTTGTAGATTACATTCTCACCTATGCGTGGATATAAAGAACGTCGAAAACGGATCTCGTATGCGAAAGTTACGCATTTTAGAAGCTTGGGGCACACAAACCGAGAGGGAGTACGCTATAGCGTACGAGGGTACGCCCAGCGTACTCAATACACGGCCTCAGATCGGCCACGTCTCCCCCTACACCTCTACCCCCTACCCATCCGAAGTGCGGTATCCGAAGAAGACATCATGCATGACGTACACCCCGCGTACGAAGCTACGCCCAGCGTACGAGCTGCGGACGAGGTACGCCCCGCGTACTTCGGAGTACTCCCCGCGTACGAGGCTGCCTCCACCACTATAAATAAAGATGCGAGGGTGCCGGCTCCATTTGCTAATTCACACCATTTCTCTCCCAATTTTTCACTTCCGAGCCCCTCGAGACTACCCCGACGCCCCGGTTACGTATCCAAGTCCCGACGAAGGTCCGAAGCTCCAAAATACCCGAGAAACTCACTTCCTTCCGGTCGAAGTGCTGCCCGAGAAAAATCTCGTTTTCTTCAAATCATCACACTTTCCAGGTGAGTTCATACCCCTATATTTTCACGTTTTTACTATATTTTAGGGTGAGAAATACAAGTGAAACGCAAGGAAAACTTATGTTAAAATGCAAATCGTTACATATAGTTTCTAATACTTTATCTACACTTTGTGTATAAATGTTAGATAAGTAAATAACGCTATCACAAATGTTATACTTTACATGCAAGGTTGATAATACATTAAGTTTTATCATTCAAATGAAACACACTTTTGAAAAACTATAATAGGTATAGTTTACGAGATATTCATGATATTTTACACTCTATAAACACTTGAGAAAGGAAACACTTACATTTACAAAAAAAAATGGACTTTTCATACGTATATCTATTTGATACAAACTTTTGTGAGATATTTAACTTCACGTACTTTCAAGTATGCATTTCAAGTCCTGTCTTATAAACCATAATCTCTTGTAGGGAGAGCGTAATACTTGTGTATAGATCTATACGGGATTGACAATCCCGCACCTAAACTGTTAGCTACAGTTAGACCGGCAGGTCTTGGGTGACAAACATCATATCATTTCAACGCCTGAAGAACGTTGTTACAGGCAGTCTGGGTCATTAGCACGGTTATAAAACTCACACAAAGTATTAGAACATTTGATTTACGAGGCTACCAAACGTCTTATTTGATTAGATATACATATATAATTTCTACTTACACTATTATAGGTATGGAAAATACTCATGCATTTCAGTTATCAATTCTTTTAAAACTACTACACATTTAAAACAAACACAGTTATTTTGACAGAAAGGAATACAATTCTAATACAAAAACGCTTATGAACTCACCAACTTAATTGTTGACAATTTTTCAAAACTACTTGTATTTCTCAGGGATTTAGTAATACAGGTATAACATCAGCTTTTGGAGAAGGGACGCTAAGGCGTCAGTTTTCAAACTTATTAAATCATCATATTGTAATTTATTTTTGGAACATGTATCTCATGCAACAATGTAACTTTTAATTATATTTATGATGGTTGTGTTTACTTTCTTTACAAATATTCAACTGTTATGATACTACATGAAGTCATCTACCCCTGAATGTTTCCGCCATTCTGGTTTGGGGGTGTGACATTTACGAGCGGTGGTTGTGGTGCAGGTGATGGTGGATATTGAATGTTGGTGTGTTGCTTCCTTGTTATAATTCCTTTTGTTTCCTTGAATCATGTGATTTGGTTGTGATTGTTTGTCATATACCTAATGTTGGGTTGTCTGGCTCTAGATATTGGTGTTTCGTCTTTCTTTACGGTGTTGTTTGTAACAACTTTTTCTGTATGTTGATGCTTGTAGTAACAAAGTAATGGTGGTTTGGTTGTATATTTGCATGGTTGCTCTTTTTGTGTGGCTCCTTGATGTCCACTAGGTTTCTTGTTTGTCTATGTATGGACGATTTATTTGCATTTAAGAAGAATAGAGATATTCTGGGAAGCAAGTATACTTTGAGATATTGTGTGGGTTTCCTTGTGATGTTTTCCTCTGTGTATTTGCAAGTACATGATGTTATTCGGTGTTGGTTCTATGTTGTTTGCTTGATCCCCCATATTTTCTTTAAAGAAAAACTAGAATATGGAAGGAGATCGACTGTGACCCATTTTTCTTGTTATAATTTGTGTGCCATGCCTTACTGTTCGTGGGAAGCATGGATGCGTTTAGGTGAATCAGGGAACTTAGGTTGGAAAGTGAACTGATACCATTTATAGGTGTGTGTTCTGGATGAGCGAGCTACCTTGTTCAAGAAAAATAGAGATATTATTAGGCTAAGTAGGTAGCCTAGGTTGGAGTTTTGAACTTTGTCCTTTGAGACAGATGTGGTCAGCTGACCGAGCTACATTGTTTTAAAAAGAATAGAGATATTCTTGGGCTAAGCAGGTAGCCTACGTCGGAGTTTTAAACTTTGACCTTTTAGAAAGTTGTAGTCGAATGACTGAGCTACATTGTTTAAGAAGAAAAGTGTAACACCCATTCCACGTATGAATCTAAATTTCAAAGTTTAATGTTTTCTGGGTGGTCAGGGCATGATGATTCTTTTTGGGCCACGGGTTTTTGATGGACAACCACGGTGTGGCAACAGGTGCCACGACGTGGTAGCCGCTATGGAGAAAACCCTAATTTTTAAGGGTTGCACCCTATTTCAGCATCATTAACCCTCAAAACCTTTTACCCTCATCATCCTCCATAGCCCAATCTGTTCCTTTCAAACCCTAATCCCCATTGGTGGTGCTTTGAGCTCATGTTGGTGTTTAGTGTCCATTGTAGAGGGAAGGAAGCCATTGGAAAGCAAGAAGGGAACTCCAAACCTTGTAGATCTGAGTTGTACACTTCTTGAGCAACCCCCAGGAGGTATAAAGTTTTGAACTTGATGATTATCTCTCTAGATCTTGCTAATGTTAGAAAGTATGTGCTTTTCGTCCCATATTTTTTGTATATATGAGTATGGAATACTCAAGACCAAATGATTTGTCTTTTTGGACGTTTTAGGGTGGTGAGAGTTATAAAAATAGAATCTTAAACCTTTCCTTTCCTCCATGCATGTATTTGGTGACTTGTAGCTTTGTGAAATGTCATGGTTTATGGCTTGGACACATTATAGCAATACAATCACTACTAGAAAAACAGCCTTTTACGACGCGCAATGCGTGTTGTAAAACGCTCAGACGACGCATAAATGTGTGTTAAGGAAGGCACTGTCATAACAAGAGACGACACTCTTTTGCACGTCGTCTATAGACGACGCGCAATGCGTATCAAGGAAGCCCCTGTCATAAAGAAGGACGACATGCATCTGCGTGTCGTAACCTTACGACGCACGTTTAGGACACGCATTGCGTATCATTAAAGCCCCTATCATAAATGAACATGACACACATTTGCATGTCATAAACTTTAGCAACCATTTACGATATACATTTACGACGCGTCTTTACGATACTCATTTACGCATAATACAAAAATATGGAAACATATATATACCAGAACAATCAATTTCATCTATAACATCATGTCAAAAAATTGTAATACATTGGTATTAAGGGGATCCGATTGTACAATGTTATTAAAAGGTTTTCCCTAACTATATAACCTAATACTACATTGCTATTAAGGAACACCTTGTTGTTTCTACTTCTTATTGTTATGCTTCTGTTTCCACATGATACTTGTTTTCATCATCAACACATTAGTATTCAAAAAGGCTTCAAGCATCATCAATCTATGTTATAAAATATTAAAATTTAATACACATGTAGTAACATACCTTTTTCCAAGAATCCAAGCTTCAATACAACCCATACTTGTATAAAATATTAAAATTTAATACACATATAGATAATAAAAGTTAATATGAAAGAGTGAAATAGTGCTACTTTCCCCTAGAAAAAAGCAACACTTTCTATTCTATGTATGTATGACTTTCTTTCTAAAACCATTTATACATTAAGAATAAGATAAAACAAAATGTGAGAAAAAGCAATCAATGTGAGAAAAAGCAAAGTGTAACATTTGGACATGTACAGTCAAACAACTACAATTAATCAAATTTGTAAATATCAAATTAATATAATATGATTATGGGCTAAATATGAGAAAAAGAAATCTACTTCTTTCTTGCTTTGTTTCCTTATTGTAGCAATGTACTTTTATTTTTTTCTTATTGGAGCATCGATCATACTTTCAAATTATTCCATAATAGGGCATTGTACTTTAAAACTTCTATATGTTATACCAATGGGTAAACTCCTGATTTGTTTTGTGCTGGCATGGTATTATGATAACACGTACAAATCAACAAACTACAGATTTGATGGCATGTCATTGTCCACCTAGGATATCAACTTGTAATATACTGCTTACATGGCAAGAAATTATGAATGCATTTTAAATTATGTCACGTGAAAATCCCATGGGTGTGACACCAAGAGGAATTGTAGACCTAAAATCAGAGTCATGTATGAAAAATAAAACCTAACAAGTCTAATGTTTATAGCAATGATGCATATTTGCAGGTAAAATAATTAACTTCATGATACAGAATGTATAACAAACTCAAATCATTCTTTTTCTTTCTTTTTGTTCAGCAGCACACAAGTAACAAGTAACAATAAGAAAAACAAATGTACCACCATAATACCACACTTTCTCCAAGTCAGGTTACCATTAGTGTTAAATAATAATACTCTCAATATTTTTTCCTCACTGTCATGTATGATTAAATTAATGAGAATCCCCCCTAAATGTAATTCTGCAATGAATTACCAGCAAAACAGTTCCTCAAGTTCAAACAAAGGATTCAATGTAAACTAACAAGTAACAAGACATTACATGCAACATACTTTCACCTAAATTAATCAAATGGTATATTTCAATTTTCATTATTAAGCATCTCAAAAAGCAAAGTGTGGTAATTAGAATAAATACCAGCTTTGGACAAGGAGTCATCATGGCATAAGTGTTGCAATAAATATCACAAATTTTACCCTCTTATTGACAAGAAGAGTGTCTTTTACAGCAGAACCCTCATTAAACAAGCGACATTGGATTAGCAAAGGCTGGAGAAATTATTAGGAGACAAAATATTATTAAATTTTATCAAATATTTTTAAAAAAAATCAGATAGATTATAACTTACAAAGCATGAATGCTAGTTACCGGATCTTTAATTGTCACCTCTCTTCCTCCAAGACCCAATGATCCAATCTCAGGTTTGACCGAGTCAAACTTCTGCCAACTTGAAAAACAGTATCAGAACATACAACAAAAAGAAAAATATAAAAAGATTTATGTTCTTACACAATTCAACTCTGCATCACTCAATCGCCACCTGTCACGTGCTTATGCAAGCAACATGAATAGCACAAGAACGAAGGGTTTGTTGAAGTCCTTGCTGCTCAACAAAGCCCAGAAAATCCAAACTGGTTCCAGGTAATTAATGAACAATCAATAGATGTATCTGTGATTTCAAAAAGGGTAAAAATGTCATGAAACTATTTATGTTCAATTTGTTACAGGGGACTGTTGATGCAGTGAGGCGGTATTTGTGGCTATTTGAAGAGCACAATATTACTTTTATGCATAGCAACAATGTGAATCTCATAAAAGTACCTACAGTCTTAATGAAACAACTGAGATTAAAACAACACCTTGATTTCAAATTAAGTTTCCCTTAGTGTAGCTGCAACTATGACCATGTGGATCCACACATATCAGCAAAACCGTCAGGTCTTCTCTCTTTAGATCGTATAACTCTAGTATCTGGGGTCCAGTAAACTAAATAGAAATTTAAATAGAAAATTAGCATAGCCTCAAAACCCAATTTTTCCTCGTCATCTTAGTATACATCAAACATTTAAATTAAATAGAAAATTAGCATAGCCTCAAAACCCAGTTTTATATCAAAGTGTTTTTTGTTTCATTTTTTGAGTTCAGCAAGATCAATTTTCATTTTTTTTTCGTTTTATGTTAAATCAAGTTATAAAAATAGCAATCTAAGTACATGAAATTGTTGAACTTTATTAAAGCAATACTTTTATTTAACTTGTGATGGAAAAAAACAATACTTTTATTAAATGTTAAAATTTATAATATATAAAAAATACCTTCTTTTCCTCAACTACATGTGTAGAAGGTTTAGGGGTAATGGGGTCTTCTGCAGGCAATCCAAGCTTCCCCACCTTTCAGCCTGTAAAATATACAAAAATTAGTTTCACAAAAAACATCATAAAAAACCAGATTTATAATAATTTTTACTTAATTATTAATTAATATTATGCCAAGACTCAAGACCTTATCTTCTTCCAACTTTTGTCTGGTTTTTTCTCTAGTCCTTCTTTCCTCTTCTTTTTCTGTTTTATGCAGGGCTATAACATTGCAAAATACAAAAAAAAAAAAAAATCCTTTTAGGAGATAGGAATATAAAATTAAATATTTTGGAGTAAAAAAAAGAATAAGGTTGCCATTTTCTTCCTCCATATGTTTTGCTTCAAGTAGTTCCTTCCCAATTCATATCTGATCCTAAAGATAATTTTATATTAAGTACATGATACAAAATGACGTAAATACCTTTCTAATTTTTTAAAACTTAAAAGAGAAGAACACATTCTACTTGGAATATTGGATGAAGCTATGTTAAGACTTTCACAAACCCAAGGCCACTTTAGGAACCAAGAGTATAAATGTATAATTTAACACCACTTTACAAAACTGAAGATAAGTTCTGGGATTATTTATATTTCAAGAAAAACAAATAATTACCTTCTCTCTTTCTTTTTCCATTCTCTTTTCTTCCGCCTCTTTCGTTTTGCGTGCTCGCTCCCTTAAATATAGACATTGACCAAAATATTAGTTAACTAAATATGTGCAGGAAGCACATGTATTCGACCTTTTTCTCACAGATACTACACATGTGCCATCCTGGATTTAGAGGTAAAAGAGAATTAAAAAAATGGTTAAATTATTTCAGATACCAACATCAAATTCAAATCCCTTCTTGAGTAATATCCCTTAAAAAAGTAAAGATAACCAACATTGGCCATTTCCCTTAGTTACAAAAGATTTTTAATAATAATCAAGTTCCACAACATCAAAAACACTCTGCCTTACACAGTTTGGAGTTTGAACACCTACAATCAAATTTCATTAATGTATATGTATATCCACCAATATGATGAAACTAATAACAGAATAATCAAAAGAAAATTATTTTACCAACAACAACTAAACTATCAATCCCTGCTCCTTGAATAAATGAATGAAGATTTGTAGCAAAGAAGGCACTAAACCATGTCTTTACCACCTTATAATCTTCTTCTTTGATAACAAGACCATGAACAAGTTCTGCCCCTTTTCTCCTTTTTGAAGTAGGCTTTGGTTTTCAATCACCATATAAATGCCTTAATAACATTAGAAACTATAGCTAAGCCACCATCAACACAGAATGGCGCATCCTTTAACACAAAATCATTCTAGAATGAAGAAAAAAACATTGTCAAAAGGATGTAAATTGTAATTATCAATCAGAAATGCATAAAGAAGCAATGTGTGTGTGTGAGAGAGTGAAAGATAGAGAGTTAGAGTGAAAGGAGAAAAGGATACCTGCATATCAATTAAAAGAAGAGTTGGATTGTTGCAAGTAGTAGTGGATTTAGAAGGACTTGATATACATTGATTCCCATTCTTGAAAAAATTGTTTTTGTTCTGAATGGGAAGAGCAATAGATTGATCTTGTCTCATAAACTCTTTACATTTCTTAAGTGCTTTATTGTGTAAGTTGTTAACATTTCCCATATGAAGACTAAGTCTCACAGTTTTATTCCAACACTAAAGACCCAAATCAAAGGGTTAGATGATTGGTCAAAATCGGGAGAAGAATTAATGGTATCCTATTTTTGGATCTAGGGTTTTACCAACGATATTCTGAATCGGCGTTTAGGGTTTTAAAAAGAAGATCAAATCGACTCTGCTCAAAACCACTGATGCCAGTGACGTCTTCAAGGGTGGATGGAGCAAGTCATTCTCGAATCAGAGGAGGAATAAGAGAGGGCGTGCTCGTATCACAATCTAGGCGATTCATAAGAACATCGAGGCGGGCTTAGTGTCGAGGTTATGATTTTGAGGTGGTATTAGAGATCCGTTTCACCTCCAATTTCATTAACACCAAACCACAAAAACGTTGTCGCCCAGACCTTAAGCATGCCTGGAGAAATTCTAATGGACATTAAGTTAATTAATAACCAAGAGATAAATTAAGTACAATCAGAGGGAAAGTTAATTAAATACAACATACCTGGGATTCAATCCCTATAACAATTGGCTCCACAAACGATTTTAGGAGAGACGTATATGAAATTGAAAGCAAAAAGTGAATTTGTGTCTGAATCCGAACCCCTCCTTTTGCCTTCTCGATTTGATCTCCAGCTACAGCTCCCTTTCCTTCTATATTTGTCACTTTATCTCTTTTATTTATCTTCCACCTCTCTCCTCTTCTCTTTCTCTCTTCTAGAACTCCTTATCTCGCTGCTCCACCGGTATCAATGCCTCCGGTTGCTTTTGTGACGCCTCGTGGTAGATTCATCGTCGCTTTTTTAAGAAGAGATCAAAGCCGAAGACGATGGAGATAAAGAGGCAGAATCTTAGGCATGCCTTAGTTCACATGGTGAATCGTGACCTAGAGGAGAGAGCAGAGAGGTAGAGGAAGGAGGGTACTTCAAAATTTTGGGATATTTGGTGTTCCCCCTTACCTATATCAAAGAGGAGGGACGCGCGTATTAAAAATTATAAAATGACATTTCTATACGACGCCCATTTAATTTAGGTGCCTTTCGTGTTTTTAATTTTCTTTTTTTCGGACACTAATTTTAGGGCACGTAACAATGCGCGTCCTAAATTCTTCAAATTTCTAAAGATCTGAAATTATTTTTAGGGCACGCCCTTTTGCGTATCATTAATCAGTGTGTGTCATAAAAAGCGTCTCATTAAAGGTCTGTTTTCTAGTAGTGAATGTCATAAAGTTGGATACTTTATGACTTATATTGTTTTCTGGGATCAAAACTGAGTTTTAGGCGAAAGGACTTTAGGGATTAGGAGCTTAATGTTTAAGCCATGTTGAGTTTTGCTCTTTTGAACTTAGAATTTGAGATCCTTATTCATTGGATGGACTTAAGGGATAAAGTTGGAACTTTATCCATCTAGACTGTCACACCCCGAAACCGAAGGCGGAAACGTTCCGGGGCGGAGGACGTCATGCGTAGTATCACAACAGTTGTATCATAGTAAGCGTAGTAAACAAAACCATTACATTATAATAAGAATATTTACATTGTTCAAAAACATGGTTTATACATATCAGTATATATAGCAAAAGCAAAAGATGTAAATCTGAAACGCTCCGTCTTCTCAAAAAGTCGGCAGAAGTACCTGTCTATTGATGCCCTGAGGATACAAGCAGTTTTAAAGAATATCAGCATAAAGCTAGTGAGTTCATAAGCGGTTAATTCTAGTAAAAAAAATGTTTCCTTGATTCTTTGAAAAGTTGTTTCCCAAGAAAATCCCATATTTTCTTATGAAAGATGTTTGATTTCCCATTAGTTATATGATAAACCATCTGTTTATGAAAGATTGAGTTATCCCAAGAAAATCCTATATTTTCTTTACGTAAGATGTTTGACTTTTGATTCTGATATGAGATGTACAAGTATCTACCATACTTGGATCGTTAGATGTAGTTTCCTTGAAGTACCCTGGTTGCTCGCTGAGAGTCGTATTAACCTTATTACATAAATAAAACTAATAAAATAGGTAGTGAACTAGATCCTAAGGGTATTATGAATACCCTCTAGTAATCAAATCGGTTATTACTTTGAGGTTAGTTCACTAGTTTCATTATTACCAAAAGTAAATTCTCGCTACCTAAGTTGTGAGTGCCATAACCGTACTTTGACTGGATAAGGCACGAACGGGGGCCAATATCTTTTATGACTTTGTCACCCCTGAACCTAACGGTTCCGCTGTAGCTAGCAGCGAGGGTGCGGGATAGTCAGTCCCATATAGATCTATACACAATAGTCACGCTCTCCCTCCAAGAGATTCTGGTTATAAGTCGTAGTCCTTCACACACGAATCCGGGGGAGTGTTACCAAGGACATGTCTCAAACTTAGCCTAACGAACTTACAAGTAACAATGTTGAAAATCCTGTTTAGGATTTGCGTGAATCCTTTATGAAATAATACATATTATGATAAGGTTCACAAGTTCCTTGCTTTAGATTTGAAAACTGTTTCTACGAGTTGATTTTCTAAATCAAGTGGTAAAATGGTTTTCTGTGTTTGAAAGCATACTGAACATGTAATTATTTTAAACAAAATAATATATTTGAGCACAAGTTTCCTTGTACTTTTGCTTGTATCCCCCCCCCCCCTGAAAACATGAAAAACTCGGAAAAATATAGGGGTATGAACTCACAGTTTATCGTAGGATCCGAAAGCACAATTGGTTACGAGTGTTGAGTGTCAACCGATGTTTCGTACGCAAGTGGATCCTATTACCAGGTGATAACACGTATGTGTGTTAGAATTTGGGTGTTTCATGACTAAACATGACGGGAAACCACCCTAAAGACTTGGAAATGCTTGTCGGGACCCTATATGATCAAATAAGGGAGGTGTACGGCCATTGGAGTGGGTGTGCGGCCAGGCTGTGTGTGCGGTTGCATACAGGAGTGTGCGGCCGTACAGAGGGTGTGTGAGGTCGTACACTCCTCATTTGTGCCCGAAATGTCGATTTTGAGGTGTTCTTGTGCTAATACTAAGTCCTACTAGTAAATGAAGGCCAAACTCTTCACTTTGGAGAGTTTTAGTGTGTGTGCGGCCACCTTATGAAGGTGTGCGGCCGTACACCTTCAAAGGATGAAGAACACGAAGAACACTATGAGTTTTAGGCTTAGATTCAGGTGTCTTACCACTATAACAAGCTGAATGATGGAGTAGTTCACGTTTTTGATGCCTTTAGAGTGTTCTTGGATGATGTTTGTAGAGAGAGAAAGTAGAGAGAGAGAGAGAGAGAGTAGGGTGCAGCCAAAACAAGAAAAGAGTGAATGAAGGGGGTCTCCTTCAATATATAGGGTCGGGTGTGAGGCTGGAGGGCGTGTGCGGCTGGCTGGACGCACACGCGGGTGTGCGGCCGCACACACCTTCTTTGGTGTGTTTGGCCCGATTTTGTGATGCTACACACTTTCTAATCCATCTTAAGACTCATATCTAGGTTATACTAAGCCTAGAGCAGTCATATGGACCCACAATTCCGTTAAAAGATGAAAAATTCGAGTTTAATATTGATATACAGATCAATTGTATAGGATAAAAGTTTCGGGTTATCACATCATCCCCCCGTTAGAGGGAATTTCGTCCTGAAATTCGAACATAGAATACAAATCATGAATTAGGAAAGAGATGAGGATATTTCTGGTTCATCTAATCTTCGCGCTCCCAAGTGAATTCAGGTCCCCGCTTGGCATTCCAGCGAACCTTCACTATCGGGATGCGACTTTGTTTCGTTCGTTTGATCTCTCTATCCATGATTTCGACTGGTTCTTCCACAAAGTTTAGATTCTCGTTGATTTTGTTGGATTAATGTCTAAGTCCATAACTATATTTGGTATGTACTTGACCCGACCCGGCATGGTCCATTTGGGTTGCACTTCACCGGCACAATTTATATGGATAGTCTTTTGAGAATAGTATATTTATGATTTATATTAATATATTATAAGTTCTAATATATTAATATGGAATCATATTATTTAATTAGTATTGATCAAGAATTAATTTAGAATTAATTAAGTGATCAAAAAGAACTAATTAAATATGGACTCTTATATATATGGAATGGGCCAAGTTCATTTAGGTTGGGCTAAGCTTTCATGGATGGTCCATGGAGCTTTTAACCCATGGATCCTATGTAAATGAAAGGTCATGGGTATTAGGGTTTACATGGATGTAACCCTAATCCTCCATAATATATAAAGGGGTCCTTGGTTCACAAAATTCGCACAAGTGTGTGAAAATAAGAGTGGGCCGATTTTAGTGTGCATACATATTCTCTCAAGTTCTTCCAAGGTGTTTTGGTGATTTGTGATTCCATTTGAGGCTTCCACACTATTGGGGCTAAGCTCTTAAAGCTTGAAGACATCAAGCTACATCAAAAGGTATGTCATCTAACTAGAACTTTGTAGTATAGGTGCTTCATAATATGCTAGCTAGGATGAAACCTTGGAATAGTTAATATTTGCATGTATAATAGAGAAAACATAGATTCAAGGTTTATAGGGTTGCATGTACACCATAGGAGTGTTAGAATGCTCAAAACCCAACAGTGGTATCAGAGCCATGGGTTGTTTTCTGTTATATTGATGCAAATGTATTTTTTTTTCAAGTTGAAGGAAAAAAAAAAGAAAAAAAAACATGAAGTTTGTTAAATTTTATGATAATTACTTGATTTTATGAAAAACTAATTATTTATAAAATTTGAGTCACTTTACTACAAGAGTTGAATTAGGTCAAATTTAGTAAAAGATAAAATGATATGATTATTTTATTAGTTTTAAAAGTTTGATCTAAATGTTTTAAGGAGTTACATATTTTTTCATAAAATTTTGGAGCTCAAAAGTTTTTTTTAAAGTTATGATCTTAAGGGTTTTTGAAACCTCCATAAGTTATGGATATGAATTTTTTTTTTTTTAAAAAAATTTGATTTAAAGTTTTTATGGAGTTACAAAATTTGGAGTTAATGTTTTAAAGAATTCCATAACTTGTTCTTAAGTTATGGAACATGAAAAGTTTCATCATAAAACAAGTATTTAACTCCATAAGTTATGGAATCCAAAGGTTTTCAAGAGTTACAAAACTTGCCCTCAAGTTTTGGAATTTGGAAAAAGCTTTTTATGAAAAAAAAGAATTGAATTCTAAAACTCTTGGGTTCATAACTTAAACAATTAATTAAATGGTTTTAATTTTGAATTTAATAATTGGAATTACGATGTTTTATTGAATAATTCAAATTAACTCTTATGGACTTTATTAATAGTTAATTAAAGCGTTTAATTAAAAGAGTATTATTAAATCCATAAATAAAGATATGGTTTGAGTTTAATTAAATTAAAAGTTTAGTTTAATTAATAGATTAAACCACCAAGTATTTTAAATGTCTAAAATACACCCTTATACTATTATAATATTAAAAGTTTAATATATTATATGTATAAGAGCAAGTCGTCTTACCAATAGTAGGCCTCATTCACGAAGCCGCTCTATAAGGGGGGTATAAGGTTACTGCCTATAAAATGGCAGTTTAATGGGTGTCTACTCTCACCCACCGCTTCCTTGACCGGTGGAGGGTCGTTAGCCGAACGGGTAGGACAAGGACTATAATTCTTCCTTCATTAAAAGTATTAATGATAAATACT
Organism: Lactuca virosa; assembly: GCF_052849685.1. NCBI lineage: Eukaryota > Viridiplantae > Streptophyta > Magnoliopsida > Asterales > Asteraceae > Lactuca > Lactuca virosa. Next base: position 56,939,502 of record NC_136431.1, read on the forward strand.
AAGTAACTAAACTCTTAATAATACCCAATCTTAGTTACTTAGGAAAATGTGAATTTGGTGCTAACCCATGAAATTACACTTTGCACTTTGCTTAAGTCAGTTAGTGGAGCGTGTGTGGTTAACCGGCACACTAACCTGGACTTAACAAGGTAGGCAAAGGGTAACTTAATGTTTATCATATTATCGTTGGAGCGTGTGTGGTTAACCGGCACATCGATTGAGGGGTAAATATTAAGGGTACCAAGTATATTTGCATGGTTACTTCACACCTTGTTTTGTGATCCTCGGCATCCCAGTCACAAAACCTGAAGGGCACACTCGAGATTGAAACATGCCATTGAAAATTTCAATGAATCTCAAAAGAATCTAGGAGTTTCAAAACCAATTAAAACCTAATAATACATTTCGTTTATCTTGGTGGAAATTGGTGAATCGTCATTCACCTACCTTCAATTATTTTATAGCTTGGATTACGGCATCCCTCTTCCAAGTTATAAAATAGTTTGTTGGGTCCTAGCCTTAATATATCATATTGGGTGTTATATTAAGGACTTAAATCAACTTTACGTGAATTTCTCCCATTGTTGATGTCTGGTTTAGACAACAATGATCTTCACAAACCAAGCTTTCCTAATGAATATGACTTCCCGAGTTTGGCTCATGGAAGTCATACTTCTCTTCCTCCACCTCCTCTAATTATTCTCCCTAACCCATAAGTTCAAGGTCACTCAAGCCCTAATGGCAAGCAAGGTCTATGTGTGATCACATCTTAGAGATGAAGTCACATATTGACAAGCCGGGAGAGTTGGGTGTCAAAGTCTTGAGAAAGTTGGATGTTCAATCACTTTCTAAGTCACATAGTGAGTTCCTTTGGGACTACTATGAAACAGACTTTGACATGAACCTTAATGATCATATCTATTTGCTTGGTGCTGCTGAATCAGCAATGATTTGGAACGATAGTGAATCAAATTTGATTAGAAGATCAACTTCCCAAAAACTTTATGGACAGTGACAATGGTGACACTGGAAATCCAGAAAAAGCATTCTCTTCCCAATGGAAAGGGATTGGCCATAGTCAACCCGGTTGACCAAATGGTAAAGAGAAAGGCTAAGTCTGAGATAGTCCCATTACCAAAAGGTCCATATGTTTATTTTGCCAAAGGAAGGGGCGTTGATTGCAAAGCTGCCAAATTTACCTAAGGATGTTAAAGTCAATAAGTTTGACTCTACATCAGGTAGAGCCCATTATCTAACTCTGTTAAGTTCTATTCTGAGATCCTCATTACATGATGTGACTGGGTCACATGTTGATTTTTAAGAATCAAAGAATAGAGAGAAATCTTAAAGGAAGTATATGCTGATTCTGATCGCGAAGGTGGATTTCGATCACATCAGAATTTTGAGCAGTTGCTTAAGAAGTTATGATATATTGCTAAGGAATAGATAACAATAATTTTCCATGTGGATTGTAAGGATAAGTTTTTCCGCAAAGTTTTAAAATAAAAGAAAATTGTTTAATTTTGTTTATTTGAAGTATCCTTACAATGGCATTTGTGGAAAATTGTTGCTTATATGATTCCACTGACAGGAATATTGGAAAATGGTTTTGATTCTTTCATTTGTGGTAGTGTCTAAATTTACCAAATCAGGAAAGTTCCTCATCGCCCAAGTTTCAATTGGACCGAAACTTGGAATCATGCAAGTTGAATAGTATGATGAATGAGAACTTTCAAGCATTGGAAAATCAACACTAATTACTTGTTCACATGGATGTGTGAGTCAAGTGAAGGACTAAAGGGATCGAGTACACATTCTTGTGCACTGGTCATGTCCACCACAAAGCTCGTTAAGACTATTTGATTTACTAAAGTTTAGTAAATATGGTTATACTTACAAGTTTAAGTATAATTCTGAAACATTGGAAAAGTCTCAATGTATGGCAGAACGAATGGGAAGAATCAAATTAGGCAGAAAGATAAAAGTTTCTCAAATCTGAAAAGATGGGAGAGTACTTTAGTATCATGTTTGTGATCATCTTAATGAATTAGAAATCATATCACAATTAGTCCTCTAAAGGTCTTCTTAGTGCATTCTTATGACTAAGAAGAGGAGTCATGAATTGTTGAAATGGTTAGATCAGGAAGATGAGTCATACTTCGTTCCAAAACAATTCTTAGAGTCATACTCCAAGATTGTAACTTGAGTGACATATCTTAAAGAAAGGTTTAAAACACTTGTCAAATGTAAGAGTAAAAGTGTCCTACTCTTGTACATTTGAAATTGGTAAGTTGTGATGTTTTGGATAAAACAAAGACCAACTAAGGCCAATTATGTGAAGTGATTGTCTTGATAAAGAATCCGCACTATCTCTTGAATATTTGGCAAGATAGTCTTATATGTCAAGAAGATAGTGGGAGTCTTAAAGATCCTAAAAAGAATTTCAAGAACTAATCAAGAATAAAACCTGAGGTTCTTCACTAGCACACGACTTGAGGTTTATAACCTATCGTGTTGACATATTATATGCCCATTCCAGTTAAAGTTGGCTTTGCATAGGAGTTCTGAAAGTTCTCAATTGGTTGCATAACAACTTGGAAGCAATGGCAGGCCCTGTACTGCCAGGTGGCAAGAAGTTAAGATTGCATAAGTTCAGTCCATATGAGTTTGGATTTGTCATTATCCTTGTCTTGTGACTATGGTTTTGACGATTCACATGGATAAGAACACATACACCATAAAATCTAAGGGTCATAAGGTTTCTCTCTGATTCATTTAAATGATGGTGAGGAAACACTTCCACCAAGTAGATTTGAAGCAGATGGCAAAAGGTCTAAACAATTGAGACTATGATTACGGCATCCCTTTTCATAGTTCTGAAATTGTTTAGACACACATGCATGCTATCTAAGGAAAGGTGTATGATTTTGATAAAGTTTTATCAAAGCATCTCGTATCAGAAATCTGAACTTTGGTAAGAAAGTCAATAAAGTATTGATTTCTAGAAGTCCAGCTGATTTCTGAGTACATGTCAAAGCTAGTGGGAGCATAAGTGTTATGCTAATAATCATCATGTTAGTGGGAGCATGATAATTATTGTTAGTGTCGCAAGTTAGCAATGTTAATTATAGAAAACAAAAGTTTCAATTCGTGAGGCTGCATGGATTGAAAAAGTTGTTTTGCTATAATTAAGGGAGAGGATATACTTCATTTCAGTTCTAAAGGCTTAGATTGAGACCTTAATCATCTTTAGTCAAGAATATATATATGAATTTCATGTTGGATTGGTTCAACTTAAGGAAATTCTATATATTGCGTTCTCAAAATTCGATTATGATTACGGCATCCCTCTTCATAGTCAAATTTTGAAAACATGGCAAATAAAAATATTGTAGCAAAAGACTGGTCTAGAATCATGTCTTTATGTGATACATCATGAATCATGTACCATTTGCTTTGGGTACAGGATCGATTGCATGTGCTATAATATTTGTCATTTCTAAATTTTTTTAAATGCCCAGAGGCATTAAGAAGGGAAAAGGTCTAGAATTGGATATGACTAAAATGATTAAGCAATTGTAGAGGACAATCTGAGGTTTACTAAAGATTGGTTGCTCAGGGACAGTTGGAAGTATAGTGCTAATTTTGGAAGGACCATATTGACATATTCTGAAAAGAGGCATCTCTTATTCAGAAGTGATAGTCAAAATGAGAATATGGAGTTGTCTCCATAGGTGGAAGTTATCTGTGTAAGATTAGAAAACTTAATGCAAGAAGCATGTCCAAAGCAATGTACTTTGAATATGAGACTTAGTTTCCATGGAGTTGATCTCCATTGGAATACCTTATAATGACTGTTGACAAGTCTTTGTGACTTTGTACATATTCATTACAGGAGGGTCAGTGCATATAAGTTTAAAATCTAAACAGATTTCGATAAATGATAGGAATTTGAAATTCTCACATTTTTTGATAAGGATTTGGGAGTGTGAAATTAGAATCATTGAAATTATGCTCAATTGGTTTATTTCACAAAGTAAGGATCATAGACAAACATAGAGTGCATACTTGGTGTATGGAAAAGCTATTGTTTAAGAAAAACATAGTGTACATGCTTGGAGCATGGGACAACTAGTGTTTTTAATTCAAGTATAAAGTTGATAAAACCGAAACAATGAATAATGAGTAATCAGTATGGTGATAAATAAAAGTGTTTATTTATATTCATAGGGTTTGATACCATATTTGATACATTTATTCTTGTGTTTCACTTTGCATGTTTTGACTTCCAGAATAACTAAGTCGCTCTTCCTGAATGATTAAGTTATTCAAACCATCCACAGTCGGTCATATGTTGGAAGTAGATATGAATCAAGACTGTCATGGGTTGGTTTGTAGAGGTCCAAGTTGGTGGACAAAGTGGTTCTACAACACTCATGAGTGCTCATAAGTTCTGAGTATTGGATTCAACCCACGCTCATTTGAATCATTTCATGGATTTTATCACGAGTGATCATGAGACGATAATATCTTATATTATTAAAACCTAGAGAGATGAGTTGTTACTATGAGTTGGTTATACATTGATTGCACGAAAACGCATTGGTAACTCGATGTTATAAAACGTGCCTTTGTGTATGATTCAACAAGTAGTAGAACAAGCCATATGAGTCGAAGTTTATCCATTCCTTTTACCTTCGGGATAAAAGCGATATCTGTGGGCCCCTCGATGATTTAGCGATGACACATGTGAGTGCTTGGCCAAGCCAGGACTGATTTGATTTGTTCAATCAGTCAGTCATCATAAATTGAAAATTGGGAAACAACATATGGACAGAGAGAATGATTATAATCCATGTCTCAGTCCTTATGATATCTAGAATGGAGGAATATATGATCCCTTATCTAATGGACAAGTCATTGACAAGGTCAGAGTTCGACAGCGGCTTTAAGAGCTACGATTGCCAGTTAGGTTTTGAAGTCATACTCAATAATAGTTTTAGACTTATCCAAGTGGGAGACTGTTGGATTAATGTCTAAGTCCATAACTATATTTGGTATGTACTTGACCCGACCCGGCATGGTCCATTTGGGTTGCACTTCACCGGCACAATTTATATGGATAGTCTTTTGAGAATAGTATATTTATGATTTATATTAATATATTATAAGTTCTAATATATTAATATGGAATCATATTATTTAATTAGTATTGATCAAGAATTAATTTAGAATTAATTAAGTGATCAAAAAGAACTAATTAAATATGGACTCTTATATATATGGAATGGGCCAAGTTCATTTAGGTTGGGCTAAGCTTTCATGGATGGTCCATGGAGCTTTTAACCCATGGATCCTATGTAAATGAAAGGTCATGGGTATTAGGATTTACATGGATGTAACCCTAATCCTCCATAATATATAAAGGGGTCCTTGGCTCACAAAATTGGCACAAGTGTGTGAAAATAAGAGTGGGCCGATTTTAGTGTGCATACATATTCTCTCAAGTTCTTCCAAGGTGTTTTGGTGATTTGTGATTCCATTTGAGGCTTACACACTATTGGGGCTAAGCTCTTAAAGCTTGAAGACATCAAGCTACATCAAAAGGTATGTCATCTAACTAGAACTTTGTAGTATAGGTGCTTCATAATATGCTAGTTAGGATGAAACCTTGGAATAGTTAATATTTGCATGTATAATAGAGAAAACATAGATCCAAGGTTTATAGGGTTGCATGTACACCATAGGAGTGTTAGTATGCTCAAAACCCAACAGATTTCAATCTCATCGAGAGGGATTGTAAGGGTTTCGTCGGATAAGCACTTCTTAAGGTTCGAGACGTGGAAGACGGAATGAATGTTACTAAGCTCTTGAGGTAATCGGAGTTTGTAGGCTACAGGACCGATCCTGGCGAGGATCTCGAACGGTCCTATGTACCTCGGGTTTAGCTTTCCACGCTTTCCAAAGCGTATCATGCCTTTCTAGGGTGATACTTTTAGCAGGACACGGTCTCCAACCTGAAATTCCAAGGGTTTTCGTCGTTTATCAGCGTAGCTCTTTTGTCTATCGCGAGAGGCCTTAAGTCGTTCTCGGATTTGTACAATCTTTTCTGTGGTTTCGCGGATGATTTCTGGACCAGTGAGAGTGCTATCGGGGACTTGCCCCTTGGCTAGCTGCGTGTCGCCCACCTCAGCCCAGCACAGAGGGGATATGCACTTGCGGCCATAAAGAGCTTCAAAAGGCGCAGCCTTGATGCTGGTATGGTAACTGTTGTTGTAGGAAAATTCAACCAAAGGAAGATGAGTGTCCCAAGACGTGCCGAAATCGATGACGCAGGCTCTCAACATGTCTTCCAAGGTTTGGATGGTTCTCTCACTCTGTCCATCTGTTTGAGGATGGTAAGCTGTGCTCATATCCAGTTTAGTTCCAAGAGCCTTCTGTAGTGACTGCCAGAACCTCGAAGTGAACCTGCTATCTCGATCGGAGATAATGGACACAGGCACACCATGCAGTCGAACTATCTCTCGGATGTAGATTCTCGTGAGTCTCTCCATTTTGAAGTTTTCCTTGATTGGCAGGAAATGGGCGGATTTAGTCAGTCGGTCGACAATTACCCAGATGGCGTCGTACCCACTCGGAGATTTGGGTAATTTGGTGATGAAATCCATAGTAATCCTCTCCCACTTCCATTCAGGTATCTCTGGCTGGTGGAGTAGACCTGAGGGCTTCTGATATTCGACCTTCACCTTGGCGCAAGTCAGGCACTTGCCCACGAAGGTAGCGATTTCTGCTTTCATGTTCGGCCACCAATACAGTCTCTTGAGATCGAGATACATCTTGTCCGATCCTGGGTGAACGAAGTATCTGGTCTTGTGAGCTTCGGTCATTACAACCTTTCTGTAACCACCGAACTTTGGGGTCCAGACCCGGTCCATGAAGTAATAGACTCTGTCTCCCTTGATCTCTAGGTTCTTTTCCATTCCTCTCAAGGCTTCACCCGGCATGTTCTCTGGTCTTAAGGCTTCCAACTGAGCGTCCTTGATTTGCGCGGATAAATGGGAATGGATAGTCATGGTCAGTGCCTTCACTCTACGACCTGAGTACTCCTTCCGGCTGAGGGCATCTGCTACCACATTGGCCTTGCCGGGATGGTAGCGTATTTCGCACTCGTAATCGCTGAGTAGCTCAACCCATCGTCGTTGTCTCATGCTTAACTCCTTCTGGTCGAAGATATGCTGCAGACTTTTATGGTCAGTGAAGATGGTGCACTTGGTTCCGTAGAGATAATGTCTCCATATCTTCAATGCGAAGACTACTGCTCCCAATTCCAGATCGTGTGTTGTGTAGTTGACTTCGTGTGCTTTCAGCTGTCTTGAGGCATAAGCAATGACTTTTCCCCGTTGCATGAGCACACAGCCTAGACCCTGATTGGATGCATCACAGTAGACAACGAAGTCCTCTGTCCCTTCGGGCAGGGACAAAATAGGTGCAATGCATAGGGCCCGCTTCAATGTTTGGAACGCAGTGTCTTGCTTCTCACTCCAACAAAAGGGTACGCCTTTCTGAGTCATAGTGGTTAAGGGTTTGGCAATTCTGGAGAAATTTCTGATAAATCTACGATAGTAGCCAGCGAGACCCAAGAATTGACGGATTTCCGTGGGCGTCTTCGGTGCTGACCAGTTTTCTATCGCTTTGATTTTGGAGGGGTCCACGTGTATGCCTTCCTCGCTTACCACGTGACCTAGGAAGGTTACTTTTCGAATCCAGAATTCGCACTTGGAGAACTTCGCGAACAGCTTCTCCGTCCTTAAAGTTTCCAACACTGATCTCAAGTGTTGTCTGTGATCTTCCTCGCTTCTTGAGTAGACAAGTATATCGTCGATGAACACGATGACGAACTTGTCCAGGAAAGGACGGCACACCCGGTTCATCAGGTCCATGAACACAGTCGGTGCGTTGGTTAGACCGAAGGGCATAACTACGAACTCGTAGTGACCATATCGAGTCCGAAATGTTGTTTTAGGAATATGACCCTCATGGACTCGTAGCTGATGGTACCCTAATCTTAAATCTATTTTCGAGAAGTAACTGGCTCCTTGAAGTTGGTCGAAGAGATCATCGATTCGAGGAAGATGGTAACGGTTTTTGACTGTGAGCTTGTTCAGCTCCCGATAATCGATACACATCCGAAAGGATCCATCCTTCTTTTTCACGAACAAGATCGGGGCTCCCCAGGGTGAGGAACTCGGTCTGATGAATCCTTTGCTGGCAGCTCATTGAGCTGACTAGATAGCTCCTGCATTTCTGCTGGTGCTAGGCGATATGGAGATTTAGCTACGGGAGTAGCTCCGGGGACTAAGTCGATGCGAAACTCGACTTGGCGTTCAGGAAGGATTCCCGGGAGATCTTCGGGAAAAACATCGGGAAAGTTGCAGACTTCGGGGATGCTCTCAAGGTTTTTAACCTCCTGCTTCTCGTTAATGACGTGGGCTAGGAATGCATAACACTCCTTCCGCAGGAGTTTCTGGGCTTTGATGCACGAAATGATGCGAAGGTTTGAACTGAGTTTATCGACGTAGATTACAAGAGTTTCATCCGGGGAAAGGTTGAGACGGATAGCTTTTTTGTAACAAAGGATATCAGCATGATTGGGGCTCAGCCAATCCATGCCGATGATGACATCGAAGCTCTTTATGGAAACTGGCATAAGATCGATGGGAAATGAATGGTCGCTCAGAGTAAGGGTACAACCCACGAATATGTCATTAATGCTCTCTTTCTCACCGTTAGCCATTTCGACGGTAAACGTTTCGGTTAAAGGTTGGGATTTATGTTTAAGAAAATGCTTGAATGCATGACTAACAAAACTTCTTTCAGCACCATAATCGAAAAGAATGCATGCATAAGAGTTATCGAGGAGGAACGTACCCGTCACAACGGTAGGGTCAGCCACGGCCTCCTCTTGCCCCATAGTTAGTACTCTCCCGGTGTTGTCAGTTGTTACTGCCTTGGGGCAGTTCCTCTTGTAATGCCCGATTTCCCCACAGCCGTAACAGGCTTGACCAACACCTGCTCCAGAGGCCTGATCGGTTGGTTGGACTGGGTTTTTGCAGCCTCGAGCCAGGTGGCCCTTTTTACCACAGTTGTTGCAGAGCATCTCACGACATGGACCAGGGATGCGGTGATGATAACTGCACTTATTGCACCAAAGGAGGGTACCAGTATACCTGCTAGTAGGTGCTTGAGTAGCAGGAGCAGCGATAGGGGTAGTAGCAGCGTGGACTGCTACCGTTTGCTGTTTCTTTGAGGGTTCCTGTGAAGACTGGCCCTTTTTCTGTTTCCAAAATTTTCTTTTCTCAACAATCCCTTTAGCCGGTTCAGGAGTGGTTGTCACCTCATCGAGATCGACTCCATGATCTATGAGGGTCTGCGCCAGACACTTAGCGCTATCGAAGGTGTTTGGCTTGGCAGCCAAGACATTTCCTTTGGTCGGCTGGGTCAGCCCCCAAATGTATCTTTCAACCTTTTTGTTTTCTGGGGTGACCATCCCCGGGAAGAGAAGCGCTAGGTCTTCAAACCTAGATGTGTAGGCGGCAATATCAGAACTCTTCATCTTTAGGTTCCAGAGTTCGTGCTCCAGTTTCTGCATTTCGCCCCGAGGGCAGTAGTCAGCAAGCATGAGCTCTTTCAAGCTCTCCCAACCCATAGCATTTGCCACTGGTAGGGTTAGGGATTTGACCCGGCCATTCCACCAGGTCAGTGCCCTGTTGGCAAAGGTGCAAGCGGCGAATTTTACTTTGTTGACCTCTGAACAGGAGAAGATTTCGAAAATGGACTCGATCTTTTCGAACCATCGAGTCAGGGCAATAACACCCCAGTGCCGTCGAAGGATGTGGGTTTCGCGTTCATAAAGTCCTTATAAGAACACTCCTTCTGGTGTCCTTGGCCACCTTCCTGACTTTGGGAATGAGTACCACTTCCTTGCCCACTAGATCCGCCAGAATTAACTTGTGCCATTGCGGCAGTCACAACAGCAGTAACAGCTGCTTGGAACATAACGGGATCGAACTGAGGGGGCGGTAGAGTGTCGTTGTTCCTTCTGATAGGTCTTCTTCGGGAAGGCATCTTGTTCTAAAAAGAATCAGGAAGAAGAGGGTGGTAAGTCCTCTGAATTGAACCAAGAGATATGAAGCAAGAATATAAATCTCATTACGATGGTTGGAGTGTTCTACTAAGCGATAAGCAAGGGAAAGTTACTAATGCAAGTAAGTTATCGCTAAGAAATGAATAGGTAGCAATACTAAGAATGAATTTCTACCATGTATTCGGCTCTGACTAAAATACTCCTATCGTATTTTAAGTTGTACGGATACCGGGTAAGTTTTAGGCCTGTTGCAACACCAAAGTCACTCCCAAGCACATGTTGGTCGTGTCTCGAATGAATATAGTTGATCAGGCTATATTAACCCTAGACATGATTACATAACTTCCCAGGTTTAACCGCAGTGTTCAACATCCAAAATACATTTGTTTTATTCTACTTAAGACACGGATTCTGGTACTCGAGTATACTTGTATACTTTTTGTCAAAATACTTATATTTTAAAAGCATACTTTTACTTCAGAGCACTATAGCCCCTTAGTGTCTATAGTTGTATACCATGTAAGGTTCGGTATACTTAGTTCACTATAAACAATAGCTCTGATACCAATCTGTCACACCCCGAAACCGAAGGCAGAAACGTTCCGGGGCGGAGGACGTCATGCGTAGTATCACAACAGTTGTATCATAGTAAGCGTAGTAAACACAACCATTACATTATCATAAGAATATTTACATTGTTCAAAAATATGGTTTATACATATCAGTATATATAGCAAAAGCAAAAGATGTAAATCCGAAACGCTCCGTCTTCTCAAAAAGTCGGCAGAAGTACCTGTCTATTGATGCCCTGAGGATACAAGCAGTTTTAAAGAATATCAGCATAAAGCTGGTGAGTTCATAAGCGGTTAATTCTAGTAAAAAAAATGTTTCCTTGATTCTTTGAAAAGTTGTTTCCCAAGAAAATTCCATATTTTCTTATGAAAGATGTTTGATTTCCCATTAGTTATATGATAAACCATCTGTTTATGAAAGATTGAGTTATCCCAAGAAAATCCTATATTTTCTTTACGCAAGATGTTTGACTTTTGATTCTGATATGAGATGTACAAGTATCTACCATACTTGTATCGTTAGATGTAGTTTCCTTGAAGTACCCTGGTTGCTCGCTGAGAGTCGTATTAACCTTATTACATAAATAAAACTAATAAAATAGGTAGTGAACTAGATCCTAATGGTATTATGAATACCCTCTAGTAATCAAATCAGTTATTACTTTGAGGTTAGTTCACTAGTTTCATTATTACCAAAAGTAAATTCTCGCTACCTAAGTTGTGATTGCCATAACCGTACTTTGACTAGATAAGGCACGAACGGGGGCCAATATCTTTTATGACTTTGTCGCCCCTGAACCTAACGGTTCCGCTGTAGCTAGCAGCGAGGGTGCGGGATAGTCAGTCCCATATAGATCTATACACAATAGTCACGCTCTCCCTCCAAGAGATTCTGGTTATAAGTCGTAGTCCTTCACTCACGAATCTGGGGGAGTGTTACCAAGGACATGTCTCAAACTTAGCCTAACGAACTTACAAGTAACAATGTTGAAAATCCTGTTTATGATTTGCGTGAATCCTTTATGAAATAATACATATTATGATAAGTTCACAAGTTCCTTGCTTTAGATTTGAAAACTGTTTCTACGAGTTGATTTTCTAAATCGAGTGGTAAAATGGTTTTCTGTGTTTGAAAGCATATTGAACATGTAATTATTTTAAACAAAATAATATATTTGAGCACAAGTTTCCTTGTACTTTTGCTTGTATCCCCCCTGAAAACATGAAAAACTCGGAAAAGTATAGGGGTATGAACTCACAGTTTATCGTAGGATCCGAAAGCACAATTGGTTACGAGTGTTGAGTGTCAACCGATGTTTCATACGCAAGTGGATCCTATTACCAGGTGATAACACGTATGTGTGTTAGAATTTGGGTGTTTCATGACTAAACATGACGGGAAACCACCCTAACGACTTGGAAATGCTTGTCGGGACCCTATATGATCAAATAAGGGAGGTGTACGGCCATTTGAGTGGGTGTACGGCCAGGGTGTGCGGCCAGGCTGTGTGTGCGGTTGCACACAGGAGTGTGCGGCCGTACAGAGGGTGTGTGCGGCCGTACACAGGAGTGTGCGGCCGTACACTCCTCATTTGTGCCCGAAATGTCGATTTTGAGGTGTTCTTGTGCTAATACTAAGTCCTACTAGTAAATGAAGGCCAAACTCTTCACTTTGGAGAGTTTTAGTGTGTGTGCGGCCACCTTATGAAGGTGTGCAGTCGTACACCTTCAAAGGATGAAGAACACGAAGAACACTATGAGTTTTAGGCTTAGATTCAGGTGTCTTACCACTATAACAAGCTGAATGATGGAGTAGTTCATGTTTTTGAGGCCTTTAGAGTGTTCTTGGATGATGTTTCTAGAGAGAGAAAGTAGAGAGAGAGAGTAGGGTGCAGCCAAAAGAAGAAAAGAGTGAATGAAGGGGGTCTCCTTCAATATATAGGGTCGGGTGTGAGGCTGGAGGGTGTGTGTGGCTGGGTGTGCGGCCGCACACACCTTCTTTGGTGTGTTTGGCCCGATTTTTTGATGCTGCACACTTTCTAATCCATCTTAAGACTCATATCTAGGTTATATTAAGCCTAGAGCACTCATATGGACCCACAATTTCGTTAAAAGATGAAAAATTCGAGTTTAATATTGATATACAGATCAATTGTACAGGATAAAAGTTTCGGGTTGTCACATAGACCCCATAATAAAACATATTTGGGCTTTGGAGCCAGTGAGATCAAAGAAATCAGCTTATTCCATTGAGAGGTTCGGGGAGCAGTGACCACGACGTGGCGAATGGGCTAAGGCCCATCTGTTTTGGCATTTTATGGCCATGACATGGCCAAGGAAGGCCACGACGTGGCGGTCAGCTGTAGGTTGAGTTTTGACTTTGACCTTTGACTAGTTTTGACCAAGTTGACCTAAGGGTATTTTGAGTTGTATTTGAGATTTATCCCTATCTGTTGTATAGGTGATGGGTAAAGTTGAGATTCAGAGCAGAGATCTGTTCAACTATTTTTTCCGACTGAGAGGTAGTTTTCCTCATTGTACTTACAGATCGAAAGCACCAAGGCCGGTCCATTGGATTAGATATATTTGTTGTTATATGTTGTTATGCTGAGTTATGCATTTACTGGTTATGTGATTAGACTGGTAGATCGGTAGGACTACCTGGGTTGCTAAATATATGTTAGATTGGTAGATCTGTAGGACTACCAATGTTTGTTGATTATCGATTGGTATTGTATATGTCGACATGTTATGGTTTGTTGGGTTGAGGCGGACCAGTTGGTGTTGAAGGCCAAGATACCCAGGGCGGCCCGGATAGACTGAAGGCTTGCAAGGCGGTCCAGTCAGGCTGAAGGCATGAAGAGCGGTCCAGATAGACTGTAGGCCCAGTGTAGCGATCCAGTCAGGATGAAGGCTCATGTATGCATGGTACTGTTTTTTATGTCATGTAGTGGTACTTTGGGGGAACTCACTAAGCTTTAGCTTACATTTTCGGTTTATTGTTTCAGGTACTTCAGAGGATCATGGGAAAGTAAAGGCTTGATCGTGGACATCTTCCTATTTTCATGATATTGGATTTTGGGACACTCTTATATGAATTTACTTTTGAAACAATGGATTTTCTTGTAAACAATTATGGATAATGGGTTGTTTTTGAAAATTTTAAATTCATATGATTTCTAGGATGTTACAAGTTAGTATCAGAGCCTTGTTTTGAGAGAACTGGATGAACATTCGTGTGAATCCAGACTCAAACTAAGGAACTACAAAAGTTTTAAAACGGTTTTCAAAATTGTTTTCAAAAGTTACCAAGAAAGGATGCGATGTGTACGATCAGCCGGAGCAAGAAAGTATACCCCAAGTTACCACCCAGTTATTTGATATCCCGTTTTATGATAGAACAACATGCTAGTGATAAGCTAGGTATCTTTAGGAATTGCATGATAGAAATTCCTGATGTATGATGCCTGATAGCCTAGGGCTACTTCTTGTATGGAATTGACATCATTATTGTAGTTGCTTAGTGTATGCATCATGGTTGTAGATAACTAAGGTTTTATAGCCTAGGGATGTTTGGTTTAGCCTTATTTATTTTCTTGTCAAATGAAGGGCTTAGGGTTGAATCAAGTATTCGACTGCCTATAGGATCTAGTGATATGTATGATTAGCATATACGAGTACCATAGGATTGGTGGAAGTTTCATGGATGAGTATATGTATGAGCAACCGGCCAGATGAAGAATGTTTAGCCACGAGAGAGAGAGAGAGAGAGAGAGAGAGAGAGAGAAGGGGGGATATGATGTATGTGTATCCTGGTTGTTGTAATTGTGTTTGGCGGTTTTGATGATCCTTGAGACAAATACTGGTAGGTGTGGAAGGTAGTATGGGCCCGTACTACTGAATGCACAGGACCCGTATGCGTAGGAAGGAAGTCACAAACCCCAAGGGTTTGTCTCGTCTCGTGATTGTAGTAATGTGTATTTTGGTTTTTCTGATGTGTTTTGGTTCAGTTTCAGAATAGTGGAGATGAGAGGATTAAGATCTAGGGCGAGTGTCCAGGATAGGCTAGGTCTGACTGATGATCAGATTCGGTAAATCATCGCCACTGATGTGGCTGCTGCTATTCGAAGGTCTATGTTGAAGACGTTTGGGTGTATCAAGACCGCTATGATTGAGTTGTTTGATGATCGCTACACTGCTCTTACTAAGGCTGTTGTTGTTGTAACTTGTTGGATTAGGTGTCTAAGCCCATAATTAGAAGTTTTATGTACTTAACCCGAGAGTAGCATGGTCCATTTTGGGTTGCATTCACCAGAACAATCTGATAGGATGGATATTTGAGAAAGAGGTTTATTATTTAATTAGTATTGATCAAGAATTAATTTGGAATTAATTTAGTGATCAAAAGAGACTAATTAAATATATAGGGGCTGATTGTGTAAATCAATGATACATATAGGTTGGGCTAATAATCCATGATTGATTAGTGATGGGCTAAGCTTATGTAAGGTTCCATAAAGTGTTAGTCCATTACAAGCCCAAGCATAAGAATTAAGGTTTACACATAACCCTTGGAATTCTACACTATATATATGTAACCCCTTGGCCTAAAATTGGTGACACTAGTAATCTTAGAGATATTATAGCCGATTTTGAGTGCCTCCAAGTCTTCTCAAAATTTCTCCAATTGTTGGTGGTGTTTTGTGAATCATTTGAGGCATCACACTTGAGGTGTTAAGTTCTTAAAGGCCACATACAACAAGCTACAACAAGAGTTATTATTCTAACTAGTTTTATGATTCATATACCAAATTTTTGTATGCTAGTTTAGGCTTCATGCTTTGGAAACAATATTGCATGTATAATTAGAGAAAACTTAGATCCAAAGCATTAGGGTTGTATGTGCACCATAAGGTTGTTATAGTGCTCAAAACCCATCAGTGGTATCAAAGCCTAGGATTGTTTTCTATTATATTGATGCTTGGTTAATTTTCAAAGCTGAAAAAATCACATTTATGGCCTCTGACTGATGAACTCGACAAGTACAATGATCTGACTCGATGAGTTCACTCACAAACTGGCAACTCGACGAGTCCAGTTCATGCACTCATCGAGTAGAACCTTCTGCTTGCAGATTCTCGAGCTTTTTGGCTAGAATTGGATTAGGATCATTACCACAAACTGTTTTATATCACAAAATTCATCTTTTCTGATATGGTAGTGATTATCCTCATCCAATTAAAGGACAATTGTCAAATTTTAAGATAATAAGTTGATTATTTGTATTATTTGATATGAATTGTCTTGCTATACGAGTTAGATTGGATCAATGACAAAATTACATAATAATTTGATTGGTTAAAAGATTTATCTAAATGCTTTTAAAGAACTCCATAACTTGTCCTCAAGTTATGGAAAATGAAAAGTCTCATTCATAAAAAAATGCATTAACTCATAAGTTATGGAAACCAAGAGTTTTGAAGAGTTTCAAAACTTGCCCTCAAGTTTTGGAATTTGTAAAGTCTCATTCATGAAACATTTAATTCCAAACCCTAGGATTTTAAAAGTTTAAAATTCAACCCTTATACTATTATAATATTAAAAGTTAATACTTATATATATATATATATGTGTGTGTGTGTATGTATAAGACAAGTCAGTCTTACCTTAGTAGGCCTCATTCACGAAGCCGGGACTATAAGGGGGTATAAGGTTACTGCCTATAAAATGGTGGTTTAATGGGTGTCCACTCTCACCCACCGCTTCCTTGACTGGTGGAGGGTCGTTAGCCGAACGGGTAGGATAGGACATTAATTCTCGTTAAAAGTATAATGATAATTATAAAGTAACTAAATGTTTTATTAAATTCCGAATCTTAGTTACTTTAGGAAAAATGTGAAAATGATGCTATTCCATGAAATTGCACTTTGCACCTTGCCAAATCGTTAGTGGAGCGTGTGTGGTTAACCGGCACACTAACTTGGACTAATAAGGGTGGCAAAGGGTAGCTTGATTAATGTCATAGATCAATGGAGCGTGTGTGGTTAACCGGCACATTGATTAGGTGATAAATGACATCAAGAGTACCAAGCACATTTGCATGGTTATTCACACCTTGTTTGTGATCCTCGGTATCCTAGTCACAAACTTGAAGGGAATAATCGAGATTTAAACATGTCATTGAAAAGTTCAATGAATCTCAAAAGAATCTAGGAATTTCAATTCATTTAAAACTTAATAATCAATTTTGTTTTTCACGGTGGAAATTGGTAAATCGTTATTTACCTACCTTCAAATAATTTGCAATTGGATTACGGCATCCCTCTTCCGAATTGTAAAATATTGTGTTGGGTCCTAGCCTTAATATTTCATTTGGGTGTTATATTAAGGATTCTTATCTAATCTAAACTTTGTCTTTCTTTTTCAGATGTCTTCCAACACTGCTTCTGGCTTAAACCCTTTTGGCTCTTTCTCCCTCATGAACTTGTGTGGGAGGGTCATCTTTGATGGTTCGAACTTCAATGATTGGATTCAAAACATTAGGATGGTCACTCACTATGAGGACAAGGAATATGTCCTCGATAAAGAGCTTAAGGAGATTGATGAAGCCACTGTTATTCCTGAAGAAATTGCTGAATTTAGGACTCATGAGAAGGACGCCACAAAGGTGTCTTGTATCATGTTGGCCACTATGACAGCTGAACTTCAAAAGTCCTATGAGGACTACTACCCTTTCGAGATGCACCAAGACTTGATGGAAAGATACCATCAAAGTGCTCGTCAGGAAAGGTATGAAATCATCGCCTCCATGATTACAACAAAAATGAAGGATGGAGAGTCCATCATGGCCCACTTGCAGAAAATGTAAAGGTTTGTGGACCGCTTGCTGAAGTTGAATGTGAACTTCGATGAAGAGTTGGCCATTGATATTATCCTACACTCTTTGCCTCCTTGTTATGATCAGTTTTGTATGACTTATCATATGAACAAGGAGGAGGTCACTCTTAGCAAGCTTCAAGGCTTTTTCAGAACTGTTGAAAGTAGTATAAAAGGAAAATCTGTTGTATCTACTCCTACTCCTACTACTGCTGCCCCAGTCTTGGCAATTGGACATGGGAAAGGGAAGAAGAGGAAGGCTCCTTCTAAGAGCCGCAAGGGAAAGTCTCATGATGGATCCTCTTCTAGTGGGACCAAAGTTGGTTCTGCTAATCCCTCTACCAATCCAAAAGAAGAAGAGTGCTTCTACTGTCATAATAAAGGGCACTGGAAGCGAAGCTGCCCCAAATACTTGCAGGATGTCAAGGATAGGAAGATAAAGCCCACCCATGTAGGTATTTACACTATTTTGTCTAATAACTCATCACATGCTAATTCGTGGGTCCTTGATACAGGTTGTGGTATTCACATTTGTTTTGATAAGCAGGGACTAAAAAGAAGTAGGGATGTGGAGCACAGGAAGATGAACTTGATCACGGGGAATAGGAAAATGTTGCCTGTCACTAAGAATGGAGTTTATTCTTTATTGCTTAGTAATGGGTTAGAATTAGATTTGAATAATTGTTGCTACTCGTCCGATATGGTGAGAAACATTATTTCCTTTCATGGTTTGTACAAGCAATGTTTTAGATTTTCATTTGATAATGAAATTGGTCATATTAATGATGGGTTTTGAGCATTCTAACACTCCTAAGTGTACATGCAACCCTAAATACCTTAGATCTATGTTTTCTCTATTATACATGCAAATATGAACTTTCCAAGGTATTCATCCTAACTAGCATAATAACATTGATTCATATGAATATATCAAGTTAGAATTACATACCTCTTTGATGTAGAATGTCTTCATGAAGCTTGAGTGCCTAGTGCCCCAAGTGTGACACCTCAAATGGTTCACACAACACCAAATACACTTGGAATAACTTGAGAGAATTGGAACACTTCATGAAAATCAGCTAGCCCTTTCTATCACACATTAGTGGCCGATTTTCTCCAAGAATAAGATCATTATATAGTTAGGGTTACACCATGTAAACCCTAATTGTCATGGCCTTTCATTTCCATGATCCATTGGTACAAATACACCATAGAGCATCCACGGAGCATCTTATGGGTTTTAGCCCAACTTGACAATCCATGGAGCATTAGCCCACTATATAAGTATGGATGATTTACACAATCAACCCATATATTTAATTAGTCTTCTTTTGATCACTTACTTAATACTAGATTAATTCTTGATCAATACTAATTAAATAATCTTATTAATATATTAGAACTTATAATATATTAATCAACCTTAAGTGTTATTTCTCTCATTATAGTCTATCCAAATGCATGATGCCATGCAACCCAAATGGACCATGTCGGGCCGGGTCAAGTCTTACCAATTATAGTTATGGACTTAGACATTAATCCAACAGTCTCCCACTTGGATAAGTCAAAAACTATTATTGCGTATGACTTCAAGAACCGACTGGCAATCGTAGCTCTCAAAAGCTTCCGTCAAACTCTGACCTTGCCAATGAACTCTGACCTTTGTCAATGACTTGTCCATTAGATAAGGGATCATATATTCCTCCATTCTAGATATCATATGGACTGAGACATGGATTATCAATCATTCTCTCTGTCCATTTGTTGTCTCCCGATTTTCGATTTATGATGACTGACTGATTGAACAAATCAAATCAGTCATGGCTTGGCCAAGCACTCATATGTGTCATCGCTAAATCATCGAGGGGCCCATAGATATCGCTTTTATCCCGAAGGTAAAAGGAATGGATAAACTTCGACTCATATGGCTTGTTCTACTACTTGTTGAATCATACACAAATGCACGTTTTATAACATCGAGTTACCAATGCGTTTTCGTGCAATCAATGTACAACCAAATCATAGTAACAACTCATATCTCTAGGTTTGAAGAATATAAGATATTATCGTCTCATGATCACTCGTGATAAAATCCATGAAGTGATTCAAATGAGCGCGGGTTGAATCCAATACTCAGAACTTATGAGCACTCATGAGTGTTGTAGCACCACTTTGTCCACCAACTTGGACCTCTACAAGCCAACGCATGACAGTCTTGATTCATATCTACTTCCAACATATGACCGACTGTGGATGGTTTGAATAACTTAATCATTCAGGAAGAGCGACTTAGTTATTCTGGAAGTCAAAACATGCAAAGAGAAACACAAGAATAAATGAATCAAATATGGTATCAAACCCTATGAATATAAATAAACACTTTTATTTATCACCATACTGATTACTCATTATTCATTGTTTCGGTTTTATCAACTTTATACTTGAATTAAAAACACTAGTTGTCCCATGCTCCAAGCATGTACACTATGTTTTTCTAAACAATAGCTTTGCCATACACCAAGTATGCACTCTATGTTTGTCTATGATCCTTACTTTGTGAACTAGATCGATTGAACATACTTTCAATGATTCTCTTTTCACACTCCCAAATCCTTATCAAAAAAATGTAAGAATTCCAAATTCCTATCATTTATCGAAATCTGTTTAGATTTTAAACTTATATGCACTGACCTCTTGTAATGAAAGTGTACAAAGTTACAAAGACTTGTCAACAATCATTATAAGGTATTCCAATGGAGTTCAACTCCATGGAGACTAAGTCTCATATTCAAAGTACATTGCTTTGAACATGCTTCTTGCATTAAGTTTTCTAATCTTACACAGAGAACTTCCACCTATGGAGACAACTCCATATTCTCATTTTGACTATCACTTCTGAACAAGAGATGCCTCTTTTCAGAATATGTCAATATGGTCCTTCCAAAATTAGCACTATACTTCCAACTATCCCTGAGCAACCAATCTTTGGTAAACCTTAGATTGTCCTCGACAATTGCTTAATCCTTTTAGTCATATCCAATTCTAGACCTTTTCCCTTCTTAATGCCCCAGGTATTTGGAAAATTTTAGAAGGACAAATGTTATAGCACATGCAATCGATCCTGTACCCAAAGCAAATGGGACACGATTCATGATGTCTCACATAAAGACATGATTCTAGACTAGTCTTTTGCTACAATATTTTTATTTGCCAAGTTATCATAATTCAGATTATGAAAAGGGATGCCGTAATCATAATCAAATTTTAGAACGCAAATAATAGACCCATATATAGAATTTCCTTATGTTAAGTCATTTCAACACAAATTTCATATATATCCTTGACTAAAGATGATTAAAACCTCAATCTAAGCTTTTAGAATTGAAATGAAGTATAATTTCCTCTCCCTTAATTATAGCAAAACAACTTTCCAACCCCTGCAACTCCACGAATTGAAACTTTTGTTTTCTATAATTAACATTGCTAACTTGCAACCTTTATCATAATTATCATGCTCCCACTAACATGATGATTATTAGCATAACACTTATGCTCCCACTAGCTTTGACATGTACTCAGAAATCAGCTGGACTTCTAGAAATCAATACTTTATTGACTTTCTTACCAAAGTTCAGACTTCTGATACGAGATTGCTTTGATAAAACTTTATCAAAATCATACACCTTTCCTTAGATAGCATGTATGTATGTCTAAACAATTTCAGAACTATGAAAAGGGATGCCGTAATCATAGTCTCAATTGTTTAGACCTTTTGCCATCTGCTTCAAATCTACTTGGTGGAAGTGTTTCCTCACCATCATTTTTCATGAATTGGAGAGAAACCTTATGATCCTTAGATTTTATGGTGTATGTGTTCTTATCCACGTGAATCTTTCAAGACCACAATCACAAGGCTAGGTTAGTGACAAATCCAAACTCATATGGATTGAACTTGTGCAATCTTAACTTCTTGCCACCTGGCAGGACAGGGCCTGCCATTTCTTCCAAGTTGTTATGCAACCAATTAAGAACTTTCAGAACTCCTATGCAAATCCAACTTTAACTGGAATGGGCACAGAATATGTCAACACGATAGGTTATAAACCTCAAGTCGTGTGCTAGTGAAGAACCTCAGGTTTTATTCTTGATTAGTTCCTGAAATTCTTTTTAGGATCTTTAAGACTCCCACTATCTTCTTGACATATAAGACTATCTTGCCAAATATTCAAGAGATAGTGCGGATTCTTTATCAAGACAAACACTTCACACAATTGGCCTTAGTTGGTCCTTGTTTAATCCAAAACATCACAACTTACCAACTTCAAATGTACAAGAGTAGGACACTTTTACTCTTACATTTGACAAGTGTTTTAACCTTTCTTTAAGATATGTCACTCAACTTACAGTCTTGGAGTATGACTCTAAGACTTGTTTTTTAAACGAAGTATGACTCATCTTCTTGATTTAACCATTTCAACAATTCATGACTCCTCTTCTTAGTCATAAGAATGCACTAAGATGACCTTTAGAGGACTAATTGTGATATGATTTCTAAATCATTAAGATGATCACAAACATGATACTAAAGTACTCTCCCATCTTTTCAGATTTGAGAACTTTTATCTTTCTGCCTAATTTGATTCTTCCCATTCGTTTTGCCATACATTGAGACTTTTCCAATGTTTCAGAATTATACTTAAACTTGTAAGTATAACCATATTTACTAAACTTTAGTAAATCAAATAGTCTTAACGAGCTTTGTGGTGGACATGACCAATGCACAAGAATGTGTACTCGATCCCTTTAGTCCTTCACTTGACTCACACATCCATGTGAACAAGTAATTAGTCTTGATTTTCCAATGCTTGAAATTTCTCATTCATCATACTATTCAACTTGCATGATTCCTAGTTTCGGTCCAATTGAAACTTGGGCGATGAGGAACTTTCCTGATTTGGTAAATTTAGACACTACCACAAATGAAAGAATCAAATCCATTTTCCAATATTGTTGTCAGTGGAATCATATAAGCAACAATTTTCCACAAATGCCATTGTAAGGATACTTCAAATAAATAAAATTAAACAATTTTCTTTTATTTTAAAACTTTGCGGAAAAACTTATCCTTATAATCCACATGGAAAATTGTTGTTATCTATTCCTTAGCAATATATCATAACTTCTTAAGCAACTGCTCAAAATTCTGATGCGATCGAAATCCACCTTCGCGATCAGAATCAACATATACTTCCTTTAAGATTTCTCTCTATTCTTTGATTCTTAAAACATCAACATGTGACCCAGTCACATCATGTAATGAGGATCTCAGAATAGAACTTAACAGAGTTAGATAATAGGCTCTACCTGATGTAGAGTCAAACTTATTGACTTTAACATCCTTAGGTAAATTTGGCAGCTTTGCAATCAACGCCCCTTCCTTTGGCAAAATAAACATATGGACCCTTTGGTAATGGGACTATCTCAGACTTAGCCTTTCGCTTTACCATTTGGTCAACCGGGTTGACTATGGCCAATCCCTTTCCATTGGGAAGAGAATGCTTTTTCTGGATTTCCAGTGTCACCATTGTCACTGTCCATAAAGTTTTTGGAAGTAGATCTTCTAATCAAATTTGCTTTACTATCGTTCCAAATCATTGCTGATTCAGCAGCACCAAGCAAATAGATAAGATCTTTAAGGGTCATGTCATAGTCTGTTTCATAGGAGTCCCACAGGAACTCACTATGTGACTTAGAAAGTGATTGAGCATCTAACTTTCTTAAGACTTTGACACCCAACTCTCCCGGCTTGTCAATATGTGACTTCATCTCCAAGATGCGATCACACATAGACCTCGTTTGCCAATAGGGCTTGAGTGACCTTAAACTTGTGGGTTAGGGAGAATAATTGGAGGAGGTGGAGGAAGTAAAGTTCCAAGAGATTTAGGAAGATCATAGATGTCTGAACTAGACATCTTTTGGGAGATATTCAAGGTAGTTGATTTAAAGTCCTTAATATAACACCCAATATGAAATATTAAGGCTAGGATCCAACAACCTATTTATAACTGGAAGAGGGATGCCGTAATCCGAGTTATAAAATAGTTGAAGGTAGGTGAATGACGATTCACCAATTTCCACCATGAAAACGAAATAATTTAATGAGGTTTTACTTGGATTTGAAACTCCTAGATCTTTTGAGATTCATTGAACTTTTCAATGGCATGTTTCAATCTCGAGTGTGCCCTTCAGGTTTTGTGACTGGGATGCCGAGGATCACAAAACAAGGTGTGAAGTAACCATGCAAATATACTTGGTACCCTTAATATTTACCCCTCAATCGATGTGCCGGTTAACCACACGAGCTCCACCGATACTATGATAAATATTAAGTTACCCTTTGCCTACTTTGTTAAATCCAGGTTAGTGTGCCGGTTAACCACACACGCTCCACTAACGGTTTAAACAAAGTGCAAAGTGTAATTTCATGGATTAGCACCTTATTCACATTTTCCTAAGTAACTAAGATTGGGAATTTATAAAGGTTTAGTTACTTAGTATTTATCATTAATACTTTTAACGAAGGGAGAATTATAGTCCTTGTCCTACCTGTTCGGCTAACGACCCTCCACCAGTCAACGAAGCGGTGGGTGAGAGTGGACACCCATTAAGCTGCCATTTTATAGGCAACAACCTTATACCCCCCTTATAGACCGGCTTCGTGAATGAGGCCTACTAATGGTAAGACTGACTTGCTCTTATACATATATATATATATATATATATATATATATATATATATATATATATATATTATTAACTTATAATATTATCAAGTATAAGGGTTGAATTTTAACTTTTAAAATTCGAAGGGCTTAACTTGGAATTAAAGTATTCTTAAGGGAAACTTTACAAATTCCAAAACTTGAGGGCAAGTTTTGAAAATATTCAAAACTAATTAATTCCATAACTTATGTGTTTAAAGTAGTTTTAATTAAAAACTCTTCAAGTTCCATAACTTGAGGACAAGTTATGGAAGACTTTAAACTAATAAAAGAATGTAACTTTTCTTTATTTTTTGTAACTTATGGAACTAATTAAGGTTATACATTTTATTACTTAATGAAGTGACTCTTGAACCTCCATAACTTGAAGACAAGTTATGGAGTCATAAAACCATTTAATGAGGACAAGACTCTTCATTTAGTAACCATTGCCAACTTTTATAAGTTTTAAGAAACTTTAATGTGACTTTTCATGTAACTTGAGGACAAGTTACACAAACACATTTTAGAATCCACTCTTAGATTAAAATGGATCAAAGACACATAATCAATCAACCTTTTCTATTAATCTAAGCAACTCATATGAACAAGATAATTGAAATCAAACTTTTTCATGTAATTAGCACAACACTTAATCTAATACAAAACATGAATCTATTGACAATTATCTTTGAAATTGGATTAGCATGAACATTACCACATCAAAAACAAGTTTATAAGTTCAAAAACAACTTATGGTAATGTTCCTAGTCCATTTCCAACCAAAAAACTCGAAGATATGCTGTCAGGGGGTCCAACTCGTCGAGTGCATGAACCGACTCGGCGAGTTGGATCGTTTTGAACACTTTTAAGGCATGGACTCGTCGAGTTCCTTTATGGACTCGGCGAGTCTGTTGTTTTGACAGCAAAAAACTTCGATTTTTAAGCAGATTTTGCAAGTATAACAAGAAAACAAGCCTAGGCTCTGATACCACTGATGGGTTTTGAGCATTCTAACACTCCTAAGTGTACATGCAACCCTAAATACCTTAGATCTATGTTTTCTCTATTATGCATGCAAATATGAACTTTCCAAGGTATTCATCCTAACTAGCATAATAACATTGATTCATATGAATATATCAAGTTAGAATTACATACCTCTTTGATGTAGAATGTCTTCATGAAGCTTGAGTGCCTAGTGCCGCAAGTGTGACACCTCAAATGGTTCACACAACACCAAATACACTTGGAATAACTTGAGAGAATTGGAACACTTCATGAAAATCGGCTAGCCCTTTCTATCACACATTAGTGGCCGATTTTCTCCAAGAATAAGATCATTATATAGTTAGGGTTACACCATGTAAACCCTAATTGTCATGGCCTTTCATTTCCATGATCCATGGGTACAAATACACCATAGAGCATCCATGGAGCATCTTATGGGTTTTAGCCCAACTTGACAATCCATGGAGCATTAGCCCACTATATAAGTATGGATGATTTACACAATCAACCCATATATTTAATTAGTCTTCTTTTGATCACTTAATTAATACTAGATTAATTCTTGATCAATACTAATTAAATAATCTTATTAATATATTAGAACTTATAATATATTAATCAACCTTAAGTGTTATTTCTCTCATTATAGTCTATCCAAATGCATGATGTCATGCAACCCAAATGGACCATGCCGGGTCGGGTCAAGTCTTACCAATTATAGTTATCGACTTAGACATTAATCCAACAATTAATGCTTTTTATAATGGTGTATTTTATTTTAAAGCATTGCCTTCTAATGTTGTATATGAAACTATGATGGTTGTAGACAACTTAGGAAATAATGTATTGCATATTGATTCGTCCAAAATTTTGGACAAGGCATGCTTGTGGCATTGTCGTCTTGGACAGGTCAACATGAAGCGTATAGGCCAACTCCAAAAGGCTGGTGTGTTGGAGTCATTCGACTTAAAGTCGGATGACACTTGCGAATCTTGTTTTCTTGGAAAGATGACCAAGTCACCTTTCACCGGTACTTGTGAAAGGGGTGAGGGTTTGTTGGATCTCATACACACCGATGTGTGTGGAACCTTTAGATCTACCACAAGGGATGCTAACCGCTTCTATGTGACTTTTACTGATGATTACAGCCGATATGGCTATATCTATTTAATGAAGCATAAGTCAGGAACCTTTGAAAAATTCAAAGAGTTTAAACAAGAAGTGGAGAATCAATTGGGCGGGAAGATAAAGATGCTCCGATCCGATCGGGGTGGTGATTATCTTAGTATCGAGTTCCACGACTATCTTAAAGAATGTGGAATTATTTCACAATTGACGCCACCCAGGACACCACAACTTAATGGTGTGGCTGATAGGCGCAATCGAACCTTGTTGGACATGGTTCGTTCCATGATGAGTCGAGCTTCGTTACCTATCTCATTCTGGGGGTATGCCTTAGAGATTGCCGCCCATATCCTTAATCTAGTCCCTACTAAGAAGGTTGCCAAAACATCTCACGAGATGTGGACAGGGAAGGTTCCCTCGTTAGCACACATCAAGGTTTGGGATTGTGAGGCTTTCGTGAGGCGTGAGACTCATGACAAGCTCGAACCTCGTAGTGAGTGTTGTATTTTCATAGGCTACCCACAGAAGTCTTTTGGATATCTCTTCTACAGACCGAGTGACAATGTTGTCTTCATTGCGAGGAGAGGGGTTTTCCGAGAGAGAGAATTTATATGCCAAGAAGACAGTGGGAGACAAATTGACCTTGAAGAGCTTCAAGAGTTAAGTGATAAAGGAACCTCAAACACTAGCACTCAACCTGAGGAGGAAACTCCAGTTGAACCAGTTGACGAGTCCTTACCTCTGAGGCGTTACAATAGAGTTAGTGTTCCACCTGTGTTATATGGTTTCCATATTACTACAGATGGTGATACATTTATCAGTGATATCACAATGGTAAATTTGGATGAACCTAACAACTACAAGGAAGCCATGGCAGGCCCCGAGTCTGCAAAATGGAAAGAGGCTATGGACAACGAGATTCAGTCCATGTATGACAATCAAGTTTAGAACTTGGTTTACAATATACCAGGTCGTAAGACAGTTGGGTGCAAATGGATATTCAAGAAGAAGAACGACATGGGTGGGAAAGTACACACATATAAGGTGTGATTGGTTGCGAAGGGCTCTACTCAAACTCCTGGAGTTGACTATGATGAGACCTTCTCACCATTAGCAAAGATTAAATCTATAAGGGTTATGCTAGCCATAGCTGCATTTCATGATTATGAAATATGGAAAATGGATGTCAAAACCGCTTTCCTTAATGGGAAGTTGGCTGAAGATGTTTACATAAGTCATCCAGAGGGTTTTGTCAGTGCAAAGCACCCTAATAGAGTGTGTAAGCTTGAGAAATCCATTTATGGATTGAAACAAGCATCTCGCAGGTGGAATCTTTGTTTCGATGAGAAACTCAAAGAGTTTGGATTTTCGAGAAGCGAGGATGAGTCTTGTGTATATGTCAAAGCTAGTGGGGTATAGTTAGCTTTCTGGTGTTGTATGTGGATGACATACTTCTCATAGGAAACGACATCCCAACCTTGCAGGAGGTTAAGTCCTGGCTTGGGAAGTGTTTCGCTATGAAGGACCTTGGAGAAGCTGCCTATATTCTAGGGATAAGGATATTGAGAAACAGGAGTAAAAGACTAATATGACTTAGTTAAAGTACCTACTTGGACAAGGTGTTAAAGCGTTTCAACATGGAGAATTCGAAGAAAGGTGACTTACCTATCCAAAGCAATACCAAACTGAGTAAGACTCAGAGTTCGAGTACAGAGGCCGAGATAGCAGAGATGAGTCGAGTACCATATGCTTCCGCAGTTGGCTCGATCATGTATGCTATGACTTGTACTCGCCCTGATGTGGCCTTTGCTTTGAGCATGGTCAGCAGATATCAAGGAAATCCTGGTAAAGCTCACTGGACTGCGGTAAAGAACATTATTAAGTACCTACAGAGGACTGAGGACTGGGTCCCTACCCTCGGTGTGAGTGATGACTTGAGAGTGACAGGGTATAGTGACGCCAACTTTCAGACTGACAGAGATAATTTCCGCTCTCATTCGGGTTGGGTATTTACCCTGAATGGAGGAGCAATAACTTGGAAAAGTTCCAAACTGGAGACTGTAGCTGATTCAACGTGCTAATCAGAGTACATAGCAGCAAGCGAAGCGTCGAAGGAGGCGATATGGTTGAAGAACTGCATCGAAGACCTTGGAGTTGTACCAGCTATTAAGGAGCCTATGGAGATTTTCTGTGACAGCGAGAGTGTGATCGCCTTTGCCAGGGAACCGAGGGATCATGGCAGATCCAGACACATCGACAGAAAATATCACTTCATAAGACATCGGATAGAAGAAGCACTCCTCGCAGTAAAGAGGGTATCGTCAGAGGAGAACCCAGCAGATCCTGTTACGAAGGGACTGAGTAGGGTTAAGCACTTGCAGCATGCGAGGAGCATTGGGCTGAAGGACGATATTAGTTTTTTAATGACTAGATAGTTGTTCAGAAACTTGTAATAGATAAAATGTAATTAACATTTGATGATTAAATAAGAGGAGTTTTATTTATGAGTAAAGTTACTATCTTGTGTCAATTATTTACTATTGTTTCATTTTGCATGTTTTGACTTCCAGAATAATAAAATTATTCAAACTGTCCACAGTCGATCATACTTTGGAAGTAGGTATTGAGGCAAGACTGTCATGAATTTGGCTTGTAGATTGTCTAGAGTGTTCAGACATGGCAAAAGTTTGCTACAACATTCATGAGTGCTCATAAGATCTGAGTATTGGTTTAAACCCACGCTTACATGAATCACTTCATGGAATTTATCACGAGTGATTGTGAGACGATAATATCATATAGTCTTCAAATCGAGATGTATGATTTGTTGACTATGAGTTGGTTGTACATTGATAGTGGGAAAACACATCAGTAACTTGATGTTATAAAACGTGCTATTGTGTATGATTTAACGAGTAGTTAGTACAAGCATATAAGTCGAAGTTTATCTGTTCCTTTTATCCTTGGAGGATTAAAAGCGATATCTTGGGCCCCTCGATGATTTTGTTTTGACTTATGTGTCGGGCCCGGTCAGAACTAAATTGATGTGTTCAATTAAGTTCTATGTCAAACAAATCGGAAATCGGGAAACAAACTGCTGGACAATAAGTATGACTATGTTCCATGTATTTATCCGCAGGATATCTTGAAGAACAAAGGATTATATGATCCCTTATCTAAAATGGCACGTCAGATTTTGACAGCGGCTTTTAAGAGCTACGATTGCTAGTCGGTTTTAAGTCGTACTTGCAGTTATAGCTATTAGACGTATCCAAGTGGGAGACTGTTAGATTAGGCGTCTAAGCCCATAACTATAATTGGTATGTACTTGACCCGAGAGTAGCATGGTCCATTTTGGGTTGCATTCACCAGAACAATCTGATAGGATGGATATTTGAGAAAGAGGTTTGTTATTTAATTAGTATTGATCAAGAATTAATTTGGAATTAATTTAGTGATCAAAAGAGACTAATTAAATATATAGGGGCTGATTGTGTAAATCAATGATACATATAGGTTGGGCTAATAATACATGATTGATTAGTGATGGGCTAAGCTTATGTAAGGTTCCATAAAGTGTTAGTCCATTACAAGCCCAAGCATAAGAATTAGGGTTTACACATAACCCATGGAATTCTACACTGTATATATGTAACCCCTTGGCCTAAAATTGGTGACACTAGTAACCTTAGAGATACTATAGCCGATTTTGAGTGCCTCCACGTCTTCTCTCAAGTTCTCCAATTGTCGGTGGTGTTTTGTGAACCATTTGAGGCATCACACTTGAGGTGCTAAGTTCTTAAAGACCACATACAACAAGCTACAATAAGAGGTATTCTTCTAACTAGTTTTATGATTCATATACCAAATTTTTGTATGCTAGTTTAGGCTTCATGTTTTGAAAACAATATTGCATGTATAATTAGAGAAAACTTAGATCCAAAGCATTAGGGTTGTATGTGAACCATAAGGTTGTTATAGTGCTCAAAACCCATCATAGTTACCGCAATTGTTGCTACTGCAGGGATTCGAGGAGAGTGAGCTTTCCAGTACCGGGACTTCGACAATACGAAGCCCCCAGAGTTTGATGGGGAAAAGGACCCGATTGTGGCGATGAGGTGGCTATCTGATGTGGAGGGCTATTTCTTCACATGTTCTTGCCCTGTTGACCAGAAGGTCAAGTACGCCCTGAACCTTCTCAGGTTGGGGGCGAAGGATTGGTGGATATTGGTGACTGGTGATTACACTCCTGAGCAGAGAGTTGTTGTTACTTGGGAGCAGTTCTCAGAGATGTTCCGTGAGATATATGTTCCCTTGGTGGAGAGGGAGAGGTTGGCTTAGGAGTACTTGCATTTGAGACAGACTACCGAGACGGTGACGAAGATCACCACGATGTTTACAGAGAGGGCTCTTTTCTGCCCTGACTTTGCTGTTTCGGAGCAGGCTCAGATGACCCGGTACTTGAGCTTGCTCAAGACGGATATTCGACAGTTTGTGTCCACCCAGCGTTATTGTTCCCTCGCTAAGCTTCAGAATTGTCACACCCCGCTAACGCGGAAACACGAGGCGTGGCAGTATAAAGGGTTTCATAGCAAAAGTTAAAAGACAACACCAACCATAGTATTAAAAATCATTACAAATTTACAATGGGTTTGAACAACTTTTAAAAGAAATTACAATGAAAATTGGAATACAACACATGCGAATGCTCCTAACAGTGAAGTGTCCCTAAGTGCCACTTACTCGATGATTCCTGAAAAAGTATGTAAAACGACCGTCAACTATAAAAATAGTTGGTGAGTACCCACAGATAAAAAAAAAATAATAATATTGGTTTTATGAATCGAAATAAAAGTTTTGATAAAAGTTTCCATCAATAGAAATATATTGCAAAAATGAGTATTAAGTTTGCATAAACAAAGTTCGTTGTTGTAATGAGAAACAAAGTTCATTGCTATAATTAATAAACAAGTTTATTGTCATAATTAATAACAATTTTGTATGTGTATGAGCAAACAATGAGTTCCCAACCAAGCCTATGACTGATGCCCTATCAAGATCTATGCTTATCGTTCCATAGATTATATGGTATCATGCACTCCAGCAATCGAGCGAGTGAGGAGGTGTCAATTCCTAATAGCACTATCCACAATGACCATTGGCTCAAAGAGTTAATGGTTGGAGTAAAGTATAAGGGAAGGGACTTAAGACGATAAGTTCTCATCTTTCAAGTTTCATAAACATACATAGCAAAATATAGCAATCAATTTTGATACAAATCAATTTAAATACAACGAACAATAAATAGATTTTCGGACATGCTTTTCCACCCCAAAACATAAAAACCGAAAATAGGGGAGTGCGTGAATACTCACAATGCATTGAGATGATGCAAATGGTGCCTTGACTACGCTCTACTTATACCACTATCGATTCCTACAATAATGGTATTCGCTAGTGAGTCTCTAATCGAAATCTAACACTAGTATACTTACTACTACTATAGAATTATGCCAATATTGTGTCAAAATTTAATATTGGTAAGTTACAAACATTTTTCTGAAATGGTGAAATTTTATAACTCATGTGATTAAGATAATTTTGGATATTATTTTCCATAATTTTGTAATATTAATTGAGTGTATTTCAATACATTTAAAGGTGTTTTAAACTCCTAAAAATCCAAAAATATTATCAAACAGTTTCCGAAATTTATCAAATTTTACATTTTTGTTCCAAATACAGTAGATGTCTTCCAGAAATTTTCTCTTGAATTTTTGATGTGATTAACTATTTTTCCAAAATTTTAAGTCTTCATATCAATATAAATTCGTGAAAAATAGTATCCGGATAATAAAAATTCTAAAACTTTTTATATTACTGCCACTAAACATAATTAAGCTAGGAAAAATGTAAAAATGGGTTTCTAAAGAGTTTATTCCGATTTTATGATTTTTATGCATTTATTCTAACAAAAATAGAAATAAATAGAAGACAGTTTCCAAAATTACCCAAACTTTGTTTAACACTGTTATAATACATATAGAAGTTGTGCAAAATATAAAACATATTTTTCAATTAGTTTTGCTATTTTTCTTTGTTTTATGCTCTTGAATAATCATTAAATGGTGAATAATTACCAAATAGTTAAAGTAAATTACCAAAATTTTTGTAAACTCCATTTACAGTGTACATAATCTGGAAAAAATACCAATGGTGATTTTTATATAGTGTAATCCGATTTTGTGGATTTAAGTGTATTTAATCTTAAAAAATAGAGGAAAAACAGTATACTGAATAGAAAAATCATCAAAATTTTTATTTAGAGTTCTAATACATTACAAGGTCTTCTGGTATATTTTCATGAATTTTGGATGAGTAGATCTATTTTTCCTGTTTTTAGTCCATTATAAATACAAAAATCGGGGAAAAATAGGAATGCATTATGAAAAATTCTGAAAATATTTTTCTGAGTCTTACAGATCAGGTAGGATCTGCGAAAATTATTAGATAGACTTTTAAAATTTCTAAAGTTCTTTTATGATTTATTGGGTCTAAACAAAAATAAAATTGAAAACCACAGTAAAAAGTAACAAAAATCGATGAAAGTTAATGAGAAGTCATTATTGAGAATAGGGGTCATCCAAGAATTTACCTAGGATTTATAGACCTCATAAAGTATTTTATATGATTTAATGCCCTATTTTATTGCAATAACTATAATAATTCAAGAAAAATGAATTATTTTCTAAAAATTTGTAGAACATCTCATATTGTTGGTGGAATACAGGGAAAAATCGTATTTGATCAGAAAAGTTGATTTAGATATTTATTTGGGAATAAATCCTTTATAAACCTATTTGAAAGCTTTTTAACAACAAACTTTGATCATCAAGCATCTAAGCTTGAAGATCATCACATGCATGTTGGTTTGAATACCAATCATGAGTTTGAAATGTTAAAAAAATCGTTTTTGATAGAAAACATAGGGTGCATTTGGTGATTTTCACCCAAAACTTGTACAAAAGTGCATTATGTTGATTTTGACTTAGGTTTTGGTCCTTGGATTTCACCATTTACAACATGCATGTTGTTTTTGGGTGAAATCCTACCACCATCATCATCAAAACCGTGAGTTTGTGTGTGTATTTTTATGTGTTCATGATCTTTCATTAGAATGGAGTAGAAGATGGAGAAAATGTAGCAAACTTTGTAAAACTTGAAAGAAAAGTGAAGGAAAGAAAAGTGAAGGAAAGTAAAGGATTTTCGTGTCTACCTTTAAGAATAACATCAAATTATGAAGATTTTGTGCTTGAGAAGTGTTCTTGGCTGTATAATTTTCGTGAGTTTAGAGAGAGATTTGAGAGAAATGAGTGGAGTAGGTGTTGGAGTGTGAGAGAGAGTGAAGAGGAGAAGATGGAGTGTGAGGGTGAAGTGAATGATTGAAATTTTTGGGAAGAGGGTGCCTAGGAAAGAGGGGGGACGAATTTTGAAGAGGAGAGAGGTTCCCTCACTCTTCCATTTTTATAAAATTTCAATTATTTTATAAAAACACCATATTTTTATAAAATATGCACCTTAATATAGTTTTTACTCATAAAATATTGATTTTTGACTTATAAATTAAGGGTAAATATTAATGACTTAAATTTTTATTTTCCTTGATTATATTTCCTTGAATTTAATTATTTTAAGATAATATTATAAGTTTCATAACTATTTTTATAGAATTCTTGATGTTAAAGTTTATAAAATTTAGGTTTTAGGGCTTTTAGGGTTTTGAGATTTAATAAATCTTTGGATATCAAAATCAATAGAATCTTTGAGACTTCAATTTATCTTATGGTACTATAACTCTTTTATAGTTATAAATAATGTTTGTAACTTATTTTATCGGTTTATTGGCATTCTATGTAGTGATTCCGAGATTCAAGCGAAATTGAGGAATCAAGTATACTAGTCCTAGTTTTTAACTTTGACTTAAGTTCCTACGAGACTCGGTCCTAATTTATACCACTAGGTCAAATGAAAGATGTGTGTATATGATTCATGAAAATTTGTTCAAGTCAAAGAGTGACCCGAATATGGATAGTCACTGTAGTTAAGTAGTTATAGAATTCACATATCAATGTGAAATCTAAGTACACTATCCATTGTTTCTACCTGCTTCCAAGTTTCTACTAGGTTATAACTTAGCTTCTAGTTACTAAGTCTAGTATGTGTCGTGTCTATACGTGTAACTAAGTTTAGTCAAATCTAGAACCGACTCGAATTTTGACGGTTGTCACAAGAATGCTGTGAGGAGGCGGGAGATTGAGATAGAGATCCAGACGAAGGATTTGAGGCAAGTTCTTGTTTAGTCACAACCTGCAACTAAGCAGTTCAAGCCCAATGACTCGATTTCTATGGGACAGAGGGGTCGCACTTCTGGCAAGTGCGGCAAGGTTTATGAGGGTGCTTGCCGATCATCTGTTGGATGCCACAAATGTGGCAAGGAGGGGCACTTTGTGAGTGATTATCGCCAGCCGACCCCAGTACCAAGCGCCAAGATTTGTTATCATTGTGATCAGGTGGTCCATGTGAAGGCCCAATGTCCATTGCTTGCGGCTAGGCCGGTGCTGGCTCCAGCGCCAACCACTCTGAGGATCACAGATGGACGCTAGGGTAGGGCGGAGCCCCAAGGGCTCGGGGTCGTGCTTTCCAGCTCACTGCAGAGGAGGCCAGGGCGGCGTCGAACGTCGTTACTGGTATGTTTCTATTTATTATTATGTCAGTTATTTTATGGTATGTTTATGTTTATGATTCTGTTAGGTACCTTCTTAATCAAATCCTTGCATGATCTTGTTCTTTTTTACTCGGGTGTGAGTCGATCTTTTGTATCTCGGTCTTTCAGTAAGGGATTTGATATGACTCTTGGAAACTTGGAGTGTCTGTTGCGGTTTTCTATCGCCAACGAACACTGGATATCTGCATCGAGCGTTTACTAGGGTTGTGTCCTGGAGATTTTTGGGGCGCCTTATCCGATTGATCTGATTCTAATTCCCATGGGGGATGTGTGTGTGATAGTAGGAATGGATTGGTTCAACAAGTTTAGTGCTTTGATTAACTGCGAGGGTCAGCGAGTGGTAGTTCGAACCCCAAGTGGGGGGGGAGAACTTGTTATCTATGGAGAGGGTACCAGGATTGGATCAGCCTTTTGTTCTGTTGACAGGGCTCGACAGTATCTGCAGCATGGATGTACGGGTTATCTTGCATATGTGATTGACACACGATTCGGAACAGAGGTTTCAGTTTTAGATGTACCAGTTGTTACAGAGTTTGTTGATGTGTTTTCGGAGGAGTTACCCGGTGTGCCCCCTGAGAGGCAGGTTGAGTTCAGGATCGTTATGATATGAGGTGTGACGCCGATTGCTAAGGCGATGTATCGACTGGCACCATCGGAGATACAAGACTTATCCTCTCAACTTCAAGAGCTATTGGGCAAGCATTTTATTAGACCGGGCAGTTCGCCATGGGGAGCACTGATTTTATTCAACAAGAAGAAGGATGGGTCACATCGGATGTGCATTGATTATCGGGAGTTGAACAAGTTGACGGTGAAGAATCGTTATCCACTTTATCGGATTGATGACCTCTTTTATAAGTTGCAGGGTGCATATTGGTTCTCCAAGATCAATTTGAGGTCAGGGTACCATCAGATGAGGGTTAGAGAGGGGGGACGTGGAGAAGACCGTGTTTCAGACTCATTATGGTCATTACGAGTTTGTGGTGATGCCATTCGAGCTCAGCAATGTGCCTGCGGCATTCATGGATTTGATGAATCGGGTATGCAGATCGATGCTCGATCGATCAGTCATTGTTTTCATTGATGATATCTTGGTATATTCCAAGACCATGGAGCACCATTGAGAGCTTCTGGGAGTTTAGAGGCGAGAACAACTGTATGCCAAGTTATTGAAGTGTGAGTTTTGGTTACGAGAAGTCCAGTTCTTGGGGCATCTCGTCAACCCGAACGGGATTTCAGTCGATCCGACCAAGATTGAGGCCATGATGCAGTGGGAGGTTCCGAAGTCTCCCTTGGAGGTCAGGAGCTTCTTGGGATTAGATGGATATTATCGGAAATTTATTCAGGATTTCTTCAAGATTGCGGTACCCCCTCACTCGTCTGACGAGGAACGGCACGGATTTCTGTTAGGGGCTTGAGCAGCAGGCTGCGTTTGAGACTCTGAGACAGAAGTTGTACGAGGTTTCAGTACTGATCCTCCCTGAGGGTGTTGAGGATTTTTTCGTGTATTGTGATGCATCCATCAATGGTTTGGTGGTGGTACTCATGGAGCGAGGGAGAGTTATTGCATATGCTTCTCGGCAACTGAAGTTGCATTAGGGTCGTTATCCAACTCATGACTTGGAGTTAGGGGCGATAGTGTTTGCCCTCAAAATTTGGTGACATTATCTGTATGGAGTTCGGTATACCATATACACGGACCACAAGAGTTTGAGATATCTCATATATCAGTCAAATCTGAATATGAGGCAGCGTAGGTGGCTTGACGTGGTCAAGGATTATGACTAGGAAAAGCGAATGTGGGCGTTGATGCTCTGAGCTGCAAGTCGTCTAGTTCTTCTGTTAGGGGCGTATGTATGAGGATTTCAATTGATTCTCTCCTTCTTGATTTGATTAGGGAGGATCAGGCTGAGGGAGTCAAGAAGGAGAATTAGGAACAAGAGAGACTCAGGGGTGAGATTGACATATTTTCTACTGACATGCGTGGATTATGGACCCGGTATGGACGGGTTTGGGTGCCAGAATTTGGTGGAATCGGGCATATTGTGATGGAGGAGGCACACAAGTCCAAGTTTTCTATACACCATGGAGCCACCAAGATGTATCTGGATTTGCGACTCAGATATTGGTGGTCATGCATGAAGCGGGAGACAGCATGGAATGTTGAGAGTTTCATGATCTATCGGATGGTCAAGGCCGAGCACCAGAGGTCGCATGGAAAGTTGCAGCCATTGGAGATTCCTAAGTGGAAATGGGAACATATTACTATGGATTTCGTCACTAAGTTGCCTCAACCGGCTAAGGGATTTGACGCGATATGGGTTATCATGGACAGTCTGACCAACATCACCCACTTTCTAGCTATGCGGGAGAGTTCTTCAGCCGAGAAATTATCCGATTTGTACGTTCACGAGATTGTTGATTGACACGATATTCCACTTTCGATTGTATCTAATCGATATGTTCGGTTCACAGCTCGTTTTTGGCATAAGTTCCATGAGGAACTGGTTACGAGGTTGGACCTTAGCACTGCTCATCATCCACAGACTGGCGGTCAGAGTGAGCAGACCATTGAGAAGCTTGAGGACATGTTGAGAGCTTGTGTAATAGATTTCAGTGAAAGTTGGGACTCCCATCTTCCCCTAGCTAAGTTATCTTACAACAACAACTATCGCTCCAGTATTGGAGCACTGCCTTTCAAGCTTCTCTATGGGACAAAATGTCATACCCCGATATGTTGGGGGGAGGTGGGTCATAGAGTCATGGGAAGGACTGAGGTATTCCTTCAGACGACAAAGATCATTCATCAGATTAGGCACAAACTTCAGACAACTTAGAGTCGGTAGAAGAGTTATGCCGACAAGCGTCGATCTGAGTTGGAGTTCCAGATTGGGGACCTGGTTTTGCTGAAGGTATCCCGTGGAAGGGTGTAATACGCTTCAGAAAGAGGGGCAAGTTGGGGACACAATATATTGGACCATTTCATGTGATAGCCAGGGTTGGAAAGGTAGCGTATAGATTGGATTTGCCTGAGCAACTCAGCCAGATCCACAACACTTTATATGTTTCACGGCTTTGGAAGTGTATGGATGATGATTCAGTGGTTGTTCCTTTGGAGGATGTTCAGGTTGATGATTGTCACACCCCCAAACCAAGGATGGCGGAAACGTCCGGGGGTGGAGGACTTCATGTATAGTATCATAACAGCAATTGTAATAGTAATTCAAGCAAACACAACCAACATATATATAATTGAAAAAAATTACATCATTGTATGAATTACATGTTTACGAATCAATTACAATATGTTGATAAAATATGAAATAGTAGACGCCTTAGCGTCCCATCCTCAAAAGCACTTGATTACCTGTTTAATGATTTCCTGAGAATACAAGTTGTTTGAAAAAGTGTCAACACAAAGGTTGGTGAGTTCATAAGCTTTTCGTTTGTAAAAGTAGTATTTGTGTTAGAAAAATCCAATATTTTCCTTAATGTGTAAATGTAGTCTTAAAACCCAAAGACCGAAATGTACAAGTAATTTGTCATATTTATAGTAAAACAATGCAAGTTTAAATCGACATAAACTCGTTAAATTTTAATGAAGTTCCCGTAATTTCCAATGTTTGTTAATACTTTATGTGAGTTTATTATAACCATACTATGACCAAGGTTGCCTAAAACGACGTTCTTCAGGCGTCGGAAATGTTATGACATTTGTCACCCCAGACCTATCGGTCTAACTGTTGCATGCAGTTTAGGTGTGGGTTTGTCAAACCCAATATAGATCTATACACAAGTATCACGCTCTCCCTCAAGGAGACTCTGGTTACAATACAAGACTTAATGGTAATTTGAAGTAAATGTCTCACAAAGTCATTAACGGAATTACGTGTTATGAAAACTTGGTACCGTATGGCCGTACCTTGCTTAATGAAAATATCCTTTGTATAAATGTACCCTTTTTAAATGTATGTGTTATGTAATGTATCATAAACTATACCTATTATAGTTTATCAACCAAGGGTAGTACGTGGTAATGTATGCAAACTATATTCAAAATAGTTTATTTAATGTTTGAATGTATCGATTGTACTTTGATTATAATCACTTGTTATTCTTTATATTTTATATGACCAAATCCAGTTGTAAACTGATGTGTGTCTAAATATTAAGATAAAATGTCATATATTGCAGTAACATATAATCACATAAAGATATACACCTTGCTTAACATGTTACAAGGTGAAATGAACTTAACAGCAACTTTTCGTTAAAAACAGTTTCTGTTACCGTTCTTAGAAAATTTATAGAAAAATCATCAAAGCTCTAAATCCAAATCCGCAAATTTTGAGAGTTTGGAATATGAGTCTAGTTTGTTCGTAAATTTTATCATGATTTTTAGTGATCTCTAACAGAGGTGAAAATGTTCATAATCACAGGCTGGTCCGGGTTTGCCTCTGAAATGACAGGCAGTTTTGTAAAAATCACCATAAATTGTAGAAAAATCATATGGAGATGTGCAAGTAGCCATTTTAAAGATAAGAGTTTGAACTACTTGCACCTGATACAGTTTTGAAAACTAAAATATTTAAGTTGACCAAAACAGTCCGTGATTAACGTCCATCTTTTCTGATGTAATCTGTTAGGAAAAGTTTAATTGTGTTCTTGATGATTTTACTTGTATTCCCCCCCTTAAAACTTAAGAAAACATGTAAATGTATGGGTATGAACTCACCTTATGTGGTTTCAGTAGATGAAAGTGAGAGAGAGGAAGTGTTCAACCCAAGAACACTAAGAAGATGTCTTGACGACTCGAGAATCTAACACCGAATAAGATGGAACTTGTGTAAGATATCAATGATTTGAGTAGAATGGAGTTTAATAATTATGTGAATGATGAAGATACTTACTAATTGAAGAAAGAAATCCCTGGAGAAAGCCTTGAAGTTCTTGAAGTTGAGAGAAAAGATGAGAGAATTTTGGAGAGTGTTCTTGGTTGCTAAGTGTAGAATGAAAGAGTTTTATGGAGAATGAGGAGAGAGGATCAATCCTCCAGCTCTTAGAACGTGGGAAGAGCTGGAGATTGGCTGTAAAGGTCCACTAAGGAGACAAGGGGTAGTGGGAAAGAATGGCTAATCATAGAGTGAGGTGGTGGTGGTTTGCTTTTGCCATAAATTAAGGAAAAGCAAATATTCCCTCAATAATTAGTTCAATCACCAATTCTTTTAATATATTTTATAAAAACCCTGGAGATTTATATATTTTGGGGCCTTAGTTTATAAAATAAAGTTTTGGGTGAAAATCCCACGTTAAAATAATGAAAAACGGAGTTAAAACGAAGTCGTAGTCGAAAAACCGGTAAAAAGGAGCTGTCTGCGAGGCTTCGGACCTTCGGACCTTCGCTTCGGACCTTCGGACCCTCGCTTCGGATCAGAGGCCTCGGATGCGAGGCTTCGGATGCGAGGCTTCGGTCCAGAAGCTTAGGTTTCGGATCCTTAAAGCTATTTTACTCGTTTTTACTCCGTTTCAAGCGATTTTTGACCCGGTCAAGGGTCGAGATGACCCAAATGATTACAAAACGTTAAAGTAACTTTTGAGTGAGATTTGGGAGAGATTTGGGAGAGATTTGGGAGAGATTTCAAATAGAAAGAGATAGAGTGAAAACGATTTAGAGAGGTTTCGTTTGTGCTTAATTTGAGTGTCCGGCTTCACAACGCAAGGTTCGTAAACCCCATTAAACCGTGTTTTAGTGTCTTACACAATCCCGATGATTGTGTAATAGTGTTTTATCGCTTTGGTTCGTTGTTTAGCACTTGTTAAGGCTAAGGAAAATCAAACACATGAACTTTCCAAATGATGATTTCTCATTAAAATAGCTAATTGTATAGTGATTACATAACGTAAACCCTAGCATACAAGGGTTATTGGAGTTGACCGGTTTGACTTGTTGACTTTGAATTGACCGAAATTTGACGGTTGTGACATCATCCCCCCGTTAGAAGGAATTTCGTCCCGAAATTTTCATTTTGACTGGGATTTCAAGAGTTTGGGAAGAGATGTGGATACTTTTGTTTCATCTGATCCTCGCGTTCCCAGGTGAATTCGGGTCCTCGTTTAGCGTTCCAACGTACCTTCACGATGGGAATACGACTTTGTTTCGTTCGTTTGATTTCCCGGTCCATGATTTCGACTGGTTCCTCC
The DNA here is from genome assembly GCF_052849685.1 of Lactuca virosa. Classification (NCBI taxonomy): domain Eukaryota; kingdom Viridiplantae; phylum Streptophyta; class Magnoliopsida; order Asterales; family Asteraceae; genus Lactuca; species Lactuca virosa. Next base: position 56,980,977 of record NC_136431.1, read on the forward strand.
ACGAAGTGGAGATTTTCGTTAACTTTGATTTCGTCGAGTGGTATTACGAGTGTCTCATCAGACAAACACTTCTTTAGGTTCGACACGTGAAATGTGGGATGTACTTTGTCGAGTTCCTGAGGTAATCGAAGTTTGTATGCTACTGGCCCAATCCTAGCAAGGATTTCGAATGGCCCGATGTACCTTGGATTTAGTTTCCCGCGTTTGCCGAATCGTATCATTCCTTTCCAAGGGGAAACTTTTATTAGTACTCTATCACCCACCTGGAATTCCAAGGGTTTGCGTCGTTTGTCTGCGTAACTCTTTTGCCGATCGCGAGACGCTTTCAGTCTCTCTCGAATTTGAACGATCTTTTCTGTGGTTTCCCTTATGATTTCAGGGCCAGTGAGGGTGCTATTAGAGACTTGCCCTCTAGCTAGCTGTGTATCCCCCACCTCAGCCCAACACAGGGGTGATCTGCATTTGCGACCGTAAAGAGCTTCGAATGGAGCGACTTTGATGCTATTATGATAGCTGTTATTGTAGGAGAATTCGATAAGCGGTAGATGGGTATCCCATGCTTTACCGAAGTCTATCACACAAGCTCTTAACATGTCTTCCAACGTTTGAATGGTTCGCTCGCTCTGTCCGTCGGTTTGTGGGTGGTAGGCCGTACTCATGTCAAGCCTAGTTCCCAATGATTTTTGTAGAGACTGCCAAAACCGTGAGGTAAATCTACTATCTCTATCGGAGATAATGGATATCGGCACACCATGGAGTCGTACAATCTCTCTGATGTACGTTCTAGTCAGCTTCTCCATCTTGTCGGTTTCTTTCATTGGTAGGAAGTGTGCTGATTTGGTCAATCTGTCTACAATTACCCATATTGTGTCAAGCCCGCCCGATGTCTTAGGCAGCTTCGTTATGAAGTCCATGGTTATTCGTTCCCACTTCCACTCAGGTATATCCGGCTGTTGTAATAGCCCGGATGGTTTCTGGTATTCGGTTTTGACCTTAGCGCAAGTCAAGCACTTGCTCACATAGGTAGCAATCTCAGCTTTCATGTTCGGCCACCAGTATAATTTCTTGAGGTCCAGATACATCTTATCCAACCCGGGATGGATGGAGTATCGAGTCTTGTGTGCTTCATTCATGACGACATCTCGGAGTCCACCGAACTTCGGTGTCCAAATCCGGTTCATGATATAACGTGCTCCATTATCCTTGACTTCTAAGTTTTTATCCATTCCCCTTAATGTCTCTCCTGCCACCTTTTCTGGTTTCAAAGCTTCCAGTTGAGCTTCCTTGATTTGTATGGTCAGGTGGGAATGGATTGTCATTGTTAAGGATTTTACTCGGCGGCCCGAGTACTCCTTCCTGCTTAGAGCATCGGCCACTACATTGGCCTTGCCCGGATGATAACGAATTTCGCACTCGTAGTCATTCAGCAACTCCACCCATCTCCTCTGTCGCATGTTGAGCTCTTTCTGATTGAGGATATGCTGAAGACTTTTGTGATCAGTGAAGATAGTGCATTTCGTGCCGTAGAGGTAGTGTCTCCAGATCTTCAAAGCGAATACCACTGATCCTAATTCCAGGTCGTGCGTAGTATAATTAACCTCGTGCGTCTTAAGCTGTCTTGATGCATACGCGATAACCTTCCCTCTCTGCATGAGCACACATCCGAGGCCTTGATTCGAAGCATCACAGTACACTACGAAGTCCTCGGTTCCCTCTGGGAGAGACAAGATCGGTGCGCTGCATAGGGCTTGTTTTAACGTTTGGAAAGCAGTTTCTTGTTTATTTTCCCACTTGAATATCACACCTTTCTGCGTCAAGGTGGTGAGTGGTTTCGCAATCTTGGAGAAGTTTTGTATAAATCTTCGGTAGTAGCCAGCAAGCCCAAGGAACTGTCGAATTTCGGTTGGCGTCTTGGGTGCTGACCAATTCTCGATTGCCTTGATCTTGGAGGGATCCACATGTATGCCTTTCTCACTTACCACATGTCCAAGGAAATCCACTTCTCTAATCCAGAATTCACACTTAGAGAACTTAGCATAAAGCTTCTCCGCTCTTAGTGTCTCTAGCACTTGGCGTAGATGTAGGCGATGCTCTTCTTCGCTTCGCGAGTAGATCAAGATATCGTCGATGAATACGATTACAAACTTGTCTAGGTAGGGTCGACACACTCTATTCATTAGGTCCATGAATACCGCAGGTGCGTTTGTTAAACCGAAGGACATCACCACAAACTCGTAGTGCCCATAGCGAGTTCTGAATGCAGTTTTGGGAATATCTTCTTCTTGAACTCGTAGCTGATGGTAGCCTGACCTTAGGTCGATCTTTGAGAAGAAATTTGCTCCTTGGATTTGGTCGAAAAGGTCATCGATTCGGGGTAGAGGATATCGGTTCTTGATGGTGAGCTTGTTTAGTTCCCGATAGTCGATGCACATGCGAAAGGATCCGTCCTTCTTCTTTACAAAAAGGACTGGTGCTCCCCAAGGTGAGAAGCTTGGTGTGATGAACCCTTTGCTCAAAAGCTCGTTCAACTGACTGGACAACTCTTGCATTTCTGATGGTGTGAGGCGGTATGGAGCTCTGGCTACGGGGGTAGCTCCGGGTATTAAGTCAATTCTGAAATCGACTTGTCGTGCGAGTGGTACACCAGGAAGATCTTCTGGGAACACATCCGGGAAGTTACACACTTCGGGGATGTCTTTGATGTCTTTCACGTCTTGTTTCTTGTCTACTACATGGGCTAAGAAGGCGTGGTACTCCTTCCGGAGATACTTTTGGGCTTTGATGCATGAGATGATTTGTAAATTCGCACTAGGTTTGTTACCATAGATGAGAAGGGTTTCGTCATTTGGTAGATTGAGGCGAACGGCCCTTTCGTAACATAGAATGTCGGCACGGTGAGGAACTAACCAATCCATCCCGATGATTACGTCGAAGCTTTTTATGGTGACCGGCATCAGGTCAATTTTAAATGTATGGTTGCCTAGAGTGAGAGTACATTCTGAGTATATATCGCTAGTGCGTTCTACTTTCCCATTTGCCATTTCTACTACATAAGTATCCTTTAGTGATTGGGGATTTTGTTCAAGTAACTGTTTATATTGGTGGCTCACGAAACTCCTCTCCGCTCCACTATCGAATAGTACGCATGCATAAGAGTTATTGAGGAGAAACGTACCGGTAACCACCGTGGGATCCTCGACTGCTTCCCCATGTCCTATTGCCAGGACTCTTCCTACTCCACCAGCATTAGGGGCTTGTGCTTTGGGGCAATCTCTTTTGAAGTGACATGCGTCTCCACAGTTGTAGCAGGTCCGGGTTGCCCCCGTACTGGCGACTTGGTTGATTGGTTGAGCCGACGCTTTACAGAAACGAGCAGTGTGCCCCTTCCTGTTGCAGTTGTTACAGTGCATCTCCCTACAAGCACCATTGTGGTGAAAGTTGCACTTGTTGCACTTAGGTAGTTTTCCCGCATATGGCTTCGGTGGTGCTGGAGTGGTAGCAGTAGTGGCAGTATTAGTGGCAGCATGGACAGCAACAATTTGTTGCTTCTTAGCGGGGTCCTGTGCTGGTTGGCTCTTCTTTTCGTTCCAGAACTTCCTTTTGTTGTTTCCTCCTTTTGATTTATCAGTGGTGGTGGTTGTAGTATTATGACCGGCTCGGTGGTCAACAAGTTGTTGTGCCAGCTCCCTGGAACTGTCAAAAGTAGTTGGCCTTGAAGCCAGGACACTACTTTGCACGTGGAGAGACAGTCCCCAAAGGTATCGCTCCACCTTTTTCTCCTCCGGAGTAACCATTGTTGGGCAGAGGAGAGCCAATTCATTGAATCGGGTGGTGTAGGTTTCAAGGTCAGAGCCCGTCATCCTGAGGTTCCAAAGTTCTTGTTCCAGCTTTTGAATTTCACCTCTCGGGCAGTACTCCTTCATCATCAACGTTTTTAGTTCTGCCCAGGTTATGGAGCTAGCCACTTCGAGAGTAAGTGACTTAATCCGGCAGTTCCACCAAGTAAGGGCCCGGCCGGTGAAGGTGAAGGCTGCGAACTTAACTTTGCTCGCTTCGGGGCAAGAGCACACCTGAAAGACTACTTCGGTCTTTTCAAACCATTGCATCAACGCGATGACTCCCCCGCTTCCATTGAAGTTGTCGGGTTTGCCATTTGTGAAGTCTTTGTATGAACACTCTTTTGCACGCCACGTACTGTCTCCGTGGTTAGAGTGTGTAGCTCCCGATCCCGAACCACCAGCTCCGTTGGTCCCTATCTGCGACATTGCGGCCGCTACGGCTGCTGTTACTGCAGCCTGGAACATCGCGGGATCAAACTGTGGAGGCGGCGGCGGAGGAGGTGTTGTTGTGTTGCTGGAAGGTCTTGGTCTTCTTCTTGGCGGCATGGTTCTGTCATAAGTTGCAAAGTGCATACTAATTTAGTCGGGACATAATTAATATATTATATTTTAAAATGATCTTTATCGGTTACTTAATTACTTGCAAAGTGCATACCAGTCATATGTGATTAAGATATAATAGTCCTTCGAATAGATGACCCTAACTCCAAGACCACAACCAAACAAGGACAGGAAGTGAAACAAAGATACATAAATTCTAAGTCTATAGCATCTTAGTTACATATGACCTTAGCGCATCCACTTAGCAGCTATTAATTTATAAATAAAGACCTATTTAATTATCAGATAATTTATTATAGTAACACAAAATACTCCTATAGTATTTGTAAATGTTTAGTTTTGAGTCCTTAAAGTATCCTTTGTAGTCTGTTATTAGGTTTGTTAGATTTGTTGTCCATCCTGACCATCCCCCGGTATATGCAAGTCAATTCCCGGACAGATATAGTTGATCAGGCTATATCCTTCCCAGACTTGATTTACATATACCAAGGCATACCCATAATGTACAACTCCTCTTCTTTTATTTTATGTTCTTCTAGTTATGACACTATATGAGCATGTATGCATGTATTTATACTTTTAATAAAAAAAAGAATCATTTATTTTCTAAAAGTATATTTATTTGAAAATGCACAAATCAGAGACTATTAGTCCCAATTGTGTTTATAGTTTGTATATCTTATGTGGTTTGATATACTTAATTCACTATAAACTGCGCTCTGATACCAATCTGTCACACCCCCAAACCAAGGATGGCGGAAACGTCCGGGGGTGGAGGACTTCATGTATAGTATCATAACAGCAATTGTAATAGTAATTCAAGCAAACACAACCAACATATATATAATTGAAAAAAATTACATCATTATATGAATTACATGTTTACGAATCAATTACAATATGTTGATAAAATATGAAATAGTAGACGCCTTAGCGTCCCATCCTCAAAAGCACTTGATTACCTGTTTAATGATTTCCTGAGAATACAAGTTGTTTGAAAAAGTGTCAACACAAAGGTTGGTGAGTTCATAAGCTTTTCGTTTGTAAAAGTAGTATTTGTGTTAGAAAAATCCAATATTTTCCTTAATGTGTAAATGTAGTCTTAAAACCCAAAGACCGAAATGTACAAGTAATTTGTCATATTTATAGTAAAACAATGCAAGTTTAAATCGACATAAACTCGTTAAATTTTAATGAAGTTCCCGTAATTTCCAATGTTTGTTAATACTTTATGTGAGTTTATTATAACCATACTATGACCAAGGTTGCCTAAAACGACGTTCTTCAGGCGTCGGAAATGTTATGACATTTGTCACCCCAGACCTATCGGTCTAACTGTTGCATGCAGTTTAGGTGTGGGTTTGTCAAACCCAATATAGATCTATACACAAGTATCACGCTCTCCCTCAAGGAGACTCTGGTTACAATACAGGACTTAATGGTAATTTGAAGTAAATGTCTCACAAAGTCATTAACGGAATTACGTGTTATGAAAACTTGGTACCGTATGGCCGTACCTTGCTTAATGAAAATATCCTTTGTATAAATGTACCCTTTTTAAATGTATGTGTTATGTAATGTATCATAAACTATACCTATTATAGTTTATCAACCAAGGGTAGTACGTGGTAATGTATGCAAACTATATTCAAAATAGTTTATTTAATGTTTGAATGTATCGATTGTACTTTGATTATAATCACTTGTTATTCTTTATATTTTATATGACCAAATCCAGTTGTAAACTGATGTGTGTCTAAATATTAAGATAAAATGTCATATATTGCAGTAACATATAATCACATAAAGATATACACCTTGCTCAACATGTTACAAGGTGAAATGAACTTAACAGCAACTTTTCGTTAAAAACAGTTTCTGTTACCGTTCTTAGAAAATTTATAGAAAAATCATCAAAGCTCTAAATCCAAATCCGCAAATTTTGAGAGTTTGGAATATGAGTCTAGTTTGTTCGTAAATTTTATCATGATTTTTAGTGATCTCTAACAGAGGTGAAAATGTTCATAATCACAGGCTGGTCCGGGTTTGCCTCTGAAATGACAGGCAGTTTTGTAAAAATCACCATAAATTGTAGAAAAATCATATGGAGATGTGCAAGTAGCCATTTTAAAGCTAAGAGTTTGAACTACTTGCACCTGAAACAGTTTTGAAAACTAAAATATTTAAGTTGACCAAAACAGTCCGTGATTAACGTCCATCTTTTCTGATGTAATCTGTTAGGAAAAGTTTAATTGTGTTCTTGATGATTTTACTTGTATTCCCCCCCTTAAAACTTAAGAAAACATGTAAATGTATGGGTATGAACTCACCTTATGTGGTTTCAGTAGATGAAAGTGAGAGAGAGGAAGTGTTCAACCCAAGAACACTAAGAAGATGTCTTGACGACTCGAGAATCTAACACCGAATAAGATGGAACTTGTGTAAGATATCAATGATTTGAGTAGAATGGAGTTTAATAATTATGTGAATGATGAAGATACTTACTAATTGAAGAAAGAAATCCCTGGAGAAAGCCTTGAAGTTCTTGAAGTTGAGAGAAAAGATGAGAGAATTTTGGAGAGTGTTCTTGGTTGCTAAGTGTAGAATGAAAGAGTTTTATGGAGAATGAGGAGAGAGGATCAATCCTCCAGCTCTTAGAACGTGGGAAGAGCTGGAGATTGGCTGTAAAGGTCCACTAAGGAGACAAGGGGTAGTGGGAAAGAATGGCTAATCATAGAGTGAGGTGGTGGTGGTTTGCTTTTGCCATAAATTAAGGAAAAGCAAATATTCCCTCAATAATTAGTTCAATCACCAATTCTTTTAATATATTTTATAAAAACCCTGGAGATTTATATATTTTGGGGCCTTAGTTTATAAAATAAAGTTTTGGGTGAAAATCCCACGTTAAAATAATGAAAAACGGAGTTAAAACGAAGTCGTAGTCGAAAAACCGGTAAAAAGGAGCTGTCTGCGAGGCTTCGGACCTTCGGACCTTCGCTTCGGACCTTCGGACCCTCGCTTCGGATCAGAGGCCTCGGATGCGAGGCTTCGGATGCGAGGCTTCGGTCCAGAAGCTTAGGTTTCGGATCCTTAAAGCTATTTTACTCGTTTTTACTCCGTTTCAAGCGATTTTTGACCCGGTCAAGGGTCGAGATGACCCAAATGATTACAAAAAGTTAAAGTAACTTTTGAGTGAGATTTGGGAGAGATTTGGGAGAGATTTGGGAGAGATTTCAAATAGAAAGAGATAGAGTGAAAACGATTTAGAGAGGTTTCGTTTGTGCTTAATTTGAGTGTCCGGCTTCACAACGCAAGGTTCGTAAACCCCATTAAACCGTGTTTTAGTGTCTTACACAATCCCGATGATTGTGTAATAGTGTTTTATCGCTTTGGTTCGTTGTTTAGCACTTGTTAAGGCTAAGGAAAATCAAACACATGAACTTTCCAAATAATGATTTCTCATTAAAATAGCGAATTGTATAGTGATTACATAACGTAAACCCTAGCATACAAGGGTTATTGGAGTTGACCGGTTTGACTTGTTGACTTTGAATTGACCGAAATTTGACGGTTGTCACAATGATCGCCTGAATTATATGGAGAGACTAGTGGTGATATTGGATTGGAAGATGAAGACCTTGCGCAACAAGGTGGTGTCATTGGTCAAGGTGCAATGGCAGCACTGGAAAGGTTCCGAATAGACGTAGGAACCTAGGTATGAGATGTGGGAATATTACCCTGACTTATTTGCAGTTGAGGACTTCAAGGACGAAGTCTAATTCGAGTGGAGGAGAATTGTAACACCCATTCCATGTACGAATCTAAATTTTAAAGTTTAATGTTTTGTGGGTGGCCATGGTGTGGTGGAGTTCCACCACGGTGTGGTGATTCTTTTTGGGTCGCGGGTTATTGACGGACCGCCATAATGTGGCAATAAGTGTCGCGACATGGTAGCCATTATGGAAAAAACCCTAATTTTTAGGAATTGCACCCTATTTAAGCATCATTAACCCTCAAGACCTTTTACCCTCATTAGCCTCCATAGCCCACTCAGTTCCTTTCAAACCCTAATCCCCATTAGTGGTGTTTTGAGATCATTTTGGTGTTTGGTGTCTATTGTAGAGGGAAGGAAGCCATTGAAAAGCAAGAAGGGAGCACCAAGCCTTGTAGATCTGAGTTGTGCACTTCTTGAGCAACCCCCAAGAGGTATAAAGTTTTGAACTTAATGATTATCTCTCTAGATCTCACTAATGTTAGAAAGTATGTGCTTTTAGTCCCATATTTTTGGTCTATATGAGTATGAAAAACTCAATACCAAATAAGTTGTCTTTTTGGACGTTTTGAGGTGGTTAGAGTTATAAAAATAGAATCTTGAACCTTTCCTTTCCTCGATGCATGCATTTGGTGACTTGTAGCTTTGTGAAATGTTAGGGTTTATGGCTTGGACACTTTATAGTCATGCAAGGTCATAAAGTTGGAAACTTTATGGCTTAGAATGTTATTTGGGATCAAAACTGAGTTTTAGACAAAAGGATATCTATTCAGAGCAGAGATCTATTCAAGTATTTGTTCCGAATGAGAGGTGAGTTTTCCTCACTATACTTACTGGTCAAAGGCACCAAGGACGACCCATTGGATTATATATCATGTGATTAGACTAACTATTTTTTCCGATAGACTGAAGGCCTGCAAGGCGGTCCAGTCAAACTAAAGGCCCAGATAGCGGTCCAGATAGACTATATGCCTGGTGCAGCGGTCCAGTCAGGTTGAAGGCTCATGTATACATGCTAATGTTTGTTATCTCATGTGGTGGTACTTTGGGGGAAATCACTAAGCTTTGGCTTACAATTTCAGTTTATTGTTTCAGGTAATTCAGAGGATCGTGGGAAAGCGAATGCTTGATCGTGCACATCTTCCTATTTTCATGATATTGGATTTTGGGACACTCTGATATGAATTTACTTTTGAAACAATGGATTTTCTTGTAAAAAATTATGGATAATGGGTTGTTTTTGAAAATTTTAAATTCATATGATTTTTGGGATGTTACAAATAGAGATATTCTCAAGCTAAGCAGGTATCCTAGGTCGGAGTTTTGAACTTCAATCTGTTAGAAAGTTATAGTCGGCTGACCGAGCTACATTGTTTATGAAGAATAGAGATATTATTGGGCTAAGCAGGTAGCCTAGGTCGGAGTTTTAAACTTAAACCTTTAAGAAAGATGTAGTCGGCTGACCGAGCTACATTTTTTAAGAAGAATATAGATATTCTCATTCTCTCATGATTGCCTCCATTTTTATTTATTGTGAAACAACGATAACGGTTTTAAACATTTTTCTTACAACATGCTATTGGTAGGTTGATGCCTTTTTTCTGTGTTGGGTTGGTATATCCGTCCTCTGCCTCCTAGCATTCTTTAATAGTCGATTATGGGTCGTGTTGCTTCTCTCCTTTCTGTTTTGGCTTTCATTACTCCCTATGTTGGAAATTCTGATGTTGATCTCTTTTCCTTGTAGCTGTCACCGGTGATCGAACTTCCTCCATCTTGTTTGCCTTGTATATGTCAGTCAAGTGTCTTGCCACCTTACAAGTACATCGTACTCCTGTTTCCTCGACCGTCTTTCCTTTCTTAGGCTGTCTTTTCCTGCTCTTTTTGCCTATCGTCTCCTTGTACATTTTTTCGCCTAGACTGTTTGTGTGCCTTGTTATCTTGTCATGTATTCCCCTACTTTTTCTTATTGCCTCCCTAACCCCTGCTTCTCTTTCTGTGTGGTGGGTGACACAGTGCTTATTGTCCATTTAAATCGCTTAACGATTATCGATGTGCTACCTTCAATAATATTCCATGATGCTCTATCTAGTAACGATTTTAATGCTTGCTTTAGGAACTCATTTTCTTCCATTCCTTCCTCAGTTGGTTCTTTTCCATTGTCCAATGCATTTCGATTGGTACTGTTTCCATCTTTCTCCGAGACCATCTTGTTGTCCCCATGGACCTTGAATTGGCTCGGGCTGTTCTACATGTCACTTTCATCCTCGAGTTTTCCCCGCGGTCCCAATCCCCTTTTGATGTATACCGTTCCGACGCCTGGCGTTGTTTGGAAATTGACCACTCCGTGAATTGTTGATGTTATGGCCTTGAATTTGTGCATTTTCGTTCTTCTGAAGATGAAGTCATATGGTGATGATGCGTTTATGATAACGAAGCGTATAATTTTTGTATTAGTGTTCCCATTATGATAGTTGACGAGGGTTAGTGGTAATGTGATTGCTCCCTCTGGCCATACATTATGGCTGAAGAAGCTTATCATGTGATTTTTCGGTGGTTCCACTTTCGCTCGCACATATCCAAGTAATTGTTTGAAGAAGTGCTTGTACATGACATCCATGGAGCTTCCACTATCGACATAAATATCACTGATGTAGTTTCAGGTGGTTCCACTTCCGGTACCTTCGGCTCTGTTAGTGTGATGCTTTCTAGATGCTTAGATCGAAGGTTCTTAATTACGTCGGTAAGTTGTGCTGATTGCATCTTGTGTTCTAGTTCTCATGTAACATGGTGCATTTGACAGTGCCATGTTCTATGGACTCATGAAACTCTCAGTATCACTATTGATCTTTGTTCCCTATTTTCCTCCACTCTGTTTTGATGTGTTCTGCTTGCTTTCGCTTATTGAGACTACTTCGTTTCGAGGATCGTATCTAGTTGCCGACGTATTGTGATTCGGTTGTGAATAACTATTGAAGCGAGCTTGCTTCATGCCTTGTTGTTTCGCATTCTCTAACGTATTTCCTCTGGTGTATGGTGCTCAGGTTGCTTTTTCTCCCTGGTCGATCTTGAATTTTTCAAACGCTTCTTTCTTGCTTTATGTATCAGTGAACTCTTTCCATCATTTCTTTTCTGGAAGTCGGTAGTTTCCCAACTAGCATTTTAAACAACGTTCCTAGGCGTAAACCGTATGTAAAGGTGGCGATTACCATGTTGGCTGCTTTCTCCGGGGTGTTGAGTGTGGCTCTGTTGAATCGTCGCACGAAAGAACTTATAGATTCATCTTCCCGTTGTCTGCTTCCTCCGATAGTTGATTGAAATCATGTATACTTACTGCTGGCAGACTTTTATACCATAACTGGGCTGCTCCGGATAGGTTTGTCGAGAGGAAACCACACCAATATTTTTCGTCTAAATAGTAAGCATCCATCATCCACTTATAACTCTCTATGTGATCATCTGGATCGCCCATCTCATCACACTTTGTGATTTCCAGTATGTTCGCTCTGGTTGATAGTTGGTATTCCCTTATACTTCTCACTAGCGGCGAATTATTTGATCACATGACTAGTCTACCATTTGTGTTCCCATTTATATCATTGTGTTGATTATGCATGGGCGGTGTGGTTTGTTGTTGTTGAGGTATCGATTTTCCTTCTTGAGTAAGTTGCAGAGCATATGTTTGTTGATGTTGAGGCTGATAGTACGTTTGATAATGTACGTTTTGGTGGGTTGCTAGGGTGTTTGTAAGGTGTTGTTGCAATAAAGGTGGTAATGTTTGCGTTGCAACCTTATCGCTGTTTGCAATAAGTCTTGTAGGTCCTCTAGATATATTTCCTCATGCCGTGCTCGAACCACTAACCGTCTCCATTGTAACTGTGGTTGCTTGTCTGGCTTTTTTAGCTCTCCCAGCTGTTCTCTCATTAGCATCTATGTCATGATGCAAGTCTGGCTAGTAGGAAGTACATGGCATTGTTGGAGTTATTGACGTTGTTGGCGTGAAAGCAGGTATAAAATTGATTGGCTGAAAGGTGTGTCAGTAGCTGGACATGATGTTTGTGTTTTTTCTTGCATGGTTATATACGGATGACGCCAATGTTTCTACGTGCTTCCTCGGATGCGTATATGGCTACCCGTTAGTAGGCCTCCTCCAACGAGCAATCCCGGCAACATGTTGCATGATATTGACCAATCTAGGTTAGAAAGTCATACCGAGGGCGGACCCCCGATATTCCTCTCTGATGCCTAAGTTAGAAGTCATATTTAGAGCATGGATATTGGGTGTGATATAATTGCGAAGAGTTTTGCTTACCTCCTCTGGATTGAGCGGAGCCTTGCTTTATAGTAGGGGCTCGGACCAGTTCAAGGTCTCTTCTTCTGGGTTTTGTGTTGGTCCTTTGTAAGGATAAGACCCTTTTTATTAAAATAGTCTTGCCTTTTCCGTGTTTCCTGTGAATGCTTCATATGGTGTGTGTGGGAGTAGGGTGATTTTTGTCATACGTGATCGGTATCATTCTTGTAATTGTGGCTATGTTACCAGGTGGGGTTCATTGGTTGGCATGGTGCTATGTGGGTTGGCACCCGTACCCCATTACCATCCGTATTAGAAAAATGTTCGCTTCTTGATAATTATCATAACTTCTTTGCGCACACTAACCCACTATTCATACCATAATTATGTGTCGATCAATACAAGAGACAATCATCACGTAAAAATGATCCGATATAACTAGAAAATAATCATTATCCTCTGCCCCGATTCGCCTGATCGCTTGAAAAATCCTAACATCGACTAATTTTATGGGAGAATAAAAACGCGATCATAATAATTTCAAGGTTTGTTTTCTGACGTTAATTTCATCATAATTTAAAAAAATTTATCACTATTTGATAGCATCATCTAACGTTTAAGTTCTTGTATATGAATTACATATGTGGTTTAATAGAATTTCTTTTTAGATAATTGAAAGAATAATAGCATTATGGGCTTTTAGTGGTAGGGTTTACTTTAGAAATCATAAAGATATTAGTTGGAACTTCGAAGAAGTGTTGAGTGTTCTTTTTGGATGCATGTCTTTCATGGTCACACCCCAGACGCCACAGTCCATACCCTACCCGTGGTCCTATATTATATTTATCATTCATGACGTTCGGCCCATCTAAAACATTTTATATTTTATATTTTATGTTTTAAATATGAATTATATTAACTCTATACCGTACATATTTATAATTATACAACTTTGATTTAATTTTAATTAATTTATATAACATAAATTGTTAATATGGACTGCCACTGTTGTTTTTACTTCCTCATCTTCTTGCTATGGATTTAGTCTTGTTTTTCTTCCCCACCTTCTGTCGGAAGTTGTTCTAATCTTCGTGCTATGGATTTAATTTTAATTAATTTATCTTTTTGTATATTTATGCAATTAAATATGTATGAAAATATAATCTTGTTTGTAAAGACCCTGTCATTTGATGCATGACACAATTGACAAGACACAAGTTTTATGTATATGAGTTTTAGAAATTCGTTTTTCGTGTCGACACGAATTTATATTCGTATTCCGTGTATGCATGTCAAACACGAGTTTATATGTTTAAACGCATATACACAAAAATTAAATTTGTGTTGACTCGCAATACCTATACACACATATAAACACGTATAGACATGAATTAAATTTATGTAATTTCATGTTCATCCTTGTTTTTGTGTAACATGGTTAAAAACGTGTCTATTTGTGGCATGTCATGTATCACACAGATTAATTACGTGTCGTATTTGTGTTTGATACCCAAGCCATGTTTTACAATTTGTTTCGTGTTTGCCAAATTGGCGTGGTGTAAATGTGTGTCTGCCACGTATACACGACACACAGACACGGATTATCAGGTCTATTACTTAATACTAAAAGTTTTCATTAAATGGTGTTAAAGGGCAAAACAACATGCATAAATTATTTATATATAAGGGGAAAATGAATATACCCTACAAGTTATATAAGTTTAGGTGCCTAGACTTACCATATCGTTTTGTATCTTATATGCATTGTAATCGTACATGCTTCTTAAACTTCAACCGTAACTTGATTTACTTTCAAGGTTTTGAAATTTCTCTATAATCTTTTTCTTACATCACATCTTTCTACCGAATACATACCAAACTATATGTATTATAGTTGCAAATAAATTATGTAAGAGGTAGATAATTATAAAATTTCTAAAAATCTTGAAAATAAATCAAGTTAGGAGTTGAATTTTAAGAACCTTAGATGATTACAATGTGTATATGGTACAAAACGACGTAATATGGTGAGTTTGAGTATCTAAGCTTATATACCTTATAGTTATATTTACTTTTTCTTATAATTATATGAGTTTCTCGATTACGGGATTTTATAATTTAGGATTTTTTTAATAAATGAAAATGATGTGCAACTACATTGAGAGTTATGTCTAGTTTAGAATATATTGTATATATTACCAAAAGTAAATTAATAATATGGATACTTTGTTATAAATGAGCAAGATTGCATTTTCGTCGAATACTGCATATAATAAAATAATAATTTCATTTTGTAAATACTAAACAACTTTTCTCTTTTGGAAGTGGTGGGAAATTCAAATATTTTTTTAGAGAAAGTTCTAACTGTTATCTTTTTATTCACAGAACAAAAGAACTAATGATATTTATTTGAAACTGGAAATCTTTCTAGTTGAATATGTTCAACATATCTAACATTGGCAAGCTATTTCTTAATATTACGTAGAATTAAACACAAAATTAAAAATAGGTTAGATCACATGCACACATTTTTCTTGAACATCATGGTCTCCAGCGGCTCATTAAGTCCATGCTCGAACGACTAAATTTTCCCATTGCACAGGGTTGCAAAACAAAGGGATGTAAAACAAAACATAATAAATGTTATACTTAAGATCTAAGCCCAAGATGGTCCAATATTAATCATATCATTAATTAGCATCAAATGCCAAGACTAAGGCATTCTATCCATAAGACATGTATGTATGAATTACTAGGATAAAATCCTAAGGCCATACTTAACTTTATAATCCTAATCCACCACTTGAGCTTTGTAGTTTAAATCCAAAAACTACTTTAAGTACATAGTCATTTAAAATCAAAAGTTTGATACCAATTTAAACATCTTTTGCATGACATATTTTAAATAGTATTTTAAAAGTAACAATTTTGTATTATTTCAAAAAACAAAGACATTTTAAGAAAACAAATTACGGATAAATGTCTCAAACGGTCAAGTCATTAATATTCTAAAGAAAAATTAAATTGTTTCCGACTTTTTATGCCTACAAATGTTCCTACCCAATAAAATTATGACAAGTGTCATCATTCCATATTTTTTTAACTAACTAATTAAGGCTATATTATGAATATATCAAATAAAATTAAATTGAATGGTGATTTGTCATAATTTTAAAGTGTCAAAGCATACAAGATATAACTTTGTAATCCATGAGAAAATTCAAAGTTAAGAACCTTAAATACAATTTTAAATATTAATTACACACGTTCAAAATATTCAAAAGCTAAATATCATCTTTGGTCATCTACTAAGGGGCTGCTTGCTAACATCTAGATTATTCATATATGGATGCCACAGAGGTCTGGATATGTATAGGCTCTGTATAAATCTGTTTTCGAATGATAAATTGATGTTTGGTCAGACATCTACATGTCTGTCTTTAATGATGAAAATGACCATGTTAACCATCTGAACTATTTGTTACTGTTTGGTTGTACATCTGAACGACTGTGCTGAATGATACTAGATTTGTAAGTAATTATAAATAAAATACAAAACGTCATATAAGATCCAAATTAACCATAAAACAAAATCCAAATTAAAATTCATACAACATCCAGACTAAACATAATCATGATCATGAATATTACATTTCCTTATAAAATTATGGACTGGAAAACAAGCAATCACTATGTCTCTCTGTATTAGAAAAGGATAAGGAGCCATTTGCTTTAGGATTGAGAATCTCGCCTTCAAAACTCCATAAGCGCGCTCAATAACATTTCTTAGTTGTGTGTGAACATGACTAGACTTTTCCTCCTTAGTTAATGCATGTTGTCTTCGAAAATCGGCTAACGAATACCTCGTATTGCAGTAGGGAGCCATAAATCCACGAGTGTTGGTGTATGCAACATCACAAAGGTAATATTTGTCTGTAAACGTGAACTTGACTTATTATATGAAAAATAGATAATATATTTAATAATCAAAGTTAAAAAAATTACAAACCTGGTGGAGGAAATGGAAAACCGGAAGTTGGGTTAAATACAACTTCTTTTATAACTCGTGAATAATGTGTTATGCCCTCCCAACCGGCCCATACAAACGTGAATATCATATAAAAATTTCAAATTCCAACAACATTTTGATAGCATTCACCTTTTCCTTTTCCCCTATAACGAGTTTGTTGATCAGCGGGCACGACTGCATGAACAAGAGTTCCATCTAAAGCACCTACTGCTCCTGAAAATATTTCTTTCAACCTTCTGTGTCGTCCTGATGTGTTTGCGGTTGCATTAGAAGATGTTGGCACAATAATTTCTCTTGCAAAACTCATCATCGCATTTTGAACCTCATGAACACACATATGAATTGTTTATGTTGAATGTTGAAGTTTGCGTTTTACCATTCGAAACCGCTCATTGTGTCCGGTGACTGTAAAAAACATAGCTAACTTTTCTTCAACACTTATTGAATGTCTACTTTGCAACCGATTTTTTTGTTTAAAATGGTTGCATAGTAGTACATATGCTTCTCGTGAAAGACGGTCAACTCATGACATTCTAATGAAGATTCATGCAACAATTCTTGTGTAAATGCATGACCGGTCAATTTCGAATTCAAGTCACTTATACTTTCTATTCTTGTCGAAGCTAAAAACATCCAATACCAAGAGAGCAACATGAAATACAAAATATCATCATCGATATCCATAAATAACCTGTCAAACAACATATAAAATTAAACATTTTGAAAACATAAGGTTAAACAACATATAAAATTCAACATTTTAAACACAATAACGACACAAATCAAATAAAAACCTAAAAAAGTTCAATATTTTAAATCCATAATGACACACATCAAGTAAAATCCTTGTTAGAAATATGGATTTAATGACACTTGGAAATCTGAGAATCGTGATTATCACTTTCAAATCGAAGTATTTGGGTGGTACTCCCAAATCCTCAATTGGATAAGACTCAGAGAAAATCAGGAAAACAAAAAGAATGATAGGGTATGTTTTTCGTGAGTACCAGAAAATGAGACCAAAACTGACTTTAAGATCTTTGTCTGAAAACTGTCATATGACAGTTTAAAACTGTCACAAACCACCAAAAACGGTTATAAAAACAGGTATTTGAATAAAAGTCAAAATGGGTCAATTCTAAAAAAACGGATTTCTAATGCATTTTTTATATAGTAACATAACCTATATAAACCGGATTTCTAAAACTGTCACAAACCAGCAGCTCGACCCCAGCCAGGGGCTTTGCCCTTTGGACCCCGCTAGGGGCTGGCGCCCCTTAGTCAACAAAGTAATTTCATTACACTTAAATAACATCGATGATAACAAATCACTAACAACCCTACCCCATTTAAGTGTAATCTTGATTAACTTAAAATGAAACATAACGCCAACAAACTGACGCATAAATGAAATGTCGTGACGATTGAATTTCACATTAGTATATTATACAATCCAAATATTCGAATATCAGGGTGTCACTATGGATTGAACCCTTTCTATGCATAGTGAATACATGAAGATAATACACACAACAGTTTACATTCTCATAAGTTCTAACTTGACACTATATTTTACTAGCTTGTGTCCCATCCTTCAATAAGCATATCAAATCCAAGTCCTAACTTCTTGAAGCATCTAAACTTCATGCTTATATAGGTAGTCCTTTTATTCTTGCACCTGTAAATGCAATTTTTCAAAAGAACTATTAAGAATATAAATTCAACCTCCTTTACTTGGGATGATGATAATAATGTGTTCCAATCTTCAAATATCAAGCTTTCCACATTGAATTCAGCATCTAATATTATATTAGATGGGAATTGGGTATCTCAATATTAAAGATTTTAAGTGGACTTTAAACTCATCCCTATAGCCGCCTTGTGTAGAAGATCTCTTAGTAACCCTTTGGTTAGATGATCGGCTAAATTCAACTGAGTTCCTACAAACTCCACAAATATCACACCAGTCATGATGAGCTCATAAATCATACTATGTCTAACACCTAAATGTCTAGACTTTCCATTATACACTTGACTATAAGTCTTAGCCAAGGTTGCAGGACTATCACATCTGATAAAAACGGTAGATATCGGTTTGGGCCATAATGTAATTTCATAAATCAAATTCCTTAGCCACTCAGCTTCTTTACCAGCAGCAGACAATGCAACAAACTCAGACTCCATGGTTGAGTTAGTAATACAAGTCTGTTTCTTAGATGTCGAAGAAATGACACCTCCTCCAAGAAGAAACACCCAACCACTTGTAGAGGAGTGATCCTCTAAGTTGTTAATCCAGTTGGCATATGAATAACCTTCCAAAACAGAAGGATATCCACTATAAGTTAAACCATAATTCATGGTCCCTTTCAAATACTTGAATACTCTACTCGCAGCTTGCCAATGATGTGAACTAGGATTACTAGTATATCTAATAAGCCTTTCCACATCATATGCTATATCAGGCCTAGTACTAATCATGGTATACATTAGACAGCCAATAGCCCTTGAGTATTCAAGTTGAGACATTGGAGATCCTTTATTAGGTAGAATCTTAAGACTAGGATCTATAGGAGTGCTAACAGGAGAACAATTCTCAAAGTTAAACTTTTTCAATATCTTCTCAATGTAATGAGATTGAGAAATTGAAATTTCATTGTTTTCTTTTCTAATTCTTATACCAAGAATTACCTCAGCCTCCCCCATGTCTGTCTTTTCAAAACTAGATGATAAGAATTTCTTGGTTTTATCAACTTCACCTTGATCGGTACCAAAAATTAACATATCATCAACATATAGACAAATTATAACTCATTTACCAGAAGAATCAAATTTTCTATATACACATTTGTCGGTCTGGTTTAATGCAAAACCATTAGACAAAACCACATTATCAAACTTTTGATGCCATTGTTTTGGTGCTTGTTTCAAACCATATAATGACTTCTTCAACTTGCACACCTTATGTTCATTACCAGGCATAACAAACCCTTCAGGTTGTTTCATGTAAATTTCCTCATCTAAATCACCATTCAAGAATGCAACTTTCACATCCATTTGGTGAATCACAAGATTATGTATAGCTATAAGAGCTAACAATAATCTAATAGTGGAAAATCTAGAAATATGATCATAAGTATCAAAGAAGTCAATGCCTTCTTTTTGCCTAAAGCCTTGGGTAACCAATCTAGCTTTATACTTAACAATTGTGCCATCCACCTTCATTTTCCTTTTGAGGATCCACTTACTTTCCAATGCCTTGCAACTAGGAGGTAAATCTGACAATACCCAAGTATTGTTATGCATGATAGAATCAATCTCATCCTGAATTGCTTCTTTCCAGAAATGAACATCCCTAGATGCCATAGCTGAAGGGTTTTGAGCATTCTAACACTCCTATGGTGTACATGCAACCCTAGAAACCTTGGATCTATGTTTTATATATGATACATGCAAAAAAAATTTCCAACGTTCATAACCTATCTAGCATACATGGGGAACTTTTAAACATAAAAGTTAGTAAGAAATACATACCTTGTAGTAGTTTGGATTCCTTGAAAACCTTGTGAGCCTAGCACCTCAAGTGTGATGCCTCAAATGTCTCACACAACACCAAATGCACTTGGAATAACTTAGAGAGAAATTAAAAACACTTAGAAATCGGTTAGCCCTCACTTGTTCACTTAGTGGCCAATTTTGGTCTACAACATGATGCTTATATAGTGTGTTGCAATTAGGGTTACACCATGTAAACCCTAATTGTCATGACTTTTCATTTCCATGACCCATGGGTTCTATAAACACCATGGAGCATCCTATGGGTTTTAGCCTAACTTGATAATCCATGGAGCATAAGCCCACTATACAAGTATGGATGATTCACACAATCAACCCATATATTTAATTAGTCTTCTTTTGATCACTTAATTAATTCCGAATTAATTCTTGATCAATACTAATTAAATAATATTATTAATATATTAGAACTTATAATATATTAATAAACCTTAAGTGTTATTTCTCTCATTTTAGTCTATCCAAATGCATGATGCCATGCAACCCAAAAAGACCATGCTAATCGGGTCAAGTACATTCCAGAAATAGTTATGAACTTAGACACCTAATCCAACAGTCTCCAACTTGGATAAGTCTAATAACTATAGCTGCAAGAATGACTTCAGGAACCGATCAGCAATCGTAGCTCTTTCAAGGTCTCGCGGAACTGAGATGATGATGATACGCCATTTAAGATAAGTGATCATATAATCCTCTGTTCTAGATATCAGCCGGACAAATACATGGAACAATGTCTTACTTATTGTCCAGCAGTTTGTTTCTCGATTTCCGATTTGTTTGACATAGAACTTAATTGAACACATCAACTTAGTTCTGACCGGGCCCGGTACATGGGTCAACACAAAATCATCTAGGGACCCAGATATCGCTTCTAATCTAAGAAGGAACAGATAAACTTCGACTCATATGCTTGTTCTACTACTTGTTGAATCATACACAAAGGCACGTTTTATAACATCGAGTTACCAATGCGTTTTTGTACAATCAATGTATAACCAACTCATAGGCAACAAGTCATATCTTTAGGTTTGAAGACTTATATGATATTACCGTCTCACGATCACTCGAGATAAATTCCATGAAGTGATACGAGTGAGCGTGGGTTGAATCCAATACTCAGAACTTATGAGCACTCATGAGTGTTGTAGCTATGTCCAACATCTTAGACCTCTACAACCAACTCATAACAGTCTTGATTCATACCTACTTCCAACATATGACCGACTGTGGAGAATTTGAATAATATGATATATCGAACATAATTATTCTGGAAGTCAAAACATGCAAAATGAAACGATAGTAAATGATTGACAAAAGATAGCAACACTTTACTCATCAATAAATACAACTTTTATTCATCATCAAATGTCAATTACACTTTACACATTTCATAAGCTATCTAACTACTTAAACTCATATCATCCTTCAGCCCTATGCGTCTCGCATGGTGGAGATGCTTAACCCTGCCCAGTCCCTTCGTGAGGGGATCTGTCGGGTTCTCATCCGATGATACCCTCTTTTCCACGAGGAGTCCTTCTTCTATTCGATGTCTGATGAAATGATATTTTCTGTCGATGTGTCTGGATCTTCCGTGATCCCTTGGTTCCTTTGCTAAGGCAACTGTACTTTCACTATCACAGAAAATCTATATAGGCTCCTTTATAGCTGGTACAACTCCAAGGTCTCCAATGAAGTTATTTAGCCATATAGCCTCCTTCGCTGCCTCGCTTGCCGCTATATACTCTGATTCGCATGTTGAATCAGCCATTGTCTCCTGCTTGGAACTTTTCCAAGAAATTGCTCCTCCGTTTAAGGTAAAGACCCAGCCTGACTGAGAGCAAAAATTATCCCTATCAGTCTGAAAGCTAGCATCACTATACCCCGATACTCTCAAGTCATCACTCCCACCGAGGGTAAGGACTTAGCCCTTAGTCCTCCGCAGGTACTTGAGAATGTTCTTTACCGCAGTCCAGTGAGCCTTACCAGGATTCCCCTGATATCTGCTGACCATTCTCAATGCAAAGGCCACATCATGACGAGTACAAGTCATAGCATACATGATCGAGCCTACAACGGAAGCATACAGTACTCGACTCATTTCTGCTATCTCAACCTCTGTACTCGGACTCTGAGTTTTACTCAGTCTGGCGTTACTCTGGATCGGTAACTCTCCTTTCTTGGAATTCTGCATGCTGAATCTATTCATCACCTTCTCCAAGTAGGTACTCTGACTAAGTCCAATTAGTCTTTTACTCCTGTCTCTCAAAATCCTTATCCCTAGAATACAGGCAGCTTCTCCAAGGTCCTTCATAGCGAAACACTTCCCAAGCTAGGACTTAACTTCCTGCAGAGTTGGGATGTCATTTCCTATGAGTAGTATGTCATCCACATACAGTACCAAAAAACTGACTATACTCTTACTAGCCTTGACATATACACAAGATTCATCTTCACTCCTCGAAAAGCCAAACTCTTTGACCTTCTCATCGAAGCAAAGATTCCATATGCAAGGTGCTTGCTTTAATCCATAGATGGATTTCTCAAGCTTACACACTCTATTAGGGTACTCTGTACTGACAAAACCCTCTGGCTGACTCATGTAAACATCCTCATCCAACTTTCCATTAAGGAAAGCGGTTTTGACATCCATTTGCCATATTTCATAATCATGAAATGCAGCAATGGCTAACAGAACCCTAACAGACTTAATCTTCGCTACTGGTGAAAAGGTATCATCATAATCAACTCCCGGAGTTTGAGAAAATCCCTTTGCAACCAGTTGTGCCTTATAAGTGTGTACATTACCATCCATGTCGGTCTTCTTCTTGAAGATCCATTTGCACCCAACTGTCTTACGACCTGGTACATTGTCAACCAAGTTCCAAACTTGATTGTCATACATGGATTGTATCTCGTTGTCCGTAGTCTCTTTCCATTTAACAGCCTCAGGGCCTGTCATGGCTTCCGTGTAGCTGTTAGGTTCATCCAGGCCTATCAGTGTGTTATCACTGATAAGTGTATCACCCTTCGTAGTAATATGGAAACCATAGTAATGCTCAGGTGGATTCCTAATTCTCGTGGAACGCCTCAGAGGTACAGACTCATCTGTCGGATCAACAGGAGTTTCCTCCTCATGTTGATTGCTAGGGTTTGAGGTTCCTTCACCACTTGACTCTTGAATTTCTTCAAGGTCAATTTGCCTCCCACTGTTTCCTTGGCTCATGAATTCTCTCTCGCGAAAGACTCCTCTCCTTGCTACAAAGACCACATTATCACTAGGTCTGTAGAAGAGGTAACCAAAGGATGTCTATGGGTAGCCGATGAAAATACACCTCTCACTTCGAGGTTCGAGCTTATCGTGAGACTCGCGCCTCACAAAAGCCTCGCAACCCCAAATCTTGATGTGGTCCAGATTGGGAACTTTTCCGGTCCACATCTCATGAGGTGTTTTGGTAACCTTCTTTGTAGGGACTAGATTAAAAATATGGGTGGCAGTCTCTAAGGCATACCCCCAGAATGAGATTGGTAGCGAAGCTCGACTCATCATGGAATGAACCATATCCAACAAGGTTCTCTTGCGCCTCTCAGCTACACCATTAAGCTGTGGTGTCCTGGGAGGTGTCAATTGTGAGATAATCCCACATTCCTTAAGATAGTCAAGGAACTTTGTACTAAGATACTCACCACCTCGATCGGATCGTAGCATCTTAATGTTCCTGCCCAACTGATTCTCCACTTCCTGCTTGAACTCTTTAAATCTATCAAAGGTCTCTGACTTATGCTTGATTAGGTATACATATCCATATCTACTAAAATCATCAGTAAAAGTCACATAGAAGCTGTTAGCATCTCTTGTGGCGGTTCTGAAGGGTCCACACACATCAGTGTGTATGAGGTCCAACAAACCCTCACCCATAGTACAAGTACCAGTGAAGGGTGACTTTGTCATTTTCCCAAGCAAACAAGATTCACAACTATCATCTGACTTTAGGTCAAACAACTCCAAGACTCCATCCTTTTGGAGTTGTCATATGCGTTTCTTGGTTACATGTCCAAGACGACAATGCCATAAAGATGTTTTATCCAAGCTAGTGGAAGAATCGATACATAATACATTATTTCCTAGGTTATCAACAACCGACAGTGTTTCATATACACCATCACATGGTAATGCTTTAAAATAAAAAACATTATTAAAGAAAGCATTAATACCACCACTATCATTATCAAATGAAAAGCTAAAACCTTGTTTGTACAAACCATGAAAGGAAATAATATTTCTCGCCATTTCAGACGAGAAACAACATTTATTCAAATCTAATACTAATCCACTACTTAGCAACAAAGAATAAACTCCAATCTTGGTGCCAGATGAAGCTTTCCTATTCCCCATGATCAAGTTTATCTTCCCATGCTCCACATTCTCACTTCTTCTTAGTCCCTGCAAATCAATACATATGTGAATACCACAACCTGTATCAAGGACCCAAGAATTAGAATGGGGTGAATTATTAGACAATATAGTGTATGTACCTGCATGGTTGGGTTTAACTTTCCCATCCTTCACATCTTGCTGGTACTTTGGGCAGTTTCGCTTCCAGTGCGACTTTTCATGGCAATAGAAGCATTCAACCTCTTTAGGGTTAGCAGAAGGAGTGACGAAACCTTTCTTGGTTCCACTTGAAGAGGATCCATCAAGAGACTTTCCCTTGGTACCCTTCGAAGGGCTCTTCCTCTTCTTTCCATTACCTTGCCCGATTGCCAAGACAGGGGCCGCGGTAGGAGTAGGAGTGGTAACAACCGATTTACTCTTAAGACCAGTTTCTGCAATCTTCAAGAATCCTTGAAGTTTGCTGAGTGTAACTTCCTCCTTGTTCATGTGGTATGTCATGCGAAATTGATCATAACAAGAAGGTAAGGAGTGCAAAATAATGTCTATTGCTAACTCCTCGGGGAAGTTCACATTCAGTTTCAGCAAACGCTCCACATACCTTTGCATTCTCTGCATGTGGCCCGTGATGGGTTCACCATCCTTCAACCGGGTTGTTATCATGGAGGAGATGATTTCATATCATTCTTGACGAGCACTCTGATGGTAGCGGTCCATCAAATCCTGGTGCATCTCAAAATGATAGTAGTCCTCATAGGACTTTTGGAGCTCGACTGTCATAGTGGCCAACATGATGCATGCCACTTTGGTAGCATCTGTTTCATGTGCCTCATATTTAGCGATCTCCTCAGGAGTAGCAGACGGGTCGGGTACCTTAAGCTCCTTGTCGAGAACATATTCTTTATTCTCATACCGAGTGACCATCCTGATGTTCCTGATCCAATCCATAAAGTTGGATCCATCAAAGATGACTCTCCTACAAAGGTTCATGAGAGAAAAGGAGCCGGTAGGGTTTGAGCCAGAAGCAGCATTGTTGGAAGACATCTGAAAAGAAGAAAGACAAGTTTAGATTAGATATAAAGATAGTCCTTAATAAAACACCCAAATGTAATATTAAGGCTAGGACCCAACACAATATTTTATAACTTAGAAGAGGGATGCCGTAATCCAAGCTATAAAATATTTGAAGGTAGGTGAATGACGATTCACCAATTTCCACCATGAAAAACGAAATAAATAATTAGGTTTTAATTGGTTTTGAAACTCCTAGATTCTTTGAGATTCATTGAACTTTTCAATGGCATGTTTCAATCTCGAGTGTGCCCTTCAGGTTTTGTGACTGGGATGCCGATGATCACAAAACAAGGTGTGAAGTAACCATGCAAATTACTTGGTACCCTTAATATTTACCCCTCAATCGATGTGCCAGTTAACCACACGCGCTCCACCGATACTATGATAAATATTAAGTTACCCTTTGCCTACCTTGTTAAGTCCAAGTTAGTGTGTCGGTTAACCACACACGCTCCACTAACGACTTAATCAAAGTGCAAAGTGTAATTTCATGGGTTAGCACCTTATTCACATTTTCCTAAAGTAACTAAGATTGGGAATTTATAAAAACATTTAGTTACTTTCTATTCATCATACTTTTAATGAAGATTTAAAGTCCTTGTCTTACCCGTTCGGCTAACGACCCTCCACCGATCAAGGAAGCGGTGGGTGAGAGTGGACACCCATTAAGCTGTTATTTTATAGGCAGCAACCTTATACCCCCCTTATAGACCGGCTTCGTGAATGAGGCCTACTAACGGTAAAACGACTTTTTCTTATACACACATAATTATTATTAAACTTATAATATTATAAAGTATAAGGGTTGAATTTTAACTTTTAAAATTCTAGGGGTTGGAACTAAAGTTTTTAAAGTGACTTTACATGTTCCAAAACTTGAGGGCAAGTTTTGTAACTTTCAAAACTTTTCATCTTTCATAACTTATGAGTTAATGGTTTATTAAAATGAGTGACTTTTCATTTTATGTAACCTATGTGTTTCTTTAACGGTCTTTTAAAAGTGTGACTTTTGGTAATCCATAACTTGAGGACAAATTATGGATTCCATCAAAACACATAATGATCAAGAATTAAACTAACAAGCAAGTTACAAATAATTCCTATGATCTTCTAAACTCATAAGTTCATGAACATGCATATCAACAATTTCAAGAATCATAAATAAACCATATAAAACTTGAAATTTTGATAATAACCTTTGAAATTGGATTAGCATAATCATTACCACATCAAAAACAAGTTTTAAGGTTCAAAAAACAGTTTAGGGTAATGATCCTCATCCAATACCAAGCAAAACCCCGAAATTCTGCATACAGGGGCATCACCACGTCGTGTTAAATATTGCCACGTCGTGGTGAGCAGTCCGATGCAAAAAATGTAGAATTTCAATTTTTGGAATAACATGTAGCATCAAGTATCAAACAAAACAACCCTAGGCTCTGATACCACTGAAGGATTTTGAGCATTCTAACACTCCTATGGTGTACATGCAACCCTAGAAACCTTGAATCTATGTTTTATCTATGATACATGCAAAATTGTTTTTCCAAGGTTCATAACCTATCTAGCATACATGGGGAACTTTTAAACATAAAAGTTAGTAAGAAATACATACCTTGTAGTAGTTTGGATTCCTTGAAAACCTTGTGAGCCTAGCACCTCAAGTGTGATGCCTCAAATGTCTCACACAACACCAAATGCACTTGGAATAACTTAGAGAGAAATGAAGAACACTTAGAAATCGGCTAGCCCTCACTTGTTCACTTAGTGGCCGATTTTCGTCTACAATATGAAGCTTATATAGTGTGTTGCAATTAGGGTTACACCATGTAAACCCTAATTGTCATGACTTTTCATTTCCATGACCCATGGGTTCTATAAACACCATGGAGCATCCTATGGATTTTAGCCCAACTTGATAATCCATGGAGCATAAGCCCACTATACAAGTATGGATGATTTACACAATCAACCCATATATTTAATTAGTCTTCTTTTGATCACTTAATTAATTCCGAATTAATTCTTGATCAATACTAATTAAATAATATTATTAATATATTAGAACTTATAGTATATTAATAAACCTTAAGTGTTATTTCTCTCATTTTAGTCTATCCAAATGCATGATGCCATGCAACCCAAATGGACCATGCTAATCGGGTCAAGTACATTCCAGAAATAGTTATGAACTTAGACACGTAATCCAACAATAGCTTCACTAAAATTCTTTGGATCCTCCTTAATATTAAAAAAATATTGATGTTGACATATAGTCTCATTCCTTGTTCCTTCAACTAGATAAAGTTGAAAATCAGATCCAAAAGACTTCGCTTTTCTAGCTCTTGTGATTTTCCTAGGTTTAGGTACAAAACTTGTACCACCAGAAACATCTTCAGCTTGATTAGTACTCTTGCTAGAAGATTGATGAATCATGTCCCTTGGTCTAGGTATATATGTAAATCTTTCTTCATCAAATATATCATCTCTTGACTCTATCACAGTGTTTACAGACATAGAGTCATTAGATTCTAAAATATAGAATCTATATGCTTTGGAATGCTCAGCATATCCAATAAAGATACAATCTACACCTCTATCACCCAATGTTTTCCTTTTGGGTTCAGCGAGCCTTACAACTGCTCTACAGCCCCAAACTTTGAGATAACTCAAATTTGGTACCTTTTTGCACCAAAGTTTATAAGGAGTATTCTTATTCATTTTATTTGGAGTTCTGTTCAAGATGTAACATGCAGTTAACATTGCCTCGCCCCAAAACCCTTCACTTAATCCAGAATAGGAAAACATGGAATTAACCATTTCTTTCAAAGTCATATTCTTCCTTTCAGCTACACCATTTTGTTGTGGTGTATAAGGAGCTGCGGTTTGATGTATTATTCCAGTTGATTAAAAATAAACTGGATCATAATGCTCACCACCTCTATCAGTACGCAAGACTTTTATTAATTCATTTTTATGAAGCTCAACTTGTTGTTTATAAATTTTAAATTTATAAAGTGCTTCATCCTTAGAATGTAGCAAATAGACATAACAATATCTAGATGCATCATCAATAAAAGTACCAACATACTTTTTGTTTCCAGGGGAAGGTGTTGCATGGAAATCACTATGTATAAGATCCAACACCTTGCTTTCCCTAACAACATCTTTGAAAGGTTGTCTTGTGATTTTAGTTAGCATGCATGTTTTATATTTTTCATTATTTTTCATATCAAAAGCAGGAATTAAACTTATTTTAGACATGTCTTTTAATCTCTTGTAATGAATGTGTCCTAGTCTAGCATGTCATAATTCATATTTATTAAAATTATTGTTAGTACTAGTAGAAGTCATGCAAACATAATTATCAATAGAAGGATAATTAATATTAAGGCTAATCATTTCATTACATACATATCTAAATCCCATAAAAGAACCATGTCTTGACAAGATATACTTCTCACTTTCTAATACTGGTTTGTAACCACAATTATTTAATACAATTTCAGACACAAGATTCTTACGAATCCCTGGAACATATAAAACATTGTTCAAACACAAACATTTCCCAGAAGTAAAGGTAAGTAAAACAGATCCTAGTCCCTTGATTGGTTCAGTTGCAACATTTCCCATCTTCACAATAGATCCACCTTCAATTGGTTGAAAGTCTTTGAACCAATATAGATCTTTGCAAACATGAATTGTTGCTCCCGAATCAACCCACCATGCAACATTATCATCCTGCACATGAAATGCTTCAGAAATCACAGAAATATAATTCTGAATATATTTAGAATTCTGCATGAAAACAGAAATCTGACCTTGATGCTTTTCTGGATCCTTGGATCCACTTGGACCAGCACCATCCTTGTTCACTTTGCGAAAAAGACAATCTTTCTTGAAGTGACCCGGTTTGTTACAATTCCAACACACCACTTTAGCCTTCTTGTTGGAAGACTTATCATCCTTTCCTTTAAACTTCCTTTTTCCATTATACTTCTTGGGATTCTTTGAACTTTCTCCTTCCAACATGTTCACCAAAGAGGAACCAACTTGGTTCTTGCCTTTAGGATTGTTATCAAGTTCTTGAGTCCTTAAGGACTCTTCAATCCGTAAATGGCTTCCAAGTTGAGTCAAAGTCAATTCCTCTTTGTTATGTTTCAGATTGTGTTTAAAATCCTTCCAGGAAGGGGGCAGTTTGTCAATGATCACAGCCACAGAAATGGCCTCATCCATAAAAGTCCTGGAGTCAATCATATTGTAACCCATAAAGTTACAAACAAGAAACTTCTTGCTTGAAGCATCTTTAGCCATGTACTTGGATTCAAGAGAATCTCACAGTTCTTTTGCAGATTCGAAATTTTGATAGATATCAAACAGATAGTCAGACATACCATTGAGAATATGACCACGACATATGTAATCATCATTTTCCCACTTTGATCTCCTTCTTGTTTCCTCCAAAGGTTCATCTTCAACAAATTCTGGTAAGCCTGACATGGGTGTACTCAGAGCATACACCACTTTCATAGTGGTAAGGAGAAAGTGCATCGTCTTCTGCCATCTACAAAAATCTTGCCCTTCAAACTTGTTCAATTTTTCAAACTTGCTTGTCATATCCTTCACAGAATCGCCACTTGACATGATCACAAATTACTTCGATTTTGTTCGAAATATGGGTTTAATGACACTTGGAAATCTGAGAATCGTGATTATCACTTTTAAATCGAAGTATTTGGGTGGTACTCCCAAATCCTCAATTGGATAAGACTTAGAGAAAATCAGAGAAAAAGAAAGAGAATGATAGGGTATGTTTTTCGTGAGTACCAGAAAATGAGACCAAAAATGACTTTAAGATCTCTCTCTAAAAATTGTCATATGACAGTTTAAAACGGTCACAAACCACAAAAAAACGGTCATAAAACAGGTACTTGAATAAAAGTCAAAATGGGTCAATTCTCAAAAAAACCGGATTTCTAATGCATTTTTTTATATAGTAACATAACCTATATAAACCGGATTTCTAAAACTGTCACAGACCAGCAGCTCGACCCCAGCCAGGGGCTCTGCCCCTTGGACCCCGCTCCTAGGAGTGCTGCCCCCGGAACCCCGTTCGTTCAGGGGCTTCGCCCCTAAATGACAGTGTACTTTGAAACTTGATCAAACTTAAACAAGTATGTACTCCACACCTTCCTTACTTGTTTGATATTTATCAAGATCGCTTTTGGTCAAAAAAAAGTAATCCCATTAGACTTAAATAACATTGATGATAACAGATCACCAACAATCCTAAAAAAGTTCAACATTTTAAATCCATAACGACACACATAAAATAAAATCCTAAAAAAGTTCAACATTTTAAACATCATAACGACAAACATCAAATAAAAACCTAAAAAAACGCATCACATCAAGCTATACTTTGATCCGGCATTCTTTAACCACATCTCACAAACTTCCGTCAGAAGAAATAACCAAATTTTTCTAAGATCGGCACTTTCACCAAAAAGCAAAACAACCGCTTGGTATCTTGGACCAAAAATATTCCCCATTCCATTTTCACCAACTTTTCCATACATGATGCTATATTGTGATTTTTATGTTTCTTCACTAACATCCTTGCAAATTTGCTAATTTCATCACCAATGATAGGTGCATTTTATGCACCTATTTTGCATGTTTATTCCCGTCCTTTCGTAGCATTCTACTCCACAATTCTTGCATTTAGTTAATTATTTGGGCAATTGCATATTTTATTGAGAATTCCTGGTACTTCACAATTTTTTTGATTTATTTTGCAGGCATTATGGAGCATGGAGCATGGAACTTGGAGCATTGGAGCATGAAGAGAAGATGGACCAGTCATGTCATGGAAGAAAACATGAAGACATAACATGAGTCGTTGCATATCATCCTAGCAAAGGACTGTGTTTGAAACACGATTTGTGTCACACCGACACGGGTCGTGTTTGTCCTTTTTCATCTTACATTTGAGCATCACGACTCGGGGTGATGCTAGACTGAAGAAGGAACCAATAGTGAAGACTTATTAGACTTTTAGCAAAAAGCACGTGCCATGCTAAATACACATGGTCAAGACACATGGCCATACTAAAAAAAATGTGGCAAAAGGCATGGCCATGCTAAAAACGCATGGCCTTGAGTTAGGAACGTGAGAAAACGTGAGCAGTTAATAAAATAGAGAAATCGCCATTTTTCACTGAAGACGGTTTTGAGGAGCAAGTTGTGGCTGTAACAACCCAAAAATAAGACCTAAAAATTTCATTTTTAAATTAATAAAACCAATATCCCAAAAACATCATCATAGAAATCCATATAAA
The DNA here is from genome assembly GCF_052849685.1 of Lactuca virosa. Taxonomy (NCBI): domain Eukaryota; kingdom Viridiplantae; phylum Streptophyta; class Magnoliopsida; order Asterales; family Asteraceae; genus Lactuca; species Lactuca virosa. Next base: position 57,012,845 of record NC_136431.1, read on the forward strand.
ACAAGTGTATCAATCATCATATCACATCAGAGTAAATCAAGAAAATGCGTAACAAGGTGGTGTGTGCTCTGCAATCATCCCAAGTTATTCCCTTTGGAACTAGAAGTACCTGAAACATAAACTGAAAACCATAAGCACAAAGCTTAGTGAGTTCCCCAAAATACCACATACCATACATAATAAACACATAATGGGCCCCGGCCTTCATCGGGACCCGCCCGACATCGATCCCCCCTCGGTATACAGATCGGGCCCCACCCAGCATACATATAAACATATATCATATAAACACATACACATACAATAATCACAAAGATACATAGCATACAAAATGGTCATCGGGCCCCGTCCAGTAAGCATACAAGTACATAACACATGCAAGAGTCACGCAGACAACAAGCATACTAACATAGCATAATCATGGGCCGGCATTGGTGCCTTCGGCCCGTTAAACACAGAGAGGATACTCACATCGAACTGTTGAATCACACGAATAAATCTCTGGCTACTGGTCCGACAAATCCCCAAGCTATCAATACCAAATAACATACAATTAAAATTAGACTCCAATCCATAACTATCAGTCCATAATTAGGGTAAAAAGACCACTTTACCCCTTACCTAGTTTGGCCCAAAACTAAGGCCCAAACCTACAATCGAAAAGGCCCATTTACCAAAATAATCATACAAGGCCCAAACATGGCCCAATTTTCCAAATTGTGCCCAAATCCCTTCCATGGGCCTTCACCTAAGGTCCAATAATATTCCCAGCCCAAAACAATAGAATTCAGATGGGCCAACCAAGCCCTAAACATCTAAACCCAAAAGAATGGCCCAAAAATAAGATCCAAACTCCGAAGCCCAACTGACTGAGTACGCGGGGTGTACTCAGCACGTACGTAAAACGTACTCGCTTTAGGGCTTGTATGCTAAGCGTACCTGCTTGTATACCTAACGTACTTGTAACATCCCAAAAACTAGGGTAAAAATTGAACTTTTAATATAATCAAAACACTCATTTATCCTTTATTCAAACATTTAGAAGCATTTCAAAATACAAACAATTTTCAGAGTTCATTCCTAAAATCACGAGTTGCGGAAAACACGGGTGTATGCACTGCGATCAAGCTGGACCCCTTTCAAACCGGAAATACCTGAAACCATAAACCACAAACTATAAGCAAATCTTAATGAGTTCCCAAAATACCACATACCATACATAACATACGAGCCATACATAACATACATATCCAACACTCAATAGAAGGTGCTATGTGCCAACCATAGTCTTGTCATTATGCCACGAGCCGCATCATGGTCTTCCTTGCCAAACCGGGGGCCAAAACCCTGGGTCTTACAGACAAGTTCCAGGAGCCACCTCCTGGTCTTCCATTCAAGCATCACAAAGACAACTAGCATACAATCTACAACTACTTAACAAATTTACTGCCAGAGTTCAGACTCTAGTCTTGCATACAGATTGCTAGAAGGCACCTCCTGGTATTTAATATAAAACGCCAAGGGCCACCCCTTGGTCTTCCTATAATACATTAACCAAATGGGTCGGCATTGGTGCCTTCGACCCATAGTACAGTAAGGAGACTCACCTCGACAGCTGAACCCACGAATATATCTCTGACTGCAGATCTGCTAGAATCCCCGCGCTAACAAACATGAAAACATTCAATTAACATTTGGGGTTCCAAACCCAAAACCAACAATCCATATATGGGTTAAAAAGACCATTTTACCCCTCACCTAGTTTGGTCTAAGACTAAGCCCCAAACTCACAATCAAAAGGCTCACAAACCAAATAAACATCCAAAGCCCACCTATGGCCCAATTTTAAAAATTGGGCCCAAACCCTTACATGGGCCTTACCATAAAGCCCATTAACTTGTTTCTAATCCAAAACACTTGTTCTCAGATGGTCCAACAATGCCCCAAGCAACCAAGCCTAAAAAAATAGCCCAAACCCGAAATGACACCACAAGGCCCAATAAGGCACAAATATCCAAATTGGGCCCAAACCCATCATGGGCCTAACCCGAGAAGGCCCAATGCCCAAAAACGCTCAAAATAACCAATGGTAACCTTGGTAAAACTTATGATCAATGAACCATGGTCAACAAGTCAACAAACCAAGAAAAGTCCAACAAGCTGAGTACGTCCCGCGTACTCAGCTGGTACGCCTAGCGTACACCCTTTGGGGCCAGTACGCACAACGTACCAGATGGGTACGCCCAGCGTACTCCGCTGAACCTCAATCTTCTCCATTAAGCACTTAACCACTTAAGTCCTTGCTTCAATTCTGATTCCCATGGAAGACTTATCACGTAAAGTTGGAAACTTTACTTGCATGCATGACTTAATGGGGCTCTAGAGCTCAAAAGAGCTTGATGAAAGGTCTTAACACATGCATGAGTCCAAATAAACCATAAAGATCACATTTTTATGCCTTTGGGTCACCTAAAACGTCCATATCTACAAGATCAAGCCTCTGAAACGACCTTAGCTCACAAGGACCAACCAAAAGAAGCTAAAATGACCTAAATCAAACCCAAAAGAAGATCTAACCAAAGAGATGACAAGATTAAAGCTTTTTACCTTCAATAGAATGCAAAAGATGGAAAACTTCTGGATCTACAAGCTCCCTTCCAGGTGGCGATTCTTCAACAAGCTCGAAGCTCTTTAAAGTGCACAAAAATACGCCAAGATCCTTCACACTGGCTTAAATGCTCCAATATAAAGGCTAAGGATCGACGTTTATGGTTTAGGAGGCTTAGAGGTTGATAAAAGGCGAGGCTCATGAAGGAAATGAGGTTTAAACAGGGTCAAGGGCCAAAACTTAGGGTTTCATGGTTGAAGGGAGTACGCCTCGCGTAACCCTTAGTACGCTCAGCCTACTCAAGAGTCATCCTCGACCAACTTAACCATTACGCCTCGCGTACACATCTAGTACGCCCCGCGTACAAGATGGTCCTCCAAACTCCAAAACTTCACTCGACTCTAAATCCATCATCCTAAGTCCGTTTCCAACGAACTTTATATCCACAGAAAGGTATCGAGAAGCTCTACGCTTCTAACAACTCACCATTGCCTTAAAACTTCTCGAACAAGAACCCAAAATTCATAAAGGCTCGAACTAACAAATTACGATTATACCTTTGGGATCCGAATCACCATCAAACACTCAAATCACATAAACTATAACACCCACATCCAAAAAGGGACAAATCCTTCCTTCCCCAAGGCCCTAAGCCTTATGATAATTGATGATTGGGCCACAACCCCGAATAATGAAGCAATTCGAAACCGAGTGTTACAACTCTCCCCCACTTAACTTTGATTTCATCCTCGAAATCATCCCTTACCAACACTCAGGTCATACCAAGCAACCCGAGGAACGCAACCGCAAACCCTGAGCACAAAATGACCTTCCTAAGGCAACCGAATTCAACCCAAGTAGAAACTTCCAACCCGAAGAAGAACGAATCCTTAAAACCATGCAGAAAACCACTTCTACCTTTCCGAAACCTGAAATCTCAAATTGGTTTGACTCCCCGATAGACCGCCCACACTCAACCACTACCATGCTAAATCCTCATAGGACCCCAGACCAAACAAAACTCTTCTAACCCTGATTATCTTGATGATTCCATTGGGAACAAAATCACTGACAATATATGGTTGCAGAACACTTATACTTGACAGAAGCCTCAGATAATCCTTTGACTAGAAGATTCATCCCTGCAACAGTTAGACTCAAACGAGAGCTGAGCAACAGTTAAACAAAACTCTTCTACCATGCTAAATCCTCATAGGACCCCAGACCAAACAAAACTCTTCTAACCCTGATTATCTTGATGATTCCATTGGGAACAAAATCACTGACAATATATGGTTGCAGAACACTTATACTTGACAGAAGCCTCAGATAATTCTTTGACTAGAAGATTCATCCCTGCAACAGTTAGACTCAAACGAGAGCTGCGCAACAGAGTCAATTAAACCACTCTGAGATTATTTAATCCAACTGCAAGTGACATAGCATTTTCCCAAATAACAAGCAAATCCACACACGAATCCCAAATCACTAATACTGCCCAAATCATGGTGTTGTACCCTAGCTTCTTTCCAAAAGCAGTCGAGACCTCCCTGGTCCCAACTTGACTGCCAACTATCTGAAACACCGGATTCCCACCCGGTTGCTGATTCAAAAGACACACACGTTCGCCCCATACGACTTCCGAAAGAAAGCCTCAACTGACAATAATTGCCCAAACCATCTCGCAACCAAATCCAATGTTATAAATGAATGCTACGAGACCAATCGTAGTCTTATATCATACCCGATCTCCAACGTCCCACCACCTCCTGATTCCAAGCATGATGTGGCCTTCCCGCAGTCTTACGAACTGACCCACCCTTGTCTAAACCATCTGAAAATATCTGTGACAAATCATGGATTTGCCACACCCGCACCGCTGCACAAGGACCAGTGAATGCTACGGGCCACCCCTGCAGTCTTACAACACTCCCACACTAACTGCCAACTAGTGAATGCCACGGGCCACCCCGCAGTCTTACAACACTTCTACAGTACCATCGAACTAGTGAATGTTATGGGCCACCCTCACAGTCTTACAACACTTCTACTTTGCTATGGCCACCGCCCATCGTCCTACTGCTCATCTAACAATCCGAGCACATCCAGAGTCAAACGTGCACTCGACCAAGCACCCATGTTGAACTCAAGTCATGACTGGAACCCCAACCTGGGCCCACCAAAATCCTGCTATCCATCGCCAAGAAGGCACAAACTAACTATTAGGAAGTTTTCACCGAACTCCCGACTCGTACAATCCTCAATCCAGACCGTTACTTGGGCCGCCCTTACCCCCTACGGGGATGTGAAACTCATTCTAGGTTCACACCTGATTCTGCTCCCGGACGTATGAACAGTTCTCCCCCACTTTGATTCGACTAAGCTCTCCCAGCACACAAGGTTTGAAGGATTCTCAATCCATCTTACTCCTCATGATCGAACCGCTAACATCCTACACTTACTAGCCAAACCCAAAGACTGCACAATCCTGAAGATCATATGAACACTCCTAGAAATCCTAGCAAAACTGATAACCCCAGACTCTTTTAATGATACAACACCCAAATCTTGAAGCCCTATGAACTGATGCCTAGACCAAAACCTCAACAATAGACCACTTCCCTTGGCACCCCCAAATATAACGCTTACCCAAATCGATTCAAGATTCCAAACAACATAATTACTTATAACAACCGAAAAGAAAGTAAAAGATGACATACCTACAACATCACATGGTGGAGTACAGGCCTCCCCTGTCTGACACTGCAATGCCCGTCTCCTCTCTGCTAGGGCTTATTCCCTACCCTCACGACCATCAGTGATCCTCAAAGTAACTGGAGCAGGTGCACTCACTGCCTCCCTCCTTAACATCGGACAGTCGACCTTCTTGTGTCCACTAGGTTGCAGTGAAAACATAACGAATTTTCCCCTTGAGGATAATCCCTGCTGACATGACCAACCCCGCCACACTTGTAGCAGCCCAAACCCCTGGAACGAAAAACCCCATCGTGCAGTTTCCCGCACGTGCTGCACTGACCTCGGCCCTGCTGGCCCCTCAATCGCTGATCTGAAGTCTTGGGTCTCTTCCCGGGAACCTCCACTACGTGCACCTGATCTGGCCCCCTCTTCCCTAGGTGCTCCAAATCAATCTCCCGCTTTCGGGCTTTAGAAATCATATCATTTAGGTTCTTGCTGTTGGGTTTTGAGCAAACTAACACTCCTAAGGTGTTCATGCAACCCTAGAAACCTTGGATCTATGTTTGTCTAAAATACATGCAAAATAATTTTCCAAGGTTCATAACCTATCTAGCATACAAGGGGTACTTTTAAACATAAAAGATACTAGAAGAATTACATACCTTTGTTAGTGAGTTGATTCCTTGGGAGTTTGAGAGCCAAGCACCAATAATGTGAATGCCTCAAATGGAAATCACAAATCACCACAAACTTGGAAAACTTATGAGAGAGCACTCTAATACTCTGGAAATCGGCCACACCTTATGCACACACACATCTTACATTTTCAAGCACCATAAGCCTCTTTATATAGTGTAGATGATTAGGGTTATGAACCATGCAAACCCTAATAACCCATGTCTTTTCCTATTCCAAGGATCCATGGGTTAAAAGCTCCATGGATCATCCATGGACTCCCATTCAAGCTTAGCCCATTTCCTTATGAGTGTTAGCCCACACTATATAAGTACAATAGCCCATTATTTAATTAGTCACCTTATGATCACTAAATTAATTCATAATTAATTTAAGATCAATACTAATTAAATAATACAATTTCATATTAATATATTATAACTTATAATATATTAGTAGGCTGCAAATATACTCTTCTCATAATGTTATCCATATAAATAGTTCGGGTGAAGTGCAACCCAAATGGACCATGCCGGGTCGGGTCAAGTATATACCAAATAAGTTATGGACTTAGACACCTTATCCAACAGTCTCCCACTTGGATAAGTCTGATAACTGTATTTGCCTATATAGCTTCAGGAACCAACCGGCAATCGTAGCTCTCGAAAACTCTGTTGAACTATGAAGCGCCATTTTAGATAAGTGATCACATAATCCTCTGCTCTCATGATATCAGCCGGACAAATACATGGAACAATGTCTTACTTATTGTCCAACAGTTTGTTTCCCGATTTCCGATTTGTTTGACAAAGAACTTAATCGAACACATCAATTTAGTTCTGACCGGGCCCGGTACATAGGTCAAAACAAAATCATCGAGGGGCCCAGATATCGCTTCTATTTCTAGAAGGAACAGATAAACTTCGACTCATATGCTTGTTCTACTACTTATTGAATTGCACACAAAGGCACATTTTATAACATCAAGTTACTGATGCGTTTACGTGCAATCAATGCACAACCAACTCATAGGTAACAACTCATATCTCTAGGTTTGAAGACTTATATGATATTACCGTCTCACGATCACTCGAGATAAATTCCATGAAGTGATAAAAGTGAGTGTGGGTTTATTCCAATACTCATAACTTATGAGTACTCATGAATGTTGTAGCAACCATTGCTATGGCTAAACACCTTTAGTCATCTACAATCCCAATTCATGACAGTCTTGATTCATACCTACTTCCGACATATGACCGACTGTGGAGAGTTTGAATAAACTTATTATTCTGGAAGTCAAAACATGCAAAGCTGAAACAATAGTAAATAATTGACAATGATAGCAACACCTTACTCATAAATAAATCACAACTTTTATTCATCATCAAACGTCGATTACATTTTACAAGTTTCAGTAATAACTATCTAATCTGTAAAACTAATATCATCCCTCAGCCCGATGCGTCTCGCATGCTGCAAATGCTTCACCCTCGTCAGTCCCTTCGTAAGGGGATCCGCAGGGTTCTCATCTGTCGATACCCTCTTTGCCACGAGGAGTCCCTCTTCTATCTTGTGTTTTATGAAGTGATATTTTCTGTCAATGTGTCGGGATCTGCCATGATCTCTTGGTTCCTTGGCTAAGGCAACCGCACTATTGCTGTCACAGAAAATCTCCATAGGCTCCTTAATAGCTGGTACAACTCCAAGGTCTCCGATGAAGGTCCTCAGCCATATCGCCTCCTTTGCCGCTTCACTCGCTACTATGTACTCTGATTCACAAGTCGAATCAGCTACAGTCTCTTGTTTGGAACTCTTCCAAGTGATTGCCCCTCCATTTAAGGTAAAGACCCAGCCCGACTGAGAGCGGAAGTTATCCCTATCAGTCTGAAAGCTAGCATCACTATACCCTACTACTCTTAAGTCATCACTCCCACCAAGGGTAAGGATCCAATCCTTAGTCCTCCGCAGGTACTTGAGAATATTCTTTACCGCAGTCCAATGAGCCTTGCCAGGGTTCCCCTGATATCTGTTGACCATGCTCAAAGCGAAGGCCACATCAGGACGGGTACAAGTCATAGCATACATGATCGAGCCAACAGCGGAAGCATAAGGTAATCGACTCATCTCAGCTATCTCATCTTCTGTACTCAGGCTCTGAGCCTTGCTCAATTTGGCATTGCTTTGGATCGGTAATTCTCCTTTCTTGGAATTCTGCATGTTGAACCTTTTCAACACCTTATCCAAGTAGATACTCTGACTAAGTCCAATTAGTCTTTTACTCCTTTCTCTTAATATCCTTATCCCTAGGATATAGGCAGCTTCTCCAAGGTCCTTCATAGCAAAGCACTTCCCAAGCCAGGACTTAACCTCCTGCAAGGTTGGGATGTCATTTCCTATGAGTAGTATGTCATCCACATACAGTACCAAAAAGCTAACTATTATCCCACTAGCTCTGACATACACGCAGGACTCATCTTCACTTCTTGAGAAACCAAACTCTTTGACCTTCTCATCGAAACAAAGATTCCAACTTCGAGATGCTTGTTTCAATCCATAAATGGATTTCTCAAGCTTGCACAATCTATTGGGGTACTCTGCACTGACAAAACCCTCTGGCTGATTCATGTAAACATCCTCAGCCAACTTTCCGTTAAGGAAAGCAGTTTTGACATCCATTTGCCATATTTCATAATCATGAAATGCAACAATGGCTAGCATAACCCTAATAGACTTAATCTTTGCTACTGGTGAAAAGGTTTCATCATAATCAATACCCTGAGTCTGAGTAAAACCCTTCGCAACCAGTCGGGCCTTATAAGTGTGCACCTTCCCATCCATGTCGGTCTTCTTCTTGAAGATCCATTTGCACCCGACTGTCTTACGGCCTGGTACATTGTCAACCAAGTTCCAAACTTGATTGTCATACATGGACTGTATCTCGCTGTCCATAGCCTCCTTCCATTTAGCAGACTCTGGGCCTGCCATGGCTTCCTTAACGCTGTGAGGTTCATCCATATTTACCAGTGTACTGTCACTGATAAATGTATCACCTTCCGTAGTAATATGAAATCCATAATAAAACTCAGGTGTGTTCCTAACCCTTGTGGAACGCCTCGGAAGTATAGACTCGTCAGCTGGATCAACAGGAATTTCCTCCTCAGGTTGATTGCTAGTGTCTGAGGTTCCTTCACCAATTGAGTCTTGAATTTCTTCAAGGTCAATTTGCCTCCCACTGTCTCCTTGGTTTATAAATTCTCTCTCTCGAAAGACCCCTCTCCTTGCCACAAAGACCACATTCCCACTGGGTCTGTAGAAGAGGTAACCAAAGGATTTTTGTGGGTAGCCGATGAAAATACACCTTTCACTTCGAGGTTCGAGCTTGTCATGATTCTCGCGCCTCACGAAAGCCTCGCAACCCCAAATCTTGATATGGTCCAAATTAGGAACTTTCCCACTCCATATTTCATGAGGTGTTTTGGCAACCTTCTTTGTAGGGACTAGATTAAGGATGTGGGCGGCAGTCTCTAAGGCATACCCCCAAAAAGAGATTGGTAGCGAAGCTCGACTCATCATAGAGCAAACCATGTCCAACAAAGTTCGATTACGCCTCTCAGCTACACCATTCAGCCGTGGTGTCCTGGGAGGTGTCAATTGTGAGACAATCCCACACTCCTTAAGATAGTCGAGGAACTCAGTACTAAGATACTCACCACCTCGATCGGATCGAAGCATCTTAATGTTACTGCCCAATTGATTTTCTACTTCCTGTTTAAACTCTTTAAACCTTTCAAAAGTTTCTGACTTATGTTTGATTAAGTAGACATAACCATATCTACTAAAATCATCAATAAAAGTCACATAATAGCGATTAGCATCCCTTGTGGCGGTTTTGAATGGTCCACATACATCAGTATGTCTAAGGTCCAACAAACCCTCACCCCTTGCACAAGTACCAGTGAAGGGTGATTTTGTCATTTTTCCAAGTAGACAAGACTCACAACTATCATCCGACTTGAGGTCGAACGACTCCAAGACTCCATCCTTTTGGAGCTGGCCTATGCGTTTCTTGCTTACATGTCCAAGACGACAATGCCACAAAGATGCTTTATCCAAGCTAGTAGAAGAATCAATACATAATACATTATTTCCTAAATTATCTACAACCGATACAGCTTCATACACACCATCACAAGGTAATGCTTTAAAATAAAGAACATTATTAAAGAAAGCATTAATACTACCAACTTCATTATCAAAAGAAAAGGTAAAACCTTGTTTGTACAAAGCATGAGAGGAAATAATATTCCTCGCCATTTCAGACGAGTACACACATTTATTCAAATCTAACTTTAACCCACTATCTAGCAACAAGTATAAACTCCAATCTTGGCAACAGGTGCAACCTTCTTGTTCCCCATGATTAAGTTTATATTTTCGTGCTCCACATCCTCACTTCTTCTTAGACCCTGCAAGTCACAACAGATGTGAATACCACAACCTGTATCAAGAACCCAAGAATTATAATATGGTGAGTTATTAGACAATATAGTGTAAATACCTGCATGGGATGGTTTCACTTTCCCATCCTTGACATCCTGCAAGTACTTTGGGCAGTTTCGCTTCCAGTGCCCCTTATTTTGACAGTAGAAGCATTCAGCATCCTTAGGGATGGCAGAAGGAGTGATAGAACCACCTTTGGTTCCAGATGAGGAGCCTTCAAGGGACTTTCCCTTGGTACCCTTCGAAGGGTGCTTCCTCTTCTTCCCTTTGCCTTGCCCGATAGCCAAAACAGGGGTAGTAGTAGGAGTAGGAGTAGTAACCGACTTACTCTTAAGACCACTTTCGGCAGTCTTCAGAAGTCCTTGAAGCTTACTGAGTATGACTTCCTCCTTGTTCATGTGGTATGTCATACGAAATTGATCATAACACGAGGGCAAGGAGTGCAAAATGATATCAATTGCCAACTCCTCAGGGAAGTTCACATTCAGTTTCATTAGACGGTCCACATACCTTTGCATTTTTTGCATGTGGCTCGTGATTGGTTCGCTATCCTTCATACGGGTAGTGATCATGGAGGAGATTATTTCATACCGCTCTTGACGAGCACTCTGATGGTACCTTTCCATCAGATCCTGATGCATCTCAAAAGGGTAATAGTCCTCATAGGACTTTTGGAGTTCAGCTGTCATGGTGGCCATCATGATGCATGCCACCTTGGTGGCATCTCTTTCATGTGCCTGATACTCAGCGACCTCCTCAGGAGTAGCAGTGGACTCATCAAGCTCCTTTAGCTCCTTATCGAGGACATATTCCTTGTCCTCGTAACGAGTGACCATCCTGATGTTCCGGATCCAATCCATGAAGTTGGAACCATCAAAGATGACCCTCCCACAAAGGTTCATGAGGGAAAAGGAGCCAGTAGGGTTAGAGCCTGAAGCATTGTAGTTGGAAGACATCTGAAAAGAAGAAAACAAGTTTAGATTAGATATATCGAATCCTTAATAATACACCCAAATGTAATATTAAGGCTAGGATCCAACACAATATATTATAACTTAGAAGAGGGATGCCGTAATTTAAGCTATAACATATTTGAAGGTAGGTGAATGACGATTCACCAATTTCCTGATGGGTTTTGAGCATTCTAACACTCCTATGGTGTACATGCAACCCTAGAAACCTTGGATCTATGTTTGACTAAGATACATGCAAATAATTATTTTTCCAAGGTTCTTATCCTAACTAGCATGGCATGGGATACTTGAATCAAATAAAACTAGTAAAATTACTTACCTTGTAGTAGTAGTAGTTGATTGCTTGGAGTTTGAGAGCCTAGCACCAATAATGTGGATGCCTCAAATGGAAGTCACAAATCACCACAAACTTGGAAACTTGAGAGAATAGTCACAAACTTCTTGAAATCGGCCCTCTTGGTTTATACACATCAACTAGTGTTATTTCAAGAACCAAAGCCTCCTTTATATAGTGTGGTGGATTAGGGTTACATCCATGTAAACCCTAATACCCATGTCTTTTCATTTCCATGAGATCCATGGGTTAAAGCTCCATGGACTTTCCATGCAAGCCTAGCCCATTCCAAATAAGCATTAGCCCACACTATATAAATACAAGAGCCCATATTTAATTAGTCATACTCTTGATCTCTAAATTAATTCTAGATTAATTATAGATCAATACTAATTAAATAATATGATTTTATATTAATATATTAGGACTTATAATATATTAATAAATCATAACTTATACTATTCTCAAACGATTATCCATAAATTGTTCGGGTGAAGTGCAACCCAAATGGACCATGCCGGGTCGGGTCAAGTACATACCAAATATAGTTATGGACTTAGACACTATATCCAACATTTCCACCATGAAAACAAAACGAATTATTAGGTTTAATTGGTTTTGAAATTCCTAGATTCTTTTGAGATTCATTGAACTTTTCAATGGCATGTTTCAATCTCGATTGTGCCCTTCAAGTTTTGTGACTGGGATGCCGAGGATCACAAAACAAGGTGTGAATAACCATGCAAATTCACTTGGTACCCTTAATATTATCACCTAATCAATGTGCCGGTTAACCACACACGCTCCACCAATCTATGATAAACATTAAGTCACCCTTCGTGATCCTTACTAGTCCAAGTTAGTGTGCCGGTTAACCACACACGCTCCACCAACGACTTGGTAAGGTACAAAGTGTGAATTTCATGGGTTAGCACCATTTTCACATTTTCCTAAAGTAACTAAGATTGGGAATTTATTAAAGGTTTAGTTACTTTATAATATTCATTATACTTTTAATGAGAATTTAAAGTCATTGTCCTACCCGTTCGGCTAACGACCCTCCACCGATTTAGGAAGCGGTGGGTGAGAATGGACACCCATTAAGTTGCCATTTTATAGGCAACAACCTTATACCCCCTTATAGACCGGCTTTGTGAATGAGGCCTACTAACGGTAAAACGACTTAATCTTATACATATATATAATAATTAACCATTAATGTTATAAATAGTATAAGGGTTGAATTTTAACTTTTAAAACTCTAAGGGTTTGGAATAAAGTATATTAAAGTGTGTGTAACTTTACAAATTCCAAACTTGAGGACAAGTTTTGAAACTATTCAAAACTTTTCATTTCATAACTTATGAATTAAAGGTTCATAAAATGAAGACTCTTCATTTTCATGTAACTTATGTGTTTTAAGTGTGCATAAATGAAAGTGACCTTTGGAAATCCATAACTTGAGGACAAATGATGGACTCCATTAAAACACATAAATGATCAAGAATTATCAATAAACAATTTAGCAAATAATTCCTATGATCTAACAATAATTCATAAGAACATGAACATCATATCAAAAATTCCAAGAACATATGAACACATATCATCATGCAATTTTCATATAAGCCATTGTAAATTGATTAGCATAAACATTACACCATCTAAAACAGGTTTTATAACACCAAAACAGTTTAGGGTAATGTTTCTAGTCCATTTCCAGCAGCAAAACTCGAAAATCTGCATTCTGAGGCTTCTACTCGTCGAGTGCACGAACCTACTCGACGAGTAGGATGAATTTACTTATGGACTCGGCGAGTTCATGCTGCAGAATGCAGAAAACTTGAGTTTTTCAACAAGTTTGCATCAAGTATCAAATAAACAAGCCTAGGCTCTGATACCACTGTTGGGTTTTGAGCAAACTAACACTCCTAAGGTGTTCATGCAACCCTAGAAACCTTGGATCTATGTTTGTCTAAAATACATGCAAAATAATTTTCCAAGGTTCATAACCTATCTAGCATACAAGGGGTACTTTTAAACATAAAAGATACTAGAAGAATTACATACCTTTGTTAGTGAGTTGATTCCTTGGGAGTTTGAGAGCCAAGCACCAATAATGTGAATGCCTCAAATGGAAATCACAAATCACCACAAACTTGGAAAACTTATGAGAGAGCACTCTAATACTCTAGAAATCGGCCACACCTTATGCACACATACATCGTACATTTTCAAGCACCATAAGCTTCTTTATATAGTGTAGATGATTATGGTTATGGTTATGAACCATGCAAACCCTAATAACCCATGTCTTTTCCTATTCCAAGGATCCATGGGTTAAAAGCTCCATGGATCATCCATGGACTCCCATTCAAGCTTAGCCCATTTCCTTATGAGTGTTAGCCCACACTATATAAGTACAATAGCCCATTATTTAATTAGTCACCTTATGATCACTAAATTAATTCATAATTAATTTAAGATCAATACTAATTAAATAATACAATTTCATATTAATATATTATAACTTATAATATATTAGTAGGCAGCAAATATACTCTTCTCATAATGTTATCCATATAAATAGTTCGGGTGAAGTGCAACCCAAATGGACCATGCGGGTCGGGTCAAGTATATACCAAATAAGTTATGGACTTAGACACCTTATCCAACACTTGCACCCTGAAATACTCACAAACTCCCTGATATCATCCCACAGCATATCATGATACCTCACTTTCTTCATTTCCTCATCTGCTGCATACTGTAGAACCAATAAAGCCCTCTCCCTGAACTTGGCAGTGATATCTGCCACTGTCTTAGTAGTCTGGTGGAGATCTTGAAATTCTCGCGCCAACAGCTGCACCGCAATCATTGGTGCAAACTCAGCTCGGAACCTGATCGAAAAGGCATCCCATGACATAGCATCAACAACATCATCACCCACCTCACAACCAACCTCCTCCCACCAATCACGTGCCCTGTCTTTCAATAGGCAGGAAGCATATCTGAGCTTCGCCTCCTCGGGGCATAAACTCATCCTAAACGCGTTAGCCATATCCGCTAACCATCTCCTACTAGCAATGGGTTCCCTCTCCCTATAGAACGCAGGAGATCCACATGCACGGAGCACACGGAAAGAAAGAGTGTGGGCACCAACGATTGCCATAACCTCATCACGGAACACGCCCAAGTTCTCATCCAAGATCTCCAAAATCCCCTCCTTGAACGAACCAAAGATCATAGGAGTCTGCTCCAAAATACCGCGGGTAATCTCCAATGGGATGAACTCCTGCATCTGCTCACTAATCGGCTCAGTACCTGCACCTGAGCCGGAACCAGAACCTGCACCTCCTCCCTGAGTGCTTATCACCAAACTAAAATACAACATGTCAATGATCAGAATATATCCAAAAATCCTCCTCCCATAAGCTTCTTAGATTCTCTAAGAATCTCCCTGACTCGAGTATGGATCCTGTGCTTTCAGTAGTACGGTCCCAATACTACCTTCCACACATATCCATACTTTCCTCAGGAATCATCCTAAATCCTCTAAGTCACCTACCCAAACTGATGCACCAAAAACTCACTAAACAACGCCACTAAACCCACCGAAGCATATCCTAGGCTCTCCAAGCTTCCCGACCTCATCCTGCCCTCAGCTGCTGAAAAGCTCCTACCAATGTCAACTAACTACCTCATGAACTGTTGGATTAGATGTCTAAGCCCATAACTATTATTGGTATGTACTCGACCCGAGAGTAGCATGGTCCATTTGGGTTGTATAACATCAGGACAATTTGTTAGGATGGACTTTTGAGAAGAGGTTATAATTTATTAATATATTATAAGTTCTAATATATTAATATGAAATCATATGATATAATTAGTATTGATCAAGAATTAGTTTGGAATTAATTTAGTGATAAAAAAAGACTAATTAAATCTATGGGGACTAATTATGGTAATTGGTTATATTTATATGTGTTGGGCTTATGATCCATATTGGACTAAGTTTATGTATCGGTACATAAAGAGTTGGGCCACATGAACCGTGGATCATAAAACCCATGGGTATGGATTTGGGTCATACTCATGACCCTTGGAATCCTACATATAAATAGGTCACTCCATAACCAAAATCGATACTTGTAGTTCTTGGAGCTCATGGAGCTGATTTTGGTGTGGAGGGAATTCTCTCTCAAGATCCACCTTTGTCCTAGGTGTGTTGTGAGCCATTTGAGGCATTTCATACTATTGGTGCTAAGCTCTTAAGGCCAAATACAACAAGGTTTCAAGCTACATAAAAGGTATGTCATCCTAACTAGTGTTATATATTGTTTATGTTAATTGCATGCTAGTTATAGGCTTAATGCTTTGGAAACACCATTACATGTATATTTAGAGAAAACATAGATCCAAGGCACTTAGGGTTGTATGTGCACCATATGATGTTGTAGTATACTAAAACCCAACAGTGGTATCAGAGCCATGGGTTGTTTTCTATTATACTTGATGCTTCTTGTTTTTCCAAAGTTGAAAATGTGCCATTTTCGCATCTGATTGCTCACCACGACGTGGCAGCTTTTACCACGACGTGGTGATGCACCTGTGAGCAAAATTTCTTGTTTTGGCTTGCAATTGGATTAGGATCATTACCCTAAACAATTTTTTGAACCTAGAAACCTGTTTTTCAGTAGGGTAATGTTCATGCTTGTCCAATGAAAAGATAATTGTCATAGTTTCAAGATTTTATTAGTTTATGTAATAGACTAATTTTTTGTAAAATAGTTGATATGAATTATCTTGTTATTATGAGTTTAATCTAGATCATGGGAAAATTATTTGATTATTGTGTTAATTGGAATATTTGATCTTAATGGTTTTTATGAACTCCATAACTTGTCCTCAAGTTATGGAAAATGAAGAGTTTTTTCTTTTAAAAGTTCATTTAGATTCATAGGTTATAAAAAAAATGAAAGGTCTTATTTTGAATGTAATCATAAAATAGTTTTATGTCTTCCATCACTTGTCCTCAAGTTATGGAACTTGAAAAGTCTTCCATAAAAACCATATTAAACTCATAAGTTATGGAAACCAAAAGTTTTTGAATTGTTCAAAACTTGCCCTCAAGTTTTGGAATTTGTAAAGTTACCCCCCCCCCATGTATACTTTAATTCCAACACTTAGAATTTTAAAAGTTTAAAATTCAACCCTTATACTATTATAATATTATAGGTTTAATATTTATATATATGCATAAGAGTAAGTCAGTCTTACCGTTAGTAGGCCTCATTTACGAAGCCAGTCTATAAGGGGGGTATAAGGTTACTGCCTATAAAATGACAGTTTAATGGGTGTCCACTCTGACCCACCGCTTCCTTGATTGGTGGAGGGTCGTTAGCCGAACGGGTAGAACAGGACATTAATTCTCCCTTCATTAAAAGTATAATGATAAATATAAAGTAACTAAACTTTATTAAATTCCCAATCTTAGTTACTTTAGTAAAATGTGAATTTGGTGCTAACCCATGAAATTGCACTTTGCACCTTGTTAAGTCGTTAGTGGAGCGTGTGTGGTTAACCGGCAAACTAATCTGGGACTGACAATGTGCGGCAAAGGGTAGCTTGATGTTAATCGTAGATCAATGGAGCGTGTTTGGTTAACCGGCACACTGATTAGGTGGTTGTAACATTAAGTGTACCAAGTTAATTTGCATGGTTATTCACTCCTTGTTTGTGATCCTCGGCATCCCAGTCACAAGCTTGAAGGGCACAATCGAGATTTAAACATGCCATTGAATAGTTCAATGAATCTCAAAAGATCTAGGAGTTTAAATCATTTAAAACCTAATGTTAAATTTCGTTTTTCATGGTGGAAATTGGTAAATCGTCATTACCTACCTTTAAATATTTTGTAGCTTGGATTACGTCATCCCTCTTCCAAGTTATAAAATATTGTGTTGGGTCCTAGCCTTAATATTTCATATTGGGTGTTATATTAAGGGCTTAAATCAACTAAACTTGAATTTCTCCCTAATAGATGTCTAGTTATGACAACTATGGTCTTCCTTATCCTTTTGGATAAAGCTTTCCTAATGAAGATGATATCCCAAATAGCAATCAAGGTGAAAGATTAATCCCTTTGTTGTGCATTAATGGGACTGGAAATCATACTTCGCTTCCTCCACCTCCTACAATTATTCTCCCTAACCCACAAGTTCTTGAAAAGTTCAAGGTCACTCAATCCCTATTGGCAAGCAGTGTCTATATGTACTCACATCTTGGAGATGAAGTCTCATATTGACTAGCTGGGAGAGTTGGGTGTCGAAGTCTCAAGGAAATTGACTATTGATTGGGTTCTTCAATCGCTTTCCGAGTCATATAGTGAGTTCATTAAGGACTACTATGTGACAGACCACGGCATGACCCTTAATGATCTTACCTATTTGCTTGTTGTTGCTGAATCAGCAATGATTTGGAGCACTGGTAAGGCAAATTTGATTGGAAGATCTACTTCCCAAACTTACATGGACATTGATAATGGAAACATTGGAAGTCCAGAAAAGTCTTCTCTTCCCAATGGAAAGGGATCGGCCATAGTCAACCTGGTTGACCAAATGGTAAAGAGAAAGGCTAAGTCTGAGATCGTCCCATATACCATTACTAAAGAGTCCATATGTTTCTATTGCGAAAAGAAGGGCATTGGTTGCGAAGCTGCCCTATTTACCTGAAAGTTCACTAGGATGGTAAAAGTCAATAAATTTGACTATGCTTCAGGTAAAGTCCACTATCAAACTCTATTAAGTTCCTATTTGGAGATTCTTATTACATGATGTGACTAGGTCGCATTTTGATGTTTTGTACAATCAAAAAAAGGAGAGGAAGCTTAGAAGAAGAGTATGTTGAATCTGATCGCAAAGATGGATTTTGATCGCATGATTCGAACATCATAATTTTGAGCTGCTGCTTAAGAGTTATGATAGATTGCTTAGGAATAGATAACAACGTAGTTTTCATATGTGTTTGCATTGTAAGGATAAGTTTTTCCGCAATTTTTTAAATAAAAGAAAATTTTTTGATTTTATTTATTCTAAGTATCCTTACAATGACATTTGTGAATATTGTTGTTTACATGTTTCCATTGATAGCAATATTGGAAAATAGATTTGATTCTTTCGTTTGTCGTAGTGTCATAATTTACCAAATAAGGAAAGATTCTCATCAACCAAGTTTCAGTTGGATAGAAACTTGGAATCATGCAACTTGTATTGTATGATGAATGAGAATTTTCATCTTTGGGAAATTAAGACTAATTCCGTGTTCACATGTATATGTGAGTCAGGTGAAGGACTAGGAGATCGGGTACACTTGGTTGTGTGCTGATCAGGTCCACCACAAAGAACCATAAGGCTATTCGTCATGATTTACTAAAGTTTAGTAAATATGGTTGTGCTTACAAGTTTAAGTATAATTCTGAAACATTGGAAAAGTTTCAATGTATGGCAGGACGAATGAGAAGAATCAAATTAGGCAGAAAGAAAAAAGTTTCTCCAATCTGAAAAGATGGGAGAGTACTTCAGTATCATGTTTTATGATCATCTTAATGATTATGAAAAACCATATCACAATTGATCCTATAAGGACATCTTAATGTAATTGTTTGACTAAGAAGAGGAATCGTGAATTGTTGAAATGGTTAAATCAAAAGATGAATCATCCTTCGTTCCAAAATTGAGTCTTAGAGTAATACTCCAAGATCGAGCCTTGAGTAACATAATGTTAAGAAGGTTTGAAACACTTATCAAATGTAGAGTAAAATGTTTTCTACTCTTGTACATTTGAAATTGGTGAGTTGTGATGTTTTGGATAAAACAAAGACCAACTAAGGCCAATTGTGTGAAGTGTTTGTCTTGATAAGAATCCGCACTAACTCTTGAATATTTGCTTTGTCAAGGAATGGTTCTTGACAAGAGAATCTTATATGTCAAGAGGTCAGTGGGAGTCTTAAAGATCTTGAAAAGTTTCAAGAACTAATCAAGGGTATTGTTTATCACTAGCAAACGACTTGAGGTTTATAACCTATCGTGTTGACATATTCTTGTTTCTGTGCCCATTCCAGTTAAAGTTGGCTATGCATGTGAGTTCTATGAGTTCTCAGTTGTTTGCATAACTACTTGGAAGCAATGGTAGGCCCTTGTGCTGCCAGGTGGCAAGAAGTTAAGATTGAACGAGTTTAGTCCATATGAGTTTGGATTTGTCACTAACCTCCTATTGTGGTTATGTTTTTGACAAATTCATATGGATAGGAACACATACACCATAAAATCTAAGTGTCATAAGGTTTCTCTTCGATTCATGAAAATGATGGTGAGGAAACGCTTTCACTAAGTAGATTTTAAGGAGATAAAAATTGTGATATTTGCATTCTCAAATTCAATTATGATTACGGCATCTCTTTTCATAATCCAAATTGTGAGTAATGGTAAAGGTCTAAACATTTGAGACTATGATTACGGCATCCCTTTTCATAGTTCTAAAATTGTTTAGACACACATGTAAGCTATCTAAGGAAAGGTGTATGATTTTGGGAAGCTTAGATAAAGTCTTATCGAAGCATCTCATATTAGAAACCTGAACTTTGGTAATGAAAGTCAATAAAATATTGATTTCTAGAAGTCCAATTGATTTCTGGATACATGTCAAAGCCAGTGGGAGCATAAGTGTTATGCTGATAAGAAGATAATTATCATGTTAGTGGGAGCATGATTATTATGTTAAGTGTTGCAAGTTAGCAATGTTAATTATAGAAAACAAAAGTTTCAATTTGCAAAGTTGCAGGGTTTGAAAAGTTGTTTTGCTATAACTAAGGGAGAGGCAATTATACTTAATTCCAATTCTAAAAGCTTAAATTGAGATTCTAATCAAATTTAGTCAATTATATATATGAATGTTATGTTGGAATGGTTCAACATAAGGAAATTGTATATATGGAAATATTAATTGCGTTCTCAATATTCGATTATGATTACGGCATCCCTCTTCATAGTTTGAATTATGAGAACATGGCAAATAGAAATAGAAATATTATAGCAAAAGACTGGTCTAGTATCATGTCTTTATGTGAGACATCATGAATCGTGTCCCATATGCTTCGCATATAGGATCGATTATATGTGTTGTAATATTCATCCGTTCTAAATTTTCCAAATGCCTAGGGCATTAAGAGGGAAAAGGACTAGAACTGGATATGACTAAAATGGTTAAGCAATTATCGAGGACAATATGAGGTTTACCAAAGATTGGTTGCTCATGGACACTTGGAAGTATGGTGTAAATTTTGGAAATGACCATATTGACATATTTTGAAAAGAGGCAACTCTTGTTTAGAAGTGATAGTCAAAATGGGAATATGGAAATGTTTTCATAAGTGGAAGTCATTCTTTAAATATGTGTAAGATTAGTAAACTTAATGCAAGAAGGATGTTCAAAGGAATGTACTTTGAATGCGAGACTTCGTTTCCATGGAATTGCTCTCCATTGGAATACTTTGTAATGTCTGTTGTCAAGTCTTTGTGACTTTTATGCATAGTCATTACAAGAGGATAATTGCATATAAGTTTAGAATCTAACATATTATAGTAAATGACAAGAATTTGGTATTCTTACATTTACGATAAGGATTTGGAATTGTGAAATGAGTATCATTGAAATGTTTTCAATTGATCTATTCCACAAAGAAAGGACCATAAGTAAACATAGTGTGCATGATTGTAGCATCGGACAACTATTGTTTTAGTTCAAGTATTAAGTTGATTATTTGAAACATTATACAATGAATAATGAGTAATCAATATGACTCAAATGTTTTGGGGCCATATAGGATTAGTATTATTCTTGTGTTTCACTTTGCATGTTTTGACTTCCCGAATAACTAGGTTATTCAAACCGTCCACAGTCGATCATACTTTGGAAGTAGGTACTTAGGCAACACTGTCATGAATGGGTCTGTAGTATGTCTAGGTGCTTTAGACATAGTTGTAGTATTCATGAGTGCTCCTGGAATAAGATTCGAGTATTGGATTAAACCCACGCTCATTTGAATCACTTCATGGATTTTATCACGAGTGATCATGATACGATAATATCTTATATTCTTCAAATGGAGACGTGTGAGTTGTAGTTGCGAGTCGGTTGCACATTGACATATGTAAACATCAGTAACTTGGATGTTATAAAACATATCGTTGTGTGTAATTTGATGAGTGAGTACAAGCGAGCATTTGGGTCAAAGTTTATCCGTTCCTTTTACCCCATGTTGATAAAAGCGATATCTGTGGGCCCCTCGATGATTTAGTGATGACAACTCTAAGTGCTCGGCCGGGCCTGGACTGATTTGATTTGTTCAATTAGTCGGTCGTCATAAATCAGAAATCGGGAAACAACAGATGGACAGAGAGAATGATTATAATCCATGTCTCAGTCCATTTGATATCTAGAATGGAGGAATATATGACCCCTTATCTAATGGACACGTCATTGACTAGGTCGGAGTTCGATAGCGGCTTTGAAGAGCTACGATTGCTAGTCGTGATTTTGGAGTCATATTTGCAATAATAGTTTTAGACTTATCCAAGTGGGAGACTGTTGGTTTAAATGTCTAAGCCCATAACTATTATTAGTATGTACTCGACCCGAGAGTAGCATGGTCCATTTGGGTTGCATAACATCAGGACAATTTGTTAGGATGGACTTTTGAGAAGAGGTTATGATTTATTAATATATTATAAGTTCTAATATATTAATATGAAATCATATGATTTAATTAGTATTGATCAAGAATTAGTTTGGAATTGATTTTGTGATAAAAAAAGACTAATTAAATCTATGGGGACTAATTATGGTAATTGGTTATATTTATATGTGTTGGGCTTATGATCCATATTGGACTAAGTTTATGTATGGATACATAAAGAGTTGGGTCACATGAACCATGGATCATAAAACCCATGGGTATGGATTTGGGTTATACCCATGACCCTTGGAATCCTACATATAAATAGGTCACTCCATAGCCAAAATCGATACTTGTAGTTCTTGGAGCTCATGGAGTTGATTTTGGCGTGGAGGGAATTCTCTCTCAAGAGTCACCTTTGTCCTAAGTGTGTGGTGAGCCATTTGAGGCATTTCATACTATTGGTGCTAAGCTCTTAAGGCCAAATACAACAAGGTTTCAAGCTACATAAAAGGTATGTCATCCTAACTAGTGTTATATATTGTTTATGTCAATTGCATGCTAGTTATAGGCTTAATGCTTTGGAAACACCATTACATGTATAATTAGAGAAAACATAGATCCAAGGCATTTAGGGTTGTATATGCACCATAGGATGTTGTAGTATACTAAAACCCAACATGAACACAGTCACATGCAATAGAGGATCAGATAATCCTTCGAGTAAAAGACTCAACCCTAGAACGGTTGGACTCAAACATGAGATGTGCAATAGGGTCAGATCCACCACTCTGATATTATTTAACATGTGCCACATGTGACTTAGCATACTCAATTAGTAGTTGATCCACATTGCTAAGATCCCCACAAAGCACAAACCAAGAAGCATTCAGGCAACGGAAAATCTAACCAGCATACACTAATCAAGGCATTCTATCCACTTATCTGAAATCCATACTAGCATGCATTTCTAAAGCTCATACAATCAGGCATACAAAGGCATCTCTCCTATCATAGAATCCTGAGCAGATCCTTAGCCCTAATCTAGCATGTAATTCTCATAATCATATCATATATCATAATAAACATGTATTGGTATTCTGGAAACCACTTGCTTGAGCTCGGCCGATTGCATGCATCACACCACTTTTTTTTTATTAGAAATTTCTTTTTAAATAAATGTTTATTTTATAAAAAAATTCACCAAACCCTCAGTTTGAGTTCAGGCACACCCGAGAGTATGCCTGAATCCCTCAAACCACGGCTCTGATACCAACTTGTAACATCCCAAAAACTAGGGTAAAAAATTTATTTTTAATATAATCAAAACACTCATTTATCCTTTATTCAAGCATTCATAAGCATTTCAAAATACAAACAATTATCAAAGTTCATTCCCAAAATCACGAGTTGCGGAAAACATGGGTGTATGCGCTGCGATCAAGTCGGGCCCTTCCCTTTCGAACCGGAAGTACCTGAAACCATAAACCACAAACTGTAAGCACAAAGATTATCAAGTTCCCCAAATACCACATACCATACATAACATACGAGTCATACATAACATACATATCCAACATTCAACAGAAGGTGTTATGTGCCAACCATAGTCTTGTAATTATGCCACGAGCCGTATCATGGTCTTCCTTGCCAGGTCGGGGGCCAAAACCCTTGGTCTTACAGACAAGTGCCAGGAGCCACCTCCTGGTCTTCCATGCAAGCATCACAAAGACAACTAACATACAATCTTACACTACTTAACTAATTAACTATCAGAGTTCAGACTCTGGTCTTGTATACAGGTTGCCAGAAGCCGCTTCCTGGTCTTTCATACAAAACGCCAAGGGCCACCCCCTGGTATTCCTATAATACATAAACCAAATGGGCCGATATTGGTGCCTTCGACCCATAGTACAATAAGGAGACTCACCTCGACAGCTGAACCCACAAATATATCTCTGACTGTAGATCCACTAGAATCCCCGTGCTAACAAACATGAAAACATTCAATTCATTTCACATTTGGGTTCCAAACCCAAAACCAACAATCCATATATGGGGTAAAAAGACCATTTTACCCCTCACCTAGTTTGTTCCAAGACTAAGGCCCAAACTCACAATCAAAAGGCCCACAAACCAAATAATCATCCAAAGCCCACCTATGGCCTAATTTTACAAATTGGGCCCAAACCCTTACATGGGTCTTACTCTAAAGCCCAATAACTTGTTTCTAATCCAAAACACTTGTTCTCAGATGGTCCAACAATGCCCCAAGCAACCAAGCCCAAAAAATAGCCCAAACCCGAAATGACACCATAAGGCCCAATAAGGCCCAAATATCCAAATTGGGCCAAACCCATCATGGGCCTATCCCGAGAAGGCCCAATACCCAAAAAGGCTCAAAATAACTAATGGTCAACCATGGTAAAGTCAATGAACCAAGGTCAACAATTCAACAAAACAAGAAAAGTCCAACAGGCAGAGTACGCCGCGCATACTCAGCTGGTACGCCCAGCGTACACCCTTTGGGCCAGTACGCGCAACGTACCAAATGGGTATGCCCAGCGTACTCCCCCGAACCTCAATCTTCTCCATTAAGCACTTAACCACTTAAGTCCTTGCTTCAAATTCTCAGATCAGATTCCCATGGATGACTTATCACGTAAAGTTGGCAACTTTACATTCATGCATGACTTAATGGGGCTCTAGAGCTCAAAAAAGCTTAATGAAGGGTCTTAACACATGCATGAGTCCAAATAAACGATAAAGATCACATTTTTATACCTTTAGGACACCTAAAACGTCCATATCTACAAGATCAAGCCTCTGAAACAACCTTAGCTCACAAGGACCAACCAAAAGAGGCTAAAATGACCTAAATCAAACCCAAAAGAAGATATAACCAAAGAGATGACAAGATTAAAGCTTTTTACCTTCAATAGAATGCAAAAGATGGAAAACTTCTGGATCTACAGGCTCCCTTCCAGGTGGTGATTCTTCAACAAGCTCGAAGCTCTTTAAAGTGCACAAAAATACTCCAAGATCCTTCACAATGGCTTAAATGCTCCAAGATAAAGGCTAAGGGTCGACTTTTAGGGTTTAGGAGGCTTAGAGGTTGATAAAAGACGAGGCTCATGAAGGAAATGAGGTTTAAATAGGGTCAAGGATAAAAAATTAGGGTTTTATGGCTGAAGGAAGTACGCCCCGCGTACCCCTTAGTATGCTCGGCGTACTCAAAAGTCATATGCGGCCAACTTAACCATTACGAACCACGTACACATCCAGTACGCCCCGCATACTAGATGTTCCTCCAAACTCCAAAACTTCATTCAACTCTAACTTCATCGTCCCAAGTCCGTTTCCAACGAACTTTATATCCACAGAAAGGTGACGAGAAACCCTACGCTTCTAACAACTCACCATTTCCTTAAGACTTCCCGAACAAGAACCTAAAATTCATAAAGTCCCAAACTAACAAATTACGATTATACCCTTGTGTCACAACTAGCAATTTAGCTAGGAAATTCTACTCTCATGTAATCATTCAACTATTGTATAGCATGTAATCAATGTAGATATCACTTAATGCACATTCAAATACAAAGAGTTTGAAATTCATTCAACAAAGAGTTTGAAACTCTAAAAATCCCGGTTCAAGTCTAATAAGGTCTAGGATTTTCTTGTTGGGCCAAATGGACCAAGAAGTATCCAAGTTGACTAATTAGGGCCTAGAAACCTTAATTTGGGCTCTAAACGGTTCCACCTTCATGAAACTTGACATTTTGGGACATTATGGGCCTAGAATGGATTAGTTTACCCTAATGGGCCAATTTGGGCCACAACAAATTCCAATAGCCTCAATGGACCCTAAACATCTTTAATTGGACTTCATTGGGCCGTGAACTACCCTAAAGGCCCAATGGGCCGAAAACCTCTTTATGGGCTTCATAATTTCAAGCAAGGACCAAGATAAGGCCCAAGCTTCCATATAATTGCCCCATTTCGGCCTATATGTAAAAAAAAAGGAAATGGCTAATTGCCCAAGCCATGACACATCATTATTGTTTAGAGGACAACAATGCATAATACACAACATATAACTAGGAACTTCTCATGTTTCCATGCAAACTCCCCTCACCCTCTCTCTCTTTATCTCTTGGCCGAGAAGAGCACACACACACACACACTTCACTTGCAAAATTTCTCTCAAATAAACTCTCAAACACTCTCAAGAACAACTCCTCCTTCATCCCTCAAAATTTCGAGATTTAGGGTGTTTACAAGAGGATTTTTCACCACAATCACCATCCTTGGTAAGTTATTATCAAACACAAACATCTCCTTTCAATTTAACATTAAGAACTCCTTCTTACATAGCTTTATTCCATGATCACACTCTTAGAAACTTCATAAGCTCGAAAACTACTTCAAGGTGTTGCTAGGACCAAAAATCTCTTCATTTCTTCTTCAAAACCGAAACATCAAAGCAAAGGTGAGTTCATACCCCCTTGTTTTCGGTTTTTACATGATTTTTGGGGGAGAATACAAGTAAAATGTGTAGATCTATGTGTTTTATGCATGTCATGTGTGATTTCTTAGTTTATTTTGTAAAAATGTGTTAGATCTTAACACATCTCGACATCTTAAGCAACCTTGAGTAAGGATCCATGAACTAAGACACCTTATACATCATATTATCAAGTTAAAAGTGTTTACATGTTTAATATATGAAAATTTAAAGCAAAGATCTTGTTAAGGGTCATATTTGTCAAGAAAACAAAAGATAAGGGCAAAAAGTGACATCTACGGTTTATAAGGACCAAACAGGTCATACTTATAAAAAATGGGATTTTATGATAACCCTACATTTCAAAGGATCAAAAGTGTAAATTTTAGCCTAATGGGCTTAATATTTGGGACTCACGATTTTGGGCCCAAATTTGCGAAAAATAAGAGTTTTGGAGTTAAAAATGTCATTTGATCAAAGTTTGAGCCATAAATGTAAATAAACCAAATTTTAGGGTTGAAAATAACATTTATTTATAAATTGGGCTAAAAATACAAAGTTTTTGGAAATTGGGCCAAAAATGTAAAACTCACGAAAAATGGGTCAAAAATGTAGTTTTCTGCAAAAATGGGCTGAAAACGCCAATACATGTATTTTTGGGTCAAATTTGTCAATTATTAAACATTTGGGCTGAAAATATAAAACTTTTATAAATTAATGGGCTAAAATGTTATTTTTAACTAAAATAGACCAAAAATGACATTTTTGTGAAATAAGCCTTTAAATGTCTCAAATTAGTTTTTAAGAGGTTTAAAGCGCAAGTTTTATTAAAATTAAGTTCAAATTATAGAATTACGACTTAACAAACTATACTATAACGAACAAACGAAATACAACAATGGTGCGATTATTGGGCCTAGTAATTGCTATACATGTTTTTTTGGGCCTTCGTGGTCCAATTACACGTTTATTGGGCCCAATGTATTCATCACATGTCTATTGGGCCTAAGTGACCCAATCACATGCTAAATGGGCCTAATTTAGCATTTACATGTTATTGGGCCTTAGTGGCCCATTACATGCTAATTTAGCCTGGAAATAACTTACACGACTAATGGGCCATAGTTGCCTTTTCTTCATGTTTGTTGGGCCTTATCTTATCAGTTCAAACATTATCTAATGATCGAACTTCTAAATACATTTAACATTATACAAATTCATGTGAATACAAATGGGATCTAGTGAGACGTGTTGGTTGACACCACTGAGTGTATGGCAGTAGCTTGTAGTTATAATCAGAGTCTCCTGGAGGGAGAGCGAGAGTTTGTGTATAGATCTATACGGGGGTGACTCCCCCACACCTGAGCTATTCGCTACAGTTAGACTAGGCTAGTCTAGGGTGACAAAACCTGAACGAAAATCCGGCATTTGGAAAAATGCCAAGACAGGCAAATCAGTCACTATCATGTATGGTTATAACGACTCATATAGAGATCCATTTCCATTAAGACATTACGGAAAATTAAAAACTCGTAAGTCATAATGATACAAAACATTTCTACTGTGCAAGGACCGTGACATTTTTATAAATCAGAAAATATCGGATTTTCTGGGGAAATACCATTATTCAAATACTACTTACATACAACAGAAAGAATACAAAGAAATTTGAACTGCATTTCTATATGTTACTACTATGAAATTCTCACATGCATTTATACTCGATTTTCACATCATTTTTCGGACATTTTACAGAAAATATCGGATTTTCTGGGTTTACAAAAGATACAAAGACTTTTATTCAAACATGCTTATGAACTCACCAACATTATATATGTTGACCGTTTTCAAAATAACTTGTATTCTCAGGCAATCGTTAAGCTGAAGAATCGTCGACAGTATTTTGGGATTTCTTTATGCATATGTCAATTTTAGTACAACTTATGTCTTCGGATTATGTAATGTAAAACAATGTATTTGATGTGAACAATGTCAGTTGTTATATGTAATGTTGGTGACAATCGTGTTATGTTTCATGTATATTCATTGTGATGATATTTCAATTTATAGTCACACGAGCCCCCGGACATTTCCGCCGTCTGGTTCGGGGGTGTGACAGGTTGGTATCAGAGCATTGTTTATAGTGAACTAGCATATCTAACCATACATGATATACAACTATAAATACAATGGACCTAAAACACTCTGAATAAAGTGCATACATTAAAACTATAACATTAAAAGTCTCTAGAGGAAATGGAACGTTGTGATTAAACCTGAGCAGTTATGAGGTTATATTGGGGGTAAATGAAGCCTGATCAACTATATTTATTCAAATTATAATCAACATGTGTTTGGGAGTAATTATGGCAGGAAATTGACCTAGAAACTTAACTCATACCCAAAACTTCGCAAAAATTCAAACATAAATAATTAAAATACTATAGGAGTATTTTGGAAATACTATATGCATACGTGATTAAAATTTCTACTACGTCTTACACCCCTCGTGCAGACTTCATGGCTGGATTTCATCGCCTTGGAGATCCCTATTTCCCCAATCAGGGAAATGGTGGATGGCTAGAACCCAAGGAAGAACCCGAAGAAGAACTGGAAGAGGAGCCTGAGGAAGGACCGGGAGAACCAGTAGCCGACCCGGACGAGGAAGAGGCGGAGGGCAGCGACTCAGATGACTCGGACACAGGGGCCGAAGTCATCAACCCTCCGTACATGGCCAGGGTGCCCCCACATCGGATGGGCCCCAACGGACCTACGCCCCCATGGGCACACGACATTTGGAGAGGGAGCCGTCAGCAGGGGATGCGGCCACCGTTTGGTATGGATCGGAAATTTTACGATCTGAGTCACGGTGGACCTGCCGATCGGGCCTTGCCAGTAATAGTGAGGAGGACTCGTGATATCGGCGAGCAGGCGCAGGCGACCGCTGGCCAAATGGTGGCCATGAGAGACGCGATGGAGCGTACGGAGAGGATGACGCACGAGGTAGTCAGGGACTACCAGATGCGTCAGGCAGCGTTGGAATCCCGACTACAGGACGCCGAGCGCCACCTGTCTAGACTTCAAGGCACATCCACTTATTCAGTACCACCTCCTGACGCATCTCGTCATGATTAGGATTCACTCCCTCACTCATTAGTATCGTTTTCCTTTATATTTATGCCACTTTATGTACTATCGACCTTATGTTTAAGTGATCACACTACTCATAGGGTCGTCATGCTGCCGGATTTTATATTTCCCCATGTACTGTATGCCTTCTGGCAAATTTTCATGTATTAAAACAATTAGTATTAATGAATATGCTTTATGTTTTTATCATGACGTTGTTATCTGCTATGTGTTTTATTTCCTTGTTTTATGTTAATGCATGGAATTACTTAAACACACACTCGATACATTGGGTCTATGAAATTCTAAACTCGAAATACAAACATGCACTCAACATCCTTCAGTTCTTTGACAGAAAGATGCCTCAAAGACCCAACCGTGGAAACAACGCAACACCAACCCCGCAGGAGATAAACTCGGTTGCATTCCAAGCAGCATTGTCTATTGCGGTCACTGCAGCGCTTGCGCAAATTCGCAATGGAAACAACGGAGAAGGCAACGGACAGGGAGCCGGAAGCACGAATCAAGGGACAAACCACGGAACCACACGAACCTGCGCCTACAATGATTTCACCAACGCCAAACCTCGAACCTTTAATGGAACAGGAGGCGTGATAGCCCTGAAGCGTTGGATTGAGAAAGTGGAATCCGTTTTTGAAATCTACGGGTGCCCAGATGGATGCAAGGTCAAGTTTGCGGCCTGCACATTCACTGATCAAGCTCTCTCCTGGTGGAATGGCCACATAAAGGCCATGACACTCCCGGTGCCGAACGCGTTGCCATAGGAAGAGCTCAAAGAAATGATGTTGGCTGAATACTGTCCAAGAGGCGAAGTTTAGAAGATGGAACAAGAATTGTTGAACCTCACGGTTCAAAACTCCGATATCGATGCCTACATAACCAAGTTTAGTGAGCTATCTCTTCTGTGTCCCGGAATGATCACCTCAGAAGGGAAAAAGATTGAGATATTTGTCTGGGGATTGACTGCACCTATCCAAGGAAATGTCATTGCGGCAAATCCTGAGACGTTCGACATCACCAAGAGGTTGGATAAGAAATTGTATGATCATGGCAACAAAAAGGGTGCCAAAACAGTAGAAGCGGAGGTTAAGAAGGAAGGTGAGAACAAGAAAGGGAAAAACAACAAGCGAAAGGGGAAGCAAAACTCGGAATCATCTAAGAAACAACAAACGGTGACTGTTCATGCTGCAACTCAAGCTACCACCACACCACATGCTCCAGCCTCATCCACACCTAATGCTCCAAAGCAGTACTCATGAAATCTCCCCAAATGTAACAAATGCAACTTCCACCATCAAGGGGAATGCAGAGAGATGATTTGCACAAGGTGCAACCGAAAAGGCCATACAGCAAAGTATTGTAGGACTCAGCTTCAACAAAACCAGGTGCCAAACAACAACAACAACAACACCAATATTGGGGCCAATTATATCTGTTACGGATGTGGGAAAACCGGGCATTTCAGGCGTAATTGCCCCAACGCAAACAATCAAGGGGCAGGAGCAGCAGGTAGAGTGCTGACAATGGGTCAGGGTGAATCAGTGCAGGACCCAGCCGTTGTCACTGGTACGTTCTTACTTAACAACTCATACGCATGCATTTTGTTTGATAGTGGGGCAGAACGGAGTTTTGTGAGTAATAAGTTCAAACATTTGCTAAAATAACAACCCCAGAAGCTCAATGAAACCTTCACGGTGGAAATGGCTAATGGGAAAACCGAATCAGCTAAGGAAATCTATGTAGGATGCATGGTAACATTAAACAACCACGCTTTCCAAATAAATTTGATGCCAGTAAATATTAGGAGTTTTGATGTGATCATTGGCATGGATTGGTTAAGCCCCCATCATGCCGATATTATGTGTCACGAGAAGGCCATTCGCCTTCATCTTCTCAACCACGAAACCATAATAATCTACGGAGATAAACCCGACACAAACCTTCGCCTTATCTCGTGTATCAAGGCACAAAAGTGTCTACATAAGAAGAACGACGCATTCCTCGCTCACGTCGTAGATAAAGCCAAGGAAGAAGTAAACATTCAAAACATTCCAGTGGCATGTGACTTATCGGATGTGTTTCCAGAAGATCTCCCGGGAATACCTCCAGAAAGGCAAGTCGAATTCTGAATTGACCTCGTACCTGGAGCTACTCCCATCGCCAAATCACCCTATATGTTGGCTCCTGCTGAAATGCAAGAATTGTCAAGCCAATTGAGTGAACTCCTGGATAAAGTTTTCATAAGACCAAGTTTCTCTCCATGGGGAGCTCCGGTTCTTTTCGTTAAAAAGAAAGATGGATCCTTCAGGATGTGCATCGACTATAGGGAATTAAATAAGCTCACCATCAAAAACAGGTATCCACTTCCCCGAATCGATGATCTATTTAACCATCTTCAAGGGGCTAGTTACTTTTCAAAGATAGATCTGAGATTCGGTTATCATCAACTCAAAGTCCGAGATGAAGACATTCCTAAGACTGCTTTCCGAACTCGTTACGGCCATTACGAATTCGTCGTGATGCCCTTCGGTCTAAAAAATGCCCCCGCTGCATTTATGGACCTCATGAATCGAGTCTGCCGCCCATTTCTTGACAATTTCGTAATCGTTTTCATCGATGATATTCTCGTGTACTCTCGAAGCGAAGAAGATCATAGCCAACATCTCCGGCAAATCTTAGAGACCCTGCGGGCTGAAAGGTTGTATGCGAAACTCTCCAAGTGTGAGTTTTGGCTCCGCAGTGTAAATTTCTTAGGTCATGTTGCCAGCAAGGAAGGAATTCATGTAGATCCCTCCAAGGTTAAAGCCATTGAAGGTTGGGCAATTCCGACAACGCCAACAGAAATTCACCAATTCTTGGGTCTTGCAGGCTACTACCGAAGGTTCATTCAGAACTTTTCCAAGATAGCCAAACCCCTCACCACATTGACACAAAAGGGCGTACCTTTCAACTGGACCGAGAAGCAAGAGATTGCCTTCCAAACCTTGAAGCAAGCCCTCTGTAGTGCTTCAGTGCTATCTTTACCGGAGGGAACCGAAGACTTCGTAGTTTACTGTGATGCTTCGAATCAAGGTTTAGGTTGTGTCCTTATGAAACACAGGAAGGTAATTGCATATGCATTCAGACAACTGAAAACTCATGAAGTAAATTATACCACGCATG
The DNA here is from genome assembly GCF_052849685.1 of Lactuca virosa. Lineage (NCBI taxonomy): Eukaryota > Viridiplantae > Streptophyta > Magnoliopsida > Asterales > Asteraceae > Lactuca > Lactuca virosa. The sequence goes on from NC_136431.1 coordinate 57,046,193, forward strand.
ATCTCGAACTGGGGGCGGTGGTCTTCGCCTTGAAAATTTGGAGACACTACCTATATGGTACCAAGTGCACCATCTTTACAGACCATAAAAGCCTCCAACACATTCTAAATCAAAAGGAACTGAACATGAGGCAGCGGAGATGGGTTGAACTATTAAATGATTATGGGTGTGAGATCAAATACCATCCAGGCAAGGCTAACATGGTAGCCGATGCCCTGAGCCGAAAGGAGTATTCAAGTCGACGCGTGAAGACTCTATCAATCACCATCCAATCTTATCTAGCCTCACATATCAAGGAAGCCCAATTGAACGCATTGAAGCCGGAGAATGTCGTAGGTGAATCACTGCGTGGAATGGATAAGGAACTTGAAGTTAAAGAAGACAGAACTCACTACTTTATGAATAGAATCTGGGTTCCCAAAATTAGGGGATTCAGAGAAGTAGTCATGCATGAAGCCCACAAGACGCGATATTCTATTCATCCGGGGTCAGATAAGATGTATCTGGATATCAAGAAACATTATTGGTGGCCTAATATGAAGGCAGAGATAGCCACTTTCGTGGGCAAGTGTCTTACTTGCGCCAAAGTGAAAGTGGAATACCAAAAGCCCTCGGGATTATTGCAACAACCAGTGATACCCGAGTGGAAATGGGAAAGGATTACTATGGACTTCGTGACCAAATTACCAAAGACATCAGACGGATTGGATTCTATCTGGGTGATCGTCGATATATTAACAAAATCCGCTCATTTCCTACCAATAAAAGAATCCTACAAGATGGAAAAGCTGACCCGAATCTACATCAAGGAGATCGTGAGACTCCATGGAGTGTCAGTGTCTATTATCTCGGATCGAGATAGTTGGTTCACTTCAAGATTCTGGCAATCTCTTCAAAAGGCAATGGGAACACAGCTAGATATGAGCACTGCCTATCACCCACAGACGGATGGTCAAAGCGAGCGTACCATCCAGACACTTGAGGATATGCTCCGAGCTTACGTGATTGACTTCGGCAAGTCATGGGATGCTCACTTGCCTCTGATCGAATTCTCCTACAACAACAGCTATCACACGATCATCAAGGTTTCTCCTTACGAGGCTCTCTATGGGCGTAAATGTAGATCACCCCTATGTTGGGCCGAGGTGGGTGACACCCAACTAGCAAAAGGGCAAACACCAGCCAGTGCTCTCACAGGACCAGAAATCATCCGTGAAACGACTGAAAAGATAATCCAAATCAAAGCTCGACTTCAAGCGTCGCGAGACCGATAGAAGAGCTATGCTGACAAGCGGCGGAAGCCGTTAGAATTTCAAGTCGGGGATCGCGTGTTACTAAAGGTCTCTCCTTGGAAAGGAATAATCCGCTTTGGGAAACGGGGAAAATTGAACCCGCAATACATTGGACCGTTCGAGATTCTTGCCCGGATTGGTCCAGTGGCTTACAAGCTGCAGCTACCTGCCGAGCTCAGCAACGTACACCCCGTGTTTCACATCTCAAATCTGAAAAAGTGCCTATCAGATGAAACTCTTGTCATTCCTATTGAAGAGATCGAGATCAACGAGAATCTCCTCTTCGTCGAAGAACCAGTTGAGATATTGGATAGGGAAGTAAAGCGTACAAAGCAGAGCCGCATTCCGATTGTGAATGTTCGATGGAACGCCAAGCGTAGACCGGAATTCACATGGAAACGCGAAGATCAAATGAAGCAGAAGTACCCTCACTTATTCTCTCCTTCATAATCCTAGTTTTCAAAAGAATTTCGGGACGAAATTCCCTCTAACAGGGGGGATGATGTCACAACTAGCAATTTAGCTAGGAAATTCTACTCTCATGTAATCATTCAACTATTGTAAAGCATGTACTCTATGTAGATATCACTTAATGCACATTCAAATACACCTCTTATGTTCAACAAAGAGTTTGAAACTCTAAAAATCCTGGTTCAAGTCTACTAAGGTCTAGGATTTTCTTGTTGGGCCAAATGGACCAAGAAGTATCCAAGTTGACTAATTAGGGCCTAGAAACCCTAATTTGGGCTCTAAACGGTTCCACCTTCATGAAACTTGACACTTTGGGACATTATGGGCCTAGAATGGATTAGTTTACCCTAATGGGCCAATTTGGGCCACAACAAATTCCAATAGCCTCAATGGACCCTAAACATCTTTAATTGGACTTCATTGGGCCGTGAACTACCCTAAAGGCCCAATGGGCCGAAAACCTCTCTATGGGCTTCATAATTTCGAGCAAGGACCAAGATAAGGCCTAAGCTTCCCCATAATTGCCCCATTTCGGCCCATATGTAAAAAAAAGGAAATGGCTAATTACCCAAGCCATGACACATTATTATTCTTTAGAGGACAACAATGCATAATACACAACATATAACTAGGAACTTCTCATGTTTCCATGAAAACTCCCCTCACCCTCTCTCTCTTCATCTCTCGGCCGAGAAGAGCACACACACACTTCACTTGCAAAATTTCTCTCAAATAAACTCTCAAACACTCTCAAGAACAACTCCTCCTTCACCCCTCAAAATTTCGAGATTTAGGGTGTTTACAAGAGGATTTTTCACCACAATCACCATCCTTGGTAAGTTATTATCAAACACAAACATCTCCTTTCAATTTAACATTAAGAACTCCTTCTTACATAGCTTTATTCCATGATCACACTCTTAGAAACTTCATAAGCTCGAAAACTACTTCAAGGTGTTTCTAGGACCAAAAATCTCTTCATTTCTTCTTCAAAACCGAAACATCAAAGCAAAGGTGAGTTCATACCCCCTTGTTTTCGGTTTTTACATGATTTTTGGGGGAGAATACAAATAAAATGTATAGATCTATGTGTTCTATGCATGTCATGTGTGATTTCTTAGTTTATTTTGTAAAAATATGTTAGATCTTAACACATCTCGACATCTTAAGCAAAATTGAGTAAAGATCCATGAACTAAGACACCTTATACATCATATTATCAAGTTAAAAGTGTTTACATGTTTAAGATATGAAAATTTAAAGCAAAAATCTTGTTAAGGGTCATATTTGTCAAGAAAACAAAAGATAAGGGCAAAAAGTGACATCTACGGTTTTATAAGGATCAAACAGGTCATACTTATAAAAAATGGGTTTTTATGATAACCCTACATTTCAAAGGACCGAAAGTGTAAATTTTAGCCTAATGGGCTTAATATTTGGGCCTCACGGTTTTGGGCCCAAATTTGCGAAAAATAAGAGTTTTTGAGTTAAAAATGTCATTTGATCAAAGTTTGAGCCATAAATGTAAATAAACCGAATTTTAGGGGTGAAAATAACATTTATTTCTAAATTAGGCTAAAAATGCAAAGTTTTTGGAAATTGGGCCAAAAATGTAAAATTCACGAAAAATGGGTCAAAAATGTAGTTTTCTGCAAAAATGGGCTGAAAACGCCAATACATGTATTTTTGGGTCAAATTTGTCAATTATTAAACATTTGGGCCGAAAATATAAAACTTTTATAAATTAATGGGCTAAAATGTTATTTTTAACTAAAATAGACCAAAAATGACATTTTTGTGAAATAAGCCTTTAAATGTCTCAAATTAGTTTTTAAGAGGTTTAAAGCGCAAGTTTTATTAAAATTAAGTTCAAATTATAGAATTACGACTTAACAAACTATATACTATAACGAACAAACGAAATACAACAATGGTGCGATTATTGGGCCTAGTAAATGCTATACATGTTTTTTTGGGCCTTCGTGGTCCAATTACACGTTTATTGGGCCCAATATATTCATCACATGTCTATTGGTCCTAAGTGACCCAATCACATGCTAAATGGGCCTAATTTAGCATTTACATGTTATTGGGCCTTAGTGGCCCATTTACATGCTAATTTAGCCTGGAAATAACTTACACGACTAATGGGCCATAGTTGCCTTTTCTTCATGTTTGTTGGGCCTTATCTTATCATTTCAAGCATTATATAATGATCGAACTTCTAAATACATTTAACATTATACAAATTCATGTGAATACAAATGGGATCTAGTGAGACGTGTCGGTTGACACCACTGAGTGTATGGCCGTAACTTGTAGTTATAATCAGAGTCTCCTGGAAGGAGAGCGAGCGCTTGTGTATAGATCTATACGGGGGTGACTCCCCTATACCTGAGCTGTTCGCTACAGTTAGACTAGGCCAGTCTAGGGTGACAAAACCTTGAACGAAAATCCGACATTTGGAAAAATGCCAAGACAGGCAAATCAGTCACTATCATGTATGGTTATAACGACTCATATAGAGATCCATTCCCATTAAGACATTACGGAAAATTAAAAACTCGTAAGTCATAATGATACAAAACATTTCTACTGTGCAAGGATCGTGACATTTTTATAAATCAGAAAATATCGGATTTTTTGGGGAAATACCATTATTCAAATACTACTTACATACAACAGAAAAAATACAAAGAAATTTGAACTGCATTTCTATATGTTACTACTATGAAATTCTCACATGCATTTATACTCGATTTTCACATCATTTTTCGGACATTTTACAGAAAATATCGGATTTTCTGGGTTTACAAAAGATACAAAGACTTTTATTCAGACATGCTTATGAACTCACCAACATTATATATGTTGACCGTTTTCAAAATAACTTGTATTCTCAGGCAATCGTTAAGCTGAAGAATCGTCGACAGTATTTTGGGATTTCTTTTATGCATATTTCAATTTTCGTACAACTTATGTCTTCAGATTATGTAATGTAAAACAATGTACTTGATGTGAACAATGCCAGTTGTTATATGTAATGTTGGTGACGATTGTGTTATGTTTCATGTATATTCATTGTGATGATATTTCAATTTATAGTCACACGAGTCCCCGGACGTTTCCGCCGTCTGGTTCGGGGGTGTGACACCTTGGGCGCCGAATCGCCATTAAACACTCGGATCACTTAAACTATAACACCCACATCCAAAAACGGCCAAATGCTTCCTTCCCCAAGGCCCTAAGCCTTATGATAATTGATAATCGGGCCACAGCCCCGAAGAATAAAGCAATTCAAAACCGAGTGTTACAGTACTCCCCCATTTGACCATTTCCCATTTCCAGCTCATAACCCATTAAGACATCACTCCAAGACTCAGATCTAACTTCCTTGAGATGGTTTATCACGTAAAGTTGCTAACTTTACGTGCATGCATGGCTTAATGAAGCTCTTAAAGCTCAAAAGGACTTAATAAATGACTTAATGCATGCATGAGGCCATAAACACCATAAATTTGCTAACTTTATGCCTAAGAAACTCATAATACGCCCAGATCTAAAAGAATAAGACCCACAAACGACATAACCCATCAAGCTAACCCAAAAAGGACCAAAAGCATCAAAAACCAAGACATTAAGAGATATAAGAAAGGAGAAGACAAGGTATGAACTTGATACCTTAAAAGACTTGAAAAATGAGTGATGATTCTGGATCTATAAGCTTCACACCAAGCAAAGCACCTTCAATCTTCTTCAATCCCTTCAAAATGAGCAAAATAAGCACCAACTTCTTCTTAAAAGCTCAAAGACATATCAATGGAGGCTAAGGGTCGATTTTTAGGGTTTTAGGGCAATGCAGGCTGGTAAAGAGGCCATTCCTAGGGACTTAAGGACTTTATATAGGGTGCAACACCCTAAAGTTAGGGTTTCTTATCCTCTACGTATGCTAAGCGTAACCCTCGTATGCCCAGTGTATGAGGCCTCACATCCGCGACCGACAACTCCTTAGTACGTTAAGCGTACCATGTGGTACGCCACGCGTACTACTTCAAGGACTAATAATGCAACAAATTAAATATAAAGGGCAACTAAGGAACATACTCTAACAAGCGTTACAATTCTCCCCCACTTGAATTAGACTTCGTCCTCGAAGTCCGCTACCCTCGAATAAATCCGGATAGTGCTCCTTCATCTCATCTTCGGGTTCCCAAGTCCATTCCAAGCCCTTTCGGTGCTGCCATTGCACCTTACCAACTCTACAACCTTGTTCCTCAAGGTTTTCGTCTTCCGATCCAGAATCGCCATCGGTCTCTCAATATAATTCATGCGGTCATCCACCTGAATATCCTCCAATGGTACCACTGCGGAATCATCCACTAAGCACTTCCGCAGCTAAGAGACATGAAACGTGCTATGAATCTGACTGAGCACATCTGGAAGATCCAAACGATAAGCAACCCGGACCACCCAAGCCAAAACCCTGAAAGGACCAATATACCTAGGGCCCAGCTTGCCCCGCTTCCTGAACTGGATTGCACCTTTCCAAGGTGACACGTTCAGGAGAACCATATCTCCCACCTGGAACTCTAAATCTGACTGGCGTCTGTCGGCATAACTCTTCTGCCAACTCTGAGTTGTCTGGAGCCTACTTCGAACCTGCTAAATCAGCTCAGTTGTCTTGAGTACCACTTCGACACTCCCTATAACCCGCTGACCAACCTCGCCCCAACAAATTGAGGTCCTACACTTCCTCCCGTAGAGTATCTCGAAAGGAGGTCGATCAATGTTGACATGATAACTGTTGTTATACGGAAATTCTGCTAACGGAAGATATGTATCCCAACTCTAGGGTCTGAATAGTCCTCTCACCCTAACCATCGGTCTGCGAGTGGAATGTTATGCTGAAATTGATACGAGTGCCCAACTCGTCATGAAACATCTTCCAAAACCTAGAAGTAAACCGGAAATCTCTGTCATAAACTACCGATACCAGCACCCCATGACGTGCCACAACCTCCCGGATATAAATCTCAGCCAACTTCTCTATAGAAATACTCTCCTGAATTGGGATGAAATGCGCGCTCTTGGTCAAACGATATACGATCACCCAAATCGAATCCATTTTGCGCGCAATCTGGGGTAGCTTCGTGATAAAATCCATAGTAATATATTCCCATTTCCATACAGGAATCTCCAATAGTTGCATCATGTCGTGAGGTCGCTGATGCTCGTCCTTGACTTTCCTGCAAGCCAAGAACTGCTCCACATACCAGGCCACATCCCGCTTCATGCAGGGCCACCAATAATCAAGACGAAGATCCCTATACATCTTCGTCGCCCCGGGATGAATGGAGAACCAAGACTTGTACGCCTCCTCCATCAGAACCTGACGCACACCGTCCCAATACGGAACCCAAAATTGCGTGATGCAGAGTCAACAATCCACGACCATCATAATCGAAGGAAGCCACCTGACCCATAATACGCTCACTCTTTCGGTGCTCTTCCTTCATTGCCTCAACCTGGGCCTCACGAATCCGCTCCAACAACGGAGTAATCACGGTCATCCTCCACATATGTCTCTAATCGGAGCCGCGACCGACTTGTGGCTGAGAGCATCGGCCACCACATTGGCCTTCCCTACGTGATAAAGGATCTCACAATCATAATCCTTCACCACATCCAACCACCGGCGCTACCACATATTCAGATTCGGCTGATCTATCAAATACCTCAGGCTCTTGTGATCCGTGTAAATAGTACAATGGACCCCATAGAGGTAATGCCGCCAAATCTTGAGGGCGAAAAACACGGCCCCTAACTCCAAATCATGCGTCGGATAGTTCGCCTCATGAGGCTTCAGCTACCTCGAAGCGTAAGCGATCATGCGACCCCTCTGCATCAACACCGCCCCCAATCCTGTGATCGACGCATCACAATATACTACAAAATACTCGGCACCCTGTGGCAGAGTCAAAATCGGTGCCTTGCATAACCGCTATTTCAAGGTCTCAAAAACTGTCTGTTGCTCAGCCCCCCAGTGAAGTGTAACCGTCTTCTTGGTCAGTCGGGTCAAAGGGATAGCTATCTTGGAGAAATCCTAGATGAATCTCTGATAATAACCCACCAAACCAAGAAAACTCTGAATCTCAAATGCGGACCTCAGAACCTCCCACTGCATCACGGTCTTGACCTTAGCCGGATCGACCAAAATACCATTATGGTTGACAAGGTACCCCAGAAACTGCACCTCGCGCAACCAAAACTCACATTTGGAGAATTTTGCGAAAAATCTCCCCCTCCTTAACGTCTCCAGCACTTCGCTCAAGTGCTCTTCGTGCTGCTCCTGAGTCTTGGAATAAACCAATATATCATCGATGAATACAATCACAGACCGATCTAGCATCGATCTGCACACCCGGTTCATGAGATCCATGAACGTGGCTGGGGCATTGGTGAGCCCAAAAGGCATCACCACGAACTTGTAATGACCATAACGAGTCCAGAAAGTTGTCTTCTGCACATCCTCCTCCCTAACCCTCATCTGATGATAACTCGATCCCATATCAGTCTTGGAAAACCATGATGCACCCTGAAGCTGGTCAAAAAGATCATCAATCCTCGGGAGTAGATAAAGGTTCTTCACTGTTACCTAATTCAGCTCCCAGTAGTCGATGCACATACGATGAGACCCATCCTTCTTCTTTACAAACAAGATTGGTGCTCCCCAAGGTGAACTGCTCGGTCGAATGAATCCCTTGTCTAACAGCTCCTGAAGCTGTGTAGACAACTCCTGCATCTCGGGAGGAGCCAACTGATATGGTGCTTTGGCTATCGGAGCCGCACCAGGAACCAAATCAATCCTGAACTCAACCTGCCTCTCCGGAGGCACCCCAGGCAAATCCTCTGGAAACACATCTGGGTAATCCCGCACAATCGGCACATCATCCATGGTCGCCTTACTCTTATCCCGGGTATCGATAACATATGTGACATAACCGGAACAACCATGTTTAATATAGCATCTGGCCTTCGCTGCTGAACACAAAATCGGCCCACGCTGAGATTTCTCCCCATGAACCACTAACTCTCCCCCACTTAGGGTCCGAACCCGTACTAACTGTTGCTCACAATCGATCACTGCCCCATTAGAGCTTAACCAATCCATACCCACAATAACCATGTTCCCAAGCAAGGGAATGGGAACCAAGTCGACCGGATACTACTCGCTGAATAACTGGAGAGTACAACCCCGATGAACTCTCGCCACACGAACAGACCTATCATATACAATCTCGACATCTAATGGACAATCCAGCTCCCCCGGAGCTCCAACAAACCTCTTGCTAAGCGCAAGCGATACAAAGGATCAGGTAGCCCCTGAATCAAACAATACCAAAGTAGAAATACCATTCACGAGGAACGATCCTAAAATAAAACACATAAATATAAGTAGCAATTCAATATAGATAAAGAGATAAGGAAAAGATACATACCTGTCACCACATCTGGTGCTGCGCGAGCCTCATCGGCTGTCAACTGAAAGGCCCTGCTCTTAACCACAGGTGCATCTGCCCGGCCCTGGCGGCCGTCAGTAATCCGAAGAGTTGCAGGAGCGGGTGCTGACACTGTTCTTGCTACAGCTAAACTCAGATAATGGGCCTTCTTGTGGCCCCTCTGATTGCAATGAACGCAAATCAGATCAGATATCGGGGTGGTGGTGGTGGTAGCAGTGCAATCTCTGCTAATATGACCATTCTGCCCGCACTTGATGTAGCAAGAACCACCCACCCTGCACGCTCCCTCACGCATCTTGTTGCACTTGCCATGGCGGCTATGACCCTGATGGCCTCTCGATCGACAATTAGATACCTTGGGCCTCTTGCCCGAACCCTCGGCACTCGGCACATAATCTGGCTTCCTCTTCTTCTCCATATCCATATCAATCTCCCTCTCCTTAGCTCTCTCTATCATATCCTCCAGTGTATTGCAGCTGGATTGGCTCACAAACTGCCGAATGTCACTCCCCAACATCTCATGATATCGAGCCTTCTTGATCTCCTTATCCGCCATATACTGCGGAACCAAAAGTGCCCTCTCCAAGAACATCGCGGTGATCTCAGCCACCGTCTCAGTAGTCTGGCAGAGATCCTGAAACTCTCGCACCAAATGCTGCACCTCAATCACCGGTGCGAACTCAGCCCTAAAATTGGTTACAAAATCATCCCAGGTCATCGCATCAACAGCCTCGTGACCCACTGTGCACCCGACCTCCTCCCACCAATCACGTGCCCTATCCTTCAGAAGACAGGAGGAAAGTCTGACCTTTGCCTCCTCGGGGCAAATGTTGGTATGGAAGGCGTTAGCAACATCCACTAACCACCTCTTGCTCTCTATCGGGTCCTTCGCCTCATGATAGTCTGAAGCTCAACATGCCTGGAATTTCCTGAAGGTCAATGAACGCGCCCCAACCAAGGCCACCATCTCAAAGCGAAAGGTACTCAATCGCTCATCCAGAATCTCCAGAATGCCCTCCTTGACCGTACCAAAGATCACAGGAGTCTGATCAAGAATGCAACGCATAATCTTAGACGAGATGAACTCCTTAGTCTGATCATCCAACTGGTCGGCTGCAGAACCTGAGCCCGAGCCCTCACTAGCACCAGAGCCACTGACAGGCATGCCTCACAATGTCACCATACTGAAAATAGACCATATAAACCATTAAAATACACATCAAATATATCGAGGGATCACAACTCTACAACATTCCTGATTTCATCGCGGCCCTCCTTGACTCGAGTACGGATCCTTTGCTTCGAGTAGTACGGGCCCATACTACCTTCCACATCTATCTGTACTTTCCTCAAGGATTGCCTTGATTCCTCCAAGTCACCCCATATCCATACAAATAACCCCCAACAAACAAAAGGATCTCAGTACTAGATCTCATCCTAGTTTTTCCTAGGGAAAACTCCACACCACTCTCCGCCATCAGCTGCAGACGGAACTCCTGCTAACTTCCTCTAACTAGCTTACGAATACAATTACATATCACTAAAACCAGATAATTCTTCGAATGAGAGGTCTCACATTACAACGGTTGGACTCAAAAAAGAGTTGTGAATAGAGTTAAAACCTAACCTTCTAAAATTATTTAGTTCCCATAATATGTAACTTAGAATATTCGCTAACTAGTTAGCTGAAGCTAATAAAAACTCCTAAAAAGCACAAAGCAATCAGCATTCAAGCATCAAGTAATCAGAACCAAGCATCACCTAATCAGGCCATCCTATCACTAATTGATCAGTACTAGCATGCAAGTCTACAAGATCATACAATAGGCATACAAATGCATCTCTCCTATCATTCTATCATGCAAAAATTGAGTAGATCCTTAGCCCTAACTAGCATGCAATTCACAGATTCGCATATCAAATCATATCAGATAACATGTATGGGTAATTTGGGAAACCCTACTTGAGCTCGGCTGACTGAATGCACCACACCCTTTCTTGTCTTAGAAAACTCTTTTCTTAAAAATACATCTCTTTTTGAAAAAACTTTACCAAATCCTCAATTTGAGTTCAGACACACCCGAGAGTATGTCTGAATCCCTCAAACCAAGGCTCTGATACCAACTTGTAACGTCCCAAAAATAAGACCCAAAAGTTTCATTTTTAAATTAATAAAACCAGTATCCCAAAAACATCATCATAGAAATCCATATAAAAAAGTATATCAATCATCATATCACATCATAGTAAATCAAGAAAATGTGGAACGAGGTGGTGTGTGCTCTGCAATCATCCCGAGCTCTTCCCTTTGGAACTGGAAGTACCTGAAACAAAAACTGAAAATCGAAGCACAAAGCTTAGTGAGTTGACCAAAATACCACATACCATACATAATAAACACATAATGGGCACCGCCCTTTATCGGACCCCGCCCGGCATCGAGCCCCGCTCAGTATACAGATCGGGCCCCGCTCAACATACATATAAACATATATCATATAAACACATACACATGCAATAATCATAAAGATACATAGCATACAAAATGGTCATCGGCCCTCGCCCGTCAAGCATACAAGTACATAACACATGCAAGAGTCATGCAGACAACTAGCATACTAACATAGCATAATCATGGGCCAGCATTGGTGCCTTCGACTCGCTAAACACAGAGAGGAAACTCACCTTGAACTGCTGAATGACACGAATAAATCTATGGTTGTTGGTCCGACAAATCCCCGAGCTATCAATACCAAATAACATTCAATTAAATTGGACTCCAATCCATAACCATCAGTTCATAATTAGAGTAAAAATACCATTTTACCGCTTACCTAGTTTGGCCCAAGACTAAGGCCCAAACCTACAATCCAAATGCCCATTTACCAAAATAATCATATGTGGCCTAATTTTCCAAAGTGGGTCCAAATCCCTTCCATGGGCCTTGATCCAAGGTCCAATAATATTCCCTTCCCAAAACACTAGAATTCAGATGGCCCAACCAAGCCCTAAACATCTAAGCCGAAAATAATGGCCCAAAATGAAGATCCAAACTCTGAAGCCCAACTGACTGAGTACGTGGGGCATACACATCACGTACACACAGTGTACTCGCTTTAGGGCTTGTACGTTAAGCGTACCTTCTTGTACGCCCATCATACTCCCTACTGATGGGTTTTGAGCATAACAACATCCTATGTGATCATGCAACCCTAATTGCTTTGGATCTCAGTTTTTCACTAATTGGACATGCAAATGAAAATCCAAAGCAATAACCCTAGATCTAGCATATATAATTCAAAATTCATATATAAAAGGGTTAAGAAGATTATCTTGCTTGTTATGTAGCAATAACAAGGATTCCTTGATTAATCTTGACTCTTGAAAGCTTAGTGCCTCAAATTTTGCACCTCTAATGGCTCACAAACACTTGTAGCAAGAGAATGAGAGGAGAGAGGAGGGAATATGCAGAAAATCGGCTAGGGTTTCTATGCTCTAAGAATTGGCCGAAAACCCTATGTGAAGGGGTCTTTAAATAGCTAAGGCTGCTAGGATTTTCAGGTGGAAACCCTAATTTCATGTTTAGGCCTTAAGCAGACCATGAACCTCCTCTTCTAGAAGCCTTGGACGAATTCTATAGGGCCTCCCTATAGTTTTCGTCCACTCCATTCTAAAGGAGTCCAGCAGCTCAGTTTTCCAACTATCAATGATTTGCAAAACAGTCCCCGTTCTTTTAATCAGTTCCTTTAATCCCAAAATTAATTCCAAATTAATTTATGATCAAATACTAATTAAATAATATGATTTCTAATTTTACGTGCATGCATGGCTTAATGAAGCTCTTAAAGCTCAAAAGGACTTAATAAATGACTTAATGCATGCATGAGGCCATAAAAACCATAAAGTTGCTAACTTTATGCCTAAGAAACCCATAATACGCCCATATATAAAAGATTAATTCTCACAAACGACTTAACCCATCAAGTTAACCCAAAAGGGACCAAAAGCATAAAAAACCAAGACATGAAGAGATCTAAGCAATGAGAAGACAAGGTATGAACTTGATACCTCAAAAGACTTGCAAAATGAGTGATGATTTTGGATCTCTAAGCTTCACACCAAGCAAAGCACCTTCAATCTTCTTCGATCCCTTCAAAATGAACAAAATAAGCACCAAATTCTTCTCAAAAGCTCAAAGACGCATCAATGGAGGCTAAGGGTCGATTTTTAGGGTTTTAGGGCAATGAAGGTTGGTAAAGAGGCCAACCCTAGGGACTTAAGGACTTTATATAGGGTGCAACACCCTAAAATTATGGTTTCTTATCCTCCACGTACGCTAAGCGTAACCCTCGTACGCGCAGCGTACGAGGCCTCACATACGCGACCACCAATTCCTTAGTACACTAAGCGTACAATGTGGTACGCACCGCGTACTACTTCAAGGACCAATAATGCAAAAAATTAAATATAAAGGGCAATTCAGGAACATACTCTAAAAAGCGTTACAGTGGCGATTTTGGGTGATTTTTGAAGACTTTTGAAGATCTTTAATCATTACAAACACTTTTGATTTCCATTTTGTAAGCATTAAACATTTCAATTCCATCTTTATTCTTGTTTGATTTGTTCTTAGCCATGTGTGGCTAAGAAACCCTAGTTTCTAGTTCATGTTCAAAACATGTTGATTATTTGACTTGAAGCATGTGATTTGATGTTTGATTTGTGATTCTATTCTAGTGATTATGTTTTTGTTTATACTAGAACCCTTGAATTTGATTGGCCACTTTAATGAAATGAATTTTTATGTAGTTAATTAACTTTTAGGGCACCTAATAGTTCAATTAAGTTAATATGTGACATCCCCAAATTCACGGCCAGAAAAGACCGATTTGTTTTTGCTTATTTAAAAATCAGAGTTTCTTTTTTTGAGGAATAACATTGCGAAATTTGTTCCCAGAAAACATGATAATGATATTATCAAAGCATTTTCAAAGAAATATATTTTATTTATATTAAAACAATGGGATGTCATCGTCAATACATAAACATAAGCATAAACAAACCTTACATTAATTTACACTAATTATCTACATCTTCTTGAATCTCTCAGCAGAATGTATCTTTAATATCGCTACCTGTTATACAATAAACTGAGTGGGTCGGGTTGGGAAACCTGGTGAGTACATAAGATTTTCAACCCACAATAATATAACTAATATGTTTGATCATCAAATAATTAACCAAATTTCCCATCCCCGTTATCTTCTTTATTCTTAAGGATCTACCCTAAGGATCATCTATGCTGACAATACTAGTTCATGGATTCCTCCATGATACTTGTCACTAGGTATTCTTTTATATTTATTCCTAAGGATTTGTCCTAAGGAATAGGCACGAAGTCCATCACTGCCAAGGTTTATCTAATAGGCACTAAGTCCATAGCTGCTAGGGTTTATCTAATAGGCACTAAGTCCATAGCTGTCAGGGTTTATCTAATAGACACTAAGTCCATAGCTGCCTGGGGTTTATCTTCTTTGTTGACACTATTATTTTAAAGATTCCACCCACAATACATGTCAATGGGTTTTTAGAGAACATTTGATTAACACATGGTTCACAAATACCTATAGGTTGCGAGCCTGCTAGCATTCCACTGGACTGTTTAGAATAGTTTGTGGTTGTCATTTATACTCTGCTAGATGACGGCATCTTTAAAGTCAATGCGTCTCATCATTTATTTCATCTTTCATCTCTCATCATATATATCGTCTTTAATCTCTCATCATCTATATTATCTTTCATCTACCCATCTTTACCCAATATATTTATAGGTATAAAATACGTATATAGTTTAAATCGAGTAAAACATAAATAAATCGTTCATCTAGCATACATATCAGGAACACAGATAATAAACACATATAGCATGTAATTATATTAAATACTTCGTATCTATGTGTAAGATGAAAGTAACTATGCACTTGCTTGTTAAAGTGACGATTCGAAATGCGGACAGTGCTTCGCTTCTAGCAACTGTCTTTTCCTTTGACTTAACCTTGTATTATTATCACTAAGTCTTAGTCTAATATTTATTGCAACTAATTATTAGTCTACATTCATCATTAATTCCAATGTCTACGTCAAGATCTATCAAGTAAGGACTAGCCAGGCAGGACAGTTGGGAGACAGGATCATTTCGGCGTATAGCTTTTCTTACATCCAACAATCAAGCCAACGTGACTATTCTAGACACCTCTCCCGTAAGTAGATCAATCAGTATAATGACTTGGAATTACTGATAAATCTTATTTATAGGTTCATAATAACAACTTATTACTATAAATATAAGTTACACTGAAAACAGAATCGTGTAGCTTAACTTACAGAGCTTTTAACGAAAACTGAGAAATTACGTGGGCAGAACTCCGACTCTAAAACTTCTTTCATAGGGGTCTGATCTAAAACTAGCAGAAATTGGACAAGAAAGAATGAAGAATTCGGACAAGAAAGAAAGAAAGAAGAATTCTAGAGAGATTTTAGAGGAATTGAGTAAGGAAATATGAATAATTTGTCCTCTATTTATAGGGGTCTAATCATAGAGTAGGCTCTAAGTTTCGTCCGTATCTTTTGTGTACGAGCTCAATTTTTGACATTCTTTATATCCACGTATAGGTATTTCCGAGTAATATAACTTTCATGTAGACTCCATCGGCTATTCTCATTCAATCTCTGATTTACAAATCTGTATCGAATTCGTGGCACTCGAAGAGTAGGGACCAAGTTTCGTCCATATCTTTCATATACGAGTTCCATTCTCGACTGTCTTTATATCGATGGATTTGTATTTATGAGATCTTCAACTCTCTTTTACATTGTTTTTGCTAACAATCGACTAATTTTAAAATTCAATTTTTGAGTTGTACACTGCTACACTAAATCTTAGAAAAATCATAACTTCCTCTAATAAAGTCAGATTTGGATGTACGGTTTAATCGTGAAACTTCAACGGGTCATAACTTCTTCGTTATAAGTCGGATTTCGATGCTCTTTATATGTACGGAATCCTTGTGACATATACTATAACTTTGGTTAAGATTATTTATCCTAAATAATCTTTAATAAAAACGTTATTTTTAACGTTTATTATCTCTAAATTGACTAGCCCGAATCTGCGGGCGTTACATAATAATTGGTAACAAACAATAATTTTTCTTATTGTAAAACATATATCACATGTTTTCACACTTCCAATTGTATGAGAAGAAATGAACATTGTTGGGAAGCTTGTACAAAACTTAATGCAGTTTTTCAATACAATCTAAGAGCGTGTTTAGGTTGAATTAGTAAAGTTAGGTCTAGTCAAAGAGCGTGTTTTAGTAAGATAATTTGGCAAGCGAGAGGTATTAGAGCATGTTAATATCTTTTAGTACCAACATATAATAGCAACCATAAATTACATCAAGCCATAATCAAGTTAAATGTCAACATTGAGAACTAGAACTGGAACTATTTCGACAACCTATTTACAAATCTATTTCATTTTATGCATGTTTTCAAAGTAGATTTTTATTTTTGTTATTTAACTTTTGCAAACAAAACCCCCTTTGTGACCAAAGTACCTTGTGTAAAGAGGTATAGACTTTTATCCCGTGTCTCTGTGGTTCGAACCTGCTTGCCTTGTACTACTTTTTAGTGCATTAAAGCAATGTATTTGGAGTCTATTGTACCCCTATTATTTGTTGGTTTGACACGCCTAACAACCAACTTCGATGATCTTTGCATTGATTGTTTCTTTCCCTTTTTCCTTTAGCTCCTTTATTTTTGGAAACACTAGAAGTTCCTTCATTTGGACTTTCGGTTGAAGTCATGCTTTCCATGTGAGTTACAATAATACCATCAAAGTCACTTAAATTAATGTCGGGCGAGTCATGCGAAGGGTGAGGAAGTGTAGAAGATGGCCCCCGGCCATGAATGTCAGTCACAGCCGATCCATCGAACAACTGATCACAAAGATCAAGGTACATTGGTGGAGAAGTTCTCAAAGTTTCTACCATTCTGTTCGAATGCTTGAAAATATTATAAATATTATAAAATATTATAAAATATTTTGATATATTACTTCTTATCAAAAATCACAATACTTTGATCTCTAGTTTCCATTCGTCTTCTTCCATGTTAAATGTGTTTCTTATAGGGTTAGAAACGTTGCTTGTTTTGTTTTTTTGTTTTTTTTACTTTCAACCAAGCACCAAACTTTGCTTTTGGGTAGTCGTATTGGTTTTTCATTTGCTTTTGACCAACTACAAAATTGTGACCCGTTTTCAATCTTTTAGCTAAATTCTTCGATGATCTTGCTTTCAAACTACTCCATTCACATCTGTAAGTTGTAATTTCATGAATACAAGCTTCAATGAATGTTTTTCCACACCTTTTATCTGTTTCTAATTAATTCTAGGCCTATTTTGTACCATTGCCATGTCTAGTATTCAAAATCCAGCAATAACATATTTCAGCAATAAAACTAGTAAACTACCATACAAGTAGACCAAAAACATAATAGAAAAAATTAAGCAAGAAAATAGCATATTTCAGCAACATAGAGCAGCAAATCACAACAAGAAAATAGCTACATTTCATCAAAACCATAGCAAGAAAATAACATATTTCATAAATTTTTCGGAGATTTCAGCAACATATTTCCTCGGTTCAAAGCACATAGAGCAGCAAAATCAGCAAGAATAAAGATCAAATACAAACATCCCCAAAGTTCAAACAAAAAACACGCAATCCAACATCAAAATGACAGCAATCCAACAATAAAAAGGCAACAAACACATAGATAAAACTGAGAATCGGTGGTTGAAAAGAGGTTGAATAATCGGCAATAAAGAAATCGAGTATAAACTTGCCAACGTGAAGGGAGAGGCGACGAGGAGGGAAGTAATGAAGCCGAAGGTGGAGAGATGTTGCCGGAGGTCGATGGTAAGGATAGAATCAACGCTTGATGGATAAAACAGTGAAGCTCAGTGGAGAAGAGGGGGAAAGAAAAAAAAAGGCGGACGTTTTTTTTAGGGAAAAGGGTAGCAGATGTAATATTTTTATCTAGACCCCTCATCAAATCTGACCAATTAATGGGCTATTTCTTTTATGTCTTACTGAATAAGTGGTTAAAAATGCGCTCTGAATCTGAACGATTCAGAGCCAGCCTCTTTATGAGATCATTAAGAGGCCAAACAAATAGCCCCTAAGTCTTTCAATCTGAATACATGTCAAAATATATAGGTTAGGTTGGTGTTAGGATGTCAAACCCAACAAATAATAAGGGTACAATATACTCAAAAAGAACATTGTTATATTGCACTAAAAGGTAGTACAAGGCAAGTAGGGTTGATCCATAGAGACATAAACGACTATACGTACTTTAGTGATAGGAGGTACGCAATAATTTAAGCAAATAATAAAGAAACGGGTAAATGATTGACTAGTTAAAGTAGATATAAAATTTGTAAGGATTCCAACTCTATGTATGACAACTTAGCAATGTGATTTAAAGATGACATCATATTTAATCAATCCTACCTAAGTTGGTACTTTGAAGTATTGACAAGCTCTAACACATCACATTCACCGAGTTGTCAAATTCAAAATAAGCTTGTCAAAAATAACATAACCTTCTAATTTAAGTCTAAACAAGCTCTCAGATAGAAATCAAAAGGTTGCATTAATTTTGATGTGAATGTTCCCAACAACATCCACTACCCCTTACAAGTTCGGGAGCATAAGAGTGTGTGAATAAGATTTACACTAAATTCATTCAATGGATATTAATTTAGTACTTGTTACCTAGTCTAATTCACAAAACAATTACGAATTTTGCAATTAGATAACTCGAATGATCTAATCCTAATTCAAATGGCCAATAAAAACTAAAATTAGAATCAAACATTCGATTAAAACAAAATCAAATTCACTTAGAAATTGAAATCAAACATCAAGTCATATGATTGAGTTCACAACCAAGAAGCATAGAACATAAAGTTGGAGAAACTAGGGTTCTAGCCACACATGACTAAAGCATAATAAAAGGTCTAGAAAATATGAAATAATCTGCAAACGAGACATATAAATCTAAAGACAAATGTTTCCAATGTTTACAACCGAAACCGTGCAATGATGCTCGAAATCGTCCTTCTGCAGGTGCTCTAAAATGAAACTTGTGTGTAAAAATGCCCAAAATCCCAAGATAGAGTGAAAAAGAGAAAACTTTCAAAAGGTAGTTATTGGGCCGAACACGACCCGTGTCAAAATAGAGAAAATAAACACGACACGTGTTGTATAGGAAATAACTTCTCAATTCTGAACCTTCCTCCAAAGTAGAATGCTGAAAAATGCAGATTTAGGCCAACACGGCCTGTGTTTATCAAAGTTAACAGCTTCAATCTGGTCAAACACATTCTGTATTCAGCTTTCAGTGCAATTCCAACATACCCTGTGTTTCTTTCTGTTTCCAGGCACCAACTTGATTTTCTGACTTTTTCCTTTTCACGTCCGATCATCCCAATATCTTCATCCGTCCTTCCCGACACCTCCCAAAGTGTGTTTCCACCTCCAGCTCACTTGAAAAGGACCATAAAAATGTGCAAGTAAGGTTTTTCTTGCAACTAACACGAATTTTAATAAAATGCATATGAAATGAGATAAGCTACACTAAATGGATGCATAAAAATGACGAAAATGTGTACAAAATGCATCTAACAGTTGGAAAGCATATTGAGAATTAAGAAGGTCGTCTCTTAAGGGTATTTGATAAGTTGAAAATCCAAACCAAATGTCAAAGCCCTGAAAGTAATTTAAAACTCAAAATTTTAATAATACTTTTTGGAAAGAAGCATTAAAGTGTAGGCATCGCTAAACATCAACATAACGTCAAGAGTAAATCAACGATACCAAGAATGAAATGCATATGCTTCTATTGAAAATGCCTAAGGCCCCGTTTGATAGTTGTTGACTGAGAAAGTGCTGACTGGGAAAGGTCTGACTGGGTAAGAAATCATGACTGAGTAAGAAATCATGTTGTTTGATTGTACATCTGACTGAATGTGCTGACTGATGAAAAATGATCATTTTACCCTGTTGCTCTATATAGTGATGGATGAGGTTGCTAAATAAATATAAAAATATACAGATTGTCATACAAAATGTAAATTACACACAAATCATTTATAAAATTATAAAACTTGTATGAATCAACAACAAACAATCAAGAATAAAATTCTCAAACTCATCACTAGAATAACAAACAGTCATGTATGTATGAACTCTCAAACTCATCACTAGAACAACAAAAAATAAATTTAAGTCCAATATTTTCCTAATATGAACAGAACAAAAACAAAAACATCAAACATGAACATAACAGAAACAGAAACATCAAACTCATCGGTAGAAGGCATCTAAATTAAGCAAATCTTTTGCAATCCAAAGTCAAATATGGACTCATTTTCTTGGATGGGTTCCCCTGCATTGTTGTCTACTTTTCTAGACAAAAGACTAATGTGCCCCCATAAAAAATCATGAAACCTGGAAGTGAAAATTGTTATTTCTCACCTAAAAACTAAAAATTATGTTTTGCAATTGAACAACAAAATTCTGCAGCAAACATGAACAAAAAAAACTAAAATACGGAACTTTTAAACAAGTTCAAACATGAATAAAACAACAAAATTCCGTTGAACGTAAATTCAAACCAACATCAGAATCCAGAATTCAAAAATCAAAATTCAGAACAAGAAACAAATCAGAATCCAAAATTTAAACCAAGTTATGTTTATATTATGATCAGTTGAAGAAATCATACAAAAAAAACCAGAATCCGAAAAAAATGGGTAGTCAATTTCGTACCTGAAGAAGAGGCTCCTCGATGGAGGCTGACTGTGGAGGAGATCGTCGGTGGGGGAAGATGCAGAATCGACGAGAAAGAGGCGTTGCAGGAAAGAGAAGGATGGAGGCGCTGAAAGAAAACATAGAGTAAGGGTAAAGATGGAACTTTTCTCAGTCAGTTGTTTTCTCGTATCTATCCGAATCCGATTCTTTCTTACCGAGTCAGATGCCCACAATTCGATTACCAAACGCCTTTTGCTGACCGAGTCAGCCAAAAACGTCTGACTCGACTCGGTCATATCAAACGGGGCCTAAGTCAATCTCAAAGTGCAACTCCTCACTCATCATAAAGATGGAAAATAATTTGTGTAAAAGTAACACATAACACACTCCAAACATATACACTCTAAACGCCAAAATCATGAGTTCAGCACACATGAACCACACGAGAGGTAGCTAGCCTCATGTACAAGTGAGGCATTTCCAGGTATCCATCACAATCAGAGGTTCGTAAACCCCAAATCAAACAAGATTTGACTTGCCAAAACATATGTGCAACGACCCGAAATAATACAAGCACCGGCTCACCAAGGCATAGGTTCTATGAACCTAAATTATAAAAGCATTGGCTCGAAAAAACATACAAGTCATAACCTATCCTAAGTTGACACATAAGAATTTTCCTAAAATAAAGTTTCAAAGAAACAAACTATTTTCCAAAACTCATTTTAAAAACCATTTTACAAAAGGGTAAATATACATACAATAATCACATAGTATATTCATATGAAGATTATCATTTATCGTTTATCTGGAGATCCTTTACAATAGTTTATTATGGTTTAAGTTCAAATGAGAACTCAAATACATGTAAGAACCTAAGAATTTTTTTCTTGATAAAAAATTTCAAATAAAACACGACAAATGTACATATACACAAGCATTTAGAGTATGTGAAAAAATATATATAATGTGCATATGTGAATAGTTTTTGTCAAATTATATGTACAGATGAACATGGAAAATATGTATATATATACACAATCCAAAAAAACGTTTTATGGATTTTTTTTTTTTAAAACGAATTTTTAACAAAGAACCTAGGTTCTCACAATTTTTATGTTTCATTCTATCTTGTCTCTTATTATCGTAGGATAATCCTACTGCATAATTAACTAGCAGCATAGTAAGTTGGAAATACATATAAGACATTCAGAACTAATGGAACATAGTAACCTAAAAAAAATATAAGACTGTGGTTCGCCTCTTACCACATACCGCGGTATACTGCAGTATGCGGTAAACACCGCACCGAAGGGCAAAAAAGAAATGCGGTAAAGGTTGTGTGTGGTATGGATTTGCCACATGGAAAAAAAATGCATTCATTCACATGTTGTACTTCATGCATAAAAATGTGTACTATGGTGGATGTGGTAATATATGGTATGACACCCATCAGTTTTATGAGATGTGATAAAAAATGACATAACACTTAAAAAATATGGTGAGTATGGTATGACACCCACCAGCATAAAACATTCAAAATTAAACCTTTGTTATATGGACAAAATATGTTTACCAACACTAAAATCCAAGTGTACTGTCAAAGGTGCATAAACAAAGAAGAGGCGAAATGTAGCCGTTATTCAAGTTGCAAAACTTGATCCATTCACACCAGGTCAAAGTCTACATCAAAACAATTTTTATTTCATGTTGATTTTGTTAATTAATTGAATAAACCAGTGAGAACTGTTTTGGCTAAAATAGTAATTCCATGCTATAATTATTTGCATAATAAGAAAACTACTATAATGAGAAAAAATTAATATAATCTTTTGAATAAAGCAAATTAAAAGGTTGTAGAGACTTCATTTTAACCACGGTTCAAACTTTAACCTATTTCAATTAATTATTCTGTGGCTAAACCTTAAATTTTAAGATTCATAGAATGTAAACACTGATTGATCTATCAACAAAAGAATGGATTGAACTTTTCAGTTCAAATACTATTTACTCAATCATTTAATTTTTTAGTCCAATCAATTCTCAAATATCTTTGTTTCTTTATAAATATATATATATATATATATATATATATATATATATATATATATATATATATATATATATATATATACTAGATGTGTGTCCGTACAAGTCAGCAACGATAAATAGCTCTTTTGGCGAATAGTTGTCTTATGGAAAAATAATTATTAGATTTTATTATTAGTTATTATGTAATAAAAAATTATCATTTTTAATTAAAAAATTTATGTTTAGAATTTATATTTGTATTGTCTGTTTTTATATTTAATGTAATTAATTATTATTGATGTCTAGTTTAAGAAATATAAATAAAATTATATAGATGAATTTAATATTTTAAAATTGTCCATTTGCTCCAAATTAAATTTTTAATAACCTTCATTACTTCAAGAATTCAAAATTTTGGCAAGTATTAATGATTTGTTTCTAAAAAAATATTTTAATATTCTACTATTCGTAAAAATAAATATGTATAATATGCTAAAATTATATGTTTTAGAATATTTGAATGTAAAATATGTTAAAAATATTGTTTTAGAATATTAAAATATTAAATTCATCTTATACTATGTTATGAACAATAGATATTAGAATATTTTATTAGAGAAAATGATATCACGGTTTTATAAAAATAGTCATGTCTCAAATGAACCTAACATATCTTATACTATGTTATAAAACATATTATTCATATCTTAAATTTTAAGATCTATAAAATACAAAAAAAAAAATTATACAAATCAATTATGCATAACAGAATCATTAATACTTGCTAAAATTTTGAAATCTTGAAGTAATGAATGTTATTTAAAATTTAATTTGGAGCAAAATGACAATTTTAAAATATTAAATTCATCTATATAAATTTATTTATATTTCTTAAACTAGACACCAATAGTAACTAATTTACATCAAATATAAAAACAAACAATATAAATATAAATTCTAAACATAAATATATTAATTAAAAGTGATAATTTGTATTATATAAAAACTAATAATAAAATTTAACGTCCCAATACTAAGACTATAAAAGTTTTCATTTTTAGATTAATAAAACCACAAACCATATCATTGTCATAAAACCCAAGTTATCAAAATATATCGATACATTATCAATATTAGAGTAAATCACAAAATGCGGAATCGAGTGGTGTGTGCCCTACAATCATCCCGAGCTCCCACCTTTAAAACCATGAATACCTGAAACATAAATTAAAAACAGTAAACACAAAGTTTATTGAGTTCCCCAAGATACCACATATCATACAAATCAACATATAATGGGCCCCGCCCAGTATACAGATCTGTCAATCAACGGGCCCCGCCCAAAGAGTATAACGGGCCCTGCCCTAACTCGCATAATGTGCCCCGCGCAATGAGATTAACAGGCCCTGCCCTAACTCGCATAACGGGCCCCACCCAATGAGTGTAACGGGCCCCACCCTAACTCGCATAACGGGCCCCGCCCACATACAATTCATACTACATGACAAGTAATAGCATACAAAATAATCATCGAGCCCCGCCCAGTAAGCATACAAGCACATAAACATACTAGTGTCACACAGAAAACGAGTATTCTAATATAACAGATCATGGGTCGGCATTGGTGCCTTCAACCTGCTACAAATGGTGAGGAAACTCACCTTGCTTCTGAATCCCGCAGATAAGTCTCTGACCGCTGGCCCGCTAAAATCCATGCGCTATAATCATAATACATAATCAAATTAATACTTGGATCCCAACTCACACCAAGATTTTAAACTAGGTACAAGACCCTTTTACCCTCTCCATAACTTGGCCCAAGGCCAAGGCCCAATCCAACAATCTAAAGGTCCAAATCCTATTTAGCTACCCAAGGCCCAAATCATGGCCCAATAATCCAAATTGGGCCCAAATCCCATAGTGCGCCTTTTCAAAATAATTAACAATCCAAAACCTGATAGCCCAACAGGGCCCAAAACATCTTAGCCCAAAACGAAGCCCAAACACCGAAATCCATTCCTGCTGAGTATGCGGGGCGTACTCAGCTTGTATGCTAAACGTACTGGCTCAAGGGCGTGTATAGTGCGCGTACAGGCTTTTACACCCAGCGTACTCCTCCATTCAGCCCAATCTCATTTTTCTTCCTTAATCCGTTAAGACATTGATCCAAAACATAGATTTGACTTCCTTGAGCTAGATAATCACGTAAAAGTTGCTAACTTTATGTTCATGCATGACTAAATGAAGCTCTTAAAGCTCAAAAGGACTTATTAGGTGACTTAACGCATGTATGTGACCTTAAACCTCATAAAGCTTGCACCTTTATGCTTAAGAACCTCATAACAACTCAGATCTAAAAGAATAACTCCTTCAAACACCTTAACTCATCAATTAACCCAAAAAAGGACCCAAAGGCATGAAAATCAAGACAATAAGAGATCTAAGCATTAACAAGTATATTCCCTATCCCCTAATAATATATATATATATATATATATATATATATATATATATATATATATATATATATATATATATATATATATATATATATATATTATTAGGGGATAGGGAATATACATTACAGCCCAACCTAAACTTAGGTACTAAACCTCTAAATTATGCAGTTTTATCTTAGTAAATATAACCGGTTTTTACTTGGTAAATATACAATTCCTCATTGCATTTCTTTCCTCTATTATCATTTAACCCTTCATGTTTTATTTCCTCCATTATCGTTTATTACTTCACGTCAGTGAAAATTACTGTTTTCGACCATCACGAAGGTCAAAGATAATTAATATTTTTGCTTCCCTATTAAAAAAATTTGTTTCAATATTGAATCTGCAACATCAAGTGTTAATTATGAATCCCTAATTGCAATCTTTAGCTAATAAAACGACGTAGTTTAACGAGCTTTAGTACCTAAGCTTAGGTGAGGCTGTAATGTATTATTATTATTATTATTATTATTATTATTATGAAAGTGATGATGGGCTTATAAGTCGATTAGTTGGGCTCGTGACAGGTCAATGCATGGTAAGAGAATGGGCATCGTGGATTCGTGGTCCTCTCTTATAACAATATTTTCTATAGAATTTATTTATTTTTTTGGAAAATAAATAACCAAAAATAAGTTCAAAGATTCCGTCGTATATTTCTAGCCATAATTTCCCAATATCATATTTCTAATTTATATTCAATTTTCATGATCCCACACGTGTTCCAGTTGACGTCAACTTGTCCATTGTATTCAGTTAAAAGAATAACTTCTTATTTAAATACATTATAGAAAGAAAACAAGAAACAATATTTAAATAATAAAAATATACGATTTTTAAATAATAATTTCCTTATAATATATGCAAATCCCCATATATAAGGCTCCTTAACTGGTTTCTTTTCGATATTATGGAAGTCCATATAGAAAAAATGGTAAGTAAAGCTGTAAAGGTTCCATATATACAAGTTTCATGTATTTGGTAAGAAATTAATCCATAACGTATTTTGTTGTTATTGAGTATACTATATACTTCGTAATAAATTTGAACAATTAATTATTATGTATTATTTAACTTAATAAAATTGTCATGATAATGTATACATTGATTATGTTAAAAAAAAAATGTATACATTGATTACAATTCTTGGATTCGTAAACCTTTTTACAAAATTTATATTTTATATGATTAATTAATCCAACTAGATAGGAAAAAAAGACTAAAAAATATATATATTTAGAAATAAGACAAACTAAAAATAAAAATGAAAACAAAAGATTGACCGATTAATCACAATTAAAAGTTTACACAAGTCAAACTCATACAAGAATCCGATCCCATGTTCTTGCTGGTTCTGATTTACACCTGCTCAGAATCAATGGCGCAGCTTTGATTGCTTTCAATTTTTCAACCTCATTACTTTTATTACATGTACTTTCTTCATTCATTTCTCCATTTTCATTCCCAATAACTTCTTCTTCTCCTTCTTCTTCTTCGATCCTCAAATTTTTAATTTTTTCTTTAACTTCTTCCTCCCCTGTTTCTCCGCCTGTTGATTCCCAAAACTTACCTGCTAATGAAGAAGATCTGTAGGGAGCAGATCTGCATCTTGTCAACAGAAATGCATTTCGGGGTGGTGATCGTGAAATCAAGCCCTGATTATCAGCTTCTACAGTCAAATCTTCAACTTCTTTTTCTTCTTCGTCGTCATCGCCATTGTCGCCGGAGACGTTTCGGGGAGCAGATGTCGGAGAAGCTTCAATCACCGGTGAATCATGTGAATCTCTGGAGGTTTTGCAATACCCACATCGAAAACACGAAACCCATTTGCTCCAAAGGCTTCTACACGATTTTGGTCTGAGTTTTTTTAAGCAACGACAAAGGCGGTTACTTGGGTGGTGGCGGCGGAGGGAGGTGGTGGTGGTGGTGGCGATGGCGATGGCGGTTTTCTTGTTTTTCTTGGAGCGTCTGACACGGACTTGGCCGATGCACGTGACTTTAGGGGAAGATGGTTCTTGTGTGGTCTCGATAACTGTGTTTCTCTTCCATCTGAACATGGGGCTCGCACGTGATCTTCTTCCTCTGTTACTGCTCTTGCTTCCCACGTTGCTTCTTAAGAACCTCATCAATGGCGGAGGGAACTTCTCTGTTCTTCCAGGGCTTGATATGGGTTTCGTTGGTTTCTTCATCTTCTCTGTTCTTCAAATGAATCACATTCACAACTCCAAAAATCCCGCACTGTTTTTCACATAACGAAGATCAAAACCCAAACAGAAACACACACAAACGGTGGGATTCAAACAAGAACACACAGACTGAGACTGTGTGTGCTTGTTGAATTTCGTACTGAAGCTCTGTTTCGATTTCTCTCTCTAGCTTCATCAATGGAGTTTTTGAAGGTTTAGAGAGAGGGGAAGAGACTAGAGAGAGTATAATGCTTGGATGGTGGTTAATATAGGCTAGTGTTTTTACAAGAAATGTAAACCTAAAATAATAACAATCGACGTACAACTTTTGATGCTTGTAGTACAATTGTATACAGCAATGTTGCGTCAGTAACATGGGTTTACCTTAACATATGCCGTTTTCACCATATGACATCCTCAAAATTGGTGACAATATGAAAACCCTTATCAACATTTGGATTCAACATATCAATTCTTATTTACTTTATTAAAGAAAATCGATAACAATTTTAAAATTATAAAAATATAAAGGAAAGATGAATTAAAATTGTTCAACAATAAGCTAATGTCTGTGAACAAGCTAATGTATGAGATCCTTCGTCCATGAAGTGTTGAAGAGATGTGATTTGATGTTAAAGGTTACGAGATAAAAACATAGTTAATGTCTAAGATCCTCTATACGTACAATGTCAAATAAATTTAGTCTTGTCAGACATTGAAAAATACTTGAGGCAAATGGACTTAAATGTTAAAATAACGATTTACTTACAAAATTGTTCTAGTATACTGGTAAAATAAACAAATCATTAGACTTTGTGACAATAGCCTTGAATTTTATTTATTTATTTATTTATTAAAACATACTAAATCTTGTGAAACAACCTTGAGATTGGATGTAAACAGAGGGGTTTGATCCTCACAATAGAATAATTTCATTTTAGTATTCATTACTAAGTTTATGTTCCTAGTTTGAAAAAAAAATCATTTCAGGAAATCCAAGAGATTGTTGGATCTTGTATACATTAATGTGTGGACCTTTCAGATCCGCCACAAGGGACGTAAAAAACTACTACGTCATATTTAAAGACAGTTTTAGTAGATGTGATTTTGTTTATATGATTAAGCATAAGTCTGACACTTTGAAAAGTTTCAAGTATTAGAACAAAGTAGGGAATCAATTGGGCATGAAGATAAAAGGGTTTTCGATCCGAAAGGAAAGGAGAGTGTCTTAGTATCTAGTTCATTGATCATCATAGAGATTGTGGAATAGTTTCCTAATTACCTTCTCTAAGGACAACATAATGTAAATATGTAATGGTGTTGTTAAAAAGAGAATCAAATGCTATATGGTTCGATCTATGATAAGTCGTGTTTTGCTACCAATTACATTTTTGGGGAATATACACTTGAATAGTACAACATGTTTTGAACCCTGTAACCGACTAAGTGGGTTTGCAGACACCTCATGAAACGTGGACTTGGAAAGTTCCCTCACATTTATTTTTGGTGTTGTTAGGTCTTTCGTTAGACGAGGAACCAATGTATTGGGTACAAAGTTATCTATGTATGACTTTGTAAATGGTTTGACTTTTGTAGACCCACTTGCATGTGGTAAAGTAGCTTTGTGACATGATATATATATATATATATATATATATATATATATATATATATATATATATATATATATATATATATATATATATATATATATATATATAGAGAGAGAGAGAGAGAGAGAGAGAGATGTAAACACCTCTATATAAGGTGAGTTCATACCACTTGTAGAGGTGTGCTTGAGAGATGTAACATTGAGAGTGTTAGTATGTGTTAATTATGTAGATTTCGATCTAGATCCTTTTTTGTAAACACCTTTGATAATCCAATGCATCTCTTAAACACCGAAATCACTGTGTTCTTTGTGTGTTCTTTACTTCCGCATGCCAAACAAATGCTCATAATTCACATCAATTCGTATCAGAGCGGGTCTTCGAAGATCGACATGATTTTTTTGAAGAAACGATTCTCGGTTTGGCTACAATCATCACAATTGGAACATTTATGGTGAGTCTCTCTATGATCTCTCTAAATCTCGTTGATTCGTGCGTTGCGTTCTTGAATTTTTGACCATTTTGACTCATTGGATCAATTTTTTTTTTGAAAAACCCACTTGTTATGATCCCATAATTTTTTGTTGATCAAAGCCCGATCCAATCTCATATTCGTTTGTTCGATTTGATTCTTAATTTGCAATTGTTCGTTTGAATCAAAATTTGACCCAAAAACAAAATCAATAATGGTTACTGTTCATTAATTCATCGTGAGCCCAATTAAAATCTCGAGTAATGTTCTTCTAATTTCGAGCCCATTTCAATTTTCTTAAATTTCTCTGTCCGTCTGTTTAATGTTCATGGTCCAAGAATACTTTTGACTCTTTCTTATTCATCGATTCAATAATTACTTCTTGTTTTCGTCAAAATTCATGTGTTCATAATCAATTTTGATAATATTTGTTGATTGAATCTTCGTCAATGGTGATTTCGTTGATTTTTGTTGTTCGTTTGTGTCAAAAATCTCGTACTTGAAAGTCAAACGTGTTTCTGAGAAGTCAAAATCTAAATCTGTTTTGAAATCGAAATCGATTTATTGATAGATGGTTAGAATCAAATTGAACATGATTGTCGAAGTGTTTTGGGATGATTATTGAAGTGGTAATGCTTCAATTGAAGAGTCAACTCAAAAGTCAAAGCTCGGTTCTTATGATTCCAAGATTCAAAATCGAAAAAGAATCAGATGGATATGGTTTCATTTTGAGTATTGATGACGAGTCTGAATTTGTTTTTGATGAGTCTGAATTCGATCTTGATGATGTTTGGTGTCGATGTGGATTCGTTTTGGATTGAACACCAAAAAGCGAATGAAGAACTGTGGTTGATTGTTTGAAATTGAATGAGATAAAACAATCGAAATTGAAGTTTGACTCTGATGTAATTTTGATTTCAAGTGGTTTATTGATTTTGGTAAGTTGATAATCGAAGATTTTGGGGTTCGATTTTGAAGTCGATGATTGATGATGAACAGGAAGGGAAGGTGTCGATACGATGTTAAGTCCAAATTGGTTTGATGTCGAAATGTAATGTGAGAAAGGAAATCGATATCATTTGTTTGGAAAGGATATCGAGTTCGCATATCTAGAATTGAATGATTTCGAATTGGGTTGATGACGTGATTGGATGAACGATCACGAAGGCTATGAACTCGACCTGTTGTTGTCGATGATGGTTTGATAAACAGATTGATGTTAAATAAAAAGCTAAGGGCGAACATGTTTTGCTTGAGCACGAAATCGTTTTTGGTTGGTATATTGATTTCGAATGTCGATGATATTGATTTTGGGTTAGTGAATGAAGAACGAAGGATTGGGTTGGTGTTAGTCTTGATATCGATAGTCGAAGATTTTTGTTTGATCGCGAAGGTCGAAGATTTTGAATCGATGATCGATGGTCGAAGATTTTGTTAGTCTACTTTCGACAGATTGGGATAAAAGAAACATTATTTTCATTACAAGCCCCTGCACTTTTGTCTAAATGTACAGTTTACACGCATATTCGACATTGGGGTATAATTTTGACATTTTGAAGAATTATGCAGAAGTTTCGAAGTTGGTCCCTGCAGTTTTGAAGATTTGGCAGAGTTTACCCAACTACAACATTGGGCTGAATTTTTTGAGAAATCAGAAAATTTTCGAAACAGGCCCCTGCAGTTAATGCGAATTAACGCTTTCTACCCAGTTTTGCAAATGGGGGAGTGTTTCGCATTTTTGGTTGTTCTGGGTGCATCGGCTCACTGCAGAATTTTGAAATTGACAATTTCTACCTAATTTTGAGAAATTTTGTCAAAGGCAGTCCGTGAACGAAGCTAAAAATTGAAGATTTTTTGGATTTTCCAGATTGAAGCAAAATGTTTATGCCATGTGTTAAGGGGGAGTTTTGGATAGAAAAATTCCAAATTGAGCACTTTCTCATTCCTTTTTGGTTTTATAATCATTTTTCGATTCTAAAAAGGGGGAGATATGGAAATTTGAAAGTTGAACTTTTCATATTATGCGGACTTGAAGACCGAAGTGACCTTGAGTATTCGAAGTTTATGAAATGATTCGATTAGAGATTTGGAAGTGGTTTCGATTCATGATGGGTTTGGACTTATTGAAGATTTTTGGAGTGTGCTTTTATGCTCAAACTTGGGTAATTTTTTTGGAGATTGAGAAACTCCTAATTACCTTTTGATGCTCGGTTCGTATGGTCTCACATTCTAGAACCCAAATTGAAGAATCATGGAAGAATTGGAGATTTGATGTTCAGCTCTACATGTGTCACGTTTGAGGCTCGGTTCGTGAAGTTGCTCGAGTTTGGAAGATTTGAAGCGGGTCATCCATTCCTAACTTTGAGGGAGAGAATGTTGGGTATAAAGTTATCCATGTATGAATTTGTAAATGGTTTGACTTTTGTAGACCCACTTGCATGTGGTAAAGTAGCCTTGTGACATGAGAGATAGATAAATTAAGATAGAGAGAGAGGGAAAGAGAGAGAGAGAGAGAGAGAGAGAGAGAGAGAGAGAGAGAGAGAAATGTAAACACCACTATATAAGGTGGGTTCATACCACTTGTAGAGGTGTGCTTGAGAGATGTAACATTGAGAGTGTTAGTGTGTGTTAATTATGTAGATTTAGATCTAGATCCGTTTTTGTAAACACCTTTCATAATCGAATGCATCTCTTAAACACCGAAATCACCGTGTTCTTTGTGTGTTCTTTAATTCCGCATGCCAAACCAATGCTCATAATTCACATCACAATGACCAACTTGAATTGAGATCTAAGAAGTGTTACATTGTCGGGTATTCACTGAAAACTTTTGATATTTGTTTTAAAGGCCTATGAGCATCATGCTTATATCTCAAAATGAGTGTTCCTTGAGAGAAAGAACATATATATCAAGAAGTCAGTAGGAGTCATATTGACCTTGAAGAAATTCGAGATATGACCGACATTGAACCTATAGTTGGAACTAGCTCTCAACTTGAGGTTAAAATACCAATTAAGTCAAATGACATTGCCTTACCTCTTCAAAGATCTAGTAGAGTTAGTGTACCACCTGAGTTTTGTGGATTTCATCTAACTGCGGAAGGTAACACATTGATTAGTGATAAAACACTGATCAATTTGGATAATCCTAATAGCTACTAAGAAGTAACGGTGGGCCCTGAGGCTGCCAATGGGAAGGGTATAAGGATAGCGAAATTCAGTCCATGAAATTAGATCTTCAATATGAAGACAATGGGAAAAAAATAGATCTTAAATATAAAGACTAACATGGATAGGAATGTACATAAATTCAAAGCTACTATGGTGGAAAAGGGTTTCGCTCAGACTCAAGAAATTGATTATGAGGATACATTCTCACTAGTAGTTGAGAAAATGTCTATTTTGTTATTTTTTACCATTGTTGCCTTCTTTTATAATAAGATATGGTAAAATGGATGTTTAAATGGTTTTCCTTAACATGAAACTTTTGAAGGATGTATGACACGTTCTGAAAGTATTTAAACATACAAAGTTTTTACAAAAGATGTGTGAGCTTAAAGCATCGCGTAGCAAGGAATATGTGCTTCTGTAATAAGAGTAAAAAAGTATTGTCTTTCTAAAAGTCCAGATAAATCTTGAGCATATGTTAAAGCTAGTGGGAGTGTCGTTGTCTTCCTGGTATTGCTT
This sequence comes from Lactuca virosa, assembly GCF_052849685.1. Taxonomy (NCBI): domain Eukaryota; kingdom Viridiplantae; phylum Streptophyta; class Magnoliopsida; order Asterales; family Asteraceae; genus Lactuca; species Lactuca virosa. The sequence continues at coordinate 57,079,846 of NC_136431.1, forward strand.
GTTGATGACAATACTACTCATTAGAAACATTTTCCCTAAGTTGCAAAGTGTAAACGTTTGAGCATTATTTCACTATGATGGAATTAGGGGAAAGCGATATTGATACTTGGTATTCAGATCTAAATGAATAAATCGAAATGTTTAATAAGACTCCGTCAAAGCACATATATGAATAATGTGTTCAAAAGTTTCAACATGGAAAATTCCAAGAAAGGGATTGTTCATATGCATCATATCATGGAGTTGAGTGAATCTCAAAGTCCTTTAATCTAGTCATTAAACTGAGAAGATGATTCGGTTCCCATATGTGACAACCCGAAATTTCTATCTTATACAATCATTCAATTCAATCACAGTCATTCAATTCAATCCTAGTACATTCAAGGTTTGGGTTTAGGGATGAGTTAACTTAGGTTCTTAAAGTTGCATTTGAGCCAAACACTCCATCAAGAGGAGTGTACGGCCGCACACATGGGTGTACGGCCATACACTCAAGATGGTCGTGAACTCACCCCCCATAAGTAGCATATCCCTTCATTTTCTTCATTTCTTACACTATTCACCTCAAGAAATCCGAATCTCTCTCAACTATCATCAAGCTTTTCACCTTGATCTTCAAAGATATCTTCAAACCTTCATCCATTTCCCCAAGAACACCAAGAACACACATTTGTTCTTGGGTCGTGAACTCCCTAAAGACCCTCAAAAGTGTGAGTATTCTCTTTATCACCTAGTTAGACATGTTAAACACTTGATTCATAGCCTTGAAACATCATCAAACTCATGAACATCAAGAGTGTACGGTCGTACACTCTATCTACGGCTGTATACCCTTGTTAGGTTCATAACCTAAGGCCTTAAACACTTGCTAGGTACTTGTTATCCATTAGAACTCTTGAACCCTTGAATCCCTATGAATCAAGACCCAAAATGCATCCATCTTGGAGTGTTAACGGCCGTACACACTTGGTGTGGCCGTACACACCTCAAGACCCTCCAAAATGAGAGCTTTGTTCATCCTCTTGTTGTGTATTTGTCACACTAGTTTCCCCATGGATCAAACACCCATTTTTGCATGTTTTCCATGAGTGTACGGCCGTACACTCCATGACCGTACACCCCTTGGTTGTACACTCCCTTGTGTGGCCGTAAACCCCTTTTAGTCAATCACATATGATTGTAACAATTAGTTCAAGTGTTTCCTAGTCCCTAAGGTGGTTCCCTATCATAATTAGTTGTTATATATACACTAATTACATGCCTATATATGCCATTATATGTCATTTAGGACTCGTTTGTGTCTCGGGAATTCATTCGTGGAACTTCTCATCCTTACGCGAATCTTCAATTGAATCACCCACATAAGGTGAGTTTATACCCCTATAATCTACCTTTTAAATGATTTCAAATGCTTTTTAGGGGGGGAATACAAGTTGAACACAATTGTTAAATTGTGTTAGTAATTGTATGTGATATCAATTACACAAAGGATTTTCTTATACTTTTATGGATTACCAAATACTTCCAAAATGACTTAAAGTCATGTTAAATATTTAAATTCATGTAAACTCTTTTTGAAACACTGTTAAAACTCATTTAATACTGTTAAACTCTTTGAAAAAGGTTTTATAAACTATTTCATATTATAATTGTCAAAATCATGTTCATATATGTATAAGTATATAAATAAGACTTAAAGGGCTTAGGACTAATGAGTTGCCTTATCTCCTTTTCCTTGTTTGGATGTGGTTTAAGGTGAGGATATTTGTCCGAAGGTCATTTCCTTCTTAATTATATACATTATACATATGGGAATATAAAAGGGTACTTCAGTCGGTATCATTACCTTTGTATCATGTTGAGCAAAGGGATACTTTCAGGATAGATCATGCTAATCAGATAAAACGTATAAATTATAATAGGTATAATTTATGAAACAAACGAGAAATCTATTTTTCCTAGATAAATATACGAGGTCTAAAATACTTTATCAAGAAAAGGATATAATTTGATCTTTATTCAAAGTAAAATGTGATGGTACGTATTCAGGACATAGCAATACTTGCTATGTTATATTCTTGTAACCAGAGTCTCCTGGAGGGAGAGCGGGCACTATGTGTATAGATCTATACGAGACTGACAATCCCACATCCCGACTGCTAGCTACAGTCAGGCAGACCAGCCATGGGGTGACAAATGTCACATATTCAGTTTCGACACCATAGGTCGTCGTGTTCATTCTAGTTCAGCATGGTTACAACTTTATCACATTTTAAACCCTAATTAACCAGATTAATATTAGGGTAGTTATTCACCAGTAGTTTATTCTTTTAAGAAGAAATGCTACTGTAGTATTCACTTTCCATAATCAAAACGGAACGGTTTTATGGGGATTTAAAACTACTTATCGGAATGGTTTTATGGGGATTTAAAAACTACTTATCAGAAAGGTTTTATGGGGATTTAAAACCACTTTTTACCATTAAAACGGAAAACATTCTTTTCATAATTCTAGATAGTTAAAGTTATGTTAAACCTTATTATAAGTATAATATTACTTATATGGAACAGTATTATGGAATTAAAACTACTTATCAGTTGTAAAGCAGAAAATATAAAATTTTCTGGAACATCATCATTCGTTCTCTTAAAACTAGTATAACATAAAGGACCTTAAATGGTTAACTTTATAATTCCTTAGGTTATACACCAGAGTTATATATAATTAATATCCGACTAAAAGTGGAATGTGTGATTTCCGCCTTACTTCCTGTTCCTTGTTTGGTTGTGTCACACCCCCAAACCGGAACGGCGGAAACGTTCGGGGGCGAAGGACATCATGTTTAGTATCACAAGACATGCATCATAGAAATCAAAGTAATAAACAACCATTTCATTAGAAAGAAAGTGTTTACAAAGTATGTGGTTCACATAACATGGACTACAAAAGTAAATAACAAAACAAGACATGAAGCTACTATGCTCCATCTTCTGAATTTCCAGTGCGCGTACCTGTCTACTAGTTACCTGAGAATACAAGTTATTTTGAAAGAGTAGATCAACATTTAAGCTGGTGAGCTCATAAGATTTTAGTGATGTAAGTAAGTTGTAAGTTCTTTTTAGAAAAGTTCGCCTGTTCCTCCACAAGATCCTATATCTTCTGATATGATGAAAGATAAGTAAAATGACTCTACAATCCTTTCTATGAGTACTAAATGGATACAAGTTATATAAAACCCAGAGTAAACAAACAATCGATTGTGTATATCTGCCCTAAGCCCACAACCAAACAAGGAACAGGGAATGAGGCGGAAGGCACACATCCCATTGTTTGTTAGATCATCGTTGTATATAACCCTGGCGTATTCACTTTGTACTCACGGAGTTAACTGTAATAGTTCCTTTATATTTGATGAAAACATTCTTTAAGAAAACCCTTATTTCTTTTAGTAAAAATGGTAACCACAATGGTTCCTTCTATAATCACTTAGTTTATACTAGCTATATATAATCTAATATCGAATAGATAGTTAATTGTGTGAATCTGCCCTAAGCCCACAACCAAACAAGGAACAGGAAATGAGGCGGAAAGCACACATTCAACTATCTATCGGGTATTAATTATATATAACCCTGATGTATAAACTAAGGTATTATAGAATTAACCACCTAAGGTCCTTTAAGTTATACTGGTTTAATAAAATGGATTAACCCTTTTTACTGGTAAGTTTCTAGTTTTGTCTACCAAATGTTCTATTTGAAAAGTATGTTTTGTACTAGAAAACAGTGTATTGAATTTGTATACTATGACCTGGCCCATACCTGGTACTCCTTATGATTACTTGGTGTATATAGAATATATATTTAGCTAAGATCAGGTAGATAGTAGGCTGGGTGAATCTGCTTTAAGCCCACAACCAAACAAGGAACAGGAAATGAAGCGGAAAGCACACATCCTACTACCTGTCGGATCCGATTAATATATATCCCTGATGTATAAACTAAGGAATCATAAAGTTAGCATTATAGGCCCCTTTCTACTGAATGTACTATGACTCGACGGTTCTGTTTGTCGCTTGTAATGATGTAAGTTTTCCCTAGTTTATAACTATCTTTACTCGAAAATAGTTTGCATTAACTTTCAAGTGGAACTGTCACAAAAATGAAAGTAATGGGAAAATGTAAGTACACAATTGTCTTTTAAATTGACATACTGAAGTACTGAATACCTTAAAAAATGTTTGTTTTATTAAGGTCATAATGTGATGAGTAGTACCCATACTATACGCTCTCCCTACAAGAGATTCTGGTTACCAAACACAACTTCAGCAAACGAATTGCTAAGTTGTGAAATAGTCTCACATTAAAGTTATCTGATCATGTATACCCAATTTACTATCACCTTTTGTTTAGAACAATGAGTTAGTGATCATTGGTATAATTAGATCCTGGTTTGTTCTTCTGTTATAGTATCTTAGTATGTTCTTTCAGTTATCGTGTATTGTATCTTCCTCCCTGTTTCTCTTTATAGTATGTTCTCTATGTTATCGTGTATTGTATCTACCTCCTTGTTTCTCTTTATAGTATGTTCTAGTATGAACTGAACCCCTAAACTATACCTATTATAGTTTACTAGTATCTTTACTTTGAACTGTTATTGACTTGAAGAAAAGACTCATTTATCTACTAAGTTATGATTGTACTTTAAAAACGGAGTTTTGATAAACTATAAAGTAACATAACTTTAAAAGAGTTTTTGAAATGTTTTGATCACTTATAAATACTTAAGCAATCCTTTAAAAGATGTTTATAGCAAAACATTTACACAATTATCATTGTGTTCAACTTGTATTCCCCCCCCCCCTAAAAGCATTTAAAGCAGTTAAAAGATTGATTATAGGGGTATGAACTCACCTTATGTGGGTGATTCAATCGAAAATGAGCGTAAGGATGAGAAGTTCCACGAATGAAGTCCTGAGACACAAACGAGTCCTAAATAACATATAATCGCATATATATTGGCATGAATATTGTGTTTAGAAGCAACCACATGCAAGGAAACACCCTTAGGGACTAAGAAACACTTGGACTAAGTGTTAGAATCACATGTGATTCATCAAAGGAGTGTGTATGGCCACAACTTGGAGTGTATGACCATGGAGTGTACGGCCGTACACTCATGGTCAAACATGCATAAGAGGGTGTTTCAACCATGGGGAAGTTAGTGGGTCTATTGCTCATCAAGTGCATGAACTAGGTTCGCATTTTGGAAGCCGTTTTGGGGTGTTTTGAGGGGTGTACGGCCATGCAAGGGTGTACGGCCGTACACTCCTTTTGTTCTTGTACAATGGTCATTTCTAAGGTGTTTAGCAAGAGTTCCTAACGTATTCTAAGCATAAGGAAAGGATACTTACAATTTGGAGGCTCAAAAGGGTGTTCACGGCCACCAAGAACAAGTGTGTGTTCTTGGTGTTCTTGGTGAAAGATGAAGATCTTGAAGATCTACCCAAAAGATGATTTCCATGGATGAAATCAAAGGATGATACATGATTAAGAACGATAACAACTCAAAGATTGAAGAAACACTTACGTTTTTGAAGATCTAGGATGAAGAAATCGATGATACTTGAGAGAGAATCCGATTTCTACACTTGGAAATGTGAGAAATGACTAGAAATGAAAGGATACCCTTCATATGGGGGAGATTGTACGGCCGTACACCCATGTGTACGGCCGTACACTCCCTTTGATGGAGTGTTCGGCTTGATTTCAATGCGAATAACTTTAGCTACTCAATCCTACACTCAATGCTTGAATGTACTGAGCTTTGAACCCTTAAACGGACTCTAAACAATGCTAAAAGATAGCAGAAACGAGTCTGACACTCGGTTGAATTGACTAGCTGGACTTACAAGGCAAAAAATTTCGGGTTGTCACAGGATTTGGGCTTAGGGCAGATTCACACATTTAATTGTCAGTTCGATATTAGGTTATATATGACTAGTATAAACTAATTAATTGTAGAGGGAACTATTATGGTTATCATATTGTCACGTCAGAAAATATAGGATTTTCTGGAGGAACCAGTTAACTTTTCCAAGAACTTAGAGTATACTTCATATAACTAAAATACTTATGAACTCACCAGCTTAAATGTTGATCTACTCTTTCAAAATAACTTGTATTCTCAGGAATCCAGTAGACAGGTACACTCCCGAAGCTTTTGAGAAGACTGCCTAGTACCGATCTGCGACTCTTGTCTTCTACTGTATCTACTTTGATGTTTGAATATGTAATGTTTAAACACTTATGTAAAACTTATACTTATTAATGCAGTGGTTGTTTGTACTTTGATTACTATAATGCATGTGTTGTGATACTTACATGACGTCCTCCACCCCCGAACGTTTCCGCCGTTCTGGTTTGGGGGTGTGACAGATTGGTATCAGAGCATTGTTTATAGTGAACTCAGTATATCAGTCATAAAAGATATACAACTATAAACACATTGGGATAAAAACACTCTGACCAAGAATTATACTTTAAAATATAACAATATTTTATAAAAGTATAAGTACATGCAGAATATATATACTAGAACGAGTATCACAAGAAGAACAAAACAAAAGTACTTGGATGTTGGACATTGCAGTTAAACCTGGACAATTATGTAATCATATCTGGGATCAATATAGCCTGATCAACTATATTCATTTGAGATATGACCAACATGTGTTTGGGAGTGATTGTAGTGTTGCAACAAGTCTAAAACTTACCTAGGTACCAGAAGAATTCTAGAACCAAACATAAAGGTTAAAATACTATAGGAGTATTTTAGGATGCTATAACAATAAAACTGAAAACTTATAAACTTCCTATATCTAGAAGTTCAAGAATCAATCATATAATTAAATTACTATAGAAGTATTTTAAATACCATAAATAAACTTTTGGGAAATTTAAAAGATCATTTCTGGTAAGTCTATAATTACTAAGTGGATACGTTAAGGTTATATATAGTTGAGATTTTATAGACTTAGAATATGTGATTTTCACTGTACTCCCTTTTCCTTGTTTGGATGTGGTTTTAGAGTAGGATTACTTATTCGAAGGTCTATTTGATCTGAATTATATATAATCGGTACACACTATGTGATGATAGAAGGACCAGAAATGATCACCTTCGTAAAAAATTAAATTTTCTCATAGATTCTTTAGACATTCCCATTCTCGTATAAACCTCTTAGATAGATGTAGTCACTCCAGCAATCAATAGAAGAGTCAAGGAGGATCCAACAGAGTTACATTAAGAGAATTCCGAGAAAGAAACAGATGAGAAGTAAAGAAATTGTAGAAGTCATTTAGTGCCCTTACCCTATTAAGGACACCAATGAGAGGTTTGCATGAACTTCCGGGATTCGAACTCTTCATTATGAAGTAATGGAGACCAATGTAAGAATCAGAAGTAAGAAGACATAGAAATTCAATATACCTACGAAGGAGAAGGACACCATATAGATACCAGGAGAGAAAAAATCATTACCGCCCAGAATAGAACGGAGAACAGAGGAAAACCACGTGTGATTCATGCGAAGTGTTTGAGCGCCTTTTCATCTCATTAATAACTAATAAATTAATACAACCTAGTGAGTTAGTAATTACATTACCCACATTAGGTTATGAGCTTATCGTCTTTTCCTGTCACGGCTAATAACAATAAATCGGATCATAGAAATCTCAATTGAGAGTGATTACTTCTCAAATTCATAAGTCTATTTTATGTAGACTTTATTATGAATTGTTTTCAAATCTTTTCGAAAGTTGAAAAACGATATCCACCAATCGAAGGTAACTTAGTTCGGATGACACTCGGTTTTTAACCATTATAGAAACCTACTCCTACTCATACTAGGACTGCATCATAGGAATGTAGGTCGAATCATTGAGAACCGGATAACAAAACGAAAAATTTATATGTATATATAAATGTTTAGAATACATCTAGAGGCAACCATTGTTGCTCACGAACTTATTTTCTTATCGTGTAGCAGAATCATGCCTCCGAAGAAACGTAGCCAACCCACCAGTAAAACCCCAATCATTCAGATAGATTCAACTATGTTTCAAGCTGCAGTCACAGCAGCCGTAACAGCTGTCATGGCTCATCTTAATGCTAACAACACAAATGTTAGCAAAAATGTTATCAGCAATCCCGATCGTGGTGATAACCAATTTCAGCAACGAGTGCCTACTTGTAAGGACACTCTGAACCTCAAACCTAATATCCTGAAATGAAAATTCAAGAACGAGAAAGGGAGTTGTTCAAATCAAGGACCTACTGAAGGGCAACAAGCTGGGGCAGTCAATACCCCCATCAGCCCTGCTATCCCAACACTGACCACACCGTACTTAGGAAACCTCCCACACTGCAGCAAGTGCAACTACCATCATCATGGAGTCTGTCGAGTGCTGCATTGCATTAGATGCAACATGAAGGGACACACCGTCCGCATCTGTAGGACCCAAGTCGAGTTCATCACTTCAACTACCAATGTTGGAACCATTCCAATATGTCACCTTTGTGGTGAAATAGGACATTTTAAGAGGGACTTTCCAACAGAGAAGAACGACGGGGGAGCAGGAGAAGTTTGACCCCAGAGAATGGGGAAGCATCAAAGAACCCTGCTATATTTTGGTACGCTTCCAAACCCCAATAATTATTTATAACTATGATTACTCTCTTGTTCAAAGTAAATCACAGCATTCATATAAAATTTGAAACCCTAACAGGTAAGCTATGATGGACTAGTGTATACATTAGGGTCATTTATAATTAAGATTTGTAGACTTAGAGTGAGTAATCCCGCCTCATTTCCTGTTCCTTATTTGGTTGTGGATTTAGGGCAGGGTTGCTCAGTCAAGGGTCTTACCAATCTTAATTATACATGACTTGTATACACCAAGCGATTATAGAGAGACCTAGTAAGATTGTAACGCCCGTAGATCCGGGCTAGTCAATTTAGAGACGATAAGCATCAAAAATGACTTTTTGATGGAAGATTATTTAGAAGGATTAATCTTAACTAAGTTGTAGTATATGTTACAAGGATTCCGTACATATAAAGAACGTCGAAATCCGAGTTATAACGAAGAAGTTATGACCTGTCGAAGTTTTGCGACAGAACCGACACGACACATCGCGACGTAAATAGTGAATTTACGTTAGAGCGATATTTGGCCTTAGCAATCTAAATGAAAGTCGTAGAATACGTTAAACCGAGAGCATGCATAAAAAGAACGTCTAAATATGACTTCATATGAGGAAGTTATGATTTTTCGAAGTTTCGGCTTAGTAGTGTACAGCCCGAAGTTCGAATATGAGATCGAGCGATATTTAGCCGAAACAATCTAAACGAGGATTGAAGATCTCATCGTTATTAGTCCAACGGTAAAAAGACAGACGAAAACAGAGTTCAGATGAAGGAGTTATGAATTTCGAACAGAGTTTTCTTGTCCCGGCCTACTAAAAATAATATATTAATAATATATTAAAATTAAAGTCAAAATTAGCCAACGGAGTCTAAACAAGAGTTGTAGGGCATAATCTCACCTACGTGTGGATATAAAGAACGTCGAAAACGGAGTTCATATGCGAAAGTTATGAATTTCTGAAGTTCGGGGCGCGAAACCCCAAAACTGTCAGAGTTCACGACGTGAATACAGTGTTCACGACGTGAACTCAGTATTTATGACTTCTGGAGCCTGACAGACGCAAGTGGCGATGACGCACCTGATGACTATTGAATTCACAACGTGAGAACTTAAAATTCACGACGTGAGAGCTGAAGAATGACCCTATAAATAGAAATCGAGGGTCAGCCGATTTTGGTTGCTCTATCTCTTCTCTCTCACTCCCAATACTCTCTCTAAGCCCTATTTTAACCCCCCGAAGCCCCAATATCATCCCGAGACACGAAGCAAGTCCCGAAGCCCGAAGATCCCGAGAAGAAAAGAGTTTCTGAGCCGAAGCTCCGCCTGCGAGAAGCCCGGTGTGTGAAGATCTTCCAGTTTTACCGAAGAATACTACTTTACGAGCCATAGTGCTGTCCGAGCATCGTCTAATCAGGTGAGTGTATAGTCCCTTTCATAAACACGATTTAATACAAGTATTGTTTGAATTTATTAAGTATATGTTTGGTGTGAGTGTGTAGTTACTTTCTTCTAACACATAGATATGAAGTACTTGCTATGAAATACGTGTTATGTGTTTATATATTGTTGTTTACTTGAGATGGATGTTGAATGAATGTTTTATACATGTTTTTAAATAGTTTTAAACTGTATATGTAATTTATATCTACAAATATGTTGGGTAGAACATGGATAGATGAAATAGTTGGTGTGTGATGAAATAATGTGATAAGAGATAGGTGAGGATATAATGGTGATGATAATTGATGATAGATAGGCAATGAATTATGAGTCCAGGCGATGTTGTGGCTGCATATTCATGCGATGATATTCTAACCCTTATTATGAATTACGAGTCCAGGCGGTGTTGTGGCTGCGTATTCATGCGATGATAGTCTAACCCTTATTATGAATTACGAGTCCAGGCGATGTTGTGGCTGCGTATTCATGCGATGATAGTCTAACCCTTATTATGAATTACGAGTCCAGGCGATGTTGTGGCTGCGTATTCATGCGATGATAGTCTAACCCTTATTATGAATTACGAGTCCAGGCGATGTTGTGGCTGCGTATTCATGCGATGATAGTCTAACCCTTATTATGACTTACGAGTCCAGGCGATGTTGTGGCTGCGTAATCATGCGATGATACCCTAACCCTTACTAGACACATATTGAGGGAGTGATCCCCGAATTAGTATTGTCTATGCGATGTAGGCGATGATCCTTAGGAAAAGTTCTTAGGAACAAACATATAAGGAAATAAGATGTAAGGAGATGAGAGGTAAATATGATATAGGAGATGACCCTTAGGATAATATCTTTAGGGGAGATTAAATGAAGATAATGGGGATGGGTAATTGGGTTGATTGTTTGATGATTGAAAATAATAATTATATTATTGTGGGTTGAAAACCCTATATGCTCACCAGGCTCCCAAGCCTGACCCACTCAGTTTTCTTTGCATTACAGGTTATGGCACGAGAGCATAAGTTGGCTGACATAACGAGAGATTTTGGATTATAGGCCAATAGTTATGAATAACTGTTGTAAGGTCTATTTTATACTATTTATGCTTTTGGTCTGTATCGGAACATGACATCCCGAGATTTTGTTATTTAATGAAAATACACTTCTTCAAGAAAAGTTTTGATAGATTCTTATCATATTTTGTTTTGGGAACAAATTCCGCAACTCTTTTAATCAAAGGATTACTCTGATTTTATAAAACAAAGCATAAACAAATCGGTCTTTTCTGGCCATGATTTTGGGGATGTCACAGTTGGTATCAGAGCATTAGTTTAAGCGAACTAGGAATTTGTAGGATTTCTAGACTTAAACTTAGAATGCTAAGCGATGATTGTGAGAGGAGTGTCTACCATATTTTAAGACACGAGCACTAGTACATTTTAGGAAAGTTGCCTAAAATGCTTTTATGTGCTAAATGTTATATGTTTGCCATATATGATATTATTTGTTCGGATCTATGGTCTGTTGCCGGCCGGGTCTGGAAACCTTATGTGTTTAGGATTCTAAGCGTACGACTACGGTATTAGAACTAGCATGTAAACGTTTCGGAGTGATAACGAGATGTATACGTGTATCGTAAATAAAGCTTTCTTATCCTAAATTCTCGCCCGGTACACCGAACGTCTGCTTGGGTGTACAAAACGTTATGGTGAAGACTCATAGAGAGTTGAGTAAATGGAGAAAATGAAAAGTCTTATGATAGTGAATGACACCTATCGGAAGATATCGTAAGAGTGGTGTCTTGCTTTTAGAATATGTCTGATAAAATGACGGAACGTTAGAGGAGTACGGTACGTCTGAGGTACGCCTTCGATTGGCAGGATGGTGGAACGATTGGTGTAATTCTTGAAGTTGTCCCATCGTCTGGAATTTCCATCACCAACCGAGTTGAAGTAGAATTGATGATTGAAGATACGCATGGAAGAAGTCCTAGTAGAGTCTAGGAAAATTTTTATGATTAATTGAACACATTCGTATGTGTTAAATTGTTTTGTGATTTTAGGACTTGGGGACTGCGAGACAATACTTAGGACGAGTATGAGTAGGTGTGAATAGTAGTAGAGATCTATACTACTGGAAGCACATGACTCACGCTTGGATCAGGGAAAGTCACAAGGTTACCAAGAAGCTAGTGATTGGTCTCGTTTTATTCAAGTATGTCGTTACCATTGTTTCGGTAGTGACTAAGAAGATGATTGATATTCTGACCCTAGCGGTCATATCAAATTGAGTCCGACTACGATGAGTTTGTTACGTGGTTCATAGAACCAAGTTCGAGGTAGCATCTGACTCAAGTCAGAAGATTGAAATCAATGTGATCGATAGCATCGCGCTCGTTGTTAAGGAAGCTTGTAGCTAGAAATGCTACATGTAAAAATGTGATTATATCACATTAGAATATGAAGGAAGGCATATTCCATTATGGAATTTGACTCTAAGAGACTTGAGTCTAAGCGTTGCATCATACGATGAGAGGCCATTAGAACACGACCCATCAGTTTGTTACAATAGATAAAGGAAAGTACTTATCCTAAGAAGAAGAAGGAGTCCTCAATAAGGATTTTATTTTGTAAATCGAAGGTTACGATTGAAAGTACAACATAGTACGAAGAGCAGATGCAGGATTGAGCACTACCTGCTATCGAGAAGTCCAAGAGTTAGATACTCTTTCGAGGAAACATAGAACTTACAGTTATTACCTATGATGAAGAGATAAAGTATGGAATCATTATACAACTCTTATTTCGTTGATGATTCCGGGACGTAATCATCCTAAGGGGGAGATAATTGTAACGCCCGTAGATCCGGGCTAGTCAATTTAGAGACGATAAGCATCAAAAATGACTTTTTGATGGAAGATTATTTAGAAGGATTAATCTTAACTAAGTTGTAGTATATGTTACAAGGATTCCGTACATATAAAGAACGCCGAAATCCGAGTTATAACGAAGAAGTTATGACCTGTCGAAGTTTTGCGACAGAACTGGCACGACACAGCGCGACGTAAATAGTGAATTTACGTTAGAGCGATATTTGGCCTTATCAATCTAAATGAAAGTCGTAGAATACGTTAAACCGAGAGCGTGCATAAAAAGAACGTCTAAATGTGACTTCGTATGAGGAATTTATGATTTTTCGAAGTTTCAGCTTAGTAGTGTACAACCCGAAGTTCGAATATGAGATCGAGCGATATTTAGCCGAAACAATCTAAACGAGAATTGAAGATCTCATCGTTATTAGTCCAACGGTAAAAAGACAGACGAAAACGGAGTTCAGATGAAGGAGTTATGAATTTCGAACAGAGTTTTCCTGTCCCGGCCTACTAAAAATAATATACTAATAATATATTAAAATTAAATCAAAATTAGCCAACGGAGTCTAAATGAGAGTTGTAGGGCATAATCTCACCTACGCGTGGATATAAAGAACGTCGAAAACGGAATTCGTATGCGAAAGTTATGAATTTCTGAAGTTCGGGGCGCGAAACCCCAAAACTGTCAGAGTTCACGACGTGAATACAGTGTTCACGACGTGAACTCAGTATTTATGACTTCTGGAGCCTGACAGACGCAAGTGGCGATGACGCACCTGATGACTATTGAATTCACGATGTGAGAACTTAAAATTCACGACGTGAGAGCTGAAAAATGACCCTATAAATAGAAATCGAGGGTCAGCCGATTTTGGTTGCTCTATCTCTTCTCTCTCACTCCCAATACTCTCTCTAAGCCCTATTTTAACCCCCGAAGCCCCAGTATCATCCCGAGACACGAAGCAAGTCCCGAAGCCCGAAGATCCCGAGAAGAAAAGAGTTCCCGAGCCGAAGCTCCGCCTGCGAGAAGCCCGGTGTGTGAAGATCTTCCAGTTTTACCGAAGAATACTACTTTACAAGCCATAGTGTTGTCCGAGCATCGTCTAATCAGGTGAGTGTATAGTCCCTTTCATAAACACGATTTAATACAAGTATTGTTTGAATGTATTAAGTATATGTTTGGTGTGAGTGTGTAATTACTTTCTTCTAACACATAGATATGAAGTACTTGCTATGAAATACGTGTTATGTGTTTATATATTGTTGTTTACTTGAGATGGATATTGAATGAATGTTTTATACAGGTTTTTAAAAAGTTTTAAACTGTATATGTAATTTATATCTACAAATATGTTGGGTAGAACATGGATAGATGAAATAGTTGGTGTGTGATGAAATAATGTGATAAGAGATAGGTGAGGATATACTGGTGATGATAATTGATGATAGATAGGCAATGAATTACGAGTCCAGGCGATGTTGTGGCTGCATATTCATGCGATGATATTCTAACCCTTATTATGAATTACGAGTCCAGGCGATGTTGTGGCTGCGTATTCATGCGATGATAGTCTAACCCTTATTATGAATTACGAGTCCAGGCGATGTTGTGGCTGCGTATTCATGCGATGATAGTCTAACCCTTATTATGAATTACGAGTCCAGGCGATGTTGTGGCTGCGTATTCATGCGATGATAGTCTAACCCTTATTATGAATTACGAGTCCAGGCGATGTTGTGGCTGCGTATTCATGTGATGATAGTCTAACCCTTATTATGACTTACGAGTCCAGGCGATGTTGTGGCTGCGTAATCATGCGATGATACCCTAACCCTTACTAGACACATATTGAGGGAGTGATCCCCGAATTAGTATTGTCTATGCGATGTAGGCGATGATCCTTAGGAAAAGTTCTTAGGAACAAACATATAAGGAAATAAGATGTAAGGAGATGAGAGGTAAATATGATATAGGAGATGACCCTTAGGATAATATCTTTAGGGAAGATTAAATGAAGATAATGGGGATGGGTAATTGGGTTGATTGTTTGATGATTGAAAATAATAATTATATTATTATGGGTTGAAAACCCTATATGCTTACCAGGCTCCCAAGCCTGACCCACTCAGTTTTCTTTGCATTACAGGTTATGGCATGAGAGCATAAGTTGGCTGACATAACGAGAGATTTTGGATTATAGGCCAATAGTTATGAATAACTATTGTAAGGTCTATTTTATACTGTTTATGCTTTTGGTCTGTATCGGAACATGACATCCCGAGATTTTGTTATTTAATGAAAATACACTTCTTCAAGAAAAGTTTTGATAGATTCTTATCATATTTTGTTTTGGGAACAAATTCCGCAACTCTTTTAATCAAAGGATTACTCTGATTTTATAAAACAAAGCATAAACAAATCGGTCTTTTCTGGCCATGATTTTGGGGATGTCACAGTTGGTATCAGAGCATTAGTTTAAGCGAACTAGGAATTTGTAGGATTTCTAGACTTAAACTTAGAATGCTAAGCGATGATTGTGAGAGGAGTGTCTACCATATTTTAAGACACAAGCACTAGTACATTTTAGGAAAGTTGCCTAAAATGCTTTTATGTGCTAAATGTTATATGTTTGCCATATATGATATTATTTGTTCGGATCTATGGTCTGTTGCCGACCGGGTCTGGAAACCTTATGTGTTTAGGATTCTAAGCGTACGACTACGGTATTAGAACTAGCATGTAAACGTTTCGGAGTGATAACGAGATGTATACGTGTATCGTAAATAAAGCTTTCTTATCCTAAATTCTCGCCCGGTACACCGAACGTCTGCTTGGGTGTACAAAACGTTATGGTGAAGACTCATAGAGAGTTGAGTAAATGGAGAAAATGAAAAGTCTTATGATAGTGAATGACACCTATCGGAAGATATCGTAAGAGTGGTGTCTTGCTTTTAGAATATGTCTGATAAAATGACGGAACGTTAGAGGAGTACGGTACGTCTGAGGTACGCCTTCGATTGGCAGGATGGTGGAACGATTGGTGTAATTCTTGAAGTTGTCCCATCGTCTGGAATTTCCATCACCAACCGAGTTGAAGTAGAATTGATGATTGAAGATACGCATGGAAGAAGTCCTAGTAGAGTCTAGGAAAATTTTTATGATTAATTGAACACATTCGTATGTGTTAAATTGTTTTGTGATTTTAGGACTTGGGGACTGCGAGACAATACTTAGGACGAGTATGAGTAGGTGTGAATAGTAGTAGAGATCTATACTACTGGAAGCACATGACTCACGCTTGGATCAGGGAAAGTCACAAGGTTACCAAGAAGCTAGTGATTGGTCTCGTTTTATTCAAGTATGTCGTTACCATTGTTTCGGTAGTGACTAAGAAGATGATTGATATTCTGACCGTAGCGGTCATATCAAATTGAGTCCGACTACGATGAGTTTGTTACGTGGTTCATAGAACCAAGTTCGAGGTAGCATCTGACTCAAGTCAGAAGATTGAAATCAATGTGATCGATAGCATCGCGCTCGTTGTTAAGGAAGCTTGTAGCTAGAAATGCTACATGTAAAAATGTGATTATATCACATTAGAATATGAAGGAAGGCATATTCCATTATGGAATTTGACTCAAAGAGACTTGAGTCTAAGCGTTGCATCATACGATGAGAGGCCATTAGAACACGACCCATCAGTTTGTTACAATAGATAAAGGAAAGTACTTATCCTAAGAAGAAGAAGGAGTCCTCAATAAGGATTTTATTTTGTAAATCGAAGGTTACGATTGAAAGTACAACATAGTACGAAGAGCAGATGCAGGATTGAGCACTACCTGCTATCGAGAAGTCCAAGAGTTAGATACTCTTTCGAGGAAACATAGAACTTACAGTTATTACCTATGATGAAGAGATAAAGTATGGAATCATTATACAACTCCTATTTCGTTGATGATTCCAGGACGTAATCATCCTAAGGGGGAGATAATTGTAACGCCCGTAGATCCGGGCTAGTCAATTTAGAGACGATAAGCATCAAAAATGACTTTTTGATGGAAGATTATTTAGAAGGATTAATCTTAACTAAGTTGTAGTATATGTTACAAGGATTCCGTACATATAAAGAACGCCGAAATCCGAGTTATAACGAAGAAGTTATGACCTGTCGAAGTTTTGCGACAGAACTGGCACGACACAGCGCGACGTAAATAGTGAATTTACGTTAGAGCGATATTTGGCCTTATCAATCTAAATGAAAGTCGTAGAATACGTTAAACCGAGAGCGTGCATAAAAAGAACGTCTAAATGTGACTTCGTATGAGGAAGTTATGATTTTTCGAAGTTTCAGCTTAGTAGTGTACAACCCGAAGTTCGAATATGAGATCGAGCGATATTTAGCCGAAACAATCTAAACGAGAATTGAAGATCTCATCGTTATTAGTCCAACGGTAAAAAGACAGACGAAAACGGAGTTCAGATGAAGGAGTTATGAATTTCGAACAGAGTTTTCCTGTCCCGGCCTACTAAAAATAATATACTAATAATATATTAAAATTAAATCAAAATTAGCCAACGGAGTCTAAATGAGAGTTGTAGGGCATAATCTCACCTACGCGTGGATATAAAGAACGTCGAAAACGGAATTCGTATGCGAAAGTTATGAATTTCTGAAGTTCAGGGCGCGAAACCCCAAAACTGTCAGAGTTCACGACGTGAATATAGTGTTCACGACGTGAACTCAGTATTTATGACTTCTGGAGCCTGACAGACGCAAGTGGCGATGACGCACCTGATGACTATTGAATTCACGATGTGAGAACTTAAAATTCACGACGTGAGAGCTGAAAAATGACCCTATAAATAGAAATCGAGGGTCAGCAGATTTTGGTTGCTCTATCTCTTCTCTCTCACTCCCAATAGTCTCTCTAACCCTATTTTAACCCCCCGAAGCCCCAGTATCATCCCGAGACACGAAGCAAGTCCCGAAGCCCGAAGATCCCGAGAAGAAAAGAGTTTCCGAGCCGAAGCTCCACCTGCGAGAAGCCCGATGTGTGAAGATCTTCCAGTTTTACCGAAGAATACTACTTTACGAGCCATAGTGCTGTCCGAGCATCGTCTAATCAGGTGAGTGTATAGTCCCTTTCATAAACACGATTTAATACAAGTATTGTTTGAATGTATTAAGTATATGTTTGGTGTGAGTGTGTAATTACTTTCTTCTAACACATAGATATGAAGTACTTGCTATGAAATACGTGTTATGTGTTTATATATTGTTGTTTACTTGAGATGGATATTGAATGAATGTTTTATACAGGTTTTTAAAAAGTTTTAAACTGTATATGTAATTTATATCTACAAATATGTTGGGTAGAACATGGATAGATGAAATAGTTGGTGTGTGATGAAATAATGTGATAAGAGATAGGTGAGGATATAATGGTGATGATAATTACGTGATGATAGATAGGCAATGAATTACGAGTCCAGGCGATGTTGTGGCTGCATATTCATGCGATGATATTCTAACCCTTATTATGAATTACGAGTCCAGGCAATGTTGTGGCTGCGTATTCATGCGATGATAGTCTAACCCTTATTATGAATTACGAGTCCAGGCGATGTTGTGGCTGTGTATTCATGTGATGATAGTCTAACCCTTATTATGAATTACGAGTCCAGGCGATGTTGTAGCTGCGTATTCATGCGATGATAGTCTAACCCTTATTATGAATTACGAGTCCAGGCGATGTTGTGGCTGCGTATTCATGCGATGATAGTCTAACCCTTATTATGACTTACGAGTCCAGGCGATGTTGTGGCTGCGTAATCATGCGATGATACCCTAACCCTTACTAGACACATATTGAGGGAGTGATCCCCGAATTAGTATTGTCTATGCGATGTAGGCGATGATCCTTAGGAAAAGTTCTTAGGAACAAACATATAAGGAAATAAGATGTAAGGAGATGAGAGGTAAATATGTTATAGGAGATGACCCTTAGGATAATATCTTTAGCGAAGATTAAATGAAGATAATGGGGATGGGTAATTGGGTTGATTGTTTGATGATTGAAAATAATAATTATATTATTGTGGGGTGAAAACCTTATATGCTCACCAGGCTCCCAAGCCTGACCCACTCAGTTTTCTTTGCATTACAGGTTATGGCACGAGAGCATAAGTTGGCTGACATAACGAGAGATTTTGGATTATAGGCCAATAGTTATGAATAACTGTTGTAAGGTCTATTTTATACTGTTTATGCTTTTGGTCTGTATCGGAACATGACATCCCGAGATTTTGTTATTTAATGAAAATACACTTCTTCAAGAAAAGTTTTGATAGATTCTTATCATATTTTGTTTTGGGAACAAATTCCGCAACTCTTTTAATCAAAGGATTACTCTGATTTTATAAAACAAAGCATAAACAAATCGGTCTTTTCTGGCCATGATTTTGGGGATGTCACAGTTGGTATCAGAGCATTAGTTTAAGCGAACTAGGAATTTGTAGGATTTCTAGACTTAAACTTAGAATGCTAAGCGATGATTGTGAGAGGAGTGTCTACCATATTTTAAGACACAAGCACTAGTACATTTTAGGAAAGTTGCCTAAAATGCTTTTATGTGCTAAATGTTATATGTTTGCCATATATGATATTATTTGTTCGGATCTATGGTCTGTTGCCGACCGGGTCTGGAAACCTTATGTGTTTAGGATTCTAAGCGTACGACTACGGTATTAGAACTAGCATGTAAACGTTTCGGAGTGATAACGAGATGTATACGTGTATCGTAAATAAAGCTTTCTTATCCTAAATTCTCGCCCGGTACACCGAACGTCTGCTTGGGTGTACAAAACGTTATGGTGAAGACTCATAGAGAGTTGAGTAAATGGAGAAAATGAAAAGTCTTATGATAGTGAATGACACCTATCGGAAGATATCGTAAGAGTGGTGTCTTGCTTTTAGAATATGTCTGATAAAATGACGGAACGTTAGAGGAGTACGGTACGTCTGAGGTACGCCTTCGATTGGCAGGATGGTGGAACGATTGGTGTAATTCTTGAAGTTGTCCCATCGTCTGGAATTTCCATCACCAACCGAGTTGAAGTAGAATTGATGATTGAAGATACGCATGGAAGAAGTCCTAGTAGAGTCTAGGAAAATTTTTATGATTAATTGAACACATTCGTATGTGTTAAATTGTTTTGTGATTTTAGGACTTGGGGACTGCGAGACAATACTTAGGACGAGTATGAGTAGGTGTGAATAGTAGTAGAGATCTATACTACTGGAAGCACATGACTCACGCTTGGATCAGGGAAAGTCACAAGGTTACCAAGAAGCTAGTGATTGGTCTCGTTTTATTCAAGTATGTCGTTACCATTGTTTCGGTAGTGACTAAGAAGATGATTGATATTCTGACCCTAGCGGTCATATCAAATTGAGTCCGACTACGATGAGTTTGTTACGTGGTTCATAGAACCAAGTTCGAGGTAGCATCTGACTCAAGTCAGAAGATTGAAATCAATGTGATCGATAGCATCGCGCTCGTTGTTAAGGAAGCTTGTAGCTAGAAATGCTACATGTAAAAATGTGATTATATCACATTAGAATATGAAGGAAGGCATATTCCATTCTGGAATTTGACTCTAAGAGACTTGAGTCTAAGCGTTGCATCATACGATGAGAGGCCATTAGAACACGACCCATCAGTTTGTTACAATAGATAAAGGAAAGTACTTATCCTAAGAAGAAGGAGTCCTCAATAAGGATTTTATTTTGTAAATCGAAGGTTACGATTGAAAGTACAACATAGTACGAAGAGCAGATGCAGGATTGAGCACTACCTGCTATCGAGAAGTCCAAGAGTTAGATACTCTTTCGAGGAAACATAGAACTTACAGTTATTACCTATGATGAAGAGATAAAGTATGGAATCATTATACAACTCCTATTTCGTTGATGATTCCGGGACGTAATCATCCTAAGGGGGAGATAATTGTAACGCCCGTAGATCCGGGCTAGTCAATTTAGAGACGATAAGCATCAAAAATGACTTTTTGATGGAAGATTCTTTAGAAGGATTAATCTTAACTAAGTTGTAGTATATGTTACAAGGATTCCGTACATATAAAGAACGCCGAAATCCGAGTTATAACGAAGAAGTTATGACCTGTCGAAGTTTTGCGACAGAACCGGCACGACACAGCGCGACGTAAATAGTGAATTTACGTTAGAGCGATATTTGGCCTTAGCAATCTAAATGAAAGTCGTAGAATACGTTAAACCGATAGCGTGCATAAAAAGAACGTCTAAATGTGACTTCGTATGAGAAAGTTATGATTTTTCGAAGTTTCGGCTTAGTAGTGTACAGCCCGAAGTTCGAATATGAGATCGAGCGATATTTAGCCGAAACAATCTAAACGAGAATTGAAGGTCTCATCGTTATTAGTCCAACGGTAAAAAGACAGACGAAAACGGAGTTCAGATGAAGGAGTTATGAATTTCGAACAGAGTTTTCCTGTCCCGGCCTACTAAAAATAATATATTAATAATATATTAAAATTAAATCAAAATTAGCCAACGGATTCTAAACAAGAGTTGTAGGGCATAAGCTCACCTACGCGTGGATATAAAGAACGTCGAAACCGGAATTCGTATGCGAAAGTTATGAATTTCTGAAGTTCGGGGCACGAAACCCCAAAACTGTCAGAGTTCACGACGTGAATACAGTGTTCACGACGTGAACTCAGTATTTATGACTTCTGGAGCCTGACAGACGCAAGTGGCGATGACGCACCTGATGACTATTGAATTCACGACGTGAGAACTTAAAATTCACGACGTGAGAGCTGAAAAATGACCCTATAAATAGAAATCGAGGGTCAGCCGATTTTGGTTGCTCTATCTCTTCTCTCTCACTCCCAATACTCTCTCTAAGCCCTATTTTAACCCCCCGAAGCCCCAGTATCATCCCGAGACACGAAGCAAGTCCTGAAGCCCGAAGATCCCGAGAAGAAAAGAGTTTCCGAGCCGAAGCTCCGCCTGCGAGAAGCCCGGTGTGTGAAGATCTTCCAGTTTTACCGAAGAATACTACTTTACGAGCCATAGTGCTGTCCGAGCATCGTCTAATCAAGTGAGTGTATAGTCCCTTTCATAAACACGATTTAATACAAGTATTGTTTGAATGTATTAAGTATATGTTTGGTGTGAGTGTGTAGTTACTTTCTTCTAACACATAGATATGAAGTACTTGCTATGAAATACGTGTTATGTGTTTATATATTGTTGTTTACTTGAGATGGATGTTGAATGAATGTTTTATACAGGTTTTTAAATAGTTTTAAACTGTATATGTAATTTATATCTACAAATATGTTGGGTAGAACATGGGTAGATGAAATAGTTGGTGTGTGATGAAATAATGTGATAAGAGATAGGTGAGGATATAATGGTGATGATAATTATGTGATGATAGATAGGTAATGAATTACGAGTCCAGGCGATGTTGTGGCTGCATATTCATGCGATGATATTCTAACCCTTATTATGAATTACGAGTCCAGGCGATGTTGTGGCTGCGTATTCATGCGATGATAGTCTAACCCTTATTATGAATTACGAGTCCAGGCGATGTTGTGGCTGCGTATTCATGCGATGATAGTCTAACCCTTATTATGAATTACGAGTCCAGGCGATGTTGTGGCTGCGTATTCATGCGATGATAGTCTAACCCTTATTATGAATTACGAGTCCAGGCGATGTTGTGGCTGCGTATTCATGCGATGATAGTCTAACCCTTATTATGACTTACGAGTCTAGGCGATGTTGTGGCTGCGTAATCATGCGATGATACCCTAACCCTTACTAGACACATATTGAGGGAGTGATCCCCGAATTAGTATTGTCTATGCGATGTAGGCGATGATCCTTAGGAAAAGTTCTTAGGAACAAACATATAAGGAAATAAGATGTAAGGAGATGAGAGGTAAATATGATATAGGAGATGACCCTTAGGATAATATCTTTAGGGAAGATTAAATGAAGATAATGGGGATGGGTAATTGGGTTGATTGTTTGATGATTGAAAATAATAATTATATTATTGTGGGGTGAAAACCCTATATGCTCACCAGGCTCCCAAGCCTGACCCACTCAGTTTTCTTTGCATTACAGGTTATGGCACGAGAGCATAAGTTGGCTGACATAACGAGAGATTTTGGATTATAGGCCAATAGTTATGAATAACTGTTGTAAGGTCTATTTTATACTGTTTATGCTTTTGGTCTGTATCGGAACATGACATCCCGAGATTTTGTTATTTAATGAAAATACACTTCTTCAATAAAAGTTTTGATAGATTCTTATCATATTTTGTTTTGGGAACAAATTCTGCAACTCTTTTAATCAAAGGATTACTCTGATTTTATAAAACAAAGCATAAACAAATTGGTCTTTTCTGGCCGTGATTTTGGGGATGTCACAAGGATCATTTCATGAAAGTTCATAATTTCAAATTCTCAGAACCCTCGTATTGGTAGTACCCGCCAATTTCGAATCAAAAAGGGGATTAGAAGTCATACTGAGAGCATATGTGATCGACTTGGGTAAAGCATGGGATGCCCATTTATCAACTAGTCGAGTCTTTTACCATGCTAGCGTTTAAAGTTGCTCCATTAAACACCTTCTGTGGTCATAAGTGCAGATCCTCTCTGTGCTGGACTAGATTAGGTGACACACAACTAGCTGGAGGTTCAATTTCTAGACGGCACCCTCGTTGGTCCGAAATCCATCCGAGAAACTACCGAGAAGAGAGTACGAATCAGGAAGTAACGTAAAGCTTCCAGAGTCAATCAGAAAAGCTACGCCTTCCATAAGATAAAACCCTTGAAATTCCAGGTGGGTGACCTTGTCATATGAAGGTCTCAACCGGAAGGGCATAATACGCTTCGGAAAGCGTGGAATGCTAAATCCAAAGTACATAGGATCATTCGAGATTCTTACTAGAATTGATACAGTAACGTATAGACCTCGACTACCGTGAGAATTCAATATCATACACCCTAACTTCCACGTCCTTATCTTTCAACCTGTTTGTCCGAAGAGACTCTTGTAATCCCACTCGACGAAATTGAGATCGACGAGAGCCTCAATTTCATGGAAGAGCCAATAGAGATCATGGACCAAGAGGTCAAGAAAACAAAGCAAAGCCGTATTCCTATAGTGAAAGTTCGCTGGAATGCCAAGTGGGGACCTGAATTCACTTGGGAGCGCGAGGATCAAATGAAACTGAAATATCCTCATCTTTTTACTTAATTATTTGTAATTGCTTAATTGATTAAACTCTAATTTTGGAACGAAATTCTCTCTAACGGGGGGATGATGTGACAACCCCAAATTTCTATCTTGTACAGTCATTCAATTCAATCACAGTCAGACTCGTTTCTGCTATCTTTTAGCATTGTTTAGGGTCTGTTTGAGTGTTCTAATCCTAGTATATTCAAGGTTTGGGTTTAGGGATGAGTTAACTTAGGTTCTTCAAGTTGCATTTGAGCCAAACACCCCATCAAGAGGAGTGTACGGCCACACACACGGGTGTACGGCCGTATACTCAAGATGGTCGTGAACTCACCCCCATAAGTAGCATATCCCTTCATTTTCTTCATTTCTTACACTATTCACCTCAAGAAATCCGATTCTCTCTCAACTATCATCAAGCTTTTCACCTTGATCTTCAAAGATATCTTCAAACCTTCATCCATTTCACCAAGAACACCAAGAACACACACTTGTTCTTGGGCCATGAACTCCCTAAAGACCCTCAAAAGTGTGAGTATTCTCTCTATAACCTAGTTAGACATGTTAAACACTTGATTTATAGCCTTGAAACATCATCAAACTCATGAACATCAAGAGTGTACGGTCGTACACTGTATCTACGGCTGTATACCCTTGTTAGGTTCATAACCTAAGGCCTTAAACACTTGCTAGGTACTTGTTATCCATTATAACTCTTGAACCCTTAAATCCCTATGAATCAAGACCCAAAATGCATCCATCTTGGAGTGTTTACGGCCGTACACACTTAGTGTGGCCGTACACACCTCAAGACCCTCCAAAATGAGAGCTTTGTTCATCCTCTTGTTGTGCATTTGTCACACTAGTTTCCCCATGGATAAAACACCCCTTTTTTCATGTTTTTCATGAGTGTACAACCGTACACTCCATGACCGTACACCCCTTGGCCGTACACTCCCTTGTGTGGTCGTAAACCCCTTTTAGTCAATCACATATGATTGTAACACTTAGTTCAAGTGTTTCCTAGTCCCTAAGGTGGTTCCCTATCATAATTAGTTGTTATATATACACTAATTACATGCCTATATATGCCATTATATGTCATTTAGGACTCGTTTGTGTCTCGGGAATTCATTCATTGAACTTCTCATCCTTACGCGAATCTTCAATTGAATCACCCACATAAGGTGAGTTCATACCCCTATAATCTACCTTTTAAATGATTTTAAATGCTTTTTAGGGGCGGAATACAAGTTGAACACAATTGTTAAATTGTGTTAATAATTGTATGTGATATCAATTACACAAAGGATTTTCTTATACTTTTAAGGATTACCAAATACTTCCAAAATGACTTAAAGTCATGTTAAATCTTTAAAGTCATGTAAACTCTTTTTGAAACACTGTTAAAACTCATTTAATACTGTTAAACTCTTTGAAAAAGGTTTTATAAACTATGTCATATTATAATTGTCAAAATCATGTTCATATATGTATAAGTATATAAATAAGACTTAAAGGGCTTAGGACTAATGAGTTGCCTTATCTCCTTTTCCTTGTTTGGATGTGGTTTAAGGTGAGGATATTTGTCCGAAGGTCATTTCCTTCTTAATTATATACATTATACATATGGGAATATAAAAGGGTACTTCAGTCGGTATCATTACCTTTGTATCATGTTGAGCAAAGGGATACTTTCAGGATAGATCATGCTAATCAGATAAAACGTATAAATTATAATAGGTATAATTTATGAAACAAACGAGAAATCTATTTTTCCTAGATAAATATACGAGGTCTAAAATACTTTATCAAGAAAAGGATATAATTTGATCTTTATTCAAAGTAAAATGTGATGGTACGTATTCAGGACATAGCAATACTTGCTATGTTATATTCTTGTAACCAGAGTCTCCTGGAGGGAGAGCGGGCACTATGTGTATAGATCTATACGAGACTGACAATCCCACATCCCGACTGCTAGCTACAGTCAGGCAGACCAGCCATGGGGTGACAAATGTCACATATTCAGTTTCGACACCATAGGTCGTCGTGTTCATTCTAGTTCAGCATGGTTACAACTTTATCACATTTTAAACCCTAATTAACCAGATTAATATTAGGGTAGTTATTCACCAGTAGTTTATTCTTTTAAGAAGAAATGCTACTGTAGTATTCACTTTCCATAATCAAAACGGAACGGTTTTATGCGGATTTAAAACTACTTATCGGAACGGTTTTATGGGGATTTAAAAACTACTTATCAGAAAGGTTTTATGGGGATTTAAAACCACTTTTTACCATTAAAACGGAAAACATTCTTTTCATAATTCAAGATAGTTAATATTATGTTAAACCTTATTATAAGTATAATATTACTTATATGGAACAGTTTTATGGAATTAAAACTACTTATCAGTTGTAAAGAAGAAAATATAAAATTTTCTGGAACATCATCATTCGTTCTCTTAAAACTAGTATAACATAAAGGACCTTAAATGGTTCACTTTATAATTCCTTAGTTTATACACCAGAGTTATATATAATTAATATCCGACTAACAGTGGAATGTGTGATTTCCGCCTTACTTCATGTTCCTTATTTGGTTGTGGGCTTAGGGCAGATTTACACATTTAACTGTCAGTTCGATATTAGGTTATATATGACTAGTATAAACTAAGTAATTGTAGAGGGAACTATTATGGTTATCATATTGTCACGTCAGAAAATATAGGATTTTCTGGAGGAACCAGTTAACTTTTCCAAGAACTTAGAGTATACTTCATATAACTAAAATACTTATGAACTCACCAGCTTAAATGCTGATCTACTCTTTCAAAATTACTTGTATTCTCAGGAATCCAGTAGACAGGTACACTCCCGAAGCTTTTGAGAAGAATGCCTAGTACCGATCTGCGACTCTTGTCTTCTACTGTATCTACTTTGGTGTTTGAATATGTAATGTTTAAACACTTATGTAAAACTTATACTTATTAATGCAATGGTTGTTTGTACTTTGATTACTATAATGCATGTGTTGTGATACTTACATGACGTCCTCCGCCCCTGAACGTTTCCGTCGTTTTGGTTTGGGGGTGTGACACCATATGCTTCAGATATAGTATCAATATTTTATATTATGACTAGTGTTTGTGCAGATGTCTTAAATGTTTTGAGCATCATGAGAAAGTATAAGAAATTTACACGACTAATTGTTAGACAATTGTCAAGAACATTCTGAGGTATTGAAAGATACCAAAGGAATGGTTACTTGTAGACAATAGAGGACATGATTGAGAAAGAGCTATAGTGACATGAATTATAGAGATGACTTTTAGTCGTAGTCTATATAGATATTCTTTTTGAATTATAGTGCGGTAACATGAGAGGTTTCATGTAGGAGATGGTGGTAGACTCAACAATATGAGTCAGATTACATTAGTTCAAGTGAAGTATCCAAGGAACGTACCTGGACTAGAAGACTTTATAGTTGACCTTGGATTTTTTTAGTAACAAATTGCCATTAGAATTATTTTGTAAAGGTGCAGTCATGTTGACTAATGATCCTCGAGATCACAGAAGGTCAGTGCATAAAAGGAGGAAATTCCACTACATCCAAGATAAAGTTGAAGATGGAAATTTAGTTATGAAGTGAATATCTTTTTGATGATTCGTTCACGATAGTAATGACCAAGGTAAAACATGAAATGCATGCTAAGGGCATAGGCAAGAGAAATGATAAAAAGTTTACTTGTTAAGTCGATTATGTAATGCCCGTAGATTCGGGCTAGTCAATTTAGAGATAATAAGCGTTAAAAATGATTTTTTGATAGATGATTATTTAGCATAAATAATCTTAACCAAAGTTATAGTATCTGTCACAAGGATTCCGTACATATAAAGAACGCTAAAATCTGATTTAAAACGAAGAAGTTATGACACGTCGAAGTTTTTGCGACAAAACCGGCATGGCTCCGCGTAATGTAAAAAGTGAATTTTTGACGAAATACTTTTTAGCCTTATAAAACTAAACAAAAGTCGTAGTATATGTTAAACCGAGAACGTACATAAAAAGAACATCCAAATCTAACTTCGTTTGAGGAAGTTATGATTTTTCTAAGATTTAACATAGTAGTGCACAGCCCGTAAATCGAATTTTAGATCGATCGAATTTTTTGCCGACACAACCTAAATGAGAATTTAAGATCTCATTAATAGGAGCTCAAAGATATAAAGACAGTCAAAATGGACGTCAGATGACAAAGTTATGAATTTTTAACGGACTTTAACGATCTAAGCCTGTTAAAATATAACTTTAAAAATAAATTCAAAATTAGCCGACGGAGTCTAAATAAAAGTTGTAGATTATGTTGATACCTACGCGTGGATATAAGGAACGTCAAAAACGGAGCTCGTCTCCGAAAGTTATGGATTTTAGAAGATAATTAGTTTTTGGAGTAATCTGCGAGTGACACGTGGCGCGATCTGAGCCACTGCTTCCTCACCACGACTTGCCACCAGATGGTGACACGTGGCATGGGAACGCCCAGTGTTCAGCAAGGGAATGCTCAGCGTTCGTCCATCAGACAACCTATAAATAGAGGCGCAAATCTCTTATTTTCTTCACACCTTTCCAATTCTCTTCTCCCAAGTACGGGTGTCTATCTCACCTCTGAGTATATACGGTTATGCATTCCTTGGATTGTTGGGATATGGTATGTTATTGAGATGTAGTGATTTGTTAAATCTGTATCTTGGTATATAGGATGTTGCTATGTTGTAGTGATTTGTTAGATCTATATCTTGGTATATAAGATGTTGTTGTGCTATAGTGATCTAATAGATTTGTGTATATATCCATATATTATAGGATGTTGTAGTAGTGGTATACTGGTTATCATCTAGGGGAGTGTCCTAGGGGGTATATGTAGTCATGTAGAATAGCCTGAGAAATATTGATCTAGGCTTTCTTGTCTGTTCTTTGTTTGGTTGTGGCTCAGTAGGATCTTCTGTTCGGGTGGCTAGCTCACCTCTGGTTGCTTATTGTAACACCCGCGGATTCGGGCTAGTCAATCTAGAGATAATAAGCGTTAAAAAGGATTTTTTTATAGTAGATTATTTAGGATAAATAATCTTAACCAAAGTTATATTATATGTCACAAGGATTTCACACATATAAAGAACATTGAAATCCGACTTATAACGAAGAAGTTATGACCCGTTGAAGTTTCGCGATTAAACCAGCACGACTCTGCATAACATAAAAAGTGAATTTTTGATAAACTACTTTCTAGCCTTAGTAATCTAAACTAAAGTCATAGTATTCACGAGAGCGTGCATATAGAGAACGTCCAAATCTGACTCCATAAGTGGAAATTATGATTTTTCAAAGTTTCAGCATAGCAGTATACAGCTCAGAAATCAAATTTTAGATCGGTCAATTTTTAGTCAAAATTATGTAAATGAGAATTGAAGGTCTCATTAATAGGAGTCCAACGATAAAAAGACTGTCGAAAACGAAGTCTGTATGTAGAAGTTATGAATTTTACACGGTCGTTATCAGTGTAATCTTCTCAGACTATTAGATTTAAAATCGGTCGAGAATTAGCCAATGGGGTCAAAAAGAAAGTTATAGATATTGTCAATACCTATGTGTGGATATAAAAAACGTCAAAAACGGAGCTCTTATGCGAAAGTTATGAATTTTTTAAGATTGGTTGTTTTACCTGCGTCTTGTGCCACGTGTCAGCACCAGGCGAAGCCTTGGTGCCTACGCAAGCTCACGACGTGAGATCCAAGTCTCACGACGTGAGGAGCCCCTAGATAGCCAATAAATAGAGCTGAATTTCACTCATTTCATGACACCTTTCCATTCCATTCTCTCCCAAACCCCCCAAGGTCCCTAGGCCTTTTCTATAGCACTTCCAAGGTGTTAGTAGCAAAGCTCCGGAGCATCGGAAAGCTCCGAGAAGTAGAGATTTCGGCTTAGAAGTTCTACCCACGCAGAACCCGGTTTCTCGCTAAACCACCTGTAAGTTCAGTTATGCTTACTATACTTTAAGTATAACTTATTTTTAAGTTCATTATCGTTATTATGAACCTATAAACAAGATTTATCAATGATTCCAAGTCGTTATACTGATTGATCTACTTACGGGGATGATGTCTAGGCTGGATTTAGTGAGGTGTTTAAAGTGGGATTTCAAAACAGTATACTTCGAATACCAAACGGACCCTACCCCCGATATGATCCTACCTGGTTCTTCCTTACTTGATAGATCGTGAAGTAGACTTTGAGTTAATGATGAATCTAGACTAATAATTAGTTGCAATAAATATCAGACTAATACTTAGTGATAATGATACTAGGTTACGTCAAAGGAAAAGACAGTTGCTAGGAACAAAGTGTTGTCCAAATTTTGAGTCGTCGCTTTAACAAGTGAGTGCATAGTCCCTTTCATGAACATGATTTTAATACAAGTATTAATAAAGGTATTGAATATATGTTGAAAGTTTATATGTGAGTTATATGCTTATTATCTGGAAATATGTGTTATATGTATATTTGATGACATACGCTATGCGAAACAGACATGGTTCTATATGTGTTAAGATGTATTTACATGATAATAATACTAGAAGTATTATAAATGAGAAGATAAATGTATGTTAATAATTAATACTCTGTATAAAAATATTACACTAAATTAGGATAGTGTTGCCGAAACAGAGTTGGTATTGAAAGTTGATTATAAGCACTGTAGGCTTGCCTAGTGATGAAATAAGACTTAAAAGAGATAATTAGTTCAATTAAGGTTGGATATTGGGTAGCCTCTTATTAAGGGTACGTTTGTGATCAGAATAGAGAGTAGAAACTTTGTTCGAGGAGATTGATGATTAATAGAGTATGTCCTACGTACAAAAGTACTTTCTATGTACCAAATCTTTTTTAAAGCTCTGTATCTCAAGTGTTGCTTGTGTAGGGGTAATATTACGTTCTGGGGTACGTGTCCTACTCATACCAGGGTACTATAATGTGCCAGAAGTACTCTCATGTACAAAGTCCTTTTTGACACTATTATGTGTCAGAGTACGGGAGCGTACGGGAGTACTTTATTAGTATTTCCACATGCTTTTCTTTTGATGAGCTTTGTGTGTTAGCGTTTACTTTCACGAAGTAATTGAGGGAACTTCATAGACTACCTAATAGAGTGTGTCAGTAATAAACCACTACTAGGTATGTCTGATGTTATATTGCCAGATGGGGTGAGTCTGGGGGTAAAATACCTCACGGTGTCAGACCACTGCTAGGCACAGTTATCTAGATAACCACCCCTGACTTAATTGTCTTGTTGTTTTTACGAACGGAGGTTTATTGTGAAACTTATTCCATTCCCCTCATTTGATGTATTTATTGATCCTCGTTTGCTGCTAGGGAATTTCCGAAGCAGCATCGTCAGTTTGTTGTTCATATTGATCCTTTAGGCTAGATCTTGTAAGATCATTGTATAGGATCAGTACGTGGGAATCAACAGGATGGGATAAAATATTTTAGAGATATGATATATGTGTGTTAAAGGTAATAGTTGGTTTTGCATGTTTGAGATATACATTATTATCACATTGTGTTATTGAAATCCATATGTACTCAACAGGTTTCCGAACCCGACCCACTCAGTTTATTGTATCACAAGTAGCGATATTAATGATACAGTCTGTTGAGGGATTCAAGGAGTTTTAAGCCACTAGTTTAATTACTGTAAGGCTTGTAATATTTCGTTATGCTTATGTTTATGTATTGACGATGACATCCCAATGTCTTAATATAAATAAAATACATTTCTTCATAAATGCTTTGATAATACCATTATCATATTTTCTAGGAACAAATTCCGCAATATTATTCTTCAAAAAGGAAACTCTGATTTTTAAACAAACATAAACAAATTGCTCTTTTCTGACCGTGAAATTGGGGCTGTCACACTTATGGTTACGAATTTCATGGAGGTTAGTTGGTAGCGGGACAATGTGTTGTGAGAGGACTAGTAGCCGGTAGTAAGCTGTATGATTGATGTTTGCTTGTATTATGTGCCTACTTGATCCTTGATTGTTTATATGTCAACATATAGTGGTAGTGGGCTGAGGCGGTCCTGATTTATGTTGTAGGCCAAGATAAGCGGTGTGAAAATGGGACATTACACATGATTGTGTTTCCCTTTTTCCCGATTCGTAAAGACTTTATTAGACTTTAAATTGAACACATCAATTTGTCATGGTTGGGCCCAGCACTATATATAGTCAACATCAAATCATCGAGTGGCCCAATGATATCGCTTTTCTTGTTAGGGCAAAAGGAACGAATAAACTTTGACTATATAACTGCAACCTTTACCTACCAAATCATATATGATACTTGATGGGTGTTATGTACTCTAACATTCCTATGGTGCACATACAACCATAATGCTTTGGATCTAAGTTTTCTCTAATTATACATGCAACATTGTTTTTCCAAAGCACAAAGCCTAAACTAGCATGCAAGGTAACATTTAAATCATAAAACAGTTAGAAGAGTACCTTGTGTAGTAGCTTGCTTGTCTTTGACCTTTAAGAGCCTAGCACCTCAAGTGTGATGCCTCAAATGTCTTATAACAAACCAATAACAAGAGAATGGACTTGAGAGAGAGGCTTGGGAGCTCAAAATCGGCTTGCAACTCTTAGTGTGCATGGGGTAACCGATTTTAGGTGTTAGGAGTTTCTTATATAGTCTAGGTTTACATCCATGAAAACCCTAACCCACCATGACCCTTCATATTTCATAGGCCCTTTGGGCTAAACCTTTATGGACTTGCATATAGGTTTAGTCCAACTCTAATCAAAATGGGTCATGAGTCCAACTACAAGAATTACTGATTTACTTAATCAGTCCCCGCAACTTTAATTAGTTTCTTTTGATCACTAAATTAATACCAAATTAATTCTTGATCAATACTAATTAAATAATATGATTCCTCAATTAATATATTATACTTATAATATATTAATAAATCACAATAACCTCTTCTTCAGGTATCCATCCTATCAAATTGTTCCAGAGTGTTACAACCCAAATGGACCATGCAATTATCGGGTCAAGTATATACCAACTATAGTTATGGGCTTAGACACCTAATCCAACAGTCTCCCACTTGGATAAGTCTAATAACTATAATTGCCAATGTTTTTCAAAACCCGAGTAGCAATCGTAGCTCTCTAAAAGCCAATGTCGAATCCTGACGCGCCATTTAGATAAGGGATCATATAATCCTCTGTTCTTCAAGATATCATGCGGACAAATACATGGAACATAGTCATACTTATTGTCCAGCAATTTGTTTCCCGATTTCTGATTTGTTTGACATAAAACTTAATTGAACACATCAATTTAGTCCTGACCGGGACCGACACATAAGTCAAAACAAAATCATTGAGGGTCCCAAGATATCGCTTTTAATCCTCTTAGGATAAAAGGAACAGATAAACTTCGACTTATATGCTTGTACTAACTATTTGTTAAATCATACACAACAGCATGTTTTATAACATTGGGTTACTGATGCGTTTTCGCACTATAAATGTACAACCAACTCATAATCAACAACTCATATATCTCGGTTTGAAAATTTTACAATATTATTATCTCACAATCACTCGTGATAAATTCCATGAAGTGATTCATGTGAGTGTGGGTTGATCCAATACTCAAATTTTATTTCAAGAGTACTCATGAATGTTGTAGCAAAGCTTTGCAATGTATAACTCCTTAGACAATCTTACAAAACCCATTCATGATAGTCTACTTACATAACCTACTTCCAAAGTATGATCAACTGTGGATAGTTTGAACAATCTTATTATTCTGGAAGTCAAAACATGCAAAATGAAACAATAGTAAATAATTGACACAAGATAGTAACTTTACTTATAAATAAAACTCCTTTTATTCAATCATCAAAATGTCAATTACATTTTAGCTATTACAAGTTTTTAGATATCTATCTAATCATTAAAACTAATATCGTCCTTCAGCCCAATACTCCTTGCATGCAGCAAGTTCTTTTCCCTGCCGAGTCCCTTTGTAAGGGGATCTACTGGGTTCTTCTCTGACGATATCCTCTTCACTACGAGTAATCCTTCTTCTACTTGATGTCTTATAAAGTGATATTTTCTATCGATGTGCCTGGATCTGCCATGATCCCTTGGTTCCTTGGCTAAGGCAACTGCAATTTCATTATCACAAAAAATATCCATAGGCTCCTTTACAGCTGGTACAACTCCAAGGTCTCGAATGAAGTTCTTCAGCCATATTGCCTCCTTTGCTGCTTCGTTTGCTGCTATGTACTCTGATTCGCACGTTGAATCAGCCACAGTTTCCTATTTGGAACTTTTCCAAGTTATTGCTCCTCCATTAAGGGTAAATACCCAGCCCGACTGAGAGCGCAAATTATCTATGTCGGTCTGAAAGCTGGCGTCACTATACCCTGTTACTCTTAAGTCATCACTCCCACCGAGGGTAAGGACCCAGTTCTTTGTCCTCCGTGGGTAATTCAGAATGTTCTTTACCGCAGTCCAGTGAGCTTTACCAGGGTTCCCTTGATATCTGCTGACCATGCTCAGAGCAAAGGCCACATCAAGGCGAGTACATGTCATAGCATACATGATCGAGCCAACTGCGGAAGCATATGGTACTCGACTTATTTCTGCTATCTCAGCCTCTGTACTCGGACTCTGAGTCTTACTCAGTTTGGTATTGCTCTGGATAGGTAAGTCTCCTCTCTTGGAATTCTCCATGCTGAAACGTTTCAACACCTTGTCCAAGTAGGTACTTTGACTAAGTCTTGTTAGTCTTTTACTCCTGTTTCTCAATATCCTTATCCCTAGAATGTAAGCAGCTTCTCCGAGGTTCTTCATATCGAAACACTTTCCAAGCCAGGACTTAACCTCCTGGAAGGTTGAAATGTTGTTTCCTATGAGCAGTATGTCATCCACATACAACACGAGAAAGCTAACTATACTCCCACTAGCTTTGACATATACACAGGACTCATCCTCACTTCTCGAAAAGCCAAACTCCTTAAGTTTCTCATCGAAACAAAGATTCCATCTGCGAGATGTTTGTTTCAATCCATAAATGGATTTCTCAAGATTACACACTCTATTAGGGTACTTTGCATTGACAAAACCCTCTGGTTGATTCATGTAAACATCTTCAGCCAACTTCCCATTAAGGAAAGTGGTTTTGGCATCCTTTTGCCATATTTCATAATCATAAAATGCAGCTATGGCCAGCATAATCCTTATAGATTTAATCTTAGCCGCTGGTGAGAAGGTCTCATCATAGTAAGCTCTAGGAGTTTGAGTAAGCCCTTCGCAACCAATCGTGCCTTATATGTGTGTACTTTCCCATCCATGTCGGTCTTCTTCTTGAAGATCCATTTGCACCCGACTGTCTTACGGCCTGGTACATTGTCAACCAAGTTCCAGACTTGATTGTCATACATGGACCGAATGTCATTGTCTATTGCCTCTTTCCATTTCACAGACTCGGGGCCTGCCATGGCTTCCGTGTAGTTGTTAGGTTCATCTAAGTTTACCGGTGTACTATCATTGATAAATGTATCACCCTCAGAAGTAATATGGAAACCATAAAACTCAGGTGCGTGTCTAACTCTACTGGAACGCCTCAGAGGTAAGGACTCGTCAATCGGTTCAACAGGAGTTTCCTCCTCGGGTTGAGCGCTAGTGTTTGAGTTTCCTTCATCACTTAACTCTTGAAGCTCTTCAATGTCAATTTGCCTCCCACTGTCCTCTTGGCATATGAGTTCTCTCTCGCGAAATACTCCTCTCCTCGCAACGAAGACAACATTATCACTCGATCTATAGAAGAGATATCCAAAGGATTTATGTGGGTAGCCGATGAAAATACTTCGCTCACTACGAGGCTCGAGCTTGTCGTGAGTCTCTCGTCTTACGAAAGCCTCGCAACCCCAAACCTTAATGTGGTCTAGCGAGGGAACCTTCCCTGTCCAGATCTCGTGAGGTGTTTTGAAAACCTTTTTAGTTGGGACTAGATTAAGGATATGGGCGGCAGTCTCTAAGGTATACCCCCAAAATGAGATAGGTAACGAAGCTCGACTCATCATAGAACGAACCATGTCTATAAAGGTCTGATTGCACCTCTCAGCCACACCATTAAGCTGTGGTGTCCTAGGTGGCGTCAATTGCGAAACAATTCCACATTCCTTAAGATAGTCGTGGAACTCGATACTAAGATACTCTCCTCCTCGATCGGATAAAAGCATCTTTATCTTCCTGCCCAATTGATTCTCCACTTCTTGCTTAAACTCTTTGAACTTTTCAAAATTTTCAGACTTATGTTTGATTAAGTAGACATACCCATATCTACTATAATCATCAGTAAAAGTCACATAGAAGCGGTTAGCATCCCTTGTGGCGGTTCTGAAGGGTCCACACACATCGGTGTGTATGAGATCCAACAGACTAGGGATGAGCATAACCAGGTACCCGCCTATTTTAGCCGGAACCGGAACCGCTCCCGGAACCGGCGGTTCTTAAGTTTTTGGAATTGGAACCGGAACCGCCTACACCGGTTCCTAGAAAACTAGAACCGCTCCCGGAACCGCCGGAACCGGTTCCGGTTCCGGGAACCCGACGTCTTGAGTATTAAAACTTGTTATTTTATACATGCTATGTAAATTATGTAAATTAACCTATACAAACAATATAAGTACAAGATATAAAACCAAAACATTTACAAAAAATCAATCTTTTAAATAATAAGCTACTAAAAACATTTCCCACTTTTAATTAACACAAAAACAACAACAATAAAACAACAAAAACAACAATATTAACAGCAAAAACAGCAATATTAACAACAAAAACAACAATATTAACAACAACAATAAAACAACAAAAACAACAATATTAACAGCAAAAACAACAATATTAACAACAAATACAGCAACAACACAAATCAGCAACAACAGCACAAAACAACAATATTAACAACAACAACAATCAACAGCAGCAAAAACAACAAACAACCACAGCAAAAACAGCAAAACAACAACAACAAATATTTGAAGCAGATTACATGGTCCTGCTGAGATGTCAATCACAACAATCCTGCCAATGCCACCCAAGGGTAAATCAGCCAATATGTTACTTATATTTTTATGAGTATTTAGTATTGACTTACCTTCCAGAGCCAAGCCATACTTGAGATGCTCCAGTATTGACTTACCTTCCAAAGCCAATCCATTCTAACCTGTTCAACAGTAATCAAGCAAGGAAACATGAGTCATTCATTAAGTCATAAACGATAAATGGATCCATTCCTAGGAAGCCCTGATTTTGAACTTTCTGCAAGGAAACATGAGTTCTTTACCTTGAGTTTTTCTTTCTCTTCTGGTGACAATGTGTTCTTTGCTACAATAGCATCCTTGTTCGGACTGACACTGAAAAGCAAAATGCATATATATGGATTACAGATGGAAAGTAATTATAAATATATAGAAGTCAGTTAAATTTACAA
This sequence comes from Lactuca virosa, assembly GCF_052849685.1. Taxonomy (NCBI): domain Eukaryota; kingdom Viridiplantae; phylum Streptophyta; class Magnoliopsida; order Asterales; family Asteraceae; genus Lactuca; species Lactuca virosa. The sequence continues at coordinate 57,117,784 of NC_136431.1, forward strand.
CCTATGGGTACTATATCATACCTTCCAGAAGGGAGGAAATCTCCAAGAACAAATACCAACCCAAAAACAACAACAACAACTCCTACTCCATATACATTCTTCTCTTCAACTTTCTTTTGGTCCAATGCTGACCTCAGGTACAATGAAACCAAATAACTCTGTTTAAAAGCGGAAAATTCTGTTAAAACTAAAGCATGTTTAACCATTGTTATGTAGAATGTCACACCTTATGTAGAATGTCACACCTTCTGACACCAAAATAAGCACATGATACCTGAAAGGGTATACATACTTGGAACTTACAATAGGAACATCATAATATATGATCAATGTATGAAAGAAGAATATTTATCTGTCAATAAATCTAGCTAATTCTACTTATGGTGTGAAAGAATAAGAGTATTATACTACCTCCTGGGTGATACTGCACCCATAACCCGAAGAAACAAAAATACTATTAAGTGTTAATGGGGACATGCCTTAAATCTGATATCTACCATGTGGTTCAAGCAGATAAAATACTTATGCAAATACTTAGTAAATCACTTATGAAACCTGCTATAACCTATGCAAATTAACCTCGACTTTTAATTTGAACCAAAACAACTAAATCAAAAACCCAGTTAATATGGCAAACAAAAAACAAATACATATGTAAATGAACTGAAATGGGGAGAAATGGATCAGAGTATACCCTGGATTTAGTGGAATTGAGATGGAGCAGAGCAGTAGAAAACGTTTGAATGATGCTAGACAAGAGACGAAGGTTGGGAAGTATGATTTGTTAGGTAAGAAGATAATCAAAGATGCAGCGCTTGATGTTGTTGTTTATCTCTAAAAGGAAAATGATGAAGAAGTGGTGAAGCAAATCAAGCGTATTTATGGACGGATCTACGTATTCCAATCCCAATCCGAAGAGGTGGCACTGGGATGATCGGAATTTGTGGACGGATCCACGTATTCCAATCCCAATCCGACTTAAGCTTCGATTGTACAGAACGATGATCGGAGCGATTGAAGCTCCAAATTAACAGAGAGAGGAAAGTGACGAGAAGAAGACGACGTTTTTTTAAAGAACAAAAATCAAAAACCCTAAAAACGAATTAGGTCTAAGGTAACCAGTATAACTTCTTTTTCCCTATTTTTTAAAACAAAATTACCAAAATATAAAATTTTAATATATAGTTTTTCTTAGAAAAAAAAGGCGGGTACCCGTCGGTACCGGTTCCGGTTAGCCGTCGGTTCCGGGTACTCGGTATTGGAACCGGAACCGGCGGGTATCCAGCGGGTATCAGTTTCATAAAAATAAGAATTGGAACCGAAACCACTTAAGGCGGTTCCTAAACTTTAGAAACCGGAACCACTTAAGGCGGTTCCTAGACTTTAGACACCGGAACCGCCTTAGGCGGTTCCGGTTCTAGAATCGGCAGTTCCGACACGGTTCCGGTTCCGAAAGTAGGTACCCGCTTCCGATGCTCATCCCTACAACAGATCATCACCCCTTGCACAAGTGTCGGTGAAGGGTGACTTGTTCATCTTTCCAAGAAAACAAGACTCACAAGTATCATCCGACTTTAAGTCAAATGACTCCAAGACTCCATCCTTTTGGAGTTGGGCTATACACTTCTTGTTAACATGTCCAAGACGACAATGCCATAAGCATGCTTTATCCAATCTATTGGACGAATCAATATGCAATACATTATTTCCTAAGTTATCTACAACCATCACAGTTTCATATATATGGCATTTCAAGGTAATGCTTCAAAATAAAATACACCATTAAAATAAGCATTTATTGAACCAATTTCATTATTAAAAGAAAAGGTAAAGCCTTGTTCATACAAACTGTGAAAAGAAATAATATTTCTCGCCATATCGGACGAGTAGCAACAATTATTCGAATCTAATTTTAAACCATTACTAAGCAATAAAGAATAAACTCCAATCTTGGTGACAGGGGACTTTCCCTTATTCTCCATGATTAAGTTCATCTTCCCGTGCTCCATATCCCTACTTCTTTTTAGACCCTGCAAATCAGAACAAATGTGTAAACCACATCCTGTATCAAGGACCCAAAAATTAGCATGTGATGATTTATTAGACAGAATAGTATAAACACCTGCGAAGGAGGGTTTGATCTTCCCATCCTTTATGTCCTGCAAGTACTTGGGGCAGCTTCGCTTCCAGTGCCCTTTTTCATGACAATGGAAGCACTCTGCTTCCTTTGGGTTTTAGGAGGGTGTAGCAAGACCACCTTTGGACCCACTAGAAGAGGATCCAACGTGGGACTTTCCCTTGTGGCTCTTTGAGGAAGCTTTCCTCTTCTTTCCCTTCCCATGTCCAATTGCCAAGACAGGGGCAGTAGCAGTAGGAGTAGAAACAACAGATTTTCCTTTAAGACTAATTTCAGTAGTCCTTAAAAGACCTTGACGCTTGCTTAGAGTCACCTCCTCCTTGTTCATATGATAAGTCGTACGAAACTGATCATAACAAGGAGGTAAAGAGTGTAGGATAATGTCAATTTCCAATTCTTCATCGAAATTGACATTCAGCTTTAGCAAGCGGTCCACAAACCTTTGCATCTTTTGCAAGTGGGTCATGATAGACTCTCCATCCTTCATTTTGGTAGTAATCATGGAGGATATGATTTCATACCTCTCCTGCCGAGCACTTTGATGATATCGTTCCATCAAATCCTGGTGCATTTCATAAGGCCAAAAGTCCTCACAGGACTTCTGAAGCTCAGCATTTATGGTAGCAATCATAATATACGACACCTTTGTCGCGTCCATCTCATGGGTCTTGAACTCAGCAATTTGTTCGGGAGTAGCGGTAGATTCATCAATCTCCTTAAGCTATTTATCTAGGACATATTCTTTGTCCTCATAGAGAATGGCCATTCGGATGTTTCGAATCCAATCATTGAAGTTTGATCCATCAAATATGACCCTCCCACATAGGTTCATGAGGGAGAAAGAGCCAGAAGCAGTTGAGTTTGAAGCAGTGTTAGAAGACATCTGAAAAGAAAGACAAAGTTTAGATTAGATAAGGATCCTTAATATAACACCCAAAATGAGATATTAAGGCTAGGACCCAACACAATATTTTACAATTCGGAAGAGGGATGCCGTAATCCAATTACAAAATATTTGAAGGTAGGTAAATGACGATTTACCAATTTCCACCATGAAAAACGAAATTGATTATTAAGTTTTAAATGAATTGAAATTCCTAGATTCTTTTGAGATTCATTGAACTTTTCAATGGCATGTTTAAATCTCGATTATGCCCTTCAAGTTTGTGACTGGGATGCCGAGGATCACAAACAAGGTGTGAATAACCCTGCAAATTAGCTTGGTACACTTAATGTTACAAATCACCTAATCAATGTGCCGGTTAACCACACACGCTCCATTGATCCATGATTAACATCAAGCTACCCTTTGCCACACATTGTCAGTCCCAAATTAGTGTGTCGGTTAACCACACACGCTCCACTAACGACTTAACAAGGTGCAAAGTGCAATTTCATGGAATAACACCGTTTTCATATTTTTTTCTAAAGTAACTAAGATTGGTAATTTATAAAAGTTTATTTACTTTAATAATTATCATTATACTTATTAATGAGAGTTAATGTCCTATCCTACCCGTTCGTCTAACGACCCTCCACCAGTCAAGGAAGCGGTGGGTGAGAGTGGACACCCATTAAAGCACCATTTTATAGGCAGTAACCTTATACCCCACTTATAGACCGGCTTCGTGAATGAGGCCTACTAACGGTAAGACTGACTTGTCTTATACATATATATAAGTATTAAACTTTAATATTATAATAGTATAAGGGTTGAATTTTAAACTTTTAAAATTATAGGGTTTGGAATTAAAGTTTCATTAATGAAACTTTTCAAGTTCCAAAACTTGAGGGCAAGTTTTGTAACTTGTTAAGACTTTTGAAATTCATAACTTATGGACTTTTGTGTTCCATGAATGAGACCTTTCCAATTCCAAACTTAAGGACAAATTATGAAACCTTTCAAGACTCTTTGAATTCTATAACTTACATTAGTTAATGGTTTCATAAATAAAGATCTTTCATATTCCATAACTTGAGGACAAGTTATGGAACTTTTCAAGAACACATATGGATCAAATTAACTAGTCCAATTATGATATGATGATCATTTACCAATTTGACCTAACTTGATTCATATTCAAGATAGTTTCAAATTTTACAAATAACTAGTATTTCACAAAAATCAAGTAGTTATCTTAGAATTTGACAAACATCATGTTATTGGATGGGGATTAACATTACCATATCATTAAAATCTAATTTTATGAACCAAAACAGTTTGTGGTAATGTTCTTAATCCAAAACAGGCCAAAAACTCGAAGATTCTGCCCACAGACAGTCCAACTCGTCGAGTGCACTTATGAACTCGACAATTTCATCATCATAAGGCACCTACTCGTCGAGTTCATATATGGACTCATCAAGTAGGCCCTGGCAGAATCTAGTTTTGCAGTTTTTCCAGCTTTGAAAATTACACAGTTGCATCAATACAATAGAAAACATCCTAGGCTCTGATACCACTGATGGGTTTTATGTACTCTAACATTCCTATGGTGCGCATACAACCCTAATGCTTTGGATCTAAGTTTTCTTTAATTATACATGCAACATTGTTTTTCCAAAGCACAAAGCCTAAACTAGCATGCAAGGTAACATTTAAATCATAAAACAGTTAGAAGAGTACCTTGTGTAGTAGCTTGCTTGTCTTTGACCTTTAGGAGCCTAGCACCTCAAGTGTGATGCCTCAAATGTATTATAACAAACCAAGAACAAGAGAATGGACTTGAGAGAGAGGCTTGGGAGCTCAAAATCGGCTTGGAACTCTTAGTGTGCATGGGGTAACCGATTTTAGGTGTTAGGAGTTTCTTATATAGTCTAGGTTTACATCCATGCAAACCCTAACCCACCACGACCCTTCATATTTCATAGGCCCTTTGGGCTTAACCTTTATGGACTTGCATATAGGTTTAGTCCAACTCTAATCAACATGGGTCATGAGTCCAACTACAAGAATTACTGATTTACTTAATCAGTCCCCGCAACTTTAATTAGTTTCTTTTGATCACTAAATTAATACCAAATTAATTATTGATCAATACTAATTAAATAATGTGATTCCTCAATTAATATATTATACTTATAATATATTAATAAATCACAATAACCTCTTCTTCATGTATCCATCCTATCAAATTGTTCCAGAGTGTTACAACCCAAATGGACCATGCTATTATCGGGTCAAGTACATACCAATTATAGTTATGGGCTTAGACGCCTAATCCAACAATACTATGTTTTATAACACCAAGTTACTGATGCATTTACATAATACCAATATACAACCGATTTGTAAATTACAACTTATGTATCTTTGTTTGAAGAATAGTAGATATTATTGTCTTAGAATTACTCGTGACTAGATCCATGAAGTAATCTCTTAGCATGGGTGTTGTGATAAGTCTCCGAATTAACTCTGACTCTTTGAAGGGTGAAAAGGGGTAAGCCTGAGAATCACAGCAAAGAAAAGATCGGCAGTCGTCGTCTGGGAGGTGATCCTGGAACGAGTTAGCGAGTTTCCTTGAGAGAAGGTATTATGACGAGAGTATAAGACAGGGATTTTAGAGTCGATCCCTTCTGTTGGGGGAAAAGGGACATTTTTATACCCGTGGTCAGGGGGACAGATCCCCGACAGTATCTTCTACTTTTTCAGGCATGGCAGGACGAGGTGGCCTTTGATTGGTAGATCGTGCCCCGCGGGTGGCTGTTTACTATTGGTGTAGAATAGCCAGTTGGAAGATCAACGAGCACTACACATGTGCCTCTGGGGAAACTGGTACTTCTTTGACTTATCTGTAACGGGAGTTTCTCTCCTAAAATAGGACCAATCCCGAGGCTAGATCACCGGTGCTAGAACGCGGGGTCTCGTGGACTATGGCCCACTCCTGACTCTTGTTCGAGTAATGGGTTTTTGGTAGGTCGTTCCTGAGTTGGCGGCTCCGTTATACTTTGACATTTCTTCGGGTGAGATACGTCAACAAGTTCCCTAGGCTAATGGATGTCAGCGTTTGCTAGGGCTAGCTAGGTCATTCTATCCTTAGGCCTGAACACGTATTCATCGATGATGATTTCTGCTGCCTGTTGACGTGACGGAATCGTCTGAGTAGGAGGTTGGATATTGGGTAGCCTCTTATTAAGGGTACGTTTGTGATCAGAATAGAGAGTAGAAACTTTATTCGAGGAGATTGATGATTAATAGAGTATGTCCTACGTACAAAAGTACTTTCTATGTACCAAATCTTTTTTAAAGCTCTGTATCTCAAGTGTTGCTTGTGTAGGGGTAATATTACGTTCTGGGGTACGTGTCCTACTCATACCAGGGTACTATAATGTGCCAGAAGTACTCTCATGTACAAAGTCCTTTTTGACACTATTATGTGTCAGAGTACGGGAGCGTACGGGAGTACTTTATTAGTATTTCCACATACTTTTCTTTTGATGAGCTTTGTGTGTTAGCGTTTACTTTCACGAAGTAATTGAGGGAACTTCATAGACTACCTAATAGAGTGTGTCAGTAATAAACCACTACTAGGTATGTCTGATGTTATATTGCCAGATGGGGTGAGTCTGGGGGTAAAATACCTCACGGTGTCAGACCACTGCTAGGCACAGTTATCTAGATAACCACCCCTGACTTAATTGTCTTGTTGTTTTTACGAACGGAGGTTTATTGTGAAACTTATTCCATTCCCCTCATTTGATGTATTTATTGATCCTCGTTTGCTGCTAGGGAATTTCCGAAGCAGCATCGTCAGTTTGTTGTTCATATTGATCCTTTACGCTAGATCTTGTAAGATCATTGTATAGGATCAGTACGTGGGAATCAACAGGATGGGATAAAATATTTTAGAGATATGATATATGTGTGTTAAAGGTAATAGTTGGTTTTGCAGGTTTGAGATATACATTATTATCACATTGTGTGATTGAAATCCATATGTACTCACCAGGTTTCTGAACCCGACCCACTCAGTTTATTGTATCACAAGTAGCGATATTAATGATACAGTCTGCTGAGGGATTCAAGGAGTTTTAAGCCACTAGTTTAATTACTGTAAGGCTTGTAATATTTCGTTATGCTTATGTTTATGTATTGACGATGACATCCCAATGTCTTAATATAAATAAAATACATTTCTTCATAAATGCTTTGATAATACCATTATCATATTTTCTAGGAACAAATTCCGCAATATTATTCTTCAAAAAGGAAACTCTGATTTTTAAACAAACATAAACAAATTGCTCTTTTCTGACCGTGAAATTGGGGCTGTCACACTTATGGTTACGAATTTCATGGAGGTTAGTTGGTAGCGGGACAATGTGTTGTGAGAGGACTAGTAGCCGGTAGTAAGCTGTATGATTGATGTTTGCTTGTATTATGTGCCTACTTGATCCTTGATTGTTTATATGTCAACATATAGTGGTAGTGGGCTGAGGCGGTCCTGATTTATGTTGTAGGCCAAGATAAGCGGTGTGAAAATGGGACATTACACATGATTGTGTTTCCCTTTTTCCCGATTCGTAAAGACTTTATTAGACTTTAAATTGAACACATCAATTTGTCATGGTTGGGCCCAGCACTATATATAGTCAACATCAAATCATCGAGTGGCCCAATGATATCGCTTTTCTTGTTAGGGCAAAAGGAACGAATAAACTTTGACTATATAACTGCAACCTTTACCTACCAAATCATATATGATACTTGATGGGAGTTATGTACTCTAACATTCCTATGGTGCACATACAACCATAATGCTTTGGATCTAAGTTTTCTCTAATTATACATGCAACATTGTTTTTCCAAAGCACAAAGCCTAAACTAGCATGCAAGGTAACATTTAAATCATAAAACAGTTAGAAGAGTACCTTGTGTAGTAGCTTGCTTGTCTTTGACCTTTAAGAGCCTAGCACCTCAAGTGTGATGCCTCAAATGTCTTATAACAAACCAATAACAAGAGAATGGACTTGAGAGAGAGGCTTGGGAGCTCAAAATCGGCTTGCAACTCTTAGTGTGCATGGGGTAACCGATTTTACGTGTTAGGAGTTTCTTATATAGTCTAGGTTTACATCCATGAAAACCCTAACCCACCATGACCCTTCATATTTCATAGGCCCTTTGGGCTAAACCTTTATGGACTTGCATATAGGTTTAGTCCAACTCTAATCAAAATGGGTCATGAGTCCAACTACAAGAATTACTGATTTACTTAATCAGTCCCCGCAACTTTAATTAGTTTCTTTTGATCACTAAATTAATACCAAATTAATTCTTGATCAATACTAATTAAATAATGTGATTCCTCAATTAATATATTATACTTATAATATATTAATAAATCACAATAACCTCTTCTTCAGGTATCCATCCTATCAAATTGTTCCAGAGTGTTACAACCCAAACGGACCATGCTATTATCGGGTCAAGTATATACCAACTATAGTTATGGGCTTAGACACCTAATCCAACAGTCTCCCACTTGGATAAGTCTAATAACTATAATTGCCAATGTTTTTCAAAACCCGAGTAGCAATCGTAGCTCTCTAAAAGCCAATGTCGAATCCTGACGCGCCATTTAGATAAGGGATCATATAATCCTCTGTTCTTCAAGATATCATGCGGACAAATACATGGAACATAGTCATACTTATTGTCCAGCAATTTGTTTCCCGATTTCTGATTTGTTTGACATAGAACTTAATTGAACACATCAATTTAGTCCTGACCGGGCCCGACACATAAGTCAAAACAAAATCATTGAGGGTCCCAAGATATCGCTTTTAATCCTCTTAGGATAAAAGGAACAGATAAACTTCGACTTATATGCTTGTACTAACTATTTGTTAAATCATACACAACAGCATGTTTTATAACATTGGGTTACTGATGCGTTTTCGCACTATAAATGTACAACCAACTCATAATCAACAACTCATATATCTCGGTTTGAAAATTTTACAATATTATTATCTCACAATCACTCGTGATAAATTCCATGAAGTGATTCATGTGAGTGTGGGTTGATCCAATACTCAAATTTTATTTCAAGAGTACTCATGAATGTTGTAGCAAAGCTTTGCAATGTATAACTCCTTAGACAATCTTACAAAACCCATTCATGATAGTCTACTTACATAACCTACTTCCAAAGTATGATCAACTGTGGATAGTTTGAACAATCTTATTATTCTGGAAGTCAAAACATGCAAAATGAAACAATAGTAAATAATTGACACAAGATAGTAACTTTACTTATAAATAAAACTCCTTTTATTCAATCATCAAAATGTCAATTACATTTTAGCTATTACAAGTTTTTAGATATCTATCTAATCATTAAAACTAATATCGTCCTTCAGCCCAATACTCCTTGCATGCAGCAAGTTCTTTTCCCTGCCGAGTCCCTTTGTAAGGGGATCTACTGGGTTCTTCTCTGACGATATCCTCTTCACTACGAGTAATCCTTCTTCTACTTGATGTCTTATAAAGTGATATTTTCTATCGATGTGCCTGGATCTGCCATGATCCCTTGGTTCCTTGGCTAAGGCAACTGCAATTTCATTATCACAAAAAATATCCATAGGCTCCTTTACAGCTGGTACAACTCCAAGGTCTCGAATGAAGTTCTTCAGCCATATTGCCTCCTTTGCTGCTTCGTTTGCTGCTATGTACTCTGATTCGCACGTTGAATCAGCCACAGTTTCCTATTTGGAACTTTTCCAAGTTATTGCTCCTCCATTAAGGGTAAATACCCAGCCCGACTGAGAGCGCAAATTATCTATGTCGGTCTGAAAGCTGGCGTCACTATACCCTGTTACTCTTAAGTCATCACTCCCACCGAGGGTAAGGACCCAGTTCTTTGTCCTCCGTGGGTAATTCAGAATGTTCTTTACCGCAGTCCAGTGAGCTTTACCAGGGTTCCCTTGATATCTGCTGACCATGCTCAGAGCAAAGGCCACATCAAGGCGAGTACATGTCATAGCATACATGATCGAGCCAACTGCGGAAGCATATGGTACTCGACTTATTTCTGCTATCTCAGCCTCTGTACTCGGACTCTGAGTCTTACTCAGTTTGGTATTGCTCTGGATAGGTAAGTCTCCTCTCTTGGAATTCTCCATGCTGAAACGTTTCAACACCTTGTCCAAGTAGGTACTTTGACTAAGTCTTGTTAGTCTTTTACTCCTGTTTCTCAATATCCTTATCCCTAGAATGTAAGCAGCTTCTCCGAGGTTCTTCATATCGAAACACTTTCCAAGCCAGGACTTAACCTCCTGGAAGGTTGAAATGTTGTTTCCTATGAGCAGTATGTCATCCACATACAACACGAGAAAGCTAACTATACTCCCACTAGCTTTGACATATACACAGGACTCATCCTCACTTCTCGAAAAGCCAAACTCCTTAAGTTTCTCATCGAAACAAAGATTCCATCTGCGAGATGTTTGTTTCAATCCATAAATGGATTTCTCAAGATTACACACTCTATTAGGGTACTTTGCATTGACAAAACCCTCTGGTTGATTCATGTAAACATCTTCAGCCAACTTCCCATTAAGGAAAGTGGTTTTGGCATCCTTTTGCCATATTTCATAATCATAAAATGCAGCTATGGCCAGCATAATCCTTATAGATTTAATCTTAGCCGCTGGTGAGAAGGTCTCATCATAGTAAGCTCTAGGAGTTTGAGTAAGCCCTTCGCAACCAATCGTGCCTTATATGTGTGTACTTTCCCATCCATGTCGGTCTTCTTCTTGAAGATCCATTTGCACCCGACTGTCTTACGGCCTGGTACATTGTCAACCAAGTTCCAGACTTGATTGTCATACATGGACCGAATCTCATTGTCCATTGCCTCTTTCCATTTCACAGACTCGGGGCCTGCCATGGCTTCCGTGTAGTTGTTAGGTTCATCTAAGTTTACCGGTGTACTATCATTGATAAATGTATCACCCTCAGAAGTAATATGGAAACCATAAAACTCAGGTGCGTGTCTAACTCTACTGGAACGCCTCAGAGGTAAGGACTCGTCAATCGGTTCAACAGGAGTTTCCTCCTCGGGTTGAGCGCTAGTGTTTGAGTTTCCTTCATCACTTAACTCTTGAAGCTCTTCAATGTCAATTTGCCTCCCACTGTCCTCTTGGCATATGAGTTCTCTCTCGCGAAATACTCCTCTCCTCGCAACGAAGACAACATTATCACTCGATCTATAGAAGAGATATCCAAAGGATTTATGTGGGTAGCCGATGAAAATACTTCGCTCACTACGAGGCTCGAGCTTGTCGTGAGTCTCTCGTCTTACGAAAGCCTCGCAACCCCAAACCTTAATGTGGTCTAGCGAGGGAACCTTCCCTGTCCAGATCTCGTGAGGTGTTTTGAAAACCTTTTTAGTTGGGACTAGATTAAGGATATGGGCGGCAGTCTCTAAGGTATACCCCCAAAATGAGATAGGTAACGAAGCTCGACTCATCATAGAACGAACCATGTCTATAAAGGTCTGATTGCACCTCTCAGCCACACCATTAAGCTGTGGTGTCCTAGGTGGCGTCAATTGCGAAACAATTCCACATTCCTTAAGATAGTCGTGGAACTCGATACTAAGATACTATCCTCCTCGATCGGATAAAAGCATCTTTATCTTCCTGCCCAATTGATTCTCCACTTCTTGCTTAAACTCTTTGAACTTTTCAAAATTTTCAGACTTATGTTTGATTAAGTAGACATACCCATATCTACTATAATCATCAGTAAAAGTCACATAGAAGCGGTTAGCATCCCTTGTGGCGGTTCTGAAGGGTCCACACACATCGGTGTGTATGAGATCCAACAGACTAGGGATGAGCATAACCAGGTACCCGCCTATTTTAGCCGGAACCGGAACCGCTCCCGGAACCGGCGGTTCTTAAGTTTTTGGAATTGGAACCGGAACCGCCTACACCGGTTCCTAGAAAACTAGAACCGCTCCCGGAACCGCCGGAACCGGTTCCGGTTCCGGGAACCCGACGTCTTGAGTATTAAAACTTGTTATTTTATACATGCTATGTAAATTATGTAAATTAACCTATACAAACAATATAAGTACAAGATATAAAACCAAAACATTTACAAAAAATCAATCTTTTAAATAATAAGCTACTAAAAACATTTCCCACTTTTAATTAACACAAAAACAACAACAATAAAACAACAAAAACAACAATATTAACAGCAAAAACAGCAATATTAACAACAAAAACAACAATATTAACAACAACAATAAAACAACAAAAACAACAATATTAACAGCAAAAACAGCAATATTAACAACAAATACAGCAACAACACAAATCAGCAACAACAGCACAAAACAACAATATTAACAACAACAACAATCAACAGCAGCAAAAACAACAAACAACCACAGCAAAAACAGCAAAACAACAACAACAAATATTTGAAGCAGATTACATGGTCCTGCTGAGATGTCAATCACAACAATCCTGCCAATGCCACCCAAGGGTAAATCAGCCAATATGTTACTTATATTTTTATGAGTATTTAGTATTGACTTACCTTCCAGAGCCAAGCCATACTTGAGATGCTCCAGTATTGACTTACCTTCCAAAGCCAATCCATTCTAACCTGTTCAACAGTAATCAAGCAAGGAAACATGAGTCATTCATTAAGTCATAAACGATAAATGGATCCATTCCTAGGAAGCCCTGATTTTGAACTTTCTGCAAGGAAACATGAGTTCTTTACCTTGAGTTTTTCTTTCTCTTCTGGTGACAATGTGTTCTTTGCTACAATAGCATCCTTGTTCGGACTGACACTGAAAAGCAAAATGCATATATATGGATTACAGATGGAAAGTAATTATAAATATATAGAAGTCAGTTAAATTTACAACCTATGGGTACTATATCATACCTTCCAGAAGGGAGGAAATCTCCAAGAACAAATACCAACCCAAAAACAACAACAACAACTCCTACTCCATATACATTCTTCTCTTCAACTTTCTTTTGTTCCAATGCTAACCTCAGGTACAATGAAACCAAATAACTCTGTTTAAAAGCGGAAAATTCTGTTAAAACTAAAGCATGTTTAACCATTGTTATGTAGAATGTCACACCTTATGTAGAATGTCACACCTTCTGACACCAAAATAAGCACATGATACCTGAAAGGGTATACATACTTGGAACTTACAATAGGAACATCATAATATATGATCAATGTATGAAAGAAGAATATTTATCTGTCAATAAATCTAGCTAATTCTACTTATGGTGTGAAAGAATAAGAGTATTATACTACCTCCTGGGTGATACTGCACCCATAACCCGAAGAAACAAAAATACTATTAAGTGTTAATGGGGACATGCCTTAAATCTGATATCTACCATGTGGTTCAAGCAGATAAAATACTTATGCAAATACTTAGTAAATCACTTATGAAACCTGCTATAACCTATGCAAATTAACCTCGACTTTTAATTTGAACCAAAACAACTAAATCAAAAACCCAGTTAATATGGCAAACAAAAAACAAATACATATGTAAATGAACTGAAATGGGGAGAAATGGATCAGAGTATACCCTGGATTTAGTGGAATTGAGATGGAGCAGAGCAGTAGAAAACGTTTGAATGATGCTAGACAAGAGACGAAGGTTGGGAAGTATGATTTGTTAGGTAAGAAGATAATCAAAGATGCAGCGCTTGATGTTGTTGTTTATCTCTAAAAGGAAAATGATGAAGAAGTGGTGAAGCAAATCAAGCGTATTTATGGACGGATCTACGTATTCCAATCCCAATCCGAAGAGGTGGCACTGGGATGATCGGAATTTGTGGACGGATCCACGTATTCCAATCCCAATCCGACTTAAGCTTCGATTGTACAGAACGATGATCGGAGCGATTGAAGCTCCAAATTAACAGAGAGAGGAAAGTGACGAGAAGAAGACGACGTTTTTTTAAAGAACAAAAATCAAAAACCCTAAAAACGAATTAGGTCTAAGGTAACCAGTATAACTTCTTTTTCCCTATTTTTTAAAACAAAATTACCAAAATATAAAATTTTAATATATAGTTTTTCTTAGAAAAAAAAGGCGGGTACCCGTCGGTACCGGTTCCGGTTAGCCGTCGGTTCCGGGTACTCGGTATTGGAACCGGAACCGGCGGGTATCCAGCGGGTATCAGTTTCATAAAAATAAGAATTGGAACCGAAACCACTTAAGGCGGTTCCTAAACTTTAGAAACCGGAACCACTTAAGGCGGTTCCTAGACTTTAGACACCGGAACCGCCTTAGGCGGTTCCGGTTCTAGAATCGGCAGTTCCGACACGGTTCCGGTTCCGAAAGTAGGTACCCGCTTCCGATGCTCATCCCTACAACAGATCATCACCCCTTGCACAAGTGTCGGTGAAGGGTGACTTGTTCATCTTTCCAAGCAAACAAGACTCACAAGTATCATCCGACTTTAAGTCAAATGACTCCAAGACTCCATCCTTTTGGAGTTGGGCTATACACTTCTTGTTAACATGTCCAAGACGACAATGCCATAAGCATGCTTTATCCAATCTATTGGACGAATCAATATGCAATACATTATTTCCTAAGTTATCTACAACCATCACAGTTTCATATATATGGCATTTCAAGGTAATGCTTCAAAATAAAATACACCATTAAAATAAGCATTTATTGAACCAATTTCATTATTAAAAGAAAAGGTAAAGCCTTGTTCATACAAACTGTGAAAAGAAATAATATTTCTCGCCATATCGGACGAGTAGCAACAATTATTCGAATCTAATTTTAAACCATTACTAAGCAATAAAGAATAAACTCCAATCTTGGTGACAGGGGACTTTCCCCTATTCTCCATGATTAAGTTCATCTTCCCGTGCTCCATATCCCTACTTCTTTTTAGACCCTGCAAATCAGAACAAATGTGTAAACCACATCCTGTATCAAGGACCCAAAAATTAGCATGTGATGATTTATTAGACAGAATAGTATAAACACCTGCGAATGAGGGTTTGATCTTCCCATCCTTTATGTCCTGCAAGTACTTGGGGCAGCTTCGCTTCCAGTGCCCTTTTTCATGACAATGGAAGCACTCTGCTTCCTTTGGGTTTTAGGAGGGTGTAGCAAGACCACCTTTGGACCCACTAGAAGAGGATCCAACGTGGGACTTTCCCTTGTGGCTCTTTGAGGAAGCTTTCCTCTTCTTTCCCTTCCCATGTCCAATTGCCAAGACAGGGGCAGTAGCAGTAGGAGTAGAAACAACAGATTTTCCTTTAAGACTAATTTCAGTAGTCCTTAAAAGACCTTGACGCTTGCTTAGAGTCACCTCCTCCTTGTTCATATGATAAGTCGTACGAAACTGATCATAACAAGGAGGTAAAGAGTGTAGGATAATGTCAATTTCCAATTCTTCATCGAA
The DNA here is from genome assembly GCF_052849685.1 of Lactuca virosa. NCBI lineage: Eukaryota > Viridiplantae > Streptophyta > Magnoliopsida > Asterales > Asteraceae > Lactuca > Lactuca virosa. The sequence continues at coordinate 57,133,355 of NC_136431.1, forward strand.
ATTGACATTCAGCTTTAGCAAGCGGTCCACAAACCTTTGCATCTTTTGCAAGTGGGTCATGATAGACTCTCCATCCTTCATTTTGGTAGTAATCATGGAGGATATGATTTCATACCTCTCCTGCCGAGCACTTTGATGATATCGTTCCATCAAATCCTGGTGCATTTCATAAGGCCAAAAGTCCTCACAGGACTTCTGAAGCTCAGCATTTATGGTAGCAATCATAATATACGACACCTTTGTCGCGTCCATCTCATGGGTCTTGAACTCAGCAATTTGTTCGGGAGTAGCGGTAGATTCATCAATCTCCTTAAGCTATTTATCTAGGACATATTCTTTGTCCTCATAGAGAATGGCCATTCGGATGTTTCGAATCCAATCATTGAAGTTTGATCCATCAAATATGACCCTCCCACATAGGTTCATGAGGGAGAAAGAGCCAGAAGCAGTTGAGTTTGAAGCAGTGTTAGAAGACATCTGAAAAGAAAGACAAAGTTTAGATTAGATAAGGATCCTTAATATAACACCCAAAATGAGATATTAAGGCTAGGACCCAACACAATATTTTACAATTCGGAAGAGGGATGCCGTAATCCAATTACAAAATATTTGAAGGTAGGTAAATGACGATTTACCAATTTCCACCATGAAAAACGAAATTGATTATTAAGTTTTAAATGAATTGAAATTCCTAGATTCTTTTGAGATTCATTGAACTTTTCAATGGCATGTTTAAATCTCGATTATGCCCTTCAAGTTTGTGACTGGGATGCCGAGGATCACAAACAAGGTGTGAATAACCCTGCAAATTAGCTTGGTACACTTAATGTTACAAATCACCTAATCAATGTGCCGGTTAACCACACACGCTCCATTGATCCATGATTAACATCAAGCTACCCTTTGCCACACATTGTCAGTCCCAAATTAGTGTGTCGGTTAACCACACACGCTCCACTAACGACTTAACAAGGTGCAAAGTGCAATTTCATGGAATAACACCGTTTTCATATTTTTTTCTAAAGTAACTAAGATTGGTAATTTATAAAAGTTTATTTACTTTAATAATTATCATTATACTTATTAATGAGAGTTAATGTCCTATCCTACCCGTTCGTCTAACGACCCTCCACCAGTCAAGGAAGCGGTGGGTGAGAGTGGACACCCATTAAACCACCATTTTATAGGGAGTAACCTTATACCCCACTTATAGACCGGCTTCGTGAATGAGGCCTAGTAACGGTAAGACTGACTTGTCTTATACATATATATAAGTATTAAACTTTAATATTATAATAGTATAAGGGTTGAATTTTAAACTTTTAAAATTATAGGGTTTGGAATTAAAGTTTCATTAATGAAACTTTTCAAGTTCCAAAACTTGAGGGCAAGTTTTGTAACTTGTCAAGACTTTTGAAATTCATAACTTATGGACTTTTGTGTTCCATGAATGAGACCTTTCCAATTCCAAACTTAAGGACAAATTATGAAACCTTTCAAGACTCTTTGAATTCTATAACTTACATTAGTTAATGGTTTCATAAATAAAGATCTTTCATATTCCATAACTTGAGGACAAGTTATGGAACTTTTCAAGAACACATATGGATCAAATTAACTAGTCCAATTATGATATGATGATCATTTACCAATTTGACCTAACTTGATTCATATTCAAGATAGTTTTAAATTTTACAAATAACTAGTATTTCACAAAAATCAAGTAGTTATCTTAGAATTTGACAAACATCATGTTATTGGATGGGGATTAACATTACCATATCATTAAAATCTAATTTTATGAACCAAAACAGTTTGTGGTAATGTTTTTAATCCAAAACAGGCCAAAAACTCGAAGATTCTGCCCACAGACAGTCCAACTCGTCGAGTGCACTTATGAATTCGACAATTTCATCATCATAAGGCACCTACTCGTCGAGTTCATATATGGACTCATCGAGTAGGCCCTGGCAGAATCTAGTTTTGCAGTTTTTCCAGCTTTGAAAATTACACAGTTGCATCAATACAATAGAAAACATCCTAGGCTCTGATACCACTGATGGGTTTTATGTACTCTAACATTCCTATGGTGCGCATACAACCCTAATGCTTTGGATCTAAGTTTTCTTTAATTATACATGCAACATTGTTTTTCCAAAGCACAAAGCCTAAACTAGCATGCAAGGTAACATTTAAATCATAAAACAGTTAGAAGAGTACCTTGTGTAGTAGCTTGCTTGTCTTTGACCTTTAGGAGCCTAGCACCTCAAGTGTGATGCCTCAAATGTCTTATAACAAACCAAGAACAAGAGAATGGACTTGAGAGAGAGGCTTGGGAGCTCAAAATCGGCTTGGAACTCTTAGTGTGCATGGGGTAACCGATTTTAGGTGTTAGGAGTTTCTTATATAGTCTAGGTTTACATCCATGCAAACCCTAACCCACCACGACCCTTCATATTTCATAGGCCCTTTGGGCTTAACCTTTATGGACTTGCATATAGGTTTAGTCCAACTCTAATCAACATGGGTCATGAGTCCAACTACAAGAATTACTGATTTACTTAATCAGTCCCCGCAACTTTAATTAGTTTCTTTTGATCACTAAATTAATACCAAATTAATTATTGATCAATACTAATTAAATAATGTGATTCCTCAATTAATATATTATACTTATAATATATTAATAAATCACAATAACCTCTTCTTCAAGTATCCATCCTATCAAATTGTTCCAGAGTGTTATAACCCAAATGGACCATGCTATTATCGGGTCAAGTACATACCAATTATAGTTATGGGCTTAGACGCCTAATCCAACAATACTATGTTTTATAACACCAAGTTACTGATGCATTTACATAATACCAATATACAACCGATTTGTAAATTACAACTTATGTATCTTTGTTTGAAGAATAGTAGATATTATTGTCTTAGAATTACTCGTGACTAGATCCATGAAGTAATCTCTTAGCATGGGTGTTGTGATAAGTCTCCGACTTAACTCTGACTCTTTGAAGGGTGAAAAGGGGTAAGCCTGAGAATCACAGCAAAGAAAAGATCGGCAGTCGTCGTCTGGGAGGTGATCCTGGAACGAGTTAGCGAGTTTCCTTGAGAGAAGGTATTATGACGAGAGTATAAGACAGGGATTTTAGAGTCGATCCCTTCTGTTGGGGGAAAAGGGACATTTTTATACCTGTGGTCAGGGGGACAGATCCCCGACAGTATCTTCTACTTTTTCAGGCATGGCAGGACGAGGCGGCCTTTGATTGGTAGATCGTGCCCCGCGGGTGGCTGTTTACTATTGGTGTAGAATAGCCAGTTGGAAGATCAACGAGCACTACACATGTGCCTCTGGGGAAACTGGTACTTCTTTGACTTATCTGTAACGGGAGTTTCTCTCCTAAAATGGGACCAATCCCGAGGCTAGATCACCGGTGCTAGAACGCGGGGTCTCGTGGACTATGGCCCACTCCTGACTCTTGTTCGAGTAATGGGTTTTTGGTAGGTCGTTCCTGAGTTGGCGGCTCCGTTATACTTTGACATTTCTTCGGGTGAGATACGTCAACAAGTTCCCTAGGCTAATGGATGTCAGCGTTTGCTAGGGCTAGCTAGGTCATTCTATCCTTAGGCCTGAACACGTATTCATCGATGATGATTTCTGCTGCCTGTTGACGTGACGGAATCGTCTGAGTAGGAGGTTTCATCATTGTAACTGTTCGGTTTTCCCAACTGCATTTAAAACCTTCCTTATCTGATCTTCTTTCCTTTTTCCTTTGTTTCTTCTTTCCTCCAATTTTCTTTCTTTTCGTTTCTTCCGCATTTCTGCTTCTTCTTTTTCGTTTCCCCATTGTTACCAGACCATGACATCTCCAAACATGGGTGACGCTCCATCTTCCGAAGAGTTTTCCTGGCTGCAGGAGCGATTTGGTTTCCTCCCCGATCATGGGGTCGATTTTCCATATAGGGGAGCCGTCATCTCCCGACCACCAGAGGGTAAGGTCGGAGTTACTATTCCCATATTAGAGGCAGGGCTCCAGTTGCCCACGTCCGACTTTTTTGATGAGATCATGCATCACTATAGTTTCACAGTCTACGACCTTACCCCCAACTTTGTTAACAAGATAGTTGGCTTTGAGATGGCATGTCGGGCTCTGGGTGTGCTTCCCCAACTGTGGGCTTTCAAGTACTTCTTCAATTCATCGACTTAATCTGGTATTCACACATTTTCTCAGCACGGAGGTGTTCATGCTTTCGTCATGAACCAGAAAGCACCAAAGAAGAATTGGCAAGATAGGTGGCTCTGGGTGAATCGGGATTTAGTCGGTTACAGTTATCCCTGTAGAACCAACTTTTTTGATCGGATTCCTACTCTTTGGGGGGCTAGTAAGCAGGTTGCCAACGCTTTGAAGAGAATCTCTTTCAATGGGGATGACTGGAAGGACCGTATGTTGGCCACTTTGGGTATGATTGCAGCTTGGAGGTCTCGAGGAATGATGCCTCAATTTTACGTTGTGAAGGATGGTAAGAATTTCTCCCTTCCTCCCTTTTGTTTTGCTTTCCTTCCGTTGCCTTTGTGATTTCGTAGTGTGGAACCCCCCCCCCCCCTTTTGTGCTTGATCTTCTTGTTTTTTTGTTACGTCGTGAGAGGATCATTCCATTCGAGATGGTCTTGAGGGGTTGTTTTCAGGGTTCATGTATTCATCGAGATGTGTCGTTGCTGGAGGCGCTTCCGCCGCCGGTTAGCATTGACCGTGCATTGGCTCTCTCCGGGTCGACTACTACTTCAGTCCTAATGTTTGATCCTCTAGCTGACCTGATGATGGTCAATGCTCCTGTCGACAGTGTTTCTCATGAAGACCCCTTGCCTTTTCACACGGAGGAGGAGGCATCAATCGGGCTGGTGAGACATGATAATCGTGTGGACTCCAAACGACGGCTTTCCTGGTTGGATTCACTGGAGGCGGAATCTACCAGGACTAGCTCCTCGGGCCGATGCCTCCTCAAGAGGAGGATTGTGGACTTCCTTTTGGGGGAGTCCACCGTGGTAGTGAACATCCCCGATGATGACACTTCGAAACAGTCGGAGGGGGTGAAAGAAGGGGCGATGAAACTGACCCGTGAACCGAAGGAAGAGCCAGATTAACCTATTGCTTTTGGTGAAAGCATTTTCGGTGTTGACTCGGGCGTTGCTCACGAAGATGCTCCATTCCCGCCAGTCCTGCGTCTGACTGGGGAGGGTGCTACTAGGGATTCTACTTTTGTTCCTCCAACGGCGTCGGCCGTATATGTGCCGGAATGGGGGATCACCTGGTAGTCTCGTCTTACGCAGCATGTAGTGGCGTATGATTGGGGTTGTCATGATTTTCCCCTGCCACTAACGAGGCTTTAGAGCTTCTCTCTAACTCACATCTTTCAAACAGTCTTTTATATGCAGCTGCTCAGATTGGCTCATACACGGTGGCGACTGCTCGCCGCCTTCATCAGGACAACTTGAGTTCTGGTGAGCTTGCTTTGATTAGGGCTAAGCAGGATGAATTGAGGGAAAGGTTACTGGAGTTAGAGGGAGAGAAGCGTGCGTTTGATGGCCGTTATGATCTTTTGGTCGGGGAGAAGGCCTCTTTTGAGGAACAGGTTGCAAAGATGGATGGATCCGTGGAGCGTTTGTCTCATCATGTGGAGACATTGGTTGAGGGAAAAGGGGTATTGGAGTGCTGCATTGAGGAGTGTCATGTGTAGTTGGATATGGAGAAGGTGAAAAGGGAGAATGTGGAGACGGATTTGTCTTGGCTTATGAAGAGAGGGATTGTTCGGATTATGGATAAATTGATTGAGAGCTCTAAGTACATACTTGGGATTAAGCAAATGAAGGTTGCATGTATGGCAGTTGGGGTAGAGGGTGGTAAGTAGGTAATCGGGGAGCAGGTTGTTGCCGGGAATTTTGCACCTGGCGAGCCAAGTGCCCTTCTAGAATATACCAAAGCCATGCATGCTGAGTTGAAGTCTTTCTTGGAGACCGATTTCGCCTCCTACCTTCACCTTGGCGATCTTGACATGGAAAGTCTTCTCCTGTTGTGCAGTGACCCTGATGTTGAAAGAGAATGCCCTAAAGGAAGTACTTTCGGGGTCGGATCTTCCGCCCCTACCCCAGGTATGTGATCTTTGCTATCTCCCTTATTATATGTGAATTGCCTTTGATCGGTGATACCCAAACAATGTTTTCTTTTGGATGGTTTTTATTTGGTGAACAGCTTTGACAATGCTCGTTATTCATTTTTTTAATGGCCCTGTGTGGTCTTTTTTCTAAGCCCAAGGTTTCTCCGGTAGACACTTCGTTTTATTTTCCGAAAAAATATAGCTTTGTACTTTGTTTGTGATTTGCTTGTGGTTTATTCAGTTTCATTCCTTCGGGGGGGGGGGGGTTATGTTGGCCACCCCGGGACTGAGTTCTCTCCTGGATCCTGGTCAGACCCAGGAATGCTATTATGCGTTGTTGTTGCTGTTTAAAATTGTGTTATGTAAGAGATTGGCACACAGTTCTCTGTGTTAAGCTAGGGTTAGCCGTTTTGGTTAGTGCCCCTCACTTCTCTTCCCTTCTTTTTTCTTTTAGACTTTCATTCGGAGCTTTGGGCTTCTAAAGCCCCTGTCTCCACATTTGATTATCTAGGTTGTGCCAGGATTGTCATCTCGGGGCTTTGACTCTTAGATATTGTTTTTGTTGTGAGGCGAAGGTTATGACCCTTCATAGCATCTATTTATTCCACATCCTAATTCTCATCGTCTTTAGCCAGAGCATGATTTTATTAAGGAAAGGTTGTAATCCTTTGAGGCTTATGGTTGTGTTTTTTGTGATGATTTCATGTAAATGGCGCGGATGATCAGTTTGTCTTTGTTTTCCGTTTGTACGAATGTATGTTAATATGCGTGTGTTTCAAATCGGTACTTTTCATAACATATTTTCTAGTGTCTTAGAGACATCTACATCATTATATAAGTATTAGGGTTGGGATAGTTGGTGCTATTCTAGGCCTAGCTCCTTGTATGGCTCGTTGGGGTGTGATTATTCGTTAGGAGTTTGATCACTTGACCCTTTCCCTGGCTTCCCCCTCCCCTGTTTTAAGCATGTTGGTTCGGGCTCTCGTGCTCCCATACTATCAAAGTAAGTTCTTTTTCTTAGTCTTTATTGGGTTGTGTCCCTCGGCGGCTTGTGTCTGTGAGCTCTTCAATGTTCACGCTCGTGCGCAGGCCATGATATGTTGATTTTGGTTTGACCGTCTTTTGGAGGATGATCTTCAATTTTCTCCATTCCCCGGTTCTTGTTACCTGGCCATCCTCCGGGGATGAGTTCGTCTTGTTCGGAGTGCGTGTCTGCGTTATTACGACCCTTTGGCTCCTTTGTGGTTTGATGCTCCCTCTGTTATTTGCAGGGTTCCTGACTATATATCGTCTTGACAGAAGCCTTTTCCAGTTGTGGACCAATACGGTTGTGATGGGTCTCCTGTCGTCATCTTCCTTTCTGAGGTAGTTATCTATACTCGTTGTACTGACTTTAGCGGTTTCCCTGTTGCGTTTCTGGTCGAGCTGCAAGAGTTCGCGCTTATGCCACGTTGTTTCCTCTTTTTTCGTGCTCTGGTATTTCGTCATGCGGCGGCACGTTGGCAGGCCTAGCGGTATCCAGCCTCGCCTGGTGTTCATGCTGACTATCCTTGATGTTTCTGGCGTGGTAATGTTGTTGCTATCACACCCATCTCCCCCCGAGCTGTTTATGTGGGGGTGGCGGTTTTTCCTCCTGTATTGGATCTGGGTGATAATTATTGTTGTGCGCCGCTTTTTTGGAATGTGCACGGTGGACCAGGTGGCGATCACCCGTTGTTGCTTTGCCCCTAGGTTGAGAGCGGTCACTGTTACCGAGCCGTTGGTGGTCCTGACTTTTATTGTACCCTGTATTGTTGATGGGATGGCTTGGAGCCGGAAAAGGGTTGGCCGCCCAAGAATCATATCGTCGTTGGACATGTGTTTTACTACTGAGAATTCGATTACCCTTGTTACATTTTCCTTCCCATCGTGGTTGAGTATTTTCAATGGTAGGCTTATGGTCCCGAGCGGCCACATCTTGTGTCCTGTGAACCCGATGAGTGGGGCTCAGGTCGGTGGTTTTAGGTTCTTTTTCTAGGGTGATGGGAGTGTTCAAAACGGTGCTCGTAGAGGACGTCAATGCGGTTTCCACTGTCGACCAAGACTCACCATATCTGATGTTGTTGGATGTAGGCGGAGATCATGATCGAGTCTGTAGGATCCCAATCGAGCATTCGCGGGTCTCCTGGTGAGAAACTTATGTTCATAGTATCGCCAGGTAGGGCGTCGATGCTATTGTTTTCCCATCGGTGCCTGGCTCTGTTCTGGGGCTTCGCGATTGTAAACATCAGCAAACTCGCTAACCACTGGAACCTCTGAAACCGGAGTCAGATCCCTAGCCCGCGTATCCATCACATAAGCTAGATAACTCGCACACCCGTGCTGAATGTACTGCCGACCCCTGGCAGCTGAACAGAACCCTGAACTCACCCTGGTGCCCTCGCCATATACAATCAGTTCTCCCCCACTTGGGGTTCGAACTACCACTCGTTGACCCTCGCAATCTATCATGGCACTAAAACGGATAAGCCAGTCAATCCCTACGATCACGCACACCTCCCCCATGGGAATCGGTATCAGATCAATCGGAAAGGACACTCTGAAAATCTCCAGCTCGCACCCTCGATAGACCGAAGAAGCAGAAACTCCGTGTTCGTTGGCGATAGAGACTCGCAACGGACACTCTAGCTCGCCCACGGGCACACCAAACTCCCTACTGAAAGTCTGAGATACAAAAGACCGACTCGTCCCCGAGTCAAATAAAACCAATGCAGGTAAGGAGTTCACTAAAAACGTACCTAATCACAGGTACAACAGATAAGCATACAACAGATATAACAAATGGGAGTAATGATATAAACATACCAGCAACCACATCTGGTGCTGCCCTGGCCTCCTCGGCTGTAAGATGGAAGGCACGACCCTGAGCCTTCGGAGGCTCTGCCCTGACTGGTCTCCCATCCGTGATACTCAAAGTGGTCGGCGCTGGGGCCTGTGCCGGCTTAGCGGCTAGTAGAGGACACTGGTCCTTCATATGGCCCACCTGCTCACAATGATAGCAAACCCTGACTCCGGAAGTCGAAGTCGGCTTCCTGCAATCCCTGGCTAGATGGCCCTGTTTGCCACATCGGTGGCACCCACTCCCTGCTCGACACGTCCCTGAATGAGCCTTTCCGCACTTCCCACACGTGCGGTCTGGCTGTCCCCCAATCCTGGTATCAGCGGTCTTGGACTGCTTCGGCGCCGGCTGAGACTGTGTCGGGGCCTGCCGCTGCTCTCTCAACTACAGCTCAATCTCCAACTCACGCCGTCTGGCGGCCTCCTGCAACTCTAGAAGAGTATCACATCGCTGGGTAGACACAAACAGACGGATATCCGTCTTGAGCATGCTCAGATAACGGGTCATCTGAGCTTGCTCTGAAGCAAACTTCGGGCAAAACATCGCCCTCTCAGTGAACATCCGGGTGATCTCCGTCACCGACTCCCCATCCTGTCTCAAACTCAGAAACTTATGTGTCAAACGTTCTCGCTCAACCCGCGGAATGTAATGGGCACGGAACATGTCCCTGAACTGCTCCCAAGTAACAGCAGCTCTCTGATCATCAGTGTACGACCCAGTCACAAGTCTCCAACAGTCCTTGGCCCCGGACCTAAGCAGGTTCAGAGCACACCTGACCTTCTGGTCAGTAGGACACGAGCAGGTGAAGAAACACCCCTCCACGTCCGATAGCCACCTCATGGCTACAATAGGATCCTGAGTACCATCAAAAGTCAGGGGATTCGTGTTATCGAAGTCCCAGTACTGAAAAACTCGGCCCGCTCCCCCTCCTGCCGCTGTTACAGCCGCGGTAGCTGCAGCGGCAGCTGTCTCAGTAAGGGCTGCATATCTGTCATCAAAATACTCCATCATGGCGGACTTGATAGTCCCAAACAACTCCGGAATCTGACCCCGGACAATCTCGACCACCTCCTCACGGATGATCTCCCTGACTCGATCCTCTGTCAATAATGGCCTCTCTTGGCCGATAATCTCAGGTGCTACTGGGGCCTCCTGATCACCCTGTCCTGATCCCGAACCGGATCCAGCCACAAAGCGTCTCGTCATCACCATTCTGAAACATACCATAAGATGTCAGATAATCCACATAAATAACTGGGAGCCAACTCCTGACTAACCCTGGGGGTTGTGACTTCCTTGCTATGCGTATGGGTCATGTGCTTTCAGTAGTATGGGCCCCTACTACCTTCCACACATACCCATATTTGTCTCAAGTATCACCACAACGCCCTAACTAAATACACAACATGGCGAGCACTCAATCCTCACTCCTAGAGGAATGCTAAATATCTCATGACTAGCCTCCCGGCCTCTCACAACCCACCCATCCATGAAACTTCCACCAACCCTGCAGCACTAGTGTATGCTAGCCATACATAACATTGGACCCTATAGACTTTCGAATATCCAATCCTACCCTAAGCTCCCAATCAAACAAGAACAGAACATAAGGCCAAATCAAACATTTTCAGGCTATAAGATCTTAATTATGTATAACCGTGATGCCTACACTAAGCAACTACAGTAATGATGTCAATCTCATATAAAGGAAACCCTAGGCTAGCATGCATCATGTAATCAGGCAATTCTATCATGCAATTCCTGAAGATCCCTAGCCTAGTACTAGCATGTTGTTCTAACACATCACATAATCAAATAACTGTATGGTATTTTGGGGTCTACTTACTGGCTCCGGCTGATCGTACACCCTGCATCCTCCCTTACTTATTTTGAAAACCATTTAAAAATTATTTTGAAAATCTTTCCTTGATTTGAGACTGGATTCACACGAATGTTCCTCCAATTCACTCAAACCAAGGCTCTGATACCAACTTGTAACACCCAAAAATTCAAGCCAATTTAAAACTTTTAAAACATTTCCAAAACCATTAACCATTACAAAATTTGTTTTCAAAATGTATAATATCAGAGTATCCCAGAAACAAAGTCATAAAAAGTGAGGAGCTGTACGATCACGCCTTTGCCTTGCTACGATCCCCTGATGTACCTGAAACAATAAACTGAAACTGTAAGCCCGAAAGCTTAGTGAGTTCCCCCAAAATACCCATACCCACAACAATACACATATCAACATAAACAGCATACTATGGGTCCAGTCAACCATCGGGTTGGAATACCCCATGCCCTCAACCATCCGGTTGGAATGCCAACATACTATGGGTCCAATCATCCTCGGGATGGAATACCCCAAGCCCACAACCAACAGGTTGGAATGCCCACATACTATGAGTCCAATCATCCTCGGGATGGAATACTCACGGCCCACAACCAACAGGTTGGAATGCCCAGGTCTATTGGCTTTCGCACAAGGCAGACAAGCCTCAACCGCCAAACAAACATGTGCACATATAACAGATAATCACATAATAGTCTATAGACACAACTGATCTAACGGATCACACCACATACCGTATAACATTATCCTACTCTCTAGGATACCGAACTAACAGATCATACCACATGTCACATAATATCATCCTACCCTCTAGGACACCGATCTAACAATCATACTAGCATAACATAACCAATAACAATTCAAAGGGCCGGCCTTGGTGCCTTAGACCCTTGAGTATAGTGAGGATAACTCACCTCACAATGTCGCACTGAAGTGATAGGCTCAAACTCTCGAATCACCAACACGAACTCCACCACCTATAGTCACCATAAAACCCCTTTCCATAAATTTCCAAATTACCAAAATACCCCCAGAGGTCAACTGGTCAACCCTTGGTCAAGGTCAAAGTCAACAGTCAAGGTCAACAGTCCATGTTGACCCAACTCGTCGAGTGCAGTTCACCGACTCGTCGAGTTCTTCCTGAACTCGAGAAGTCGTGAAATCCTAGGTCGACTCGTCGAGTTCCCTTATAACTCGTCGAGTTCATACGTGTCCAAAGGTTGAGAGAAACCCTAGCCGACTCGCCGAGTCTTCGACTGACTCGCCTAGTCCAAGGCAATCTTCAACGGACTTGTCGAGTTGTTCGTCCAACTCGTCGAGTACATGGCCATCTTCATGTGGCTCGCCGAGTCGACCTTGCGACTCGCCGAGTCCCTTCAATCCTTCATCCATACAGACGCTTTTTAAGCCATGCAGCGGCTCCATATTGCAGATCCAGGCTTCTAAGTCATGTTGATCACGTAAAGTTGCGAACTTTACGTGCATACATGGCTCTAAAGGGTCTAAATGATAAATCTAAGATTATAATGGAGTTTTACACTCAAGGAAGGCTTCATACATGACCAAGCTCGAAACTTTATGAATCTAGAAACCAAGAAGGGTCTAGATCTGAAGTTGCAACTTCAGATCTAGCTCATACACCACAATATCATCATAACCAAGCCAAAATAACCCTAAACTTCACCCAAATGAGATCTAGAAAGAAATGAGGTAAAGGTGACGACTTGATACCTCCAAATGATGCTAACTGAGGTAGATTTCTGACCCCCCCACAAGTTCCTTGCTTCTAGCCACTTGTTTCTCCAAGCTTTTCTCCCCAATAATCCTTTTTCAAAGCTTAAAACACAATGGAGTACACACACACACACGTATTAGGGTTTTGCTGAGCTCTCAAGGGACTGTAAAGAGGCTGAGGGAGGCTTATGATTCTTTAAGTAGGGTGCAAACCCCGGGATTTAGGGTTTCATCTGCCAGCTCCTACTCCTCGAGTCCCTTCTTGGACTCGGCGAGCAGTTCACTAAAACACACGGACCAACCCGCTGCTACTCGACGAGTAGGGCAACCAACTCGTCGAGTAGACCTTGAAATCAAAGAACTTTATACTAAATCAATACCTGAGAATCGGGGCGTTACAATTCTCCCCCACTTGAACTAGACTTCGTCCTCGAAGTCTGCCGCAGTCAACAGTTCCGGATAATGCTCCCGCATCTCTGCCTCTGGCTCCCACGTCCACTCGGACCCCCTACGATGTTCCCACTGTACTTTCACCAAAGGTATCTCCTTGTTCCTCAGAATCTTCACCTTTCTCTCTAGTACGGCCACATGCCTTTCCACGTAATTCAGGCACTCATCGACCTGAATATCATCCAGCGAAACCACCGCCTCCTGATCCATGATGCACTTTCGCAGCTGCGAAACATGGAAAGTGCTGTGGATCCGACTAAGCTCTTCCGGCAGCTCTAACCTATAAGACACCTTGCCAACCCTGGCAATGATCCTAAACGGCCCAATATATCGGGGACCTAATTTTCCCCTCTTCCTGAAGCGGATCACACCCTTCCAGGGCGAGACCTTCAGGAGTACCACGTCACCGACCTGAAACTCTAGCTCGGATCGACGCCGGTCGGCATAACTCTTCTGCCGACTCTGAGCGGTCTGCAGCCGCTGCCTAATCTGCTGAATCTTCTCGGTAGTCTGCAAGACCACCTCCGTCCCACCTATCACCCTGTGACCAACCTCACCCCAACAAACCGGGGTGCGACATCTCCTCCCGTACAACAGCTCGAATGGCGGGGCGCCAATGCTGGAATGATAGCTGTTGTTGTAGGCGAACTCTGCAAGCGGTAGGTGGGAATCCCAGCTCCCACCGAAGTCAATGACACACGCCCTCAACATGTCCTCAAGGTTCTGAATGGTCCGCTCGCTCAGGCCGTCTGTCTGGGATGAAATGTTGTGCTGAAGTGCAACCGCGTGCCCAGTTCCTCGTGGAACTTCTGCCAGAAACGGGAGGTAAATCTAACATCCCGGTCGGAGACAATGGAGACCGGAACCCCATGGCGAGCCACGATCTCGCGGACGTACACGTCGGCCAATTTCTCGGCCGATGAACTCTCCTGTATGGCCAAGAAATGGGCACTCTTGGTCAATCGATCCACGATGACCCAAATGGCATCAAACCCCTTCGCCGTCCTCGGCATCTTGGTGATAAAGTCCATCGTGATTTGTTCCCATTTCCACATGGGAATCTCCAGGGGCTGCAGTTTTCCATGCGGCCTCTGATGCTCGGCCTTAACCATCCTACAGGTCAAGCACCTCTCGACATACCAAGCGATTTCTCGCTTCATGCACGGCCACCAATAGCTCAAACTCAAATCCTGATACATCTTGGTGGCCCCCAGGTGAATAGAGAAGTGAGACTTATGAGCCTCCTCCATGACCGACTGTCTGACCCCACCAGACATCGAAACCCATACCCGACCGCATCGGGTCAACAAACCCCGGCTATCCTGCACAAACCGGGCGTTCTCGCCCCTGATCCTCTCCAGTTTCCAGTTCTCTGGTCGCATACCCTCCACCTAAGCATCTCTTATCAAACTCACAAGCGGAGAATCCACCTCTATCCTTATACATATAGCTGGGCTGGAAGTCCCAGCTGACTTGCGGCTCAGGGCGTCCGCCACCACATTCGCTTTACCGGGGTGGTAAAGGATCTCGTAGTCGTAGTCCTTGACTACATCCAGCCACCTGCGCTGTCTCATGTTCAGGTTCGGCTGATCCATGATATGTCTCAAGCTCTTGTGATCCGTGTAAATGGTACAACGGACCCCATATAGGTAATGTCTCCATATCTTGAGAGCAAACACCACTGCTCCCAGCTCTAAATCATGCGTAGGGTATCTCGTCTCATGCGGCTTCAGCTGCCGCGACGCATAGGCTATCACTCTCCCCCTCTGCATGAGGACTGCCCCTAAACTTGTGATGGATGCATCACAGAACACCACAAAATCCTCAACTCCCTCCAGGAGTGTCAAAATTGGAGCCTCACACAACCGCTGACGGAGGGTCTCAAACGCCCTCTGCTGCTCAGGGCCCCGCCGGAAATCCACCCCCTTCCTCGTCAGACGAGTGAGGGGTACTGCAATCTTGGAGAAATCTTGTATGAATCTCCGGTAGTACCCTGCCAGTCCCAGAAAACTTCTGATATCTGAGGGAGATTTTGGAACCTCCCACTGCATGACTGCCTCGATTTTGGCCGGGTCGACCAAAATCCCATCCTGGTTAACGAGGTGCCCGAGGAACTGGACCTCCCGTAACCAAAACTCGCACTTCGAGAACTTGGCATAAAGCCGCTCTCATCTCAGAACTCCCAGCAACTCCCTGAGATGCTCCTCGTGCTGCTCTCGAGTCTTGGAATACACCAAGATATCATCTATAAACACGATGACCGAGCGATCCAGCATCGGTCTGCAGACCCGATTCATCAGGTCTATAAATACTGCTGGCGCATTGGTAAGCCCAAATGGCATCACCACGAACTCGTAATGACCATAACGAGTTCGAAACGCGATCTTCTCCACGTCCTCCTCTCTGACCCGGACCTGATGATATCCCGACCTCAAATCTATCTTGGAGAACCAAGATGCCCCCTGCAACTGATCAAAGA
Source organism: Lactuca virosa (assembly GCF_052849685.1). Taxonomy (NCBI): domain Eukaryota; kingdom Viridiplantae; phylum Streptophyta; class Magnoliopsida; order Asterales; family Asteraceae; genus Lactuca; species Lactuca virosa. The sequence continues at coordinate 57,148,910 of NC_136431.1, forward strand.
GATCGTCTAAGGCATGTTGATCACGTAAAGTTGCGAACTTTACGTGCATACATGGATCTAAAGGCTCTAAATGACAAATCTAAGATTATAATGGAGTTTTACACTCAAGGAAGGCTTCATACATGACCAAGCTCGAAACTTTATGAATCTAGAACCCAAGAAGGGTCCAGATCTGAAGTTGCAACTTCAGATCTAGCTCATACATCACAATATCATCATAACCAAGCCAAAATAACCCTAAACTTCACCCAAATGAGATCTAGAAAGAAATGAGGTAAAGGTGACGACTTAATACATCCAAATGATGCTAACTGAGGTAGATTTCTGACCCCCCACAAGTTCCTTGCTTCTAGCCACTTGTTTCTCCAAGATTTTCTCCCCAATAATCCTCTTTCAAAGCTTAAAACACAATGGTGTACACACACACGTATTAGGGTTTTGCTGAGCTCTCAAGGGACTGTAAAGAGGCTGAGGGAGGCTTATGATTCTTTAAGTAGGGTGCAAACCCTGGCATTTAGGGTTTCATCTGCCAGCTCCTACTCGTCGGGTCCCTTCTTGGACTCGGCGAGTAGGTCACTAAAACACACGGACCAACCCGCTGCTACTCGACGAGTAGGGCAACCAACTCGTCGAGTAGACCTTGAAATCAAAGAACTTTATATTAAATCAATACTTGAGAATCAGGGCGTTACAACCATGGGGTACTCCTGTTGTACCACGAAGTATGTTGTTGCACCATGCATGTTCTTGTTGCACCAAGATGGTGATGTTGCTCTAACCTAGATGTTCTTGCGCCACACTTGAATCCTGTTGCGTCATTCATACACTTGTTGCGCCATCATGGCGCAAGATGGACCATCTTGGTCCCTGATGAACCAAGTATGCTATGAAGTCCTCTATGCTGCTCAAGATCGTTCAAGGATGCTCAAAAGTTGGTATTGCTCAAGGATTACACCATATTGTGCCACCATGATGGATGTTGGGCCATTATTGCTCTTGATGCGCCACTTGTACATCATGATGCTCCACTATGGCACAAGGTGCTCCATCATGTGTGTTGTTGATGCTCATAGGTTTTATGACATAAAAAGAATGTTCCGAAAGATGTTGCATGGAGGAATATGATTGTTTGTCACCATTCATGGGCCTATGATCCAATAGGCTTGGCCCATTAGGGTTTTAGGTCTGATCCCTCAAGTATAAATAGGGATGCATGTTAGGTCATTTTGTATCTGGAATTATAGAGTGATAGGTGAATCTATGCGTAATTGTAGTTGTAACCTCTGTTTGAGAGCTTTGAAATAAAGAATACTCCTCTTTAGGCCATAGACGTAGGTCACCTTGACCGAACCACGTAAATATTGTGTCTTGTGGGCTTATGGTTTTTTGCTAGTTATCCGCTTTACTTTCTAACAAGTGGTATCGGATCTACGATTTGTATTCCTGTGATTGAAGATGTCTACTCACAAGTTTGATTTGGAGATATTTAATGGTTCAAATGACTTCACATTATGGAAGGTGAAGATGAAGGCTATACTGGTTCAACAAGGATGTGCAGCGGCACTGGAAGGAGAGGCAACACTGCCTAAAGACATGGCGGCCGAAAAGAAGGCGGACATTCTGACGAAGGCACGTAGTGCCATTCTGTTGAGCTTAACAGATGAAGCACTGAGGGAGGTCGTGGATCAAACAACTGTTTATGGGATCTAGGATTAACTTTGTGACAAGTACCAGAACAACTCACTTATGAACAGGTTGTATCGTATGCAATGGTTTTACACTCTCAGAATTTCTGAAAGTACCCAAGTGAAAGCTCATCTGGATAACTTCAATCGCATCATATTGGATCTACAAGGGGTTGATGTGAAGAATGAAGAAGAAGATCAGGCGCTCATTCTCTTATGTTCTCTTCCTAACTCATATGAGAATTTCGTTGACACCATGATCTATGGTAGGACAACGATCATTGTGAATAATATGAAGGACTCTCAGATGTTCAAGGAACTGGAAAAAAAATTTAGTTGGAGAGGAGGTGTCTAGCTCCAGTTTGTTTGCAGGGAGAGGAAGGACAGAATATAGGAAAGGGGGAAACAGAGGGAGATCACGTTCAAAATCAAAGTCTAAATGTTCATCGAACGCAAAATTTTGTAACTGTAAGGAGAAGGGACACTTAAATAGAAATTGTCCACAACTGAAGAATGAGAAATTTAAGGGTGAATCAAGCAGCAATAACATTGTTGTTGTGGTTCAGGAAAGTTCTAATGAAGGGGACGATGGTGATGTACTGACTGTTAGTACATGGAGTTCTGATGATGCTTGGGTCTTGGATTCTAGAGCATCCTATCACATGACGTATAATCGTGAATGGTTCGACTCCTTCAAAGAGTGGGATGGCACAGTCAAGATGGGTGATGATTGGTTGGGCAGTATCAAAGGTAGTGGAATGGTGTAGATCAAGATGTACGATGGCATAGTCAGGATAGATTATTGGTACGTTCCAAAACTTCGGAAGAATTTAATTTCTCTTGGCACATTGGCTAAGAATGGGATGAGGTATGTTGGTAAAGGTGACTGGGTCAAAGTGACCAAAGGTTCTCTGGTTATAATGAAATGGAAGAAGAATCGTGAAGGGATCTATATCTTAGAATGCAGTACGGTTATGGGAACGGTGGCTATCTCCCAATCCTTGAATGAAGGTGATGAAAAGAAGGAGTTGTGGCATCGTAGGTTAGGGCACATGAGTGAGAAGGGCATGTCAGTTCTAAGTAAACAAGGACTGCTTGGTGGAGAGGCTACTGGAAAGATAAAGTTTTGTGAAGCTTGCGTCAAGGGAAAGCATCGCAAAGTGAAGTTCTGTACCGGTCAACAGAAAAGCAAGGAAATCCTGGAGTAAGTTTACTCAGATATGTGGGGTCCTGCACCAGTGAAGTCTCAAGGAGGATGCTCATACTTTGTGACGTTCATTGATGATTATTCAAGGAAGGTTTGGTTGTACTTTTTGAAGACCAAATATGAGGTGTTTGGGAAGTTCAAGGAGTGGAAGACCATGGTTGAGAAAAGGACTGGAAAACAGGTCAAGACTCTGAGGATTGTCAATGGGTTGGAATTCTGAAATGCTCCATTTGATAACTTCTACAAGGCAGAAGGTATAGTGAGGCACCGCACTATATGGCACACACCACATCAAAATGGAGTGGCAGAACGAATGAACCAAACACTCATGCAGCGTGCAAGGTGCATGCAAATATTTGCTAACTTATCCAAGCAATTATGGGCGGAAGCAATTGACACTGCTTGCTATCTGGTGAACAGATCACCATTAACTGCAATAGACTTAAAGATACCTCAAGAAGTATGGTCCGGGAAACCCTCTGACTATTCTGGTTTGCATATATTTGGATGCACCGCATATGCTCATGTGAATGATGGTAAACTTGATCCAAGAATAATGAAGTGCATATTTCTAGGATATGCAACAGGAGTAAAAGGTTATCGACTGTGGTGTACAAAAGAAGAAAAAACTCGTAAATTTATCATGATCAGAGATGTAACCTTTGATGAATCTTCCATGGGTAACCAGGAAGGAGGTGATATAAGTCAAGCATGGACCAGAAATCAAGGTGCTAGTCAAAAGGTGGAGTTTGCAACTCAAACTCCAGACAGAGTTGTGATAAGTGACAAAGAGCAAGGCGGCAATGAACAGCCTAGACAAGATGAAACCCAAGAGCAATTCATGGGATCTTCGTCCAGTGGTGCTGATGTCGGGAAGGATGATAGGTCTGAATCTATAGCAAAGAGAATATCAAGTAGGGTCATTCGACAACATGAAAGATATGTGGGATGTGTGAATTCAGGTGAACTTGAATCCATTGGTTTTGCTTTAGCAACTAGAGAAGACATTAACACTAAGGATCCTCAATCGTATAAAGATATTGTGGCGAGTAAAGAATCAAATGACTAGTTTATGGCCATGAATAAAGAAATGAAATCTTTAGAGAAGAATAAACCATGGGATCTTGTTCCATTACCAAAGGGAGCAAATCCAGTGGGATGAAAATGGATCTTTAAGAAGGAAGGGATACCAAGATTTGAACCAGCTATGTTCAAGGCAAGGTTGGTGGCGAAAGGGTTTTCTTATAAAGAAGGAATTATTTATCACGAGGTGTTCTCACCGGCCGTGAAGCACAAGACAATTCGGGTTCTTTTGGCCATGGTGAGTGCATTTGATCTGGAGCTTGAACAACTTGATGTGACAACTGCATTTCTTCATGGTAACTTAGAAGAAAAGATTTATATGTCCCATCCAGAAGGGTTCCTTGATTCTAAAAAGGATCATGTATGTTTGTTGAATAAATACCTGTATGGTTTGAAGCATTATCCAAGACAATGGCACAAGAGATTTGATTCATTCATGATCTCGAACGGCTACACTCGGAACTAGTTCAAAAATTGTTTCTAATCTAAGTAATTGTCACCAGACTCCTACATATATTTGTTGTTATATGTTGATGATATGCTCATCGCAGCCAAGGACATGGTTGGAATAAATGAGTTGAAGGCAACCCTGAAGAATGAGTTTGAGATGAAGGATTTGGGAGCATCAAAGAATATACTAGGGATGGAGATTCAAAGGGACGGAAGAGCAGGGCGGTTATGTATTTCTCAACAAAAGTACATTGAGAAAGTTCTGCAATCCTTCAAATGTGATCAGTCCAAGCCAGTTAGAACTCCTTTGGCGGCTTACTTTAAACTTGGTCCAAACACTATACCCACTACTAATGAAGAAAGGAAGTACATGACCAGGGTTCCATACTCAAGTGTTGTTGGAAGTATCATGTATGCTATGGTCTGTACCAGACCTGATTTGGCTCATGCAGTTAGTGTAGTTAGCCGGTTTATGAGCAATACATGTAAGACTCATTGGGAAGCTGTAAAGTGGCTATTACGATACTTGAAAGGAACAATGGATGCTTGCTTGGTGTATGGAGCCAATACGAAAACTGACTTGGTTGGATATGTTGACTCTGATTATGGTGGTGATTTGTTGAAGCGCAAGTCACGGGACGTCCTACATATTCACTTTGTTTGGATGTGCCATCAGTTGGAAGTCAATGTTACAAGATACCGTTGCTTTGTCTACAACTGAATCCGAGTACATGTCCATGACGGAAGGAATAAAGGAGGAGATATGGTTACATGGGCTTATTAAGAGTCCTGGTCTGAAGGTGGAGAAGCATGTCATGTATTATGACAGACAAAGTGCTTTGGGTCTTGCTAAGAACCCAATGTATCATGAGAAGACAAAACACATTAATTTCAGGCTGAATTTCATTCGGGATATTCTGGAAGGAGACAAGTTTTCAATACTAAAGATTGATACCAAGGTCAACCCAACAGATATATTAACAAAGTCGTTGCCCACGGAGAAGTTCATGATTTGCTTGGACTTATTTGATGTTCGCAGGAAGTAGGTCCCTGTGGGGACGAATGGCAGGAATGGAGAGGAAGTTCTTGTTCGAGGTGGAGTTTAGAGGATGCTCAAGTCAAAGTGAATATTGTTAAATGTGACTTGAGCATTTGGATCATTCTCATTAAGCACTTAGGGTTCATAGATCATGTGACAAAGGAACGGACCATCTGAGAAGGGAATGGATCTTCTGACAAAGGAACGGATCAAGTGTCAAAGGAACGGATCATATAAAAGGAGGTTTAGAGCACCTAGAAGAGGTTTGGAGCACTTGGGAGTGATATGGAGCAACAAGGGGACCTTGTTGCTCCATTTGATAAAGGGTTGGGCCAAGAAGGATGTTGTTGCACCAAGGGCATTCCTTCTTGCGCCATGTCACTCCCTCTTGCGTCGTGGGGTATCCCTTTTGCGCCATGTGGTACTCCTGTTGCACCATGGAGTACGTTGTTGCGCCAAGCGTGGCCTTGTTGCATCATGCATGTTATTGTTGTGCCAAGATGGTGATGTTGCTCCAACCTAGATGTTTTTGCACCACACTTGAAGCCTGTTGCGCCATCCATACACTTGTTCTGCTATGATGACGCAAGATGGACTATCTTGGTCCTTGATGATCCAAGTATGTTACAAAGTCCTCTATGATCCTCAAGATCGTTCAAGTATGCTCAGAATTTGGTATTTCTCAAGGATTACACCATGTTGTGCCACCATGATGGATGTTGGGCCATTAGTGCTCATGATGCGCCACTTGTACATCATGATGCTCCACTATGGCACAAGGTGCTCCATCATGTGTGTTGAGGATGCTCATGGGTTGTATGACATGGAAGAATGTTCCAGAAGATGCTTCATGGCGGAATATGATTGGTTGTCACCTTTCATGGACCTATAGGCCAATGGGCTTGGCCCATTAGGGTCTTAGGTCTGATCCCTCAAGTATAAATAGGGATGCATGTTAGGTCATTTTGTATCTTGAATTATAGAGTGATAGGCGAATCTCTGTATAATTATACTTGTAACCTCTGTTTGAGAGCTCTAAAATAAAGAATACTCCCCTCCTGTCTGTAGACGTAGGTCACCTTGACCGAACCATGTAAATATTGTGTCTTGTGTGCTTATTATTTTTTGCTAGTTATCCGCTTTACTTCCTAACATCATGAAATAAAGATATAGCAAGAATTATGTTGATAGACTTTATCTTAGTTACTGGTGAAAAGGCCTCATCATAGTCAATCCCTTGGGTTTGAGTAAAGCCCTTAGCAACTAGTATAGCTTTGAAAGTGTGTACTTTCCCATCCATGTCGGTCTTCTTCTTGAAGATCCATTTGCACCCGACTGTCTTTTAACCATGCACATAATCAACCAAGTTCCATACTTGGTTATCATACATGGATTGAATCTCACTGTCTATTGCCTCTTTGCATTTAGCAGCTTCAGGGCCTATTATTGTTTCCTTGTAGTTAGCATATTCATCCAAATTTACTAGTATACGATCACCGACAAACGTATCACCATATCTAGTAATATGGAAACCATAAAACTCATGTGGCATGGTAACCCTACCGGATAGACGAAGTGGTAATGAGTTGTCAACTGGTTCAACTGGAATTTCTTCCTCATGTTGAGTGCTATTGTTGTCAGAGGTTCCTTCATTGGATAACTCTTGAATCTCTTCAAGATCAATAGCACTCTCATTGTCCTCTTTGAATATGAGCTCTCTCTAGTGAAAGAATCATCTTCGAGCTACAAAGACCACGTTCACACTAGTTTTGTAGAACAAGTATCCAAAGGACTTCTATGTGTAGCCAAAGAAATAACACTTCTCGGCTTTGGGTTCAAGTTTTTCGTGAGTCTCTTGTCTTACGAGCATTTCACAACCCCAGACCTTGATATGTGCGACCGAGGGTACCTTCCCTGTCCACATCTCATGAGGTGTTTTGGCAACCTTCTTAGCTGGGACAAGATTCAAGATGTGAGTAGCTATTTCGCAATCATATCCCCATAAAAGAATATACAGAGAAGCTCGACTCATCATGGAACGGACAATATCTAATAAGGTTCGATTATGCCTCTTAGTCACACCATTAATTTGTGGTGTTCTTGAAGGAGTCAATTGTGAAACAATTCCACATTCCTTAAGATAGTCATTGAACTTGATACTAAGACGATGGGTTTGAGCCAAAAGAACATCCTATGTGCTTATGCAAACCCTAAAGCTTGGATCTAGGTTTCTCTATTGTACATGCAATTCATCCAAGACTTATAAACCCTAGATCTAGCATACATATTTCAAAATTAACATAAGAAATCAGATCTAGATGATTACCTCTTCTACAATGGCTTGAATCTTCTTGTCTTGGAGCTTAGAGTCACAAATGTCAATCCTCTAATGGCTTACAAACACCACAAGCAAGAGGGTGCTAATTGAGAGAGAGGGAATGGGCACAATTTCGGCTATGAAGACTCTTAGGGTTTCCAGTACCAAAATCTGATGCCTTAGGGTCTTATTTATACTTGTGCTGCTAGGGTTTCAGTCAAAACCCTAATGGACAACTTAGGGCTTAAGCAGTCCAAGAAAGCTTTTGGAATAGGGCCTCTATGGCCGAAATTAGGATGGAAACATCCCTAATTTCGTCCAAGCCTAGTCCATAAGCCTTCTCAACCCAATACTCAACTATCACACATTTTACAGTTTAAGTCCCCGTTATTTAATTAATGTCTTTTAGTCACAGAATTAATTCCTAATTAATTCATGTCTAATATTAATTAAACTCTATGATTTCTCCTTTAATATATTATTCATATAATATATTAATAAACCATAATAACCTCTCTCTTCATAAATCACCTTGTCAAGTTGCTCTAGTGAAGGCAACCCAAAAGGACCAAGCACAACCGGGTCAAGTACTTACCAAATATAGTTACGGGCTTAGACACTAATCCAACAGTCTCCCACTTGGATGAGTCTAGTAACTACAAATGTAAGTACAATCTGATTATCAATCGTAACTCTCAAAGACGTTGTCGAACTCCGATCTTATCAGTAACATGTCCTTTAGATAAGGGATCGTATAGTCCTCTGTTCTAGATATCGAGCGGACAATCACATGGAACATAGTCATACTTATTGTGCAGCAGTTTGTTTCTCAATCTCTGATTCGTCTGACATAGAACTTAATTGAACACATCAATTCAGTCCTGACCGGGTCCGGCACATAAGTCAAACCAAATCATCGAGGGGCCCAGATATCGCTTTTACCCTCTTAGGATAAAAGGAACAGATAAACTTCGACTTATATGCATTTACCATTCACTCATCAAATCATACACAGCAATGCGTTTTATAACATCAAGTTACTGATACGTTTACGCATTATCAATGCACAACTAATTAGCAAACAATAAACCATATATCTAGGTTTTAATACCATATGATATTATCGTCTTGCGATCACTCGTGATAAATTCCATGAAGTGATACCAGCAAGCGCGGATCTAATCCAATCCTCAAATCAAACTCATAAGCACTCATGAACGTTGCAGCAAACTTTTGCTATGTCTAATACATTTGAGACAATCTACACACCAATTCATGACAATCTTCTTTCATACCTACTCCCAAAGTATAAGCGACTGTGGAACATTCGAATAATCTTATTATTCAGGAAGTCAAAACATGCAAAATGAAACAATAGGTAAATAATTAACATAAGACAGTAACTTTACTTATAAATAATACCCTTTTATTTAATCATCAAATGTCAATTACATTTATCTATTACATGTTTCTAAACTATCTAACCTAAACTAATATCGTCCTTCAGCCCGATGCTCATAGTTTGCTGCAAGTGCTTAACCCTACTCAATCCCATTGTAAGGGGATCAACTGGATTATCTTCTGACGATACCCTCTTTACTACGAGGAGTCCTTCTTCCACCCGATGTCGAATAAAATGATATTTTTTGTCGATGTGTCGAGATCTGCCATGATCCCTCGGTTCCTTGGTCAAGGCAACCGCTCCTTCATTATCACAGAAAATTTCCATGGGCTCCTTTATGGCTGGCACAACTCCAAGGTCTCCAATGAAGTTCTTCAACCATATCGCCTCCTTTGACGCTTCGCTCGCCGCTATATACTCTGATTCACACGTTGAATAAGTTACGGTCTCCTACTTGGAACTTTTCCAAGTCACTGCTCCTCCATTCAAGGTAAAGACCCAGCCCGACTGCGAACGGTAGTTGTGCCTGTCTGTTTGAAAATTGGCGTTACTATACCCTCACACCCTTAAGTCATCACTCCCACCGAGGACTAGAAACCATTCCTTGGTCCTCCGAAAGTACTTAAGAATATTCTTGACTGCGGTCTAATGTGCTTTGCCAGGGTTCCCTTGATATCTGCTGACCATGCTCAAAGCGAAGGCCACATCAGGGCGAGTACAAGTCATAGCATACATAATCGAGCCAACTGCGGAAGCGTATGGTACTCGGCTCATCTCTACTATCTCGGCTTCGGTACTCGAACTTTGAGTCTTACTCAACTTGACATTACTTTGGATTGGTAACTCCCCCTTCTTTGAATTCTCCATACTAAAACGTTTTAGTACCTTGTCCAAGTAAGTATTCTGACTAAGTCCTATTAGTCTCTTACTTCTGTTTCTCACTATCCTTATTCCCAAAATATAGGCAGCCTCTCCGAGGTCCTTCATAGCGAAGCACTTCCCAAGCCAGGACTTTACTTCCTGCAGCGTCAGGATGTCGTTTCCTATGAGTAGTATGTCATCGACATACAATACGAGGAAGCTTACTATACTCCCACTGCTTTGACATATACACATGATTCATCCTTGCTTCGCAGAAAACCAAACTCTTTGACTTTCTCATCGAAACAAAGATTCCATCTGCGAGATGCTTTTTTTAGTCCATAAATGGACTTCTCAAGCTTACACACTTTATTGGGATGCTTCGCATTGATAAAACCCTCTGGCTGATTCATGTAAACATCCTCAACCAACTTCCCGTTAAGGAAAGCGGTTTTGACATCCATTTGCCATATTTCATAGTCATGAAATGCAGCACTTGCTAGCATCACCCTTATAGACTTTATCTTCGCAACTGGTGAGAAGGTCTCATCATAATCAACTCCGGGAGTTTGAGTGAAACCCTTCGTAACCAACCGCGCCTTATAAGTGTGCACATTCCCATCCATGTTGGTCTTCTTCTTGCAGATCCACTTGCACCCGACCGTCTTACGACCTGGTACATTGTCAACCAAATTCCAAACTTGGTTGTCATACATGGACTGAATCTCGCTGCCCATCGCCTCTTTCCACTTTGCAGACTCTAGGCCTGCCATGGCTTCCTTATAGCTGTTAGGTTCGTCCAAATTCACTAGTGTACTATCACCAATGAACGTATCCCCATATGTAGTAATATGAAAACCATAAAACTGGGGTTGAACCCTAACTCTCTCGGAACGTCTAAGAGGTAAGGACTCGTCAATCGGTTCAATAAGAGTTTCCTCCTCGGGTTGAGCGCCAGTGTTGGAGGTTCCTTCATCGTTTGACTCTTGAAGCTCTTCAAGATCGATTTGCCTCCCACTGCCCCCTTGGCTTATGAGTTCTCGCTCTCAGAAAACCCCTCTCCTCGCAACGAAGACAACATTGTCACTCGGTCTATAGAAGAGATATCCAAAGGATTTCTGTGGGTAGCCGATGAAAATACATCGCTCACTACGAGGTTCGAGCTTGTCGTGAGTCTCTCGTCTTACGAAAGCCTCGCAACCCTAAACCTTAATGTGTGCCAACGAGGGAGCTTTCCCTGTCCACATCTCGTGAGGTGTTTTGGCAACCTTCTTCGTAGGGACTAAGTTAAGGATATGGGCGGCAGTCTCTAAGGCATACCCCCAGAATGAGATAGGTAGTGAAGCACGACTCATCATGGAACGAACCATGTCTAGCAAGGTTCGATTACGCCTCTCAGCCACACCATTCAACTGTGGTGTCTTAGGTGGCGTTAATTGCGAAACGATTCCAAATTCCTTGAGGTAGTCGTGGAATTCAAGACTTAGGTACTCTCCTCCTCGATCGGATCGAAGCATCTTGATTTTCCTGCCCAATTGATTCTCCACTTCTTGTTTGAACTCTTTGAACTTTTCAAAGGTTTCTGACTTGTGCTTGATTAAGTAAATATACCCATATCTGTTGTAATCATCGGTGAAAGTCACATATAAGCGGCTCGCATCCCTTGTGGTATATCTAAAGGGACCACACACATCGGTGTGTATGAGATCCAATAAACCCTCACCCCTCGCACAAGTGCCAGTGAAGGGTGACTTGGTCATCTTTCCAAGTAAACAAGACTCGCACACGTCATCGTCCCTAAGGTCGAATGACTCCAACACTCCATCCTTTTGGAGTTGGGCTATGCGTTTCTTGTTGACATGTCCAAGACGACAATTCCACAAGCATGCTTTATCCAAACCATTGGAAGAATCAATACACAACACATCTTTTCCTAAATTGTCTACAACCATCACAATTTCATATATTCCATTACAAGGCAATGCTTCAAAATAGAAAACACCATTAAGATAAGCATTAATAGAACCTTTTTCATTATCAAATGAATATCTAAACCCTTGTCTATACAAACCATGAAAAGAAATGATGTTTCTTTCCATATCTGGCGAATAGCAACAATTATTTAAATCTAATCCTAATCCACTACTGAGCACTAAAGAGTAAACTCCGATCGTGGTGACAGGCGACGATCTTCTGTTTCCCATGATCAAATTTATCTTCCCATGCTCCACATCCCTATTTCTTCTTAGGCCCTGCAAATCAGAACAAATGTGAAAACCACATCCTGTATCAAGTACCCAAGAAATAGCATGTGATGAATCATTAGATTTAATAGTGTAAATTCCTACGTAGGATGGCTTGATCTTCCCATCCTTGATTGCTTGCAGATACTCTGGGCAGCTTCGTTTCCAATGCCCTATCTTGTGGCAGTGGTGGCACTCTGCCTCCTTGGGGTTGGAGTTGGGTTTAGTAGAACTAACCTTGGTTCCACTAGAAGAGGTACCATCATTGGACTTTCCCTTATGGTGGCTCTTTGAGGGAGCCTTCCTCTTCTTACCCTTCCCTTGCCCAATTGCCAAGACTGGGGCAGCAGCAGGAGTTGGAGATGATGCAACAGATTTATCCTTGAGGTTGCTCTCATCAGTCCTCAACAAGCCTTGAAGCTTGCTCAAGGTGACCTCTTCCTTATTCATGTGGTAGGTCATCCGGAACTGGTTGTAGCAGGGAGGCAAGGAGTGAACGATGATGTCAATTGCCAACTCTTCATCAAAGTTCACATTCAACTTTAGTAGGCGGTCGACATATCTCTACATCTTTTGCAGATGAGCGGTAAGGGACTCTCCATTACCCATTTTGGCAGTGATCATCGAAGTGATGATCTCGTACCTTTCTTGCCTAGCGCTCTGGTGGTACCGGTCCAGTAGATCTTGATGCATCTCATAGGGGATACATGTCCTCATAACACTTCTGGAGTTCTACAGTCATAGTCGCCAGCATGATGCAATGGACTTTCGTAGCATCACGCTCATGGGCCTCAAAGGCCGCGATCTCTTCAACAGAGGCAGAGTTGATGTTGATTTCCTTCAGCTTCTCATCGAGGACATACTCTTTGTCCTCGTAACGAGTTACCATTCGAATGTTGCGGATCCAATCATTGAAATTGGACCCGTCAAAGATCACTCTCCCACACAAGTTCATGAGTGAGAACGAGCCAGAGGAATTTGAGCCATAAGCGTTGTTGTTGACGTTCGACATCTGAAAAGGAAAAAGAACAAATTTTGATTAGAAATGAATCCCCAATTAAACACCCAAATAAGAAATTAGGGCTAGGATCCAAAAACATTATTTACAAATTAGAAGAGGGATGTCGTAATCTAACAAGCAAATAATTTGAAGGTAAGTGAATGACGATTCACTAATTTCCACCATGAAAAACAAATTAAAGCTAAGTTTTAAATGTATTGAAAACTCCTAGATTTTTTGAGATTCATTGAAATTTTCAATGACATGTTTAAATCTCGATATGCCACTCAAGTTTGTGACTGGGATGCCGAGGATCACAAAGAGGGTGTGAATAACCATGCAAATATACTTGGTGCCCCCAATGTTACAGTCACCTATTCGACGTGCCGGTTAGCCACACACGCTCCATCGAACTATGAAAAACATCGAGTCACCCTTTGCCACCTTTGCTTAGAGCCCAATTAGTGTGCCGGTTACCCACACACGCTCCACTAACGTCTTAGCAAGGGTGAAAAGTGTAATTTCATGGAATTGCATCGATTCAATTTTGCCTAAAGTAACTAAGATTGGGAATTTTTTGAAAAACATTTAGTTACTTTATGAATTCATTATACTTTTAATGAGGAAAGGTTTGCTCTATCCTACCCTTTCGGCTAACGACCCTCCACCAATCAAGGAAGCGGTGGGTGAGAGTGGACACCCATTAAACGGCCATTTTATAGGCCATAACCTTATACCCCCCTTATAGATCGGCTTCGTGAATGAGGCCTACTAACGGTAAGACTAGCATTTAAATTGTATATATATATATATATATATATATATATATATATATTAATCTTATAATAAATATAGTATAAGGTTGAATTTTAAACATGTAAAATTCTAGGGTTTGAAATTTAAATAATTCAAATTAAACTTTTAATTAAAAAATTAAATTTCAAAACTTGAGGGCAAGTTTTGAACTTTTCAAAACACATAGGATCAAATAGCAAATAATACAAATTAAACATTTAATTAAATGATTATCTAAATTTGATCTATTATATTTTAATCACAAGATAATTCATCAAATAAATCAAATAATCAAATTTTATCACATAAGGAATTTATTATTCAACTAAATGATAATTATCTTTTATTTTGGTAAGGATAATCATATAATAACAATAAAAATCGGATTTTATTAGTTAAAAATAGTTTTGGTAATTATCCTATTGCAAAACAGCAAGAAATCCCGAGATATCCTCTGCTTGACAGCTAAACTCGCCGAGTTCCCAATGTGGACTCGTCGAGTTCACATTGGGACTCGACGAGTTCTTCAGTCAGAGGGCCAAAAAAACGAATTTTCAAAGCATGAATAAAATACTAGGCATCAAATACAAAAGAAACCAATCAATGCTCTGATACCACTGATGGGTTTGAGCCAAAAGAACATCCTATGTGCTCATGTAAACCCTAAAGCTTGGATCTAGGTTTCTCCATTATACATGCAATTCATCCAAGACTTATAAACCCTAGATCTAGCATACATATTTCGAAATTAATATAAGAAATCAGATCTAGATGATTACCTCTTCTACAATGGCTTGAATCTTCTTGTCTTGGAGCTTAGAGTCACAAATGTCACTCCTCTAATGGCTTACAAACACCACAAGCAAGAGGATGCTAATTGAGAGAGAGGGAATGGGCACAATTTCGGCTATGAAGATTCTTAGGGTTTCCAGTACCGAAATCTGATGCCTTAGGGTCTTATTTATACTTGTGCTGCTAGGGTTTCAGTCAAAACCCTAATGGACAACTTAAGGCTTAAGCAGTCCACGAAAGCTTCTGGAATAGGACCTCTATGGCCGAAATTAGGATGGACACATCCCTAATTTCGTCCAAGCCTAGTCCATAAGCCTTCTCAGCCCAATGCTCAACAATCACACATTTGACAGTTTAAGTCCTCATTATTTAATTAATGTCTTTTAATCACAGAATTAATTCATGTCTAATATTAATTAAACTATATGATTTCTCCTTTAATATATTATTCATATAATATATTAATAAACCATAATAACCTCTCTCTTCATAAATCACCCTGTCAAGTTGCTCTGGTGAAGGCAACCCAAAAGGACCATGCACAACTGGGTCAAGTACTTACCAAATATAGTTACGGGCTTAGACACTAATCCAACATAAAATACTCACCAACTCTGTCAGATATAAGCATCTTTATCTTCCTGTCCAATTGATTATCGACTTCGTGCTTAAACTCTTTGAACTTTTTAGAGGTTTCTGATTTATATTTGATTAAGTAGATATAACGATATCTGCTATAATCATCCATAAACCTCACTTAATGTTGATTAGCATCCCTTGTGACAGATCTGAATGGTCCACACACATCCGTATGGATGAGGTCCAACAATCCTTCACCTCTTTCAACCGTTCCATTGAAAGGTGCCTTAGTCATCTTGCCCAGTAAACAAGATTCACATTCATCATCTGTCCTAAGATCAAATGATTCCAACACTCCATCCTTTTGGTGTTGGGCAATGTGTTTCTTGTTTATGTGCCCAAGACGACAATGCCACAAACATGCCTTGTCTACACCATCATACGAATCAATATGAAACACATTATTGTCTAGGTTATCAACACAAATCATAGTTTCATACACACCCTTACAAGGTAAAGCTTCAAACATAAAAACGCCATTTTTATAAGCAGAAATAGATCCAATATCATTATTAAACGGATATCTAAAACCTTGTCTGAACACTTCATGAAATGAAATAATGTTTCATGTCATATCCAACGAATAACAACAATTTAACAATTTTATCCTAACACCACTACTAAGCATAAGACCATAAGTCATAATCTTGGTAACAGGTGAAGTTTTCATATTGCCCATGAACTGGTTCAAGCTTCCATTCTCCACTTCCTCACTTTCTCTTATCCCCTGCAAATCAGAACAAATGTGGAAATCACATCCTGTGTCAAGGACCCACGAATGATAAAGTTGTGTGTTATTGATTTGAATAGTGTAAATACCTGAACTGGACGCCTTGATCTTTCCATATTTCAAGTCATTCAAGTATTTGGGTCAGCTTCTTCTCCAATGACCCTTTTCGCTATAATGAAAACAAGTGGCCTCCTTTGGGTTACTAACAGTAGAAACATTAAATTTGAGCTTCAACTTGGACCCACTACCAGACCCTCCAGCATGGGCCTTCCATTTCCAGTTGGATTAGGAAGGAGCCTTTCTCTTTTTCCCTTTTCCAGATCCAATGGCCAGGACAGAAGCACTTGTAGCAGAAGGGACTTGATTCTTTTTCATCCCTGATTCAACAGTCTGCAACAAGTTGTGGAGTTTAGTCAATGTCGTCTCTGTATTGTTAAAATGATAAGTCAATATGAAATGATCATAACTAGGAGTCAAAGAATTAAGGACAATATCAATGGCCAAATCTTGATCAAACGACACATTGAGTTTTTCCAAACGATCCACATATCTCTGCATTCTTTGCACGTGATTGCAAACAGATTCTCCTTCCTTCAACTTGTACGCCATGAGAGACTTGACCACTTCATAGCATTCTTGAATCTTGCCTAGCCTTCCTATGGAACTTTCCAGCAAGGTCGAGGCACATCTTATATGGCCAGTAGTCTTCATAGAACTTTTGGAGTTCTAGAGACATTGTAGCAACCATGATGCAAGCAAATTTTGTGGCGTCATCAGAATGCTTGTTGAAAGCAACTATTTCTTTAAGAGTAGCGATGGATTCATAAATTTCAACAAGAGGCTTTTCGAGAACGTATTCCTTGTTCTCGTATCAAAGAGTCATCTTCAGATTTCTCATCCAATCCATATAGTTTGGACCAGTGAGCTTCTCTTTTGACAAAATCGAGAAAAGAGTTAAGTTTGAGCTTTGTGGAGTGGCAAATTGAGTAGTAGCGAGATTACTGGTTCCAAACATCTATATAAAGAGACATAGTTTTAGTTAGTGATATAAATCCTTAATATTTTAACCCAAATTAAATATTCAAGGCGAGGATCCAAAATAAAATTCACAATAGAGAAGAGGGATGTCGTAATCTAATTGTGAATTTATCAAGGTCTGTAATACAAATGTACCAATTTCAATCTAATATGAAATTCCTAGGTCAATTAAGAATCATTGAATCTTATCATTGGTATGTTTAATCTCAGATTATGTTCTTCAATTTGTGACTGAGATGTCGAGGATCACAAATAAGATGTGAATAACCATGCAAACCTAAGGATGTCAACAGGGGCAAACGGGACAGGGAGTGCATCCCCCGCCCCCGCCCCCGAATGCCCCTTACTATCCCCGCCCCCGATTGATTTTAGGCTGCTTTTTTTTTGGGGGCTGAAACAAATTGTTGTTTGGGCTAAAAGAAACTATTTTTTAGGTAACAAATATTTATTTATAGCAAAATTTTATATGTTAAAAAAAAGGTTACGGCATCTTAAAAACATTATACTAACAACTTAAAAATATGTTTTTGCTTGAATTTTGGAAGCTCAAAATCATGTTATTGTTTATTATATTTATATGATTAATATATGTAAATATATGTATAATTTATTAACGGGGGCCCCATGGGGTTTCAGGACAGGACTGCTCATCCCCGCCCCTGCCCCCAAAATTAAAACGGGGGTTAATCTTGCCCCCACCCCGTCCCCACCCCCGATTTTTTTTAATAAATACCCCCAAACGGGACGGGGCCCCCGCGGGAACGGGGTCCCACGAGACTTTTTGAAATTTTTATGCAAACCCGCTTGACAACCTCGAGGTCATTTATCATCTCGAATTAATGTGCTGGTAAACCACACACACTCCATTAACAATGATAATTTTCGATTTGTCCATCGCTCAACTTTATAGTCCCAAATTAGTGTGTTGGTAAACCACACATGCTCTACTAACGACTTGTAAAGAGTGATGTGCGTTTTCATGGATTAGCATACACTTCAGATTTTTTTCCCTTAAGTAACTAGAGTTGGGATTTATAAAGGTTGTGCTACTTTATAGCATCATACTTTTAGAGGTTATGTCATATCAAACCCATTCGACTAATGACCCTCCACCATACAAGGGAGCGGTGGGTGAGAGTGGACACCCATTCAACGGTCATTTTACAGGCCATTTCGTTATCCCCCCCCCCCCCCGCCCAGAGTATGGCTTCATGAATGAGGCCTATTATTGATTTGAGTGACTTTTCTTATACGTATAGTATATTAAACATTTAATCATATATAGTATAAGGTGTATTCAAATTTTTTTCAAAATACTAGGTTTAAAATTAATTTTCGAAATTAACAATTAATTAATTAATTTTAACCAACTAATGATTTACCAATTATCCTTTAATTAACCAATTAAATTAATTTAAATCATTAAGGTTTTAAATAATTATCTTCAATTAAACAATTAATAAAATAATTCAAATTTAAATTATTAAGGATTAAGTAATTATAATTATTAGAATAATTCAAATTTAATCATAATCCCAAATACCCTTCTAATTTTCGAAAAAAGGTATAGGGTTATCAGGTTTTTAATTATCCAAATTTTAAGGCATTTAAAATTATAATTAAGAAAACTAGAAACCCTAAGGGATACCTACCCTTTTGCGGAAATTTTATGCCATTAGGGTTTAATTTACATAAACCGTAATTTTGATCTATTCAATATTATGCACAATCAAATAGAAAACTAAGGCTCTGATACCCCTAATGGGTTTTCTAGGTTATAAAAATTACATATGAGCGGAAAACCACTTAACCATTAAGTTCACATGCAACCTAGTTTGGATCTATTTTTATCCTATTGATAGCAATAAACTATGAACATCAAGAAACCCTATGGAAACACTAATATTATCTAAATTCATATAGGAATAAAATTACATACCTTTTGATTATTATAGTAAATAATCACACAAAATCCTCTTGAAGTTCCTTGGAAAGCAAGCACCAAAAACTTGAATGTCTTTAATGGTTTGTACCCAAAACCCTAATAACTAGAAGACTTGAGGAAAGAGGATGAAAGCGAAAATTTTTGGCTCTATGGGTGTAAGGTGAGTGCACGAAATTAAGGACCTTAGGGGTCTTATTTATAGCTGATAAGGAAAGCCTTGGATAACTCTAATTAAATATTATAATAATATCCCGAATATGGTAATTATCCAACTCCTTATTTATCTATAAGGAATATTTCAAAAATCCTAATCTTCCTCCTTAAAATCGTCCAAGGCTAGGAAGATTTTGGAATTCCTTATTGTTTAACTATTGAACAATTACAGCTTAGCCCCTACACTTTCAATTAATTCTAATTAACCCCAAATTCATTCCAATTAATTTCTTATTAAATCTTAATTAATAATTATTATTTCAAATTAATATATTAATTATACAATATATTGATAAATCATTTATTTCTATTTCTAATTAATTTATTAATCAAATAAATTAACTAATCAGTCTCCCTCTAAAAGTCATTCTATTCAGTTATAGGTTATGAAGGCAACCCAAAAAGGATTTTGCTTCTAATTCAAAAATATATCAATCTAGTTACTGGCTTAGACACCTTAATCCAACACATATAGGGTCACATCATATAGCAAGTTACTACCAATTGATTACTTATTAGTATAATTTGATTATTTATAAATATAATCAACATTTGTATTTAATTGGAAAAATATTATTCTATGAAAACAATATTTTACCAACATATTGGGAATTATTGTTTCTAGGTAATAATAATTATAATAGAGAGCAAAAACTAGTCATAATTCATATTTATGAATTTATAAGTTGTGTAAAAATGTTTGGCCACTTTAAGTAATCATATACTTGGACATATAACTATCTAGTTAAAGTAACGGAATGTAAAACAATTTGGTTTTGACTTTTGGTGTCAAAACCGTAGATAGGAAGAGACAAGAAAGAGGTCGCATGTTGTCCTTCTTTCTCCACTCCATGCTTGCAAGATAATGCACATACCTTCCTTTATTGTTTGGTTGTCTTTATGCATAAGAGGATGTATAAAAGGAAGGTATTAGAAGGGTTTTATGTTGGTTCTTTTGGCTTACTATCTCTCTAAATATGGAAACCATATTTCAAGATTTAGAGCTACCATCTCCTTCTTCCTTTCTTGTAAATGGTGCATCAAATGAAGGTAAATAAGTTGCTTTCTATTAAGACTTATTTAGATATGTCTTAATAGCTTAAGAGTAACTTATTAACAAATGAAGACCATCATGTTTTGGTGTTTTACTCTTGCTAGGTGGATATCTTTAGAGAACTTTTACTTTGGAGTTTCATGTCACACTTCATCAACTTTCATCTCCCATGAGAATCAAAGTCTTCAATGGTTGTAAACTTTTCTTTCTATGGTTGTTGTTTTCTTTTCAAACTTTGCAAGTAGATCTTTTGGTGGGAATAAAAGTAGTTTTATTTTGTTCAAAATTAAAATCTTCTGTTGCTATCTTTGTTTTTTTAAACTATTTTTGAATAAAACCCAACATTATCAACGTAAAAACTCTTAATATATATCAAGTAAGAAAATACAATCAACCAGCTAACACATAGTAACATATAAATCAATCATCTAAAGTATGTTAGTGCATCTTTAAAGTTTTAACCGAGTAAGGATTGGGTCTAGTGAGTTCGTGGTTTTAAGGGAAATACTTTAGTGTATTTTTAGTATGCTTAGACCCCTTAATGTGTATTTTAGGGAAATACCTTAGTGTACTTAGACCATGTTAAAATTTCACTTTGGTGATGTCGACAAATTAAGTGTATTCGACAAGAAGATTAAAAATGAACCATAATCACTTTATTAATATAATTTGGTCGTACAAAATAAAATAAAGATACAACTACCGACTTCAATATAGACAACCTAACCTTCAATTTTCTCAACTTTAACTACTGATTTTGAAATTTTAAAACAATGGTATTATATGAACAACTTCAATAAGTTGGATGGTCGAATGTGAACAAAAAAATTGTCTAGATATAAACAGAACCAATAGTTGATTACCCTTCTGAATAATTATTTATGTTGTATATATGTCACGTAAACTATAATTTGTTACAGTCAGTCATAATGATTATATGTAAACACTTCCAATAAGTTTGTTGTTAGAAAATAAAAAACACAAATTACCCGAAAAAAAAATAATAATAACAGGCCTACTAAATCAATTTTACTTTATTATCTTGACGAAATGATAGTTTGTGTGAATATTCCAATTTAAATGTTATTTAACATAAAAACAAATTGTCCTTTTTATATCATTTATTTATTTTAATTTGCACGGGTGGATGGTCATCAGACAACTTTTTGCTTGAAAAGGTAGAGATTTGAGTGACAAGAATAAGTTATTATTTAATTACTTACTTTCTCCATCCAAGTCTGTAACTACTTAATTCAAATAATTACAATTTGACTTTTGACACCAATTTATTTATATTTAGACAAAATTGCAAGAATGGTCCCTGTGGTATGTCAAAACTAGCAACTTTGGTCCAAAATGGGTTTGGCTCGCAAGGATGGTCCAATAGTTTCATTTTGTTGCGAGTTTAGTCCAATTTCCTATGAACTTTTTTATAATGACGGATTTGCCCCTTATTATTTTATTTTCCATTTTTCTTTTATTACAACAATTAAAAATAAAACAAAAATAAAATCTCTCTCTCTCTCTCTCTCTCTCTCTCTCTTGATTCATCTCCTTTCTTCCTTTCGTCCCTATTTCACAAACAAAGAATGGAGCACCAGTGGTTATGACACCGATGGTGTTCCTGTGGTGACCACCGTGAACATCCACCACCTCTTCGCCTGTCACAGCACCACCACTGCCTTTCCCGACTTTCTTCATCCACCCCCCCCCCCCCTTTGAATCTGCAACGATGACGAGAGAAGGAGACTCGTTGACTGTCAGCCTTGTTCCGCCCGTCCAAGTCGCTCAACGCTACCTTTCACCACCGTACATGACCTCACCACCCTCGTTACCTCTCTCCAGTCATACTGCACCGCTAAGGAGGAAACCCAGCTCCTCACGTCGCTCTGCCACCCAAACAGCTTGATGTCACCGCTGTTGTTGTGAGTTTCGGCCACCAAATGTTGTCACTCCTTCCGACCACCAGCTTCCTTTCTCTTCATTCTCGTTGGCAGGAAAGTAAAACAGGAGGCAACAAATGTAGTGATTTATTTCAGATCCAAAATCAATGGTGGGTTTTCGTTTCTCTTCGAATCGATGGTGGGTTTTCGTTTCAGGTAAGGTTTTGTGTGTGGATTTTGTTTCAGAACTACCCTTCTTCATCTTCGTTTCAAAATTGGAACCAAGAACATACCTACCTTCAACTTTTGGATTTGGGTTTTATTTCAGATCCAAAATCAAGAACGAAGAACACCTATTGTGGATTTGGATTTGGGATGTTGGATGGTGGTGGGTCACGACAGGGGGAGGCGGAGGAGCTGCCACAGTCGACTGTGGTGGCTCTCTTTACCGGAGAAGTGAGAAACGAGGGAGATAGACGAGTTGGAGATGAGAGAGAGAGAGAGAGAAAGAGAGAGAGAGAGAGAGAGAGAGAGAGATTTTTCTTTTTCTTTTTTTGATTTCTGTAATAAAAAAATTAAAAAAAGGTAATAAAAAAATTGAAAAAGGGAAAATACCAAGGGCAAATCCATCATTATAAAAAGTTATAAAATTTTTGGACTAAACTCGCAACAAAACGAAACTATTGGACCATCCTTACGAGCCAAACCCATTTTGGACCAAAGATGTTAGTTTTGACATAACACAGGGACAATTCTTGCAATTTTGTCTTATATTTATTATACTTATTGATACCTTTTTGAAAATTAATAGACATATAACATCAGATTTTGGATTAAAATTTAGCTATTTAATATTGAAATTATAACACCGTCATAATTAAAGAAAATGAAGAAAAACAAAGTTATTTTTCGATAAGATATGTAATGTAAAATACAAAAGTTATTGTAAGGTTATGTTTGGAGTCACTCTTTACAAGATATACTTTTTTCATAGGGACTATGTATGGTCTTGTAGATATGACAACACCCACAAAACCCTTTTCTTTCCAATCTTTTAAAATTATTTATAAAATGTAACAAAAGAGTGTAGTTGGCTAATATTTAGAACAAGTTCAAGTCGAAATAAGTAAATTTTAGGTAGGATATGTTGATTATAAAAATAGTTTTTTTCTTCGACTTTTAAATAATTTGTTTTCTTAAATATTATCACAAAGGTATTTAACGATAAAACCTATCTTTATATATTGAATAACATTTCAATAATTGTTAGCCTATCATGTCACCAATTGAAGTTTTTTTATTTCATCGTGACATCACTACCACTTTCCAACCAAGACACTCAGGTGCTGTTTGTTTTTTCGAATCGAAAATTTGTGAAGTCTGCGAACTACCTCTGCAATCATCTGTAGCAGAAGAGGTGGAACAAACGCCTGCAGCCCATAATAAGAAGCATGTTTGTTTTTTAACATCTGCAGACTGCTGCAGTAAACTGAAGTTTAAATAAACTAATTTTATAAACTGAAAATAGTTTTCAACATCGAAATTTAAATAATTCTAGTCTTAAAACATTGAAAGAATACTAAAAAGAACATGTAAAAAAACAAAAATATAAAACTTTAAAAAAAAACTTATAAAAATATAAAAGAAGCTACCAACTTTATTCTAGAAAAAAATTAATTTTAAAAAACATAAAAAAAGAAAATAAAAAAAATTAAGAAAGAATTGCAAACGATGTCTACAAAGTTCGTAAAAAATTACACACGTTAAAAAAGATGAAATTGAAACTGAAAATATTATTAACTGAAACGGTAAAAAAAATTAAAGTTTTTTTTTTCAAAAATCAAGTTAAAAAAAATTGTGGAAACTATAACAAAAAATTGTATCAAATCCGTAAATAAAAGTTTAAAAAATTTTAAGTTTTTTAAACAAATAAAAGTTTAAAAAAATAAGTTATACCAAAATTCTAAAAAAACACTTCAAAAAAATGAAAGCTTAAGAGGTTTGAAGATGCAAGTCAAGTGCTGCGTCACGCAGCACACGCGCAAAGGTTTTGGAATCTGAAGTCTTCCAAAAAACAAACTGTTGCGAGAGGGAAAGTGTTGCGCGTGTGCTGCGCCGCGCAGCAGAAAGTGGTTTGAAGATGTTTTTTTTAAAAAACAAACAACACCTTAGTAATAGTCACCACTTCACATCACATTACTATATTTATACTTTATGTATTAATGTGGTGGATGAGTGAGAGAGAATTATAGTCAGGGTTCCAACAACAACCATGTTTGTCACCCCGCCATTAGGTTGATGTTCACTGCTATAACGCACACAACGCACACCATTTTACGTCCCACTTTGAGTAGCCTTACATGATAATGATTTTATTAAACTTGTTGCATGTTAAATATTTATGTCGATTTTCATACATTAAACTCATGAACTCATTAAATATAAACATACATGTGTGGTGAGCTTTTAGTACATGCAATGTATAAATATTAAATGGGATAAGTGACACCATTTGGCACGAAAACGACTTTAATACATGATGATGATCTTATCAAATTATTTCATTCTATGTTAAATGCTTATATCTATATAGTTGTACTAAACACGTGAATTCATTATACATAGGGTTTTACACTCTTTTATACTCTTTCAGACATATATTTAGAAGTTAGAACATAGGCAACGATTTTCACTCCAAAGGGTGGAGACGGATGAGAGAACATATAATAAAGAAGCACGACGATAAGATAATGCAGTGTTTAAAGAAGTCTTTGTAAATTTGTAATTATTCATATTTTAAATTTTCCTTAATAAAAAAATATAAAAACACATCCCAACCACAAATATGATACGAAAAAAAGGTAAAATTCCAAACACCCAAAATAGCTCCCCACCATTCCCTTCTAGTGTCTATTTTTCTGTGCAACCTACTAAATCATTTACATGGTAGATTTCCCTTTTGGTATTTTTACAAAACTACCCCCAACTCCCCTTTGGAGACATACCCTAGAGCATGTCCACATCTAGTATAATTTAGGAATTTCACCCCGTTTTGACGTGACAGATCATGTAGGAGAGTCACCCAACACTCCAATAAACAACACAACAAATTGTCAACATGGGTTTCAGAAATTATTTCCTTTCTTGCACACAATCAAGAACTTGTGTCTTTTGAGTTTTGACCCCCCACAATAATGACTTGCCCCTACTAACACCAAAATACACACAATCTATCACTAGACTTTCACAAGATCCAACATTTTCTCAAATAAAAAAATTGGATTCGGACAATGATTAATTATATTTTAGGGCTCTTAACTATCATAAAACAAGTTAGGTTATGGAAAAATAAAGTTTCGTTTATAAGAGACGAGGTCGAAAAATAACTTTTTTTGTGGAAGTATAGTGAAATCTTTTGAAAAAATAACTTGAAAGTAGCAAGGATTAGGATTTAAATATCTAGAAATAGAATATTGTTATGTTACTTTATCATATAAACAATGTTTAGCTAGGTTAGTATATGAAGAAATGAATTTCAATCGAAGTCTATTGCTCTTTTGATCCCAACCATTGATCTTCCATTCCCATTAATCAACTTGTTATGAGCTTCATCGATCTGGCCTTCTCTTTCTTCATCTGAAAAATAAAGGTTTAATTTCATAAAAAGAAAGAAAAAAAAAACATTATATAATAACAATAATGTTTTATGTAATGTGGTGTGAGATATGAGTTGGAGAAGGAATGGAATGTAGCCCATTTAATGATAAATTTTTTTAAAGATTTCATGATTGTAACTGAATTCTGGTTTTATTTTCTAAAATTAACCAGAATAATTTTTTATTAAAATCTCAATTGGGTTAGTCACTAAAATGACCAAAATGATCACATTTAATACAAAATAACCACCCGTTTTACAAAATGGGCCACTTGAATACCTATTCTCGAATAAAAAAATAAAAAAATAAAAAAAAAACATTTGAAAACAAAATTACATCATTTTTTCGCCAAATGTGTCATCTAGCGAAAAAACAAAATAGAGACCATTCATAAAGCAATTTACAAAGAACTTTTTGCATAGTAGTTATTCTGTAAGAAATTCTCAAAAAGGTAGTCAAAATTTTTATAAGAACCTATTTTGGTCATTTTAGTGATTATTATAATTATAATTATAACTATATTTTAGTATTCAACTACACCTATTCATATTCATCTTACCTAATAAATGAAAATAATTTTGACATCTGTTATTTTCTTATTCATTATGCCACATATCATTTTGTGATAAATCTAGATTAAATTGTATTCATGTGTCATTTTGTGGTTTTTTCCATTTTATTAAAGTTCATATAATACTTAAATATAATAAATGTATATCCAATTAATTAATGCAACTTTCCTTATAATTTCTAAATTTATAAATTGAATCCAATTATTTTAGTTGTTTATTTATTTAAATTATTAGTTTAAATTTAAAAGATAAATAAACACTTCAATTTTAATAATTAAATATTTTACTTTTTTTCTTATAAATTTAAATTTTCTAAATTGTTACATTTTCATGTTTGTTTATTTTTTTGAATAAACTCATGTAATACATGTAAAAGAATCATATAAAAAAAATATTCTATACTTAAATCCAACTAAACATGATCATATAATGTAATGACTCATCTTATTCATTCCATTCCATCCATGAAACCAAAAAGACCCTTGGTTCGATGGTCTAGAATTGGAATTGGAGCAAAGTTGGTTCAGAATTCAATCTTCAATTCCA
This sequence comes from Lactuca virosa, assembly GCF_052849685.1. Taxonomy (NCBI): domain Eukaryota; kingdom Viridiplantae; phylum Streptophyta; class Magnoliopsida; order Asterales; family Asteraceae; genus Lactuca; species Lactuca virosa. The sequence continues at coordinate 57,176,060 of NC_136431.1, forward strand.
ATTCCATGCTCATAATTGGAGCAAAGTTTGTTCAGAAATCACCATTAATGAAGAAAGGAAACGTGTACCTGAGGGACATGTCAGAGAAAACTCAGTGAGACGTTTAACGCAATCCTTCAATGCTTGAAGCTCCGATTCCTTCTCCAAAAGCTTGGAATTCGTAAAATGCAATTCCGATTCCAAGTCAACAATTTGACTTTCCTGTTGTTCGATTAGCAGATGACATAATTTCTGATCAAGTTCATATGGGATTACACCACCGCTTTGATTAGATTCCAAATCATGATCTTGTGATTTCGAGATATGAAGTTTTAAAAGCTCAGATTCAAGTTCCGCTTCTAATTGATCCATTTCCGTGACCTCTTGATGTGGTTCTTCCGTGATCATGCTGCTTGCATCGTCAGTCGCCGGAAAATTGTATGATTCAATATCGTTGTTCTCCATGGATGATTTCTCGAGAACAGATTGATCCCATTTGATATCTACCGATTTCTGATTTAGGGTTCTTTTGATTTCTGAATTACGCGATGATTTTCTTTTGAAGATCTCGTTTTTTAATTCTTGAACGACCTTAGCTGTTTCATCTACTGCTGTGTTTAGTTTATTGATTTCGGCTTTTCCAGCTGACATCATGTACATTATTCCAACTCCAACTCCCCAACCGAATGATGATTTATCTGAACATATTGAAATGAATCAAAGACATGAGATTTTCTGAATCTAGCTTATAATGCGAAATGGGAAGCCGATTAGTGATGAGCACCCTTTACATTTCATCGCCTAATGCTCATTGTTCATTAACTCAACTACACTAATCAGTATATAAACTAAAACCAATTAGGTCAAACGAGAAAAAGGTCAAATCTTTTGCAAAAGCAAGAACATACATAGATTGCACATTCGCACAACACAAAAGCATACAATAACTTAAGATTATGAACATAAAAAGGCACAGTAGATTACCTTTGACATCAAACGAATCACATTTAGCAGAAGCATTTCTTCCGATACGCCTTTTCTTCAAACAGACTGTAAATTTCTTCCCATTCTTCCTCTGATCATCAACTAATCCATCACCAATTTTCTTCTCAAACCCAGATTTTCTTTCATGATTTCCTCTAGCACATTTAATCCCGCCACCACGACCCAATTTCTTCCGAGGATTCTTTGACCCATGTGAAGTACTGGAAAACCTAAAAATCGATGATGTATCTTCTTCCAAAATTGAAGAATCTGATTCAGCATTCTCGACAGGTTGATCAACGTTTATCGGGGAATAATTCGTGGGCTTGTCTTCGTTTTTGTGGAGAAGTTGTTTAGCGAAATACCCAGATCCTGCTATTGCTGCACCTAACAAGACTTGCCACATGGTGTGATCTTAATCGAGAACTAGGGTTTTAGAGATATAAGATAAAATTTGAAATTGAAGTAGTTGTGTTCAAAGATTTTCAAGGGATTTAAATGAAGTAGGTGAATGCAGTTTATAGATTTGGAGGCATTGAAGAACATTTAGGAAACCGTACCCATCATCAACACATGGAAGTAGCAGAGCCAAATGAGGGGCGACGAGGGGTCAAAGAAAAATAAAAGAAAAAGCTGAAATTCACGTGCTTCCTGATTTTGAAAAATGTTTGATTTTTGGAGGGAGTTTTTCAATTTCAAGATTTTTACTGGGGTAAATCAGTAAATGCAACATTTTTGTGGTTTTCTAGTAAATTGCAAAGTTGGTTCTACTTCTATCTCAAAAATATATAGTTTAAGTCTAGAAATAGTAAATTATACGAATGGTCCCTATGGTTTAGGGTAATTTGTGCGTTTGTTCCTAACTTATTTTTTTAACTCGGAAGGTCCTTATTATTGTTTTTATTACGCGTTTGGTCCATGTCTTACCTAAAAAAAGTTATTTTGCCCTTGATTTTTTAATTTATTTAAATAAACACACCCCTAACCCCACCTCCCTTACCTTACCTTACATACGCCTCCATTTTTCCCTATTTAAATAAAATTCTTTTTAGGTAAGACAGGGACTAAACACGTAACAAAAACAAACAATATGTACTTTCCAAGTTAAAAAAATAAGTTAGAGACCAATCGCGCAAATTATCCCAAACTACAGTGACCATTCGTGTAATTTACTCCTATTTCTATTTATTTGTATAGTCAGTCTAGAATTGAAACTTTTATGTATGTTTGGTCCTTATAGTATCTTAAAAAGTACAAATTTAGTCCCTTGAGTTAATTGTCATCCAAAAAAGGATTCAAACTGCATTTTTTGTGATACCATAGAGATTAAATCGGCATTAAAATTTCAATTTTGGACCGACCATTCAAATGAAAAAAATAGACTCAATCTAAATTTATTTATACCACAAGGACCAATTTTGCAACTTACTCTTGTTTTTCTTAGGTCTGGCACTTAGGTCGGTTTCGAGTTGGCGGGTTAGCGGGTTAGAATACATTGACCTAATCCAATCCATAAAATATATGGGTTGTCGGGTCACAGGTTGACGGGTTGGAAACATCAACTCAACCTAACTCATATAACTCGTTTAATTATATTGGTTTCGCGGGGTAGGGGGTTAATTTCGGGTTAAACAGTCGACATATCATTTTCGGATAAATTTTTACATGTTAAATTTATACTAATTGTGCAAGTCATAAAATTAATTAATAATTAGCATCTACAATTACTAGAATGAAATGAACAACCAAATACTAATCTAAGATAATAACTTAATAAGCAACACATGTGAAAGAAAAAAAGTCTGTATATTGCCTATATTTTGTTAATTCATAAATATTTTTTTTTAAATATACTATATATAATCGGGTTGGTAGGTTGACGTACGAACCCAAACAGATAATCTAATCCAACCCATGAAATAAACAGGTTGACGGGTCAAAAATCTCAACCCAAACTCAGTTATTTTCGTATTGGGTTACGGGTTGGATCGAGAATTGTCACCTCTAGTTTTTCTTAAAATGAATTTCCCTAGGTAGGGTTTACGGGTAAGCTTTTACGTACCGCCTAATCCCCGCTATGAATGCCATGGAGGCACTGTGAGTGTCTGTAACAAGGTATGCAGTACACCCAATAAAATAATGATAATTTTGCGTTTGGAAAAAGAATTGTATTATTGAAAACAAAAATGAGCCTAGTTCATTTTTACGTCCTTTTATTTTAATACATACTTTTTTAAGAGAAATATGAGTGTTGCACTCATCGTTACTTTCGATAGCCGATTTTAACATAATCCATTCACCAACGAATTACATTAGGTTTGATCGGTTTTGGCTTACATAACCATCTCAATTAATGTTTCCCTAATTTCCGTCCCAAATTTATATATACATATAAAGATTTGTTGCATTCAATTGTAATTTTGTTTATATTTGGTTTTTGAGATGTATGACTTTAAATATTAAGCAATTTTGTACAAGTCGTATTTTAAGTTCTGATCATGTTTATATATATACATCTAAATTCCTAGAAATGCCACTAGTTTATTACAAGTGGAGATTAAGGTCGATTGTAATATGGGGGTTGTGTCCATGATTAGGCTCTACTCTAACACTAAGATGACCAAGTTAAGGTGTTAACTCAAGAGAGTGTACGAGAGCGAGAGAATGAATACAAGAGTTCGAAATTGCTTATTGGTACCTCCAATGATGCAAGTATATGTGGTGTTGGTGGGGGAGACATGTCTTGCCTTTTCGTAGAAGGTACAACATGCTTTTCCAAGTTTTGTCTGCTATGTCCCTCCATTTACTGGTCGACCCTAATTGTTTGTATGGTGGGAGATATTGGAGCCAATATTCGGACAACGGGCCTAGATTCTTTGTCATGGGATCGCAAATGAGTCGGTCTCAGAAGGTATGTATTATAGTTATGGTTTCGGGGCTCAACCAATAAGGTAGGGTATACCACCAATAGGTAGTGTATTGTGGTTGTAAGCAACATATGAAATCATGACATTTTGATGATCTTTCATGAGAAATCCTTCATGAAGTAGTTGTAGAATTAGATTAGTTAATGATTAAATGACTACAAATCCATGACATGAAGCCCTTCATGAAGTAGTTGTAGAATTAGATTAGTTAATGATTAAATATCCATGACATGAAGCTTATAGATTAATGATGAAATTGGTGATAAAAATAAGTCCAACATAAAACTTCTAAAGTCGTATCATAAATTATTGGGCAAATCGTATAAAATACACCAAGTTTGCATAAAATTTTGTTTGGCACAGTGTTTTTCTTTTTCTCAATTAAGTCATTAAGTTTACCATTTCGTTACAAATTTAACCAATAAACTGGTTTGTTTCAAGTGTTTCATGTTTCTCATTTAGCTGACTAGGCAAAAAGCTAATGTGGTTTCCATATAAAATGAAAAATATAGAAGTACCAAAATACTACAATCAAAGTTTTATTTTTTTGGTTATGATTCTGTTTTGGGACATACAAAATGAAAAATATATGAAATGTATACCGCACATCATCCACAAAATCCAAAAGAAAAAACACAAATAAAAGGATAATCAAAACACATAAACGTGTTTGGCACGGAGCTTTTGGAAGCGTTTGAGAGCTTCTAGCTTTTAGCTTTTGACAAAACGCTCTATTCGTTTGGCAGTACAACGTTTACCTTTTAGTTTAAACAAAACGCTCCAAATCTAAAAGCTACTTCATGTAGCGTTTAACAAAACGCTACAGAGTTTTTGAAATCAATTTCCATAATTACCCTTAAAAATATAGTTATATATTTATTTATTTAATCAGTTGTCCTTTTATGTAATTTTATATATTTAAAAAGCTTTCAGCTACTTTTGTCAAACACTCAAATAACAAATAAAAACTACAGCTTCCCGCTACCAGTAACAACTATTTTTGCCAAACACGTCAAAAACAGCAGCAAAAGATTAAAGACATGGGATATAATTCTTCTTTTACAATTTCAACTCGTCTAATAAAATATGACCAATTAAACATTTAAACCATATAAGATAAACTATAAGTGACTAGTTGCAACAATACAATCAAGTTCTAATAAAGAGTAAAGATATATATCGACTTTTAATTCTGTCAAATTAAACACATTACAGACCCACTGCAAATCTTTTAAACACCAAACAGCAGGCCACCTTCCTTCCACATCACCTATGAACAAGAAAAAACAATTTATACTTTAGCATTGGGTTCTTGAATCTTGATGATGCTAAAAAAAATCAAATCTTTAGTGCAAAATTGGTGATAGAACACCATGTTTTTAGATTCCAATCTTACCCTATTCAAATAAAAATATCATATACAAAATTAACATATAACATGATTACATTATAGAATCAACGAAAGAACAAATGTTCATATAGATAAAATCATAAAATCACTTACCCAATTGACCAATTCTATTCTTTAATCAATCTGCACGCTTATAAGATGAATGTCTTCTTGCAGCTATAGCATTCTCGTATTCAAATTTCAACAAATTTGGTATATGTGAAGTATCCTTAACATAAAACCATCTTCCAAAAAAACTCTCTTCGATCACCGGAAAAAACCCTCTGAGAATCGAATTAACCACCCAAAACCACAACCCACCAAGAAAGATCCCAAGTCCAGCACCGGCGAACACCTGGGCGACTGTATGGTACCCCAAATAAACCCTAGAATACATCGTAAGCAACGCCAATGGCCAGATCACAAGAGCTACTAACAACATCTGCTTTCTAAACAAAATCCCGAACTTTTTGTAAGTCAGCAGAGTCAAATATGTTGCGAAGAAGAACATGTACTGGGAATGACTCGAAGGCCAACCATGCGAATCGCACATTTCAAGCAGCACGCAGGTCTCCGGCCGGGCTTGTTGGACGTTGGTTTTGATCACTTCGTTGATGAATTGGGAAATTGTTAATCCTAAAGCGAAGAACATACCTTGGAGCTCTCGACGGAAGAGGAAGTGAGAGACAAACCCACCGAGGCTGATGAACACTGGAACTAGTGAAATCCATGCTAAGAAACAGCCCAATTGATCTCCTTTAAAGTAACGGACATGGGTTAGGGTGATCGCTTTCAGTTGGTTTGACATCGATGTAAATGGGATTGTTAGGGTTTGCAGTGAAGTGATCGAATTTGGGGGTTTTGTGGGTGATTGATCGAAGGCGAATTTGGGAAGAAAAAGGTTCGACGTGGTCAGTAATGGAGGAAAAGGACTGTGAGATCAGATCTATCTGAGCTGTGTTATGATATTAACCGTAAATCAAGGCATGTTAATAAAATATCAAATCAAATTCTTTTTTATAAAAATTAAACAATATATAACAGAAAATATAGCTTTTATTATCCATTTGTTAACGTATATTTATAACTTTATTATGCAAATATCATAAAAAAACTTAACTGCTAAGTATGATAAAATCAGAAGACTAAGTAATGATTTAATTTGAAAATTATTGAAATATCATATGCTTTGGTCAATCTTAACTATGGAATGTAATGCACATTATTATTATTTGTTATATGAAGTGACTTAGAATGTTTAAGGTGCATGTTACATTTGAATGTGTGATAGATTGGCGTTGGGCTTGGAATTACGGGCTTGTAATTGTAGGCTTTGATGAAAAGTATAAAGGCCTAAAGTGGACTAGCTGAGGAACTTAAAGTGTAGATGTGTAGAATTGGAGGACTGAAGCGCATATTGATTCTGAGCAAAACTAGACCTGATAATACGTGTATGTGTGTCGTGTATATGATGTAAAATTTATCTAGTCTTAAATTTATAAGGTTGAAATTACCGATACTAGAATTTACTATCGACTTAGGCAAGTGTACCTAATTGAATTTGTAATATAGCAATGGTAAGAACGGATGTCGAACACTTGGGGAAACGAGTATGATTTAATATTAGACTATTTGTCGCTAATTAACTTAAAAGATAAGTAACTTGGGGGAATTTCTAGTAACAAGACAATAATGAGAATTTTAACAATTAAAGTGTAGAATAAATATAGAACAAGAATTGGTTTTTAAAAATCAAGAATGATAAGGATGTTTTCACTTAGATTTAATTCCACCTTTTAGTAATGAATGATTTATATTAAGTGCAATGGATATTATTAGTTATTTACCGATTTCTAAAATTGGTTAAAAATCATGATCTAAATTTTTTACCGCTTTGATAATAAAATTAATTAAAAACAATTGTCATGCAATTAACAATTTTATTAACAATAATTAATTCGTATCATGCAAACATTTGATCAAACTATTCATTTTAGTGGTAGTAAAACAAATAGGAATCGTAAGTTGGTCGTACGATATAAAATATACATGTTAAATTTTTAGTATTTTATTTTGCCCAATTCCTAGAATATTGTCTTTTACTAGTCATAAATATCAATGGTTATGAAAAATTTATGATTCAAGATAATATAATTAAAGTGATCTTTTAAAAATATTAACTTAGTTATGGGAAAATTAATTACAAAAACTTAACATATACAAATAAATGATCAAATATGCATGATAAAATAAATAACAATTAATATCCGAATAATATAAATCAAATCATATTTTCAAGGTTTCATTATCCAAGTGAAAGCAAAGAGAATTTAGCTCATAATTAAGGTTACAACATACATAGAAAACATATTGAGAATGTTAAACATGTCGATAAAACAAACCCGATGTAGTCCCTAATGTCACTGCAATCTTCAATTCCTTAGCTTTTTGACTCTTGAATCCCCAATTGTGGTTCAAAGGTTGGATGGAATTTGGTATAGTGGTGATATGGTAAGAAATTGTATGGAGAAATTTGTGTATCAAAGTGTATGATTCAATGTCATCTTTTTTCTTTTGTGGTGAAAAATGGTGGTATTTATAGTAAAAATTGGAAGAATTAAATACCAAAAAGAAATGAATTGAGATTGGATCTAATGAAAAAGAATTCAAAAGAAATAAAAAGATGGGAATAAATGGTTGGAAAGTTTAAAGGTGGTGAATTATTGAGTATTGGTTGGAAAGGATTGGGTTTATAATAGGAAAAAGTGGGGAAAAAATGGTTAAAAACGTAATGGAATCGGAATTGGCAAATCTGGTACTCAAAACGACGTCGTATTGCCAATGAACAGTACCGAATCGAATTTGGGTCGGAATCTGGGTCGAGACGCGGATCTTCATGTGAGGTAAAACGAATCGGAGGTCGGGTCGGATCGGGTCGGAACTGGGCGCGGATCGGATTCCGATGACGTCACCGATGACGTCACAGGCGATAAAACACGCGGGTCTAAACCCGGTTCGGATCTCTGGGTGGGGTCGTGTACCGGATCAGTTTGTGAGGGCATTTGGACGCGGGGCGGACGGGTCGGATCTCGGATTCGGTTCGGGTCTTCTGGTGGACGGATCAGGCCGTCTTTTGGGCTCCGGGTTTTGGGCTAAATCCTGATTTTTGGGCTCTTTTTCTTTTCCTTTTTATTTTTCTATTTTTTTACAAATTAAATTAAATTAAATTAATTTAATTAATATAAATTATTTAGAAATTAAATAATTAATTCCCAATAATTTATTTTAATTAAACCTCATTAATTAATTTAAATTCTTTTTATATTTTTATTTTGTTTTCTCGTCTTTCCAACGCGGCTATCTTTGAATTCTTTGACTTTTTGATCTCGATTTTCTTCGTGTAATTTCTTTCACTTCTTTTTGCGGATTTTTGCACGTTTTCTTATCCTTTTTCCTCATAAATGCTTTTTAGCTGTAAAATGGAAATTCAAACTTTATAAGTACCTTTTATCTTAAATCATACCAAAATATAGCTAAAAATACATAAATATCGCTCGAAATATATGTATAATTATTGCGATATCAGTATACGTGTCGGACACGAATTTGGAAAACACGAACACGACACGATTTGTAAAATGTGTCTTGGGTATAAACACGAACACAACATATAATTAATCCGTGTGACATGTGACACGACATGAATAGACACATTTTAACTGAGTTACAAGAAAACACGAATAAACACAAATTTAATTTGTGTCTATACATGTACATACATGTTTATACGTGTTTATATATGTATATACGTGTTTATAAGTGTCACGTATCGCTTGTTTATACGTGTTTATACATGTCATATGTCGCGTGTCAACACAAATTTATTCTGTGTCTATATGTGTTTAAAAAGGTAAATTAGTGTTTCACATGCATAAGATACGAAACACGAATTTAAAATTTGTGTTGACACGAATAGACACGAAACACGGATTTCTAAAACACATACACGAAAAACTCATATTGTATTAATCGTGTTGTGTATCAAATTGTCGCGTCTACGCTAAACCATCTCTAAATCTTATTTCTCACTATGGTGTTAATTTGTTTTTTTTCCAATGCTTTTGCCCACTTTTATCAGAAAGGCATGTGTTTTATTAATATATTGTTTGTTTTTTAGAAAATGGAAGTTATTTCTACACAACAATTTTTTCTCCATAAGAATTTATGTTTTATAAAGTCGTATAATACAACATTTTAAAATACAAATTGTTGTGTATGGAGAAAAAATGGTGTATACAAATCAGTTCCGTTTAGAAAACCACAAACGTCTGTGCTTGCTTTTCTCCTAAAAGACTTGGGAAACCACTTCTAAATCCTACACATAAATATTAGAAAAGAAAAAGAATGAGCTCCAACCTAAAAAAACGCCTTCGTTTTCTTCCATATCGCTCCTCTTCGCCTACTATGCTCCCTTGTTGCTCCACTGTCGAACTGCCGCCACACCAGAGGACCATCATCAGACCACCACAAGATCATTGTCGTTAACGTACCATAGGTTCGCACCCCTTTTTTTCTCAATTTTCTTCTGAATTAAAGGAGCGAGTTGTGTACTCATCTCGTAATGTAACACAAATTTCAGGTTGCAGGTGGTTGATGATGGTAGATGTAATGATGTTCATCGTGGGTTGATGGTGAGCATGACACAACCAAAAAAATCAAAGAACATGGGTTTCAAGGGTGTTGTAATGATCACCCCCCCCCCCCTTCTTTCAAAGCTGCATGTTTGCTTCTTATATCTCTAAAAATTGTTCAATGAACAATTGTGGTTCATTATTTAAGGGGTTATAGTTGCATTTGAAAATTGTTGAATTAGTGTCTAAGTCCATAACTATTTTGGTATATACTTGACCCGATTGTGAGCATGGTCCTTTTGGGTTGCCTTCACCATAGCAATATGTAGGATGAATTAAGGAGAGAAAGGTTTAATTATGATTTATTAATATATTATAAGAATAATATATTAAAAGAGAAATCATATTGTTTAATTAATATTAGTCAAGAATTAATTAAGAATTAATTTTGTGACTAAAAGAGATTAATTAAACTTAGGGGACTGGAGTTGTAATTATAAGATAATTACAATTGGGTTATGGATCACCTAATAATATATAGGTTGGACGAATTCTATGGGAAGCCCATAAGGAATTCGTCCAAGGGATATGTTAAAGGAGTCCATGGGCTGCTTAGGGCCTAAGCAGTCAGATTAGGGTTTCCTAGTTGCAAACCCTAATAGCCTACATTTATATAAAGGATCCCTATGCCCCAAAACGTGGCCAAGTGTTCCTTTAGGGTTTCCAGCCGTTTTTGGTGCCTCCCCTCTCTTCTCTCCTTCATCCAATTGCTTAGTGGTGTTTGTGACTCCATTAGAGGTGCAACACTTGAGGCACTAAGCTTTCTGAAGCCAATCAAAGCAAGGAATTGATTGTTATTACTATATAACAATCAAAGGTAATTACTAAACCGTTATTTCAGTTCGTATATGATAGATCTAGGGTTTATAGCTTTGGATATTCAATTGCATGTTCATTAGACAAACTAGATCCAAAGCTATTAGGGTTTGCATGTATACCATAGGATTGACGTAGTGCTCAAAACCCATCAATGGTATCAGAGCCTAGGGCAGTTTGTTTAGTGAATTTGATGCTTATTTGATCGAAAATTGGCTGAAAATCGAATTTTTTGAGGTTTTTCGACTTGACTCGCCGAGTCAACTGGCTGACTCGCCGAGTCCATAGTGAACTCGACGAGTCAGCGAGTCAGATGGAGCTGATTTCGGGATTTTGACCTGTTTTGGCTGTGGATAATTACCTAAAACGTTTTTTATTAATAAAATCCGATTTTTATCAATATTTGGAGATTATCCTTGCCAAAATAGAAGATAATAGTCAAAATTTAGATAATCTTTTGTTTTATTAGATAAAGATTGATTATTTGTAATTTAGATTTGAATTATTTTGTGAAAAAAGTTTCAATTTTCCCCTTTAGGTTTTATAGTTTAAATTTGAACTTAAAAGTTTTGTTTTTTGAAATTTGAATAGTTGAACCCTAATGTTTTGAAAGGTTTCAAAACTTGTCCTCAAGTTTTGGAATTTAAATTTTTGATTAAAAGTTAATTTTTGAAATATTTAAATTCTAAACCCTAATGTTTTGAAAAGTTCAAAAGTTGCCCTCAAGTTTTGGAATTTAAAAGTTGATTAAAAGATTAATTTTGAAATGTTAAATTCTAAAACCCTCGTATTTTGAAAAAGTTCAAATTACACCCTTATGGTTTTATTTATAAATTAAGGTGTATAATTAAAGGAGATTTTATAAACCCATAAAGTTTTGGTTTACATTTAATTAAATTAAAAGTATAAATTATTAAATTAGACCACCTAGTATTTTAAAAGTGTAAAATACACCCTATACTATATATAACATTAAAAATCTAATAATTATATATATGTATGAGTAAACAGTCAGTCTTACCGTTAGTAGGCCTCATTCACGAAGCTGGTCTATAAGGGGTGTTTAAGGAAAGGGAAATCTCCAGAAAAGTCCTAAAATTTTACCCTAATTTACGAAAAAGTCCCAAACTAAATTTTGTTTACGAAAAAGCATGAATTACCGGTAAAAATCGCAATTTGACCCCTTTTTTCCGGTTTACCGGTTTTATTACTTACCTGTTTCACTAAAGTCCCATTATTTTATCTTAATTTGCGAATAAGTCCCAAAATAAAATTTACTGATGATTTGAACCTTTTCTTCATGTAACATACATTTTATCGGTTTCATTGATGACTTAGCCACCTAGTCATTAAATTAGCTGAAAGATGGATACGATGGATTATATAATGCTACATTTACTGTAAAATTTGATATCAATCTCATATGCTCATTTATGACTATGTATCTACGTTAGCAATGAAAGCCCAGTCAGTCAACCTGAAAAATTTGATATCAATCTTATCGGCTCATTTGAAACACACATTTTATAATCCAACGAAGACTATGTATCTACGTTAGCAATGAAACCAATAAAATGTGTGTTTCAAATGAGCCGATGAGATTGATATCAAATTTTTCGGGTTGACTGACTGGGCTTTCATTGCTAACGTAGATACATAGTCATAAATGAGCCGATGAGATTGATATCAAATTTTACAGTAAATGTAGCATTATATAATCCATCGTATCCATCTTATCAGTTAATTTAATGACTAGGTGGCTAAGTCATCAATGAAACCAATAAAATGTATGTTAAATGAAGAAAAGGGTCAAATCATCAGTAAATTTTATTTTGGGACTTATTCGCAAATTAGGATAAAATAATGGGACTTTAGTGAAACAGGTAAGTAATAAAACCGGTAAACCGGAAAAAATGGGTCAAATCGCTATTTTTACCGGTAAATCATGCTTTTTCGTAAACAAAATTTAGTTTGGGACTTTTTCGTAAATTAGGGTAAAATTTTAGGACTTTTCTGGAGATTTCCCTTAAGGAAATTGCCTATAAAATGGCGATTGAATGGGTATCCACTCTTACCCACCGCACTCTTGACTGGTGGAGGGTCGTTAGCCGAACGGGTAGGATAGGACGAAACTTTCCATTATAAGTATAATGAAGTACAAAGTAACTAAATGCTTTCACAAATTCCCAAATTATAGTTACTTTAGGCAAAATGTGAATTTGTATGCTAATCCATGGAATTACACTTCACACCCTTGCCAAACGTTAGTGGAGCGTGCGTGGTTAACCGGCACACTAATTTGGGCTTGACATTGGTGGCGAAGGGTGGCTCGATGTTTATCATAGATCAATGGAGCGTGTGTGGTTAACCGACACATTGATTAGGTGATAGTATCATTGAGTGCATCACGTAGATTCGTATGGTTATTCACACCTTGTTTGTGATCCTCGGCATCCCAGTCGCAAATTTGAAGGGCATAATCGAGATTAAACATGCCATTGAAAAGTTCAATGAATCTCAAAAGACTTAGGAGTTTCAATTCATTTAAAACTTAAACTTCTTTTTCGTTTTTCATGGTGGAAATTGGTAAATCGTCATTTGCCTACCTTCAAATATTCTGCAACTAGATTACGGCATCCCTCTTCTAGGTTGTAGAGTACTGTGTTGGATCCTAGCCTTGATGTTTCATTTGGGTGTTACATCAAGGATTCTTATCAACTAACTTGAATTTTTTTCTCCCGTTTTGTAGATGTCTAAATCTTACAATGGTCTTCCCAAGTCCCTTGGAACAAGCTTTCCAAATGAAGATGACGTTCCACGATACGATCAAGGAAATGAGAGTCATGCTTCACTTCCTCCACCTCCTCCAATTATTCTCCCTAACCCACAAGTTCAAAGGCTTGAAAAGTTCAAGCTCACTCAAGCCCTATTGGCAAGTAAACACGAAGATGGGAAACCTGTGTGTGCACACGTCTTGGAGATAAAGTCACACATTGACAGGTTAAAGATGTTGGGTGTCGAGATTTCAGGTGAGTTGGCTGTTGACTGGGTTCTTCAGTCGCTTCCTGAATCATATAGTGAGTTCGTTAGAGAGTACTATATGATGGACCATGACGTGACCCTCATTGATTTGACCTATTTGCTTATAGCTGCTGAATCAGCAATGATTTGGCGTGCTGATCAAGGAAATTTGTCTGGTGAATCAAACTCCCAAACTTCAATGGACATTGAAAATGGTGACATTGGAAATCCAGAAAAAGTAAATTTTGAGATAGTTCCTTGTGTCATTCCAAAAGAGTCCATTTGCTTCTATTGCCAAGAGAAGGGGCATTGGAGACGAAGCTGCCCTGTTTACCTGAGAGATCTAAGAGATGGGAGAGTCAAGACGTATGGCTCTACTTCAGGTAAAATCCATTAACTAACTCTATAAGTTCCTATTCTTTGATTCTTAATATGTGATGTGATAAGATTACATTTTGAAGTTTTGCAAGATCGAAGAAAAGAGAGGAAGCTTAAGGAAGAAGCGTGCTGAATCTGATCATGAAGAAATGGATTTCGATCGCATGGATTCGAAGATCAGATTTTTTGAGCTGCTACTCTAGAGTTAGGATAGAATGATAAGAAATATGAAATAGCATAGTTTTTCAGTTGAATTGCATTGTAAGGACAAATTTTTCCGCAATAAAATAAATTTTGATTTTGTCTTATTTATTTATCCTTGCAATGGTGTGTATGAAAAATTGATGTTTAATTGTTTCTATTATTAGCAATAACGGATTTGATTTTTAATTATGTTATTTGTGGAAATGTCGAGAATTTGCCAAATAAGGGAAGATTCTCATCACCCAAGTTTCAATTGGACAGAAACTTGGAATCATACAACTAGGTTGCGTGATGAATGAGAAACTTCATATTTGGAAATTAGACTATTTTTGACAAAGTGTCAAGAGAAGGACTAGGAGATCAAGTACACTAGGTTGTGCGTTGATCAAGTCCATCACAAGAGTGATAAAGATATTTGTCATGATTTACTAAAAGTTTAGTAAATATGGTTATACTTATAAAATTAAGTATAATTTTGAGTCGATCGAAAGAGTTTCAATCAATAGCAGAACGAATAAGAAGAATCAAGTAGGCAGAAAGATAAAAGTTTCTCTATTCTAAGAAGAAGGGAGAGTACCTTTTATTGTGTTTTATGATAGGTCTTAATGATTAAGAACTATTTCTCAATTGGCCCTCTAAGTGAGTCTTAGTGCATTTGCATGTCTAAGAAGAGGAATCGAGAATTATGGAAATAGTTAAATCAATAAGTCAATCATACTTCGTTCCAATATCAAGTCTTAAGAGTAATACTCCAAGATTGTGACTTGAGTGACACGTCTTTAGTAGGTTTATAACACTCAACAAATGTGGAATTGGAAAAAGTCTTCTTATTCCTGCACATTTGAGATTGGTAAGTTGTGATGTCTTGGATAAGACAAAGACCAACTAGAACCAATTATGTGAAGTGATAGTCTTGATAAAAACTACACTAACTCTTGAATATTTGTTTTGTCAAGGAATGTTTCTTGACAAGAGAATCTTATATGTCAAAGAGTCAGTGGGAGTCTTAATGGTCTTGAAAGGTTTCAAGAACAAATCAAGAGTTAAACCTAGTTGATCATCACTAGCACACGACTTGAGGTTTAAAGCCTATCGTGGATGACATACTCTTTTTTTTGTGTCATTCTAATTGAGTTAATTATGCATGTGAGTTCTATGAGTTCTCACATGAATGCATAAAGACAAAGCACCTTGATCAATGGAAAGTACATTGATAAGTAAGGATGAGTTGCTAAACCACTTGGAAGACATGGTGGGCACTCGTGTTACCATGAGGAAAGAAATCGAGATTGAGCACGTTCGGTCCATATGAGTTTGGATTTGTCGCAAACTTTGGTTTTGGCAAATTCACATGGATAGGAACACATACACTTCAAAATCTAAGTGTCATGAGATTTCCCTCCTTCATGAAAATGATTGTGAGGAAATGCTTTCACTAAGAGATATTTTAAGAAGATAGCAATTGTGATAATTGTATTCTCAAATTCGATTATGATTACGACATCCCTTTTCATAGCTCGAATTGTGAGATTTGGCAATTGGTCTGAACATTTGGGACTTATTAACATAAATTCTGAATTGTTTAGACACACATGTGAGCTATCTAAGGCAAAGGTGTATGAGCTTAAAAAGCTTAGATAAAGGCTTATCAAAGCATTAGGTATTAGAAATATGAACTTAAGGAATTCAATAAACATTGTTTTCTGGAAGTTCAATTGTTTTCTGAATACATGTCAAAGCTAGTGGGAGCATAAGTGTTATGCTGGTAAGAAAATAATCATCATGTTAGTGGGAGCATGATTATTATGGTAAGTATTGCAAGTTAGCAATATTAATTATAGAAAATAAAGATTCACTTTGCAAAGTTGCAAAGGTTGAAAAGTTGTTTTGCTATAATTAAGGGAGAGAATATTATACTTCGTTTCAAAATTCTAAAGCATAGATCGAGAAATGTTAATAAATTTAGTCAAGGATACATAGTGCATTCTCAAAATTCGATTATGATTACGGCATCCCTCTTCATAGTTCGAATTGTGGGAACATGGCACATAAAATATTATGGCAGAAGGATGATAAAGTATCACGTCTTTATGTGAGACATTATGCATCGTGTCCAATACGCTTCGAGTATAGGATCGATTGCATATGCTATAATATTTGACCGTTCTAAAATTTTCCAAATGCCTAGGGAATTAATAGGGAAAAAGGGACTAGAATTAGTTTTGACTAAAATAATTAAACAACTATCAAAGGACGATCTGAGGTTCACTGAGGATTTGTCGCTTGTGAGTAGTTGGAAATATAGTACTGGATGGACTATATTGACATTATTATGAATAGATAAGATTCTATTAAGAATGAGTTGTCATATGGCCAATATGGAAATGTTTCCATTAATGGGAGTTGGATATTAAGAAATATGTCTAGATTAGAAACATTTATGCGAGAAGGATGTTCAAAGGAATGTACTTTGAATGTGAGACTTCACGTCTATGGAATTGTCTTGTAACAATTTCCGATAGAATACCTTGTAATTTCATTAGCCGGGTCTTGGTAACTTTTGTGTTATGACATTACGAAAGAATCATTGCATAAAATGTTAGAATCTGACATATTCTAAAAGTGGCAAGAATTTGGTATTCTTATACTAATAATAAGGATTGGGGATTGTGAAATGAGTTTCATTGGAAAAGTTTTTCAATTGATCTATTTCACAAAGTATGGACCATAGGAAACCAAAGTGTGCATGCTTGGAGCATGGGACAATTGTGGTTATAATTCGAGTAATAAGTTGATTTTCTGAAACAGTAAGCAATGAATAATGAGTAATCAATATGGTGTTTAAATAAAAGTGTTTTTATTTACGCTCAAAAGTTTTGGGACCATATAGGATTAATATTATTATTGCGTTTCACTCTCCATGTTTTGACTTCCAGAATAACTGGGTTATTCGAACCTCCACAGTCGGTCATACGTTGGAAGTAGGTATGAAGGAAGACTGTCATGAATTTGTCTGTAGATTGTCTAAAGTGTTTAGACATAGCACAAGTTTGCTGCAGAGTTCATGAGTGCTTTGATAATATTAAAGTATTGGATTAAACTCACGCTCACTTGAATCACTTCATGGATTTATCACAGGTGATTAGTGAGACGATAACATTGTATATTCTTGAAACCGAGACGTGTGAGTTGTTATTTGCTGGTCGGTTGCACATTGATGATAAGTAAACGCACCAGTAACTTGGTGTTATAAAACTTATTGTTGTGTGTGATTCGATTAGTAGGTACAAGCAAGCATTTGAGTCAAAGTTTATCCATTCCTTTTACCCAAAGTGGGATAAAAGCGATATTTGTGGGCCCCTCGATGATTTAGTGATGACACCCTAAGCGCTTGGCCAAGCCGGGACTAAGTTGACGTGTTCAATCATAGTCTGTTGTCAGTCGTCATAAATCAGATGTCGGGAAACAATACATAGACAGAGAGAATGATTTAAATCCATGTCTCATGTCTATACGATATCTTATAGAATGGAGGAATATATGATCCCTTATCTAAAGGACACGCGTATCTGATAAGATCAGAGTTGACAGCGGCTTTTGAAAGCTACGATTGCTAATCAGGTTCTGAAGTTATGCAAAATAGTTATTAGACTTATCCAAGTGGGAGACTGTTGGATTAGTGTCTAAGTCCATAACTATTTTGGTATGTACTTGACCCGATTGTGAGCATGGTCCTTTTGGGTTGCCTTCACCATAACAATATGTAGGATGAATTAAGGAGAGAAAGGTTTAATTATGATTTATTAATATATTATAAGAATAATATATTAAAGGAGAAATCATATTGTTTAATTAATATTAGTCAATAATTAATTAAGAATTAATTTGTGACTAAAAAAGATTAATTAAACTTAGGGGACTGGAGTTGTAATTATAAGATAATTACAATTGGGCTATGGATCACCTAATAATATATAGGTTGGACGAATTCTATGGGAAGCCCATAAGGAATTCGTCCAAGGGATATGTTAAAGGAGTCCATGGGCTGCTTAGGGCATAAGCAGTCAGATTAGGGTTTCCTAGTTGCAAACCCTAATAGCCTACATGTATATAAAGGATCCCTATGCCCCAAAAACGTGGCCAAGTGTTCCTTTAGGGTTTCCAACCGTTTTTGGTGCCTCCCCTCTCTTCTCTCCTTCATCCAATTGCTTAGTGGTGTTTGTGACTCCATTAGAGGTGCAACACTTGAGGCACTAAGCTTTCTGAAGCCAATCAAAGCAAGTAATTGATTGTTATTACTATATAACAATCAAAGGTAATTACTAAACCCTTATTTCAGTTCTTATATGATAGATCTAGGGTTTATAGCTTTGGATATTCAATTGCATGTTCATTAGACAAACTAGATCCAAAGCTATTAAGGTTTGCATGTACACCATAGGATTGATGTAGTGCTCAAAACCCATCAACAATATCATCTAGTAAATTTATTATGAAACTAATAAATTAGTGCAAAATGAAGCAATCGATTGGTGTAGCCATTCAAATATTGATTAATGTGAGTATCCAACGAGATTAACATGCAACTTAATACATTGAAGCAAGATAATTATTGGGAAGCATTACATGTTAAGGATTTGGAACCAAGACAAACTTACTAAGAGCATCCACAATGGTGAGTTCATTGGGAGAGTTGAATGAGGTGGCAAGTCTATGTGTCATTCAATGGATGAAACTCTACCATTGTGAGATGCCACTTTGGCATTCAATGGATTTGGAGTTCAATCGCCATTGAACTCTTCAATGGGAAAAGGAAAGTTTTTAATTCTTAGTTATTTACTATAAATTACATTTTGTAACATTCTATTGAATTTTATAGAGTTCAATGCATTGTAGGAAAAATGATAGAGTTGTATTATTATAGAAAGATGATGTGGCAATCTATTGAACTCTATGGAGTTCAATGCATTATGGATGCCCTAATGTATAATAAACTTCCTAATGGATTATGTCAGTGATGGCGGCCGTGTATTTATTAGTGTTTGTTTTAATTGGTTTTATGCATCTTATAATGTTGATTTTTTTTTTAGATTTGAGCGAAAAAAGTGAGATATAAAGAGAGAGAGAGAGAGAGAGAGAGAGAGAGAAAGTTGCAAAAGTGGAAAGAAATTTGAAGAAGCTATCAAAGTATGAAGATCAAGAGATTAAAAATTCTAAAGAGATCAAAAATTGAAGATACCAAAAATCAAACAAAAAAAGGTGTTGAATTCAAAAAAATCAAAGAGAAAATATCAAAGAAGAGATGAATTCCAAGAGCTTCATTGTGGTATCAAAGTTGTAATTTTTCTTTCTAGGTTATTATTTATGATTGGGAGTTTAATCAAAAATACCTTGAGGTTAAGAAAGTTTTCTGAGGATGGATTCAGAGGGTTGCAAAAATGAGTGTCGTACAAACTAAGGGGTGAATATTTATAAGGATTGTGAGTATTTAAGATTGGGAAGTATTTAGGACCTTTAGACACAAATATGTGCATTGCAATCTTGGTGTAATGGACGAGTTCTAAATGGATTGTCTTATGTAATGTTGGTGATGTAGGTTTAACCTAAAAGATTAGTTTTGCTTGAGGGCAATCAAAAGACAAATGTAGGGTATTTTGATATTGTCATATTTATACATATGTTTAGGCATTATTTTAATACATTTTAAGTTATATTTTGGTTAATTGCAAAGATATTTGATACTTATTGAGTTAAATTACATTTTGCAACCAAATAGGACATTCTTGAAGAAAAATGTCCAGAAGTGACAAATATTGGGACCTGAAACGACTAGAGCTGAATTGGAAGCTTTAAAGGAAGAAGAACCAAGCAAAAACACTCCCACGACGTGGCAATTGAGTACCATGTCGTGTTTGTAAGTAAATTCCCGATGAATTATGAAACCAGGAAGCTCGCGACGTGAGAAGTCAAACATTCTAGAAGATAAATATGTGAAAGCCAAATTCCATGCCAGACATGAATTCTACTGAGATCACGACGTGAGAACTTAATGCTACGACGTGAGCTACGATTTTATGGAAACTATAAATGCTTCTTTACATATCGAATTTGGGGGGTTGGATCTGAATTTCCGGAGAGATAGTCAAAATCAAAAGCCAGAAAAGAGAGAAAAACAAGCTTTTGGAAGAGAGAACGTTTGAAGATTGAAGATTTGAAGATCACACATCACATTCGGTTTGCATTAATTCAATCGTGTCGAATTCCTATGATTTTGTGTGTTTAGTTTCTGTCATGAGTAGCTAATTTAATAGACTTTAGTTTAGTTAGATGAAACTTAAACTATGAGTTACTTTCTTATTTTATGGATTATGTGAAGTTGGATTTAAGCTTGTGTTTGATTTTTTTATACATAGCATGATAAAGCTTTAATCTTTGTTGCTTAAATTCAGGTTAAGTGTAATTGAATGATCAATTTATACTGCATGAACTTGATTACCTAGTAGTTTATTAACATTAAATTTCTAGAGCTATGATTCACCAAATCTTAGATTCGATAATAAAGACATAAACTTTATCTGTGTTAGAGAACATAATTTTGATGGGTTTTATGCATAAAAACAATCCTATGTGCTCATGCAAACCCTAATGCTTGGATCTAGGTTTCTCTATTGTACATGCATTGAATCCAAGACTTGCAAACCCTAATCTAGCATACATAATTTGAAAATTAACTTATTACATCAAATCTAGATGTTTACCTCTTCAATAGTAGCTTGAATCTTCTTTTCTTGAGCTTAGAATCACAATTGCAATTCCTCTAATGGATCACAAACACCACACAAGCAAGAAGGCAATTATGAGAGAGGAGAGATGATGCCAAAATCGGCCCTAGGGTTTCTCTTGGAAGCCAGTGGCCGAAAATTGGAGCCTTGGGGTCTTATTTATAGTGCAGGCTGCTAGGGTTTCAGTCCAAACCCTAATGGATACCTTAGCCACCAAGTAGCCCAAGGAACCTTCTGGAATAACGCCCTTGGAAGAAAATATGATGATCCTTCATCATAATTTCGTTCCCCCTTAGTCCATTAGGTTTCCCAGCCCAAAACTCAACTATCACACATTTGACAGTTTATGCCCCTTTATTTAATTAATCTCTTTTAGTCACCAAATTAATTCCTAATTAATTTATGACTAATACTAATTAAATAAATATGATTTCTCCTTTAATATATTATTCTTATAATATATTAATAAACCATAATATCCTCTCTCTCATATCAAATTACCTTGTCAAGTTGCTTTGGTGAAGGCAACCAAAAAGGACCATGCATAACCGGGTCAAGTACATACCAAATATAGTTACGGGCTTAGACACTAATCCAACAGTCTCCCACTTAGATAAGTCTAGTAACTATATCTCACATACGACTTCAGGATCTGGTTAGCAATTGTAGCTCTTATACGCTTCTGTCAACTCTGATCAAAATCTTGTCCTTCAGATAAGGGATCGTATAATCCTCTGTTCTAGATATCATGCTGACAATACTTATTATCCAGCATTTTGTTTCTCGATCTCTGATTTATTCGACATAGAATTTAGTTGAACACATCAACTTCATTCTGACCGGGCCCGACACATAAGTCAAACTAAATCATCGAGTGGCCAAGATATCGCTTTTATTCTCTTAGAATAAAAGGTACAGAAAAACTTCGACTTATATGCTTTTATTATTTACTAGCTAAGTCACACACAATAATGTGTTTTATAACATCAAGTTACTGATGCGGTTTCGCATTATCAATGCATAATCAACTAGCAAACAACAACCATATCTCTAGGTTTAAAGATTATATGATATTATCATCTTGCGATCACTTATGGTAACTTTCATGAAGTGATACTAGCAAGTGCGGGTTTATTCCAATGCTCAAAACAAATTTCATAAGCACTCATAAAATTCGTAGCAAACCTTTGCTATGTCTAAAACCTTTCAGACAATCTACAAACAAATTTATGACAATCTTCTTTCATATCTACTTCCAACATATGAGCGATTGTGGACTGTTCGAACAATCTTATTATTCAGGAAGTCAAAACATGCAAAATTGGAAATAACAGATAAATAATCAACATAAGATAGTAACTTTCTTATAAATAACACACCTTTATTTAATCATCAAAATGTTGAATACAAAATTATCCATTACAAATTTCCTACCTATCTAATCTAAACTAATATCGTCCTTTAGTCCAACGTTCCTAGCGTGCTTCAAATGATTAACCCTACTCAGTCCCTTCGTAAGGGGATCTGTTGGGTTATCTTCTGACGATACCCTCTTCACAACGAGGAGTCCATCTTCTACCCGATGTCTAATAAAATGGTATTTCCTATCGATATGTCGAGATCTGCCATGATCTCTTGGTTCCTTGGTCAAGGCAACCGCTCCTTCATTATCACAGAAAATTTCCATGGGCTCCTTTATGGATGGCAACCCTCCAAGGTCTCCAATGAAGTTCTTCAACCATATAGCCTCCTTTGACGCCTCGCTTGCCGCAATGTACTCTGATTCGCACGTTGAATCAGCCACGGTCTCTTGCTTGGAACTTTTCCAAGTCACTGCTCCTCCATTCAGGGTAAAGACCCAGCCTGACTGCGATCGGTAATTATCCCGATCCGTCTGAAAACTAGCGTCACTGTACCCTCGCACCCTTAAGTCATCACTCCCACCGAGGACTAGAAACCATTCCTTGGTCCTTCGTAGGTACTTAAGAATATTCTTGACAGCAATCCAATGCGCCCTACCAGGGTTCCCTTGATATCTGCTGACCATGCTCAAAGCGAAGGCCACATCAGGGCGAGTACAGGTCATAGCGTACAAAATTGAGCCAACTGCGGAAGTGTAAGGTACTCGGCTCATATCAGCTATCTCTGCCTCTGTACTCGGGCTCTGAGTCTTACTCAGTTTGGTATTGCATTGAATTGGCAACTCCCATTTCTTGGAATTTTCCATACTAAAATGTTTTAGTACCTTTTCCAAATATGTATCCTGACTGAGTCCTATCAGTCTCTTACTTCTGTCTCTCACTATCCTTATTCCCAGAATATACGAAGCCTCTCCGAGGTCCTTCATAGCGAAACACTTCCCAAGCCAGGACTTGACCTCCTGCAAGGTTGGAATGTCGTTTCCTATGAGCAGTATGTCATCGACATACAATACGAGGAAGCTCACTATACTCCCACTGGCCTTGACATACACACATGACTCATCTTCGCTTCGCATAAATCCAAACTCTTTGACCTTCTCGTCAAAACAAAGATTCCATCTGCGAGATGCTTGCTTTAATCCATAAATGGACTTTTCAAGCTTGCACACCCTATTGGGATGCTTCGCATTGACAAAACCCTCTGGCTGATTCATGTAAACATCCTTAGCCAACTTCCCATTTAGGAACGCGGTTTTTACGTCCATCTGCCAAATTTCATAATCATGAAACACAGCTATTGCGAGCATTACCCTAATAGACTTTATTTTAGCAACTGGTGAGAAGGTCTCATCATAGTCAACTCCAGGAGTTTGAGTAAAGCCCTTCGCGACCAATCGCGCTTTATAAGTGTGCACTTTCCCATCCATGTTTGTCTTCTTCTTGAAGATCCACTTGCACCCGACTGTCTTACGACCTGGTACATTATCAACCAAATTCCAAACTTGGTTGTCATACATGGACTGAATCTTGCTGTCCATTGCCTCTTTCCATTTAGCAGACTTTGGGCCTGCCATGGCTTCCTTATAGCTATTAGGTTAGTCCAGATTCATTCGTGTACTATCACTAATAAACATATCCCCGTCAGTAGTAATATGGAAACCATAAAACTAGGGTGGAACACTAACTCTATTCGAACGTCTAAGAGGTAAGGACTGGTCAATTGGTTCAACAGGAGTTTCCTCCTCAGGTTGCATGCCAGTGTCAGAGGTTCCTTCATCTCGTGACTCTTGAAGCTCTTCAAGGTCAATCTGACTCCCACTGTCTCCTTGACTTATGAGTTCTCTTTCTCTGAAAACCCCTCTCCTAGCAACAAAGACAACATTGTCACTTGGTCTATAGAAGAGATAGCCAAAAGACTTTTGTGGATAGCCGATGAAATAACACTTCTCACTACGAGGTTCTAGCTTGTCGTGAGTCTCTCGTCTTACGAAAGCTTCACAACCCCAAACCTTGATATGTGCTAACGAGGGAGCTTTCCCTATCCACATCTCGTGAGGTGTTTTGGCAACCTTCTTGGTGGGAACTAAGTTAAGGATATGAGCGGCAGTCTCTAAGGCATACCCCCAGAATGAGAATGGTAACGAAGCACGACTCATCATAGAACGAACCATGTCCAACAAGGTTCGATTACGTCTCTCAGCCACACCATTCAATTGTGGCGTTCTAGGAGGCATCAATTGCGAAACTATTCCATATTCTTTTAGATAGTCGTGAAACTCAAGACTTAGGTACTCTCCTCCTCGATCAGATCGAAGCATCTTGATTTTCCTGCCCAGTTGATTCTCCACTTCATTCTTAAACTCTTTGAACTTTTCAAAGGTTTCTGACTTTTGCTTGATCAAGTAGATATATCCATATATGCTATAATCGTCTGTAAAAGTCACGTAGAAGCGACAAGCGTCCCTTGTGGTGGATCTAAAGGGTCCACATACATCTGTATGTATGAGATCCAATACACCCTCACCCCTTTCACATGTACCAGTAAAGGGTGACTTGGTCATCTTCCCAAGTAAACAAGATTCACACACGTCATCGTCCCTAAGGTCGAATGACTCCAAGACTCCATCCTTTTGGAGTTGGGCTATGCGTTTCTTGTCAACATGGCCAAGGCGACAATGCCACAAGCATGCTTTGTCCAAACTTGTGGACGAATCAATATTCAAAACATCATTTCCTAAATTATCTATAACTAACACAGATTCATAAATCCCATTACAAGGTAATGCATTGAAATAAAAGACACCATTCAAATAAGCATTAATAGAACCATTACTATTATCAAACGAATATCTGAAACCTTGTCTAAACAATCTATGAAAAGAAATGATGTTCCTTGCCATATCTGGCGAATAGCAACAATTACTTAAATCTAGCCCTAACCCATTACTCAACACTAAGGAATAAACTCCGATCTTGGTTACTGGTGAATACTTCTTGTTTCCCTTGATCAAGTTTATCCTTCCATGCTCCACTTTCCTACTTTTTCTTAGCCCCTGCAAATCATAACAAATGTGGTAACCACATCCAGTATCAAGGACCCATGAAGTAGCAAGTGATGAGTTATTAGATTTAATTAAATACATACCCGCAAAGGTGGGCTTTATATTCCCATCCTTAATATCCTGCAGATATTTAGGGCAGCTTCGTTTCCAGTGGCCCTTCTGGTGGCAATAGAAGCACTCTGCTTCCTTGGGGTCAGAAGAGGGCTTAACAGAACCTGCTTTGGTCCCACTAGAAGAGGAACCATCTTGGGTCTTACCCTTATGGTGGCTCTTAGAAGGAGCCTTCCTCTTCTTTCCCTTTCCTTGGCCAATAGCCAACACAGGAGTAGCTATAATAGAGGATGATGCAATAGATTTGTCCTTGAGGTTGCTCTCAGCTGTCCTCAGGAGCCCTTGAAGTTTACTCAGGTCATTCTGAACTGGTTGTAGCAGGAAGGCAAGGAGTGGAGGATGATGTCGATAGCCAAATCCTCATCAAACTTAACATTAAGTTTGAGAAGACGATCAACATACCTTTGCATTCTTTGCAAATGAGCAGTTAGGGATTCTCCACTCCCCATCTTAGCGGTGATCATGTTGGTAATGATCTCATAGCGCTCTTGCTTCACGCTCTGGTGGTACCTGTTCAGCAAATCTTGATGCATCTCATATGGATACATGTCCTCATAGGACTTTTGGAGTTCGAGGATCATGGTGGCCAACATGATGCAATGAACTTTCGTTGCATCACGCTTGTGGGCCTCAAAGGCGGCCATTTCTTCAGGAGTAGCTTCTTCTGGGTTGATCTTTTCTAGCTTCTCGTCGAGGACATATTCTTTGTCCTCGTAGCGAGTTATCATGCGAATGTATCTCATCCACTCGTTGAAGTTCGAGCCATCAAATGTCACCTTTTGACACAGGTTCATCAACGAGAATGACCCAGAAGTGTTGTTGTTTGCGTTTGCGTTAGACATCTGAAATAGAAAGGAACAAAGTTTGATTAGAAATGAATCCCCAATTAAACACCCAAATGAGAAATTAGGGCTAGGATCCAACAACATTATTTACAACTTAGAAAAGGGATGTCGTAATCTAAAAGTAAATAATTTGAAGGTAAGTGAATGACGATTCACTAATTTTCACCATGAAAAACGAAAAAGAATTAAGTTTTTAAATGTATTTGAAAATTCCTAGATTTCTTTTGAGATTCATTAAACACTTCAATGGCATGTTTAAATCTCGATATGCACTTCAAATTTGCGACTGGGATGCCGAGGATCGCAAACAAGTTTGTGAATAACCATGCGAATCAACATGGTGCACTCAATGTCTTCATCACCTAATCAATGTGCTGGTTAGCCACGCACGCTCCATTGATCCATGATAAAACATCGAGCCACCCTTTGTCACCAATGTCAATCCCAAATTAGTGTGCCGGTTAGCCACGCACGCTCCACTAACGTTTGACAGGGGTACAAAGTGTAATTCCATGGAATAGCATCATTTTCACATTTTACCCTAAAGTAACTAAGATTGGGAATTTATAAAACAACGTAGTTACTTTAATATTTCCATTATACTTATAATGAGGAATTAAGTACCCTATCCTATCCGTTCGGCTAACGACCCTCCACCAGTCAAGCAAGCGGTAGGTGTGAGTGTACACCCATTAAGCGTCATTTTATAGGCAGCAACCTTATACTCACCTTATAGACTGGCTTCGTGAACGAGGCCTACTAGCGATAAGACTAGCTTATTCTTATACATATATATTAATTAATCTTGTAATAATATAATAGTATAGGGTTGAATTTTAAACTTGTAAAATTCTAAGGGTTTGAAATTTAAATCATTCAAAATTAAACTTTTAATCACAAAATTTAAATTTCAAAACTTGAGGACAAGTTTTGAACTTTTCAAAACACAAGGGATCAAATAACAAATAATATAAATCAAACAATTAATTTAGTGATTATCTATATTTGACCTAATTCAATTTCTTGCAAGATAAGTTACCCAATTAATACAAATAATCAATTTTAATCAAATAAGGAATTTATTATCAAAACAATTGGTAAATATCTTTTGTTTTTGGCAAGGATAGTCTCACAAAATCATTAAAATTCGAATTTTATCAGTAAAAACAGATTAGGCAACTATTCCATAGCAAAAACAGCAAGAAATCCCGATATATCCTCTGTCAGACGATCCGACTCGCCGAGCCACTCATGGACTCGCCGAGTAGGGCCGACTCGCCGAGTGCATGAAGTGACTCGCCGAGTCCAGTCGAACAGAAGCCAGAAAAATGATTTTCAGCATACAAACAGTTAAAGCATCACATACTACAGAAATCAATCAAGGCTCTGATACCACTGATGGGTTTTATGCATAAAAACAATCCTATGTGCTCATGCAAACCCTAATGCTTGGATCTAGGTTTCTCTATTGTACATGCATTGAATCCAAGACTTGCAAACCCTAATCTAGCATACATAATTCGAAAATTAACTTATTACATCAGATCTAGATGTTTACCTCTTCAATAGTAGCTTGAATCTTCTTTTCTTGAGCTTAGAATCACAATTGCAATTCCTCTAATGGATCACAAACACCACACAAGCAAGAAGGAAATTATGAGAGAGGAGAGATGATGCCAAAATCGGCCCTAGGGTTTCTCTTGGAAGCCAGTGGCCGAAAATTGGAGCCTTGGGGTCTTATTTATAGTGCAGGCTGCTAGGGTTTCAGTCTAAACCCTAATAGATACCTTAGCCACCAAGTAGCCCAAGGAACCTTCTGGAATAAGGCCCTTGGACGAAAATATGATGACCCTTCATCATAATTTCGTTCCCCCTTAGTCCATTAGGTTTCCCAGCCCAAAACTCAACTATCACACATTTGACAATTTATGCCCCTTTATTTAATTAATCTCTTTTAGTCACCAAATTAATTCCTAATTAATTTATGACTTATACTAATTAAATAAATATGATTTCTCCTTTAATATATTATTCTTATAATATATTAATAAACCATAATATCCTCTCTCTCATATCAAATTACCTTGTCAAGTTGCTTTGGTGAAGGCAACCCAAAAGGACCATGCATAACCGGGTCAAGTACATACCAAATATAGTTACGGGCTTAGACACTAATCCAACAAATTTAATCATATTTGTGTTTAGAAAAATCTTACATAACTCACTAATTCTTAATAGTCAATTTTGTGTTTACGTGTGTATGATCGTTACATAGTAACTTATGAATTAATAAAAAATTATTAGGAGATCTAATCAAGACTGCTAATAATATCTATTGTGATAACTAACTTTATTAATCTATAAATAAGAACTAACCATAGGAAAAAGGTGGATTCAAAACTAAACGAAAGTGTTTTTAATATATTGATAAAATCCGTTCTTAGTTAAGTGTTTGTTAGTTTTAAGTTAATATGAACTTGCAAAATCAGATAAAAACCCTTTTTAATTATTATTTGTTTTTAGATTAATTTTTTGTAATTCTTTTAATAAACTGAATCTGTTCCATTTGTTCGATACCAAACTTACTTTACTATACTATAAAGTATAAACTGACTATGCACACTACCTATAAATGTATTAATAGATAAGTAGTTAGGTTTATAAATTTAAAGCTAGATAAATATTCTTAGTGCACATCACTACCCTTCCATCTTTGATCTTTTAAATTTACCCTTCCATCTTTGATCTTTTAAATTTATCTATAACAGAAATTTTACATATCCAAACACCTAAAGATCTTTAATTTGTTCTTATTTCCTCAATACAAAAGTAACAATCTTTATGAACTCAATTTTTCAGTCAAACAACGTTTATATTTTTTGCAGCAATCAACTACATCATGCAATTTAGCTGACCAAATTTGAACACATCCTACAAAATCACAGAACGTATTAACCAGGAGAGTTTCCATTTGGAATTAAAATTCATTGAAAATCCGAGAAACACCAAAATTTGCATCCCCTTAAACACAAAGTTAGATCAGAAAGTGATGAATGAAGAACATAAATAATGAATGATCAATTTCAAATCTAATTGATATTGATAGATTAAATAGACGATACTCTGGTGATTTCATGATTTCGATAGCCGAACAAAACCATCAAAACACAAAGCTCGACGATGAAGAAGAGAATAAATCAAAAATAAAATTGGATAAGCATAGATACAAAATAAGAAAGAAAATCGATTTCACAAATGCTGAAGAGAAGAAAGAAAACCGATTTCACAGATGGAGAAGAGAAGTTTATTGGCCGAAGAAAGAAGACGTTGGGGTGGCGACACTCATGTTTAGTGGCAGAGGTAGTTGTTGGCGTTGCGACGCTCAGAGATGGAGTGACAGAGGAAGTTGTTAGAATGAAGGTGTTAGGTGTACGTGATGGAGAAGAGAGCACTTGCAAAAGAAAGAGAAGGAAAAGGAGGAAAATGTGATTTTTTTGGTCTCGTTCATCTATATTTTTCTAATGGACCGAATCAGAAGGTGAGTTAGCAGGGGATGACTAGGCCAAACAAAAATAACTTGTATCAAACATGTTGACCGAACCAAGTCCATCAAAAATGCTGATCCAATCAGCAAGATACAAAATGCCCAGGGACAAGAAATTGTGACTTGGTAAACCATAATGACCAACTATGTGATTTTATAGAACATTTATAATGAAATTTATTTTCTTTCCAAACTTTGTTTTTATACGTTTCAAAAAATATTTACTTTGTTTTTTTGTATTTTTTTAAATTTATAATAACTGTATGAAAACATGTAAAAACAAATTAAAAAACATGTAATATCTGTAAAGCAACAAATTACTTGCATACATTGCGACATATTAGAGGCCTTGTCTCCGGTTACCCTTTCATTTGTTACCTTTTTTCCTTACAAATTTGTCCAAAGTTTATTTTCTGTTACATATATTTATAACTTTTGTTACATGTACTTACAACTCTTTATATTTTCTTTTTCATTTTAGAAACTTTTACATGGATTAGAAAAAGCAATTTAAAAAATGAATTACAAGATCATTATTTTTTTTTTTTTTGAAAAAACATATAAAACCAAACTTATAAAAAGGAAGTCATAAAAAATGTATAAAACAAAATTATAAGAAAATAAAGTTATAAAACATGTATTTCCCATAATTATATTTGGAATAACGCCCATAGCCTGAAAATTAATTTTGGTGAGGAGCTTGTTATGGAAACATCATTTTTGGAATATATTTCCCATAATTATCTTTGAAACTGTCATTCCTGGTTTATAAGATAAAATCAACATTTAATGTTGATTTGCTCTTATACTTGGTAATCGGAAGAATTCGAATTCTATAAATTCTTAGTTCGTGGTTTCTTATTAGTGTCGTGTTTTGAAATTGTTATTTAAAGGATTATCATTATAATCTGGATTTCGTGAAAACCAGACATATGGTTAAAATATCATATTTGAAAAGTGATTACACTATCTTTCATGCATATTGAGGATACCTCTCGATTTCAGAAACCACCACGGTCCTCCCAAACCCTAACAAAGGTTGTTATGGAATTTCTAAAATTTTGATATATTCATATCCAAAAAGTATTAAAAGAGAAATTGTATATATGAGACTAAAATATAAACATTGTTCAGGGCGTGTTTGAGATTGCTTTTTAAACTCCTTATTGACTTTTTGGAAAAGCAAAAAATTACTAGCTTTTTGAAAAAAGTTATTTTTTTCAATGAAAACTTATTGTTTATCAAATCTTTTTAACTTATTAACTTTTTGAAAAACCAATAAGCCATTTTAAAAAACACTTACAAACACCCTCTTAATTGGTTTGGTAGTTGTAAACATAACATGTTGTGTTAAACGGGATATCTTGGTTAAATAACTTTAGTTATACCTATTCCATTGTACTACTACTTTTTTTTTTTTTTTTTTTTAATCACAAACTCTTTTGGAAATTCAACAAAAAGAAAATAACTCAATACTTAATAATTAACACATGTGTTTTTTTAACAGAGTAAACTAAAACATAACTCTTGTACAAATTAACATCAATTTTAAAGGTTGAAAGCTTGTGTTGATAATCTTCAACATCGAGAAAGCACATATTATAGACTACTCAATTTGCATTATTAATGGGTATTTTTCTAACTAAGCATCATGTTTTGGTTTGAATCATGTCATATCAAGGCAAACAAACGCTGCTAGATTTTTACTATTTACTGAATACCCATAAATTATAACAAAAATTATCCACTTTGGTTGCCAAAAAATGCCAAGAGCTAATAGATACAATGATTATACATATCACATGGTCTTGTTTAAAGTTGTGGAACCTCCCACTTGGAATTTTGAATGTTTGAATAAAATCATTGAAATATGTATTTTTTTTGTTTTATTATATATTTTTTACATCTTCGTAAAACCGATAATTTTAAAGCGAAATTAAATATCCTCCTATATTTTATTCCTACTTATCCTCCTATCATATCAAATAGTGGTGACGAGTAGATTCAATTAATATTAATTTCATTAAATGTGTCACTAAGGTGTTGTTTGTTTTTCCGAAACAAAAATTCAAAAAGTCTGCGGATCACCTCTGCAAACCTCTGTAGCAGAACATGTGGACCAAACGGCTACAGATTGTAATAAGAAGCGTGTTTGTTTTTGTTAACATCTGCAGAGTGCTGCAGACATTAAAAATTTAAAATAAACTAATTTAATAAACCGAAAATGGTTTTTAAACACATAATATTTAATAATTGTAGTCTTAAAACATTAAAATAAATTTAATACAACAAAATTAGTCTTACAATAACATTTTGCAAAAATAAAAGAAATAAAATATAATATGTTATATGTTTTTGTTACAATATGTTTTTCTATTTTATTTTTTATTTCATCATTAAAACAAAATAATAGACACTTATTTAAAAAGAAAATGAAAAATAAAATTATAGACACTTATTTAAAAAACAACATTAAAATGAATTAACTTATGTAAATCAAATGGGAGATAACAGTTAAAGGGATATAAATTTAATGTATTAAATGTTAAAGGGATGAAAATAGAATATAGTATATAAGTAAAGGACCATAAACGTAATATTAAATATACTTAACGGGTGTGTTTAACAACACCCGTCGTTCGATTTTTGGAAAAAAAAAGCGGTCGATTGTTTTTTTGGGTTGGATTTTTTTAGGTTTAGGTTTGAAGGGGTGGGAAGAGGTACAACAAGTGCTTCCCCAAGAAGTACACGGGCAGAGGTTTTAAGCCATGAAGACTTCCGAAAAACAAACTGCTGCACGACAAAAAGTGTTGCGCGTGTGCTATGTGCTGCGCCGCACAACAATAAGAGTTTTGAAGAGGTTTTTTAAGAAAAAAAAACAACACCTAAATGTAACACATGTCAACATTTGATATGTAGGAAGATAAGTATGAATAAAATGTAGGAGGATAATTAATTTCTCAATTTTAAATTCAACTGACATGTTATTTTTTTTAGCAACAATAGTTACATTAAAACCGAAAGCTAGCTAGAAGCTATCTAATTTAATTCAAAATCTATCTGAGCTATTTGTCTCAAATATTAGTAACATAAGCTTCATCTTTACAATAGTATCGAT
Source organism: Lactuca virosa (assembly GCF_052849685.1). Classification (NCBI taxonomy): domain Eukaryota; kingdom Viridiplantae; phylum Streptophyta; class Magnoliopsida; order Asterales; family Asteraceae; genus Lactuca; species Lactuca virosa. The sequence continues at coordinate 57,209,333 of NC_136431.1, forward strand.
AATTGGCAACTAAAAAAAGACTATAGAATATTACACTTTATATCGATGACGATTCTATAGAGCATATGGCAAGCTCGTAACGAGGGAATAAACATTGATAATAGTCTTCTTATGATTAAATTTATTGCAAAACTAGTTGTGAGACCCGTATATTATACGAGTTAATTAAAACAAAACATTAAATGCGAAGGAGTAAACAGGAAGTTTATTTGTATATGAAATTTGAAATAAGTGAAAATTATGAGAAAAATAAATTAAAAAAAAACATGCGAAAAATAAATAAATTAAAATTACGTGCTTATTTGTCAAACTTGTGTACTATAATGGTTAATTATAATAAAATGTAAAATGCGAAGGTTTAAACTGTAATTTATTAAAAATTAAAATTCAAAACTTATAATTAATATAGTCATTATGATATATTTAATTTGTGGATACTAAATTAATGATATAGTGGGAAATTAAAAATGAAGTAAATGACATTTGGAAAATAAATATATCTAAATAACAGAAATTGACATATGAGAAGGATTCCATTTGATTTGTTGGAATGTCATTTTTTGGCATCATGTAATCTTATTTTTCCTGTATTGTCTTTGTACTCTTTTTGCATTGCATTTGACTAGTTTCTGGTTTGTTGTCATTCATAATTCTTTTTTTAATATATATAATACATAGAGAAATATTTTATTGTTTCATTTAACCCATACAAAACCTCATTGATTTTTGTATGAAATTTATGGTTATGTTTTCGCCCAAAATTTAGTTCTTACTCTTTAATCTTTATTTCATCAAACGTCTTCCGATTGGAATTGAGCTTCACCCATTTCAAATTCCCACATAAAGATCAAAACCATTCTACGATTTAACCCTAATTTCAAAATCCACGCATACGCAGACAAAATGCACATTGCACATTCCTCCTTTTGGTATCTTGAGTCTTGACTCCCTGTCTGACCAACAACTGTAGATAGCTTCTTGGACGAGCGCGCCCAAACTCATATTGGGTTTCCTTTCAAAAACGATCTTTCTTCTGTACACAAAACAATGGCAGGTGAAAGCGCAGCGTCTCATAGAAGAGACCCGATCAAGAATACAGGCATGCTTTCTTTCTCTACAGTTCATAGCACATGGAATTTGACTCTGGTTTTTCTCTCTTCCAGTTATTTCTGTTGATTGTGATGATATAGTGATGAATCCATTTCATGTTGTCTGGATGAATCCGACCCCTTTTATGCATCACACAGTTCCCTATTTACTTCAATTTTGAAGGTTTAATTTGGGGTTTGGGGGAAACGAACGATTGAAAGAGATTGAATTTGACAAATCACAAGTGATTTCAATTATATTATTCGAAACTGCAGTTGGGAATGCTGCTGTACAAAGGAGAAGACAGCATGCTGTTTCAGTGGCGAAAGAAAGAAGAGAAGCGATGTTCAGAACCAAGCGATTGTGTACAGAAGTAGTTAGCAACGACATGGATGTCGCCATCCATGGCGACATGATGATTGAAGAGGAGCCATCAATTCTAGAGGCTCAAACGTTTTCTGCTGTTGAAGAACTAAAGCTTGCAATTTCTTCAAAGTAAGATCAATTCATTATACTTTTCCTTAACAAATGATCATTAATCAATCAATTTTCTTTTTAGGGGAAAGGACACAGTTCAAAAGAAGGTGAATGCTCTTCGTGAACTAAGACGATTGTTATCAAGATCCGAGTTTCCTTTTGTTGAAATTGCTCTTAAATCTGGAGCAATACCTCTACTTTCTCAATGTCTTTCATTTGGCTCACAAGATGAACAAGTAATTTCTTTTTCTTTTATATAAGTTATGAGAAAAACATATTACAACTTAATGACTTATGTCCAAATTTCAGTTGCTTGAAGCAGCATGGTGTCTTACAAACATAGCTGCAGGAAAACCAGAAGAAACAAAAGCTTTGGTTCCAACATTACCATTACTAATTGCTCATCTTGGAGGTTAGTGATTAATCTAATTAAAATTTTGTAACAAATCCTTTTATGTTTTCTAAAGTTCTAATAACATCTAGGTTATATAAGTGTAAAGTGTAAAGATTCTATGTGGGTCTTTCTTAATAAAAGATGCATCTCCTATATTTCATACGCTCCATTTGATTTGTTTTTTTTTTCACTTTCTAAATAACAAAATAAACATCAAAGTTCATGGTAACATTTAGCTTTAACTTTTTTGCTTTTAAGCTATTGTCTCTATTTATCTTGCATGCTTCATTTAGTGTTCACTATCACGGGTAGTTTTGGAAAATGGGGATGGAATCTTTTTCTAATTAATAAAGATAAAAAAAAAACTTGATGTAGGACATTTCAAAAAGGAAAGATTAAAGAACACTTTGATGTAGGACATATTAAGTACTTTCACTTTTAACTAATTAACAAATAACAAAACTTGGTTTTGGATTTAAGGAAAGATCACTTCAATGTAGGACATGAACATTGAACATGGACATATTAGTTACTTTATCTTTAATCTTTAATCTTTAATCATTATAATCTTTAATTTTTTAATTTTTGTATAATTTGTAGATAAAAGTTCATTATGTGTAGCTGAACAATGTGCATGGGCATTAGGAAATGTTGCTGGAGAAAGTGAGGAATTGAGAGATCTTCTTCTTTCACAAGGAGCTTTAATTCCTCTTGCAAGAATGATATTTCCAGACAAGGGTACAACAGTCAGAACAGCTTCTTGGGCTTTATCAAATCTAATCAAGGTTTTTAATTTTTATAAATTTTTTTATTTCCTTTTGTGGGTCCTATTTTATCTCTCCCAAAATCAAGAAAATGGGACCACAAATTACATCTTTATTATTGTTGTATGAATCTTTTGGAGTTTTCAATCACACACACATGATATATCAAACTTTAAAGGGTATTTGTAAATAAAGGAGAAACTTTTTATAAAGAAATAATTTTGCTTAAAAATTATTGTTGATTGTGGATGTAGGGACCACACCCAGAGGCTGCAACTGAACTCATAAAAATTGATGGAGTTGTGGATGCTATTCTTCGACACTTGAAGAAATCGTATGTTTTTTGCACATATAATCAAATTATATTTTATAAAAATGGTTAATTTGGGAAAAAGTCTCAAATTTTTTTCGGATTGTTGGAAAAAGAAAGTTATTAGTTCTTTAAATTGCAAATTTGTACAAAAAAATATGATCTTTGCAATAATGATATATACACACTAAAGACTACTTTAGTATTTTTGTATTTATCAGTATATCTTTAGATTTTAGAAATAAAAAATTATTTTTGAATTTTTGATGAACAGGGATGTTGAATTAGCAACTGAAGTAGCATGGGTGGTTGTGTATTTATCAGCTATTTCAGATGTTGCAATAAATGTGTTAATGAACACTGAAATTGTTCAAGTTCTTGTTGATCGATTAGCTTCCTCAAATACTTTGCAATCACTCATTCCGGTAACACATGAATTTACCTTTTTACCCTTTTGAGTTTTGATAAATGCAGAAAAGAAAAATTTATCTTTTTACAAATTTGCCCTTGTATATACAGTTGCTAAGGAGTTTAGGTAATCTCATGGCTGGTGATGCTTACACCACCAATATTCTTCTTGATCCTGGACATGAAACCACAGGCTAGTTTTATTTTCATATTTTCATATTTTCCTTTATTTATTTATTTATTTATATAAAAAGTAAATCCAAGAAATATCAACAAACTTTCATGTATCTGTATATTACAATTTACAACATCCTACTTTCGTTTCTTTCTATTACTCTATTATTGTATTCCACATTCCTAATATAATAATTTAAAAAAAAGGTTTTTTACATGAAAGTCCTTAAATTTGTCAAGTTTTGTTGATTTTGTCCTTGTGACAATTTTTTGTTCATTTATGTTCTTAAGTTTTCCAAGTTTTTTCATTTTTACCCCTTTTACTTGTAACAATAGGTTTCTAGGTTACCATGAAATATAATTTTCAAAAAAGCCCTTAAGTTTATAATTTTCAAAAAAGTCTCAATTATTTTATATTTTGCCGAAATTAACGAAATAGTACTTATTTTTTTTTTCAACGGAAAATGACATATTATCGTATAAAATTAGATAATCAGGACTTTTCTGTTCAAAAAATAAATGTTGGGATTAAACCATAAACTGACCCAAAATATTGGGACTTTATCGGAGATTTTCCTTTTTCATATTATACGAAATCAAGGGTTTTTATTGCAAAAGATTTGTAAACTTAAGGGCTTTTTTGCAAATTATATTTAATGGTACCCTAGAAACCTACTATTACAGATATAAAGGGCAAAAATGAAAAAACTTGGAAAACTTAAGGACATAAAGGAAACAAAAAGGACAAAAACCATTTGTTTTTTTTGACAAACTTAAGGACTTTCATGTCAAAACTCAAAATCCCTTTAAAAAATGTAACATTAAAATAATAAATTAACCGAAATTTGTCTGAAATTTCCAGATAGTATTATCCGTTCATTAAGCAAATGTTTGAAAAGCGAGCATCGTTTCTTGAAAAAGGTATATATTTATTTTCCATATTTCTATTAAAAAAAGTGCTATTTTCTGCAATTACTTTATCATTAAATATATATATATTTTTTGTAGGAGGCGACATGGGTGCTATCAAACATAGCTGCAGGATCAGTTGCACACAAGCAACTAATATGTAAAAGTGAAGCAGTTTCATTGTTATTAGAGCTTCTTGTTACATCACCATTTGATATAAAAAAAGAAGTTGCATACGTTTTGGGAAATTTATGTGTTGCTCCAAAAGATGATAATGATAATGATAATGATAATGATAATGGATCAGGGATTCCATTTTTATTATCGGATCATTTGATTTCATTTGTTAGAAATGGATGCCTTTGTGGCTTCATTGATCTTGTTAAATCATCTGATCTTGAAGCTGCAAGACTTGGACTTCATTTCATCGAATTGGTAAAAAGATTATATAAGTTTTGCTACTATTATTTAGAAATTTCATAAATGGTCCTTGTGGTTTCCTAGAATATCAAGTTTAGTCCCTGACTTTTTTCGGTCTCATGGAAGGTCCTGATGGTTTCAATTTCTATCGTGGTTGGTCCCTCGTCCATATAAGAAGATTTGTATACCCTTTTTAGTTTTTTATAAAAGAAACTAAAAAAGGTAAATAAGTCATTTTATATGGCTGAACGACCAACCACGATAGAAATTGAAACCATCCATGAGAACGAAAAAAGTTAGGGATGAAACATGATATTTTGGGAAACCATAGGGACCATTTATGAAGATTACTCTAATAATGATGATGATGATGATGATTTTTGTAGGTGTTGAGAGGGATGCCGAATGGTGAGGGACAAAAACTTGTTGAAAGAGCGGATGGGATTGATGCAATGGAAAGGTTTCAATTTCATGAAAATGATGAGCTTAGAGTGATGGCTAATCTTCTAGTTGATAGTTATTTTGGAGAGATGTATGGGGTTGATGAGTAGAAATAAGATATATGGGTTAAGTGTGTGTTTATGTGTGTGTGTGTGTGTTAAGTTTGAGATTGGATACTAACGCATAGGTTAACCGTTAATGGTTGAATATAATGTTGATTTTGGGTACATATTGATTGTGTTTGGAGACATGTAAGGTGTCAAATGTGTTAAATATATATAACATGATATGAAGGTTGCTTCTTTTGTGTTTTGAATACTTGTTATTCTTGGAGTTTAAATGCCAAACAAATTGATTTCAGTCTTGGATGTTATGATGAGCTTATTTAGATTTGAAGGATAAATGATATTAATTGATAAAAATTCAAAGCTTTGAAAGAATTATTATATAATATAATAACAAGGGTTATAGTTTAGGAGCGTGGAACAAGGCTACAATCAACTTTTCTAGAGAAGGATAATTTATTTTTGTGTCATGCAATGAGTTGCTAGAATGCTTATTCAACTTTTGTTATCTGATGAAAGTCTTTCTTGTCCATACATTCTTTTAGTGTTTTAAAAAGATGGTAATGTTTTTTCAAGTGATTTTGCCAAGAACCTTCCAAGCAAAGCTAACTATCCGTTAAGGCTTTGGATTTCTTTCAATGTTTGTGATGATTTTACCAAGAATAACCTGTTAACCTTCTTGGACTCCAAATTTATATTTTTTTGGCTCGACTTTTATTCGTAATTGATCAAAGGTCCCCTGTATGTTTGAAAGGTATGTTGGGTCGTATCTAGTTTTGATGACTATATCATCGACGTATATATCTACTAAGCCTATGATATGTTGCTCAAACATATTCAGTCTAAAAGGCATCTTGGTGTAGGAGAATGTTCCTTTCTCTGTATGAAAGGACTTTTTTTTTTCCTTCACGTGTCTTTGCCATATGGATATGATGATATCCCTTATAAGCATCCAGAAAACATTTTCTTTAGAATCATTTTAATGAAAAAACTTTTTACCCGATTTCCAATAGTGGATAATAATGTTTAAGAAACGCTTGTTGAGGTTGGTGAATCCTATGCACATTCACTACCATCCATCTCTATTTTTTACCACGCTAGACTTTAAAATCATAGTTGGCGAGCAAAAGAAAAGGATTGCGACAAGAATGAAGTTAATAAGGATCAATTTCCAAAACTGCCAAAAATTTGACATTCACGACGCGTGCAATATGCATTTACACTTTTAGCTGACTAAGGAATTCAATACAAACATTCATACACGCGACTCGCGATGTGACCATGAACCTTATGTGACGTGAACTCGATGTTTCTATAAATACACAAACTTTTGGCCATAAATTCAGATGTAGCCTTAGGGTAGTTAAGTGCAACATACAAGAGACAAATCCTACACAATATATTCGTCCAAAAAACCTTTTGGGTTGATTTCAAGGTTGGAGAAACACTTTGGAGCGAAGATTTGAAGAATCGGAAGCTAGGAGCATTAGAACTGTAAATCGGTTTGCTTAATGATCGTGTTTAGCAATTCTTATTTAATGTTTTTCTGTTTTTATCAACTGGTTATTGGGTAAAACCTTTTTGCTTTCACTAGAGTAGATGTAACCTTAAAGGTTTTGTATGATTCCATTAATCGGATGATTAGTTTCGTTTATTTATCAAGATTGTTTGGTTAAAGATCCATATGTGTTATTGTTGATATCTTTATTGTATAGCTGAGTTAATAGAGTTTAGAGAACCAATATGACTTTATTGGCTTAAATCATAATTGTTAATAACAATTAGCAATTGTAATTAGAGATGAACCAAATCCTAGGATTAAGTTAATAAAGTAATTAACTTTAATGTTTATCCATGCATTAGACAACCAAATCTATGCACCAAATTGATTATCATGACTATTAGGATCATTCGACCCAATCAAATATCTCATAATACGAACTTAATAATAATTGTTAGATAGTTAATTTAATTACATTACTTACCATTGAGTTAATCGTCCTAATAATTATAAGGTTAGTTAACTAGACCAAGATAACTGACTAGAATAGAAATCAATGGCTATTACTAATATCCATTACACTCTACTAGAATCTATCATAACTGAAAGGCCTAACATAATATGTGTGAAAGCATCTCTACCTCTTTTGTCTCTAAATCTAATCTCTAGTTTTGTTTTTGTTTATAGTTTAGTTTAATTGAATTGAAACAAATTTCCCTTTTACTTTATTGTTCATAGTTTAGTTAGCAATATAATTTTGTGATCTGAATCATTCATGTTCCCCTTGTATTTGACACATGGTCTTACCCTAACTATATTGCTACACGGTTAGGTACCCTACCTAGTGTGTGTTACAGTTTAGCCGCGATAAAATCAATTTTATAAATTAAAAAACTTTGATCATTATATATATATATATATATATATATATATATATATATATATATATATATAGTTAACCACACATCACTTGCCATGGTTAATAACTACGCCATGCAGTTTTTATTGGTGATGAATTCATCATCCTTATTCTCTTTACCCTAGGGGTTTTCTTTATGACATAATTTTCAATGGTTGTAGGATCTTCTTATACTCTAGCACAAGTTATGGATATCCTAAATCATGGTAGTTTTTCCCTCCACCTAGAATTTGAATAGTCCATGTACCGTTAAGACTGCCTACCGGATTAGACTTATGCTTATCCTTCCAGAGATAAAATTATAAAATAAGGTGCACATATTACAATAAAAGTAAGATCAACTATTTTTTGCAAGGTATTATAGTAATCTTTGAGTGTGGACAATAATAATCATAGTCTTCCTCTTGGCCAAATTGATTATCCTGTGAAAGTGACTAATGATCTAGCCGTGAGTATAAGGAAGCAATGTACGTACATTTCTACTATCGTTCCCTTGTTTATTAATGGTTCATCTTCTTGATAATCTTGATGCATGACATCAAAGGTTATGGTTCCCACTTGTGGTCTCTTAGGATCCGTTTCACCTTTGTCGGAGCCTCTTATCATCAAGACTTTAAAGCCATGGATTTTTGTTGAATCATTTTTATTTCTTTTTGGGTTCATGTTCTTTCTCATGTTCGATTATGAGGATTTTTTTCTCTCCATATCCCTCTTTAGGTTGTAACATTCCATAGTAATTTGCTCAATATTGTCATTGTATTCATAATATTTAACTTTATTCTTAAAAGGGTACTTTCCTGAGCTACCTCTGGCTTTATGATAGTCATTTGATGTGTAAACTTCTATGTATTCCATGAGTAATTTTATACGATTGTGGGGGTCCTTCACTAAATAACTCTTTCCTAATCGAGTATTGATCTCCTTTTAGATGGGTCAAGATTCATGTATTGACCCTTATATGTTGTGTTATCTTAGGTTTGGGATTTTATTCCTTCATTGTTTTGTCTTTCCCTTTTCATTGGTCATTTATTCATGTGATAGGTAGCTATGAGCCCCAACCAAGAGGTATTTAAGAGTTTTAGAGAGCTTCCCTATAGTTTCTTGAAAAGCATTTGTGGCCTTAATTCATTAGTGAATGCTACTATTATCATGATTTTGTTTCAAAATGGCAAGAGTTAGCTCATGGAACTAAATTAAATCAAGTAGTATTTAGTCAATTTTTAATCTATTTTTTCCCATCCCATTATTAATTAAATTTGCTTCATAAACTTTTTTTTTGTATAAAGCTCTTCGTAAAGTGACTGATGTGTTGATCAAAGTATTTGATAGAATCCATAGGTAGGTTGTCGAACCAAAATCTAAAAGATCCCATTAGTGTCATGGAAAACAAGATACATGACAACTTAAGATCCAAGGTGACCATTATGACAATCCATAAAAAGTTTTTTTTTGGAAAGGGAACTTCCCTAACGAGGGTTTCCGGGCCAGCTTTCGCGCACCGACTAATCCCTCGCTGCAAACATGAGGCTTTGCCTCATGCCCTGGAGTCACTGCAGGCGAACCTCCATGGCCACAAGGGCTGAGTAGTGCCAGGATTTGAACATGGGTCAATAGGTTATCCACCATATCTTCCACATGCCTTACCAAGTCACCACAACCCAAGTGGTTTCAATCCATAAAAAGTTGGTAATATGGTTTTTAGGATTAGTAGTCCTAGTGGACGACTTCATTCATGACATCCTTAATCTTTGGGGGTGGTAGTATATTGATGTTCTTTTCAAATGGTGAGTTGGAGCTTAATCTTCGCAAATCTGTGGCTATAGGTATCACCATTGGTTTAGGATATCCTGAAGAGGAAGTGGTGTTGGTTCCTCCATCATGTTGTTTTCTGGTAGGGCGGCCATTAGATCTGCTATGCATTTCTTACTCTTCCATCAATTTTCTATTATATTCATCCTAATATCATATTGGGAATCATAGACACTACCCAGTCGAGGTTCTGATCCACCTCATGCCTTATGTATTCTTTCATAGTAGGAACAACGAGTGTTTTACCTTTCATCATAGCTTGGTATCTTTAGAAATCTTGGTAGGACATCTAGTCTTTCGCTTCCTGAGGATTTCAAGGAATGAGAGTTCACACTTGGATCAAGAGAGTTTCCTCCACTGTCATCGTAGATACCACCTTCTTAATAGCACCCATTGCTAGTATCAAATTGAATACTATGCCCTATGGATTGGTTTTTCCATCGATGTTTCATGTCGTGTCCGACAGATGATGCCAACTAATGATACCTGATTTATAAAGCATGGCTCTCCACCATCTATCACATAATAAAAGTAATGTTAGATTATATTCCCAAGTGGTGACGTTGAAATGTACTCTTACAATCAAGGTAGTTAAATAATACAAACCACAGGATATGACTATATGTAGATATATAAGAGAATAACATAGAACATGATACCATTTGTTGGGGATAATAGGGTCTTATTTATAGCATAAATTGGAATTTTGTCATGGATAATCCCATATATTAGTCACATAAGGTATTTGTTATTACTTATTACAATAGATGTTTGAGCTAAGGTGACATCATAGAGATTAGAAAGGCACGCTTACATGGGAATGTAACATGATCCCAAGACACTTTCTATTATGGTGATACAAGGAACCATACCTATATGATGTATTGAATTCGTGACTTCATGAAGACATCATGACCTTGTAACTACTAAGTTAGTTCTAGGCTACTCTCGGATAAGAAATTAAGTCTTGGTTTTTCTAGCAATGGTTCCAAATACATCAGTAATTCACATTAGTCTTAGTTCATAGTTATCCCCATGACATGATTGTTGACGAAAATGCATACTCGCAAGTATACAAGGCCATGCAAGTAATAGTTGTAAGACTAGATATCGTACTAATGTGGACTATCTATCTTAAAAGAAGAATGATCAGGTAGTTGTTGGTAAAAATGATTTGATTTGATCAAACTATGAAAACTATTTTAAAAAAAACTAAAATAAAATGAAATAAAATAAGACAGACTACAAATATTTCTAAAGCAAACTCTAAGGAAATTTAGCAACTCATTTCTAAGACCAAAGTGACTGAAAGGGGAAAACACACAATTGTGATTTCACAGACAAGAGAAAAACGGGGTTTAGTTGATATTTATGGTTCCATGATTCATCTAATGCAATTAATCAATTAACACAAATATAGTGATAATAAATTTGTTAACACCATCTAAAGTCATCAGTTACCTCTCAGTCTCATGATTCGATTTAAAATCACTCACTTATATCCTAGTTTGGTGGGAACACGTTATTTTCCATATCGATGATTTGGGGTAGAACTTCATATTTTTTTTCGTTTAATTTCTAGGTATTTGACACATAATATGCAGAGAATGTAGGAAATTGAAGTTCTACCCCAAATAGAATTTAAAAATCACGTTGGAATTGTAAAATAATTGGATCTAAGCACTAACCAAAAATTACTATAAAAAATATTCTAACAAATGGATGACAATATCTTAATTTTAAAAGGTTGTTTGTTTCTATCATCGATACAAAAAATTGTGTCATGAAAACATTCATGCATACAAAAATTCGTTACATGGTATGTTAAAAATAATTTCAAACAATTACATGTTTCAATATCTGTTAAAAACAACTTTAATCAAATTTATTTATCTATATTGTTAAAACCATTTTAAATTTTAATCAAATTTATTTATCTATATTGTTAACGAGTTTTCAATTAATAATGGCTTTATTTTATAGAACTTAATTTTGTGGTTTATTTTAAGTTTTTAACAAAAACTAATTTCACATATACAATCAACAATTATAATACATAAAATAAATAATACACATATGCATTGAGAAGGCTAATCCTAAGTTCAGTTTTATGAGTCAACATAAAAATCGTTGATCAACACTTAAAGAACAAAACGAATTTCTCCCAAGTCTTCATACATAACGTCATATTGGGCCTTCATCTTGGGTCGTTAATTTGGTCTTCTTGTAATACAATAGAATTTAAAAATAGAATATCATATATAGTACTTATAGTTTTTAAGAAAAACAAAATAAATAATTTGGAGACTAATCTAAGAAAAAATTAAATCACAAAAGGCACCAAAATTGCTAAAAATATATATGTAAAAGTCAAACGAAGCACTCATAGCACACAATGGGTTTAAACGAGAATGCACTATAATATACACCAACAATGTAAAACAATTTAATGGCTTGCTTTTATATAAAAAAAAAATATGCATGCCAATTTTTTGCAAAAAAAATTCACAACATGAAAAATTAAGTCAAGCCAGTAATGTCTAAATATCAACAATATTTAAAAATATTTAATGTTTTCTGTTAATCAAAATCGATCAAGTTGGAGCAATCAAAAAATTCAAAACAATAATTTAAAGATTCAAAAACGACTTTATTACTATAAGGACAAAATACAAAAAAATACAATCATTTATCCACCAGTATTAAAAAAAAAACCCAAGAAAAACCCTTGTATTTCTAGTTAATTTTTAGATTTACCCAACTATTAGTTTTTAATAAGTTATCAAAACAATTGTGACATGACATTGATTTTGTTCGTTTTATGTTGGCATTACAAAAAATAAGCAATGTCACTTAATTTTGTTTGAGTTATGGTCGTTAACTAAATGATTTATTTGTTAAGTAAATGATTTATTTCTTATATTTACCTTAGACAAGAGGCAACAAATAAATGTTATGTCACAAAACAATCTGTAATTTATTTAAAAAGAACAAGATATTTGGATTAATATGAAATGTAACTGAAAATATAAGAGTTTTTCTATATATAAATAAAATGTAATGATTTTTCTGAATTCTTTGATACTTAAAAGAAATTGATGCAATTATATATGCAACTGAGAAATATACAATTCATAAAAAAAGAATTCCCAAAGCCATAACCAACACAACCACAGTGAGTTAAAAAGAAAAAAAATGGGTCAATTTCTTGATAATTGTTAGCCTAGAAACCGTGTTCAAAGGTTGAACACTCCATGTATATCTACACGAAAAGTCACTATACACCAATGGAATGCTAGTTCCTTGACTCAATTAATGAGCATCACGTTTTTATTTGTCTAGTTCTTGATCAAAATTGACAAAGAGATGTCATGGGCCTTTACGATGTCGACTAGAGAAGGAATAGAGAAAGGAAGCCAATTATGATTTTAGATTAATTCCTTAATGACACAAAAGACTTCCTTATATACTAATCTAAAAGGGTGTTAACTCCCATCAAACAGTAAATTAGTAAATTAGTCAAATACCCGCACCCATAAGTAATCCATTGGATTAATTAGTCAACTGTAAATATTGAGGGTTCAAGTCTCATTGGAGACATAGGTGGTATTAGGAGTACCTGTAGATTTGCCGTTTAAAAAAAAAAACTGTAAATATTTTACTTAAATAAATTATTTATTTATTTGTATATTCGATTGATGTCATATTGTTTTGTTTTGTGTGTGTGATCTCACAAGTTGTCCCCGCCACGTTAGCTAAATAATAAATTATGATAAGATACACCTGATATTTATCTTGTATGAGAATTTGGTGTTGCAACATCACGAAGACAACTACCTATGAGTAATCCTAAAGGTTTTAGTGTAGAAAAGGACTACATTAAGAAACATGGCGTGATCAAGATTAAGAAGACAATAAGGAGGGTTAGACAATGAATTATGACCTTCTGTATGAGTAAACAAAAATACCATCCATATAAGTTGGTGCATAATGTGCATACATAATTTACTTTGCTTTAATGGATACGTTCCATCATACTGATCCCATTAAATCAACTTTCTTACAAGGTTAGTGGGATTGAGAATTATAACAATCAATTGAAAACTTATGCACATACGGTGGTAGATAATGGGAATATTCGTATCCATTATACTAATACTCATGATGGAAAGTCAGTTGTGTTAGAGCCCTTTTGGTCCAAAATTAAACATGTTTTGCTAAGGGAAAATGACTTAAAAAAGTAACGAAGTTTAAAAAATGTACAAAAAGACCATTGTTTTTTTTAGTACACAAAATATCATTTTACCGGCTATTGTAGGTTACCCGGTTTCCAAGTGTTCAAAAAATACCATTGTTGTTTTTTTAGTACAAAAAATATCATTAATGTTACTATTTGTACACAGAATACCAACGAAGTACACATATATTCAACTAAAACATTGTGGTAACCAGGTACTTCAGGTAAATGAGAAAATGACTTAAAAGTGTAACGAAGTTCCAAAATGTTTAAAAAATATCACACTTTTTGTTAACTGTGTTGTTGTCGGATTATATAAAACACAATTACCGGGGATCATGAACCGTCATATCAGTTCACAACAATTGTGCAAATCTCTTTCATTCCTTCACTCGATCGTTCTGGTGGTAACAAGAGAAGTAAGTGAGTAATAACATTAGATAGATATTCTTGCTTCCCGATCACATTATATGACTCAAACCTAAAACATATATACGTTATATAGATGCACATATTATACATCAAGATTAGCCGTTCATTAGTGTTGCGGCACAAGAGAGACACAAAGGAGAAACGAATGTGACGTTATGTCATGAGAATTCCTAAATATGGATTTAGATACAAACTGATTGAGTGATAGGATGAAAGATAGTACACAACTGGTGTGAACTAATACGACGGTGACTAATCTCCGATGACTATGTTCTATATAATTCGGAAACAACGACGTTAACAAAAGGTGCTCTGAAAAAACAACAATGGTTTATTTTTGAACTTTTTGGAAATTTCAATGGTATTTTTTATACTAAAAAAATAATGGTATTTTTTGAACAAATTTGAAACTTTGTTACCTTTTTAAGACATTTTTCTGTTACCTGCAGTAACAGGTTACCCACAAGACTTTATTTGAACACATGTATACTTCATTGGTATTTTGTGTATAAAAAATATACTTTAATGGTATTTTGTGTACTAAAAAAAAACAATGGTCTTTTTTGTATATTTTTGAAACTTCATTACCTTTTTAAGTCATTTTCCCTTTTGCTAATGTACAAGACATGCATACAATTGCAAAGTTGCATATGCTTTGTGCTATTGAAGGTTTTAATGACATGGAGATAAAGTTTATCGGGGATCATAGATTTGGTTACAGAGTTCATTTTCTTGGATGCTTGTTTGAAGTTCAAACAACATGTGTAACATCCGGATCCTCGATGTATGAAAATGAAAGTAATTTATGAGTTTTATGTTGACCACGATGTGGTGAAGGTATCTCCATGACGTGGCATGGCCGCATAAACCATGCATCTCAACTGGCTGCCACAACGTGACAATATATTTGCCACGATGTGGCGACTATCTTTGAGAAAACCCTAAATTTCAGACTTAAAGCCCTATTTAAAGGAAGTTGTGACTAGGGTTTCCTCCACCCTCAGCCTCCATCACCTCCAAGAGCCTGGACGAAACCCTAATAATTTCTCTCCCATATTTGAGCTTATCCTTGGTGTATTGGTTCTCTTTGAAGGAAGAAGGAGATTTGGTGTAAGAATCAAGCAAACAACATCTTTCCATATTTGAGATCACCTTTTGGACCCTTTGTAAGGTTTCAAGATCTAATCTTTTTGGTTCCTTCTTAGTAGATATAGGGTTGTTTTGCATGTTTGGGTCCTTTGAGGAGTTTTGATTGGTCCAATGAGATAAAGTTTACAACTTTATAGCTCACCTAGGTCTATTGAGCCTTATGTAACGTCCGTATTTTTCGCTAGGCATTAATAAGAATGTAACTGACATTGGCAAACAATTGTAATCTTTACATTAATAAATGAAAGAAATTTGTTTGAATATATGTGATTTATGTGTATATATAAGTTTATAAAATGACTTAATAATTAGTGCTAAAATAAGCGTCGAAAATAAAAGATTATTTAGGAAGAATAATCTAAGTAGAAGTTGTAGTAGTCGTGATGGTGATTCCGTACATATAAAGAACACCTAAACCTGATTTCGTATGAAGAAGTTATGATCATTTGAAGTTTCGTTTAACCCAATACGACAAAGTATGTCGTAAATAGTGAATCAGAGATAGGTTGCTTATTAGCCAAAGAATCTAAATGAAAGTCATAGTAATCGTAAAAGCGAACTCGTGCATATAGAGAACGTCCAAATCTGACTTCATATGAGGAAGTTATGATTTTTTAAAGTTTCAGCGCATATGTGTTAACACATAAATTGAAATTTAGATCGGTTGATTTTTAGCCGAAACAATCTAAACAAGAGTTTGAGATCTCGTGATTAGGAGTCCGTTAATATAAAGACAACCGAGAACGGAGTCCATATGAAGAAGTTATGAATTTTACACGGTCCTTTGTAGTGTTATCTTCGTAGACCATTAAAATCAAAATGAAGCGAGAATTAGCCAATGGAGTCTAAATGAAAGTTGTAGTACTTAGAAATACCTACGACCAGATATAAAGAACGTCGAAAACAGCGCTCATATGAGTTTTTGAAGTTTCAGCTGTAACTATCCCTTCTGTCACTCTGCACCAGTAGACAGCCGCCATGTGTCACTTTCTTGGAGGATGGATTGCCGACCACGATAGGGCGCGACACACTCCATTTTGACGCGTGGTGTACAAATGGAAAATTGGCCCAATAAATAGATCAGCAGTCCCATTCTTCTCTCCATACATTCCAATCTTTCTCTCTCTCTCTCTCTCTCTCTCTCTCTCTCCATTTGGCCTGGAAAATTTCTTTAGATTTGAGTTTTTAGCGAGGCTATGAGATCCCTGATAGCCAGAAAATTAGAAGCTATCGAGTCGGAGTTCTACCAATATAATTTCCGGACTTTTTTCAGGAAAATCTATGTAATTTAAGCTACATTTATATTGCTTTCAGTGTAACTTATATTTATATTCATAATCATTGTTATGAATCTATAAATAAGATTTATCAATGATTTCAAGTTATTATACTAATTGATTTACTTATGGGGGTGATGTCTAGGCTAGATTTAGTGAGGTGTTTACAATGAGATTTCCAAACAGTATTCCTTTATATACCAAACAGACCCTACCTCCAATATGATCTTACCTAGTTGTTCCTTACATGATAGATCTTGATGTAGACATTGGGATTGTTGAGGAATCTAGAATATATTTAGTCACCATGAATATTAAACTAAGACTTAGTAATATGAACATAGGTCACATCAAAGAAAAAACTAAGTGTTGAAGCGAAATGCTGCCCAAAATTCTAGTCATCCAGTTTAACAAGTGAGTGCATAGTTACTTTCATTTACAAATAGATATAAACTATCTAGATGATTAAATGCTATGTATGCCTATTATCTGTATTCCTTGATATCTGTGTCAGATGAATAGTATATGACATTTTATGCATATTATAGGGTAGTTTTTATTAGCATTTAGCATCATATATTACACATTTGCATGTCATTAGTTTAAATAATGTTCAGCTCATGTCTTTCGTCAGAATTCCCGTACTGCTCATGTTTTTGTGTCGTTTTAAGATAATTCGAGTGGAGCGGTACTTTGGGAGCAGCTT
This sequence comes from Lactuca virosa, assembly GCF_052849685.1. Taxonomy (NCBI): domain Eukaryota; kingdom Viridiplantae; phylum Streptophyta; class Magnoliopsida; order Asterales; family Asteraceae; genus Lactuca; species Lactuca virosa. The sequence goes on from NC_136431.1 coordinate 57,226,814, forward strand.
GGATGTATATTTGGAGCTTAAATGGAGTTGGAGCTGAAGAAGGATGTTGAGGAATGACTTGGTTTGCTTAAAAGGAAGAATCACGACCAAACCAAGGCGAAAAAGCAAAAATGCGATCGCATTTTTGCATATCTGCGATCGTATAAACTGGTTGAGGATTGTTTGGGTCGAAAAAAATATCATCTGAGGAAAATCAATAAAAATGGGACCACATTTTCCTCTTTCTGCGATCGCATTTCCACTACGAAGCCCCAAAAAGTCAAAAATAGCAGCGTACTTCATTATCTGATAATTTTAGAAGTTTTTGAAAAAAATGTGATCGCATTTTCTGATATATGCGATCGTGGTTTTTGATTTATTGCTCCGGAAGCTTCTGATTTGCATATAAATACAACCCCTCTGATCAGATTGAAAAAAGAGACGATTCCATACGACGAAAAAAACTTCTAAAGGCGATTTATGTTATGTTTCATGACTTTCTGAAGATCTGAAGGTTGTGGATCATCTCCTACACTTAGTTTAGCAAGATTAATCAGTTAGTCTCTCTTTTTATTAGTTTTAATCATATTTTAGTCATGTCTGGCTAAATCCCTAGTTTTTAGTTCTAAATAGACTAGTAGTTTTCATGTGATCAGTTATCAGATTTGGTTTTCAGTGTGTGCTTATATATAGTTGTTTTAGTTTTGAGCTTAATGAATGTTTGATTTTTAATTCTTGTTGGCCTGATCACCTAGCTAGGGTTTAATCATTCCAGTTAACCAGTTGTTGAAATCTGTAATTGTTTTGACAATCTGGTAATAAGTAACAAGTAATAAATCAGTTCTCTGTTTGGATTTAACTTTATTATAAACTAAAATTTCATACCCTTATGTTTCCGAGCTTGTGAGAAGTATTGGGCATTTCTGGGAATTTTACACAGATCTTAATGCAACTTTTCTGATCTTAATTAAGAGCTTGTTTAATTGGACAATAAAATGTTAGGGTTAACTGAAGAGCTTGTTTTGATTAATTTAACTAGGTAAAAGAGATTATACTAGAACTTGTTAGTTTTTCTCAGTACCAGCTTAGATAGAACACATTTTGAATAACTAGATCTAGGCTGATTGCATGATTAGGAAAGTCGCAGTAGAACTGAATTCGTTTTATTACTGATGTCATTTAATTAATTTTAATGCAATTTTTAGTTTTAGAGTTAAATCAACCCCCTTCCTTATTATTTTATGTTAAATAACTAGTATGTGCCTCATGCAAAGAGGCATTGACCATTAGGTTGTGTCCCTGAGGATTCGACCATGCTTCCCTGTGCTATCCTTTAGTGCAACCAAGCAGTGAAAATATTATTTGCTTAAATCGTGCGTGACATCGGTTTAACAATGAATTATATGATTTTTACTTGATTTAATCATATATGTACTTTCATATATTTATATAAAATATATTGGGTAGTGATGGATGATGAAAGATGAGATGATGATGAGAGGCCATGACTATTAATGTACCAGTCGTCTAGCCGAGTATAGATGATGACCACAGACTATTCTAGACAGTCTAGTGGAATGCTAGCAGACTCGCAACCTGTAGGCGTTAATGAACTATATGTTCATTTGATGTACTCTATCCCCCCATGGTTGCCTTATTGCCATATATCGCTAAAGGAATCTCCCACGAAGTATTGTCTACCCGTTACTGATGATGATCCTTAGGATAGGTCCCTTGAGACCAATATTTTAGGATCATTATGAGAGAATAACAGGAATGGAAAGTTTAAGCTAAGGGTTTAACGGATTAAGAGCTTATGCAAATAAGCTGACTTCAGCCAATACCCACGACGTGGACACTTGGGTGCCACGATGTGGTGGATTAGGGCTTCACGACATGGAGATCGGATTGTTTTGTTTAGAGTGAGCCACGACGTGGTGCATGTCTGTCACGACATGGAGATCAGACTATTCTCGAATGAGTTGTTTATAATTGAAGTTTTGGTTCGGGGCTGGGTTCATTAGCCACGACGTGACCATCGACTGGACACGACGTAGGAGCCAGCTGATGATGATTTTGACTGTTGACTTTGACTTTGACCGTTGACTTTTGACCATATGGATTTTTGGTCATATTGCTAGTTCCAGAGTATAGACTAAGGTGTGACCTTATGTGATTCGATAGGTGGGTTGTAGCACCTATTTCGTGGCATTGAGTTGTGGTTTGTATGACTTCGTGAGAGATGTGAGTCTTCTCACTATACTATGTAGGATGCTAGTTGTCTTTGTGATACTTGCATGGAAGACCATGGGGTAGCCCATGTCATTTCAAGTAAACACCATGGGGGTAGCCCATGACACTTGGATATAAGACCATGGGGGTAGCCCATAACATTTCAAGTAAATGCCATGGGGGTAGCCATGGAACTTGGATATAAGACCATGGGGGTAGCCCATGACATTTTAAGTAAAGACCATGGGGGTAGCCCATGACACTTGGATGTAAGACAATGGGGGTAGCCCATGACGAATGTATGTATGGTATATGGTATTTTGCGGAACTCACTAAGCTTTGTGCTTATGATTTATGTCTTAATTGTTTTTGGGTACTTCCAGTTCCAAAGGGAAGGGCCCGACTTTATCGCACTACATCCCCTGAAGGTTTTTTCCGCATTGATTATTACTATTTTACTCTGATGTTTGAGAGATATATTTTACTATGATTGATTTTTGATCAAATGTTTATGTGATCTGGGGTTTAAAAACAAAATTTTTACTTAGTATTTTTAGGATGCTACAACATGAAAGGATCAAAACATTGTTTAAAGAAGTGAGGGACATAGAAAAGAACTTTGTTATCAAGAAAAGGATGGTTTGGGTGGAAATTTATGGACTACCTTTGTGTGATTGAACCTCTAGTAATTTTAAAAAGGTTGTGATTAACTGGCGCATGTTCATGTCTATTGACGATGATTTGGATGAAAAGATAAGTTATTGAGGGGTTTGTATTGAGACTACGTGTAGTTCTTTCATTTATGACATGATCATGACATCTATCAATTGGGTGAAATTTGATGTTTTGAGTATGATCGATCTCGGTTTGGATACCATCGATTGTGAAGGAAGAGTCAGTAGTAGATAAAGAAGTCAGAGTGCCTAATAGTTTGTATGGCCTCAGAAGATGATGGTACATCGATGATTCGATGTATGTGGGAGATGATGTGAATTCTACAGACAATATTCCTTATTCTTTTGGGGAACATATCAATAATCACATAGATGATCATATGGATAACCATGCTCATGAAACTTGTCAAAATGTCATAAATGATGTGAATGAAAATGTTGTAGGTGCTAATAAGGTGGGGGAGTTGATGGGAGGATTATTTTAGAACATTTTGGCCCAAAGGAGAGTGAAAATAAAGTGAAAAGTGTTTATGAACTTCCACATATTTATGTTCTTTTGTAGTTGGAACAATCTTTTATACCTACCAACAACAAGTTGGCAGTTAACCCGGGTACCAATTGTGTGCATGTTGCTCTTAAATCTATACTTACTACGCCCGACTTGTCATCATTAGTGGTGGAATGAGAAGTGCTCGGACATTGTTGTTCCATTGTCCACTAGGATTTGAGTTCATGTATGAGTTGTGCCGTATTGGTATAAAGCATCGTCATAAGGATCCTAACGCTCAGGTGGATTCAAAGGTTCGGTCTTCAAATTCGTTAAAAAATTTAGGTTCCTTTAGTAAAATTTGTAATGAGTACAAAATTTATAACAAGAAATGAATGAAGGGGGTCTATTACTGAAGACATTATTAAGTCGAATGAATTGAGGTTCATTAATGAATATTCTTTCTCTTAATGCTTGAGAATTTGTTAGCATCAAAATGGTTGTTGGATTAAAAATATTTGCACAGTATATGGCATGAATTTTCTTGGTATTCAACAAATTTGATAACCAAATTAAATATTTTCAAGGTTAAAGCTATGTGGAGCGATTATCAATTTGATTTCGCGTGTAGTGCATAGATCTTAATCTTATAGTTATTTGAGTTGTGTGGTTGCAAATTCTAATATCAACTCTCATTTCTTTGTAATTGTGTCTCGTTTTTAACCAAATCAAACAAATTGATAACCCAATTAAAAAATTTCAAGGTTAAAGCTATGTGGGACGATTATCAACTTGATTTCGCGTGCAGCGCATAGATCTTAATCTTATAGTTATTTGAGTTGTGTGGTTGCAGATTCTAATACGACTCTTATTTCTTTGTAATTGTGTCTCGTTTCTAAATTCTTGCTAGTCGTTAATGAACCATTTAAAAAAAAATAGATATGATAGTACTAACATACTTTTGGATGATTTGGTGGTACTAGTATAGTCTTATTTAAAGGATCAACGTTCGGATATACTTGATTATGGATGCAATTCAACTACGTAGTATTTTTGGTTGAGGGGATGAGTATAAATGTACAAAAATCCATACTAGTGTAAAAAAATCAACTTATTTCATCTTATTTGTATGTTTTTTAGCTCGTAGCCAGTTGTTGAATAAAAGTTGGTTGACTATTCATAATTAAAATCAAATAGTTATTCACTGCTATAATGATATTTTTTATAAACATATAGCGGTTTACTAAAAATAATTTGAGAATACAATAATATAATAAAAAGTACAATAATCTATCTCTTTCATTCGGCTTTTTTTTTTTACATATGAAGAGAAAGGCGATACGTTTTCTTTTAAATTGTGTTTGCCACAACTAATTGGTTGATTTGTAGTTAGTAGTTGTTCCCCGGTAGTTGAAAGCTGAAAGTTATAATTTTTATTTATATAATGTATAAAAAAAAAGAGTTGTTTGCTTTTAAAAGGGTAAAATTACATAAAACTTTAAAACTAAAAACAACTAAAAACAAAAGCTTAGAAAGCTATTTAAAACAGGTTTTGAATTACAAACTTTTTTGTTTAAAAAAACTAAAATAGCCTACTGCGGAATAACTTATTTTTTCTTTAATTTATGTTTTTTCTTACAAACTAAAACTAAATACTCCTAAAAACCCTCAAAAGTTTGGTGCTGAATATATACTAAAATTTTTAAGGCCATTTTGATATGCATGACTAGTTGTGAAACTCGTATGTTATACGGGTTGATAAAACAAAAAAATAAATATGAAGATTTAAACAAAAATTTATTTAAATTTGGAATTTTAGATTTGGAATTTAAATTTTAAAATTTGAATTTAAAAGGAAACATATTAAATATATATTGTAATTTATTGGTTATTTTCAATTAAGACAATTATTAATTGAGGTGTAAATATGATGTGTTAATTAAGAAAATATAAAAAAAAATGACAAAATGACAAATGAAAAAAATATTTATTCAAAAATACCAAAAAATGACATGTGTCCAAGTTAATGAGAGAGTGACATATGACAAAATTATTTTCATTTATTAGTGAAGAAGTGAAGATACGACTAACATAATTATGGTGAGGATTCATATCCCCCTTCGTTACCATGCCATTTCATTACCACACTTAAACTACATCATTATAAAATACTTACCATTCTATATCATTATATTCCTTTTACTTTTTTATTATTTAAATATAAAAAATATATTTTTTTAATTAATTAAAAGGTAGAAAGAAAAAAAAAGATGATTAAATGCTGTTAATTATGATGATGACTACGTTCCGCAACACCACAAGCCACGGCATCGCACCAAAATAGTGTTCGCTATAGTGATAGATTGCCAGCATGGCAACAAAAATCTTTTATGGTGTTTATTCCGGTTGTCCTAAACGTGTTGATTAATAAATATTTATACATTATAAAATAAATGAATAATTGAATATGACTCTCATCGTTCAATCACAATCACTTTGATGCAAAAGACATGAAAATAATGAGATATATCACCAAAGAAGTAAAAAAGAATATAAAATAATATATATCGTTTTCATGTGGCATTGTAAGTTGTAACTTGTGGTCTTAAGTCTTAACAACGAGCAATAATCATGAAACAATATTCGTGTCACAAGGCAATTAAATATTACAAAGTAAGTTAATCGATTAAAATCTAATAATTTAGATCAACAGCATTCGATAGCAGTAGCACAGGACCACATCCACAGGTTGCCTAATGCCTATCTTGTTCATCATGTAGTTATAGTTGACATTTTATTTTATTACTATTATTATTCGATTGACAGAATAACTTTGTATTCTTAAAAACCATAAGAATATTGACATTGCAATGTAAATATTTATTTAGATAAAATATTGAAAAATATAACAAAATTTTATTATTTGATTGATTAGGTATTTTGACTTTTTTTTAATTAATTGAATCTTAATAATTTCTACTATCTAAAATAAGTAACTTTAATGATACAATTTAATATGTTGGTAAAATTTACATGATATTAATTTGACAAAAAATATATAAAAGTTTAATAACAACACAAATGTAAGGGATTAAATAGATAAAATGATCAATGTTAAATTTCGGTTTTTGTATTTTGTTTCAACATTTTTATGTCATTTGAATATCGGATTATTTATATGATTAAATCAAAAATCAAAAATAAAATAAGAATCAAAGCTACTGATATAAAACTGTTATTACCAATGAGTTTAAAAAATAAGGACACAAAACTTATTTAAGAATGTCACATTAACAAAAGTTCTTTCTGGATGCCGGTTAAATGGTTTGTTACTATGGTTATAAAAAAAATAAAAAAAATAAAAAAAGAAAAATGCTACTCTGACGTAATGAAGTTTGATTATTTTACCTATATAATCATTAGGGAAATGACTTGTAAGGATAAAAATGTTTCAAAAACGTTTAAAAAATACCATCGAAGTTTGATATGTTTAAAAAACACCATCTAAATAAAGGTTTTGTACAAAAAAACACGATCGAAGTTTATGTTTTGTTCAAATCCAACCCATTACTAACCGACATCTGTAGGTAAAAGGGGAAATAATTAAGGAAAATAAAATGTGACATGGATTAAGAGAAAGGAAATCAATGCCTAATCGAATTAAGGGGGAGTGAAGCACATAAGCGACAAAAGCTCTCTAGGGTTCGTAACCGTTATCTGCTCAAATCGGTTTTTACATCCGCTCGATTTTCTATTCCTCCTCAGCCTTGGTGACATCGATTTTATAGCAATTTGTCCCTGTAGCCTCCACTGTGAAACGAAACCACTTCCAGAATCAGGAAGGATTTGTTGCTTTTCTTCTGGTTCAAGGTTTTTTTTTTTTCAGCAACAACAATGAGAAGTGATAACGAGGGGGACATGGATGGAGATCGAGATGTGGATTAAGATGGAGACGGGAGATGGTTCAAGGTTTTTAATGTTGATGTTGTTCTACTTGAATACAAAACAACAAGAAGATTGCATGGTGGGGGTGATTCTAGATATCGAACCATATTCATGGGTTGGAAAGACTGTTCATACCTGCATCACAATAGCAATATCTTACTTTTACATGGTTAAGAGTCACTTCCAAACAAGGATACTTGTTCGGAACAGGGGAGGTCAAAACAATGCGCCTTTCCTCCCTTGTATGCATGGGACCGACTTGTAAATCTTTTCCATAAGGGCAATATCTGCCAATTATTTAAACAACTATAACTCCCTCGTCTTAGGTCCGTTTCCTACGAACTTTATATCCATGGAAAGGTGACGAGAAGCCCTACAGTTCTGTCAACTCACCTTCGTCTTAAAAGTTCCCGAACAGAAACCCAAATTCATAAAGCCCGCTGTCAATTTACCAAAATACCCCTTGGTTCAAAACCCAACATGAATGCCCGAATCGCCTACATTACATCACCCACGCCAAAAAAGGGTAACAATTCGGAGCATGGCGTTACAACTCTCTTGCACTTAAATTAGATTTCGCCCTCGAAATCAGTCTTTACCTTTCCTAACACGCCAAACAACCTGAGCAACACGACCCTGATTTCGAGAACACCACAACCTTCCCAAGGCAACCGAAACCAACCCTAATAGAACTCACCAAACCGAAGAATAATGAATCCTTAAAATCATGCAGAAAATCACTTCCACCTTTCCGAAACCCGAAATCTCAAGTTGGTCTGACTTCCCGACAGACCACCCACACTGAAACACCATCATGCCAAATCCTCATTGAATATCAGGCTGAACAAAACACTTCCAATACTGATTATCTTGATGCTTCCAAAGGAACAAAATCATTGACCATGCACAGCTGCAGAACACTTACGCTCGACAGAAGGCTAAGATAATCCTTCGAGTAGTAGATTCATCCCTGCAACGGTTAGACGCAAACGTGAGCTGCGCAACAGGGTCAAATCAACCACTCTAAGATTATTTAATCCACTGCAAGCGACTTATCATTTTCCCCGAATAACAAACGACTCCACACACGAATCCCAAATCTCTGAAACCATTCTGATTCATCTTGTTGTCCCCTAGCTGCTTTCCAAAAGCAACCGAGATCTCACTGGTCCCAACTTGTCTGCCAACTACCTAAAACCTTGGACTCCTACCCAATTGCTGAGTCGAAAGACACACATACACCATCGCCCCACGCAACTCCAGAGAGGAAGCTTATCTGGCGATTATTGCCCAAGCCATCTCGCCACCAATTCCAATGCTAAAAAGAATGCTACATGACCAACTGTAGTCTCATATCATACCAGGTCTCCAACGACCTACCATTTTCTGATTCCAAATATGTTGTGGCCCTCCCACAACCTTGCGAACCGACCCGCCCTGGTCTAAACCATCTGAAGAAATTCGTGAGCAAACCATAGATTTGCCACACTTTCACCGCTGCATAGGGGCTGGTGAATGCTATGGGTCACCCCGCAGTCTTACAAAACTCCCACACTAACTGCCAATTAGTGAATGCTAAAGGCCACCCCGCAGTCTTACAACACTTCCACACTAACTGCCAATTAGTGAATGCTACGGGCCACCCCGCAATCTTACAACACTTCTACTTTTCCATAACCACCGCCCATGGCCTTACCGCTCATCTATCAATCCGAACACACCCAGAGTCGACCATGCATTCGACCAAGCACCCAAAATTGAACTCGAGACATGACGGGAACCCCAACCTGGGTCCACCAAAATCCTGCTATCCGTCACCAAGAAGGCGCTAACCAACTATTGGGAAGTTTCCCAAACTCCCAACTCACACAATCCTCAATCCAGACGGCCACTTAGGCCGCCCTCCTCCCTGGCGGGGATGAGAAACTTATCCTAGTTTCACGCATGCTTCTTTTTTTGAATACCTGAACGGTTCTCCCCCACTTTGATTCGACTCAGCTCTCACAACACACAAGATTCGAAGGATTACCAATCCATCTTACCCTCCAATGATCGAACTGCTGACAGCCTGCACTTACCAATGCTAGTGATCCATCACTAGTCAAACCCAAAAGGCCGCACAATCCTTGAAGACCAGATGAATACTTCCCTAAATCCTAGCCGAACTGATAACCCCAGAAGCTTTTAATGATACAACACTTAAATCTTGAAGCCCAATGAACAGATGCTCAGACCAAAACCTTACCAATAGACCACTTCCATTGGCACCCCCAAGAGCCAACCAAGCATAATTGCTAAAACCACCGAATCCTGATGATACTGGAGAATTAACCCGCTGAATTCTGACCATAGACCTACCAAACGTTGACCCTGAATCGATCTTGACCAAAAACCAGAATAACAACCGGACACTTTGGAATCCGCTACACGAGATACAACCCCTTACTAACCCACTAACAATTCATGGCATGCAAATGGAATATAACAATTCTTAAAGATATAACTCAAACATAAACATAGAACTAAACCAAAGATAACGCTTACCCAAACCGATACAAAAATCTCAAACACATAAATATTAATCATAACCAAAAGAAGGCAAAAGATAACATACCAATGTCGCCCACTGGAGTCCGGACCTCCCCTGTCTGACACTGCAATGCCCGACTTCTCTCTACTGGGGATCTAGCCCTACCCTCATGACCATCAGTGATCCTCAAAGTAACCAGGGCAGGTGCACTCACTGCTCCTCCCTCAACATCGGATATTCGGTCTCCTTGTGGCCCACCTGGTTGCAGTGAAAACATAAAGGCCTTGCCCCCGATAGGTAATCCCTGCTGACATGACCAACCCTACCATACTTGTAGCAGCTCATACCCCTGGAACGAGAAAATCCATCGTGTGGTTTCTTACACATGCTGCACTGACTCTGGACCTGATGGCCCCTCAAACGCTGATCAGAAGTCTTGGGTCTCTTCCCGGGACCCTCCACTATATGCACCTGATATGGCCCCCTCTTCCCAAGGTGCTCCAAATCGATCTCCCGCTCTCGGGATCTAGAAATCATATCATTCAGGATTTTGCACACTGAAATACTCACAAACTCATTGATATCGTCACGTAACATATCATGATACCTCACATTCTTCATTTCCTCATCTAATGCATACTGTGGAACCAATAAAGCCCTCTCCCGGAACTTGGCAGTGATCTCTGCCACAGTCTCAGTAGTCTGGCGGAGATCCTGAAACTCTCGCACCAACTGCTGCACCTCGATCACCGGTGAAAACTCAGCTCGGAACCTGGTCGAAAAATCATCCCAAGACATAGCATCAACTTCATCATCACCGACCTCACGACCAATCTCCTCCCACCAATCATGTGCCTTGTCCTTCAAAAGGCAGGAAGCATATCTAACCTTCGCCTCCTCGGGGCAGAAACTCGTCTTGAACGTGTTAGACATATCCACTAACCACCTCCTACTAGCAATGGGGTCCTCTCCCCATAGAACGCAGGAGCTCCATAAGCACGTAACTCATAGAAAGAAAGAGTGTGAGCTCCAATGATATCCATTAACTCAGCACAGAACGCTCCCAAGCGCTCATCCAAGATCTCAAAAATCCCCTCCTTAGCCGAACCAAAGATCACAGGAGTCTGCTCCAAAATACCACGGGTAATCTCCGACGAGATGAACTCCCGCATCTGCTCGCTAATCTGCTCAGTACCTGCACCTGATTCGGAACCCGAACCAGAACCAGAACCTCCTCCCTAAGTGCTCATCGCCACACAGAAATACAACATGCCAAAGGTCAGGACATACCCAAAAATCCTCCTTCCTCAAGCTTCTTAGATTCTCCAAGACTCTCCCCGATTCGAGTATGGATCTTGTGCTTTCAGCAGTACGGGTCCAATACTATCTTCCACACCTATCCATACTTTCCTCAAGAATTATCTTGAATCCTCTAAGTCACCTACACTCGACTGATGCACCAAAAATTCACTAGGCAGCGCCACCCAAACCCACTGAAGCACTTCCTAGGCTCTCCTAGGTTCCCGACCTCACCCTACCCTTAGTTGCCGAAACCTCCCACCAATTTCAACTAACCACCTCATGAACACAGTCGCATGCAACAGAAATAAGATAATCTTTCAAGTAAAAGACTCAACCCTAGAACGGTTAGACTCAAACAAGAGTTACGCAATAGAGTCAGATCCACCACTCTGAAATTATTTAACCCATGCCACATGTGACTTAGCATATTCACTTAGTGGTTGATCCACACTGCTAAGAGCCCCACAAAGCACAAAGCAAGCAACATCCAGAAAACTGAAAATCTAACCAACATACATTAAACAAGCCATTCTATCATTTATCTGGAATCCATACTAGCATGCAATTCTAAAGCTCATACAATCAGACATATAAAGGCATCTCTCATATCATATAATACTAAGCAGATCCTTAGCCCTAATCTAGCATGCAATTATCACAATCATATCATAATAAACATATATTGGTATTCTGGGAACCACTTGCTTGAGCTCGGCCGATTGCACGCATCACACCCCTTTCTTTGATAAGAAATTCCTTTTTAAATAAATGTTTATTTTTTTAAAAAAAAATCTTCACCAAACCCTCAGTTTGAGTTCAGGCATACCCAAGAGTATGCCCAAATCCCTCAAACCAAGGCTCTGATACCAACTTGTAACATCCATAAAATCATAGGGTAAAAATTTCATTTTTAATATATATTCAAACATTAATTTATCCTTATTAAAAAATTTAAAGGTATTTCAAAGTAAAACAATTATTAGAGTAAAATCCCAAAATCACGAATTGCGGAAAAACACGGGTGTATGCGCTGCGATCAAGCCATGCCCTTCCCTTTCGAACCGGAAGTACCTGAAACCATAAACCACAAACTGTAAGCACAAAGCTTAGTGACTTCCCCAAATACCACATACCATGCATATCATACGAGCCATACATATCATACATATTCAACAATCAATAGAAAGTGTTATGTGCCAACCATAGTATTGCCATTATGCCACGAGCCGTATCATGGTCTTCCTTGCCAGGCCGGTGGCAAAAACCTTAGGTCTTACAGACAAGTTCCAGAAGCCACCTCCTGGTCTTCAATGCAAGCATCACAAAGACAACTAGCATACAATCTACAACTACTTAACTAATTAACTGCTAAAGTTAAGACTCTGGTCTTGCATACAGATTGCTAGGAGCCGCCTACTGGTCTTTCATACAAAATGCCAAGGGTCACCCCTGGTCTTCCTATAATACATAAACCAAATGGGCTGGCATTGATGCCTTCGACCCATAGAACAGTGAGGAGACTCACCTCGAATGCTGAAGCTCACTGAAAGAAATCCATAGCTGCTACCCTGACGACTCCCCGAGCTATCAGAACAAAATAACACCCAATTAACACTTGGTTTTCAATCTATGGCCCATAACCCATACTTGAGGTAAATTACCATTTTACCCCTGGCCTAGCTTAAACCAAAACTGAGGCCCAATTCTATAAACTAAAAAGTCCCAAAGCCAATAGATCCACAAAAGCCCACTTATGGCCCAATTTTTCAAATTGGGCCCAACCCCCTTATGGTCCTTATCCTAAAGCCCAATAATTTCCTTAGTCCAAAAAGTTTGATTACAGATGGACCAAAAGGCCCAAAGCAACAAAGTCCAAAGAAGTGGCCCAAAGATGCGAAGCCCAAAAACACAACAAGTCCAAAGTCCAACTGAACGTTGTACGCGAGGCGTATGCTCAATACGTTGGGCGTACTCAACGAATCCAGATCGCGACCAAAAATCGGTACGTTGGGCGTACGGTCAGTTACACGGGGCATAAACTAACTTATTCCAAAACCTTTGTTATGACTTAACCACTTAAGCACTTTGCACCCAAACTTCAGAGAACCTTAAAATAAAGCTCTTAATGCATAAAGTTGGCACCTTTATGCATTTGCATGTCTTAATGGGACCCAACAACCATCTTAATCCATTAAGACCCATATTAATCCAACTAGAACATGCATGGACGAAAAGCAAGGATCAAGATACCATTTTTACAAACTTATAAACTCAGAAAAGGCAAGATCTAGCAATCTTAGCTCCTGGAGTGGTTCAAACTCACAAGGAGGACTCGAAACCCTAAAATAAGCACAATTCTAGTTCTAAACCCATAAAGCATAACAAGAAGCCAAGGTATGAACTTGATACCTTAAATGAGCTGGAAATGAAGCCAAGAGTTTGGATCTATAAGTCTTCCTTTGAACCACAAGCTAGCACCAAACAAATTTTCCTTGAAAATGAGCAAAAGCACACCAAAATGCACACTTAGATCTCACAAACACTCAATGAGAGATTAGGGTTTCCAAAATGAGGCAAAAGGTCAGTGGAGGCGGAGAAATGAGAGAGCCTTGAGCTTATAAGGATGTTTAAATAGTGCCCAAACCCTAAAAATTAGGATTTGGCACTCTGCCAATTACGCTGGGCGTACCCCAACTTACGTTGGGCGTACACACCAAGAAACGTGCCTTTCCTCCCTTGCATGCATGGGACTGAATTGCAAATCTTTTCCATTTCGGGCCATATCTGCCAATTATTTAAACAACTATAACTCTCTCGTCTTAGTTCCATTTCCTACGAACTTTATATCCACGAAAAGGTGACGAGAAGCCCTACACTTTTGTCAACTCACATTCACCTTAAAACTTCCTGAACAGAAACCCAAATTCATAAAGCCTGCTGCCAGTTTACCAAAATACCCCTTGGTTCAAAACCCAACCTGAATGCCCAAATCGTCTACATTACACCACCCATACCAAAAAAGGTAACGATTCGGAACAGGGCGTTACATCAACCCTAAAAATTAGGGTTTGGGGATCAACGTGAGTACGCCCTGAATACATCAGGTTTGTCCGGCGTATTGCATAAAGTCCCAAAGTCACCTTTTAATGACTTACGCCCTGCATATATATTATGTACGACCAATGTAAGGACCATTTTTGCAAGAAATTGTTTATTTAAACCAAGAATGAATATAATTGAGAACTAGGTGTTACCAAGACCTAATGAAGTTCCTAAAAATAGAAGGAAGGCCTTCGCATGGAAACAAGAATATATGATAGGTATAAACAAATAAATTATCACTCACAAAATTAATTTAGAACCTTCTTTCAGACCTATACATCAAAAGAGAAAGAAGTTTGCACCTGCGAGGAACCAAATCATCTAATAGGATGTTGAAGAACTTCTTAAGACATAAATTATTAAAGAAGTCAAGTTCCCAAGGTGTATGTCCAACGTGATGGTAGTATAAAAGAAGAACAGTAAATGGCGACTATATATGGACTATACGTATCATAACAAGGCTTTCCCTAAGGATCATTTCCTTTTACCACACATCGATTCTATGATAGATGCCATGGCAGGCCATTAATTACTAACATTCATGGACGCCTCAGCTGGGTTCCAACAAATACAAATAGAAGCATCTGATCAAGTGGAAATTGCCTTCATAACCCCACAAGTATATATTGATATATGGTTATGCCCTATATGTTGGGTTTTAGGTACTATAACACTCCTATGGTGCACATACAACTCTAATAGCTTTGGATCTAAGTTTTCTCTAATTATAAATGCAATAAAATTTCCAAAGCATGAAGCCTACAACTAGCATACAATTTTGACATATAAATCATAAAAGTAAGTTAGAAGATTACCTCTTGTTGTAGCTTGTTGAATTTGGCCTTTCAAGAGCTTAGCACCCCAAGTGTTGTGCCTCAAACAAGTCATAAACATCATGAACAATTGGAAGACAAATAAGAGAGACGTTAGGCACCAAAAATCGTCCATACTCTTGCAATGTCACTCTTAGGTCCAATTTTGGCTAAAGGGGTTACACATATATGGTGTAGAATTCCAAGAGTTATATGTAACCCTAATTCTTACACTTAGGTTTATGATCCATAACTTATATGGACTAATAATTTATGGACTTTCACATAAGCTTAGCCCATTACAAATTAATCACGGATCATTAGCCCAAACCATATGTCTCACTGATTTACATAATCAGTCCTTGTTAATTTAATTAGTCTGTTTTGATCACTAAATTAATTCCAATTCAATTATTGATCAATACTAATTAAATAATATGATTTCTCAATTAATATATTATACTTATAATATATTAATAATATATTATCCATCCTATCAAATTGTCCTGATGAAGGCAACCCAAAATGGACCATGCTACTCTCGGGTCAAGTACATACCAATTATAGTTATGGACTTAGACACCTAATCCAACAGTCTCCCACTTGGATAAGTCTAATAACTATAATTATAAGTACAAATTCAAAACCCGACTAGCAATCGTAGCTCTCAAAAGTCGTTGTCGAACTCTGATCAATAACGCGTCCATTAGATAAGGGATCATATATTCCTCCATTCTAGATATCGTATGAACTGAGACATGGATTATAATAATTCTCTCTGTTCATGTGTTGTTTCCCGATTTTCGATTTATGACGACCGACTAGTTGAACAAATCAAATCAGTCCAGGCTTGGCCAAGCGCTTAGGGTTGTCATCACTAAATCATCGAGGGGCCCACAAATATCGCTTTTATCCATATTAGGGTAAAAGGAATGGATAAACTTCGACTCATGTGCTTGCTCTATTTACTCATCAAATCATACACAACAATATGTTTTATAACACCAAGTTACTGGTTCGTTTACATATGTCAATGTGCAACCGACTTGTAAACTACAACTCACATGTCTTGGTTTCAAGAATATAAGATATTATCGTCTCATGATCACTCGTGATAAAATCCATGAAGTGATTCAAATGAGCGTGGGTTTAGTCCAATACTCAAATCTTATTACAGGAGTACTCATGAATACTGCAACAAACTTGTGCTATGTCTAAACACCTTTAGACAATCTACTGACCCATTCATGGCGATTAATCAACTTAATACTTGAATTAAAACAATAGTTATACCATGCTCCAATCATGCACACTATGTTTTTCTATGGTCCTTTCTCTTATTTCACAATTCCAAATCCTTGTCGTAAGTGTAAGAATACCAAATTATTGCCACTATTAGAATGTGTTATGTTCTAAACTATCATGCAATATAAGATTTTGTAATGTCATGGTACTAAAGTTACAAAGAATTTACCAACGATATTACAAAGTACTCATTTGGAGATTGTTACAAAACAATTCCATGGCTCAAAGTACATTCCTTTGAACATCCTTCTTGCATAAAAGTTTCCAACCTACACATAGATTCTTAATATCCAACTCCCATTATGGAAACATTTCCATATTTTCCATATGACAACTCATTATTAATAGAATCCTGTCTATTCATTATAATGCCAATATGGTCCATCCATTACAATACTTCCAATTGCCCACAAGCAACCAATCTTTGGCGAACCTTAGATTGTTCTTAGCAATAATTTAACAACTTTAGTCATATCCGGTCTTGGTCCTTTTTCCTTCTTAATGCCCTAGGCATTTGGAAAATTCAGAACACATAAATATTATAGCATATGCAATCGATCATATACCCGAAGTATATGGGATAATGTCTTACATAAAGACATGATACTTTACCATTCTCTTGCTATAATATTTCCATATATTGAATTTCCTTATGTTGAACTCTTCCATCATAACATTCATATATATCCTTGACTAAATTTGATTAAAATCTCACAATCTAAGCTTTTAGATTTGAAATGAAGTATGAGTTCCTCTCCCTTAATTATAGCAAAACAACTTTTCAAACTCTGCAACTTTGCGAGTTGAAACTTTTGTTTTCTATAATTAACATTACTAACTTGCAACACCTACCATAATGATTATGCTCCCACTAGCATAACAATCATTTCTTTAATAGCATAACACTTATGCTCCCACTAGCTTTGACATGTACCCAGAAATAAGCTGGACTTCTAGAAAACAATGCTTATTGACTTTCTTACCAAAGTTCAGATTTCTGATAAAAGATGCTTCGATAAGTGTTTATCTAAGCTCATACACCTTTTATAAGAAAGCTCATATGTGTGTCTAAACTACTTCAGAACTTACAACAATAAGTCCCGAATGTTCAAACTATTTGCCATTTCTTACAATTCGAACTATGAAGAGGGATGCCGTAATCATAATCGAATTTGAGAACGTAATTACCACAACTGTTATCTCCTTAAAATCTACGTAGTGAAAGTGTTTCCTCACAATCATTTTCATGAATTGGGGAGAAACCTTATGACACTTAGATTTTATGGTGTATGTGTTCTTATCCATGTGAGTCTGTCATTATCATAAGACAAGGTCCATGACAAATTCAAACTCATATGGACTGAACTTGTTCAATCTAAATTTCTTGCCACTTGGCAGCACAAGGGCCTACCATGTCTTCCAAGTTGTTTGGCAGTTCACCCATACTGATCAATGAACTTTCACTGATGAGGGTGCTTTTCCATATGCAAGCAATTGAGAACTCATAGAACTTACATGCATAGTCAACTTCAACTGGAATGGGCACAGAAACAAGAATATGTCAACATGATAGGTTACGAACCTCAAGTCGTGTGTTAGCGATAGGTTTATTCTTGATTAGCTCTTGAAACTTTTCAAGATCTTTAAGACTCCCACTGACCTCTTAACGTATAAAACTCTCTTGTCAAGAATCATTCATTGAGAAACAAATATTCAAGAGTTAGTGCGGATTCTTATCAAGAATGACACTTTATATAATTGGTCTTAGTTTGTCTTTGTCTTATCTAAGACATCACAACTAACAATTCAAATGTGTTATAAACCTACTTAAGATATGTCACTCAAGTTACAATCTTGGAGTATGACTCTAAGATTTGATTTTGGAACGAAGTATGACTCTCCTTAATTGATTTAACCATTTCAACAGTTCCCAATTCCTCTTCTTATCCATACTTATGCACTTAGAGGTGATGGGTTTTAGGTACAACAAATAAACTAGAAAACAATTCCTAAGTTCACATGCAACCTACTTTTGATCTATGTTTTAACTATTGAACATACAACTTTGAATTGCAAAACAAGAACCCTAGAGGAGAGAGGCTAATTTCGAAATTAACAAACTAGGGTTTAGGGTTTACATACCTTTCAATTGTTATAGCAAACAATTGATATTCCCTTGATCTTGATCTTGATCTTCTTGGAAGCTTTAGCACCACAAGTGTAATGCCTCTAATGGAATCACACCCAAACTAGCAAGAAGGAAAGTAGAAGAGAGAGGGGAGAGGGAGTATGCAAAATCTCGGCCTTAGGGTTTCTTCAAAAGAAAGAGTGACCAAAAACATGAACCAGGAGGCTCCTTATATAGCTGAGGGATCTAGGGTTTAAGGGAAACCCTAGTTATCCTTTGCTTAGGGCCTAAGCAAACCCAAGGGCCTTATCCAAGCCCCTATGGACGAAATTATTAGGGTTTCCCCTAAAGATTTCGTCCACCCTCTTCCAAGGGGGTTCTAGAGCCTTCCACTCAACTATTAGATAATTGCAAACTAGTCCCTGCACCTTATAATTAATTCTTTTAACCCCAAAATCAATTCTGATTAATTTCTGGCTAACAATTAATTAAACATAATGATTTCTAATTAATATATTAATCCATTAACATATTAATAAATCATTTATATATATATATATATATATATATATATATATATATATATATATATATTAATTTATTAATCTTATAAATTAATATCTCTCCTTTCATAATTTCCTTGTCCAGTTGCTAGGTTGAGGGCAACCCAAAAGGACTGTACTGCTATCAATTCAAGTACATACCAATTATACTTATGGGCTTAGACACCTAATCCAACAAGAGGATCAATTGTGATATGGTTTTCATAATCATTAAAATAATCATAAAACATGATACATAAGTACTCTCCTTTCCATTCATATTAGAGAAACTTTTATCTTTCTGCCTAATTTGACTCTTCCTATTCGTTCTGCTATACATTGAAACTTTTTCAATGATTCAGATTTACACCTAATCTTGTAAGTATAACCATACTTACTGACTTTAGTAAATCATGACAAATAGTCTTATTGTTCTTTGTGGTGGACCTGACCAGTGCACAACTATGTGCACCCTATCCCCTAGTCCTTCACTTGACTCACATATACATGTGAACAAGGAATTAGTCCTAATTGCCCAAAGATGAAGGTTCTCATTTATCATACGATGCAAATCGCATGATTCCAAGTTTCTATCCAATTGAACCTCGGGTGATGAGAATATTTCCTTATTTGGTAAATTTTGACACTACCACAAACGAAAGAATTAAATCCATTTTCCAATATTGCTAACAATAGAAATACACAAACATCAATTTTCACAAATTCCATTGCAAGGATAAATATAAAATAAGACAAAAATTAAAATTTTTCTTTATTTATAAAACGCAGAAAACTTGTCCATACAATGCAATTACAAATGAAAACTATGTTATTACATATTCCTAAGCAACCTATCATAACTCCTAGTAGCAGCTCACAAATCTGATCATCGAACCATACGATCGAAATCCATATCTTCGCGAACAGAATCAACTTACTCTTTCTTTAAGCTTCTTTTCTTTTCTTCGATCCTACAAACACATCAAAATGCAATCTTGTCACAACATGTATTAAGAATCTACAAACAGGAACTTGATAGAGTTAGATAATGGACTTAACTGCAGCAGAGTCAAACATTTTGACTTTACCATCCTTGTGGTCCTTCAGGTAGATACGGCAGATTCACAACCAATGCCCCTTCTCTTGGCAATAGAAGCAAACAGAATCTTTCAGAATAGTACATGGGACAATCTCAGACTTAGCTTTTCCCTTTCCATTGGAAAGAGAAATCTTTTCTGGACCTTTAATGTTTCCATTGTCATTGTCCGTGGAAGTTTGGGAAGTAGATCTTCCAATAAAATTTGCTTTACCAGTGCGCCAAATCATTAGTGATTCAGCAGTAATTAGCAAATAGGTAAGATCGATAAGGGACATCTCGCGGTTTGTCATATAGTAATATTTAATGAACTCACTATATGACTTAGGAAGTGAGTGAAGAACCAAGTCAACAGCCTACTTCCTTGAGACAACGACTCCTAACATTCCCAACCTGTCAATGTGTGACTTCATCTCAAAGACATGTGCACACATAGACCTTCCATCTTAGTGTTTGCTTGCCAATAGGGTTTGAGTGACCTTGAACTTTTCAAGGCTTTGAACATGTGGGTTAGGGAGAATTATTGGAGGATGTGGAGGAAATGAAACATGATATCCATTTCCACGATCCAATCGTGGGACATCATCTTCATAAGGAAATCTTTTTCCAAAAGATATGGGAAGACCATAGTTGTCATAACTAGACATCTATAAGGGAGAAATTCAAGTTAGTTGATTTAAGTCCTTAATATAACACCTAAAATGAAATATTAAGGCTAGTACCCAACACAATATTTTACAATTTGGAAGAGGGATGCCGTAATCCAATTGCAAAATATTTGAAGGTAGGTAAATGATGATTTACCAATTTCCTCCATGAAAAACAAAAATGAACTTTTGGTTTTAAATGAATTGAAATTCCTAGATCCTTTGAGATTCATTGAACTTTTCAATGGCATGTTTAATCTTGATTATGCCCTTCAAGTTTGTGACTGGGATGCCGAGGATCACAAACAAGGTGTGAATAACCATGCAAATTAGCTTGGTACTCTCAATGTTACATATCACCTAATCAATGTGCCGGTTAAAACTATTTAATTAATTTTCTAAGTTATGAACCCAAGATTTTTATAATTCAATGTTCCATAAAAAAACGTTTTCAAATTCCAAAACTTGAGGGCAAGTTTTGTAAATCTTGAAATAGGGATGGAAATGGGGCGGGGTTGATCATCCCTATCCCCATCCCCGAGTACCTAACCTCATCCCCATCCCCAACGGATGCGGGGAATCGAATCCCCTCCCCTTTAAATTTTGGGCTTTTCCCCGGCCCATCCCTGATCTATCAAAAAAATAAACTAAACTTACGCAAAAAAATCAAGTTTATTAAAGTGATAAAAAAACAGAGGCCATAATCAAATTATGTTACATAAATCATAAAGTCTAACAAGCATCAAAACAAGAAGTGACGATTTGGTATAAGGACCGTCGAACAAAGTGAGGATTTAAGAACTATTGGAATTAGGAACATAATTTGGTATACGGACTCTCGGTCCAATACAAATCAATTAATTCTTAGTGGACTTATTTCATAATCAATAAATTATCAATATAGTAATATTATATATGTATGTATGTATGTATGTATGTATGTATATGTATATATATATATATATATATATATATATATATATATATATATATATATATATATATATAATGTCATCAATGTGGGGGTGGGGCGGGTTGGGGATTGGTATACCCGGACCCAGCCCCATCCCCAGTTTTAGCATAATAGGGATCCCCAACCTCATACCCGGTACCCGTTTTTGCGGGGAATACCCGTCCCCAATTGGGGCGGGTCAACCGGGTTCCCCACCGGGTCGGGTGTAATTTGCATGCCTATCTTGAAAACTTTTGGATTCCATAACTTATGGAGTTAATTAGTTTTATGAAGATGAGACTTTTCAAGTTCCATAACTTATGGAACTCTTCAAAAACTTTTGAGTTCCAAATTTGATGACAAATATTGTAAATCCTTAAAAAAACGTTTGAGTTCCAAATTTGATGACAAATATTGTAACTCCTTAAAAGAACTTTTAGAATTCCCTAACTTAAAACCAAGTTTTATAACTCTCCAAAAAACATTTAGATCAAATTTTAAACTTACTATAATAACCATTTTATCTTTTACCAATTTGATCATAATACAACTCTTGTAGTAAGATAATTTCAAATTAAATTACACTAATAATTAGTTTATCATATAATCTAGTAATTATTTTATAATTTGACAATTTATCTTTTAATTGGACGAGGATAATCACTACCATATAAAAAAACAGATTTTATGGTACAAAACAGTTTAAGGTAATGATCCAAATCCAAATCTGGCCAAAAAACCCGAAAAACTGCAAACAGACTGCTGAACTCGTCGAGTTCATGCATGGACTCGTCGAGTCCCCCTGTCAGACAACAGTTTTTCAGTTTTTCCAGCTTTGAACAATTAACTTTGCATCTATATAACATAAAACTACTCATGGCTCTGATACCACTATTGAGTTTTAGGTACTGTAACACTCCTATGGTGCACATACAACCCTAATAGCTTTGGATCTAAGTTTTCTCTAATTATACATGCAATAAAATTTCCAAAGCATGAAGCCTACAACTAGCATACAATTTTGACATATAAATCATAAAAGTAAGTTAGAATATTACCTCTTGTTGTAGCTTGTTGAATTTGGCCTTTCAAGAGATTAGCACCCCAAGTGTTGTGCCTCAAACAAGTCAAGAATAACATGAAAAATTGGAAGACAAATGAGAGAGAGGTTAGGCACCAAAAATCGTCCATACTCTTGCAATGTCACTCTTAGGTCCAATTTTGACTAAAGGGGTTACACATATATAGTGTAGAGTTCCAAGAGTTATATGCAACCCTAATTCTTACACTTAGGTTAATGGTCCACAACTTATATGGACTAATAATTTATGGAATTTCACATAAGCTTAGCTCATTACAAATTAATCATGGATCATTAGCCCAAACCATATATCTCACTGATTTACATAATCAGTCCCCGTTAATTTAATTAGTCTCTTTTGATCACTAAATTAATTCCAAATCAATTCTTGATCAATACTAATTAAATAATATGATTTCTAAATTAATATATTATACTTATAATATATTAATAAATCACAAATAACCTCTTACTCAAATATCCATCTTATCAAATTGTCCTGATGAAGGCAACCTGAAATGGACCATGCTACTCTCTGGTCAAGTACATACCAATTATAGTTATGAGCTTAGACACCTAATCCAACACAATGGTCTAAAAAATGAAAGTGAAACATATCAAAGATTGGTAAATCGAATGTCCAAAGACAAACTGGGGGACATGATGGAAGTATACATTGATGACATGGTGGTTAAATCAAAAAGAGTTGAAGATCACCTTAGGGATCTTGCAGAAACCTTCGACATATTAGATGAATACAACATAAAGCTGAATCCATCCCAATGCCACTTTGGAATGAAGGTAGCCAAGTTCCTCGGCTACATGGTCAATAAGACGGGAATAGAATCAAGCTTAGAGTAGATCAAAGCTATAATCGATCTAAAATCCCCAGCTTCGACCAAGGATATCCAAAGGTTGACAGGAAGAGTCGCAACTCTAAATAGGTTCATCTCAAGATCCTCGGAGAGGTGCAAACCTTTCTATGACATCTTGAAGAAGAATAAGAAATTTGAGTGGTCCAAAGAACATGAAGATGTCTTCCAAGAGCTTAAAAGATATTTAAGTTTAGAACCTTTGTTGGTGAAACCATTAAATGGTGAACCACTCTATCTTTCAGTATCATCAAATGTTGTTAGTGTAGTCCTGGTCAAGGATCTTGACAGGGATCAACACCATATTTACTATGTAAATTAAAGTCTCTTGGATCCTGAAACTAGGTACTCTCACCTTGAAAATTTAATATTTGCACTAGTCATAGCTTCCACCAAACTAAGACATTATTTTGAAACTCATACTATACATGTCAAAACTAACTATCCTATTAAGAATGTCATGAGAAAACCAGAAATGTCAGTTAGAATGGCTAAGTGGTCAGTGAAGCTCAGCACATATGACATCAAATATGAGCCAAAATCATCAATAAAGTCACAAGCACTAGCAGATTTTGTTGTTGATTTTAGAGATGATCTACAACCTGAGGCAGAAATAGAAACTCAAAAACTTCAAAAAGAAGAAAGCATGGGGAAATGGACACTCTTCACAGGTAGAGCATCCAACTTCAGAGGAATAGGCCTTTGGATCATACTAAAATTGCAAAAGTGGGACATCCTACACCAGACAGTTAGTTGTGAATTTGATGCAACTAACAATGAAGCAGAATATAAAGCACTAATCATGGGGTTACAACCAGCCACAAATCTTCAAATCGAGGATCTCTAGGTATATGTCGATTCACTATTAATAACTAACCATTTCAATGGATTATATGCAGTTAAAGGCGAAATATTAGCATTATACCTCCAAATACTTAGAACACTAGCCTTAGAATTTAATTTTTTTTTAGCTTAAACCAAGTCCCTAGAGAAGATAATACCGAAGCAGACGCACTAGCCAATCTAGGATCTTCTCCCAGGATCCCATCGGAGACCAAGATCCCGATAGTTCATGTAATGATCCCAGCAATAGAAGAACCAATTACCAAGATGTTGGGAGATCTCACTACCTAGGATCTTGATCGATCGGCTAGCATAACAACAATCGAAGATCCAATTCACTAAACCCCCCACCAGAATCCTAATGTCCAAGATCCTAATCCAAACATCCAACACACAAAATCCTAAATCCAATCCATCATAGAATACATCCAGAGGGGCACAATCCCAAAAGAAGAAGAAAGCGACAAAGCGTTCCAGATGAGGTTCTCACGCTTTGTGATGATCCAAGGAGTGCTACACAAGAAGCCTATGGTAGGACCATATCTAAGATGCTTAGAAGATCGTGAAACTATAGAAGTTTTGAAAGATATACATGAAGGGTATTGTGGCAACCACACTGGGGCAGATCCTTATGTTTCAAAGTGTTAAGAACAGAATACTACTGGTCAACCATGAAGATAAACACCTTCTCACATGCTCAGAAATGTGATGCTTGCCAAAGACACAAAACAATCCTTCATCAACTAGAAGAACCTTTACACCCCCATCATTTGTACTTGGCCATTCATGAAGTGGGGAATTGACATAGTCAGCAAACTACCCAAGGCACCGGGTGGAAAGGTATTCATTCTATCAATGACATATTACTTCTCCAAATTGATCGAAGTTGAAGTTTTTGTTCAAGTAAGGGATAAAAAAGTAGTCTCGTTCATCAAGCGCAATATCTTGAAAAGTTCGGGATCACGACTGTAATCATATGTGATAACGGATCCTAATTCATCAGTATAAGAACAAGGGACTTTTACACCGGTTGGGGAATCAAAATGATAATGTCCACCCCAGTTCACCCTCAAGTTAAAGGACAAGCAAAGTCTAGTAATAAGATCATAGTCAATAACCTAAAAAAGAGACTAGATGAAAAGAAAGGGAGATGGACTGAAAAACTTCCTTTCGTTCTATGGGCAGATAGGATTACACAAAAAAATGACAACAATTCAAAACCCATACTCCTTAGTTTTTGGAACAGAAGCCGTGATCCCAACTGAAGTGGTGATTCCGATAGCAAGATACCAACTTCAGACTCAAAACAATAACGATAGGATCTTGGCCTAGGATCGTGACACCATTGATAAATTAAGGGATCTCGCCAAGATCCACATTGTTGCCCATCAAAAAAGGGTTGCTAATGCTTACAATAAAACATCAAGATTAGAAGATTCCAAGTAGGTGACTTGGTCCTAAGGCAGGTAAACTAGCAGCCAAATGGGAAGGACCTTATCTCATTGATTCATAAGCAGGAAAAGGTGCATACTAGCTAGCTACCCTGGAATGGACTATCTTGCCAAGATCATGGAACGCTATAAATCGCTAAGCATACTTCATGTAAGTAAATCTGATTACATGTTATTTCAACAAAGCCAAGGTACGAACCTACTCCTTACCCTCACTTTTACCTTTGATTATTTATCCCTCTCAAGATCATTACCGACTTAAGCATCGTAGGGACGTTAGAAAAGCCAACGTCCACCCCATGCTAACATTTTCAACATACAGAGGCTAGAAGATCCTAGCAACCAAAAATAGAGATTGATCATCTCTCATTCGATCAAGGGTACTTAATCCCTTCTAATGTTTAAAGAGTTAATAACCTCTTTCATCTGTGTTTGGGTTTCCACGTTGTGCTTGGACGCACGATATCTAACCATGGAATGTGGATAAGAGGATCATTTCACACTCTAGTGACTTGGAAACCTTCTTATTTTTAATATATGTTAAGATCCTAAAGATAAATTTGCGGTTTATAACATTGTCATGTTATCTTACGATTTGGGACCTTCCCTAGAAAAACGTAAGTTGGGATCTTCCCCAGAAAAACATAAGTTAGGATCTTCCCCAGAAAAACCTAAGTTGGGATTTTCCCCAGAAAATCCGAAGTTGCGATCTCCCCAGTATAACTAAAGTTGGGATCTTCCCTCTAAGTTCTTAAAGTGAATTTTCCCAAATCTTCCCCGGTACAAGCCTTAAGATCATGAAAGACTAAAACCTTTCAACACAAAACTTCTTCTAAGCCAGAGTTCAGAAGGAAAGTTCAAAAGGTCAAATGAAAATCAGGGTGAAGCCTAAGGAAGGGAATTTATCCCCAGTTTCTATCTATCCTTATCCTTTATGTTTACTACGCCTAAACTTGTCATTTTCTTCTAAATGTTCTCCTACTTTTTAAATGAAAATGTATCTCTTTCGAATATTAGGATCCCAAATGCTTCAAGATCCTAATCAAATGATTATCTTTCTTACATTTTTAAGATCCTGATAGTATTAGCGAACCCTAAAACTCTTCAGGATCCTAATTATCTAAATATTTTTAGAAAAATATACTTTGATCCTACTTCTACAACCAAATCAACCACACAAAGAGATACTAAAACCAATGCATAAAAATTAAAAAGGGTCACCCACTAACCCAACAAAAAGTAAATTGTTTTATAGACCAAAAATTAAAATTGTTTATTTTTAAAACTAATCAAACCTAATCCAAGGTTTGATCCCTTCCAACCGGGATCTCTTCTGTCTCCTTCTCTCCCACCTTTTCTTCTTCTTCTTCTTCTTCTTCTTCTTCTTCTCCGCAGGATCCTGACTGACATTAACGTGCTTTCCAGTTAACTTGACTAGGGTTTCATGTCAACCAACCATGTTCTAGGATCCTGCATTCTCCATATCCTCCGCTAGCTTGATCTTCGCCTCCCAAACGGCTTCAGTGGCACTGCTCTTAACTTCAAAGATTGCTTCTTAGATCTTTAGGGAGTGCTCCTCATTTCTCTCTACCTTCACCTTACTTAACTTCTCCACCCTTTTCATAATGTCCTTATTGGTCACCTTCCAAACCTTCTCCTGCTCCTTCAGGGTGTGCTCAGCCTCCTCAACCCTCAGCATCAGATCCTTTGTGGATCGAGAAAAATGATCCACAACCTGAAAAAGAATACATTCAATAAACAAAAAATCAATCATAAAAGAATAAGAGGATTTAAAAGTGCTTATTGCTTATGAGAAGGAGATTAGCTTCTTCATGGCTTCCTCAGCCCCAGACTCTGTAAAATAAGGTTCGGGATCTCAAAAGGTTTCCTCTTCTTGGATCCAGGAGTCTTCAACGATAAGTCGATCAAGATCCTCTTTGGAGGACGAGAAGAAGAAGGTGTTTCCTTCTTAATCACAAGCTGACTGCCTGACATGGCCTCCTCAAGGTCCAAAAGGGTGAACCAAGCACCAAAACGAGTGACCTTGGATCCTAAGAATCACATAGGATCCTCATAAGTTCAAGATCCTAATGATAAAGCAAATGAATAGAGCATCCTTACAGTAGAAATCGGGAGGGTGGTAGATGGATTCTTTTGGAAGCTGTGCTGCTTAGATTTGAAGGATCTTTCGATCTCATGCAAAGCAAGGAAACTCTCAATCTTCTCCTCATTATCTTTACTAGGAGGGACGAGTTCCTCGAACTTTAAAGCTTCATCAAATAAAAAAATAAGAAATGTGTGAATTTTGGATCCTTAATGTAATAAAATAAAGTATTACCCTTTTAAACCCAGTTTCTTGGCAGGAGATCACCGATGTGGATGGATTCACGTTTCACAAAGAAATATATTTCTTTCGAGGCACCATCGTTTTGTTTTGATTTCAAAATAAGATGTAATTTATTGGTTTTGACTTTGAGCAGGAAATGAGAATTCACAAAAGTTTGAAGGTCCTAAACATGGGGCAACTCAAATAAACCCATGTCTAGATCCTTAGATTGATTCAGTCAATCAATCCAAGACAAGATCCTCCAGACCATAGGCATAGTTTGGATATAAGAAATTTTTGTAAATTCGGAGAAATTAGAGATGATGCCAAAGAAAGGTTATGTCAAGACCAAAGAGTAAGGATATTTGGGGAAATAGACCAAAGTAGGACAAGAAAAGTCAGTTTGGGCCTTAGGATCAAAAGAATTGATAATGGCGTCAACAGGAAAAGCCCCGATCGATTTCAAGGACTTAATGTCGTCGTCATCAAAAGAGCAAGTCTCTTCGTAAGACAGGATCTTTTGATCGAAAAAGCCCTTGTCGGGGTTGTGGAATGTATAATTTTGAGAGAAGTATCATCTTCATCGGAAGAGGCATTATTGGGGCTGTGGAAGTGCCGATTCCAACATTTACATGGCTTGGTGGGTAAATTGGGGATGGAACTTGTTTTTATTTTATTAATTGGTAATGTGTATGCACTTTGCCATCTAAGATGTCAAGTAAATGTATTTAACCTAAAAACATGT
Organism: Lactuca virosa; assembly: GCF_052849685.1. Taxonomy (NCBI): domain Eukaryota; kingdom Viridiplantae; phylum Streptophyta; class Magnoliopsida; order Asterales; family Asteraceae; genus Lactuca; species Lactuca virosa. The sequence continues at coordinate 57,255,865 of NC_136431.1, forward strand.
TAGTGTTGGGATCAAGCCTCTATTTAACAGGTGGAATTCAATTTTAATGATTTATTGTGCAAAAAAAAAACTTTAGTGACTAAATACATAAAATGATAAAATTTTGTTGTGTTATAGTAACATTTTCCCTAAAAATACATACTTATTAAAATGGCTAATCGGCTGGTGTTCATTTAATAGAAAACCGACATCAAAAGGCTTTAACTAATTTTTAAAATTCGTAAGATACATCATAATATTTCTTTTTACTTGCTTTCCAAAATAATTATATATTGGTTATGGTATTAGACCTTTACTAATTTATAAAATCTATATCTTATATCATAATATTTATTCTTTTGTACTTCCCAAATAATTATATATTTGTTAAAAATGACGTAAAACACAAAGAGTACAAATATAACATCTAAGTGATCTTCTTTTTACCAGATCACCACCATGGTCCTATTATGCATATCCATCCAAGCCATTATTTTTTTTTGTTAGTGCATAAAACCAAACAAATGTAGTTGTTCCCTTCAAGTATCTCGAACTCACTTTCTAGTAACGCCTCCAAGTCATTAATTTTAACCATATTCTTGGTTGTAATGAGCATATCATCCATATATATCCATAGATATATGTAGGAATCATTAGATAATTCCTTTAAGTATACACAATCAAACTAATTTTAAAAGTAGTCGTGCATAATCATAAACAAATCAAATCTCTTGTGTATTGTCTTGGAGACTGCTTCAAACCATAAATAGATTTCTTCTAGAAATATACATGATCTTGCTTGGAGAAAGAACCCTTCTACTTAGGACATGTAAATATTCTCATCAATAATGTCATGAAGAAATATAGTATTTTACATCAAGTTGTTTAAGCTCCAAATCAACTGCACTCACCATGGCTAATAGAATCTGAATCATCTTGTGCTTCTCACCAAGTGAGAATACCTTGTGATACTAGATTCCTTCTTTTTGTGAGAAACCTTTTGCCATCAATCTTGTTTAATCAAATCCACATCATTTGTTGTTTTGTTTTAAAGATCTATTTGCATCCCACTAGCTTTGCTCCTTTTGGGAATTGATCAAGATCCCAAGTTTTGTTCTTTTCAAGTAATTACATTTCTTCATATATTGCCATTAGCCTATTTGTTGCTTATTTGATTGATACAATCTCTTTGTATGAATGAGGCTCATTTGTATAAATAATATTTCCAAGCAATATTGCATATTCTATAGAACTGATGTCATAACTATTGACACGTCCAACATATCTGGTAAACTTTTGAATGTTACTTTTCTTCCTTCTTCTTGCTACATTTTCTCCCTCATCATATTCTTTTTTATAATTAGCATCTCTAGAATATTGTTCCCTGGGTTGTTCTTAAGATTCCTCTTATCTAAGTTGATAATTGTTGAGTTTTTGTTACTTATTTATCATAACTATGTCTAGGTTTTGTGTTACAAACTCTATATTCTAGGTAGCACCACAATCGTGTTTCTCTATAATACTTTTCATTCCTCTCTCTATTTATACATACTAGATTCATCAAAGGTCACAACTATGCTAATAATAAATTTCAAAGTCTTTCTTTCTCTTATACACCACATTTGATAACCTTTTACTCTAGTTGTATAAATTGGAAAAATCTATTATTAGCCCTCGGCTCTAATTTACCATCATTAACATAAGCATAAATAGAGCAACCAAAATATTATAAGGGTTTACTGGACCATAACTCTTGAGGATTCTTTAAGTCCACTACAATTGATGGAGATCTATTCCCCAAATAAAAAGTAGTGTTCACTGCTTCTACCCATAGTTGCTTCAATAAATCAACAAATAAATGCATGCATATTGCAAGATACATTAGTTTTTTGTTCATCCATTATGTCACTTTGTTTTGTTATGGCGTGTTTCATACAATATGGTACATCATTATACCTTCTATTTATAGAAATTTCAAAATAATATAGTGCAAAAATCTAACCCATTATTTGTTTCGAGTGTCTTGACTTGTTTCCCTATCCATTTTCAACCATAGTCTTCCAATCCTTGATCTTTTCAAACACTTCATCATTTGTCTTCAACCAGGCCTTCCTTGAATAGTCATCAATTAAACTCACAAGTATGAGTATCCATCACATAAATTCATTAAATCAGGAATCTGTAAATATGTTTGAGGATTTCCTTACTTGTGTGTTGACCAGAGCTGAGTTCACCATGCTTTTCTTTCCTTTTGACTCAAGCTTCATAAAATAAAAAATTTATAGTTATATATCCATCAAACACCCTCTATTTACTCATGACTGAGGCGCTCATATTCCCTAATCTACGATGCCATAAATCTGTTTTATTGTTACTATTTTTAGGATTAGGATACAACCACCGTTCCTTTAAGTAAACTGCCTTCTAGAAAATAGATTCCATGTTGTAGTATTCTCTTCATTACCACGAGAGAACCTTTAAATATCTTCACCCACTCAAATTCTCTAGAATACTTCATCTAATGCATGGCTAAAGTTCCAAGGGAAACCAAGTTCGTATGAAGATCAGGGACATGCCATCAATCGAGTTTTATAACCATATAATCATGTATCTTGATCTGCACATGCCATTTCCCTTGTAACAATACATCTTATCATCACCCATATTTACCAAGCCATTGTACTCTTTAAAGGAATCAAACAAAGTATGTGAGTAAGTTATATGGTGAGATATACTCGTGTCCAAAATCTAACTATCTATAGAACTAGTTGTGCATATAATCAAAACTTCACCTTTGACTCATTCACCAGAACTTTCATGAACAACATCAACACTACCATTGTTTCTTCATTCACTCTTAAAACCTTATTTATTTTGATGTGTACAATCTCTTCTGTAGTGTCCTTTCTCTTTATAGTTATACATTAAATTTTGGTAGAGGTTTTAGACTTCGATTGTGACTCTCTTCTCTTTCGACCGTCTATTTTTGTTGTTCTTCCAAGTCTTACAAACATACCTGGACCAGAAACCATACGTTTTAGATTCAGTGGGCATCAAGGTGTCCTTCACATCATTGACGATAATCGTAGGTATACTATACAATATTGTATCAATAAAGTTTTTATATAATTCTAGAAGAGAACACAACATAATAAGATCTTGATCATTATCATCAATCTTAACTTCAACACCTTGTAAATCCAAGATAATACTGTAACATCCATAAAATTCATGCCAAATTTAAACTTTTAAAACATTTCAAATACTCAAAGTTATTACAAAAAGGTTTCCAAAATAGTTTATATCAGAGTATCCCAGAAATCCAAATCAAAATATAAGGAAGTGTACGGTCACGCCTTCGCCTTCTTGCGGTCATCCGCTGAACCTAAAACAATAAACTGAAACTGTAAGCTCGAAGGCTTAGTGAGTTACCCCCAAAATACCAAACTCATATAACCATAATCATATCATATCAACAAATACAGAACAACCATGCATCTCGAGTCTACAGTGTGACTGGTCCGCCCGCACCGGGCCTTCAGTCCACCTGGTCCACTCTCTGAGTCTACAGTATGACTGGTCCGCCCGCATCGGGCCTTCAGTCTATCTGGCCCACTCTCCGAGCCTCGACACATCTGGACCGCCCTCTCGGGGCCTTCAGCCTATCCGGACCGCTCGCTGGGCCTTCGGCCTGACTATGTGCCCTCTCGGGTCTGCAGTCTATCCGGTCCGCCCTGGGTGTGTTGGCCTACAGCACAAAGTAGGACCCGCCTCAACCCAACCCCCAATCAAACAACCATGTGTACATATAACAGATAATCATATAACTGTCTATAAACAAACAAACCGATCTAACAGATCATATAACATAGCAACATCCTATAACCAGGATACCGACCTAACCAGGTCACTAACAAAGCATCATCCTATATACCAGGACACCGATCTAACATATCATAATAGCATAGCAACATCCTATAACTAGGATACCGACCTAACTAGGTCAATAAGCATAAGCATATCCCCATCCTAACTACCAGGATGTAAATCAATAACATAACATTCCATAATCCGAATACAAATCCATAAGGGTCGGCCTTGGTGCCTTAGACCCTGTTGATATAGTGAGGATAACTCACCTCGCAATGCCGATCCGAACTGAAGAAACGAACTCCTGAACCGCTATCTCACCGGAAATCCCGAACTATTACATAATGAATACCGAGTCATTACAACATAACAATCTTGACTAAGGGGTCCACACAATCCATCATGTCCATTCTCTTTTATTGGGCCAAGGCCCAATTCCAATTCCATAACCTTGAAAGTCTTTATGCAAGGCCCATTCTTGGCCCAATTTACCAAATTGGGCCCAACTCCCTAATTGAGCCAAATTCCAAGATCCATTATCAACACTTGGCCCAAATCATAATATTAATCAAGTTCAGCAAAGGCCCAAATCCAACTAGTCCACAAACAACCCAAAACCCAAAGCGCAAATATCATAAGCCCAACAGAGAAAGTACGCAGGGCGTACTCCTCTGGTACGCTGGGCGTACTCTCCTGAGGTTAACCACCATCGGGGTGGTTGACCCAGTACGCTGGGCGTACTGGATTTACGCGGGGCATAACCTCACACATGTTAAAACTTTATACGTGCTTAATGTGTTAAGCTCTTCAGCTTAAACTTCAGATCTACTGCTCAAATGTGATCTAGGACCATAAAGTCTCAAACTTTAAGACTTTGGTCGACTGAAAAGGGCTCAATACATGGTCTTAATCCATTAAGACCTCGTACCAAGAACTAGGGACCCAAGTAGCCCAAGGGACTTCATTTTTATGCCTTAGGACCCATTCTAGAGTCTGAAAGGAGAACTCAAATCGTCCAAAACGAATCATGCATAATACTGGGACTTTATGGGACAAAAGAGGACAAATAAACCACCAAGAATAGATCTAGAAGGAATAGGCTCAAAGGTAACAACTTTATACCTTCTGGAGTTCCCAAAACAGATAATAAACCAAGATCTACAAGCTAACTCCTCCCTCCTTGGCTCCTTGATGCACAAACTTCTTCTTAAAGGTACAAGAACACTCTTAAAAACTCAAGAATGATCACTAGAAGGCTAGGGTTCTCTCAAGACGGATAAGGGAGGTGTGGAGGCTGAAATAGATGAAAGGGAATGGTCCCTAAAGTGTTTAAATACTCCACAAACCCTAAAAGTTAGGGTTCCTTCCTGGCACACGTACGCCCAGCGTACACATGTGTACGCCCAGCGTACTAGGGCGCGCCCTAGTACGCTTAGCGTACCACATGTACGCCCTATGTACTACTTCAACCCCAAAACTTCCTTTTTGCCACTAGGCCCTCCTTTTGCCACTTCCTTCCAAACCAAGGGCCAAAAGTGACCTAATTCAAATCCAAGGGATGAACTTGAAGCTACTTGAAAAATAGGATGTTACAAATACGATTAAAAATATCAAGATATACTTGAGTAATTTCAAACATCCATGGGGTATACAAACATTGTGTCTGATACAAAAGCATTTATGAGAGAATTATTTTGATACTTGTCTCATAGTTTTTTTTCAAAACCTAACAACAGTCTTTTGATCGACAACCTCTCGTAACACCTCATCAATCAAGCTTTACAAAATAATGTTATACGGTTTTTCTATAATGTCCTTATTCATCAATTTAGTCATGTATTTTGGTAGTTTTGCTTCTCCTTCCCAAGCCACTTCACAAACTTTTCGAACCAGAAGAACTGTAAGAACCCAAAAATTTAGAAAGAATTGACTTTTAGAGAGTTTTGACCAAAGGGGAATTTTATCATTTTGAGGAATTTCATGAATTGAGAAGATGTAACTTCATGAAATGATTTTAGATAAGTGTAATTCATCTTTATAAGATACAATAAGTGGGTTTAAGAGAATAAATGCAAGAGATTATGCATTTAGGCCTTTTTGCCAAGTTAGTGACTTAATAGATTAAGACCCATGAGTAGTCAGTCTGAAGTGACTTAATGGAGTTTTAGAAATCATCCCCACCTTCATGTGGATATAAAGATCATTGGAATTGGGTTTAAAACGAATACGTTATGCATGTTAGAAGTTAGAAGAAAATTGTCCCAAAGCTGGAATGGAATCAGGTAAGGGTCTGTTCATGTGCAACCACTGTGACACGGTAAGGGATTTACCATGGCGCGATTTTCAAAGTGGTAAAATGGAAGAAAGTCTCATAGTAAGTATAGGTAAATGTACTTTGCACCATAGCGTGGTAATATGGGTTACCGCAGTGTGGTGGCGAAAGTAGGATGATATAAGAGAATGACATCAAAAATCGGTTAGAGGGAGACTACAACCTAATTAGGCGTACCACGACACGATAGACAGGATGTCGTTGCATGGTTTCGTAATTAGAAGATATATTTAAATTTGTTAAGGGTTCATTCTCGAGAAATACTCTTTCCAAATTCAATGTAGAGCTGATGAATGACAATTTTGAACCCAAAAGAATGTCAAGATGAGATAAATATGGAGGATTTTAAGGACTAACATCCTTTCCCTCTTAAGGTAAAATTTCTTAATTTTATAAAGTTTTGAGCTTCAATGGTAAAATTTTTAGATTTGTTAGATTGTTTGAGTTAATTGAATTGTAGCTCAATTTATATGTTATTGAGAGTGTTTAGAAGCTTTGAAAAAGCTTTGTATGTGATTTCCAAGGTGAAATCCATGTATGTATAAGTTAAGGTTTCAAACCCTAACTAGTGAAGAAGATGAATTGATACAATAGAGTTTAGAGTGTAATGAATTAAATTATATGAGGTACTTAATTCATGGGGCGTAATATATTATCGATAGAAAACGAGATGTTAAAATTATGATCAATTGAGTGATCATTTTGATATGGAGAGTGATTAAGCTCTTAATGGACTAAGATAACTTCTAAGGAGCTTGACATGTTGTATGAATAGGCCTTGAGCAAAGAAGATGGACCAAGTTGCATCAACTGAAGATTTGGAGCTGATGGTAGTTAAGTGTTGTTTGTTTTTTCTAAGTGAAAATTTGTGAAGTCTTCGGACCACCTCTGCAACCGTCTGCAGCAGAAGAGGTGGACCAAACGGCTGCAACCTTTAATAAGAAGCATGTTTGTTTTTAACATCTGCAGACTGTTGCAGTAAATTGAAATTTAAATAAACTGATTTTATAAACTGAAAATAGTTCTCAACACCAAAATTTCAATAATTCTAGTTTTAAAATATTGAAAGAATATTAAAAAGAACATGTAAAAAACAAAAATATAAAATTTCTAAAAAAAATCTAAAAAAATGTAAAAGTAGCTATCAGTTTTATTCTAGAAAAAAACTAATTTTAAAAAACATAAAAAAATAAAAAAAATAAAAAAAATTAAGAAAATATTGCAAACTATGTGTACAGAGTTCGTAAAAGAATTACACAAAAAATATACAACCGAAACTGAAAATATTATTAACAGAAACGGTAAAAAAAAAAATTTAAATCAAAGTTTTTAAAAAAAAATTAAGTTATAAAAATTTGTGGAAACTATAAAACGAAATTGTATCAAATCCGTAAATCAAAGTTTTTAAAAAAAATAAGTTATACCAAAATTCTGAAAAAAAACACTTGGAAAAAATGAAAGCTAAAGAGGTTTGAAGATGCAAGTCAAATGTTGCGCCACATAGAACACGCGTAGAGGTTTTGTAGTCTGAAGCTTTCCAAAAACCAAACTGCTGCGAGAGGGCAAGTGTTGCGTGTGTGCTGCGCCGCCCAACAAAAAGTGGTTTAAACAAGTTTTTTTTAAAAAACAAACAACACCTTAGTTTTCACTAACTAACAAGGTGAGCTATAACTCTCTCACTAGACAATGATTATTTATACTACAATATTGTAATGATTATGTATGCATGTTTAGCTATTAGTGGTATTGTCTTAAATACCCACAAGAAATTAGATGAAGATATAGTATGGATGTATGATTAGATGTTAATGGTATTGTGTCAAATACCTACAAATTATTGAGTGAAGATAGAGTATGATTATTTGAACTATAATCTTATGAATTGGTATGTATGTATGGTCAGATATTATTTTATTGTGTTAAATATCTACATGTTATTGGATGGATGTTAGATTAAGTGCTTGATGAATTAAGTACTAAATTGATAGTAGAATATTTCTAAATGAAATAATGTGATCGAATGTAATGTGACAAGTGATATGCAATACTATAAGAAGACCATAACATTCATATGAAAGATTATGAGAAGGTAGAAAGATGATTCCTTCGGGAATGGAGAAATGTGATTCCTCCGGGAATGTAGAGAGATGATTCCTTTGGGAATGTAAAAAGATAATTCCTTCATGAATGAGAATATGTGTTGTTAGATAGGATTGAGAAAGGTTTCCAAGAATAGAACAAAGAGGTTTCTTCTAAAGAACTTTGATAAGTAATCCGTGAGGGATTATGTGTAGAGGATCCATAAGGGATCATTGTAATCCATGTGGGATTCATGAAAAGAAAAGTTTCCAAGGGATCAAAGTGAGGGGACTAAGACCGAACGATTGTACACTGGTTAAGTTAGAGCTATGTTGTCCCCACATATGATAAGTAAAGCGATCATATGAGATTAAACCATTTGGGTCTAAATGAGAATAGAATGGTAAAGCATGAGAAGATGAGAATAAAGAGAAAACATATGAGAAGATATGAGAGTAAAGTATTAGAAGATATGAGATAGGATGATGAGAGTAAGAGAAGAGTAGGATATGAGATGAAGATAGAGTAATAGTATGAGGAGAATATGAGATGAGGTGAGAAGATATGAGATGAAGATAGAGTAAAAGTATGAAAAGAGTATGGGAAGAGTAAAAGAAGAGTATGAGATGAGATGAGGATAAAGTAAGAGTATGAGAAGAATATGAGATGAGACGAGAAGATATGTGAATATAAGATGAGATGAGATGAAATGAGAAGATGAGAATAAAGTAGAAGAGTATGCGAATATGAGGATAGAGTAGAAGACTATGGAGAGAGGAGAATAGAAGAGTAGAGTATGCAGAGATGAGGTTAGAATAAAATAGTATGAGAAGAACAATGTAGAATGGCAAAGTATGAGAAGAAGATACCATAATAATAGAGAGATAAAAAGAAAGAAATAAGAGAAGTAGAGTATAATGACATGAAAATAAAATATTTTATAACTCACCATACTTGTTGTCTGATGTTGTATATTTTAATGTGTTGCATGTTTAGGCAGTAGTCGTTGTACGAGAGGAGATAGAAGTACCAAGGACTTGGACTAGATGTGGATTTTATTTGGTACTTACTTGTTGCTTTAAATAATGGTTATGATATGTTGTAAACACGATAATATCATGGGATATAAAATATAAATTTTTTTAAATTAGAATTCCGCATGTCGATAGATAAAATATGATAAATCCCCATATATTAGTTAAGAAATTTTGGGTAGTTACAAGAACCCTCATCTTTACCTTCTATAAAATGAAGGCGTTCGAACCATTGACTTTCTCCAAAATTAAATTTGTGGGACAACATCTCTTCAATCGATAAAACAAATTGTAGCTTTGACACTACTTGTCAGAAATAAATAAGAATAAATCACACACACACACAAAACATAGTATTTGACATGGTTTTGTCAATGGGACCTACGTCCACATGACATGAGAAGTACTAGCTTGAATATGATAGTACAGTTAGAAACCTTAGAGGGAGTACTAGCTTGGATATGAAAGTAAAAATCAAGAGCACACAAACTTTGTAGTTTTTTTAAAGGAATATAACCTACTCAAGTGTCCAACCAAAATTTAGTGTTTGGAGTTTAGACCATTTCCCACTTTTTAAATACAAAAAAAAGTCAAGTTAAAACCTCTATATTTAAGATTGTAAGAGAGAGCATACACTCCAAGACCATTATACTACTTGACAATGATCATATACGTTATCTAATATTACTTTCTTTAAACACATACTTTATACTTATATAAATCAATGTTAGTACATATATTGAAAATAAAAATCAAGAGCACACATACTTGGTAATTTTTGTTTTAAAGGAATATAACCTGCCAAGTGTCCAATGGAAATTTAGTGTTTGGAGTTTGGACCACTTCCCACTTTTTAAATACAAAAAAGGTCAAGTTAAAACCTCTATTTGAGATAGTAACAAAGAGCATACAATCCACAAACCATTATACAAATGACCAATTATTAAGAGACCAAAAAGACAATCAACACCATTAATAACTTTTATCACTTGAACCCAAAAAACATTATAGTTATTAATAAATCATCACTTCCATGTGAATAAAAGCATTGGTTTCGTATGTGGGTTTATTTGGGTGTTCGATAATTATATTATCATACATTTATCTTGGTTTGCCGGTTGGGAAAAATATAAACCATGTTGATGCTTGGAAGGTAATCATTGATAAATTTACCGATAAACTTTCTATTTGTAAGGCTATGAATTTATCGATTAGATAGAGACTTACTTTATTAAGTCGATTTGAAAAATTTGAGGATTTTCTACATATCTATGTTTAAAGACCTTGAGACGATGATAACGCTTATGGAATCTTTACGATCTCATGTTTTTGGGAGATGGTGTGGGAGAGAGAAAATAGTTTGGATTAGTTGAAAGAGAATTGTGGCTAGCAATAAATATTATTTTGTTGGATTATTAGTTTATTAGTTTATTTTTAATTTATACTAGTAACTCTTTTTAATTTTATTAGTTGCACCACAAAGTCGTCAGAATACGCAAAAACGTTGTCTCTCATCGTCGAAAATAGTCAGGATCACCACAAAACATTTTCATCGGAGATTGGACAGAAACCCATCAACCTTTTACAACCAATGATGATGGTAGTCACATGCGATAACACCACTACCATCACCCCATCGCCACCACCACTTTTAATGTTTATAGGAGTTTGTTACGCATTGTTTGAGATATGAAGGATTTCAACGGATCGTGAAGAGGTTGTCGTAGGTGGCTACCGGAATGTTGAATGGAAAAAGTTAGTAAGGTTTCATCGGACCTCCGATGTAGGTTTTTGGCGGTGATCCCGATGATTTTAGTTGATGAGCAGGCGAAGCTTTTGCATATTCTGATAACTTGGTGGTGAAACTAATAAAATTAAAAAGAATTAATATTATACAATAAAAATAAATTAAAAATATAATAAATAATATTTATTGTATAAAAAATAATAAATTAAAAGTAATATTCCTATAAAAAAGAATTCATTCAAAAAAGGAATTAAAATAATTAACTGAAATAAAATAATAATCTGTTAATTTAGTATTTATTAGGATATAAATATTATAAATTAAAAATAATAGTTATTAATATATAATAATCCAATAAAAAATAATTACTCCAATAAAAAAAATTAAGTAAAATAAATTAATAATCCAATATAATAATATTTATTAATATATAAATATTATATATTAAAAATAATATTTATTCATATATAATAATCCAATTAAAATATCCGTTAACAAAGAAATTTTAAAAAAATTAATTAAAAGAATTTTATAATCTAATAAAATAATATTTATTAATACATATATAACATATATTAAAAATAACATTTATTAATATATATATATATATATATATATATATATATATATATAAATATAATAATAATAATAATAATAATAATAATAATTCAATAAAAAATAAAAAGAAGACATTGAGAAATGGTCATTGTAGTTTGGTTACAGAAATGGTCTCTGAGAGTAAAATAGTAATTTTAAAAAAGTTAACAGTCAAGCTATTAAAGTTAACGGAGGAGGGACCAAACCACAACAAAACTTGTTGAAAATGACAAAATCTACATCTTTTCAAAAGTTTGGACCTTAACCACATAAAATGAGAAACCAGAAGGACTATTTTTGCAGTTTTGTCTAATGTGTACCGTTTTATTTTCATTTTTTATATAATAATATATAAAAGTTTATATACATTTGTTAATTATGTATAATAAAGTCATAAAATTATTGAAAAACTCTTTTAAGTTTTTTTAAAAAAATATCAGTTTAATTAGATTTTAGTTTATTCTAGTAGCTTACAGATGTTAAAAAACAAACAGTTTTTTTCTTTCAGACTGCATACATTTTGTCCACCCATTCTACCGTAGAAATCTACAGATGTAGTCCGAAGACTGCAGACATTTTGACTCAGAAACAACAAACAGTTACAAGATATTCCTTTAAAATAAAAATTACAAAAATTTAAGATATTGTGATTTTGATTTGGACTTACAGTGCAATTTTTTTTAACGGATAAATTTATAAAAAAAAAAACTAGCAAAAGAAACTAACAACAAAAGACATTTAGTTCATGAGGGGGTTTTTTCATCTACACATTTCAATTCTGTGTAGCCTTATGATTCCTATTACAAAACCAATTAACGAAAAAGAAACGATATAATCAAACATGTTTTCTTTCCTATACTTCACGGAACTGAAGACTAAAACATTTTGATACGTCCACAATACACAAATCAAAGTAACACAAACCGATTCCATAATCACCCTATGAAACCGAGGGGAGGTATCGAGGATATGTAATGGAATAAGAAGAAGAATTTTATTAGTGTGAAATTTGGATTTTTATTGGTTGTTTCTCGGTTTCTTCTGTTAGAGCTTATTTCGATAGCGGTACTCTGAGAGCTTATATTGTCTCAACTGTAGGGGACAACTTTGTTGTAATCAAGTTAATATATTTTTCTTGGAGATTAGGGCTACACTGGCGGCCTACTACGTCAAATTTGGCGTACAAAGAGATAGATGTGGATCTGTTCTTTTTCTTTTTTGTCTTGAGTTTTGAAGTTGAGTGAGGACTTAGGGGGTGTTTGGCTTAGCTTTTCACAGCCCAAAAGTTCTTTTTGGAAAAGAAAAAAAGCAAAAGATGTTTGGCAAAATTAGTTTTAAAAACTACTTTTAGAGTTTTTATACAAGGAAAATGAATTTTTTGGAAAAGTCAGGAAATCCTGACTTTTTATAACTTTTCCAAAAAGGACTTTTGATCTGTGAAAAGCTAAACCAAACACCCCCTTATTCACTTCATATGATATGCCCAAAACTATTTGGGAACATATTAGCAGATGATGGGTTATGGATTGTCCACAATCCAACTCAGATTACTGATTGGATTCATTGGCTAGACAATTTCAACATTATAGTGGCTCAAAGGAAATGTTTTGATGCGGCCATCTTTACTACTTTTTGTTTTTAGATTGGAACCACTTTTTTAGAACGACTAAAAAAAATACATGAGGTTTTGCATAACATTATTTCTCAATCTTTTGTTTTTAGATTTGTAAGGAGCAAAACAAATACAAAATAAATTGGAATGACTAGTTGTACACCTTTAGAATAGATATTTCATGTTTGTAAATATTTCTGTGCTAACGTTTTGCTACTTTTTAATTTACTCTATCGTTTAAAAATAAAAAAAGATTACTTTCTTGTATCTAAAGAGCGATAATACTTGTAGGATTGTTAAATGTGTGTGTGTATATATATATATATATATATATATATATATATATATATATATATATATATATATATATATATATATATATATATATATATATATATATATATATATATATATATATAGGGTGAGGTTCAATAGAGAACCATAATTAACCAAAGAACCAAAGAACCAATCTTTTTTTCAACTTTTACAACTTATTTTTATCAAAAAAAAAACTAAAAATACAGAAATTCATAACTTTTTATCCTTTTTCCAATGATATCAAATTCGATTTTTTTTTACGTCAAATTCACAATGTGAATCTTTGAAAATTCACAACGTGAATCCGGATTCACACGGTGAATCCGAAAAATATTTTTCACATTCACAATGTTAATATATGAATTTAGATATTTTTAGATTTTTTTTTGGGTAAAGAATAAGCTCTAGAAATTGAAAAAAAGATTTGGTTCCTTGAAGAACCAATAATTATGATTCTCTATTGAACTTTTCCCTATATATATATATATATATATATATATATATATATATTAGTTATGATACCTGTATATTATACGGGTCGATTAAAACAAAATGTTAAATACAAATGATTAAACGGAAAGTTTATTTGAATTTAAAATTTGAAATAAGTAAAATTATGAAAAAAAAACATGAAAAAATTAAATTAAAATTATGTGTTTAGTTGTCAGACCCGTGTATTAAATGTGTTAATTATAACAAAATGTTAAATACGAAGGTTTCATTTGTAAATTTATTTAAAATTAAAATTGAAGTTTTAAATTCGAAATTTAAAATTTGAAACTAATATAGTTATTATGGTATGTTTAATTTATAAAAACTAAATTAATGATATATTAAAAAATGAAAAATGAATTAAATGACAAATGGAAAATAAATATCTCAAAATTATGACAAAATGACATGTGACATAATGTATGAGAGAATGACATCTGGCAAAATTATTTTCATTTATTAGGTAGGATGTTCATTTGAGACGTGTCTAATTTTGTGAGACCGTGAGACCATTTTTTTCTAATGAAATATTCTAATATTGTGTTATTTAAAATAATATAATATATGTAATATTCTGATATTCTAAAACAATATTTATAACATATTTTATATTGAAATATTCATATTTTTTTGAATAACATAATATTTGAATATTTCATTAGAAAAAAATGATCTCACGGTCTCACAAAATTAGACTCGTCTCAAATTAACATATATATATATATATATATATATATATATATATATATATATATATATATATATATATATACTAGGTTACAACTCGTGGAACCACGACTAATCAATTTCAATTTTAGAGAAGATTACTTGCTGATTTATCATTTATTACATTGACTCAAAGAAATCTCAAATAATTGCCGCTTTAGGATATACAGATTTCAAGAAATAATTCTTGAACATAAGAGATTCCACTATTATTATGGAATTGAAATTAAATACATAATAATGTTGATTGCTTATTTGTAGGGATTGATTCAAAGTTAACATATTATTACAATTATCGGAAATTGGTGGAATTGATGGAAATTAATATGTATACTGAATTTAACTTAAATAAGGGCAAAATAGTCAATTAACTTTGTAGAAATATTAGAATTGGAAGTGCCACGTGTCAAAGAGAGACTCTTTTATATATATATATATATATATATATATATATATATATATATATATATATATATATATATATATATAAGTTAATAGCATAATATAAAAAACCGTTAAAAACAACACAACTTATACAACATAGTTTCATAATTTTATCAAATTAACCTCATGATTATATTACACTTTATTTTTCTCATTTAAAAGTATAAACATAATGCCGACATAACCAGTTGTTTTCTCGCATTGTGAACTATTTTCAAGAAAATATAATAAAATATAATACTTTAATCACTACAAAAAGTTAAGAAGTTGAATCAATAAAATAATAAAAATATATCATAATCAAGAAACTAAATTTACTTTTACTTATCTTGGCATTTCACATGCAAGCATTTATTAGTTATTTATTTCGTTTGACTTATGCTATGAATTTATGCTATTTAGGGGTGTTTGGGAAGGATTTTCAAAGAATTTATTGGTTTTTTTTTGGAAAAGCATGTTAATTTTTATTAATTTATGGGCTTTCTAAAATTCAATAAGTTAAACTCATCCTAACACCCGCTTAGATTTTAAAATATGTAAGTAATCCTATCGAGGATATACTTAATGATGTGTTTGCACTATTTCTAAAAGGAGAATTGTGATTTTCATCGAGATTTTTATATAATTAAAAGAAATATAGGAAAATAACGCTCATTGTAACACGTCACTTTTTAATATAAGGTACGTCCAAAGATTTTAACTTATTATTTACAAAAATATGCTTACATTAATAATCCAACACAAATAGTTATCAAATAGATTGGTGTCTTTCTTTTAAACAACCAACCAAATATATAAACGAGACTCTAGATAGAAACTAGAGAAAAATAGAAATTACAAATTATTTAAAGGAAATTGCAACCAACAATTCCACTTGACAGAGCACTTTATGTTTCTATTACTAAACCAAAGAAAAAAAATTCACATATGGAATCCATAATGTCATCTTTTTTCATCTTCCCCGCAACAAACACTTTGTCATTACGAGACCTCCAGATATACCATAAAGTAGTACATACAATCGCGTTCATAGCATTCTTCTTAGTTTGAATGCCTCGTAATTAATCTCGTTTTTCAAACAATTGGATAATAGAATCAAACTTAACAGGTTGTATACCTAGCAATCTAAACCCGCAGCCCATGTTCTTGCTGTCACCTCACATCTAATAAATAAATGCTCAAGTTGCTCCACTTCTAAATTACAAAGAGGGAAAAGAATAGAATGGAAATCAATACCTCGCTAATCAAGTTTACTTCAAGTATGTAATTTGTCCCTTAAAATCCTCCACACAATAATATTTACTTTCCATGGTGAAAACCTGTTCCATCTAGTTTGCACATCAGCACTAGGTAAAATAATCTTGTCAATCAACGTTCTAGTTCAGAAATCGTAAAATCACTAGATTGACCAATGATCCAACTCCACCTATCAACATTGTTCGACAAAACAACTCCATTAATGACCAAAATCAACCCTTGAAATTGTTGTTCCTCCTCCCCTACCCTAATGGATCGACGCCACCGTCGAAGCCAATCTTCCCCATGTTTTTGGTCAGAAATTATACAATCTTGATTTGTTTCCAAATCAAATAAATGAGGGAACTATGAGGAGAAAGCCTAATCCTCTATCAAACAATCCTTCTAAAATTTTATAGCCCTTCCATCACCTAGCCTGCTGTAAAATCCTGTTTCGGGAAGTTTCTTATTTCAGGATTGTGGATAATAAATTGATCAAGTAAAGGCCTTAGGATTCAAAGGAATGGGGTTTAAACCCTATTAGATGTTGATAATATTGGTTATGTGATCTAAGCCCTTGGTTTGTGTCTTGGAATCAAAGGGTAAAATGGGAAAAGTGATGTTCCGAAATTCTTTCATGAATTAAGGATTTTAGTTCGGTGTTGTTTTAAGTCAAAAGTAAATAGATAGAATTGTGGGGATCGTCAATATCTTTTTGTGCATATAAAGATCACCGAAAATGGAGTTGAAACAAAGAAGTTATGATTGTTTGAAGTTGGAGTGAATTTGGGTGAAACCCGTCCTCACGAGGTGACATGAATGTTGTCACAATGTGAGAGTCCTCACGAGGTGACAAACAGGTTGTCACGAGGTGAAATCTGTGTAGCCCAATCCCACATAAATTTTAGGATTTTCAAATTATTTAAAGGTAAGGATTCATGTTTTAGGGTATTTTCTTAGCCTTCATCATATCTAGAACCCTTGGGAGAAACCCTAGCCTCCATCTTCAAGACTTAAGCTTCTTATCTCTCCTCTATCCTCTTTTGGATGTTTTTTTTATGTTATTTTGATGAAGTTTAAAGATCAAGAAGGTTCTTATTGGTGCAAGGAGAGTTCTTTCAAACTTGCTATCTAGTTATTGGTGCAAGGAGAGTTCTTTAGATCTTGTCATTTGGGGTTTTTGGAACTTTTGGTCTATTTTGTAGGTAATATTGGAGCTGAGTGAACTCTAACATCTTTTGATCAGTTTGGGATGCTTCTTGGACCTCGTGTACTAGGAAAGTTATGATCTTTTGCCTTCCCTTTTAGCCATGCAAGTTATCTTGTTCCTTTAGGTTATTTTGGTGTATTAAAGTTTACATCTTGAATGTTTGAGACATTATTATGGATAAAGTTGGAAACTTTATCCATCTAAACATCATGGTGATTCAGATTTGAAGTTTGAAGACTTGGACTTAATGGATTAAGTTGAGAAAGATGCATTCTAGGTCCCTCTGAGACTTAAAGACTAGATCTTGGTTGTTTGGACCATCTTAATGGATAATGTTTGAAACTTTATCCTTGTTAAATTTGACTCGAGCATTTTGAGCATTCTCATGGGGCATTTGGAGCACTTAGATCACAATGGATCACTTAAGGTTCATAGAGCATGTGACAAAGGACCACATCATCTGAGATGGATTTGGATCATCAGACAATGGAATGGATCTTCCAAAAGGGTGTTTGGAGGAACTTGGAGTGGCTTGGAGCAACTTGGAGAAACTTGGAGCACTTGGAGGAACATGGATAAACATGGAACATCATGTTGCGCCATATAGAAGGAAGTTGCGCCATCCTTGGGGATGTTGCGCCAAATTATAGCATGATGCGCCATCATGTCTGAAGTTGCACCAAGGTGATGTTGAGCCAAAAAGATATTGAGCCAGGTGATGATGTTGAGCCATGAAAATGATGTTGCTCCATCCAGAAGGGAAGTTGCGCCAAGGAGGATAAGTTGCACCACCTTGGTACATGATGCGCCATCTTGATTCCTTTGTTGTTTCATGATGAGCCACATATTCTTAGATGATGATCATGCTCAATAAATACACCGTGTTGTACCACTGTGATGGATGTTAGACCATTAGTGTTAATGATGTGCCACATGTGCATCATGATGCTCCACTATGGTCAAGGTGGTCCATCATGTGTGTTGTCGATGCTCATGGGTTGTATGACCTGGAAGAATATTCTAGAAGATGTTGCATGGTAGAATATGATTGGTTGTCACCATTCATGGGCCTATGGGCCAATAGGCTTGGCCCATTAGGGTTTTAGCTCTGATCCCTCAAGTATAAATAGAGATACATGCTAGGTCATTTTGTATATTGAATTCTAGAGTGTTAGGCAAATCTCTGTGAAAATTGTACTTTTAACCTCTATTTGAGAGATCTAAAATAAAGAATACTCCCCTCCTGCCCGTGGACGTAGGTCACCTTGATCGAACCGCATAAATATTGTGTCTTGTATGCTTTTGGTTTTGCTAGTTATCCGCTTTACTTCCTAACAAGTGGTACCATACATGTAGTTTGTATTCATGTGATTGAAGATGTCTACTCACAAGTTTGATTTTAAGAAGTTCAATGGTTCAAATGGCTTCACTTTGTGGAAGGTGACGGTGAGGGCTCTTATGGTTCAACAAGGATGTGCAGCAACATTGGAAGGAGAGACAAAACTACCAAAGGACATAGCGGATAATAAGAAGGTGGACATTCTAACGAAGGCACATAATGTAATTTTATTGAGTTTGATAGATGAAGTAATAAGAGAGGTCATAGATCAAGCAATTGCTTTTGTGATCTAGGATAAACAGTATGATAAGTACTAGAATAACTCACTGACGAACAAGTTGTGTCAGAAGCAAAGGTTGTACACTCTCAGAATGTCTGAAATTAACCAAGTGAAAGATCAGCTGGATAACTTTAATCACATCATATTGGATCTGCAAGGGGCTGATGTGAAGAATAAAGATGAAGATCATACACTTATTCTCTTATGTTCTCTTCCGAACTCATATGAGAATTTCGTTGATACCATGCTCTATGGTAGGACAAAGATTAGTGTGAATGATGTGAAGGACTCTCTGATGTCCAAGAAACTGAAAAGGAAAGTTTCAGTTGGAGAGGAGGTGTCCAGTTCCGGTTTGTTTGCAGGGAGAGGAAGAACGGAAGAGAGGAATTGGGGAAATAGAGGGAGATCATGTTCAAAATCGAAGTCTAAAGGTTCATTGAACGCAAAATGGTATGTCACACCCCAAAACCGGAACGGCGGAAACGTTCGGGGGTGGAGGACGTCATGTTTAGTATCACAAGACATGCATCATAGTAAGCAAAGTAATGAACAACCATTTCATTAGAAAGAAAGTGTTTACAATGTGTGTGTTCACAAAACATAGAATACATAAGCAAATAAAAAAACAAGGAAGCTATTATGCTCCATCTTCTGAATTCCCATCGCGAGTACCTGTCAACTAGGCTCCTGAGAATACAAGTTATTTGAAAGAGTTGATCAGCAATTAAGCTAGTGAGTTCATAAGATTTTAGTAATGTAAGTAAGTTGTAGAAAGTTGTTGTAAAATGTAGTTGAAAAATGTAGTACGTCGTAAGTTCTGTTTTCGAAAAGTTTGTCTGTTCCTCCAGAAAATCCTATATTTCCTGCTTTAATGAAAGATAAGTAAAAATGACTCAACAGTCCTTTCTATGCGTATTAAATGGATACAAGTTATATAAAACACAGAGTAAAAAATCAATCGGTTGTGTGTATCTGCCCTAACCCCACAACCAAACAAGGAACAGGAAATGAGGCGGAAAGCACACATCCCATTGGTTGTTAGATCATCGTTGTATATAACCCCTGCGTATTCACTTGGTACTAACGGAGTTAACTATAATAGTTCCTTTATTATTTGATGAAAAGATCCTTTAAGAAAACCCTTATTTCTTAATATAAAATGATAACCACATTAGTTCCTTCTATAATCACTTAGTTTATACTAGTTATATCTAATCTAATATCGAACGGATAGTTAACTGTGTGAATCTGTCCTAAGCCCACAACCAAACAAGGAACAGGAAATGAGGCGGAAAGCACACATCCAACTATCTATCGGATATTAATTATATATAACCTTGTTGTATAAACTAAGGTATTATAGAATTAACCACCTAAGGTCCTTTAAGTTTTACTAGTTTAATAAAATGGATTAAACCCTTTACCGGTTGAGTTCCTAGTTTTGTGTTTAAAAGTTCTTCATTTGAAAAGTATGTTTTGTACTAGAAATATGTGCATTGAATAGTGTCCTATGACCTGACCCATACATGGTACCCCTTATGATTACTTGGTGTATACGGAACATATATATAGCTAAGCTCGGATAGATAGTAAGTTGGGTGTATCTGCTCTAAGCCCACAACCAAACAAGGAACAGGAAATGAAGCGGAAAGCACACATCTTACTACCTGTCGGACCCGACGAATATATATCCCTGAATGCATACACTAAGGAATCATAAAGTTAGCATTATAGGTCCCTTTCTATTAAACGTAGCCTTCTACCAAGGCATCTAATGTTATGTGTGTTTGTTTCTTGCATGAGTGTGTATTTTCCCAAGTGAGACTATCATTAACGAAAAATATAGTTTTTACATTCCCGAATATGTGAGAATATCACAATGAATGCAATGGGGAAATAATAATAGTACTGTAGTGTTGTATTATAGTAACTACTTCTGTACTACTTACCTTAAACCAATTGTTATTTAAGGTATAATGTGATATGATTGCACCATACTATCGACTAATAACACGACGATGAAAGACGTCGGAAGGAATGACATTTGGCACCCGTAGACTTGCAAATCCCACTGTAGCTAATAGCAAGGTGTAGGATAGTCAATCCAGTATATGTCTATACCCAAATTCACGCTCTCCCTCTAGGAGATTCTGGCTGCAAATCGAGCCATGACAGGTAATGCCATGCCTCGAACCAGTGATCACATTTATGTTTTGGTATACCTGTATATGTATTGTATGTACTAGCTATATTGTATGTTCTCTCTGTCTAGTATGTAGTATGTTATGTTTGTTTCTCATCATAGTATGTTCTGTTTGTTTCTCATCATAGTATGTTCTGACTCATGTATGAACTGACTCTTTGTATGCTTCATTGTACTAGAAGTAATGAATAATATCTTCCTAAACTATACCTATTATAGTTTACTAATGTTTTACTTGAACTGTTATTGAAAAGACTCATTTATTTACTAAGTTATGATTGTACTTTAAAAACAGAGTTTTGTATAACTATAAAGTAACCTAACTTTAAAAGAGTTTTTGAAATGTTTTGACAACTTATAAATGACATAAGTAATCTTTTAAGAGATGTTTATAACAAACAATTACACAATTATCATTGTGTTCAACTTGTATTCCCCCCCTTAAAAGCATTTAAAACAGTTTAAAAGATTGATTACGGGGTATGAACTCACCTGATGTGAGTGATTCAACGGATACGCGTGTAAGGATGAGAAGTTCCACGAATGAAGTCCCGGGACACAACAAGTCCTAAATGACATACATTGGCATGAATATAGTGTTTATAAGCAACTATATGAAAGGAAACACCTTCCGGGACTAGGAAACACTTAGACTAAGTGTTGGAATCACATGTGATTCATCAAAGGGAAGTGGAATGGCACTAACTTGAGTTTACTACCATGGGTTTACGGCCAAGGGAGTTTACGGCCGTAAACTCATGGTCAAACATGCATAAGTGTGGGTTTGAAGGCTAGGGAAGCTTGAAGCACTTTTGCTCTACACAAGGATGAGAAAGACCAACTCAATGGTGAGTGTTGAGGTGTTTACGGCCAAAGGAGTTTACTCCTGGCCGTAAACTCTCTAAATGGTCATCTTTAGGGTCTTAAAGGTAAGGGGTTTCCAAGGCTTAAATGTCCCAAAGGTTAGCAAAGGCTTAGGTGTGTTTAAGGTCCAAAACCTGACCATTATTGGAGTGTACGACCAAGGGTGTTTACTCTTGGGCCGTAAACTCTCTAAATGATGAGTTTGGTGATGATTCAAGGTCTTACAAAGCACTAGGGAGTGTTCTAGTCTTGAATCTAAGCCTTAGGAAGAGTTTAAGGTCCAAACATGCTTCAACATAGAGTTTACGGCCAAGGGAGATCTTGGGCCGTAAACTCATGATCATCTTGGAGAAAATCATGTTTCAATGGCGTAAATCAAGGCTTCCTAATAGATATGAAGTATAGGGAAGAGTACTTACGATATAGAGGCTTGAAATGGTTGATTTTCGCCAAAAACACTAGTGTGTGTTCTTGGTGTTTCTTGAAGATCTAAGAAAAGATGATTTCTATGGATGAAATCAAGGAAGGATACTAGATTAAGAGATGTATCAACAAATCAAGGAAGAACACTTACCACTTATGAGGATCTAGGATGAAAAGTTGGATGATACTTGAGAGGATTTGAAGAAAATCGGCCAAGGAAAGAAATAATGAGAAAAATGGCCTAGCTTTATCTATATATAGGTGAGTTTACGGCCCACCTTGAGTTTACGGCCGTAAAATCAAGTGTTGTGGCCGTGAACTCTAAATGAAGAGGTTAAGGATGGATTTGTTGAACAGTCTCTCTAGCAGGTACATTCTAACACTCATTCCTTAAGTGTACTAGGCTTAAAACTCCTTAGAATGACCTTTAACCAGGCTAGAACTCAGTACCAATGAGTCTGACACTCAATTGAGTTGACTGACTGAGCTTTAAAAGCAAAAAAATTTCGGGTTGTCACATGGTATAACTATAAGGAGAAGGGGTACTTTAAGCGAAATTGTCCACAGCTGAAGAATGGGAAAGTCAAGAGTAAATCAAGCAACAATAACACTGTTGTTGTGGTTCAGGAAAGTTCTGATGAAGGGGAAGATGGTGATGTACTGACTGTTAGTACATCTAGTTCTGATGATGCTTGGGTATTGGATTATGTAGCATCCTATCACATGACGTATGATCGTGACTGGTTTGACTCCTTCAAAGAGTGAGATGGCAAAGTCAAGATGGGTGATGATTGTGTGAGTATTATCAAGGGTAGTGTCACGGTGCAGATCAAGATGCACAACGACATGGCTAGGAAGTTAGATTGCTGGTACGTTCCAAAACTTTGGAAGAATTTAATCTCTCTTGGCATATTGGATAAGAATTGGATGAGGTATGGTAGTGAAGGTGATTGGGTCAAAGTGACAAAAGGCTCTTTAGTTATAATGAAAGGTAAGATGAACCATGGAGGGATTTATATCCTAGAAGGCGGTACGGTTATGGGAACGGTGGCCAACTCTCAATCCTTGAATAAAGGAAATGGCAAGATAGAGTTGTGGCATCGTAGGTTAGGGCACATGAGTGAGAAAGCCATGTCAGTTCTAAGTAAACAAGAACTACTTGGTGGAGAGGCTACTGGAAAGATAAAATTTTGTGAAGCTTGTGTAAAGGAAAATCATCGCAAAGTGAAGTTTGATACCAGTCAACACACAAGCAAGTAAATCCTTGAATATGTTCACTCAGATCTGTGGGGTCCTGCACCAGTGAAGTCTTAAGGATAATGCTCATACTTTGTGACGTTCATTGATGACTATTCAAGGAAGGTGTGGTTGTACTTTCTAAAGGCCAAAGATGAGGTGTTTGGGAAGTTCAAGGAGTGGAAGACCATGTTTGATAAAAGGACTGGAAAACGGGTCAAGACTCTGAGGACTGATAATGGGTTGCAGTTCTGCAATGCTCCATTTGATTATTTCTAGAAAGCAGAAGGTATAGTGAGGCACGAAACTATATGACACACCACAGCAAAATGGAGTGGCAAAATGGATGAACCAAACACTCATGCATCATGCAAGGTGCATGCAGATATTTGCTAACTTATCTAAGCAATTTTGGGTGGAAGCTGTTAACACTGCTTGCTATCTAGTGAACAGATCACCATCAACTGCAATTGACATGAAGACTCCGCAAGAGGTATGGTATGGAAAACCATCTGACTATTCTGGTTAACGAATATTTGGATTCCCCGCTTATGCTCATGTGAATGATGGTAAAATTGAGCCAAGGGAAATGAAGTGCATATTTATAGGATATGTGACAGGAGTAAAAGGTTATCAATTATAGTGTACAGAAGAAGGAAGAAATCCTAAATTTATCATGAGCAGAGATGTAATATTTGATGAATCTGCCATGGGTAACCAGGAAGGAGGTGATACAAGTCAAGCAGGGAACAAAGATTAGGGTGCTAGCCAAAAGGTGGAGTTTGCATCTTAAACTCTAGACAGAGTTGTGATAAGTGATGAAGAGCAAGGCGGAAGTGAACAAACTGGACAAGATGAAACCCAGGAGCAACCCATGGGATTTTCATCCAGTGGTGATGCCGAGAAGGATGATGGGCAAGAATCTATAGCAAGTAGGAGATCAAAGAGGGTTATTCGACAACCTACTAGATATGTCGGATGTGTCAATTTTGGTGACCTTAACTCCATTGCTTTTACTTTAGCAGCTAGAGAAGACATTGACACTGAGGAGCCTCAATCGTATAAAGAGGCAGTGGAGAGTAATGAAGCAACAAATTGGTTGATGGACATGAATGAAGAAATGAAATCATTAGAGAAGAATGAAACATGGGATCTAGTTCCATTACCAAAGGGAGCAAAACCAGTGAGATGTAAATGGATCTTTAAGAAGAAGGAAGGGATACCAAGAGTTGAACCTGCTAGGTTCAAAGAAAGGTTGGTGGCGAAATGGTTTTCTCAGAAAGAATGAATTGATTATCACGAGGTTTTCTCACCGGTCGTGAAGCACAAGACAATTTGGGTTCTTTTGGCCATGGTGAATGCATTTGATCTGGAGCTTGAATAGATTGATGTGAAAACCGCATTCTTCAGGGGAACTTAGAAGAGAATGGTTATATGTCTTATCCAAAAGGGTTCCTTGATTATAAGAAGGATGATATATGTTTGCTGACGAAATCTCTGTATGGTTTGAAGCAGTCTCCAAGACAATGGTACAAGAGATTTGATTCATTCATGATCTCGCATGGCTACACTCGGAACCAGTTTGATAATTGTGTCTACTCAAAGGAACTATCATGAGATTCCTACATATATTTGTTTCTATATGTTGATGGTATGCTCATCGCAGCTAAGGACATAGTTGGAATAAGTGACTTGAAGGCGACCCTGACGAATGTGTTTAAGATAAAGGATTTGGGAGCAGCAAAGAATATACTGGGGATAGAGATTAAAAAGGATAAAAGAGTAGGACGGTTGTGTATTTCTCAACAAAAGTACATTGAGAAAGTTCTGTAGTCTTTCAACTCTGATCAGTCCAAACCAGTTGGAACACTTTTGGCGGCTCACTTTAAAATTGGTCCAGGTATAAAAAAAAAGTACATGAGCAGGGTTCCTTAATCTAGTGATGTTGGAAGTCTTATGTATGCCATGGTCTATATCATAACTGATTTGGCTCATTCAGTTAGTATGGTAAGCAGGTTTATGAGTAATCCAGGGAAGACTCATTGGGAAGCTGTCAAGTGGATCATGCGATACTTGAAAGGAACGACATATTTTTTCTTGGTGTATGGAGCTAATACGAAGAATGACTTAGTTGGATATGTTGACTCCGATCATGGAGGTGATTTGTTGAATCGCAGGTCACAGACATGTTATATTTTCACTTTGTTCGGATGTTCCATCAGTTGGAAGTCAACGTTACAAGATATTGTTGCTTTGTCTACAATAAATCTGAGTACATGTCTATGACTAAAGAAATAAAGGAGAAGATACGGTTACATGGGATTATTCAGAGTCTTGTTCTAAAGGTGGAGAAGTCGACATTGTACTGTGACAAGCAGAACACGTTGAATCTTGCAAAGAATCTTATGTATCATGAGAACACAAAGCATATTGATGTCAGATTGAATTTCATTCGTGACAATCTGGAAACAAACATGTTCTCAATTCTAAAGATTGATAACAAGGTGAATGCATCAGACATGTTAAGAAAGTCGTTGCCTACGGAGAAGTTCAAGCTTTACTTGGACTTGGTTGATGTTCGTAGGAGGTAATCCCCTTTGGGGCTTGATGGCAGGAAGGGAGAGGAAGTTCTTGTTTGAGGTGGAGTTCAGAGGATGCTCAAGTCAAGAATGAGATTGTTAAATATGACTCAATCATTTAGAGAATTATCATGGAGCATTTGGAGCACTAAGATCACAATGGAGCACTTGAGGTTCATGGAGCATGTGATAAAGGAACGTATCATCTGAGATGACTTTAGATCATCAGAAAAAGGAACGGATCAAGTTACAAAGGAACGGATCTTCCAAAAGGGGTTTTGGATCACTTGGAGTGGTTTGGAGAAACTTTGAGTGACTTGGAACAACTTAGAGAAACTTGGAGCACTTGTATCAACATGGAGTAACATGGAACATCATGTTACACCATGTAGAAGGAAGTTGCGTTAAATGATAGCATGATGCGCCATCATGTCTGAAGTTGCGCCAAGGTGATGTTGATCCAAGGAGATATTGAACCAAGGAGATGTTGAGCCAAGAAGATGTTGAGCCATGAAGATGATGTTGCTCTATCAAGAAGGGAAGTTGCACCAAGGAGGAGAAGTGGCACCATCTTGGAACATGATGCGCCATCTTGATTCATTTGTTGTGCCATGATGATCCATATATGCTTAGATGATGATCATGCTTAAGAAATACACCATGTTGTGCCACCATGATGGATGTTTGACCATTAGTGTTCATGATGCGCAACCTGTGCATCATGATTCTT
Source organism: Lactuca virosa (assembly GCF_052849685.1). Lineage (NCBI taxonomy): Eukaryota > Viridiplantae > Streptophyta > Magnoliopsida > Asterales > Asteraceae > Lactuca > Lactuca virosa. The sequence goes on from NC_136431.1 coordinate 57,283,195, forward strand.
CACTATGGTCAAGGTGGTCTAACATGTGTGTTGTTGATGCTCATGGGTTGTATGACATGGAAGAAAGTTCTAGAAGATGTTGCGTGGTGGAATACGATTGGTTGTCACCATTCATGGGCCTATGGGCCTATGGGCTTGGCCTATTAGGGTTTTAGGTCTGATCCCTCAAGTATAAATAGGTGAATCTCTATGAAAATTGTACTTGTAACCTATGTTTGAGAGCTTTGAAATAAAGAATACTCCCCTCCTGACTATGGACATACGTCACCTTAACCGAACCACATAAATATCGTGTCTTGTGTGCTTTTTATTTTGCTAGTTATCCACTTTACTTCCTAACAATCCATTATAAAGCTATTTAGGAACTAGATATGAGGTTATGGATCTTGGTCTGAAGAGATTAAGCACTTAATGAAGATTTTGGACTTTTGACCATAAGTCATGACGTGACATAGGATGTGTTACGATGTGACGGTGCCCAGAATCATGATTGTTTTGTTGTTGTATTCTCACAACGTGACCAAGGAATGGTCACGATGTGACGTTGATTTTTGGCTAAGCTAACCGTTGACCTTGTGGACTTTGACCGTTGACTTCTTGACCAGTTTGACTTTTGGACGAACTTGGGTAGATTTGAGTATTTGACTACGAGCTAGTCTCAGTTTGGTTTTAGGAAGCTTAGGTTGGCTATTATGATGCTGAGCTGGCAGCTGGGCTTCTGTTTAGTAGTTCAGGTGAGTCTCTTCACTATACTCGAGGGTCGAAGGCACCAATGCCGGTCCACTGGATTATATTTTTAGGATGTTATCTGTCTTTGTGACTCTTGCATGTGTATTTATGTTTTATATGGGCGGGGCCCATTGCATATCATTTTGGGCAGGGCCCATTACATATCATTTTGGGCAGGGCCCATATGCAATTTGGACAGGGACCATTATGCTATGGGTGGGGACCATATGCATATTGGGCGGGGCCCATTTATATGTATGTTGTATGTAGTATTTTGGGGAACTCACTAAGCTTTGTGCTTACGGTTTTATGGTTTAAACATTTTCAGGTACTTCCAATTTCAAAAGGAAGGGACCGGATTAATCGCACTACATCCCCTGGAGATTTATTATGCAATAATTGTTTATGATTTTACTATGATGTTTTGAGAAAACTTTCACTCTGATCGTATTTTAGGATAATGAATCAATGGTTTTGACTTAATTAAAATGACAATTTTACTCGGAATTTTTTGGGACGTTACAAATTGGTATAAGAGCCTTGGTTTGAGGGATTTGGGCACACTCTTGGGGGTGCCTGAACTCAAACTGAGGAGTTAATAAAATATTTTAAAAGAAAGTGAGTTTTCTAAAAAGATTTTTAAGAAAAAAAGGGTGTGATGCATGTAATTAGCCTAGATCGGGTAAGTATTTCCCAAAATACCCATACATGTGTATCCTTATTGTTTTGGTATGAGTATATGAGAATCACATGCTAGATTAGGGCTAAGTATCAGCTCAAGATTTGCATGATAGAATGCTAGGAGATATATCTTTATATGTCTGTTTTAAGCTTTTGGAACTACATGCTAGTATGGATTCCAGATTGTTGGACAGAATGGCATGATTAAGTGAGGCACTGGGTTAGATTACTTGATGATCGAATACTGCTTCCTTTGTGCTTTTTGGGACCTCCAATAATATAGGCTAACTATTAATTGAATACGTTAGGTTACATGTTGTTGGAATTAGATAATTTTAGATGGTTAGGTTTAACTCTATTGTACAACTCTTGTTTGAGTCCAACAGTTGTATTGTGAGACCTCGCAGTAGATGAATTATCTAGTGCCTATGGCATGTATTTGTATTCTCGAGGTAGTTAGAAGGTATTAGAGGGAATCTCTTATGCAGCTGATGGCGGAGAGAAGTGTGAACGATGCCTTTTTATGTTTTGTTTCCTATAGAATGTTATTGTCGAATGTTGCTTGCTTTGTGCTTTGTGGGACGCATATTGATGTGGGCTAATTATTAAATGAATGTGGTAAGTTACATGCTACAAAGTTTAAATAATTCCAGAATGATTGATTTAGCCCTATTGCACAACTCTTGTTTGAGTCTAACCGTTGTAAGGTTGAGTCTTTTATTCGAAATATTATTTATGTTTTGTTGCATGTAATTATACTCGTGAAGTCGTTAGTTGATATTAGTTGGGGTTTTTCAGCAACTGACGACAGGGTGAGGTGGGAATCCTAGGAGAGGCTATGAAATGCCTTAGAGGAATTAGTGCACTGTCTAGCGGTGTATATTCGTTTGGGGGCGGGTATATGTGGTTTGATCGACGGTAGTGGACATGAGTATTTCTTAGAGGATCCGGGACGATTCTTGAGGAAAGTACGGATAGGTGTGGAAGGTAGTATTGGGCCCATACTATTAAAAGCACATGATCCATACTCAAATTAATGAAAATCTTGGGGATTCTAAGGAGCTAATTGAGGGTAGATTGTATGGTTTGGAACCATGATTTGTCGCAATGCGTTTCCATTTTATTCAGTTTATCCGTTGTGGTTGTTCAGGCTAAGGATGGGTTTGGTGATCGTCCGAGCCTTAGTGTCCATGTCAGTTTGGGTTTGAATGGTATAGAGCTAGGTGAGTTAGTCGATTTGAGGTCTTGAGGGCCTTACTCGAGGTAGTACTAGTTGAGTCGCAGAACTAAAAAATGAAGCAATTTTAATGATCGACTCGAGGATTGCAGCCAAAGGCTAAGTTATTTGCAGACGGATTGGGACATAACTATCTATGTTGGGGGTCATATTCTTCCATCTTCCCGTGTTCTGAGGAAAGGAAGAGCATGCATGTTATTTTCAGAGTTGGGATGTAGACCCAACATGGGGCTAGATGGTTTCGGTTTTTGGCTGTAAGTAAGGTAGTGTGGGAATGCACAAGAGCATTCATATCGTATGGTTTCCTTGACATGAGATCAAGGATATGCTTTCTTCGAATATAGGCGGGTCAGGTGCTAGTTGATGTTTCAGGTGATCTGAGAAGTGAATCGGGAACGACAACTTTTGTTGTCTCTGATTTATCCTGACTATGAGAATGATGTCTCTTGTATTTATGAATGATCCCTGCGATGAATTGATGGTTGGGGATTTGTAGACGAGGTGTATGGTAGTCAATTTGCTTCTAGATAGAGAATCAGTTATATGGATGTACTGCCAGAATTATTACTTGTGTATTTGCATGGGATTCTTGATGTTAGAGGTGGTTATGCTTGGGAAGTTTCAGAGATCTCTATCTGAGATTCAAAAATCTCTATGAGGTTGGTTGTTCATTATTTGGAGGATCATCTTGCGTTGTAATATACATTCCGTTAGTCAGGGATGGTATTGTTGGGTTATGAGCATTCTAACACTCCTAAGTGTACATGCAACCCTAAATACCTTGGATCTATGTTTTTCTCTATTATACATACAATTATGAACATCCAAGGTATTATCCTAATCTAGCATACAAAATAATAAATATAACAAGATAGAATACATACCTCTTTGATGTAGAATGTCATCATGAAGCTTGAGTGCCTAGTGCCCCAAGTGTGACACCTCAAATGGTTCACACAACACCAAATGCACATGGAATGACTTGAGAGAAAAATTGAACACTTCTTGAAATCGTGTAGCCCTCATACACACACACACTAGTCCACGATTTCTTGAGCCATGTGATTCTTTTATATGGTGGCTATTAGGGTTACACTATGTAACTCCTAACTTTACCCATTCCTTATGCTCCATGGATTTTAACCTCCATGGAGTATCCATGGGTCACCCCATGGACTTAGTCCAACATAAGGAATCTTGGATCACAAGCCCACATATATAAGAATGAATGATTTACACAATCAACCCATATATTTAATTAGTCTTCTTTTGATCACTTAATTAATCCTAGATTAATTCTTGATCAATACTAATTAAATAATCTTATTAATATATTAGAACTTATAATATATTCACAAACCTTAAGTGTTATTTCTCTCATTATAGTCTATCCAAATGCATGATGCCATGCAACCCAAATGGACCATGCTGAGTCGGGTCAAGTCTTACCAATTATAGTTATGGACTTAGACATTAATCCAACAGTCTCCCACTTGGATAAGTCTAAAACTATTATTGCAAGTATGACTTCAAGAACCGACTGGCAATCGTAGCACTCAAAAGCTTCTGTCGAACCCTGACCTTGCCGATGATCTCTGACCTTTGTCAATGACTTGTCCATTAGATAAGGGATCATATATTCCTCCATTCTAGATATCATATGGACTGAGACATGGATTATAATCATTCTCTCTGTCCATTTGTTGTTTCCCGATTTCCGATTTATGACGACTGACTAATTGAACAAATCAAATCAGTCCTGGCCCGGCCGAGCACTTACATTTGTCATCACCAAATCATCGAGGGGCCCACAGATATCGCTTTTATCCCAAAGGTAAAAGGAATGGATAAACTTCGACTCATATGGCTTGTTCTACTACTTGTTGAATCATACACAAAGGCACGTTTTATAACATCGAGTTACCAATGCTTTTTCGTGCAATCAATGTATAACCAACTCATAGTAACAACTCATATCTCTAGGTTTGAAGAATATAAGATATTATCGTCTCATGATCACTCGTGATAAAATCTATGAAGTGATTCCAATGAGCGCGGGTTGAATCCAATACTCAGAACTTATGAGCACTCATGAGTGTTGTAGCCCTTTGTCTAACATCTTAGACCTCTACAAGCCAACCCATGACAGTCTTGATTCATATCTACTTCCAACATATGACCGACTGTAGATGGTTTGAATAACTTAGTCCATCAGAACAATGACCTAGTTATTCTGGAAGTCAAAACATGCAAAGTGAAACACAATAATAATCGAATCCAATATGGTCTCAGAACTTATGAATATAAATAAAACACCTTTTATTTATCACCATATGATTACACATTATTCATTGTATACTGTTTCAGCTATCAACTTTATTCTTGAATTTAAAACAATAGTTGTCCCATGCTCCAAGCATGTACACTATGTTTTTCTAAACACCAGTCATGCCATACACCAAGTATGCATACTATGTTTGTCTATGATCTTTACTTTGTGAAATAGATCAATTGAACATAACTCCAACGATTCTCATTTCATATTCCCAATTCCTTACTGCAAATGCAAGAATTCCAAATTCATGCCATTTACTAAAATCTGTTAGATTCTAAACTTATATGCATTGATCCTCGTGTAATGATTATGCACAAAGTCAGAAAGATTTGACAACAAACATTACAGAGCATTCCAAAGGAGATCAACTCCTTGGAAACATCCTTCTTGCATTAAGTTTCCTAATCTTACACAGATTTATTGAACAATTTCTAACTTTGAAACATTTCCATATTCCATTTTGACTATCACTTCTGAACAAGAGTTGCCTCCTTACAGATTATGTCAATATGGTCCTTCCAGAATTAACATTATACTTCCAACTGTCCTTGAGCAACCAATCTTTGGTAAACCTTAGATTGTCCTCGACAATTGCTTAATCATTTTAGTCATATCCAATTCTAGACCTTTTCCCTTCATAATGCCCCAGGCATTTGGAAAATTTTAGAAAGGATAAATATAGCACATGTAATCGATCCTATATCCGAAGCATATGGGACACGATTCATGATGTCTCACATAAAGACTAAACCAGTCTTTTGCTATAATATTTCCATTTCAATTTGCCAAGTTCTCAAAATTCAGATTGTGAAAAGGGATGCCGTAATCATAATCGAATTTTAGAATGCAAATAATGGACCCATATATAGAATTTCCTTATGTTGAGCCATTCCAACATGAAATTCATATATATATCCTTGATTAAATACGATTAAAATCTCAATCTAAGCTTTTAGAATTGAAATGAAAGTATAATTTCCTCTCCCTTAATTATAGCAAAACAACTTTTTCAACCCCTGCAGCCTCACAAATTGAAACTTTTGTTTTCTATAATTAACATTTCTAACTTGCAACCTTTGTCATAATTATCATGCTCCCACTAACATGATGATTATTAGCATAACACTTATGCTCCCACTAGCTTTAACATGTACTCAGAAATCAGCTGACTTTCTTACCAAAGTTCAGATTTCTGATACTAGATTGTTTTGATAAAACTTCATCAAAATCATACACCTCTCTTAGATAGCTCACATGTGTGTCTAAACAATTTTAAAACTATGAAAAGGGATGTTGTAATCATAGTCTCAATTGTTTAGACCTTTGCCACTTCTCACAAGTACATGTTAGTGTGCCGGTAAACCACACACGCTCCACTAACGACTTTGAGAATGCAAATATCACAATTGCTATCTAGCTAAAATCTACTTAGTGAAAGTGTTTCCTCACCATCATTTTCATGAATCGGAGAGAAACCTTATGACACTTAGATTTACTAGTGTATGTGTTCTTATCCATGTGAATTTGTCAAAACCATAATCACAAGACAAGGTTAGTGACAAATCCAAACTCATATTGATTAAACTTGTGCAATCTTAAATTCTTGCCATTTGGCAGCTCAGGTGCCTGCCATTGCTTCCAAGTTGTTGTGCAACCAATTGAGAACTCTCAGAACTCCTATGCAAAGCCAACTTGAATAGGCACAAAAATTTCAACACGATAGGTTATAAACCTCATGTCGTGTGCTAGTGAAGGACTTTAGGTTTTATTCTTGATTAAGTCTTGAAACTTTCAAGAGCTTTAATACTCCCACTGTCCTCTTGACATATAAGACTCCCTTGTCAAATATTCAAGAGATAGTGTGGATTCTTTATCAAGACTAACACTTTACACAATTGGCCTAAGTTGGTCTCTGTTTTATCCAAAACATCACAACTTACCAATTTCAAATGTACAAGAGTAGATAACCTTTTACACTTACATTTGACTAGTGTTAACAAACCCTCTTTAAGATATGTCACTCAAGTTACAATCTTGGAGTATGACTCTAAGAATTTTTTGGAACGAAGTATGACTCATCTTTTTGATTTAACCATTTCAACAATTCATGACTCCTCTTCTTAGTCATAAGAATGCACTAAGATGACTTTAGAGGACCAATTGTGATATGGTATCTTAATCATTAAGATGATCATAAACATGATACTAAAGTACTCTCCCATCTTTTCAGATTTGAGAAACTTTTATCTTTCTGCCATACTTTGATTCTTCTTATTCGTTCTGTCTCACATTGAAACTTCTCCAATGCTACAGACTTATACTTAAACTTATAAGTATAACCATATTTACTGAACTTAAGTAAATCATGACGAATAGTCTTCTTGATCTTTTGTGGTGGACTTGACCAGTGCACAAGAATGTGTACTCGATCCCTTAGTCCTTTCCTTATTCACATAAGGAATTAGTCTTAATTTTCCAAGCTGAAAGTTCTCATTCATCATACTATACAACTTGTATGATTCCAAGTTTCGGTCCAATTGAACCTTGGGTGATGAGAATCTTTCCTTATTTGGTAATATTAGACACTACCACAACCGAAAGAATCAAATCCATTTTTTCCAATATTGCTATCAATGGAATCTTATAAGCAACAACTTTTCACAAATGCCATTGTAAGGATACTTAAAATAAATAAAATCAAAACCTTTTTCTTTTATTTTAAAACTTTGCGGAAAAACTTATCCTTACAATCCATATGAAAACCTTGTTGTTATCTATTCCTAAGCAATATAAATATCATAACTCTTAAGTAATAGCCCAAAATTTTGATCACCGAACCATGCGATTGAAATCCATCTTCGCGATCAGAATCAGCATGTACTTAATAGAGTTAGACAATGGACTTTACCTGAAGTAGAGCCAAACTTATTGACTTTAACATCCTTAGGTAAATTTGGCAGCTTCGCAACCAATGCCCCTTCCTTTGGCAATAGTTACCTATGGACCCTTGATAATGGGACTATCTCAGACTTCGCCTCTCTCTTTACCATTGGGTCAACCGAGTTGACTATGGCCGATCCCTTTCCATTGGGAAGAGAGAGCTTTACTGGATATCCAATGTCATCATTGTCAATGTCCATAGCGTTTTTAGGAAGTTGATCTTAGCAAATAGATAAGATCATTAAGGGTCTTGTCTTAGTCTGTTTCATAGGATTTCCAAAAGAACTCACTATGTGACTTAGAAAGTAGTTGAGCCACCAACTTTCTCAAGACTTTGACACCCAACTCTCCCGGCTTGTCAATATATGACTGCATCTCCAAGATGTGATCACACCTAGACCTTGCCTTGCCAATAGGGCTTGAGTGACCTTAAACTTTTTAGGAACTTGTGGGTTAGGGAGAATAATTGGAGGAGGTGAAAGAAGTATAATATCCATGGGACATCATCTTCATTTAGGAAAGCTTGTTTCAAGAGATTTGGGAAGATCATAAATGTCTAGACCAGACATCTTTTTGGGAGATATTCAAGATAGTTGATTTAAAGTCCTTAATATGACACCCAATTTGAAATATTAAGGCTAGGACCCAACAAACTATTTTATAACTTAGAAGAGGGATGCCGTAATCCAAGCTATAAAATATTTGAAGGTAGGTGAATGACGATTCACCAATTTCCACCATGAAAAACGAAATAATTTATTAGGTTTTAATTGGATTTGAAAGTCCTAGATCTTTGAGATTCATTGAACTGTTCAAAGGCATGTTTCAATCTCGAGTGTGCCCTTCAGGTTTTGTGACTGGGATGCCGAGGATCACAAAACAAGGTGTGAATAACCATGCAAATATACTTGGTACCCTTAATATTTACCCCTTAATCGATGTGCCGGTTAACCACACACGCTCCACCGATACTATGATAAATATTAAGTTACCCTTTGCCTACCTTGTTAAGTCCAGGTTAGTGTGCCGGTTAACCACACACGCTCCACTAACGACTTAAGCAAAGTGCAAAGTGTAATTTCATGGGTTAGCACCAAATTCACATTTTCCTAAGTAACTAAGATTGGGTATTTATAAAAGGTTTAGTTACTTAGTATTTATCATTAATACTTTTAATGAAGGGAGATTTCTAGTCCTTGTCCTACCCGTTCGGCTAACGACCCTCCACCAGTCAAGGAAGCGGTGGGTGAGAGTGGACACCCATTAAACTGCCATTTTATAGGCAGTAACCTTATACCCCCTTATAGACCGGCTTCGTGAATGAGGCCTACTAACGGTAAGACTGACTTTACTCTTATACATATATATAAATATTATTAACTTATAATATTATAAAGTATAAGGGTTGAATTTTAACTTTTAAAATTCTAAGGGCTAACTTGGAATTAAAGTATTCATAAGTGAAAACTTTTCAAATTCCAAAACTTGAGGGCAAGTTTTGAAACTATTCAAAACTAATTAATTCCATAACTTATGAATTTAAAGTAGTTTTAATTTAAAAAAAAAACTCTTCAAGTTCCATAACTTGAGGACAAGTTATGGAAGACTTTAAACTAATTAAAAAAAATAACTTTTTTTTTATTGTAACTTATGGAACTAATTAAGGTTACACCTTTTTTTTAATTTAATGAAGAGACTCTTGAACCTCCATAACTTGAGGACAAGTTATGGAGTCATAAAACCATTTAATTAGAACTAGACTCTTCATTTTGTAACCTTTGCCAACTTTTATGAGTTTTATGATTCTTAAATGTGACTTTTCATATAACTTGAGGACAAGTTACAAAAACACACTTTGGAATCAACTCTTAGATTAAAATGGATTGAAAACAACTATCTCATAATTTTTCCTATTAATCTAAACAAACTCATAAACATGAACATTCATAATCAACATTTTTCAAGCATCATATAAACATGTATAAAACTTGAAACTTTGATTATTATCCTTTATTTGGATGAGAATAAACATTACCATAGTATCAAAAAAACAAATTTTATGAACAAAAACACTTTGCGGTAATGATTCTAATCCAAAACAGGACAAAAAAAAATAATTCAATTTTTTTTCAGTTTGCTTTTCAGCAACTTGCAACAAGTATAATTGAAAAATAACCAGGCTCTGATACTACTGTTGGGTTATGAGCATTCTAACACTCCTAAGTGTACATGCAACCCTAAATACCTTGGATCTATGTTTTTCTCTATTATACATACAATTATGAACATCCAAGGTATTATCCTAATCTAGCATACAAAATAATAAATATAACAAGATAGAATACATACCTCTTTGATGTAGAATGTCATCATGAAGCTTGAGTGCCTAGTGCCCCAAGTGTGACACCTCAAATGGTTCACACAACACCAAATGCACATGGAATGACTTGAGAGAAAAATTAAACACTTCTTGAAATCGTGTAGCCCTCATACACACACACACTAGTCCACGATTTCTTGAGCCATGTGATTCTTTTATATGGTGGCTATTAGGGTTACACTATGTAACTCCTAACTTTACCCATTCCTTATGCTCCATGGATTTTAACCTTCATGGAGTATCCATGGGTCACCCCATGGACTTAGTCCAACATAAGGAATCTTGGATCACAAGCCCACATATATAAGAATGAATGATTTACACAATCAACCCATATATTTAATTAGTCTTCTTTTGATCACTTAATTAATCCTAGATTAATTCTTGATCAATACTAATTAAATAATCTTATTAATATATTAGAACTTATAATATATTCACAAACCTTAAGTTTTATTTCTCTCATTATAGTCTATCCAAATCCATGATGCCATGCAACCCAAATGGACCATGCCGAGTCGGGTCAAGTCTTACCAATTATAGTTATGGACTTAGACATTAATCCAATAGGTATGTATCCGGTTGAGCCGGTTTGAGTATTGGTTTGTTGCAACGTCAGTTGGTGGTGAACCCTTAGTGGGGGAGAACTAAGTATTTTCCTTGGAGGATCATCGATCTATTTGAGTTTATGGTGTCAGAATAATGGGTCACCGGAACCTGCAGCTCGGGTTTGCGAGACTTTGGTTTAAAATTTGGTCAAGACGGGGGTGCATAGCAAGTTTATATCAAGGGTATGTGCTCATGAATGCATAAGTTGTCCTCGAAGCATGAAGTTGTTGAACAATGAACTCATTGTAGCTAATGGTTCCTTTCAGGATTGCCAATGAACAAAGAAGGAGACGTCTGGGTCGCTCAGGTTGAGAAGCGGTTGTTGAGGGATTTGTCAGCTCGTCATATAGATTGGTATCTATAGTCTAGGTGGGGCAGTTGTTGATTGGTAGAGCAGCTTCAGATTTTGGTATGCTTAGTTCCACATGGGTTTTGTTCATTAGTGTATTAGATCATCGGATTAGTTTCCAATGCATTCTCAATCATTTGTCATTTCGTTCATTGTCAATAGCTGAGGTTCTTCGAAATTTTCGAGCTTTATCAGTTGAACTTCAATGGATTCGTCAATTTATCATTAAAATCTGTACATTGTACATTTTCGTTTCTAGGTATGGGTACCCTCAATTTTTGGTTGTGGAATTATTCTTCATAGTAGGCTCAAGTTTGGCAAATGCCTTGGTTATTGGAAGTTCGGATGTTGAGGCGACATTGTTTAGTTTTCAGGTGTGGCTTTGGATCTACGCAGAATCCAATTTCGGCATGTCGTGTTGGCATGTTTGGTATATGGATTGTCCCTACTAGGGTTTTGACAACATTTCTGAATAATTTTGGAAGTTTTATCGAGCTAGTTACGTATTGGTGGCATCTATTTAGTTTCAATCAAGGTGTGGGATCTTGTATCAGTCGTTCATGAGGATGTTTCTGTTGACGGTCGAGGTTTGTCATTTCGTTAGATCTGTTGGTACTTCACCTATTAGATAAGGTTGTAAGGAAGAAGGAATGCAATAGATCTAAGGTTGGTTATATTTCTCCCCTTGGGGGTGTACATTGTGGTAGTGCCTCACATATGGTCATGAAGGGTGTATGTGGACCGAGTGAGATGGCATGAGAACACTTTCTCTGAATTTATTGGTATGGTTCTTAGGTAGTTTATAGCTTTTGAATTGGAACAAAAGTACGACCGCCTATCTCATTCTCTGGTTGTGGGCGACCATATTTTCATCTGACTGCATTGGTAGCAGCCTGTATTGTGAAAGGAATTGTGCGTGATAGAAGGGTATAACCGGTGTTGTGTTTGGTTAGCTTTGGGAGGGATGTTGATTGGGTTCCTACAAGTTGGTGGATTAATGGTTGAGTATCTTTCGACCCCTCTGGTGCTGGTCATGAGTCTTTAGACCAGTGATGGAATGACGACAAGATCATCATAGTACCATGAGCTTATCGTTTTAGTGGATAGAAGGTGGCGCGATGTATCGTGAACCAGTGTTTGTATGATTCATAAGGGTGGGACTGTGTAGTCATTTGATTGAGACTCTTAGGTCTCGTATCGTTAGTCTTATTGACATGTTTGGGTGTTAGTGCATTGTTGGGAGTTGGGAGACTCAATGACCAACTTCTTTGGATCATGTGCACAGTAAAAGGTTGTTGATAGTATTAATTGTCCATCAGAAGTCTCTTGTAGAATGTTGCATTATGAACCCCGTTTGCTTGTGGATGTTTATTAGGAGTTTGCTTACCAATGTTGAGTATCAGTTCTGAAATCTCGATTCATGAAGATCGTTGTAAATGTCTCCAGTGATTTTTCAGGTGTATGCAGATTGGGCGGGAACCGTTTATATGCATGTTATATGTGGTATTTTGGGGAACTCACTAAGCTTTGTGCTTACGGTTTTGTGGTTTGAACATTTTCAGGTACTTCCAGTTTCAAAATGAAGAGGCCGACTTGATCGCACTGAATCTCGTGGAGATTTATTCCGCAATGATTGTTTATGATTTTACTATAATATTTTAAGAAAACTTTCATTCTGATCGTCTTTTGGGATAATGAATGAATGGTTTTGACTTAATTAAAATGAAAATTTTACTCGGAATTTTTGGGACATTACAAGTTGGTATCAGAGCCTTGGTTTGAGGGATTTTGTCACATTCTCGGGTGTGTCTGAACTCAAACTGAGGAGTTAATAAAGTCTTTTAAAAGAAAATGTTTTTTCCAAAAAGGTTTTTAAGAAAAAGGGGTGTGATGCATGCAATCAACCGAGCTTAAGTAAGTATTTCCCAAAATACCCATACATGTGTTATACTTATTGTTTTGGTATAAGTATATGAGAATTGCATGCTAGATCATGGCTAAGGATCTGCTCAGGATTTGCATGATAGAATGCTAGGAGAGATATATGCATGTTGATTAACCTTTTGGAATTGCATGCTAGTATGGATTTCATATTGTTGGATAGAATAGCCTGATTAAGTGAGGTACTGGTTTAGATTACTCGATGCTCGAATTTCGCTTGCAATGTACTTTTAGGGATCTCCAATAATATTGACTAACTATTAAGCGAATACGTTAGGCTACATGTTACAGGACCAAGATAATTTTAGAAGGTTAGGTTTAACTCTATTGCGCAAATCTTGTTTGAGTCCAACCGTTGTAGTGTGAGACCTTGCAGTCAAAGAATTATCTAGTGCTTGTGGCATGTAATTGTATTCGTGAGTTAGTTAGAAGGTATTAGAGGGAGTCTCTTCTGCAGCTGATGGCGGAGAGAGGTGTTAAGGGAACCCTAGTAAATCCTAGGAAGAATGTTAGAATGTGCTTGTGTGAGCATTTTTGAAAGAGAAATCCTAGAAGGAGAATCTAGGAAGATTAGCAATGTCGGTGGAAGTTCCTAGCACCGCAGAAGCAAGTTACTTGGAGGATGTTTTTTTTATGTTTTGTGGCCTATAGAATGTTACTGTCCGAATTCTGCTTGCTTTGTACTTTCTAGGACCCATATTTATGTTAAGTTACATGCCACAAAGGTTAAATAATTCTAGAATGATTAATTTGGACCTATTGCGTAGCTCTCGTTTGAGTCTAACCATTGTAGGGTTGGGTCTTTTATTCGAAAGATTATTTAAGTTTTGTTGCATGTAATTGTACTCATGAAGTAGTTAGTTGATATTAGTAGGGGTTCTTCAGCAGATGATGTGTGACATCCCTATATTTACGGTCATTTTTAAACATTTTATTTATGCTTATTTATTACAAAGTTTATTCATTAATGTGGAATTCAGTACCGTAAAAGTATTTCCGAATAAATGTTTCCATTGATTTATTGAGGCTAGGGATGCCATAACTAATACAAGAATCATAAGCATAAATAGAGACTTACAAAGTCTCAATATACTAACGATCTACATCCCCTTTGAATATCTCAATAAATACATACATCATTATCCAAGTATCTTTAGTTACCCACGATTCAAATAAACTGAGTGAGTCAGGTTAGGAAATATGGTGAGATACATAGAAATTTCAATCCCATAATATTCTTATGATAATATTCCTTAATTATCATACCTGCAAGCCAACTGTTACTAAATAATATATATATAACTTAAATTATATATATATATATATATATATATATATAATTCCTTTTATCCCAAAAGTACCCTTCCTAAGCGATCCTCATAGATCCTAGTCAAGATTAGTAGGAGATAAACCATTTTAAAAGAGAGGACTTGACTACACCGCTAGGGGCTTCCTTGGCTGGTGATAGTCATAAAGGCACCCAAGCCATTAGATTATTTGATGAATTTGGTATTACCCTTCATCTACGTCTGTAGGTTATGAGTCTACACTAGCATCGTAATTCACAAGACCGCCTAGAATGGTCAAGTGTTGTCACCTACCATGGTAGATGAACAGACATACCATTACAGTTGCCTGATCTAGACCCACCATTTCTGGCCATCTAATAGGAATACTAAGGTGTACTCCCGTACGGAGCAACCGTACATTGACACCTGATTGTGTCAAAGGACAGAGTTCTACTCTCTGTTCCCAACGTATATACCCTTCATATGATGCTACCCACTATTCAAACCTAACTGAACTAAGAATCCTATATAAGTCTTATTTCCCTAATAGGCAAGACTACCTGGCTAATGAGCCTTTTTTGAAATGCTAACTCTATTTTGGGAAACTCTGTCCTAATATTAACAGAGAGTATTTATATTGCCTTTATCTTTTTCATAAATATGACTTCTACTATTTATTATCACGTGATACTATTATTTACTTACTATAACACGTATAGAACCATAACTTGTTCCCACCTTTTATATAAACATATAAATTTATAACACATATTCCAAGAAATAGGCACATCGTTCACATATAAAATTTTTAAGAGATATTTAATATTTGTAATAAAATCATGTTCATTAAAGAGACTATGCAATCACCTGACTTAGGTGGGTGATAAGAGAATTCAGTAGCGCTTCGCTTCGCACTTCCAAAGAAACCTAGACATATAAAGTACTATGTCTTATTCTAGTTGCATAATCCTGATGACTATAATAATTATAGTCTAGATTCCTCATTAATCCCAATGTCTACATCAAGATCTATCAAGTAAGGAACAACCAGGTAGGATCATATCAAAGGTAGGGTCCGTTTGGTATACAGAGTATACTGTTTGGAAATGCCAATATAAACACCTCACTAAATCCATCATAGACATCATCCCCGCAAGTAGATCAATCAGTGTAATGACTTGGAATCACTGATAAATCTTAATTATAGTTAATAACAACTACGATTATAATTAAAAGTTACACTTGAATAAAATAAGTGTAGCTTAACTTACAGAGCTTTTAGCGAAAATCGGGAAAATATGTAGACATAACTCTAATCCGGGAGCTTTTATTCGTCGGCTATCTGACACCGCAGGTGCAGCCCGCTGTGTCGTTGCACGCGAGTGCGCGCAAAGAAGTTATGTTCCTTCAAAAACTCATATCTTCTCATACAAGCTTTGTTTTCGATGGGTTTTATACCTACACGTAGCTATCAACGAGGTCTACAAATTTCATTTAGACTTCGTCGGCTAATTTTGACTTTATTTTTAAAGTTATATTTTTACAGGCTTAGACTGTTAAATTCCGCATAAAAATCAGAACTCTCTCATATGATATATGTTCTTGACCATTTTATATAGACGTATAGGTAATGATGAGATCTGAAACTCTTGTTTAGATTTTTTCCTAACAGTCGACCAATTTTAATTTTGGTTTCTCAGCCGTATACTGCTACACTGAAATATTAGAATAATCATAACTTCCTCTCACGAAGTCAGATTTAAGTGTTCTCTATATGTATGGAATCCGTGTCACATATACTATGAATTTGGTTAAGATTATTTATCATAAATAATCTTCTATAAAAAAGTCAATTTTAATGCTTAGAATAATCACATTGTGTAGCCCGAATCTGCAGGTGTTACATGATGGCAGGGTGAGGTGGGAACTGGTGAGCTTAGGAAGTGTCTTAGAGGAATTGGTGCGCTATCTAGCAGTGTATATTCGTTTGGGAGTGGGTATATGTGGCTTGATCGGATGGTAGTGGACGTGAATAGTTACTTAGAGGATCTGGAACAATTCTTAAGGAAACTACGGATAGGTGTGGAAGGTAGTATTGGACCCGTACTAATGAAAACATAGGATCCATACTCGAATCGAAGAAATTTTTGGGGATTATAAGGAGCTTATTGAGGGTAGATTTTATGGTTTGGAACCATGATTCATCGCAATACGTTTTCATTTTATTCGATTTATCGGTTATGGTTTTCAAAGCTGAGGATGGGTCTGGTGATTGTTCGAACCTTAGTGGCCATGTCAGTTTGGAACAGTAACTTTTCTTGTCTCTGATGTATTCCGACTATAAGAATGATGCCTCTCGTATTTATGAATGATCCTTGCGAGGAAATGGTGTTTGGGGATTTGTAGACAAGGTGTATGGTAGTCCATTTGTTTCTAGATAGAGAATCGGTGCTATGTATGGACTGTCAGAATTATTGCTTGTGCATCTACATGGGATTCTTGATGTTAGAGGCAGTTATGCTTGGGAAGTTTTTGAGATCTCCATCTGAGATTCAAAATCTATTTGAGGTTGGTTGGTCGTTATTTGGAGGATCATCTTGTGTTGTGATATACATTCCATGAGTCATGGATGGTATCTATTTGGTTGAGTCGGTTAGATTATTGGTTTGTTGCAACGTCAGTTGGTGGTGGTTCAAACCCTAAGTGGGAGAGAACTGAGTATTCTGCTTGGAGGATCATCGATCTATTTGAGTTTATGGTGTTAGAATAATGGGTCACAGGAACCTGCGGTTCAGGTCTATGAGACTTCGTTTCAAAACTTGGTCAAGAGGGGGGTGCAGATCAAGCTTCCATCAAAGGTATGTGCTCATGAATGGGGGTTTACATTGTGGTAGTGCCTCAAATATGGTCATGAAGGGTGTATGTGGAGTGAGTGAGATGACATGAGAACACTTGGTCCGAATTTATTGGTATGGTTCTTATGTAGTTTATATATTTTGAATTGGAACAAGAGTATGACCACCTATCTCATTCTATGGTTATGGGCGACCATGAATTCATCTGATTGCATTGGTAGCAGCCTGTACTGTGAAAGGAATTGTGTGTGATAGAAGGGTATGGTCGGTGTTGTGTTCGATTAGCATTGGGAGGGATGTTGAGTGGGTTCCTGTATGTCGGTGGATTAATGGTTAAGTATCTTTAGGCCGCTATGGTGATGGAATGAAGGAAGATCGGCATAGTACCGTGAGCTTATCATTTTAGTGGTTAAAAGGTTTCGCGATGTATTATGAACCAGTGGCTGTATGATTCATATGGGTGGGACCAGGTAATCATTTGATTGGGATTCTTAGGTCTTAGATCGTTAGTCTTATTGGCATGTTTGGGTGTTAGTGCATTGTTGGGAGTTGGGAGACTTAGTGACTAGATGGTGTGGATCATGTGGATCGTAAAAGGTTGTTGGAAGTATTAATTGTGCATCATAAGTCTCTTGCAGAATGTTGCATTATGAACCCTGTTTGCTTGCGGGATGTTTATTAGGAGTTTGGTTACCAATGTTGGGTATTGGTTCTGAAATCTTGAGTCATGTAGATCGTTGTAATGTCTTGAGTGATTTTTCAGGTGAATGTACACCTGAGTTGATGAGGGATTTGGATGCAACGTGAGATTATTGGATTGACCATCATTATGCTCCTAGGAGCAGCGGGTTGGTGATGACATTTTAGGAATTCAAGTGTGTATTTAATATTTTTGGGCATTATTTCCAGATTTGGGATTGGGCGAAATCCTTGATCGGGGTGTTTTGAGAATTCCTTTTTAATGTTTTGGTGGTGTTCCTAGCCAGGAATTAGGGGTAGGTACGATAAATAGATGGTCATCAGTCTTAGGGTATGGTTTCTGAAGTTTAGACTGATGGTTTCCCGGCTCCAGGAAGTATATTGATGGAGTTGGTTTGTGGTTTTAGTCTTGAGAGTTCCCGGTTTGAGTGTTTCTCACTGGAAGTTGGGTATTTCAGTTATGGAGAGAAAGATAGTTGTTGCGGTTGAGTATCTTCAAGTTATTGGGTTGTTTGTTGACAGTTGTGGGTTTCCGTGTGGTCTCTCGAGTCTCTTTATAAGATGCCTTGATTTTAAAGTTGTCAAAGGAAGCTTATGGAATATGTTGGCATTGTTTTCAGAGATCCTAATCAAGGCGGATTTTGAGGACGAAATCCAGTTTAAGTGGGGGAGAGTTATAACATCATGTTTTGAGAAGTTTCTTATTTCGGGCTTGTGGACAATAAATGGATCAAGTAAAGGCCTTGGGCTTCAAGGGAATGGGATTTAGACCCAATTGGATGTTGATAATATAGGTTATGTGATCTAAGCCCTTGGTTTGTATCTTGGAGTCAAAGGTTAAAATGGGAGAAGTGATGTTCCAGATTTCTTTCATGAATTAAGGATTTTAGTTCGGTGTGTTTTAAGTAACAAGTAAATAGATAGAGTTGTGGGGCTCATCAATACGTTTTCATGCTTATAAAAATCATTAAAAATGGAATTGAAACGAAGAAGTTATGACTGTTTGAAGTTGGAGTGAATATGGGTGAAAACCCGTCCTCACGAGGTGACAGGAATGTTGTCATGACGTGAGAGCCCTCACGAGGTGACAAGCAGGCTGTCACAAGGTGTAATCAGTGCAGCCCAAGCCCACGAAATTTTTAGGGTTATCAAGGTATTTAAAAGGTAAGGATTCATGTTTTAGGGTATTTTCTTATTCTCCATCATGTCTAGAACCCATGGGAGTAACCCTAGCCACCATATTCAAGATTTGAGTTTCTCTTCTCTCTTCTCTCCTCTTTTGGATGTTTTTATGTTATTTTGATGAAGTTTAAAGATCAAGAAGGTTCTTATGGGTGCAAGGAGAGTTCTTTCAAGCTTGGATCCATCAAAGGCACTATATTTTTGGACTATTGTAAGTATAAAGTTCCAATCTTGCTATCTAGTTCTTTAGATCTTGTCATTTGAGGTTTTTGGCACTTTTGGTCCATTTTGTGGGTAGTCTTGGAGTTGAGTGAACTCCAACATCTTTTGATCAGTTTAGGATGCTTCTTGGACCTCATGGACTAGGAAAATTATTCTTTTGCCTTCCCTTTTAGCCATGCAAGTTATCTTGGTCCTTTAGGTCATTTTGGTGTATTAAAGTTTAGACTTTAAAAGTTTGAGACATTATTATGGATAAAGTTGGAAACTTAGACTTAATGGATTAAGTTGAGAAAGATGCATTCTTGGTCCCTTTGAGACTTAAAAACTAGATCGTGGTTGTTTGGACCATCTTAATGGATAAAGTTGGAAACTTTAACCATTATGAAGCTATTTAGGAACTAGATATGAGGTTATGGGCCTTGGTCTGAAGAGATTAAACAATTAATGAAGATGTTGGTCTTTTGACCAAAAGTTACGACGTGACATAGGATATGTCACGACGTTATGGTGCCCAGAATCATGATTTTTTTGTCTTTGCATTCTCACGATGTGACCAATGAATGGTCATAACGTGAAGTTGATTTTTGGCTAAATTTGTTTGTATCATGTGACGGGCCCCGCTCAACACACCCATCAGGCCCCGCCCGACATACATACAATACATACACACATGCAAGGTCACACAGACAACTAGCATACAAATAACCATAACCCATGGGTCGGTGTTGGTGTCGTCGACCCGCTAAACGCTAGGAGGAGACTCACCTCAAACTGCTGAAAAATCAGATAAATGCTCAGGCTGCTAATTCGAGAGATCTCCGCATTATATACGATCAAATAACATCCTAATTAATAATTAGGGCATAAACCATATCCAAAAGTCTAAGTTGTTAATCCTGACTCCTAGGGTAAAAGACTATTTTACCCTTCCCTAAAATCCGAGGCCCAACCTAATGGCACTAAAACACAATAGTGACCCAATTTCCTAAAAGTTACCCAAGGCCCAATATGGGCCCAAATCCAAAAGGCCCAAAGTTAGAAAGGCTAATGACTCATAAGGCCCAAAACTCCAATAGTCCAAATATGACCCAAATTGCAAAGCTTAAGACCCGGCCTAAAAGTCCAACTGGCGAGTACGCACCGCGTACTCGTTGCAATCACTTACGGGACTCAAACCCAGTATGAGCAGCGTACGCAAACGTACGCCCAACGTACTGGTCAACGATCCTATCTCTCAAAAAGTGACTTAACCCATTAAGATCTTAACGTCCAAACATCAGATCTACCCTCTCCGAAGTTGAAATTCCTCAAATGGACTGCCATTAATGAGAACTGATGCCTTAGTCGAAATTAGACAAACTTTAATCCATGACCTCCGTTTACAACCAAAATTCATAAACTAAGCCTTCGCAAAATCAATTTTTAATACCATCATCTTCTTATTTTTTTCATATACCAATCGATGATTTCATAAACTATCAGCGATACATCTAAAATTTGGTGATCTTTAATAAAAGTCGTTTGTTCTCTCATTACCAGTACCAATCACCTTTGCAAGATGGAGAGCAATAATTTTTGCCAAAATCTTATATTGAATACCAATGAGGCTAATAAGACGAAAATCACTCACTACCGTTGGGCTAAAAATTTTAGGTATTGAAGTTATGAAATAAGAGTTACAACCATAATGAATTCTTGATTTTTGGAAGAAGTCAGTAACAAATCTAAAAATATCATACTATTTGTTTTATTTTACCTCCTCCATCGTGCATGCCATCTCAAGAGAAAACACTTGAGAAACCGAAAGCTCCTTAAACCGTGAACTTCGAGCAAGAATCGGAAATGTCTTAAACTTTTTAGAACTTTATTTTAAAATGAACAAAGAATTCATGTTTCATCTTTTGAAGAGAAAAGAAACTCCAACATATATATAACCAATTATATTACCGTGTCGCATACCGATGTGGGATACATCAAAAAATTGGACTTATTATAGACATTGACTTCTTATGTTAACCATTAACCATCACGTTGGTCAATGTGTTTGCGATATACACCTCACACGATGAAATTGGAATGAGACGACATTGCCCATCCCAAATGTTACGGATCGGTAAAGAAAGTAATCCTTCCTCTATAAAAATCATAGAAATTTTGTATAGAACTACTAAACGATTACATTTTTAAAAGATAAATGATATATTTAATTATTTAATTATTAAATTTCTATAACTTTTTTAATATAATAATTTTCGTGTTATTATTATTAATCAATCTGCCAGAGATGATTTTGATTTGCAAAAGCCAAAAAGATACGAAAAAAAATAAACTAGACCCCTACCCCCACCCCACCCCACCCCCACCTCGGTCGCCATATGGCTTAATTGAAGCGATTCCCAGCTGTTAATCATCTCACCCTGTCTTCTTAATTCACTCTTCCACTTCCATCAACGAGATCTGGTTTTTCTTTTATCATAAACAGTGAGTCAACAGATACGCCTATCTTCTGAATTCTCTCCTACTCATCAAACATTCCCAATTTCATCAAAAACAACAAGCTCTCAAAGATCCGAACCAGATTCATCGGTAAAATTTCCCATCCTTTAACATTCTACAACTTCAGAACCACATTCTAAGCTTCTCTGTTCTGCTTAATTATGTTCTTTCTGTAGTTTTATTGATTTTCATCCAAGTTCTTCGTAATTGGCATCTGGATCCTGTTATTTTACTTCAATTCGAACAGAGGTTGTTGAATTATGGATGTTATTTGTTTGATTTCTTGAAGTTCGTTATCAATTCTCATTTGGGTATTGCATAATCTTCCCGATCCAAGCTTTAGGAATTGTATAATTTGTTGAATTTTTGATGGAATTTTCTATCCAGATTTGTGGGATATTCATCATCTTAGATTTTCATAAAATTACAAGTTTAATCCTGCAATTCATCAATTTTTATGCCGATTATGTACATGGTGTAAGTTGTTGCAGATTTAGAGCAACACATTCAGATAAGATGAGAAATAGAATTTTTGTACTATGTCCACTGTCGGTTTGACTTTTTAAAGTCAATGAAATGATAATTTGTAACTCGAAATTGACATGAAAGAGTTTGAATTTTCGAAAATCTTGATAAGTTTATAAAACCTATACAAACTAGAACAAATATCGGTGTCAAATTCACGATGCAGATCCACTTTTTGGATTTGAATAGTTAAAATGTCAAAGACTCAAAGTTCATATCTTATTTTGAAATGGAAAAAAAAAGGTGAATTTGAGTTGAAAAACAGGCTAATTTGGGGAATGATTCAGTAATGGGGAGGAAAGGGAGCTGGTTATCTTCGATTAAAAAGACGTTGAGTCCAATCTCCAAAGAAAAGAAAATTCAGGTTCTTTACAAGCATAATCTGTTTCAATTATGTGTTTAATTCATCGTTAATTTACGATAATTTGTATTTCAGAAATCAGAGAGGAGAGCGTTTGTGGAGGAGAATCCTTCAGTACCCGATGCTTCAATTGTTGAAAACGCAGGTGGTTCTTATGATCCTCACCCATTTCCTCCACCGGAAGATGTGATTCCGATTGAGTTGGAGGCTGAGCCACCAATAACCGCCGACACATCAGCAGCGGCAGCCACCAGTAGTCGGTATGCCGGGAAATCAAGGGAGGAAGCGGCCGCTATCAGGATTCAAACCGCTTTCCGTGGTTACTTGGTATTTACTTGTTGAATCAAATCGCTCATTTGTGATAATGACTGATAAGTGATACTGATATCAATCAATCAAAAACATGAAAACATTTGATCGATTTTAGATTTCTTTTTCGTGATTTACAGGCGAGAAGGGCGTTGTGGGCTTTACGAGGGCTTGTTAGATTGAAAACAGTGGTTGAAGGACCTGGTGTCAATCGGCAAACCGCTAACACACTCAAATGCACACAAAATGCAAATCACTTGCAGTCGCAGATCAATTCTCGGAGGATCAGAATGTCGGAGAATCAAGCTCTTCAGAGACAAATCCTCCGAGCTAAAGAACTCGCTAATTTGCAGGTTAGCTTCCATGGATTCCGGTCACTGCTAACGGTTTACATATGTTCGCCTCTGTCATAACTGGATCTAACTATCAAAACAGAATGGAGATGATTGGAACGATAGCGTCCAATCTAAAGAAGAAATGGAAGCTAAGCTCTTGAGCAGATACGAAGCTACCATGCGAAGAGAAAGAGCCATGGCTTATTCGTTTTCTCATCAGGTAAAGATTCATGTGTAAATTTTAGTTTTTTCGGCAAATGATTTGAGCTGTTTGGGGATTCTATTGAAACAGCAACCATGGAAGAAATCAGCAGCGACGACAAACATGCTTTTCATGGATCCGACGAATCCTCAATGGGGTTGGAGCTGGTCGGAGAGATACATGGCTGGGCGGCCGGCGGAGGCACAAGGAGGAGAGAAAGATCCCGGAAACAATGTCAAGAGTGGAGTCAACATTACTGGAACCGAAATTGCAAAATCCTACGCTCGTCATCAGCTCAACTCCGCCCCTTCAACTCCTAGGTCAAAATTAGGCGGTGGTCCGGTAGCATCACGGAAACCCAAGCCTGGTCCTAGCCCTAGCCCTAGAGCTCCGATTACAGAGGCCAACGAAGACGATGACTCAAAAAGCGTTGTTAGTGTTCAATCCGAGAAGAATCGAAGGCATAGCGTCGGAGGTTTGGCCGGTTCTCCGGCAGCCGGTAAACGTATGGTGGCTGGAAGTGGTAAGTCGGGAAAGGGGAAATCGCGGGTACAAGGGTTGTCGGAGAACGGTGGTGGGAGGATGACGGTGGGTGCGAAGAAAGAGCTTTCTTTTTCGGGTTCGCCGGCGAAGCCCAGGCGGCATTCTGGGCCACCGAAGGTTGAAACCGCCGTGGAGTGATTGATTTATTGTTTTCCAAAGCGATACGATGTGTTTATATTAAAGAAAGAGGTCGGAAACAATCGACAATACTTTTAAACGTACAATTTGGAGGTGAAAATATGTTTTTATATGTATTATAAATCATTATTTATTTTATTTAATTATTGTGTGAAATATACTATATGCTATGCTTTTTTAGGTTATTTATTTAATTGTTGTAATAAACTTTTGTACGGGTGTTTTACATGTTCCAAACGGACACCGTTTTTGAGATAGTGATAAATCTAGAATAAAAAACTGTTAATTAATTTTTCTATAGAAAACTTTCTATGCCAATTTAAAGATTTTATTGGTAGGTAAGTTTTCAATTTTTTCTAAGACAAGTCACAAAATTTTGTTTATAGAAATTTAGATAAATTAGAAAATTTGGATAGATCATTGTACCCACCTTACTTATGCATAGTCTAGTCCTGTTTGGAAGTTTTTAATTTTAGTTTTTAACAGAAAAATCGATTAAAACAAAAAGATGTGTTTGTGAGTATAAGTATTTTGCTTTTATTTGGACAAAAAACTTTAAATCTAAAAGCTATTTTATTTGTGTTTAAGAAAAAGACTATTGAGCTTTTCTAATTAATTTCCATAACTGTAGTTAGAAATATATATATATATATATATATATATATATATATATATATATATATATATATATATTAGAGTTTTAGAAGACGTTAAAAAATATAAACCAGAAGATAATAAAGAAGAAGTTACAGGATTTACTAGATATTCGGGCACAGAAAAAATTAATAAAACATATCCTATATTATTTAATTTTATAATCAGTTTATTATTACAAATTATTGAAAAATTAAATACATTAATAGAAGTTAAAAATCCTCCCATCATACCCAGTATAGAAAGTGATTTAGACAAAATTATAAACGAAATTAACCAATTAAATATTAAAGACAGTAAAATAATAAGAAAACTTAAACCTTATAAACATTGGTTACCAAGAAAATGAATAATAATAGAAGTTTCTTAGGACATAGCAGAACATTACAAGAAGTTAGAAATTCAACTAGCAATATACAAGATATAATTACATCAGACACATTTGTAAATAGAATAATTAGAAGAGGATCAGGAGCTAATAGTAACCAACAGATTGTACAATTAGAAAAAGAAATTGATTTAGATAGAAATATAAATTTATATAACCAACATCAGCTGGATATATTAAACCCCAGAATATTATATCAAACTGGAATGTTAAATGTTAATACAGTATTAATACGAAGTAGTAGAGAAGAAAGTTTAAGGGTAGTAGATAATACAGTAACAATAGATCTATTTTCTCCATAAACAATACAAAAGATAAAACAGTCAAAGAAACATTTTGTACATCTAGGATTAGTTATTATAGGAATTAAAGCTTTAGGAAGAAAAAATTTAGTAGCAAAAATATTAGCATTATTATTAGATAAATCATGGAAAACAGATTTAAAAAAGGCAATAATCTCAGGAATGGAGGTAGACTTGAGTCAAAATGACATTCTTCTTGTTCTGTATTTACGTATGTATATGTTATTTTGGTTAAATGTTTATCATTATCACTATCACTATATATACTGTATATGGATTCATTATCAGAATTATCAGAATTTAGAGGTTCTATATTATATTCTCCTACTAGGTTAAAACCCGTGGAACCCACGGATAATAATTTTAAATAGAATTAAAAAAATGATTATATAATAAAATAATATATCATTAAATTAGAAAAACTTATGAATTGTAATATTGTATTTTTTTAATAACTTTGTAATTTGTAAGTATTTAATTACACATGTAAATCCACTTATTTTATAAAAGTCACGAGTTTGTATAATGAACATTTTATTTGTGCGAAACGAATTATAATAAATTTAAACCCGTAGAAACCACGACTGAAAAGGAAAAACAATATTCATAACTTCTGTATTATACGTTATTAGAGTAAAACAACTTTAAAACTTCCATTATGTTTGACAAATATTTTACTCTTTTAAATATAAATATAAAGTGACAAAAATACATTATATATATTATTAAGCTGTTCTTTTCTATCTAACTGTTTATCAAAGCAAAATAAGTTACATCAACTAACTATTAATTTTATGAAAAAAGGATAACAAAAAAATATTTGAAACAAAAAATAAAAATTCTTGAAGCAAAAAATGTACAGCTTATACAAAGGAATGAGAAAAAAGATGAAAAATTAAAAACAACAATATACAGAAACTATGAATGTTTTAAAGCTCGCATTTTAGATCTCCCTTGGAGACAAACGTTGAGACCAGTACTTGATCAGTTTAAAGAATTTGAGCAAATGGTGTCTCAAAAAATTTGTATAGAATTTCCAGCAATTCTATATAAATTACAGCAGAAGATTGTACAGATTGCTTTTCAAGAAATCAATTATAAATGAGTTACAGTAATCCAAAGATTGAATGATGAAGGTGAAGATACTCTCATACTCCTGTTACAGATAAACCTAAAGACTACAGACATGCTAGAGGAACAGATAATTAATTTTTATCACAATGGAATGATAGATTACTTAGAATTCTGCCTCAATAGCAGCACAGAAAGTCTTCTTAATAAATTAGGAGAAAAATTTATTTTAACAGTCGGAAACATCGCCTCTCACAGCATCAATCCAATTATTGGGTGCAAAATTTTTTCTTCTTTTCCAGCAGCGGATGAACATACATACAGACCTGCTAGAAAAATGATCTTCATCACCCAAAGAACAGTACAACATGGTTATCTTAAAAAGTTATCATGCAAACAAGAAATAGATTTTGGAACTCTACAAAATCTTTCAAATGAAGATATATGCACAACTTAAAAAACACCTTTACTACCTGCAAGTTTTCGTTGGGAAAACTATAAACTCCTGGCAGAAGGACACTACTTACAAATTTGGTCTCATCAAAATTGGCATATGCTCTTGCCATTCAGCGGTGAAAGAGATAAACTATTGAGACTAGAAGATATCATGAACAGTGAAGAACAGATTGACACAGAGCCAGGATCACCGGTTTCTATCAACAGTACTCATCGGGACTTTTAGCAAGTGATGATTTTTCAACAAAGGATGCAAAGAGACAGATTAAAATAAATTCAAGGGCCATTTGTGAAAATAAGACAAGACATAACAAGTTCAAGGGCCATTTATGAAATTATAGTTGTCGTATAGAATTATTATAGTTGTGGTATAGAATTATCATTTCCTACTTTTATAGAAGTGCCGTCATTCTATAGGGTGTGCAATAGTTTTTACTTTATGTATTTTCACGTTTTGTCTATCGAATATTTTGTAATTGTAAATCTTACGCTAACCTTTGCCTATATAAAGGGTTGTAAACGATTGTAAAAAACATCGAATATTCATACAAATAAAAATTATGTTGTTATTAATTCCCTCATGTCTCTCTAAATACTCTCTTTCCGATTCTCTTAGCCTATCTCTTACATTCCTAATTCTTTCAAGCACTTCATATTTTATCCCTTATATATATATATATATATATATATATATATATATATATATATAAAGAGAGAGCTGCTGCTGCACATACAACTCTGGTTGCTTCTCCCCTCACATATTTCCTTGTAAGTTTACTCTTCTTGATTTTAATTCTTATTCATATTATGTTTATGGTTTAACGGTAAACCCGGAAAAAACCGTCATACCCCCTTATTTGGTATAGAATTATTATAGTTGTCGTATAGAATTATCATTTCCTACTTTTATAGATGTGCCGTCATTCTATAGGGTGTGCAGTAGTTTTTACTTTATGTATTTTCACGTTTTGTCTATCGAATATTTTGTAATTGTAAATCTTACGCTACCCTTTGCCTATATAAAGGGTTGTAAACGATTGTAAAAAACATCGAATATTCATACGAATAAAAATTCGGTTGTTATTAATTCCCTCATGTCTCTCTAAATACTCTCTTTCTGATTCTCTTAGTCTATTTCTTATATTCCTAGTTCTTTCAAGCACTTCATATTATATCCCTTATATATATATATATATATATATATATATATATATATATATATATATATATATATATATATATATATATATATATATATATATATATATATAAAGAGAGAGCTGCTGCTGCACATACAACTCTGGTTGCTTCTCCCCTCACATCTTTCCTTGTAAGTTTACTCTTCTTGATTTTAATTCTTGTTCATATTATGTTTATGGTTTAACGGTAAACCTGAAAAAAACCGCCATACCCCCTTATTTGGTATCATATATATATATATATATATATATATATATATATATATATATATATATATATATATATATATATATATATATATATATATATATATATATATATATATATATATATATATATATATATATATATACTAGTGGTGTACCCGCGCAAAGCGGCGGCGACAAATAGTTTCTTTCGGCAATTACTTCCATCTAGAAACATGTATATTTCTAGGAACACTCATGTTGCTATTGGTCGGTTTTGTAACAAATGTTGTTATCGGTCGGTTTTGCGACAACAAATAGTATCAAAGCGATGCGACAACGGCGATCAACTTTTTTTGGATATTAGTTCCCTCTCGTCTCTCTCGAAAAATAATCTATCTTAGTATATCGTTTTTATTTGTGATTATTTTCTTTTTGACGGTTGTCAGTTTTTTTTACTGATTAGTTTTATACGAAACATTTTATATTTCTGATATATAATGTTTAAGGTGAAACTACTACTCGATTAAATTCTTCGGAGGGGTGGTGCAAATATAACTATGTCTTTTTGATTTTCTATTGGGAGGGGTGTTCTTGATTTTAGGTGTGTTTTCATCCGTTGTTGAAACTGATAACATGGATTTGTGTTTTTTTTCCAATGGGAAGGGGTGTGGTAAACTATATGTTTATGTTTTGTTTAAGATTCAATTCTGCATCGTACAAAAAAATGAATTTCAAAACAACCAAAGAGAATTAATGAACATGATTCAGTTTTTGCCAAAAATCAAAATCTAGCGAAGACGAACCAAATCGAATTCAAATTCGTCCAGACCAAACCGAAACCAAATTCGTAATTAATTTGTAATGAAATTCGTCTAAATTTTAAGTGACCAAAATTCGAACCAAAATCAAAGTTATAATTCAGTTTGGTCTTGGAACAAACCAAAAACCGAATTTGAATATGGTTTGATCTGAAACCAATTTCGGTTCGATATGGTTTTCGGGTTATTCGGTTCCAGACCAAATAACTCTCACCCATACAAAACAACACATCACATGCAAATATTGTCTTGGTCGGTCTTGTATTTGTTGGATGAGTACATAAATGATGTCAGTTTTTTTCAAAGCAAAAAATGTTATAGAATTAGTTTGTTTATATATTACAAAATTTCTTTCTAAACAAAACATTATATTTTTGAAATATATCTGATTATATTGCTATATTACCATGGCAGTAGATATTTAAATTTCAACAACTTCCGACAAATTTACATTGCGTATGAATTAAGTTCATGTATTATAAAAGATCCAACGGGATACCAAAAGCTCATAATAATCATTTTATGTTTAACTTAAGTTACTATGTTTGTAATCTACAATCTTTTTGCAAGCTTACCTAAATCTTATGCTTGGCAATGTAAGGTCTGCTACAATTACATTAACATTAGGATTCTTTTGAAGCTTCTTGAAGACAATTAATAAAGTTAGCAATGTTTTTAGACATATTAACAACCATTATAAATTCAGTTAAGTTGAATATTATGAAAGAAACAATAAAGAAATTAAAAAATATCTATGTTTTGGTTTTAGGAGATAGACGGAACTATTGCCAAACATTGAAATCGATTTTATAATAAAATGACTACTTGAAAAAATATATAATTCAGAGTGGAAAGAATCTTAGCCAAAGGAAGCCTATTTAGCATTTAAAACCGTCAAGATTCGTATTTTGTATTGTTTCATTTGATTCAATGAACGTTTGTGCTAACAAACACCAAAAGTGCTCAAATTCTGGTACATGCATGAATTTGTCAAGTGTTTAAAGCAATCAATTTCTAAAAGCCACCCATCTTACAAAAAATAAAGGAAAGGGTTATAGAATATTGATAAGGAGAGATGAGAGTTGAGATACGGAGAGATAGGAAGTAAGCATGTTACTCGATTCCCATGTACCAAGTTTGAAGCAATCAAGTAACATTCTAGTCTCAACAATTTCCTTTCATCCTGTCATTATGTTACTCAATTTACTTGTATCCTAGAAAACACAACCAAAAAATGGAAGTTGTTAGAGATAGAGAAAGGAAGGAAAAATCAAGTAGTAGGACCGATATAAGGGAGATTGGGATTCAAATTTCAAATGTTGAATATACAGATTCGTATATAATTGAATATTTGTGTAGGTTTGTAACATGATTCGGCTCATAGAATCGTCATGGAAAATGTAATCGCCGCCATTATGTTTTTTTGGATCATTTGAAACGTTTCACTTAAATGTAACTTTCTTCACTGCCTTAAATCGTAAAAAAATAATTATCAAAAAACAACACAAAATCCTAATCATTAACAAGATCAATATATAAAATAAGTACTCTAAACCAAACGCCAACAACATAAATAAAAAGTCATGGGGGCGTGCAGATGGGAATGATATTTTGAGAGGAGTGATTATTTCTGGAATCATATTAAAAAAAGTTTATTTCCACAAATAATAGTATTTAAAGAAGGAGAATAGAGGAAAGGAAGAGACATTTATTTATGGAACTCACGTTTCTACAGAGAATGTTAAATTCAAATAAATATTCATTTCCCTTTAGAAATTCATGCATTTAACCATTTCCGTTTATAAACTTGTGCATTTGACCATTGTACAAGATGTTTATTATTTTGTACCTCTTAAAATTCAAGAAATGTTGAATATGCTTTATATAATAGTTAAGATATATATTAAAACAATTATCATTTTATGTAATTTTACATATTTCAAAACCGTTCCGTTACTTTTGTAAAACATTCATATAAAAAATAAAAGATTCGATTACCTTTACCAACTAATTTTGCTAAAGATGTATGTAGTTTTGTTTCAAACCACAATGTGAAACTGAATTCAACATTGGACGTGTAAAGTAAAAAAAATAAGGAACTAAAACAATGTTGTTTCAAATTATTATTATTACTAACGTCGGCTCCTAAATAACCGTCTCTCCACTTTCAGTCGTTCGATCTTTTTCAGATGCTATCCTCACTGCATAAATTCGGTATTTAGCGTTTTCCAAAGCAGATCTTCGTCTCCCCCACATTGTGCGTAATCACCGGTTGTCCCCTCCCACAACCATTCAATCGGTTTCTCAACCTCCTCACAGTTTTTTTGGCTCGCACAACTGCTACCGGCGGTTCCTTATCGACCTGTGTTTTCTCCGACATAATTACCCACGATCTCCTCCTATTTCAATCCAAGATCCCTAATTTCCCGTTCCATCAACTCCTTAGTTGTGACGACCGTCACTTTCTGGTCAAGTCAAAGTCAAAGAAAGTCAACAAGTCAAACTGGTCAACTCAACTAGTGCTAATATGTTAGGGATTACTTTATGTTTACTAATGTATAACTCTAAATTTTAATGCAAAGTAACACCTGAAAGTTTCAAATGTTCAAAATTCTAAACCCTAATCAGAGTGAGGGAAGTAACAACTCTATAAAACACTATTACGTGCCCTTTGGGGGTGTATACCACTCAAAATGGGATGTAACTAAGTCTACGGTCTTTGATCTATGAAGAAAACCATTAATAAAGGCCCCCGACAAAGTCTCTCTCAATCTCTCCCATTGTATTTATCTCTCTCCCAAATCTCTCCAAGGATATGAAATCTCTCCCAAATCTCTCCAAGGATATGAAATCTCTCCCAAATCCCAAGTATGTGAAATCTCTCCCAAATCTCTCCAAGTATGTGAAATCTCTCCCAAATCTCTCCAAGTATGAGAAATCTCTCCCAAATCTCTCTATTTACCTTCCTCGGTCGAAAACAGCCCAAAACCGAAGGAGAAAACCCAAAAGGACCCTCTTGGTCCGGAACCCTCTTAAGAACCGGACAATTTCGCATCTTCGGACCTCCCTCAGCTTCGGAACTCCTTCACTCCGGAAAGTAGCTCCAGAATGCTCCGCTTCGGACTGTCTCGCACACGATAGGAAGGCTTCGCCCGGACAGCCTCGCATCTCGGAAGCCACAGATCGGCTCCGGAAGCTGCTGACTCCGCACTCCCCACTCCGGAACCATGAAAGAGCTTCAGAATTTCCATACTTGACTCCGGAATTTGGCAAATTGGCTCTGGAACCCTCGCAGATCCGAACCTCATTTCGGATTTTTGTCAATTACGGACTTTTTAATAATTTTAAGTGATTTTGACTCCGGAAATTTCCTCATACTTGCAATTTTCATAACTTAAACTCTCCAAACTCATATTTTGATGTATAAGACCCTATATTATCATATTTTAAATCACATTTTGGGGAGAGGATCGTAAACTAAGGACACTATCTATTGGGTGAGATATTGTGTTAGAGTGTTGACTTTCCATAAAGTGTGACACAAGCTATCCCCCATACCCACGTAGGACAACCCTCAGTCACTATTCATCCCTACCTAGTCAACTATTTGTCCTTCCACACCCCTCCTCCAACTGGATAGTTTGATCAAAAGCTAGAAACCCTCATCTCTCCTTCCACTTTACTCACTCTCTCACCAAGAAGCAAACACTTCTATCTCATTTCCATCTCTAAGAACTCGAGACTCCAAGGCTGCCTTTGAGCTTTTCACCCTCATTCAGTAAGTATTCTCATCCTACATTGAACATTATTCACTCCTTCACTCAGATTATGAATCTCTCATAACAAAGGTCACCATAATTGTTCTTAGATCTTCAACTCTCCAAGCTCCTACCAAGTGTTCTTGACTTGGAAACCCTTTCTCTTCAGAATTCATCTAAGGAAATCACTCAAGGTGAGTTCATAACCCTACATTTTTATGTTTTCTTCAAGTTTTAGGGGGGGAATATGTAACGCCCGTAGATCCGGGCTAGTCAATTTAGAGACGACAAGCATCAAAAATGACTTTTTGATGGAAGATTATTTATAAGGATTAATCTTAACTAAGTTATAGTATATGTTACAAGGATTCCGTACATATAAAGAACGCCAAAATCCGAGTTATAACGAAGAAGTTATGACCTGTCGAAGTTTCGCGACAGAACCGACACGACACAGCTCGACGTAAATAGTGAATTTACGTTAGAGTGATATTTAGCCTTAGCGATCTAAATGAAAGTCGTAGAATACGTTAAACCGAGAGCGTGCATAAAAAGAACGCCCAAATCTGACTTCGTATGAGGAAGTTATGATTTTCCGAAGTTTCGACTTAACAGTGTGCAGCCCGAATACTCGATTTGAGATCGAGCGGTTTTTAGCCGAAACAATCTAAACGAGAATCGAAGATCTCGTCAATGGTAGTGCAACGGTAAAAAGACAGACGAAAACGGACGTCGGATGAAGAAGTTATGAATTTATAACGGAGTTTTCCTCTCCCGGCCTACTAAAAATAATATAATAAAAATAAAGTCAAAATTAGCCAACGGAGTCTAAACAAGAGTTGTAGAGCATAATCTCACCTACGCGTGGATATAAAGAACGTCAAAAACAGAGCTCGTATGCGAAAGTTATGAATTTCTGAAGTTCGGGGCGTGAACCCCAAGACTATGTCAAAGCTCACGAGGTGAGCATATGTGGCTCACGAGGCGAGCCAGTTCACGAGGTGAGCATTAGTGACTCACGAGGTGAACAGATGATGGACGTCTTCCAGGGCAAGTGGCCGTGACGAACGCAATGACGTATCGAGCTCACGAGGTGAATATTAGAAACTCACGAGGTGAGCCAGTTCACGAGGTGAATATTAGAAACTCACGAGGTGAACTCAGAAAATTCACCCTATAAATAGAAATCGAGGGTCAGCCGATTTTGGTTGCTCCTTCTCATCTCTCCCACTCTCGATACCCTCTCTAAGCCCTATTTTAACCCCCCGAAGCCCCGGTATCATCCCGAGACCCGAAGCAAGTCCCGAAGCCCGAAGATCCCGAGAAGAAAAGAGTTTCCGAGCCGAAGCTCTGCCTGCGAGAAGCCCGGTGTGTAAAGATCTTCTAGTTTCACCGAAGAAATACTACTCTTAGAGCCGTAGTGCTGCCTGATCATCTTCTGATCAAGTGAGTGTGTGGTTACTTTCTTCTACTGCATAGATATGAAGTATTTGCTATGAAATACGTGCTATGTGTTTATACGTTGTTTGTTTACTTGAGATGGTTGTTGGAATGAATGTTTTATACAGGTTTTTAAATGAATTAAACCATATATGTAATTTATATCTACGAATATGTCGGGTAAAACATGGGTAGATGTAACACCCGTGTTTCTAGGCTAGTCATTAATATTGACATAATGGTCTAGATTAACCTTTGTAACTCATTTAGAAGAAATGAAAAGGATTATGTGAATATTATGTCAATTATGTGTTTTATGCTTAATTATTAGGGTTTAATTAATTAAGAATAGAAATGAGCGTCAAAAATTAAATTTTAGATAAAGCCGATATCTATTAAGAAACTTGTAGTGGGCGTGACAAGGATTACGGATATATAAAGAATGCCGAAATCCGAGTTATAACGAAGAAGTTATGACCTGTCGAAGTTTCGCGACAAAACCGGCACGGGGCCGAATGTCGTAAAAAGTGAGTTTTTGATAAACTACTTTTTAGCCTTAGTGATCTAAACGAAACTTGTAGTTTTCGTTAAACCGAGAGTAGGTATAAAAAGAACGCCCAAATCTGACTTCGTATGAGGAAGTTATGATTTTTCGAAGTTTCAGCTTAGCAGTAGACAGCTAAAAACTCGAATTTTAGATCGAGTGATTTTTAGCCGACACGACCTAAACGAGAATCGAAGGTCTCGTCATTAGTAGCACAACGGTAAAAAGTCTGACGAAAACGGACGTCAGATGAAGAAGTTATGAATTTTTAATGGATTTTCTGTCCCGGTCTGTTAAAAATATTAATATAAAAATTAAAGTCAAAATTAGCCGACGAAGTCTAAACGAAAGTTGTAGAGCGTAATTTTACCTACGCGTGCATATAAAGAACGTCAAAAACGGAGCCCGTATGAGAAAGTTATGGATTTTACAAGAATGGGCACAATTTTCGAGAAAATTCGCAAGGAATGATGCTGGCCACGTGATCCTCGCATGCATAGCCCGTGCGCAACACGCGTGTCGCTTACTGATTTGACCGAGGGTGCAGTCCAATGATCTTTCGACGCCCTCGCTTCTGACTCATCATCCGAGCTTCGCTGGCCCAATCCGAAGGCGCCGCGTGCCCTTCGCGTGTCCGAAGCTCGCACCCGCCACCTGGCCTCGCTCCGCGGATGCCACCTGCCTTCGCTGACTCCTCCTTCTCGGCCGAACCCTCGCAAGCTCACCCCTATAAATAGAAGCCATGCGAGATCTTCCGGGGGAAATTCCAAATTTGTCATTTTTCACCCATTTTTCAATATTTTAGCTATTTTGACTTCCCCCGATGCCCCGAGATCATTTCCAACGCCCGGAACATGTTCCGGAGTGCCCGAGAAGCCCGGAAAATTTATCTTTTTGGTTTTGAAGCCCGACCTTTCGCAGAGCCCGGTTTCTCAATAAAACTCCCGATTTTATTAGAAACGATCGTTTTAGGAAATGAATTGATGCCCGATTTTCATTAAATCAGGTGAGTGTATAGTCACTTTCACCTTACACATAGATATGCAGTATTTACCTTAAAATACGTGCTATGTGTAAATATATTAATTGTTTATTTGAGGTGACTGTTGAATTGATGTTTTATACAAGTTTTAAACTGTATATATATTTTTATCTACAAATATGTTGGGTAAAACATGGGTAGATGAATTAGATGATATGTGATGAAATAAAAGTGATGAGAAGTATCAATGTTTAAGATGATCTAGTCATCTAGCAGAGTATAGACAACGACCACATACTATTTTAGATAGCCTAGTGGAACGTTATTAGACTTGTAATCGGTACGTATGTTTAAACTATATGTTCATTAGGTATTTTTGAACTATGTGTTCATCCATTAGTTCTTCCTTTTGACACTATTACGTGTCGGGGTACGGGAGCGTACGGGAGTACTTTATCAATATTTTCCCTATACTTTTATTTGGAAGAGCTTTGGAGTCTTTGTTCTTTTATGAAGTGATCGGACGAACTTCATGAGTTAGTGATATAGATTATGAGTTAAATAGTTGGTGTGTGATAAAATAAAGTGATGAGAGGTCTCGATGTGATTTGAGATTCAGTCATCTAGCGGAGTTTGGATGACGACCACGGACTTTCTAGACAGTCCAGTGGGAAACATTAGCAGGCCCGCAACCTGTAGGTGTTAATGAACTAGAGTGTTCATTCGCTGTACTCTATTCCCCTCATGATTGCCTTTAGTGCATGTGTGGCTGGGGATACCCCTTAGTATGTTCATCAGCTGTATGGAAAACCCATTGACATGTATTGCGGGGGGGGGGGGGGGGGGTTACCCGTGGGAAATACCGTCGATGAATAAGAGCTATGGACTTAGCATATGGAAAACCCATTGACATGTATCGCGGGGGGGAACTCCCGTGGGAAATACCGTCGATGAATAAGAGCTATGGACTAGCACATGGCGACGATGTGACTTCGTGCCTATTTGACATAAATTGCTGAAAGAAAGCAATGTTGTGACCCCGATGTTTGTCTTATTTGACATATATTGCAGAGGGAAGCAATGTTGTCATCTTGTTGATTGTTTATGTTAGGATGTCTTGTTTGACATAAATTGCTGAGGAAAGCAATGTTGTCACCCCTTGTGAAAATCCTTAGGCTAGGTCTCTTGTGATAGTTGTTTTAGGGATGTAAAGTGAGGATAATGGGAATGGGTAATTAGGGTTATTTTTGGTTGATGAAATTAATAAATTTATTATTGACTGAGAACTTAATAAGTTTATTATTTATTGTGGGTTGAAAACCCTATATGCTCACCAGGCTCCCAAGCCTGACCCACTCAGTTTATTTGTATCACAGGTATCGATACGAAGTTGCTTTACACTGAGAGATTAAAAGAGAAGTAGATCACTAGTGTAAATGAATGTAAGTTTTGTTTATGCTTATGTTTTTGTATTGACAATGACATCCCAATGGTTTAAGTGAATAAAATACATTTCTTCGGAAATGATTTGATAACATAGTTATCATGTTTATCTGGGAACAAATTCCGCAACACTTTTAATCAAATGATTACTCTGAAATTATTTTAAAAGCATAAATTAAATCGGTCTTTTATGGCCGTGAAATTGGGGATGTCACAGTTGGTATCAGAGCATTAGTTTAAGCGAACTAAGAAATCGTAGGATTTCTAGACTTAAACTTAGAATGCTAAGTGATGATTGTGATATGAGTGTCTGCTATATTTTAGACACAAGCACAAGTTTATTTTAGGAAAGATGCCTAAAATGTTTTATGTGCTAAATATTTTATGTTATAGCTATAAGGATGCCTTATATGCTATTATTTGTTCGGATCTATGGTCTGTTGCCGACCGGATCTGGAAACCTTATGTGTGTAGGATTCTAAGCGTATGATTACGAGATTAGAACTAGCATGTAAACGTTTCGAAGTGATAAGGAGATTTATACGTCTATCGTAAATAAAGCTTTCCTATCTTAAATTCTCGCCTGGTACACCGAAAGTCTGCTTGGGTGTACAAAACGTTATGGTGAAGACTCGTAGAGAATTGAGTAGATGGAGGAAATGAAAAGCTTATGATAGTGAATGATACCTATCAGAAGATATCGTAAGAGTGGTATCTTGTCTTAGAATATGTTTGATAAAATAATGAAACGTTTAGAGGAGTATGGTACGTCTGAAGTACACCTCCGATTGGCAGGATGATGAATGGTTGGTGTAATTCTTGAAGTTGTCCCATCGTCTGGAATTTCTATCACCAACCAAGTTGAAGTAGAATTGATGACTGAAGATACGCATGGAAGAAGTCCTAGTAGAGTCTAGGAAAATTTTATGATTAATTGGACACATTCGTATGTGTTAAATTGTTTTGTGATTTTAGGACTTGGGGACTGCGAGACAGTACTTGGGACGAGTATGAGTAGGTGTGAATAGTAGTAGAGATCTATACTACTGGAAGCACAGGACTCACACTTGGATCAGGGAAAGTCACAAGGTTACCAAGGAACTCGTAATTGATTCCGTCTTATTCTAGTCTGTCGTTACCATCGTTTCGGTAATGACTAAGAGGATGATTGTTATTCCGACCCTAGTGGTCATATCGAATTGAGTCCGACTACGATGAGTTGGTTATGTGGTTCAGAGAACCAAGTTCGATGTAGCAGTTGACTTAAGCCGAATTGAAGTAAAGGCTGATCAAACCGATCAATAGAAGTATCGCGTTCGTTGTTAAAGAAGTTGGGTTAGGTTGTGTTCTGACCCAAAGGGATAAAGTGATAGCGTATGCATTGAGGCAATTGAAGGAGCATGAAAAGAACTACCCCACTCATGATCGGGAGTTGGCAGTGGTAGTATTCGCCTTAAAGATAGGGAGGCACTATCTTTATGGTACTAAATGCAAACTTTTCACTGATTATAAGAGTCTTCAATATCTCTTTAATCAGAAGGAATTGAACATGAGGCAACGACGCTGGCTAGAATTACTCAAGGACTACGACTGTGAGATACTTTACCACCCTGGTAAAGCAAATGTTGTTGCTAATGCTCTCAGTCGGAAGGTGAATCTTGAAAAGAAAAGGCCAAGAGCGTTGAGAATTGAAGTTGTCTCTACAATTGTGGGAAGTATAAAAGAAAGCTCAGGAGGAAGCTTTAGAGAAAAATGACTGAAAGGAGGAACGTTTGGGATAAAACATTGGTGTTTGATACGAACGGTCAAAGATTGAAGGTATTCAAAGGTAGGATTTGGGTACCTAAGATGGGAGGAGTAAGAGGTCTTCTGATGGAGGAAGCTCACAAAACCATGTACTCGATTCATCCCGGCAGTGCGAAAATGTATAGGGATCTAAAACCCTATTACTGGTAGCCGATGGTGAAGCTCGATGTTGCTAAGTATGTGGCTGAGTGTGTAACTTGTGTTAGGGTTAAGGCACAACATCAGAAACCATATGGTAGTTTAGATCCTTTACCTGTACCCATGGGTAAATGGGAAGGTATCACTATGGATTTTGTGACTAAGCTGCCCAGAACAAGGAACGGTCACGACATGATTTGGGTGGTCGTTGATCGCTTCACTAAGAGTGCGCATTTCATAGCAGCCAACGAGAAATGGTCTATGGATAAACTTGCGAATTCTTACGTGAAGGAAATTGTGAGGCTTCACGGTGTTTCGTTAACGATTGTATCCGATCGTGACAGCTGTTTTACCTCAAGATTTTGGAGGAGTCTATAAGAGGAATTGGGTACCAAGTTGTGTTTGAATACAGCTTACCATCCACAAACCGATGGTAAGAGCAAACGAACAATTCAAACATTGGAGATACGCCTTACATAATGTATGTCGTCATCCAGGCAGTGGCGCCTAATAGTGAATGTCGTAATCCTGGCAGAGGCGCTTAAAGGATAAAGTTGGCAGATGCGCGTTATGTAGCAATGGATTTTGTGCCAATTCCTTAGGTCAATCCTTAGGAATGAATGAATGAAGGATAGTTGATTCTTAGGGTAAAACCTCAAGAAATAAAGAAAATAATGGGGATGTGTAATTGGGTTGATTGTTTGATGATTAAATATAATAATTATATTATTGTGGATTGAAAACCCTATATGCTCACCAGGCTCCCAAGCCTAACCCACTCAGTTTTCTTTGCATTACAGGTAATGACACATGAGTATAAGTTGGTGGACTTGACGAGAGATTTTGGATTATAGATCAGTAGTTATAAATAACTGTTGTAAGGTCTATTTTATACTGTTTATGCTTTTGGTCTATATCGGAACATGACATCCCGAGATTTTATTATTTAATGAAAAGTACATTCTCTTTGATAAATGTTTTGATAATGTTTTATCATATCTTGTTTGGGAACAAATTCCGCAACCGTTTTCTTTAAAGGATTACTCTGATTTATAAAACAAAGCATAAACAAATCGGTATTTTCTGGCCGAGAAATTAGGGATGTCACAGAATACAAGTTAACACGCCTTAATATAACTCAAACTCATACTTCAGCCTTTCTCAGAAAAACTGAGTCCTATTAACAGACTGTTTTGACCATCTTAAACTTATTATCTTTCAAAACTGCTTCATATGCAAGTAGTTCAGGTTTATACCTTTCTAATGACTACTTGCACATCTCCATACGATTTTTCTACAATTTATGGTGATTTTTATAAAACTATCTATCATTTCAGAATCGAATCCGAACCAGTCAGTGAATATGAACATTTTCAAATAAGTTAAAGACTTCTAAAAATAATAATAAAAATTATGGATAAACTAGACACATTTTCTAAACTCTCAGAGTTTACGGATTCAGTTTTCGACTTCGTATGATTTTTCTATGATTTTTTCTAAAACAGTGCAGAAAGGTTAAAAACTAATTCACAGCTTACAACTTTTATAACACTTTGTAACATGTTGAGCAAAGTGTTTGTCTTTGATGACTTCATATTTTACATGTGTTTTCTGTTAAGTTACATTTAAATAACAGAAATTACTCCTTGAATTGTAAGATTCCTTTAACATTACAAACATACAAGATGAAACATAAGAAGCATAGTTATGCATTACAAAACATACTACACGTAAACTCGTTATCGTAAATTGTGAGACACGTCTTCATTGCACTCTTAGAGTACGGGTTAAAATTCCTGTAAGTTATAACCAGAGTCTCTTGTAGGGAGAGCGTGATAATTGTGTATAGATCTATATTGGGATTGACACCCCACTGTCACGGGCTGATTTCTTGTGACCGTGTTGACCAAGAAGACAAAGACCATGCCACTGGAATAGCTTGCCATTGGGTTCAAAAGGGGGCGTCCTAGTCCAAGGGACGTTGTTATGCTAGTCGTTGTTGTTTGTCCGAGTCGCTGAAGTGCGTGACAATGAAGGGGGTCGTAGCGTTCTAGAGATACAACTTGTCGGGGGCTAGTGCCGCTTCCCTGATGAGCTCATGGAAGGGCGAAACCAGTTGGCATGTGTAACATGGGAGGGCTGGTATCGGGGTTTTATGGGGAACCTCGGTACGCCGCACGGGCAAGGAGTAATGCCGAACCGCGTCTGTGACACCACGCCTTGCTGCTAGCTACAGCGGGACCTACAGGTCTACGGGTGACAAATGTCATAACAAATTCTAAACGTCTGAAAAACGTTGTAGCAGGTCATCTAGTTGTAGTATGGTTATAATGAATCACATAGGGAGTTAAGAACACTTAAAGTTTACGGGAAATTCTATTCTAAAAAGGGTTTTATCTATTTGAAATTGCATACTTCGTTAAAATTTCGAAACGCACTCATACATTCGGTCTTGGGATTTAAGACTACATAACATTTTATAAGGAAAATATTGGATTTTTCTTGTGCATACATTACCATTACAAACAAAGGTTTTCAAACTCTACATCCAAAAGCTTATGAACTCACCAACTTAATTGTTGACACTTTTTCGAAATTACTTGTATTATCAGGAAATCAGTGAAACAGGAAATCAACAGCTTTTAAGGATGAGACGTTAAATCGTCAAACAATTCATTTTTGGTCATCATAGTGTAATTGATTTTGAAACATGTAAACTCATACTACGGTGTAACTTTTTCAATTATAATTATGATGGTTGTATTTACTATGAGCAGTATTATACTCATTGTTGTGATACTATACATGAAGTCATTTCCACCCCCGGACGTTTCCGTCATCCTTGGTTTGGGGGTGTGACAGATTGGTATCAGAGCATTGTTTATAGTGAACATAATATATCAAACCATATAAGATATACAAACTATAAACACAAAGGGACTAAGATTCTCTGATTTAAATGTTTTTCCCTACAAATATACTTTTAAAAATAATAAAAGCGTTATTTTTATGAAAAAGTATAAGGACATACATGCATACCAGTATAGTGTCACGTCTAAGGAAAACGCGAAAGTTAAAAATAGAGGAGTTGTGCACTGTGATTATGCCTTGGGATATGTAATCAAGTCTGGGAGGAATA
Organism: Lactuca virosa; assembly: GCF_052849685.1. Classification (NCBI taxonomy): domain Eukaryota; kingdom Viridiplantae; phylum Streptophyta; class Magnoliopsida; order Asterales; family Asteraceae; genus Lactuca; species Lactuca virosa. Next base: position 57,325,879 of record NC_136431.1, read on the forward strand.
TAGCCTGATCAACTATATTAGTCCGAGAAGTGACTAGTATATGTCGGGGAATAGTCATAGTGGACAACAAGTCTATCAACTTACCAACACCCATACAAGAAACGCGATAAGAATCAAACACAACCGTTAAAATACTATAGGAGTATTTTATGTTGCTTAAGCTCAATATTTCTAGATTCATTATATGCCTCTTACACCCCTATTCTCGTATAGACGTCATGGCAGGATTCCACTTACCCGGAGACCCCTACTTTCCGAACCAGGGGAACGGTGGTTAGATAGAAGCAGAACCGGAAGAGGATCCCGAGGAAGTATTCGAGGAGGAGCCCCAAGAAGACCCCGAAGAGGAAGAAGAAGTGGACGAAGAAGAACTCGAAGAAGAATTGGAGGACGAAGAAGAAGAGGAGGAGTCGGAGGAGGATGTCATCAACCCTCCTTACATCGCCAGGGTGCCTGCGAACCGTTTTGGCTACAACGGGCCGGAGCCCCGTTGGGCAACAGTGATCGAGAGATGGAGCCGTCATCAACGACAACGATCACCATTTGGCAATCAACGGGGTTACTACGGCCTCAGTCATGGGGGACCGGTTGACAGAGCCCTCCCCGTCGTGGTCCAGCAAATCACGAACCTGGGGGACCAGAATAGGGAAATGGCAGATCGAGTTCGGAATCTCAACGCTGTTGCTGAAGCCACCAATGCACGTACTAGGGACTTGGAAAGAGACTTCTATCCGATGGACCAACTCATCGAGGACCTTACCACCGCTCGGGCGGATGTAAGGGAGTACCAGGTAAGGCACACGGCTCTCGAGGAGAGAGTGATCGCGGCCGAACGCTGAATTGCGGAGCTGCAGGGAGCCTCGACCTCGTCTCAAGGCCGCAAGGGACCAGCTGATACCACCCGCCTCGAGTAGTGTTTGCACTACTCACATTTTGTTATAAACTATGTTTATGGGTATGCGTTGGGGCTACTCTTTCTTTCAAGTAGTTTTGACCCTGCGTCTAAGTGATTACACTAGTCAAAGGGTCTATGTACTGTCAAAATTTTCTGTTACGTTGATATAATGTAGACCTTCTATAAGGTCAAATTTTCCTAAAAACATGTACTAAATTATATCAATGAAAATTGGCATGCATTTTATTTTATTGGGAGTTCACCTCAGATTGCATAACATAACATTACAAACGATTTGCTTATGGTAACTCTGAGATTATTTAATATATACCTTGAGGTTATATGTAATTAAGAGGCGATCGACTTAGAAATGGTGAGTCCGCCTTGGATCACCTTGTTTGGTTGTGGGCTTAGGGAAGACTCATTATGTTCAACGGTTTATTAAACCTTAGTTTCACACAACTAGTATACATCAAGTGGTCTTATGAGTGGATCAGGCATGGAACAAAGATTACAAGATTTCATTTGAAGTCATTACTACTTAATTCATAAGTTTATTTATATAGACTCCTACTATGAATTGTTTGCAAACATTTGAAAGTCGGAATATACTATACTTGAAAACTAATAACCAAATTCTACGACACCCGACTTATAACCATTATTAAAAGACTCATACTCGTTTCGTCTTTAAAATTCTATGACAGAAAGATGCCACCTCGTAGGTCTGCTAGACGCACTGGCAGAACACAAACAAATCCACCACCGCCCCCTCCCCAGTATGATCATGTTATGTTCCAGGCTGCGGTTACGGCCGCAGTGGCAGCTGCTATGTCCCAAATCAGCACTGATGGTGCCACGAGGACAGGGAGCGGTACTAATAACTCCACTCAAGGAGATAGCCAAGAGCGTTTGAGAGAATGTTCCTATAAGGACTTCATAAATGGCAAACCCGATTCTTTCAATGGAAGCGGGGGCGTCATCGCTTTGATGCAGTGATTTGAGAAAACCGAATCCGTCTTCGAGATTTGTGCGTGCCCCGAAGCAAGCAAAGTCAAATTCGCAGCTTGCACTTTCACCGACAGGGCCCTTACTTGGTGGAACGACCACGTAAAATCATTGACACTCGTCGTGGCTAATTCGATAAGTTGGGAAGACTTGAAAACTATGATGCTGAAGGAATATTGCCCAAGGGGTGAAGTGCAAAAATTAGAGCAAGAACTGTGGAGCCTTAAGATGACGGGCTCTGACCTTGCAGCTTACACTGCCCGATTCAATGATCTAGTACTCCTCTGTCCGGCGATGGTCACTCCGGAAAGCAAGAAGGTGGAACGATACCTCTGGGGACTATCTTCCCAGATTCAAAATAGCATGTTGGCCTCAAGGCCAACCACCTTTGATAGTGCCAAGGAGTTGGCTCAACAACTCATCGATCATTGGGCCAGCCATGTCAATGTGACAACCACCTCCGATCAAACAAAAGGAGGGAGCAACAAGAGGAAGTTCTGGAACGATAAAAAGAAGCAATCGGCGCAGGACCCCGCCAAGAAGAAACAAACTGTTACCATCCATGTTGCCACTGCTCCTTCCACTCCAGCCCTACTGAGACCATATGTTGGAACCCTTCCCAAGTGCAACTTTCACCACAACGGTCCTTGTCGGGAAATGCACTGCAACAACTGTAACAAAAAGGGACATACCGCCCGTTTCTGTAGGGCGTCTGCCCAACAAGCAAACCCGGCCGCCAACGCCGGAGCAAGCCGATCCTGTTACGGCTGCGGGGAAACTGGGCATTACAAGAGGGACTGCCTAAAAGCTAAAAACGCAAGCACCGGCGGTGTCGGAAGGATCTTGGCCTTAGGGCAGGGGGAAGCAAGGGAAGATCCCACGGTGGTTACCGGTAAGTTTCTCCTAAATAACTCATATGCATGCATATTATTCGATAGTGGAGCGGAGAGGAGTTTCGTTAGCCACAAATTCAAACAATTATTAAAACAAAATCCCCAATCACTAAAAGATATATACGTTGTAGAAATGACTAATGGAAAAACAGAAAGCACTAACGACATATACTCAGGGTGTACCCTCACTCTAGACAATCACTTATTCAAAATCGATCTATTGCCGGTTTCAATAAAAAGCTTTGACATCATCATTGGCATGGATTGGTTAATTTCAAATCGTGCTGACATTCTGTGTTACGAAAAGGTTGTACGCCTTAATCTGCCGAGTGGCAAAACTCTTGTCGTCTATGGCGACAAACCTAATGCAAACCTACAAATCATCTCTTGCTCCAAAGCCCAAAAGTATCTCCGCAAGGAATACCACGCCTTCTTAGCCCACATAGTGGATAAGAAACAAGAGGTGAAGAACGTCAAGGACATTCCGGAGGTCTGTAAAATCCCTGACGTATTCCCAGAAGACCTTCCCGGAGTTCCACCTGCTCGACAAGTCGAATTTCCAATCGACCTAATCCCCGGAGCTACCCCCGTAGCCAAAGCGCCCTATCGCCTAGCGCCAACCGAGATGCAGGAACTATCCAGCCAACTAAACGAACTGATGAGCAAAGGGTTCATTATACCCAACTTCTCGCCTTGGGGAGCACCAGTTCTGTTTGTGAAAAAGAAAGATGGATCGTTTCGCATATGCATCGACTACCGCGAGCTAAATAAGCTTACCATCAAAAACCGATACCCTTTACCCCGAATCGACGACCTATTTGATCAACTCCAAGGAGCATCTTACTTCTCAAAGATCGATCTGAGATCGGGATACCATCAACTACGGGTTCAGGAGGAGGTTGTTCCCAAAACGGCATTCAGGACTCGGTACGGTCACTACGAGTTTGTAGTGATGCCCTTTGGGTTAACAAACGCACCCGCAGTTTTCATGGATCTAATGAACCAGGTGTGTCGGCCTTACCTAGACAAGTTCGTGATTGTCTTCATAGACGACATCCTGGTCTATTCAAGGAGTAAGGAAGAGCATAGCCAACATCTACGACAGGTATTGGAGACACTAAGGGCGGAGAAATTATATGCAAAATTTTCGAAGTGTGAATTTTGGATCCAAGAAGTGGACTTCCTCGGTCATGTGGTTAGCGAGAAAGGGATACACGTGGATCCCTCCAAAATCAAGGCGATCGAGAACTGGTCGGCACCAAGGACGCCTACAGAAATCTGCCAATTCTTAGGCCTCGTTGGCTACTACCGAAGGTTCATCCAAAACTTCTCTAAGATTGTCAAACCACTTACCACCCTAACCCAAAAGAGTGTAACTTTCAGCTGGGGAGAGAAACAAGAAACCGCCTTCTAAACATTAAAACAGGCCCTGTACAGTGCCTCGATTTTATCCCTTCCAGAGGGAACCGAAGACTTTGTGGTCTATTGTGACGCATCAAACCAGGGCCTTGGATGTGTGTTAATGCAACGAGGAAAGGTCATTGCCTACGCATCGAGGCAATTAAAAATGCACGAGGTCAACTACGCCACACATGACCTCAAATTGGGAGCAGTAGTATTCGCCCTAAAGATCTGGAGGCACTACCTTTTACGGAACAAAGTGTACTATCTTTACCGATCACAAAAGCCTTCAGCACATTCTCAATCAAAAAGAGCTCAACATGAGGCAGAGACGATGGGTAGAATTACTGAATGATTACGAGTGTGAGATTCGTTATCACCCAGGTAAAGCCAACGTGGTAGCTGACGCCTTAAGTCGAAAGGAATACTCGGGTCGCCGAGTAAAGTAATTAACCATGACAATCGATTCGCACTTGTCCATGCAAATCAAAGAGGCCCAGTTAGAAGCTTTGAAGCCTGAGAATGTGACAAGTGAGGCGTTAAGAGGAATGGATAAGAATCTAGAAGTCAAGGACGACGAAGCTCGCTATCTCATGAACCGAATTTGGACACCGAAATTCGGCGGGTTCAGGGACGTCGTCCTGAACGAAGCACACAAAACTCGATACTATGTACATCCCGGTTCGGACAAGATGTACCTGGACCTGAAAAAACTCTACTGGTGGCCGAACATGAAAGCCGAAATCGCTACCTACGTGAGCAAGTGTCTAACTTGCGCCAAAGTTAAGGTAGAATACCAAAAGCCTTCGGGTCTACTACAGCAACATGCGATACCCGAATGGAAGTGGGAACGAATAACCATGGACTTCATACCCAAACTGCCTAAGATAACGGGTGGTCTTGATACCATTTGGGTATTCGTCGATAGATTGACCAAATCCACGCACTTCCTGCCAATAAAGGAGACTGACAAGATGGAAAATTTGACTAGGACGTACATCAAAGAGATTGTACGACTACATGGTGTGCCGATATCCATTATCTCTGACAGGGATAGTATATTCACTTCACGGTTCTGGCAGTCCTTACAAAAATCTCTAGGGACCAGGCTAGACATGAGTACGGCCTACCACCCACAAACCGACAGGCAGAGCGAAAGAACTATTCAAACCTTGGAAGATATGATAAGAGCTTGTGTTATTGACTTCGGTAAAGCATGGGATAACCACTTACCACTCATTGAATTCTCATACAACAACAGTTATCATACTAGCATCAAGGTCGCGCCATTCGAAGCTCTCTATGGCCGCAAGTGCAGATCACCACTGTGTTGGGCTGAAGTGGGAGATACACAGTTAGCAAAGGGGAAAATCCCTAACAGCACCCTCACTGGCCCTGAAATCATAAGGGAGACTACGGAAAAGATCGTACAAATTCGAGAAAGACTGAAAGCATCTCGAGATCGACAAAAGAGCTACGCCGATAAGCGACGCAAACCCTTGGAATTCCAGGTTGGGGACCGAGTGCTACTGAAGGTCTCACCATGGAAATGAGCGATACGTTTTGGTAAACGTGGTAAACTAAATCCAAGGTACATAGGACCGTTCGAAATCCTTGCCAGGATTGGCCCAGTGGCATACAAACTTCGGCTACCCCAAGAACTTAACAACGTACACCCGACCTTCCACGTGTCAAATTTAAAGAAGTGTCTGTCTGACGAGACTCTTGTGATCCCACTCGAAGAAATCGAGGTCAACAAGAGTCTCCACTTCGTAGAAGAACTGGTAGAAATCATGGATCGAGAGATCAAGAGAACAAAACAGAGTCGCATCCCTATAGTGAAGGTCCGTTGGAACGCTAAACGAGGACCCAAGTTCACCTGGGAACGCGAAGATCAGATGAAACAAAAATACTTACACCTCTTCCCCAACTCTTGAAGTCCCGGTCAAAGTGCTAATTTCGGGACGAAATTCCTTCTAATGGAGGGATAATGTGACGACCGTCACTTTCTGTTCAAGTCAAAGTCAAACTGGTCAACTCAACTAGTGCTAATATGTTAGGTATTACTTTATGTTTGCTAATGTATAACTCTAAATTTTAATGCAAAGTAACGCCTGAAAGTTTCAAATGTTCAAAATTCTAAACCCTAATCAGATTGAGGGAAGTAACAACTTTATAAAACACTATTACGTGTCCTTCGGGGGTGTATAACACTCAAAATGGGATGCAACTAAGTCTACGTTCTTTGATCTATGAAGAAAAACATTAATAAAGGCCCCCGACAAAATCTCTCTCAATCTCTCCCATTGTATCTATATCTCTCAAAAAATCTCTCTAAGGATATGAAATCTCTCCTAAATCTCTCCAAGGATATGAAATCTCTCCCAAATCTCTCCAAGTATGTGAAATCTCTTCTAAATCTCTCCAAGTATGTGAAATCTCTCCAAGTATGAGAAATCTCTCCCAAATCTCTCTATTTACCTTCCTCGGTCGAAAACAGCCCAAAACCGAAGGAGAAAACCCAAAAGGACCCTCTTGGTCCGGAACCCTCTTAAGAACCGGACAATTTCGCATCTTCGGACCTCCCTCAGCTTCAGAACTCCTTCACTCCGGAAAGTAGCTCCAGAATGCTCCGCTTCGGACCGACTCGCACACGATAGGAAGGCTTCGCCCGGACAGCCTCGCATCTCGGAAGCCACGGATCGGCTCCGGAAGCTGCTAACTCGGCACTCCCCACTCTGGAACCATGAAAGAGCTTCGGAATTTCCATACTTGACTCCGGAATTTGGCAAATTGGCTCCGGAACCCTCGCAGATCCGAACCTCATTTCAGATTTTTGTCAATTACGGACTTTTTAGTAATTTTAAGTGATTTTGACTCAGGAAATTTCCTCAGACTTGCAATTTTCATAACTTAAACTCTCCAAACTCATATTTTGATGTATAAGACCCTATATTATCATATTTTAAATCACATTTTGGGGAGAGGATCGTAAACTAAGGACAATATCTATTGGGTGAGATATTGTGTTAGAGTGTTGACTTTCCATAAAGTGTGACACAAGCTATCCCCCATACCCACGTAGGACAACCCTCAGTCACTATTCATCTCTACCTAGTCAACTATTTGTCCTTCCACACCCCTCCTCCAGCTGGATAGTTTGATCAAAAGCTGGAAACCCTCATATCTCCTTCCACTTTACTCACTCTCTCACCAAGAAGCAAACACTTCTCTCTCATTTCCATCTCTAAGAACTCGAGACTCCAAGGCTACCTTTGAGCTTTTCACCCTCATTCAGTAAGTATTCCCATCCTACATTGAACATTATTCACTCCTTCACTCAGATTATGAATCTCTCATAACAAAGGTCACCATAATTGTTCTTAGATCTTCAACTCTCCAAGCTCCTACCAAGTGTTCTTGACTTGGAAACCCTTTCTCTTCAGCATTCATCTAAGGAAATCACTCAAGGTGAGTTCATACCCCTACATTTTTATGTTTTCTTCAAGTTTTAGGGGGGGAATACAAGTTAACACGCCTTAATATAACTCAAACTCATACTTCAGCCTTTCTCAGAAAAGCTGAGTCCTATTCACGGACTGTTTTTACCATCTTAAACTTAATATCTTTCGAAACTGCTTCATATGCAAGTATTTCAGGTTTATACCTTTCTAATGACTACTTGCAAATCTCCATACGATTTTTTCTACAATTTATGGTGATTTTTATAAAACTATCTATCATTTCAGAACCGAATCCAGACCAGTCAGTTAATATGAACATTTTCACATAAGTTGGAGACTTCTAAAAATCATAATAAAAATTATGGATATACTAGACACATTTTCTAAACTCTCAGAGTTTACAGATTCAGTTTTCGACTTCGTATGATTTTTCTATGATTTTCTCTAAAACAGTGCAGAAAGGTTAAAAACTAATTCACAACTTACAACTTTCATAACACTTTGTAACATGTTGAGCAAAGTGTTTGTCTTTGGTGACTTCATAGTGAAAAAGAAAATCAAATTCTAAACGGGACCTGCAGGTCTACGGGTGACAAATGTTATAACAAATTCTAAACGTCTGAAAAACGTTGTAGCAGGTCATCTAGTCGTAGTATGGTTATAACGGCTCACATAGGGAGTTAACAACACTTCAATTTTACGGGAAATTCTATTCTAAAAAGGGTTTTATCTATTTAAAATTGCATACTTCGTTAAAATTTCGAAACACACTCATACATTCGGTCTTGGGATTTAAGACTACATAACATTTTATAAGGAAAATATTGGATTTTTCTTGTGCATACATTACCATTACAAACAAAGGTTTTCAAACTCTACATCCAAAAGCTTATGAACTCACCAACTTAATTGTTGACACTTTTTCGAAATTACTTGTATTCTCAGGAAATCAGTGAAACAGGAAATCAACAACTTTTGAGGATGGGACGTTAAATCGTCAAACAATTCATTTTTGGTCATCATAGTGTAATTGATTTTGAAACATGTAAACTCATACTACGGTGTAACTTTTTCAATTATAATTATGATGGTTGTATTTACTATGAGCACTATTATACTCGTTGTTGTGATACTATACATGAAGTCATTTCCACCCCCGGATGTTTCCGCCATCCTTGGTTTGGGGGTGTGACATCAGTTCATCTATATAATCACCGATTTCAGTCCGCGTCTCCTCCGCTTCACAATTTCTCCATCAAGAGCCAATCTATTTGTCCCATGATCCATGGCCATTACCGACACCATTAAATTGGAATCCCTAGATGTTATGATAATCGAAATACCTAAAGCAAAGATTCGTCTCATATGTTTCTTCTTATTCTTCCTACTTTAATCCTTTCATTGCTCCTGTGAAAACGATCGACCAAAAATCGACTAAACAGATGGATGTCGAAGAACATCCATCCCTGGTAATGTTTTCAATTTTGGTGATTCAGATTCTTTGATTTCTGATTTATTAGTCTTCATTTATACATGATTTGTATAGAATGTTTATTCTCCCCTGATGTGTGCAATTATTGTTATAAACCTTCAATTTTTAACTTAGCATAGAGTTTTCCTTTCTTGTCCTTATAACTTTTTCCTTCTGTGTTGAATATTGCCTAGTTTAGAATTTGGAGAATCTGCAGTGGAACTTCATATTGACCAAGTTCTTGATAAAGGACCCCCGGGCCAGCAAGGTATTGTACTTTTGTTTCTTAACTTTCTTCTAATATAAGCCTCTGCTGTAAAGTAATGATCACACAATTTCAAATTGATGACGCCCTTCACCATTTCAGCATCTAAAGGTAAAGAATATTGTTAATTACCAATTCATATCGACCAAGTTCTTGATAACATTTACAAAAGAAAGGAAAGAACCACCAATCTTATGTTATTTTCTTAGACCGGATTGAACCGCACGATTTCTTCAAAAACTGGATTAAATGGTGTGATAAAATCGATAAAAAACAGTTTGAACCAGTTTAGTTTATTGGACTTATATAGTTTAATTTTACTTAGCCCGTTAAAAAAAGTAGTTCATATCCAAAGAAAATTGAATAGATCAATCGATTAGGTTATCCAAAATATACACAACTCGAAAACTAAAACAATCCACTACCAAATATAGTCTGACGGTCAGACCGGTTAAATCAACAGTCAAATTGATAATCAATCATTTGACTGATTCAAATAAAAAAAATGCCGGTTTTTAAAATATTTGTTTTTCGTTTTATTTTGTTTTGTCCCTTATTATTATGGAAAGAGAGAGTTGAAAAAAAATACTCCCTCCGTCCCAAAATTATTGTCTACAGACAAAAAACACACAGATTAAGGAAACATTAATTACCACTAACTTTAATAAATGAAATGACAATTTTACCCTTATGTTGCATTTAATTCTATCCTTTTGTTGCATTTATGAGGGATATTTTGGTAAAAAAGATATTTATAATTAGAAGTATGCTATTATTTTGGGACAAACCAAAAAGAAAATATGGACTATTAATTTGCGACAGAGGGAGTAATAAATTAGAAAAACACAGGAAAAGAAGACATTTCCTATTTTACGATTTTACCCTTTAAAAGAAACCGAATGTTTTTCGTAGACTTCTCTGATCTCATTTTTACTTCTGCTCTCACCTTCTTCCGCCGCCATCAATTTCACACATTCTAATCTCCAGATATTTTCATCTTCACTTACATACACCGCGTTTTAGCATCACATATCAATCAAATTTTATCCCTCAAATCGATCCAGGCTCTCGAATCTCAGCCAACGACTCAAGAACAAGGCGTAATGGTAACTAAACTAACTCTTATCCTATCAATTTTATTTTTCACTTTTGCTTCATTCCAGCAAATGCTTATTTGTTTCTTCACCTTCGATTCTATATCGAACTACTTTTATAATACTCATTAGATAAACTTTGCGTTAATTTTTATCAAGAAATTTGACGCGTTCTTCTATATTTAGACCACTTTACTCGTATTTGTGGTCTGGTAATCAGATTGATGATTTTCATTTTCTTGCATTCAATTAATGGGTATACTCTTAAATTCTACCGCATAAAAGATCATCAACCAAGGAAAAACATTGTGATATCTACTATCCTAAACTCAACAAATCATTGATCTTGAGGAATCTGATGCTAACACTAAATCTTCCTCCACCAGGCGACTCCATTGATGACAGGACTTGCAGTTGCAGCTGTTGCTTATGCTGGCAGATATGGCATCCAAGCATGGCAGGATTTCAAGGCTAGACCAGCTTCGCCTGTTGCATTTAGAAAGTTTTATCAAGGTGGTTTCCAATCTAAAATGACAAGAAGAGAAGCTGCTCTGATTCTTGGAGTAAGGTACATAATTTATATCACTACTAAATCTAGCATTCATCTCCATGTCTTTTTGTATTATGATTTATGTGTTTTTGATGGTTTAAATGTGTAGGGAAAGTATTGTGGTTGATAAGGTAAGGGAAGCACGTAGAAGGGTAATGGTGGCAAATCATCCAGATGCTGGTGGTAGTCACTATCTTGCTTCCAAAATCAATGAAGCAAAAGAAATGCTCATGAGGAAAACTAGCAACACAGGCTCGGCTTTCTGATCAATGTCAACTCAAGAAGATGATTTTTAGCATAAACATGGACTGGATTTGTTATACCTTAATGGGAAAATGACATAAAAGACCTTAAATCCATACATTTTTCCAAAGTTTGACAAAGTCTTCATTTCTCCTGTGTTCTTGAGAGGAGTAAAGAAAAAACCATTGGATATTGAGTGACAATTTGATTTAAGTTGTATTGGTGGGTTCCTAGGACTTATGTAAGAGTAATAAAAGAGTTTCTTTATACCTTATAATGTTATAGACGACGTATCTTCGTAAACTGAGATATGTTAATCACAGGTTATACCCGTTTGATGATTGTAGGTGTTCTTTATCTTTCCGGGTGTTAGGAAAGCAATCATAATTAAGAACACATGAGGACGAAAGGTGATTGGTATATAGTACTTTGAGCATGTCACCATAAAAGGAATTATTTTACCATTATGTGTTTTATAATGATATATAATACGTATTACTTGTTACTTTATCTACTATATGTGCATTTTACAAGTAAATGATGTAAGACGAAAATAAGTTTAGAGAAGGGGATTAACCTTGGGTAAAGTTAGTGGTGTTCAAACACAAATACTATGTGTGAAAACCATGAAATTAAAAAGATTTTATACTTTATCTCACATTAATGTGTCAAAAGTTAGAAACATTATTAAAAAGAATTTTTGAAAAGTCATTGGGGTTCAAATCAATTAGGTGCAAGTAAGATGGCTTCGATTATAGTATAATATAAGATAAAATAGAATATTTTGAACTTAACATGATATTTGTTTAAAATGATATTTGTTCTATGACGAACTAGCTCAACTCAATAATTCAACTTACTGATTCATACGAACATTCTCATTGATCATATATGTATTTACATATGCTTTCTCTCTAGTTTCTCTAGTGTTTCAAGTGTGTTTACCGGTACATAAGAACCCACTATATATAGGGCAAAGGTTGGGTAACTCAAAGGTTGTAGGACTTATGTACATAACTCCTACTTATGAAAGGCTCTAAATGTAGGCAACCATTCATCTTCTATGAGTTACAACACTCTCCCTAGTGTTCTTAGATTTACACTGAATTATACTTGTATTTCTTCATCTTGTATCTTCAGATAATACATCAAACATTTGTCTCGTTAAAAACCTTGTCGGAAAAAACCCTTTGGGACAAAAACTCTGGTCATAAGATAAAAGAGTACAATTTGGATACCTTGAGTGAAGGAAATAACCATACATGAAGTGCCTCATTAAAACCATGTTAAAAGAGAACCCAGTAGGAAAGTATTGGAACCTAAAATTTAGAGAGATTTAACTTTTATTCAGATATTAACCAAAAGAGCAAAATGGTCATTTATGAGAATTTAGAAGGTTTATGAAGTTATGACTTCATGAAAATGGTCAAGATGGGTTTAAGTCACTAATAATAGGTTAGACAACTAAGTTCAAGAGAAGAAATACATGAGAAGATGTATTTTGGCCAAAAGGGTAAAATGAGAAATTTTATGTTTTTTGGGCCAAATTAAGTCGGTGAGAAATGACTTAACAAAATTGTAGAGTATATTTCCAACCTCGTATGGATATAAAGATCATAGAAAACAGGTTAGAAATGAAGAAGTTATGTGTGTTATAAGTTGGAGGAAAAGTTGTCCCCAAAGCTGGAATGGAATCAACAATGCACTTTGCTGATCACTAGGTGTCGCAGAGCGGAAAACAAATCGCCACTACGCGGTGGCATAAGTAAGCTACCATTGACCAAAGTTAAATGGTCACCATGACGCGGTTTCGAGGTCAAAACACATGTTTTAACCTGTTAAGAGCTCATTTTGATCCATTTGAATGGGGAATCGATTGAGAGTTTGAAGGTGGCGATTTTGCTGCCCAAATAGTGCCAAGACAAGTTAGAGATGGTGGATTGTTAGGATTTTCATTCTCTTCACATTAAGGTATGATTTCTCCACTTTTGGTGAAATTGTTAGTTTGTATAGATCGGTTGAACTGATCAATCTATAGCTTGATTTTGATTTAGATGAGAGTGTTTAAAAGCTTTAATTAAGTTTAGAGAGTGATTTACATGGTGAAATTAATACAATGAGAGTTAGGGTTTTAAACTCTAACTAGTGATTATGATTGATGAATTAGAGAGTATATTATAATGAATTAGGTAGTATGAGATGCATAATTCATTGGTTGGAATGTATTAGAAGTAGAAAATGAGAAGTTAGAAATATGATCCAATAAGTGGTCATTTTGACCACGAGAGTCATTAAGGTATGATTTCTCCACTTTTGGTGAAATTGTTAGTTTGTATAGATTTGTTGAACTGATCAATTTATAGCTTGATTTTGATTTAGATGAGAGTGCTTAAAAGATTTAATTAAGTTTAGAGAGTGATTTCCATGGTGAAATTAATACAATGAGAGTTAAGGTTTGAAACCCTAACTAGTGATTATGATTGATGAATTAGAGAGTATATTATAATGAATTAGGTAGTATGGGATGCTTAATCCATTGGTTGGAATGTATTAGAAGTAGAAATGCTAAGTTAGAAATATGATCCAATAAGTGGGCGTTTTGACCATGAGAGTCATTAAGCTCTTAATAGGCTAAGACAGGTAATAAAAACTTGTACATGCGTATGAATAGGCCTAAGAGCAAAGAAGATGGATCAAGATGCATCAATGAAAGAATTGAAGAAAAAAGATGTTAGTATTCACTAACTAACAATGTGAGTTATATCACTCTCTTGATTTAGATTATGTATGTTTATATATATATATATATATATATATATATATATATATATATATGTGTGTGTGTGTGTGTGTGTGTGTGTGTGTGTTGGATCTTGGGCACTAAGTGAATGCCTCCAAGTGATTTAATGAAGATATAGGATGGTTATATGTATAATGTAACACTCCAATTAGGTATTACCCTTGGAACCCTTGAAATTATAAGTATTGAATAATGGTCCCTTAAGTACGTTGGGCGTACTTCAGGAGTACGCTTAGCGTACCATGCATGAATGAACGCGGAGGGTCAGCACGTACGCTGGGCATACCAAAGGGTACGCGGGGAGTACATGACAAATGTTCAAACCCTAATTTCCGGACTTAAGACCTATATAATCATCCTTATCTCATTTGAGCTTCACCCTAAACCACCTCCTTCACCCTCAAACGTCCCTAAAACCCTAAAATCATTATAGTGTGTGTTCTTGAGCTTGTGAGTGTTTTAACACCATCTTTTTGGTGTGTTAGCTACAAGGAAGAGGAGGAAACAAGCTTGAACGAGGAAGGGCTTCTGGATTTTGCATTTAGAGCAGCTTAGGAAGCTTGAGGAGGTAAAAAGCTTTCACCTTGGTCATCATTGTCATTTCTAGAGCTAGGGTTTTCTATATAGTCCCTTTTGTGTTCATAGATCATCTCTTGAGAGTTTGAGCAACTCCATAGCTTAGGAAGAGTAGATCTAAGGTCCCTTGACTCATTCATACCATAAAAATGGAGTCCTGATAGGTGTTTCGACCTCATGCATGGATTAAGACTCTTGGAAAGGTCTTAATGGGTTGTTGGGGGCATTTGGAACATGCAAAGGCATAAAGTTGCCAACTTTATGCCTTAGGATGTCTTAAAGGACTCAGATCTGATATTGGACATTAAAGCATCAAGTATTAAGCACTTAATGGAAGTAATTGCTTAATCTGCTTGTACGTTGGGCGTAATATAGCGTACGCAGCGCGTACAACTCAGGGACTCAGTACGCTGAGCGTACAAGAGTGGTACACAAGGTGTAACACCCAAATTTTCAAGTAACTTTTCACAAAATTAAAAACACACTTTCATTCATAATTGTTATAAAATATCATTGTATCACATAATCAATTCATAACATCACATCCCAAGATCATAAGATGTAAAAGCTCATCATGTGTGTACTGATCAAGCCGGCGCCTTCCCGCGATCCTCACTGGTACCTGAAACACATAACACAACACGGTAAGCATAAATACTTAGTGAGTTCCCCAAAATACCACACACAACACATATTAGACACTCGAGGCTATAACTCTGTTGACCCTCTGGTCAATGTGTCTCAGTGGGACCCTCCAGTCCCATAACTCTGTGGGCCCTCTGGCCCTAACTCTGTGGACCTTCCGGTCCTAACTCTGTAAACTCTGTAACATACATAGCATAAATCACATAGAAATCACATCATGCAAAAGCACACAAAATACTCTGTCACATAACTCTAATTACCACTCTAGGTAAAGTATAGTGAGAAGACTCACCTCGGGTAACTCGGTAATCTCGAACTCTATAAAATCTGGCCTAGCCTCCGCCTAATCATATAA
Organism: Lactuca virosa; assembly: GCF_052849685.1. Taxonomy (NCBI): domain Eukaryota; kingdom Viridiplantae; phylum Streptophyta; class Magnoliopsida; order Asterales; family Asteraceae; genus Lactuca; species Lactuca virosa. The sequence continues at coordinate 57,341,539 of NC_136431.1, forward strand.
AATAAATACTCTTAATCAATACATCTCTCAAGGCTAGACTATTCCCTCTCTTGGTACTCTCAGAAGGGTAAAAGACCATTTTACCCCTCTCATGGCTCAAAGACCCTAAAGTTGACCAAACCCTAAAAGTCAACAAAAGTCAACCCTCCGGGTTACGCTGCGCGTACCACACATGTACGCTGAGCGTACCCGGCGTCCTCACAGAAACGGGGTGCGCGACCCCTTACGCCGCGCGTACTGGGATTACGCCCCGCGTAACTCCCAGTTTCAGACTCTTAAGCTCTTGAGGTCTTAAACAGTTAAGACCCACGTCCAACTTCTAGATCTGACCATTTCTAAGCCTCTTAATCCATAAAGTTGGTGACTTTAAGCCTTTGCATGGCTGGACAACTCACCAACACCCATAACATTCCATTTCCAATCCCTAGAAAGCTCCTAACTCAAGCATGATCTCATAACAACGACCAAGTTGGGATTTTTATGGATCTATAACACAAATATCACTGAAATGGGACAGATCTAGGTCCATGGAGTCCATTACACTCATAAAGTCTCCACCTTTGGGACTTTTAACCCTAGAAATGGTCCATGCAACATCAAACCAAATAAAGAGGAAAGTTTTGAACTTTATACCTCTAGATGAAGCTCCTTTCTCTGAAGATCTCAGATCCAAACTTGCACTTCAAGCCCTAGCCTCCACAAGCTCCTCTCCTTCTTCTTTACTAACACACCAAGACACTTTTAGCTCCAAAACACACACACTCAAGCTAAGGACGATGGAAGGTTCTCTTAGGGTTTCACTCTCTGATATGGAGGCTGAGAAATGAGCCTTAGCATCCTTTAAATAGTGCACAAGCCAAAAAATTTAGGGTTTGCCTCTGGACCCGTTACGCCCAGCGTAACCCTGGGTACGCCCAGCGTACCCAAGCGAGTCCGCGTCCAAATTAAGTGCATGAGTACGCGCAGCGTACTTCCCAGTACGCCCAACGTACTCATTTGCTACAAGAACTCACTCAGGGACTAATCTTGACAACTTGACAAAATAGAAGGGTTAAATAGCTTTACCTGAATTTCGGGATGTTACAATTCTCCCCCACTAGAACCAGACTTCGCCCTCGAAGTCTCATGCCGAAAACAACTCCGGATGCTGCTCCCGCATCTCTGACTCCGGTTCCCAAGTCAGCTCGGACCCCTTCCAATGCTGCCACTGGACCTGAACCAGAGGCACCTCCTTGTTCCTCAGAACCTTGACCTTCCGGTCCATGATCGCGATCGGTCTCTCAACATAATTCAGACTCGCGTCCACCTGGATATCCTCCAATGGTACCACTGCCGACTCGTCGGTTGTACACTTCCTCAGCTGAGACACGTGGAAGGTATCATGGATCTGGCGCAGCTCTGCAGGTAGCTCCAAACGATATGCTACCCTGCCTACCCTCGCAATCACCCTAAACGGTCCAATGTACCGGGGCCCCAGATTGCCCCTTTTCCTGAATCAGATCACTCCTTTCCAAGGAGACACTTTCAGGAGTACAAAATCTCCAACCTGAAACTCGAGCTCGGATCGACGCCTATCCGCGTAACTCTTCTGGCGACTCTGGGCCGTCAGCAACCTCTGTCTAACCTGTTGTATCTGCTCTGTTGTCTGAAGCACTATCTCAGTGTTGCCCATCACTCGCTGCCCTACCTCTCCCCAACAGATGGGAGTCCGACACCTCCTCCCATATAACAACTCAAAGGGAGGCATACCAATGCTCGAATGGTGGCTGTTGTTATAGGAAAACTCAGCCAAAGGCAGATACGTGTCCCAACTCCCTCCGAAGTCCAACACACATGCCCGAAGCATGTCCTCGAGCGTCTGAATCGTCCGCTCACTCTGTCCGTCCGTCTGTGGGTGGTAAGCGGTACTGAAATGCAGCCTAGTACCCAACTCCTCATGGAACTTCTTCCAGAACCTGGAAGTGAAACGCACATCTCGATCTGACACGATTGAGATCGGTACACCATGCCGCGATACCACCTCCCTCACATACACCTCTGCCAGCCTCTCTGCGGAAGAGCTCTCACTGATAGCAAGAAAATGAGCGCTCTTTGTCAGCCGGTCGACGATCACCCAAATTGCATCGACGCCTCTCGCAGTCCTTGGCAATTTGGTGATAAAATCCATGGAAATCTGTTCCCACTTCCACTGGGGAACCTCAAGTGGCTGCAACTTGCCATGAGGGCACTGGTGCTCGGCCTTAACCCTGCGACAGGTCAGGCACCTCTCTACAAACCACGCCACATCCCTCTTCATACAGGGCCACCAATAGTCTCTTTTCAGGTCCAAATACATCTTTGTGGCCCCAGGATGGATCAAAAACCTCGACCTGTGCGCCTCCGCCATCATAATGGCACGTGTCCTGCCCTTAAATGGCACCTAAATCCGGCCCTGGAAGGTCATAAGCCCCCGACTATCGGCAATGAACTCAGATATCTGACCGATCACCCACTCTCGCTTGCGGTTCTCCGGTCTCATGGCCTCTATCTGGGCCTCCCGAATAGTGTCCAACACCGGAGTCATCACTGTCAACCTCAAACAAACATCTCGCAATGGGGCACTCTCTGCCCTGCGACTCAAGGCATCGGCTACCACGTTAGCCTTGCCCGGATGGTACAGGATCTCACACTCATAATCCTTTACCACGTCCAACCATCTCCTCTGGCGCATGTTCAGGTTGGGCTGATCCATCAGATACTTCAAGCTCTTGTGGTCAGTGTATATGGTACACCGAACCCCATACAAATAGTGACGCCAGATCTTGAGGGCGAAAACCACAGCCCCCAACTCCAGATCGTGGGTAGGATACCTCGTCTCATGAGGCTTCAGCTGCCTCGATGCGTATGCTATCACATGCCCTCTCTGCATCAGCACCGCACCCAGTCCCGATATCGACGCGTCACAATATACCACAAAGTCCTCCATTCCCTCCGGAAGGGCCAACACTGGGGCTTCACACAATCTCTGGCGAAGTGTCTCGAATGAGGCCTGCTGCTCCGGGCCCCAACTGAAAGCCACGCCCTTCTGGGTCAGTCTGGTGAGAGGAACAACAATCCTGGAGAAATCTTGGATGAATCTTCGATAATAACCGGCCAACCCCAGGAAACTCCTGATCTCCGAAGGGGATCTCGACGCCTCCCAACTCATCACCGCCTCAATCTTGGCCGGGTCGACCAATATCCCATTCTGGTTAACGAGGTGTCCTAGAAACTGGACCTCTCGTAACCAGAAATCGCACTTGGAGAATTTGGCGTAAAGCCTCTCTGATCTCAGAACTCCGAGGATCTCCCTCAAATGCTCCTCATGCTGCTCTCTGGATCTCGAATACACCAATATATCATTAATGAACACGATCACCGAACGATCCAACATCGGCCTGCACACCCTGTTCATGAGATCCATGAATGCCGTCGGTGCATTGGTGAGCCCGAAAGGCATCACCACGAACTCGTAATGCCCGTAATGAGTCCCGAACGCTGTCTTCTGGATATCCTCCTCACGCACACACATCTGATGATATCCAGACCTCAAATCAATCTTGGAGAACCAAGACGCTCCCTGCAACTGATCGGACAAATCGTCGATCCTCGGTAAGGGGTAACGGTTCTTGACCGTCAACTTGTTCAACTCTCGGTAATCAATGCACATCCGGTGTGAACCATCCTTTTTCTTGACAAAAAGGATCGGCGCTCCCCACGGCGAGCTACTCGGCCGTATAAACCCCTTCCCCAGCAGCTCCTGAAGCTGCGAGGATAACTCCTGCATCTCTGGAGGTGCAAGGCGATAGGGCGCTGCCCCCGGAACCAAATCGATACGGAACTCCACCTGCCTCTCGGGAGGCACTCCCGGCAACTCCTCGGGAAAAACATCCGGGAACTCACGCACTATCGGGACCTCATCGACCGACCTCGGTCTCTCTGCACCTGCTCTCGTATCCACCACATAAGCCACAAACCCACTACAGCCCTGCTGTAGACTCTGCCTCGCTCTCGCGGCTGAACAAAAGTCTGACCCAGAACGGGTACCCTCACCATAAACCGTAAGAACTCCCCCACTAGGGTCTCGTATGGTCACCAGCTGTGGCTCGCAGTCGATAACCGCTCCAAATCTACTCAACCAGTCCATGCCCACAATGACACAGACATCTCCCATAGCAATCGGGACCAAATCAATCGGAAACTCAACGCCGAAGATCTCGAGTACACATCCTCGAAACACATCAGTGGCATACACTGCTCTCTCGTCAGCTATGGAAACCCGCAAAGGTCGACTCAACGCCTCACGACGAATACTGATGTGCTGACTAAAGGCTAACGACACAAAAGACCGACTCGCACCCGAGTCAAATAACACCAAAGCAGGTACAGAACTCACAAGAAATGTACCTACGCATATCATAATATAAGCATAACACCACAAACTCAAAATAAACATATGAAAGAATACATACCAGCCACAACATCTGGCGTTGCGCGGACCTCCTCCGCTGTCAACTGGAAGGCTCTCCCGCGAGCCTTTGGCGCCTCGGCCTTCACTGTCTGACTCTCGGTAGCTCAAACAGCAGCAGGGGCAGATCCCATGCGATGCTCCCTGGGCTGACCCCCACAACTGCGGACACTCGGCCTTCCGGTGTCCGGTCTGGTTGCAGTGAAAACAGACTGCAAACCCCTTGGGGGAATCCTTGGCCATGTGATCCTCCTTGCCACACTTGTAGCAAGACCTTGCTCTACAAACCCCCTCATGACCCTTGCCGCACTTGCCACAAGTGCGGCCCTTCTGGTTCCCTGATCTCGAATCGGCGGGCTTAGCCCGCTTGGCAGTCGGCTGGGACTGTGCTGGTCGCCGATCCCTCCCCTGAGACTCCGCCTCCTCCCTGGCCTGAGTCTCTAGCTCAATCTCCCTCTTCCGGGCATTTGCCTGAAGCTCGGTAAATGTCCGGTACGTCGAGTTCGCCACGAACTCGCGGATGTCTCTCCTCAAAATACTCAAAAATCTGCTCATGCGTGCCTGCTCGGAAGACACGTGCTCAGAGCAGAACATCGCCCTCTCGTGAAACATCCTGGTGATCACCGTAACAGACTCGGTACCCTGCTTGAGGGTCAGAAACTCCTGGGCCAAACGTTCCCTTTCCACCGGGGGAACGTACTCATCTCGAAACATAGTGGTGAACCTCTCCCAGGTCACCGCAGCGAGCTCTGCAGAAGTGAAGTGTGCTGTCACAAACTTCCACCAGTCCTTCGCTCCCAAGCGAAGCTGGTTCGAAGCGAACCGTACCCTCAGATGCTCTGGACATGAACATGTGTAGAAGCACCCCTCAATGTCAGAGATCCATCTCATCGCGGCTATCGGATCCTGAGTCCCATCAAACTCTGGTGGCTTCGTGTTGCTGAACTCCCGGTACAACAACGCGTCACCCCCCTGCGGCCTGGCAGCAGCAACGGCTGCAGTGGCTGCAGCAACAGCAGCATCAGTAAGAGCAGCATACCGCTCATCAAAAGTCTCAATCAGTGTGGTCTTGATAGACCCGAACATCTTTGGAATCTCAGCGCGGATGACAGCAGCCACCTCATCATGAATCATCTGGCGGAGCTCCTCATCGCTCACACCCCCCTCGCTAGTCCCTGGCTTGTGGCGTGTCCCAACCATGATGTCTCTCTGAAATACAACACAAGATATTAGAGACTCGCCCGAGTGTACACACACTCGATATCCCATTCCTACTTGATCCCTGGTACCCTAAGGATTCTTACTTGGGCTGCGCACTGGTCCGGTGCCTTCGGTAGTACGGGCCCAATACTACCGTCTACACCGCATCAATATTCACCCCAAGTCCTCCTCCTAGGATCCCAAGTCCCAAGTACTCTACTCTCTCTATACATAGTCTACTCTCTAGCAGATCTCTCATAAGCTCCTCGCTGCTATCTATTCACTCTCAAGCATCTCCTAGCAGCAAAACCCCTAGGCTAAGGCATCACAAATCAGGCCACTCTAGTCCTAATAAGTATACCTAGCCTACTCTAGCATGCATAACATATCATAACATATCTCTTAACTCATAATGTAAGGGTATTTTGGGAAATCACCGTTCGGGCGCTGGCTGATCGTACACACTGCTCTGCTCTGTTCTTTCAAAAACTTTTTACTCTTGAGAAAATTTTGTGAATTTTATTTTGAAAATGTCTCAAATCCTCAGTTTGAGTTCAGATACGCCCGAAGGTGCACCCGAATCCCTCAAACCAAGGCTCTGATACCAACTTGTAACACCCAAATTTTCAATTAATTTTTCACAAAATTAAAAACACACTTTCATTCATAATTGTTATAAAATATCATTGTATCACATAATCAATTCATAACATCACATCCCAAGATCATAATATGTAAAAGCTCCTCATGTGTGTACTGATCAAGCCGGCGCCTTCCCGCGATCCTCACTGGTACCTGAAACACATAACACAACACGGTAAGCATAAATACTTAGTGAGTTCCCCAAAATACCACACACAACACATATTAGCCACTCGAGGCTATAACTCTGTTGACCCTCTGGTCAATGTGTCTCAGTGGGACCCTCCAGTCCCATAACTCTGTGGGCCCTCTGGCCCTAACTCTGTGGACCTTCCGGTCCTAACTCTGTAAACTCTGTAACATACATAACATAAATCACATAGAAATCACATCATGCAAAAGCACACAAAATACTCTGTCACATAACTCTAATTACCACTCTAGGTAAAGTATAGTGAGAAGACTCACCTCGGGTAACTCGGTAATCTCGAACTCTATAAAATCTGGCCTAGCCTCCGCCTAATCATATGAAATAAATACTCTTAATCAATACATCTCTCAAGGCTAGACTATTCCCTCTATTGGTACTCTCAGAAGGGTAAAAGACCATTTTACCCCTCTCATGGCTCAAAGACCCTAAAGTTGACCAAACCCTAAAAGTCAACAAAAGTCAACCCTCCGGGTTACGCTGCGCATGAGTACGCGCATCGTACTTCCCAGTACGCCCAGCGTACTCATTTGCTACAAGAACTCACTCAGGGACTAATCTTGACAACTTGACAAAATAGAAGGGTTAAATAGCTTTACCTGAATTTCGGGATGTTACACAAGGCGTACGCACTCAGATGGGTTTGGGCTTGTAAGCCCTTTGGGCCTTAATCAGTTATTGGGCCTGGTCATGTTTTGAGTTAGTGGGCCAATTTATCTGTTTTGGGCCATGGTTGCTATGGTTGGGCCATATTGGGCCATGAGGCCCATTAATAGTTTTGGACATGGACTTTGGGCCCATTAGCAATGGAGGACTTTTGGGCCATTATGAAAGGACTTAGGCTTGGGTGCTTGGATCTTTATTTAGATTATATTCAACCCTAATTTTGGGTAATGGTATTGTTGTTCAACACGGGCGGTTTCGGACTATTAGGAGTGCAACTTTCGGGTTCAACAGACAAAGGTGAGTCTCCTCACCATACCAATGGGTCTAAGGCACCAAGGTCGGCCCATTTAGTTAGTTGTAGTGTTTATTGTGGATTCACTACTGATATGTCTGGTATGCATGTATATGAGAATGTGCTAGTACTTTTTGACTAGATATGTGAAGACCCTGGGGGGAGCCCGTGGCAGTTGGATACAAGACCATGTGGGGGATCCCATGGCATTCCAGGTAAAGACCATGGGGGAGCCCATGGCAAGTAGTTAAGACCATGTGGGGGAGCCAATGCCACATAGGTATAAGATCCTGTGGGGAGCCCACGGCCTCCTGGAGTAAGACCCTGGAGGGAGTCCACCACATCCCTATATGTTTATATATGTGTTATGTAGTATGATAGTTATTTTTGTGATATATGGTATGCTAGTTGACTTTGTGTTATTTCATGGAAGACCCCGGGGGAGCCCGTGACAATCGGATATCATACCATGTGGGGGAGCCCATGGCATCCTAGGTAAAGACCATGGGGGAGCCCATGGCATGTAGGTATAAGACCCTGGGAGGATCCCACGACATCCTTATATGTTAGTATACATGGCTTATGTGGTTTATGTAGCTTATATAGCTAATATGGATTATGTGATTATGTGGATTGTGTGGGGTATGCTCTGGGGAACTCACTAAGCATTAGCTTACAATTTGTTGATTGTTTCAGGTACTTCAGAGCCTAAGGGCAAGGGCAAGGTTTGATGGCGCAGCATGCACTCTCCGGCATTTTATATGGGGGCACTCTGATATTTGAAATAAAATGTTGATGTTATGGATTTTGAAAACAATTGTCATTGAGATTTTATATTTTATGGGAATGTCTGGATTATTTAAAAATGAAAATTTTATTTGGAAATTTGGGTCATTACATATAAGAACATGTATCATATCATGTACGTGTATTTAGAATATATATGAGGTATACGTTTAAAACCATGTATCAAAGCATGTAAGTATACTTAGAGAAAGTATGGTTAGATGAGAAATGTATTTGTTAAATACCTAAGAGATAGTAGGAAGAGATAAAATATGATTATGTGTATTATAATCATATAGATGAGTATGTATGGTATGGTGTAAAATACCTAAAAGTTATGAGAAGAAGAATTAGATAAGTACTTAATGATTTAAATACTTAATGACTTAAGTACTAGATGAGTAGTAGAAGATCTCTTGATGAGATAAAGAGATAGATAATCAAACAACACATGCATCATAATAGGTAGATATAAAACAACACATACCTTGGTGCTTTTTTTCTTTTTGTTAAAGTCGAGTTCTACCCACCTCTATGAGTTTAACAACAGTTCTGGGGCAAAATAAAAATGGGAAAATATAAGACATCCCGATAGCATAAGCAAAGACACTTATTTGGCAAACCAAACCTCAAACCAGAATCTAGACTTTTTTTAATTGAAGTGCTCAAACTATGTACCTTCATGATCGCCATTTTCAGTTTTCAGTTAGGTGCGGTAGATTTTATTGTCTGCCATTATGCCTAAAACCAAACATTATTAGATATTTAACAGTCAAACATTTTGTTACGTAAGAAAGCAAAATAAAATGATTAAACAACATAAGGAATTAACATGGTTCGATCATTGTGACTAACTCTTCTATTATCTAGCTTATTCAAAGGTGATTAAATTGGAATTCTAAGCTACAGATACTTGGCCGAGATCACATACAAGTAAATTCAGGCCTAATGACCATCAACCTACTCCAAACACTTATCTCTTCGAAATCGTCGTTCGGGTTTTCGTCACTTCATTTCACATCAGGTTATTCGTTTGGGTCACGAAACTCCAAGTCACACGTTAGCACAATTTTAAATTGTATGTGGTGTATTAAATCCTTACACCTAAAGTTGAATATAAATAGGCAAGGGCATTTAGACATTTACCTTTGTCAAACAAATCTGACGAATTTCCTAAGGTTTAGTTTACCAAAGACTTGACTACAAAATGAAAAGTAAAGAAGTGAAATGGAATCGAGATAATGTCTTACGATGAGACCCCAAGATCTCAGTATAGATCTTACTTCATAATCGGTTCTATTGTAGGATTAAATCACTAAATCTTAAGATTGTAGGATTTTAAGATTGAAAGATCTTAACAACCACGGAGTTTCAAAGTAAATCACTAAATCTTAAAATTAGAGTCATATTAAAGGCAATGTTTTCTTTTTTGATTAAAAGTTGGAGTCAATTTATTATCATATAAAATACACCCATTCGCGTCTTTATTTAAGATTAAATTTTCGTAATTTTGTAAAGACAACGGAGCACCTACCAACTTAACTAAAAGACCATGATATACTATCATATTATATGGGCTACCAGGGAAGAAATCAAGTCGGCCATCCAAACTTCATTATACTTCTGTTCTTGACATCACCAAGCATACCCAGTTCTTGAATTTGCTGCTTGGACGAAAAGTGTGAGATTGGTCGAATCATCTAATGCTTATTCAACAACAAAACCCCTAAATTTGAGGAGTTGCAAAGCCAATTTTCTTTTCGATGTTTTGTTCTTCAAGTTCAGTGATATCCAGTCAAATGGTTAGTCATTCTTTTAGTTTTTACTCATTTGTGATTTATCCGTGTTCGTGTGTTGTGGTGATTGAGTTTAATCTTTGGTTTGTTGCATAAACAATTCATTTTTGTGAGATAAAGATTCATGGAAGAAAAAAAAATATTGCTTATACATCAGGGAAAAAGACCCAATTCTGACCGGTTATACGTGTCAAATATTTTTTGAAACTCGCTCGTTTGCTGAAACTAATTAAAAAGACCCAGTTATATGGTTAGTTTTTATGTTTTGTAATAATTTATTTATTTTTATTATTTTTTGCGTGTGTTTTTTTAGATTCGTATGTTTTCACAAATTAGTTTTTTGTTAAAAATTCTTTTGAATCCTTTTACATATTCGTTTACAAGCGCGCACGCTTGTAAAAATATGTAAACTTTCATTTTTTTTTATAGTTAAAGATAGATCCACTGTAAATTTTGTTTTACCTATTATACATATATAAGGTTGTGTGCTCCTCACTTTGAATAGATCAAGTCTTGAGAGTTTAATCATATTACGCCTCTATCCTTATGTGATAAAACAAAATCTACTTGATCGATTTGTGTTTTTGCAAATCTAGCATTTTCAGTCTCAACTTACTAAGTTATTATATACAATTATGTGATATACTGATGTAACCATCCCATTTTGGTTATTTTGCAATTAACCCATGTTATGTTGTCCTTAACTTTCATGTTGATATTGGGTTCATAAATCTTACATATGATTTCCCTAATTAATTAACTTTACTTTATCTTTGTTATATTCCATTAGTCTTGATCAAATTCTGGAAATAAATTCCATTGCATTGGTAGCATTGAGCTTCGACGACCTTAGAAGAATCACCATTTCTCAAACAAGTTCCATGACGAAAAATCAACAAATTAATAATGACAACAATAAGAACAGTGGAACACTTCCACTTTCTTCTGGTGCAACAAAGCAAAATAGTTTGTCACATACGTTGGCTCAAATCGAGGTACCCCTAAAATGTTCTTTGAATGGTTTTGGTAGTAAATTTAGTATGTTGCTTAACAACATAATATGTTACTAGCAGAAAATTTTGAAGCTATCTCTTAACGAATGTTTTAATCGGGTGAAAATAAATATTCTCTTGTATTTTCTTCTTACATATCTTCCAATACATATTAAATAGTGACATATATAGATTAAAATATTATTAATTCACTAAATGTGAGACATGTTTACAGAAAAAAAATATAGGACGATATTTAATCTCTCTTTAATTGGAGTTGTGGGTAATTATTTTTTAATTATGAATATTAATATGTCATTTAAAAGCATAAATACATATTTTTATATTTTTAAAAGTAGAGATATACTTTTTAGAAGTATAAATACGTATTTTTATATATTTAAGAAGTATAATTTTTTAAGAAATATAAATACGTATTTTTATGTATTTGGAAGTATTGAATTAGAAATATAAATACATATTTTTATGTTTATGGAAGTATAAATACATTTTCTTTTCATATAAACACACTTTCAATTGATATACTTTTAAATATGTATTTATACATCTAAAAACTATTATTTACATTTTAAATCGTGTAAATATAGAAAAAATCTTGCATATAAAAAAATATCATTTAAAAAGAACGTAAATATAATGTTTAATTAAACATTTTTCGTATATAAATATATTTTTCTGCATTAATACTTTTAATATGAAAAAAATATGTAAAATAAAAAACATAAAAAAAAATTACAAACTTAAGGGTTTTCTTGAAAATTTTAATTCATGGTAATCTACAAACTTGCTATCACAAGTTAAAAGGGCAAAAATAGAAGAAAACAAAACTTGTAAAGTTTAGGCATTTATGAAAATAAAAACAGGATAAAATCATATTTTATGATAAAAAGGTTTTTTTATCAAAAATCTTACTGATAAGGTGATCTATCATTTTTTAAATGCCATATCATTTTTTAAATAAGCAAAACAAGGGTAAACAACATTCTCCATGATTCATGAAACCTACAAGCCACTCTGTTCGCTAAAACTCTCAAATTAAAAGGTAACCTCAAAATTTGGGCTTAAACCAAATAAAAGTGAATCTTTTAAGAAAAACTAACAAAAATATTATTATATGGATCGACAAAATAATGGAACCATTCATACATTTTTTCTAGTTATTATTTAAGGTGAGACGGTATGCCGAGAGAAAAGAGTGAGGGAAAGTTTCGCCAACCCTGGAACATCATCATGTGGGTGGGGGAAAATACGTGAGGAAAAAAATAAGGGAAGTTTATCCCCCACTCTCTCACCTTGTGTGATTGGTCAGTATTTCGTTTTTTTTTTTTAGTTTTTTTAATATTTTTTAAATTATATATCTACTAAAAGGTTATAAAAAATATATCAAAATTTATAATTTTTAATTCTCTACAAAATGAATATATAATATTTCTATGATTTTTTTTAAATGAAAGATTCTTCCTATACAAACCTTGAGTTTTGATGAGAGAAAGAAAAGTAAAAGAAAGGCTGAGGTGGCAAACAAAAAATAAGGATCCGTCCGGTCTAATAAATACATCTTACTTACCAAAAGATAAGGAAACATTTTTACCCAACTTAATAGTCTAGTTTCTATGAAATCTCATGTACATTGTTCATATATAAATGTAAGTTATGTGTGCTTATTAGGAAACATGGATCGACCTATTGGGAATTTCACCATGTGTTATGGAATCCATTTGTGTTTTTGCTTTGATTATAGCACTTCTATTTTCAGTAAAGAAACTTATACTTATTGAATATGATGCTAAAACCTCCACCAGGTTACTCCACTTATGATAGGAGTTGCAACTGTTGTTGCTGCTGCTACTTACGCTTGTGCTAGTCGATTCAAGGCTCGATCAGTTTCACCCATATCCCGTAAATTTTATAAAGGGGGTTTCAAACCTCAAATGACTAGAAGGGAAGCCGCTCTTATTCTCGGAGTAAGGTACACTACCAAAATCTTATTGGTTGCTACGTTGGATTTATATGATTCAACTTGAGAATGTATTATAAGGAGATTATACGTGTGAGTTGAAGTTCATAAGTTTCGGCAAAAGTATAGGGTAAATTGCACGAATGGTCCCTGTGTTTTGGGGTAGTTTGCGTGTTTCGTCATTAACTCATTTTTTTTAACTCGGGCGGTCCCTATTTTATATTTTGTTGCGTCTTTGGTCCCTACTAGACTTAAAAAGACTATATTGCCCTTATTTTGTCTTTTAATTAAATTGTTATTTATTTATTTATTAATTAATTTATAATTTATTTAAACAATAGAATAAAGAAATTAAAGTAACCCAACACTCACCCTCAACCTACCCACTTCTAAACCTAATATGATTTATCTATTCTCTATTCTATCTCCTTCTCCCTTCTTTAAACCGATGTAAGAAACTCAATAGGCTATCGGACTACCAGCCAAGAAAAAACTAATTGCCATCGGAAAACACCATATGTTGTCGATCTATAGTCTAAAGTCGTTGATCTACAATCTAAAGTCGTCGATCTGCACTATCAACCATATGCACCATCGATCGTCTTCTGATGTCATCGGAAACTCTCAGACGCCATTGATCTTCACCGTCGTCGATAGTCGCCGATCTATACCATCACCGCATTCATATCCAATGTCATCGGTTTAGATATGCACCGTCATTGACCTGTACTATCACACCCACGAACGCTCTCATTTCTCGAATATTTCTCGTTTGATTTTTGGTTAGGATTTCTCGATGGAGTGTTTTTTTCGGTGGCGAAGGTGGTGATGTTTTACTCCGGTGGCCGAGGTGGTGGTTTTCCAGCTAGGTGGGGTGAGGATGAATGTGGGATGGATAAGAAATCTAATGGTAGAGGATGGTGTGGAAATATAGAGGTGGTGGTCCAGTTAGGTCTGGCGGCGACATCGTCCGGCAGCGGTGGCAGAAGGTGTTTCTCCGACAATTTGTTCGTTTTTCGTTTGTTTTCCAATGAAACAAACATGTGCATTTTTTTCAATACACTTTTTCTAACCATGATTTGGGTAGAGCATATTTTTGCATCTTCCGGCAAGAGGTTTTGATTTTTCAGCGAGAGGAGTGAGATTTTTTGGCAACTCAACACAAGGAAGCAGGAGAGGGGAGGAGGGTTCAATAGTGTGGGTTCTTGAATCAAACCAATATATATATATATATATATATATATATATATATATATATATATATATATATATATATATATATATACTTATACTTTTCTATATTTAATTAATATTTTTTAATTAATTGATAATTTAAATAAAGTAAAAGAAATCAGTAAGGGTAAATTAATCTTTTTATAAGTGACAGGGACCAACATGCAACAAGAATAAAAAGTAGGGATGGTTCGAGTTAAAAAAAGTTATTAGGGACCAATAACGTAGAAAACCCTAAACTACAAGGACCATCCGTTCATTTACCCTTAAGATTATGAATAATATCATATAAATTAATAATAGTTATTTGCATAAATAGACAAGCATTAATTGTAAATAAAATTGTTTATTGAGATAAATGTCATATTATCTAACTACCACCAGCTTAGGTATGAAAATTTACTAAAGATAAATATGTAGATTCCTCATAAGTTTTCATTAGTGTTATTGAAATACCAAGATGTTATTATTAAAGATGAACGACATGTTGGAAATTATATGGGAAAATCCAAGGTGGCTAAACTCTTTATCCTATATAGGTGGGAGGAATAAACTTAAATACATTTAAAATAGTCAACCCCATACATGCACCTAGTTGTTGTTAGATGTGATACATGTTAGGCCAATAAATATTTATTAGGCTAACATTCGAGAAACAACATCATATTTTTTACTCTTCCACGAGACATTGAACGAAATACAAACTTCACTCGACTGGTAAGCAATACATGGGGAGGGGTCATGTATACCTCCTCATGAAGATCACCATTCAAGAAGTCATTTTTAACATCTATTTGGAAAATCTTCCACTGGCGAACGGATGAGAGTTCGCCATGAGACTCCTATCACAGTATGAATAGTTGTCATTTTTGCAACTAGAGTAAATGTCTCCTCATAATTCATGTCATAGTTTTGTGAATAACCTTTGGCAAAAAGTATGTCCTTGTATCGTTCGACTAATCCACCAGACTTGATTTTGATCTTATAGAACCAACAAAAACCGATAGTAAAATAGTCGGTTGGCAGAGGAGTTATATCCCATGTATGAGTCTGATAAAGGAAGCTAAGCTCTTTGTCCATAGCATTCTGCTAAAGCGGATCATAAGCATCCTCTTTGTGGGGCACATGTTTGGATAGACGATATACATTGACGATAAAGGTGGCAAACGGTGATGAATTAAAAGAATATGCAAATTTTGGGAGCTTAGTGCCTTTGCAAGTACGAATAAACATACGAGGTAGTAGAGGATCTACAATCACAATACCTAGTCTACTAGATGTATGCTAATTTGATCTATCAAGTTGGCCCTTCAGGGATACTTTATTTTGTGACTTAAACTAGCAACAAAGTAGCATTGGGCTGATATTTAGCCGATTTAAGGCATATTTTGGGTAGTTTTGACCTATTTCTTGGACTTCTTTCTCCTTGTAAAATTCTTTTGGAGATTAAGGGTTTCATATCTTAATTTTAGTCACTTATAAGTGATTTGTTAGCCCCATTTGATTGTTTATTAATACTACAAGTTGTATGTTTCTCCTTATGGACACACACAATAACCACGATTGTGGAACCACGTTAAATACATGTGTTTCATGATTTCTTTTCTTTTCATTTACATTTGCTTTATCTTGGTATGTGTTGCTCTGGTTATCAAGTATTTCTCATATTTGTTTGTTATTTGTTTCGTTGTTAGGATTTCCACTTGGTTATTAGACCAAGTGTTTGATATATCTTCGGGATATGTTTGGATTACTAAGATTTGGACTCGCCAAAGGATCCCCAAAAAATTAATTTCCTAATATGATAAAATTGAATAAACCAAAGTGGAAACATTAAAACATGGATTTCATAAAATAACACAAAAAGCTACAAACATGATCCATCAAACACAAAAATTATACATAGTACACAACCATAGGGTTTTTACAACAACCAACCTTGGGATTTCGGTTGTACTAGAGTTGACATTCCATGAACACCAAGGGAATTGAAAAATATCGCTCCCATTTACTATAACCACTAACCACACTTGAGAAAGGTTATCGTGCTCCGCTAAGAAGTGTCATCCAATTAAACAATTGATATATCAATGGTTTGCTAATATCATTCAAAAACACGCCCTTGGATTTAAAAAGTTTAAAAAAAATCTTAATTTCTTGATTGAAAGTCATCCATGTCAACAAGTGGGATTCGTAGTCATATTCCTTACATATTTGATCCGTTTGTACATTATAGCATTTATATTGTATCGAAGTGTGTCTATTTATGTTCCAATCCCATTACCGACCACTTGCTCTAGATGTGTGACCCTGTTATAATTGAAAAAAAAATTGCATCCTTTGCATGATTTTACTTTTCCATATCTAAATTTTACAAAAATCAAAATCCATTTCATAAATTACAAAAATTGGGGTCGATTGTCTCCATGAAACAATAGACAGTTTGAGTGAAATATGAGCATGTGAGTGTGCCAATATAGTTTTTTTTTACATGTACAGGGGAAGCATCACAGCTAATAAAGTAACTGAAGCCCATCGAAGGGTGATGGTTGCAAACCATCCGGACATTGGTGGTAGTCACTATCTTGCTTCCAAAATCAACGAAGCAAAATACAAGCTCATCAGGAAGCCCAACAACACTGACTCTGCTTTCTCATACGATTTAACTGTAGATTCGGATTCTGACTAACATTGTTTATACCTTAAGGCTTAAACTGTCATGGCTCTTTTTGCAATATGTGTTTCTGTATAATTCATGGACTGGGATTTGGAGTTTATAAAGATTTGTTGTATTGACTATCTTTATTGTCATGGGATTGTCTAATTACATTCCAATTGTTTCATAACACGAAATATCATTTTTTTAGACAAAACAGCAAATTTGGTCATTGTGTGGATGAGATCCAAAATCTTTTCCACTTATATGGATGATCCAAAATCAGAAAATTTATGTGGATTTGGTCCTCTCAAACTTTATTATATATGAATTTAGTCCATGTCCTTTAAATGGTTCTTTTTTAATTTTTTTAATTTATTGTCTTTCCTTCCTCTCTCTCTCTCTCTCTCTCTCTCTCTCTCTCTCTCTCTCTCTCTCTCTATATATATATATATATATATATATATATATATATATATATATATATATATATATATATATATATATATATATATATATATATATACTGTTCATTTGGTTTTGCCGTTGTAAGTATAAAACAGGTTAAGTATAGATCAAGGTATAATTTTTATAGAATGTAATATAAATTGTGAAATAAGCATTTATTTGAAAATAGCAAATTTGTTTCGGGAAAAAAATCTCATATTTACAATTTCTACCCTACAAAAATTTTGATTAAAAGGTTTTTATCCTTTAAAATCTATAATTTTAAAGTTAAATTATTGGTATTTTTAAATTATGATTTTGATCCCTTATTATATTTTAAGGTTACGTTTTTTACCTCTTTCATAATTGTTTTTATAGTTATCATTTTTATTAACATTACTTTTTTATTTAAACGTTATAAACTTTTATAATATTTATTATGATATTAACTCATAAAATTAATATGTTCAAGATTCGTCTTCAAACTTTATTTTCGTCTGCTTCCTCCATACATAATTGTTTGGTTTGAAATCTTATTTTATACTTTTATGTTCCACTTTACGGAAAACTCTTGAGTTTTCCTGGAAAGACATTTCCAGTTCTGATTGAGTTGACTCAATGAGTCAAACGATGAATCTATTTGACAACGATTCAAAGGCCAAAGTCGTGATTTGAAGAGCGAACTCTAAAGATATAGAGATGAAGGGAGGAAATACGGCTCCCAGTTCACCATCACCAGGGGCGGTTCTATGTGGGTGACAGTAGTGATACCAACAACGCCTGCTTTTTCTGTACGCAGTGCAAAAAAATTTGAAATTTTTTTCTACTATTGTGTCACTACTTAAAAAATATGCAACTACATAAAAGAAAATATGCCACTACAGGCGAAATGTTTTTCCATGCCACACCTAGTAGGAGATCTTACGTCCACCCCTTACCATCACTCACTCCGAGGTCCACTGACAAGGAAGTAAGAGATCTCTAACATGTAGAAGGAAATGTGCGTGGTAAACACAATATGAAAAAGGCATGAATGTTCAGGTTGCTGTGCGTTGCAGGTGTGCACTTTTTCCTCAAAATCGGACAGAAAACCTTGAAATCAGACCTTGAAACCTCTAAAATCATAACTAGAAACCTCTAAATCGGACCTTGAAAAGAAGCCCTATCACCACCACCATCTTCATGATTTCATATCACAACCAACAACACCACCTGCAATCGGTGGCAAGAGGAAAGAAGTGAGAGTGAAAACCAATCTAAGGCTAGGGAGAAACATGTGTTGGATAAGGTGTCTAAGTCCATAACTATTTCTGGTATGTACTTGACCCGACCCGGCATGGTCCATTTGGGTTGCATGACACCATGCAATTGGATAAACTAAAATGAGAGAAATAACACTTATGGTTTATTAATATATTATAAGTTCTAATATATTAATAATATTATTTAATTAGTTTGATCAAGAATTAATTTAGAATTAATTAAGTGATCAAAAGATAACTAATTAAATATATGGGTAGATTATATAAATCTTCCATATCTTATATAGTGGGCTAAGAGGCTCCATGAATTATCAAGTTGGGTTCCACCCATAGGATGCTCCATGGGAGTTACAAACCCATGGGTCATGGAAATGAAGAGTCATGACACATTAGGGTTTACATGGTGTAACCCTAGATGTGTCAACACTATATAAGAAACCCATTCTCCACCAAAATAGGTTACACACAAGAAACAAGAGGGCTAGAGTCGATTTTGCAAGTGTAAGATTCTCTCAAAGTTTACTCCTTTGCATTTGGTGTTGTGTGAAGCATTTGAGGCATCACACTTGGGGTGCTAGGCTCACAAGGTTTCAAGGATCATAATCAACAACAAGGTAAGTTATTCTATCTTTCATTCAAGTTAAAAATGTTCCTCGTGTATGCTAGATAGAAATATAACCTTGGAATTCAACTTTGCATGATTATTAGACAAACATAGATCCAAGGTTATTAGGGTTGCATGTACACTTAGGAAGTGTTAGAATGCACAAAACCCATCAGTGGTATCAGAGACTAGGTTTGTTTGTTGTTTTTTTTTTGTGTGCAAACAGCTTGAAAAAAAAAACGTTTTTCTGTTTTCTGCTCGTATGAAAGTTTGCACATTTGTTGCTGGAAATGGACTAGAAACATTACCCTAAACTGTTTTGATGTTTTAAAGCTTGTTTTAGATGGTGTAATGTTTATGCTAATCCATTTACAATGGCAATTATTAAAATTACAAGTTTTTTTTTAAGTGTAATTTTTGATTCTTGAAAGTGTTCATATTCATGTTCTTGAACTTATGAAGATTAGATGATCATAGGAATTGTTTGTAACCTTCATGGTAGTTTAATTCATGATCATAATGTGTTTTAATGGAGTCCATAACTTGTCCTCAAGTTATGGAAAATCAAAAGTCTCACTTTTATTAAAGCCATTAAAAGAACACAAGAGTTATAAAAATGAAGAGTCTTCATTTTTATTACTCAATTAATTCATAAGTTATAAGAAATGAAAAGTTTTGGAAGTTTACAAAACTTGCCCTCAAGTTTTGGAACATGTAAAGTCTTGATTAAAACTTTAGTTCCAACCCTTAGAATTTTAAAAGTTAAAATTCAACCCTTATACTTTATAATATTATAAGTTACTAATATATATATATGTATAACAACAAGTCGTCTTACCGCTAGTACGCCTCATTCACGAAGCCGGTCTATAAGGGGGGTATAAGGTTGTTGCCTATAAAATGGCAACTTAATGGGTGTCCACTCTCACCCACCGCTTCCTTGATCGGTGGAGGGTCGTTAGCCGAAAGGGGTAAGACAAGGACTTATAAATTCTCATTAAAAGTATGATGAATATTATAAAGTAACTAAATGCTTTTATTAAATTCCCAATCTTAGTTACTTTAGGAAAATGTGAATAAGGTGCTAATCCATGAAATTACACTTTACACTTTGTTTAAGTCGTTGGTGGAGCGTGTGTGGTTAACCGGCACACTAACTTGGACTTAACAAGGTAGGTAAAGGGTGACTTAAGGTTTACCATAGCATCGGTGGAGCGTGTGTGGTTTACCGGCACATCGATTAAGTGATAAACCTTGAGGGTACCAAGTGATTTGCATGGTTACTTCACACCTCGTTTTGTGATCCTCGGTATCCTAGTCACAAAACTTGGAGGGCACACTCGAGATTGAAACATGCCTTTGAAAAGTTCATTGAATCTCAAAAGAATCTAGGAATTTCTAAGAACCAATTAAAAACCTAATATTTATATTTCGTTTTTCATGGTGGAAATTGGTGAATCGTCATTCACATACCTTTCAAATATGTTATAGCTTGGATTACGGCATACCTCTTCTAAGTTATAATATATTGTGATTGGATCCTAGCCTTAATATTACATTTGGGTGTTTTATTAAGGACTCTCTTAATATCTAAACTAATCTTGTTCTCTTCTTTCAGATGTCTTCAAACAATGCTGCTTCTGGCTCTAATCCTAATGGCTCCTTTACCCTTATGAACTTGTGTGGGAAAGTCACTTTTGATGGATCCAACTTC